>NC_091249.1:67640000-70140000 GCF_042477335.2 Ovis canadensis | reverse complement strand
TTATTCTTTCTTGGAAAAAGAAATTTCCAACTATGTTATACATATACACTTAATTTTATGGAAGTTCTTAGGAAAGACTTTAGATTGTTTAGCATCTTGATTCAAATATGCAACCCAGTTCTTACTCTTATTTTCTATGGCCACAGTGTGCAAAAGCTGGCAATGTGTTGCTTACTTCTCCATTCATTTTACTGTATTTTGTTTATTTGGTTGTGCCGGATGTTTGTTTCGGTGTGCGGGGTCTAGTTCCCTGAGCAGGGACCAAGCCCTGGCCGCCTACATTGGGAGGGCAGCATCTTAACCACTGGACCACCCGAGAAGTTCCTCACTTCTCTCATTTTCCTCACTTCTCTTTTTAAATCTTTAAATTTTTGACAGGTACTTGTGAGCCTGTTATAAGCTCATTACTTCATGGCAAATAGAGGGGGAAAAGGTGGAAGTAGTGACAGATTTCCTCTTCTTGGGCTCTAAAGTCACTGCGGATGGTGACTGCAGCTATGAAGTCAGAAGACGTTTGCTTCTTGGCAGGAAAGCTGTAACAAACCTAGACGGTGTGTTGAAAAGCAGGGACATACTCTGCTGACAAAGGTCCGTATAGTCAAGGCTGTGGTTTTCTCAGTGGTCATGTTCAGTTGTAGAAGTGAAGTGAAGGGTTAGTCAGTCAGTCGTGTCCGACTCTTTGCAACCCCATGGACTGTAGCCCACCAGACTCTTCTGTCCATGGAATTCTCCAGGCAAAAATACTAGAGTGGATTGCCATTCCCTTCTCCAGGGGATCTTTCCAACCTAGGGATTGAACCCCAGAGTCCTGCACTGCAGGCAGATTCTTTACCATCTGAGCCACATGGGAAGCCCCACAGTTGTGAGAGTTGGACTGTGAAGAAGGTGGAGCACCAAAGAATTGATGCCTTCAAACCATGGTGCTGGAGAAGACTCTTGAGAGCCCCTTGGACAGCAGGGAGATCAAACCAGTCAATTCTAAAGGAAATCAGTCCTGAATATTCATTGGAAGCACTGATGCTGAAGCTGAAACTCCAGCATTTTGGTCATGTGATAAAAACAACTGACCCATTGGAAAAGTCCCTGATTCTGGGAAAGATTGAGGGCAGAAGAAGAAGGCATCAGAGGATGAGATGGCTGGATGGGCATGAACTTGGACAAGCTTTGGGAGATGGTAAGGGACAGGGAGACCTGGTATGCTGTAGTCCATGGGGTTGTAGAGTCAGACCTGACGGGTGATTGAACAAACAAAATATAAGCTTAGATGTTGAGGATGTAATGAGAAATGAGACACAGTCCCTACTGTGAATAAACTTAGAGTCGTCGTGAGAAAGATAGATATGATACTGTGTGATGAGTGCTATCATAGAGGTAATACTGATAGGTAGGGACATAATAACAATAGTACTTGATCCACTATTGGGGATTCAAAGTAGGTGATTAGCTGAGAACTGAAGGATGAGCTAGTTAGGCAAAAAAGATTGGTGAGGAATGAGGGTGGAGAGAATAGCTTGAACAAAGGCCCAGAGGGGACGGAGGAAGTGTGACAGACTTGGAAAAGTACAGGTGGCTTGATAGGCCTGAAGTGATGGTGAGAGGGAAGAGGAAGGGACCTGGCAAGGATGAGATAAGAAGGGCCCTAAGTGCCAGGGTTGCGAGTGTGGACTTTCTCCAGAGAGCAGTAGAGAACGTCTGAAAGGGAATTGCATTGATCGTGTTTGTATTTTGATATAATTTCCACGCGTGGCAGTTATGATCTGGTCAGGATTTATAGAAATTAAAAAATTGCTTATTTTTATTTTCCTTTGGTTATTAGATAAACTTACATCCATGATGTTTCAAGCCTGGAATTGTTTCTTATTTCCTTTTTGCCTTTGTGGCAAGGTCCTTTTAATCCATCACTGTACCTCCTCCTAGTAATTTGACATTTCATCTTTTCTGTTGCTTGTTCTCTCCTGTCTTAAACTTACTTAAAAAAATTAAAAGGAATAATAAATCATCCTTTGATTTAAAATGTAGAAAACTGAGGGAATTCCCTGATGGTCCAGTGGTTAGGACTCTGTGATTTCAGTGCCGAGGGCTGGAGTTTCATCCCCGGTCAGGGAACTAAGATCCTACAGGCAGTGAAGCACAGCCAAATGAAAAAAAGAAAAAAATATATATAAAGTTGAAAATAGTAAAACAAATTTATGGTAGATTTATACTGAATCTTACCTAATTTTAATACTGTTATTTTTATCATACAATACAGAAGGTATATTTAAGATAGTTATTGAAGAAATAGTAGTACTTTTTTTTTAATTGCCCAGAAGTACTGTTTGCATCATTACTTCAAATTTATGTAACCATTAAAAAAAAAGCTGTCTAAAAATAGCAGCATATCTGTGATTCGAGTAGAAAGCATGTTTTGAGTTGTTGGGTGTAAGTACAGAGGGAGGCATGACATGACTTGGCAAGGTTACCTGCCTAGTAGGTTGTAGATGTAGAGCCCAGGTATTTTCTCATTTAAAAATGATGCAGCATCTGGAAACGTTAGCATATAAGAAGGGGATGAAAATCTAATTTTGTTCAGGTAATTTTGTATAAGAAAATGAAATTCTAGACACTAATATTAAGTTTTCAAAATGGAATTAGATTTGTGTATGGTATCCAGCTTTCACACTTGGCAGTTGCATGAGTGCTGTGTTCTTCAGCACACCTGCTTTTAGCAGCTAATTCTTTTTCACAGAATCACAGACTGAGAGGGAAGTTATAGCCCTTCTTTTTCAGAGTTGGAGTGATCCATGTGTATTTTTTCTGTTTATTTTCATCCAAGGGTGGCATAAGGAATGATGGGAATGTTGCCAGATAGATCCAATATGCTGAAGGCATGCTTGCCATTTTCTTTCTTCTTCTTCTTTTTTTTTTTAATATTTACTGATTTATTATAACAGATATGACTCAGAAACAACCAAACTGAAGAGGGGTGGAGGGCAAGGTGTGGGTGGAGACAGATAATTCAAAGAGCTTCCATGTCCTCTTCAGGCGGCCGCTCTCCAATACGTCTACACGTTGACCATCCAGGAAGATCATCGAGTCTCCCCATTGAAGAGTTTTTATAGATCTTAATCTTCAGCACCCCCTTCTGCTTCCCCTTCTTAGAGATCAGTAGCCTGAATTTCTAAACCTCTAACTACTTGATCTTTTTGGTGATCAGCCCCATCCTAAGGCTATTTTAGGGTCTCAATCACCCCATTAGCACAAACTCAGGTTGTTCAAAAGCAGCTCGTTAGGAATAGCAAAAGATACTCCCATCACTCAGGAAATTCTGAGGGTATTAGGAGCTCTGACCAAGAACACAGGACAAAGACCAAATGTATTTCTTAATATCCTCTGTCTAGTAACCATTTTTGGTTTAAAGGCTATGTTTCCTAATATCAATATAGTTACATCAGCTTTCAGTTAATTCAGTTCAGTTCAGTTCAGTCGCTCAGTCGTGTCCGACTCTTCGCGACCCCATGAATCACAGTATGCCAGGCCTCCCTGTCCATCACTAACTCCCAGAGTTCACTCAGACTCAGGTCCATCGAGTCGGTGATGCCATCCAGCCATCTCATCCTCTTTCGTCCCCTTCTCCTCTTGCCCCCAATCGCTCCCAGCATCAGAGGCTTTTCCAGTGAGTCAACTCTTCACATGAGGTGGCCAAAGTACTGGAGTTTCAGCTTTAGCATCATTCCTTCCAAAGAACACCCAGGACTGATCTCCTTTAGGATGCACTGGTTGGATCTCCTTGCAGTCCAAGGGACTCTCAAGAGTCTTCTCCAACACCACAGTTCAAAAGCATCAATTCTTCGGCGCTCAGCTTTCTTCACAGTCCAACTCTCACATCCGTACATGACCACTGGAAAAACCATAGCCTTGACTAGATGAACCTTTGTTGGCAAAGTAATGTCTCTGCTTTTGAATATGCTCTCTAGGTTGGTCATAACTTTCCTTCCAAGGAGTTATTAAGTCTTTTAATTTCATGGCTGAAATCACCATCTGCAGTGATTTTGGAGCCCAAAAAATAAAGTCTGACACTGTTTCCACTGTTTCCCCATCTATTTCCCATGAAGTGATGGGACCAGATGCCATGATCTTCATTTTCTGAATGTTGAGCTTTAAGCCAACTTTTTCACTCTCCTCTTTCACTTTCATCAAGAGGCTTTTTAGTTCCTCTTCACTTTCTGCCCTAAGGGTGGTGTCATCTGCATATCTGAGGTGATTGATATATCTTGATTCCAGCTTGTGCTTCTTCCAGCCCAGCATTTTTCATTCAGTTAATTAGTATTAATTAATTAACCAGTTTTTAGTTAGTACTTGCCTAGCATATTTTCTTTTAATTAATAATATTGTTGTATAATTTTTGTTTCATTTAAATTTCATACTAATAGCCTGCTAACCATTTTGGGGAGAAGTTCTTCATCAACTTTCTTGGGGGAAAAAAAAAACATGTAGATGACTAATCCTCCTGCAGCCTGTATCCGCTGGGCCTCACCGTCCTCCTTTGGTGGCAATAATTGTAGCTGAGCAAGCAGGCACTGTTCTATCCTATGCTTTTTTTAAGTATTCCCCTATTTTAACTAAATAGGAATATTTGAAATCAGTGTTTTATTTATTGTAGTATCTAATTAAAAAGAATTTCAAAGTTTTTTTATGTATTTAAGTAAGTCTTTAATCATCCCTTTGAATTTGAAGTGGATAACCCTATCAGGTCATGATAACCCTAATTTTTAATCTTAACTCATTTAAATTTCAAGATAACCATGGAAAGATTATCAGTAAATGGCTCACTTCTGTGTGAACCCAGATCTTTTTTAGCTTTTTTTTAAACAAGTTTACTGAAATATAGAGTGGATTATTCTGTATCTGTTGCGTCTAATAGGAAAGAAAAGGAACAGCCAAAGTGGACTTTTTGAAGAAGATTGAGAAAGAAGTCCAACAAAAATGGGATGCCAAGAAGGTGTTTGAGGTCAATGCATCTAATTTAGAGAAACAGACCAGGTGAGCAATCATTTGTGAGGTTCTTTTTGTTATACTTCCAGAACCATTGGCTCAGAAACTGCTGTGTGGCAGGAATAAAGCAGATTGTATTTATAATGGCTGAAACAAGCTGAAGGAGGTGACTTCCATTTTCTCTATTTCAAATTAGCATCCTCTTTCCTGTGGAATTCTTAAAGGATTTTTTCCTATGTAAAAGTTTTTAAAAAAACTATTATTTCTCATAGTTAGACAAAGGAGAGTGTTTTTAAGTTTTGTCTTTGCTGACTGATAAAAGGATGTCTTTCTGTTACAGAGAATCATATTATAGTGATAATTATCTCCAAAGGCAGAGAATATAAATTTTGAAGGGTTTCTGTAATCTTATTTTATAAATGTATATTGCCTTGATGTTAAGAATTGATAATAACATAATTAAATGGTATTGGGGAAAAAACAAAAAGTAACTGCTGCTGTACAGTACCATGGTAAATATGTGCATCAATTATAAGTTGAGTTGCAATTTCAGATATGTTGGAATGTAGCAAAACGTGCTTCTTAGAATTGAGGATATACATGGACAATAGCAATAATAGTAGTCATTATTGAACACGTGTTGTTCAAATGCCAAGGCAGTAGGAAATATACTTTTTTTAAACTGTGTGTTCTTGTTTAATCTTAATAATGCTTTAAGTTTACCAATATTTTAATTCTTGTTTTATTGATGAGTATACTAAGACAGAGAGGTTAAGTAACCGGCTTAAGGTTGCATAGCTAGGAATTAATTGACAGGGCTTGGACTTCTTATCAGGACTTTCTAATTCCAAAGTCTATCTTTGCTGTTAAGCTGCACTCCAATGGAATTCTTTTTCTAAGAGAGGAGAAGGATTTGCTCTAAGACGAAGTTTCTGATGTTATACTTTATTTTTTCCAATTTTTTTAAAAAAATTTATTTGTTTATTTGGCTGTGTTGGGTCTTAGTTGCGGCACCCGGGATCTTCGCTCTTTGTTGCTGCATATGATCTCTTAATTGAGGCTTGTGGGATCTGGTTCCCTGACTGGACATGGAACCTGAGTCCCCTGCATTGGGAGCATAGCATTTCTCTGGTGTTACAATTTAAACTGGAATTTGAAGCTTCTGTTTGGTTCTAGAATTTTGGTCAACTCTAAAGTAATTTAAAATAATCTAACATGAATTTGAAAGCTCTTTTGCTCAGTGAAAGAAAATGAACTGAAGAAATTTAGAAATATAACATTGAGTGAAAAAAGAGAATTGAGGAATCTGTGAAGTAGACCGTATTTAAAATATAGCTCACAAGTGAGTGAAACTAAATGATGTTTAAGGGCATAGACATATGTGCAACTTATTAAAAAACAAAGGAATGTCAAAAGTAAATTTCAAAATAAGGTGATTTCTGGCGGGAGGATGGGGAGGAGCACACAGGTAGCTTCAGTGAATTTCTAAGTTGGATAGGGTGCTTACAGGTGTTCATTGTGTTTTATAACTTACATATGTCTGTTTGATATACTTGTCATTAAAAAAAGGAATAAAACATAATTAAGCAGCTTTTAAAAGGTGCTTTTTAAAGTGAATTTGCCACATATGTATTTTGAGGATGTTTTATTTTACTTGAGGGACTTCAAATTGCTTTATGTATAGTGAAAGCATATCTCATTTAATCAGTAAAACATTAAGGTTTTCTATTAATTTTTTTTGTATATCTTTTTTACTCAGTGTTTTAGCTTAAGTTAAACCCTTCAGTATTTGCTACAAGGATATTTATTTCTTTAATAGCCACCTATAAATATCTTATTTTTTTCTAAATCAAAAATATATTTCAATTATAGAGACCTTTTAATTTCTGGATTTATAAATTTAATTTTTGGTATATTTTAAATAACTAAAATTTAAGCAAGTTTCTTACAGTAAAGTGTTCCCTTGACCCCACCCTTAATTGTTAAAGGAATTTAACATTTTCTTTTTTGTACTTTCTTTCTTACATGATTGTTTTGCAGCAAGGACAAGTATTTTGTAACCTTCCCATATCCATATATGAATGGGCGCCTTCACTTGGGACACACATTTTCTTTATCTAAATGTGAGGTAAAGCTTCTTTTTTGTTTAGTATAATGGAATGGAGGGTCTTTAATGAATACTCTTTTGAAGAAAATGACATCTATAGAATTTATTTCCTGTTAAGGGAACTTAGAGTTCCTTAATTTTAAGCATGGTTTTTATATTTAAATAATTTAAGTTTTCTATTTTCACATGCTGTATGTGTGTGTGCACAGGGTTCTAGGTATGTGTATATGTTCAAAAGTAATTCTTAGGTTGGTGAAGACATAGAAAAAAGTGTAACTCTGGAATGACTATAACATCTAACTGGTGCTCTAAAGGAAGATGGAAAGAGGAAAACAAAACTAATTGTGAAAAGTCAGAATTTTGTATTCATCTAGCATTTAAATTTGTAGTTTAAAATTGATTTTCTCTCTGTAGTTTGCAGTAGGGTACCAGAGACTGAAAGGGAAGACTTGCCTGTTTCCTTTTGGTTTACACTGTACTGGAATGCCCATTAAGGTAAGATTGCTTGGGGATTGTTGTATACTCTTTTTAGCCTAGAGCAAATAGTAATATCCAATTCAAGAATTTGAAATAGGGTTTTCAAATACATACTTCTGTACTATGTTAAAGTATTTTTTTGAAATAATTGAATTTATTATAGTAAAATTAATTTTTAGAAAACATTTGAAGAAGTGCTTAAAGGGCAAACATTAAGGTCTGAGTGATTTCTAACTAATTTTGATATCTTTTGGTTACCTTATATATTCACATTTCTGTTTTAGAATTAGGTAAAGACTACTAACAAGTACAGTGGACACTTTTGTGCATTCATGGCATATATAGGCTGTTGGCCTAAAATAATGAACAGTTCTATTTCAGTCATTTTTGTAAGTGTCTTAAATTTGTCATAAATTTATATTAAAAATAATTTTTAATATAAAATGGGCAAGAAAAACACATTTGAAAGGATTCCCTAAATCCTTGGGAGTTGGGAAATTTAAGTTACTTCTTTTTATGTGCCAGTCTTTTGTTTTGAAAAATGTCCTACCTATAGGGAAGGTAAAAGGATGGTACAGTGAACAGCCAGATACCCTTCACTTACAGTTACCAAATATTAACATTTGCACAGTTGCTCTAGTTCTGTCTCTCAGCATACAATACATGCATGCTTCGTCTTTCTTCGTCTATGAACTCATTGAAAGTAAGTTGGCAGACATCATGGCGTGTCACCCCTAAACACTCCAGCTTTTATCTGTTGAGAACAAAGCCATTCTTCTACATTGTCACTATCCCATTATCCTCTCCAAGAAATTAATCATTGATGTAATATTATCATTATCTAATCTATAGTCAAATCTCCCTAGCTGTCCCACAATGTCTTTTCTGACAGGTTTTTACTTTTTATTCTTCCCACTGTCTGACATCAAAAGCCGTATAAGTCAACTTGTATCATTTTAGTAATATTAATAATGTCCATGTTTCTTCATTCTAAAGTTAACTTTTCTCTTTTTTCATTAAGAAGTAATTTATGGAATGATACCTTAAGACCCTTTGAATATCTAGTTACCCAATAACTCAGTGGTTTTAGCATCCTTTCATGATCCTTATCTTTCAGTAGTTGAATTTGTGGTTGTAAAATGATGACTTTCTAGTTGTCTCGTTTTTTCCCGTTTATTAACTGAAATTCTTTTTAGAAGCATCCCTTCCCTTTTTGAAGATTCACAATTCTATATTTGTATTTTTTTTTAAACTTTAACACTGTATGCTGCTGCTAAGTCGCTTCAGTCGTGTCCGACCCTGTGCGACCCCATAGATGGCAGCCCACCAAGCTCCCCCATTCCTGGGATTCTCCAGGCAAGAACACTGGAGTGGGTTGCCATTTCCTCCTCCAATGCGTGAAAGTGAACTCACTCAATCGGGTCCAACTCTTATTGACCCCATGGTCTGTAGCCTACCAGGTCCATCCATGGGATTTTCCAGGCAAGAGTACTGGAGTGGGGTGCCATTGCCTTCTCCATTAACACTGTATATACGTGGTGTCATCTTTGTTTGTGACAGTGAGCTCACACTCACTTGAAAAGTGAGTACACTTGAAAACAGCTGAAGTTGCGAATGTAGGTTCATGTTACAATTTCTGTAGCTCACTAGCTTTATAACCTTGGGTAAATCACTTCATCTTTCAGTGTCTGTTTTCTAGCATATTATCTCTCGTCCTACCTACCTAGTAGCCTTGTGATGATAACTAATATAGTATATGTGACAGTAATCTTTAAACTGAGAAATGTAGTTTTTAGAGTTGTTTTCAATATGATAATAATATATCTTTATTCTTGTACTTCTGACACCTAACATAAATTATATTGCATTGAGTAGTCTGGGTATTGAATAAGTCATTGCCAAGTAAATGAAGTAAATTAGTGAATTTTTAGGTACATGATTTGTATCATGAGTTTTCTGTAATGATCTACACATCTATAGATGTATTGCTAAAAAGTTCAGAGTCAATGTTAGTTGGCCATAGAAACAACAAAAAGACTCAAAGTGTTTCTACCTTGGAATTTTTAACTTTACTGCCTCTAATGTTGTGTTTTTTGTAGGCATGTGCTGATAAATTGAAAAGAGAAGTAGAACTTTATGGTTGCCCCCCTGATTTTCCAGATGAGGAAGAGGAAGAGGAAGAAATCATTGTTAAAACAGAAGATATAATAATTAAGGATAAAGCTAAAGGAAAAAAGGTTTGGTAACTTGATGATACTTATTTTGGTTGAAGTTTTATTTATATTTGTCAGATTTATATGTACATTCCCAGAGTAACAATATAGTAGTATCTGACACATAAAGTGTAGTCACTAATTTTTAAAAAGTAATGAAGCAAAAATATCTTTCTCACCTTTTGATTGCCTTTTCCCCCCTTTTTACTTTATTTTGAAATAATTTTAGACTTACAGAATTGCAAATTGCATAGGGTTCCTTTACATCTTATATAACCATAGTACAGTCCTCATATCTAAGAAACCAACATTTGAACAATACTGTTTGAGAAACTACCAACTTCATTTGGTTTCACCAGTTTTTCCTTAGCACTGTTTTTTGTTCTAAGATCCTATCCAAAATCCCATCTTGTATTTGCTTGTCATGTCTCTTCTGTCTTGTCTTCCTGATCTTAGTGCTTCTGAAAAGGACTGGTCAGATAACTTATAAAGTACCTCTTGTTTTAGGCTTGTCTAATGCTTTCTCATGAGTAGATTGAGAGGTGTTGTGTCTTCAGTGAATCCAATCAAGGAGTATAAGATATTGATATGTCTTATTACTGGTGATGTTAACCTTGATCATTTGGTTTAGGTGGTATCTGTCAGGTTTCCTACTGTGAAGATTTCATTTTTCCCTTTGTGATTCATGTATGGTTTGGGAGAGATACTTTGAGACTATGGGAATAACATCTTGTTTTTTTAAAAAATATATATTTCCTCACTAATTTTAGCATTCATCAGTGGATCTTGCCTGCGCTGGTTATTGCTGTTTTGTTCTAATGTTGATTTTCTGTTTCCCTCATCCTTCTACACTTATTATGTGGAGTTCTTCTGTTTCTTCTTCATTTACTTATTTCTTTTTTGTATCAGTGTGGATTCATGCATATTTATTTATTCTTTGAGTTATAATCTAATACTATTGGTTTTTGTTGTTGTTGTTGCTGAGTTATTGTTATTGCTCAGATTGTTCTTGCATTGGCCATTAAGGGAATCTTTAGGTTGGCTCCTTTGTCCACTTGACATGCCCTCATCTTTTCTTTTATTCCTTTTTTTTTTCTGAGCACTTCTGTACTTTCAGGTGCCACAAGATGCTGCAAGCTCATTTTCTCTTCTCCCTATTTTAGCCCTGGAGTTAGCCACTTTTCCAAGGCGTCCTTTTTCCTTTTATTGAAAAATGATATTTAGAAACTAAATTCTGAGTGCTAGGTATGCTCATTGTTTCTAGGTCTTCTCTGTAGAAAGAGCAAGGAAATATGTGTATGTCTACTGCTAAGCTGCTTCAGTCGTGTCCAACTCTGTGCAACCCCACAGATGGCAGCCCATGAGGTTCTACCGTCCCTTAGATTCTCCAGGCAAGAACACTGGAGTGGGTTGCCATTTCCTTCTCCAATGTATGAAAGTGAAAAGTGAAAGTGAAGTTGCTCAGTCGTGTCTGACTCTTAGCGACCCCATGGACTGTAGCCCACCAGGCTCCTCCGTCCATGGGATTTTCCAGGCAAGAGTGCTGGAGTAGGGTGCCATTGCGTATGTATGTGTCTGTATTTACTTCTTTGTATTTTTTTAAAATGAAGTTTTTTCTTTTTTTTTCTTAATGTAAACACTTTATTTATTTTTGGCCATACCAACCAGGAATCTTAGTTCCCTGACCAAGGATCAAACCCACACCCACAGCAATGAAAGAGCCAAATCTTACCTACTGGATTGACCAGGAATTTGTGTATTTTTTCTTTATTTAAAATATTTTTTCCTTTTCTGTTATGTTTTTTTTTTTTTTGTAGCATATTGAATATAGTTCCTTGTGCTCTATAGTAGGACCTTATTGTTTACTCATCTGTGTATAATAATTTAAATCTGCTGATCCCAAACTCCTAAACAACCCCTCTCCCACTCCCCTTGTCTTTGGCAATCACAGATCTATTCTCTATATCTTTGAGTCTATTTCTGTTTCAAAGGTAAGTTCATTTGTGTCATATTTTAGATTATCCACATATAAGTGATATCATATAGCATTTGTCGTTCTCTTTCTGTCTCTATTTTTTCTAAGTGCATACTGATGCCTCTGGCTCTATTTTAGCACCACAGGGCTCATTCTAGCATTCTTCCTTTGCTTATTTGTGACTCCTTTCTCCAACAGTAGGGAACCTAGCTCTCATTATTTACAGCATATCTGTTATTTGTTCAGTTGTCTACCAGTAGTTACAGAACAGTTTTACCAACTAAAATACATTGGTTGTGTATAGTTCATTTTGTCTTTAGAATCTAGTCAACACGCTATTCCCTACTCCAGTACTCTTGCCTGGAAAATCCCATGGATGGAGGAGCCTGGTGGGCTGCAGTCCATGGGATCGCAAGAGTCAGACACGACTGAGCGAGTTCACTTTCACTTTTCACTTTCCTGCACTGGAGAAGGAAATGGCAACCCACTCCAGTGTTCTTGCCTGGAGAATCCCAGGGATGGCGGAGCCTGGTGGGCTGCCGTCTCTGGGGTCACACAAAGTCGGACATGACTGAAGCGACTTAGCAGCAGCAGCAACATGCTATTTTCTAGTTACTTCTAAAGTTCTTTCTTTCCTACCCCTTTAGTGTGGTTATAGCATGCATTTGTAATACAGTTAGATAACTTTGTCACAGTCTGCTTTCTATCTTGAGTTCCTCCAACATCCTGGTCAGTTTTTTTTTTTTTTTAATTTACATAAAGTAAAATTCACTCTTTGGAATATATCATTGCCTTGGTTTGACAAATGCACAGAGTCTTGTTTCTGCCACCACGGTACATAGAGATCGGTTTCCTTAGTCCTGAGATTCCTCCTCCTACCTTTTTATAGTTTTATGGTCCAACACCTTTGCCCACCTTCAGTCCCTGGCATGTGGTTACTTTTTTGATATTGATAAATGTTGGAAAAGGAGGAAACTCTTGTTAGTAGTTTATTCATAACTAAAAAAGATTCATGTGGTATTTGAAGAAAAGGAAATAGAGAAGGTTTGGTGCTAAGAACTTATCTTTGTGATGATAATTTTTTTATGGTTCCATCCATTTACTTACCTTTGGTGTTAGAATACAGGTTTGGCATATAAAACAGTACATCCAGATTCTGCAGTATTCCTATATGTCAGTAATATTGTTTTAGAGTTAAAAAAAACTACCAAATAGGATCATTCATTTAAAATTATTATGGTTCTGGAGTTTGTTAACTGGTTGTTAGTTGTTCTTTAATGGAGTTTGGTTTTGCTGGTTATTTTCAGAGTAAAGCAGCTGCTAAAGCTGGATCTTCTAAATACCAGTGGGACATTATGAAGTCCCTCGGCCTCTCTGATGATGAGATAGTTAAATTTTCTGAAGCAGAGCATTGGCTTGAATATTTCCCACCACTGGCTGTCCAGGATCTGAAGAGAATGGGTTTGAAGGTATGCTGGTCACCTCTGTAGTTTAAGGCAATGTGAAGAACACAGTTATATTCGTGTGACTATACAAGATTTGGACCGCCTCTTAATTTAGAATAATATATTCCATCAGTATTCCACGAATGGCTTGGTACTGTTATTTTCTGATTAGAACCACATGGGCCTTGAGGTAAGCAATGAAGTATTTTAATGTTTGTTGTTTTGGAATATATATAGATAGATTAGCAATTAGTAAAAAGGAGTACTGTTCAAGTGAAGAAACCCACAACATTGTAAATTAACTGTATTTCAATAAAATAAAAAAAAAGGGATTTGAAGAAACCCAAGTGTAGCTTGAATATTTAGGGACACAAAAAGATGTTGTTTCAGGGTTCCTTCTTAATTTATTATAATTCCTATATGTTTAATATGTAAATATATATGTTTAAAAGCTTACCTATTAAGCATAAATTAATGTGATAATTGTGACATATATTTAATAGATGGAACTTGAAGTTTTTTGGTTTTCTTTTGACATTTGATATAATTCTACATTGAAAAGTTAGGAGTAGGCGAGTAAATAATTGATTCATGGGAATTCCTTTTTATAGAGACAATATAAATTTCTAAAAAATTACCATTTCCTTTCTCCTGTAGGTAGATTGGCGCCGGTCCTTCATCACCACTGATGTTAATCCTTACTATGATTCATTTGTCAGGTGGCAGTTTCTAACATTAAAAGAAAGAAGCAGAATTAAGTTTGGGAAGCGGTGAGTTTGTTGTCCTTCAGTTTAATAAAGCAAAATCATATAATTCCTGTATTGTAATTCAGTGTGCCCAGAGCCTACTTTTTTCCATTATCTTTTCTCTTTTTATAATTCCTCGTTTTGTTCTCTTATTTCTTTTGATTTCCTTTTTGTCTGGCCAGTGTCTTAATTTCTTTGAGCTGCTTAGCGTTTGTGACAAATAGAACCTGGGAGAATGGGGGTCTCACTAAAGATTCTACTTTTATCGTCTCAGGAAAGATTCTCTTAAGTATTCTAGCCAAGTAGAAAAATAATTATATTGTGTTTTAGTTTATCCTTTTGCTCTATAAATTGTTCTATAAAGTTCTCCCTTGATCATATGGGCTCATTAAAAGGTATTTGCATTTCAAAAGCTTATTTATATTCTACAGTCTTCTGTTTCATACCACAAAGCCAAAATCAGTGAATATTTTTCAGTGGTATTACCTTTGATGAAGGCAAAAAGCTTTCATTGAGTAACTGTGTTGGCAACAAAATTCCCCATAAAAGCATAAAAATGATGTAGACATTTACTCAGAAGTTTTAATTAGAAGAAATATTGTGAGATGTTAGGAACAACACTGACAAATCCATTAGGATAAAACTTGTACAGTGTAATGTTTGTCATTTATTTTTTATTTTAGGTATACCATTTATTCTCCAAAAGATGGACAGCCTTGCATGGATCATGACAGACAAACTGGGGAGGTAATTATTTGTGACATAGAATATTTATTGTAATAATTCTTAATGTGGTCACAGAGTTTAAGAAATAAATCAGAAACCTAAAAATAGCTTTATTCCAGTATTAAGGTATAAGTCATGATACTCTGGTGGCTGTTAAAGAGGGAGGCAGATTGTCATCATAGGTAGCTGTATCTTCTCTAGAACCTTTTCTAGAACTTTGGTGGTAGGTTTAGCTGCATCAGCTTGTGCTGGAAAAGCACATTCTTGAGTTTTTTTTTTTTTTTTTTGGGTCACTTGGCTTGCAGGATTCCCAGATCAGGGATTGAACCTGGGTCCTTGGCAGTGAAAGCGTGGTGTCCTAACCACTACACTGCCAGAGAATTCCTAGAGAAGTAGATTCTTGAACCTTACCCCTAAATTGCTGAATCAGAAGCTCTGAGGGTGGAGCCCAGGAATCTGTCTTTTAATGTATTCTCTGTGTGATTCATATGCCTGCTCATGTTTGAGAAGCACCACTTGGAGAGTGCATGGTTCTAAAAAGAGACCATGAGGAAAGATAATGAGATATGTGGTTCACTCATGTACACAGATTCCATTTATACTTGCTTTGGTCACATGCCTGCTTATTTTCAAAGTACTTCAAGTCATGCATGACATCAGTTCATTCTGCATTCCTGGAAGACACATTAGTGACATTGTTCCCTGTAATACTTGGATGAAGCAAGGGTAAATCATTCGTCTAAATCCCTGGCAGAGTAAATCAACAACAGTGAACTTTGTAGTCCCTATGAGTGTGTCATTCTCTGTTACCACCTTTGAACACATTCATAGGCTAGTGACTACCTTTCAAAATCAGCCTTCAATTATGATGTAACTTATCTGACAGAAGTGAGAGTTGATCAAAATTTTGAAAGATTTGAGAGCCTTCAGAAGGCTAGTTTACTATGTTAAGCTTTAATATAGTCAATGATAGCAACATCTTAAGTTTCAATAGTACATTATAGTTTTTCAAAGCATTTTGTCATTATCATTATGTGTCATTATCTTATGTGTTCCTCAGGACAGTGCTGTGTTAGGCACAGCACAGTTTTTTATTTTTTAAATTTTTAATTAATTTTATTTTTTATGAAGAAATGAAGGTTCAGAGTGATTGTGACTCCTTGTGGCAGGCCACAAGTGAGGGCCCAAGCTAGGTTTTGAATACACATCATTTGATCCCTGGTCCATCGTATGTCTGTGATGACTGCTCTGTAGGATTGATATTGATTGTATCTTCTAACTCCCATTTTGGCAAACACTGTTTTGGCTGATTAATCCAAGTTACTCTCCCCTTGTTCTTCCCTCTCGAGAGAGCTCTTAGCAAACCTTACTCAGTAGTCTGGACCTCCTTGACCAGTTCTGTCTGGTGTGGGGTAGGATGGTGGTCTCTCAAGTCATTTCTTACACATTAGGCTTCCATGTGGTCAACACACCACTGACACTCTTTTCATTGGAAGGAAGAGTTATTCTAGCAGTGCAAGAACCCATCTTAGAAATTTGAATCAGATCTCTTGCATAGATTAGTAGGTTTAATGCAACTCTTTTCTCTTTCAAATTTTTATTTTGTTTAGGGTGTTGGACCTCAGGAATATACTTTAATCAAGTTGAAAGTGCTTGAGCCATACCCATCTAAATTAAGGTAGGTTTGTCAAAGAATTGTGGCTTCATCTTTTTGAAACATCAGATAGTCGTGATAGAATCCACAACATATTTTGTGTAAATGTGTGTTTTTTTCTTCTTAGTGGCTTGAAAGGGAAAAATATCTTCTTGGTAGCTGCTACTCTCAGACCTGAGACTATGTTTGGACAAACAAACTGTTGGGTTCGCCCTGATATGAAGTACATTGGATTTGAGACAATGAATGGCAATATATTCATCTGCACCCAAAGAGCTGCAAGAAATATGTCATACCAGGGCTTTACCAAGGACAATGGAGTGGTACCTGTTGTTAAAGAGTTAATGGGAGAGGTAAGTTGGGTAGTGGAATTTATTTTAGGGCATGCATTTAGAGGAAAATGTCAGAAATGAAATTTGAGAAAAGAATGTTTAAAAAAACATGTTAGTTGAGGTATACGTACAGTCAAGTGTGTAAGTCGTAAGTGTGTATTTTGGTATGTCTTCAAATGTTATGTACCACTTAAATCAAGGGATATACAGTTGGAGCACTCCAGAAGGCACTCTCCTGTCCATTTCGCATCCCTGCTTCTGCAGAGGTAACCACTAACGTGACTTAAGTCACCAAAGATGAGTCGCTCTTCATGAACTTTACATAGTGAAATTATATAGTCTGTACTCTTTTATGTCTAGCTTCTTTGGCTCAGTGTGATGCCTGTGAGATTCACCCATGTATATGTAGTAATAGTTTGTTCTTTTTGTTTGCTTTTTAATTGCTGTGGTATATTCATTGTGTGACCATATCAGTAAAACAGCATTTTTATTTATGTATTTATTAGAAAATATTTTTTTTTGACCATACTATGTGGCTTGTGGGATCTTAGTTCCCCGACCAGGGATTAAGCCCCAGGCCCCTGGCAGAGGAAGCATGGAGTCCTAACCACTGGATTGTCAGGGAATTCCCTAAAATAGCATTTTTGAATCTTATGTTTCTGCTCAGTAATTATCTGATTGAAAAATACAGTTCTCCTCAAGAGATTTAGTATATAGCTGCAGTAGACATTATATTACTCCTTTTGAAAAATGGGTCGTTTTTGCTGTGCGTGGGCATTCTCTAGCTGCAGTGAGCAGGGGCTACTCTCTAGTTGCGGTGCTCGGACTGCTGCCTGCGGTGGCTTCTCTTGTTGCAGAGCACAGGCTCTTAGACACATGGGCTTCAGTAGATGTGGCACATGGGCTTAGTTGCTCCATGGCATGTGGGATCTTCCCTGATAAGGGATTGAACCTGTGTCTGCTGTATTGGCAGGTGAATTCTTAACACTGGACTACCAGGAAAGTCCCGATACTACTTTTTTAATATGATTACCCGTGTTCCTGGTATGCAGTAGCAGCTGCTTTTTTTCTGGAAAGGAAGTCTTGATCTTAACTAAATCCCCGATGGCTCAGCCAGTAAAGAATCTGCCTACATTGCAGGAGACCCAGGAGACTTGGGCTGGATCCTTGGGTCGGGAAGATTCCCTGGAGGAAGAGATGGCAACCCACTCTAGTATTCTTGCCTGGAGAATCCCATGCAGAGAAGAGCCTGGTGGGCCTCAGTCCGTGGGGTCTCACAGAGTCGGATATGACTGTGCATGAGCACGTGTAGTATCCTTAGAGTTTATTTTACTTATTTACTAGGGTGTTTTATTCCCTTTGGTTAAGTGCTGATCTTTGGTATCTTAATAAAAAATCTTTTAAAAGAAAAAGATGAGTAGAATACCATCTCAATTCTCCTTTTGAATTGGACTTTTATTTCTTATTTTGTAAATTTATTTTTTGACTAGATTACTAAATATTCATAAGACTCAAAATTTAAAAGACAAAAAGAAGGGATTCCCTGGTTGCCCAGTGGTTAGGACTCTGTGATTTCACTGCCAAGGGCACATGTTCTATCCCTGGTTGGGGAACTGAGATTCTGCAGGCTGTGCAGCCAAAAAAAAAAAAAAAGAAAAGGTACACAAAATACTCCCAATCACTCAGTTCTCTCTTCCATTAGCAGTCAGTGAAACCAGTGTCTTGTGAATCCTTCCAGAAGTATTTCATGTATATACGAGCAAATATATACATATATATTCTTTAGCCCTCTTTTTTTACACACAAATGGCAGTATATTTCATCACATTGTTCGGTGTTTTACTTTCTTTTTTGCTTAGCTATTTCTTGGTAATAAACATCTACTTGTTCTCATTTCTTTTTTTTGGCTATGCCATGTGGCTTTTAGGATCTTAATTCCCTCACCAGGGGTTGAACCTGGGCCCTTGGCAGTGAAAGTAGTGTCCTAACCACTGGACTGCCAAGGAATTCCTTTTGTTCTTATTTTTTATTGTTACACAGTATTCCATTGTTTGGCTGTGCCACAAATTATTTAATGACTCTGTATAATGGATATTTGAATAGCTTCGTCTGTTATAAGCAGTCCTGCCATATCTCATTAGTTCCTAATGTTAGAGTTCCGTCTGAGAGGTTTTGGGGAACAGTATTAATGACAAAAATTTTTTTTTTCTTGCTCTTACATGCAACTTCTTTCCTTGTTAATTTGAGCAGATTCTGGTATGAGGGAAATGGGTGATATAATTTTAAAAATAGCTTTAAACTGTTAATGATATTTAGCCTTTATCAGTATGGCTCCAAATTCTATAAGCAACTTATGTATATGGGTAAAGGAAACTATATGGAATTGAAAAGTGCATTTCTGTAGCATCTTCTTTTTTTTTTTTATTTTAAAGAGAAACTAGATATGTCTTCTTAACTGTCTTTTTAATTATTGTTTAAAATAGAAACTCAGAGACATAATATTCTATCTTGTTGATGTCTCATATTTAATTAAGTGATTAAAAAAAATCATTTAAAGTCTTAGTTGTTTCCAGGTTTTGCTAATGTAGTTAACACAGCATTGGGCAGATTCTCAAAGAATCTTTTGAGGTAAATTCCTAGAATTGGATTGCTGGGTCCAAGCTGTGTGAACAGTTTTGTGACTCTTGCTGTGGATTCCTATATTGTTTTCCTCAAGGAGTGCAAAGTTAGAAGCAATATGTTACTGTACTAATTTGCTCACAACATTACAAGATTTGGGCTTTATAATTATTTTCAGTTATTTCTAGTCTAGTAGGTAAAAAAGAATGAGTATTGCTGATTACTAGCTTCTCATGGCTTAAAATATAAACATAGTTTTAAAATTTAATGATTAGAATAAGTTACTTCCTCTTTATACTGATCTTTTTCTTACATAGGATATTCTTGGTGCATCACTTTCTGCACCTTTAACATCTTACAAGGTGATCTATGTTCTCCCAATGCTCACCATCAAGGAGGATAAAGGTAAAGAGTTTACTTCTTTGTAGAAATTCTTTGGTGGACACATTCTGGTTGTTATTAGTTAACTCCACATTTTCCTTTACAAGGCACTGGTGTGGTCACAAGTGTTCCTTCTGATTCTCCTGATGATTTTGCTGCCCTCAGAGACTTGAAGAAAAAGCAGGTAAGTTTCTGTGTTTCATGCTCACATTTCCTCTTTCTCATCGCATTTGTTAGGCACCACTGAACTATTGGATTAGGCTGAAAAACTATGCAGATATCTTTTTTAATGCTATCTTTAACCTGTTTCTTGATATTTATATGTTTTCCTGTGACTTGAATTTTAAAAATAATATTTCATAGAACCTTGTTTTTTTTTTTGGCTGTCTCACGAGGCATGCGGGATCTTAGTTCCCCAACTAGGAATTGAACCTGCGCCCTCTGCTGTGGAGGCGTGATGTCCTAACCACTGGACAGCCAGGGAAGTCCCCGTAGTATCTTTTTTAAGACTTTTTTTTAAGGGCAGTTTTAGGTTCATAATAAAAATAGAGAGGAAGGCACAGAGATTCCCATGTAATACCCCCTGCTTCAACACCTGCATAGCCTCCCCCATTGTTAGTGTCACTCACTGGAGTGGTACGTTTTTATCAAAGGTGAACCTACATTGACGTCATAACTGCCCAGAGTCCATAGTTTACCTTAGGGTTCATTCTTGGTGTTGTACATTCTGTGGGTTTATGCAAACATTTAATGACGTGTGTCCATCATTATGATATACAGAGTATTTTCACTGCCTTAAAAATCCTCTGTGCTCTTGTTCATCTCTCTTCCCTCTCACTCCTGGCAACCACTGATCTTTTTAATTGTCACCATAGTTTTACCTTTCCCGAAAGTCATGTAATAGTTGGATTCATATGGCATGTAGCTTTCTTAGACTTCCTTTCAGTTAGTAATAAGCATTTTGGTTTCTCATGTCTTTTCATAGCATGATAGCTTGTTTCTTTTTAGCACTGAATAATATTCTGTTGTCTGGATGTATGTTTATTCATTCACCTGCTGAAGAGCAACCTGATTGCTAACAAGAGAAAGTTTTGTAAAAACAAGTTTTCTGATACTTGCATTTTCATTGCAACTGGAATGTGAACTTCATTTTAAGTGATATGTATGTGTCTGTGTGAACTTTTGCTTTTGACTGTATAGTTTCATCATTTAAGCTATTCAGTCTAACTTAAACTGTTTAGTTTTTAAAAGTCATACATCCCTTCTTGAGATTTTTTTCTATAAAATTAAAAAATTGGTCTTTATGGAGAGAAGAAGAAAAATACTTTAAGAAAATTTTAGAAGGTACTTCTCTTAATGATAATACCAGAAAAATATTGATCATTAGTGTTAACTTCCTTTTTGTTTTTGTAGGCTTTACGAGTGAAGTACGGAATTAGAGATGACATGGTCTTGCCATTTGAACCTGTGAGTACATAGATGATTCGGAATATTAATGTCCATCTTTTCATTAGAGGAAGAAAAGAGCTAACACTTGTAACAGAATTAAATAATTGGTTCAGTTCAGTTGAGTCTGTTAGTCGTGTCAGATTCTTTGTGACCCCATGGACAGCAGCACGCCAGGCCTCCCTGTCCATCACCAACTCACAGAGAATGAAAATAAGAGGGAGTTTAAGAGTTTACTTAGTTTAATTTGATATCTGCTGTGATGGATAAGAGCAAACAAAAAACTTAAACAGTAGGCATTTTCTTAGCTCTTGGCACCTGCAGTTCAAGAACAAACAAATAGTTTGCCTTTTAGTATCACCAATTCTGTAGTAACTTATTTTCTAATGTGGCAAATTTCCAGGCTTCTAAAGATAAAATTTTGCCATGTTACTCATGAATGTTTATGTTTTCATGTTAGTGTCTTTAGAAATGTAAATTACTGGTTAATATTAATAATTTTCATGGAGACTCCAGAAGACTTAATATAAATCAGAAAAAAGACCATCCATAAATTTAGTTGTTTACATCATTTCGCTGGCTTCCCAGGTGTCGCTAGTGGTAAAGAATCTGCCTGCCAATGCAGGATACATAAGAGACTAGGGTTCAATCCCTGGGTCTGGAAGATCCCCTGGAATAGGAAATGGCAACCTACTCCAGTATTCTTGCCTGAAGAATCTCATGGAGAGAGAAGCCTGGCAGGCTACAGTCCATAGGGTTGCAGAGTGTTTGACATGACTAAAATGATTTAGCACACATGCATGTATCATTTTGCCAGTTTTGAACATTATTCAGTAAATTATATGCCCAGTGAGGGCTTGAGAGCTGTGGAAGCTATATGTGTAGCAAGGAAAGGACGCTGTGGGGGTTGGTGCAGAGAATTTGGGTGGTTCCTATGGACAGTAGGAAGATAGATTCACATCTGGATGTTTTTCCTAATGTGTGGAGCTGACCTAATGATATATAAAATCTCATATGACTTCATTGGACAGTGGAGGCAAAGGACTATGCCCATAAGGCTGTTTTTATGTTCATTCAGTGTGAATAGTTTCACATTTCTCTTTTTTGCAGGTGCCAGTCATTGAAATCCCAGATTTTGGAAAGCTTTCTGCTGTAACTATATGTGATGAGTTGAAAATTCAGAGCCAGAATGACCGAGAAAAACTTGCAGAAGCAAAGGAGAAATTGTACCTAAGAGGTTTTTATGATGGTGTAAGTAATATTTTTGTTGTCATTTTTGTTTGATTTACATACTCCATGATCTTTGATTTCCTTCTTAGTGATTTAGAAAAAAAATATAGAAAAATTTAATATAATTTCAGCTGTGTCCTGATTTGAGAGGGATTACTATAAGATATGAACAAAGCTAGTGGAGGTGATGGAATTCCAGTTGAGCTGTTTCAAATCCGAAAAGATGATCCTGTGAAAGTGCTGCACTCAATATGCCAGCAAATTTGGAAAACTCAGCAGTGGCCACAGGACTGGAAAAGATCAGTTTTCATTCCAGTCCTAAAGAAAGGCAATGTCAAAGAATGTTCAAACTACTGCATAATTGTACTCATCTCACACACTAGCAAAGTAATGCTCAAAATTCTCCAAGCGAAGCTTCAGTAGTGTATGAACTGAGAGTTTCCACACGTTCAGTCTGGATTTAGAAAAGGCAGAGGAACCAGAGATCAAATTGCCAACATTCCTTGGATCACTGAAAAAGCAAGAAACTTCCAGAAAAACATGTATTTCTGCTTTATTGACTATGCCAAAGCCTTTGACTGTGGATCACCACAAACTGGAAAATTCTTCCAGAGATGGGAATACCAGACCACCTGACCTGCCTCCTGAGAAATCTGTATGCAGGTCAAGAAGCAACAGTTAGAACTAGACATGGAACAATGGACTGGTTCCAGATTGGGAAAAGAATACGTCAAGGTGGCGTACTGTCACTCTGCTTATTCAACTTACATTCAGAGAACATCATGTAAAATGCCGGGCTGAATGGAACACAGGCTGGAATCAAGATCGTCAGGAGGAATATCAATAACCTCAGATATGCAGATGACACCACCCTTATGGCAGAAAGCGAAGAGGTACTAAAGAGCCTCTTGATGAAAGTGAAAGAGGAGAGTGAAAAAGTTGGCTTAAAACTCAGCATTCAGAAAACTGAGATCATGGCATCAGGTCCCATCATTTCATGGCAAATAGATGGAGAAACAATGGAAACAGTGACAGACTTTATTTTCTTGGGCTACAAAATCACTGCAGATGTTAACTGCAGCCATGAAATTAAAAGATGCTTGCTCCTTGGAAGAAAAGTTGTGACCAACCTAGACAGCATATTAAAAAGCAGAGACATTACTTTGCCAACAAAGGTCCATCTAGTCAAAGCTATAGTTTTTCTGGTAGTCATGTATGGATGTGAGAGTTGGACCATAAAGAAAACTGAACGCCAAAGAATTGATGCTTTTGAACTGTGGTGTTGGAGAAGACTCTTGAGAGTCCCTTGGACTGCAAGGAGATCCAACCAATCCATCCTAAAGGAAATCAGTCCTGAATATTCATTGGAAGGACTGATGCTGAAGGTGAACTCCAGTACTTTGGCCACCTGATGCAAAGCACTGACTTGTTAGAAAAGACCCTAGTGCTGGGAAAGATTGAAGGCAGGAGGAGAAGGGGATGACAGAGGATGAGATGGTTGGATAGCATCACCGACTTGATGGACATGAATTTGAGTAAACTCCAGGAATTGGTGATGGACAGGGAAGCCTGGCGTGCTGCAGTCCATGGGGTCACAAAGAGTCAGACATGGCTGAGCAACTGAACTGAACTGATTATAAGATTATGTTCTTCTCTTTCCAAATTTCCTTTTTTTAATCTATTTTGGTCCAATAGTATTACAGAAGTTCCATTTTTGTGCCCCTAATCTCTGAGTGAGTTTCTCAAGAACATTTTTTTTTTTTTTTTAGTTTTTTATTTTTTACATTTTAAAATCTTTAATTCTTACATGCATTCCCAAACATGAACCCCCCTCCCACCTCCCTCCCCATAACATCTTTCTGGGTCATCCCCATGCACCAGCCCCAAGCATGCTGCATCCTGCGTCAGACATAGACTGGCGATTCAATTCACATGATAGTATACATGTTAGAATGTCATTCTCCCAAATCATCCCACCCTCTCCCTCTCCCTCTGAGTCCAAAAGTCCGTTATACACATCTGTGTCTCTTTCCCTGTCTTGCATACAGGGTCGTCATTGCCATCTTCCTAAATTCCATATATATGTGTTAGTATACTGTATTGGTGTTTTTCTTTCTGGCTTACTTCACTCTGTATAATCGGCTCCAGTTTCATCCATCTCATCAGAACTGATTCAAATGAATTCTTTTTAACGGCTGAGTAATACTCCATTGTGTATATGTACCACAGCTTTCTTATCCATTCATCTGCTGATGGACATCTAGGTTGTTTCCATGTCCTGGCTATTATAAACAGTGCTGCGATGAACATTGGGGTACATGTGTCTCTTTCAATTCTGGTTTCCTCGGTGTGTATGCCCAGCAGTGGGATTGCTGGGTCATAAGGGAGTTCTATTTGCAATTTTTTAAGGAATCTCCACACTGTTCTCCATAGTGGCTGTACTAGTTTGCATTCCCACCAACAGTGTAGGAGGGTTCCCTTTTTTCCACACCCTCTCCAGCATTTATTGCTTGCAGATTTTTGGATCGCAGCCATTCTGACTGGTGTGAAGTGGTACCTCATTGTGGTTTTGATTTCTCAAGAACATTTTTAAGGTTAGTTCGTCTTATTATGCAATACACGCCAAAGGTTTATTGCATGGACAATACCCGGTCCCTTTGTTCTCTTAATGAGATGAAATTTTAAATAAGCAGTTTCATTCAGTTCATTAATTTACTTGTTAATACAACTACTACATGACATCTTAGCACCATTTTTGAACCTCTCTTTTCTTCTTACTGTACATATGTTAATGTGGCTTACATTTCCATGGAAAGAAGGTGAGGCTAGAGAAAGTAAAAATCCAGTCAAGTTGTTAGTAACTTGAGGTTGAAATGAAGATTTTTAAGGCTGTAAATGAGAATGTTTTTTACTTTTGCTTTCTATTTCTCTGTATGACCAAATATTGTTTATATGTTTTCTTTAAAACTCAACTCATCCATGTTTTAGATGACACTAAAAGCCAACACTAATATAGCACTTACATATTCACTTATTTATATCTCAAAATGACCTTGCAAAGTAGGCACTTATTCCCATTTAACAGATAAGGAAATTGAGGTACTAAGACACTAAGTAATTTACCCAGTATCAGCCAGATAGCCAGGTCAAAGCAGAGCTGGAACTCAAACTAGGCAACTTGGCTCTAAGATTTGTGCTGTTAACCCCTGTGCCATGATGATCAATAATCTATAATTTCATAATGATGAATTAAATAGATGTGGAGCATTTTGGCACGTTAGAGGATTGGAGGTGAAAATAGAAAACATGTCTTTCCACTTAAGGTAGAAAGTGTTGGGAATTCCCTGGTGATCCTGTGGTTAGTACTCTGCATTCTCATTGCTGAAGGCCCAAGTTTGATCCCTGGATTGGGAACTAAAATCCTACAAGCTGTGAGGTATGGCCAAAAAACCCCCAAAATCTCAAAAATATAAAACCTGTTTGAAAGAGTCAACAGGAATCAGATAGATGGAGGTCAGTATCAGTCGGAAGGGAATGGTGTCTTAGCTCTGTGACAGCAGTGGGCAAGGCAGTACTTTGCCTGAGAATTAAATCTCCCCATTACATAAAAGGCAGAGTTGAGAAACCGTAGGCCTTCCTCTCAGAGCCAGGTTTATCACATGGCCAGGCAAAGGAGAATCCTTGCTGGCAACAGATGGAGTTGAAAAGAGAAACCTAATTGGGGCTGAGCTGCATTGGTTCCGTTCCTTCCCCCAAAGCCTTCAGGAGTGATGTGAGTTAGGGCAGAGGAGTTCTCTCCACATGGAAACCTAAGAAGTGGGAAGGAAGGAAGTGAACTTTTCTTTCTAATCATGTTCATAATACATATCCTGATTACACTAAAAGAAAAACAAGTGTGTTATAAGTATTAATTGTCCAAGCTGTGCCAAAATAAAGATGTATGGTTATAAATGTGATCAATTTCACACTAAAAATATCTTGGTTGTTTGTGGAGGTAAGTTTAGGTAGGAGAAAGTTTAAGGGGGGACCCAAAGCAAATTTTAATTGTATGTGTTTTTACACTTCTTATCCTTTTAGGTAATGTTGGTGGATGGATTTAAAGGACAGAAGGTCCAAGACGTGAAGAAGACTATTAGAAACAAGATGATTGACACTGTATGTAATAGACTATCCCCTGAAGGCTGTTTTAGAAGCGCTTTTGGTTCATAGACTTTACAATGTTAATTAGCAATTTTCGGTAGTGGAACCTGGAGCTGTATTAAAGATATAATTTTATTTACATATAAAATTGAAGACCTGTTTAATAGAAGCAATTCATTTAACCTGAACATCCCACCTGTAATGTTGATGAAGGTAATGGTCTAAAGTTGGCATGTGTAGATTACATACAGTGAACTTTAATGATGCTTTCTGGCAGTGACCATTTGCAGTAGTGGTAGTTAACAATTCTTTCTGTAGTGCTTTACTTCTTGCTTTCATCCTTTTGCCCCTCTTCACTTTTGTTTAATTTTTGTTGTTGTTGAGTTACTTAGCTGCTGAACTTTTGAAACTGAATTTTTGTTTTTGATAGTTACGTATCCCTGTAATACAGAGAGACTGTGGGCTGTAAGACTTGTTAAAAAAAGGCAGCAGTTTCCTCTCCATTCATCCACATCCTCTTAAATTTCTATTGCTTGGACAGGCTTTCTTTCATCTGTTTTGTTATTTATTTTAGTATCTCCACCTCTCTTACAGATCTCTAATCTAAACGCTTGAAGTGTAATTTAAAATTTTTTCAGTTTTAGGCATTAGCCATTGATTTCCTGCTATGAAAGATCACGATTTAACTCTTCTCCAACCTGTGTCTTCCCCTCTAACCTCACATTTGTATATACTTCTTCATCCCACATCTTCCTAGTATAGGTATATTATAACTTAGGTTAGAGAGGTAGTCAGTGTGTTGAGACATGGCTGATCCATAATGTAGTGTACAATGAGAATTTCTCTTCCTCAGCTTTTGATTTTCCTTGGAGTTAATAACTGTCTTTTTTTTCTTTCTCTACTTTTTTTTACTTTTAAATATAATTATAGACACTTCATCCCCAAACTCTGTCCAACTGTTTATTTTTCTTTTCTATACTTTCAAACATATCAGTGTGCTATTGTTTACATCTTAGAGAAAGTTCTCTCAGAGCCTTCCAGCCTGTTGTAGTCATCTGGACTGGTTGCTTACTGTAGGCGGGCACAAATGTCATCTGGGATGTTCCTCCACTGTTGCTTAGGATTTCCTTTGTTTTTTTTGAGTTGAATCTCCTTGATCCCATGGGTGCTTCTTTCTTATTTACTTTCTTGTTTTGTTGAAGCTCTGCCTCTAGAAATGTTCCTGGAAAAGGGTACTTGGAAGGTAAATTTTGTGACCTTCTATATCTGAAATATCTTTATTCTGTCCTCATACTTGAATGCTTGGATGCAGGATTCTGGTTTAGAAATAATTTTCCCTTAAAAATTTGAAGGCCATTACCCATGGTGTTCTGGTTTGGTGATGCTGTTAAGAAGGCCAAAACTGGTATGGCATGATCTATGTCTCTCCTCCCTCCCCAAGTGTATAGCATCCTCTCTTTTGAAATTTCATGATGATTTATTTGGTGTAGATTAGTTTTCATTCATTCTTCAGGGTGTAGGATCGGCTCCTTCAGTCTGGAAACTTACGTTCTTCAATTCTGGGAAAATTAACTTTTTGTTTAATTGTTTTATCCCTTCTTATTCTTTATTTTTGTTTTCAGAATTCTTTCTATTCAGATATTGGCTCTATTAGACTCTGGAAGTTCTTTTGCTTTTCCTTCTGGGGGAGTCCCTCAACTTTTTCTTCCTATGAGTTTTTGTGCATTTGTTTACTCTGTTTTTTATATCAGCTCCACATGCTTGTGCACGTATGTATAAATAAATATTCCTAAAAAATCACTAGATTTTTTTCTTTGTGTAGAAAATTTCAAACATAAAAAAGTAGAGTAGTGTAATGAATTCCTGTATACCTCTTACTCAGCTTGAGCATTTACCAACTCAGAGCCAGTTTAAGGACTTATGTTTGTTATCTGATCTTTCGTGATAGGATGCTGCAATTCTTATTTCATGAATATGAAATTTTAATTTCTTATTAGTCTGAGGAAGGCTATTGATTTTTAAGAGTGCATGCAAAAAGATGATGGGAACCTTTTTGGATATAGGTAGGACTTGTCACTGGGAGAGATCTGGAAGGTCCATTTGGGCCAGAGGGAAGCCCTGATGTTAGCCTTGTTGTTAATGAGGGCGTTGTGGTTTGTTAGGTTCCCCTCAGAAGATTCTTCAGTTTCTGGCTTAAAGGGTCTAAGCTAAGTGAACATTCTGGGAGCTAACATGAAGGAAGATTGCTAGAGTGGGTATCAGTACCCCTGTGCTGACTTTCTCTTAACCCCCCTCTTTTCACTATGAAACCCATTCCCTCAACTTTGTCCTCCGGTTGGGAAACTGTGTTGTCCTCTCCGGAGCGTAAACCCTCATTGCTCTGCAGGCACAGGGAGAGGCAGCTACTGGTTTCCGTAGTGTGGGGTTAGGGTATCTGGTCCTAACTTCTTTAAAAGACTTCAGTTAGTCTTCCTCTTCCCAGCCTCATGTTACCTCCTTTTCCAGAACTGTCTTGTGCCACAAATCTTGAGTCTTTTGGAGGTTCTGTAATGCAAGTGAAGTGAAGTGAAAGTAGCTCAGTTGTGTCTGACTCTTTGCAACCCTATGGACTATCCAGTCCGTGGAATTCTCCAGGCCAGAATACAGGAGTGGGTAGCCTTTCCCTTCTCCGGGGGTTCTTCCCAACCCAGGGATTGAACCCAGGCCCCTGCATTGCAGGCAGATTCTTCACCAACTGAGCCACAAGAATTCAGCTTTCTCTCCTGTGGGCTTAGGATTCAGCTAGCTTCCTTTGGTCCACTAATCCAATTGTCAGTCATTCTGCTTTTTAGTTTCCAAAATTTGGTTGATGTTATTTCTCTCCCATTCTTGTCTTTATAACTTCATACCATTAAAAAGAAAACCTCTTTGTTGTCATTTGTTCCAATTTCGAGAAGGAGCAGAGTTAATTGAGTGTCTGTTTTTAATTTACCATTGTTAAACCAAAGTCCTGCCTGTTTCAGTATGAAGAGCTTGCATTAAGTACACAGAGCAGTGAATCATTTTATGAATAACAATGCTGAATCTTATTTTAAAAAACTATCCTAATAAGCTTGGGATTGTAACACCTTAAGAGATAATTGTTTTAATAGTAAAAATAAAATTTATGGTCAGTTTTCTAGTGGGAATTTTTCATGATACTATAAATCTTTAGTAATATTATTTTCCATATCTAGTTTTCATGCATGTGTTTTTTTAAATGCAGTTCCATGCATTTAGTTTCCAATTTTTATGTTTTTCTTATAACAAAAATAGAAGGCTGCCATAGCCTTCAAACCATAGTAGTAGAAGCTGTTAAACATTTTTTACTCTGCAAAGGAATAAGCTGTACCTAGGGAAGGTGATCCACCTAATTAATAAAGATGCAGGCCTTTTCAGAAACAAGTGGTATACAGTAAGAAAGGCAAATAACTTCTACTCTGGGAAGAGGGAGGACATAGTGAAAACTTGCAATTTAGTTATTAGTGGTAGAGCATTTTTTTTTTAAGTTACTTCTTTTCTTATCCTTGAGGAATAGAGATTGCTTTGACATAGTATCTGACATATTTTTATTTACTTTCATCTAGGGAGATGCATATATTTACATGGAACCAGAGAAACAAGTTATGTCCAGGTCTTCAGATGAATGCGTTGTGGCCCTGTGTGACCAGTGGTTAGTTTCTTTTATAGATAGCAAGCAGAAATTTTTTCCTGTCACTTTGCTTATCCTTGACTTTTTTTTTTAAATCAATTTGTCCACTCCCAGGTACTTGGATTATGGAGAAGAGAACTGGAAAAAACAGACATCCCAATGCTTAAAGAACCTGGAAACGTAAGATGGGAGAAGGTGCTGGGGAAGGGGGAGTGTTAGTTGCTCAGTCATGTCCAACTTTGTGAGTCTGGACTGTAGCCTGCTAGGCTCCTTCCATGGAATTCTTCAGGCAAGAATACTAGAGTGGGTTGCCATTCCCTTCTCAAGGGGAAGGGGAAGGAGATGAGAAACGGGGAAGACAGTGAAGCTGAAGAGGAGAAACACTTTATATTCTGCTCTGTCCAGGTACTGTGAGGAGACTAGGAGGAATTTTGAAGCAACCTTAGATTGGCTGCAGGAACACGCTTGCTCGAGAACTTACGGCTTAGGTAAGCAAACTTCAGGTTTCCGTGTGAATGACTTTTCCGGTTACATAGCAGGTTAACCCTTTGCCATTTTCCCTTCTCTTCCATTGTTTTTCTGAGCTGGAAGTGAGAGGTTTTTGGTTAGTGGGTGAGAGAAACTAGGATCTGGTCCCCGCTCCTGTTCATCTGATGGTAGAAGTATCTAACCCATATAGTTTTATGGTGCAGTTATTTTTAATAGAAAATTTCTAGTGCTTCACCATTAAAAAAAAATTTATCAGTTTATATTATTCAAGTAAATTTAAGAACTTACAGAAGTAGCTTTGTCAGTACTAGAGACCTGCTTTTGAAAATGTGAATTCTGGGAATGAAGTGTCTCTTAGATTCATCTTATGCGAATTTTCTTCCTTTTACTTGTAGGTACTCGTTTGCCGTGGGATGAGCAGTGGCTGATTGAATCGCTCTCTGACTCTACTATTTACATGGCCTTTTACACAGTTGCACACCTGCTGCAGGGAGGTAACTTGCGTGGGCAAGCAGAGTCTCCGTTGGGCATCAGGTTGGTAAATGGATAGAGGAAGAAAGGTGATTTGTTAGCATGAGATATAATCTTTTGATTTATGTATTGAAAATGCATTTTTTAAAAAAATTAATTTATTTTTGGATGCATTTGATCTTAGTTGAGGCAATATCTTTGTTGTGGCCTTCCGGATCTTTAGATGCAGTGCAAGGACTTTTCAGTGCTCAAGCTTCCTCTCTAATTGTGGTGTGCAGGCTTCAGAGCGCATGGGTTCTATAGTTGCAGAATGTGGGCTTATTTGCCCCTTAGCAAGTGGGATCTTAGTTCCCCAACCAGGGATTGAATCCATGTCCCCTGCATTGGAAGGCAGATTCTTAACCCCTGGACCACCAGAGAAGTCCCTGAAAATACTTTCTAATAATTAGTTTTTATAAGAATTCATTTAGTGGAATTTTGTTACGATGGTTTTGCTGTTGAATTGAGAAAAAGTAATAAATAACCCCTCTGTTACCCACTCTTTATCCTTATGGGAGTCTCTTGTTCTCATTTGTTACTGTAGAACAGAGAAAATGATTTCTGGGACTTCAGTGGTGGTCCAGGAGTTAAGAATCTACCTTGAAATGCACGGGATGCAGGTTTAATCCCTAGTCGGGGAACTAAGATCCTACATGCTGAGGAGCAACTAAGGCCGAGTTGTGCAACTGCTGAGCCTGTGTGCCACAACGAAAGAGTCTGTGTACTGAAATGAAAGATCTGGCATGATGCAATGACAATCCCCCATGCCGCAGCTAAGACTCAGCACAGCCAAATAAATGAATAAATAGAATAAATACTTAAAAAGAAAATAGATTTCTACTTCATGGTTGGATTAGAATGCTGTTTTTTTTTCAAAGAAACTATATATGTTCTATTGTTGTTTATTCGTTACTTTTGTTTTAATACAGACCACAGCAAATGACCAAGGAGGTTTGGGATTATATTTTCTTCAAGGAAGCTCCATTTCCTAAGACTCAGATCCCAAAGGAAAAATTAGATCAGTTAAAGCAGGAATTTGTGTTCTGGTATCCTGTGGATCTTCGAGCCTCTGGCAAGGATCTTATTCCAAATCATCTTTCATATTTCCTTTATAATCATGTGGCTATGTGGCCAGAAGAATGGTGAGTGCTAAAAAAGATGTAAACTAAACGTATTGATTATTGACAAGGGTTCCTTGTGGCTTCAAATATACTGATGTTATTGTAGAGGGTAAGGTTAGATTTGCCAATACATTCTTTCTCTTACATTAAATGTACGGAAGGAGAAAGTACACCTTCTCCTATTATATCCAGAAATTCTCGTACCTGCTTTGGGCTGCCAAAGCATTTCACATTTCAGATACTTTGATGGTCAATCAAATATGCTTGACCTATTACATGACTCATTTGACCTGTTAAGATGCTGAAATAACAGGCAGTTTCAAACAGAGCCTAGGTCATTAGAATGGGAAGGAAACATCCCTTTAGAGCTGAGAGCCCCAAGTTTCCAGTATTAAGTCATGATGTTCTGACTAGAATCTGGATCAGAGATGCATTTTTAATACCATGTGCTCAAGAGTATTCCTTCTGTCATCTTCCCTTTTGACCCAGACATGTCCCTGTGTCTTTCTCTCCTGTCTTCAAGTAGCTGGAGAAACAAACACCTCCCACTATTCAAATTTTATTTTGCAGAACCGAAGCAATCTCATGGAACTTCTTGTATTTAGGGTGAGATTGCATTTAGAATGAGATTACATTTTCTTTCTCAAGAATAAAAGAAAGATTTTGAAGAAGAGGAATAAAATAAATCTGATGTGGTTCTTGTCATTCAGTTAGTTTTCTCTGTTGGTTTAAATGTGTTTTTGGAGAAATCAGGTGTCTTTAAAGTACTTGTTAGTAACATGGTTGAATATTTATCCCATTGCATCAAGTTTTGGACATATATGAGGGTGTTAAAATTATAGATAAGTGATAGCTTCAGGTGCTTATGTTACCACTGTTATAATCACTTTTAGTAACTCATGTAATTTTCACTGCAACTTTTCGTGGAAGATGATCTATCCCTGGTGGCACAGTGGGAAAGAATCCACCTGCAATGCAGGAGATGTGGGTTCAATCCCTGGGTCGGGAAGATCCCCTGGAGAAGAAAATAGCAACCCACTTCAGTATTCCTGCCTGGGAAATCCCATGGACAGAGGCCCCTGACGGGCTGCAGTCCATGGGGTTGCAAAAGAGTCAGACACAGCTTAGTGACTAAACAACAAAGATCTTTTTATATCTCTATATATAGCCCGACCTGTATTTTTAAGATAGTTCATAGTATTTCATTGTATGACTGCACCATAATTTATAAACCAGTCCTTTTACTAATGGATACTTGTTTTCATTTGTTTCCTGTTATAAACAGGACTCAATAAATATCCCTGCACATTTGCCTTAAGAAATGTTTATGACTCTTAGCATTTACCTCAAGTTTTTAAGGCTAAACCATAATCTTTAAATTTTATTTTCTATCTTTAAACATTTACCTGTCAAGTGATAAATGGCCTGTAGCTGTGAGAGCGAATGGACATCTCCTCCTCAACTCTGAGAAGGTAATGCTTATTACCTCTTGAAATGTTAGAATTCTGCAGAAATGTTTTTCAGATTTAGGATGTTGTACTTTCTTAAAGAAATAAAGAATATGAAAATCAGAGAGTTAAAAATCTTGCATTTAAAAGTTTTAGTATTACCAGTGTAAATTAAAGATTTATCTTTAAAATTGAGTAAGTGGAGTAGATAGTATTAATTGAGAGGTGGGATGAAGAAAACTTTCCTATATAATAATTGTCTTAGAGTGACAGAGTGACAGATTGTTATCAGAGAAGAGAGACAGAGAAAGGGACAGGAAATATAAAGATTTTAGCTTTGTGATCCTACAATATCTTTCTCATTAAGTTGAGAAAATAATTTGATGGTTTTTTGTTTTTTACTGTGACCAGCCACTAAATTAGAATAATAGAATTCTGGAGCCTGTAGGATTCTTAAGTGTTATTTAATGCTTCTTTCCAGACAGTATCTCTCTCCCTATACTACTGCAACTTCCCCTATTGCTACTAAGGATACTACAGTTATACTAGTAGTATCATAGTAGTATAATGATAGTACATATATTAATATATATGATTTTTTTAATGCTTCATAAGTATCTGATTATTCAGTATCCTCAACAGGAGTTATACCAACCTCTTGACAAGCCCTTTTTTGCCCCATAATGCCTTTGTGCACATGAGAAAGGGGCACGCTTCCTCAACTAAACAAAAAAATTAAATTGCAATGTTATATATTTCTCATTAATAACAATTTTAACAAGTTGGACCTGTTCCAACCATTGAATCTTGATATATCTGATGGAATATTAATGATCAAAGAATATTCATTGCTGTATCATAATGAAAATAGTTATAGATTTAAACAAATAGCAGATGAGATGAATTGCAAAATGGGATATTTTTTTAACCAGTGCCCTAACAGGGAATAAAAAAAGTTCATTTAGGATAACTTGTACATTAGGCTGAAAAATAGCTACTTTATAGATTTTGTTAAATCAGCAAGGACTTTTGATTGTTGAACTCATTTTTTCTTTGTAGGTCAAAGTGGAACTGTATATGTATTTACATATATATGTGTGTGCATGTGTGTATATGAGAGTACAAATATAAATCCTGCTATTAATATAACATGATGTTTCCTTTGGTCTCCACATTGTTGTGTTATATATATACTGTATGTTCCTGGTAGAGGGCTTTCCTGGTGGCTCAGACAGTAAAGAATCTGCTTGCAATTCAGGACATCCCATATTCAATCCCTGGATCAGGAAGATCTGCTGGAGAAGGGAATGGCTACCCACTCCACTATTCTTGCCTGGAGAATTCCATGGACAGAGGAGCCATAGGGTCGCAAAGAGTCGGACATGCCTGAGCGACTAACACTTTCACTTAAGTTTCATACTCATTTTATTACAAGATTTTACTGCTCTGTAGTAGAAACTTGATAGAATGGCCACTTCTCTTTGGTGTTAGCAAAGTTACCAAGCATAGCAGTGTTTTAAACAGTAAAGATTGGTGGGCTGTGCACAGTGCCTACTTACTTGTGCTGCCCCGAGGCAGAGCACAACTTGAATAAGCAACTGTTGTGACCCTAATGACAAGAAGTTTCCTAAAGTCCTAATTTTGACCTAATGAGCTTGTCCATTCATTTCTGAATGACTCTAATTGTTACAAAGCTCTTATAACCAGCTGAAGTGTTCCATAGTTATAGTGTAATCATTCCACATGTCTAAACCAATTCCCAAGCAACAGTGTCAGTTAATGGAAAGAGCCATGGACTGAGTGTCTCACAGGAGATGTTGTCCTGGCTTTGTCACTGACAAGATTAGTTACTCAGGCAAGTCATTGTATTGACTGGATTTCAAGTTTTTCCTCTGTAAAATAAGTGTAAGGTGTCTTTTCCTTTGCATGTTTCTAATCCTTTTTATCTTTATCTAATTATAGCCTGCTCATTTAATTTGAGGTGGCTGATCTGGTTTATTTTATTTATATATACTCTTACTAAAGCCTTATCATTGACTTTCTTTTTCAGATGTCAAAATCCACAGGCAACTTCCTCACTTTGTCCCAAGCTGTTGATAAATACTCAGCTGATGGTGAGTATAGGTTTTTGTCCTTGCTGCTGCTTAGTGTCCCCAGTTCTCCTCAGACTGCAGAAGGCAGTTAGCATACTTGTTTCAGTTTCATCGCTTTTCTCTTTAGCTTTTACCAGTACTTTAAAATATTCATGTTTTCTTTGTGTATAAGCGACATAATTTTTAAAATATAAGAATTGCTAATATCTGTTTAGAAACAAATTTAAGCTAAGATTATTAGAGTCTTCTTTCAAAGGAAACTCACTGTTAGTGCTGCCTGATTTGTTCCTAATTTCATGCTGGGGTAAGTTGCTTCAGTCATGTCTAACTCTTGGTGACCCTATGGATTGTAACCACCAGGCTCCTCTGTCAGTGGAGTTCTGTAGGCAAGAGTACTGGAGTGGATTGCCATGCCCTCTGCCAGGGGATCTTCCCAACTCAGGGACTGAGCTCACATCTTTTATGTCTCCTGCATTGGCATGTGGGCTCTTTACCAGTAGTGCCACCTGCAAACCCAATTTCATGCTATTTCTAAAATTAAATAGTTGGTTTGTAGAGACGTTAAGACATTTTTTTTTTGAAAAATATGTTTCCCCTGACTTCATTGCTATTTCATTTAATCATTACTTTGTCAAGAGAAAAAATGTACTCTCTAACCTGCAGGAGCCAGTCCTTCCTTATGTAACCTAGCCTTTGGTCATCATGGCACTTCTTTTTGTTGATCAAGGCTACCACAGTTTGAGACTGTGCTGAAACGGATGGGGAAGAACTAACTAAGTTGCTTAGAAAAACAGTATTTTGACAACATAGTAAGACGAAAAGAACTCTACACAATAGTAGTTAGTTTTTTTTTTAAAGAAGTGTATATTAGCAGTCTTGGAACTTTTATATGTTTACTGGGATTGAACAATATTGTAGGTGAGAGCTCAGTGTCAGAAGCTATAAATAAGTTAAGAGGAAATGCTCAAATGAACTCCCTGGTGTTGGATTGGAATTGGCAGTATCAACATAAACTCATGGGTTTTATTTTTTATACAGACAGACATAAAAATAAACGTAGGGACTTCCCTAGTAGTCCGGTGGCTAAGACTTTGTGCTCCCAATGGAGGGGACTCCAGTTCAATCCCTGGTCAGGGAATTGGATCTTACATGCCGCAGTGGAGATTGAAGTTCCCGCATACTGAAACTAAGACCCAGTGCAGCCAAATAACATAAATATTTTAAAAATAAATAAAAATAAACATAGATTTATGTGTGGGTTAGTATACATGCATTTATTTCCTAGTTTTGCTGAGAGCCTGTGGATACTGAAACACTTGTTAACGGTGAAACACCTGGCATTCAGATCTTGGTTTCTAAATACCATTCTCTAGAAAAAGGAACTAGGGTCCTAGGAGCAGGGATTGATTTGAGGTCTGGAGTAGGGAAAATACAAAATGAGCATGGAATATTTTATGATGCCAGAAAATGAGAAAATGTTTAAGAAAGGATGGGGACAGTTTCAAAGGGCACAGGAGCCAGCTTGAAGGGGCTCCCAACTGTCCAAGCAAGAACTTTTTAAGAGACAAAGTAAATAATATAGTATTGAATTATAACCCCTTGCATAAATTAAATATTCATGAACCCCTAGGGATATATAGTAATAACTGAATAAGTAAGTCGGAGAGTGGGGACTGTTCTTCTTATCAGAATTCCAAGTAATAAATGTGGAAGAATTGAGTGAAATATAAAATCATCATTAGAGAAACATCATAGTAATATTGTCACAGACAAGATCCATCAGTTCAGTTCAGTTCAGTCACGTCCAACTCTTTGTGACCTCATGGACTGCAGCATGCTAGGCTTCCTTGTCCATCACCAACTCCCGGAGCCTATTCAGACTCATGTCCATCTAGTTGGTGAAGCCATCCAACCATATCATCCCCTGTCATCCCCTTCTCCTCCCGTCATCAGTCTTTCCCAGTATCAGGGTCTTTTCAAATGAGTCAGTTCTTCGCATCAGGTGGCCAAAGTAGAGTTTCAGCTTCAGCATCAGTCCTTCCAGTGAATATTCAGGACTGATTTCCTTTAGGATGGACTGGTTTGATCTTGCAGTCCAAGGGACTCTCAAGGGTCTTCTCCAACACCACAGTTCAAAAGAATCAGTTCTTCGGCTCTCAGCTTTCTTTACAGTCGAACTCTCACATCCATACATGACTACTAGAAAAACCGTAGCTTTGACTAGACGGACCTTTGTTGGCAAAGTAATGTCTCTGCTTTTTAATATGCTGTCTGCTGCTGCTGCTGCTGTGTCACTTCAGTTGTGTCCGACTCTGTGCAACCTCATAGACAGCAGCCCCCCAGGCTCCTCTGTCCCTGGGATTCTCCAGGCAAGAACACTGGAATGGGTTGCCATTTCCATCTCCAGTGCATGAAAGTGAAAAGTGAGAGTGAAGTTGCTCAGTTGTGTCTGACTCTGCGACCCCACCATGGACTGCAGCCTACCAGGCTCCTCCATCCGTGGGATTTTCCAGGCAAGAGTACTGGAGTGGGTTGCCATTTCCTTCTCCAGTATGCTGTCTCGGTTGATCATAACTTTTCTTCCAGGGAGCGTCCTTTAATGTCATGGCTGCAATCACCATCTACAGTGATTTTGGAGCCCACAGAAATAGTCTGTCACTGTTTCCATTGTTTTCCTATCTATTTGCCATAAAGTGATGGGACTTGATGCCATGATCTTGGTTTTCTGAATGTTGAGCTTTAAGCCAACTTTTTGACTCTCCTCTTTCACTTTCATCAAGAGGCTCTTTAATTCTTCACTTTCTGCCATAAGGGTAGTGTCATCTGTATATCTGAGGTTACAACAAGATCCATCAGTGGTTGCCAAAATCAATGGATGAAAGTGGGAAAAAAAAAACAGCAGGTTATTTGCATATTCTCAGAGTATTTATCCCAAGACACTTCTTTATCACAAAAGGAAAAATAGTAACTTTACAGTGGAGAGACTTGGCAGACACTACCTGACCACATGAGGAGGGTTTGCAATAGCAATAGTAAATCATATCAATATCATGTACCTCCCTGATAATGATGCACTGAGAAAACATACAGCACCACTCTTGTGATATTCTTGCCAGAGGTTCATAACCTCCATTTAATCATGCAAAAACATCAGATAAACCCAAGTTGGGGGAAATTCTGTTAAATTCCTGACTACATCAGTAGTCAAGGTCCAGGACAGACTGAGAAATGGTCACGATTTGAAGAGACCAAGGAAATAAAACAATCAAATGCAAGGTGGGATTCTGGATTGAATCCTAGAACAGAAGAAGGATATTAGAGAAAAGGCTGGTGAAATTTTGAATTAAGTTCAGTGAAAGTTTCCTCTTTTATAGCAGTATAGGCTTCCATTGCAAGGATGTCCCATAATTTAATTGATTAGACTCTTACAGATGGGTGGGTTGTTTTTGTTTTTTAAAAAAATATTTTAGGATGGAAGATTTTGTTTTAAAAATTGTTAATAAGAAATTTTGTTAATAAGAAACCTGGAAGAATCTGCTTTGAGAAGTAAGAAAATATGTATTTGTGCACACAAGGCACCACTCTATTTTCTTATGCATTAAAATAATAATAATATTTTGCTGACTTTAAATGAGGCTGAGATGTTGATAGGGATATCTTTCCCAAGTTTAGCATTTTTTCCTCTGCCTCATTAAAGATCACTTTATCTCATTAGCACAACATGCCTGAGAAGAAACGCATATTGATGCTGAGTGTCTGCAAATCAATATAGAAATTCAAATATTTTAACAATATCATTATGGATTCTGCTTTTGGTGATCTTTATTTTTGCTGTTGATCCATGCAGTGCTTTAAAGAACTTGCTGTTTCTTAATTTATATGTGGGCTTGGCAGTGTACCCACCTGGACACATAGTTTATATTCAGTAACTACATTTTTAAATGATCAATTAATTTTTTTTCTTCTTCTTCAAGGAATGCGCTTGGCTCTAGCTGATGCTGGTGACACTGTTGAAGATGCTAACTTTGTGGAAGCCATGGCAGATGCAGGTATTCTCCGCCTATATACCTGGGTGGAATGGGTGAAAGAAATGGTTGCCAACTGGGATAGCCTAAGAAGTGGTCCTGCCAATACCTTCAATGATAAAGTTTTTGCCAGGTAATGTATAGTCCCCAACCACTTTTACTCTAAAGACTTGCTTAGTCCTGGTGTGTTTTTAAATTTTCTTTTTATTTTAACTCTTCAAATAAATTTAGATGTTAATAATAGCAACTCTTCATTGAAAGCTTACTTGTGCTGGGAACTATGCTAAGTACTTTGGATCCATTATCTGATTTTACCCTTATAGCAGTTTTATATAATGAAAATATTATTAGCCTTCTTTCTTTCTTTCTTTGGCAGTGTCAGATCTTAGTTGTGGCATGTGGGATCTTTACTTGCAGGATTTTTTATTAAGTTGCAGCATGCTAACTCTTAGTTGCAGCATGTGAGATCTTGTTCCCTGACTAGGGACCGAACCTGAGCCCCCTGCATTGGGAGTGCACGGTCTTAGCCACTAGACCACCAGGGAAATGATGGTTCAGTTCAGTTCAGTCGCTCAGTCGTGTCTTGACTCTGCGACCCCATGGACTGCAGCACGCCAGGCCTCCCTATCCATCACCAACTCCTGGAGTTTACTCAAACTCATATGCGTTGAGTTGGTGATGCCGTCCAACCATCTCATCCTCTGTTGTCCCCTTCTCCTCCTGCCTTCAGTCTTTCCCAGCATCAGGGACTTTTCCAAGGAGTCAGTTCTTCGCATCAGGTGGCCAAAGTATTGGAGTTTCAGCTTCAACATCAGTCCTTCTAATAAATATTCAGGACTGATTTCCTTTAGGATGGACTGGTTAGATCTCCTTGCAGTCCAAGGGACTCTCAAGAGTCTTCTCCAACACCACAGTTCAAAAGCATCAATTCTTTGGCGCTCAGCTTTCTTTATAGTCCAACTCTCACATCCATACATGACTACTGGAGAAATCATAGCCTTGACTAGACGGGACCTTTGTTGGCAAAGTAGTGTCTCTGCTTTTTAATATACTGTCTAGGTTGGTCATAACTTGTCTTCCAAGGAGCAAACGTCTTTTAATTTCATGGCTGCAGTCACCATCTGCAGTGATCTTGGAGCCCACAAAAAAAAGTCTCTCATCGTTTCCATTTTTTTCCTATTTGCCATGAAGTGGTGGGATCAGATGCCATGATCTTAATTTTCTGAATGTTGAGTTTTACCAATTTTTTCACTCTCTTTCACTTTCATCAAGAGGCTCTTTAGTTCTTCTTCAGTTTCTGCCATAAGGGTGGTGTCATCTGCATATCTGAGGTTATTGATATTTCTCCCGGCAATATGATTCCAGCTTGTGCTTCATCCAGCCCAGCATTTCTCACAATGTACTCTGCATATAAGTTAAATAAGCAGAGTGATAATATATAGCCTTGACGTACTCCTTTCCTGATTTGGAACCAGTCTGTTGTTCCATGTACAGTTCTAACTGTTGCTTCTTGACCTGCATGCAGATTTCTCAGGAAGCAGGTCAGATAGTCTGGTATTCCCATCTCTTTAAGAATTTTCCACAGTTTGTGGTGATCCACACAGTCAAAGGCTTTGGCGTAGTCAAAGCAGAAGTACATGTTTCTGTTGTTTTTTCAATGATCCGGTGGATGTTGGCAATTTGCTTTCTGGTTCCTCTGGCTTTTCTAGATCCAGTTTGAACATCTGGAATTTCATGATTCATGTACTGTTGAAGTCTGGCTTGGAGAATTTTGAGCATTACTTTGCTAGCGTGTGAGATGAGTGCAGTTGTGCGGTAGTTTCAGCATTCTTTGGCATTGCCTTTCTTTGGGATTGGAATGAAAACTGACCTTTTCTAATCCTGTGGCCACTGCTGAGTTTTCCAAGTTTGCTGGCATATTGGCATATTTCCAAATTTTCTGGCCAGGGGAGTCCTAGCTCTATTTTATAATTAAATAAATTGAAGCCTAGAAAAATTTTAATTTTTCATTAAATGCCTCAAAGCTAGTCATTTCAGACTTGGGATTTGAATTTGTTTGTCTCCAAAGCCTATTTTCATGACCATTGCACCATGCTGTCTTGCATTAGAGGAGGACGGAATGGTTAAAGGAAAAGTAGCTTAAAAGAAAAGAATTGTCTTTTTTTCTTGCTTCATTCATAAGATATATATCAGTCTGTTTGTATCAGGAACCATCCTAAGCACGAGTGTTACAAAGATGAATTAAGACTTGATCATTCATTGTAGGAGGAGAGAAAAACACTTCTCTGACCAATTACAATAGTAGGAATAGAGGGAAATTAGAGGAGGTGGTATGTGAGTTCTGAGTTTCTTAAAAAATAAACTGAAATTTTGAGGGAGAGGAGAAATCCATGCAAAGAGTGTGGTATTTCTTTGAAGCATAGTGTGTGGAGGGCAGAAGTAGGAGATCAGACAAATTGGGGCCACATTAGGCCCAATTCTGAAGGGCCTGAGGTAGCATAAGGAATATCTTTTTTATTCCAGTGTCCATTGTTTAAAATGCAACAATTAAACCTGACTATAGTCTTATTAAAAGTATTTTCATATTGCACTTTTGACTTCATAATCAAATTTATTGTGTTCTCATAAATAGGATCTCTAAGCAGTGTCAGATGACAGGACTCAAGTAGATAGACAGTGGGAGGCTATAATAGTTTTAAGGAACACAAAGATGGTTTTGTGATAGAGCAGTATGAAATGTTTCAGGCATTGTTCTCATATTCAGTTCAGTTCAGTCACTCGGTCATGTCTGACTGTTTGCGACCCCATGAATCACAGCACACCAGGCCTCCCTGTCCATCACCAACTCCCAGAGTTTACCCATACTCATGTCCATCAAGTTGGTGATGCCATCCAGCCATCTCATCCTCTGTTGTCTCCTTCTCCTCCTGCCCCCAATCCCTCCCAGCATCAGAGTCTTTTCCAATGAGTCAACTCTTCGCATCAGGTGGCCAAAGTACTGGGATTTCAGCTTCAACCTCAGTCCTTCCAATGAACACCCAGGACTGATCTCCTTTAGGATGCACTGATTTGATCTCCTTGCAGTCCAAGGGACTCTCAAGAGTCTTCTCCAACACCATAGTTCAAAAGCAGCAATTCTTTGGCACTCAGCTTCCTTCACAGTCCAACTTTCACATTCATACATGACTACTGGAAAAACCATAGCCTTGACTAGACAGACCTTTGTTGGTCTGCTTTTGAAGTAATGTCTCTGCTTTTGAATATGCTATCTAGGTTGGTCATAACTTTCTTCAAAGGAGTAAGCATCTTTTAATTTCATGGCTGGAGTCACCATCGGCAGTGATTTTGGAGCCCCCCAAAATAAAGTCTGACACTGTTTCCACTGTTTTCCCATCTATTTCCCATGAAGTGATGGGACCAGATGCCATGATCTTCATTTTCTGAATGTTGAGCTTTAAGCCAACTTTTTCACTCTCCTCTTTCACTTTCATCAAGAGGCTTTTTAGCTCCTCTTCACTCTGCCATAAGGGTGGTGTCATCTGCATATCTGAGGTGACTGATATTTCTCCTGGCAGTCTTGATTCCAGCCTGTGGTTCTTCCAGCCCAGCGTTTCTCATGATGTAATCTGTACATAAGTTAAATAAGCAGGGTGACAATATACGGGCTTGACGTACTCCTTTTCCTATTTGGAACCAGTCTGTTGTGCCATGTCCAGTTTTAACTGTTGCTTCTGGTCTGGTATTCCCATCTCTTTCAGAATTTTCCACAGTTTATTGTGATCCACACAGTCAAAGGCTTTGGCATAGTCAATAAAGCAGAAATAGATGTTTTTCTGGAACTCTCTTCCTTTTTCGATGATCCAGCGGATGTTGGCAATTTGATCTCTGGTTCCTCTGCCTTTTCTAAAACCAGGTTGAACATCTGGAAGTTCACGGTTCACGTATTGCTAATATATGTGGAAGTTTTTTTTATACCTATATACACTTGCCTTTAAACTCAGTTACTTTTTTTCCATACTCCGTAGTGAAATGAATGCAGGAATTATAAAGACAGATCAAAACTATGAAAAGATGATGTTTAAAGAAGCTTTGAAAACAGGTTTTTTTGAGTTTCAGGTAAGCTGTTAATTTTCATAGTATAAAATAGTCAATATAAATATTGCACATTTCTTTTTTTTCCTCCTGCTATAGCATAATGACTCATCTTTTAAATGGAGAGTGAAAACTTGTAAAGTCTTCAGTAAATTATGATTTTAAGTAGTTTTCTTGGGTACTTTTTCTATTATGTTCCTTTATATAAATAATTCCTTAATATAAATAATTCTGTTCCTAGTTGAGCTGTGAGTTAATTGAGGTTAAATCTGAAAATTAGTCATGTTTTCCAGAAAAGCATTTTAAAATTGATTTAAAAAATAAACGCCTAATTGTAAACTAATTGCTATTAAGTTTGAAAGCAAATGTTTTCTGGGATTTTCCACAAGGTGTCAGTATACCCTCAAGTTTGACAGTCCAAGCGCTTAAAGTAAAAACGTAGCTTTTCTCGGTTTTGTAGAATATCACATTGGGATTTATGTAATTTGGTTTTCAGAAATGTGGTTAAATAAGGATAAGTGCTGAGCATATCAGTGTATCATATTTATAGGCTTTTTAGTACTTAATATTTGTTACTTAGAGCATTCACCTTAGTACCCAGTTTAAATTGTTCAATTTTTATGTCCATTACAAAATGTCTTTTTCAGATATTTCTTTTGAGAATTAGTAATATAAAAGTGCAATATTCTTTTGTTAGGATTGATAATTTTTTTTTTTTTACTGAAAAACGGGGTTAATCAAACATTTATTTGATCTTGTAATTAAGAGATTTCCTAATCATAAAAACAAAAGAACGGAACACTAAAAAAAAATACTGATGAATTTGGCAACACAGGTAAGAAAATCACAACTGAAATCATTTTAAAAATACACAGTCAATTGGAAAATTACTTACAGTCTGTATTTTAGTATTTTTGACACATCAAAAAAAAAATACAGATATCCAAAGAAAAATAACCAAAGGATGTGAACAAACAGTTCCTCTAAAGAGTCCTAAATGGCTAAGAAGTGCTTAAAAAATGTTTAATAGCAAAGGTCATCAAAGATGTACAGATTTAAACAATTTATTGTTATGGACCTAAGGATTGATACATATTTATTTTCAGAATCTTAAGAATAAAGCAAAACCTTTTCAGAAATTATGAATTTTTAAAAGACTAAGTACTTAAAAATGCATTAAAATAGAGATATTGAACTTTTTTCCTTTAATTTTATTTCAAAGAAGTAGGGGGAGAGAAATGATAAAGAATTCCAAATTTTGTAGGCCGCAAAAGATAAGTACCGTGAATTGGCCATAGAAGGGATGCACCGAGACCTCGTGTTCCGGTTTATTGAAGTTCAGACGCTTCTCTTGGCTCCATTCTGCCCGCATTTGTGTGAGCACATCTGGACACTCCTGGGAAAGGTAGCATTATGCATTTAAGATGTTCTGTGTGATTTTGATTTTTGTCTTATTAAATAATGTTACCTGCAAGAAAAAGACTGAAAACGAGTACTGTTAAATATAATGTTGGGTTCATCATCTCATAATTATTACAGCAGCTTAAATTGAAGCTGTCTCCTTTTTAGACAGAAACATCATGTATGAGTCTTTATATACACACTATGTATATTTTACTTTATGTGTGTTGTTTATCACCTTCTTATTAGGAAATATTATAATACATTTGAATACATTCAAATATATATTTTAATATATGTATAACTAATAATGTTTTTCTAGCTGTTTGTTTTTAAAGGTGAACATATTGAAAGATATATATAATGTTATGAACTGCTTATAAACAAAGGTAGAAGTGTATATTTGCATAAATATTCTTTTATATAAAATTCCTGGCATATATAGGGCTGCATATTCTGGGATATTATATTAGCATTCTTACTGTGAAGGTAAATTTAATTATTTCTCTCAGGCTTGCAGATAAACAGATTGGTTGGTTTAATAACTCCTTTCCAGCCTTATTAGCCAAGCTCTTCTGTATTTTTTACTGTGTGAAGAATGCAAAAACGTGTTCATGAAATATATTCCAAATAGCCATACTTTCAGTACTAGATGTATTAATAGGGTAAAAACTGAGAGTGTGTATAATTTATATAATAATGATTAAATTTAGGCAAATTAGCATTACATAATTTTCTTTGAAAGTGAGCATATGTGTGTGGGTATTAATATGCTTATACAAATGGATGCTAATTAAGGATGTAGAGTCAGACTTCACAGCTTGAATTCTAGGGAACATTAGATCAGGGGCTGAAAGTGTGTTCTATGTAGTCAGGTTTGAACTTTGAGCACACAGTTACAGATGGTAGCCTTGGTATGAAACCGTAACCAAGAATCATAAAATAGTTGTGTTGTCTAATCTCAGTGAACCTCTTTTTTTTTTTTTTTTTTTTCCAAGCCTGACTCAATTATGACTGCTTCATGGCCTCTGGCAGGTCCTGTGGATGAAAGCTTGATACGTTCCTCACAGTATCTCATGGAAGTAGCACATGACCTTAGGCTGCGACTCAAGAACTATATGATGCCTGCTAAAGGGAAGGTGAAGTCATTTTTTTAAGAGTAATTACTTAAAAGTTATTGGTCAAATAACATCTAATAGTGATGAAGATAAAGACAACTTTCGTTAAAATGTATAGGGCTATTTTCATTATTAATGCAGTTCTATAATATGATTTTTTTAAATGTTAAAGGAAGTAGTGGTATACACTGGAAGTTTATTTCATTTTTGGTGTATATGAAGATAAGTAGATGTTTTTTCCTTTCTTCTGCCCTATAGAAGACTGACAAGCAGCCCCCTGAAAAGCCTTCACATTGCACCATCTATGTGGCAAAGAACTATCCGTCTTGGCAACACATCACCCTGTCAGTTCTACGTAATCACTTTGAGGTAATTCTCTCAGTAGGCATTCCCCCTCCAAGCAGTGTTGTGTACTGCTTATACTGTTTTTGTTTTCAGGATGTTGGCAATGTCTAGGGGAAGGAATAACGGCATCTTGGTTTAATTACCTTTAGATGTGGAGTGTCCTTTGTGGCTCTTAAATGGATGCTGAGGGAAAAACTGTTTCATTTCTGAAACTTTCATACAAAAATACTGGATCTAGTAGTATATAATAAGAGATGTGGAACTTTTTCATATATTGGTTAAAATCATGAAGCAAAAGAACTAAGTTTGCCTTTTGGTTTCATTGTACCTTGAACATTGGGATTCATGAAATCTTAACATTATGATGTTTGAAATCTTTGAAGCTTGATGCTTGAGTAATTTAAAAGAAAGTGGCCAGTTTGATAACTACCAGTAGAAATGGAGAGTTTGGTGTTTCCTTTTTTTTTTTTTAAGACTGTCAGGTAAATCGCTATTACATATGATAGTTATATTTGAAGGAAACTCAATATTTAAACTTAATTCTAGGTTTTCCTAAAGAAAAAAATTTACCTACCTTTTTCCTTTCATGTTCAAAATATGGAAATAAATTTATATGTTGTGGAATTTTTGCCTAGGTTATAAAGAATAGTTATTGGTGGACAGAAACCATTAAGGTGCACTTGAGAAAGAGACAAAATAGGGATTATGGCCAAAGCATAAAGTGATAATATAAAGGAGAAGTCCATAGCTTTGATTTTCTAGACGTTTATTGCAATTTTGTCTCACTACTTTTCATAGTTGCCCAAGAAATACTTATGAGAATTTTTAGATTTGTAAGACTTGACGGAAAGAGAAGAGCAAGTATTTTCGTAATCTTTGTGAACCTGATTTTATGGGGAAGTATTTCTTCCTTTGATTGTGTATAATAGAAAGAGAAAGTAGCTCTTAGAGTCTGCTTATAGATTTTTGACTTATGGTAAATAAAAGAGTAAAAGCTACTTTGGTAGTCAGAAAAATGAAATTGTGCCTCAGTGGTTTATATATTCATTATCAGCATTTTCAAGGAAACAGCAGAAGAATTCAGTATGGCATGGAATATCCCAGGTATTAAAAAAGACCCATCACCACTGTTCTTTTAGAAGCTATACTTTTACTTATATTCGTTGACTAGATTATATAGTTTGGAATCAACATCATCTTTTGACATTATTTGGAATGACCAGCTTCCTTTAAAATGATCATTTGTTTTTATCCTAAAGAACTCAAAGAGTGTCAGTTTATAATCCAGAGGAATGTTCTTATGTTTAGTATGACACTTATTCAGTGACATAGGGAAAAGGAATGTGTCTCACCCTCTCCTTTTCTTTTCCTTATGTATTTCAAAGCAACATTTTTGCCAGTGGAGAAAATATTTTTTCCTGTGTACTCTAGTAAAGGTTAGAATTGAATGTCAATAGATTATTGGAAATCTTACTATATGTTATTTTTCTTTTAGATTTATTCCCAACCCTTGGCTTTGGTGCAGTGCTTTTATATTAAGGAGAAAACAGGTCATCCAAAACTCTGAAAAGGCCACTTGCTTTATTACTCCTCTGTTGATGTTTGTAGGAGTGAATTTAAATTTAGGCAGCACATTTGGGACGGTGTGCATATTAGTGCTTATAATACTTATAGGTAGATAGAAATTATTATTATTATTATTATTATATTTTTATTATTTTAAAGAAATTATATTCTTTTTTCACATTTGTGGTAACAGTTTATAAGAAGAGTGCTCAAAAACAGAAATTATATATATCTTGTATGATAGTTGTATAATCTCCATTTTGCTTGACTAATGAGTTGCTTTTAGAAGTTTAAAGACAAATGAGATCTTTATAGACCATTTTATCACCAGGTAGGACTAATGTTATGATCCTAAGAGTGTCATTAACATAAGGAAAAATTAAATACTTTGCATGATGCACTTGCTTTTCTCCTCTGTCCTAAAACACATGTGTCCTTTGAATTTAGAGGAAACAGGAGACTCTTTTTTGTATTATTCATTTACCTTTCACTTCCCCATGATGCTGGAGTGTGCCCCCTCTTCTGCTCTTCTCTATTAGGCTGGTGGCCACTGTTTCATTTCTGGCCAGTTTCTTATAGGCATATCTACTATCTTACATTATTTTAAACATATTTTTCCTCATATTCCTCTCCCACTCTTTTTTTTAGAACAACAGTGGAAAATTGCCTGATAACAAAGTCATTGCTGGTGAACTAGGCAGTTTGCCAGAACTGAAGAAATACATGAAGAAAGTGATGCCATTTGTCGCCATGATTAAGGTAAGCTGTGGATCTTGTGCAGCTGTGATCACATGGGTAATGATGGTTAGCTAGGATCGTAGAAGGAAGAGGAAAACTCTGGGCAAGAGCTCTCTCAGGAAGTTTGCTTAAATGACTTTTCAGTCAGTGGTTGTGGAAATGAATGATTATATTTGGGTTTTACCTGTGAAATTGCTGAGTGTGTTAAAATATGTATTGTGAAAGAAAAATTGGTTTAGAATTACTGCACTAAATGATTCTCTTCATGTTCTACCTGCCCTTCTTTTCAGTTTGAGGAGGAAGCATATTCTTTGGCTTCCATTAGGGTCTTTTTACTAGATCCTATTACTGGAAACAGGATTCTACATTTGTATAGGTTTAGCTTATTAACAGGATAAATGTTGTTTATAGCGGTTAGACCAGGGTTTCTCATTAATGGCTCTATTTGTATTTTAGGTTGGATAGTTCTTGGAAGGCTGTTCTCCTGTGCACTGTAGGATGTTTAACAGTGTCTTGACTTCTACCCACTGGATGCCAGTAGAATTTCTCTCTCCCCAACTCAAGTTATGACACTTAAATGTCTCCAGACATTGGAGACATTTATTTCCTGGTTGTCTGCTCCCCAATTCCAGCTTCCCCATTGCGGGCTTCCCTTGTAGCTCATTTGGTAAAGAATCTACCTGCCATGCAAGAGACCTGGGTTTGGTTCCTGGGTCAGGAAGATTCCCTGGAGAAGGAAATGGCAACCCACTCCAGTATCCTTGCCTGAAGAATCCCATAGACAGGAACTTGGCAGGCTACAGTATGAGGTTGCAAGAGTCAGACACAACTGAGCCACTAAGCACACACACATTGAGAGCCTTTGGGCTAAACTCTTAGCTTTCTTCATATAGATGGCTGATCTATTGGATTTCTTGACAGAGAAACAGAAACAAAACTGAATGTTGCTTAAGATCCCAGACTCTGGGGGCAGACAGATCTTGGCCCCAAATCCTGTTTTCTGTTACTTCTTAGTTTGGAGGCCTTAGACAAATCACTTGAATTCTCTGGGCCACAGGTTTTTCATCTATAAAATAGGAAATTAATAGAATCTACCTTTTAGGAGTGCTGTGAGGAGTAAATGAGTTAATACATATAACACATTTTAATACTACTTGTCAAAAAGTAAGCTCAGTAAATTAAAAAAAAAAGTTAATCAGTGTCTTCCGCCCTATTAAGCATGTAATGATTATTATGCTTTAGATTAATTCTTCAGCCTTGGAGGCTATAGATGCCTTCCTGATAAGAAAGCAAAACTCAGAGCTTGTCCTGTATTAGGGTAAATTGCTTCTAGGAGAATTAAAAGGCTTTCCTAAGGACACATAGTCAACTGTCTGAGCCTTATGGTATTCGAAGTTTCAGAAATAATTGAGACTCTTGGCTTGACCTACACTAATCAACTTATGTTTGTGGATATACTCATAATTCATTGGTTTTCAGCTAGTGCCATCGGTCCAACGTCAGATCCATTGTCAATATGGGAATCAACAAAATATCAACAAAAATCAACAAAAAAAAGTCAACAAAAAATCAACAAAATATTGTTCATTGCACAGGCAATAAATTTTGGTGACATGCTTTACAGAATCCAGTAAAACCGATTTTAAATAATGTTAGATTCAAGGGTTGGCTTTTTGAAAAACCAGTGTTAGAATTTTCAAGTAGTAAAATATTTTTTCAGTAATGATGATTTGCCAGGCAAATTAGTGGTTTGTAACTTTGAAAAGTGTTTAATAAATCTGGGAATAAGAATAGTTTTCTAGCACTTTATGGGAAAAGAAACAACTTGGATGATAAATGAAGGTAGTGAGCATCAAGAATCGTGTCAGGTCACTTTCATATAAATAAAGGAAACATATTCTAGTCAGGTTAGCTATATTTGTGCATTTGAGCATAGTTCTTGAAGGTTGCATCTTGAGCAGCAAATACTTTATTTAATGTTAAAGAAAATTAAGAATAAGGAATTTTTTTTTAAAGAAATGGTTTTTATGTTATAGAATTATCCGAGTACCCATTTAAATCAAGATTTTAAGATATTTTAAAATTTATAGGGATTTTTTTGTTTGGTTATATACTTATTTATTTCATTTTGGCACCCTTATTTTTTTTTAATATTTATTTTTAATTGATCAATGATTGGTTTATAATATTGGTTTGATTTCTGTCATATATCAACATGAATCAACCATAGGTGTACATATATACCTTCCTCTTAAGTCTCTCTCCCGCCTCCCACCCATTCCCACCCCTCTAGGTTATCACAGAGCCCCAGTTTGAGTTCCCTGAGTCATAAAGCAAATTCCCATTGGCTCTCTATTTACATATGTTTGTATATGCAACCATGCTACTCTATGTCTGGTTATTATTAATTTACTATTCCTTGAAATAGTCTTATTGATGTGGTACCTTAGAAACTTTTAATTTAATTTTTTTTTTTTTTTAGTTAACTGAGGAATATTTTAACACACTTGTTTGATTCCTTGTCAAAGCAAGTTCTTTGGATCTGCTTGTTAAGTCAGGCTAAATAAACAATGATGAAATCATATTTCTTTTATAAATCTGAAAACCTGTCCTCTAGTCTTTTCCGTGCTGTCTTAATCTTATCATACTTTAAATTATAATTACGCTCAGCTAGTAATTTCATTAGTGAGCAAACATAGATAAGGGAAACCATGAGTCCAAGGCCTTTCCTTTAACTGTTCAAATTTGAAGATTTTATCACTTGAGAGACTGATTGCTTTGGCGGAAATATGTTTTTTTCAACATATTCTTAATGTGCTTTTGCTTTTCAAAACCACTTCGGCTGTTAGGAAAATCTGGAGAAGATGGGACCTCGTGTTCTGGATTTGCAATTAGAATTTGATGAACAGGCAGTGCTCATGGAGAACATAGTCTACCTGACCAACTCTCTTGAGGTAAGAGGGGCCCGGGGTTATAATAACTAACTGACTATAGTTAACAATCCAGTTCTGTTGTTTTATAATAAGCCTTTTTAAAAACTTCATCTTCTATGTTTAGTACCCTTGCCAAATATATTGTAGGGGGAAAGAGAATGGGTAGTACAGGAGTTACGGGAAGAAGAAATCATCTGTTACCTTATTTCACTTATCAATTATTCTGTATCTAAAATACTAACTGTATATGCCCAAGTTTTCTCTTCAAAATGAGGAAGAGACCTTATAGTCATATACTTTCAAAATCTCTTATATTATGGAACACTCTGAATTGCTGCTTTTTCCCACTTCCCTTTAAGACCTCAGATTGACAGATTTGGATTAAAATCCTTGATTCATGATATATCATCAGTGGTCCATGTTTGGCCCTTTTTTCCCCCTAGTTAGTAATACATGAACATCTTTGAATCTACTGCCCAACTCAGGAAACAGAACACTACCAGTAGCTTTCACATATTTGAGTTTCTCCCCATCCCATCTTCATGCACCAGGGACAGTTTAATATATAGATTCTAAAAATGCTGTCTCTCATTCAACTTAGGAAGAAGGAAAGATAATTTTCTATAGAAAATTGTGTTAGAGGACTCAAAAAGTGGTTCTAAGAATAATGAAAGCCTGGTGGCTCAGATGATAAAGAATCCACCTGCAATGCGGGAGACCTGGGTTCCTTCCCTGGTTTGGGAAGATCCCCTGGAGGAGGGCATGGCAACCTACTCCAGTATTCTTGCCTGGAGAATCCCCGTGAACAGAGGAGCCTGGCAGGCTAAGTCCATGGGGTCTCAAAAGAGTCCGACACAACTGAGCGACTAAGCACAAAAACAGAACAGGTTTATATTTCAAAAAAATTGTTTTATGAAATATGGGAATGAAAGAAACAATCATTTCTAAGTAAATATTTTATGTCATGTAATTATAAGTGTGTGGGTTTCCCAAAGAATCTGTCTGCTAAACAGGAGACACAGTTTCGATCCCTGAGTCAGGAAGATCCCCTGGAGAAGGAAATGGCAACCTACTCCAGTATTCTTGCCTGGGAAATCACATGGACATAGGAGCCTGGCAGCCTACAGTCCAAGAGGTTGCAGAGAGTCAGACATGATTTAATCACTAAACAACAGAAACAACAATTATAAGTGCATAATTAAGTATTAGTAGACATCTATTTTATGTATTTCTAAATGTTCATATGTATTCATGGAAATAAAACACTGCTTGGATATTTTCATTGGGACAGTGGGAACACTTTTTATTTAGGGTTATCTTATATTCATATATATATGCAATTTGCTACATATATTGGGCTTTTCCGGGCTTCCCTGGTAGCTCAGCTGGTAAAGAATCTGTCTGCAATGCGGGAGACCCTGGTTTGATTCCTGGGTTGGGAAGATCCAGTGGAGAAGGAATCGGCGACTCACTCCCATATTCTTCGGCTTCCCTGGTGGCTCAGCTGTTAAAGAATGTGCCTGCAATGCGGGAGACCTGAGTTCGATCCCTAAGTTGGGAAGATCCCCTGGAGAAGGGAACGGCTACCCACTCCAGTATTCTGGCCTGGAGAATTCCATGGACTCTATACTCCATGGGGTTGCTAAGAACTGGACACGACTGAGCTACTTTCACTTTGAGCTTTTCCATTTATTTGAGTGAAAGCCTTTTATCCTCTTTATTGTTTTCTTGTAGGCAGCAGGTAAATGTCAGATTTCCATATAGAAGATGGTAAACATGATTATATAAATAACATACTATGAGACATCCAAGATGAGTGTTAAATAATTGATTATAGATTTCATTTAATGTTTATATGGAAAATAATAAAATTGCACAGATCATTTCATATCAAGTGGAGAACCTAGTTTTGCTATTTGATGAAATGAGGTGATGATTAATTTCAATCATATTAAGTGATACTAATGACTTCCATTTTTTCCCCTCTCTATTTAGCTAGAACATATAGAAGTCAAATTTGCCTCTGAAGCAGAAGATAAAGTCAGGGAAGATTGCTGTCCTGGGAAACCACTTAATGTTTTTAGAACAGAAGTAAGTTGAAAGAATCTCACTAAATCATTACATTTTAAAGCTGGAAGAGACCTTACAGAGCTTTACATCTAAACCCATCAGTTTGAAGATGGAAGCAAAGTGAGGTCCAGAGAAGTTAAATGATTAGTTCGACTTAGGCCACATAGTTGGTCAGGAGTGGGACTGGATTTCAGGTCCTCTAATTCCCTAGTTAGTCCAGTCCTCACTTTTCCTTACTCTACTGTTACGGTTAGCATCAGATGTTGCTTGTGATTTTAAAAATAAGAATATGATTTTCAAAACGTGACTTAAAAAAAGATAGTGGACATTGAAATGTGAGACTTTTAAACAGAGAGAGGGAGCTTTCATATTTCGGATGAGTTTTGGTTTGATAATGTTATTTAATTTAAGACTTTTGGCTTCTGGCATAAACCAGATTGATGAATCATTTCATATTTTGCTTGCAATGCTTTTTATTAACTCTTAAAGAATCCATTCAGAATGGCAGCATTTGGTAAAGTCTGGTGGAGTGCCATTGTGAGACTCCATGAAATGCCCTACTTTTCTTAATAAGCAGAAGACTTACATAGATCCTGCTACTCTTAGCACATTTCATCGAAGACCCAGCAAACAGAAAAGGTCTCTTTTGAAAGAATGAGGTAATGATGATCATGCAGACCTCCTGAGTTTATCATCAGATTATAAATAGTCTCATTACATTAAGATATGGTAGCTTCAAAAGTACAGTCATTTGAGCCATGGAGATGGGTACATGAAATAGTGTTCCCTATGCAAATGTGTTTATTTCAAGCTACTTTCAAGCATTCCCTTAAGCTACTATGTATTTACGTTTCATAACGCTCAGTTAACTTCTTTCACTTAAAATAATGACTATTGTCTTTAACTATATAGCTTATACAATGTGGAAAGTAGTATGATATAGAACTGAGTTTATGCTCAGTAAATGTGAGGCTCTGTCTCTTTCTAGCTATGTGACCTTGGGCTGCTTTATTAATCTTTCTGGTTTTCAGCTTTTTATCTGTGAAAAGAGGTCTTAAGGAACTGCTTTTCAGGATATAGGGATGATGTCTATAAAGTACCATCATCTGGTACCTAGTAGGAATTCAGTAAACGGTGGTAGTTGTGAAGAGAAAATAGAATCGTTGTTACTATCCATCATCAGTACAGATATGTGTACTCATAGTCACTCTTATGCAGGCATTTGGTTATAAGCATGAGCTTTTGTATGTCTTTTCTTTCATACTTGAGTATCCTTTGATCTTGATTTTAAAATATCAGAATTAAGTCTGTATTTCCTTGGACATTAAAAGTCTAGCAGACACTCCTCTCTCAGCAGTATTCAGATTTGATTTCTAATTAATAGTCATTTTCTCTTTATTTTTTTAGCCTGGTGTATTAGTTTCCCTACTGAATCCTCAACCATTCAGTGGCCACTTCTCAACCAAAATTGAAATCAGGCAAGGAGATAACCGTGATTCTATACTCAGGCGTTTAATGAAAGTGGACCGAGGAATCAAAGGTAAATGGCTTCCCTGAAGTGCACGTTTGGCACTAGCTCATGGATTTGTGAGTTCTAAGCAGCAGGAAGAAGGAAGAGTAACTGGCTTGCTTAGGGACAGTCATGTAATATGGAAAGAATATTGGACACAGAATCAGGACACCTATCTTCTCTTTTGGGACCTTGTGACTAGGTAGCTTGGTGACTTGGACATGTCACTGAAGCTCTAAATTGATTTCTCTTTTCATAAAATGAGCACTGGATTACGTATTTTTCCAGGATTCCATCTAGCTTTATTTTGAAAAATATTGACTGATTGGTTTGGCTGCTCCAGGTCTTAGTTGCACTATGTGGGATCTTAATTCCCTGACCAGTGGTTGGACCTGGGCCCCCTGCATTGGGAGCATAGTCTTAGCCACTGGACCAGCAGGGAAATACCAGGATTCCATGTAGCTTTAAAATTATAACAAGCAATTTCCATCTCTCAGGGATATTCAGAATTAAGCAACATATTCCCTTAATATTCCAAATTAATCTGCTTGACTGAATCTGTTCCTGGGGAAGGAAGAGAAAAATAATAAAATTTTTTGTGTGTCTGTCATGTGTTCGGAGAAGGTGATGGCACCCCACTCCAGTACTCTTGCCTGGAAAATCCCATGGATGGAGGAGCCTGGTGGGCTGCAGTCCATGGGGTCACGAGGAGTCAGACACGACTGAGCGACTTCACTTTCACTTTTCACTTTCATGCATTGGAGAAGGAAATGGCATCCCACATGACTGAAGTGACTTAGCAGTAGCAGTCATGTTTTAGTCATTTAATCCTTTTACAACTGTCTAACATTGAGGGTATTATTTCCCTTTTGCAGATGATGAAGTAGAGGTTTTCATGGCTAAATAACTTACAAAGTTCATACAGCTAGTAAATCTTGAAGCTGGAATTCAAACAATTCAAACATAGGTCTTTGTCTGTAAAGCTCATATTGTTTCTTTTAGACAATATGCCTCTGGGTAAAATATGTAAATAGTCTTAATTTATTAGCAAGATTAAGTCTATATCTTTTATGATTAGATTTGATATAATAATTTGTAGCTCTTTTTTAAAATCACTCAGCTGATATTATGCATGGAGGGAGTTAGTGTGTTTCTAAATTATTTTTCTTCCAAATTATGAAGACAAATTAATGTTGAGATTCCCTGTTTTGCATGATCTCTCCCTTCTCTTGATGGCAATCAAGAGTTGATTGGGCCACATACCATCAGTATAAAAATTTCCTGAAAAGATATAAAGATCCCATCCCATACAGTGACCTAATTTTTCAAACTGTATTCAGGGTAACAATATTCCATTTACATAGAAGACTTAAAATAGCCCTGTTTCATTCTGCCATGCATCTTTTGTTCTCTCGAAATTTTTGAGAGACTGTTGTGTGTGGTGTGTGTGTGTAGAGATAAGTGTGTATGTAAAGACTCCTGTGTAGGTACTAAGGGTTTTGGGGAGTCCACAAAGTACTGTTCGCTAGGAGACTGCATCTCCTGAAGGAGTAGGGGACTTAACTACTGAAGTACATAGTCTTTAAGGAGAAGCTGCTGATACAGTAAGAGAGGTGTGGGTACGACTTGCAGCAGAGAGAAAGGCGAGCTCATTTATTTCCAGCTGTGGTGATCGGGCTGGTCTTATGGAGAAAACATCATTTGGATGGGCCCTGTGAGGGTGAAGGGAACGTGTGTGCTTGCATGAGGGAAATGCTGATGACTTGTTTCACTGTGTACCAGCAATATGTTGCTGCTGCTGCTAAGTCGCTTCAGTCCTGTCCAACTCTGTGCGACCCCATAGACGGCAGCCCACCAGGCTCCCCGTCCCTGGGATTCTCCAGGCAAGAACACTGGAGTGGGTTACCATTTCCTTCTCCAATGCATGAAAGTGAAAAGTGAAAGTGAAGTCGCTCAGTCGTGTCCGACTCCCGGCGACCCCATGGACTGCAGCCCACCAGGCTCCTCCATCCATGGGATTTTCCAGGCATGAGTACTGGAGTGGGGTGCCATTGCCTTCTCCGAGCAATATGTTAGGACTGGGAATTTTTGTTTTTTGTAGACATTTTGAAAAATTGAAAAAATTGCAGTAAAATATGCAAACCAGACCACCTTAATCATTTTTTTGAGTGTGTAGTTCATTAGCATTAAATACATTCATATTGATGTGCAACCATCACACTATCCATTTCTAGAACTTTTTCATCATCCCAAACTGAAACTCTATCCATTAAACAATAACTTCCCATTCTTCCTCCTTCTAATCCCTGGCAAGAGCTCTTTTATTCTGTGTATTTGACTCTCCTAGTTACCTGTATAAGTGGAATCATACAATATTGTCCTTTCGTGTCTGTCTTATTTCACTTAGCAAAATGTTTTCAAGGTTCATCTACGTAGACATTTAGCATGTTCCCTCAATAAACCAGGTACTGTAGAATGATAGTGCCATTCTTGCAACTTATAGGCCACAAAAAGCAGAACTTGAAAATTTTGAAGTGTGAACATACAGGAAGCCATTTTGTGGCCTGCCTTTTTGCTGTTTTATGTTGCGTATATTGGTCATGAGAAAATTTTGTAATGGGAAGAACTCTTAACTCTGAAGAACAATATAATAGCTTCTAAAGAAAATAGGTATTTGTGTGCACCCACTGGATAGGATAATTATGAGGTTGTAGTGCATAAGAGGCTTTATCCGTGTATTGGAAATTGGATTATATAATATGTTAAACCTGATTTACCTTTAAATACTCTCAGATACAGCACTGACTAGGTTTTTCGGAACTGTACCAATGTGTTTTGTCCAGCTTGTCTTTTCTCACTGAACTTCTGGCATAATTCTTACTTCCTTTGTTATTCTAGCTGTGAATAATGTTATCATAAAGTGCTTTAAGTTTGATATTAGTAGCTGCTGTGAATTTTGGAAAATAGATAGAGAAATATTAGGGGGAGTTTGCAATTGATATTCCTCCAAGTATCTACAGAAGAGCTCTAAACTTAAGACTTTTCCAAAAGCCCTCAGGATACTTTGATATCTAAGAGAACTGAGTATGTGAAATGAGAAAAGAGTGAAATTCAATAACATACTTCTCTGTCTGCTACGATAGCCAGCAAGTTGTCCAATTAGTGCCAATTGTATTGAGGGTGATTATGATCTAGGTCCAGGAGGAACTAGGAACTAAAATCATCATTTCACTCCACAAAGGCTGTGGAGTAACTATTTGATGATAATAACTTTAAATCACTCAAAACTCATGCCACATATGAACTAATAATTTGGAGGTGAAAAGCTCCATTTCGCATTATCAATCCCTAGGGACTTTCAATCATTCTCATCTTTTCTCTAAGTGCCTTAAATCTTGTGTAGTTGCAGACTTAAATTTCAACATTTTCAATGATAAGACAGGTCTGGGATAAGAAAAGATAGTAAAGCCACTAAGAAAGCCCCAAGAATTTTATTTGCAGTAATGAAGTACATGGGGAAACATCAAAGCAGATGTGTTTTGTCACTTAGGAGCCTGATTGGGTATTAAGGCTTCTTTGAAATAGTTTAATTCAGAATTGCTTGGAATGATGAGGGAGGTCTGTTTCAGAGAGATTGAGACAGAAAGACAGAGGCATATCTGCAGTAAAAGGCCTTGTGCATAAAATCTGCTGGCAGGACTTGTCATTGCTTCCGTAAGAAAATAATTTGATACCACTGATGTGCATGTTGAATTACAATAGCTATTAAAGTGAATTGTATTCTTCCACTCAAATAAGACCATGGCTGTCATGAAGACTGGGGCTGCTTCTTTCTCATTTTAATTATCAGGGCTTGTGCTGTATCTGGGGATAGATTATATGGCCTCTGCAGAACCTCTGTAAAGACTCTTAGGCAGGATTGCCTTCATGGTAGTTGCAGGTAATTGCTCTGTAAACCCTCAGATCCCTACTCTAAGCTTGTCATCCTTTAGCCTTTGTTTCCCAAGGATAAGAGAATGCCTGGATAACTTGTACTCCTCAAATAGCTGCCAGCTGCATTAATGTCTCCTTTTATCTTTTTTTTAAAAATCTTATCCCTCTCATGCTAAGAGTCATAGTCTCAAGGCAGCATGAGGGAGTATGGCTTATGGACCACCCAGCAATCTACTTTAGAAAAGGGTGGGAAATAACTCAGAAGATATCTTCAGTTTCCATAGATCAAGTTAAGCATAAACTAGCCATGCTACTCTTAGAATGAGCAATAAGCCCAGAATCAGCATTTGTAGTTATTTATGGTGTTTTTCCACCTTGTAAAATAAAACCATTTGATGTTGAAAAGTCTCAGAATTGCTGAAATAAATACATTTCTTTTGGGCTCAGTTGTTGGCAGGATTGTTGCATCATAAATTTGTTCAAGGGACAAGCGCTTTCTTTGCCAGGAGCTGTCTTATCATCTTGCACAAGAGCAGATCAGGAAAATCTCAAGCAGGGGAGGGTTGGAGCTCATCCAGAAGCTCAAAATTCTAAAGTCTGTGCCCTTTCCCCCTGTTCTCCTTTCGTTGTCTCTCATCAGCTTGTTAATACACTTTTCATCATTTAAGCAAAACAAGAATCTGGTAATGCTGTTTCTTAGAGTAGTAATTCTGTTTCCAAAATTATCTTCCAAAAGAAAGCTACAATTCTTGCGCTTTTAAATATTCCAAGAAGCAAAACAAGAAAAGGAAAAAAAACTTTTAGGTTTTTTAATGTTCTGAAAAATGGTTAATTGAAGTGTATTAAAAGTGATTTGAGAGAGCATGTAGGATAATGCTCAAAAATATACTCAGTCCCTCCCCTTGGTTTATAATTCCAGAAGATGTGTTATACAGAAGTTTTGCCAGTTTTTGATCTGGGTGAAAGCTGACAGAGGATGAAGATTTGTTAGATTTATGTTTGCTTTCTGAGTTTGGGTCCTGTTTAATAACCTGATGAAAATATTTTTTAAGATATAATGAGTGTGTTTAAAACATGAATTATGAGACTCAGCCATGGGTTTGAGCTAGTGACTGTAATTAAATGTTCGTATTGCTACTTTATTTTGCTGTAGACCTTTCCAAAGTGAAACTGATGAGATTTGACGATCCAGTGTTGGGGCCTCGGCGAGTTCCTGTCCTGGGAAAGGAGCACACTGAAAAGACCCCCATTTCTGAGCATGCTGTTTTCCACGTGGATCTCATGAACAAGAAAATTCATCTTACTGAAAATGGGCTACGGGCAGATATTGGTGATACAATGATCTATTTAGTTCATTAAACAAAGGCACAGGAGATTTATCCTGGTTTCTGAGGATATTACTGCTATGATTGTGCCTGTAGGTAGGCTCCGAGAACCTTAGGCTGGACCTAAATAGATTTAATTTCTGACCATCAGATTCTGCATGTACTCGTAACTATACCAAATTTTCTTCAATTCCTGGACCTAATAAATTTTTTTTCCTTATTGAGGCCTCAACTAGAAATAGTTTGTACCATACTTTGTTTTTTTTTCGTTTTTTTTTTAACAGATGTTTGCTGTTTCCCAGAAGCTGTGAGTACTTCAGGTTAATGCAAAAGTGTCAGTATGCTTCTTGTATGAGGTGTACTTCATGTTATTTATGAGGGGTAAGGAGTAGCTAGCAACTTTTTTATTACATCCATTATGGAGTTAGCTGTTTTTCTTTTTTAAAAAGAAGAGTAATTAGATCATCAGTTTTGCTTTTAAAAAGAACTCTCATGATGATTTTAAAAGAACAAATGAGAATATTTTGATTTGATTGTGATCACTCAGTATTTTGTATAAAGAACAAATAGGTCTTAAAATAATTTTTTTTAGCTTTGATATATTCAGTTAGCCACCAATAATATTTTCTCAAGGCTAGTATTGATAATTTATAAATAGTTATTTGATTATACTAAATTTAGGTGTTTTAAAGGAGAGGATTTTTTCCGTCCTCAGAAATCTGCATTTATCAGATTTGCTTTTAGTCCAGTTGTGTTTAAAGATCAAGCCAACAGTATTGCGTATTTATTTTTTTATCCTTTCTGGAATGTCTTTAGATATTGTCTGTGTCATCTCTTTTCATATGAGGAAAAAAAATTAGATATTGACTGATAGCAATAAAAAATTTGCATTTCTTGAAGGATTTCATGTGGAGAAAGACCAATTCTGATAATCCTAGGAAACCTGAATTCTAACTTTCAGATCATGTGAAGAGATTTTATTGAGCTTCCTTAGTTTGCTTCATACAATTTGAGATTACAGGGCCTAGTTGAATTCTTTATTACAGTCATTAAGACAAATCGTAGAATGTTAGAACTGAACTATCCTTTAGAGAGCATCAAGCACATATCATTGTTTATCTGCTAGGAGCAGGCAGCATAGCAGAGTAGATAAGATTACATGCTCTAAGGTCAGACTAGCTAAGTTAGATTTCCATTTCTTCCACTTGCTATTTGTGTCCTTTTGGCCAGTTACTCAACCCATTTCTTCATCTATAAAATGAAACTAATAATGTACCTACTTTCTAGGCTTATTGTGAGATACTCAGAGGAAACAATCTAGGAAAATCTTACATATATATTAATAGCGTAGTACCTGCCAAGTGGTAAACCTTCTGAAATGCTGCTGCTGACCTTCAATGATTGGTACTGAATACTACTATACTACTATATCAGGTTATAGTAGTAGTAGTAATAATAGACTTAGGACTAATAGGATTATTGTGGCTAATAATCATATCATATTTGTTTGGTTCTTTTGGGGCAACTAATTCGTTTGCCCTCCATTAGATTCTTTTGTTGCTTCCTCAATCTGCATAGCTGTAGTTACTCCCTAAATCAAAGTAAGTAATCCTTCCTGAGGCCTAAACAAAGGTTACTTGGGTTTAACTTGGCAAATTAAATGAAATGTGCTTGGTCAAAAAAAGAAAAAGGAAAATAATTTTAGTATTGTGAGTAATCGTGCCTGTTTTAATAAATGAGCCTATGAACCTATGCTTCCTTGGATTACAGGTGAGTTGGGATTCATGGATTCTCTGTTCCATCAGTCTCAATTCCAGTCTCTCTCTCTTAGAATAGATGTCTTGCTAGACTGAATATGTTTTTTGTGTTTAAAGATATGTAAGTTTTGTATAAGGAAGCCTCTAAATGTAAGCCTATAATTTTATTTGATGTGCAACTGAAAAAAACAGCAATTAATTGAAATACTGAGGGGAAAACAAGTTGCATTGGGTTTATTGTATTAATATCATAGGAGCTGGTTACCTTCCTAAATGAACAATGAAACAGAATTCATCAACAAAGCAAAAACCTATGTAATCACCTCACAGTCAAGGAATAGCACAATGCCAGCACCTCAGAAGCCTCCACGCATAAAGACAGACTTATGGCCCAGTGTATGAACAGTCTTTATACATGTTCCATGTGAGATTTTAAAGAATGTTTATTCTGCAGTTGTGGAGTTCTACATACGTGCATTAGGTCATAGATGCAGATTGAATTGTCCAAATCTGTATCCTACCTTCTGTTTTCTTAGTGTGCTCTCCATTTTGGAGACGTATTAAATCTCACGACCCCGGATTAATACATTTCTCCTCTAGTTCAGACAACTTTTGTTTTATATATAATATTTTATGCTGTGTTTGATGCTAAATATATTTTGATCTACATAAAACAGTTTTTGTTTTACATATATTATGATGCTTCTGATGTTATTCAGAAGATTGAATAACATCAGTCTTCTTTTGGTTAGTGTTCATGTAGAATATCTTATTCTATCCATTTACTTTTAACCTTCCATAGCTTTATTTCATTTTTACATTTTATTTTGCCAAATTTTAAACCTATCTAAAAGTTAATCAGCCAGTAAACACCCATATACCTATCAGTGAGATTTATCAGTTATTAACATTTTGTTTCATTTGTGCTCTCTCTTTAAACTTACATTTTAAAAATTTTCTTTTGGAATAGTTTTAGCTTTATAGAAAAGTTGCATCTAATGTATGGAAGGGAGAAGGCGGTGGCAACCCACTCCAGTACTCTCTCTTGCCTGGAAACTCCCATGGATGGAGGAGCCTTGTGGGCTGCAGTCTATGGGGTCGCTAAGAGTTGGGCGCGACTAAGCGACTTCACTTTCAGTTTTCACTTTCATGCATTGGAGAAGGAAATGGCAACCCACTCCAGTGTTCTTGCCTGGAGAATCCCAGGGACAGAGGAGCCTAGTGGGTTGCCATCTATGGGGTCGCACAGAGTCGGACACGACTGAAGTGACTTAGCAGCAGCAGCCGCAGCAATGTATGGAAAGTTCCAGTACACCCTTCATTAGTTTCCCCTAATGTTAACATTTTATGTAACCTTGATTCAGTTGTCAAAAATAAGTAATATTGGTACACTGCTATTAACTAAAGGCTTCATTAGGACTTTACCAGTTTTCCACTAGTGTCTTTTTGCTCTTATAGGATCCTATCCGTGATACCACCTTGCACTTAGAATATATTTTTTAAAAATTTTGAGCCATTTGACAGTAAGTTGCAGAAACCATGACAATTCATTTTTCAGTACTTTAGCATGGCACCCCTAAGAACTAGGACATTTTCCTGTGTAAAACACAATATACACATATCTTGCCCGAGAAATGTAACATTGGACATATATTTTATATGCACAGTATAGTTTAGCAATATTAGGTAATAAGCATTCCTAATACAGGAAGTAATAAAATTTCTAAAATATCAGTAAATTTTTTTCAGGATCTATTCAGAGATTAAGCATTACATTTTGTGTTCATGTCTCTTGATCTCTTTCACACTACAACAGTTTCTCAGCTTTTCTTTTTTAGTCTTTTGTCACAGTAAAATTTTTGATGGGACTCTATGCCAGTTGTTATTAAGCTTGCCTCACAATCTAGATTTGTCTGTTTTCTCCTGGTTGAATTCAGATTTAAGTCTTGGCAAGAGTACTACATGAGTAATATTTCCCATTGCATAATGTATTCATGATTGCTGGATTCATATATTGTTGGCATATTCCTATTACTAATGATGCTAAGTTTGATCATTGATTAAAGTAGCATCTTCAGATTTCTCAACTGAAAAAGTGATTTTTCCCTTTTATAATTAATAAATATTTTAAAACTTATGTAAATATCCTGTTTGCTGGCAAACTTTCAGGAAGTGGTTGCACTCATGTATCATTTTTCTGCCAGTAACTACACTGGTATGAGAGTTCTTAATTTTTATGATTTTTTTCTCCATTTATTAGGTATCATTCTTCTGTAAAGAAGAGATTTCCCCTTTGTTTCCAATTTTTGTCTTTCTTCATTCTTTACAAACCACTATGGACTGATGGATTCTTTTTTCATACATGCCATAACATATTACTATCATTATGCTTTGACTGCCCAAATTTTCCTGAGTTATTACCCAGTGGGAGCCCCTTTAAGCTGGTTCCTGTGTCCTTTTGCTGTCTCCTCATCAGTCTTGGAACATTTCTTTGGTTACCGGTATAAGAAGTTTCCAGCTCACCGTGTATTGTCCTGTCCCAGAGCAGAAATCAGTTTTTTTTCTCCTAGGAGCCCTGCTTCTTTTTAATGGAGAATGGTATTAAGAAATCAAGATCTGGGTGTTTTGTGTGCTCATTGCTCCTAAATTTTTTTTTTTTAGGACTTTCCAGTGGACAGAGCTAAGAAATATATGTATACATATTTTTAAAATCATAGTTTTATCTAACATGACAATTCTTCCCAGCCTTCTTCCTGAAAATATTTGTATTTTCTCACAGAGTGAGAACTCTGGCTCCCAAGAACCTCAGTATATTTACTCATTTGGTCTGTTAATAATTTTAAAATTACCAATCCAGGGCTACTATGAACAACAAGTTTACTAAGTAGAGTTCAATATAGATTTTTTTGGGAAAAATATTGCAGTTCTTTATGTCCTTAAAATGTTCCACACTAAAACATATAGACAAAGCATATAGAGAAAGTTCAAATGTTACCTGAATGAATTGCTTTTCATTTGTGGTTTTAATACAGTCATTTGTTTCTCTTTTCATTCGATTTTATGCTTTGTTTTTTCCCTTTTTATTTATTTTTTGAGTAATTAAAATACTTCAGTTCAGTTCAGTCGCTCAGTCGTGTCCGACTCTTTGCAACCCCATGAACTGCAGCACGTCAGGCCTCCCTGTCCATCACCAACTCCTGGAGTTCACTCAAACTCACGTCCATCGAGTCAGTGATGCCATCCAGCCATCTCATCCTCTGTTGTCCCCTTCTCCTCCTGCCCCCAATCCCTCCCAGCATCAGAGTATTTTCCAGTGAGTCAGCTCTTTGCACGAGGTGGCCAAAGTACTGGAGTTTCAGTTTTAGCATCATTCCTTCCAAAGAACACCCAGGACTGATCTCCTTTAGGATGCACTGGTTGGATCTCCTTGCAGTCCAAGGGACTCTCAAGAGTCTTTTCCAACACCACAGTTCAAAAGTATCAGTTCTTCTGCACTCAGCTTTCTTCACAAATATTTAACACTGTTCAAAAGCCAAAATTACAACCATTCAGAGAATTTTTACTTTTTTGCACCACCTTCCCATATTCTGTAGCTAACCATTTCATTAGTTTCTAGATTATCTTTCCTGTGTTTCTTTATCCAAAAGCAAGCAAATGTTTATTTTTATGTACTTCCTCTTTTCTCATTAAAAAGTGTGTATTGTTTTATACCTTGCTTTTTAAACAACTTTATTTTTTGATTAATATATATGTAAATATTTTTCTATTTTAGTTCATGGAGATCTCTTTCTTTCTTTGTCCTCCTCCTTTTCTTCCTTTGTCCCCTTCTGTCCCTCCTCTTCTTTCCTCTGTGTTGTAGTATTGTAAAGGTGTACCATAATTCATTCAACTAGTCTCTTATGGATGGGCATTTAGGTTGTTTATAAATTTCTGATGTTTCATAGAATCTGTATAGAATTATATAGTGACAAACTGTGGATATGTAGTTTTGTATTTGTGGAAGTGTATCTTAATAAATTTATAGAAGTGAGCATGTACATTCAAGAGTAAATGTATATATAGTTTTGTTAGATAATTTGGGCAGAGGGTACAGCAGGTGTGAAAGCTCTGAGGCAGGGGCATGCAATGTGTTCTAGGAATAGAAAAGAGGCCGCATGAAGAATAGGCCTCGGGAGAACAAGTGACGTGGCCATATCCCATACACCAGTGGCAGAGCTGAGTTAGAGTCCTGGCCTCCATGTCTCCAGTCTGTTGAAGCACACGTATTAGACAAGGGACAGAGGAGCCTGTTGGGCTGTCTTCTGTGGGGTCGCACAGAGTCGGACATGACTGCCACGACTTAGCAGCAGCAGCAGCAGTAGGCATGAGAGACAAGGATACATTTGACCAAGGCCAGCGGTATCAGGGCTGTTAGGTCAGAAGAGGGAAAAATTTGTTGGATTTGAGTCAGATAAGACTTCGCAGATGAGGTGGGACATGAAGGGTGATTAGGATTGGAGCAGCAGCTAGGAGAGAGCAGAGCCGTGTTTCTAGCTTTTAGAACTATGTGTGGATGAGGTGAAAGCAAATGCATGGCTTGTTTGGGAGATGATGCCAGGAATGGAGTATTTATCTTGGCAGAATGAGAGAGAAATTGGAAATAGATAAGTTAGCAGTAAATTGGGCCTTATAATGATTCTTGGATTCCAGGCAGATGTTCGAAGTTGATTTAATTACCTCAAGAATCATTGCAAATTTCTGAGGTGGGACTAAGATGACATGTTCCTTCATGTGTTTTACAGTTTGTGGTAGTTGTGTCTGTTTTTCTTTTGAGAAATTCATTCACTTAGTCGTTCTAGTGACTGTTTACTAGTTATCTATGTGCCTGGTTCTCAGTGTTAGCTGATACTTTGTTATGCTGTTTTCTCTTAGTTTCTTTGGACATTACTTCACCTCTGTCTTAGAGAATACTGAGTTCCCACCCGAGATTTGTAGCATCAATTAAGTTTTCTAATTGCTCACTGCTCTCCTTAGAACTTAATTGGTTTTAAGGTAGGGAGGAAAAACCTTGCACACTTGAAAAACAAACAGGATAGGACATGATCCTTGCTGCTAAGTAAGGGCTTGAGGAATGTGACAAAGGAGTACGTCATGTCTTTTCACTTTGGAGAAGTAAGTGGTAGTTTGTTGTATCCCTTGTTTTCCTTATACTGGAGTTAGGTCTAGAACTGTGCTGTCCAACCATGTGTCTGTAGAGGACTTGAAATGTGAGTAGTCTGAATTGAGCCGTGAGGTAAAAGCAGAGAATACACTTCATATTTCAAAGACTTACTGTGACAAAAAGAACATAGAATACCTCAGTAATAATTTTCTTTTATGTTGATTATATGCTGAAATTATAATTTGAATAAATTGGATTAAATAAAATATATTAAAGTTAATGTCATTGATATTGTTTTACTTTTTAAAAAAGGGCTACTGGGAAACTTTAAATTGCATTTGTGACTTGCATTTTATTTCTGTTGGACAGCATGGTCTGTAGATAATGAGGTTTAGGTTAAACATTACTTCCTGTTGTCCTACTCTTAGTAATGCTAAATTTTATAATTTTTTAAACCCTTCATTTTAAAGATACGGTTTGATTTTGATCACTTGCAGAACTTTCCATTGTAAAGGTATATATTTTTAAAGTCACTTTCAGAATTTTTGTTGTAAAGGTACATTTTGAGTATTTCTCCAGAGTTAAGACTGATTATTTCTTTTACAAATGCAAATCTGTAGAGTGATGGTTTGGCATCTTGGGAATATCCTATTCTCAATTATTTATCTCACGGTTTTACTACCCCAGTGCTTTCCTGAATAAATTATGTTGGAGACTGTGAAAAATGGTGATTTTCTAATGCCAAAATATTACTAAACCAAACGTGGGTTTGCTTGTGTAGCAAAGCCAATTTACTGACACTGGGTTGCAGTGAAGGGAAGTACAGCATTTATTTGTGGGGTGCCAGGCAGGGTTAATGGGTTTCCCTGCTGGCTCAGATGCTAAAGAATGTGCCTGCAGTGCAGGAGAACCAGGTTCAACCCCTGGGTCGGGAAGATCACCTGGAGAAAGGAATGGCAGCCCACTCCAATATTCTTGCCTAGAGAATCCTATGGACAGAGGAGCCTGGTGGGCTATAGTCCATGGGTTCACAAAGAGTCATGACCGAGTGATTAACACACAAGTAGGGATAATGAACAGGCAGCTTGTGCTCAAAAGACTGGAACTCTGATGGCTTTTAAGTAAGAGTTTTTACAGACAACATTTGGGGTGAGGGTTGTAGCTCCTTCACTTTCTTCTGATTGGTTGATGGTGAAATAACAGGCTAATGTTTTGGGAATCTTAATCATCGGCTTTCTCGTTCCAGCTAGTTTCAGGTTTCTATGCTTATGATTAGCAGATAATCACTATCTTCTACCAGGTTGTGGTGGGGGCTTAGTTTCTGCAGAAAAACTCAAAGATATGCATCAGATTGTTAGGTATATCCTTTGAGGAGCTAGGCCTCTGTTTTCTCACTGAACTGTTTGCTTTTCCTTCGTTTTTGCATTCCCTCACTTCCCTAATTAGTAATTGCCTTAGTCTACTTAGTGGGAAGGCCTAGGAGACTAAAGGCATTTACTGCAAATAAAAAAAACAGGGAAAATGGAGGGATTTCTGTACCTGAGAGGCCCCTGCAATATCCTGCTCAATTTCAGTTATCCCCTTCTTTGATACTCCTTAATCCTGAGGGGAAGAGGGGCTGAACAAGAAAAAAAAGGCTTTTTTATAGCGTGGTAAGTCATGAACTCAGCAAGGGAACTCTTTTAGGGGACTGGGTTTCAGCTGTCATTTCTTTTCCATAAATAGTTGTCATTCTTGTATAAAGAAGAACATTCTTTTTTCTTCTTTCTCTTTTTCATTTATTTTTTAGGTGAAAGAGCTGTGTGGCATGTGGATTGGTCACTTTATTCAACAAATGCTGTGTTGTGCTCAATCACTCAGTTGTGTCCAACTCTTTGCAACCCCATGAACTGCAACCCACCAGGCTCCTCTGTCCATGGGGATTCTCCAGGCAAGAATACTGGAGTTGGTAAAAATAAAAATTAAAAAAAAAAATAAATAAAGAGAGGCCAAACACTTGAATAGACAGCTTAATAGTTCACACAAGAAGGTATATAAATGATCAATAAAGATGTGATAATGTGTTAAAAAAAAAAAAAGAATACTGGAGTTGGTTGCAATGCCCTTCTCCAGGGAATCTTCCCAACCCAGCGATCCGAACCCAGATCTTCCACACTGTAGGCAGATTCTTTACCAACTGAGCCACCAGGGAAGCCCTGTACAATAGATGTTTGATGAGAGAAGCTGGGACAAATTAAATTTTAAAATATGGAATTAGCTTATGTTGCTCATTCTTCAAAGGAATCTTATTCTAAATCTTTTTGCAACACTAGTACTCATTTCTTAATTTCTGTTACTCTTATAACCTTGAATTTTCCAAGATAGCACATTTATTCAACAAATTATGGAGTGCTTATTAATATTTTAGACAGCTGTGTTAAGCACTTGAAATAGAGTGGTGAGCAACATGGCTGTCCTTCATGTAGGATTCATCCTTAGAGTTAACAAGACAATGAGAGCCGCCCGGACCTAGTGAATGAAGGCAGTCATGAAGCTATATCTGAAGTATGTTGATTAGGAGGGATTATATAGGCTTTTGCTAACAACTGTGTTCATGTAAATGCTTTGAAGTTCAGAACCCTTCTTTATGGTCATTCTTTATGGTTCTGATGGGAAGAAGGTACAGTGTAGTTGCTGCTGTTGTCTTTCTAGTGTAACACTGAATTGTGATTGCAGACCTTTCCCCTCAGTGTGCAATTTTCTTGACTTTTTCTTCTCTAGGAACATTTTTCTAGTGTTTCTGGTGTCCATGTCTCTATAAGGTGTGCTTCAGAGGCTCCTAAGACCATGAAGAAGCAGAACAGTAGGGAGGCAATCACCAGCCAAGCCTTGCCTTGTTCGCTAGATTGCATTTGGGCCACGTAGGGAAGAGGCAGTACCATTCTCCTGCTGTAATCAAAGAAGTCCATGGAAGAGTAGGAGACTTCTAGAAATTCTGAAAATCCTTAGAGGCTTGGGACAACTTAGCATAGCTTAAACTTTAGAAAACCATCTTTTATTAGGTGGTTTCAAGCATGATCTCTGGGCTTAAATACCTTCTGTCTCTGTTCTCAGGTTCTGGGACTCATGTCTTGCTGAATTGGACCAGCAGCCTTGGGGATGGTGAGAGGCCCCTCCCTATCGCTTCTCAGCTACAAGGCATGGTTGAAATCTGTAGCCTCTGAGGCCCCTAAGGAAAGGGCAAGTGATGCTTAGCTAGATAAATGTTTGCTAGTTATCTCTTAAAGGGATTTTTCCACCAAAGAGAAGTTTTCTTTTTATTTAACTGACACTATATCTTCAGCAGTATCTCCTTTCATGTTAGTAAGATGGCCTTGCCCGCAGTTAGGTGTGTACCTGTCTTTAAAAAAATAAGATGTCTGTCAGTTACACTGCTATGACCTCAGGTTCCAGAATATCAAGGCCACATTCTTTAGGTGTTCCATTTTGGATTGAACCTAAGTTTAGAATCAATCAGCTTATTGTTGAAGGGAAAAAGGATATCCCAAGTGACAAGAAAATACCTATTAACTATGGATTGGTTTGGAAATTACTTCTCTAAGTTTCCTGAGGATGTTTCCTTTCTCAACACACATGCACCTCTGTTGCTTTCACTCGTATCATCTAAGGATGAACAACATTTTATCTCCAACTTGAGGTACGAAGTAGGGTGATTTTACCCCCAGCTTTCGCTCTTTGGTTGGAATATCAAATCAATCTCTTCTTATAAGGAGCCAGGAAAAAGGAAACTGGGCTCAGGAAGGAAGTAGCTGCTATCATTTCCCATGTGTACCTGAAAGGGGGGAAACTGACTAGTTTTTCCTTGCCTTGCTTGGCTGGTGAAAAGAGAAGAGCTGACTTGGATGAAAGGGTGTCCATATATTCTTAACTTAAAATGATGAACCCTGATCAAGTGAAACTTTATTTCTGGTGACTACCAGTAATTTCCACCCTTTTGAAATCAAAACTCAAGAGTCTTGACTTTAGTTAAGAGTTTGAAATAATCAAGGAGGCCTTAGTGGAAGGCAGAATAAATTCCTAGTGCTGCAAGTCTCAATAAGGAGATGGTGACATGAACACCCTCTGCCTCCCACCCCCAGTCAAAGCATCAGATGTGTGGGGACATGCAGTGGGGAGTGCATTTAGCTGCCAAAAGAGGTGAAAGAGTGAGGGTGAAATGGGGAAAGGCTGTGTATGTCATCCAGCTGTCAGCACTCATTAGGAGCTGATAATGAGAATGACTGGAGTCAGCCTCCTGCCTTCCACCAGCTGAAGCCCCTCTCTGCTTCTTTCCCTTTCGGTGACCAACCCTCTTGGTCTGCCTGGGACTCTCCATCCTGGGAAAACCCTTAGGCCAGGGCAAACTGGAATGATTAGTCCCCCTGATTGAATTTTGAGGTGTTTGGGTAGCACGTGACCACTGAGAAACTGCCCCGGGTCTGCTTCCTCTGTTACTAGTTTCTCAGAGAACAGTACATACGTGCAAGATCCTTAATTTAAATAATAACAGTAGCTGCTGTCTACTATATGCCAAGTACCTGGTGTTTAATCTTCAGTGCAACTATGTAAGTAGGATATTTTAAACCCAGTTTAATGCAAGAGGAGACCAGAGCTAAGGGCTGGGGCAGTTCGTGTTTTCCAAGGTCAAACAACTAGGATGCAGCTGAACCATATTTGACTTTGTCTAAATCTAAGCTCTGTCCCCTTTGCACTAGTTGCAGAAGTTGCTGGATTTGATGGCAAACGGTTAGCTGCTCAGGTTGAGGAACTCTGACCATCAGCTTTACCCACTGCTTCCAAACTCATTCCTCTTAATGGTAGTATAAGATTCTACCTATAGAATATAGAATAATATACAGAGATAAAAGCTGGGCATGTGTGTGTGCTTAGTCATGTCCAATTCTTTGCAAACCTTTAGACTGTGGCCCTCCAGGCTCCTCAGTCCATGGGATTCTCCAGGCAAGAATATTGGAGGGGATTGCTATGCCTTCCTCCAGAGGAACTTCCTGAGCCAGGATCTGAACCCATGTCTCCTGTGTCTTTTGCATTAGCTGGTGGGTTCTTTACCTGCTGAGCCATTGTGTGTGTGTGCTCAGTTGCATCCAACTCTTTGTGACCCTATGGACCATAGCCCATCAGGCTCCTCTGTCCATGGGACTCTCCAGGCAAGAATACTGGAGTGGGTTGCCATGTCCTCCTCCAGGGGATCTTCCCTACCCAGGGGTCTAACCCTTGTCTCCTATGAATCTTCCATTGGCAGGTGGGTTCTTTACCGCTAGCGCCACCTAGGAAGACTGGGGAAGCCCCAAATCTGTGCAGTTCAGTTTAGTCGCTCAGTTATGTCTGACTCTTTGTGACCCCATGGACTGCAGCATGCCAGCCTTCCCTGTCCATCACCAATTCCCAGAGTTTACTCAAACTCATATCCATTGAGTTGGTGATGCCATCCAACCACCTCCTCCTCTGTCCTCCCCTTCTCCTCCCATCATCTGTCTTTCCCAGCATCAGGGTCTTTTCAAATGAGTCAGTTCTTCGCATCAGGTGGCCAAAGTATTGGAGTTTCAGCTTCAGCATCAGTCCTTCCAGTGAATATTCAGGGCTGATTTCTTTTACGATGGACTGGTTGGATCTCCATGCAGTCCAAGGGAGTCTCAAGAGTCTTCTCCAACAGTTCAAAAGCATCAGTTCTTTGGCGCTCAGCTTTCTATTTATAGTCCAACTCTCACATCCATACATGACTACTGGAAAAACCTTAGCTTTGACTAGATGGACCTTTGTTGGCAAAGTAATGTCTGTTTTTTAATATGCTGTCTAGTTTGGTCATAACTTTTCTTCTAAGGAGTAAGCGTCTTTTAATTTCATGGCTGCAGTCACCGTCTGCAGTGATTTTGGAGCCCCCCAAAATAAAGTCTGTCACTGTTTACCCTGTTTCCCCATCTATTTGCCTTGAAGTGATGGGACTAGAAGACATGATTTTAGTTTTCTGAATGTTGAGTCTTAAGCCAACTTTTTCACTTCAGTTGTGTCCAAAATCTGTGCAGGAAGCTACAATAACTACTTTAGTTTGATACCTGTAGCAGCCCCTGAATAACTATTCAATTTTTAAAGGAACTACGAAGTAACTGGCACATAGCAGATGCTCAATTAAGGGTAGCTATGCTTATTTTAATTTTGACACATGAGCTGTTATCTTGAACTGAAATGTTTTAGCTAATACATGTCAATTCAAACATAAAAATGGCCAAAGATTCAGAATATCCAAGGAAAGAAAATAATACAATTCTTCAGTTCAAAATTAAGCAAACACATACATACAAAAACCAGTCCCCCCCTCCCGCCACCAAGGAAAAGCTTTCTCAGTTATTTGATTTGGAATAGAGGAGAGGCTTCCTTGCTGTAACGGGGTGTTACACATATAATGCTGAGGTAGAAGCAGAAAATTCTCTTCTAGGGCTCCAAGCTATAAGTACATTTCTGAGGCAAATCTAATCTAGGGGCTCAGCTCTAAGAAATTCCTTTACTAAAATCATTGGAAATTCTTAGCGTAGTAATGGAAGTCTCAACTTGTAGGATCATGTTAAGATGTAAATGCAGTGGGTTGTGTGGAGGCATATAAGAAGCTTTTAGGCTACTCTCAATAAAATCTTGATGTTTTTATGTAATCAGTTCACACCTGAGAGTTGTGCCTTTACTAGAGGATGAAACACAGTTATGGTCACATAATTTATAGCTATATTGAGGAGGACTCATATAACAGATGTAACTTGTTGAAGGTAAAAGAGGAGAGTGAAAAGGCTGGTTTATGACTCAACATTCAAAAAACTAAGATCATGGCATCCAGGCCCATCACTTTAGGGAAAATAGAAGGGGAAAAAGTAGAAGCAGTGATAGATTTTCTTTTCTTCAGCTCCAAAATCACTGTGGACAATGACTGCAGCCATGAAATTAAAAGACATTTGCTCCTTTGGAAGGAAAGGTAGGACAAACCTACACAGCATATTGAAAAGCAGACATTACTTTGCCAACAAAGGCCCATCTAGTCAAAGCTATGGTTTTTCCAGTAGTCATGTACAGATGTGAGAGTTGGACCATAAAGCAGGTTGAAGGCCGAAGAATTGATGTTTTTGAACTGCGATGTTGGAGAAGACTCTTGAGAGTCCCTTGGATTGCAAGGAGATCAAACCAGTCAATCCTAAAGGAAATTAATCCTGAATATTCATTGGAAGGACTGATGCTGAAGCTGAAGCTCCAACACTTTGGCCACCTGATGTGAAAAGCCAACTCATTCGAAAAGACGCTGATGCTGAGAAAGACTGAAGGCAGGAGGAGAAGGGGATGACAGGATGAGATGGTTAAATAGCATCACCGACTCAATGGACATGAAATTTAAGGAAACTCTGGGAGATAGTGAAGGACAGGGAAACCTGGCGTTCTGTAGTCCATGGGGTCGCAAAGAGTTGGACACGACTGAGCAACTGAACAATAATAACAATATATAACAGAAGGGATACATGAATTCAGTTTTATCCAATTCAGCAAATGTGTACCCACTAAGTTTCAAGGAATGTACTAGAGCCTGGGGATACAGGGAGAAAGCACAGGTGCCCCCTGACTGCAGGGAGTTCAAATGGAAGCAGAGGAGATAAGATACATATAGAGGTAGTTTTTCTAGGACCAATCTGAAATCTTCATAGGGCCTTAGTCTGCTCAGACTTTCATAACAAAATACCACAGACTGGGTAGCTCACAGAACAGATACTTTTCACAGTGCCAGAGGCTGGAAGTCTAAAATCAGGGTGCTAGCATGGTTGTGTCCTCGTGAAGACTTCCTGGTTTGCAGCCTTCTCCTTGTGTTTTTACATGGCCTTTCCTCTCTTATAAGCCAGTAGTCCTAATGGACCAGTATCCCACCTCTGTTCCTCATTTAACCTTAATTGTCTCCTCAAAGCCCTGTCTCAAAATGTGGTCACATTGGAGGCTAGCTAGGTCTTCAGCATATGAGTTTGGGGGGATATGATTCAGTCTATAACAATAGGCCCTAACCCACATCACAATAAATATATTAAAATGCACCCATACCAAATGTTATACCCATTATTATTATTATTTTGCTGCATAGTAAGTGAAAGAATTTTTATAATTCTGCTTTTGAAATTATTGGACTCTGAGTAATTTATGATTGGCTGCTACTGCTTACAGAGAAGGCAATGGCACCCTACTCCAGTATTCTTGCCTGGAAAATCCCATGGACGGAGGAGCCTGGTAAGCTGTAGTCCATGGGGTCGCTAGGAGTTGGACACGACTGAGCGGCTTCACTTTCACTTTTCACTTTCATGCATTGGAGAAGGCAATGGCAACCCATTCCAGTGTCCTTGCCTGGAGAATCCCAGGGACAGGGGAGCCTGGTGGGCTGCCGTCTCTGGGGTCACACAGAGTCGGACACGACTGAAGAGACTTAGCAGCAGCAGCAGCAGCAGCAGCTACTGCTTAGCAGTCAGTCATTGGATTTTTTTTTTTTAACAAAATTAGAAAATCATCAATTGTTTTCAAATGTAGTGAAATACTACGTCTGAATTCCAAATTTGACCTTAATGAGATAGATACCATATTAGATTTTTATGTTTAATTGAGCATTTACTAATTTATACTTTGCAGTTTTTATATTTTATAGCCAATATATTTTTTCCAGGTCTTAAACACTTTTGTAGGCTCTTGTAAAGCTTGCTAGGCCCTATGCCTTGTCTATAATGTCAAATGGACGAAAGGGTGAGATGTCTCTTAGCTCTGCTTCACACTCCTAGGTAGGTCACTCCTAACTTTATTTGCTCTTCCAAACTCGGGTGTGGCATTCCCAGCTGACGTGTCTCGCTGGTACTATAGCCTGGCTGGTTCCGAGCACCCTTGTCCCTTCCACCCTACCTCATAGTCTGTTTTCCTTGCCATCTCTGGTACATTGACATCACCATCTACCTGGTAGGAGACTCAGAAGCCATTGCAGTGATCATAAGTCTCCCAAGTCCACCTGTTTCAGGTTTTAAGCTGTTATCAGGATGACTACATGGAAATTGCCTGGAAACATTGAATACCAATTTCTATGCCTCGTCCCTAGAGTCCTGTGTAGTGGTCTTGGGGCTTGGGTATAATAGGGCTTGGGAATTTTTTTTTTTTAACAAGCTTGGAAAAGACTCTGATGCTGGGAGGGATTGGGCGCAGGAGAAGGGGACGACAGAGGATGAGATGGCTGGATGGCATCACTGACTCAATGGACAAGAGTTTGGGTGAACTCCGGGAGTTGGTGATAGACAGGGAGGCCTGGCGTGTTGCAATTCATGGGGTTGCAAAGAGTCGGACACGACTGAGCTACTGAACTGAACTGAATGTGCTGTCAGGTTTGAGAAGGTGTGGACTTGGGCAATATTGGTGAAATGAAAAAAGAGATGTGGATCTTTATAACAAGAACAATGTTCCCTGTATTATGATAACATGAAATCCCATTGGCTTTAATGTTCCAAATCAGAGGTTCTCAAAGGACTCCCCAGCTGTTTCCAAAATGCCCCCAGAGTGTTGCCTTAAGGATGTTCAGGAGCATTCTCTCCTGGCCTCTAGTCTTTGTGTTCCAGAATAGGAAATGGCAGCCCACTCCAGTATTTTTGCCTGGGAAACCCCACGAACAGAGGAGCCTGGCAGGCTATAGTCTGTGGGGTCACAAAGAGTCAGCCATGATTTAGCGACCGAGCATGCACGCCCTGTAGCAACAGCTATTATAGGAAGAAATTCTGCTGTCTCTTTATTTTCTCTCAAGTATGAGGTAGGCTCTTTATTCCTTCATAACACATCAGCAGAGACCAAGTGCAAACTCATAATGAAGCTTGCTAAAAGAGCAGAGGAAAACAATAACTCCTATTATGTATAGACTTAGGTGCATTTTCAGCCCCTCTACCCTACTCTTGACCTGCCCCTTCCAAGGCCAGATGACAGCTTATTCTTCACTCTAGTACTCATTCCAGATATATCCCTATGGTAACAGTTCAGGCAAAACTATCCGTCCAAGAAAGAGACAGAAATTTTTTCTCACCTTGCTGTTGAAGCCTGTCCCCTGGGCCTGGTTTTTTATTTCAGAATGATTGAGCAGAATATCTGTGCCCTTCAGGGAAAATCAAACCAAAGTTGTACTTTGTGGCTGCACTAGGACAATCATACACACAGTAGTATGGTATCGAGATATATTCTAAAGCCCAGATTATTCACTTAAATGATACCATCTGTTCAATAGCCTCGTCCAGATTTAGATGTATGTACACTTAGTCTAATTCTTTGTCTTTTCAATAAAGGTTCAAAATCCTTGCAATATAGTCTTACTCATGGTCATCTATAGTCACACATGCTGTGGGCACAGTAAATGAATTATGTGCCCTTCAGTTGATATAATAACTGTATATGGTAGTTTTTTCTTCTTAAATTTTAACAAACAGAAAGCAGAGAGGTTAAGCAGCTTAACCAAGGTCAAACTTCCAGGAAGGGGCACACTGAGGTTTGAGCTGAGGCCCCTTGGTTCCAAATCTGTGAATCTAACTATTATGAAACACAGAGAACTGCTGAGGTAGTAGACTGAATATTGAGTTTGAATAATGGGACTTGGAATAGTAATGCATTAATTAAAATGGGGCAAAAAATCAGAAGAGGTGGTGTGATGGAGGAGGAGGGAGGGAGATGGTAAGGTCAGCTTGGGCTATGGAACAAGAGCCACTGGGTATCATTGGGTCCTTGTGTCTTTGTCACTCTGTCCTGGCTTGATGAGTATCTTTCTGAATCATCTTCTTTGTTTCCAAGTTAATCACCATCCTTGACTCTCCAGGAGCTGTGCACCAGCCCAGGCTGTGGTGAAGCAGCCTTTCTGGGGAGCCAGCAGCAGGACAGCAATCACATCCATTGTCCAGACTGGTGGGGACTGGAGCACTGGCCTCTTCAGTGTCTGCAGAGATAGGAGAATCTGTATGTTTTTTTCTCTTCCTTTAAGTTCTTTACTATTTTCTTTCCTGAGACACCAGTAGGTAGAAAAACTACATTAGGTGCAAGGACAGAAATTAAATGGTTTCAGACTAACTGGACTAATATTCTAGTGACTCAAATATACTCCTTGGCAGGAAGAATTTTACTTTCAGTGATGTGGCTGTTTTGAAAGAGTAAGTGGTAACTTAAAAGATTTTTTAAATGACAAAATCCACTGTAAACAAAGATGCACAAAATGGGCTCCTTTGTCTGCGGCTGATTGAGCATAAATTATTACAGGTTTCTTGGTGAATGGCTAGTAATACCTGTAAAAACAACCTCAAGTGTAATGTAGCCTTTGGCCTAGTAATTACATTTTTAGGCATTTAGTCTAAGGAAACAAATCATGTGCAAGGTTTTAGCAATATCATTAAAATTGGTAGCACTGGTTATTGTAGCAACAGTCTAGAACAAACCAATTATTCAATGGGGGCTTCCATACCATGAATTATACAGCCATGAAAAGTCATATTGTAGAATGATACTTAACTGAAATGGAAAAATGTTGGGATACATTTTTAAGTTAAAGAATCAGATTGTAAAACCATACATATTAGACATTATTTGGAGGAGGATATTTAGAGAAATATCTGGAAGGATGCAAATACAAATGCTTATAGCAGTTGTCTCCAGATGGTATGCTAATGTATAATTTTTCTTTTCGCTTATTTCTAGTATTTCTGTGAGGAAAGTGTATTACTCTCGTAACAGTAAGACCAATCATAAAAAGAAGCTCCCTTTGTTGACTGAAATCTTCAGATGCTGGTTTAGCTGTGAAGAAGCACCAGCAGCACTGTCCTCTACTGCATGATTTTCCCCTAGGTTGAAGTACAGAGCACATGGATTCTATTTTTACCTTAGGACATTCTGACTGGTCTCTGGTACCACCTGTCAGTATCCTTTTCCAGGACCTGATGCTCTTGCCCTAAGGAGTAACATGGTCACAGAATCTTCTTTTTTTAGGGGGTGGTTTCCTTTCTGATGGATGAGGGCTAGTTTCTTAAGTTCAATAGACTTTAATATTTTCAAAGAATATGGCTTCCCACCCTGTAGAGGCTCTGACAAGATCTGAATTTGTCCTAAAGCCTCACAGGATGTATCAACCGGAGAGCTCTGAGCCATTATCCAATCCAAGGCTTATTCAGCTGGGTCTAGCTGAGTCAAAAGCTCTAAACCATTTCTGGTGTTCTGATCATCCAAGCCTGAGCCTTCACTGTTTGCCTGGGCCTCACAGCCAAGAGACCTCTCAGCTCTAAACCATACCTTCTGTTGCTATCCCTTTGACCATCTGACCCAGAGCCCAGCAGATTTCTTCCTGCCACTGCTACGCATGTGAACTCCTGACCAGACAATTACGGCAGCTGTTCTCTGATTCTCTCAGGATTCTTCCTGGTTCTTGTCCACACTCTGATTTTGGTTGTTACCCAGTGTTGTAGTTACAGAGAAGGCAGAATAACCATAGGGAGATACGGAGACCGTACCCCAATTTGGGAACTGGACGATTTTCTTTTCATAGCTTGTAGCTGGTGATTGGGAGTTGGGGTATCAATGCATTTCCAAGTAGAGCAAAGCTTGAAATATAATGTAGTGGTTAGGAGAACATATTTGTGTTGGGTATAGTCCTCGCCTTGAATCTTAACTCTGCTTCTTACTGGCAATTTGCCTTTGAACAAATTCTCAGAGTCTTCATTTTTCCACCTCTAAAATGAGGGTAAATAAATGTGTCCACCTTAAAGATTGTCAAGATTAAAGCAGATAATGCATAGAACCTACTCAAGAACCCTGGTCTGGGAACATAACTGGATCAGATTTTTTTTTGGTTGCCTACTATATTGGGTTAAACACTGTCCCCTCAAAATTCCTGTTCACCTATAGGCTCTGCATGTGGCCTTATTTGGAAACAGTCTTGCATTGTTGTCAAGTTAAAAAGAGGTTATGCTAGATTAGGGTGGGCTCTAATCCAATGACTGGTATTCTTAAGGAAATTTGGACACACACACAGCAAAGATTGCCATGTGAAGACAGGCACAGATTAAATAATGCATCTATAAACCAGACACGGTCAGGGAGCGCCAGCAACTACCAAAAGTTTGGAGACAAGCATGGAAAAGACTTTCCCCAGAGCTTCCGGAGGATCAACTCTGCCAACACATTGACTTCAGACTTCTAGCCTCCAGATTCTCCAGTGAGAGAATACTTTCTATTGTTTGAGACATCCAGTCTGTGGTATTTTGTTATGGCAGCCCTAGGAAATTAATACTGAAGCAAACATTGAATTTCATTAGGAGGCTATGGGGCAATTCACAAAATCAGGAAATAAATGAAAACCTGCGCTTATGAGGGACAAGATGCATTATCAGGAGATAGTTGACAAACTGGTCAACTCCAAACATTTTAATCCTTATGCTTTCCTGTCTGAGAATTACTCTGTCAGCAATGGAGCCCAATTTGCCTAGCCTAAGTCATACCTGCTGCTTGACCAGCCCAGGGCATTTTGAGTGACAGTTCTCCCACTACAGCTGGCAATAGTGAAGGGGTATTTTCCTAAATTCACTGCTGGGGTGTGTTATCATGAACACCCCCTTCCCCACTGCAATAATACACAGTAATGACCTTAGTAGATCTCAAGTATTAATATTGTTATTATAAATTTTTATCTTCCAGCATGTTGAAAGCAAAGAGTAGAATCAGGAGACAGACTGCTGCTGCTGCTGCTAAGTCGCTTCAGTCGTGTCCGACTCTGTGACCCCACAGATGGCAGCCCACTAGGCTCCTCTGTCCCTGGATTCTCCAGACTAGCTGCTGCCTAATTCCAAGAGTACTTAAAAAAAGTTGATCAAAGAAAGGACACTTCACCACCCCCTCTGCCTTAAACATTGTTTCACTGCTTAGCTCTGCACCCCACCCCGTGGTCTTCTGGGTCCCTGCTTGTCCATTTGAGAGCCCATTCTAGGGCCAGGGAGGAAGGAAGGACATGTGAAGAATACAGTATTCTTTACAGTTGGACATCACCTGCACAGGAGAGACCATGGATATTATAGTACCAGGTGATCGTGAATGTTCTGTGTCCTAACTGATCTTCCCTGGATGGGCCTCTGCTTCATGACTGCTCATAGTGTCTCTAAGCTCATTGTCTCACCAGAAAATTTAAAGGCAGTATGACTTTATACGCTGGTTGTCTGCACCACAGTTCCCAGGACACAGCTGGAGCACTAGTGCCATGAGTGGTGGATTTTTTTCCTTCTTTGTCTAAAAGGGTTACTTCAACCACAAAGTTTTATTTCAAGCAAATTACTGTGACAGTAGTTGTGGCAAACTTGGAAACAAAAGGGAGATCTTCTTTCCATGACTTTGTTTCACATCAGGTTCCCATCCTGGGAACCATTTTTTGCATTAAATGTTGAGAATGACTGCTACAATTTGTCATCTATTAAGCAAAGGGTACATTATGAGCAGTGATGATTTCCATTTATTTTTGACATTTTGATTCTTCATTTAATTGCGATTCTATTTTTTAAACTGCCTCCCTCTTCCCACCTCGGCTCTTTCATCTGAATTCACACTGCACAGGGATTAGAAATAGGTGCTTCTATGTCCTTTGAAGATGTGGCTTCTGAAAGCTCAGATGAAAAGATGAAGCCAAGATGAAATAAGTGGCTGTGAAATGGCTTCACGGGTGAAAGGCTGGCTGTTCCAGCTGGGGATGTTTGTGATGTTGTCTCAGAGGAGGTTGATGTGGAAGGTGTAATCAACCTGGGTTTATAATTCAGCCAGTATTTACCTATGTATAGTCATGTGATAGGTGTTACAGACATAATAGTGAACAAGACAGAGATGGTTTCTGAGAGGAGATAGGCAATAAGCAAACAGACAAATAATTGTAGTGGGGCTAAGTGCCATGGAGGAAAGAAACAGGGTGTTTTGAAAGGAAATTATAGGGGTTAAGTAAAGGATGGCAACTCTGGGGAACTGACTTAAGCTGATTTCTGAAAGATGGTAAACAGCCAGCCACTAAAACCACCTTCCCTGTGGAGGCATCATAAGTGTCAGGCAGCAAAGAGCTTTGTGTGGATGAGGAATCATCAGATGCCCAAGATGGGGAGGGGGAAACAGGCCAGGAATTTCTCTTTGGTTTTCTGGAAGAGGAAGAGGCATGAAAAGGCCCCAGACTTGGGGTCACATCCCTGAACTGTATTTTGGGTACACTGTATACCATCTGCAAACAGTCACAACTGGTCATGCTCACTGGTCTTGCCCAGCAGAGATCTGACAAACAGGAGGTGCTTATGAATATTTCCTGAACGACAGACACATCAATGAATGAATTTTAACCTGTATTTTCACTTGCTTCCTTCTTTCCTGCACTTCCCTGAAACAATCATACAAACAGAATCAAAAGGGATATTGAGGTCAGCTGGTCTGGGCCCTCACCAGCTTGTCTAAGTTCCCCCTACAGGAGGCCTGGCAAGGACCTGACAGCCTTGGCTTTCTGAACATTTCTAGGGAGGAGGGCTCCTCTCCCTTGGAGCCTGCTCAGTGCTTAAAAAAATGGTTTTAAATAGATTACCAGGCATACGATACAAAATTCAAAAGTACCTGTCCCTTTAGTATATGAAGAGCAGGAAGTCCATCCCTATTCTCCCATGCTGCCCAGTTGTTCCCAGAGCCCATCACTCTTACCTGAGCCCCAATGTAGTCTGTAAAGATATAAACCATTTTAATGAAGATAGATTAATTTTTTAATTAGAAAAGTATCATATAATCATAGGAATAAAGAAAAATATAAAAGCCTATAAAGGAAGAAAGCAGTACCCTGTAATTCCAGCCACCAGAGATAAACTGTGTTACTATTTCAGTATCTATCCTTCCAGATTTTTCCTGTATATGTGGTATATATAATTGATGCAAATAATGGAATTATAAACACGCAGTTCTGTGTTTTTATTTGGTTTTAATTTAACAATATAGGTGATCAGGCCATATCAGCTCTTCTGGAGCTAAAATTTTAAATGGCTGCATAGATTCCATTGTATGAATGTACCACAATTCATTTATCCACAGTTCTTACTAGCAGACCTTTTTGTGGTTTCCAGATGTTTTGCTATTCAAACCAGTGCTCTGTGAGTATACTCTTATCGGCGCCATACGTGTGTCCACTGACCTGTCGGGTAATTGCTGAGGAGTAAAGAGATGGCAAGAATACACAGAAGAACTGTACAAAAAAGATCTTCACGACCCGGATAATCACGATGGTGTGATCACTCATCTAGAGCCAGACATCCTGGAATGTGAAGTCAAGTGGGCCTTAGAAAGCATCACTACAAACACAGCTAGTGGAGGTGATGGAATTCCAGTTGAGCTATTTCAAATCCTGAAAGATGATGCTGTGAGAGTGCTGCACTCAATATGCCAAATTTGGAAAACTCAGCAGTGGCCACAGGACTGGAAAAGGCCAGTTTTCATTCCAATCCCAAAGAAAGGCAGTGCCAAAGAATGCTCAAACTACCACACAATTGCACTCATCTCACATGCTAGTAAAGTAATGCTCAAAATTCTCCAAGCCAGACTTCAGCAATACGTGAACCGTGAACTTCCAGATGTTCAAGCTGGTTTTAGAAAAGGCAGAGGAACCAGAGATCAAATTGCCAACATCCACTGGATCATTGAAAAAGCAAGAGACTTCCAGCAAGACATCTATTTCTGCTTTATTGACTATGCCAAAGCCTTTGACTGTGTGGATCACAATAAACTGTGGAAAATTCTTCCAGAGATGGAAATACCAGACCACCTGACCTGCCTCTTGAGAAATCCGTATGCAGTCCAGGAAGCAACAGTGAGAACTGGACATGGAACAACAGACTGGTTCCAAATAGGAAAAGGAGTATGTCAAGGCTGTATATTGTCACCCTGCTTATTTAACTTATATGCAGAGTACATCATGAGAAACGCTGGACTGGAAGAAACACAAGCTGGAATCAAGATTGCCAGGAGAAATATCAATCACCTCAGATACACAGATGACACCACCCTTATGGCAGAGAGTGAAGAGGAGCTAAAAAGCCTCTTGATGAAAGTGAAAATGGAGAATGAAAAAGTTGGCTTAAAGCTCAGCATTCAGAAAATGAAGATCATGGCATCTGGTCCCATCACTTCATGGGAAATAGATGGGAAACAGTGGAAACAGTGTCAGACTTTATTTTTGGCAGCTCCAAAATCACTGCAGATGGTGATTGCAGCCATGAAATTAAAAGATGCTTACTCCTTTGAAGAAAAGTTATGGGCAACCTAGATAGTATATTCAAAAGCAGAGACATTACTTTGCCAACAAAAGTCTGTCTAGTCAAGGCTGTGGTTTTTCCAGTAGTCATGTATGGATGTGAGAGTTGGACTGTGAAGAAGGCTGAGCGCCGAAGAATTGATGCTTTTGAACTGTGGTGTTGGAGAAGACTCTTGAGAGTCCCTTGGACTGCAAGGAGATCCAACCAGTCCATTCTAAAGGAGATCAACCCTAGGATTTCTTTGGAAGGAATGATGCTAAAGCTGAAGCTCCAGTACTTTGGCCACCTCATGCGAAGAGTTGACTCATTGGAAAAGACTGTGATGCTGGGAGGGATTGGGGGCAGGAGAAGAAGAGGACGACAGAGGATGAGATGGCTGGATAGCATCACTGACTCGATGGACATGAATCTGAGTGAAGTCCGGGAGTTGGTGATGGACAGGGAGGCCTGGTATGCTGTGATTCATGGGGTCGCAAAAAGTCGGATATGACTGAGCGAGTGAACTGAACTGAAACCTGCTGGTCAGAGCACATGTCCCATTTTACGTCTCCATGGATGCTGCCAAACAGCTCTCCGTTTAGAAGCTGTACTAATTTACACTCCCACCCGCCTCAATGCATGAGCAAGCTCTATTCCTTTTTTAAGCATCTTTTTCTGTTAGGTGATTCTGCCTTTTTGTAATAACAGATCTGAAATGTGCCTCACTGCAGTTTCCACCCACCTTTCCTGCTTCTGCTCCCTGGGGCTCCACATGGTTCTCTGTGGCTCCTTTTTATCTTGACTCCCTCTGTGAGTTAGAGGGATGAGTAGTGAGCCACATTCCATGCTTGAGGGTGGAGTTCATGTCAGAGAACAGGCCAGGAATATTTAGGTGTGGAAGCTGACATAACCCACAGGCCTTTGAGTGTAAGAGGAAGAGGCTGCATTTATGGCTTGGATCTTTCTTGACCCTGAGTTTCTTTAAAAAAAAAAATATATATATATATGTATATATATATATATATACATACATATCTATATTTATAGGTATGTATTGGAATATATGGGGCTTCCCTTGTGGCCCAGACGGTAAAGCGTCTGCCTACAATGCGGGAGACCGGGGTTCGATCCCTGGGTCAGCAACTTCCCCTGGAGAAGGAAATGGCAACCCACTCCAGTATTCTTGCCTGGAAAATCCCATGGATTGGAATATATGTGTGTGTGTCTGTATATATATATATACATATATATATATACACACACACATGCATATACAAATAACATGAATATGCTTATTTTATTAAAAAATGGAACATTACAGAAAACAACCATGTCACTCTTTTTCATTTACATATGCATCTATTAGTAATATATACTACTGCTTTGTAGCTCTTTAAACAAAGCATAAATGGTATTATGCTATAATATTATTATGCAGTTTGATTTTTTAACTCAAAATATATCTTAGAGATTTATCTCTGTTGTTACTTAATCTATCTTTCACTGCATTCTTAATCATTCCCTAGTATGATTTACATAATCATGATTTATTTACGCTTTTGTGTATCAATATACACTTGTTTTACATTTTAAGTCACAAATAATGCAGCACTGGATAGCCTTGTACCTGCCTCTTTGTGTGCATGTGTCAGCATTACTTTTATATGTGGAATTACTGGATCCCAGAGTATTTAAAAATTTTACTTGATTCAGCCAAGTTGCTTTTGAAAGTGTGCCAATTTCCACTCCCCTCTGTGTGGGGAGTACCTATTTCTCTACGGTGTCCCACATTTGATATTAAAAAATTAAGAAAAATTCGGCATTCTTATTGGTAATAAATGGTTTCTGATTGTCAATATGCAATTCCCTGATTACTAATGATGTTGAACAACTTGTCATGTTTGTTATTGGCCATTTGTGTTTCTTGTTGAGTGAATTACCTACTCGTGTCTTACGTTCGTTTTCTTTTGTTTAATCCTTTATATATTGATTTGTAGGATTTCTCTGTATATTCTGGATACTAAACCTTGGTCTATGATATAGATAGCAGAATTTCCTCCGAGAGTCTCCTTCAGACAAAGGATTCCATCATCCTGCCCTGAGCAAAGATCTTTCATTTCCATCTTTCATTTCCTAAAGAAGCTGCATAATTTCAGCCTGTCCCATAGGAAAAAATACCAAGTGGTGGTAGTGAGGGCACTGTCTTGGAACACACAACTCCACAGTTGTTTACTAGATAAATACATAAAACATGAGATCATATGGCATATGTGTTATGTGTAGTAGTTGAGACTTTGGCGTCAGACTTATTTGAGTTCAAACATGGCCTCTGCACCTTCCTAATAAATGTATGAACTTGGGCAAATAGCTTAAATCCTCTGGGCTTTAGATTGCTCATCTGTAAAATGGGCCTAGTAAGAGTAAATTTCATAGGATTGTTGTGAGAATTAAGTGAGTTAATACATGTAAAGTACTTTTAGCAGGGCTTGGCACATGGTAAAATCTGTGTAATTACCAGCTATTATGTAATAAAACTTTGGCTTTTATAGTGCTTTGTTTTTATTATATCTGGCTTCTGTCCCAAGGTAATTGAATTTTGGGTGTGTTTCCTTAGTATCTATTACTGCCTCATAATGAACACTAAGATAATGTGACTATACAATGGGAAGGCTTAAAAATAAAATTAACAGCATGTGTTATTTAAAAAGACATATGAGTCATAAAAATAAGGTACAAGAATTCCAGTGCACAAAACAACATCTTTACAAAAGGCTTATGAAGGATGGTGGGCATTTCTTTGTCAGTTAAAGTGGTACGGCACAGGCAATTGTATAAACACAATTTATTACTCACTTAGCTTGCCAGCTTTATAATTATGCAACTTTGATTAATTTTTTATTTGCAGAGATACACACTACTGTATTTTGTAACTGATGCATAAAATTAGTTTTGGTTGACTTCTATGTACCATGATTTCAAAGTTCCCTAAATCAGGGCTGCATACCATATTACCACTCTGAACTCACAGTAAGTTCTTGGGCCACTTGTTATCCCTTGACCTGTTCGTACCAGTTGTCAGTGCTGTGTGGGGCTTGCTGATCTTGCTAGGAGTAATGATCTTTTTAACTGTGGGCTGAAACATCCTAGACTTAATCAAGGCTGAATTTAGTGTTTGCTTTGGGCCAGGTGATGACTGCAATACATAATCTAGCAATTATCTCAAGATTCCTGATGAAAGAGAGGAAATAGACATTCTGTTCCTGGAAGGTAGGCTGCTCCTCATCCTCCTCCCATTCTAGCCTCATGCCCATTGTGCGCATGTGCTCCCTCACCCTTTACATGAAATGGAGGAAGTCCAGAATCCAGGCACATCCCCTGGAGGTTATAAGATAAAACAGCATTCCTAGATTTCTGCTGCTTTGTCACTGAAACTAGGAGTGGGATTCTGTACTCCTGACTGTTGAAGAAAGAGGGTGGGATGAAGAGTCAGAGACTGGTCTTTGACAGGGTATTTTTAAAAATTAATTTATTTTAATTGGAGGCTAATTACTTTACAATATTGTAGTGGTTTTTGCCATACATTGACATGAATCAGCCATGAGTGTACATGTGTTCCCCATCGTGAACCCCTCCTCCCACCTCCCTCCCCATCCCATCCCGGGTCATCCCAGTGCACCAGCCCTGGGTACCCTGTCTCATGCATCGAACCTGGACTGGTGATCTGTTTCACATATGATAATATACATGTTTCAATGCTATTCTCTCAGATCATCCCACCCTTACCTTCTCCCACAGAGTCCAAAGACTGTTCTGTACATCTGTGTCTCTTTTGCTGTCTCACATATAGGGTTATTGTTACCATCTTTCTAATTCCGTATATATGTGTTAGTATACTATATTGGTGTTTTTCTTTCTGGTTTATTTCACTCTGTAAAATAGGCTCCAAGTTTCATCCACCTCATTAGAACTGATTCAAATGTGTTCTTTTTAATGGCTGAGTAATACTCCATTGTGTATATGTACCACAGCTTTCTTATCCATTCGTCTGCTGATGGACATCTAGCTTGCTTCCATGTCCTGGCTATTATAAACAGTACTGTGATGAACATTGGGGTACATTCGTCTCTTTCAATTCTGGATTCCTCAGTGTGTATGCCCAGCAATGGGACTGCTGTGTCATATGGCAGTTCTATTTCCAGTTTTTTAAGGAATCTCCACACTGTTCTCCACAGTGGCTGTATTAGTTTGCATTCCCACCAACAGTGTAAGAGGGTTCCCTTTTCTCCACACCCTCTCCAGCATTTATTGTTTGTAGATTTTTGGATAGTAGCCATTCTGACCAGCAAATCAAATTATTTGTTCTAGTTCTGTGAAAAATACTGTTGGTAGCTTGATAGGGATTATATTGAATCTATAGATTGCTTTGGTTAGTGGATTTGATTTGCTTTGGTTGTGGATTTGATTTGCATTTCTCTGATAATGAGTGATGTTGAGCATCTTTTCATGTGTTTGTTAGCCATCTGTATGTCTTCTTTGGAGAAATGTCTGTTTAGTCCTTTGGCCCATTTTTTGATTGGGTCGTTTATTTTTCTGAAATTGAACTTCAGGAGTTGCTTGTATATTTTTGAGATTAGTTCTTTGTCAGTTGCTTCATTTGCTATTATTTTCTCCCATTCTGAAGGCTGTCTTTTCACCTTGTTTATAGTTTCCTTTGTTGTGCAAAAGCTTTTAAGTTTAATTAGGTCCCATTTGTTTATTTTTGCTTTTATTCCCATTACTCTGGGAGGTGGGTCATAGAGGATCCTGCTCTATGATTTATGTCGGAGAGTGTTTTGCCTTTGTTTTCCTCTAGGAGTTTTATAGTTTCTGGTCTTACGTTTAGATCTTTAATCCATTTTGAGGGTTTTTTTTTTTTTTCTGTGTATGGTGTTAGAAAGTGTTCTAGTTTCATTCTTTTACAAGTGGTTGACCAGTTTTCCCAGCACCACTTATTAAAGAGATTGTCTTTTCTCCATTGTATATTCTTGCCTCGTTTGTCAAAGATCAGGTGTCCATGCTGCTGCTGCTGCTGCTAAGTCGCTTCAGTCATGTCTGACTCTATGCGACCCCATAGACGGCAGCCCACCAGGCTCTGCTGTCCCTGGGATTCTCCAGGCAAGAACACTGGAGTGGGTTGCCATTTCCTTCTCCAACGCAAGAAAGTGAAACGTGAAAGTGAAGTCACTCAGTCGTGTCTGACTCTTCACGACCCCATGGACTGCAGCCCTCCAAAGTTCCTCCGTCCATGGGGTTTTCCAGGCAAGAAAAGAGTGCGTGGCCATTGCCTTCTCCGAAGGTGTCCATAGGTGCATGGATTTATCTCTGGGCTTTCTATTTTGTTCCATTGATCTATATTTCTGTCTTTGTGCCAGTACCATACTGTCTTGATGACTGTAGCTTTGTAGTATAGCCTGAAGTCAGGCAGGTTGATTCCTCCAGTTCCATTCTTCTTTCTCAAGATTGCTTTGGCTATTCCAGGTTTTTTTTTTTGTATTTCCATACAGAATGTGAAATTATTTGTTCTAGTTCTGTGAAAAATACCGTTGGTAGCTTGATAGGGATTATATTGAATCTATAGATTGCTTTGGTTAGTGTACTCATTTTCACTATATTGATTCTTCTAGTATGCTAGTGACATGGTATGTGAGCCTTTGTATCTGTTGCACTAGAAGGCTATGAACACTACCATGTCACACTCAGTAGAGTGAATAAGATAAAAAAAGACTAATGATAGCAAATGTTGGTGAGGCTGTAGAACAACAAACTCTCATATGTTGCTGGTGGGAATATAAAGTAGCACAAATACTTTGAAGAACTCTGTGAATTTCTGGTAAAATTAAATTTACATCTACCTCATGACCTAGCAATTCCACCTGCAGGAATCCACCCAAGTGAAATGGAAATGTCTGTCCACATAAATACTTGCATATGAATGTTCAAAGTACTTAACCATAATAGCAAAAAATGGAATTATCAGTTGGAAAATGGATAAATGATTTACAGAATATTTACACATTGGAGTTACTCCTCAACAATAAAAAGAACAAAGTACAGATGCCTGTAACAACATAGATGAATCTCAAGAAACATGCAGTTGAACAAAAGACAGTTACAAAAGTAAAGTAAACATGATCCATTTATATGAAGTGCGCGAAGAGGTAAAACCCCTTAATGGGAATAGAAATCAGAATAGTGATCATGACTGGAGTGGGGTGAGAGGATTGGGATCATCCGGGAAGGGACACAAGGGAGCTCTCTGGGGTGAGGGCAGTGTTCTACATGTTTGGGTACTTCAGTGAATGTGATTGTCACAACTCATCCAACTCAACGTTTATGGTCTGTGGATTTTCTTGTATATAAATTATGCTCAACTACATATTTATTGAATACATTTTTAAAGGTTATGGTTAATTTTTTTTTTTTTTTGCTCTTTCACAGTTGAGATTACTTGTATTCATCAAGGTTGTCATCTTTTGCTGTGATGTTAACATCTTAATCATTTACCAGGGATTCATAACCTACGGTCCAATGATAGCTTTCAATGGATCCTTGAACCCTGTGAAACTGAGTGCACAATTTTGCATTTCTGTGTGCATGTATTTTTCTTTCCCCTTAAAAGTCCATAGTATCACCGTATACTCAAAAGGGTCCATGACCCCAAAATGTATTTAAAACAGAACCTCTGTGTTAATGGTTCACGCAGGATGTGTAGGGAATGGTATCAGTAAGTTAAAGATGAATGAATGAATAAATAATCAACTGTTTCCAGTACATGTTTGAGGAACCAAGCTTCTACTAGTCTACAGATTAAAACTGGCAGATGTCAGTGGCTCCATGAAACTGCAAACATTAGAGAAACCTTCAGGCCTGAGATATAGAATAAAGTCCTGATAAGAATAGTAGGCAGAATCAGTGTATCATAAAAGAGCTTTCAATCACATATATAAAAAAGATGCCTGCCATTCAAAAGTATTATATACTGTGTCTATTTTAAATATTGAAATTAGATAGATGAACATAATAGAAACAACACGTTTCAACTATAAAAATTATTTAATGCTTTTCTCTTGACAGTAAAAACAATTACTGTAGTGAATGTTAACAGAATTGTAGCAGGTTCAGCTTTGCAAGTGTTTAACAAAAGACAATTTTGATGTGGCTCAGTTATGAGTCATACACTGAGTTTTGAGAATTGGTTATTCATCCTCAATCCCTGATTGTAGGGAGACAAAGCAGCATTAAATTGATGGCGTAGGGTTGTAAATGCTCTTTGAGATGTGAAGTGGCTCCAGGCACCTCTGAGCACCTTGACTTGCTTTTATGTGATTATTGACAGGTTTCTGTGGCCTCTTTTGTCCCATGTGTCTTGAGTGCGACATCGCCAGGCATTATGGAGAGTGTTTTTGTTGGCCACTGTTACCTGGGTCCACCTTGGCGCTGAGAATTGGCACCAGAGAGAGACATAAAATACGGGTAAGTGTGTTTGGATGTATATGTATATGAGAACCTGGATGGATGCCTTTCAAACCTGTGATTATTTTTATAAATGAGGTGTGGGTGAGGATAATAAAAACACCATACATAGTGGAAGGCTTTGGGAAAGGAAAGGGAAGAAATTTCTCATTTCACTTGTTACTAGGATGTATATTAAACCAAAATGCCACATTTTGAAGGGTATTTCCAAGGGAGACCTATTATAATTAGATTGTTGGCCAGTGAGCCACTTCTGTTTCTCTCTTGTTACATCAAGAGAAGACAGTTGTTGTTGTTTAGTTACCCAGTTGTGTCTGACTCTTTGCAACCCTATAGACTGCAGCATGCCAGGCCTCCCTGATCCTCACCATCTCCCAAAGTTTGCCCAAGTTCATGTCCATTGCTTCAGTGATACCATCCAGCCGTCTAATCTTCTGTCATCTCCTCCTCCTGCCCTCAATCTTTCCAATGATGACAGGTCGACATGCAACAAATTTGAAGGATAAACTTGGGATAATCTCACTTAAAATGTAGGCTCTCTGGCATATACAGAATTCACTTAGGGGATTCCCTGAGGACACTTCAAAGAACCAGAAAATTTCTAGTGTGGTTGAGACTGAGGTACAAGGAAAGTCTGAGGACAGACAAGTCATACCTACTCAGATGTGTACAGATAAAAAGGAATCTTTTTATCTGTTCTTGTGGAATGATCCCTAAGATGTATATTTAGCAAAAGAATATATATATGTAAAATGTAATATGTACATATCTTTACATATCTGTATGCCTAGACTTAGAATTTATCTGGAAGTCTATATAAGGACTGCCCACAATGGTTGTGTCCTGACAGGTAACTGGGTGGCCAGGGGGATTTACTTTTTACTTCCTCTCCCTTCTTACTGTGGGAATTTTGGATCATGTACACTTATTACTCCAGATAAGTAAATAAAATAATTATAAATATTAAGTTCTAAGAGAAAAAAGAGATGTTGACAGAGAATTTTCTGTCAGTGAGACAGCGTTTTTCAAGTATGAAGTCCTGAGGGCCGGTCTCTGAATTGCAAGGATTGGTTAGCAGTCGAGGTGCTTGGCACCCGAGTAAGCCCAGTGGAGTTGTGTCCATGAGCAATGACTTCAGGGTGGTGGTAGGTCTTGGGAGCAGTGGATGGGATGGGCCAGGAGGTAACGCTGTGGAGGCCCCCAGGTCGCGGAACTGAGCCTGTGTGGCAGCACCAGAACACACACGGTTTCTCCCCTAGGGCACCCTGTGTGAGGACTGGCTGGCAGTGCACTGTTGCTGGCCTTGCTCCATCTGCCAGGTGGCCCAGGAACTCAAGGTGAGAACCTCCCAACTCTATGAAATCTATACGGCCCCTTCAACCAAAGAAACTGTTATTTGATAGAGCAAGAAAACTTCTCCTTTCTCACTTCCCCACACCCTCCTCTTAAATCCCTCTTGGTGGAGAGATTGTTCTTAAGTTTTCACTGAAGTAGTATGAAAGTAAATGGTTTCCCACTACTGTGTTTACTGTTGTCCTTTCTTCATACATACCCCCTGATGAAGACACTTACTGGTCTGAAGTTGCCGTCCCAGCTCGGCCATGTTAGGCAGGTTAGAGAGGTAAATTTGTGCCCTCCACACCCTGCCTGGAGTTAGGAAGGTTGAATTGGCCTCCCCCCAACCCCCCACCATCTTCCCCTTTCACAAAGGATGTCTGGGAAGCTGGAAGAATTGTTATATGGCTTTCTTATGCTAAGCCTCTTTTCCCAAAGTATCAGTGATGGGGCAGAAGATGGTTAATTAAATTTTAATGTTATATTTTCTTATTTTTAAATTTTTATTGGAGTATGGTTGATTTACAGCGCTGCGTTAGTTTCAGGTGTACAGCAAAGTGAATCACATAGGATCTGGACTGGGCCCTAAATACCACTGTAATACAGGAGCATTGCCCTTCCTTGGTCCTGACGCCTTCAATCCTGACTGCACAAAGGAGTCAGCTTGTTGCTGACTATGACCAACTCTCCACCATGTGTAAATCTTTAGCCCCAGACTCAAGGCCTTTAGGTGGGCAGCTGTTGAATTGTGCCCCTCCCCCAATGCCTTCCTACCAAAGATATATTTAAGTCCTAACTCCTGGTGTATGTGAATGTGCCCTCATTTGGAAATAGTCTTGCAAATGTAATTAAGATGAGCCATTAGGGTGGGCCCTAACCCAATATGGCTATTGTCCTTACAAGAGGAGATGAGACACAAAGGTAGAGACACACAGAGAGAAAGCTGTGTGAAGATGGAGGCAGAGACTGGAGTGATGCTACCACAAATCAAGGAGTGCCTGGGGGTACCTGAAGGTAGGAGTTGTTGTTCAGTCGCTCAGTTGTGTCCAACTCTTTGCCACCCCATGGACTGCAGCACGCCAGGCTTCCCTGTCTTTCAGTGTCTCCTGGAGTTTGCTCAAACTCATGTCCATCGAGTTGGTGATGCCATCCAACCATCTCATCCTCTGTTGTCCCCTTCTCCTCATGTCCTCAATCTTTGCCAGCATCAGGGTCTTTTCTGATCAGTCAGCACTTCACATCAGTTGGCCAAAGTATTGGAGCTTCAGCTTTAGCATCAGCTGGGTGAGACAAGGGAATATCTTCTCCTAGAGGTTTCAGAGGGAGCACTGCCCAGCCAACATCTTGATTTTGGACTTCCAGCCTCCAGAACTGTGAGAGGATAAATTTGTGTTGTTCTAAGCCATCTGGTTTGTGGTTCTTTGTTACAGCAGCTGTAGGAAACTAGTTCACTCACCATCTACCACGTGAGTAGAATACTCTTGTTTTTGTTAGCATGGCAGCATAGAGCAGTGCTGAGGACCCTGGGGTCTGAAGCTGAACTGCCTCCTTCATTTACTAATTGTGTAACTACAGGCAAATTTGCAAATCTGTCAGTACCTTAGTGTCTTCCTCTGTAAAATGACAGTACTAACTTCACAGGGTTGTGAGGATTTTAACAAGTCAAGACACTTAGCTCAATGTTCAGAAAGGAGCAAGGACTTGGTAAATATTAGCTACTATTACTGTTTACTATTACCTTATATTCATAGTAAATGATATACTTTTCCATTTACAGTTGGGATATAAAGTTTTCTATCAAGTTTTAGATTAAAGTTAATTAGAAGAAGAACATTAAGTAAATGATGATATAAATGGTTGGTGGATAGGGCAAATATTATGAAGGTGGTAAAACATGAATTGAGCGCTTGTATGTGTCAGGCACTATTCAAAGCACTCTTCATATTTTAAGACATTTAATCCTTAATATTCCTCAGGAAACTGCTATAATAGTTCCATTTTCCAGACAAGAACCACAGAGAGGTTAAGTAACTTGCCCAAGGCCACACAGCTAGCAGGTGACAGGCAGTCAGGCTCCTGAGGCTGTGCATTAAGCAAGCAGAGAAGGTTTCTGGCCAAGAGGCTGTCTTGGTCCTCTTGTGGTTTTACAAACTGGGATTTATTCTAAGGAGGTGAACTCAGCCTGGTGAGTGTGGAAAGGAAGTGTCACTCACTCTGCCTCCAGTCATCCCCACTGAAAATAGTCAATTCCTGTCTGACAAAGTCACTCCTCTCCTCTCAGCCCTGCTTTTGGATGTCCAGGGAAGCTGCCAGTAGCCAAAGCCCTTTGGGAACAATAAAAGGCTCAGTGTTGACATTTAATACATGATAAAGTACTCCCCTCTCCAAGTCAGCTACTGAAAAAAAAAAAAAACAAAAAAAAACACAGGCCTGAGGGATGAGTCTATTAAGTGAAAAATAAACCTCTTTTATTGTTTTGACCGAAAACACATACTGCGTTTCACAAGCTTATAGCTGGGAACAATATGAAATTTTGGCAAAGGAGACTGGGGTGACCTCTCCACTCTCACATGATGACCCCTCGCTGTGTGAAGAGCAGATGGCAGATCATGCACTGGCTACTGGCCCAGGGCTTCTCTCAGCTGTGGTCAGAGGTGGTTAGAGGTGTGAGTGAACCTCTCCACAAGGAAGCCCCCCTCCATTTCCACCACTTTCCCTTTGCTTCTTCTGATAAGCCCAAGCGGTAGAGCAAACTTAACACTTCTTTAGAGCCACAAATCCAAGAAAGTATAACTTTGGGCTCTAAAAGCGTTGCCAATGAATCATGGACTATCGAACAGAATTAATACATGGATGGTTCTTTGACAATGGATGGTGGAGAGTTGTCTTGAAGCAAGGTGGCTTAAGGGCCATGACTTCTGATTTCCCCTAGAACTTGTCAAGTCCATGAAGAAAGAAATTAACAAAAATTTGTGCTTCCTTCCCAGGAGAAAAGTTATCCAACATCCAGTGTTTAAGTGAGAGACAACAACCTTGATCTTGAGCTGTCTATTTCCTCGGACTTACGAGACACTGTCAGTGGTACAAATCTGAGTTACCCAACAGTGGACGCTTCTTCTATGTATTTTTCCTCTCACTAGAAAATTCCTTTTGATTTTCTAAGATACAAAATGTGGAAAGGATCTCTGATAACTCCTTGTGGGCAAACAATACCCATACATAAGCAACAGACATTTCAAAGTAATCCATTCAGATCATTATAAATTACAAAACTAGAAAATAAACACATGAAACCCCACCACACCTTTTGGCTTTCTAGTGGCATGTACTAACAAAGAAATAAGCTGCCAGCCCTGTAACTCTCTATGTTTTAGAACAAAGATATGAAAAGTGTCCCTGGCTCTATAAAATAATTTTTATAATATATTTTACATGTCTAAGGTTTATTTATACAATTGTCCATAATGACTAACATGTAATACCCCTTCTATAAACATTATTCACATACATATTACCTCATAAAGATTCTCTTTTGGTCTATTAAAAAACACTGTACTGAAAAAACAAGCAGAGACACAAGAGTCTATAGATTATCTGCTGATATTTCCATGGAAAGGTGAAATTTTCTCTTCTTCTGTTTTCTCTTTCTTCTTTTTTCCTCTAAACAATACCCTCTCCCCTGACCCAATATAAGAAGCAATAATTCCAGAAGATGAAACTCAGAACTAATGATTAGCAAACTGTTCTCAGGTGCATTTCTGGCCTGACCTCATTCTAGTCACTCAAATTCATCTGAATCTGCCTCCTCATACCTCCACCACTTTTGACTCATGGCCATTTGAAATCTATATTCTGAAGCTGACAGTCCAGAGATGAAAACTTTAGGGAATGGGGAAGCTTTTCTTAAGCTTCTGAATTTGGCTGGGAACAAATCAGGTTCTTTAATTTGTGCTTTGGGGAAAAAAAAAATATTTGTTTTACTGGCTAAGCAGGTTCAAAGGAAAAGCTAAATTTTCATGAAACCCTCCATGAAACTGTAAGCTGTGAAAAGATTCCAGAGATGAAAAAAGCAGCATGTGTAAATATTGGAAATGGTGCTTTCTTGCTGTTCTAAATGTGAGAGGCAGAGGCCAGTCTGCTGCTGCTGCTGCTGCTAAGTCGCTTCAGTCGTGTCTGACCCTGTGTGGCCCCATAGACAGCAGCCCACCAGGCTCGCCTGTCCCTGGGATTCTCCAGGCAAGAACACTAGAGTGGGTTGCCATTTCCTTTTCCAATGCATGAAAGTGAAAAGTGAAAGTGAGCTCAGTCGTGTCCGACTCAGCATCCCATGGACTGCAGCCTACCAAGCTCCTCCGTCCATGGGATTTTCCAGGCAAGAGTACTAGAGTGGGTTGCCAGTGCCTTCTCCAAGGCCAGTCTAAGAAGAAGCAAATCTGAACAAGAGAGCCTTGAGGACATATTTATAATTAGCCAATGTGAACTAATGGTTTCTGGGAATTAGAAGGTGTATTGTTTTCCCCAATCCAGTTTATACAACTTGCTTTTGAGTGGATAGCTTACCTATACCTAACGTTTTGGTATATCATGTATAAAGTTAAAATTCCTCCCAACTCTGACATTCTATGAGTACCCTGAAAAGTGAAGTCATTGAAACCTATCTATAGGTGAGCTGTAGGGCTTCATGGCTGTAACAAGTAGATTCCAGAATCTGAAGGCAGCATCTCCATATTCATTGCTTCCAACGCTAAAGAGCAGCCAACCAAACTCAAATTGACACCAGAGAAAATGGAACCAACATTTAGTCATGGTTGTTGAGAGGAAAGAGATGACTGACAACTGGTGGCACCCTCACAGACCATGTGTGAGAAAATGTCATCACTGCATTAGCCTTTCTGTGGTCTCATTGTGCCTCTTGCCTCCTCACTTACCGTTTGGCAGATAAAGCCAATGCTGTGGGGCTTCTAACAAAAACTCTCTGGATCAGAGATTGTCAGGGTGAAAAGACAGAATGGAATTGGAATGGAAAAGAATGCAGATGTAGTGGAGTGATGCAGCGTGTGTGGTCAAGGGAGGAGGTAAAGGCTGGGGACATTGTGAAGAAGCCCTGGCCTCTCTGGCTTGAACACCTGGAAGGAGATTATGATACCACCCCCCTGCATTGGTCTAAACCGAGCTGGAAGCAACAGGCCAGACACAACACTGGGAGGCATTTGATGTCTGGTCTTTTCATTTGTCGGTTAGGTGCTAAGGTGTGAGAAATTGGCAAGAGGAAATTTGGCTTTGACAGCAGAATAGAAAAACAGGAGGGCCAAGGGTCTTGTGTAACCTGTAATGTCACATGGCACATGTGTTTCCTCCAGCCTGGCCCACCACCCATTGATATTGTGGGAAGACAGATTTACTTTTTCTCCTATTCTCCTTCTGTCTTGGAGACCAGCCTATTGGTATTCCTGTACCGTCCCTGATGTCCAAGGAGTATCACATGGCCCAGAACTCTGCACTGAGGAGTTTCCATCCAAGCAGAAGGTTTGTTCTCTTCAGCATCCCGTTATTACTACTCCTCCAAGGAAGATTTCCAAGGCGGGATCTGTGAAGGTGAAAAGGATTTCAGAATCTATTGTGTGTAAATGCAGCCCGGTTCCAACTACAGTTCTTTAACATTTTTAAGTTGTTTGGGAAGTAATATGTCTTTAAATTTCACAAGAGAGATATGGTGTTGTCCATTCATCATATCAGGAGACACATACTCTCTATTTTCCCATTTCTGTGGATGCCAACTTGATCTTTGGGTTAAGGTGGTTGTTTACCAGCATTCTCCACTATCAAGTTGCTATTTTCCACTTTGATTAATAAGTATCTTTGGAGGAGATACTCTGAGCTCTTCAGGCTTTTACCTACTACTTTTAATATCCATGGGTGACTCTTGCCCAAGCCAGTGGCTATTGTAGTGGTTACCAAATGGTGATTTTAATAAAATTCCATCATTCCTTCTATATTTTGTAGCTGGGACTCTATGTCAGGAAGAGTTCCTCCTTCTCTCTCATAGTATAGACTCAAGGATTCCTATTTGATTACTTGTAAGGATTATTATCCATTACTGCCAAAAATGAACAATCTGAATCTATTGATGAAGAAATACCAGGCAAACCCTAGTTGAGAGACATTCTGTAAAATAAATGGCCTATGTTCTTTGAAATGCCAGGATCATAGCAGACAATGACTCAAGGAACTGTTCCAGATGAAAAGAAACTAAAGAGACAAATGTGTGGTCCTGGATAGGATCCTAGACAGGACATTAAAACCTTTCTTCTCTGTAAAGGAAAAGGACAATTGGATAAGAGCTGTAGATTAGTTAATAGTGCCATATCAAGGTTAATTTCTTGATTTTGGAATTATATTGTGGTTAGGTAACATCCCTGTTTTTAGAAAATATACACTGAAATATTTTAGGGGACAATGAACATTTTTAGCTTGCTCTCAAATGGTTAGGAAAGATTATATATAATTTATATTAAATTTTAATTTGACATTTAATTAGTATATATGTATATACATATTTAAAAGAGAGGGTCAAAACATACATAGGAAAATGTTAATATCTAGGGAACCTAGTAATGAAGGGTATACAGGAATCCCTTGTACATTTTTAGCAACACTTACAGATATCTGAAATTATTTCAAATAACTTAAAATTCACAAGGCCTCAGAATTTCTCCAAAGCCTGAAATATTGTATTTTGATTTCCAAACTCAACCTGCATCCCTATAACCCCCACACATGTAGCTAGTGTCCTCCCCTCCCTGTGTGTCCCTTGGGGCCTCTTCTCTTCCTGAGCACATTCAGGAGGAAGTGCAGCCAACACTTCCGGCTTTCCCTTGTCCAGGTGAGGGCAGGCGGTTTGGATGGGCATCACAGGAGCTGGCTGCTCTCTACAACTTTGCTGCCAGTGCTTGGCTCTTGGCCCTTCTGAACGCAAATGAAGTCCCAACCGACTATGCTGAAGGGGGACAGGAGAAAACTAAGAGGGTAATGGGAAAGTGGTCCCAGAACATTGAGAAAGACTTGTTTTCTAAAAGACCCAGGCTCAGGATTGTCCACAAATGAGTTCCACGAAAACCTAGTAGAACAGGACATAAGTAGGAGAGGGAATTTTCCATCTCCTGTCCAATGTCTTTCCTTTGGAGCCTGATTTCTTTTCTATCCAAGGACTCCTGCTGATTTAACAGGCCAGTTTTCGCTTTGGGGAAACTTTAGTGATGATCACAGTCTCATTCTTTTCAGGGTGACATGGGACAGTTGGATCTTGCAAGCAAAGTTTACGGGAAACAGCAATCTGGGGAGTCTGACTCGAACTCCCAACTCTTGAAAGGCCAAACTATGATTTGTTGTTACAGAGACAGAGTGTACTGAAGGAGGCTGAGCTTTCAAGCAGGCAGCCACATCTGGGCTAACCACTGAGCTTTTATACCCTCTCAGGGCCTGCCAGTGAATTGCAGGACTTACTCCTTTGTTGATGTACTTCACTCACCATAACAGCAGGTAAGAGCCATGAGGGGCTTAATGGGACTGCTTCTTATTCAGAGGGAGAAGCAGGCATAAATACAGAGTCTGCCTCCCATCAAGATAATCAGTTACACAGGATCTGGAGTTACGCTGTCTCCATTGTCCACCCCCAAACATGGGCAGGAGTTTCAGCCTGCTGTTCACAACTTTTGTTTATTATTTAAAATGTTTTATTATTATCTTTTTTGGCCATGCCATACAGCAAGCGGGATCTTAGTTCTCTGACCAGGGGTCAAACTCATGCCCCCTTCATTGGAAGCACAGAGTTTTAACCATTGGATCACCAAGTAACTTCACAACTTTTAGTCCTTAAAAGGGAAAGTGCCTGTGTTAGTCATATCCTGCTTCTTTTATCTTTGCCTAAGTGGGTACCGGCTCTGAAGCTGGGCACCTGCCTTTGGAAATGGGTCAACCCATAGCTATCACAGTGGGCCCAGAAATGACTGCTTTGGTCTGCACATCAGGCCTGACATCAGCATCTGGGGGCATATCCCTCTGAGACTGCAGGCAAGGTGATTTGCGTCGACTGCTTCTTGATCTCAAGGGAGTAGTAGCGGTTTGTTAGCTCTTTAAGTACCTTTATTGTGATGTAGCATTTTTAAGAGTCAGCACAGGGACAGGGTAGTGATAGGAAATAACTGCCAATCGAGGGCTGACTGCCACATGAATCTGACCTTCCAGGTTGTGCTAAGTGATATAGAAAGAACTTCAACTCTAGGATCCACTGACATCTTAATAGACACCTCAAAATCCCATCAGTGGCAGGAGGTGTGAATTTACCGGTGGCTGGCATTGTGCTATACCGGGTAGCAGCTCATATCAGTCCTGTGTCTACAGGCCAGGGGCTTTAGGATTAGGCAGGTGATGATTCTTCGTTTATTAAGTGATCAGGGGACAGGTCTACCTGAAGTAGAAAACCCTGATGTCTGCAGGAAAACGTTGGTGTCTCATCTTAAATGAGGTGGCAAGTAGCTTCCAGTGAACACTAGAGTCCAATTGCCTGGATTTATTCCCAAGCTCCACCAAGTCCCAGCTGTGTGACCCCATGGGAACTATTTAATCTCTCTAGGTCTTAGTTTCCTTATCTGTAAAATGGGCATAGTGATAGTGTTTACTTTGTCTGGTTATGGTGAGATTTTAAAATCAGTCAATATATCTTTTTCTTCTCTCATTGCCATGGCTAAGACTTCCAGAACTATGTTGAGTAAGAGTGGTGAGAGTGGGCACCCTTGTCTTGTTCTAGAAAAATGGTGCCGATGAACCTATTTTCAGGGTAGAAATAGAAATGCAGATGTGGAGAATGGACTTGTGGACACAGTGGGGGAAGAAGGTGGGATGAAATGAGAGAGCAGGATTGACATATACACTACTGTGTGTGAAACAGATAGCTGATGGGAGCTCAGCTCTGTGCTCTCTGATGGCCTATAGAGGGCTGGGATAGGGAGGTGGGAGGCTCAAGAGGGAGGGGACATATGTATACACGCAGCTGATTCACACTGTTGTACAGCAGCAACCAACACAACATTGTAAAGTAATTATCTTCCCATTAAAATAAACAAAAGATGAAAATTTAAAAATATCAGTCAATATAAGTAAAGCACATAAAAGAGTGTCTGGCACAAGGCAGCGGGTCTGTCTCTCATTACTGGCTCAAAAGCATTGCTATAAATTAAGCGACCTCTTCAAGGTTATGTATTAAAATCCTGCTTCTTGATTATCTCAAAGAACGGAAAACCATATAGGTGGATACAGACCATTAAACTGGCTCATGATCACACTCATTACTGGAGTTTCTTTTGCATTAAAAACCTAAATAGAGTTATTAAAATCTTATATCCTAATCAACAAAATGAGGATAACAATAGCTCAGTATTTATTATACTTTATATGATTGTCATGAGATGGCCTCTATTATTATTCTCACTATATAGATGAGAAAACTGGGACTTCGAGAGGTGCAGTGACTTACCCAGAGTGACATAGTGAGTCACATTTGAGGTACAATGGGTGTTCTGATTCTATAGCCTGGGCTGTTCATTGCTATCCCAGAGAGAGGAGAGCGGAAGAGGGTGAAGGAGCTGGGGGTGGGGAGGGGGAAGGAGGAAGGGAGGGAAGGGGAAAGGGAGGCTGGCAACTGATAATAAGTATTCTTGGAATGAGTACGTGGGCATGGGAATTCAATAAATGTATCCTAATGATAACAAAGCAGATGACATTTCATGCCTTGTCTACATAATTCCAAACAACCATTTGACCACTTAGAAAAATGAGATTGCTTTTTGCATGCTGCAGAGTCGTGGCTTTAAAGAGCTGCGAGGGCCAGTCCCTTTGGAAGGTGAGTTTTTATGATCCTGCAGTCCTGGAATGCTAATACCTGATCCAAGCCCCTTGTTTGAGGGATGAAATGGGGCCGAAGAAAAGGGAAGCAAATTGCCTCTAAGTTAGTGGCATCTCCTTTAAGTTCATTCGTCCTGTGAAGATCCTTCTTGGCAGGAAAAGGGAGGATTCATTTATTCTCCAGTTGTTCATTCAACACATAATTGATTGATGACCAAAAATGTTTGATAAATGAATGAATTTCCTTGGCACCTTGAGCTTGTTCCTGTTCATCTCGTCACTGTGCATGTCTGAGTTTTCAGTCTTCGAATCTCGGTTCAAAGCTGGCCTCCTTGGAGAAACCTTTGTTGTCCACTCTACCTAATGTCACTCATACCTCCCAGTCATTGTGTGTCCCACCAGCTTGTTTCCTTCATAGCATCTGTCATATAGAAATAATCCTGTGTGTTTAATCATTTTCCATTTATTGCCCTTCATGGAGGCAGGACTATTACTTGCTTTGCTTTGTTCACTGTTGTGAACTGTATGGAACAAAACCTCACGCACAGTAGATGCTCAATATTTGTTGAATGAAGATGAATGAATAAGTGAATGAGGTGACACTGATTTCTACCCAGGAAGAAAACATTCTGTGACTTTAAATGGAGATGGAGTGAGAGCTGGGATGTTGGCCTGGAGCCCCTTGGTCATAATGGCATGTCCAGCAGGGGTTTGACTAATCAGCACATACATTTCCTGAATTACAAAGGGTGCCAGGGACATTTAATTTCTGTTAATTGGCACCAAGGAGGAGGGGTTGTTATCGAAATCACCAGCCAGCTGGAAGCATGTCTGTGTCAGACCTGTCTGCAAATCCGAATGGACATTTCATAAACCTTGTCAACCTTGTGAGGCTGCAAGTCCGCGGAGGGGCCACGCCAAGGTGCTCACCAGCTGCATTCAGGGTCATACACAACCTTAAACCTCAGACCTTCAGCAGATGGGAGGCAAGGTGTAGGGACAACCAGAAGACAACGGACTGATGAGAGTTATGGCATGAGATGCTTTTGAAAATAACTGTCATGTTGCCTCAACCCTGGCACCATTCACCAGCTGATCTGAAAAGTGAAAAGAACAAAGACGCTGAGATTTTCTAGTCTTGCAGAGCCAGCCCCACTGCTTCCTTTATGTGACCTCAGACAAGTGATTGATCCTCAGAGCCTCAGATCTGATCTACAATAGGGGACAATAACACCCAACTCATGGGATTGTTGTGAAGGTTAAGTGTGAAAAGGCATGTGTAAATAGTCATGACAGCTAACATCACAGAGTGTTTTCTATGAGCTGGGCATTGTGCTAGTGACTTCACGCCCCTTATCTCACTTAATCCCCACCAAACCATCAAAGAAAGCACAATTAGAACCTGCATTTTACAAACAAGGGGACCAGAGGTTGGGAAGATTAAATGACTTTTCCGTGGTAATACAGGGAAGAGACGCAGAGTCTGGATTTGAATCCAGGTCACCTGCTTCACTATGTTTGTAACCTCCCTGTAACAAGCCTCTAAGGCAGTGGCCCCCAGCCTTTTTTGATACCAGGGACCAGTTTCGTGGAAGACAATTTTTCCATGATTTAGGTGCAGGGGGATCATTTTGGGATGAATCAAATGCATTACATCTACTGTGCACTTCATTTCCGTTATTATTTGGGTTTCCTGGTGGCTCAGCTTGGAAAGAGTCCGTCTGCAATGTGGGAGACCTGAGTTCGATCCCTGAGTTGGGAAGATTCCCCCTGAAGAAGGGAACTGGCTACCCACTCCAGTATTCTGGCCTGGAGAATTCCATGGACTATAGAGTCCATGGGGTCACAAAGAGTCGGACATGACTGAGTGACTTTCACTTTTATTTCCACTATTATTACATCAGCTCTACCTCAGATCATCAGGCATTAGATAGATTCTGGAGGTTGGGGACCCCTGCCCTAAGGGATTAGACCAATGCCTGGCATTTAGTACACGTGTAATGAATGGCAGCTAGAAGGATCTATTCTTATTCTAGCATTTCTCCTGATCTTGCCATCACGCCTTTGTCATAACTGCAAAATTCACTGCTAGGGTCCCTTTTGCACACCAGCACCTGGCCTATGTCTTACTTCATCTTCCCAATGACTTTGTGAAGTGCTGATTATTGTTTTCACACTTCAGATGAATAAAGAAAGTCCCAGAGAGGTTAGTTAACTTGGTTCAAGATTAGACAACCACAAAGTGGTAGGGCCAGGATCTGAGCCCAGGGACATGTGATTCTAAAACCCAGGTGGTTTCCTCTCTATGTAATAGCCATTTTCCATGCTACCGTCTTTCAGAATCTCTTTCTGCTCAGTGGAGCTCTCCTGACAACTAAAACATTCCTTTTAGGACTTCCCTGCTGGTCCAGTGGTTAAGATTTTGCCTTCCAATGCAGGGGGTGTGGGTTCGATTCCTGGTTGGGTAGCAAAGATCCCATATGCCTTGTTGCCAAAAAACTGAAAACACAGAACAGAAGCAATATTGTAGTAAATATATGATTTTGCTCAGTTGTGTCTGACTCTTTGCGACCCTATGGACTGTAGCCTGCCAGGTTCCTCTGTCCATGGGATTTTCCAGGCAAGAATACTGGAGTGGATTGCCATTTCCTTCTTTAAGGGAGCTTTCCAACCCAGGGATCAAATCCTGGTCTCCCTGATTGCAGGCAGACTACTGTCTGAGCCACCAGGGAAGCAATAAAAATAAAAAATGGTTCATATTTAAAAAAATAAAAACAAACCAAAAACCCCACTTTATCACTCCTTTCTCGCACATCTGTCTGTTTGATTGAGACTGGCTCTTTCTTATACTCCATTTCTGAATTGTGCCTCTCTATGTATGTATGGGTAATAGCTACCGTTTATTGAATACTTTGATGTACTGCATACCACAATCGGGGCTGTACATGCAGGATCTCGTTTAATCCTTCTGAGAATCCTATGCGGTGGAGATTCTGATTCCCATTTTATAGATGAAAAAGCAGGTTTAGGGAGGTGTGGTAACTTTTCCAAGTTGTTTTAGTCATTTGCCAAAGGAAACGTAACTAGTAAGTGACAAGCTGGGGCCAAACCCCAGATAATCTGATTCCAAAACCCACCACTCTCGCTATTATGTTTTGTTGTTTCTCCATATCTTGTTAAGTTCCAGTGGATTGGGACCACAGCTAGAATAGTTAATCCCTGTTGACTGATGTTTTAAAATTTAGTTCTTTACTGGAGGTTTCCATGAAGAAGGTCCAAGCTATCAAATATGCCAACATCTAAATTGAATGTAAGCTTAAAAAAGAATTCAATTTATAAATAGAACATGCAGGATGGAGTATTTGGAAATGTGGTTCTGATATCTAAAAGAAGCCTTCCCTTCCATATAGTATGATCCCCTCTGTTTGACCGCTCTGTCCTTTGTCATGGAAGCTGCTGCCATCACTCTTGAGCAGTGACTACCATGTCTTCCTCAGGGAGTGTGGTCATTTGGGTCTCTTCTAGACAGAGAAGAAAAACATCTCCCAATGACCAGGCAAGAATGGGGTGGGAATCTAGGTATGATCCTTTGAAGGTGATATTTATTTGAATTCTTCTTTGGTCCTTCAGGTGTTTTTGCTGCCTCCTTATGTTTTGATTCAAGCTTGCTTTTGCTAATTTGTGGGTCTCCTGACTGCAAATAGTTCTCACAGTCCACTTGGATGGTCCAGGGAGGAGTCCTTGCTTTCATGGGAAAGGTGTTAGGATGGCTCTGGCCTCTAGGACATGTGTGGCCTACAGCAGTCAAAGTCTGACATTGCAGATGGCCTTCATCAAGTCAGTCGGTCACACTAGCATGGTTTCTAACAGCATTAACCAAGGATACACAGAGTGGCCTTTGCAAATGTGTTTTGCCTTTCTCTCCGGGTCTTGGCTGGCATCGATTTAGTCTTTACCAGACTGCAGCTCTTGTCCATCCAGCAGTGACCCTATTTGCATAATTAGCTTGCATCTGTGAGTGTGTATTTACTCCCCCAAAGCAATTGCCTTTGAACTTTGGATAAATATCAGCATGGAACACTGGAAGATGTCAGCTCTCTGAGTCCTCTTGTTCCCACAGAGAAGATGAAAGTGGGGGTCATTTTGGAAATCATAACCCCCTTCTTCTGAACTGTATATTATTTAGAGTGAGGACAGGCAAAACCAGAAATAGACTCATGAAGAGGGAGAGATCTAGAGACCGCAGAATGATCATCATGTTCTGATGTCAATGATCCAGAACCACATTGCAAGCTTTGGTTCTTTTTCAAGTTGGCTGTGCCTGGCCGCCCTTGCAACAGGGGTAGATGTGCTTCTCAGATATCTCTGTACAGAATATTCTCAGTCACCTTCTTTCCCACCCCTACTTCTTGGTTGGTAAGACCCATAGACTAATTCTCTGGGAGGGCTTCACCCTGAGTTAAACCATCCCCCCACTCCCATCTCCATCTTCATCCCTGTGGTTTCTGCAGAACACACACATTTTGCATCCTCTCCAACTTCAACATGTTGTGTGTTTACAGTTGCCACTGAAGAAGAGGGACATGATGACTTTTTTTTTCTTTTTTTTTTTAATGGATCTTTCTGAGTCAGGGATTGAACTTGTGTCTCCTGCATTGGCAGGCAGAATCTTTACCACTGAGCCACCAGGGATGCTTGGGACATGGTGACTTAAGATTAAGGTTTGGATTTAAGAGTTCTGGGTTCTAGTCCTTGTTACCTTGGACAGATCGTTTGACCTTTGGGCCATAATTCTACTCTCTAAAATGGAATAACAGCAGTACCTGCCATCATAGGGTTGGGTAGGATTGAATGGCATGCCACATGTACAGTGCTTGGTACACAGCAGGTGCTCAGTAAATGGTAACAATTATCACTGGATGAGAGTTAGTAGTCTCCCTTCCATTTCAAACTCATTATGTGACCTTAGTCAAGTTGCTGAAACATCCTGAGTCTCAGTTTCTTGATCTGTAGTCTGTGGACAAAGATAATTTTTCTCTGAGCATTTCATGAAGTTCTTGGAAGGATTTGGCAGCAGCAGCAAGATGTGTTTTAGTTTCAGAATCTGAGAAGCTACTCTGGTTTCTGCAGTTGGCTACCCAGAGGCTCCAGGCAAGGTGCAGAGGAGAGCTGTGTTGAAAACCCTATATTCAAGGAATGTAGGCACAGTCACAGCCCATATTTTCCTTATTCAGGAGCAACAGGGTCTCCTAAAGCAGCTGTACTTGGAAGAATTCTTGTAAAAACCCCTTTAAACTAGAATGCCTCAAAATCAGACATGCCAGTGCATCAAAATCTCAAATCCCAGCAATAAATCAAAGCGTTGGAGTCCCAGTGACAGTAACCAGATGGGAGTTTAAATATTCAGGCTGGGTGTGTATGGCCTCAGGTTGCAATATCTTCTTTGACTAGTGTTTACTGAGTACCTCTATGAGCTGTGCTGAAAGTTCCGTATGGTACATGAGTGGGATATAAACATGGGAATGATAAACATGGGACTCAGGATAGAGGTTGTGAGGGAAGTGGGAGGTGGGGAAGGAAGGAATGAAACTGGGAGAAGCACACAGCAAGTTTCAATTATTTTTTAAAAAGCTAGGTGGTAGATATATGATTACTGGTTTCATGATCCTATATAATTATGTCTATAGGACATTTCGGAGAAGGCGCTGGCACCCAACTTCAGTACTCTTGCCTGGAAAATCCCATGGACAGAGGAGCCTGGTAGGCCACAGTCCATGGGGTCGCTAAGAGTCGGACATGACTGAGCAAACTGAGCGACTTCACTTTCGCTTTTCACTTTCATGCATTGGAGGAGGCAATGGCAACCCACTCCAGTGTTCTTGCCTGGAGAATCCCAGGGACAGGGGAGCCTGGTGGACTGCCGTCTATGGGGTCGCACAGTCGGACACGACTGAAGCGACTTACCAGCATAGGACATTTAATTATAAAAGGGGAGAAAAGCAGAAAGGAGCCCAGATTCAGAAAAGAAGTAGTAAGAAACACCATTCTGTGGGGGCCATATGTATTTTATCTATCCTGTTTACTCTATCCTCGTTGCCTCTCATAGAGCCTGGGCCAGGGTGTGTGGTGAATTAACTGCTGTTGGATGGATTGATGGGTGAATCTGCAATGCTCCTCCATGCCCTCCATCCCATCATCTTTGATCCCTTCCTCTGCTGCCTTCCATTTGTCAAAGTGTAGGTCGATCAGCGGAAGGGCTTCCTGGGAACATTTTGTTTCTACTCTGGTCTAGGACACGATACTACAGCTTGGCAAACAGCAGATGGCTTGATCATCATTTAACATTGTTCTATTTCAGGCAAAACGTCCTTGTGAGCTTTATCCTCAATGACGCCAACCTGCTGTAAGGCTCTCTGGAGTTAATTCCCCAACTTGGTCCTGCCTGTTGAGTGACTGTCTTTCATGGTCACCTAAGAGGTTTCTGCAAGTGCTAACATTCCCTTCACTCAACCTGAGGGGGAACTGGGGCCTTCACTCTCAAGACATAAGCGAGAGAAGCCTCAGTGGCAGCAGCTGCTGCCCCGGGAGGACCCAGCTTGTTAAGCACGTGCTCCCAGCTGGAGAGGCCCTTGTTATCCTGCCTGCTTCAGCTGCTTGCTCCCCGGGAAGGGAGTCAGACTCTGTGGGGCTGGCCTGTGTGAAGAGGCAGTGAGAGGATCAAGGTGGGGGCCTGTTCATCTTGTTGAAGTCAAGTACATGCTTCCTTACCTGCCTGTATGAGACCAGAGGAGCTGGGACACTGAAGTTTATCATTTACACCTAGGAAACTCTTAGCTGAAAAAGACAGGTGAACAGGCCTCGAAACACCTGTCCTCCAAGTCAGCTCCTTGCTTCAGCTGAGGGCCTACAAAGGCAAATGTTAAGGGCTGAACAGTGGCCAGGATGGGGCCCAGGAAGAGTGTTGGGCTTGATAGTAGTGCTCTCAACTTCTGAGTGACCTCTCTGGGCCTTACTCTGTACAACAGGGTAACAGTCCAGACATTTCAGAATCATTATGACATAGTGAAAGTGTTAGTTGCTCAGTCGTGTCTGACTTTTTGTGACCCTAGGCTCCTCTGTCCGTGGGATGTCCCAGGCAAGAATACTGGAGTGGGTAGCCATTCTCTTCTCCAGGGGATCTTCCCAACCAGGGGTAAAACCCAGGTTTCCTGCACTGCATGCAGTCTTTATTGTCTGAGCCACCAGGGAAGCCCAGTATGTCATAGGTATTAGCTAATCAGAATGAAGAAGGGTTTCATTGCTGCGGGTCTCAACTGCAGCTGGCCTTAGCTTTTGGACAGGACAGCGATGGGGAGGACCTGGACAAAGAGCCAGGGTGTGAGAGCGGGGAGAGCCCTGGGGAGCTCAGAGAATCTACTATTCACCTATCAGTACAGGACGCTTTCAATATATTGACAACCAGTGTGACCACATTCCTGCTGAATGTCAGAGCCAAATGTCAGCACTGCTATACCATTTAAGAAAGGTGAACTTTCTCTCATTTGTTATGTACCTCTGAATCACCTGGGGAGCTTGTTGAAAACACATATGCCTAGTCCCCACCCCAAAACTACTGAACAGCATCCTGTAGGGCCCTGGCAGGGACCATTATGCTCCTGAGACCTGTGCGCCTGGATCAGCTGATATCTGGGGACCCAGCTCTACGTGGAAGGGGTTTAAGATGCTTCTGAGATGAAGTGGAACATAGTCTGGAGGGGAACACACAGGTGCAGGTATGTGAGTGAGTGAAGCAGGCTGCTGGGGTCAAGGCAAATTGAAGAGCACGTGTCCATTTCACTGAAATCTTGACCTTGACGCAGCTCCCTCTGGATGGCTGCCCATCAGGAATGCGGGCCTGATGTAGACGGACTTTCTGAAAGTCCCAGGGAAGCTGAAAATCTGAGTCAGAAGTCAGTGATTTAGTTCGGCCTCTCACTGAGTCATAGGTGGGACCACTGCTTTAAAATCTTCCTGCAGAAGCTCTGTCTATGGGAGTGGGCGGGGGAGGAAGTGTAGCTGGTCCCACGCCAGCTGGGAAGGAGACAGGCTTTAAGTGAGGACCTTGATGCTGTTTTGTGTGTGCGTGCTCAGTCGTGTCTGACTCTGTGCAACCCCACGGGCTGTAGCCCACCAGGCTCTTCTGTCCATGGGATTCTCCAGGCAGGAATATGGGAGTGGGTGCCATGCCTTCCTCCAGGGGATCTTCCTGACCCAGGAATTGAAGGTCTCATGTTTCCTGCACTGGCAGGCAGGTTTCTTTACCACTAGCTGCTTACGGCAACCATTTTCTCAAGTGTGGTCCTCAGAGTCTGTCCTCAACTGGTTGCGCCCCTCCTTCATCTCTCAGGTGTCCCCCCCCCCTCCCGTTCCTGCCCCAGCACAGCCTGCCCACAGCAGCTTTCCTTGCACTGAGGTGTCAGGGCTGATCACAGGGTGAAGGTGGACCTCTTCTAGGGCCTCCGAGTCTTGGCCGAGGGTACAGAGTTCTCACAGGAATGTCTAGCTTCAGACGTGAGGTGTTCCACACCCACCTGGGATCCCTGGGATGTTCCACACAGGAGTGGATTCTTTGTGCTTGGGGACAAGAGAACTTGACTTGGTTGCTACATTTAAACCCATTGCCAGTGCTTCTTACCCCGCTTGGACACCCTTTCTCCCATCCTTTTGCCTGCCTGACTCTTTCCTGTCCTTCAGGACTCAGCTTAGACTGTGTCTTGACCTCCATGACTAGGTTACTTGGTCTCCTTTTAGCACCACAGCCCTGGGCAGGCCCTTATTTAGACTTTCTTGCCTGGAATTTCAATAGCCCACTTCCTTAAAAACATTCAAGGCTAACCTTTTTCAGGTATTCACTATGTACCAGCATGACTTCAGTCACTTTGTGTTACCTCAGTTAACCCTCACAGTTACCCAGTGAGGCTGGCACTATTATCATGGCTTGTAAGAGGGCAGGGCCTAGAGAAGTCAGGTAGCTTGCCCAGCATCACACAGCTAGCACGTGGCAAGTGAGGACTGGACCTAGTCTGTGTGCAGCAGAGCCGGCAACTGTGGCCGCCGCACTGTGCCTCCTCTCTATGGTCTGAAGGCGGTGAGCTGCCACCAAGGCTGGTCTTTTGGTTCTTTGAGCACAGTCCCGATTGGGCTCTGAAGTTAGATAGCTTGAACTCAGGGTGAGGGCAGCTCTCAAGCTCGCTCTGCCACTGTCTGCGGTTACCCTCCAAGCCTCAGCTTCCCAGGCTCTATAACTGGAAGAATTACATTTGCCTTATAAGGCTATGGCGGACATTATAGCAGAGGATGTAGTGTCCAACAGGGTGATGGAGCAAATGACAGGGAGTGGCAGCGAGTTCAGCTTGCACCATCCTTTTCAAATCCTCAGGTGACTCGGCAGAGATGGGATTTGTTTGGGAGGGAGGGAGTTTGCTGCTGAGCAGGGGAAAGGGGGCTGGATGGAATGGGAGTGGCCAGTCTGGCATTGCTTACAATTCTCAGAAAGGTTACTCTATAGAGATTGTGGGCAATGGAATGAATATTCTGTTTCATTTGGAGGGCATGGATTGTGTCTTCATTACACTCAAACCTGCTTTTCAGCCACAACAGTTAAAAAGTAACTGGCTCCAGTGCTACTGAGGCGCAGAGTAAATATTTGGTTGTCTGGGCAGGTCACATGTCTGCTGCTCTGGGGGCAGATTACTAAACTCATTGCGAGTACTTTTTGGGGTAAATACGAGGGGTAGGTACTCATATTTTGACAAATCATATGATGCCTGCCTGCCTTGGTGACTTTTCTTCATTTCTCTGTCTGGATGACTATTTTCCACCTCACTGAATCATGCAGTTGGGGTGACGATTTTGTGGAGTAGACATGGGTCAGTATCTCACAGAAGCACCAGAACGTGTTGCCACACTGGCCCTAGCGACCCCAAAGGTCTGACGTGTGCAGTAGTTCTTGGCAGGATGATGGTTTTGTTTGTGTTTTATGAAGTTCTGGAAAAGTCTGGATAATTCAATTTGCCAAGTGTGTGGTTGGTATGTAAAAGATAAATGTTTTTAATCCCAGTATCTTTAAGAAATGTCCAGGGAGAAGGTCTAATTAGACTTGACTTTTTTTTTAAAATGATATCCAGGCTTAGTAGTAAATGGCATTCATGCACTGAAGTGCCCACATTGATGGGCATGCAATAAATGTTAAATCACAATAATTAAGTTTAATGAGAATTAATGGTTTGTCTTACAGCATTGTCTCTGCTCCCTGGGCTGCCCTTTAGCCTTGTTTACAAGGCTCTGCCTGGCTGTCCCACTCAGTCAGCCCCCATCTTAGTGGGGTTACCTAGCTTTGCAGACTCCGCCCTTCTTTCCCCACCTGCCAAGAGTGTCAAGGTTGATCTTCTCTTTGGTCTTCTTCCCTGACTCATTCCCTAACCCTCTGTCTTTCTCTCTCATTCTCATCATCTCCTCCTTCTTATTCCCTTTCCTCTCCAACTTTATTTGTCCAGTCCCTTTTTACAGACACTTCCCTCTAGAAGGAACCCCCACCCAGCTCTGGATTGCCACCCTCCCCATAACATTGTTACCTTATCCTGCAACCCAGGGAAACATCTAGTCTGCCCCAAATAGAAGAAATCAGTGGAAGTAAAGACTGTTTGCAGTGCAAACAGAATGAATAGCTAAACTCAAACCCCTTATGAAGTTGTTTCTAAGCATGCTGTGTTTTCTTGGGGAAGTCAGTCTAGAGCCAAGGATGAACAATGGTCCATAGTATCATACAGGACCCTCTCCATAAGTACATGCTTCCTGCTTATCTACTGTGTAGGACTGTATGTGGGCAAACAAATTGAGAAGCTTCAAGTATGACAGCGGTCAGCTTTCTCTCTGACCTTGTCTGGAGCAAAGCCAGGGAGCTGACTCTCTGGTTTAGAGGGTTCTTAGAATGTTCACAGCATTCATCTCATACCCTTCCCAGAAGTTCTCCCTTGGCAGCCAGGATTGTGACTCAATGGAGGGGAAAAAGATACAGTGCCTACTAGTGGTCTGGCAGAAGCTGTTCTAAGATGTTGAGGTCAAAGAAGTAACGCCAGCATTCTACCACTGTGATCCCCCGGCTGAACCCCGCTTTAGAGCATCATAGACATTCTACACAGAGCACAGGGAATGAGGGGCGCACATTCCACACTGGGACGAGAGTGGGCAGGATGAGCTCCCATTCCTTGGTCTGGGCAGTCGTCTTGAGACATCAAATCATTACGTCTGCAAGGTCACCTAGTCTACCTTCCTAGCCAAGGCAGGAATCTATGCTCCCACCTGTCCTTTCCTGGAGCTAAACAAGGCAGAACAGGACCCATGCTCAAGTCTCCAAAGAACAGCAGGACGCCCTCAGTGGAGGCATACTATATTTAAATGCAATTCACCTCTTTGGGGTCTAGGAAAAGCCGCCTGTAGATTCATTTGCTGGGAAACGTGGTCTGCGTGGCCGAGGCAGTGGACGCCGGGGTCACAGTTTTGCTAAAAGCTGACTTCCTCCGGAGGTCTGTCTGCTGTCCAGAGTGGCAGCCGCTTCGGTGGGCGAACAGGATGGTCATCTCCGGGCCCAAGGGGGCTGCCTCAGGCTGGGACCCCTTTGGGGTGGCTGGCTGTTCAGGCTTCCCGGAGGTGTGGTGTTTGGCGGGAGGAGGACTGTAGTTCTGAAATCTCACAGTTTTGACTTGCTGTAAGACAGGAGAACAAAGGGACATGGCTGAGGTGTGAGAACTGTGCTGTTTCCCCCTGGGACTTGGCTCACGTTGTTCCTTTACCCTGTCCCTTCTGGGAATGCCTCATTCATGTGTTCCTCCAGCAGATACTTGTGTCTGCATGAGAGTCCACCAGGGATCACCACTCTGTCAAGTGCTATGTACAAATCCAAGAGTGAACAGAACTTCCCTGACAGATGACAGTGAGAACCAGTGCTTCCGTGGGGAAGAATAAGATGCTAAGGGAGTGGGTAGGAGTATCCAATTGAAGCTGGAATGGGACTTGTCAGGGAGGGCCTCCTAAAGGCAGAGGTATTTCAATCAAGAACTGAAGAATGGGGATTATCTAAGAGAAATAGAAGGGGCAATCACCGACCTAAGAACAGGGTTCTAGGCAAGAGGGCATGATCCTTTCGAGAAAATATAAGAAGTTCACCTCCCCTCTCTCTTCTCCACCTGCCAGTAAGGCCTGTCTTGAGGCCCACCTCTTCCCTGAGGCCTACCTGCTGACTGCATCAAGTTCTGTGATTAACTTATAAATCCTCAAAGCAGAGCCAGCAAACTAGACACCGCTGACTACACTTTGTCTACAGAAGGTTTAAGAGTTTTAGCTGCTAACATGAAAAATTGGGAGACTGCATATATGAAAGTCAGGATTTCATCTGTCTCTTATGATATAGCTCAGGTGCACCGGGGCCAGGGCCCCATTCTGCCAACAGTTGGCTGGTGCTGATCAGCAGCTCCCTGTCTGTGTGGGAGTCACCATCTCACATTTGCATAAGCCTTTCCTCTCTCCCGTCTTTCCTAGCCTGTTACAGGATCTGTCTGGTACAATCAGTGTTTACCTTGGCCATTGCCTGTCTTTTGTTTGTTTCTTTAGTCGCTAAGTCGTGTCTGACTCTTTTGCGACCCCATGGACTGTAGCCTGCCAGGCTCCTCTGTCCATGGGATTCTCCAGGCAAGAATACTGGAGTGGGCTGCCATTCCCTTCTCCAGGGGATCTTCCTGACCCAGGGACTGAACCTATATCACCTGCATTGTAGGCAGATTATTGCTGAGCCACCAGGGAAGCCCCAAAACGAAACAGTAACAGTCACCTAATTTTCTTGTTACCTCCTCCATCCCACCATCCTTCTTTCCTCAAGGATATTACTGAGAACATAAAAAATTTACAAAAATTCTTATGTCTTCTTATGGAAAAGCCACAGAACCACAAAGGTCCTGATAATGGTCAATTGAGTAGTTATAGCTCTGTGTGACCTTGACAAGTCACTTACTCTCTGCTGTGTCTCAGTTACCTCCTCCATACTGTGAACAGGTACACATTATTCCCTGTGTAAGCACTTTACTCATCTCATTTAATTTCCACTCCAGTCCTGTGAGGCTATGACTCTTCTTACTGCCATTTTACAGATTAAGCAAAAAAATCTCAGAAAGGTGAAATGTTTTAACCGGAGTCACCAGCTAGCAAGCAGCAGCGCTGGAATTCAAAACAACATTGTATCTGAGGCCAAAGCCATGCTTTTTCAATTCACCCCTGGGCCTTGAAAGTAGGATGTATGAGATATTCTGGAAGCATCAAGGAGATTCAGTAACATGTCCAGGGAGGATGGAGGTGGTACAAGGATGTGGAGGGGGGTTGTGTGTGAGGATTCCTTTGATTCCTCGTCCATTCAAAGCTGAAATCTCAGGAGCTGAGACACTGTGCAAAGTTAGGCCTCTAAAGAATCAGGCCCCCCTCACGTCACCTCATGGTCATGCATACATGTTCAGTGTGTCTAAATCTTTGTGACCCCCATGGACCGTAGCCTGCCAAGCTCCTCTGTTCATAGAACATTCCAGGCAAGAATACTGGAGTGGGTTGCCATTTCCTCCTCCAGGGGATCTTCCCAACCCAGGGACTGAACACACGTCTCTTGTGTCTCCTGCACTGGCGGGAGGATTCTTTACCGCTGCCATGTCACCGACTCCTACCTTCTCGCTGCTGTTTCTTGAGTTTTCTGGTTTCACCAGGATGGAGGGCGGGGCAGATGCAGGCGGTTTGGGGAGAGGCTCACTCTTGACGGGAATTTCTTTGCCTTCCATGATGAGGGAGCTGGCTGCCGTGTGGATCCTGGTGTCGCTGCCCCTGCTGACGCACGTGAGGGCAGGCTCCCCAGTGGGAGTGGGCTTGGATCCCAGCTCCGCCGCCACCGTGGAGGCTGAGGAGGGGGCCCCCTGTGGCTGGTAGAACTGGAACTGTTGAGGCTGGACCACCATGGTGGGGCTGTGTCTGAAGGAGCCCACCACGAGGGTGGGGATCCCCGACTGGACGGGTCTCTGCAGAGATCCATCTGAGAATTATAAGACAGAGATATCAGCCCTGGGGCGGCTGACAGCGGCTGGGGGTGGAGGGGGGCCACTGAGTAGGCAGTACGTCCTGATATCCCAGAATAGTTAAGTGCTTTCCCAATTTGACTGTGCTCACATTCTCCCAGGGTCTTTCAAAGGTGACCTTATTCTTTTTTTAGTGCTGCTTGCCAGTGCTGGCAGCCAATGACTGGCTAGGTGAGTGTTGGTGGGGGGTGGTGTCAGAAGGTGTATTACCTCCATTCGTCCTCTGTCTGTCTCTCTGTCTCTCTCTGTCTCTCTCTCTCTCTTTCACACACACACACATACACACACACACACACAAACTTCTATGATCTCCTTCCAGGCCTTTAAGATGATATGAAGAAGACAGTCCTAAAGAGAGGGCTTCACAGTGAGAAGAGAACAGAAATGTCATGCAGACCAAAGAGGACACAAAAGCAGAGACAAAGCAAGAGACAGCAGACATTGAGACTCACAAGAATGAGTCAGCTGAGAGGCATGAGCAGGAGGGAGAGTGAGGAGAGAGGGGAGGGGACTCTGACCAACTTCTTGAAGAAAATTCTGATGGAAGCATTATGCCTGTGGTATGGGGACCTCTGCTCTTCATCGGGTCTGTGGGGAGGAAGGCTGAGTGGGATTTAGAGACCATGTCTACTGGGCAAATGTGACAGTAGTTGGAAGCAAATCTGGAAAGGCTATTTCCGAGTTAGGGTTGGGAGCAGATGAGCTTTGGCAAGTCCCATGACACAAGCTCTGGAATCTGATCTCTTCTCAAGGAGCCAGGGGCCGGTCAGTCACATCACCTTCCTGCTCCTCGGCCCCTCTGGTTGTAAACTGGAGCTAACAACAGTACCTCATGGGCTGAGGTGAGATTATATTTTATGATGCATGCAAAGTGTTAGGATAGTGCCCGGAACATAATAAATGCCCCCATGTTTGAAAACTTTATTTTTTTCTTTTCTAGGTAAAGGAGAAGCAAACTATAAAAATGCATGCATGGTCTAGGAGTTTGATTTTGCCCCTTTCACTTCCCTGAGCTCATTCCCCTCTCCTTTTTTTTTTGCTTTTAACTGAGATGAGCCTCCTCTGTAAAAGGAAGCCATTACTTCCCCTCAAATTCTCTAGAACACAGGAGCTCCCCACCTCTTAAGCACATGTCCTATGGGTGATCTGGATAACCAGCAAGTTATTGTACTCTGAGGTGGGTAGTAGGAGAGACACCCTGAGCCACATTGTGGGTCATTTCTCCATAAGGGTCTCCCAGCATTTGCAGCCATAGCAGAGATGTTAGTCCTCTGTGACACTCTATGGACACATGTGTGAATCAAAGTTACGTGTGTCTGGCACAGAGGGCCCATCCAAGGCCGTGTTCTGTGTCGTGACTCTTCATCAGGATGGGTGTGAACATGAAAAGCAGACACTCACACTCAAGAGTGTCGGTATTCTCAGCCACTGCTGGCAAGCCAGCCACCGCTTACACAAGTCTGACCTTTCAATGTCGACATTTATTTTCCCACTGACAGCCCTGTGAGGTGCATATAGTCAATTCTCTGTCATTTCTCTTTGCTTTGGGGAGATTGATAGCTTGACCAGCCTCACCTTGGGGAAAGGGAGAGAGAGAAAGCTTCGGGGACCTAGAAAAGTCAAAGCCATGCTGGGCAGACCTGTCCTTGCTGTGCTGTGCTTAGTCGCTCAGTTGTGTCTGACTCTTTGCAACCCCATGGACTGTAGTCCACCAAGCACCTCTATCCACAGGGATTCTCCAGGCAAGAATACTGGAAGGTGTTGCCATACCCTCCTCCAGGGGATCTTCTCAACCCAGGGATTGAATCCAGGTCTCCCACGTTGCAGGTGGATTCTTTACTGTCTGAGCCATCAAGGAAGCCCAGACCTGTCCTTAGGCTCTTGGAAATGAGTGAAAAATCAGTTTATGCCATATCTGTTTATCTTATGGGTTCCTAATTTCCAAGAGGTTGGAGCTTATTACATGTGCACACAATGTAATCGGTCAAAACTCCAAGTTGATCAAGATAGATGTAAGGAAGAGAGGAAGTGTCCAAAAGGAAGTGGGAAACATTGCCACGGGGATGTTCTTCTCGGCATTCATAAGTGTGAACATTTCAGCACTAAGTGAAATGATACATTCACATTATGGGTGGACCTAACATGATCTGCTGAATTGTAAGAGCTATGATAATACTTATAAGACACTAATGCTATAAAAATAGCTAATATTTCTTGAGTGCTTATTGTGTGCCAGGCACCGTATTATTACTATTAAATGGATTCTTTTATTACTCTGATGAGGTAGGTACTATTTTTATTTTCATTTCTCAAATGAGGAAACTGAAGATCCAAGAAGTAAGTAACTTGCCCAAGGCTATTGTGGTGGGATTACTTATTGTGTGTGTTGCAGGGAGAGGGGGGAGGATGGCACTGGAGGGTGCAGGAGGGAGGTACGAGTGGCTCAAATTAAAAGAGGCAAGACTGCTGAGATTGGTAGTCAAGCAAGCGACTAGAGAGCACTGAGAAAGAGCAGAACTAAGATAACTGCTTTAATTTTCTGAGGGCATTTTCCTGTGTGGCATATTGCCCCAGTGCGAATCCTTTGCTCTGACTAGTACTGCATGTTCACCTTTATTTTTTTAAGATCGAAGGAGGGATGGCAGAGCCCAGACTAAGTCAGGGGATGTTGAACAAATCACGTTAGCTTAGCTTGGCTTATTGTCGTCTTCTAGAGAGGTGTACAAATATAGAGGTTTGATGTCTTATAGAACAATGGGTCTCAGAAACTTTTTAGAACCTCCCAAAATGAAGTCTTATGCAGAGTTTCAATATATTAGAAGATAAAAGCACGGCTTTTAAGATGAAGGAAGTTATGTAGCTGCCATGCACGCAATGTGGATGTTATATAAAAATAAAAGCAAGGTGCAGAACAGTGTATTAGATTACACGGTATGCATGTACATGGATGAGAACTTGGGACTGGGGGTGAAGGATTGGAAGAATATATTTGTACAATATAGTGTAATTTTATATAATATAATTTTTAAACTTGAACATATATTAGTTAAACAAAGTGGGATTCAGGGGCTTTTAGCATCAACTCCTCTTTTCCTCCTCCCCTGCATCCTTCATTTCCCTTTTGGTACCCCCGAGGGTTTCCACGGAGCACAGTTTGAGAAACACTGATCCAGCAAGTGCTTTGGTCATTCTGTCTTAGTAAGAACCAGCATCCAGCCTAGGCCATGTTCTAATTACACGTTGGTACTCAGGGCTGGTATCATCCCTGAATGTGTGTGTATGTAGTGACTGAGGGCTGTGACCCTCTTGCTTAATCTAATAAAACAACTTGATATTTGGGAAATGTAAAACAACCTTAAAGCAAAGGTCCTTGTTTTGGCAAAACAAAACAAAACCCCCAAACCACTCTGTTTGCCCAGAGTGAGATCGCCACCATCCCTTAGGTCTAGGCACGTACCTCTCTGCCACCACTTACTCTTTCTCATGCTACCTCGTCCTTTGCGGAGAGATCCCTGCCCTAGGGTCCCCAGGCTGGCTGGGCTTCGCACAGGGTTGACTATGGCCGTGGGCACGAAGACAGACTTGAAGGGCCGGCTCTGCCGGGGATCACTTTCTGAAATACTGCCTTGGGAGGACACAGAGGAGGTGGATAACGTCCATGCGGTGTAGAGACCAGGACTTCGGGAGTCTGGAACGCTAGATGTCTTTCTGGTTGTGCAATTTTTAAAAAAAAAAGAAATAGAAAAAGAAAAAATTCAGTCAAGAGTCCAGCCATATACCACAGTCAGCTCCCAACCATATACCACATGTGGCCTCTCCTCACCTACTCCTACCCATATATACATACCACACAGAGTCTTAAATAGATAGGCCTCAGCTCCCACACCTAGAATATCTGTGTGGGTACTCTAAGGGAGGGACGAGATCTCCTACTAAGGCCTGGTGGGACAAGAAGATTTGAATTTCACCTTCTTTCCCTCCAGCTCTGATCACTCCTCACCCCATGTTCCTTCAGCCCTGAGTTTAGAGCATAATACCTTGTATGTGCTCATCTCACTTTGGAGGGGCAGTTTCTTGTTTGTTCAGTGACTTGTCCACTAGATTCTACTCTTTGGAGGCAGAGATTTTATATGACTTATTTTATATCTTCTGTGTTCCGCATATATTGTTAAAGTGTTGAATGGCTGCCATAATGCACTTAGCACTGAAGCCAGCCATTCTGTCACACATATTGAGCACTTAGGCTCAGATGGTAAAGAATCTGCTTGCAATGCAGGAGACCTGGCCTCGATTCCTGGGTTGAGACGATCCCCTGGAGAAGGGAAGGCTGCCCACTCCAGTATTCTTGCCTGGAAAATTCCAGAGGAGCCTGGCGGGCTTCACGGGGAGTCCATGGGGTTACAAAGAGTCGGACATGACTGAGTGACTAATACTTTCACTTTCACTGTATGTCTGGCATTGGCCAAGTCCTTTGCCCACATTATCTCATGCGTCCTTCACAGCAGCCTTCTGAGTTAGCAACTATAAATACTACTGCTTTGTAGATTAAAAAAAATGTAGATTTACTGGTAGTTGAGATTTGAACCCAGGTCCAGGCTGGCCCTTGTCACCCACACTCTTATCACTGAGCTACACTACCTTCTGGCTAGTCAGAGCATTCATCATTTGGAAAACCCTGTATCCTGCTTGAAATAAAGAAACCAAAGGAGCTGATAGGCCCTACACATGCCTCCACAAAACCTAATCCTTCAGCCTTAGGCTCTAATTTTTAAGAATAGTATTTAAATTTTGAAAACAGCAATCTCTTGCCCATCGCTTTCCAGCCTGCAGCTCCCTGAACCCCGTGGGGAATGGCTGTCACTTTACACGCTCCTCTTGTCCTCGTCCCATCCTACCCCAACATCAGAGCCCCAGTGGAGTAGCTCTTCAATCACCTTGTCACTCTGTTGATTCAGTAACCTCTGCTAATTCCCTGGAGGTAACCAACTCAACCAAGGTCCTGGCACAAAGATGTCCCCCTGTAGTTTCCTCCCTGTCAATGCCTCCAGGTTTCTCTTTAGGTAATTTCCTCTTATTTCTCCTTTTTCTCTCCCTCTTTTGCTTAAAAAATTGTATGTAGTTTAATAATGAGCCACCAGTGTTGCACAAGATGGGAAAGGCACCACTTAATGTGGCCAGCTCTGCCCACGAAGCATATGCAGCCACATGCCCTGGGGACAGATGCTTGTGGTGAGGGGGTTTCTGTCCACAGCTTTCATTTTCCTCTGGTCTCTGGGGATGCAGTCAGGGAAGTGGAGTGGGCTGGCCACCAGTCCGAGCTCAGACTGCATTCTGGAGATGAGGGCTGGGCCGAGAGCACTCCCCAGCGCTGGCTTTCGTGGCAGTGTCTGCACCTGCCTGTGTTTTAAACAAAGACCTCAAAGTGTAGGATGCTGCAAAATGGACCAGCAACAGGGAAGACAGGTTCCAAAATGGTTGGCAGTGGCAGCGGCAGCAAGTACAGAAAAGTTAATGAGGCCTGAGCCAGGCTTATTTGACTAGTCCTTTCTTTGGACAACTGTTTATAGACTGAGGTGCAACCTCATTTTTCTGGGCCCAGATGAGGCTGGATTCCAGAAACTCCTAAATTTCAAGTCCCCTTCCCAACACTGAACCCCTCTATGTTTTTTGGCAAAAAGATCAACATGGGCTTCCCTGGTGGCTCAGGGGCAACAAATCTGCCTGCCAGTGCAAGAGACATGGGTTTGATCCCTGGTCCACGAGGGAACAACTGAGCCCAAGTGCCACAACTGCTGAACCAGTGCTCTGGAGCCCAGGAGCTGCAACGACTAAAGCCTGAGCACCCTAGAGCCTGTGCTTTGCAATGCGAAGCACAGAGAGGCCACTGCAATGCGAAGCCCATGCGCCACAACTAGAGAGTGGCTCCTGCTGACTGCAACAAGAAAAAAGCCCAAGTAGCAATGAAGAAGACTCAGAGACCCAGCACAGCCAGAAAAAAACAAACAAAAAAAACACTCAGCACTTACCCAGCATGTTCTTCTAACATCAAAATGCTGTGCTAACATGTATTCATTAATCCCCATGACACCCGAGATCTGCAGACATTATGATCCCTGTTTTCTAGATGGAAAGACTGAAAGGCATTCTGGGTTTAAGGGGGAGGTGAGCGTGTTGCCTCTGATTTGCCCCACTGTACTGCTTTGAGTGTGTCCCCCTTTCTACCTTAGATATAAGCCCTTAAGAACTTGCGCAGTACATGAAAGGGGCCTGACACACGTGCCCTCTACCCTGCTCAGTACTGGCAGTAGCCTCTTGGTAAGGCAAAAGCTTGCACGGTGACAGTCTTTATACAGTTCTGTGTAGCAAGTTAAAGGACAGTGAGTGGTGGCCCACCTGTCACTTTTCTCTACCCCTTAGGCAATGGGATGGCATATGAGTCTGGTGAAGGCTGCCTGAAAGAGAAATATCCTGGCTTACTGGGCAGAAAGGTGTTTATTGGGAGGACAGAAAGGAGTGGAAAGAGCGTGGAAACAGGATCCTAGGGAGGCTGCTGAGAGTGGGAGGTAGGAGTCTGAGGTGGGGAGTGTCTGATCAGGGGCTGCTGCTTGAGTGCTTGCCATGAACGGTCTTCAACTTGGCCCATGTACTTTCCTCCCTTGTTCCTTCCTTGTTCCCATTTCCAAGTTCTGAGAGGCTAAGCCTGTCCCTCAGCTGTGGTGATGAGCGGAGGAAGTTGGGGAGGATGGGGAGGGAAGAGGGAGAGTGAAGAGGAGGAGAAGGAATGGGGAGGGGCTGATTTCTGCAGCCTCTAAAATGGGAGGAAACATGCCTCCATTGAGACTGGGTGTGGAGGAGGAAACCCCAAAACATGTAGGTGCTGCTACGAAGGGCCTGAATGAAAACATGACAAGTGTTGTGTACCACCACGACCCACGGGCTATCTCTGGGATCTGGGAAATAGGTCGTGGTGGCAGAGATCTAGGTGTGGTCAGCATAGCTGGACAGGCTGGCGTTACCCTCTAGCAGAGTGCTGGAGCTTCACACACCCCAGCAGCCTCTCCTCTTTCGGTAATTAAAAGGCTCACTTGCTGAACCATAAATCGAAACCCTGGCATTTTAGTCAACTCTGGTCTCTCAGTTGATCCCCAGACTCTGTCTGGCTCAGTGCATTAGGAGATGATGCTGATTAAGAGCAAAGGTTCAAATCTCAGGGGGCACCTCACACCTTGGAGGTCTGGCTGTCTTAGAAAAGGCAGTCCTGTACACCATGGGGGCTGGAGGTAGTGCAGAGCCATCCCTGCAAACACACAATGAAAGTGGGGGGGAACCTCTCACTCACACAGAACCAAAGAGCAGAAAGTGGCCTCGCACATGTAGTCCAACCCACTCAGTAGCAGAAACTCCGCTTACAAAGGTTGGCCTCATTTAGCCCTGAGAACTGGGAGGAACCAAGCCTCCCACAGTGGGAAGGGTTGTTAAGAACAAGGGTGAACTGCCCCTAGATAGACAAATTGAGCATGTCATCTGCATCCAAGGTTTTGGGGATGGAAACTTTCTCTGCATCTGGGAGGCTGTCAGAGGAAACATACACACAGAGAAAGCATTGATCTGGTGTCAACTAATAGCCCTAAGGAGATTATACTGTGACAGTGACTTTCCTTTCTGGAAATGCTGATTTCCTGGAAGGAAACACACCCATCAGCATCAGCAGCATCTCAATATATGCACATAATCAGGTTTCTATGAGCCAGGGGTGGGGAGGGACTCATGGCCACCTACGGTGCTGCTGAACATCTATCCACCATCGGACACACTGCCACCTCGGATAGAGTGAGTCCAGAAGCTCATCATTTGCCCAAGAATAGATCTACCTTGGAGAAAAGCCAAGGAGAGAATGGGAAGCTGGAGCCTTGAACTACATTGGAACAGGGTCCCATGTGCATTCTAGTTAGGGTGACCTTAAGTCCAGATTTTCCAGGGAGAGTCTCAGTTTACACCTGCACTCCTGGTAGTGTCCCTCTTCTATCTCAAAAATGTCCTAGTTTGGATGATGAATTATACAGTGACTCTTACTTTAATGGTTTTTTTATGGAATAATCAGGACTTTAGGCTAAGGCCTGATGCAAATGCCCCACTAGAGTAGTAGAGATGGCCCTAGAGAGTTCACGATAGTTTCTTCCAGGGAAGACTATTCATGTGTTAAGGTAGGTCTTTGCTCTTCTCTGTCACTTCTGAACTATCCTCCCACTCTCCTCAAGACTTCCCAGCTTGGACTCACAAGAACAGACTACCATCTCCTACTCTGCCTTGTTGCAGACATCACTTTCCCTGTTTCCTTGAGGAACTGAGCTCCCGGCTCACTGTCATTCTCTCCACCACAACGGATCTTACCTCGATGATTTCATCTAGTCTTTGGGCTTTCATCTTAAGCCTAGACTTCTTTCTTAAATGCTAGATGTGTATAGACGCAACCATCTACTAGGAATACTAAGGCATCTGAGACAATGTGCTGCAAACCAGGCTTTTGCTTCCCCTCACTAACACCTCAAAACCTGTTTGTTCCTCTTTTGGATTTCAACTCCATCTCAGTAAAAGGCAACCTTGTCTTCAGTTACTCAGGATTCACTTTGAATCCTCTCTTTTTATACCCAGAATTGGATTTGTCAGAAAACCCTATTGTTTCTACCTTTAGAATAAACCAAAATCTAACCACTGCCCCCTCCCTCCCTCCACAGCCAGCACCTTTGTTCATTTCACCGTCAACACCGCCCCCCTTCCCGCCCTAGCTCCCCCAACCCCGACCCCCGGATTCTTACCATATCCGCTTAACCAGTCTCTCTGCTTCCACCTTTCCTGTCTACAGTTTACTCTCAACCCAGCAACCAGAGGGGTTCTGATTACAATGCAAGTTAGATCATGTCACGCTTCTGCTCCAAGCCCTATAACATGGTTGAAGTCACATTCCTCATTATGACTGAGCAAATTCTGAATCTGAATCCCTGTCACCACTCTGGCCTCATCTTGTAGGAGCCCCCTCCCTTCCCTAATCCAGCCCCTCGGCTTCAGGTCAGGGTGCTCCTTCCCCAGGGCCTTTGATCTGTCCTCGCTGTTCCCTGGGCCTGGAATACGCTTCCCGCACTCCTCTGTTTTTCCTTCTCACCACTCAGCCAGCCCACCCCCGACCAGACTATTAACATTGTAGTCACCCCTACATAAATTCTATCCCCCTTTCCTGACTGATTTTTTCTCCTTAGACCTTATCATCAGCACACCACTTATATTCCTTACACGTCCTTTCTGTCCATCCCACCAGAGTATAAGCTCCAGTGGGCAGAGATTTCTGTGTATTTTGTTCACTGGTGTTTCTCCAGTATCTAGAAGGGTGCCTAACCTACTGTGCTCAGTATATATTTACTGACTAAATGGATTAAAGCATCAGTTATAGGCATCCTTAGTTTGCCTTTGGGGATTTTGCAAATTTCTAACAAATTCCAAAAACCACCGAAGGGAGTAACTATGACCTTCTATTCCAACTTTCTGGCATGCAAAGAAATCTTTTTGCCTGGATCTATTGGTACCCACACTTTGCCTGTATTCTATCTAGAAAGGGGATCCGCCACCTCAATAAAAGCAAGTGCAGTCTTTTATTGAACCAGAATCTTCTAAGTTGTATTCACTGGTTCACTGTCCCCTGAGGGAACAAGCCTGCTTCCTGATCTACACAGTCTATTATGGTCTCTCTGACCCTTGTCTTCTGCACTCAAACAATCCTAGTGTCTTTCTAGGTTTATCCAGTGATGTAGCTTCTATTTCCTCACCATTGCAGCCCTCCTCTGGATACACTGCCCACCTACAGGAAGGTCCCCCAAACTGGCCACATATGACTCCTGCTCTAACCCCCATAGAGAACAATGGGATTATCCCTTTCCTTGGAGTTATGACTCTCTGGTATGTCATAAAGGTAGTGTTTATGTGTGGTAAGGGGCTTGGTACCTTGTGATAGGCTTTGCCTGGACTTACAGGGGGTAGAGGTAGCACCTGGACATATAGGAGGAGCCACAGTTTTGGGGGCCTGTGTGTACTTGTGGTTGTATGAGGTGGCTGAACAAACTGTGCAGCAGTGCAACTGATGAATGTGCCAGAGAATGAAAAAGGTTGGGAAAGCTGTTTGGAAAGAAGACCTGCAGGGTAACTAGCACATGAGTGGGGGGTTGGATGTATGGGTAGTGGTCTGAGTTACGAAAACCTTGCCTAATGGCACCACATCCTGGGAAGTCTCCTAAGGTGCTCCCAGAGGTCTTCTGATCTTTGGGCTTTCCCATTGTTCTATGATTATGGAGTGTCTGGGTGAAGACAGTGAAGTGTGATTTGTGGGGGTTGTACAGTAGAACTGAAGTCTAGTTCCTGAGCAGGCTGGTTAACTGCACATCACCTTCATCATCTGTAAAATAACACCCACCTACTGGGATACTCGAGCATGCTGCTGCTGCTGCTGCTAAGTCACTTCAGGCGTGTCCGACTCTGTGTGACCCCATAGATGGCAGCCCACCAGGCTCCCCTGTCCGTGGGATTCTCCAGGCAAGAACACTGGAGTGGGTTGCCGTTTCCTTCTCCAATGCATGAAAGTGAAAAGTGAAAGTGAAGTCGCTCAGTTGTGTCCGACTCGAGCATAGCCAAAGAGTTAAAAGATGCAAAAGTATCAATACTTGTAAAATGTGAAGAGCTATTTAAAAGATAACTATTTTACTTTTTTTTTTTTAAATTAACCATTAGGAGGATAGTGAAGCAAAAATTGTTTCTTGGCCCACGCTCTGAAAGGATTGAGTCTTTCAGCCATTCCACTCAGAGATGGACTCTGGCCTAGATGATCCAACCCTCTGGTTCCTGAGATTGGAGAGGACGCACCTGAGAATGGGGATGACATAGTTGTTGGGGAAGATGCCGACTCGCCCGGTCACCAAGGAGACGCCCCTGAGCCAGCCGTCCTGGTACTTGCCCAGGACCCTGACACCCTCTCCCTTCTGTAGGTCCAGTTCATCAGGTCCATGGGCTGAGTAGGCGTGCAGAGCTACGAACCTGGGGAAACACAGGGAACTGGTGAAGGACGCCGGTGAGTGTGCCTGATGGAACCAGCAAAGGGTTAAAAGGAGAGGAAAGCTCAGAGTCCATGGCCCAGTGGTTAGCACCAAACATCTTTTAAGAATTGAAACCTCACTATGTAAGGCAGATAGAAATGGTGGAATCTTATTGCAGTTGCAGTGGAGGGCCCCAAATCCCTGCCCTCTCCATCTCTTCCCTCCTGCATAGAGTACTCTGAAGCTCCAGGTCACTCACTGAGGTCACATCAGTATTTTGACATTGGGGAAACTGGCTGAGAATAGAGAAAGGAGTTGGTGGCCAGGAATCAGTGGCAGAGTTGGGTCGAAAGCCTGAAAGTGATGGTTTTATATAGGATGTTTGTTCACACTGCTTAGAGTACCCTCAAGACAGTGGTCACAGCCATCAAGGTTCAGGGAACCAAGGGGTCAGCATAGAAGCCTCTCTGATCCATTCCCTCTCCTGAGGGTAGTGACGTGTCTGACTCACAAGATGCTAGCTTAATGTAGGCAGGAGATGGACCTGGGGTAGTGGGAGGCAAGGGTTAATTTCAGTGTTTCGGCACACAGTAGAATGAATATTGGCTGCATTGTGGGATGGAGGAGGATGGGCTTGAAACGTGGTAGAAATGTTCTTGGGTTGGAGCAATGACTTTCTACTCTGAAGTCCACATAGTAGCTTGGGTAGATAACATCCAGGTATGAGCTGGGGGATAAAGACCCTGGGGAGTAGTTAGGCTTTGGAAGGAGAATAATTACCCAACTAAAAGTATTAAAAATAACCCACTTTGCTTTCCCAGATTTGGCATTAAAAGTGTTTGGCTTCGAGCTGGATAGATGCTAAGGCAGCAGTTCCCAACCTTTTTGGCGCCAGTGGGATGGTTTTAGGATGATTCAAGTACACGTTCAAGTGCACAAAGTACATTTATTGTGCACTTTATCTCTATCATTATTATACCAGCTCCACCTCAGATCATCAGCATTAGAGCCCAGAGGTTGGGGACAACTGCTCTAAGGACTTTGAGGCACTGAAAGGTTTTATCAAAGGGGCTAGGAGAATGTTCTCATCTGCAAGATTTCTTTCCCTCCTGAAATGTTATATTTATTTCTCACTGATACAGCAGCATCTACTGATGACCAAGCATTGTGAATCTAAAGAAAGACAACAGAAATCACTCAGTACCCAATCTCCCTGTAGGGTTTTGGTACATAATCTAGTCTCTTTCTGCTTTTGTAAAATAATGAGCCAGGATGATGTAGTTCGGTAATTTGTAATTTTCATCGTTTCCTTTGGACATTGTAAAGGAAGGGAAGCTGTTGTTTCTCTGCATGGGATGGTTAGGGATGGGGATGCTCGATGACAGAGGGATGGCAAAGATGACCGCTCTGTGCCAGGAACAGGAGTGGAGGGTTGAATTCTTTTTTTTTTTTTTTTACTCACATGTTAGCTGAGAGGTGTTGCTGGGAGCCAGGAAGACTGACAATGGCCGTGGAATGTCCTGGGGAGGCAGGTGCAGGGTGATAGGTGCTGACCTGCAGAAACAGCAAGCATTAGGAGCCAGACCCACAGCAGAGCTGCTGCATTCTAATGCAACTAAAAGCCAACAGGCACGCCCAGCACCACCCATCGTGTGTCTTTTTCTCTGTGGTTTGTGGCTGTGGGCAGAGCAGAGTGGTGGTGGATTGGTTTATGGTCTGTTGGGGTGGTATGCCAGGGTCACATTCCAAAAGACTGCTCAGATAAGGCTTAGGATGAAGGCTCGTTCAATTTACAGTCAACAGAGCACTGTCAGGCTCTTCTTTATGTTCCCCCGGCCCCTCTCCACCCATTTCCTAGTGCACTCGCCTCCCTCTAAGAAAACCTGTTCTCGAAAAATGATATGACGGCTAATGTTGAGAACACTCGCCAGGCAGTTTTAAGTGCTTCATAAGTATCAGCTAGTTTAATCCTTATTAAAGGAAGTATTATTATCCCTATTTTTGGATGAGGAACTGAGGGAAAGAGAAAAATCACTCAACTAGAATGAACCAACATTGAAAACCAGGTACTCCAGGTCCTGAGCCCATACTCTCACTAATGTTAGTATTAACACACACACACACACACACACACACACCGGTTTATCCTGTGACTTAGTGATGGTGAATCTGCAACCTCTTCACTTTTCCAGGCTGAAAGAGGGAGCAAAAATTCTAAAAGCATCTGGAAACTGCCAACTATCCCGAGGCTTCTCTTATTATCTAATGTCTTACCTTGCTTATTTTCTTCTCAGCACATATCACAGACTGTGATTGTTTCCTTGTTTATTTACTGACCATCCCCCATCACTAGACTACAAGTTCATGAGGAAGGGACTATGTCTTGTTTATCTTGTGTTTCTTATATGCTTAATATGTTACTTGTAACTTAATGAGTGAATGAAAACATCTTTCTACCCACTACACCAAATATTAATGAAATCTCAACTATTTCCATGCCATCCAGAGTAAACACATTCAACCAGTCTTCAGTTATCTACCTTTTAGGAATGGTAGCTACATATATGTGCCTTTTTAGGACTGTGCTTTGTGGGTACAACTATTATTTGCATAATGTGTGTTTGAGCAGTTGTGAATCCATTTCTGAGTATGTATGTACAAGTGTGTATGTTTATTCAGAACCTGTGACAATTGTATGTACATGTTTGATGGCACTGGTCTATTGTATATCTTATTGTGTTCATGCATGTGGGTCAGATAAGCATGTATGCTATTGTGACATATGTATGTATGGTTGTGAACGTCTATCTGGAATTCTATATATATGTCTATGAACCCTAGAGGTGTGTGCAAGAAGGCATGGAAATAGTTTTGTGTGTGTGTCAATGATTGTATAAATATATGTATGGTTGTGTATGTGTGTGTGATGTTTCAATTCAGTTATAGGATCAGAAAACCATTCCAGTTAGATAGTAAGAAGGGTTGGCAAGAGTATGCTGCTGCTGCTAAGTTGCTTCAGTCGTGTCCAACTCTGTGCGACCCCATAGATGGTAGCTCACCAGGCTCCCCCGTCCCTGGGATTCTCCAGGCAAGAACACTGGAGTGGGTTGCCATTCCCTTCTCCAATGCATGAAAATGAAAAGTAAAAGTGAAGTCGCTCAGTCGTGTCTGACCCTCAGCGACCCCATGGACTGCAACCTAGCAGGCTCCTCCATCCATGGGATTTTCCAGGCAAGAGTTCTGGAGTGGGGCGCCATTGCCTTCTCTGTGGCAAGAGTATAGAGAAATCTAAACCCTCATACAGTGTTGGTGGAAATGTAAAATGGTTCCAGCTCTTTGGAAAATAGTTTTGCAGCCCCTCAGATAACTCATAGAGTTACCATATGATTTGCTAAGTCTGACATCCAAGAGAAATGAAAACATACAACCACACTAAAACTTGTATGTGAATTTTACAGCAGTATTATTTATAACAGACAAAAGGTGGAAATAACCTAAATGTCTATTGGTTGAAGAATGAATAAAGAAAACATGGTATATCTATACAATGGAATAATCTTTTACAGTGGAATATTATTCAACCACAAAAGAAATAAAGTATTGATATATGCCATAACATGGATAAACTGTGAAAACATTTTGCTGATTGAAAAAAGCAAGACACAAGAAACATTACATAGTTCTATTTATATATCTTAAGTGGGTTAAATGTAAAATGTATTTTATGGTATGTGAAATATGATATTGTATATAAAATATATTTTAATAAGCTTTTTAAAAAGTCCCAAACCATATGATTATCTTAATAGATGTACGAAAAGCTTTTTATAAAGTTTGACATCATTATGATAAAAACTCTCCGGAGAGCAGGCAGAGAAGGAACATACCTCAACATAATAAAGGCCAGATATGACAAACCCACAGCTAGCATCATATTTAATGGTGAAAAGCTGAAAGTATTTCCTCTAAGGTCAGGAATAAGACAAGGAGGTCCATTCTCACCACTTCTGTTCAACACAGTTTTGGAAGTCCTAGCCACAGCAACCAGAGAAAAAAAGAAATAAAAGGAATCCAGATTGGAAAGGAAGAAGTGAGACTGCTACTGTCTGCAGGCGACATGACACTATACATGGAAAATCCTGAAGACACCGCCAGAAAAACTACTATAGCTCAGAGCCCATCAAGAGCTCTAGTAGTAAAGTTGCAGGATACAAAATTCATATACAGAATCTGCTGCATTTCTATACGCTAACAATGAAAGAGCGGAAGAAGAAATTTAGGAAAAAGTCCAACTTGGTGGGGAATCAATATTATTAAAATGACCACACTACCTAAGGTAACCCACAGATTCACCGCAATCCCTATCAAAATGTCAAAGGAATTTTTTTTTTTTACAGACCTAAAATAATTTAAAAATCTGTATGGAAACACAAAAGACTCCAAATAGCCAAAACAATCTTGAGAAAGAAGAACAGAGCTAGAGGGATGACAATCCTTGACCTCAGATTACAGTAGAAAGTTACAGTAAAAAAAAATGGTACTGGCACAAAAACAGACACATAGATCAATGGAACAGGTTTGAGAGCCCAGAAATAAATCTACGTACTTATATTCAATTAGTCTATGACAAAAGAATCAAGAATATACAATGGAGAAAAGACAGTCTTTTCAATAAATGATGCTGAGAAAACTGGACAGCTACATGTAAAAGAAATTAGAACATTGTCAAATACCATGTTCAAAAATAAACTCAAAAAGGATTAAAGACTTAAATGTAACACTGGATACGATAAAACTTAGAGTAAAATATAGACAGAAAACTCTTTGATATAAATTGTAGCAATATTTTTGGCTCTGTCTCCTAAAGTAAAGGAAATAAAGGCAAAAATAAACAAGTGGGACATAGTTAAAAAAAGTTTTTGCACAGCAAAGGTAACCATTGACAAAATAAAAAGACAGCCTACTGAATGGGAGAAGGTATCAGTAAATTATGTGACCAGTAAGAGATTAATATTCAACATATATAAATATCCCACATAACTCAACATAAAAAACCCAAAATGATATGATTTAAAAATGGACAGAAGAATGGAATCGACATTAAATGCGATGGTAAACGGCACATGAAAAGATGCTCAATGCTGCTAATCATTAGGGAAATGCAAATCAAAACCACAAGGACATATCACCTTATACCAGCCAGAATGGGTGATTATCATCAAAATGAACACAAATAACAAATGTTGGTGAGAACAGGAAGAAAAGGAAACCCTCATACACTGTTGGTGGGAATGTAAACTGCTGAAGCCACTGTGGAAAACAGTATGGAAGTTTCTAAATTTTTAAAATTTAAAATTTTTCAAATTTTAATTTTTAAAAATTTAAAAATAGAACTACCAAATGACCCAGAAATTTGACTCCTGAGTGCATGTCCAAAATGTCCAAAAACATTAATTTGAAAAGATACATGCACCCTGATGCTTACAGCAGCATATTTTACAATTGCCAAGATATGGAAGCAATGTAAGCGTACATCAACAGATGAATGGATAATGAAGATATGGTACATATACACACACAATGGAATATTACTCAGCCATAAAAAGAACAGAATTTTGCTATTTGCAGCAACATGGATGGACTTGGAGGGCATTATGCTACGTGAAATAAGAAAGAGAAAGACAAATACTGCATGATATTACTTAATACCCTTTCCCCAGTATAACTCTATTAGCCAAATCTCATCCCTGCTACTGCTTTCTTGTGATTTTTTTTTTGGAGGGAAAATGTATGTATGCATATACCAACATCATATATCTTTACCTGTTTATTTTTTAATTTATAGAAAAATGCCACATTATGGACACTAGTCTATTGTTTTTTCCTTGTATCAATACATTTTTAAGATTTGGGGGGCTTCCCTGGTTTCTCATTGGTAAAGAATCTGCCTGTAGCACAGGAGATGTGGAAGATCCCCTGGGGAAGGAAATTGCAACCTACCCCAGTATTGTTGCCTGGAAAATCCTATGGACAGAGGAGCCTGGTAGGTGACAGCCTATGGGGTTGCTGAAGAGTTGGGACATGACTTGGTGACTAACAACAACAACAAACAGTGGAATCTAAAAAATACAACAAACTAGTGAATAGAACAAAGAGAGAGCAGACTCACAGATACAGGGAACAAACTTGGGGCTACCAGTGTGAAGAGTGGGGAGGGACAATACAGGGGTCGGGGAGTGGGAGGTACAAGTTATTGGGGTATAAGATAGTCTACAAGGATGTATTTACAACATAGGGGATATAGCCAATATTTTGTAATAACTGTAAGTGGAATATGACCTTTAAAATTTTATTAAAAAAAAAAAAAAACCCAGACCATTCCTTGGTCATCCATCTGAAAGTCTCTAGTACTTCATGAAGTGTTGTGAACTTTGCAATCAAACATTGTCATACTGGTTCCCTCAAACAAGCTGCCAGCTTTGGGTTAGGCTGCTCCTCCCTTGCGACTGGGCAAGATATAATCCTTCTGGGATTGGGAGATATGCCAAGGGAGAGCCGCGTTATGTGAACAACTAATCTTATGTTTGTGAAGGCTGCTGGATCACTGATTAAGCAGGATGAACTTCACATAACACCTATGACTTTCCATTGTTATGCTTGAGTAAAAAGTCCTACCATCCATAAGCACTATTAATCATTTAGGGAGGAGGAAGATGCCAAAATGCAAAGAAAACCATCCTTCCATTACACCTAAAGAAGTTATCCTTTTACTTCTCTAGGTCTTCAGCTGGAGAGATGGGTATTTCGCTCCTAATTGAAACAGGGAAACCTGCCAGAACTGAAATCACTGGGTTTGTGTTGGATTTCTTTCTAAGGTGAAATGGGAAGGGAGGCCAGATTTTCAGTTTGAGGTGTCAGGGAGGAGAAGGGAAAATACAAATGGGGAAGGAGAAGGAGGGAGAGAGGGAGATGGTGGACAGCTCTGAGAGTGGGGCAGAGAGTCAGAAACTGGGACAAAGACACTTGGGGGCAAGAGAAAGATCCAGGGGGACAGAGGAAGGAAGAAGAAAGGGGAGATTAAGACTGGGGAAACTCTTATAACTCATTCAGAAGACAACCCAATTAAAAGATGGGCAAAAGTGACTTCCCTGGTGGTCCAGCGGTTAAGAATCCATCTTGCAATGCAAGAAATGTGGTCTTGATCCCTGGTTGGAGAACTAAGACCCACATGCCTCAGAGCAACTAAGCCCATGGGCTGCAACTACTGAGCTGGCGTGCCACAACCAGAGAGTCCATTCGATGCAATGAAAGATTCTGCATGATACAACAAAGACTCTACATGCCCACAACTAAGACCTGCTGCAGTCACATGAATTTTTTTAAATGGGCAAAGGACATCACAAAACAAGATAATATCAAGTGGCTAGTAAGCACATGGAAAAATGTTCAACATCAACAATAATCAGGAAAATGCAAATTTAAACCATGAGATACTACTACACACCTATGAGAATGGCTGAAATTAAAAAGACTGACCATACCAAGTGTCAGTGAGGATGTGGAACAACTAGAATTCTTATCTGCTCCTGGTGGGTGCCACAGAACAATGAATTGGCCATTTTTGTTAAAGTGAAGTGAAGTGAAGTGAAGTTGCTCAGTCGTGTCCGACTCTTTGCGACCCCGTGGACTGTAGCCCACCAGGCTCCTCTGTCCATGGGATTCTCCAGGCAAGAATACTGGAGTGGGTTGCCATTTCCTTCTCCAGGGGATCTTCCTGACCCAGGGATCGAACCCAGGTCTCCTGCATTGCAGGCAGATGCTTTAACCTCTGAGCCACCAGGGAAGCCTTAAAACATATATTTACCACACTGCAATCCTACTCACAGGTTTTTACTTAAGAGAAATGCAAACTTATGTCCACACAAGGACCTGTACAGGAATGTTCATAGCAACTTTATTTGTTTTAGCCAGAAGCTGAAAACAACCCGAATGCCAATCAACTGGTGAATGAACAAACTGTGGTACAAACACAATGGAAACCCCCTCAGCAATACATGCAATGATGTGGATGAATCTTAACATCATCCTAAGTAAAAGCAGCAGGACACACAAAACTATGTATTCTGTAGTGACAGGTTAAAAATTGCCAAGAGCCAAGGATGGGGAGAGATGATTCATTGCAAAGGGGCACAAGGAAAGTTTTGAGGGTGATAGAAAGATTCTGTACCTCGGTTTCAGTAGTCATCATATGCCGTTTAACATCTGCCAAGTCATTGAGCTGTATACTTAAAATCGTTGAACTTTACTGTATGTAACTATAACTCAATAAAGCTGTTAAAAAAAATATGACTATATTATCTAGCTTGCAGGAAGTGACCTTAGCTTGACCCAGCCCAAACGCTGGAATTAGCAAAGGATATAGGGGTGACAGGTTAACCTAACAGTGGGCTAGTGTTCCTCATATGTCAGGGGGCCACCTGAAAATGGGCAAACTCAAATGTGGATACCTAGGGATCAGACAGAGGTTCCATCAGTAAGGTGAAAACAAAAATGAATGAATGAATGGAGTAAGAGCAAGATAAAGCCAGGGAGGAAGGACAGCCAGAACAAGACAGAGACGAAGGCCCCACCCGGTAAACGAAGACAGCCGGGTAGATGGCCAGCTTCTGAAGAAGGCAGGTCTGTTCCTGTCAGTGGTATTCAAGACACAGGCCCAGCTTGTCTGAATGAAAGGGCCTCTGGTGGGTGGGTGGTTTCCTGAGGTCACCTATGACCTCAGGTCCCCGTGCCACAAAGGGTCTGTGAGGCTACCTTTGTGGTCTTCTAGGCTCTGGTGCTTCCTGGGGTAGGATCCGGGGATCTGAGCAGGATGAGAGAAAGTGCTGGTATTCGAGAATGTGGGTGGGAATTTCTGCAATGATCTAAAAGCATTTTTTCCTCCTTTTGAAGGAAGTGATTCATTGAAAAGAAGTATTTATCAGGAGCAGAGGAATGCACAGCTGTGTGGCCGCTGGGCGTTTTCAGGTGTTAAGTAAGGGAAGAGAGGGGGCTCGGGCCTGGCAGGAGCTGCTGCAGCATTCCGCTGGCCCTGGCCTCCCAGATTTGGGACTTAGCACCCTCGCCCAGGCCTCTGGAGGCAGCTCTAGCCTACTCAGGCATTTGACTTTGCAGCTCAAGCATTTTCTAGCATATGTGATCTTGGGCAAGGATAAAATTCTGTGGCCCCTCCATTTCCTCATCTGTAAAATGAGGGCAATAATGGTGTTTCTCTCCTAGAGTTGTTATGAAGATTGAATAAAGAACTCGTGTATTATTTAGCACAGTGTAAGTGCTCAATCAGTTCAGTTCAGTTGCTCAGTCGTGTCCGACTCTTTTCAACCCCATGAATCACAGCACGCCAGGCCTCCCTGTCCATCACCATCTCCTGGGGTTCACTCAAAGTCATGTCCATCGAGTCGGTGATGCCATCCAGCCATCTCAACCTCTGTCGTCCCCTTCTCCTCCTGCCCCCAATCCCTCCCAGCAATCAGAGTCTTTTCTGATGAGTCAACTCTTTGCATGAGGTGGCCAAAGTACATATTGCTTATTAAAAAAAATTTTTTTTTAAATTGAAACAGAGTTGATTTACAATGTTGTGTTAGTTTCAGATACACAGCAAAGTGATTCAGTCATGTGTTAGTCACTCAGTTGTGTCTGACTCTTCGTGACTCCATGGACTGTAGCCAGGCTCCTCTGTCTATGGGATTCCCTTTTTCATGGGATCTTCCCAACCCAGGGATCGAACAGGGGTCTGCTGCATTGCAGGCAGATTCTTTACCGTCTGAGCCATCAGGGACTCCCTATCCAGTTATATATAGATATAAATACATAGATAAAAATACACATGTGCGTGTGCTCAGTCACTAAGCTGTGGTTGACTCTTAGTGACCACATGTACTGTAGCCTGCCAGGCTCCTCTGTCTATGGGATTTTCCAGGCAAAAATTCTAGACTGGGTTGTCATTTCCTCCCCCAGGGGATCTTCCCGACACAGGGATTGAACCCACATCTCCTGCGTCTCCTTCACTGGCAGGCAGAGTCTTTACCACTGTGCCACCTACAAGGATTCTTTGAAATTCTCTTCCATTGTAGGTTATTACAAGATGTTGTATAGAGTTCCTTGTTCTATACAGTGGGTCCTTGTTTTCTGTTTTATATATAGTAGGGTGTATATTTTAATTAAATAGTACTTATTTTGGTCTACTAAGAGATTAGCTGCTGTGCAGGGTGTGGGTGGTGTAGGTGGAGCACCTTTTTTTATGTGTCAGCCCCGCGAGGTCTTGGACTGAGAGCAGGACCCAAGAATGAGGTGGGGATGGGAGTAAGCAGGCCTCCTTTCTTCTCTTCTAGAGGAGCTTTCAGGTCCCTGGCTTTCTAAAATATGTTTGCTGTCCCCCAGCCCCACCCCTGCTGTGGTACTCAGCTGTCTCTTCCGGGGTGCATGCCTCTCAGGAGTTTGCAGGGCATGGGGTGCTGTCCTCCTCAACAGAGCGTGAGCCAGCCCCTGTGGTCCAGCATCTCAGGACGCCCAGGAACGAACAAGGGCCTGAACCTATGGAGTGTTCACTCAGGGCTGGAAGAAGGGCTGCCTTTTACAGACAGAAAATTAAGTATTGTATGGTAGTTTCTATACCACCACTATCGATAATCTAGAGTTGACCACTGAACTTTATAGAGTTAAAAATTCATTCTCATCTTTTATTAAGAGAGACTTGAGCCATATTCAGCAGTTGCAGCGTGTGGGCCTTATTTGTTCCTCAGTGTCGGAGCTAATGGAACAACCAAGACACACAGAGTTCCTTCCTCAGGTGGACCTCACCCAGTATACCAGGGAAGGAACTTAAACCCACAGTTACATAAACATAGCACATGTTGGCATGGGGGATAGGGTGGGGCTCAAAGTGCTCTGGGAGCTGCTGGGAGAGGCTTGCCTTGATCTCCAAGAGGTATTTCACTCACATGCTGCGATTCCAATACTAACTTGTGATACACAGGCCTCATTTTTGTCATCCTCATTTCTACAGATAAGCTGAGATGGAAAGATTATGTGATTTTTCAGGCCAGCAAGTGGGCGGTTAAGTTGACACCAGGAGCCCTTTTAAGTGCTGACCAAGGTTAGCACTTGGGGCTTCCCTGGTGGCTTAGCTGGTAAAGAATCCGCCTGCAATGAGGGAGACCTGGGTTTGATCCCTGGATTGGGAAGATCCCCTGGAGAAAGGAAAGGCTACCCATTCCAGTATTCTGGCCTGGAGAATTCCATGGACTATTCCATGGGGTCGCAAAGAGTCAGACACGATTAAGCAACTTTCACTTTCAAGGTTAGCACTTAACTCCATGTGCCTAGAGAGCTGACGTCTGTGAGGCATGCTTGGGTATCCCAGGAAAGGCCTTCTAGCTAAATTCAGCATTCTTTTTTTAAGAAAAATAATTGTATTTATTTATTTGTTGGCTGTGCTGAGTCTTCATTGCCATGTGGGCTCTTCTCAAGTTATGGCAAACAGGGGCTACTGTCCGGCTGCGGTGCGTGGGCTTCTCATCTCAGTGGCTTCTCTTTTGTAAAGCACAGGCTCTAGAGCACGAGCGTTTCAGTAGCTGCAGCACATAAGCACAATACTTGAGGCTCTCAGGCTCTAGAACATAGGCTCAGAAGTTGTGGCGCATGGGCTTATTTCCTCTGTGGCATGTGGGATCTTCCCAGACCAGGGATTGAATCTGGATCTCCTGAATTGGTAAGAGTATTCTTCACCACTGAGCCACCAGGGAAGCCCTCAAAGTTCTGTTTTCAGGGTCACAGGTATGTCATGTTCCTGACGACTACTGTTCCTGGCCAGTGTCCCCTGTAATATACAATAGATCTGGAGACAGGTGGACTATGAAGTGCTTTTTTGTTTGTTTGTTTTTCTTCTTCATTCCCTGGCAGAAGCGAGATGCTTGCAGAGTCAGAACTTCGTTTACCAGACTGCTCCCCTTCCTTCCCTAAGCTGGTCTCAGAGCCAGCCCAGCCTGCAATCCTTCCCTGTTCTGGATGAGCAGGGAGCAGCTGCCCAGTGCTATGATCTGCCCTGAGAGTAAAAGCATTGTCTGAGAAACGGAACTCACTCAGGAGCTGGCAGCAGGTTACTTTAGGTCCACCTCAAAATGTATCTTCTAGGGGACTTCCCTAGTGATTCAGTGGTTAAGACTCCTTGCTCCCAATGCAGGGGGCGAGCGTTTGATCCCTGGTCGGGGAACTAAGATCCCACATGCTGTGAGACATGGCAAAAAATTTTAAAAAATAAAAATAAAAATGTCTTCTAAAGTACATAGTGAGGTCAGTAGGGGTAATCCTGTGTAATGCTGTGAAGACAACTCCATTTCCATCTTCCAGGGAGTCATTGCAGCTTAGAATATTCTCTGCGATCTGGCTCCTGCCCCTTCTGCAGCCTCACCTTCCTCCCATCCCCCTCCCCCTCCCTCCTTCACTTCCTTCAGCCGTGGATCTTTTTTCAGCTCCTTGAGCAGATCACACTGTTTCTGTCACCCCTCACCTTTCCACACCTCCACCCCACCTCTCCTCTGTTATGTTCCCTTGTTACTGACATTAAAAAATTATATATATATGTACACTATGCATAGAAATATATATAAAACTTTTTTGTTATTTAAAGAAGAATAAGAAAACTAACATCTGCATACGCCACCACCCAACTCACAAAACCGAGTAAAAACAGGAATCGAACACTGCTTAGAGGCCCTCTGCATATTCCTCCATAATCAGATCGCTTTCCTCCTCCCAGAACTGACAATGCAGAAATTTAGCTAATGGTTCCAGCACTTTTCTGTGCAACTTTTAGCATGTTGTTGAGGTCTGCCTGTTTCTCTGAACACAGGGCATATGGACGCGCGTTGCGTGTGTTCTTCTGTGACCTGCGTTTTTCTGCTTTAGGTTTCTGCGGTTGGTTTCACTGCTGTCCACATTTTATCATATGCACCTACCACCATCTAATCATCCTATCATTTATGTGGCATTTGAGTGATGTTCAGTTCAGGGCTGTCCTGAATGATGTTGCTAGGAGCATTCTTGTGTATGCCCCTGTGCACACGTACAAGAGTTCCCCTAGGATCTATGCCTGTGTGTGGAATTGATGGGCTGGATAGGAGTCTGCTCAGTTTTATTAGGCAATAACAAACTGGTTCCCAGCGTGGCTGTAACAATTTACACCTCCACCAGCAATGAATGACAATCCCTGTTACCCCAGTGTGTGGGAATGCTGAGCTTTTTAATACCTGTCTGTGGTGGGTGTGAAATGATATCTCATTGTGGTTTCAAATGAATTTCTCGGAGTACTAATGAGCTTGGGTTCCTTTTTGAATGTTTATGGGCCATTCTTGTTTCTTGTATGAAATGCCTGTTCATTTTCTTTGTCTATGTTCCCTTCTCTTGAGTTGTTTTCTTAAGTTATGGAGTTCTAATATTTTGGATATGAATTTTTTGTAGCTTGCCTTTTTTTACTCTGTGGTGTCCTTTGAAGAGCTGAAGTTTTTATTTTTAAGAAAGTCAAATTTACAATATATTCCCTTATGGTTTATACTTTTGAAGAATCTTGAATACGATTTTTTTTTTATCCCAAGGTCATAAAGATATACTTCTATATTGTCTTCTAAAAGTTTTATAGTTTTGTCTTTCCCATTTAAGTCTTTAACCCACCTGGAATTGATTTTTTGACAAGGGAGGAATCCAATTTCATCTTTTTCCACATGGATACCCAATTAACCCAGCACCATAGTTCATTCTTCCCTTCTGATCTGCAAAGCCTGCTCTGTCATAAATCAAGTCTTCATGCTGTATCTGTTTCTAGGTTCTCCAGTATGTTCCATTGGTTTAATAGAATCTTTATGCTAAATCCAGGCCATCTTAATTACTATAGATTTAAAATAAAATTTGATATCTGATAGGGTAGGTCCCATTCTTCACCCTAACCAAATTCCATCTTCTTTCTTAGAAGTATCTTAGTCATTGGCTTTTTGTCTTTCCATTTGAATTTTAGAATCACATTTTGACTTCCACACAAAGAACCCACTGGGATTTGAATTTGTAAAAAAATTTGGGGAGAATCAACATCCTAAAAACTGTGAGTCCTTTTATCCAAGAGCACAATTCTTCATTTATTTTAGGTCTTCTTTACAATTTTATTTAAGTATAGCTGGTTTACAATCTTGTGTTAATTTCTGCTGTTTAGCAAAGTGATTCAGTTATACATATATGCATTCTTTTTCATATTCTTTTCTGTTATTATCACAGAATATCAAATATATTACAGTTCCCAGTGCTATACAGTAGGACCTTGTTGTTTATCTGTTCTGTATTTTGCACTGGCTAATCTCAAACTCCCAGTCCTTCCCTCTGCCAGCCTTCTTTAGGTCTTAATGTCTTTTGGTAAAGTTTTATACATTTTCTCCAAAAAGGGCCTGCATATGTTTTGTTGGACTTATAAACTGAGTTGTTATGGCAAATGATATATACCTTAAAAAAATTTTTTTTCTGTGTTTTTCTTTTTAAAATACAGAAATGCAGTGAACTTTTTTGTATTAATTTGTATGTAGTAACTTTGCTAAGTTCTTATTTATTTCTAATATACTTTTCTAGATTATTTTGAATTTTCTATATAGACAATAATATCATCTACAAATAATGACAGCTATGTTTCTTCTTTTCAAATATTTAGCCTTTTACTTTTTTTCCCTATCTTCCTTCCTATCTTTCGTTTTTTTCCAGGTGCTCTGGGAGGGCCTATGTTGAGGTGAAACATAATGGACATTTTATTCTTTTTCCTAATCTTACAGAGAATGCCTTCAACATTTTACCATTATGTATGATATTTGCTGTAGACTATATAAATTCCATTTATCATGTTCCCTTTTACTTCTAGCTTGCTAAGATTTTTAAAATATGCATAATGAATAGCTATAGAAATTTTATCAAACCCTTTTCTATATCTATTGAAAAGGTCTTTTTTTCCCTTTAATTTGTTAACGAGATAGATTATACCAACTAATTTTGTAACATTAAACTAACCCATCAGTCTATGGAAAACGCCAACTTAATCATCAGTTCAGTTCAGTTCAGTCGCTCAGTCGTGTCTGACTCTTTGCGACCCCATGAATCGCAGCATGCCAGGCCTCCCTGTCCATCACCAACTCCCGGAGTTCACTCAGACTCATGTCCATCGAGTCCGTGATGCCATCCAGCCATCTCATCCTGGGTCGTCCCCTTCTCCTCCTGCCCCCAATCCCTCCCAGCATCAGAGTCTTTTCCAATGAGTCAACTCTTCGCATGAGGTGTCCAAAGTACTGGAGCTTCAGCTTTAGCATCATTCCTTCCAAAGAAATCCCAGAGTTGATCTCCTTCAGAATGGACTGGTTGGATCTCCTTGCAGTCCAAGGGACTCTCAAGAGTCTTCTCCAACACCACAGTTCAAATGCATCAATTCTTCGGCACTCAGCCTTCTTCACAGTCCAACTCTCACATCCATACATGACCACAGGAAAAACCATAGCCTTGACTAGACGGACCTTAGTCGGCAAAGTAATGTCTCTGCTTTTGAATATACTATCTAGGTTGGTCATAACTTTTCTTCCAAGGAGTAAGCATCTTTTAATTTCATGGCTGCAGTCACCATCTGCAGTGATTTTCGAGCGCCCCAAAATAAAGTCTGACACTCTTTCTACTGTTTCCCCATCTCATGGTATATTCTATTTCCAGACATTTTTGGGTTTGCTTTGCTAATAGACACTTGAGGGGTTTTGCATCTATGTTTATGAGTTAGGTAAAACTCAAATTTTCCTTTCTTATGTTGTTGTTTTCTGGTTTTTGAAATTATGAATATCTCAGCCTCATGAGATGAGTTGGGATATATTTTCTTTTCTTCCCTTCTTTAGAAGAGTTTGTAAACAGTGAAACTATCCCCTCCTTGAAAGTGTGAAAAAACTCACATGTAAACCTGTCTGGGCCTGGGGTTTTCTTTGTGGGAAGATTTTAAATTTCTTTAATGGTTATAATATGATTCTAGAGGGTTGCCAAGAGCTATGTCCCAGATGTAAAATATTTTTCATAAACCTTGCTTGCTGAAGATAAATTCCTGCTTAATTTATTTGCCTACTGGCCTCTGCTGGGGCTTCCCTTGTGGCTCAGCTGGTAAAGAATCTGCCTGTAATGTGGGAGACCTGGATTTGATCCCTGGGTTGGGAAGATCCCCTAAAGAAGGGAAAGGTTACCCACTCCAGTATTCTGGCCTACCGAATTCCATGGACTGTATAGTCCATGAGGTCACGAAGAGTCGGACATGACTGAGCAACTTTCACTTTCACTGGCCTCTGCTGGGGAGAAATGTGGTATTGGAATATCTGTATAGAAGCTTGGAAAACCACAGCTGATGTGGTCCCCGCCCCCCCCACCCCGCACTGTCAGTTCAAGCCCTTAGCATCTCCAGGGTACCACCTCATTACTCAGGAAGAACCCCATGGGGACAGTCACTGATTCAGTGGATTTCTGTATAATTCCTTGAGACACTATGAAGCTATAGCTAAGAGAATGGACTTTAGGGCTGTCTGAACTGAGTTTTAAATTTGGCAGTCTAACAGACTGTATGAGGCTCAGACATATTTCCTCCCAGCCTTAGTTTCCTCATCTATAAAAAGGGGCAATAACAGTACCTACGTCATCAGATTCTCATAAGGATTCAATTGGAACGTGCATGCAAAGTACTTTGCACAATGTTGGGCTCATATGAAAAACCCACCAAACTGTAACATTGCTACTATTATGAGAAGCGAGACATACAAAGCAGATGTGTGAGAAGAAGAGGAAGACAGGACTTTCTCTATGTTGGTAGGTGCCAGGGACTGGGGACTGGGAGGTAAAGAGTGGGGAGGGGGATGGGGAGTTAGTTTCTAATGGGGACAGTTTCAGTTTAGGAAGGTAAAAAATTGGGGGGATAGATGATGGTGAGATTTGCATAATGGTGTGAATGTACTTGATGTCACTGAACTGTACAGTTAAATATGGTTAAAACAGTATGTTTTCTATTATGTGACTCTTACCCCTTTACCACCATAAAAAACATCAAAAAAGAAGAAGAAAATAGGGCTTTCTCAATGAGAATGGATTTTACAGAGGAAATATTCTTTCTCTGGGACTCAAGGGCCAGCTTCAATAGTCCAGATTGCCTTTGAGAAAGACCCAGTGACGGCTGACTTGCCTTGTACGTGGGACATGTATTCAGGAGTCTCTTTCCTGACACTGGACTGGGCTCTTCTCATGCATGCTGAGGTCCCAGTGAAGGAGGGCTCTGGCACCTCTCCACAGCTGGACTTTGCATTGACTTCTTGATAAAATGCAAAAACAACCTTGAGGGGTGGGATGGGGAGAGGAGTGGGATGGGGAGGGAGGTGGAGGAGAAATTTAAGAAGAGAGGGAACATATGTATATCTATGGCTGATTCATGTTGATGTATGGCAGAAACACAGAGAAGGCAATGGCACCCCACTCCAGTACTCTTGCCTGGAAAATCCCATGGACCGAGGAGCCTGGAAGGCTGTAGTACATGGGGTCGCTGAGGGTCGGACATGACTGAGCGACTTCACTTTCATTTTTCACTTTCATGCACTGGAGAAGGAAATGGCAACCCATATCCAGTGTTCTTGCCTGGAGAATCCCAGGGACGGGGGAGCCTGGTGGGCTGCTGTCGATGGGGTCGCACAGAGTCAGACACAACTGAAGTGACTTAGCAGCATGGCAGAAACATCACAATATTGTAATTATCTTCCAATGAAAAATAAAATAAAATTTAAAACAAACAAAAAACCCCACATCTCAAACCAGAAAGGCAAAATCCTCTTTTTTAAGTTGAGTCCTCTGTTTGGGCAAAGAATGTCCCCAGCTCCACTACTCCCCCTTCCATTTTTGACCTCATGTCCTCCTGAGCCCAACAGCTTGCTGCCTGCAAGGCAGGATTTTAGTACCAAAGTGGAGTCTGATGACTTGAGTGCCATCAGTGCCTTTTGAAATGCTGGGCTATACCAAAACCTTAATTACAACTCTTGCCCTCCTAGTCATAACAGTCCATTTGAAGAAGTAACTGCTTGGCAATAATTATAATAAAATCTTCTCACTGGGCTTCCTTAGGGGCTATAAAAATCTAAACAAACAAAGTTCCTCTTGAGTCTGCTGTGGGTCCTCTCGTGGCCTTTATTCACAGGAGATGCTTGTCAGGCAACTACTGAGTACCAAACTTTGTGCCAGGTCCTGGGGATGGATGACAAAGGCCACTGCTCACCAGGATGGCACAGACTGAATGAGAACTCTTCTGTCTGTCCTACACCTGGGTCCAGCCTTCACATCTTTCAAACAAGAGCATCCCAAAGAGGAGCAATTTCTGAATATCCAGAAACTCACATGTTCACCCTGCCTCTGACACAGACACCATGTCTTAGAAAGTGGCTTTTTATGATGGAGAGAATGGAGCAGACAGTTATTTGTTGAAATAAGAAAAAGAGACCCACAAGGAGAGCTAGACGGAGGAATTAGCGGACGAAGACCAGTCAAGAGATAACTGGCATCATTGTACAAAACGTGGGTTCTGAATGCAGATTTTCCTGGGTACAGCTCCCCACTTTATTACTCTCTCAGCATGTGACCCTGGGGAAGTTATTTTACCAGCCTGGCCCTAAATTCCTTCACCTGTTTTAGGTGAGGTTTGATAGGATTTTCTCTAAGGATTGTCAGTGTTTATAGGTTTACTTTGGGGGACTCAGTTGGAGAAGGAAATTGAAGCAGGACTTTAAAGGAAAGTTAATGGTTAAAAACAATTTCCTTCTAAAGAATTTAGCAAAGGGAATTCCCTGGTGTTCTGGTGGTTAGGGCTTGGTGCTTTCACTGCCAAGGGCCTGGGTTCAATCCCTGATTGGGGAAATAGCATCCCACAAGTGGTGTGGTACAGCCGAAAGGAAAAAAAAAATATATCAGTGAGCCCAAGGATCATGTGACAATGTCAAGTTCTCTTGGCAGCTTCAGAAAGCTAATTACTTGCCACATATCCATTGTCTCATTATTTTAAAAATTTCTCAAAGGATATCATAGCAACCCTAAAGGATATTTTTAAGAAGAGAAAAAAGTTAATCACTCACTACCCCTCCACGTTATTGAAGCAGTTGTCTTTGCTGCTTCTGAGTAATTAAGTCCCCTTAGTAAACGAAGGATTTACAATCTTAGAAACTATAGGATCTAGAGCTGTCATGGTGCCTGGGACACTGCCTGATGTATTTTGGTTGACAAGTCTGTGTTCCTCTTCTGGATTATTGTTACAGGAGACACTTGGGAGACCTCTGATGTGGTTGTCACCTAACAATTTTTCCTTCCCATGGGGTTGATAGAAGGTGGTTGTAAAGTCCACCGAGAGCCAGAGGTCCTTTCTTGAGACAAGCTCAGGAATCTACAGTGAGTGAAAAGAACATGTAGGATTTCCAGAGCAGGAACTTATAGCCCCTTTCTGGACAGCGTGCTTGTTGGCTTTATAAGATTCTGTAGAAATCAGGAGAAACTTTCTACTACAAGTTTAATACTACTTGTCAACTTAGATCTCAGTAGTTCTGCTTGTCTGCCCAGAGGGCTTGGTCTGTGGTTCTTCCACTGACTTTGGCGCAATTCTGTGTGTCCTGAGTGGACCACAGCAGCTTTTAACCCCAGGCTGTTTGCACAACTGATGTGCCTCACCTTTCAGGGCACTGCATCCGACAGGAAATAAAGGGAGAGCACAGCCTTTCAGACAAATTCCATTTCCAGGTATCATATTTTCATCTCATTGTGGTTGGAAGGAATGAAATCATGGACTTGCACTAAGAAGGAGGCCCTTGCTTAGAACAACTGTCAACTTATTGGTTTTCCCAGCCTGTAGAAGAGTGGCTTAGCACTCGATAAATGTCTGCTGAGTCTGCTTCCAGAAAGGTCCATGTCTGAACCATCTGGGAGAGATGTGAAGACACTATCCTCCCAACTCTTTTCTGTTGGCATTTAGAATTTGTTAAAACCAAACAAAAGAGCCATTATATATTTTTTGGTGTGTGAGGGGAAAGTTTTACTTTTTGTTCTTTATCTTCTCTTGATGTTCCTTAGCTCAGCCTCTTCTTACAAACTGAGTCTCAGTGTCCATGGAATCGGACTAACAGGCCTCCTGTACCATTTGAGGATGAATGTCTGATGCCTTTTGATTGTTAAGCGTTCTGAGTGTTTCCAGCCTTGAGTGAGGCAATGAGAGATGGGTTGAAAAGAAGGCACAGTCTTTGCCCTGAAGGAGTGTCTAATCTCACTGAGATAAGATAGAGAACACCACAGCAGATCTTGGAAATCACAACAACCTAAAGTGCTAATATTTAAATTGCTTCCTAGGGATCATCCATTCCTAAGCACCCTATTAGCTCAAGTCCTCTTCACAACACACCAAAAGGCTAAGTATTAGGCTGGTTTTGTGGTTTTTGCTTTGTTGAAATTTGCTGTTTGATATTGCAATACATTCTTAAATAAGTGCAGTTATATGTCATTTTATATGTCATTTTAATGGGCATTTCTCGCTTCATGTTTCTGCTAATGACTTATTACTTGCTATTTATTTTATATTTATTTTAGAGTATGCTAACGATGTTAGACAAAAAGCAGATTTGAGCGATTTTCTTTTTGAGTTCAAAATGGGTCGTAAAGTAGCAGAGACAACTCGCAAAATCAACAATGCAGCCGGTCTAGGAACTGTTAATGAATGTACAGTGCAGTGGTGGTTCAAGAAGTTTTGCAAAGAAGATGAGAGCTTTGAAGATGAGGAGCACAGTGGCCAGCCATCAAAAACTGATAGCAACTAATGAGAGCAATCACTGAAGCTGGTCCTCTGACATCTACATAAGAAGCTGTTGAAGAACTCAATGTTGACCATTATGGTCATTAGGCATTTGAAGCACATTGGAAAGGTGGAAAAGTTCGATATGTCAGTGCCTCATGAGCTGACTACAAATCAAAAAGCTACCGTTGTGAAGTGTCATATTCTTTTATTCTATGCAACAACAATGAACCATTTCTAGATCAAGTTGTGACGTGTGCTGAAAAGTGGATTTTATATATAACAACCGGTGATGACCAGCTCAGTTGCTGGACTGAGAAGAAGCTCCAAAGAGCTTCCAAAAGCCAAATTTGCACCAAAGACAAGGTCATGGTCACTATTTGGTGGTCTGCTTCTGCTTTCTGAACGCCTGTGAAACCATTATATCTGAGCAGTATATGAAATATACTTCAGGTTGATGAAATAGACCGAAAACTGCAATGCCTGCAGCTGGCATTAGTTGACAGAAAGGGCCCAATTCTTCCCCACAACAACCGGCAACCATGTTACACAGTCAACACTTCAAAAGTTGGATGAATTGGGCTACAGAGTTTTGTCTCATCCACCATATTCATCTGTGAAAGTGTTAGTCACTCAGTCCTGTCAGACTGTGACCCCATAAACTGTAGCACACCAGGCTCCTCTGTCCATGGAATTCTCCAGGAAAGAATACTGAAGTGGATAGCCATTCCCTTCTCCAGAGGATCTTCCTGACCCAGGGATTGAACCTGGATCTCCTGCATTGCAGGCAGATTCTTTACCGTCTGAACCACCAGGGAAAACCTATCACCTGACCACTTGACAACTGACTACCACTTCTTCGAGTATCTTGACAGCTTTTTGCAGGCAAAATGCTTCCGCAACCAGCAGGAGGCAGAAAATGCTTTCCAAGATTTCCGTGAATCCCAAAGCATGGATTTTTGTGCTATAGGAATAAGCAAATTTATTTCTAGTTGGCAAAAATATGTTGATTGTAGTGATTCCTATTTTGGATTAATAAAGATGTGTTTGAGCCTAGTTATAATGATTTAAAGTTCACAGTCCAAAACCTCAATTACTTTTGCACCAACCTAATACTATTATTATCATCACCAGTCCCATTTTACAGATGAAAGTCAAGGTAAAAATCCATTAAAGAAATTTGACCAAGGCCATAGAACTGGCAAGTGAGCAGAGCTGGGGTTCAAACCTAAACATCCAGACTTGAGTGCTAGCACTCTCAGAGCTCCCCACATAGTGTTCAAAGCAGCGTGTGCAGTTGGGAGGTTGGATCAAGAGGCTGTCAGGGCTGGAGGGTCCTCAGAGTGTACTAGTCAGTGAGGGCTGGAGCCCTCAGACCTGCCCTCTCCAGATGTCTATACCTTATCTGCTGGGCTGAGCCAGGACAAGTTTGCCTGTTTTCTGGGAACCCTGCAAGCATGACTGAGAACAGATCTCCGAGTGCTTTCTTTCCCAGGGTTTCATGGCACACAATTATGGCTTTCATAAGGCATAGGCGGTGGGACATCAAGGCGGACTTTGGCTTTGTGTGGAGGCTTGGCAAAGCCTGAGGGGGAGGAATGGCTGCATTTGAATAGTCACACTTGATGCTCAGATGGCCTCTGGCCAAAACAGGGATGTCACCACACCCAGTGTCACTTTATCCTGATCATGAGCCAGATGGAATGGCTGTCCCTTATGTAATAGTCAAAGCTATATATATATTTTTACAGTTGTGGTAAGGGGACTGAGGTTCTTATTAACCATAGTTGAACCCTGGAAAACCTGAAGCCCAATCCCCTTGGCTTTATTTATTAATATTTATTTTTCTTTATTTGACTCTGCCAGGTCTTAGTTGTGGCATGCAAACTCTTAGTGGTAGCATAAGGGATTTAGTTCCCTGACCAGGGATCGAACCCCGGCCCCCTGTATTGGCAGCCTGGAATCTCAGCCACTGGACCACTGGGGAAGTCCCTCCTCTTGGCTTTACAACTCTAGTATATGAGGGCTGCAGCTTCCTTGGTAGCTTAGATGGTAAACGATCTGCCTGCCAAGCAGGATACTCAGGTTTGATCCCTGGGTCAGGAGGATCCCCTGGAGAAGGAAATGGGAACCCACTCAAGTATTCTTGCCTGGAGAGTCCCACGGACAGAGGAGCCTTTCGGGCCACAGTCCATGGGGTCATAAAAGAGTTGAACATGACTTAGCGACTAACCAGGGACAACAACATACGAGAGCTGCAAGGGACTGTGGAAATAGTCTGACCTAACCTCCTGAGCCTCTGAAGGGGAAATGGCATGCTGAAGGTCACACGTGGGATTTGGTGGCAGAGTCAGGTCAAGTCCCCACTGTGAGAAGGGATCCTGTGATGGTAGCTGGTTCAAGTGGTTGGTTTACATGGTTTGTTTTCCAGACTATGTTTCATTCATTTTGCCAAGTATTTATTGAGACTTCCCTGTACCTGGCTCTGACCTCAGACAGTTTATATTCTAATGAGGGAGCAGACAAAACAATAAACACAAAAATGGAAAACGAGGCAAGAGACTCAAATATATGTGCTAGGAAGGAAACAGAATAATGGGAGGGGCTGGCACTGAAGAGGTTGGTTTTGATTCCAGTCTTCCCACCTGGTTAGGATGATCTTGGCTATGAATGTCATCCAAATTGACACGCTGCCCACCCTTTGCACCTGGAAAGTGTGCTGTCATGGGGCCCTCAGCTTTGCGGTAGGCCCTGTCCCCTGCAGTGCACAGAAGGGTTGGGGTGGAGGACACATCCTCCGGAGGCATATTTTTTCCATATATGGGAGGCCACAGTCTGGGAGGCAGTTGTCTGGCCCCACGCCCAGGGGCGCAGGTGTTTTTGTCCTCTGACAGAAGCCCTAGACACTAAAGGACTAAAGCATGGGCACACCCTCAGCAAGGGAGGGGGTTGATTAAGTGCTAAATCCCCAGGGCTGGCAGGGCATGAGCAAGCAAGGCACAATGGGATCAGTGGAGCTGGGCGGTAACACCCTTCATCCTCTTTATGTGGCATTCATAGGGAGCCCATCACCTACTTTCACTTATACCCTTATTTCTCCTTTTCTTTTTGGCTGTGCCATGTGGGGTCTTAGCTCCCTGACTAGGAATCGAACCTGTGCATTCTGCAGTGGAAGTGTGCAGCCTTAACCACTGGACTGCCAGGGAAGTCCTACACTTAGTTCTTTGTTCAGTTCCTCACTCTTACAAGCATTCCCTCACTGACACTTCCTCACTGATACTCTCCTTCCTTTCATCCAACCCCCCAATCACTTGATCATTCCTTCATTCATCCAGTTCTCAATCTCGTGTTTACATTTATTGACTCAGACACCTGGGTACACCCACTGGGTTTCACTCAATTCTTCACTCCACATCAACTAACATTTCCTAAACACGTCCCCATGCTGGGCTCAACTAGAATCAGCCCTGGAGGGGGACAGGAGGCCCCAGTTACCTTATGGTTAAGGAGATTAGGGTAAGAAGACAGCAGTTTCATAAATGCCAAAACAAGATGTGAGGTGACAGCCATACACCCAGAGGCAGAGATGAATGGCTGAGGGGGTTCAACCAGCTGGTGCCTCTGGTGTCTCCCAGGCTTCTGTGCTGCCTCTTCCCTTGTGTGGCTGCAAGTGACCAGGTATACACGTTCTCACCAAGGCCTTAGGACCTCAGAACTCCTTAGGAATAGTGTTAGTGTTAACTGGATCCGACTCTTGGCGATCCTATGGACTGTAGTCTGTCAGGCTCCTCTGTCCATGGGATTCTCCAGGCCAGAATACTGGAGGGGACAATACAGAAAGAACGAGTGGGGCTGTGAGCCAATATGACTTTATTCTGGGGGATTTCCCTGGTGGTCCAGTGGTAAGACTCTGCACTCCTAATGCAGGGCATTGGGGCTGGGTTTGATCCCTTGTCAGAGAACTCGATTTTGCAATGCCTCACAGCATGGCCAGAAAGTTAAAAAAAAAGACAAAAAGACTTTAGTTTTGGATGCTGGAAATGGAATTTCATTTAATTTTTACACATCATGGAGTACTCTTCTTTTGAGCCTCTCTTATCCCCAACCAATTAAACCTGCAAAAATCCTCGCAGCTATGGGCTATACACAACCAGGCTGAAGGCAGCATCTGGCCAGTGGTCTGTAGTTTGCTATTTAAAGTGCTCCCCCAAATAAATGAATAGTGGATAATTTCCAGGTGTCAATAGCAGAAATAGTTTGTAGAGTATAGTCCTTCTCTGGCGACAGAGAGATGAGGGCCCAGTAAGGGCCTAATCTTAGGCATGGGGAATATGACTTTGAACATCAAGGGCAGACATTCTCCAGTCTCATTCACGTTCTGCCCACTTGAAAGGAATGCAAGAAAATGACTGAAAAATCGTGAATGCTCTCTATGACCTGGTATACACTGCTTCAAATATATTAACGGTTGGTCTTCCCAAGGCTTGCCCAGGACTTGGCACATAACAGGAAGTCAGCAAATCTTTATCGAATGAATGGCTGTCTGGCACGTGGTGGGCATGTCATGTTTGTGAGTAGAATGGGGAAGGCAAAGTGCCTTCCCTAATCAGTGGCAGCTCAGGTCGAGGTCAAGGCCAAGGCAGTGTGCAGAGCAGATAGCTCAGTTAGGCAGCTTGAACTCAGACCAGTGGAGGGAAGGGTCTGTTCCTGTGACTCTGCCCCCTCTTGTCCTCAGAGTTGCCTTCGACTCAGCCGTGAGAAAGCACATTGCCCTCGCTGATGTGTCTGGAAACAGACAACCTGGTGTTTGCAATGTTCTCTGCACCTGTAAGCAGGTTTTAGTATGCATTAGCTGTGCAATTTGCCACCAGGGCTGGATTGTTTAGGAGTGGGAAGAGAGGGAGAAGGATGGATATGGCATCTTCCAAAGCTTGTGCTTTGAAAATACAATAAACAACTTTTTTCCATGAAAAAAAGATGGCTAATTTCCCCAGAAGTTTCTCTTTCCTTTTCTTTTTTGAGTACATGATTACTCACTGAAAATAAAATTCCTCAAGCATTAACAAAGGACTGTGATAGAAGCTTTTATTTTGTTTTCCTTTGAGAGAAGTTTGCTAAGAGCAGGCTCCTTGTGCCTTCTGTGGAAACCCTCACTTACGGAGAAGGCTTGATTTTCAGCTATGACTTGAGAAAACATGAAAGCAGCTAATTTGCTGGAAAACCCCAGATGTACCCCTAGTCCAGTACAATTGCAGATCATGCCAGCTAGGGTGATTATAGAGTCACAGAATCTTGGATTATGGGCCTGTACATGGATGGCAAATACATGGCACACCTGCCTCCTTTTCCTACTCCTGGGCCCATGATAGACATTACTAATCAATCCCATCATTCCATCCCATTGAGCCTGGTTGCTGCCCTCGCTTTGCTCTCAAACTGTCCCTGCGAATGATCAAGTGAGTGTATGAGAAGTCCCACTCCTGCCACCTGGGTGGGGAAAGAGTATGGGCTTGGAAGAGAGTCAGACCCAAATCTTCTAACCCAAATCTTGAAATGTACTTGCTGCATAGTATTTAGCTAATTACTTAGCTTCTCTGGGTCACAGTTCCTCCAGCTAACATGGAAGTAATTACATCTCTTCATAGTCCTCCCAGAGCTGGTCTGTATATAAGACCCTGGCACTGGGCCTGACACCTGCTACTCATGACACAAAATTAGCTCCTTCCCCTCCGAGCTGAGCAGAGTGGAAAGTGGACCTGTCCCAACAATCCAGTCAATACGCAGGTTCCCTTGAGCCTCTCCATCCCGGGCACATGAGTCTCCAATTGCACGTGTCCAGTGATGGCACTGGCAAGTCTACCTCTCCTGCTTTTGGAAAGTTCCAGTTTCCTCCAAAGCTGTTATATTCTTGGCATGTGTTTGGGAAGAAGGGGCTGCTATTCAGAAAGGGCGTTTGCCTTGCACAGACCTCATGTTAGCTGCCATTAAAGGGAAAAAAAAATTAATTTAATTTTCTTTTAATGTTTTGGCCACCATCACTGTGGGTCTAGTTCCCCAGCCAGGGATTGAACTTGTGCCCCCTAAATTGGAAGCACAGAGTCTTAACCACTGGGCCACCAGGGAAGTCCCCTTCGCTGCCATTTATTCTGCATGTACTGTATGCCAGGCCCTGGGCTATGTCCTGCACATCAGCGGTCCACAGTTGGGGCTGATTTTGACCCTGGGGGACATTTGACAGTGTCTGGAGGCATTTTTTTGTTGCCACAACCGGTGGTGGGTGCTCCTGGCATCTAGTAGGTAGAAGCCAAGGATGCTGCTAAACACCCTGTGATGCAGAGGACAGTCCCCACAACAAAAAGTTAGCTCCAAATGTCAGCAGTGCTGAGGTTGAGAAATCCTTCTGTGAATATCTCATTCACTTTCCTAACAGGTCTGTGTGAAAGGTGCTCTTACTGAGTCCTTGCAAGTTTGAGCCACATGGACAAGGTCCCTGTGCCATTAAGGACTGTCCATGATCCCACATTTCTCTATACAACCCTCCTTGTCCCTGATTGTACCCCGCTTTTCTCTCTCTTGCCCTTCTATTTTATTTTTCCTCTCTTATTTTTCCTTCTTGCTGAATTCTGTCAGAGTGTGTGTGTGTGTGTGTGTGTGTGTGTATGTATGCTGCAGACCCCGGTGGCCTTGGGGATCAGCTACTCTTGCTCCCGGCTCCCATAGCTATAGTATCTGTGTTAAAGTGTCTGCAGTGCAGGCTGGGCCACTCCTTTTTTCACCCAGGCAGGGCTGGGGCTCCAGGATTAATTGGGCAGAATGATGATGTAAAGTTTAAGCTCTTGTTGGAGAAATGCTGAATCAAAGAAGCAAGCCAGGTTAATTACTGAACTTGCTTTGGTCACCAGAAACAAGAATGGCTTTTCCCCAGGGACCTCAGGGAACTTGGGCAGGCTTGAGATCTGAAACTGCAGGTCTCACAGGGCACCAAGAGCTGCTGTTTTCTGGTGTAACTTCAGGATAAAGTCACTGGGAGAGGAGAGGGACTTAATTCAACTTCTCCTTTCCCCTGGCCTACTCCCTTTATCCTTTAGGTCTCCACCTGAAGGTCACAGCCTCAGGGAAGCCTTTTCATAGGCTTCCCTGACCATGCGGAGTCTCTTCACTCCCCATTCTTCAACTTCACAGCACTTTGCACATCTATAACCATGTAATCAGGTATTTATAGTATTTTGATCAGTATTTGTCTTTCCTGCTGGTCTGGAGTGTCCATGAGCATAGGGACCATATCTGTCTGGTCCACTATATTGCCTGTGCCCAGTGCATGGGGGGACCCAACTGCTGCTTCACTGGTGGACCGTGAGGCACTTGGGCGACCAGATCAGGTAAGGATGTGGCTTAGAGAAAAAGCTGAAAGGTACCAACAGAAGATGGTGGAAATAAGACCTTGCCTCAGTCTCCACCCTGGTCTCCTCCTTTGTTCAGTCTTTTTTCCTGGCTTTTCTCCTATGGGTTCCCCTTGGAGTTACAGTTGAGAGGCTGAGCTGAGCAAGTACAATTGCCCCAGGGGCCCCTGGATACAAGCCCAAAGCCATACTCCTTCCCTACTTCCACAATTGTCATTGCCTCTCAATGAAACACAGGGACTTTTGGAAGCCTCTGCACTCCCAGGCAGGCTCTGACAGAGCATCCTTCTGAAGCGTGCTGCTGGTGAACGGCACGCTCTGCACAGGCTAGCCCCGGGGTACGGGCATGGGGACCTGACCCAACATTAATCACACAGTGAACATTTATTGAGCCATTTACCTCTGCCAAACCCTGGCCATTAGCTCATGTACACGCATCACCTCATTTTATCCTCACAGCAATCTTAAGAGGTTTTTTTTTTTTTTTTTAAAAAGAATCACTACACCAGTTCCATTTTACAGATGGAAAAAACAGAGGCCCAGAGAGATTGGTAACTTGCCTGATGTTATGCTGCTCAGTAAGAAGCAGAATGAGAGCTGATTGACCCCCAAAGCCCTTACTTTCATCCTCTCACTATACTACTTCTTCCTAAAGTGCCAAGCAGCTCTTTGTTAATAAGCTCTTAGAGAACTCTACCTGACGTTACTGGGCCAGAGAACGCTTTGCAGTAGCCGGAAAGGAAACAGGACTCTTGTGTAAAAGAGGGACGACCGGAGGAACCACAACCATGACCATCATTAACTAAATAATAGGAACAGTTCTTTGGGTGCCATTTACCTTTTGAGTGTGCTATTCACTAACAGAGCAACAGAACCCTCGGGTCTGTTTTATTATTCCACCTGGAAGATGAGAAAGCTGGGACCTAGAGAGGCAAAATGCTTGCCCCAGGGCCATGTGGCTGGATGGGAGGGAGCCCTTGGGTCAGACTCTTAGGCCTAACTGGTGACGCAGTGGCACGTCAGGTGGTGACAGCATGGGTGCTGTGCCGAGAGCTGCTGCTGCAGCCTGGACGACCTGGCTCAAGGGTGAGGCATTAAATGCTGTAGTAAAAGGACTTTTCATTTGGTCTTAAACTGCAATTAGTTTATTTTATTTCGGGGAAAGACATTGACTCTTATGGAATCACCACTTCCTACCAATTTTCTTACATATAAAATGAGACAAGATCACTCTCATGTCAGTCAGGAGTTGTGAAAAATATACCTTAGGGAATTCAGATTGGAAGGGTCACATAGATCTTGGAAAATGTCTGGCTCATTGCCTGGTTTAAGCCAGGGGTTCTCCTCAATCACACCAAATGATGCTATGTTCTAAACCAGGGGTCCCCAGCCTCCAGAATCGAATGCCTGATGATCTGAGATGAAGCTGATGTGATAATAATAGAAATAAAGTGCCTAATAAAAGTAATGTGCTTGAAGCATCCTGAAACTATCCCACCTGCCTCCCGCCTCTGAGGTCTGTGAAAAACTGTCTTCCACGAAAGCGGTCCCTGGCGCCGAAAAGGTTGGGGACCACTGTTCAAAACGCTCTGCTCGGAGGCAGGCAGGTAAAAACAATGGCGGCAGCTTAGTGGGTTATGGCTCATCCCTGAAAAGACCCTGGGTGGAAGCACCTACCCATTTTGCAGATGAGGACTCGAGGCTCGGTGGGATAAGGTGCTTAGTTCATTGTCACTTAATCATTAGGAGGTAAGGCCATGGAATGAAGCTTTGAGAAGGACTCAGAGCCCTTCTATTCATACCAAGAGCCTTTCCTCTATAGGGAAACATAAAAACCACCCCAAATCTAACAGCAGTCTCCATAGGCTCCTTCAGCATTTTCAGCACTGGGTTTCTAACAGTCTATACAATGGGAGCGATTTCTTCTTGGCTCTCATGAGATCCTTCCTGTGCTGATTTATGCTTTCCCTCTTGCAGACACGTGAACACAAAACCAGTCTCTAAACCCACGTTTGGAAACATAAAGTCATCTCCTTATCCCCACAGCAACCCAGAAGCCCTTTCTTCTCCAGGCAGACCAAACCCAGTCTTAGCCCAGCTGTGAGGGCCGATCCTCAGGAGGGTGAACACATGGCTGCAGAGGCCAAGTTGAGGAGGTGGCCTGAGGGCAGTGATAAGGTTGTAAACAAGGAGACTGGCACAGGCAGGTGGGGAGATTAGCCTAGCTGGCAGCGACCAGTGGAAAAAAGGGTAGCAGTTCAGGGGTAGCAAACATGCCAGAAAAGAGAAGGTGCTGAGAAATGAGTCCTGTCTTTGAACCAGGGGAACGCCCGGGAACAAACAAGGAAGACAGAGAAAGACAAACGTGGAGCAGGTGGTAGAGAATAAATACATAGTGGTTAACTTTGGATTCCCCAGTAGACGCTGAGGGCCTACGATATGCAAGTTTGGAAATCACTGTGAGATGATTTATTTAAAAGTCACAGGATAGGATCTTACACATCATCAGCTCTTAGAAAGTAGTAATCATTCTTAAAGAAGCATTGTAATTTAAAATTCAGGAGGGCTGACAGATTTAGAATGTTACCTTTTTGCAACCCCCAGTAAATGGTCATGAATGGCTCCTCATGAATGGAGGCGGGGAGTGTGTTGACACTGGATAGCCATAACCAGTAATACCCAGAATGTGGAAAATGCAACAAGACAAATGACTTGGCTCTTTTGTACATGTCCATAGCAAAGGATAAATAAGAGACAGAGAGAGAGAGAGAATAAAAGCAAAAGGATCTGAGAGAGAGAGTGGATAAAAGCAAGAGGACCTGTAGGATAAAAGAAATCTAACAGACACATCAACCCAATGCAAGGTGTTTACATCATTCAGATGCCATTGAAACAAACCATCTTGTAAGAAAACCATGTATAAAGCAAATATAGAAATTGGAACATGGGCTGAATAATGCTTTAAAGAAATTACTGTGATAATGGGATTGTGCTTGTGTTAAACTCTTAGGGAAAAATACTGATATTTTTAAAGAGACGGATGAAATAATATGATATCTGAGTTTTGGTTTAAAACAATTGATGGGGGAGCAGGCTCATGAGTGAGGATACGGCTGAAATAAGATTGATCCAGGAGTGGATAATTGCTGAAAGGGTGATATGTACAGGAGGGTTCATGGTGTTCTTTTTTTAACTTTTGTATATTTTTGAAATTTCCTGTTACAGAAAAGTTCCAAAAATTTACAGGAGAGTGATTTAAGAGAAATCTAGCAACTAACTACTAAGAAATTTTGACTGCTAACATTTTTGAGAGTAATAAAAATGGAAGCCAAACACTTTATATCCGTTTTACATCTTTTGATTTTCCCAACAACTTTGTGAGGTAGGAGTTCCTCCTCTTTTCTTGATGGAAACTGAATGAAGCTTAGAGTGGCTCCTGACTTGTCTGAAGTCTCACCACTGGGATGGGTGAGAGGTGTCTGGGCCTAAGGCTGGAGGGGTTTCCCCTACGTGACACTGCTTCTCTAGGTGGCTCCTAACTGTTCTTTACCCAAGGATCTGGCAAAGCAGAGGGTGGCAGAGGCCCTCTGGTTCTACTCTGTGTCTTTTTTTTTTTTTTTTGCTTTCAGATGTCTGCCAGGGAAGTTCTGCTAAGGCATTAACTGATAATGTGTGAGCACAGTTTAAGGGGCTGTCTTCACCTAAGGGGTGCGCTCTTGACAATTTAATAAAGATATCTCAAGCACCTGTTAGGTTCCATAGAAGGTACTTTGGGACAGATAATGAAGACATGATACAGAACACTTGAGGGGCCAAGTGTCCATTTAATGGAGCCTCCCCACCTTCCACCCATGACTCTTTGTAGTCAATTTGGCCAGTTCAAGAGAGCTCCGACAGCATCATTAGTGAGTAGGGATTTGCTGTGTGAAAATTTTAAAGACAAAAGAAATTTATATTGGGAGAGATCAAAATAAGAATATAAGCATAGGGTTAAGCTTATTTCTGTAAATTACCTTAGATGGAGGATTAGCTAAGAATCTTAAACATATATTAGCACTGAGACTGTGTCCAAAGAAAGAAAAAGATCTTACTACTCAGTAAAAAGCATCTCTCATGGGCATCCTGGGTACTGGAAATTCGGGTAGGGAGACTTCTCCAAAAGGTGGAGACAAAGGGACGTAGGAGACCTGGACTTAGAGCTGAAGCTCCCAGAGACGGCTTCATTCAGGATACTTCAGATATTAGATCAAAAGGAAAGCCAGCTTTATAGACCTCAGAATTCCCTAAGGCGCACGATAGCTCATCTTCCCAGGAGCCAGGGAAACGATGCTTAGACTGGCTGTTACCAGCCTGGGATGGGATGTAGGAGGCCTGAGTGTGGGAACCGCACAGTAAGGAATGATTTCAGTGACCTGCCTTCCCCTCTCTGTCTTACCTCTTTTGTTTTCTGGGGAATCAGAAGAGTGGAAGGGGACTGGTAGTTACTGGGTTGGCAAAAGTTCCCTGAATGAACTTTTTGGCCAACCTATTTAAGTAAATTAGAGGCCTCTGTCTTTGTTTTTGATTCTTGAGGCAAAATATGCTATTAGAAAACTTATTGGGGTTTTGGAATGTCAACAGTAACATAAATGAATAAAACTCCAATTCTGCCCCGAAGAAGTTTACAATCTAGTGAACCTTTAAGATATATCTGAGGTACTTCCAGCACAGAGAACACAACTGTAGACAATATGATGTGAACACAGGGGAAGAATGAATTCTGCAGAAGAGGAGTGGCAGGAGTTTCCTTGAAGAAATAGTATGCATACAGGGCTTGGGGTATGGGTGTGTTTGTGACAGGCAATTGCACCAAAAATAAATTCTAGGAGGAGCAACATTTATTTATTTCACAAACATTATTCATTGCTCAGAATAATGCAGGCACTATGCTGGGTACAAGGACAAAAAGCCAAGAGGTGGCCCAGTATCTACTGTGCTCATGAATGCTGAGGAGATCACTGCAACTTTTGTGTGTGTATGCTCATGTGTGGATTTCCCAGGTGGCACTAGTGGTAAAGACCCCGCCTGCCAATGCAGGAGACGTAAGAGACTTGAGTTTGACCTATAGGTCAGGAAGATCCCCTGGAGGAGGGCATGGCAACCCACTCTAGTATTCTTGCCTGGAGAATCCCATGGACAGAGAAGCCTGACAGGCTACAGTCCAGAAGGTTGCAAAGAGTTGGATATGACTGAAGTGACTTAGCATGCAGGTCTGCATGCTCATGTGTGCGCGTACAGGGGAGAAGCGGGGAGGCTGGAAAACTATAGTCAGATCAGGGAGGGTCTGGAGTGCCCTTAACTATTTAGGAGAGAGAGCACAGATCTGCCCTCAAATCCTGGGTCTTTCCAGCTTTAAGTCTTTGAAAAAGTTTCCAGATTTTTCTGTCCCATAGTTTGGACTGTTTGGTAAAATGGGCATATGAACACCTACTCTGAAGAGTTGTGAGAAGAGTCATAATGTCTGTACATCATCTCTTATAGTTTCTTTCTTCTTTTCTTTTTTTCTTGAGAGTTATGTCTTATTTGGCGAACATTTTTAGGGCTGAAGCAGCATCTCAAGTAACCCTGAGAGAACTGCTCCGAGGAGGCAAGGGAAAAAGTTTTATAGTTCCTGACTTTCAGTGGCCATTTAATTAATGCCAGTATTACTGCCTCTGAAGACTGTAGGGAGCAGGAGATGCAAGAGATGCAGGTTCAATTTCTGGGTGAGGAAGATCCCCTGGAGGACGGCATGGAAACCCACTCCTTCACTGGGAGGAGAAGCAGTGTATCAGATTTGGGTTCTCAAGTGCATGGAGGCCACAATGGGGAGAATAAAGCTAACAAATGCCTTCTTCTCTGTGTCTGTAGCACTTCACATGTGTCTTAGTTCTGCATGTAATTACTCTGGACTTCTGCTTTCTAAACTATAGTGCCCGTGGTGGATTCATGTCAATGTAAGGCAAAACCAATACAGTATTGTAAAGTAAAATAAAGTAAAAATAAAAATTAAAAAAAACTATATTGCCTCCCATCTTTATAGATTTTTGCCATATCTACTTCCCACTTGTACCTTGTTAACATACTGTTCTTTAAAAACAAAAGCTTTAAAATTTTAATAAAGCAAAATTTTTTCATAGACTTCTGTGAACATAAAACTGGCATCTCTTTTGTGATACGGAAGATAACCATCCAACAACATGATAAAAGCATACAGCGTTATGAAGTTCAGACATGGGCAACTGGTGTCTGAAGCCTTGCTCTCTCTTGCTGATTCAAGGAGATTAGTACCCTGGTACAGGGTGTTCCAGAAAGACCAGCACCAAACTGAGACTTTCTGATATCACCAAAAGGCTTGGGGAAAACTGGAAAGGGAATACCTGTCGCTATGACAGTTCTTGGTTGCAAAATTCCAAGTATCTTCATGACTGAAGTCAGTGCCAACAGGGTCCTCATCTCATTTCAGGAAGTCCTAACTCCACTACAATCATTTATGTTTTATAGCCCTGCTAGACTGTGAATTCCTTGGGGACAAAAACTTACTCCTGCTGCCTTTAGTGCTGTGAATAAAACATGGGCACAGTTGGTAGTTCATAAAGGAACAAAGTGATATTAAATGAAGACCTTCTTGAGGTGCAGAAGGCTTAGGGCAAATTCTTTACTGAGGGGTGGGCAGGGAAGAGAATAATGGAAGGCCTTGGAGTCTACAGGGAGTCAAATGAAGATATGCAAGAAAAGAGAGGCTAAAGACTTTCAAGATAATCAACATTGATGTAATGGTTTTGCCTGATGACATCTTTGCTGATGGCATAGTGGAGTGACAAGAGTCCATGAGCCAGAGTCACATGATTCTAGGGTCAATACAGACTCTTACTGGTCACTAATTACATGAACTTTGGCCAAACCATTTTTCTTTTGGGGCCTTAATTACTTTGCTATAAAGTGGTAAGAATACGTCTCCTACAAAGGCTCTTACCGTATTTTAGAATGCAGGGCAGCACTCAGGAGACTGGCAAGAAAGAAAACCCCTCCCTCCTCCTGTCCTTTCTTCCTTCTTTCCCTCCCTCCTTCCTCCCCTCCTTCCCTCCCTCCTTCCTATCCTTTTACTTTCAATAAATGTTTGAGATTATTATTGCTGTTCTTATTGTTTTGGTATAGAATACCTAGGACTTGCTATGGTTACTAGTACACTGTAAGCACTCAACAGATGTCTACTGGCTGGAAGAGTTACAATGACCTGTGGTCTTTCTATAGAAAACAATTCCTCCTCCCGTCTTCCCTCTCTATGTATATGTCACTACTATCTGCCCAGATGTTTAAGTCAAATGTCTTGATTCCTTGATTTACTGAGAACCTACTAGGGACTATGTACCACAGATGGTGCTGGGATGTGGAAGGAAGGAGGGGCTTGAGAAGCCAGATCCAGTCACAGCTCTGAAGGACATTAGAGATAAAGGAAATAGGAGACCTTGTCACTGGCTCAACTTGCTCCTCATCTTTAGATATAGCTCTTAGGTGGGACATTTTACAAGGGTGTTTTTGACAATATCTGGGCAAATGTAGAAAGACTGATAATCCCACACCATCTGAATCTAGAAAAGGCTATCAGAACTGTGCAGTGGTTCCTCGGGGACAGGATATGCCAAAGCTACACTTTGGAATTCTCACCATTTGTGAAAATTAAGAAGAAATACTGTTGGATTGATCAAAAAGTTCAGTTGGGGTTTTTCATAAGATGGTACAGAAACCTGAATGAACTTTTTGGCCACCTAATACCTGGGCTTCTCAGGTGGCATTGGAGGTAAAGAATCCACCTACCACTGCAGGAGACGCAAGAGATGCAGGTTCAGTTTCTGGGTGAGGAAGATCCCCTGGAGGAGGGCATGGCAACCCACTCCAGTACTCTTGCCTGGAAAATTCCATGGACAGAGGAGCCTGGAGGGTTACAGTCCATGGAGTTTCAAAGAGTCAGAGACAATTGAGAGCAGTGTTAGTTAGTTTTTAGTTAATACTTATTTGGAATCCTGCTAGGATTCTCTACTTTGGTCTCGCCTCTCTGTCTATGAGATGAATTGACCAGGAAAAAGAATTTAAAAAGCACATGAAAAGTGACTCTTGGCTAAATCCTTTGGAAAGCTAACTTAGAGCTGAGTGAGCTAGCCTAGGTCTCCCTAGCCTAGCTAGCCTAGGATGTGGGCTGTGCTTCCTATACCTATGTCTGTATAGAAAGCACAGTTTCAGAAAATTCTGCTGGTCTTTCACTTAAGTGTGTTACTAGGTCCCCACGTTGGAGAATGTGTGTGTGTGTGTATAGGGAGTGTTGAACTTTGGGCACAAACTGTGTGTGTACTTGTAAAAAAGTATTTGGAATGTGTGTGTAGGAAGTGAAGGAAATCCATGTGTTTTTAATGAAGGAAGAGTGTATAAGCAGGGGAGAGTGTAACTGTATGTGTGCGCCGTATGGATGTAAGGCAAGCGGCGGGCAGAATGACATCCGCAGCCAGCCCTCTAGAGATGCAGACGTGGCATAAAGTCTGAAGTGCTGTTGGAAGTGATTGTTTTCCTTTTAGACCAGCTCACAGGTCTTTGAGGAGCCCTTGACTTTCTCCTCCTCCTTGTCTTGTTAAAAACGGATTAGAGTCCAATTAAGTCATTTAATCCCAAGGTAGAGAATCATGTTTAAAAACAAGATTTACAGCTTAAAAAAAAATTGCAGGTTGAGGTTTGTCCTTTCAAGTTGCCACCTGCATGGTTCCAAGGAGTGTTTATAGCAGAATACCTGACATGCAGTTCTTAATTACTTTTCCTCATATCTCGGTCCTTCATCTTTTAAAGCATCCTTCAACCTAAATAGCCTCATGCTGTTAGAAGTATGTCTGTGTGGCCGGGTGGTCAGGATTGCCTTTTGGCTTATCTCCCTACAGTAGGCAATTCAGGGGCCAGGCTTAATAATAACAGTGTTAATATTAATAATAATAGTATTAAGAGCTAATGCTTATTGGGTACTCAGTATGTGCCAGGCATGGTACTAAGCACTTTATATGTATTATCTTATTAAATGAGTCATAGGAAAACACCACGGCTGGCTTCATGAGTGTGTGACATGTGTAGTCACGTGGGGCTCTCTCATCCAAAGGGCCCTTCACTTGGTTTGATGCTCTGCTGTTGCCATCTTGAAATTCTTAATCATTTTTGACCTGCATTTTCACTTTTCATTGAGCCTTGTAAAGTATATAGCTAGTCCTGAAAACACCCAATAACCCATAGTTTCTCTTTTTTTCTTTTCCTTCCCTTCCATGTGATGTCTGACACATTGCCAGAGGATGAAACAGTGAATGTCAGACTGTGATCCCAGAAACCATGCTATTATTGCTCAGGAGGGATCTTCTCTAAGGGGCAGGAACCGTGCCATGGCTCTTTGCATGGGAAAGCAACCCCCTGCCTCTAAACCTGTCTTTTCATTTGTAAAGCAGGGGTAACAATAATAATAATAATACCTAGGTCATAGGCTGTTTCAAGGGTGAAATGAGATCATGTAAAGACAGCTCTGACATATAATACATATGACATTAGTTATCATTAACGCATTATAAGGGCTTAGAAGGTACTGAATATCCAACATTGCCTGTGACATGGTGTGGACCACTTGCCCAACTCCAGAGTGGCCTTCTCCTGGGGGTTTGTTCCCTACCTGTCCCACGGAGCTGGGAGAAGCATCCGCTTTCTCCGCATGCTGGGTGATCACAGAGGGGTTGCTGGAGCTGATGAGCACTGGGGTGCTGATCTCCACCATGTGGCGCCCCGAGGGAGAATGCACCATCCTGTTGAGGGTGTTCAAGGCTGTTGTGATGGAGAACTGGCCGGGCCCCTTCCTCCTGGATCCCGGGCCCCTTCGGAGGGTGGGTGCATTGGTTGCCTTGCCTCTGGAGGGGGAGGACACCAGGGACAGGTTTTTCGTGTGGGATGATGGTCGGCCTTTGTTCTTCTCTAGGAGGTGTCTTGCGGTGAGGTTTGGCTGAAAAGATGAAAGATCCAATACGAATTTAGTCATCCTGACCTCGTGTGAGCAGCTCTACCTTACCCAGGCTGGTCTGAAGCCAGCTCCAATGCCACCACGTCAAGTATCACTCCTTGGACAGTTTCCGTCTTTTATCCATAAGTCCCAATCCCTCTACCATATCAATCTTTTCTCACAACTCTCTTGCAATGTAGGTACAACTCTACTGAGGGCTGAAGAATTTAAAACAAGCCATGATACTCTGCTCTGATTTGCCTATCTCTCTGAGCATCATCGAAGCTTCCCTTACCTGGAAGACCCTTCCCTTTTCTTCTAGCTCCCCCTGAGTCACCCCTCCCCCAACCTTGACTCAGCTGCTTGTCCTTCTCATTGTTCCCGAAGCTCCCATGGTTTCCCACTGCACACTGCAATCATTTGCCTTCCTTTCCTTCACTGGACTGTTAGCTACCTGAGGGCAGGGTGTTCTCTGCTGTATCCCAGGGTGGGTGTTCCATAAGTATTTGTGGAAGAATGGGTGGATGAAGTTGCTCAAGTTCATACATTTGATAAGTTTGACCAGAACGTAAATCCATTCAGGACCCTGGATCGTCTAAGGCTAAGACCATCTTTTACTGCTTCTTTTAAATACTTTGATCTCCATCCTCTCTTGTTCTATACCTCTTAGTGCTGGTACATCAGAAAAACAGACAGACAACCTTACCATGATTTGTGGTGTAAATATCTACCACTGTCTCGCATGTAAGCACTGTCTAGCAGGATTCCTGTAAACCTAACAGCAGCCCTTGCCATCGAGTTTCAGCTGGTTCTAGTACCAGCACCACCACTGACTGTACTGTATTTTTTGAATATTCCGCCTTTCAAGCAGCCCATGAGTTCATGTCCTTCAGAAATCGGAAATATGCTGACAAATGGGGTGGTGGGAATAAACTTTCCAGGACAGTTAAAAGTATCTTCATCATGATGCTTGTCACCAGTTGCTCTCTAAAATTGCACATCTCATTCTAATTCTGAAATTCAACCATAGAGGGAAAAGGGAATGTGCTCATTTAAGAAATGTTTTTTCATTAAGAAGTTTCTAATGAAAATGTTCAGATGATTAAGATGATTAATAGGGTTGAGATAGAGAATTTTAAAGAAGATGTAGTTTCTGTCTCCAGAAGCTTATACTATTGGGGAAAAAAATCATCAAATGGGAAAGGGGCATTATTACTTTAAAGATAAGAGAGTTGAGGCCCCAAAGGGGTGATTTATACATGGTAGAGCCAGAACATAAACAGCTAAACAAGAAAATATCAGGCAGGGACTTCCCTGGTGGTCCAGTGGCTAAAACGTCCTACTCCCAATGCAGAGGGCATGGGTTTCATTCCTGGTAATATTATAGGAGCTATTCATAGATCCTATAAGCAGCAACTGAGAGTTTGCCTGCCAAAACTAAAGATCCATGTGTCACCACTAAGACCCAGCACAACCAAATGAATAAATAAATAAAGCTCAGGCGGTAATAAATGCTCTGATGTGTCAGAGAGTGACAGGGGGAGGAGGCCCCAGATTTGGGGAGTTTGGTGAGGTGTCAAGGAAGACCTGCTGAGAAGGTGACATTCAAGCTAAGACACAGATGCCAAGAAGGAACCAGCCATGTGAAGATGGGGATAAAAACATGCCAGGTAGCAGGGTAAGCTAATGGAAAAATCCCCAAGAGGGGGCAAGCTCAGACTGTTTGAGAAAAAGACATGAAAGAATCAGAAAGGAGAATGGTCTAGAACGAGCGAGGAGCAGGTGGTAAAGAGGAGACCATGGAGACAGGCAGGAGCTGTATCACACCAGGCTGGGAGGCTTCAAGTTTATTCTAAGTGTTACAGGAAGCCTTTGGCAGGATTGGGGTAGAAGGGTGACATGATCTGATTTATGCCTTTATTTAAAAGCTCATGCTACGGTTTGGCAGTTTCTTACTTAGCATCTGACCCAGCAGTCCCACTCCTAGGTAATTGCCCAAGAGAAATGAAAACTTAGGCTCACTCAAAAACTGGCATGCAAGTGTTTATAGCTGCTTTAGTGTTAGCTGCCAAACAACTGGAAACAACCGCAGTGTCTTTCAGCTGGTGAGTAACTGACTGGCACATCCCTACCATGGAATATGACTTGACAATAAAAATGGATGAGCTTCATATACACCCAACAACATGGGTGAACCTCAGAGGTGCTATGCTAAGAGAAGGGAGCCAGACTCCGGACGCTACATTCTTTTCTATTTCATTTCTATGACCTTCTGTAAAAGGAAAACTGCAGGGGCAGAACATAGATCAGTGGGGTATCCGGGAGCAGGAGTCAGGGAAGGAGCTGACTTCAAAGGGGCAGTCTGCCTTCGTATTTTTGGGGATATGTAGGAACTATTTTACATCTTGATGGTGGTGTGGTTATACTGTATACATTTATCAGAAAAGCAGAAAGACCTGTTAAGAGGCTACTCCATTACTTGGTTAGAAAATGACTGTGGCTTGACTAATAGATTGGAGACAAGTGGACAGATTCCAGGGCCTTTCAGGAGGCAGATCCACAGGATTGGGAGTTTGACAGAAGCATGGGGTCGGGGAGAGGAAGTGGTTATTCATCATGTCCCACTTTCTGATTTGTGTGTCTAGGTCAGCAGTAGAGCCATTTGCTGGATCAAGTAACATTTGTTGATGAGGAGCAATCATGATGTTGGGAGACGGTGGTTAAGTTGTCCCTTAAAAGAGCAAATTTTACTGTATATAAACAAAAACAAATGCATCAAAAGCTCATTCTGGCTGCTATTCAGAAGCGTCAGGCCAGAAGGAGGGTGATCAATTGGGAAATTACTGAAGTTACTTAGGGCAGTTCTAGTGGAAGCCTGGACCATGCCTCACTTCCCCCCAGAGCATGCCTCCTGCTACTGTTCCCCCAGGAAGGGGATAACACACCCTCTGAGCTGAATGAGTAAAGTTCTTTCTGGTCATTCACAGCCACAATGAAATAAATATATATTTTTTCTGGTTCCACTTAATTTTTCTGTCCCTAGGTGAGCAACACTGTGAGTGTTTTCCATCAGCAACACAGACAGAGTCCCATGTGACTGTAGGTCTTTGCTGTCCTCTGCCAGTGTGATTAATAGCTCAGTCGGGGAAGGACTGCAGAGCTCTTCAATTTGCACTCACTCATTCAAAACAATATCCTTGAGGTTCATTGGGCTGAGCGAGGTTCACATGACCCAGGCAGGCCCCGCAGGAGGAGTCCTGACAAAAACTGGCATAAGCTTGGCATTTGTTTTAGCACCTTTTATCCAGGTGCAATTCAATAAGTCAAATGATACATTAACAAGAAAAATCCTGTTGATGCCAAAAACGCCCCACCTTGCTGCTCCCAGAAGGAAGCTCTCCTTCCTTCCAGTTGTTCTGCATGGCCTTGGTGGTTCAAAACTTATTTAAAGAGTTCTCAGCAAGTGCTGGTCTTAATGAAATGACTGGAGTCAACATTTAAGTGCTGCTTTAAAAAGCTCAATTTGGATTTCAAGTAATTTTTGAAAACCAGGTTTCCAGATTAGAGCAACCACTTGATTATCTTTCCCCCTCCTAGCAATTAGAAGAACAAATGAAGCGATGGCTAGTTTGATGATGATCGTGAGGGTTCTTGTAATCACTAATTTTAGAGGTGGAGTGGTGGGTATCCAAATGAATAATCATTAAATGCAGACGTTTTGGGAAAGAAGGGTATCAGAAATGGGTAATAAAATCAATGATGCCTTGTTTTCCCATACTGATGAAGAAGCTTCTTGAAATAATACAAGGGACTATGCAAGCTCTAATCTACAAAAATTTAAGCACCTCCTATGCATCCAGCTAGGGATTAGTTGAGGGGCCTCCCTGGTAGCTCAACTGGTAAAGAATACACCTACAATGCAGGAGACTCCAGTTCAATTCCTGGGTTGGGAAGTTCCCCCGGAGAAGGGATAGGCTACCCACACCAGTATTCTTGGGCTTCCCTGCTGGCTCAGATGGTAAAGAATCAGCCTGCAATGCAGGAGACCTGGATTTGATCCCTGGGTTGAGAAGATCCCCTGGAGGAGGGCATGGCAAACCACTCCAGTATTCTTGCCTAGAGAATCCCATGAACAGAGGAGCCTGGTGGGCTACAGTCCATGGGGTTGCAAAGAGTCGGACCTGACGGAGAAACTGAGCTCAGCACAGGGATTAGTTGTAGCTGATCTCTGTCCTTGGAGACATAACCATCATCTCCCAAACATCATAATTGCTCCTCTTCACCAAGTGCTGCCTCATCCAGCAGATGGCCCTACCACTGACCTAGGCACACAAAGCCAAAAGTGGGCTGTTATCTCTGACCACTTCCTCTCCCTCGTCCCCTGCTCCTGTGGATCTACCTACTAACAGGTCCTGGAATCTGTCCACTTGTTTCCAATCTGCTAGTCAAAGCCACAGTCATTTTCTAACTGAGTGATGGAGTAGCTCATGATCTTTCTGCTTTTAAAAATAAAAAGTTTTTTTTAAAATGCAGGATATCCTCCTCAAATCATTTTTTCCCACTGCATTCAGAGCAATCTTTAAGAAACCCCAATCTGGACTTCCCAGGTGGGTAAAGAATCCACCTGCCAGTGCAAGGCACATGGGTTTGATCCCTGCTCTGGGAGGACTCCGCACGCCATGGAGCAGCCAAGCCTGTGTGCCACAGCTACTGAGCCTGAGCTCTAGAACCCATGAGCCGCAACTACCCAGTCCACGTGAAGCAACAAGTGAAGCCTGTGGGGCTAGATCCAGTGCTCCCCAACAAGAGAAGCCACCACAGTGAGAAGCCCCTCTCTCCACAGCTAGAGAAAGCCCATGTGCAGCACCGAAGGCCCAGCACAGCCAAAAGGTAAAAATAATCAAAAAAAGAAACCCAAACCTGGTGGAGTCACTGCCTCATTTTAAATATTTCAATTGTGCCCACTGATTTCTGGGTCAAGTTCAAACTTCTTATGATATGGCAGGAATGCTCAGCAAATATTCCATGTGGACCCCTATACTTCTCAGCTGGTTTCAGGACGGAAGGGACTATGTGACTCATTCAGGCCAATGAACCATGAGTAGGAGTGACCAACGTCACAGAGCTGAGGCCTTTGCTGGTATACAACTCCCTCTTCTTTACTCTTCTGCTGCCATGAAACCTAGGAAGTCCATGTGTTCCAGATGGCATAGCTTTAAGATGGCACAGCCTCCTCCTGCAGCATTCCTCAATGACTCTCTGAGCACAGCCTCTCACCATTGCGTGGTGAGCAAGTAATATGGATTGGGTATAGCTTTTCTTGTGAAGCCACTGAGATATGGGGGCTGTTGATTACCATGGCATAACCTGGCTCATCCTGACTAATTCAGGAAGGTTTACAAGGTCCCCTCTGGTCTGGTTCCCATTTGTTTCCCTGGTTTTGTTTTCCTGTCTCTCTCTTACTCTCTAAGCTTCAGCTCTAGTATTTTTTCGTTCTTTGGAGGCTACCACACTTCCTTATCCTGCAGGACATTTGCACATGTTACCTCCAGTCCCCAAAACTCTCTTCCCTCCATTCTTACCTAAACAACTCCTAATCATCTGTCAGATCTTGGCTTACAAGGCATCTGCCAACACCCTACTCAAGTAAGTTGCACATCATACCCTCTTCCCCCCAGTAATTCCCTCTCCTTCACATTTTGCATCATTCATCACACTTATAATTACTCATTAATGTCTCACCTTACAGTCCTTGAAATTAGGGACCCATATCTAACTTGTATCACTAGAACTTAGCACAAGACCTGACACAGCAGGCATTCAATGAAAAATTAGTTGAATGATTGAATATATATTTAGGATGAGGGATGAGGTCATGTTGAAAGGATGGTTTTCTGAGTTTTTACCTGGTCAGTTGGAACACTTCCCAAATATTTTTTCATTCATTTGCTTGTGAAGCTAAAATTATTATTATTTAACAAAGTATCTGCTCTGTGTTGGGCTAGCCTGTGAAGTACAATCCACATATTCATCAGGTGTTCAGAGAAGAAAGAGACAGCTGAATGCTCCAACTAGTTACTGGAATTTTATGGAAAAATAGGTTTCTAGCTGAGCCTCATAAAATGAGTGAAACTGAACAAGAAGAGAACTGGGTGGGTATAGCTGGATGGGGCTTCAATAAGAGAAAAAGCACTATCATTTCGTGGTGAGAGTAGGAGGCCCAGCCTCTCTGGGCCCTTCCTCTTTCCCTCCCTTCCATCTTTCCTTCCTTCCATACAGATTGAGTAGGGGGTGGTATAGAGGGAACCCAACAACTGGGCTGTGTTCTGGGCACTCCTTTCACAACCTGCTCTGGCTCTTCAAATGGAAATGCTGGTCCCTTCTCTGCAACTCGGCCTCTGCTTTGTTTCACCCCACCCTACTAGAGGGCCAAGAGTACACCTTTTACTTCTTTTATAGCTTGGCACTGCTCACTTTTAAAGCTTTGTGCTTGGTAAGCACTCCACAAATGTAGTTAAACAATGAAATCTCTCTTTCAAATTGGTGATAACCTGCTTCAAGCTGGGGTGGGGCTGACAGCTAGAGAGGTTAGAGGCTATAGATGATATATTATCTGGAGAAACAGGGAGATAAGCTAACAGGTGTTCGTTCGTTCTTTTAGAGTAGAAAAAAAATTAGAAGTAATATGTGCTAATTTCTGAAGATTTACAAAATACAGGGTGGGAGAAAAAATGAAAATCATTTAGAATCATACCATCTGGTGATCACCAGTGTTAATATCTTGGAACATATTCTTCCAGTCCTTTATCCATTTATGCACACACACATACATTTATAAAGCTAGTTTCATGCAGTTACTTTGTTTTTTTAAAATTGTGATGAAAAAATACATAGCAAATTTACTATAATCATCATCTTTAAGTATACAATTTGGTAATGTTAATTATAGTCACAGTCACATTGTTGAGAAACAGAACTCTAGAACTTCATTTTCTATATCTGAAACTCTACAAGCATTAAAATTTATTTTAGTTAAGAATCCTAAGTGATCAGTGCAAAGAAATAGAGGAAAACAATAGAATGGGAAAGACTAGAGATCTCTTCAAGAAAATTAGAGATACCAAGGGAACATTTCATGCAAAGATGGGCACAATAAAGGAGAGAAATGCTGTGGACCTACAGAAGCAGAAGATATTAAGAAGAGGCGGCAAGAATACACAGAAGAACTAAACAAAAGAGATCTTCATGACCCAGATAATCACGATGGTGTGATCACTCACCTAGAGCCAGACATCCTGGAGCACAGAGACAAGTGGGTCTTAGGAAGCATCATTACGAACAAAGCTAGTGGAGGTGATGGAATTCCAGTTGAGCTATTTCAAATCCTAAAAGATGATGCTATTAAAGTGCTGCAGTCAATATGCCAGCAAATTTGGAAAACTCAGCAGTGGCCACAGGACTGGAAAAGGTCAGTTTTTATTCCAATCCCAAAGAAAGGCAATGCCAAAGAAAGTTCAGTCTACCACACAATTGCACTCATGTCACACGCTAGCAAAAGTGAAGTGAAGTCACTCAGTCGTGTCTGACTCTTTGCGACCCTATAGACTGTAGCCCACCAGGCTACTCAGTCCATGGAATTTTCCAGGCAAGATACTGGAGTACGTTGCCATTTCCTTCTCCGGGGGATCTTCCCAACCCAGGGATCAAACCTGGGTCTCCCACACTGCAGGCAAATGCTTAGCAAAGTAATGCTCAAAATTCTCCTAGCTAGGCTTCAACAGTACATGAATCTAGAACTTTCAGATTTCAAGCTGGATTTAGAAAAGGTAGAGGAACCAGAGATCAAATTGGTAACATCTGTTGGATCATTGAAAAAGCAAGAGAGTTTCAGAAAAGCATCTACTTCTGCTTCACTAACTATGCTGAAGCCTTTGACTGTATGGATCACAACAAACTGTGGAAAATTCTTAAAGAGATGAGAATACCAGACCACTTTACCTGCCTCCTGAGAAATCTGTACACAGGTCAAGAAGCAATAGTTGGAACCGTACATGGAACAATGGACTGGTGCCAAATTGGGAAAGGAGTACATCAAGGCTGTATAATGTCACCTTGATTTATTTAACTTATATGTAGAGTACATCATGAGAAACTCTGGGCTGGATGAAGCACAAGCTGGAATCAAGATTGCTGGGAGAAATATCAATAACCTCAGATATGCAGATGACACCACCCTTATGGCAGAAAGTGAAGAAGAACTAAAAAGCCTCTTGATGAAAGTGAAAGTGGAGACTGAAAAGTTGGCTTAAAACTCAACATTCAGAAAACTAAGATCATGGCACCTGGTCCCATCACTTCATAGCAAATAGATGGGGAAACAATGGAAACAGTGAGAGACTTTATTTTTTTGGGCTCCAAAATCACTGCAGATGGTGACTGCAGCCATGAAATTAAAAGATGCTTGCTCCTTGGAAGAAAAGCTATAACCAACCTAGACAGCATATTAAAAAGCAGAGACATTACTTTGCCGACAAAGGTCCGTCTAATCAAAGCTATGGTTTTTCCAGTAGTCATGTATGGATGTGAGAATTGGATGTAAAGAAATCTGAGCACCAAAGAATTGATGCTTTTGAACTGTGGTGTTGGAGAAGACTCTTGAGAGTCCCTTGAACTGCAAGGAGATCCAATCAGTCCATCCTAAAGGAAATCAGTTCTGAATATTCATTGGAAGGGCTGATGCTGAAGCTGAAGCTCCAATAATTTGTCCACCTGCTGCAAAGAACTGACTCCTTGGAAAAGTCCCTGATGCTGGGAAAGATTGAAGGCAGGAGGAGAAGGGGACGACAGAAGATGAGATGGTTGGATGGTACCACCGAGTCAATGGATATGAGTTTGAGCAAGCTCTGGGAGTTGGTGATGGACAGGGAAGCCTGGTGTGTTGCAGTCCATAGGGCTGCAAAGAGTTGGACACAACTGAGCTACTGATATAACTGAACTGAACAATAAATCACAAACATCTTTCCACAATGCCAGATACTCCCTGATATTGAGTATTATCTTTAAACATTTTATTTTTAATGGGCTTGTATTTTTCCATCACCATAATTAAAAAAAAACTAAATCCTTATTCTGACTTTTCACCACTATGCACAATGCTATGGTAAACATTTTTGTGCATTTTGTACATACTTCTTAGCACATTTGTTTTATTATTTCCTTATAATCAACTCTCATGTGTGGAATTCATGACTCACAGGAGATGTACATTTTCAATATTCTTGATAAGAGTTTGAGTCTGCAGATGAGAGATGACAGTGATTTGCACTCCCATCAGCAGAATTAAAAGGCCTATTTTCCCACACTGTTGCCAGAAATGGGTGTTTTGTAATAAAAAAAATTGTTTTTGGCCTCACAGCATGGCATATGGGACACTAGTTTCTGGACCAGGGATCAAATCTGTGCCCCCTGCACTGGAATCATGGCGTCTTAACCACTGGACCACCAGAGAAGTTCAGAAATGGGTATTATGGACTAGCATCTTTCAAGACTTTAGTTAGTTCTGAAATAAGCCTCATATCAAATAGAAAATTCTCTCAGGCATCACTGTAGTCCATGTATACTTCTAACCTCGTATCAGATGTAGATTTGATAGTCACGTACCTCCACAAACAAGATTGGGAAGATACCGACTTTATCTCCCAACTTGCCTTCTGCCCAGTTCTCATCCACTCGGCTGATCACAGTGATGATATCATCCTGAAAGAGAGAAAGTCTCCTGGTTAGCATTTACTCTCAGTTTTCTGGGAGGGAAAGCTTTCCATGGAGATCAGCTTGGAATCTCAGACAGTGTAAGGTGCAAGTAAGGTAACTCTTTCATAATCTATTTATAAAATCTCTCTGCTAAAATACTCTTTTCTCCATTAAGGGCAGTATTTGGGGTCACTAAGACCAAAAGAGGAGTAGAAATAATCTGGAGTATCAAGGAAATCCATTTAGAAAACTTGGAAATGTCTCTAATTTTCCATCACCTGCAGAATCAGGACTTTTCATTTAAATTAATCTGATGAGAAATCAACATGGAAGATATAGGGAGACAGACTTAGCAAAAGGAAGAATGCATTGTTATTCTGATTTTGAACACTTTTCAGAACGTGTTCAATTTTTAATGTATCAAACATAAAATGGCTTTTTATTCAAGTTTTTATTATCAAAGGTTATTGGAGATTTGTAGAAACATTTGGAAACATAAATAGGCAAAATAAAGAATTCTATCACAATATAGATACAATCAGTGTTAGCCTCTTGGTTAACATGTTTTTTCCCCAGGTTCTTTTATATGAAGATAAAATATATATAAATATATAAAATTATAATATATTTTATATTTAATATAAAAATTAGAAATTAAAAATTTAAAAACTTTTTCAAAAACATGCATATAGGCATACAATAAAGCATAAATATTTTAGATGTAAAGCTTGATGAAGTTTTAAAGTTGAATATATCCACAAAGCCCCCATCTGGAGCAAGAGAGATGAATATTTCCAGCACCTAGATGGCCCTCGTGCTTTTCCCTGACACCTAGCAAGAGGTCACCTCCACTCTGACTCTAGCATGTATATTCATTTGGCTTCTTTTGTATTCATTCAAATGAAGTCATATAGGATATGTTGTTTTTTTCCCTTAATATCACGTCAGGAACATCTTTCCATGTCCACACCTGTTCATCGATCTAAGTCTGAATATTCATCCATCTAAATCTGAATATTCATCCACTGATCTCTCTGATATATGTCCCTTAGTAATGGAGATGAATCCAAATCTAAATTCATTACGGCACTGTACCGTTTCTTAGGTTTCTTTGTCCTTATTATAATCTGCAATTACACATGTTTATGTTATGATTGCTATATTGTCTGTCTATCCCATCAGACCATAAACTCTGTGTCTGTAGGGCCTGGATCTATTTTGATCATTTTTGTCCCCAGGACCTTATACAGTAGCTCCCTTTTAGCAGTCAACCAATCAGTTTTTATATATTTTTTTTATTGAGGTATAGTTGATGTGCAATATAAGTTTCAGGGGTACAACACAGTGATTCACAATTTTTAAACAATCAGTATTTCTTGAGTGCATGCATGGGTGAATGAATGAATGCACGTGTGAATAAACTGGAAAATTTACTGAGACAGAAAATACCAGGAAAAGAGTAGCTTTGGGAGAAAAGATCTTGAGTTTTTTTTTAGACAAGCTGACTATAGGAAGACCATGAGATTTCCTAGTGAAGTCTCAGCCTATGACAGCCTTCTGCCACCGTGCTGTGCTCAGTCGTGTCAGACTCTTTGTGACTCTGTGAACTGTAGCCCGACAGGCTCTCTGTTCATTGGATTTTCTGGGCAAGAATACTGGAGCAGGCTACCATTTTCTCCTCCAAGGGATCTTCCCGACCCAAGGATCAAACCAGTGTCTCCTGAATTGGCAGACAGATTCTTTAATGATGAGCCGTTGGGGAAGCACTGATAACCTTCTGGGAGGGAGCAAATCCTCTCTTCTGAGTCCTTTGTCATAATTTCCCATTTATGTGTCTGCTCCTTCCACTAGACTGCTGGCTCCATGAAGATATGGACAATGACTCTTCACTGTATCTGCATAGACAGCCTGGTACATGGATGAATTCAATGAATGAGCAAGTTCTTGGGTAAGTGTCCCAGTTTGCAAGTTCCCAGAGAGGGGACACAAAAGCAGATATGCTCCCTGCCTGTATCTTCCTCTGGCTGTGTCCCCAGAGTTCAGTGTCTAATGCCAGGCATAAAGTAAATACTCAATAAACGCTTGTGGAATTGAACTGCTGTCCTCTGGCTGTAGCAAAAGTATAAAATGTGCAGGTCGGCTACTGAATGGTATTCTTTAGGGGACTCACTCTGAGGTGTGAAGACAATAACAAAGACCAGTATTTCATAATATGGAGGACAGTGAAGTTATCTGGTCTGAGGGAATCTGAAGCAAATTTCATTTCAGGGAGTGATGGAATAAAAATGTTTTACAAAACAAAAGACTTTTCCTGAACTTACTGTAGCAGTGTTACTTGCACTTGTATTTGACTTAAGTTGCAAAGAATAAAAATTACCCCAACTTTAGTTTCTATGAGAAAATTTGAATGTTTAGGGAATAATAAGTACTGAATTTTGTTGTTGCTCAGTTGCTACGTTGCTAACTCTTTGCAGCCCCATGGACTGCAGCATACCAGGCTTCCCTGTCCTCACTACCTCCCGAAGGTTGCTCAGATTCAAGACTTAGAGTACAGTTGACCTTCTGAATCCACGGACCCTGCATCCTCAGGACTCAGTGTGTCCTGGATCCACCCCCTCACCCTGAATATACAGGGATGGCTATGGTCTAGACTTCAGCAGACTTGTTACTTACAAATGGTGAAGAATCAGCCAATAAAAAAGAGAGGTAAAAAAAATCGTAGGGTAACTGATGTTCTTGGAAAATATATCTTGTAAGAGGTTATCTATGTGTAAAGATATAATTATGTTATTGTGTGTGTTTGGAATGGTTTTTAGAAATGTACTTATTTATCCATGGTTGTGATGGGTCTTTGTTGCTACACACGGAGTTTCTCTAGTTGCAGAGAGTGAGGGTCATTCTTGGTTGTGGTGCGCAGGCTTCTCATTGCGGCGGCTTCTGATGTTGAGGAGCACAGGCTCTAGGCATGCAGGCTTCAGTAGTTGCTGTTTGGAGTGTTTTGAAGGCAATGTCTATAGACAAAATAGTGTTGTAAACAAGCAGTAGTGACCTTGGTCAGCAAGAGTATCCTTGCAGACACTCAATGAAGAGGTAAGATCCGTAGTTCTATAGAGCATGCTATTAAACTATGTTTACAATTTTCTGTCTAACCATCTGTTTCTCCCACTACTCTGCCCAAGCACAGATGCTGTGACTTGTTCATGCTGTCTCCCCAGTGTCTGAAAAGAACAGGTGGTCACAAGTGGCTGCAGAATGAATGAATGAATGAGGGTATGGATACTTAGTTTCATAATTGCAATACAAATGTTTGAGAACCTCCATCAGACTCCTGTTAGATTTCTCTGGTGACTTCACCTCCATATAGTTTGAAGTATACAAACACATAACATATACAGGCGCACGCTGTTCACTGATATTTAGTCACTAAGTTGTGTCCGACTTTTCAAGACCCCATGGACTGTAGCCCACCAGGTTCCTCTGTCCATGGAATTCTCCAGGCAAGAATACTGGAGTGGGTTGCCATTTCCTCCTTCGGGAGATCTTCCTAAGCCAGGGATCAAACCTGCGTCTCCTGCATTGGCAGGTGGATTCTTTACCACTGAGCCACCAGGGAAGCCTGTATAAAATGTAATTCTAAAACATCAACAAACAACTTAAGTTCTGCCACAGCCTTTATGTGATCACTGGTGACTTTGGTGGCTTCTCAGAACCTCACCTTGAGGAAGGTCAGGCAGTCCTGGTTCTCACTCCTGTCCTTGTCACGAAGGTGGAAGTTGTAGAGGGCCCGGCACAGTGGGGGTGGCTGGGGCAGCTGCTTGATGACCTCCACGGAGCTGGCCGGGAAGACTCCACTGACTCCATTAATCTCCCCCTGGTACCAGTTCTCATCCAGCTGTCTTCGGAGGAGGATGACATCTCCCTTATTAAACCTCAGGTCACCGGGATTCTGCCCTCGGTAGTTGCATAAGGCCTTTGCTCGAGGCACCTGCAGTGATACAGATCAAGAAAATATGTATGGCTTAGAGGCTGGAGGGACCAAGGGGGTCACATTAGTTACTAATTACAGAGTACTTTCCATGCACTAAGTGCCATAGGTGGATTACCTTGTTTAACCTTTGAGACAGTATTATCCCCGTTTCTAAGGTGGAGTGACTGAGGCACAGAGAGGTGTAGTAACTCACTTCAGGTGGCACAGCCGGGAAATGGTGATATGGGGCTTGAACTCAGACAATCTGATTTTAGAGACCCTGTTCTTAATCACTATGCAGGGAGCAGGACTTTGAACTTGACTCCGCAACTATGGGAACTCGGGTAAGACCATGACTCTTGCTAGGAATACTGATTTTGAATTCTGGCTTCACCTCTTTGCTCTTGTGTGACTACAGTCAAGTTATTTCATCTTTCTTAAACCATGTTCACTTATAAGATGAAGTGATAACAATATCTACCTTATTAGAGTTGCTGTGAGGACTAAAGGATATTAATGATGCATTTGTGTATTACTTCATATTGTGTACAGAATGTGCTCAACAGATGACACTTCTTAGAATGATCATCTGTAATGTAGGGCTAATGATATCAGTTCTACCTACTCCTCAGTGTTAATGGGAAGAAAACTGAGGTGAAAACTCCCTGAAAATAGAAAGTGCTATGTGAGAGTGATACACCATAATTTGTCTTCAGCCTTGTCTAGAAATTGAAAACCCCATGTGTGTTTGTGTCTTTAGCAAGCACAACTAAGACAAATTAACAATCAGAAATCAATCATCACTTAAAAATAATCAGCTAAGGAATTGTTATTTGTCAAATCAGTTGTCAGTCTAAACAATTATTTCAGTCAAATGCATTTTTTTTTCCTAATTGAAACTGGTTTCTCCACAGAGAAACGGTCTCACTCTGGTCTTGCTTGAAGTCAGTTTGACAAATGGAAAGTTCTAGCAACTTGGGTTTTATAGAAAGCCCTTCAGTGTTACCTCTAATTGTATTGTGTTTGTGTTTTCCTCAGTCATTGGGTGGAGTAGCCCCTCGGCTGGGGACAGTCTTGCTATTTATGAGGGGGAGGTAAGGAGACATTAATTCAGTTCTTCAAGGACCTTCTGAGTCTTCAATGTTCATTTAAAAATGAACTGCAAACAGCTTAGGGATCGAGATAAGACCCGAACAGCACCGTATTGCTAATGGGATGGCAGACCAGTGCTTTTCTGCTGGTCCCTGGGGAGACAGACAACCACAGGAACACAGCTCATTTGGTGGGCAAATGAGCCGAGATGTATGTACTAGGAGGTTTAACACAGTGTTGTGTATAAACAGAAACAGCTGAATAAATTATGATACACCCATACAATGGAAAACCCCGCAATCATTAAAGTTGATGATGTTGATCTATAATTAACAACATGAGAGTTACTCATATTGTTAAGTATAACAGAAGAGATTAAAAACAGTTATGTATGCTAGGCTTTCTTTATAAATATATATATATATATTTATTTATTTATATGTATTTACCTGAGGAAAATGCTAGATGGCTATACACTAACATTTGAAAAGTGGTTATTTCTAAATGGTGAGATTTTTGAATATTAAAAAAAAGTTTAAGTGCTTTGCTGTGTTTTCTAAATTTTCTACACTGGAGTAATTGTGTTGTCTATTAAAATTGGATGGTAAAAAGAAAATGAATGAAGCTGGGGGATGAGAAGTGAAAGGTATGGGAGGAATTTAGGAGGAAAATAAGCCAAGCTAAGTAGGATTAACAAACCATGGAACTACCTTTTGGAGAAGCTGTTTCCTTACATGAGAAGTAAGCAGGTGCAAGCAGAATGAGAGCAGAGGATTTCTGGGGAATGATCTAAATCTGTTAAGACTCCCAGGGTGAGTTTTATCAGGGAGTAATAGTTGTCAGTCTCTATGCCTTCTCTCAGTTTTATGTTATAATATAAATCACATTTTTCTGGGTACGTCAGCATTTGGCATACATAGGTCACATTTACCAGCCTCTGCTGAAGCTGAAACTCCAATACTTTGGCCACTTGATTCGAAGAATTGACTCACTGGAAAAGACCCTAATACTGGGAAAGACTGAAGACAGAAGAAGGGGACGACAGAGGATGAGATGGTTGGATGGCATCACCAACTCAATGGACATGAGTTTGAGCAAGCTCCAGGAGTTGGGGATGGACATGGAAACCTGGCACGCTGCAGTCTATGGGGTCGCAATGAGTCAGACATGACTGAGTGACTGAACTGAACTCAACTGGCAGCTACATCTGGCCGAAAGGATATAAGTACATTTTAGGAAATGCCCTTACTGAGAAGGACTGACTTTCTTTTCCTTTCCTCCATTTTGTTATGGGGAATGTGGACATGATTGCTGGAGCTCTAGCTGCCACCTTGAACAATGAGGATGAAAGTCTCACCTAAAAAGGGGGGGGGGAAGTAGTCTGCATTGTAGAGCTGCTAGGCAAGTCCTGGATTACTTTACTTCCCAATTTTTATCTGAAAGCTAAATGAACTTCCATCTTGCCTAATACACTGTCATTTTTGATTCATAAAAGGAAAGGAGAGCAAAGGAAGGAGGAATGAAAAGTTAGGGGAAAAAAGAATTTAAGCCCTTTTGACTTTGCATAATAAGATGATATCAATATCTAATATTTATTCAGTGTTTCTTCCTATGTGCCAGATACTGTGCTAAGCACTCCACAATATCTTTTATTTAATTCTCACCACCTGTGATTAGAAAACTGGGGATCAGAGAAGTTAAAAATTTGCCTAAGTTCATGAACTGTTTAGCTGCATTTTTATGACACTTTCCCCTTCATCCCAGTTTGATGCCTCTGGTCTGAGTTACATTTTATTCTAACTAAAATAGGAGCAATGGAGATTCAACATAGGTGTTGTAAATGGCCAAGTTGCTTTTTTCCTTTCTTTTCTGGAAGACATTCCTATACAAGTGGCTTATATATTTTAATCACCACGGAGCAAGTAGATTAAACTGAAATTGCACAAACTGCTTAAATCTCTTTGAAGAGACATAAACTTTGAAACCCTGAGATAGTACTAATTGTCTGACCATCTCCATCTTATCTCCATATCCCCTCAGTAGAGATAAAGGATTGCGGAAGCAGGTTGCAAATTCTACTTTTAACATGAAAATATTTTTCATCACCTTTTCTCTTCATTCTCCTCTTTTACTCTCGGTTCTACATTCATATTTATCGGAAACATTGGCTTCTATGTTGTAAAGGTGGTGGAGGTGGGGGTGGGGATGAGGAAGAAGAAAGAGAGAGAATCTGAAGAGGGGAAGGAAATGAACACTTATTGTGGTTCTGACAAGCCATAGAAATTTGTCTTATTGCCCTGCTGCGGGCTTCTCAGGTGGCTCGATGGTAGAGTCCACCTGCAGTGTAGAAGACATAGGAGATGTGGGTTTGATCCCTGGGTTGGGAAGATCCCCTGGAGAAGGAAATGGCAACCCACTCTAGCTTTCTTGCCTGGAAAATCCATGGACAGAGGAGATGGCAGGTAACCTACCATCCATGGGGTTGCAATAGAGTCAGACATGGCTTAGCAACTAAACAACAAGAATAATTGCACTTTCCATGTACTATCTCATTCATATGATCTCAAAGCCTGTGAAATAGTTTTATCTTAATTTTATCAATAAAGAAACAGAAGTTCTGAGCTGTTCGACGATCAGGCAAAGTCACACAGCCAATGACCAGCAGCCCTGAGACTGACTTCCATTCATTTGACCTCAAAGCCCTGACTTCTGTTTCATCTTCCTGAAATCACCTAGTATGTTATCCATCATAAAATTCATTTGGGGTATTGTTTTATAATCAAAATCTTGCTGCTGGTAGCATTAGCATGATTTGCTTGCTGCTGGTAGCATTAGCATGAATTATTGAACTCCAGAGCCCTCATGTAAAAGTTAAGCACCTGGAGAGACTCAGCTGGTTGATTCTATCTGGTCCTCAAAGGTTCTCTCAAGGGGAAATGACTCCAAGTTCCACATCAGCCATCACCCGGTGTATTGCCGGAAACAGCTTTTACTACCCTGACTGTTTTCTGTCTTGACAGGTGCAAGTGGGAGGGGCGATGAGGATAAAGTGAGTGTGGGGGTTTCAGAGTCAGGTCATAACCAAATGTTTTTCCTGGTGCTTTTCAAAAACCCAGATAATCCAATGGAAGGCTGAATGTGTGGCTAACAAGCTATCCTTTTCTGAGATCCAAAAGGCTTAATAAGTCAATGTGCCAGTCTATTAATCTGTCACCTCAGCAGGGTCTGAAAGCCTTGAGGGCCATCTTTTGAGGGAAGATAAAGCACAGGACACTGAAATAAGGAAACAGGGGCATGCAGAGATATTCATGGTAAAATTATGTTGTAGTATTTTTGTGTGTTACTAGTAAAATGGCAAGTGTCCCTTCTCTGAGGATCCACCTGTTTGGATCCATCTTCTCAGAGGCATGTCATTCACTCTGGCCACACCACATACACATGGGTATGTGGCCCAGGCTGGCCACTAATAAACTGAGCAAGGCCCTGTGGGGGCCTTTCTGGGGACAGAGCTAACCCCTATCCAGTGCCATGTCCTCTGCTTTTTGTTTATATGAAAAAAGTTTTAGCCTCCTAAGGCTTCCCTGAGTTTCAGAAAACAATTTAAGATGAGAAAATGCAGAAATAAGGACAGCCAAGTAAGACACAATAAATAGTTTAGCCATAATACAAAGTCAAGGACCTTTCGTTTCTCATCAAAGATGATAGATAATATTCTGAGCCATGTCCTTGAGTTGTTTTATAGATACTAAAATCCCCATCAGGTGAAAAAAGTGATGACCACATACAGGTAGAACCCAGACCAGTCAAAACCAAAAGGTTGATGCTGTTAACTCGCTAAATACCACCCAGTTACCTCTCCATCAACCAACCAGAAAAATATCCATGAGCTGATCAGGCATTCTGCAACCCTCTCCTTCAGCTTGCCTTTAAAATCCCTTCCCTGAAATCCTTTGGGGAGTTTGGGTCTTTTGAGCATTAGCCACCCATTCTCCCTGCTTGGTGTTCTGCAATTAATGCTGCGCTTTGCTCACCACAACTGATGTCAGTAGATTGGGTTTACCGTGTGGGTGAGTGGACCCAAGTTTGGCTCAGTAACAGAATGCCCAAATCCTCCTGGTATAATGCTGGTACAGGGCAGGCATGTGCTCCAAACTGGGTCAGTTAGAATCTTCTTTGATGTGTGATATATAGACACCCAAGAAGAGAGTGTTTCTTTTGGATCATGAGCCTGGAGGTGGTGAGCCTTGGACTACCAGTGATGATATTTCCCAGACACCAGACACACCTTCCTGAATAAAGGTGCAGAAGGCACAAGAACTAGCGATATCATAAAATAAATAGGTATTGATGGATAGAGCCTTGGCAATAAAATTTGAATGTCTACATCCAGCTATGCCTGAAGGATACACAGTTAAATGAGATGATATTCCCAATGTACTATTCATTATTGAAATTGCCTGGAATTGTTTTCTGACCCCTGAAACTGAAAAAGTCTTGATTAATACATATTATAACCCTATAGACAGTGAAACTGCAAAACAGGGAAATAACCAAATGGCAGAATTCGAAAACAGCAGCAGGTCTCTCTGCCAATAAGCTCTGAGCTTATTTCCAACTGGAAAATGAAGGAGGCAGGTGGATTGATAACAGGGTGAGAGAAAAGGAGCCCAGATTGAATGGAACCATCACAGGAATGCAGACAAGGGAAAAAGCTTTGCTGCAGTGAGCGTTCAGCCTGCTCCTGGGTAACGAGCTGTTCACCATGCATGAGTGGCACTCCCCACTTGTTTAGAAAGAGGCTGGCCTGGTTCTCTACTCCTGGCATTGGGTGGGGCCAAATCCAACATGCTGACCTAGCTGCTTACCTCCCTGCGCTGGTCACAAGGTGGCCCGTCACGGGAGAATGGAGCCAAGAGAAAACATTCTGGCCTTTGGCTCAAGTTATCAGTCACCAGGCTATGAATTCCCTACCGGATAATTTAGGGTTCATGTCTGAAACACCTCTGAAATTCCATCTCTGAGGCCTGGACACAAGCAGGTGTTTAATAAATGCTTGGTGAATGAATGCATTTGTGAATTAATCCAGAAACATCCAGGAATTGCCATTCTTGGAGGAAAAGAATGCATATTAGATTACTAATTATAACTGATAATAATTATTTGAAAGGTCTATTTGCATGAGCTAGAAAATTAAAAAAAAAGGAGAACTGAGGTCCTGTTTTCCAAATTGCCCTGAATTTTAACCATTTAGTGCTACACATACTCAGAAAGGGTTCCATACTCAAATAGGCTCAGGAATCACTGAGTTGATACAGGCTTGTTTGCTGGCAGGCTTCTCAGAGGCTCCACTCCGCTAGTGTGACTTTGTGTTGCCATCTGAACCACTTTGCAAGATTGGCAGGCCAGGCCTGGGGAATGCTGGGTAAAGTAAACGTTACTTCCCCGGTGACTTCACTCTGCTCGTGAGGCAAAGGGTCAAGCTGACTGGCCTGGGTCCTCACTTCCTAGTTGCTTTCTTGGCCAACTGAGCCATCCTGCCTCCTTCCCTCATGGTGACAATCCTTTTGGAGCAGATAGCGGAGGCAAGGGAGTATATTTTAGAAAGTGCTGGCTGGCCTTTGTGCTCATGTACCTCTGGTGAGGAGGGAGACCCCCACCCTCCCAGCACTCACTCAACAACATCATATCTGGCTGGCCTTGATAAGCCCCAGACCATCTGTTGCTGGGGGCTTGAGATCACCAGAAGGTCTGAATCTGGACATTCCTATCTGAGGCCAGGTTTATGAGACATACTGTGAGAATTTCTTTTTATCGTAGAGAATTTTACTTGTTCAGGGAGTGGTACTAGGGTGCAATAGAACACAGATGTCAAAGTGAAGGAAGATGTTGGTTTGCATTCTGGCTTTGGTAACTGTGGCCAAATCACTTAGCCTTCTTGACTCTTAGTATGGATCATTCATAAACTGGGGCTAATACTAATACTTCTTGTGCAGTAAACTCGGCAAATCTGTGTTAGCCAAACTGCAGATTCCAGTGGAAGATTTGGCCCATTCACCTGAGACATAACCTCTAAGCTCCTAGAAAATCCTGCCTGACAAGAGGAACTGTTTGCTTGGAGCCTTGGGACATAGCAGATAGTCTAAGTGAACAATGCGATTTATGTTGGGGAGAGGCTGAGTTATGCAGTAAAACCTTGACCTCTGGAGGGGCTAGAGACTAAGGCCAGCTGCATGGGAAGCCAGTCACACCTACCTGACTGACCCCCAGTAAGAACCCTGGACATCGAGTCTTGGGCAAGCTTCCTTGGTTGGCAATACTTCATGTGTGCTGTCATGCACTGTTACAGGGAGAAATGAGTGCTGTCTGTGAAACTCATCTGGGAGGGGATGACTAAAAGCTGTGGCAGGTCTCTCCTGGATTCTATTCTATGTGCTTTTCTTTTTTTGGTTGTTTCTGACTTTAGTCTGTATCCTTTCACTGTAATAAACTGTAACTGCGTATAAGGGGGTTCTCTGATGGCTTAGATGGAAAAGAATCTGACGGCAATGCGGGAGACCCAGGTTCGATCCCTGAATCGGGAAGATCCCCTGGAGAAGGGAATGGCCACCCACTCCGGTATTCTTGCCTGGGAAATCCCATGGACAGAGGAACCTGGTGGGGTACGTATAACAGATTTGCTCAGATCTGTGAGCCTGTCTAGGGAATCACTGAATCCTGGGGATTCTTGGGGATCCTGAACACACTTTCTCATGGGTTTGCTGAGAAGCCTAATGAGATAAATTACACAGAATACTTAGTAAAATTCTTAGCAAATAAGTATTAAAATAGAATGCTTAGATATTTTTTGCCCAGTGGAGGAGAGGGGAGTAATCAGTTTGCTGTTATACATTCTGGACTGGCTTTTCCAGCCCTATGTCTCACTCTTTCTTTCAATAAGTATTTAAAAAAAATATTCATTTGGTTACACCAGCTCTTAGTTGTGGCACATGGAATCTTTCAGTTGTGGCTTGTGAACTCTCAGTTGCGACATGCAAACTCTTAGCTGCAGCATGTGGGATCCAGTTTCCTGACCATGGACCGAACCCGGGCGCCTTGTATTGGGAGCACAGAGTCTTAGCCACTGGGCCACCAGGGAAGTCCCTTAAGTGTTTCTGAGTGCCAACTATGCCAGGTGTTGTCTAGTTGTAGGGGGAAACAAAGATCAAACTTATAAGTAAACAATTATGTATATAACTAGAAGTTGGAGTGTCATAGAGGAGAATAGGGAGGTGAGAGAACCTGAGGAACAGAAGGAGAACCAGTACAAGGAAGGTTCGTATTGTTGGTTCTGTAGCTAAACATCTCCATTGTAAAGCAATTATCTTCCAATTTAAAAAAGTCTCTTCTGTCCTGTGGCTTCCGTCATGTGTCTCTATCCTCTCTCCCTGAAGTCTTCTGTCTCAGGCCTCTCCTGCTTCTGGGCAGAGAGCTGGGAGGGCACAGACCACAGACCCACATGAGCCTTCTTCCTCTCCAGCCACTGGGAGTCAGTGGCCGTGGCATTTCTTCCCTCCCTCTGAATCAAAGATCAATAAGGTACCCGGAACACGCCAGCCTTCTTCCCCCTGGTCCCTCCTGCTTTCTTGCTGAGTTATCAGGGGTCCTAAAGCAGGAATTAAATTAAATTCACCCATTCCAGTCCATTTTAGTTCACTGATTCCTAACATGTTGATGTTCACTCTTGCCATCTCCTCTTTGACCACTTCTGATTTACCTTGATTCATGGATCTAACATTCCACGTCCCTATGCAATATAGCTCTTTACAGCATCAGACTTTACTTTCATCACCAGTCACATCCACAACTGGGTATTGTTTTCGCTTTGGCTCCATCTCTTCATTCTTTCTGGAGTTATTTCTCCACTGATCTCCAGGAGCATATTGGGCACCTACCGACCTGGGGAGTTCATCTTTCAGTGTCATATCTTTTTGCCTTTTTATACTGTTCATGGGGTTCTCAAGGCAACAATACTGAAGTGGTTTGCCATTCCCTTCTCCAGTGGACCATGTTTTGTCAGAATTCTCCACAATGACTCGTCTGTCTTGGGTGGCCCTACACGAATGGCTCATAGTTTCATTGAGTTAGACAAGGCTGTGGTCCGTATGGGGGCTTCCCTGATAGCTCAGTTGGTAAAGAATCCACCTGCAATGCAGGAGACCCTGGTTCGATTTCTGGGTTGGGAAAATCCCCTGCAGGAGGATATGGCAACCCACTCCAGTATTCTTGCCAGAGAATCCCCATGGACAGAGGAGCCTGGCCGGCTACAGTCCATGGGGTTGCAAAGAATCAGATATGACTCAGCAACTAAACACAGCACAGCAAAGCAGAAAAAGGGGGAAGAAAGCAGGAGTTCACAGCAGTGGTTGGAGAGAGAACCACTCACAACCAGCAGCCTCTTTTCAGGGTCACTATTAGCATGCTTTCATTTTTCCTTCCAAACATTTCTCTGAGATTGCTTTGGAGGTGATTTCATCCCCCCAGCACAGGAAGTAATCCCCGACACATTCATAGCCAGCTTGGGGTTGCTTTTGAGATGAGCCAGGTGTCTGGTCCTGAAGCTGTTGGTGGCCTTGTCTTTCTCCAGGAGGGCACAGGGAACCCTGAAGGAAGGGCGGGAGGTGTGTGGGAGCCTGAAGGACAAAGGGAGGAGCCACCTCACCCATTCTGGGGGACCATTCTGCCCTCATTCATTTTTCCCATTCCCCGAGAGAGCTTTTCCTATAGGTGTGGTTCTTGGTTTATGAGTGTCTTTCCATATGGTTTGAGAAACTGAGCCCAAGCCACTACACAGAGGGAGGAAAGATGAGTCAAATGACCCTCCCACAATCACTGCCACTTCTCCCCTTGGGGGGAAAGCTCTGCTCCCATGTACACTGGCTTTCTCCCCCAAGTTCTTTCTATCTTTTTACCTCCGCATGGAGGTTTCTGGAGTGGAAGGAGGAATGACGCACTTAAACAGCACGGTGTTTTGATCACGGAGCCATCGGGTCTGAGCGCTGGAGGTGGCCGCAAGATGAGACACACAACCTACAGACTTGGTTCTCAAAGCACTGAACCTCTCTGGGCCTCAGTTTCCTTAACTGCAAAGCGAAGAAGGTGAATTTTATCTTTCCTTCCCAATGCTTATGATAATGGGAAATTAAGTGGATGATTAAAGCCCCAGGAGGATCTCTATTTTTTAATTTTTAATAAAAAAGGATCTCCTTTTTAATTAAACTTTTAATTTTGTATTGGAGTATGGCCGATTAACAATGTTGTGATAGTTTCAGGTGGACAGCAAAGGGACTCAGCCATACATATATACATATCCATTATCCCCCAAACTCCCTCCCATTCGAGCTGTCACATGACATTGAGCAGAGTTCCCTGTTAGGGGAACTATTTTAGAATATACCAGAATATTCCAGAAATAGGGCAATGGATGAGACAAAACCAAATTGGCAAAATGTTGCTAGCCATTGAGGAGTCCTGGGTAGAGGAGCTTTGTCCCACCACTCTCTCTGCTCTCTCTTCTCCAGAGAATGGCTGCTGAGCAAAGGTGCCACACAGGACAGGATGTGATGAGCAATGAAGGGATGTGAGTGCCCCAGACCCTCAGGGAGAATGACTTTGGCAAGCAGAGCTGAAGTGGCTGGGCTTGTCTTCTGCTGTTCAAAAGTTACATCTGGGTTTCAAATGCTTTACTTAGTCTCCCTGCTTTCAGCCTCGGGTGTTTTTGTGTATGTGTGCCCACTCAGACTTACTGGCATCTTAATCTGGTGATACCCAAAGAAAAAGTCTGTATGGCCTTTGCTGAAAACAGAAAGCCCTGGAAGTTAGCAATCTCCTCTCTCAGTTCAGCTATCCCTGAGACAAGACTGTCACCACCAGGACCTTCTGCACCTCTGCAGTTGTGTCTGCCTCTTTGAAATCAAAATTCACAGCATCCCTCTCCTTTTCATCAAATGGAACAGATGTGACCTTAGAGGAGAGTACCCTGCTTGCCTACAGAGCTGGACCTGATGTTAGGAGTGAGTGACTGGACATCAGAGAAATACTAAAGACCCACAAGTCGTCTGTTACACTGGGCCCTGGATCATTGGAGTGGGAAGCTTGAATTTAGGGAAATCCTCTGAAAGTCCCTGAGAAATAGAAACTGCTTCTGAGGGCTAAGCCGTACAAGTAGTCCAGCAGTTATTTGCAATCATGTTCCCAATAAGATAAAGCCTGTAGTCTTCCTAAGAATATGAGATGTTGCAGAATACATGGATGGTTGTTTTTTTCCCATAAGGTCTTATCAAATAGATGCCAATATCTTTGGCATGGAGTCTCTATCTTCTGCATCTCGGTCTTTGGGAAGCCTTTGCTGTCTCATCCCACAAGGTTGAGTTGAGCCTCCTTTCCTGTGAGCCACTGCACCCTACACTTCCCCTGGCACAACACTCATCACCTTGTATCGTAACTGCTGGTTTACTTGTCTGCTTGTCCACCAGATTTGAACTCTGCCTCAGCACGGTCTACAATTTGTCCATCTTTTACTACTCTTGGCCTTCCCAGGTGTCACTAGAGGTGAAGAACCCCGCTGCCAATGCGGTAGATGTGAAGGATGCAGGTTCGATCCCTGGGTTGGAAGGTCCCCTGGAGGAAGGCATGACGGCCCACTCCAGTATTCTTGCCTAGAGAATTTCATGAATGGAAGAGCCTGGTGGGCTACTGTCCACAGAGTCACAGAGTCGGACATGACTGAAGCAACACGGTGTGTGCAAAGCAGCCACACCTGACAAAGCAATGCCATCGACTTATTATTCAACACAAATGTACTGAAAACCTACAGTATGTTAGGCAGATGCTGTCTCTGCATTTACGGGACTTACATTCTAGAGGCACCTAGTAACTCAATATTTGTATTTGTTGAATGAAAGCATTTGTTGAATGAACGAAAGAATGAATATTAAGCCACACCATTGCCACTTAAATTCAACTTCAACTTTGATATTTTGCTGTTTCTGCTCCTGCCATAAAATTCTAGCAGGCCCAACTAGTTATTTTTCCAGGATTGAAAAGTATCCAGGCATGCTAGCCATAGATAAAAACAGTATTTCTCTAGGTCATCCTTAAAAAAAGGCCCCATTACTTGAAATGAGCTGTGTCTGCATCCCCATTTTGCCAGTGTATACCTGCCTTGGAGCCTCCTACTGCCAAAGACTTTTTCTTGCCCACACGTCCTTTTCATCAAGGGTCTAATCTCCACTGCAGGAAGCCATGATGAGTGACAAAAAATGCCAGCTGGCAGCCCCAGGAAAGGGAGCAGAAGGGAGCAAGGAGATATCTTTTTCTGCCTATTCAGAACATTGAAGTCCAATTTCTCGCCAGCCACATGAGGCAAAGACAGCGGCTCCCAGCAGCTGTTGATCTGAGAGGCTCCAGTCCCAGCCCTGTGACCCGGGTGTCACTGGCACTCCTCATGCACGTCTGAGAGCAGGTTGGCATGAAAGAGTGGCCCTGCTGTTCTCTTCCCTGAGGGCTGGCTTTGGTGGGCCTGCTTCAGATGGCAGAAAAAAGAGAGACCCACTCTGTGAAGAATCTTTCTTGTTGTGGATGGACATTCCTTGATAATTGCTGCCCCAGGTTTCCTCCTCTTCCCATCCCTTTCCTCCTCATCTTGGTGGTGTGCTGGTTAACAAGCTCTCCAACAAAGGGGAAAAGATGGCTCTGATTTGTAGTGTTTGCCAATTGCCATGATGTAAATACACTACCTGGGCTACCAATCTGGCGTCACTGAACATGGAGTTGGAAGGACAGGAGACATGTGTTATTGCCTTTCATGGGCCCAGAGGAGCTGAGTTAAATGCCATGACATAGCCTGATGCCGTGACATAGCTCTCTAATTCACACTGGCTCCAGGGGTGAAAGACTGTACAGACAAGTACAGTTGTCTTTCTGCAACTAGGACTTTGGGATATGGGTGGTAAAGCACTTCTGCATCTGTTAGGTCATTGGGCTCTAACCATCATGCTGCAGGGTTAGAGTTATGCTTATTTGGTGGAGGAAGAAATCGAGGCACAGGAAGCTAGGACCTGCCTCAGCTGCCAAAGCTGGGATTTGCGCAGTCCCTGTCTCTCCACTCTTCGCCCTGGTCATTCTCCTCCCATACTGACCACTGCGGCCCAACCACGCATCTTCTGTGCTACGCATGCCTCGTGCACACTTACTTCTAATGTTCTTCCAGGATGTTCTTTCAGCATCCCACCCTCTTCTTCTCCTGCCCAACTGCTACTTCACTTTCAGGTCTCAGCTTATACAGTGTGTCCCTGAAAGTCCACATCAGGGGCAGGGATCTCTTCCAGGTACTTTAATGACACTCCTAGTACCACCCCCATCATGGGGTTGTTCAAATGGCTTGTTTATGGATCTGCGTCCTCCAAGACTGTAAACTTGGGGAGGGCAGAAACTTTTTTTTAAGTTTTTGTTTTATATTGGAGTACCATTGATTAAAAATGTTGTGATAGTTTCAGGTGTACAGCAAAGTGATTCAGTTAGACATGTGTCTTTTCTTTTTCAAATTCTTTTCCCATTTAGGTCGTTACATAGTATCGAGCAGACTTCCCTGTGCTGTCCAGTAGGTGCTTGTTGGTTATCCATTTTAAGTATAGCAGTGTGTACATGTCCATCCCACACTGAGGGCAGAAACTTTTATTGAGTTCACCATTGATCCTAGTGCCAAACACAGTCTATGGCCAATAAGTAGTTTTAGAATGAATGAACCCACGAACGATGGTCTCCTAACCCTACACTCACAGCATGCTCTGCTTTCTGTACTATTTCCTATCAGGATCCCCAGAGAATCCCTTTCCTCATAGATTGGTTGAGGTTTTCTCAGGGTTCTGGCATGGGGTTTCTTCTAGAATGCCCAGCCAGGCAGACTGCTCATCTCCATAGCAGCCGCTCCCCTCCCCTGCCTCGTGGTGGCCCCCCTCCCTGCCCCGGGCTCTGCCAAGTGTCACTGAAACAAGCTGAGGAACCTGTCTGGTGTGCTCTGAAATGTGCTCATTACCCACATGCCAAGACAAAGACACAAGGCAGGAAGAAGATTCCAGACAGAAGCACCTGCCCCTCTGGGAAAGGAGGAATGGTTGGGAGTATTCTGGAACCAGCATGCCCTATAACTGCAAGCCTGAGCCTTCTGGGTTAGCGGTGATTCCCTCAATTTCCTTCTGAGGAGGCAGGGAGGGGCCAGGGCTGTTAGTGCGCTGGGAGCTGCTGACCTTTTAGCGTCATGGAATCTCATACGTAGCTACATGTCTCATTGCAAACATATGATCATTGTCTGTAGACACAGATGGCTGCCACTTAAAACAGGTGGGGGTGGTCTGGCACGAGTGAGTGACTTGTCTTATATTACCAAAGCCTGCCTAGTAATGCAAGCTTTGGGGTGGTCATCTTTGATCTCGAGCACAAATGAGGAAAAAATAATCAGACAGTCATAGAGGATATGATGATGTATCTAGAAGCATTCTGTCCAAACGGCTGTCTGTGATGATGGAAACGTGTACTGTCTAATACAGTATCCACCAGCCACACATGATTACTGAGTACTTGCCATATGGCTATTGTTAAGGAGGAACTGGATTTTAGATTTTATTTATTTTTAATTCATATAAATGTAAATAGCTACATGTGGCTAGTGGCTATTATACTGGACAGCACAGCTCTGGATATAACAGTTAAAAAAAATACAGAAAGGGGAATTCCCCGGTGGTCCAGTGGTTAGGACTCTGCGCTTCACTGCGGAGGGAACAATCTCGATGCTGGTTGGGGAACTAGGATCCCACAAGCTGCATGGTGTGGCCAAAAAAAAAACCAAAAAAACAAAAACAAACAAACAAAAAAAACCAGAGAGAGAGAGAGTGAGAAATAGAAAGAACTGAAGAACATATTAAATGACACAACAAAGATGCAATAAGAAAGATTCAAAAAGTGGGAAACTATACGACAAATGACCGAATTCCTCTAATGAGAGATAAGAGAAAGTGTTGTGTGTGTGTGTGAAATAGAGAGAGTAAAGGACATGTAAGACGCAAGTCAATCAAGTGGTAATGTGTGGTCATTGGTGGATCCTGATTCAAACAACACAATCATTGAAAACTTCTGAGACACAAGAAGCTCAACCCAGTGCTCTGTGACAACCTAGAGGGGTAGAATGGGGTGGGAGGTGGGAGAGAGGTTCAAGAGGGAGGGGACACATATACCTATGGCTGATTCATGTTAATATAGGACAGAAACCAGCAGAATATTGTAACACAATTATCCTTCAATTACAGATAAATAAATTAAAAACAAAGTTCTAAGACAATTGGGGAAATCTGAACACTAATTGGATTTTTGATGATACCAAAGAATTTTTAGATGTGATAATGGTATTGAGGCTATGTTTACAAAAAAGAATCCTTATTTTTTAAAGGTACCTATTTAGATGTGCACAGATATTAGAAGATGATACATGAGTTTTATCTCAAATTAATCTAGTGGGAGGGGAAAGCAGCATATAAATGAAATAAGACTGGATAATCGTGGAAGCCAAGTGATAGTTACACAGCAGTTCAGAATTATTATTTTGTGGTTTTTGTATTAAGAAACTTTCATAATAAAAACCTTTAGAGGTCTAAACAGCAAAGTGATTCAGTTATACATACATACATATATATATGTATACATATATAAACATACATGCATATATATTCTTTTTTATATTTTTTCCATGATGGTTTATCATGGGATATTGAATCTAGTTCTCTGTGCTATAGAGTAGGACCTTGTTGTTTATCCATCCTCCATGTAAGAGCTTCCATGTGCTGACCCCATATCCCCACTCCATTCCTCCCCCAGCCCTCCCCGTTGGCAGCCACAAGCCTGCCCTCTATGTCCCTGAGTCTGTTTCTGTCTCACAGGTTCATTTGTGTCATATTTTAGACTCCACATATAAGTGGCATTATATGGTGTTTCTTTTTCTCTTTCTGACTTCACTTACTATGAAAATCCCCAGTTGGATCGTGTTGCGGCAAATGGCATCATTTCATTCTTTTTTATGGCTGAGCAGTATTCCCTTGCGTGTGTGCACCACGTCTTCTCTGTTCACCTGTTAGTGGACACTGAGGTTGTTTCCATCTCTTGACTATTGTGAATAGTGCTGCTATGAACACAGGGGCGCATGTATCTTTTTAAATTAGAATCTTGTCTGGATGCCCAGAAATGGGATTGCTGGATCATATGGTAGCTCTATTTTTAGTTTTCTGAGGAACCTCCATACTGTTCTCCATAGTACCAGCTTACAATCCCACCAACAATGTAGGGGTTCCCTTTTCTCCACACTCTCTCTAGCATTTATAGTTTTCAGAATTTTTGATGATGGCCATTCTGACTGGTGTGAGGTGTACCTCATTGTTGTTTTGATTTGCATTTCTCTGATAATGAGCAATATTGTGCACCTTTACATGAGGCACTTTCTTTTTGAATACCTTCTCAATTTCACATTGAGAAGTCAGTTTGGATACACTGATCAAGATTTAAACTGGGTGTTTTTTTTTTTTAACCCAGAAATCCTAGTTCTAGGAATTTTTCCTTCAGACATATGCAACAATTTATAAAAGATTATGGAGTGGGGAATAATTTGTAAGAGTGAAGAATTGGAAATAGTCTAAATGTCCTTCAGTGATGAAGCGGTTAAATAAATGCTGGCATTTAGCCAGTGAGAAGTGCTAAACAGCTTGAGAGAGGATGCAACAGATTGGTATGGACCACCATCAGAGAGATGTCCATGATATGTTTTTAGGTTAAAAAGAAAAGAAAATTGCAAAAAAAAAAAGTGTGTTCTATGTGTACATATGTGTACCATGATCCGATAGAAAACTACATATTTTCTGCTGTTTAGTCACTAAGTTGTGTCTGAATCTTCTGCATCCCCATGGATGTAGACCACCAGGCTCCTCTGTCCATGGGATTTCCCAGGCAAGAATATTGGAGTGGGTTGCCATCTCCTCCAGGGGATCTTGGCAACTTGGGAACTGAACTTGCATCTCCTCTGTGGGCAGGTGAATTCTTTTGCCACTGAGCCACAAGGGAAGCCCACACATGTGTAGGTATATATATTTTATCAGTGTGTAAGCACAGAAAAAGCCTGGGGGAAAACTATATGAAATTGGGGAGGGGAGGAGCTTAAATAAGTACCACGACTAATACACAGCTGGCTTTTCCATTAGACAACCTGGCTGCTCTGGTCTGAATGTTGTGTCCCTTGAATATTTTTATGTTAAAATCCTAGCCCCCAAAGATGATAGAATTAGGATGTGGGGCTTAGCAAGGTGCTTAGGTCATGTAGATGGAGCCTTCATGAACAAGATTAGTGTTTTTGTCAAAACGACTCCACAGAACTCCCTAGCTCTTCTGCCATATGAGGCAGAAGGGAGAAGACATGAACTGTGAACCAGGAAGCGGGCTCTCACCAGAATAAGACCATGCTGGTGCCTTGATTGTAAACTTCCCAGCCTCCAGAACTGTGGGAAAGAAATTTCTGTGGTTCATAAGCCACCTGGTCTGTGGTATTTGCTACAGCAGCCTGAATGCCCTGACACTGGCCCTTCCTCCCAGAAGAAAGTGAATGCAGCGTCTGTGACCGAGAAGTTTCTTTGGTTAAGTTCAGTGGTTCAGACTCCATGTTTCCAGTGCAAGGGGGCATGTGTTCAATCCCTGGCCAGGGAACTAAAATCCCACATCTGTGCAGCACAGCCAAAAAAAAAAAAAAAAAAAAAAAGTTTGTTTTTATGGTGATAATAGCTACCAGTTACCGAGTGACATCCTGTGCCTAGCTTAAGGATGGTGCTAAGAAGTCTATATACATGTCTCTCACCTACAGGCTCTGCAGTCAAGCTCAGATTCTCCCACTTGCTAAGTGTGGGACCATGGACACTTCAGCTCTTTCTTCATAAGTAAAATAGAAAGGAAAATAGTACCCAACTCATGGTTATGAGAATTCAGTGACATAAGGCATGCTAAGTGCCTGCACATATAAGTATCTCATTATTGTCTTTCTTCAGCATTTCAACAAGTCTACAAGGTAAATACTAAATTCATCCACTTGACAGATGAGAAAACTGAGTCTTAGAGGCAGTGGTGTGCTGGCACCAGCTTGCATGGGTTTATGAGAGCTAATTGTTAAATTTTCAAGAATTGTTTGAGTTGGTTGACCATCATGAAGGTAGCTTGAAATTAGCTGAGATGGGAGTATTTATACCATGGAAATCAGCAAAAACTGCATTCCCACTGAGCTGTTTGTTAAACATTTACCAGCACCCTATCACTCAGGGCAGTTAAATCACTTGTGTCTAAACCCCATGGCTGGTAACAGGCAGAGCCTGGATTTGAGCCCTGCTCTACTCAGCTCCAAAGATCTTAATGCTTAGATATGGTTTGTTTGAGTAAATCTCTCCTTACAAGTGAGAATTCTCATGTCCTGGACAAAGCTAGTAGGATCATGCTCTTCAATATCATGTCCCTAGAGACGAGGTTCTCAAATGTTAGAGCACCTGAGATTCGCCTGAAGGGCTTGTTGAAACACAGATTGCTGGTGATCTCAGAATTTCTTATGTATATTGGGGTGGGGTGCAATAATTTGCATCGCTAACCAGTTCCCAGGTGATGCTGATACTGCTGGTCTGGGGACCACTTGTGGGGAACTACAGTTCTGGTGCAAACTCTAAAGCTTTGTGCTGTGTATCTTGCAATCATCCTAGTGGTTTGACCAACTCCTCTGATCAAAAGATGGGAGAACTTCTGTACTGGTTCCAGTTCCTGAGCTTTCTACATGAGACCATTTTGGCAAGAGGTTTATCCTCTCAGCAGTCTGAGCAGAAGGAGACAGGAACCAAATCTTGGTGCCTCTCTCTCCGGTTGGCCCCGTTTAGCTCTGGCTGGTATCCCAGGAGCCTGAGCTGCTCCCCACACACAGTGGGAGGCAAAAAAAAAAAAAAAAAAAAAAGGAACATTTGAAAGTCTATCTTTAAAGCCTGGCAGAAAGTGAGCTGCCCTATAATTACACCAAGTGAACTAGTTACAACTTCTCTCGTATTGATGTAGGATTATTAAGAGATTGCTCACACAGCCCTGTGGAATTCAACTAACGAATTTAGAGATATTTTGTTAAACCATGCTTCTCTTCTAACCACTTTCTGCCTCTTAAATATGATAGAACACAAAACCAGGAAGGCAAATGAAGCAAATCCTGAATTAATGTTCCTCATCAGAACGTGATTGCTGCTTTTAAAACAGCGTAACTTTCCTAACCTAATGTTCTGACTTAAGTATCTCATTTTTTTTGGTAAATGGGGAGAAAGCAAGAGCACTGAGGGACTTTCCTGGCGGAACAGTGGTTAAAACTTTGCCTTCCAATGCAGGGGGTTTGGATTTGATCCCTGGTTGGGGAGCTAAGATTTCACACATGCCTCACTCTAAAAAACCAGAACATTAATAACAGAAGCAATACTATAACAAATTCAATAAAGACTTTAAAAATGGTCTACATTAAAAAAATCTTGAAAAAAAAAAGAGGGCATGGAGATATATATAAAAAGTCACCTGCGGACATCACTTCAACGGAATATAGAGAAACTGGGATGTGGATCTGGCTGCCCCAGGTTTGCATAGATTTAATCCATTCTTCCTGAAACAGTCTTCTGTGGAAATTCCAGCCAATTGTGCAGAGAAGGAAATAGATGTGGCCGATATACTGAGTGGGCCACTTTTGCAATCTTGGGCTTGGGAAACTCTCTTGCCTTAAAATGTACTGTGGGCTTATACTATTTGGATCTGCTTTGAATTAAGAAATCGGGGGACGTGAATCTAGGAATATGAATTCTTTAATTTTTAAATTTTATATTGGAGTATAGTTGATTGACAATGTTGTGTTAATCTCAGGTGTACAGCAAGGTGACCTAGCCATACATAAACATATCTCTGTCCTTTTTCAGGGGAATAAGAATTTTTGCCAGCAGTTGGGATTCCAATTTCTTGGTAGGCACTAAATCTTATTAATCTTTGTAGCTCCATATTCCTGAGTACATAGAGTTCAATACACTCAGCAAATGCTTATGAATGACAGAATGCTATTGTGGAAAGAACAGGGGCTTTAGAGTCAGAGCGACTTGCATTCAAATCCCAGCTCCATCTCTGACTCTCTGTGTCACTTGAAGCAAGTCATTTAGCCTCTTTGACACTTGGCTTCCTCATCTGTAAAATGGGGGTCAAGCAGTCCACGAGGTTTACCAAGTATTTTTGTGCGTGCTGATACATTTTTGGACACTGGGGCTACGTCAGTAAAGCAGTCAGAATTTCTGTCCTCAAGATGTATTAGAACTCCTGTCTCAACCTGCCTCTCACGAAGCCCACATATGAGACAAGGGTCCGAGTTTCTGGTTTCAAATCCTGCCTCAACTCCCCTACCTAGCTGTGACATCTCAGCAAGTGAGTGGTAATAGGACTAGCCACGTGGAGATGCTGTCAAGACCCCTGCACCACATTTCCACATGTAGCCTGTGTGTATATTTGGGCAGGTAAGTTACACTTAGAGGCCTGCCCTCCTGCCAAGCAGCTGATATGGTCAAATGTCAAGGCTGGATAAGCAGAGGTTGGATTCAGCCCACATGATACCTCTTTGGCTGGGTTCCATGTGCAAATACACATAAGGCCCCTACAAGAAATCCCCTGGTGGTCCAGGAGATAGGGCTCCACACTCTCACTGCTGAGGGCCTGGCTTGCATTCAGTATCTGGTTGGGGAACTAAGACTCCATAAGCTGCAAGGTGCGGCCAAAACACAATCTCCTAGAATGGCACCTGGCTATCTTTAATCAATAAATGCTATCTTTTATTACTGTGGGTGTATGATGAGACTTTTTTTTCTTTTGAACTTTTTATCTTGTATTGTGGTATAGCTGATTAATAATGTTGCGATAGTTTCAGGCGAACAGCGAAGAAATTCAGCCATACATGTACATGTATCCATTCTCCACTGAATGCCCCTCCCCTCCAGGCTGCCACATAACATTGAGCAGAGTTCCCTGTGCTGTAGGGTAGGACCTTGTTGGTTATCCATTTTAAGTACAGCAGTGTGTACATGTCAATCGCAAACTCCCTAACTATCCCTTCCTCTGTCAACCATAAGTTTGTTTGTAAGTCTGGAATCTCTTTCTGTTGTGTAAGTTCATTTGTATCATTTCTTTTTAGATTCTACATATAAAAGATGAGGTGTATGATGAGACTTTAATGTATGTAAGGCATCTATAGTATATAGTTGGTATTCAATAGCTGTTAATTCCCTTCCTTGAGTCTGTGGAAAAATAATAAACATATATGTCAGAACAAAGTATAGGTGACCAGCAACCATTAGCTACCTTGTCTTTTCTTTTATTATAGTAGGTGCGGGAGGTAGTTTGACCTAAGAAAAAGAGCTCTGGGCTAGCAGTCAGAAGACCCGAGGGACTTCTCTGCTGGTCTGGTGGCTAAGACTCCAAGCTACCAAAGCAGGGGGCCTGGGTTCAATCCCTGGTCAGGGAACTAGATCCCATATGCCACAACTAAGAGTTCGCATGCTAAGAGTTCACTAAAGATCCTGCATGCTGCAACTAAGACCTGGTGCAGCCAAATTAAAAACAAAAACAAAACTTGGGTTCTGGCTTCCATTCACTCCTTGCTTGCCTCTAATTGTTCAACTGACGTTCACTAAGCCTCAGTTTTCTCATCTGTCACTGAGATGAGGGTGTGGGTTGGTCCAGGTCATGCGCTGCTCTTATGACATGAATGCACTTCACTGTAACGAGTTCTTGCCCCGTGCAGTGTGTGCATAGACAAAAGGGTGCGTGCCAGACTCTGCAACGTGGTGAGTGGGTGAGTCTTTGAGTGACTTTCTGTTCTAACACGCTCTATTATTAAACACTAACTGAGATGACAGGACTTGCCCAGGATCACACGGTGGGTCAGCTCTACATGGTTTCAAATGACCTGAGCTTAGAGAACCATGGGGAAGACTGGGTGGAGAGCCTAGCTGTCAACTGGATGGCCGAGGCATGTGCGCTTCTCTTTGATGTCCTAGGCTTGCCTGGGCTGACTGGGTTACAGTGGCGATATCACTTCTGCTCAGTTTGGTCTAACAGTCTATCCAGCTCAGATACTTTATCAGTCAGTGACTAATATCTTTCACTTCTCATTGACTTTTCCAGTTAGAACAAGACTATTCAAATTCCCAGTCGGGCATGAATGAGGCAATCTTTCTCTCAATTTGGGGAGTGAAACTGCAGCATGGTGGTTTCTAAGCAGTTAGTCATTTTCATCTTTAGGCAAGTGCATGTCAATTGAAAAATTCCCTTTTGTTTTCCCTCCTTAACTCAGTCTGTAAAAGAGTGAATGAAAGTCATTATTTATCATCGAGTGTTTACTGTGGATCAGGAACCAGGCTAAAGCACCTTCAGATGCAATATCTCATTCAGTTTTGACAACCAGCCTATTAGGCATTTTTTTTTTTTTTCGGCTGTGCTGTGCAGCATGTGGTATCTTATGTTCCCGAACCAAGAATTGAACCTGTGCCCCCTGCACTGGGAGCATGGGGTCTTAACTGCTAGACTGCTGGGGAAGTCCTGAGGCAGTTATTACTGATGTTTTACAGGCAAAGAAATTGGAAGCTCAGAGAGGAGGCATTGCCTGCTTAAGGTCACACAGCCGATAAACAGGTGGTGGAGTCTGAGGATGAAGCCCAGCCTCTTGCATCCTACATTTATTAATGATCCCTCTTCAGGTAGTGTTATAGGAGTGGCTTCTCGGTTGTACTTGCTGGATATTCCAGGTCAATTAACTCCACAAATATTACTAAATCTGTCACATGCAAAGGAAAGTTCTTTGTTGCTGTGCATGTCGCGTGTCACAGTCTTGCTCAAGCTGCACAGTATTTGTATACATTGTTCACTGCAGGTGTGGAACTATTCAACATCCTTCATTCCTTATTGAGTGTCTGCTATGAGTTACATTTACTGGTTAGTTAGTACTACGTCCTAAGGCAGCATCTCACCTGAGTCTCGTAACAGTCCACGAAGTAGGTCCTCTTGTCCCAACCCTCAGAAAGGGACGTGAGGCCCCGAGCAACGCCACAGATTGTGAGTGGCAGGGGCCAGGTATGAGGTCTTCTGTTTCCTTGGTCTCTCTGCTGAGGGCGCAGCGTAAAGTCTGAACTCAGTTCAAATTTAAGGCTTGGTCAGACTCGCACAGGGTTGACTGTGAACCGTAAAGTCAATGGTTTTACTCATCTCTCCCTCTGGGCAGGAGGGACCAGCTGGGGTCTTTGTCAAGTCAAACAGTGCAGGCAGTGGGGGTGGGGGTTGGGGCTAATTATACTGCCAGCCCCAAACTGATGCAGGGGGTCTGTGTCTAAACCCTTCCTTTCCCTCACATTGCTGGCTGAGAGTCATCTGTCTGTGGGAGGAGGCTTCCTATGCTGCCTAGAGTTGCTCCGTGCAGACATCAGAAAGGAGTCAGGGCTGTACAATGTTCAGCCTTCCTTCTTGGAGCAAGGGTTGGAAAATACTAGTTCCAAGGACTGATGCTGACTAGCACTTTTGGAGCAATTGAGTTACAGTGACTGTTGGAAAACTGAGCTCCAGTGTCACCTGGGAAGGATGGAGCGCCCAGGAATAGAACAGGACATTGCAAATGAGCCGTGAAAAACAAGCCCAGGCTCTGGCCCAGCCACCTGGGCCCAGATGTGCTTCTGTAGAAATTTGGCAGAAGGTGGGTACAGGATACTGCCTGGATGAGCTGGCATCTCCAAGGTCCCAGACTGCAGTGCTTCATTCCAGGTTCTGAAAAACCCAGGTGGGCCAGAAAAGGGTTCAGAAGCTGAGACTCACCAATGGTCCTATCAGCTTCAGTTCAAGTTCATGTTTTTCTAACCGGCTGCTTCCTGCTGAAACCAATCCAATATATTATAGACGTAAGATTTCCTTATTGATTGCCAATTCTTTTAGGAACAAATTTGCATTTACTTGGAAACTCTTTTCTCTCATTTCTTTTTTCTCTCTTATTTTCTTTTTCTCTCCCATTCTCGGCTCTCTTAAAACATAGAATAGTAGTTATAAACTTGGACAGTGGCATCTATCTAGTAGAAATGATTGTAAATTCTGTAAATTGTAAATTCTTTTTACACTATGTAAACTTGAGAAATGGACTTGATTTCAACCCTAGTTTTCTCTTTTGCAAAATGGGGATGTTAGTAACACGTACTGCACACGGGGATAAAATGAACGTAAAGATGACTGGCACAGGAGCTTGCACATAATACATGGGTAATAAATGTTACGCATGCTTAGTCACTCAGTTGTGTCCGATTCTTTGAGACTCCTGGTGGCTTCCCTCTTTATGATCAGGGCTTCTGTGGTAGCTTAGCTGGTAAAGAATCCGCCTGCAATGCAGGCGACCCCAGTTCGATTCGTGGGTCAGGAAGATCCACTGGAGAAGGGATAGGCCAATTCTGGCCTGAAGAATTCCATGGACTGTATGGTCCATGGGGTCGTAAAGAGTCAGACATGACTGAGCGACTTTCACTTCACTTTACTTTGTGACCCCACAGACTGTACCCCACCAGCTCCTCTGTCCCTGGAATTCTCCAGGCAAGAATACTGGAGTGGGTTGCCATTTCCTCCTCCAGGGGATCTTCCCGACCCAGTGATGGAATCCATGTCTCTTGTGTTTCCTGCATTGGTAGGCAGATTTTTTTTGTTGTTTTTTACCACTAGTGCTACCTGGGAAGCTCAGCATGGCTTAAAGGCCACTGTCAACTTCTTTAGCTTCATTGTTGCTCTTTCTTCCTCTGTTGTTCCTAGATCTCTCTTGTTTCATAACCTTCCTGCTACAGGAATATGTTGTTCCTATGCCCTGAACCCTCTTTGCCATGTTCTTTAACTGGCTGTCTCTTATCCATTTTTCAAGTCTCAGCTGAGGTGTCATTCATTCAAAGCCTTTCTTGACTTCCAAGCACAGGTCAGGTTTCTCTCCAGGGGACCTTGCCTTCTCCAACCATAGCTCTTAAGATACTACATTTTAACTGTGTGTTCACATGCCTGTCTCACTCCAGTGAAGTGTGAGTTCCTTAAGGGCAAGGTTCATAGCTTGGTTCCTCTGTATCCCTCACACCTTGCTGTGTGCTTACCACTGAGATTAAAGCAGCAAGTAGGACCAAGGTTCACCTCCATGGAGCTCAAACGAGAACCAGGGTAATGGACAATGCCAGGCCCAGCTCCTCTCAAAATCTCTCAACCAAATGGGCCAGGTGATTTGCCACGGTGGTAGATCATACGAGGTAAAGATAATACATGTAGCCTCTGTAACTCCCAGAAGGGTACAAAGGATGTAGGGGCAACTGCAGAGCAGGTGTTTCCTTCTGGCGTCGTGTGGCCCCAGATACTCACATGTTGAGGCAGTGCCCAGGCTAGGAGAGGACTTTGCATCTAGGCCATTGCCCTGTCTACAGCTGTGGACAGTCACTGGTGATTACCTTGTGAATAGCACCCTGGAGCCTGATCTGCAGGGAGCAAGTCAAGTATTTGGGGTGGTAGTCATGGTGATGGGGGGACTCCACATCCTCCACATCCTTTACATCTGCACTCCCTTTGGAGGTAGCACACCAGCTGGTCCTGAAGAGTAGAAATGGAGCCTCTGCTATTCTGCTGGGATGCTCGAGGAGTTCCTGTTTTCTCTACCTAATATGATTAAGAATGTGACCTCTCTCTTCCTTCTTTCCTCCCTCCCTCCCTCTTTTGGTATTATTAGTTTTATTTATTTATTTTCTAGAGGAACTGATGCAAGCAAAATAAGTTAAATAACATGCTCAAGGTCATCAGATGAATGAATGGCCTTCTGCTGCTGCTGCTAAGTCGCTTCAGGCATGCCCGACTCTGCGCAACCCCATAGATGGCAGCCCACCAGGCTCCTCTGTCCCTGGGATTCTCCAGGCAAGAACACTGGAGTGGGTTGTCAGAATGAATGGTCTAGTAAGGACTAAAACAAAGTCTCTCTGGTTCTAAATTCCAAGAAGTATATTCACTGAAGACAGAAAGTAGGTTCACATCCCAGTTTTTCCACTCCTAGCTGAGTGACCTTGGCCCAGTCTCTTCCTCCTTATAATGAGGATAACAATACCACCAACCTCATGCAGTTGTTGTGGGGCTAAAAGAAATAGTCTATATACAATGCTCAGATTTGTTAAATGCTCACATTTGTTAGACATCATCATTGTTACTTTCACTTTTTGGCTATTCCAGGTCTTGTGTTTTGTCTTGTGTCTTAACTTTGTGGATGGGTCTTAATCTGACCATTCTGGATTGACAGTCTTATGTACCAACACTGCCGGGATCAGCTAAGACCATGTGATGTTTGTTTTTGTCCTCACCACAACACCTAGCACGTGGCTGGACACAGTGGACACCTTGATCAGTCATTCAAGCCTGGATGCTTGCTTCCCCCATCCTAGAAAACAGCATGGTGTTGAGGAATAAACACAGGCTTTAGAGCTATTTGCTGGCTGGGAGACTTCAGAAAAACAACCCATCTTAATTTCCACTTTCCACATCAGTCAAGCGGAAAGAATAACCCCCACCCTGCATAGTCCCTATAGAGGTGAAATGACACATGTGAGGAGCCCCGCATGCACTCATCCCCTCTCCTCCTCCCTCAACCAGCTCCTGCAACTAGCAGTTACCTCCTGATGCTGGGGTCCAGAGGGAAAGAGAGAGGCAGACTGCTACTTACTGGTTTGTTGCTTCATTTACTTACAAACAAATAAAGCCTGCTTGTCTGCTTTTGACTGGTAGGAAGAGTTTCCAAGCCCAAAGGCTTAGTTTGTATGGCTTCTTACAGAGTTTTCAAGTCCAGACACAGTCATGCAAATAATATTCATAGGCTGTTTGGGGCTGAATTTCTAAGTTCTTACAAGACAAAGCAGAGCCCTGATCTAAGAAGAACCAGCCTAATGCAAAGGAAACCTCAAAACTTGAGACTATTTAGGGTTGGAAGTCCTTGGAACTGGATTCTCATTAATATTCCTTATGACTCAAAAATGAGTCAAAGCTTTGTAAAGAGATTGATTTCCCTCCTTTTCAAATGCTCTGAGAATAATGTGGAGATCAAATTGCGTTTCTAAGCATGTCAGGGAAAATTACACATTTGTTAATTGTCAGAACATCTGAAAATCACCAAGTTCACTTCTCTCTTAAAAAAAATTCTCAAAGCTCTTAATTCCCAGGGGGTTGGGAAAAACTGAAAGAATAGTTTTCTCCTGCTGACTTCCATTTCATTTGCTAGAGTAAGATGGGACCCATTCAACACTCAATAGGAAGGAAAACAAACATAGCACAGTGGTCAAGAGTCCTGGGTGGGCAAATCTGATTAAAAGCGCATAGAGAAGCTGAATAGACACTTTTCCAAAGAAGATACACAGATGGCCAACTGGCACGTGAAACGAGGCTTAACATCACTAATTGTCAGGAAAATGCAATTCAAAACCACAGTGAGATGTCAGTTCACATCTGTCAGAATGACTATTATCAAAAAGACAACAAATAATAAGTGATGGCAAGGATAAGGAGAAAAGGGAACCCTCACATACTGTTGGTGCCGCCACTATGGAAGAAGGTATGGAGATGCTTCACAAAAATTAAAAACAAAACTAACCATATAACCCAGCTATTCCACTTCTGGGTATTTATACAAAGAATATGAAAATAGTAATCCAAAAATTTATTTGTACCCCATGTTCACTGTGGCAGTATTTATAACACATGAGATATGGGAATAACCTAAGTGCCCATCAACGAATGAATGGATAAAGAAGGAAAAAAGATATGGCTGGGTACACACACGCAGACACACATACAATGGAATACTACTCAGCCATACAAAAGATGAAATCTTGCCATTTGCAACAACGCAGATGGACCGTGAGGGTGTTATGCTAAGTGAAATAATTCAGACAGATACAGACAAATACTATATGACTTCATGACTATGTGGAATAAAAAAAGTTATTAACAAACCGAAACAAAGTCAATGAAAAAATCAAACAAAAACAAACACATAGACACAGGGTAGTTGCTACCAGAGGGGAAGGGATGGGTAGTGGGGGAAGAGAGTGAAATGCGTAAAACGGATCAGATGGACAGATGTTGACAGATGGACAGGAAGCTTTTGGTGGTGAGCACATTGTAGGTTATGCAGAAGTAGGAATATAATATTGTATACATGAAACATATAATGTGATAAATCAATGTTACTTCAAAAAACAAACAAGCCACTACGAGGGAATGGAAGAATGCTTGTTTGGGCTCAGACTATATCAAATGCCAACTCAGCCCTTACTGGCAGTGTAAATCTGGGCAAGCAAGCTATCTAATGTTTCTTTTATTTTTCTTCAGGCAATACATGTTGATTTTCAAATTTATATATAAACATGTAATTCAGGGAAACATTGAAAAATTAGAGAAATTTTAGAGACTAGACTTCTCAGATACTTATATACTCTGTGAAGTCTTTATAATAAAAGTGTGGCATAAAATAAAGTCCATAATATGACACACTTCAATTACTATGAGATAATGGTGACATTGCAATTCATTAGAGAAAAAATAAATTTATTTTTATTTTTAAAAATTAAGTTAAAATGTAATAAAATGTTGGAGAAGTATTTCAAATATTTAATTTTTCTTGAATCTCAGTTTCCAGGATATAAAATGGGATGATGTTGGTACAGTTACCCAAGGTTTCTGTGAGAATTAAATGAGTTAATACATGTAAAGCCCTGAGAGAAAGGGTTTGGTCATGATTCAGTTCAGTTCAGTTCAGTTCAGCCGCTCAGTCATGTCCGACTCTTTGCGACCCCATGAATCACAGCACGCCAGGCCTCCCTGTCCATCACCAACTCCGGGAGTTCACTCAGATTCATGTCCATCGAGTCAGTGATGCTATCCAGCCATCTCATCCTCTGTCGTCCCCTTCTCCTCCTGCCCCCAATCCCTCCCAACATCAGAGTCTTTTCCAATGAGTCAACTCTTCGCATGAGGTGGCCAAAGTACTGGAGTTTCAGCTTTAGCATCATTCCTTCCAAAGAAATCCCAGGGCTGATCTCCTTCAGAATGGACTGGTTGGATCTCCTTGCAGTCCAAGGGACTCTCAAGAGTCTTCTCCAACACCACAGTTCAAAAGCATCAATTCTTCAGCGCTCAGCCTTCTTCACAGTCCAACTCTCACATCCATACATGACCAGTGGAAAAACCATAGCCGTGACTAAGCGGACCTTAGTTGGCAAAGTAATGTCTCTGCTTTTGAATATGCTGTCTAGGTTGCATTTACGTGTCAAACATTGCTATAAGCCATCGCATATGTTGCCTTCCTTTTTTCTCACAACCTCAAGGTACAGGTGTTATTGATTCCACTTTAAAGATGAAGGAATTGAGTCCCAAAATAGGTCTCAGCTAGATCACCTCTCTGTCTCGCTTCCATCGTCTTCTCTCTCTGCCTTGCCCCGCTCCCAGTGTGCCTACTTCCGCTTCGCCCTCACCCAGTCCTTCACACAAACACAGCCAGGAGGATCCTTGGGAAACCTAAGTTAGATCATATCCTTTCCATCTGAAACTTTTCAGTGGCTTCTCATAGCCTTTAAAATCTGACTGGGCCCCTGCCTTCCTCTCCCCTTCCCTGTGACTCCCCCTCCCTTCTGTACAATGCCTGAGGGTGGGTCCTCTAATAGCTCACTTTCTCTTCTGCGGGGACTTCTGCACAAGCTACACTCTTGCCTCAGATACTCCTGCCCAGCTCTTTAGCGGGGTCATCCCAACTGATCCTTCCCTCCCTTGGGAAGTAAATTTTTCTCATCTCTGATTCTCATTTTAAGAAAGACTCCTTCATCAACTTCTTTTAATTAAAAAAAGTATTGAGAAAGACCCTGATGCTGGGAAAGACCAAGGGCAAAAGGAGAACGGATGACAGACGACAAGACAGTTGGATGGTATCACCAACTCAATGGACACAAGTTTGAGCAGACTCTGGGTAATAATGAGGGACAGGGAAGCCTGGTGTGCTGCAGTTTATGGGGTCACAAACAGTCAGACACGACTTAGTGACTGAATAACAACATCAACTCCTGTCGAAAATGTCCCTCCCCAAGAGTAGGCTAGAGCTTTTGGACCTTTTTCATCTTATTACCAGACACACCTTAGAATGTTACATGTGTCTATGTGTTTTACTGCTTGGCATCTCTGATGCGTTGGCACGCTCTCTGAGAGTGGAAGCTGCGTCTCCGTTTCTCTCCACTGCGCCCCTCCACACCTTGCAGTGTGTCTGGCATATGGTGGCTGACAAATATCCGTTGAAAGGATGAATGACACTTAGAGTGGCTCATATCAACACTGATTACCTCGCCTCTTTTCAACTTTGAAAACCCCAAAATGCCCACTGTATTGCTGTCTGTGCAAAAGGCAATGTTTGTTGAAATGAATACAATCGAGTTTCAACTTTCCTTTCTTTCTGGCAGCTTAACAGAAGACTGCCATCATCCTAGTCCAAAATGGTGATGGCTCAAGATAGCAAAATGATGATTGCTCAGAATAGTCTTAGGATGATGTGTAACACAGAGTCAATTGACCATTGACTGTTGGGCTAATACAGCCCCAGATAAACAAGTGAACTCACATCACTCTTCATTTGATAACTACCTACAAAATCAAATAGAAACCGAGGGTAAACACCTCTGACAAAACAGAGCACTGCCATTTCTAGGAGAAAACCTGAAAAATTGCAATTGGCTAAAGTAGGGCTCTTCTAGCTTTTGCTTTTTGAAAAACCTGTCAGAAATAACAAAAGCCTCGAAAATGAGTTGGCCATTTAATTATTCTCGGCACGTACAAGAAAATGTGCTTCTACTGAGCATTTTTTGTGAGAACAAAGTGGAACTGTGAAGTAGATTACTTAAGAGCCCATAGTCAAAATTGACACGGCACGCATCTATAACATGCTCACCTCTGGTTTTGTTGTAAATAGAATTGAACTAGAACTGCAGTTTTCATACTTTCTAATGATATGGTGACATGGCAATAAAAACCGAAAACAATTAAGGGGGACTCCAAGGAATCAAAGAGCTGGGGATGAGGGAGAGGGTTGAGAGGGTCACATGATGTTATTTAATTCAGCCCCTGTGTTCAGGGGGCTTGAAAGGTAGATACAAGTGAAGGTAGGAGGTGGTTTGGTGTTTAATCAGCCTGACAGGACTAAACAGTTTAGTAGTTTTTCATTATATGAAAACAAATTCTCTTCTGCAATAGTTTAAGGAATTGTGCTCCATTTGTTTCCTTTTTCTTCCGTCCTTCCTCTCTTTCTTCCTCTCTTTCTTTTGTGTTCAGTGTTCAACTTTATACCTCCCAGTATGCAGTTTTTCATTTCTTACCCAGCTGAGCTTAATCCTTCATTCTTTGGACCTCTTTTTTATTGGGTAGCTGCTGCTGCTCAGTCGCTTCAGTTGTGTCCGACTCTGTGCGACCCCATAGATGGCAGCCCACAGGCTCCTCCGTTCCTGGGATTCTCCAGGCAAGAACTGGAGTGGGTTGCCATTTCCTTCTCCAATGCAGGAAAGTGAAAAGTGAAAACGAAGTCGCTCAGTTGTGTCTGACTTCTAGCGACCGCATGGACTGCAGCCTACCAGGCTCCTCTGTCCATGGGATTTTCCAGGCAAGAGTACTGGAGTGGGTCGCCATTGCCTTCTCCATTTTATTGGGTAAGGGGAAGGTTTATGCCAGCCCACAGCTAACTCTATTAAGTCATTCATTTTTTGTTTATCCATCCATCCATGCCTCCAGTATTTATTTTGTGCAAGCTATAAAAGAAATAATTGAGCAACATAGTCACTGCCTTCAAGAAACTGAGTCCAGGAGGAGAAAAAGGCGAGAAATAACCATCAGAAAAGGAGAGAAGTGTTATGGTTGGGGAAGCATGGAGTCCAAAGGGGATTCTGACTTAGCCTCTTTTCTTCCTCTTATCTTGCCTCCTTATCTTTTTCAAGTATTTTCTGAGTTTTAATCTGGTGGCAGAGGTGGTGGGGTGAGTGTGTACAGTAAAACCATGCATATATAGGATACATGGAGGCAGGACAGAGTGAGTGCCAGGTGAGGCTTGCTATAGGAACTGAAGAGGGAGACAGAATCTCAGGCAGGGACAAATAAATGTGAGACCAGATACTGTAAAACTAGAGGAAAACATAGAACTCTTTAACATAAATCACAGCAATTTTTATTTTTTTAGATCCATCTACCAGAATAATGGAAACACAAGTAAAAATAAGCAAATGGGACCTAATTAAACTTAAAAGTTTCTACACAGCAAGGAAAACCATAAATAAGACAAAAAGACAACCTTCTGAAAAGGTCTTTAGAAAATATTTGTAAACTTTTTAACCGACCAGGGATTAACTTCCAAAATATACAAACAGCTTATACTGGTTAATATTTAAAAAAATCCCCACAAACAGCCCAATCAAAAAATAAGCAGAAGACCTAAACAGACCTCTCTCCAAAGAAGACATGCAGATGTCCAGCAGGCACATGTAAGGGTACTCAACATCACTAATTAGTACAGAAGTGCAAATCAAAACAATGAAGTATCACCTTACCCCAATCGGAATGGCCATCATCAAAAAGTCATTTACAAATAACAATGCTGGGGAGAGGGTCTGGAGAAAAGGGAACCCTCCCACGCTACTGGTAGGAGTGCCAGTTAGTATGGAGAACAGTATGGCGGTTCCTTAAAAAGCTAAAAATAGAGTTACCATATGATCCGGCAATCCCATGCTTAGGCACATATTCTGAAAAGACAAAGGCTCTAATTCAAAAAGATATACACATCCCAATGTTCATAGCACAACTATTCACAATAACTAAGAAATGGAAGAACTTAAATATTCATTATCAGATGAATAGACAAAGAAGATGTGATGTGTGTGTGTAAACATATATACACACACCCCAGAATATTACTCACCCCCCAAAAAGAATGAAGAAATGTCATTTGCAGCATCATGGATAGATTTAGAGATTGTCATACTAAGAGAAGTAAACCAGACAGAGAAAGACAAATATCATATGATATCTGTTACACATGGAATAAAAAAATGACACAGAGGAACTTATTTACAGAACAGAAATAGACTAACAGACATAGAAAACAAATTTTTGGTTACCGAAGGAGAAGAGGGTTGGGGAGGGATAAATGAGGTGTATGAAATTAACAAATATATACAACCACATATAAAAGGGTTTTCTTTTCTTTTCTCCTTTTACAATGGAATGTATATATATATTCTTTTTCAGATTCTTTTTCACTATAGGTTATTAGGAGATACTGAATCTATTTCTCTGTGCTATACAGTAGCACCTTGTTGATCTGTCTTATAGCACCTGTTATTTGTAGACTTTTTGATGATGGCCATTCTGACCCGTGTGAGGTGATACTTCATTGTTATATATGGAATCATTTTGCTGTAAACCTAAAAACATTGTAAATCAACTATACTTCAATTAAAAAAAAATTAAGAAAAAGAAGAAGTAGCATTTGAACAGGATCCTTAAAAAGTGTGGGCAGGATTTTGGTGTGCTCAACTGTGGGGTGGTAAAAAGGTTGGATGGAAAGTCAGACAGTTCAGGGAAATAATAAAACATTGGGAGGTACTTGGTGTTTTGGTTTGTTTTTGCTTTTAACTGCCATGAATAAATGCCATGCATTTAGTTAATCCTAAATAATACTAAAGATGTGCCCAGGATTTAGGTGTATTCTTACTGAGATGTTTGCACAGGCTCTTCTCCTTCTGTGAGCTACCTTTCCTTTATTCCCTAATAATTCTGTCCCTGTAGTGCAGATGGCTGACCCCACCCTGCTCTCTGTGGCCACGTGACCTAGTCCTGACCAATCAGAGTATTCCTTACATCTCATCCACAGCAATTCCTCAGAGGGTCGCATAAGACCCAAGGCAAGCTAATCAGCATCTCTGGTATAGAACTGTCAAGGAGAATACCCTCAGTTTCTGTAAGAGTAACAGCTTTAAGAATGTTATAGGGTTTGGCTGCCAATATCTTTCTCCTGGAAAGAACTTTTCTGCGAGTGAAGAAAGCAGTGGCAGGTAGGGCAGAGACAGAGAGCTCTGGAATTCAGATTGCCATGAACCCACAAACCTTGCCACTCCTAAGATCTGTTCTTCAAATCTCCACGAAACAACACATCCTCTAGTCACTCTCTCCCATGTTTTTTTTTTTTTTTGCTTAACTTAGTTTGGCAAGGAGTTTTGCAAATTGCAACTGAAAACATCCTCACACATAGAGCTGATAAACTATGTTGACACAAGGGAAATTTTCTTGGATAAGCTGGTCTAAACAGTAATAATAAAAATTGACATTTCAGGTTTACATCTGGTTTGGCCAACTTTTCATGCTTGATAAGTTGATGGCTTCAATCAGCAACTTCAGTTAAAATGATAAAAACCACTGTGGTTCTAAGACAAGGCTAAGTAGATGCCCTGACTTTGAATTCTTTACACCAGAATCACAAAGTTCTTTTAACTGAGAATTACCATTATTATTTGTGTATTTTAGGGTCTTGATTCCTTTCATTCCAGAGAATTCTGAAATAGTTCCCTATCTGCACCTAGGATTTTCTGAGTGTTTACTTCATCTGCCTGTGAAAGGTTATCTCTTTCTCTGGCTCCCTCCTTCCCCACAGGGAGAAAGAGGCAGGATAGTCTGGGGAAGAGTCATCGAGCTTTCCTGAGAAATGAAAAAATTCTAATGACTCAATACATGCTGGTTTCTACTACCAAATTAGGGAAAGACTGTCACAAGTGATAACTAAAGATAATCCTCTAAGGATTTTTCCGTATTACACTCTTCTGAATTGACATGAAGCAAAAAAAAAAAAAAAAAAAAGGATGGACGCAGATGTAGGAATACAGTGGTTCCTGAAAAATCCTACTGTCTTCAAAAACCATACCAGTTTACCCTCTTCATTTTATCTCCACAGGCAACTTTCCAAGAGTCAAAGCTGGGTAATGCTCGCTGTTGGAGGATATGTTAGCAAAGCTAATTTCAGCATCTGTATAAAATTTTCCATCAGTGGCGTGCTGCTATCAAATATCACGCTACCTGTGAAAGCTCTTTGAGGGACTGCATTTTAACTTCCTGCCTTGTTTTCAATGAAACCAAGAATTGTATTTGTCATCTGCCTTGCCTACTGGACTCTTTTTGATCCCAGTTTTGACCCTACTAATGTATCTTTAAGTGCCAGTAGCAATTTTACATGCTGTTCATGTTCTTCCTAGGTAAGAATCTCATCTTCTATTTCAGCAGACTTCCATTGGTAAAAATGCCAGGTTTCCATTTATCAGAAATATTGTATCCCCCTTTTTCCCTCTGCAAGAAGAACTCAGACAGCCATGAACATTAGACACAAATGAGGTATGTCAGCCTGCCCACCTTTAAACAAAAGTCAGGGAAGAAATACTTTAGATACAAGGAAACCAGGGGAACACAGGACTTTAATTTCATTTTAACTTAGTCAGTATCAGACACAAAGGAGTCTTGGGATTTGGAATCAGGTCTTATTTGTTAAAGTTTCAGGATTATTTCAGTCCAACAGGTATTTACTATGTGCCAGGCAAAGAGCTGGACACGACTGAGTGAGCACTCATGCACACAGGCACTGAGCAAGGAGGTGCTGGAAAAGAACTTTCTTTCTTTCTGGTGTCGTGGAGCTAGAGCGATGTAGCTCTCAGCTGTCTGCTGTCACGTTTCTTGTAGTATGTGGTCGTGATTCTTTTGAGTGCCATGTATCCGAACTCCCTTTCTGTGTTTAGAAAGTCACCCTTCTTATGAATTTTAGTGCATGGGAGAAACTGCCTCAAAATTACGAAGCTGTAAATGCCAGCTTTATCGATACCACTTTCAACAAGGGGCCAGGCTCTGTCAGTGACAGAGATCTGACTTGGACTTCAAATTGGGAGTGAGTGACACAAGAAGGCACCCAGGGAAGACTCACCTGCACTTCCGTGGGAAGGCGGTGGGGATAATACAAAGGTGACCTCCACCTGCAGTAGTAGGAGGAGGGCCCTGGTGGGCGCGGGGCAAGACTGTGTTCAGTGTCTGCAAAGTCCGCCCCGGAAGTCAGCACTTGGCCATTTGAGGTGGTGTTCCTGGCAAAGTGGCCTCAAGTCAGTCTTTGCAGCCTTTCCGGAAATTCTGTGAATTTAGTGATCCTGCCTCTTCTTACTTTTATTACTACTACCTCTACACTTTGTTGCTGTTTAGTTGCTCAATCATGTCTGACTCTTTGTGATCCCATGGACTATAGCCTGCCAGGCTCCTCTGTCCATGGGATTTTCCAGGCAAGAATACTGGAGTGGGTTGCCATTCCCTTCTCCAGGGCATCTTCCCGACCCAGGGGTAGAACTCTAGTCTTCCGCATTGTCAGGCGGATTCTTTACCACTGAACCAGCAGGGAAGTAAACTATTACTACTACTACTAGTATTATTTGCGGTGGATTCTCTTGTTTGCAACTGAGAACCCTGGCGGACGCACCTTCTTCCACCCACATTATGGAGAATATTATTTGTAACTGGGGAGAATAATGCCGTTACGGGGAAAGAAGTAGAGTTATGATATAGGAGTGATCTGGCAGGACAATCTGGGTCCTTTGAGGTCCTGAGACCAGTTTTCTGAACTTCCCGTTTCATGAGTTAACAAACTCCCACTTCTGTTTGAGCTCATTTGAGGTGAGTTTCTGTCACTTGCAAGTAAAAGAGTTCAGACAAACACAGATGAAAGCAAATGAATATTATGTGTCAGGAGGCTCAAAAATATTCATCCCCTTTGAGCCAGTAATCACTTTTCTATTCTTTGGAAATAATTTAAAATGCTTAAAAGACAAAACCCAAATAGTGGTTGCTATTAGGTGAATGGTTGCATAAGAAAGGGCTTTCAGAGAACAATACCCATGAAATTGAGCCACTTGATGCCAATGCCAGGCTCACCTCTTTCTTACCTTTTGTTTCACATAGGAAAGATTTTTCTTTCACTGCCATCCAGTGTTGCTCTATGTCTCTCTGTGTAGTTTGTCCCTTGTTCTTTCCCCCAAGTCTTTAGAAACTGCCTCTTGAGGGTCCAAATGGGTGTAAACTGTAAGACCGTGGAAATGTTTATATGCTTTTTCAGCCCAAACTGCAGCTGAGGGCCAGAGGTCTCAAAGTGCCCTTACCAGGCCATGCTGCAAAACACTACACATGATCTGAATGTGCTCACGTTTCTAAAGGAGTGCTTTATGCTGAAATCTGTTTTGGAGGCCTCCAATCCAAGTCCAGCAAACTCATTACAATGGCCTGGGCAAGAGGCAAGGCAGTTAAAATACAAGGTGCTCAGGCCAAGATTCAGAAAACCTGGCCTTGCTCCTGGTGTCTATTCACAGGTAAACTGTGTAGCCTTGGCTAGTCTTTTCTTCTTGCTAAGCCTCAGACTCCATATTTGTATAGGAAGACACTGTGGCAGCTGGTTTCTTATGATCCTTTTCAGCTCTCAGCACCTGTGCTTCATGACTCCTTACAAGGTGGCATTTTAAAAGAAAGCCTGAGATAAACTTGGGTTAAGAGCGCCTTTTATGTAACACCCAGTCTCAGTCAGGCCTGAGGCACAGTCATGGGAGGAATTTGTTTGGATGGGTTTCTCCTTTAAAGGAATCTGTCTTTCTGAGTCCTCAGAGTCAAGTCTCCTGAAACAGCACCTAAGGATGCAAGACTGACATGGCCCCAATTCTGCTCCTGGCTGGAGGCACCCAGGGAGCTGGTCTGAGCTGGCTCTGGACAACCCAGTGATTCAGATTTTGTTGTTATTGTTCAGACACTAAGTTGTGTCCGACTCTTTGCGACCCCATGAACTGAAGTACGCCAGGCTCCCCTGTCCTTCATTTAATATCAAGAACAGCCATTTGACACAACATTGTAAATCAACTATCAGTCAGTTCAGTTCAGTCGCTCAGTTGTGTCCGACTCTTTGCAACCCCATGAATCGCAGCACGCCAGGCATCCCTGTCCATCACCAACTCCCGGAGTTCACTCAGACTCACGTCCATCGAGTCCGTGATGCCATCCAGCCATCTCATCCTCTGTCATCCCCTTCTCCTCCTGCCCCCAATCCCTCCCAGCATCAGAGTCTTCCAATGAGTCAACTCTTTGCATGAGGTGGCCAAAGTACTGGAGTTTCAGCTTTAGCATCATTCCTTCCAAAGAAATCCCAGGGCTGATCTCCTTCAGAATGGACTGGTTGGATCTCCTTGCAGTCCAAGGGACCCTCAAGAGTCTTTTCCAATACCACAGTTCAAAAGCATCAATTCTTCGGCGCTCAGCTTTCTTCACAGTCCAACTCTCACATCCATACATGACCACTAAAAAACCATAGCCTTGACTAGACCTTTGTTGGAAAAGTAATGTCTCTGCTTTTTACTAGATGGACCTTTGTTGGAAAGTAATGTCTCTGCTTTTTAATATGCTGTCTAGGTTGGTCATAACTTTCCTTCCAAGGAGTAAGCATCTTTTAATTTCATGGCTGCAATCACCATCTGCAGTGATTTTGGAGCCCAAAAAAATAGTCTGACACTGTTTTCACTGTTTCCCCATCTATTTCCCATCAAGTGATGGGACCAGATGCCATGATCTTCATTTTCTGAATGTTGAGCTTTAAGCCAACTTTTTCGCTCTCCACTTTCACTTTCATCAAGAGGCTTTTTAGTTCCTCTTCACTTTCTGCCGTAAGGGTGGTGTCATCTGCATGCTATTTCAAATCCTGAAAGATGATGCTGTGAAAGTGCTGCACTCAATATGCCAGCAAATTTGGAAAACTCAGCAGTGGCCACCAGACTGGAAAAGGCCAGTTTTCATTCCAATCCCAAAGAAAGGCAATGCCAAAGAATGCTCAAACTACCACACAATTGCACTCATCTCACATGCTAGTAAAGTAATGCTCAAAATTCTCCAAGCCAGGCTTCAGCAATACATGAAGATGTTCAAGCTGGTTTTAGAAAGGCAGAGGAACCAGAGATCAAATTGCCAACATCCGCTGGATCATGTGAAAAGCAAGAGTTCCAGAGAAACATCTATTTCTGCTTTATTGGCTATGCCATAGCCTTTGACTGTGTGGATCACAATAACCTGTGGAAAATTCTGAAAGAGATGGAAATCAACTATACATCAATAAAATAAAATAAAAACAACCATTTGAAAAGACGAAGCTGACTTACTGAGGAGGAAACTGAGGCTCAGAGAGTTTTAGTGACAGCCAGCCAGTGAAAGAGCTAGGATCAGACTCAAGTCTTTTGGCTTTAATGCCTGTGCTTTTCCCTCTGCCTGACTGACATTCTGCTAGTCAACACCACTGACCAGTGACATGTTCAGACAGGGGGACATGGGGCTGATCGCCACCTCTTCTTGGGTTTAATGTGACAGTCAGTTCTAGTCACTCAGTCGTGTTTGACTCTTTGCAACCCCATGAACTGCGGCACGCCAGGCCTCCCAGTCCATCAGTAACTCCTGGAGTTTACCCAAACCCATGTCCATTGATTCGGTGATGACATCCAACCATCTCATACTCTGTCATCCCCTTCTCCTCCTGCCCTCAATCGTTCCCAGCATCAAGGTCTTTTCAAAAGAGTCAGCTTTTCGCATCAGGTGGCCAAAGTATTGGAGTTGCAGCTTCAAAATCAGTCCTACCAATGAACACCCAGGACTGATCTCCTTTAGGATGGACTGGTTGGATCTCCTTGCAGTCCAAGGGACTCTCAAGAGTCTTCTCCAACACCACAGTTCAAAAGCATCAATTCTTCGGCGCTCAGCTTTCTTTATAGTCCAACTCTCACATCCATACATGACCACTGGAAAAACCATAGCCTTGACTAGATGGACCTTTGTTGACAAAGTAATGTCTCTGCTTTTTAATATACTATCTAGGTTGGTCATAACTTTCCTTCCAAGGAACAAGTGTCTTTTAATTTCATGGCAGTAATCACCATCTGCAGTGATTTTGGAGCCCAGAAAAATAAAGCCTGACACTGTATCCACTGTTTCCCCATCCATTTGCCATGAAGTGATGGGACCAGATGTCATGATCTTAGTTTTCTGAATGTTGAGCTTTAAGCCAACTTTTTACTCTCCTCTTTCACTTTCATCAAGAAGATCTTTAGTTCTTCTTCACTTTCTGCCATAAAGATGGTGTCATCTGCATATCTGAGGTGACTGATATTTCTCCTGGCAATCTTGATTCCAGCTTGTGCTTCTTCCAGCCCAGCGTTTCTCATGATGTACTCTCCATATAAGTTAAATAAGCAGGGTGACAATATGCAGCCTTGATGTACTCTTTTTCCTATTTGAAACCAGTCTGTTGTTCCATGTCTAGTTCTAACTGTTGTTTCCTGACCTGCATAGAGGTTTCTCAAGAGGCAGGTCAGGTGGTCTGGTATTCCCATCTCTTTCAGAATTTTCCACAGTTTATTGTGATCCACACAGTCAAAGGCTTTGGCATAGCCTATAAAGCAGAAATAGATGTTACTCTGGAACTCTCTTGCTTTTTCAATGATTCAGCGGATGTTGGCAATTTGATCTCTGGTTCCTCTGCCTTTCTAAAACCAGCTTGAACATCTGGAAGTTCACGGTTCACATATTGCTGAAGCCTGGCTTGGAGAATTTTGAGCATTACTTTACTAGCGTGTGGGATGAGTGCAATTGTGTGGTAGTTTGAGCATTCTTTGGCATTGCCTTTCTTTGGGATTGGAATGAAAACTGGCCTTTTCCAGTCCTGTGGCCACTGCTGAGTTTTCCAAATTTGCTGGCATATTGAATGTAGCACTTTCACAGCATCATTTTTCAGGATTTGAAATAGCTTAACTGGAATTCCATCACCTCCACTAGCTTTGTTCATAGTGATGCTTCCTAAGGCCCACTTGACTTCACATTCCAGGATGTCTGGCTCTAGGTGAGTGATCATACCATCATGATTATCTGGGTCATGAAGATCTTTTTTGTATAGTTCTTTTGTGTATTCTTGCCACCTCTTCTTAATATCTTCTGCTTCTGTTAGGTCCATACCATTTCTGTCCTTTATTGAGCCCATCTTTGCATGAAATGTTCCCTTCATATCTCTAATTTTCTTGAAGAGATTTCTAGTCTTTCCCATTCTATTGTTTTCCTCTATTTCTTTTCATTGATCACTGAGGAAGGCTTTCTAATCTCTCCTTGCTATTCTTTGGAACTCTGCATTCAGATGCTTATATCTTTCCTTTTCTCCATTGCTTTTCACGTCCCTTCTTTTCACAGCTATTTGTAATGCCTCCTCAGACAGCCATTTTGCTTTTTTGAATTTCTTTTTCCTGGGGATGGTCTTGATTCCTGTCTCCTGTACAATGTCACAAACCTCCATCCATAGTTCATCAGGTACTCTGTCAGATCTAGTCCCTTAAATCTATTTCTTACCTCCACTGTATAGTCATAATGGATTTGATTTAGATCATACCTGAATGGTCTAGTGGTTTTCTCCACTTCTTCAATTTCAGTCTAAATTTGGCCATAAGGAGTTCATGATCTGAGCCATAGCCAGCTCCCGGTCTTATTTTTGCTGACTGTATAGAGCTTCTTCATCTTTGGCTGCAAAGAATATAATCAATCTGATTCCGGTGTTGACCATCTGGTGATGTCCATGTGTAGAGTATTCTCTTAAGTTGTTGGGAGAGGGGTTTGTTATGTGACAGTAGAGCATCTTAAAGTCACCAGGTATGACTACATCCGTCTTCCCTGGTGGCTCAGATGGTAAAGCGTCTGCCTGCAATGCGGAAGACCCGGGTTCGATCCCTGGGTTGGGAAGATCTCCTGGAGAAGGAAATGGCAACCCACTCCAGTACTCTTGCCTGGAGAATCCCACGGACGGAGGAGCCTGGTAGGCTACAGTCCATGGGGTCACAAAGAGTCGGACACGACTGAGCGACTTCACTTTCACATGACTACACCCAGCTTTGTCTCTTGATCTCTGTGAGACCCTAAGTAAATCATTCTTTCTGAGCCTCAGTCTCCCTGCCTGTAAAATGGGATGAAGGTAAATGGTATCTGTCTCACACAGAAGTTGCAAGAATTAAATGGAAGTGCTTCACATAGTGAGTTTTCAGTGAGGTTAGTGACACATCAAGGGTCCAGTTTGCATGCCCAAATCCATCAAGTTCCATTGTTTCTACTTCCAAGTGTATTCTCAAACCCATCCACTTCTCTCCATCAAACATACCGTCTTAGTCCAGGTCACACATCCAGAAGACTTGAAATTGATCTTCTATTCAATTGGCTAAAAAAGTTCACTTGGGTTCCTCCATAACATCATACAGAAAATCCTAAATGAACTTTTTGGTCAACCCAATACTTCTATTCTTGTTCCCCAGAAATTCACTTCCCACTCAAGAGCCAAAGTAATATATTAAATTGGAAATCAGGTCAGATGGTGTCCCTGCTTTAGTCTTTCTCATTGAATCCAGGATCCAAGATCCATCTGCTTGACCATGGCTCTTTGGTCCCTATAGACCTTCCCTTGCAACCTTTTCTCATGCCTCTCCCCTCACTGCTTATCATCCCTTAGCCAAGTGGGTGTTCGGTCAGTTCCCCAAACTCAGCGAGTTCCTTCTGGGATCAGGCTCATGATGTCCTCCATCACCAGAACCCATCCTCGCCTCATCACAGAGCTCCCTTCTCGTCACTCAGATCTCCTCATAAATGCTTCCCCTGATCAAGGATCTTCCCTTTCATCCTCTATTTCATATCCTTGTATAGATAAAAGTTAGTTTATACAGCAGACACTTAGCACAATTTGTGATTATTTTGGTTATTTCGTGTGCATGTAAGTGACACAATTAGTGCTCTGCCTTTATCTTCTCAGGTCCCACTCCCATTTCTGTGCAATTCAGCTTCATTTCCAATAGCCAGCACCTGCAGTTCTGTTGGAAGACTTCCTTTGAGCTTCTAGAACATACTGTGCCCCTTGGGGTAGCTCTTAACCAATGACTGACAGGTATAGGGGTTTAAATGCCCCAGATCTCTCACCTCTTGGCCACAATAATTCTAAGGTCTGAGTTTTACACTGTTTCCCACAGTTTTTCCAAAGGGTTAAGCATCAGTAACCCATTGTGATGAGTGGCTTCAAAACACACCTTAACTAGTCACTTCCCTCTCCTGTATGAGGTCCCCATGCCCTGATCAATGTCCTCACACATCCCAAATGATCTACGAGCACTCAACTCTCGTGTCAGAGTCTGATTCCTGGGGGAACCCAACTAAGACCATGGCTTTTTTGTTCTTTTATTGATCCCAGTAGAGTGTACATTTTATGTCTGTCTGTTCATGGTTATATCCTGTGGTCTAGTTTTCTGCCTGGTACATAGTGAGAACACCCAATATATAATTGTGTAATGAGTACCTACTAGTGGTATTGCTACTGCAATGTAGCATTTTTTTCCTTTCATTGAGTTTAGTTTATACCACTAACCTACCTTGCTTCCTTGGTGGCTCAGATGGTAAGGAATCTGCCTGCAATGCGAGAGACCCAGGTTAGATTCCTGGGTCAGGAAGATCCCCTGGAGAAGGGAATGGCAACCTACTCTAGTATCCTTGCCTGGAGAATTCCATGGACAGAGAAGCCTGGACAGCTACAGTCCATGGGGTTGCAAAGAGTCGGACACAACTGAGCGACTAACACACATATCTTGCACCCACATAATGTTACATGTTTCTTCCCAAATGTACAGAATAAAAAATATTTGTCTTCCATAGTGCTTTCAAGAGTAGCATTCCTGTTACAGTATTGATTTAGCAAGGTTTATTACAGCTGGAGGCTCTTTATTGGAAGAGATCTCAAGAGACATTCTCTAAGACTGTGTCATTGCTTCCTGAAATTCCAGTGTGGAGATACTTCAGAGATCTTTCATAAGACAGAACTGCTTACTTTTTAGATAGATTAAGCAAAAGGCAACTGGATCCTGGACCAGGTGCTCCCAGTAGAATAAGATGGACAAGTATGCAAAAACAGGGGCAATACTAATATTAAACAGTAACAAAAATCACCAACACGTAGGAATGTAAATTTGTGTAGCCACTGTGGAGAATAGTGTGGAGGCTCCTCAAGAACCTGAAGATAGAACTACCACAAGATGCAGCAATTCCATTCCTGGGCATACATGTGAAAAATACCAAAACCTCTAATTTGAAAAGATACATGCACCCCAATATTCCTAGCAGCACTATTTACACTTGCCAAGATACGGAAGCAACCCAAGTGCCCACCAACAGGTGAATGAATGAAGAAGATGTGGTATACATATATACAATGGAATATTATTCAGCCATGAAAAAGAATGAAATTTTGCCACTTGCAACAATGTGTAAGTTGTGTCCAACTCTTTTGCAGCCCCATAGACTGTAGCCTGCCAGGCTCCTCTGTCCATGGGATTTCCCAGGCAACAATATTGGAGTGGATTGCCATTTCTTTCTCCAGGGGATCTTCCTGAGCCAGGGATTGAACCTGCACCTCCTGCATCAGCAGGTGAACTCTTCACCACTGAACCACCAGAGAAGCCTTGAAAAGGGAGAAATTTATGCATCTTTTTCTTTAAAACACAAATTCAAATACTTCTGAATCATTTCCATATTCTGTAAAATCTTTGATACAGTGGAATTCAGAGACTCAGAGAATCTGACTTTTTCTTTAACCATAGTAACTGCTAACATTTAGTAAGCACTCGGATGCATTTCATGTCACAGGGCTGGTTCTCAGCTAAGCCAGGATTAAAAGCTGACTTTCCTGAATTTCAGGCTCTATTTTTCCTTATCTATAATAGACCATTTTGCCTGTCCTGATGACAGGTTTCTGAAAGGAATGGAGCATAAATATTTTGTTTTAACTCTATTTAACTTCGAGAAAAGCAGACCAGCTTTGGATCAAAGCCTGACATGCCTCCTGATAACACATCTCCCCAAGGTTGCTCCTCCCACCCCCACTACTCCCACACACTTGTTTCCTTGATCAGCTTCTCCCTTTCCTCCTCCTTCCTCCCTGGTTTTTGTTGCCCCGTCTACATCTCGCATGCGTCTGTTCTGCCTTTCTCTATCCCTACCTTTCTCTTTTCTCTGACTCCATTTCCTCCTCTCTGGTCTCCCTCTCTATTCCCCCACTTAGACTCCCTTCTGCTACTTAAACCCTTCAATTTATGACCAAGTGGCATCCAGTTAAGACACAGCTTATCATGCACATGGAGCTGGATTGGTTAGAGATCACCTCATACTCTGGAAGTCTGTCAACCACATTAGAACGGTGGTGTTGGTGCCAACAGAAAGTGACCGGCAATGGCAGATGGTGTAGGGCTCCCTGGGGTGCCCAAGGGAGCACCATGCCTGTTCTGGACACCCTAACTGATCTTGTTAAGAGCCCAGCCGTTGGATGTAGGCAAACCTGGTTTAAATCCTGCCTCTTCTTTCATCCGTAAAATGAGAAAGCATCATGGACCTCCAGAGGTTACTGGGAGAATTCAAGAAAACCATACTTACTTCACAGTGTCTGGCACACGGTGTGTGCTGTGTGATGGTCATAGTTATTAAGGTGCTGATGAGCAATGTCCACCTCGCCCTCTGGCTTCTCTCTCTTTTGGTCCCACCCTCCTTGCCCAGGCCATCAGGACGAGCATTCCATGTGATGGAATTTGCCTGATTCTCTAGGTTGTGGGACAGCAAGTAAAACAGAGAAGTTAGAAAACCCAGGACCTGTCTCAACCGCAAAGTTCTATGATTGTGAAAAAAAACAAAACAAAACAAAACTTGGTTATTCAAAAACCTAAGAAAATGAAAAAATAAATAGAAACATGCATGCATGCTAAGCACTTCAGTCATGTCTGACTCTTTGTGACTCCATGGGCTGTAGGCAGCCAGGCTCCTCTGTGCCTGGGATTTCCCAGGCAAGAATGCTGGAGTGGGTTGCCATGCCTTCCCCAGGGATCTTCCCAACCATGGATCGAACTTGTGTCTTTTATGTCTCCTGTATTTGCAGGCGGGTATTTTACCTCTAGCACCACCTGGGAAGCCCCCAAAAGAAATGTATTTAATAGCAAATTCTTTTCCTTGCTCATGCAAAGGGAAGTAAAAGGAGTAGATGGAAAGTGTTCCTTTTGTGAAAATACAGGCCCCTGCATCCTGGGCCCTTTTTATGATCTCTCAAGAAGAAGAAAACACTGCCATCTCCTTCTGTTCTTCAATCATCCTATTCCTTCTTCCTTCCAGCATGCAACCAAATCTCCTTAGATTTCCCTCATCCACAAAAGTTCACCACTCCGAGGAGAAACTTGAAATCCAGAAGATTACCTCTCCTGCTTCTCCAGAGGGCCAGAAAGAGAAGTTTTCTCTTTTGCCCCTCCCTTTCCCTGCCATTTCCATATACTGAAGAAAAGCCCCAAATAAGATTTATGGCAGCCCTGCCGTTCTCCTATCCAGGCAGCTCGTTAATGTCACAGCCAAGCACCCTTTCTGAGCACAGCTCTGCAGAGATCTATTCCTGCTTCATACCCACTGACTCTGCTGCATTGCCTTGGCAACCAATTAAAATACTATGTGTGTGGCGATATCATCCTTAATTCTGCAAAAGCAGGGGAACCTGCTCAGAGGAATGCACTTGCCAGTTGTGGTATTCTCTCTATCTAGCTCCATACTGGTCTGACTTCTTTTTTTCACCTCTGAATCCTCTGCAAGCACTTATGTGCCATTCCTAACACACCTGGCCTTGAGTCAAGAAACACCCTGGTCAACAAGACGGGCTGAAAGGGATACAGGGGATGAGATAGCGGGGATGTCTTCCTCTTGTCTCAGGGGAAAACACCAGGGCCTTGAAGATGCTGAATCTAACTGCAGTTTCTTGCATTATCACCAACACTACGCATTCAGTACTTCAATATGTATTGAATGCTGGTTGCATTTCAGGCACTCTGCTGGGTACAGAGAAGATAAGACACCCCCTTAACCTCAGGAGCTTACATATGCTGGGAGGCTGGAGGGTAGCCTCTGAGAGCCTGAGGAGGAACCCGCGGCCGACTGGCTCGGGACTTGGGACAGAGGCCTGACTTCCTGGAGGAGCAAAAGGGACACTGAGATGGGAGGATGGGCTGCAGCTATGTGGCTATGTGGACCAATTTCCCAAACCACTTGCCTTCTCCAACACTGGCAGGTGGCTGATCACCTTAAACGAGGGTGGTTTGCATCAGGCACCCTGGGAAATATTTGCCTTATTTCTCCTTAGCTTCTCAGGGAAGGTTAACAGTGAATAATCCAAGCTCTCTCATTAATCCTCTTGGCTTTCCATGTTGTGAGGGTGAATGGCGGCCAAAAGGCATATTTTTTCAAACCAGCGGTGTGGGGACCATGATGCCAGGACTCCCCACCCAGTGTACAAGCCTCTCAGTGTATTTTGAGGTTTGCTGTCCTCAGTGTCATGGGTTGCTGTGAATGGTCAAGAATAAGAGTAGCTGCAGGGACTTCCCTGGTGGTCCAGTGGCTAAGACTCCATACTCCCAATGCAGGGTCTGGAGTTCAATCCCTGGTCAGGGAACTAGACCCCACATACCACATCTAAAGTGTTCACATGCAGCAGCTAAAAACCCCAGGTGCCACAACTAAGACCCGGTGCAGCCAAAAAAAAAAAAAAAAAAAATTAAAAACAACAAAGAAAAGACCAGCTGCATTTAGGTCTTCCCTGGTGGCTCAGTGGTAAAGAATCCGCCTGCCAATGCAAGAGATGCGGGTTTATCCCTGGGTCAGGAAGATTCCCTGGAGAAGGGAATGGCAACCCACTCCAGTATTCTTGCCTGGAGAGTCCCATGGACAGAGGAGCCCGGTGGGCTACAGTGCATGGGATTGCAAAGAGTCAGACATGACTGAGTGACTAGACAACACGCTGCATTAAAAAAAATAAAATAAAATGCAACCTCAACAACTGCCCTGAACACAAACACAGGATTGCTCAGTTTTGATCTGCAGTCATTTTCTCCCACTGTGTTTTCTTATATGAGCTCTGCTTGAGCACAAACCTCGTATGTGTGAAGTAGACAAAATGGTAGCAGTCATCTCAGATTTGTAGAGTTAAATGAGATTCTGGAGATTCTGTAGTAAAGAGTGCTTTACCCAGTGCCTGACATAGTAAGTCCTTTGTTTTAACACTTATTACCTGCCTCGTAATTATGACCTTAGGTGGCTGCCTCCCAAAAGTCCATGTGCTCTTTAAGGCAGGGTTTCAGCCATTTTGGTGAATTACTCAGTTTTCCTGGGTCTCTTCCATGTGTACATGTTAATAAGAATCATATATTATTTGCTTTTGTTCTTCACTAGAGCCTGGCATTGGGTCTTACTCATAAAAGGCATCCTGTATATACTTGCTGATTGAATGAGGCATAGGAAATAATAATAATGCCTCACAATTATTATCAAGAAGTAGTATGTGTCACGCCCTGTGCTAAGAACTTTACAAGAACTGTCTTGACTTATCCTCCAAATGAAGCCACGATCACTGTGACCCCCATGTCTTCAATGCAATAAAACAGCAGGCTGACCGCAATAAGCGTGGTAGTGCTTTACAAGCTAACCTGCCTGGGTGAGTGCAAGCAGACAGCTCACCCTTACTAGGAGCTCACCTCGTCCAGACCCTGTGCTAAGCACTTTCCAGGAACTGCCTCCTTGAATCCTCCCAAGAACCCTAGGAGCTAAGTTTCCTATTTTCATCTTGTAACAATGATGCTCAGAGCTACTAAACGACTTGACCAGAAGCATACAGCCAGCACACATGAATGGAGAGCCTTGGTTCTGAATCACAGCACACACATACACACACACCAGGAGGCAATGAGGAGCTATTAACTGGTACCGAGTTTCAGTATGGGATGATGAAAATTTCTGGAGACAGATGGATAGTGGTGATGGGTGCACAGCAACATAAATATCCTTACTGTGACGCCCTATACACACAAAAATGCTAAAGATGCCAGTTTTATGTTCTCTATATTATATACATGTGTGACATAGGTTTATCAGCCTGAGAGGTGCAGGAGCCATGTTCCTACCTGAAATGCTGCTTCCCTCATGGAGGAGGCCAGGCCAATTTAGTACATTACTCACTGGCAAATTCTTCTGATGCTCCGTCCTTTCTGTCACTGGGGCTAAGTATAAATTAACTCACTATGAATATTTTTCCCACCATCAGAGGAGTACATTGCATTTGTGGATTCCAATACAGGAATTTGGTCATATATGGAAACACATTTCCTCTCTTCTTAGGGTTAACAATTCATGAGCTAAGTGGCTTTGAACTTGGCCCACTATGTTTTCTGGGCAGTATGGTCTGTCTGTCACCCCAAAGGTATTTAATAAGGTGATTCACCTCCAGAATATTTCATCCACCACGTGGCTTTATGCCTAATATAATATGCTGCTCATTCCTCATAGAGCTTTGTCATGGCTCAATTCAGGAAGAGCTCATTTCCACATTATGAGGGGTTATTATTCCATGACTCCATAAAGTCTACCAAAAACATGAATGTGTTCATTCATTAATTCAAGAAACATTTGAGGGTTCCTAATCTGGGCCAGGCTGTAGGTATGTGCTCCAACCATGGTACTGAGACCCAGACCAGGACAAGTTGCCTGTTGTGCTGATGCTCGGATAAAATATTGGAAAAATGACAGAGATCTAAAGTGAACTCAGCTGCTATTTGAGTCCTGGACTCTGAGCCCATGAGCACTCCCGCTGTGAACTTTCAATGGTGTGAGCTTTCAAGATGGAGCCTGGCACATAGCAGGCACCTAGAAGCAGTCTGTTGAATGCCCTGGCTTCTGAGCCAGGCATCGGGAGCAGTGTGACCCTGGCAGCTGACACAGACCCAAGTTGCAGGAAGCAGCTCATGACGAATAGACTTGTCTTTCCCTGCCCCGTGCTCCCCCCTTGCTGCGGATGTGCTGGCTAGTGCTCCTGCACGCTGGGGTTGTCAGGTAACCTGACCATTTCAATGAAAAACAGTGGTCCGTCTGCCAGTGAAGTGGGAACTGCTCCTCATTTTACCCAGGGAGCTTGGCCATCTCTTCAGAGCAGAGATATCTTGTTTGGCTGCTCTGAATCCATCAGGTAGATACAACCCATAGGCCACGTGATTATGTGGAAGCAGACACAGAGAGACTTAATTACAGAGTAATTGACATGTGCCTTCCTAGTGGTGGTTTTGAAGCAGATAACCAGTCATGCCAACTCCTCTCCACCTCTTTCTCCCTCTCTTCCAACTTCCATTCTGTTCAAGATATCCCATCTTTCATAGCCCTCACGTGCCCAGACTAGACCCTGCCTTTTCATTCTCTGACTGTGTCCTTCCTACCATTAAAATGTCCATATTTTTTAAAGGATGTTTCTTTCCCTTAACCTGAACCACCTCCTCATCTGACATTTTCATAAACCAATATCTTTTGAGTCTGACTTCTTTGTCTTAATCACTTTATTCGGTTATATATATATACACCAAAAATGTACTCTTTTTAAGTGTATGATTTGATGAATTTAGACAAACCTATATAACACCACATAAAACATTTGCATTACCCAAAAAGCACTATAGTTTGCCATTTCTGGAATTTTATATAAATGGAATCAGACAATATGTACTCTTCAGTAAGACAGTCCTTTTTTCATATCTTAACATTTCTAAAATTGGATGTATCTTACAGTGAACATCTAATATAGTAGTGCTTTTTAAATTCCCTTTATGGCTTTAACTAAATAATGTATCTTATAATAGATAATATCTTTGAATCAGGGATATGTATGTATATATTTATACACATATGCTTAATACATGTATCTAATTAGTTGGTTTTTTCTTTGGAGGGAATGATGCTGAAGTTGAAACTCCAGTACTTTGGCCACCTCATGCGAAGAGTTGACTCATTGGAAAAGACTCTGATGCTGGGAGGGATTAGGCGCAGGAGGACAAGGGGACGACAGAGGATGAGATGGCTGGATGGTATCACTGACTCGATGGACGTGAGTCTGAGTGAACTCCGGGAGTTGGTGATGGACAGGGAAGCCTGGCGTGCTGCGATTCACGAGGTCGCAAAGAGTCAGACACGACTGAGTGACTGAACTGAACTGAACTGACCATCAGACAGTAAGCACTGAGAAGGTAGAATCTTTATTTTCTTGTGTAGATTCCCAAAGTACCTATGGCTGACTACTGACAGAAGCTAGGGGACTTCGTTGATGGTCCAGTAGTTAAGATTCTGTACTTCCAATGCAAGGGATGTGGGTTTGATCCCTGGTGGGTGAACTAAGACCCCATATAATGTGTGTCATGACCAAAAAATAAAATGATAGGAGCTAAATAAATACTGCAGAAACTGGTGGTAGCAAGTTTCAAACAGTTTTCCAAAAATATCTTCTAACGACAAAAACTTGCCTACAACTCTTCTTGGAATGCATCAATAGTCTCTAATTGTAATAGGAATTTTCTTTGAGGGCTCAGCTATCTCTGCATTAGTACAAGACAACATTTCCCAAAATTTGTTCTGTGGACAATTAATATAACTCAAGGCACTAATAAAAGTCTTAGGGTTACCACTGTCACAGGAATTTGGGAAACGTTTCTTATCATTGTCTGCTCCTTGGAGATTCACCATTCTTTAGCACTAAAAGGACAGAAAAGTCCTGCAGCAAAGACAAAAGGTTTAACTCTGTTTCAACCTCAGGTTTCTTTGACTCTGGAGCTTTATGGAACCTCCATTAACCACTTACATAACACAGTTTGTCAAAGACAGGTCTAACACATAAGCATAGATTTGAAAATGAGAAAGAGGAACTTCCCTGGTGGTCCAGTGGTTGAAAATCTGCTTTCCAATGCAGGGGACACAGGTTTGATCCTTGGTCCAGGAACTAAAATCCCATATGCCACAGGGCAACTAAGCCTGAGCACCACAGCTACTGAGCCTAGGTGTTCTGGAGCCCATGCTCTATAGCAAAAAAAGCCCTGTGCGATGCAACTTAGAGAAATCCTGTGTGCCCAATGAAGGGCCTGGACACCTCAACAAAGACCCAGAGCAGTCAAAATAAAATAATAAAAATAAACTAAATTAAATAAATGAAAAAGGGGAAAGATATTGAGATCGAAGAGAACCATATATGAGCTGGTCCCTGCTCAGCCAAAAGCTATGCAGTGGCATCTGGAATGAGATAGATGGGGATGCTGTTTGTGTGTCAAGGGCTGAACAAGCACTTTCCCTTGTTCCATACTCTCTTCATAGTATGAAGGGACACGTGGGCAGACAACCTTTCCTAAGAGGCATCGAAACAACACAAAGTATGCACTGCCTAATCCCTTAGGTGACACGCCCCAGTGCACATGATGGATAATTGAGGTTGAGTAAGGAGAACCTTCCGCCCCAGCCATCTGCTTGGGCCATCTCCACCAGGGGATGCACTGCTGTTTGTCTACTGGCCGGATACCTCTAACTGATGAGAAAACTGAAGCAGTTAATAGAATAGTTTGCTAGAACAGAGAGAAGTCCACCCACAGGAATTACCCTGATTGCTTAAATGAGGGCAAAATCCTTCTCCACAATAGCACTGACCCAATATACACAGACACAAAGGGACATCAGAGCAGGCCAGGTGAAAATCATGTAGAGACTCAAAGAAATGTACAAGAGCTTCCTTTCATTTTTAAAAATATTGTTTTAAACATTGGCATACAGTAAAATTGACTTTTTCCCCTCCTGGCATATATTCGTATGAATATTAACACATATATAGATTCATTTAACTGCCACCGCAAACAGGATACAGGATAGTCCCTTCATCCCATAAAACTCCCTCACGCTATCCTTTATAAATCTTCTCCCAACCCATAACCCCTGGTCACCACTGAAAACCACACTTTTTCATCACTGTAGTTTTGTCCCTTTGCTTTTGGGCTATACCACTTGGCATGTGGGATCTTAGTTCTCCAACCAGGGATCGAACCCAGGCCACCTGCATTGGGAGCATGGAGTCTTAACGATCGGACTGCCAGGGAAGTCCCTAGTTTTGTCTTTTCACGAACCCCTTTTTCTTTTGTTATCCCCTTCGCTTAATTTTTGAACAGAGGTCTCTGTATGTTTATGTGTGGGTACAAAGAGCTCCAAATCCAGTGCTCCAAACTTTGTCCTTTATTGTTACCGTTTTGTTACTTAACATTCACCATAGTATACTAAGCATTTTACGTACATCATCTCATTGTAGCCTTATGACATATGTACACCGTTAATATCACCATTGCACAAATATGGAAACTGGGGATCAGAGAGGTTAAGTGATTCGCCTGAGGCCTCACAACTCAAAAGCAATTGAATACCAGCACAAACTCAGCTCTGTTTGGCCACAGTCCTTAAACAGGAATCAGTGAAATGGGGAGGACTGTAACTAAGAGGGTGGTATATTGACAGAGGTTGGGGGTCAAGCCAGTTTGGAGCCATATGGTTTTGTAAAAGGTTTGCAAATGTGGGAGGAGCCGGAGAACTATCTGGGTCTCCTGACTTCTCAAACTTGGCTCCTCCACTTGCCACATCCAGGCCTCGCTGACCCAGTGCCATCTGCCTGCTATCTTCAGGGGCTTAGGATGGTTCTAACTGCCTTGTAAATTTAGCAGAGATGACCATGTGTGTCCCAGCACTGCTGTAGGACACAGCAGCTGAGACCCAGGAAAGGGCCTGGATGCCCTTTGTTTTCTCCCCAGCCTCAGTTCCCCCCTGTGCCTTCTGACCTCATTTTTCCATCTCAGCTGCTTGCCACACCAGCTGAAGAAGTCTCTAGGACACAGCCACCTGGTCTGTGTGCTGGAGGTGGCAGGTGTGTTCTCGCTGAGGTAGGGCGAGCAAGATAAGAATGTGTGTGGTTGGCATGATGTTTAACAAAGAAGGGAGAGAGTCTGGCCCTGCAAGACCCAGGATGGCGACATTTGTGTTGGGGATAGAAAGATGCAGGGGAAAGGAAAGACAGATGCTAAGGAGGCGTTGGCAATGCTGGGAAGCTGGACCAGGTTGTTGCTCTGTGTATGGTGTTTTGCTGAGCTCGCCATTTGCAGAAGAGAAGCTGGCGAGTATTGTTTTCTCCTAGAATCCATTCCTAGCTCCTAAAGGGTCTTGGAAATGAGCTACCAAGCCAGCTCATGCTGGGAGGAATTACACACCTGAATTATGGCCTCACATCCTTTGGAGACACACATACCAACCAAAAATCAGGGTACCAAAGACCGTCTCTGGGGGACACTTGATTAACAGGAGATGGTGCATAATTTAGTGTGGAAAGTCTTGAGTTGCTTTAATAACAATAACAATACCAGCTAAAATTTATTGAGCACATAATATGAACCAGTCACGGTGCTGCAAGCTAAGTGACATGAATTGTCTCATTTATTTCTCCCCAAAAACCCTCAGCCAAAGCCTTTGACTGTGTGGATCACAATAAACTGGAAAATTCTAAAAGAGATGGGAATATCAGACCACCTGACCTGCCTCTTGAGAAATCTGTATGCAGGTCAGGAAGCAACAGTTAGAACTGGACATGGAACAACAGACTGGTTCCAAATAGAAAAAGGAGTACGTCAAGGCTGTATATTGTCACCCTGCTTATTTAACTTCTATGCAGAGTACATCATGAGAAACGCTGGACTGGAAGAAACACAAGCTAGAATTGAGATTTCTGGGAGAAAATCAATCACCTCAGATACACAGATGACACCACCCTTATGGCAGAAAGTGAAGAGGAGCTAAAAAGCCTCTTGATGAAAGTGAAAGGGGAGAGTGAAAAAGTTGGCTTAAAGCTCAACATTCAGAAAACTAAGATCATGGCATCTGGTCCCATCACTTCATGGGAAATAGATGGGGAAACAGTGGAAACAGTGTCAGACTTTATTTTTCTGGGCTCCAAAATCATTGCAGATGGCGACTGCAGCCATGAAATTAAAAGATGCTTCCTCCTTGGAAGAAAAGTTATGACCAACCTAGATAGCATATTCAAAAGCAGACATTACTTTGCCAACTAAGGTCCGTCTAGTCAAGGCTATGGTTTTTCCTGTGGTCATGTATGGATGTGAGAGTTGGACTGTGAAGAAAGCTGAGTGCCGAAGAATTGATGCGTTTGAACTGTGGTGTTAGAGAAGACTCTTGAGAGTCCCTTGGACTGCAAGGAGATCCAACCAGTCCATTCTGAAGGAGATCAGCCCTGGGATTTCTTTGGAAGGAATGATGCTAAAGCTGAAACTCCAGTACGTTGGCCACCTCATGTGAAGAGTTGACTCATTGGAAAAGACTCTGATGCTGGCAGGGATTGGGGGCAGGAGAGGAAGGGGACGACAGAGGATGAGATGGCTGGATGGCATCACGGACTCGATGGATGTGAGTCTGAGTGAACTCCGGGAGTTGGTGATGGACAGGGAGGCCTGGCGTGCTGCGATTCATGGGGTTGCAAAGAGTTGGACACGACTGAGTGACTGAACTGACTGAGCAACCCTCAGAGGTAGGTACTGCTATTATCTCCAGGTTTCAGAAGGGGAATTGGAGGCTGGTCCTGAGGTTCATCCAAAGTATGCAACTATCGAGAGGCAGAATCAGAATCTGAATTGTGGCTTTTTCAATGCCTAACTTTGCAAGTTTTTAGCTTCACTGCTTTCCTGCCTGTTCTAAATCAGAAATATTATTAAAGGGTAGTGGAGGAAGGAGAAAGAGCGATCAGCAGTTCAGAAGCCCATAATCTTCTCGAAGACTTGCAAAGTTCCTTTGGCTCGGTCAAAATATGGGAAGGAATAAGAACCAGTGACATCAGCACTGACATGGGTCCTCCAGGAGTCTGTTGATCTTACCTATTGGCTTGAAATAATTGCATGCTGTAGAAACCTACAGCCATTTATCAAGTTTTCTTTTTACACAACTGGCTTGGGAGGGTTTTAGACAGGTAGGCACAATGGACTATTTTTGTTTTTCTCTCTTGGGTTGGCACGATGAAGTGTGGCTCTTGGTTCCACCCTGGCATACTGGCTAGCACAGAAAGTACCAGACCCCTTTGAGCCAACAGAAAGATCTCGATGAGCTTGTTTTTTAGATGAGGCAAGGTGAGCAGAACAGACTGTGGACTTAAAAAGCTCCTGAACAGGAAATTAAATGAACTCTTTGAGAATGTCACCTTAACACTGAGTCCTCTGGAAGAGGTATTTTGCAAAATGGTACCCCATGACAACAGGTTGTTTATGCCTGATTAGTAGAGTACTTTATACTTATTTTTACACTGGCCTGGACTCCTTGTAGACTCAAGTTCAATAATAACACCTATTACACTCTCCTGCAAGGACTATCACTCCTGCTGTGTTTTGTAGAATGTCTCATGCACGACAGGGCACAATAAATAGTCAATAATAATGTTTACTATGATAATGATCTTCCAAATGCCTTTCATCTAAGGATCTCAAAGTGCCTTGAAAACACTCATTAGTTAAGCCTCACCATGCCTCTCCACTCTTATAATACATTTTCCCATTTTACAGAATTTTAAATTGAGACCCAGCAAGCTGAAGTGGCTTGCCCACAGTCATATAGTCAGTTTAAATGAATGATAATGATGATGCTTTGCATTTACCCAGCATAGGTTTTCTAAAGTGATATGAGTATGTTGTAGAGATAATGTTTACACTATCCTGGAGGAAGAAGGGTAGCAAATATTATTAAGAGTTGACTGGGTTGGGTAAACTGAGGCCAAGAGGGCAAGTATCTTGATGAGGGTTTGACTGAGGATGTAAGGCCGCACCTCCGCCTCTCAGAACAGTGTGTAGACTCTCAGATAATCTGCAATTGTCTGAACCCAGGGATGCACCATTGCTTTAACACTTCAGGAGAGTCAGCTAGATTTGGGGAGAGTAAAACAGGATGCAGAATTATAGCTGTATTTACATCCAGGAATAGTTTGTTCACATCCCCACTGAGAGAGTCAAAAGGTATGAAATGAGCCACATGGAGAAAGGTGGGCTCAGGAAAGGGAGGGAATGGGTGAGGGTGTGGAGTGGCCCCCGGCTCTGCCCTCTCATAGAGCATCTTCACTAAACCAGGTGCTGCTGGAAAGCAGGTGCCCTCAACGGCTTGGTTTGTTTTAGCCTCATGGCAGGACTCGGTCCAGTGCAGCTCAGAGGATGGGCACAACCCCGTCACCCGCCCCTTGGTCTGAAGTGATGGGTCCTCGTGAAAGACTTCCAGGGACATGCAGGTTCTTACTGGCTGTCTCTTATTCCTATAAGAGAATAAGAGCTCTAGTTCCTATAGCTCCCCATGCCAGGAGGGACCTGGGAATTTGCTGTGGTTCAAAAAGTAGGTAGCTGTGGATCCATCTGTTGCTACCTTTTCTTAGCAACATAGCCACATCAAAAAGAAGAAAGCATGCACAAAAATATGCGAAGATGATAGGGGACTTGCCTCCTCCCAGTCTCCCAGCACTCTCTGAGTGATGGATGATACTCCACCCTGCAGGGAGGCAAGTCAGACTTTGCAGGGTGAGGAAGGAGACAGGTTGCTGGGTCTCAGGAATTCAAAGGGAGATCTGCTGACCCGAGGTTCAGCCTGATGCTCTGTAAACACAGCCTGCCTGAGAAAGCTGGAGCCCCTACCCCTCCTCTTCCAAGCCTGTGGATTCTGATTGATGACTAGACCTAGGGCTAATAAGGAGCCTTAAAGGAGGGCACCAAGCCCTTTTGTGGAATGTGTTCTCACACAATGGCAATAAAAAGTCTGCTGTGAAGAAATCTCACTGAAGCCTGGTTTCTTCCTGCTCTCCTTTTGGAAAGTTTCCACACTACCCTGCTGCATGGGTGGCTTAAGGGTGCAGGGAGCCCAGGGAGTAATAGGCTGTTGAGAAGAATATTTTGGAAACTTGTCCTGAATGCACTCCCGAGCCTATTGTCCTTCGTTGGGAAGGAGTCCGGGGAAGACCCTCCCACCCTCTGATACTCTTCACAGCAGGGAGTCATGGTTAAAGTCGTGGTTAACTGCCAGGGTTAAAGCTTGCTTTATGTGGCAGTTTACAGAATTTCTGAGTATGCCAACCACCCACCCATGGTGTGCCACGCCCACTTAGACACACTGACTCTGGGGATGACAGCCAATAATCCTCTTGGAGCCACAGGACCATGATCTTCTCTTGAGTTATCCCCTTCCCCAGCTTCCCAGAATGAGGCTCACAGGCAGGTCATATAAAGTCCTGAGGATGTGCCCACAAGGCTGGACAGGACGATTCACGTTGTCCAAACACAAAATGCATTACTGGGTGATCTCCTGTGGCTCACCTGGGGCGCTTCATTTTTCATGGCAGGCTCTGATGTGCATTTTCTGTATGGTTTATCTTTGGGGCTTCTGTACATGTCGGTTGTACTTCACAGCCCAGCCTTTCCTGTCAATCACTCCACCCACATAGATGCTTCCTTCCTGATCGAACTTTGTGCGTCCAGTGTCTTGATAACTTTGAGTGATTGTGAACGAGCATTGTCATCATGGCACTTTATGACTGGGAGTGGCAAGATGGATTTGGGTAAAATGCAAACAAAACCTGACATTTAGTAACTTCTCTGAGATTGCAAAAGTGACAAGCAGTTGGATTTGTTTTTCTTTTTCTCATCCTCTGTGCATTTCCCATGCCCTGGTTTGGCCTCAGAACAGCAGAAATGAAAGACCAAGAATATAATCAAAGGACTTCCCAGGTGGTCCAGTGGTTCAGAATCTGCTTGCCAATTCAGGGAATACGGGTTGGATCCCTGGTCCTGGAAGATCCCACATGGCAGTAGTAACTAGGCTGTGTACCACAACTACTGACGCAGGCTCTAAGCCGGTGCTTCCAAACAAGAGCAGCCACTGCAATGAGAAGCCTGCACACCACAAGAAAGACCCAGTGTAGTAAAAAATAAACAAATAAATAAACAGTCAAGAAGGCTTTCCATGTTCTACCACCTTCTGGACCAGAAGCAGTGAGGACCTGGGTAGCTTTAAGAATTTTAAAAGTTCCTGATTGGACTGGATAGGCTCAGGGTTCCACTGAGTCTCAGTACGACAATCACCACCCACAGAAACTTATCCTCAGGGAATCCTCGGCAGCGGCTCTTTGAAACAGAGCTAAAAGAAGAGAAGCCCCAGCTGCTGGCGTGCACAAACCCAACCTCCAAGGAAACACGAAGGAACAGATGAGATCTTTCTTACCCCATCCATGTGGATTCTGACGTTAGGCACCAGCCGGAAAGGACTGCACTGCGGACCTCTGGGGTGAGTCCTGCTCCTCCTGCCGTCCTGCGGGGTCAGCACGCCAGGCCGGCGGAAGGACCCCCCTCTCCCCGAGCCCTGTCCGGCCCGCACGCCGTCCAGGAGGCGCACGAGCAGCAGGTTGGCTGGCAGCGCCTCGATGCTGCAGAACACCAGGGTCCTGCACTCGGGGCACCTCAGCTCCTTGTGGGCCTTGAAAATCCTCTGGAGACATGGCTTGCAGAAGGTGTGCTGGCAAGGGAGAACTTTGGCGGTGACATCGAGCTTTTCAAGGCACACGGGACACTCCAGAAGATCAAGTAACGTCACGTCATCCATTTTATTTTAAAACTCCAGTCCTGATCTGGAGGGGCAGAGTCCACATGGTCTGGTCAGCTGAGCCAGTGGGGGTAGAGACGGGGCTTCTTGAGAGCGTCAGGATGCCCGCTTGTCTGAAGGAGAAAGGAAGACGGAAAAAATTGTGATTGCCTTCAGAGGTATATCCCACCTACAGGAGGCAGAGCCTCATAAGGCGGTTCGCAGGGACTTCGTTTCCGCACCCAAGTTTCAGATGACTCATTCTGATTCAGTGCTAGCAGGTAGAGACCTCGACTCCTGCCTGCTGGAGGATGCGAGGGAGCAGCTAATACAGCTTCTGACTGCTTGCTGGACTAACTTACTCATTGCCTCTCCGTGAGCAAGGCGAGAGAAGGGAGACAGAACTGACCCGGGGCTCCAAGGAGGAAGCTTTCCAGCAGTCCGTCTGGATCTCAAATGAAAGGCCCCTCAGGATGTAATTTCCCTGAAGCTATTTTCTCTCTTTCTCTTCTTTAAGTGTATCTGTTCTCTGCATCACACTGATAACAAGCTGTTTACATAAGTGTATGGGAATCTCCCGTAGTTGTAGAATTCTGTCCTTCACAGTACATCTTCCCCCTTTATTTTGTTCTAGCAATGTACAATTTCTACGAGAACCTAATTTTCAAAAATTGTTTTGCCTCAACTCCAGGCTGTGGAGCTTGAAAGTTTTTTCTTTCTTTTCGTTCCTCTTTTTTTCGCCTTCTTACCTTGATTATCTTAGCCTCAGAGACACCATCCCTCCCATAGATAAAGTTGCACAGCCTGTTTTGTTACTTTGACAACTGTTCTGTTTCAACTGAAGCAGGTAGGAATTTGGGATTGTGGTCACAGCCTGCAAGAACCAAGATGGGGCAGCCAATACAGGGGTGTGTGTGTGTGTGTGTGTGTGTGCGCGTGTGTGTATTCTGAACAGTTTCCTTGTGGGTGTCTGAGAAGTCCCCCTCTTAAGGAAAGTGGCTTGGGAACAGGTCCCGATCCCTCTCAGCTCCAGGGCTTAGGGGAACGCTAGCGGGAGGGTTGGCAAGAGCCAGTGGCCCCACTGGTGGAGACAGGCAGACAGGACAAGCCAGGCTGGGAGAAGGCGCCCGCCCTCCTGAGACAGCTCCAAAGATGTCAGCACGCGGAGGTGTGCGGGGTGGGGGCCACTAACCTTGAGCTGGCCACCAGGGTCTGAGTTCAGCTCAGCACTGTCCTCGATGCTCCGCCAGGCTCCCTCCACCGGCTTCCGTTTCCCCTGGAGCTGCTGCTGCCGCCGCTTTGAAAACTTTAGCTCGAGTCTTAACTCATTTCAGGGATCGCCTTACCCAGCCCGGTTAACGCTTTCACCGCCGTTCTGCCCTTTGCGCTCTCACGCTCTGCTACCAATCGATTCTTCCTTTGTGGGAGTCGATTTCAGGGAAAAGATTACAAGCGGGTAAAATACAAGTCAATTTCCTCTAAGGTTAAGTACTGACAAAGTTTATACTTCCCCTTCCTCATTTTCTGTCCTTTCCCGGAAATTGAAACACACTCAAGTTATGAACATGCCAAGGTGATTGTGTTTATTTCAAACCTTTATGAGGATTTCCTAAAAAGTTCAAACGTATTAAGGTAGCTGTGAACACAAAGATAAACCGGTCACCTAAAAAGTACTGCTCTATAAAATCAGCCAGTCCTTGAACTGTGAGATTTGAGACGGACTTGAGCGATCTGTTTGCTCAATCTTATGAAATTAAAAACACGAAACAAAACAACAGTGTTGTGGTAGTCCAGACACATCCTTGAAAAATCAAAGGACAGGAGGGCTTAAAAAAAAAAGGAAAGTAGAAATTACCTGGTGGTCTAGTGGTTGGAATTCTGAACTTTCTCTGCTAAGGGCTGGGTTTGGCCCCTGGTTGGGAAGCTAAAATCCCACAAGTCACCAAGCTATGTAGCATGGTGCAAATAATAATAATAAATTTAAAAAGGTAAAAAGAAAAAGTAATATTCCAGCTTCTCTTATCCTACCCACTGGAGCCTTTTTTAGCCCCCAATAATGCTTATACTTCTATTTCTTGATTTATCAATAGTATATTTCATTTAACACTTTAACACTACACTACAAAGTTATCCAATAAAGTAAATAATAATCATCATCATTAATACCTAACAACAGAGTAGTGTAGCCCTTATCTGTGCCAAGTACTGTTGTAAATATTTTATCTTCATGAACTCATATAATCCTTCTATCAGCCCAATGATACACTGGCCTCTTACCCTCATTTTATGAAGAAGGGAACAGAGACCTGAGACATTAAATAAGTCATCCCAAGAGACACGGTGATCTGTGGCCTTCACTACTATGTCCTGTGGTGACACAGCTTTAAGAGGAGGAGAGATGGTTGAGGTGAGCTGGACCTCATCTAAGACAGCAGAAAGTCAAGAGATAATGACGAAAGTGACCGATCAAATTCTTTGGCAGATGAGGCAGCTGAGAGATTCTTGAAGTTGGGAGATTCCTTGAAGTTGCCCAGTAAGCTAGGGGCAGCGCTGGGACTAGAGAGTATGTCTTCTCTCTCAGACATAAGGCTGACAATTCCTTATCAGGCAGAAAGCAAACAGATTGTGGTGATTTGTTTGTTTTAGAAAGTTCTTTCGTGTCAGTTCTGAAAAAGCAAGCATGCTTGACGTTTGAAACAGGGGAGATCTTAGGGATGGAGCAGATGAAGTCATATGTCCCCCCAGGTGCAGAGCCCTAGTTTGGATCTGTGTCAATTTCAGAGATCACTTTCAATTCTTTTTTTTTTTTTTTTCCCCTCTCCCTTTTATGGAGGGTGTTTTGAGCTTCAACACCACCACACCTTACTCTATTACCTGTCTCCTTCAATTAATTTCCAGTTTAGATTTTGTGCTTATCAGGAAGCCCCTTGCCATTTGAGACCCTTTGCTGTCGCCTCTTGGTAAAGCTGATCTGCCTCCTCTGTGAGCGGCCCCTGTCCTTCCACCCTGCAGAGAGGGCCACTCCTGTGGGAACTCTACCTGTTCCCCTCTCCTGTTCTTGGACATCCTCTCTCTCTCTTACATACCCACATCGGCACCTTCACACACTGGCACACGCATGCTTGCACAAGGACCAGTAATGTAACATTTATGTCCCAGAGCAGTGCGAAGCCTTTGAACAGACTATCTCCTTTTCCTGCCAACCACCCTTCAAGGCGGATGCTATAACTTTCCCAGAGTCACAGAGGTTGTGATCTAGGTGGCCTAATCCCAGGGCCTAGATTCCTTATCATTATTGTTCCGTGTGTTATAAAGTTATGTATTTTCCCTAAGTACACCATGTATGTTTACTTAAGTGTTATGTGAAGATTCATACACAATATTATGGATGCTTCCTGTAACCTACCCCATCTTCAGATTCTCCCATCCCTGAGAACATTCCATTTCAGGAAGTCAGAATAGATCCAGTGCTACTATATTTAACAATTATAATTTCTTCAGAATAAAATGGTGATGGTAGAATTTCCAACACTAATGTGGGGCAGAGAAAGTTTACGCTGAACAGGAGTGGTGTTCTAGCACCTTTCAGGTCACACCCTGTAGGTGGTCCCTACCATCGTCCACCGACGAGGTTAGTCTTAGTGGAAATTCCAGGAGAAATTTTCTTTTGAAGCTTCTGAAGCAGGGGAAGAGTTTTCAATGGGGATTTCATCCTGGCTTACCCAAATGCAAACCTGGCATCAGATCAACTGAACAACCAGTCCTCCAAAACAAACAAAAAGGTGAATTCTGCAAGGCTTCCCAGACTCCAGGCTCAGGCCACCAACCACCCTCACCCCATCAGCACTCCTGTTTATATTTGTACAATTATGTACTGATTACAGACTGTGCTCTTTTTAAATATACCTGCTGTGTGATATTTACGAGTTTCTGCTGCTTGTATGTACAAGCATACCTTGATTTATGTTTAAAAAAAATCTGATCATAAATATTCCCCTGTGCAATATCCCTCAGTAGATTTCCATTGACCTTAGAATACAATCGAGATCTTTTTTTCTGATCTGTCAGGCCAGACGTAATATGGTTCCTGCTCAGTCATTGACTTACGCCCATGTCTCCCCCTTTGCTCATCCACTTAGTCCCACTGGATTTTTCTTTTCACTCGGGATAGTTTAAGTTTTTCTGCCATAGGGTATTTGTTCGTATTTCTTCTTTCTGCCTGCAGCTTGCTTTCTAATTGCTCTCTTCTAGTTACACTCCCACACTTTGTTTTCTTCACCTCCTCCTCTGCAAGTTTTAGCTTAAATGCTGCTTCCTCCAGGAAGCCTTCCTTGATTCTCATTACTAGAAACTTTATCATCCTATGCTTCATGACAGTTATCACAGTGGTAATTCAGTAATTTTTGTAATAATTTATTGAATCCTTGATTTCCCCCCAGTAGACTGCAAGCTCCAAGAGAGCAAAGCACTTATAATAGACAAACTACTCTATCCCTTGTACTTAACATAGTCATTGGCATGTGGTTAATGCTTCATAAATGTTTTTTGGGTGAATTTATGAATGAACGGCATAATGTTTTTAAAAACTGTGTCTGAGCAGGGACTTCCCTGGTGGTCCAGTGGTTAAGACTCCACGCTTCTAATGCAACTGGTGTACGTTTGATCCTTGGTCCAGAACTAAGATCCTGCATGCCTTGTGGTGTGGCCAGAAAAAAAAATGTATCTGGGCTTTTGATAATAGTTTTATGTTGGAGACCTCTTGAATGTCACTTTGTTCTCTGCCTCACATCTTATACTAAGAAGTTTTGCCAGATTCAAGTGGTGGCTACCTAGCACTGTCAGGACCCTGCCATGTGCCTCCTGCTTCCTGCTCCAGAGCTTCTCTGATGTTGCAATATGGGGTACCATAGGAACTTGTTGTCTAGTCACAAGTGCATGATCCAAAAGTGTGGACCACCTTTCACTAATGGTGAGTCTATGGTAAAGGCTTCTTCCTCTCATCCTTTGGAGTGAGAAGTCTTGAGATTTCATAAGACTCTTCAGAAGGTTCAGTGGATTCCCAGGTGGCGATAGTTGTAAAGAAACCGCCTGTAGATGCAGGAGACATAACAGGTGAGGGTTCGCTCCCTGGGTCGTGAAGATCCCCTGGAGGAGGGCACAACAACTACTCCAGTATTCTTGCCTGGAGAACTCCACGGACAGAGGAGCTTGGTGGGCTACAGTTCATGGAGCCCCATGAACTGCAAAGAGTCAGACAGAACTGAAGTGACTAAGACGCACGTTCAGAAGGTTCTGTGGCATGAGTAGCACTCACTCATTGGGTGGCTAATGCAATAATGCATCCTCGTATCATCTCTCCTTCATTCCCTGTATTACCCTTTCATCCCTAACCTTTGCTCCCAAATAAATTACCTTCAAACAAGCAAGTGTTTGTCTCAGGCTAAGATAGTGTCTTTCAAATTTAAAATTAAATCATGAAACAGGTGTACAGACAGTTTTGTCAATCAAATTGGTTTACTCATTGGAGTTATCATTTTAGAGATGTGCTCTTTTCATTTGATCTGTTCTTAACCCTTTGGAGGTCTTTGGTGCTTTTCCGTAAGGGGAGCCTGGTGGGCTGTCGTCTATGGGGTTGCACAGAGTCGGACAAGACTGAAGCAACTTAGCAGCAGCAGCAATCATTTGTAAAGAAATCCATAAGTCCATTAAAGGAGTTCAGTTGCTGGAAATCTGAGGTATTATGTCAAGGGGTCATGAAGACTCTGTTGACTATCCCTGGACTCTTGTTGGCAGACCCCACGCTTTGTAATTCCCAGCTCTTTGTTCTCAGTACCTGGTATAAATTTGAATATAGGTTTTAAATATTTGAATGAAGCTCTATTATCTGTTTCCATGATGCTGAATTTGCCTTTTGTGATTTGGTTTTCTAATGGTATTGGGAAACCTTTGGAACTATTCAAGGATCGGAGAAAAGTGGACATCTTTCGAAGAGTGGAAATGTGTAGGAAAGCAGAATGGCAGTGGTTGAATGGCTACTAGATGTTTTGTCTTTTTTTGAACTGAAATTTCCTTTCTAATCAGAAGGATGTCTGCAGGTCAGGAATACACTTTAGGGAATTCCTATGCAATCACCGGACCCACAGTGACCCAAAGTCCTGGCAAGGCTGAGTTACGCCAGATTTTCTTGAGATGACTGTGCATGCCTGCGTGCTCAGTTGTGGCTGACTCTTTGCGACCCCATGAACTGTAGCCTGCCAGGCTCCTCTGTCTGTGGAATTTCCCAGTTAAGAATAGTGGAGTGGGTTACCATGCCCTCCCCCAGGGGATCTTCCTGACCCAGGGAGCTAACCCGAGTCTCCTGCATCTCTTTCATTACAGGCAGATGTTTACTGCTGAGCCTCTGGGAAAGCCCAGAGATGACTAATGGTCTTTAAATTTCAGGACAATGGTAGGAACCAGCAGTCACCTAGTCTGAATCCTTGCCCTGCCAGTACCTAGATGGATTACTTGGGCTGATTATTCCATTCTTCTATCCCTTGGATTTCTCATGTTTCCAATGAAGTTACTAAGGAAACTTATCTCACTGAGTTGTTCTGAGGAGTCTGTGAAATGATGTATTGAGTAAGTGCTTAATAGCTATAGAATTGTCTTCACCTTTTTCACTTGTGTAGGCAGATCCTATAAGAGAACCAGGAGTCAGGCTGTTCTGCCTCTCTCCCAAGCTCAACTCTTAAAGAGAATACGCCAGGCCAAGTGACTGGTCAATTTCTTATTGACCAAAATGCTCTCACAGGACTTCCTAGTGATCCAATGGTTAAGACTCTGTGTTTCCACTGCACGGGGTGCAGGTTGGATCGCTGGTTGGGGAACTAGTTGGGGAACTAGATCCCTGTTTGGTTGCTTTTAGCCATAATCACATTTTTTTTTTTTTAACATCAAACCACTTTTTTGTTGAAATAAATTTATTTTAAAAGGGAGCTTCTAAAATACTATGTAAATGGAAAACCAGTTTCATCTGCTGCAATTTGAAGGCAAAAGTGCATTTCATTAAACTAATAAAATGCCATCGAATTCCAGTTGACTGATATTGCCTGCCTACCTCTGAACTTGCAGCCTGAACAGTGTGTTAGAGGGAGAATTAGCAAGTATGAGAGAGGCGCTGAAGAGCAGCCCTAAACCGAGGCTTTCTCCTTGATGCGCTCAAAGGCCTGAAAGAGAAATGGATGCTTTTCTCGCGGTGTGACTCACTGTTATGACTCTGTGTTGGGGCACCCCCGCTTTTTGAAACCACCCTAGTAAAGGAACTGGAGAGATGCAAAGAACCAAAAGAAGGACAGAATCCTACCCGTTTTCTGCGCCATAAATGTTGATTCAACCACCTCTGCATTGGGTGAGAGAGTCTTACTTGCATTTCTTCCCCTTAATTTTTAATAAAAGACAATAGTCTACTACGCATCATTGTATTCTTTCCTCTACAGAAGGTTGGAAAGGAGTTCTAAAGGCAACTGTGTGAGAGTTTTAAAGGCATCTGTAGATGTAGGAAAGAGAGAATTCTATTAATATTTTTAAAAATAATTCAGCTGTTTAAATCTGAGTCAAGTCTGTAGCCTAGTTATTGTATTGGGTTGGCCAAAAAGTTCATTCAGGTTTTTCTATACCATCTTAGAGAAAAACCCAAATGAACTTTTTGACCTACCTAGTACTATGCTCTTTTTATACTGTATTGTTTTTATATACGATATTATCACTCAGGGAAGATTGGCAAAGGGTCCAAGGGATTTCCCCATACTACTTCCATGTTTGCAGCTTTTCGTGAGTCTATAATTATTTCAAAAAAAAAAAGAAAGAAAGAAAAAAAAATAAACCAGTAAAAAATTAGACACAGTTTTACAAACATGTCCCTATTTGACTCTGAAATACCACTTCTAGAAATTTATACTAATGGAACAGATATATACCCAGATATGTTCCTCATATAATTATTTGTGGTATTTTAAAACATCCTTAATGTCCAACAATAGGGTAATGGATAAATGGATAAATAAATAGTGGAGTAGATGGGTAGAAGATAGACACATACTAAAACTATTGAAAATTATAGTGGAGATGTATATTTAATGACATAAAGGACATACACAATTAAGTGATGATAGAAACTCACAAGCCATATGAGCCCAGGTTATGTAAAAATGTTAAATAGAAATATAATATTGAGACTAGAAGAACATATGCCCAAATGTCGGTGATAGTTACTTCTGCCCACTGGGCTTATCAATTGATTTTAATTTTTTAATTTTGCTCGGGTGTGTTTGTAGTTTTTCTACAATGAACATATATTACTGGTGTAATAAAGTTTTCAAAGATAATAAAAATAGCTTAAATCACTATAGATTTATGAAAACATTTACAATAGTTAAATCCTGTAACACTAATAGTCTATGAATTACAATGGATAAGATAGCCATTGAAAAGAAAAATAAATACCAAAGCTCTGAAATTGCTGTATGTAGACACATTAATCCGTAACAGATACTGTGACTTACAAAAGAAAAGGGCTGTGATCAGTTATTTCACTCAAAACCAGTCTTTCTCCTCTTCCTTTACAGTTTCCTTTCTGATGAAATCAGTAAATGTTTTGATTCAAAACCATAAGCAGGATCCAACCTTAATACTTATTAAACTCAGGGCAAGTCTGTGCAAGAGTTGACTCTTTGCCTGGGCTATTGGGTAACCACAATCTTGTCCTTTTGATCAGAGGTGGGAAAGTTGCAAAACTTAGTAATTTCCTGAATGCCCCGATTAGTCCTACATGCCTTTCTTCATAAGTAGGTCTTCGAGGATAATAGGAAAATACATTATAAACAGATACCTTCCTCTTTTTCTAAAAGAAAGGATTAGAATTATTTTGCTATAACTACTGTAAATATTTGTCAAGTCAATTAGACATTTTTTGGGCCCTGTGATGTGCTGATTATTTGTTAATTATCCAATATATAAAATGTTACTCACTCAGCCCTATAAATTGTTTCTCTTCCAAATAATCCCTGTTGCATGGTGCAGGAACCATGTCTGTGTCGTTCATTTGTGCCTGGGACAAATAAATATTTGCTGAGCGGTGAGGATGAGTCATTTGTTCTTGGAATTCTTACTGCATTCCTAAGAAGAAAGCCTGACACTTGGAATCTGCAGACATGCTTTGAAACTCGCCTCTGTCACTAACAGCACTGCGTCCTCGGGTGTTCAAAAGATCTAAGCTTCACCAATCCACAAAAGTGCTATCAGTAATACGTAATTGTCAGGAATGACATTAGGAATAAACTTCCTAATATGTGTGGGTAGCCCTTAGAATAGTCTAGTGCACAGTAGTTGCTTGAAAGATATTAGTTGACAGCAGCCAAACTCCTTATTTTGCCTTAGCTGTAACTGACTCCTTTCTGCCATTGTTTCTAACGTATTGTAGTGGTTAGTAAGTCGAAAGGTCTATGCTATCTTTTATATTTTTAATTTTTATTGGAGCATAGTTGCTGTACAATGTTGTTTTAGTTTCCGCTGTATAGCAATGTGAATCAGCTATACACATACATATATATAGAGAGAGATCCCCTCTTTTTTCAGCTTTCCTTCCCATTTAGGTCACTACAGAGCACTGAGTAGAGTTCCCTGCGCTATACAGCAGGTTCTCATTAGTCATTTATTTTACGCACAATAGCATATATATGTCAATCCCAATCTCCCAATTCATCTCGCCTTCTCTTCCCACCTTGGTATCCATGCACTTGTTCTCTACATCTGTGTCTCTATTTCTGCTTTGCAAATAAGTTTATCTGTACAATTTTTTCTAAATTCCAGATATGTGATATTACACAATATTTGTTTTTCTTCCTGACCTGCCATCTTATTAAATAAGAGGATGACTCAGAGAAAGTTACGGCTTCCCTGGTGGCTCAGAGGTTAAAGCATCTGCCTGGAATGCTGGAGACCCGAGTTCGATCCCTGGGTCGGGAAGATCCCCTGGAGAAGGAAATGGCAACCTACTCCAGTACTCTTGCCTGGAGAATCCCAAGGAGGGGGGAGCCTGGTAGGCTATAGGCCATGGGGTCGCAAAGAGTTGGACATGACTGAGTGACTTCACTTCACTTCACTTAAAGTGCTAATATTTAGGAGCTTCCCTGGTGGCTCAGAGGTTAAAGTGTTTGCCTGCAATGTGGGAGACCAGGGTTCGATCCTTGGGTTGGGAAGATTCCCCTGGAGAAGGAAATGGCAACTCACTACAGTATTCTTGCCTGGAGAATCCCATGGAGGACGGTGGGCTACAGTCCATGGGGTCACAAAGAGTCGGACACGGCTGAGCGACTTCACTTAGAAAAAGTTGATTAAACATCATATAATTGATTTTCTCATCTGTAAAACAGGGATGATAATAATAGTGCTCACTCCATAGGATCGCTGTAAGCATTCCCTGAGAAGATGCTTATAAAATGCTTCAAAGAGTGTGATACAGAGTTAGTGCTAAGTAAAGGTTAGCCATTATCCTCTTAGCAGACCTCTTATTATTTATCATGTTGTATCTAAAGTACAGCTTAACACTGAGCCCAACTTCTGGCTTCTTTTCTGAAGGAGTTATTCATTCCTATTTGGTCATTACATGATTATCAACTCACAGAGTAGCTGCCCAGTGGCTTATGTGGTCTTGGGCATTGTAGCATCTTACACACTTTAAGAGGGAGTGGAGGTGGCCATTTTGTTAGAATAAATACTAACAATAAACATTATTTTGTGACAGATTCTATGCAAAAAACTGTAACCCTGTTCTTACCCCAGTCTTAATAGAGAGGTTTTTGTTTGCCCCAGCTAGTTCTTGGGGGGACGTCAGGACTTATGTCCAGGCAATCTCTACTGTTAACCTCCAAGTCATCCCACTTGCTGCATTTATCATATAAAGAGAGACTATTTTAGTCAAATCCTTGTTGTAATTTTGATCCTAGATTTTAATCTTTAGTTCCCCTCAGTAAAGCTCAAAACTTGGAAACATACACAACCTTCACACAGTAATATCAGGGTAATATACAAGGAACAGAAATGGAAATAAGCCTGAAACATAAAGAGAGAAAGTATAGGGAGTATTTTTTTTAATAGATAAAACAACAAGAAGTATCAAAGAACTAAATAAAAACTAATCAATATATTTGTATAAAAATTTCTTCAATTTTACTGTTTAAATAGCCAGGACATGGAAGCAACCTAAATGCCCAGTGACAGATGAGTGGATAAAGATGTGGTACATATATACAATGGAATATTACTCAGCTATAGAAAGGAAATAATTGGGTCACTTCTAATGATGTGGATGAACCTAGAGTCTGTCATGCAGAGTGAAGTAAGAAAGAGATAAACAAGTATGGTATATTAACACATACATGTGGAATCTAGAAAATAATACAGATGAGCCTATTTGCAGGGCAGGGATAGAGATGCGGATGGAGAAAACAGACATGTGGGCATGGTGGGGGAGGGAAGGGTGCGACTAACTGGGGTTCTAGGGCTGACATATAGACACTCCATGTGTAAACAGCTGGCTAATGGGCAGCTGCCGTGCAGCACCGGGAGCGCAGCTCAGGGCTCTGTGATGACCTAGAGGGCTGGGTGGGGGTGGGTGGGTGGGAGGAAGGCTCAAGAAGAAGAGGGTATGACCTGCATGCAGGTCAGGAAGCACCCATTAGAACTGGACATGGGACAACAGGCTGGTTCCAAATAGGAAAAGGAGTACGTCAAGGCTGTATATCGTCACCCTGCTTATTTAACTTCTATGCAGAGTACATCATGAGAAATGCTGGGCTGGAAGAAGCACAAGCTGGAATCAAGATTGCCGGGAGGAATATCAATAACCTCAGATATGCAGATGACACCACCCTTAGGGCAGAAAGTGAAGAGGAACTAAAAAGCTTCTTGATGAAAGTGAAAGAGGAGAGTGAAAAAGTTGGCTTAAAGCTCAACATTCAGAAAACGAAGATCATGGCATCTGGTCCCATCACTTCATGGGAAATAGATGGAGAAACAGTGGAAACAGTGAGAGACTTTATTTTTTTGGGCTCCAGAATCACTGCAGATGGTGATTGCAGCCATGAAATTAAAAGACGCTCACTTCTTGGAAAGAAAGTTATGACCAACCTAGATAGCATATTAAAAAGCAGAGACATTACTTTGTTCACAAAGGTTCGTCTAGTTAAGGCTATGGTTTTTCCAGTGGTCGTGTATAGATGTGAGAGTTGGACTGTGAAGAAGGCTGAGTGCCGAAGAATTGATGCTTTTGAACTGTGGTGTTGGAGAAGACTCTTGAGAGTCCCTTGGACTGCAAGGAGATCCAACCAGTCCATCCTAAAGAAGATCAGTCCTGGATGTTCTTTGGAAGGACTGATGCTAAAGCTGAAACTCTAATACTTTGGCCACCTCATGTGAAGAGTTGACTCATTGGAAAAGACTCTGATGCTGAGAGGAATTGGGGGCAGGAAGAGAAGAAGATGACAGAGGATGAGATGGCTAGATGGCATCACTGACTCAATGGATGTGAGTCTGAGTGAACTCCAGAAGTTGGTGATGGACAGGGAGGCCTGGCGTGCTGCGATTCATGGGGTCACAGAGTCGGACACGACTGAGCCACTGAACTGAACTGAACTGATAGCTGGTTCACTTTGTGGTACAGCAGAAATTAGCATAACATTGTAAAGCAGCTGTACACCAATGAAAAATGAAAAAAATTCCTTTGGCTTATAACAACAAATGGAGAATCCCATAAATATAACCAGAATTATCATATCATTTTGTTTTCATGCCCAGTTTATGAGGTGACTGTGAAATAATTTTTAGCTGGAACTCTAAAATATGTTTGTCCTGCTGCATCTGCATTTTCCATTTGCAATATTATCTTTGTTTTGATCATCTGTGGGTAGATCAGGAGTACAAGAGCGTGGTCATTCAAGAAGAGGGCTCACATGCTGGACAGTTCATCTCTTTTTAAAAAATTTACTTATTGACGTAGAGTTGATTTACCAAGTGTTAAATTAATTTCTGCTGTATAGCAAGGTGATTCAGTTATACACATATTTATATTCTTTTTCTTCATGGTTTATCACAAGATATTGAATATAGTTCCCTGTGCTATACACTAGGACCTTGCTGCTTACCCATTCTGTGTATAATAGTTTGTATCTGCTGATCTCAAACTCCCAATCCATCCCTCACTTCTTCTCCCTCCCTGCTTGGCAACTACAAGTCTGTTCTCTATGTCTGTGAGTTGGGAAACTCATCTCTGATCCCTCTCTCCAGTCTCAACCACTCCTTGCCTCTTGCTTGGGGACAAAATATGGCTTGGATTCTAACCCAACTTCAGTATTTTGTCCTTATGTATTGACATTTTAAATATGCATTATTCTCTTTTACTAATTTCACATTTTGAAGTTTATTTGACAAAAATGCCCAGGACTTCCCTGGTGGTCCAGTGGTTAAGCGTATGCCTACCAATGCAGGGGTCACGGGTTCAATCCCTGGTCCCAGAAGATTCCACCTGCAAGGGGCAACTGAGCCTGTGTACCACAACTACTAGAGCCAGCGCTCCACAGAGCCCAGGCCCAACAACAGGAGCAACCACTGGAATGAGAAGTCCTTGCTCCACAACTAGAGAGTAGCTCCCGTTCACCACAACTAGGGAAAGCCCGCATGCAGAAACGAAGACCCGGCACAGCCGAAAAGAGTACATTTTGTATTATCTTGTAAATAAATACAATTTAAAAAAATGAAAAATGCCCAAATATACAAAGATACAGACAAGGGTTTTTACTGTTATTTTTTGTTTGTAACTGAAGATAAATGGGGCTAACCTAAATAACTGTCAGGAAGGGACCATAAAGTGGTCATTCAGAGGAATGCATAGGTAGAGTTGTGTGTATTGATCTGGATATAGTAAAAAAGAGAAAATTATAGGCAGCGCCTCTTAATACTCATATTATGGAAGGGTTTCATAAGGATTAACATTAATGATTGCAAACTCAAATGCATATGAGGGCCAGACTGGTTTTATAAATGGGTCAGGTAGGGACTGTAACAACCTTGAGAGCACACCCAGTGTGGAAGTAACTGGTACTACTCAGTTTCAGATAGTCGTTACTGGGAGGGTGGTGGATTTTTGAATTTTCCAAGAGAAGCTGTAAGTGATGGTATTTTTCATGCTACTGTGTGACACTCTATTTCCCTCTCAGCCACCTTCAAATCTCCACAAAAATATCTCAGATACAAGAACCTTTTGATGTTTAATTCATGGCAACTAATTGAAATATTTAAAAAAATACTGCACGAGGTCATCTGTAAACTGGATTTGCCTTGCAGGCTTATGGCACATCAATCTCTAAAATCCTCTTGCATGCGTGCATGCTTAGTCGCTCAGTTGTGTCCGGCTCTCTGTGGTCCTGTGGACTATAGCCTGCCAGGCCCTTCTGTCCATGGAATTCTCCAGGCAAGAATACTGGAGTGGGTTGCCATCTGTTCTCTAGGGGATCTTCCTGACCCAGGGATCAAACCTGGGTCTTCTGTATTGCAGGAAGATTCTTTACCAGCTGAGCCACCAGGGAAGCCCCACCGGTGGCTATCTCTGAAGAATTATATTATGGGCCAACATCCGAGCACAGTTTTCCACGTTCTACACATTGCTCTGTGTTTAAGGGTTTTTAGGACTGTTCCAGAACCAGTTTATTGGTCAAGGTGAGTGGGTAAGGGGCCTGTACCCTTGAGGAGCAAGGGCTAGGGCCTCTGCAGTGACCTGGAAATCCACATCCTTGGACAGGTCCTTCGAGGTAGAGGAGAGTAAGTGGTTTTTGGAAATGTGCAGGTCCAAGGTATGCCCCAGTGAGGAGATGCCCTCTGAATGGATCATATCTGCCCCCTGAATGGATCTCCTCCCATGAGGAGGCTCATGGGAACAACCTTGACCACCAGGAGCCTCTTGATGGACAGCTGGTCCCATGGCCATGACTCGCCTGCAAGAGAACTATGGGGTGCAGATGGTAAGTGTCTGCTTCCTGCTTCCTTCCATGAAGATGTTCAGATCTGCCACAAGCTCCCTCTACCCCACCTGCAAGGCAACTCAGCACAGCCCCATGTAGCTAGGGTTTGACAGTATTATTGGTTGTCCGGATAGTGTTCCATCCCCTGCTTCTGACCCCACCAGCCATGGGCCCCTCAGGCAGAAGGCAGTCTGCTGGGAGACTTGGTATGAAGCCATGGTCTGGCGTAGAGAGCTGGTGCACACAGGGTGCTGGGTAGCTCTTGAACTTGCAGCTGCACACACTCTCCCCGTTCCCATCAGATGGGCTGTAGAGCAGTGAAGCTTTCTTGTTTCTTTACTGCTTTTATGATAAATACAAACACGCCTACTTCGCTGGCCTTATGCTAGAAAGGTCTGAACCAGAATGAGTTTCCAGACCATTTCAGACTGGAACCAGTTCCCGGATTTTGGTCCAGCTTTGGTTGTATTACTGACAGTAAGAATCTCGAGTCTGGTGGATACCCCTGGGCTTATCCACATAATGATGATGGACTTGTCTGGATACTGCTTTGGACTAGGGTTTCTACAGCCTCGAGGTACTTCTGGTCATGTTGGACTGTGTGAGTCCTCAATGGTGGAAGCAGCATTTTGAGAATGTTGGGATAGAATGATTGTCTCTGTCATTTCCATGGTGTGCCCGGAGCTTGTGAGACAAAGGGTGTCTAAGTGATCATCTGTCATTCATTCACTCTTTTATTCAGCAAAGATGTTCTGGGGGTTCCCTGGTGGTCCAGTGGTTAAAATTTGGGGCTTCCATTTTAGCAGGTGTTAGGATTGATCCTTGGTCTGGGAACTAAGATCCTGCATGCTGCGTGGTGAGGTCAAAAATATAAAAATAAAAAAAGAAAGAATAGCTCAGGCTCTGCTGCCACCAACATAGATGCATCTTCTGAGAGCTTCCCATGTGTCTGGCCCTGTGTTGTACTCCTGTGAGAGTGAGGTATTTGTGCGTAGCTCCCAGCTTAGGAGGTGACATCAAATCAAACAGACTGAAGAGTCCTGTGGTGAGGGTCAGCACACACGGTGCCTCGGGAGACCCCAGTGGAAGTTGGGGAAGACTTCCCTCAAGAGGTGGCACCTGGGCTAAGTTGGGAGAGATGAGCGGGAGGAGTTAGCCTGGTAAAGGAATGGAGGGGGCTGTTGAGAGACCCACAGGTGTAAAGGCATGAAGGCAGGAGAGGACCTGGAATCTTCTGGGATCAGCCTATACTCCGTAGAGCCTGAGTACTGGCTTTGTGGCAGGAGATGTCGGGCTTTCAGGCCAGCGTGGGCAGCTACCTGATCGCAGACACTTGACACAGCAGCCTGGAATCCTGGACCCCAACCTGAAAGCACCCGAAAGTCAATGATCGGTTTTTAGCTAGGGAGATTGGGGGCTGTTTTATATCAATATCTGGAGTCAAAAATGGTGCCCTACTCCAGCATTCTTGCTTTGGAAATCCCATGGACAGAGGAGCCTGGCAGACTACAGTTCATGGGGCTGCAAAGAGTCAGACATGACTGAGCTCAGCACACATATATCAATATATTTCTGTCAACAAATATTTTCACCAGAGTTTTCATTTTACGTTCCCTTGATTCTGTGAACCAAGAGGGAGGGGGTGGAAATGCTGGTGTGTTTTTCTGAAGTGAAAAGAAAGAGCCATGTGTTAAAAAAGAAATAACATGCTACAAAATGATGGGTGAGAAACAGTAGCTTTTTTACCTTCCTGTGCTGCTTGATTTTAGACATTTCATGACATGTTGTACATTGTCTGCAAGTTAATTAAGCCATCGACTTGGAAGGTTGCTGGTAAATTCCAAACCAGTTTCGAGGGTGTGTATATATTCTGTGTGGGGAGCTGGTTAAAGGCATCTGAAACATTATGATAATCCTCGCTGAGTATTGCTAGAATTTCTACTGGCAATTCACCCATTTCTGGCATCATTACCCACAAAAGGCTTGGCTTCCCTGGAAAGGTAGATGAATACCCAGTTAATAGTAAGAGAATAAGCATGTTTAACTTGGTAAGAACTTGACTTCCCTGTCCCACAAGGGGAAAGGGAAAAGTTGGTGGTTTTGAGAGAGAAGGGAGGGAAGGGAGGAGCAGCCCGGGGTGGCTGGTGACGCTGTGAAAGCCCCACAATTGCTGTCGAGGTGGTTTTTCACCCCTGGAGCAGGGTGATCTCATTCGTTGCTCCCTATGCACTCAACCCTGGCTTTCTGCTCTTTTTGCCATGAGGACACCTGCATCTGCTGAATGTGTAAGTGTGCCTCAGGGAGGCTGTGAGGATTCTTAGAGGCAGACTAAGCAGGATTCAGGTGCTACTCTGCAACTTACTTAGCTAGTGGCTTATCCTACTTGACCTCATTTCAGAATGCCTATCTAGCCTGGTCTTCTGTGACAATGGAGTGAAATGAGATGTTTGGGTACAGTGACTGGCACATAACTGATGTTCAATAGATGTTCACTTCTTTCCTGACCCTTGACTAAAACTGTTGGGTTGGCCAAAAATTTCATTAAGGTTTTTCTGTCAGATGGTAGGGAAAAACCCAAATGAACTTGGGGACCAACCCAATACTTTTTATTGGTTTCCATAGGAATAACCATTTGAATCCCAGACTCTCTCCCTGCTGACTTTTCACCAGTGAGGAAACACATGTTTAGAGAAGTGGGAACCTGGGGAAGGGAACACCCTGTATTCCAATCCTGCTGTTACTACTCACTTGGGACAGGTCGCTGGATATTTTTGAGACTTAGGTTTCTTCTCTGTAATACGGGAACAGCAATGCCCAACACTTCCTACATCTTCCGTGGTCATTGTAAGGACTCAGTGAGGTGAGCCAGGGTTCCCAAAACTTAGAGCATCAGAATCACCCAGTGAAAGTGAAAGTCGCTCAGTTGTGTCCAACTCTTAGTGACCCCATGGACTGTATAGTCCATGGAATTCTCCAGGCCAGAATACTGGAGCGGGTAACCTTTTCTTTCTCCAGGGGATCTTCCCAACCCAGGGATCAAGCCCAGGTCTCTCTCATTGCAGGTGGATTCTTTACCAGCTGAGTCACAAGAGAAGCCCCAGAATCACACAGTCACTTTGTTAAAACAGATTGCTGGACTCCTTCCGCAGGAGTTCTGATTCTTAAGTCTTGGGGGAGGCTGAGAAATTGCATTTCTAACCAATTCCCAGGTAGGGCTGGTATGGTGGTTTCAGGCTACACTTTGATGACAGGACAGGCTGTCAATACCAGATGGAAGTAAGCTACTATTATTCTTTGCTTTTTTTTTTTTTTTGAGTAGGGGTCATAATGTAGTCTGAATTTTGTAATAAGGAGTTCATAATCTGAGCCACAGTCCTCTCGGTATTGTTTTTGCTGACTGTATAGAGCTTCTCCATCTTCGGCTGCAAAGAACATAATCAATCTGATTTTGGTATTGAACATCTGGTGATGTTCATGTGTAGAGTCATCTCTTGTGTTGTTGGAAGAAGGTGTTTGCTATGGCCAATGCAGAATTTAATTTCACACTTAAATTGAAGAAAATAGGTAAAATCACTAGGCCACTCAGGTATGACCTAAATCAAATCCCTTATAATTATACAGTGGAAGTGACAAATAGATTCAAGGGATTAGATCTGATAGAGGGCCTGAAGAACTATGGAAGGAGGTTTGTAACATTGTGTAGGAGGCAGTGATCAAAACCATCCCCAGAAAAAGAAACACAAAAAGGCAAAATGCTTGTCTGAGGAGGCCTTACAAATAGCTGAGAAAAGAAAGAAGCAAAAGGCAGAGGAGAAAAGGAAAGCTATACCCATCTGAATGAAGAGTTCCAAAGAATAGCAAAGAGAGATAAAGAAGCCTTCCTCAATGAACAATGCAAAGAAATAGAGGAAAACAATAGAATGGGAAAGACTAGAAATCTCTCCAAGAAAATTAGAGATACCAAGGGAACATTTCATGCAAATTTGGCCCAATAAAGGACAGAAATGGTATGGCCCTAACAGAAGCAGAAGATACTAAGAAGAGGTGGCGAGAACACACAGAAGAACTATACAAAAAAGATCTTAATGACCTGGATAACCACGACCGTGTGATCACTCACCTAGAGCCAGACATCCTAGAATGTGAAGTCAAGTGGGTCTTAGAAAGCATCACTACGAACAAAGCTAGTGGAGGTGATAGAATTCCAGCTGAGCTATTTCAAATCCTAAAAGATGATGCTGTGAAAGTGCTACATTCAATATGCCAGCAAATTTGGAATTCAGCAGTGGCCACAGGACTGGTAAAGGTGTTTTCATCCCAATCCCAAAGAAAGACAATGCCAAAGATTGTTCAAACTACTGCACAATTACACTCATTTCACATGCTAGCAAGGTCATACTCAGAATCTTCCAAGCTAGACTTTAACAATATGTAAACTGAGAACTCCCAGATGTACAAGCTGGATTTAGAAAAGGCAGAGGAACCTAAAATCAAATTCCCAACATTCGTTGGATCATTGAAAAAGCAAGAGAATTACAGGAAAATCATCTACTTCTTCTTCACTGACTACGCCAAAGCCTTTGACTGTGTGGATCACAACAAACTGTGGAAAATTCTTCAAGAGATGGGAATACCAGACCACCTGACCTGCCTCCTGAGAAACCTGTATGCAGGTCAAGAAGCTACAGTTAGAATTGGACATGGAATAACAGACTGGTTCCAAATTGGGAAAGGAGTACGTAAAGGCTGTACATTGTCACCCTGCTTATTTAACTTATATGTGTAGGGTACATCATGCGAAATCCTGGGCTGGATTAAGCACAAGCTGGAATCAAGATTTCAGGGAGAAATATCGATAACCTCAGATATGCTGATGACACCACTCTTACGGCAGAAAGCGAAGAAGAACTAAAGAGCCTCTTGATGAAGGTAAAACGGGAGAGTGAAAAAGCTGGTTTAAAACTCAACATTCAAAAAACAAAGATCGTGGCATCCAGTCCTATCACTTCATGGAAAATAGTTGGGGAAACAATGAACATAGCGAGAGACTTTATTTTCTTGGTTTCTAAAATCACTGCAGATGGTGACTGCAGCCATGAAATTAAAAGATGCTAGTTCATTGGAAGAAAAGCTATGACAAACTTAGACAGCATATTAAACAGCAGAGATATTACTTTGCTGACAAAGGTCTCTATAGTTAAAGCTATGGTTTTTCCAGTAGTCATGTACAGATGTGAGAACTGGACCATAAAGAAGGCTGAGCACCAAAGAATTGATGCTTTCAAACTGTGGTATTGGAGAAGACTCTTGAGAGTCCCTTGGACTGCAAGGAGATCTAACCAATCAATCCTAAAGGAAATCAACCCTGAATATTCACTGGAAGGACTGATGCTGAAACTGAAACTTCTATACTTTGGCCACATGATGTGAAGAGCCGACTCACTGGAAAAGACCCTGATGCTAGGAAAGACTGAAGGCAGGAGGAGAAGGGGACGATGGAAGACTAGATGTTTGGATGGCATCACCCACTTAATGGACATGAGTTTGAGCAAGTTCTGGGAGTTGGTGGAGGACAGGGAGGCCTGGCGTGCTGCAGCCATGGGCTCACAAAGAGGTGGACACAACTGAGCAACTGAGTAGCAACAGCAACGTAATGTAGTGGTTTCCCCAGTGACTCAGTGGTAAAGAGTCTGTCTGTAATGCGGGAGACACAGGAGATGTGGGCTTGATCCCTGGGTCAGGAAGATCCCCTGGAGTAGGAAATGGCAACCCACTCCAGTATTCTCGCCTGGAGAATCTCATGGACAGGGGAGCCTGGTGGGCTACAGTCCATGGGGTCACAAAGATTCAGACACAGTTTAGCAACTGAGCAGGCACATGTAAATATAATTAGTAACCACCACTTGGCTATCATTCTAATTTTAGCCGTGTCAAATAGTTGTTTAATTTTGAATATAAGTGGTTAGGAGGAAGACTTTTGTGTTCTAGGGGGTTAGAATCCACCTTTGCTCCAAAGGACATCTGTGTGATGCAGATACAGGAGTGAGGGGCCTGGACTGATCAGGTGTCAATACAGTTTTTATCAGCCTGCCCTGCTTGTGATGTGTTGGTTTAAAAAACACATTTCCATAGCATTCTCTTATTGTACAAGACTCTCTACCAGGTATTAAGGGTACATTTTAAGGAAATTCTGGTAAATGACAGGATACTTCCATGGGCCAGAATCTCTTTTGGTAACTTGTAAAAACCCCCATCATCAGGATTTTTAAGCACATAAAGGATGGACCTTCCCACTGAGGAAATCATCGGGCCTGGCTTTTTCATTTTAGAAGGTGGTTGGAAAAGATAAAGGGGCATGGTGACATTTCTGTCACTTAATGATCAGTCTGAGTTACAGATCTGAAATTAACAGCTTCTCCCTGACCCACCCACCCACCGAGTACTTAAACTCTCCTTTGTCATTGTTTCTCAAAGCAATCACATCATATGAAACACTACCTGGATCCACAGATCCTTCAAACACAGCTTAGGTGGGAGACTCAGTGTTACATTAGGGTTAGGAGTTTAGGTTCTGGGGTCAGATAGATGGGTCCATCTCTTCACTTTTCGGCTTGGAGACTGTGACCTTGATAAGTAATCTTCTAAACACCCATTTTCTTATCTAAATTGAGGACAGTAGTGGTACTTACCCCAAAGAGCCCTTGGGAGGGTTAGATAAGAATTTGAAGACTCAATGCGTGCGTGCTAAGTCGCTTCAGTGTTTGACTCTGCTGAGTGTCTGACTCTATGCGACTGTATGGACTGCAGCCCGCCGGGCTCCTCTGTCCATGGGAGTTTTTCAGGCAGGAATACTGGAGTGGGTTACCATGCCCTCCACTTGGGGATCTTCACCACCCAGGGATTGAACCCGCATCTCCTGCATTGTAGGCGGTTTCTTAACCCATTGAACTGCCTGGGAAGCGAAGGCTCAATAAGTGACAGCTATTGTTACTGTGAGGGGATTTTTAAGAGTTTAGGATTGGGCCAACTGCTGAATGCCCCCTCCCCCTCCAACACCGAGCTGTCACGTTTCCAGAATCATCCATCAGTGTTCAGATGGCTTGTGGAGCTTCGATTGTCAATTTTCTCCAATTTGTTTGTATGGTTTTGTATTGAAAGACAAGCCTTTTGCACGGGAACTGGGGAAAGAAACGGGGGCACAGGGACAGTGGATGGTGTGTAAGGGGTCTGACCCTGCATGGAGCCAGGAAGCGATGCTCAGCCCCTGTAAGGGAGGGCTTAGAGCCACAAGCTGAAGGACCTGTTCTCCCCCTGGGGAGACGTCAGTAACTCTAAGGCCAAGGTGACAAAATACAGAGTTGGGAAAAGGACTTAACAGTGGTGCCACGGGTGCAATAACACAAGGGCCCCAGGTCTGCTTCACCTCTCGAGGGCTTGAGGTCCCAGGAGGCAGCATCCCGGGCAGGAAAGCAGTGTTTTAACAGAAGCTACAGCGTCCATGGAGATGACAAGCTAATTCTCATGGGGACCTGTGAGTGGGTAGTAGTTATTCATGAAGAGCATGAGGGGACTTGTTTGAAGGTGCTCCCTCCACATGCAGAGAAGTCCCTGAATAACGGGGTGGGAGGGACCACAGTCACGCAGGTGGGGACCAGGGAGGAGTAGGGACATTTGGGTGATGTAGCTGAAGCCGCCGCAGTGCTGCACGCTAGGTGACCATCCAGGAACTGGCCTTTCGATTGATAATTTATTTATGTGCTGTGCTGGGTCTTGGCTGGGGCATGTGGGATCTTTTAACTGCAACAAGTGAACTCTTGGTTGCAGCACGTGGGATCTAGTTCCCTGACCAGGAGCGGAACCTGGGCAGCCTGCATTGGGCATTTGGAGTCTTAGCCGCTGGACCACCAGGGAGGTGCCCAGGGACTGGTCATTATTCCCAGCTGTTTCCTGCTACCTGGCCTTTTCCTGTGCCCATGGGACTGGGCAAGTTCTGCTTGATCATCGAAGAACATGAGAGCTCTCAACCCCTCCTTCCATGGAACTCTCTGGAGAATGCAGAGCAGGAATTAGGTCTATACAAAGTGATTTTTTCCCCCCATCAGAACCACAAAGTGTCTACTCCTGAGAGGAAAGAGTAGCTTAGGCCTGAGCTTCTAGGAAACAGTGATGGTCCTGACTATTTGCTGGGCCCTAGGCTTGGAATTGGAAGACCTGATGCAGGCCCCAGATCTGTTACCTCTGAGCTCTGAGGCCATAGGCTAATTATCTAACTTCCTTGTCTATAATGTGGGGACAAAATTGCCTGCCTGCTTACCAGATAATAAATGTGACAGTGCTTTGTAAACTGTCAAGTTCTGTTTAGGGAATTAAGGAAACTGGTTTTGGTGTGGCTGATGACGGCTCCTAGGGCTACTGGCATTCAAACAAGGGATGGTCTTACTCCACAATGAAGACTCATGAGGGATTAATTCAGGCGTGGAGACAGGTGAAGGATGGGAGGGGTTTGGGGACACCCCTGGACACTCCTACTCCTGAGTCTGGTCCATGGATGTCATCAGGAGGCAACGGTGACTGGGTCATTCTGAGGATGTGAGAGGTGCCTCTCCTCTCTCTCCTGCTGTGGCTGTTTATCCCCTTCCCCCTTCTAGACTGTGCTCGTCTACATCCGGGACTGCATTCTCTTTTCATTGCCGTCCAGCCCCTGACACAGGGCCTGCCACGGTGGGGGTTCTGTCAGGGTTTATAGAACGACTCAATCAGTGATTGAGAGGGTATATTGTCTGGTTTGGGACCAAGGTCCTTGTCTCTGTTCTGCACACTCACTCTCGTTCTCACTTTCTTCTCTTTCTACAATGTCCTTAAAGTAAGTCAAAGCTCTGGGGAGACTGGAACATGGGGACACAAATTCCCAGGTTGAAAAAACAGGAAACCCTGAGAAAGAACAATAAGAATTGCTTTCTTTTCTGAGCCATTTGTACCTTGAGGATCAACTCTGGGGAAGAATGGAGATTTGGGAATTGGTTGCTGGAGGTGAGTGGGGTGGGGCAGCAGGCATTTTCTACGGAGTTTCTCTGTCTTGAGGCAGCAATACTATTCTGTGACTTTAAGGAGATGGGGATTCCCAAGTGAAGTGAGTGAAGTTGCTCAGTTGTGTCCAACTCTTTGCTACCCCATGGACTGTAGCCCGTCAGGCTCCTCTGTCCATGGGATTTTCCAGGCAAGAATATTGGAGTGGGTTGCCATTTCCTTCTCCAGGGGATCTTCCCAACCCAGGGATTGAACCCAGGTCTCCCGCATTACAGGCAGATGCTTTAACCTCTGAGCCACCAGGGAATTCTGTGACTTTAAGGAGATGGGGACTCCCAGGACTTCCCTGGAAATAAGTGCTTTTTCTAAAAGAACAGGGAGCTGACAAAATACATCTAGCAATGGCTCCCAGTGTTTTTAGGGTGGAAACAGGTGTCTGTGAGTTTCCTGGATGCTGCTATGATTCTAGGGACTATCTTGATTTTATATTGGTTCCCATTGTTGCTCCCCAAACCTTTTAGGAATAGTGACAGCAGTGACATTGTTGAGGATGGTGCCTTTTCTCTAAGGATTTGCTTATACCATCCTGTTTCATTTCTCACAACAGCTCTATAAGATTAGTTATAATCTTGACCCCATTTTACAGATGAGGAAACTGAGGCTCGGAGAACTTAAGTGATTTCCCCAAGGTCACACAGCCAGTCAGCTTAATTTGAACCATGTCTGAATCTTGGCCTGAAAGCTATATCCATGCCCTCCTCCACCCCCCTGAAAGGCCTCCTTTGAAAAGTGTAAGGTTGAGTTTATGATGAAATTGTACAGACTTGCCTCTGAAGTATATTCTAGGTAGTTCAAATAAAGCCCTTCAAAATACAGACTGGGTGAATTTCCTTGGCAAGAAATTCTCCGCCTCCTAATCCCTCCCTAATACCATGGAGAGCAGTCCCCTTCCCATCCAAGGTTTAGCCTGGAGCCTAGGGGAGAAAAGGGGGACAAGAAAACAATGAAATTAAACAAAAGACCCAGAGGCCTGTAACCAGTCATGAATGAAACACACTTCTCCAGCCTCACAAAGTGTCAGTCAGATTATCTTTGTTCTGAAAGCTCTGGTTTCACAGAGCATCAATTTCTCGTAATAATAAGCCTTTTTATTCCTCAAACTAATGATGCAGGCTGGTGTTGAGGATTCATATCATGTCTATTGCTCATCCAGGATGACAGACACACTGACAGTGTGTCACTTCCCTTCTTTTCTCTCCCTTTCCCGTTACACATGATCCCCGCCTCAGCACAAGCAGGGGCTCTGAGCAGCATCTCCCCTTTCCTCCTCTGCTCCCTCACTCCCATGCAGCTGCACACAGCTTCATGCTTCCATGAATAGGCTCATCTTTCTCCCCACCTCATCCACCCTTCCACGGTGACTCCTGTCAGCCCGGTGTGCTGGGGGCGCCTCCTAATGGGGGCTGGGCATTTCTAACAGGCTGTATGTTGGAGCTAACACTTACCAGGCATGAGCTCTGTTCCAAGCACATGCTGAGAGATTTGAATGAATTATCTCATTTGCTACTTAAAACATCCCAATGAGGTGGATCCTGGTGATAAATCCGCTGTATAGATGAGGAAACTGAGGCACAAGGTGTCCAAGGACACACAGTCCTCCAGAGTCTAGAGTCTAGAACCTATCTTCCTAACCAGCAGGGCTCATCAGCTTAGGTTTTGTTCTGGAAACTTCTTTGTGAAAATCAGAGAGTCTTGAGGGTTAATCTCTGGCTTTTCAAGTTTTCAGCCCAAAGGGCCCAAGAGAATCAAGGTGGACAGTGAACTCGGAACGGTCAAGTCAAGCGGTAACAAGAATTAGAGGGGGTTACAGAATATTGATGGACGGCTTAAGATAACTGAAGCCTGACCACACTCTCCCCGGAAGGACAGCACGGGCGTGGTGGCAGGAATGCCCCTGCTGCTGCCTCTCTCTGTCCCCTCCCGCTAGACCTCCTCCCCGCCATCTGCATCTTCCCCACACTTCTGTCCTCACCCCCATCTACAGATAGGTAGGTCGGGTGGCTTGAAGGACAGCAGTTTTTCCTATTTCAGGTGCGTCAGGATCACATGGGGAGCTCATCTAAAATGCAGATTCTGGAAATTCTGATTCAGGAGGCTTGGGAGAGGGACCTAGAATTTTCATTTTCCAAGCTCCTCTGGTGATCCTGAGGCAAGAAGTCTCCAAGTCACTACTCACTTTTTTGAGTTTTTTTTTTTTTTAATGTAGATCATTTTTAATGTCTTTGTTGAACTTGTTACAGAACTGCTTTTGGTTTTAATGATTTAATTTCATTAAAAATTAATTTTTTAATGGTTTTTTTGGTTCAGGCATATGTGAGGTCTTAGCTCCCTGAGCAGGGACTGAACCCCCAGCCCCTGTGTTCGAAGATGAAATGTTCACCACAAACTGCTAGAGAAGTCCCCAAGCCGCTATTTAAAAGTAAATGCTGCTTCTCAGAATGTAGCATTGGGACAAGGAAGCAAAAAGCACCAGTTTATCAGCGACCTGATTTTGTCTTCAGCCATCTCTCACAGATGCTGGGAAGCATGACTGTAATCCCTGGAGCCCAGCATCGCTGGGTTTCCCTCACTCTCTGCTCTTCATCCTTCACCTCTGTTACTGGGGAGGATGCAGCTGAGGAGCTGTTCATCTTTATCTGCTGTGCTTATTGTAGGGGATCAGTAATATGTGTTATTATTTTCTAATCTTCTTAACTTGGATGAAGATTTTTATCTGCTGGTCTAAGATCGCCTACCTAGGGATTCCCTAACCTTTGACTCCCCATTTAGACCAACTGGATTGATCAGGAGAGAATAGGGAAGATGCTGCACTAGAGACAGATTATAAAGACAGCTGCATGTAGGTGAGGGTTAGGTGTAGACACAGCTGAAGTTGCCCCCAACTTGCTTTCCTCTTTACCTTGTGCTGATGGCCTCCTCTCCCACAGGAGACCTTTTTCCCAAGAAGAGGAGTGGCCACCCTTCCCACCCCAGATATAATCTCCTTTGCAGCACTCCCATTGTTATGCTCAATTAACAACCAATCCGTCAACGTCAAGTTGCCTGTAATCACTGATTCTATCAGGTTAGTAATAAACCTCTGAACAGGTCATTGTGCAATTAGTTTTTTCTTTTTCTTTGGTCCATATTGTGCTTCTAAAACCAGAGCTTTTCTGATGTTCACATAGGCTGTAGGTAGTGCCTGAAACATAGAAGGTGCTCCATAAATATTTGTTGATAAAGTACTATAATCCTGTAAATCAACAATTTTTTGAGGACCATTTGTCCCCAGAGGAGATTCTGTAGGCTGGATCAGTATAAATTCGTATTAAGTTCTACTCTTCTTCTCAGACAAAATACAAAAATTCTGTCATGTATTAAATGTTTCATAAAGCAAATTTAAAAGACTGTCTGTTCTGAGACCATGTGAAGTGAAAGTGTTACTCAGTTGTGTCCAACTCTTTGTGACCACATGGACTGTGGCTCTCCAGGCTCCTCTGTCCATGGGATTCTCCAGGCAAGAACACTGGAGTAGGTTGCCATGCCCTCCTTCAGGGGTTCTTCCTGACCCAAGGATTGAACCTGGGTCTCTTACATTACAGGTGGATTCCTTACCTTCGGTTGTTGTTCAGTTGCTAAATTGTGTCTGACTTTGTGACCCCATGGACTGCAGCATACCAGACTTCCCTGTCCTTCACTATCTCCTGGAGTTTGCTCAAATTCTATTGTATTGTATTGGTCTACTAAGTTGGTGATGCTATGCAACCATCTCATCCTCTGTTGCCCCGTTCTCCTCCTGCCCTCAATCTTTCCCAGAATCAGGGTCTTTTCCAATGAGTTGGCTCTTCACATCAGGTGTCCAAAGTATTGGAGCTTCAGCTTTAGTATGGAGCTAAATTTAGAAGACTGTCTATTCTGAGACTATGTTCTTCTTAATTTGGGGGTGTTAAAATTACCTTTATTCCATGAAGCAATAGCAAGAGATGTGACTGCATTGACTCAACTGACTCCCCATCCCGTTTTTTAGGGTAGGCACCAACATCTCTTGACTAGAGGACTGAAGTTGCCTCCAGAGGTTACCTGCCTGAGTCTATTTCACCTCTCTTATCTGTCCAGACTTTCAGTTACAGTCCACAGAAGTGGATTCTAGCTGACTCAAGTATTCCCTCAAAGATAGACTATTTAAAAGAGGGTAGGCCTAAAGGCATGGCACTATCCTGAGTTGGATCCTGGAAGAGAAAAAGGATATTAGTGAAAAGACTGGTGAAATCCAGATGAAGTTTGTAGTTTAGTTAATGCTCTGGTGATCTATCATCTGTTAGTGTTTTCCTTTTGCTGAGTACACCATGGTTATGTAAGATGTGAGCAATAGGAGAAACTGGGTAAAGGGTGTATATAGGAAGTCTGTGTACCATTACCACTTTTGTAGCTTTTCCAAGTACCTAAAATTATTCCAAAATAAAAGTTCATTTAAAAAATGCTCACAGTCCATGTGAGGCTTCCCCTGGGGCTCAGCAGTAAAGAATCTGCCTGCAATTCAGGGGTCCCGGGCTCAGTTCTTGGGTTGGGAAGATCCCCTCGAGAAGGGCATGGCAACCTACTCCACTGTGCTTGCCTGGAAAATCCCAGGGACAGAGGAGCCTGGTGGGCTACAGTCCATAGAGTTGCAAAGGGTTGGATGCCACGGAAGTGACTGAGTACACACCCACGGCTCCTTCTGTTTAAAAACCATTTGACTAGAGTTACCTTTTAATGTAAACCAGAGCATATCAGTATCTTTCTTAGTCTTTCAATGACTTCCCACTGCCCTGGAAGTAAAATCCCACAGCCACACCAGGATCTGGGAATCAGTACTGCCTGTATCTCCCATCTCATCTCTGGTCCCTCCTCTCTGCCTTTGATGACTTTGGTCACAGTGGCTGTCCTGCATTTTCTTGACTAGGGCACACTTATCCCCACTCTAGGCCTTTCTTTCTTTTTAAAGTTATTTTTTGGCTGTGCTGGTTTTCGTTGCTGTGTGCAGGCTTTCTCTAGTTGCTGCGAGCGGGGGCTACTCTGTGGCGGTGTTTGGGCTTCTCAGTGCAGCGGCTGCTCTCTTGCTCAGATCAGGGGCTCTAGGGCACGTGGGCTCAGTAGATGTGGAGCACGGGCTTAGCTGCTCCATGGCACGTGGGATCTTCTCAGACCAGGGACTGAACCATGTCCCCTGCAATGGCAGGTGAATTCTTAACCGCTCAGCCACCAGGGAAGTCTGCCCTCCTTAGGCCTTTCCATTGCCTCCACCTAGAACCCTCTTCCTCCAGATGCCCACATGCTGGCTCCTCCAGACACTTAGGGCTCTTCTCCAGCGCTCTTCCTGTCCACCCCGTCCAGCGTAGCTTCCCCGCCGACCTGTCACTGTCCTTCACTCCATTGCTTTGTGTTCTTCAAAACACCTAACACCATCTACTAAATTATTTAAATGATGTGTCTGCTGGTTATTGTTTCTTGTCTCCTACTGCCTTTGGGTATTAGCTCCATGAGTGCTAAGTCTCTTCAGTCGTGTCTGACTCTGTGTGACACTGTTGACTGTAGCCCGCCAGGCTCCTCTGTCCATGGGATTCTCCAGGCAAGAATACTAGAGTGGGTGGGAACGCTCTCCTCCAGGGGATCTTCCCAAGTCAAAGATCGAACCCTCATCTCTTACATCTCCTGCCTTGGCAGGTGAATTCCTTACGATCAGCACCACCTGGACCTACTCCAGTGTTCTTGCCTGGAGAATCCCAGGGACAGGGGAGCCTGGTGGGCTGCTGTCTATGGGGTCACACAGAGTCGGACACGGCTGAAGTGACTTAGCAGCAGCAGCAGCAGCGCCACCTGGGAATCCCAGCTCCATATGTTCATCACTGGATTCCTATCACTTAGAGCAGTGTCTGACACATACCAGAGGCTCTCTAATTATTTGTTGAAGGAAGGAAAGAAGGGACATTTCACACAGGAAGCCTTCCTGACCGCTGCTCAGGGATAAGACTCCCCGATTCTGGTCCTGTGGACTCCTGCAATTCTCTCTCCCACAGCTCTTGCCCGACTGGGTTGTAACAATCCACTGGGTTGTAACTGTGTCCCTCACTAGGCCCTGAGAGCAGGTGGGTAAAACGATGTGATCCACCTGCATACTATCAGAGGTGGCACCTAACTGGGACAGAGGGTCATTCATGGGTGGAACTCACAGGGCCTCTGGATTGAATGCTTGCTGGTTGTCTTGAGGAGTCTAAGATGAACCCTGTTTTAGACAAGACCCGTCACTGACCACTTCATTCATCTTTGGATCATCACTGTCTAATATTAGAGTGTACTCAGTACGGACTTCCCTGGCAGTTTAGTGGTTAAGATTCCATGCTTCCACTGCAGGGGGTGTGTGTGGGATCCCAAATAGAATATACTGCATAGGGAATTCCCCAGTGGTCCAGCAATGGTTAGGACTCTGTGCTTCCACTGCCAGGCACCTGGGTTCAGTTTCTAGTTGGGAAACTAAGATTGTGCAAACCGCTCAGTGCAGCCAAAAATAAAATTAAAAAGAAGAACACACTCAATAAATATACACTTTTTGATGCATAAGAAAGAGCATGGGAAAAAGTCATTTAGCTGTGGGACCTTAGGGGGAATCAGAAATGGACTTGAAAATTCAGCCAGTGTCTAAGCACTGCCCACTGAGGCTTCCTAGCTGACTCAGTGGTAGAGTCTGCCTGCCAATGCAAGAGACGTAAGAGATACGGGTTCAATCCCTGGGTCGGGAAGATCCCCTGGAGGAGGGCATGGCAACCCCCTCCAGTATTCTTGCCTGGAGAATCCCATGGAGAGGAAAGCCTGGTGGGCTACAGTCCATGGGGTCACAAACATGGCTGAAGCGAGTAAGCACACCCACACAGAGGAGGAGTGAACTGGGGGCTTTGCTCCATTCTCTCTTGGTCTCAATTCAGTTCCCCCTGTGTTTTATCTTCTGTGTACTTCCTTGGGCCCTTGTCAGCCACTTTTCCTCCAGCTTCAATTTTATTGGCCATCTCATCTTCCTTTCATTTTAGCCTCTCTTACCTCCCCTCTGTGGTTGAGATAAAATCTTCCCCAAACAGCTGCCCCAGCAGACTTGCTCAGTCTTGCTCAGCCATCACCAATGTGCAGGGGAAGGAATTTAACCTCTTCCCCCAATTAAATATAGGTCCTTCATCTTCTCTGGTTTATGCAAGAAAAGGGCAGAACTGTGGAAAGAGTGTGTTACTCGGGGTTAGGCTGGGTGGGTTTCCAAACCTTGTCTTGTAATGAGTGAGTAAACTTGGGCAGGAAATGTAACCTCCCAGAGCCTCGATCTCCTCATCCACAGAGCAGCGATGTGACTGTTGATGGACACGTGTGTGCCCATGTGTACACACTCACGTACCCACACTTCACGTAGCTGACCTTCTTATCCTTTCAATCTTACCTTAAATCTTCTTATCTGCTTTATCTAAAGCCGGTCCCTCAGCCTCAGCCTTGGCACGTATCACAATTTATAATGAGGTGATTTACATGTTTAGTGTTATCTCCGCCTTCAGAGTGCAGGTTGGCACTGCAGTTAATTGGCGACACAGTATCCTAGACATTACAACAGCAGATAGTATAGAGTTGCTATAGTATTATGTCGTTATTTATACTTACATTATTTTTATGGGCAGTGGGGAATTCTTGAAAAGAAGGAAAAAAAATCTCTGAGCAACAAGATTCTCTTTGCATGGTTAGTGGAGAGAGTAATTTAGATTCACAAAGGTCAAGTTGTGGTCTGGGGGTGCCAGTCAAAAGAACTTATTTCCCAAGGAGAGGTGGCATGTGTTTTACTGATTGTCAATTTATGACCAGCTCCCGAGCTTGAGAAGATAAAGTTTCTTGGATGCCTCTTCCCCTCCAGCCTGCTTATGTAGTTTCAATTTATTTTAGTAATGAATTCAGTTGGCATTTTCCCTCTGGAACCCTGTTATTAAAACAAACTTGACAGAAACTCTGCTTGCAGGGACAGCCGCATAGGAACAAAATGAGCTCGATGTACTATACGAGTCCCAGTATTGGTTCAGCCTCAGCATGACACTCAGAATGAGTGAGAGCGATGGGAATCTCGTTAATCCTCACAATTTAGCGCCAGCCTCAGGGAGAGGAGAAAATCACGTCTGATCATCCTGACCTGTTAGTCTTGTAAATGTGTGAGAGAGAGGAATTAATGGGGGGGCAGTAAAGGGAGCAGGACCATTCATTTCAGCTTCGTGGTTATTTGTTGGCAGATCTAAGAAAAAAGACTAATTGAGAAGAATTTACAGGAGAAGTGAAATGAGGCTGAGTCTGAAGGCTCAGACAAAGAGGGACTGTCCCTCACTCATCGCTCATTTATTGAGCATCTGCTATGTGCTGGGTGCTATTCAAGGCCATGGGGATTGAGTGTAAAGAAGTCAGTCGAAGTCCTTGCCCTCAAGGAGCTGAAATTCTGTCGGGAAGAGATAGACAACAACCAAATGAGCAAAATAATGAGTAAGGTCAGTAAAGAAAATAAGATAGGGTCAAGTTATTGGCAGGTACTGGGATGGGGTGGTAGGGACTGCTTTAGGTTGAAGATCAGGAAAGACTTGTCTAAACATGTGATGTGGGGGTGAAAAATGGAGGTTCGGTGGGAGCAGCTGCCTGGGGAATGAAAATTCACTGCAGCTCAGCTGAGGAGCAGAACAAGGTGGTGGGGGAGCTGTGAAGTGAGCTCAGCATCAGCGAGAAACCAAAAGGTCTCTCCAACGTTAAATATGTAAATAATGAACATGTCCACATTCTTTACTACTTACTAGTGGTACTTATTATTTAACCATCAGTGTGATCTTAGATGGGGCTTCCCTGATGGCTCAGACGGTAAAGAATCCGCCTGCAATACTGGAGACTTGAATTCGATCCCTGGGCAGGGAACCTTCCATGGAGAGGGAAATGGCTACCCACTCCAGGATTCTTGCCTGGAGAATCCCTGGACAGAGGAGCCTGGCGGGCTACAGTCCATGGGGTTGCAAAGAGTCGGGCACGACTGAAGTGACTACACACACGTTCATGTGTGATCTTAGATAAGTTACCCATCACTCTCATTTGACAGCCGCAACATGGCAGTAATAATGAGTACACACTTTCTGGCTGTGTTATAAGAGTTACACATGTTGGTAATAAGTAACATTTTATGCAAAGATGGGCTCAATAAGGGACAGAAATGGTATGGACCTAACAGAAGCAAAAGATACTAACAGGTGGCAAGAATACACAGAAGAACTGTATAAAAAAGAGCTTCACGACCAAGATAATCACAATAGTGTGATCACTCACCTAGAGCCAGACATCCTGGAATGTGAAGTCAAGTGGGCCTTAGAAAGCATCACTACGAACAAAGCTAGTGGAGGTGATGGAATTCCAGTTGAGCTATTTAAAATCCTGGAAGATGATGCTGTGAAAGTGCTGCACTCAATATGCCAGCAAATTTGGAAAACTCAGCAGTGACCACAGGACTGGAAAAGGCCAGTTTTCATTCTAATCTCAAAGAAAGGCAATGCCAAAGAATGCTCAAACTACCGCACAATTGCACTCATCTCACATGCTAGTACAGTAATATTCAAAATTCTCCAAGCCAGGCTTCAACAGTACATAAACCGTGAACTTCCTGATGTTCAAGCTGGTTTTAGAAAAGGCAGAGGAACCAGAGATCTAATTGCCAACATCCACTGATTCACTGGAAAAGCAAGAGAGTTCCAGAAAAACATCTATTTCTGCTTTATTGACTATGCCAAAGCCTTTGACTGTGTGGATCACAATAAGCTGTGGAAAATTCTGAGAGAGATGGGAATGCCAGACCACCTGACCCGCCTCTTGAGAAACCTCTATGCAGGTCAGGAAACAACAGTTAGAACTGGACATGGAACAACAGACTGGTTCCAAATAGGAAAAGGAGTACATCAAGGCTGTATATTGTCACCCTGCTTATTTAACTTATATGCAGGGTACATCATGAGAAATGCTGGGCTGGAAGAAGCACAAGCTGGAATTGAGATTTCTGGGAGAAATATCAATCACCTTAGACATGCAGATGACACCACCCTTATGGCAGAAAGTGAAGAGGAACTAAAGAGCCTCTTGATGAAAGTGAAAGAGGAGAGTGAAAAAGTTGGCTTAAAGCTCAACATTCAGAAAACGAAGATCATGGCATCTGGTCCCATCACTTTATGGGAAATAGATGGGGAAACAGTGGAAACAGTGTCAGACTTTATTTTTTTGGGCTCCAAAATCACTGTAGATGGTGATTGCAGCCATGAAATTAAAAGACACTTACTCCTTGGAAGAAAAGTTATGACCAACCTAGATAGCATTATCAAAAGCAGAGACATTAGTTTGCTAACTAAGGTCCGTCTAGTCAAGGCTATGGTTTTTCCAGTGGTCATGTACGGATATGAGAGTTGGACTGTGAAGAAAGCTGAGCACCAAAGAATTGATGCTTTTGAACTGTGATGTTGGAGCAGACTCTTGAGAGTCCCTTGGACTGCAAGGAGATCCAACCAGTCCATTCTAAAGGAGATCAGTCCTGGGTGTTCTTTGGAAGGACTGAGGCTGAAGCTGAAACTCCAATACTTTGGCCACCTAATGCGAAGAGTTGACTCATTGGAAGAGACTTTGATGCTGGGAGGGATTGGGGGCAGGAGGAGAAGGCGACGACTGAGGATGAGATGGCTGGATGGCATGACCGACTCGATGGACATGAGTTTGGGTGAACTCTGGAAGTTGGTGATGGACAGGGAGGCCTGGTGTACTGTGATTCATGGGGTCGCAAAGAGTTGGACATGACTGAGTGACTGGACTGAACTGAATTGAATTATTAAGTGCTTATTGTGTGCTAAGCATTTCATGTATCAAAGACTACTTAATCTTCTTGCTCACCCTCTTGATAAGCTTAGATGCTAACATCATAATCCTCATTTTGCCAGTGAGGAAACTGAGCACAGAGAGGGTGAGTAATTTGTTTCAAGTCACCCAGCCGGTGAATGACAAGCTGGGATCTGAATCACAGAGCACGGAGCTGAGCTCCCCATGCTGTATAGCAGTTAGAATCTGCATTTTAGAAAATGCCATTCAGAAGTCAGTGATTTGCCATTGAGTTGGGAGCCAGATCTTCTGATTCCCAGTCCCAGTCTTTTCCCCAGGGTGTGCCTCCCTGGAGTTTTTGCTTATTATAATTAAGGATATTTTGAAAGGAACCCTCAGAAATACACACTGAATTTACTTCCGCAGAGCCAGCTGTTTGCAAAACAATAGGTTCAATTTTCTTCCTTAATACCGCTTCTATTAACATTTAAAAGATTCTCTCCATATTCATTGTTCCTATTTTAAGCTTAAAAAAAAAATACCTGAGTGTTTCAGTCTTCATCAGCTAATGAAAGCCCCGGGATCGTAAGCGGGCACCGCCTCTGCCCCACCATCACCCTGGCACTGCTCTTGGTGTCTGTCTTGCTCCTCCTTGTGTGCAGCTCAGGAATTCCAGGTCTCCTGAGACTTCTCAGGTAGGAAACGTGGTTCCCGATGGGAACCTGAGTGAATGTGTTTTTGTTTTTTGCACATGGTCATTCCTAAGTTCTTGGATCCCTACCTAGAGTTGAACTTTTCACTTAAACAAGTTAAGAAGAAAAGTCTCCTTGAATAGGATTGTTAGAATATACAATATCCTCTGAGACTGGAGGAAAGCACGTTTGAGTTCACTGCCTTGTCAGGCAACTACAGTTACAAGCAGGAGGAGGAAGGACAGAGGATAAATAAGGCAGTCAGAGCATCTTTCCCTTGATCTTTCTCTGAGGTCAGTGCAGGTGTGTGATCCAGTCCAGACATTTCCTCTGGAGTTGAGACCCAAATATTTGGCCACCTAGAAGTCTAACAGGCAACTCAAGTTTAACTCGATGGCAACAAATGCTTGCTCCTCTCCCCATTCTTGCTCCTCTCTCGGCCTTCCCCAACATCTGTTAATAAAGAGTCTGTCCTTTGAGGCGAGTGAAAACGCTGGAGCCGCCCTGACACTGGTTCTGATGCTGATCACGCCTTACCGCCTTCCTGACTGTCACCGTGGAGCTAGCCACCGGCCTCTCTCTCTTGATTCCACGTACTTTCGCTTGTGACCTTCTTCTTCAAACTCAGTGTGTAGCCAGAGTGGGCCTTTGAAATCAGCACGAGTGTGCGCCTCTCCTCCACTCAAAACTCTCCAGTGGCTTCCTGTCCTTAGAACAAAGGTTTAATCCTCAAAAAGGCCTGTTAAACCCTCAGCTTCCCTGGTGGTGGTCCAGTGGGTAAGAGTCTTGCAATGCAGGGGACACTGGTTCAGTCCCTGGTTTGGGAAGATTCCCACATGCTGGAGCAACTAAGCTTGAGAGCCGCAACTGCTGGGCCCACAAGCTCTAGAGCCTGTGTTCCTCAACAAGAGGAGCCACTTCAATGAGAAACTCGTGCACTGCAGCTAGAGAGTAGCCCCACTCACCACAACTAGAGAAAGCTCACATGCAGCAGCGAAGACCCAGCACAACCAAAAGTAACTAAATCAAATTGCATTAAGCCCTCTGGGTTGAGAAGGCAATGGCAACCCATTCCAGTGTTCTTGCCTGGAGAATCTCAGGGATGGCAGAGCCTGGTGGGCTGCCGTCTGTGGGGTCACACAGAGTCGGACACGACTGAAGTGACTTAGCAGCAGCAGCAGCATGATGTCTGGGATCCTGCCCCTCCCCAGTTATTGTTCTAATCCCATTTGACCTACCGTCCTTGTTCACCTTAGAATATACATTCCACAAGGACAGGAATATTTGGCTGTTTTTTCCCCCCTACTCTTTTCCCACTGCCTAGAATAGTGTCTGGAGAAGGCAATGGCACCCCACTCCAGTAGTCTTGCCTGGAAAATCCCATGGATGGAGGAGTCTAGTAGGCTGCAATCCATGAGGTCGCTAAGAGTCGGACACGACTGAGCGACTTCACTTTCACTTTTCACTTTCATGCATTGGAGAAGGAGATGGCAACCCACTCCAGTGTTCTTGCCTGGAGAATCCCAGGGACGGGGAGCCTGTTGGTCTGCCGTCTACGGGGTCGCACAGAGTCAGACACGACTGAAGCGACTCAGCAGCAACAGAATAGTGTCTAACACACAGTAGGCATTTAAACATATTTCTTAAGTGAATGAATGACTGTTAAGGGATTCACATAGTGCCTGACTGTATGAAGTCTGGAATCACTTCATTACAAGAGAAAACCAGTTCAAATGGAATGTGATTGGGTCACTTTCAATGTGATGGAAATTCAGGGGTCCATTACTTTCAGACAGCTTTGTCCAGGAGCTCAAATGAAACCATTCATCACTCATTTCCTGTGTCTGTTGTCTTTTTTCTTCCCTGTTAGTTTTATTCTTGGTGACCATAAACTTTAGCTGACCTAGCTCTAATCAGAAACCTCTCCCTGAACCGGCTACTGGGATGAAATGGTCTCATTGGTCAAGCTGATTCATTTGCCCGCCTTGGAGCAGATTGAGAGAGTAGGCGTATCAGGCCCCCCAATACTCCATAGACCAAGACAGGTGGAGGACTGCTTCTATAAAGGGAACTATAGGTTCATCTCTCTTTATCACCAGATTGATCTTTGCAAAACATGGTTTTGATCTTGCCATTATCATTCTCTAGGATCCTCACTGACTCCCTATTGAAATAAATGCTGAAATCCTAGGGCTGGCATTCAAGGCTCTTCATAACATGGTCCCTGTATATTCCTCCGGTTTTATATCTCACTGTTCCCACCCATCTTCCCTTAATGGCAGAAACACTGGATTCTGTGCTATCCTTGGAACACCGTTTATTCATTTGTCTATCTTTTTCTTACTAAGCGCCTACTTTTTCTTACCGAGTGCCTTTGTTCTTTTGCTGCCCACTCTCCTGAATGCCTTTTGCCTCTTCTATATGTACAAAAGCCAACACATCATTCAGAGCCCAGATTGAGTACCATATATTCTGAGATGTCCTCATTCTTCCCTTCTCATCCCCCCCCACTCAACTTAGAATGATTTATTCCGTAGAAAGATTTATTCCTCTTGTGAGGCAGCATTTTTTTAGCTTTAGGTTAATGAATATATATATGTACATATATATATATATATATAGTCAGTTGCTCAGTCATGTCTGACTCTTTGTGATCCCATAGACTGTAGACCGCCAGGCTCAGCTATCCATGGGATTTTCCAGGCAAGAATACTGGAGTGGGTTGCCATTTCCTCTTCCAGAGGATCTTCCTGTGTCTCCTGCATTGGCAGGCAGATTCTTTACCACTGGGTTATACCTGGGAAGCATATATATATATATATATATATATATAGATAGATAGATAGATATAGATATAGATATATATAAAAGCATATATACTATATCTATTATATTCATGTATATATACATACATATAGTCATTAATAGGTATATATATTCACTTTTCTTCTATTGGACTCTAAATTCTTTGGGGGCTTGGACATCTCCTCCCATTGTATAGCTAGCCAGTTATAATAGTGTTGTACACATAGTAGATATCTAAGAACTGTTTGTAAAATGAATGAATTACAAACTAAAATGATTTAAATTTTGTTTCCCTTTCTGTATCATCACCTTTATCATCATCGTGTATGAAATGTCCTATTTGTATTGGACATCTACATGTATAGCATGTTAGGATTTTTCAAAGGTCTGGGGGATTTTCATCTTATTTACTTTTTATAATGGTATTCTGAACTGGATATTATCTCTATTTTAAGGATGAAAAACTGAATCTCAGGTCAGTTAACTTTTTGGCTACATGTAGTAAGGATAAGACTTGGATTCAAGTCTTTTGACTCTCTATCAGTCATGAATATTTTGGCAATAAGTGAGAGCAACTCAAGTCAGCATCAGTACAATAAGAAATTTATTGGTAAATCAGTGACCCCTAAAGAACCAGGTCTTCTGGTACTCACTCTGCTGTGTGGGGCCACCCCTCAGTGACTCTGAGCTTGGACATGTGACATGTTTTGACTGATGGGATTTTTGCAAGTGTGAGGTAAACAGAGGCTTGATAAATTGCTGTTAATTGAGACTTGCCTACTTGGAATGTTTTCTTGGAACCCAACTGACATGCCCTAAAAAGTTCACGCCACATGGAGACACCAGATGTTCCCTCCAGTCCACAGCCCTAGCAGAGTCTTCAGCAGCCACACAGCACCGATAGCCAGCGTGAGGGAGCCTGCTGGGTGCAGTGAGGGCCCCAGTGGTCCGGCCCAGGCCAGCCCCCAGATGACTGCAGTTCCAGCCACAGAGTCTTCAGGGAGAATAACGTGGCTGTCACTTAAAGCCATTACGCTTCCGGGCAGCGTGGCCTTGAGCAATAGGTAACAGAAGCGTCAGGCAAGCATCTGATTTACTCCAAGTCCACCTGCCTGGTCCTGAACCAATCACTGCGGCCAGGGTGGTTGGGTCTTTTGGCTCCTTGAGGACTGCATGGAACAGGGGAAGAGAGACTCTCAAAAGTGGGTCTGGGAAATTGTGCAGGACAGACAAATAGTGTAGGTCCCCTAGCCTGGTAGAGACTGCAGCAGGCAGCATAGCTCCTTGGGAGACAGATGGAGCTTCTTCACACCAGGGAGCTGTAGATTGTCAGAGTGAACAAGTTCAAATCCAGATACTGGCAATGGGCAAGTAACTGGGCAATTAAGGCCCAGAAAAGGACATTTCTAGAGTCAAGATTCACCAGTCTTTGGGACAGGAGCCCAGGGTCCCAGCCCCTCCTCTGGGTCTTTTTCTATCGCCCCAGGTTTCCTCCGTGGTGATGGTTGGCTGCCGGGGTACAGGTGGGGCAAGGGTGTGTGTTTCTGGGAGTCTGATCTGGGGTGGGCTGGAGGGGCCCTGGGCTGAGGGTTTCAGTCCGGTGATGTAACTCTCAGAGCTCTGTGTTAAGCACTCAGTGCGCCTCTGGCCAGAGACCTGTGTTCACGTAGAATCAGCTGCCTGCATGTGGAGGTAGTCAGAGCTACCTCACCTTCAGTCACCCCTGCTCCTCAGCCTTTCCCACACAGCTGATGGTTAAACCAGGCAGCCTAGGACACATCTCCAAAGTGCTGTAAAATGTTCACGGCAGGCGGGGGCTGGGGTGGGGAGGAAGTACTTACAGTCAACATTTGGGACCTCGGGCTTCATGGAATGCCCTGCTTGATGTGAATTTGTGGCTCTTTAGACAATTTAAGATCAATTTTTGTGAAATTTCCCAGAACATTTTGTTTCCTCAGGCAAAAAATGGCTTTTGCTGTGTGAATAGCACTTGAGCATCTGCTCCAGAGGAAGACAATCAATTGTGGCCTCTGACAAATCAATAAATATAGGTAGGAGGCAAGATTCTTTGTGTTCACCGTATCCATCACTCTCTTCCTTCCCATCACCACTGGAGATAGAGCTGTGGGATGTTCATTCTGAGAGAGAATTTAGAGTTTATTTGGGCTACTGATGATTTCAGAGATAGGAAAACAGGCTCAGAGAGGGGTAAAGGCTTGTTTGAGTCCCAAAGCAGTCCTGTGGATTGAGTTGGGATTTGAGTCAGTAGATGAGTTTTTTTTTTTTTTTTGGGTGGGGGAACAGATTTGGGTGTTTGTTGCTGCGTGGGCTTTCTCTAGTTGCTGCCAGCAGGGGCCACTTACTCATCGTTGCGGCGGCTTCTTTTGTGGCGCATGAGGTGTAGGGCTCTCCGGCCTCAATAGTGGTGCACAGGCTTAGTTGCTCTGCAGCCTGTGGGATCTTCTTGAACTAGGAATCAAACTCGTGTTGCCTACATTGGCAGGCTGATTCTTAACCACTTGTCCACCAGCCCTGAAATCTTTTTATGATTTTGGTGGCAGCTTTAACATAGGATAGAGAGTAGGTTTTGAAGAGAGGAGATAGGAAGGATGCTGTGTTTCCAAGGAAACTTATCTGTAGCAGGGGGACCATAGGAAGTGGAGAGAATGATCTACATTTCTCCAGTAGAGACTCTGGACTTCACTGTTTTTAGCCACAAACAGTATACTTGGATCTAAATTTTTTTTTTTTTTTGGGGATCTAAAATCTTTAAGAGGTTTTTCTACTCACAAGTCCCCATAGGAAATTAGCCATGCTTTGTTTTGTTTTCTTGGAGTCCTGACCTACTTCTCTGAGGTTTAGTGGGGTAGGGGTGGGGTTAAATCATTCACCCAAGGTCATACAGTCAGAAGGAGCTGATTCCAGAGCCTGTGCCCTTTGCATCACCCCGCACTGCCTTTTAGGGGGCCAGACATAATCCTTACTGTAAATGGAATCCAAGGTATTTTGTCCCAGGGAAAAAGAATCACAGGGAAAAGGGGAAGTTTATTTATACTACATGTTGCCCAATGCAGTTGCTGAGGATGTGAGCTCCATGGCCAGGTTCAAATGCAAGTTCCAGCAGCTATGTATGTGTGCGTTAGTCCCCTACAAGGTCTTATTTTACTTATCTATATAATGGACATAAACGCTTATTTCATAGCGTGGTCATCAGTGTGAAGTGAAGTGAAAGATGCTCTGCTGCTGCTGCTAAGTTGCTTCAGTCGTGTCCAACTCTGTGTGACCCCATAGATGGCAGCCCACCAGGCTCCGCCATCCCTGGGATTCTTCAGGCAAGAACACTGGAGTAGGTTGCCATTTCCTTCTCCAATGCATGAAAGTAAAAAGTGAAAGTGAGTTCACTCAGTCGTGTCTGACTCTTAGCGACCCCATGGACTGCAGCCCACCAGGCTCCTCCATCCATGGGATTTTCCAGGCAAGAGTACTGGAGTAGGGTGCCATTGCCTTCTCCGGAAAGTTGCTCAGTTGTGTCCAATTCTTTGCGACCCCATGGACTGTATATTCCGTGGAATTCTCCAGGCCAGAATACTGGAGTGGGTGGCCTTTCCCTTCTCCAGGGGATCTTCCCAACCTAGGGATCAAACCCAGGTCTCCTGCACTGCAGGCGGATTCTTTACCAGCTGAGCCACAAGGGAAGCCCAAGAATACTGTAGTGGGTAACCTATCCCTTCTCTAGCAGATCTTCCTGACTCAGGAATCGAACTGGGGTCTCCTGCATTGCAGGCAGATTCTTTACCAACTGAGCTATGAGGGAAGCCCCATAGTGTAATTAGTATAAAAAGGAAATAATGCTAGTCAACTGTGCCTGGCACTCAAGTGCTCAAACAAATGAACTGTTATGTGGTTTTATCATGCACAGTATTAATTGGGGGATGGAATGATATAAGAAGGGAAAGTATAAAAGAGAAGAGAAACCTTTTCTTCGCATTTAATTTGACTTCACACACTGATTCCTTTGCATGTCCTGAGCACACTATTATCCTCCCTGGTGGATCAGGTTAGATCAGTTCATTTCAAAGGTGAGAGCAGAGTGAAACTGTTCACTGGGAAGCCCAATTGGATGTGCATAAAGGTACATGTAAGAGAATAATCTTTGAAAGATCATTTATAAAAGAGAAAGCTCAGAAATAACCTAAATGTTAGTTTATAAGGAGCAGTTGACATTACCTATGGTACAGCACAGTTAGTGCAGCAGAGTACCTCCACATGCTTAGGATAAATCATCTCCGATTCCTTTTTTCTCCCTCTCACTCCCCACGTGAATACCTTCAGTAGATTCTGTTGACTCTACCTTCAAAATATATGCAGAATGTAGCAAGTTCTCATTACCTGCTACCACCCTGATCTTAAACGATTATCATCTTTCATAGATATTTCCAGTCACCATCAACCTGGCCTTCCTGCTTCCACTTTTGCCCTACCCAGATGCAGTAGCATCCTTGCAGTTTCTTGCGCCTATGAATCACATTCCTACCTCAGGACCTTTGCACAGGCTGTTCCTGCTGCCTGGAAAACTTTCCCACAATGTTCTCATAGCTCCCTTTCTCATCTACTCAAGCTACTTCCCACTGAGGCCTGCCGTGTCCACCCTGCTTCTAATTGCAATTCTCCCCACTCTCAGTTTAGGATTCCCAATCTTCTTTATCCTGGTCTATTTTTTCCATAGCAATAACTGCTTTTTCATATGTAATATATTATTAACTCATTTATTAAGTATATTGTTTCTTTCTCTCCACTGGAATGTAAGCTCCATGAAAACAAGGATTTTTGCCTTTCTTTTTGCTTTTGTTGTTTCTTCTTACATACTTAGCACCTAGAATAATTTCAAACAAATAGTAGGTGGTTAGTAAATATTTGTTGAAGAATGAATTAATTTTTTACAGTGAGTTAGTATGGAGTCACAAAATCAATGCAGGGGAAATCTATCTGTATTGATATGGAAGGATCTCCATGTTATCTTTTTAAATTCAGAAAAAATAATATATTTAAACATAAATGAAATTATATCTGTATACATATGCATATCTGTATGTATAACTTCACTTGTGCTTAAAAAACAAAACCATCTGTTTGTATCTGCATATACATGTATGTGCATGCTTACATGCTCAGTTGTGACCGCCTCTTTGCGACCTCATGACTGTAGCCTTCCAGGCTCCTCTGTCCATGGAGTTTTCCAGTTGAGAACCTTGGAGTGGGTTGCCATTTCCTCCTCCAGGGGATCTTCTCGACCCCGGGATTGAACCCACGTCTCCTGTGTCTCCTGCATTGGCAGGAGGATTCTTTACCACTATGCCACCTGGGTGGCATGCACGTGTATATAAATGCATAAACTGGGAGACAGAAAAAGATGGCGGAGGAATAGGACGGGAAGATCACGTTCTCCCTCACAAATTCCTCAAAAGAACATTTCAACGCCGAGCAAACTCCACAAAACAACTTCTGTAGGCTGGCAGAGGACATCAGGCAACCAGAAAAGCAGACCATTGTCTTCAAAAACAGGTAGGAAAAAATATAAAAGACGAAAAAGGAGACAAAGGAGGTGGGGAGGGAGCTCCGTCCCGGGAAGGGAAGCCCATCCCGGGAAGGGAATTTTAAGAAGAGAGGTTTCCAAACACCAGGAAACACTCTCCCTGCCGAGTCTGTGGCGAGCCTTGGAAACACAGAGGGCAACATAACAGGAAGGAAAAATAGATAAATAATTAAAACCAAGAGATTACAAGCCCACCAGTAACTCCCCCAGCAGAAAAGCAGCACAGACGCCTGCATCCGCCATTGGGAAGTGGGGGCAGGGCAGGGACGCGCGGGAGGCGCGGGCTGCAGAGCTTTGTAAGAATCGGGCAGGAACGCCCCACGCGCAACCAGAACGATCTAACTTGGGCTAGCAAACCAGACTGTGGGATAGCTACCACGAGAAAAGCTCGAACATAAGACACCGCCAGGACTGAGCACAGAACAAAGGACGGAGCGGAAAAAGCCGGCTGCAGACCATTCCCCGCCGGGGACAGGCAGCCAGAGCCGTAAGGACTGGAAAGGGGCAATTGCAGACCCGGAGAGACTTTACGTACCTAACTGCAAGCAGGCTCCTTTGCTAAGACTTCTGGGGGTGCTGGACAGTCACAGTCTGCCTCACGGGGTGCGCCAGCGGTCCACCCAGAGAGCTGAGCGGTAGCGGCGGAAAAGGTGACAAGCCCCGGCGATCGCGCTCGCCAAACTCCTGAGCTACTCGGACCTGGGAAGGGCACAAAGCGCAGTCCCAGCCGCATTTGTGCCTCTGAGGGCTGCCTGAGGGCCGAACCTGAGCGGCTTGGACCGGGGAAGTGCACGCAGCCTAGGGCCGGCCCCAGACGGTTCCCGGCTGAGCATCGTAGAGCCGGAGCGGTTTGTACGCCGCGAGAAAGGACAGGTCAAGCGGGGCAGAGATACTGTGTACACACGACAGTGCTATTTGTTTGCAGCATCCCCCCTCCCCACAGCGCGACTGAACTAGTGAGCCTAAAAACCAGCAAACAGAAGAAGTTAAACAGAGGGAACCACCTTGGAAGTGAGCCCACACGGCCCATAACATCAGAGAAGAGCCAGATATATTTTTAATTTTTTAATATTTTTAAAATCATTCTTTTTTTTTTGCCTTTTGCTTTTTTTTTCTTTTTTTTCCGAGCTTTTTTTTAATTGTTAAGTCTTCTATTTCTCCTCTAATTTTTATTTCTATAACCTAGTATTACTATTTTTTTTAAAAAAAGACTTTTTTTTTTTTTTTAAGGCAAACACCATATATACTCTTTGGATGGTTGTTGGTGTTTTGTTTTGTTTTTTTTTGTTTGTTTGTTTTTTAATAATTCTTTTTTTTCTTTCTTCCTTTTTCCTTCTGCTTTTCTTTAATATTGTATCTTTGAAAATCCAACCTCTACTCCAGATTTTTAATCTTTGTTGTCAATTTTGTACATTTAAAAACCCAAACTTCACTACCCAAGTTTACCTGAGAGCGAGATTACTGACTTGTCCACTCTCTCCTCCTCTGGCCTCTCCTCTTTCTCCACCAGGTGGCCTCTGTCTCTTTTCTCCCCCATCTCTTCTCTATCCAACTCTGTGAATCTCTGTGTGTTCCAGACGGTAGAGAACACCTAAGGAACTGGTTACTGGCAGGATTTGTCTCTCTCCTACTCATTCCTCTCTCTTATCCTCCTGGTCACCTCTGTCTACTTCCTCCCTCTCCTCTTCCCCGTATAACTCTGTAAATACCTCTGAGCGGTCCAGACTATAGAGCGCACATAAGGAAGTGACTACTGGCTAGCTTGCTCTCTCCTCTCTTGATCTCACCGCATCTCATTCCAGTTACCTCTAACTACCCCCTCCATCTTCTCTTCTCCTTGTAACTCAGTGAACCTCTCTGAGTGTCCCTCAAGGTGGAGAAACTTTTCATCTTTAACCTAGATGTTTTATCATCGGTGCTGTATAGATGGAGAAGTCTAGAGGCTACTGTGAAAATAAAACTGAAAACCAGAAGCAGGAAGCTTAAACCCAAAGCCTGAAAACATTAGAGAACTCTTGAATTCAGGGAACATTAAGCAATAGGAGCTCATCAAATGCCTTCATACCTACACTGAAACCAAGCTCCACCCAAGGGCCAACAAGTTCCAAAACAAGACATACCACGCAAATTCTCCAGCAACACAGGAACACTCCCCTGAGCCTCAATATACAGGCAGCTCAAAATTATCCCAAAACCTTTGATGTCTCATAACCCATTACGGGTCACTCCATTGCACTCCAGAGAGAAGAAACCCAGCTCCACCCACCAAAACTCCAACACAAGCCTCCCTAACCAGGAAACCTTGACAAGCCACTGATAGAACCCCACCCAAAGTGAGGAAGCTCCATAATAAAGAGAACTCCACAAATTATCAGAATATAAAAAGGCCACCCCAAATGCAGCAATATAACCAAGATGAAGAGACAGAGGAATACTCAGCAGGTAAAGGAACAGGAGAGTTGCCCACCAAACCAAACAAAAGAGGAAGAAGTAGGGAATCTACCGGAGAAGGAATTCCGAATATTGATAGTGAAAATGATCCAAAATCTTGAAATCAAAATGGAAACACAGATAAATAGCCTAGAGACAAGGATTGAGAAGATGCAAGAAAGGTTTAACAAGGACCTAGAAGAAATAAAAAAGAGTCAAAATATAATGAATAACACAATAAATGAGATCAGAAACACTCTGGAGGCAACAAATAGTAGAATAACGGAGGCAGAAGATAGGATTAGTGAAATAGAAGATAGAATGGTAGAAATAAATGAATCAGAGAGGAAACAAGAAAAACGAATTAAAAGAAACGAGGACAATCTCAGAGACCTCCAGGACAATATGAAACGCTCCAACATTCGAATTATAGGAGTCCCAGAAGAAGAAGACAGAAAGAAAGATCATGAGAAAATCCTTGAGGAGATCATAGTTGAAAACTTCCCTAAAATGGGGAAGGAAATAATCACCCAAGTCCAAGAAACACAGAGAGTCCCAAATAGGATAAACCCAAGGCGAAACACCCCAAGACACATATTAATCAAATTAACAAAGATCAAACACAAAGAACAAATATTAAAAGCAGCAAGGGAAGAACAACAAATAACACACAAGGGGATTCCCATAAGGATAACAGCTGATCTGTCAATAGAAACTCTTCAGGCCAGGAGGGAATGGCAAGACATACTTAAAGTGATGAAAGACAATAACCTACAGCCCAGATTACTGTACCCAGCAAGGATCTCATTCAAATACGAAGGAGAAATCAAAAGCTTTACAGACAAGCACCACCAAACCAGCTCTCCAACAAATTCTAAAGGATATCCTCTAGACAGGAAACACGAAAAGGGTGTATAAACCCGAACCCCAAACAATAAAGTAAATGGCAATGGGATCATACTTATCAATAATTACCTTAAACGTAAATGGGTTGAACGCCCCAACCAAAAGACAAAGACTGGCCGAATGGATACAAAAACAAGACCCCTCTATATGCTGCTTACAAGAGACCCACCTCAAAACAAGGGACACATACAGACTGAAAGTGAAGGGCTGGAAAAAGATATACCACGCGAATAGAGACCAAAAGAAAGCAGGAGTGGCAATACTCATATCCGATAAAATAGACTTTAAAACAAAGGCTGTGAAAAGAGACAAAGAAGGCCACTACATAATGATCAAAGGAACAATCCAAGAAGAAGATATAACAATTATAAATATATATGCACCCAATATAGGAGCACCGCAATATGTAAGACAAATGCTAACAAGTATGAAAGGGGAAATCAACAATAACACAATAATAGTGGGAGACTTTAATACCCCACTCACACCTATGGACAGATCAACTAAACAGAAAATTAACAAAGAAACGCAAACTTTAAATGATACATTAGATCAGTTAGACCTAATTGATATCTATAGGACATTTCACCCCAAAACAACGAATTTCACCTTTTTTTCAAGTGCTCATGGAACCTTCTCCAGGATAGATCACATCCTGGGCCATAAATCTAAACTTGATAAATTCAAAAAAATCGAAATCATTCCAAGCATCTTTTCTGACCATAATGCATTAAGATTAGATCTCAATTACAGGAGAAAAACTATTAAAAATTCTAACATATGGAGGTTGAACAACACACTTCTGAATAACCAACAAATCACAGAAGAAATCAAAAAAGAAATCAAAATATGCATAGAAACTAATGAAAATGAAAACACAACAACCCAAAACCTGTGGGACACTATAAAAGCAGTGCTAAGAGGAAAGTTCATAGCAATACAGGCATACCTCAAGAAACAAGAAAAAAGTCAAATAAATAACCTAACTCTACAACTAAAGCAACTAGAAAAGGAAGAGTTGGAGAACCCCAGAGTTAGTAGAAGGAAAGAAATCTTAAAAATTAGGGCAGAAATAAATGCAAAAGAAACAAAAGAGACCATAGCAAAAATCAACAAAGCCAAAAGCTGGTTCTTTGAAAGGATAAATAAAATTGACAAACCATTAGCCAGACTCATCAAGAAGCAAAGAGAGAAAAATCAAATCAATAAAATTAGAAATGAAAATGGAGAGATCACAACAGACAACACAGAAATACAAAGGATCATAAGAGACTACTATCAGCAGTTGTATGCCAATAAAATGGACAACGTGGAAGAAATGGACAAATTCTTAGAAAAGTACAATTTTCCAAAACTGAACCAGGAAGAAATAGAAAATCTTAACAGACCCATCACAAGCACGGAAATTGATACTGTAATCAGAAATCTTCCAGCAAACAAAAGCCCAGGTCCAGATGGCTTCACAGCTGAATTCTACCAAAAATTTTGAGAAGAGCTAACACCTATCCTCCTCAAACTCTTCCAGAAAATTGCAGAGGAAGGTAAACTTCCAAACTCATTCTATGAGGCCACCATCACCCTAATACCAAAACCTGACAAAGATGTCACAAAAAAAGAAAACTACAGGCCAATATCTCTGATGAACATAGATGCAAAAATCCTCAACAAAATTCTAGCAATCAGAATCCAACAACACATTAAAAAGATCATACATCATGACCAAGTGGGCTTTATCCCAGGGATGCAAGGATTCTTCAATATCCGCAAATCAATCAATGTAATTCACCACATTAACAAATTGAAAAATAAAAACCATATGATTATCTCAATAGATGCAGAGAAGGCCTTTGACAAAATTCAACATCCATTTATGATAAAAACTCTCCAGAAAGCAGGAATAGAAGGAACATATCTCAACATAATAAAAGCTATCTATGACAAACCCACAGCAAACATTATCCTCAATGGTGAAAAATTGAAAGCATTTCCCCTAAAGTCAGGAACAAGACAAGGGTGTCCACTTTCACCGCTACTATTCAACATAGTTCTGGAAGTTTTGGCCACAGCAATCAGAGCAGAAAAAGAAATAAAAGGAATCCAAATTGGAAAAGAAGAAGTAAAACTCTCACTGTTTGCAGATGACATGATCCTCTACATGGAAAACCCTAAAGACTCCACCAGAAAATTACTAGAGCTCATCAATGAATATAGTAAAGTTGCAGGATATAAAATCAACACACAGAAATCCCTTGCATTCCTATACACGAATAATGAGAAAGTAGAAAAAGAAATTAAGGAAACAATTCCATTCACCATTGCAACGAAAAGAATAAAATACTTAGGAATATATCTACCTAAAGAAACTAAAGACCTATATATAGAAAACTATAAAACACTGATGAAAGAAATCAAAGAGGACACTAATAGATGGAGAAATATACCATGTTCATGGATTGGAAGAATCAATATAGTGAAAATGAGTATACTACCCAAAGCAATTTACAAATTCAATGCAATCCCTATCAAGCTACCAGCCACATTTTTCACAGAACTAGAACAAATAATTTCAAGCTTTGTATGGAAATACAAAAAACCTCGAATAGCCAAAGCAATCTTGAGAAAGAAGAATGGAACTGGAGGAATCAACTTGCCTGACTTCAGGCTCTACTACAAAGCCACAGTCATCAAGACAGTATGGTACTGGCACAAAGACAGACATATAGATCAATGGAACAAAATAGAAAGCCCAGAGATAAATCCACACACATATGGACACCTTATCTTTGACAAAGGAGGCAAGAATATACAATGGAGTAAAGACAATCTCTTTAACAAGTGGTGCTGGGAAAACTGGTCAACCACTTGTAAAAGAATGAAACTAGATCACTTTCTAACACCGCACACAAAAATAAACTCAAAATGGATTAAAGATCTAAATGTAAGATCAGAAACTATAAAACTCCTAGAGGAGAACATAGGCAAAACACTCTCAGACATAAATCACAGCAGGATCCTCTATGATCCACCTCCCAGAATTCTAGAAATAAAAGCAAAAATAAACAAATGGGATCTAATTAAAATTAAAAGCTTCTGCACAACAAAGGAAAATATAAGCAAGGTGAAAAGACAGCCATCTGAATGGGAGAAAATAATAGCAAATGAAGCAACTGACAAACAACTAATCTCAAAAATATACAAGCAACTTCTGCAGCTCAACTCCAGAAAAATAAACGACCCAATCAAAAAATGGGCCAAAGAACTAAATAGACATTTCTCCAAAGAAGACATACGGATGGCTAACAAACACATGAAAAGATGCTCAACATCACTCATTATTAGAGAAATGCAAATCAAAACCACAATGAGGTACCACTTCACACCAGTCAGAATGGCTGCGATCCAAAAATCTGCAAGCAATAAATGCTGGAGAGGGTGTGGAGAAAAGGGAACCCTCCTACACTGTTGGTGGGAATGCAAACTAGTACAGCCACTATGGAGAACAGTGTGGAGATTCCTTAAAAAATTGCAAATAGAACTACCTTATGACCCAGCAATCCCACTTCTGGGCATACACACCGAGGAAACCAGAATTGAAAGAGACACATGTACCCCAATGTTCATCGCAGCACTGTTTATAATAGCCAGGACATGGAAACAACCTAGATGTCCATCAGCAGATGAATGGATAAGAAAGCTGTGGTACATATACACAATGGAGTATTACTCAGCCATTAAAAAGAATTCATTTGAATCAGTTCTGATGAGATGGATGAAACTGGAGCCGATTATACAGAGTGAAGTAAGCCAGAAAGAAAAACACCAATACAGTATACTAACACATATATATGGAATTTAGGAAGATGGCAATGATGACCCTGTATGCAAGACAGGGAAAGAGACACAGATGTGTATAATGGACTTTTGGACTCAGAGGGAGAGGGAGAGGGTGGGATGATTTGGGAGAATGACATTCTAACATGTATACTATCATGTGAATTGAATCGCCAGTCTATGTCTGACGCAGGATGCAGCATGCTTGGGGCTGGTGCATGGGGATGACCCAGAAAGATGTTCTGGGGAGGGAGGTGGGAGGGGGGTTCATGTTTGGGAATGCATGTAAGAATTAAAGATTTTAAAATTTAAAAAATAAAAAACTAAAAATTAAAAAAAAAATAAATGCATAAACTATTGGGAAGGTCATATTCCAGGTATATTAGTAACAGTTACTTTTCAGGTAACTTTTTGGGTAGAGAGAAGGAAACCATTAATTTTCTTCTTTATTCCTTTCAAATTTAAAATATTTATCCTCTAAAAGGCTGTATTCATGTGTCACTTGTGTATGTTTTTCTAAGTTGACATAAATTTGGAAAAAACATGAAATATATGTGCAGAAAACTTAACACTCTTTCTTATATTTTCCCACATCAACTAACCTGGGCAAGTTGTTAACAGAAAGGTTTGAAGTGGATGGGGGGTGGGAGGGGCGGTGGGGAGTGTCTCTGACCAGCTGATTATCTGTGCCCACATGAACTGATTCCCCTTCCGAGACCCACGTGCACCCCAGACTGTGAGCTCCTTGGGAGCAGAGCCGTGGTTGTTCACGTCACTGATGTAGCAGTGTGAGTGTCTTCCAGCACAAGGCTTTGGACTTGGGAGATGCGAAGAACGCAGTTGTTTAATTGAGGCAACTCTGGGAGCTCAACTGGTAAAGAATCCGCTGTGCAATGAGGGAGACCTGGGTTGGATCCCTGGGTTGGGAAGATACCCTGAAGGAGGGCATGGCAACCCACTCCAGTATTCTTGCCTGGAGAATCGCCATGAACAGAGGAGTCTGGCGGGCTACAGTCCATGGGGTCGCAAAGAGTTGGACAAGACTTCACTTTCACTTTCTTTCAAGCGACTAAGCACAGCACAGCACGGAAGTTTGCAAGTGCGCTCTGGGATGCAGCTTCAGTTCCCCCTCCTTCCTGCAGGTGGCAGTCTTCATCGACTTGAGCCAGCCACGCTCTTTCCCTGAGCAATGATTCTCAATCCGCCAGGCACAATGCCGTGTTCTTCCCGTAACCCTTACTTCATAACATCCCTTTACTATCCTGGAATAAAGTTACTAGATTAAATAATCCTCCAACAAATACATTAATAACTTCGAAAACCCATACAACACCTTTGCTCTCATATAAAGAGAAATAAAAGGAAAGTAATTGATAATAAAATACTGTGTGTTTTAATGGCAAATGCTTGGCTATGATTTCCCTAGAAGAAATCACGAAGTCGTCAGATGCTTTACCCATGTCTGGGACCCCTGTGAAAAGCTACAGCTGCAGATGCTGTCTGATGTAGGAGCAACATCTCAATCTGTGAAGCAGTTTTTCAAAACGGTAGGCAGTTTTTGGCAGAGCTCTGAATAAAACAAAGTACAAACTTCTCTTAATCTATGTTCATTTCAGTCCCCCAAAATGTATAGTAAAACCAAGCTTACCAATCTCACTAAAACAAACCAACAAACAGGTTCTAGGCTCAGATAATTATAAACAGGTGTTTTACCTCGGTGATAGTCTGAGGTGTGAGACAGTGTTGTGCAGAACTGCCCTTAACGTTGCAGGATGTCCACATCCCTGTCCTCTCACCCACTGACCTTGGTGTTCCTTTCTTGTGAGTACAGTGCTAAGAAAGCAAATGCTCCCACACGTTTCCATAATGCCCGTTAGGGGGCACTGCTGGCCCCATTAACTACTCTTGCACAGCTGTGCTGTCTTAATAGGGTAGCCACCAGTCGAATGTGGCCAGTGAGCTTAAAATGTGGCTTGTGGGACTGAAGAAGTAAGCTTTTAATCCGATTCAATGTACACATATACTTTTAAACTGATGCTCAAGTCAGTCATTGGAAAAAAATTTAAGTGTGATTGGAGCAACTTGGATATGAATCTACTTTGTCAACTATATGTCTTATGAAAGGGCTTCCCTGGTGGCTCAGACAGTAAAGAATCTGCCTGCAATGCAGGAGACCTGGATTTGATTCCTGGGTCAGGAAGATCTCCTGGAAGAGGGAATGGCTGCCTACTCCAGTATTCTTGCCTGGAGAATCCCATGGACAGAGGAGCCTGGCGGGTTATTTCATGGGGTGGCAAAGAGTCAGACATGACTGAACGACTTGCTTAAAATGTTATGAAGTCTGAATAGTGATAAAATATTTCTAGTTTTTTACTTGTTTCTTTGTTCTTTTTAAATGTTGCTACTGGCAAATTTAAAAATAATATATGTGGGTTACATTACATACATATGTGCATTTCTACTGGAGACTGCTGAGATGGAGAAAATTCAGGACTGTTTCGCAACCTCTGAGAGTTCTTCTTTCTTTCTGTCTGGTAGGAATGAACAGTGAGTCAAAAGTGAGAGAGGAGTTAGGAAAGAAGGTGAAAGTGTTAGTCGCTCAGTCACGTCTGACTCTTTGTGACCCCACCAGGCTCCTCTGTCCATGGAATTCTCTCCAGGGATAGAACCCAGGTCTCCTGCATTGCAGGCAGATTCTTTTTTTTTTTTTTTAATTTTACTTTATTTTACTTTACAATACTGTATTGGTTTTGCCATACATCAACATGAATCCGTGCAGGCAGATTCTTTACCGTCTGAGCCACCAGGGGCTGCAGAGGGGGTGGGGGGATCTTTGCAATGGTACAATAATCCCAGGTGATTATTATTTTTTAATGAAGTCCCAGATTTTGGCCTGTGGCTCTGGCAGGGTTGATGTTTTTCCACTATGCACACCCTCTGCTCGGTCCTCTGGGAACCCTCTCATTACTTTCTGACGTGGAGGTTTTGGCCTGTGATACAAAGACTTGTGCCAGCTCTGCTCAGAGGCAATGAGGAAACGGCTCAGAGTATGAGGAAGATGGCCTATCTCTCCATTCCAGTGAATTACAGTTAATACAGGTGGTTAAATTTCAAAGCAAATTCTGCAGTCTCCTCTGAGACAGAGCATAGAGAACCAATCACACGGGTAGCTTAAGTTCCATCGCAGCCTCAGAGAGACCTTGCTGATCGTATATACTAGAGTCTATTGTGGGTTTTAGATTATGACTAGATTTCTTAAAATATTTTCTATCTCATCTTTAAAGAATTAACCTTTCCCCCGCAAGTGGTCAATTTGATGGGATGAGAGAAACATAAACTTTGGGGTCAGACCTGGGTGAGAATAACAACTGACACTTCTTGGCTCTGTGACTCTGAGCAGATCTCTCTGAGCTTCAGTTTCCAGTTTTCTTATCTGTGAAATACCTCTCTCACACATAGCAAATGCTTCATAAGCTGTAACTATTTTTCATTATGGAGAGGATGAGAGTCAAAGGTGGGAGAATTTTTAAGCAGAAAAGCATCTTCCAACAACATCTTTGAGACTTTTTTTCTCAGAACACTGGTTTTCTGGAATAGAATTCCAACAATAAAAAGAATTTTGTGGGCACCACATTTTGGAAATGGTGGAGGTTGACAAAGTACATTAGTATATTTAACATTCTCAGAAGTCCTACGGTGAAGAAATCAGTTTAACTTTATTTAACCCAGAATTTCCCAAACTTATTTTATTAGGATTTTTTTTCAATAAATAAATTTTAGCTCTGTGAGTCATACTTTGGGAAATGATGGTGTAGAAGAAAATGTCTTATTTTCTAATCTGAATCCTTAATCTCATACTTTGGTTGGGGTGGTCTCATCAGATTGTTCTGTGATGCAGGGGGTGACCAGTCACTGAACTATGTTCCATATCACCTAGGTCTATAATGAAAAACTCATTTCTGTGAGAGCTTAGACAACCTTGTAAATTAAAAATATATTTTTTAAAGTAGTGATAATATGATAGTCTCTTGAAGCATTGCCTTGGAAATTTCTGTTTTGGTTGGTGAGAGAGCAAGGGGGACTATAAACTTGGGTTTTGTTTTTCACATTTTTTATAAAGTTACATGAATTGTCACAACTTTCTAGGCATGATCAATAACTATAATAATCTTCTGCCATAACGATGTTTCAAAAGAAAATGCCAGACGGGTTTAAATACACACACATTCACACAAACACACACTGTGTAGTAATGCATGAGCAGATTAAAAGGATATGTTTAATTTATAAGCCCTACTCTGATTAGAAAAGATAGATGTGGAAAGATCACTAAAGGATAATGTTTATACTCAATTTGCAATAATTGCACATTTCTTTCATCAAGACACATTTTTAACATAATCTCCTAAATCCCAAAGTACATATAAAAATAAAGTCCAGTAAATTACATCAGACAGAATAGGATAAAAATTCTACTCAGAATACCCAAGGGTGTAAATCAAAATGCATAAAAGCAAGCCTAGATATCTGAGAATATTTTTCTAAGAGAATTTTTGGTCCAAATTTTTATTATAGATATTTCAAACATTAAAAAATTAGAAAAATAGTATAATAAACAACCATAAAGAATTGTTAATATTTTTCCATTTTCTACTTCACTTGTATGCATATGTGTTAAAGTGGGCTTCCCAGGTAGAGCTAGTGGTGAAGAACCTGCCTGACAATGCAGCTTAGATGTAAGACACGCTGATTCTATCCCTGGGTCAGGAAGAGTACCTGGAGAAGGCAACGGCAACCCACTCCAGTACTCTTGCCTGGAGAGTCCCATGGAGAGAGGAGCCTGATGGGTTATAGTCCATAGGGTCACACAGAGTTGGACACAATTGAAGCGACTTAGCATAGCACACCACGCACATATACTGAGGGAATAAGCTTTTAAATAATGAATTGCAGACATCATGACATCTCACTTAAAGTATTCTAGCATGTATCTCTCAGAGAAGGCAATGGCAACCCACTCCAGTACTCTTGCCTGGAAAACCCCATGGATGGAGGGGCCTGGTAGGCTATAGTCCATGGAGGGGCTGTGAAGAGTTGGACACGACTGAGCGACTTCACTTCCACTTTTCACTTTCATGCATTGGAGAAGGAAATGGCAACTCACTCCAGTGTTCTTGCCTGGAGAATACCAGGGACGGGGGAGCCTGGTGGGCTGCTGTCTATGGGGTCGCACAGAGTCAGACACGACTGAAGCGACTTAGCAGCAGCAGCAGCAGCAGCAGCAGCAGCAGCAGCAGCAGCAGCGGCAGCAGCATGTATCTCCAATAAAAAGGACATTTTCACACATAGTCACTTAGATTTATCCTGCATATGAAAATGAAAACAACTCTTAAGTTCCCTCTGATATCAGCTCTGTTTTTTACAATGTTTATTTGTTTATTTTCGGCCACATCTTGAGGCATGTGAGATCTTCGTTCCCCAACCAGGGATCGAACCTGTGCCCCCTGCAGTGCAAGTGTGTTAACCACTGGACTGCCAGAGAAATCCCCGATACCAACTCGGGAGTCAAGTTTCTCCAGGAACCAACCAATGTTCATATATTACACTTGGTTGTATCTTAGTAACTCTAGAATGTCCTGCTCATCCCAACATTTTCCGCAGTATATTGACCTTTTGGTGAGACCAGTTGTCTTGCAGGAGGTCCCACCACTGTCCATCCATTTCCTTTTGGGTCATTTAGCTCATTCTTCCATCACCTGTGCTTCATAAAAACCAAAAGTTAGGTCAAAGTTTTGATTACATAAATATTAAATATTTTGGCCTAAATGCCTCATCAGTGGGGTGATCATTTATCCCCATTTGTCTCCTGTTCTGGTGTAACTGTAAATAGTGCCTTTCAGTGTCAAGAATGTCTTGGTTTGGACACCCTATCTGTGAATGAAGCATCCCATTAGGAGAAATAGAATGTCAATTTGTCCTGCCATTAGGATCACTAAGTTTATTCATGTGGTTAGGTGTCCATCAGAGCTTTTAAAAAGTAATGAGCCCTGTAATGAGATTGTAAATTGACTGATTTTGTTATACGTCACACATTTTACTTTCAATAACCCATTAAAATTTTCTGCATCTGGGTGCAATCATGAATAAACAATTCTAGGGACTTTCTGGTGGTCCAGTGGTTGAGACTATGTACTCCCAAGGCAGGGGACGTGGGTTGGATCCCTGGTTGGGGAACTGAGATCTCAATTACTGGTGCACAGAGTAGCCAAAAGAAGAAAATGAGAAAACAATTCTACTTTGTTTGACTCAGGTTAAAGTCACTTCTGCTTGTATTAAAATGGTATGAAAAAAATATCTTTGCAATAAAATAATGATTTCCTATTAGCTGAATTCATGCAGAGGAAAAATGGCAGAGGTTGAAGATTTAAGTTTCTCTAGCCAATTGCATAAATCATCTATATTTTAAAATGACAGGCTCAGTTTTCCTTAAAAATCTTTTTCCTAATATTAAATTAATATTAGCTAATTATGAAAAATTTAGAGAATACAGAAAAGTATAAAAAAGAAAATAAAAATCACCCCTAACTACCCTCTCAGATTCATTTTTAACATTTTAATAGATTTACTTTTGTCTTTTTCTCCTATACAGTTTTACATAGAAAATGCTATAATTACAGAACAAAAAGTTTTACATCACATCTTTTCTCACTTAATTTGTTTCATAAATATTTTTCCATATTATTTCAAGCTCTGTAAACCTTTTAAACATGACTACATAATCTTTCATTTCGTGAAATTCCTACTGTTGAACATTTAAGTTGTTTGCAGATTTTTTTTCCTACAGTGAATTATTTTCCCATATACATATTTTTGTCTACTTGAAATTATCTCCTTAGAAGTGCTCCTAGCCATTTCTGGTTCAGAACTGTTAGATTTGACTTGATTCTTGCTCAGATAAACTCTTAGACTTGTATCATGCCTCAGTTTATCTTTTCACAGGCCTGATGACTGAGGAGGGAAACAAGGAGACCTTTGACGGCCCTCAGGGGCAATGAGCAACAGCAGCGAAGGTACCTGAGGAGCCCCTTGAGTTGCTGCTCCTCGCTGCCTCTGGAGGTGGTGGGCAAGGACACTCTATCCTTCATCTACACTTCATTTGACCATTTCTTTCTGGAAACTGCTGAAGTTGGACGGGGTCTACTTTAGAAACCATACTGGGTCCAGGGATGAACTAATTGTTCAATTGCTAATTGTTCAACTCTTTGCAACCCCATGGACTGCAGCATAGCAGGCTTCCCTGTCCTTCACTATCTGCCCGTTTGCTCAAATTCATGTCCATTGAGTCGGTGATGCCATCCAAACATTTCATCCTCTGTTGCCTCCTTTTCCTCCTGCCCTTGATCCTTCCCAGCAACAAGGTCTTTTCCAATGAGTCGGCTCTTCGCATCAGAGTTGGACTGGTTCCGACCAGAACTGAGTCCAGTGTGAGGCCTCAGTTTCTGGTGACCAGGATGAGTCCTGCTGGGACACCCCACTCTCTCCAGAGCCTGCAGATGGCATCCTCAGGAAAATGGCAGAGGCCCCAAAAGTGTAAGAATCCTCACCGAAGTCAGCCTGCCTAGATCTCTGTGGGGCCTGGTCAAGGGAGGGAAGTAAAATTTCACGTTGTCCCTTGCTTTCCAAGTCCAGATTGGCAGGAAAAAAGTTATTAATCCCTCATTTCCCTATTGCCTTCTCGTTCATCTTAATTTGTGTCCTGAGAAATTGCCTTGACATTTGTTAGGTGGGACCCCCAAAATTTGATTGCGCAGAACTGTGGGTTGTATTCCATTTGTGGCTAGGGTCCTACTGACTGCTGTCAGCTCTCAAGGGAATTTCCTGTCTTTCTTTCTTTTGGTTATCTTGGGGAGTAACTCTGGGTCTTGGGAGGGTAGTTTCTTTTGCATCCTCTTTGGGGATGTCTCTTCATCCAGGGGTTGTTCAATACTGCCAGGAAATTTTGCTATTTGTTCTGATTGAAATCTAACAAGATATTCAAAAGCTTTTTTTTTTTTTTTTTGTAAAGTCTCCCTATGGTCAGAAGTTGGCCAAATTGGAAACTGATATTTGGAGCTTGGTAGGAACTTTTCTTTAGGCTAAGCTAAAATAAACCTGTGTATTCAGAAGAAAAGAAAATGTCCTGAAGTCATTCTGGAAGGATTTACTCACACATTTCAAAGGCACACAGGTCTAAAGCTACAAGGTAGGAATCTTTTGATTTCCATTTTAGTTGAAGATCTCCCTGATCTTTTTCACCTTGGAGAAGGAAATGGCAACCCACTTCAGTATTCTTGCCTAGAGAATCCCATGGACAGAGGAGCCTGGTGGGCTGCTGTCCATAGAGTTTCACAGAGTTGGACACAACTGGAGCGACTCAGCATGCATGCATCACAGTATCCCACCTCTATGGAGTCGGTTGCCATTTCCTTCTCCAAGGCAAAAAAGATAGGAGGCTTCAAATTGTTTCTAGAGCTGAATTTCTGCTTTAGTAAAGACTCGATTTGTAAGGCAAGTATGGTTGCTTTTAATTCCTCAAAGAATTGACTTATGACTTCAAGAGGTTTACCCACCCACCCAACTACGTCATCCTAAATTTACTTGTTTATATCAGGGAGATCTTCAACTAAAATGGAAATCAAGAGATTCCTACCTTGTAGCTTTAGACCTGTGTGCCTTTGAAATGTGTGAGTAAATCCTTCCAGAATGACTTCAGGATGTTTTCTTTTCTTCTGAATACACAGGTTTATTTTATATTATTCTACTTGTCTGATGGCTAAATTAAAAAAAATTGTTTACTTATGTTTCTGCTGGATCTTCCTTGCTGCGCTTGGACTTTCTCTAGTTGCAGCGAGAGGGGGCTACTCTTCCTTGGTGGTGCTTGGGCTCCTCATTGCAGCAGCTTCCCTTGTGGAGCATGGGCTCTAGGTGCTCTGTCTACGTGGGCTCAGTAGTTGTGGCGCATGAGTCTAGTTGCCCGGCACATGTGGGATCTTCCTGGACCAGGGATCGAACCCATGTCCCCTTCATTAGCAGGTAGACTCTTAACCACTGGACCATGAGGGAAGTCCTCACAGATAAAATTTTAAAATTAAAGCTATAAGATGCCTATATTTGTTTGATGTTCCTGTATGTCTATGTATGGATGTTAGAGATTTGCGGTATTTTTCTACCTCCTAACAGTATTGCCAAAATTAATTTGTAAAGAGCTCTATTTAATTGGCTTAAAGATAAACATTTACATTAATCAAATATACTCTCAGAAATATAGAAACTAACCTGAAAGCCTCTCAAGTCCATGTGATCTAGGGTAATCTTTGACAAATAAAAGCTAGTTTAAGCTTGTTGGTTTCATTAAAAGAAGCATGTCTTCAGAGCTACAACATCAAATATAATAATTTCATTCTACCTGGACTTACTAAAAGTCAAATAAGCTCATGTTATCTTTGTTACAGAATTTGTCAGCAAGAAGGATAACTTAACATGATGGTTAGCTATTTAATGTCTCATGAAATTTTTATGAGTCAACTAAACACAATTAAGAACAAATAAATTTGAGAAGATGTGGTTAGTCAAAGCTATAGTTTTTCCAGTAGTCATGTATGGATGTGAGAGTTGGATCATAAAGAAGGCTGAGCACTGAAGAATTGATGCCTTCAAACTGTGGTGCTGGAGAAGACTCTTGAGAGTCCCTTGGACAGCAAGATCAAATCAGTCAATCCTAAAAGAAATCAATCTTGAATGTTCATTGGAAAGACTGTTGCTGAAGCTGAAGTTCCAATATTTTGGTCACTTGATACAAAGAGCTGACTCATTGGAAAAGACTCTGATGTTGGAAAAGATTGAAGGCAAAAGGAGGAGGGTGCGGCAGAGGGTGAGATGCTTAAATAAGACCACTGACTCAGTGGACATGAATTTGAGAAAACTCTAGGAGATAGTGGAAGACAGAGGAGCCTGGCGTGCTGCAGTCCGTGAGGTTGCCAGGAGTTGGACACAACTTATTGACTGAACACAACAACAACAAATTTGGAAATTCCCTGGTGGTTCTGTGGTTATGGTTCTACACTTTCACTTCGGGAGGCACAGGTTTGATCCTTGGTTGGGGAACTAAGATCCTATAAGCTGCGGGGTCCAGCAAAAAAAAGCAAAGCAAAACAAAACAAACAAAAACCCAAGTAAATTAAATAGATACATGTAAGGTTAAAGCTTATGAACAAACTTTTCAATAATAATAATGTTTTAAGATATGTTTACTTAGACATAATTTCCAAAATATTTTTCATAACTTGAAGCCTTAAAGTTATACTGAGATCAGTTAAATGATGGGTGTTCGTTGAATATCCAAATCATTTCTGAATAAGATAAAACAGTGAAACATAAATTACTGACATAGATTTATCTACTTTTGACTTCCTTTTACAGAGGAGCTAAAAATATTAGTAAACATGTTTTGTAATACATTGAACATTTTACCATGAGGAAGACTATACTTCTAGAAATTGTGAAATTTATTTTTGAATATGACAATCCACAGAATGCTGCTGTAACAGTCCACAGTTGTTTACCTCTTTTTTTGTTGTTGTTATGTTTTGGGTGTTGGAGAAGCCTCTTGAGAGTCCCTTGGACTGCAAGGAGATCCAACCAGTCCATCCTGAAGGAGATCAACCCTGGGATTTCCTTGGAAGAAATGATGCTAAAGCTGAAGCTCCAGTACTTTGGCCACCTCATGCGAAGAGTTGACTCATTGGGAAAGACTCTGATGCTGGGAGGGATTGGGGGCAGGAGGAGAAGGGGGCGACAGAGGATGAGATGGCTGGATGGCATCACGGACTCGGTGGACGTGAGTCTGAGAGAACTCCGGGAGTTGGTGATGGACAGGGACGCCTGGGGTGCTGCAATTCATGGTGTCACAGAGTTGGACACGACTGAGCGACTGAACTGAACTGTGTTTTTTCTTTTTTTAATATAAATTTATTTATTTTAATTGGAAGTTAATTACTTCTTTATTTTCATTAAGAATAAAGAATTCAAAGAGTCAAGGTTTCTAATCAATATTTGTAATTAAAACTGCTTAGAAAAATAAGAGTTAAAGGAAACAATTGTGTGAAAATTACATGAAGAAAGTAAAATGACTGGTTGTTTGAGAATGAGGAAGAGAAAAAAACATAGGACAAAACCTGAATAGATGTAAAAAAAGTTGTAAAAGGTTTGTGGAAAAGGATTTTATGTATGGTCAAGCTGACTAAAATGAGAATGGATCTATTTAGATTTGTAAAGAATGAGTTTTAATATCAGAAGTACACAGGTACAGGAGTAGAATTTGGCTTTATCTATGTAAAAGGACAAGTTTGTCTTGGAATGTTGGTCTGCTTTGGACTGTGAAAGTTTGTCGTTGAACTTTTTGGGTAATCTACCTGGAAAGTAAAGATTTGGTCTCTTCCAAACTAATGTATTGTGCTTTATTTTGTCTTTATCAGCACTTTGATTACATAAGAAAACCCTGTCTTCTCAATATTAAAAGATCTAAGTTTTGTTCATAGCTATGCAATCTTCTGTTTGCCTTTAAAATCTTCTATTGTCAACTTAAATGGATAATTAAGTATTATTTCATAATGATCCGAGATCCTATTTAGTAAAATGTTCAAACATTTTGACAACTTCCCCAAATAAAATTATGAATGCAGTCTTTTTGACTTCAAAATACCTTTGAAATTTCCCAGAGGAAGCGTGGAAGATCTCAAAGAATTTGTCTCTCACCTTGTGAAAGAGAGTTGTTAAATTAATTATGTTTATTTGGTATGCTAAATTATGTGGGATGCATTATCAAGTAGTAAGTGATGCCAAACCTTCTTCAGTTCTATGCTTTTGGGTATATATGAGAATATGCTTAGAATCTTATGCCTAAGATTTGACCAGATATTTTTAGGGAACTCAGGTTGACTCTATGGAGCCAATAAAAGCTCCTTGGAAAAACTGACCTTGTACCTTGCTTAAGGCTTTCTGGAAGCCCTACCAGGTGAATAAAGAAGGCTACTTCCAGAAAGGTCCAGAACCTTAGGATAGTTGAAAAAAGAGAGGAATTCAGTCACCTCTTTAAATACACTGGGTGAAGTCTAATATTGAGTTTTTGGTTTGGTTTCTTAGCCTGGAAAGGCTTTTAAAGGTCCAATCTAAGATTCCTTATGAAAAAGTACCAGCAAAGCAGATTTAAAGAGAATCTATGTGGTCAATCACTAGTCTTGCTGCATTCACCTAAATAATCAGGCCAAATTTAACGAGACTAAACACTTGCAGACAAATTTGTCTTATAGTGATTATCTTTGAGAGAAACGAGAGTGATTGTAGAGGAAATAATTATGCTTCATAGAAAATGATAACACAACCCTGCGGATATTAGGTTCTAGTGCTGTTCATTGTCTTTGAGGTTTTGTTACATGCCTGTAAATCAACTGCATCCTGAGTTCTAGTTTCCTCAAATATCAGCTACAACTCTTCAAACTAATGTTTCCAATTTTCTCCCACATGTCTGATTTGGAATCATTAAGAACAAAGACTGCCTTTGAACCTCTTTGGAAGGGATCGTCCCAGGTCCTCCTCACTACCCAGATGGCAGTCAAAGTTCAGGGACTTGAACCCTGGATCTACAACCTCTAATTAAAAAGGGCTTCTCTAGACTTTTGGAATGGCACGCCAGCTGGAGATCTAAAATTAAAATTATCTGGGGAGGTTCCTTTCCAGAAGCTGATGACATCTTGAGGTGACCAGCTCTTTCAAGATCACAGTTCAAGATCTTAATCTCCAGTGTGAAAGCTTTATTCCTTTTTTTTTTTTTTTTTAAATTACTTGCTTTCCTTCTCTGTTAATGCACTGGAAGACAGTATTCCTTAACTCTGGCAACTATCACAAAATCTATTGATAAGGCAATAGCTACATGACAGAAGTTCCTGGACTTTCTTGTGAAGGTAGTCTTAGATAATAGAACTGCTTTAGATTACTTGTTGGCTGAACAAGGAGTCTATGTCATAGTAAATATCTCCTGCTGTCTCTAGACCAACACCTTTGGTGTTGTAGCAAATACAAGAAATTAACAAATAAGCCACTTGGCTAAAACAGGTTGATGCCTTTTCAGGTACATTCTTTGATTTATTAGATACCGACTGGTGTGGCTCATGGGGTCCCTGGCCAAGAGTATACTTAAGTCTCTTGGTATTGTCCTCTTAGTAGTCCTACTCTTCAGGTAGTCTCCCTGGTGTGTTGTGCTTTGCTGCACTTAGTCACTCAGTCGTGTCCAACTCTTTGCAATCCTATGGACTGTGGCCCAGCAGGCTTCTCTGTCCATGGGGATTCTCCAGACAAGGATACTGGAGTGGGTTGCTATGCCCTCCTCCAGGGGATCTTCCCAACCCAGGGATCGAACCCAAGTCTCCCACATTGCAGGCGGATTCTTTACTATCTGAGCCACCAGGGAAGCCCAAGAATGCTGAAGTGGGTAGCCTATCCCTTCTCCAGGGGATCTTCCTGGTCCAGGAATTGAACTGGGGTCTCCTGAAATGCAGGGGGATTCTTTACTAGCTGAACTTCTATCAGAGTTCTTAAGCGTGTGTTTATAGCCATCAGCAGTCCATCAGATTTTTTTCCCCTGCACTTGGAGAAACAAAACCCAGATGAACAACAAAAACAGTTCTTCTGTGGATCTGACATAATCTGTGAGTTTCACAATGAGACAAGAATGACTTAACTTTGATGGCGACTGATAGGGACACTAACGGCAACTGTTTGGTTAGTCTCTCATGTGTGAGGGGATGGCAAAAAGAGGGGGATTGTTAAATTAATTATACAAGGATGCTGTTAAATGGGTGTGGCTTTAGTGCCATGGGGGCCTATGTCAGCGAGTCAGAGTCTAAGCCTGTAAATCTCTCACGGTCACAAAATCAAAAACTCCTAAGGCTGAGGAATCACAAACAGCTAGGCTTTGAGCTATTAGCCAAACAGTGATTGCCTTACTTTGCTTCTGTCTCTTCTTTATAAAAGCCTCTGCCCTTGGGACTTCCCTGGTAGTTCAGTGGTTAATAAGACTTCACCTTCTGATACAGGAGGTGTGGGATTGATCCCTGGGAGTTAAGATCCCACATGCCTCATGGCCAGAAAAACCAAAAGGTAAAACAGAAGTAACACTGTAACAAATTCAAGAAAGCCTTTAAAAACAGTCCACATTAAAAAAAAAATCTTCTAAAAAAATTGTCTCCACAAACTCATGTTGGTGGAGCACTCCTAACCACTTCTGGATTGATGCTGCCTGATTCAAATCAGTTTTGCTCATATAAACTCCTAAAATTAAAAAGAAAAATCATCTCCTTAAAATAAATTATTGGGTTGAAAGTAATGAATTTTTTTTTCATTCATTTTCCCCATGATTATCAAGGTAAGATAAGTTTATCATAGTCAAGTAAAATATAATGAAACTGGGAAGGAAAAAATAGTCTTTCAGAGTCTTCCACCTGGGGGCAACTCATGTTAATGTTTTGACATGATTTCTTCTGATTCATGCAGTTATTTTCTCTTCTAGTAAGGTTCAAGGATATGAACATTTTTAAGGCTTTGGATAATACTGCCAAAATTGCTTTCACTTTATCAATGTGTCCTCTTTCTGGGGGTAAGTTGTGACTGTCCTAAAAAAAACCCACGAACATCTAAAAATGATCAAATAAGCATGATTGTTTCCAAACTTCCATGATTTTGATCTAGCTCTCTAAAAGTCTGTTTGTGAACATGGGAATGGGCATAAAAATGTACAAAACAAATGTTACTTGGAATACTCATGCCAGCTTTTGATTTTTTCACGTAACTAAAGGATTCATTTTTCATAGTCAGGATCCTATCCAATTCCATTGTGTTCATAATTCTAACTTAATTTAAGCTTAACACATTTTCAGTGTGGCACAAGTACAATTGTGCGAAATGCATCAACATATACACTCTGGAGAAGTCTACCCTTTTGAAAGGCTAACTTTTTAATGGTATTTATCCCACAGGCAGTGGGAAATGCCTGTTTAACAGGTAGTCATGGAGAAGGTGATGGCTCCCCACTCCTGCCTGGAAAATCCCATGGACGGAGGAGCCTGGTGGGCTGCAGTCCATGGGGTCGTGAAGAGTCAGACACGACTGAGCGACTTCCCTTTCTCTTTTCACTTTCATGCCTTGGAGAAGGAAATGGCAATCCACTCCAGTGTTCTTGCCTGGAGAGTCCCAGGGAAGGGGGAGCCTGGTGGGCTGCCGTCTATGGGGTCACACAGAGTTGGACATGACTGAAACGACTTAGCAGCAGCAGCAGCATGGAAATCCACTCTGTTTCTTCTGGATAAAGATAGGCTGTCAGACATTTAGCTTGTTTCCTGGCAGGAATAGGGGAAAATGTTCTCCTAGTTAGGTCTTCCCAGTCTTTTTCATGGCATGGTACCCTTGGGAATTAATGATGCTTGTTCTTTACACTGGAGGAAATAAATGAGGCTGATGTAATCCAGGGTGACTACCTGGAAGCCTGGGGTCCCACCGGCCTGTCCTGAGGACTGAGGGATCCATGCTCTAGGGTCCTGTCATCTGTTCATGACATGTCACGGCCAGCTCTGCGTCCGAGGGCCTCTACAGTCATGTATCATTTGATATTATGAAGGCATATCTTCCTTCCTTTCTTTCCTATTTTTCAGAGATTTATTTCTGAATTTATTTTGGTTGTGGTGGGTCTTCGATGCTGCGCATGCACCTTCTCTGGTTGCGGCGAGCAGGGGCTGCTCTGTGTTGTAGTGTATGGGCATCTCGTTGCAGTGGCTTCTTGTGGAGCGTGAGCTCCAGGAGCACGGTCTTCAGCACTGCAGCGCTTGGGCTCAGCAGTTGTGGCGCACGGGGTTAGCTGCTCCCCAGCATGTGGGATCTTCTAGGATCAAGGATTGAACCAGTGTCCTGTGTGTTGCAAGGCAGATTCGTAACCCCTGGACCACCAGGGAAGCCTTCTTTCTTATTTTAAAATCTTGTTTCTCCCTCTCTGCGTGTTGGTATATGTGTGTTTATGTGTGTGTGTTTAATCTATTCCTTGCGTTGATTATGCAAAGACCTTATAACTGGGAACCCCTGCCTTAGTAGAAATGTAGATGTTTTTCTGATAACTTTTTGATTCTACCTCTGCAAAATATGCTTAGCTCCTGTTCCCAAAGTTTTATTTATTTGATTTCTCTCAGCTGGAAGTCATCCTGATTACTGAGTTCTATTAAATATCAGGAAAGTGAAAGTCACTCACTTGTGTCTGACTCTTGGTAACCCCATGGGCTATACAGTCCGTGGAATTCTCCAGGCCAGAATACTGGAGTGGGTAGCCTTTCCCTTCTCCAAGGGATCTTCCCAACCCAGGGATCGAACCCAGGTCTCCTGCACTCCAGGCAGATTCTTTACCAGCTGAGCCACAAAGGAAGCCTGGGCACTTTGATAAAAACTAGGAATAGAAGAATGGTCAACACAGCTTGTGACTCTGAGTGTTCACAGTTTGGTGGAGGGGAACACTGGAGTGGTGAGAGAAAACAAGAAGTAGTTAATGGCAGTTGGTCCAAAGGCCCAGGTCTCCTCCCCGGGGCAGATGGGAAGGCTTCCTAGGAGCTGTAACGTTTGAGCTGTGACTTGAAGGATGAATGAAAGTTTGACATCCTAGTCAGGAAATAGAGTTTGTATTGGATAGGAGACAGAAATCCATGGTTTTGAGAAATAACTGAGCTGAGAGTATGCCTGGAACACCAATTCCAAGTGGCTCCTGAAAGAGAGACAAGGGTCAGTCTAGAGAGGAAGCAGGGTTCGGTTTTGAGGGACTTTGTTTGCTGCATGAAGTGTTAGAACTTTCCAGATTTGTGCTTTGGAAGCATCACTCTGGCATCTGTGTGGACATTGGACTTGTGGATGGTGATGAGGTCACCAGGAGGCTGCCACAGCTCTGAAAACGGAAGTGACAAGGGCTTGACGTTGGGCTGGCTGGGTGCAGGTGGACGGAAGAAAGTAGTGGTGACAGAACCCATGGGAATGGCTTCAGGGGTAGAAGAGAAGTCCATCTGGGCAACCAAGTCAGTGAAGATGTCATTAGCAAAGACAGAAAAGGCTTAGCCTCCACCATGTCAGCTCTTCCAGTCCAACTCCTTCTTTTAGACCCAATCCAAGGGCCCTTTCTTTACAAGCCTTCTTCTATCCTTGTCTCCTGAGGGGCCACTGTATTCCCAGAACAGTTTTCTGGCAGTCAGCAGTGGACAGTTTGCTCCCTAAGCAGGAGGCTGTTATTTCCTACGTGTTAAGTCTGTTTCCTAAACTAGATTGTAGGACTATGATTCTCAAGCCCCATGTCATGTGCTTGTTTGATATTCATCCTAGCAACTTTCTCAGTGTTGGCCATTTACTAGTGCTGTCTGGAGTAGGCAGTGGGGCCCATGCTATGATCGCAAATGAAACTGTAAATAAGCAATAGATATAAAGTGGGACTTCCCTGGAGGCTAAGATTCTGCACTCCCACTGCAAGGGACCCAGGTTTGATCCCTGGTCAGGGAACAAGATCCCACATACCACAGCTAAAGATCCTGTGTGCCACAATGAAGATTTAAGATCCTGTATGCTGCAACTAAGACCTGGTGCAGGCTAAATAAATAAACAGTTTAAAAATAAAATAGAAAGTAAAGGTATGTTGGTTAATGTAGGAGTAGAAAGTTCAGAGGGACCTGTGGCTTCCTTGTCTAGGGCTCCATGAGACACGATTGGAAAACTTTCAGCTTGGTGGACTGATCATGGGTTTTGGAGTTACTTAAGAACTGAGTTCGAACCCCCGCTCCATCACTTACTGGCTGGAATTGAGTAAACAAACGAAGAAGCTGCTCTGAGCCTGGCTTTCCCTTCTGTAAACACAGATAATAACACTTTCATTGCAGGTTTACTGTGAGGACAAAGTAAGGTAATGCATATAAAATCTCTGGCACCTCTTAAATGCTCACTAGGTCATAGTTATCACTTCCCTGGTGGCTCAGACGGTAAAGCGTCTTGGTTGTTGGTAAGAATAACAAGACCCTTGCTAACTGATCCCTACTGAAGTGGTTAGTTGTTAGTGTATATAAACCTACTCATGCTCACGTTAATAAAGCTGAGGTTGGGGTGAAGTTACGGGTGAGCCTGGGATTCAGGGGGCACCCGGTCTCGTCTTATGCTCCATCCGCTCCAGAAACCTGCAATCGCCTGCCTTTGCATGGAGGTCTATCGATATTTAATATGTGGGTGTCAATTGCTGTAAACCGAGCACACCCCGGCGCCCAACTTGAATTAATTATGTGCAGAAGGAGTGAAAACAAAATGCTTTTCTCAGAGCCCCACGTTCCACTGCTACATCGAAGCCTGGAAGCCACAGGGTGAAACTTCTGCTGATGGAGGAGCCCGAGAGGAAGCTGGCCCAGAAGAGTGACGGCAAACCCCGGAAAGTCCGATTTAAAATCTCTTCCTCCTACAGCGGCCGTGTGTTGAAGCAAGTCTTTGAAGACGGGCAGGAATTAGAGTCACCAAAGGAGGAATACCCTCACAGTTTCCTCCAAGAGTCCCTTGAACCAATGGATGGTGTTTACGGATCTGGGGAAGTCCCGAAGCCCCAACCGTACTCTCCCAAGCTGACTGCTCAGAGGATCAGCGTGTTTCGAGAGGGTAGTGCCTACACCTTAGCAGGCAGCCAGCCTTTCTTCAATGATTACAAGGCCAATGACCATAAGGTTGGTATTGCCCCTGGTGTGCCAGCTTTAAGGACTAAAATGTGGTTAGAGAAACACCTAAATGTTTCAGATTGTATCTTGCTTGTGCTTGAGTACCAACCAGAGCTTTTGTTGTTGTTTAGCCACTTAGTCATATCTGACTCTTTTGTGACTTCATGGACTATAGCCCACCAGGCTCCTCTGTCCATGGGATTCTCCAGGCAAGAATACTGGAGTGGGTAGCCATAACCTCCTCCAGGGGATCTTCCTGACGAAGGGATGGAACACATCTTCTGTACATCTCCTGCACTGCAGGCAGATTCTTTACTGCTGAGCCACCAGGGAAGCCCAATCAGCTATAGGTACACCAAATGCAAAGCTGCCATCAGAATAATATTTTTGGGACAAAAATAACATTCTTGTTGACTACTTGTTGGAAAGTGCAAAAAGCGTAGCTGGTATTACAATTCCATCCAGGTTAACAAATTGTAATTGGGTGTTCAGCTGGGATGTCTTAGTAAGTAAATGAAATAGAGATACAGTGGTTTTCAGGTTGTCAGACTGCTGTTTTAGAAAATTATGCTGCAATGGGTTGCTCTTTTTGCTGGACGAGCTAAGTGTTTGAAGGTGCTCACTTTACTCCAGCCGACTATTTAATTTATGGTTTATCTATATCTTGCTTTGTTTCTTACCTCCCTCCTGCTGCCTGCTTTTTAATAATGCTTGTTTGTTTGTTTCTTTTGCCTTTCTATTGCTTGTTAGCAGGAATCCTGGGTAGGTGGAACCCTGGGAAGAAATGGGAAAAGCAGATCAGCCAGAGGAAATGTTACATGTGGAAGACATTTGAGCTAATAGATAGATAGAAACATGTATTTTTCTGTGAATTTCAGTTATTTTCTCCAGTACCAAAGATCATCAAAAGCCCATACATGATTTTCTTTGAAGCTAGAAGAGTCTGGAACATGTTCACTGATTTCCACAAACTAATAGGAGGTGTGCCTATGTTCTCTGCTGCAGGAGGACCATGAGTGCCTTGGAAAAAAAAGCTTAAGCACAATTATATAATGTACCAGGTTACTAATGAATAGCACACCAGGATATGCTTTCATCTTTAAAGTGCAAAATTCAGGTCATTACTCTCTAATCATTTATATTGTTCTTTTCCTAAGGAAACAGCTTATATAGCGATAGCAGACAAACGTACCGGCCATGTTGGCATTAGTATAAGTTTAATTATGAGCATGTCCACATTTATCAAAGATAACACCAGGCTTCTTTTTGATATTCAAGGGGGCTGGAATGAACAATTCCTTTTGTTAGTGGAGTGGCTTCCGCATTAAAGACTGCTGCTGCTGCTAAGTCGCTTCAATCATGTCCAACTCTGTGCGACCCCATAGACGGCAGCCCACCAGGCTCCCCCGTCCCTGGGATTCTCCAGGAAAGAACACTGGAGTGGGTTGCCATTTCCTTCTCCAATGCATGAAAGTGAAAAGTGAAAGTGAAGTCACTCAGTCGTGTCTGACTCTTTTTTTTTGTGTGTGTGTGTGTTTTGTGTGTGTGTCTGACTCTTAGCGACCCCATGGACTGCAGCCCACCAGGCTCCTCTGCCCATGGGATTTTCCGGGCAAGAGTACTGGAGTGGGGTGCAACTGCCTTCTCCGCATTAAGGCACTTCTGCATTAAAATCACATTCTACCTCATTGGGTCTTCTCCACAACCTTGAGGAGAAAGGTTGTGAAAAATGAAGAGTCGTTTCCATTTTACAAATGAGGAAAGTTGAGTTCCAGGTTGTAAGGGACTCATTAGGTACAGACTTAGAACAAGAATTTAGGTCTTCTAATTCACTATGTTCTTGGCCCTATGGAATGTTCTTTTTAAGAGAATAAGACCATTAATAATAGTGATGATAATGATTATAATAGTAACCATTTTTCAAGTGATTATTATGTCCTGGGTACTTGGTTATGTCTTGTACTTACAATACCTCTTTTTAACCATGTCTCATTTGTAGCTTTAGAATTTATAAAGTCATAGTTTATACAAACCTCACACAAGTCCATGGTTTATAGCATTAGACTGCTTGACCTCCATCAGTCATGTGTCCCACTTGGCATTTATGTAAAAGTATGATTAGGCATGGACTTAATAAAACCAGATGCCTGAGTCTTACTGGCAGCACTGTACAGTGGTTTTAAGCACAGTACTCTCTAGACCAGTTTCAGGGTTTGATTTCTGCCTGGTCTAGTTATCCTTGGTTTCTTTGTGGCATGAACAAATGCCATATCCTGCTGCTAGCCAGTCTCTGGGTGTGAGAGCGGTCAGGTTGGATTTTTGCAGCTCCACCCACTGAAATAGGTTGTTAATGTGGTGCTTGGGAAAAATAAGGAAATGAGAGCTGAGAAGTCATGATTTTTCAATAGTGAATCCAACTGTGAAATAACTCTTAGTAAATATTGGCTTTGCAGCAACATTGGGTAGCAGTTAAGCACAGCAATTAAAAAGAAGGGTTCTGAACTTGAACAGATATTTGTATACCAGTGTTCATAGCAGCCCAGTTGCCCACAGGTGGAAGCAAATATCAATCAATAGGTGGATGAACAAACAAAACATGGTATATACATACAATAGACTATTATTCAGCTTAAAAGGAAGGAAATTTCAATACATGCTATAACATAGATGGATCTTAAGGACATTATGCTAAGTGAAGTAAACTGGTCACAAAAAGATAATTGTATGATTCCACTTGTATGAGGTACTAACATAGTCAAATTCATAAGACAGAAAGTAGAATGGTGTTTGCCATGGGCTAGGGAGGGCAGAAGGTGGAGTTTAATGAGTACAGTTTCAGTTTGGAAATGAGAAAAAGTTCTGGACATGGGTGGTGGAGATGGCTGTACAACAGTGTAAAAGTGCTGATGCCCCTGGATTGTACCTTACAAAAGGTTAAAGTGGTAAATTTTGTTGTGTATATTTTATCATAATAAAATAATAATCATAAAAAGAAGGCTCTGATGTCAGTTAAACCTGGACTTGATGTCCGTCCAGCCCACTTACTCTGTGAGCTTGGGCAAGCCACTTAACCTTATGATAATAAAAGTACATGGTTGCAAAGATTATTGTGATGATTAAAAATATAAAAGACATGAAAGTACTTAGCATTGTGCCTGGCACACATTGTATATGCTCGGTATGTGCTACCTACCACTGTGATAATGACCAGGTTCTTATTAAGGAAATATTGAGACTTTTAAAATTTAATGTGATGGATAGAGAAGATCTTATAAACAGATATTTTAAGGATTTGAAACTGACTGAAGTGTATGTATGTGTGCATGCTGAGTCATGTCCAACTCTGTGATGCCATGGATTCTTGCTCACCAGGCTCCTCTGTCCATGGGATTTCCCAGGCAAGAGTACTGAAATGGACCGTCATTTCCTCCTCCAGGAGATCTTCCTGACCCAGGGATCGAACCTACGTCTCCTGCGACTCCTGCATTGGCAGGCGATCCTTTACCACTGAACACTTTATCCTAAGAATAAAGTGGAAGTGAAGTCGTTCAGTCGTGTCCGACTCTTTGCAACCCCATGGACTGTAGCCTACGGGGCTCCTCCCTCCATGAGATTCTCCAGGCAAGAGTACTGGAGTGGGTTGCCATTTCCTTCTCCAGGGGATCTTCCCGACCCAGGGATCGAACCCAGGTCACCTGCATTCCAGGCAGATGCTTTAACCTCTGAGCCACCAGGGAAACCCTTACCCTACGTATAAGGGTCATTAAAAAAGATGAAAGGGAGGGACTTCCCTGTGAACCAGGGGCTAAAACTCCATGCTCCCAACGCAGGGGGCTGGGATACCATCTCTGGTCATGGAACTAGATTTTGCATGCTGCAACTAAAGATCTTGCATGCCGCAATTAAGAACTAGAGCAGCCAAAAAAGCTGGGGTGGGGGTGGGGGTGGGGAGGAGGAAGGAAAGTAACATTTATTGAACATGAACTTTCTGTACTGTTATGCAATTTCATCCTTACAATAATTTTGGGAGGAAGAGTTTAACAAATTGGAAAAACAGAAGTTCATGGAGGTTAAATAACTTACAGACTTCACACAGTTGCCAAATAGAGTTTGAACTCAGATTTGTCCACCTCCAAAGCACACTGAGTTCCTAGTCCCAACAAGACATGTCTGCATTTAAACACAGAGCAGTGGAAGGTTGCATGCTCCCTGAATGGCAATCTCAGTCCCATTGCTTTTGACATCAGAGTATTTATGAATACTTAATCTTATATAAGTTGACATTCTGGGATTATGGAATAAAACAAAAACGTCCTGGCTCTATCTTGGCCTTCTGTAATGTAAGAGTGAGTGTTCCTCAAGGGCAATGGAGTGTAACTGGATAATCTGAACTTTAGTTACACCCAGAGAGTTTCTTTAGATGCAAGGAAGAACTTGGCTGTCATGGTAACTGAAACATAAACACACCTTAAAGGTGATTTGGGATCCTCCATCCTGGGAGTATATTAAGAATAAATTTACTATCCTGTGTGTCTCAGATGTTGTCCAGCTGAGAGACAGGAGGTCGGGCCAGATAAGCGAAGTGGTTTTTTTTTTTTTTTTTTTTTCATATGTTAAGAATTTTGAAAAACTAGCCTTTTGTATGAAAAAAACTTCTGAGTAACTGAACCTCTTCGGCTATTACTGGAAATAGAAATGGAACCTTCCAAAGGTACCACCATCTTTATCTTCTGATGCTCAGAAACTGATAGTCCAGAGTGTGAAACAGGAACCCAGCATGCATCAAACAATAGGAAATGGAAGCTGCCACATGATCCCTTGATGAGACGGAGAGGACACAGGGCCAGGTAGGAAGCTTGTGGCTTCATTAATAATTATTGAAAACTCTGTGGGTGTTTCAAGGAAGGGGACCTGAAGATTGAAGTCCTGCTCAAGCCAGGTTGTGCCTGAATGTATGAGGGCTAAATTAGGAGACTGCTTAACTGTGGCATGTAAACAGATTTGGTTTATATAGTTCTGTAAAAGCAGGGCAAAACATTACATGCTGGAGAATGTAGCTATGTAGCATGATTAATACTAACTGCAGTAAAAGCACTCATCATTTGGATATATCTTCAGCTTTTGCACACTCTAACGTATTTTTCATTGTGCCCTCACCCTTGGATGTTGGTATAATTAGCCTCAGGGATGAGAGTTAAAACACTTAACCACAGGAACATTGAGGTCAGCACAGAAATCAGGAGAGTGTTGGGGCAGGGTTCTGATACCTGGGGTCCTGAGCATTAATGTCTACACCGCTGGGTCTGTGGGTGTGAGAGGCTCCCTTGGGAAAGGAATTTGAGAAACAGGAAGGTGCTCAGGAGTCTCAGGACAGCACCTAATTATCAGCTAGTATGGAAATATTTGTATATTTTAATCACTACTTTATTTGTGGTGGTGCCCACCATTTGGCTGTCAGCCCATTTGCATGAGAACACTGGGGTCCTGAGAGACCAAATGGCTCTCCTGTATCTCACAATTGGTGGACAGTGGGGCTGGGATACAGCGTTGTTTCCTCTCTAAGCTATCTGTGAAGAAGTATGTGTTCTTAGTTAACTGACATCTAAGCATTTCCTGCCCAGACTCCTACTGCACTGTAGAATTGTCCAAGTTGTTTCTCAGAAAATGATGAAGTAACAGATGATAAATCAATAGAAGGGAACATAAGCTATTAATAATGATGCTGCAGGCTTGCTAGGTGGTGCAATTGATAAAAAATGCACCTTCCAATGTAGGAGGTGCAAGAGATGAAGTTTCAATCCCTGGGTCAAAAATATTCCTGGAGAGCCAAATGGCAACCCACTCCAGTATTCTTGCCTGGGAAATCCCATGGACAGAGGCGCCTGGTGGGCCACAGTCCATGGGGTTGCAGAGAATTGGACATGACTGAACACGCACACACAGTATTTTTATTGACATAAAAATGTCGATCATATATGAATAATGAACACACACAACATATATATGTATAATCTTACTTGGTGGAGGAGGTGTTTGTGAATAGTATAGGGTAGGTGCTAAGAATATGGACCTTAGAGTGAGACAGACTTGAGTTTAAATTCCAGCCACAAACCCTGAATAACTCTGCAAGTTTGGAAAGCTCTTAACCTTACTGAGCCTCAGTCTCTTCTTCTTTAAAATGTATAGAAATCATTGCCTCAGTATCATAGGGATTTTAGGGAGGGAAGTGAGGTAATGTTTGTAAAATGCTTAGCATGATGCCTGATGTTAAATAAATGTTATCCACAAATAGCAAGGAGATCCAAACAGTCCATTCTAAAGGAGATCAGCCCTGGGTGTTCTTTGGAAGGAATGATGTTAAAGCTGAAACTCCAGTACTTTGGCCACCTCATGTGAAGAGTTGACTCATTGGAAAAGACTCTGATGCTGGGAGGGATTAGGGGGAGGAGGAAAAGGGAACAACAGAAGATGAGATGGCTGGATGGCATCACGACTCAATGGCTGTGAGTTTGAATGAACTCCGGGAGATGGTGATGGACAGGGAGGCCTGGCATGCTGCGATTCATGGGGTCGCAGAGTCGGACACGACTGAGCGACTGAAGTGAGCTGAACAGTACATTCAATAAATTGTATCTACTATTATTGCTTATAGGACTTCCCAGGTAGCTCAGACAGTAAAGAATCTGTCCGCGGTGCGGGAGACCCAGTTTCAATCTCTTGTTGGGAAGATCCTCTGGAGAAGGGAATGGCAAGCCACTTCAGTATTCTTGCCTGGAGAATTTCATGGACAGAGGAGCCTGGCGGGCTACAATCCATGGGATTGCAAAGAGTCAGACATGACTGAGTGGCTAACACACACATTATTACTTATACATAAAATTTTGGAGAGAGATTTATTTATTTAAAAAATTCAATTTATTAATTTCTTACAATCAAATACTGCCAGCTAGCATTACTTCCGCTCATGCATCATTAAAAACAAAAGGATATTTCCTTGGTATTTTCAAATGATGTATTATACAATAAACAAAAAAAGCTAGAACTTAAAAATGTATCCTTAATTAATTACATAAAGCGGTAAATTGTTTAAGAAGCATAACTAATAATTTGGTTTCTGAGAGATTTATTTTTTAAAAGCATTCCTATATATGCATAAATCTCTCACTCTGCCCAGCCCTGCACCAGCTCCCATGGTATGTAGTAGGAATAGAAGCTCAGGACCTTGTCCTGCAGAGCCCTGCATTGTAGTTATGTGATTAGTTCAGCTTTGATTGGTTACTATCAACAGGAAATAAGAAGCTGGCGATCAGGGTTTTCAGACAGAACAGAGAATCCAGGGAATGAATTATAGTTTGGGGTTGTGATGGGACCCTGAGTGCTGGATGGATGGTATATATCTTTCCTGGGATGTTGAAGGGGTTCTGCAGCTCTGTATTTGGTGACTGGGGCATCACCAAGCTCATTCTTCATGTCTCTAGTCCCCACCTATTATAGATTTTGGAAAGATAATCATCTACACGAATAACCTGAAAATCATTCGAACTCCAATGGACAAGAGAGATTTCATGAGGAAAATGCTGCAAAAGGAAGAGGAGGCCGAGGAAGAGTCTCTGATGAGCAAAGAAGAAATCTGTGCACACCAGAACCATGGTCCTTTGCCAGAGATGGAAGGCACCTTCCCCCATAACCAGTACCCACAGGTGTGTCCCCACAGTTCACTGCTCCGTGCAGGGCTGGCCCTAGAGCTGTGGCCTCCAAATTGTTTTGATTGTGTACTCTTTAATGTACGGTTGAATATGAATACCTAAGATGTCTAAATGTTAATGATACTGAGGAATTTTCACTTTCTTTTATTTTAGTGTTTTATCATATTTTATTGTTAGCAATAACAGTTACAAGTTCATACTGTAAATACAATTTGAATTATTTTGAATGATTTCTTTAAAGATCTGATTAGGTGTTTTCACTATTGTTCTGATTTATTGTTTCACTATTGATCTGATTTATTGTTTTCACTTTCTAGTGTGGCTCAGAGCAGCCTGTTCTAGACATGGAAGAAAAAAGTTACCTCTGTCCTTTTCTTATGGGTTTGCTTGTGGTTCTATTATTGGTTAATACTCAACCTGCAGTTTCCCTGAAGAAATCCAACAAAGCTACTTGTCTTTAGATTTCATGGAGATTCAGTTCAGTTCAGTTGCTGAGTTGTGTCCGACTGTTTGAGACCCCATGGACTGTAGCACAACAGGCTTTCCTGTCCATCACCAACTCCCGGAGTTTGCTCAAACTCATATCCATTGAGTCAGTGATGCGATCCAACCATTTCATCCTCTGTCGTACCCTTCTCCTGCCTTCAATCCTTCACAGCATCAGGGTCTTTCCCAAGGAGTCAGTTCTTTGCATCAGGTGGCCAAAGTATTGGAGCTTCAGCTTCAACATCAGTCCTTCCAATGAATATTCAGGACTGATTTCCTTCAGAATGGACTGGTTGGATTTCCTTGCAGTCCAAGGGACTCTCAAGAGTCTTCTCCAACAGCACAGTTCAAAAGCATCAATTATTCAGTGCTCAGCTTTCTTTATAGCCCAACTCTCACATCCATACATGACCACTGGAAAAACCATAGCTTTGACTAGACAGACCTTTGTTGGCAAAGTAATGTCTCTGCCTTATAATATGCTGTCTAGGTTGGTCATAGCTTTTCTTCCAAAGAGCAAGTGTCTTAATTTCATGGCTGCAATCACCATCTGCAGTGATTTTGGAGCCCAAGGAGCAAAACCTTCACTGTTTCCATTATTTCCCCATCTGTTTGCCATGAAGTGATGGGACTGGATGCCATGATCTTAAGTTTTTAAATGTTGAGTTTTAAGCCAACATTTTCACTCTTCTCTTTCATTTTCATCAAAGGGCTCTTTAGTTCTTCTTCACTTTCTGCCATAAGAGTGGTGTCATTTGTGAATCTGAGGTTGTTGATTCCTGGCAATCTTGATTTCAGCTTGTTCTTCATCCGGCCCAGTGTTTCTCATGATGTACTCTGCATATAAGTTAAATAAGCAGGGTGACAATATACAGCCTTGATGTACTCCTTTTCCAATTTGGAACTGGTTCATTATTCCATGTCTGGTTCTAACTGTTGCTTCTTGACCTGAATACAGATTTCTCAGGAGGTAGGTTAGGTGGTCTAGTATTCCCATCTCTGGAAGAATTTCCCACAATTTATTGTGATCCACATAGTCAAAGGCTTTAGGCATAGTCAATAAAGCAGAAGTTGATGTTTTTTTGGAACTCTCTTGCTTTTTTGATAATACAATGGATGTTGGCAATTTGATTTCTGGTTCCTCTGCCTTTTGTAAATCCAACTTGAACATCTGGAAGTTCAAAGTTCATGTACTATTGAAGCCTGGCATGGAGAATTTTGAGCATTACTTTACTAGCATGGGAGATGAGTGCAATTGTGCAGTAGTTTGAGCATTCTTTGACATTGCCTTTCTTTGGGATTGGAATGAAAACTGACCTTTTCCAGTCCTGTGGCCACCGATGTGGCCACCGTTTTCCAAATTTGCTGGCATGTTGAGTGCAGCACTTTCATAGTATCATCTTAGAGGATTTGAAATAGATCAACTGGAATTCCATCACCTCCACTGGCTTTGTTCATAGTGATGCTTCCTAAGCCCACTTGACTTCAAATTCCAGGATGTCTGGCTCTAGGTGAGTAATCACACCATCGTGATTATCTGGGTTGTGAAGATCTTTTTTGTATAGTTCTTCTGTGTACTCTTGTCACTTCTTCTTAGTATCTTCTGCTTCTGTTAGGTCCATACCACTTCTGTCCTTTATTGTGTCCATCTTTGCATGGAGGGATTCCCTGATGGCTCAGAGGATAAAGCATCTGCCTACAATGCAAGAGACCCAGGTTTGATCCCTGGGTTGGGAAGATCCCCTGGAGAAGAAAATGGCAACCCACTCCAGTATTCTTGCCCGGAGAATCCCACGGACAGAGGAGCCTGGTGGGCTACAGTTCACAGGGTCACAAAGAGTTGGACACGACTGAGTGACTTCACTTTCTTTGCATGAAATGTTCCCTTCATATCTCTAATTTTCTTGAGGAGATCTCTAGTCTTTCCCATTCTATTGTTTCCCTCTATTTCTTTGCATTGATCACTGAGGAAGGCTTTTTTATCTCTCCTTGCTATTCTTTGGAACTCTGCATTCAAATGGGTGTATCTTTCCTTTTTTCCTTTGCCTTTAGCTTCTCTTCTTTTCTCAATTATTTGTAAGGCCTTCTCAGACAACCTTTCTGCCTTTTTGTGCTTTTTATTCTTGGGCATGATCTTGTACAAAATCACGAACCTCTATCCACAGTTCTTCAGGCACTCTCTCATGGAGATTAGTTTAGCTAAAACTAAGCAATAGCTTCTATAAGTCCACTAGACCAGAAATTCATGAACCACAACATGTTGTAACATGCTGAAAGTGAGTGAAAGAGCCAGGTTATCATTGTCACATTATGTAAAATGAGAGAACTCTACATTATGCATGCAACAGGGTCTCTTGGGTGCTACATTTGTTAAGTTAAGCCCAACCTAGTGAGGGTGCTGGTGTCACCTTATTTATTAAAAATGGATATCACATTTTCTTTTGAAAATATTATTAAAGCTTCTTACATTCTTTTAGTTCAATTTTTTTTTTCTCTTCACACCTTTCAAAGGTGTGCATTCCTTAAAAGCCATTGCTTAGACATGCTCAGACGAGCAGGAAGGTGATGACATTCAGGAGTTCACAGTGTGAAGTTGAGAGTGGGAAAAGCAATTTTGGTGAATGTAAGCAAAGAGAGTAAAAGCTTAGAAGACAGCAGAAATGAATTTTCCCTCCTTAGAGTCCATCTCTTGGAACTTGAAGCTGAACCTCCCATGGGTTAGCATGACAAAATGGGCCAGGGTCTTCCTCATACCGTACCGTATCGTAACTTGAGTGATGTCCCCACCCTGGGAGGGTTTAGGGGAGAGGAAGGAGAAGGCCATGACCAGACTCCAGTTCTGCTCACAGCCATTCCTTTCTCTTTCACACCTGACCTCATACTTGATAAGATATATCTGAAATGCAAATCTGATCATGTGACCCCCTTCCTCATCCTTTCCCCTACCCCAAAACTTTCAGTGGCCACTCATTACTTGGGATAAAGCTGAAACTCCTCACTAGTTCTAGAAAGCACTGTGGACTTGCCTTCTCCAGCCTCACGACTTAAACAGATCTCTACTCATTCTCTCTGCCCCAGACCCACTGCCCATCTGCTTACCCCTCAGATGCTGTTTGTTCTTTTCTAGCAGAGCCTACTTCCTTGTTCCTAGAATATTCTCCGGACACCTTATCTCCTTGCCCACAGCCCCTTGAGATCTCGGTGGAGGCATTACTTCCTCAGAGAGATTTCTCCTGGCTTCCGTGAGGATAAAAATCCACGAGGATGGACTCCTTGAGTTCCTGTGCTCCCTGCCCCCACATTTGTAATCTTACATTTATTTGTGCGATTGTTTGGTTAATGCTTGCTCTTACTCACTGGGATTTGGTCTTTGTGAGGGCAGGGAGAATGCTTACGTCAGGTGTGACATAGTAGTTCCAATGCCAAAAAAAAAAAAAAAAAAAGTAGAGCCTGGCATCTAATTAGGTGCTCAGTAAATAGTAGGTAAATATTTGTGGAATTTGGAGCTAAGTGCCAAATGATAAGAAATATTTTTCCTTCTCTTACCTTCTCTATAGTACTATTCAGAACCTAGCCTAGCAGAAAGGCAGACAGCTGAACTTTGCAATACTAAGCGTCACCATCCCACTTTGAAATTCATTAATTCTGTTCTTTTTCCATACCATATCGTAACTTGTAAGAGCATGTATTTTCAGAAGAGGACCAGAAATGCAGGTCACACTGCAGGCCCGAATGAAAAAGCAACAACAGGCCTGCCATGGCAATTACCTTTAAATTCGATCTGGAGAGAACTATGTTTGTTTGTTTGTGTTTTTTTTGGCTCTAATGCCATAAACTAGGACAGAGGTGTGTAGCAAAAAGTTCCCATGAAAGGTTGTACTTGCCTGTCCTCTAAGCTCTGTTTTAAATTGTTATTTGTTTGCCCCCTCTCTCATGCAGTAAATGCCCAGACAACTTTTATTCTAAAATACAGGGTCAGAGAATATCAAGGAGCCCATTCTGACCAAGAGACTCTTTGTTGTATTATATGGAACAGGGAGACAGTAGGGTCTTCCTTGATGAAAGAGCAGGGCCAGGCTAAAAGCCAGGCTAAACTTGAACCTCTATATTAACTACAAAAGAAAAGGAGAGGAATAATTGAATTGAGCCACAGGGGAAAGTAGAAGAGGAAAAATCTGGCCTTGTAATCAGTGGGCCTGAGACCATAAGTCGTCTGGACTTCTTTATGCATTATGTGATCTTACCTTTGAAACAAAATGATAATAATAATAGCTACCATTTTAATACAAAATTTTAAAATAATTTTAAAATTTTATTTATTTATTTTTGACTGCTCTGTGTCTTCATTGCTTTGTGTGGGCTTTAGCTGCGACAAGCAGGGGCTACTCTTGACTGCGATGCTCAAACTTCTCATTGCAGTGGCTTCTCTTGTTGCAGAGCGCAGGCTCTAGGCACGCAGGCTGCAGTAGTCGCGGCTCTCCGGCTCTGGAGTGCAGTCTCTGTAGTTACGGCTCACGGGCTCGAAAGCGCAGGCTCGGTAGTTGTGGCACACGGGATTACTTGCTCTGTGGCGTGTGGAATATTCCTACACCAGGAATTGAACCTGTGTCCCCTTGCAGTGTTAGGCAGGTTCTTATCCACTGCATCACCAGGGAAGTCCTGCCATTTTTGGAGGGTTCATGTTAGCCAGGCATCATGCCCATGTAATAGTCCATTTCATTCTTGTAAGGACTCTGTTTGGTAGTTATTATCTGTAGCCTCATTCTGCTGCTGAGGAAATAAGGGCTCAGAGAAATTAAGTAACTTGCCAGAGGTCACCAGAGTCAGTAGTCAAACTCAGGTCCATCTGGTCTTAATCACGCTGCTCATCAACCCCCAGAGTGGCTCTGATTCCCATCTTAAAGGCTGAGTCTCTGATGAAAGCCCTTTTCTTGGTCCTGGAGCTAGTGAGAGATGGTTTGGGTAGGTTTGTGGGTTCTAGACCCTAAGCTATGCTGTGCAGCTATGCTCTATGTTCTTTTACTAAATATTTTCTGTGGAGAATTTTTTGAAATATCAAGAATGGTAGACAGATGCTATCATGCATGTCTAGTATAGAGCAGAGGCTGAATAAATACCTGTTGAATTAACTGAATAATTAAAAAGGATACGGAAAAGAAACAGTTGGAAGAAGTGTGGTAACTAGGCTAAGAGTGGAAACTCCAGTGAAACCTCTAGCAATGCATCAAATAACCATTGACATAAGATGAGATTTGACTGAGATTTGTTCTTGTTCTTTATGACTTGCTCACCAAGTCATTTAGTTAATCTTTCACCCTGGCATTCTATCCAAATGAATTTTTGGATTGCGCGTATAGCATTATGGTAGGATTTTACTGTATTTTCTTTGACAACATTGACTTATATCATTAAAATCTCACTGAGATCACAGGACTTCCCTGGCAGTCCAGTGGTTAAGATTCAGGGGACTGGGTTTGATCCCTGCTCAGGGAACTAAGATCCTGCATGCTGCTCAGCACAGCCAAAAATAAATAAATAAATAAGTAAATCTCAGCGGAATCAAGCGCAAAACAAAACCATGATGGATTTGGCAGGAAAAAGAAGGAGCATGGCAATTTAATTTTGGCAGATATGTTTATAAGACCCTGAGATATGTATAGGGACCCTGATGCTGGGAAAGGTTGAGGGCATGAAGAGAAGGGAGTAACAGAGGGTGAGATGGTTGGATGGTATCACCAATTCAATGGACATGAGTTTGAGCAAACTTCAGGAGACAGTGAAAGACAGAGGAGCCTGGTATAGTGTAGACCATGGGGTCACAAAATGTCAGACATGACTTAGCGACTAAACAACAACAAATATTTTTTTTGCATACTTTAAGGGAAGAAAACAAATTTCCCCACTTTAAGAATATGGCAACAATCAATGAAGTACTATAAAAGGTGCTTGAATATCATCTGGGACTTTTGTCAGCTGGATAATCACTTCCATTCCCTACATCTAGAATAAATAAAATAAAACTCAGTATCTTCTTAGGCACTTTGCAGTGCAATGGGGCTATTTTCAGAACTTAGGCCTCCCTTTTCAGAGATGATTTTTATTCTAGGGTTACCAAAGAAAGCTGTGCTAGCTGATTGAGCCACCCAGTGGACTTCAGCTCTCTTGTTAGTTCCTGGAATTTAAGAACAGTAAGGGCTCGCCAGATATTGTTGTTTTGTTTATTTATTTATTTATTTTTACTGTGCCAGGCATTGTGCTGCCCCAGGAAATGATGGAGAAAGGAACCAGCCTGGAGCACTTCCTATCTAGTCAGCAGAAACTTTCAGGGGGATGTGAGACCTCCCAGGCTGGGGGCAGTAAAGGAGGATGGAACTCCTTGTCTGGAAGTGTGAGTGGGCAAGCCTTCCTGGAGGAAGGACTGCTGAGCTGACATCTGAGAACAGGCTGGGTTGGCTGGGTTGAGAGTGGGAAAAGGTCCCTCCAGATCAACTAGAGAGATACCCAAGAATGAGAGCCTGATGAAAGAAGTAACTGAGAATGTACATATAAGAAGATTGGGTTTTAATCTGAAGTTGATCTGGTGGGTAGGTGTTCATGACAAGGTTTCCTGGGTGCTTTCCATGTGGCAATCGCAGCTGTAAGTAGCTTCATGAGATTGGCATCTATGGGGAGCATATCCCACAAGACCAGAGGCAGAGACTGCTGAATTCATGCCAGAATTGATAGGCGTCTGGATTAGGATTGTGGTTATGGAAAATGGGAAATGGGACGGGGATGTGAGAGATGTTCAAAAGATGAAATAGATAGGAATTGGTGCTGAATCCACCTGGTATTGACCTGGTATTGTCCCTTATTTCTTAGAAGGCTCATGGTCTGTGCATGGTCATGGCATGGAAGAGCAAAAATTGCAAATTTCCTTGAGCTGTCTTAGGGGAAGAGCATGACCATAGCCAAGGGACACAGTCTGATGCCCCTAGGAGGACAGCAGTCAAGATCTACAGATTTACTGGCAAGTTTTAGAAACAACTGATTTAAACGGAGAACCTATCCTATGTCAGATAATATACTATAGCATTTACGTAGCCTCATTTAATATTCCAGCTGCTCAGATAAGTAAGCAATACCTGCTGAGATCAGAGGTTGTTGTTCTCTCACTAAGTTGTGTCCGACTCTTTGTGACCCCATGGTCTGCAGCGTGCCAGCTTCCCTGTCCTTTACTATCTCCTGGAGCTTGCTCAAGCTCATGTTCATTGAGTCAGTGATACTATCTAACCATCTCGTCCTCTGTCATCCCCTTCTTCTCGTGCCCTCAATTTTTCCCAGCATCAGGGTCTTTTCCAATGAGTTGTTTTTTCGCATCAGGTGGTCAAAATATTGGAGTTTCAGCATCAGTATTTCCAATGAATATTCAGGGTTGATTTCCTTTAGGATTGATTGGTTTGATCTCCTTGCTGTCCAAGGGACTCTTAAGAGTCTCCTCCAGCACTATAGTTCAAAAGCATCAGTTCTTTGGCACTCAGCCTTCTTTATGATCCAACCTCTCACATTCATAGATGACTACTGGAAAAACCATAGTTTTGACTAGATGGACCTTTGTTGGCAAAGTGATGTCTCTGCTTTTTTAATATGCTGTCTAGGTTTTTGTCATAACTTTTCTTCCAAGGAGCAAGTGTCTTTTAATTTCATGGCTGCAGTCACCATCCGTGGTGATTTTGGAGCCCAAGAAAATAAAATATGTCACTGTTTCCATTGCTTCCCCATCTATTTGCCATGAAGTGATGAGACCGGATGCCGTGATCTTAGTTTTTTGAATGCTGAGTTTCAAGCCAGCTTTTTTACTTCCTCTTTCACCCTCATCAAGAGACTCTTTAGTTCCTCTTCACTTTCTGCCTTTAGAGTGGTATCATTTGCATATCTGAGGTTCTTGGTATTTCTCCTGGCAAACCCAATTCCAGCTTGTGGTTCATCCAGCCCAGGATTTTACATGATGTATTCTGCATATAAGTTAAACAAGAACAGTGACAATATATAGCCTTGGCGTACTCCTTTCCCAATTTTTAACCAGTTCATTGTTCCATTTCTGGATCTAACCGTTGCTTCTTGACCTGCATACAGGTTTCTCAGGAGGCAGGTAAGGTTGTATGCATACCATCTCTTTAAGAATTTTCCACAATTTGTTGTGATTCACACAGTCAAAGATTTAGTGTAGTCAATGAAGCAGAAGTAGATGGTGTCCTGGAATTCCCTTGCTTTTCTATGATCCAACAGATGTTGGCAATTTGATCTCTGGTTCCTCTGCGTTTTCTAAATCCAGCTTGTACATCTGGAAGTTCTCAGTTCACACACTGTTGAAGCCTAGCTTGAAGGATTTTGAGCACTACCTTGCTAGTGTGTGAAATGAGTGCCATTGTGTAGTAGTTTGAATATTCTTTGAGACTGCCTTTTTTGGGGATTGGAATGAAAACTGACCTTTCCTAGTCCTATGGCCACCGCTGAGTTTTCTAAATTTGCTGACATGCAGAGTGCAGCACTTTAACAGCATCATCTTTTAGGATTTGAAGCAGCTCAGCTGGAATTCCATCACCTCCACTAGCTTCGTTCGTAGTAATGTGTCCTAAGGCTCACTAGACTTTACACTTTAAGATGTCTGGCTCTAGGTGAGTGATCATACCATTGTGGTTATCCAGGTATTAAAATCTTTTTTGTATCGTTCTTCTGTGTTTTCTTGCCACAGATTACAGTTAAAGAAACAGATTTAGGGTGGTTAATGGGAACTGTCCAAGGTGCACAGTTGATGTCAGAGGCAGGCCTCAGTTCCAGGCTGCTGACTTCAGAACGAAGCTCTAAATCACGGAGCCTTGTCATGGTTCTCAAAGAGAATAAAGATAAAGTACTGCTGCAATTCAGCTCTAAGCTCTGAAGGGTTGCAACATTCACTCATGCATCCACTCAGGCACACAGGAAAACCTCCAGCGCCTGCTATTGGGTGACTGCGATGAGGGGTAACATATGGAGTCCACAGAGCACGATCTCAAGTACCTGACTCTCAAGGAGCCATGCCTGCTTTCTCCTCTTCAAGCTGTGTGCCCAATGGCATATGACTGAGCTTCTCAGGGTCTCTTTTTTCCATCTGTAATATAGGGATGGTACTACTTCCACTATCTGACGGGGGTATTGTGAGGATTAGATGAGTTGTTGATAGAACTCTTAGAACAGCGCCCAGGGAATTCCGTATCTGTCCAGTGGTTAGGACTCTGCACCGTTACTGCCAAGAGCCTGGGTTCAGAACAGTGCTTGGCACCTTCTAGGAGTTCTACAGGTGTCCTCTGTTTGGCAATGAGGAACAGGAAGTCCTTCCATTACAGGCACAGACATAACATGTCAGATAGTGACAGAGAGATGAAGGTCCAGTTGGGGAGTGCATGGCCTGGTGGCTGGGGCTGCAGTCTTAGAAAGGTCTTCTGGGTTAATCTCTGATAAAGTGCCATGATTGTTCTGTGCCCCTGGCCAGTTCCCCTCACTGGCATTTATGGGAAGCATTTTCCTTTAAAACTGACCCAGCCTTTGCGGGTTCCCAGGGCTGTGTTGACTTGCATGTGAACAATGGACTGAAACTGCTGCTGTAATGTAACCCTGACCTGTCTCTTGCAGGAAGGGGAGAAGCCCGAGGACAACTGTTTCCACTGCCAAGGGTCGGGCAGTGCCACCTGCTCTCTGTGCCACGGCAGCAAGTTCTCGATGCTGGCCAACAGATTCAAGGAGTCCTATCGGGCCCTGCGGTGCCCTGCCTGCAATGAGAATGGCCTGCAGCCTTGCCAGGTCTGCAATCAATAGCCTGTGGGCTTTGTAGGTCCACTTTGATGGCGTCCTCCCTGAAGTTATTTCTGATAAACTGCTCCTCCTCCATCTCCTCCTCCCTCTCCCAGCAAGAAGCCATGGTGGCTGCAGCACTTCCACCACTGACACAACTCAGTTACTCCATCACATTTTGTGAGGCTGGTAACTTATCCACGTGGGTCTAAGTGACAGAGGCATTTTTGAATTAGAGTCTGTTTTGAAGCTGTTCTAAAATGATCCTTCTAGAACCATGCACATGTATCTCACTTGACTTAGCTCAGTTTTCTCCTTGCACAAGTGAACAAATAAATGCGCAGTTCAGACAGCAGGTTGAAGCCATTTTCTGGTTGGGAGTTATTTTGCAAAATTATGCGATGAGAAAGGAATTAAAAAAACAACAACACAGGTTTCTTAGGAACTGACTTCCTGAATTTCTCAGGAAATGAAATGCTTGTAATGCATTTCAAATTGGTCAAATTCCATTTTTTAATTAAGCAGAAGAGGAAAGGGGTGTCCAATGCTGAATGCACTAGCATGTTACTGAAAACAAAATAGGAGGTACACGGTTCTTGCTGAAGACAGGCAAGCTGAGGAGGCCTTTGTTTCAAAGCTCTGAGTCTATCCCTTTGTGATGTGCTTGGGTAATATGCATGTGGGCACGACCAGTGCTGCTTCTTAGGACAAGATGAGATAAGATATTTCCGTGTGCCTCTGAACTACTGGGTTATAAGCCAAGTCAAAATCATTTATGATAAATTTGGTGCTTAAGTGTGTGTGTGTGTGTGTGTGTATGTGTATGTGCGTGTGTGTGTGTGATATGACTTCTCCCAGATCCCAAATTATTACCAAATAAATGAATTTATTTTAAGGCTAAAATATAGCCATGATCTCTTCATAAAAGACTATGGATATATTATAGGTATCTATTGGAAATTAAAAAAAAAAAACTAGCCAAGGATGTTTAGCAATTATGTTTCTACTATCTATGAATACACATACTAAGAATAATGTTTCCTCTTAAAGTTGGTTGTAAAATTAGAAAAATAGTTTTGTTAATGAACTTTTGTAACTCTAACAGCCCCTCCCTTCCCCCTTGAGAAATCCATTATCTATTGAGGTGCATCGCTTTTCTATGGTAATTATTTTGATTTTCTTAACTTTTTCAAGATTTGTTTGTTATTCTCTATATTCAGCTGTTAAGATACTTTAGTAGTGGAATGCTTTTCAGATAATATAAATACTTCTTATAAAAATGCTATTTGCATTGACATGGATGGTCCTAAAAACTGTCATACAAAGTCAAGTAAGTCAGTAAAGCAAATATTGTATAGTAATACATATATGTGAAATCTAGAAAAATGGTACAGATGAACCTATTTGCAAGACAGAAATAGAAACACATACATAGAGAACAAATGTATGGACCCAGGTGGGGGAAAGGAGGGATGGGATAAATTGGGAGATTGGGATTGATATATACACACTATTGATACTATGTATAAACTAGATAACAAGTGAGAATCTGCTGTATAGCACAGGGAACTCTACTCAGTCCTCTGTGGTGGCCTAAATGGGAAGGAAATCCAAAAAAGGGGATATATATATATATACGTATAGCTGATTTACTTTCCTCTACAGCAGAAACCAATACAACATTGTAAAGTAACTATACTCCAATAAAAATTTTAAAAAGATTACCTCTTGAAAAAAATATTAAAATATTTTTTGAAAACATGAGAATTGTGCCTGTTCTCTTTTAGCCAAAACAGTGGAACTGTTGCTCACTGACTTTCTTTGCTTCTGTACTTTACTGTTTCCTGATTGTTTATCTTTTCTTACAGCTATTGGCCCTTCCTGTCTTTCCAGATACCAGAGGAAAGAATGATGTCGAGAGACCCTAAGACTTTTAAGTATTCTTCTGCTTTTTAACAGGGACATTTGACAACAGATCCTATTTATTGGATGTGCAAGAAGGTATTACCCAGTGCTTAATGTGCAGTTACCCAGATGGGCACCATGCTTTGGTATCTTATGGGACTTAGAGTTTCGGTGGAGGAGACAGATATATAAACAGACAATTACCATTCAGTGTGACAAATTCTGGAAAGGGGAACTTCAGGGAGAATTTGGAGCACATAGAAGGGATACCTAGTATAGACTGAGTGGGGTTAGAGTGGCTTTCTAGAGGAAGTGGTGTGAACTCTGCTGGCTTCTTTTCCTTACTCCATGCTCTTAGGAGCCTTTAATATGTTTCATCTCATAATAAATATGTCTAGTAACGATTAAATTTATTTATTCAGAAGTATTTATTGAGCACTGAGGATGTATTAGTAGACTAAACAGACCAAATCTTGGCCCCTGGGGAGCTTATACTTTGGTGGGGTGATATTGGCAAAATATATGTATTTAGAGACAATATGCTACTGGAGATCAGTGGAGAAATAACTCCAGAAAGAATGAAGAGATGGAGCCAAAGCAAAAACAACACCCAGTTGTGGATGTGACTGATGATTGAAGTAAAGTCCAATGCTGTGAGGAGCAATATTGCATAGGAACCTGGAATGTTAGGTCCATGAATCAAGGCAGATTGGAAGTGGTCAAACAGGAGATGGCAAGAGTGAACTTCACACATTTTAGGAATCAGTGAACTAAAATGGACTGGAAAGGGTGAATTTAACTCAGATGACCATCATATCTACTACTGTGGGCAAGAATCCCTTAGAAGAAATGGAGTAGCCATCATAGTCGACAAAAAGTCCGAAATGCAGTACTTGGATGCAATCTCAAAAATGACAGAATGATCTCTGTTCATTTCCAACGCAAACCTTTCAATATCATAGTAATCCCCAACCAGTAAAGCTGAAGAAGCTGAAGTTGAACTGTTCTATGAAGACCTACAAGACATTCTAGAACTAACACTCCAAAAAGATATCCTTTTCTTTATAGGGGACTGGAATGCAAAAGTAGGAAGTCAAGAAATACCTGGCTGCTGCTGCTGCTGCTGCTGCATCACTTCATGGTGTCCAACTCTGTGCGACCCCAGAGATGGCAGCCCACCAGGCTCCTCCATCCCTAGGATTCTCCAGGCAAGGGCATTGGAGTGGGTTGCCATTTCCTTCTCCAATGCATGAAAGTGAAAAGTGAAAGTGAAGTCGTTCAGTCGCGTCCGACTCCTAGTGACCCCATGGACTGCAGCCCACCAGGCTCCTCCGTCCATGAGATTTTCCAGGCAAGAGTACTGGAGTGGGTTGCCATTGCCTTCTCCGAGAAATACCTGGAGTAACAGGCAAATTTGGCCTTGGAATACAAAATGAAGCAGGGCAAAGTCCAATAGAGTTTTGCCAAGAGAATGCACTGGTCATAGCAAACACCCTCTTCCAAAAACACAAGAGAAACACAAGACTATACACATGGACATCACCAGATGGTCAACACTGAAATCAGATTGATTATATTTTTTGCAGCCAAAGAAGGAGACGCTCTATACAGTCAGCAAAAACAAGACCAGGAGCTGGCTGTGTGGCTCAGATCATGATCTCCTTATTGTCAAATTCAGACTTAAATTGAAGGAAGTAGGGAAAACCACTAGATCATTCAGGTATGACCTAAATCAAATCCCTTATGACTATACAGTGGAAATGAGAAATAGATTCAAGGGATTAGATCTGATAGACAGAGTGCCTGAAGAACTATGGACGGAGATTTGTGACATTGTACAGGAAGCAGGGATCAAGACCATCCCCAAGAAAAAAAATGCAAAAAAGGCAAAATTCTTGTCTTTACAAATTTGCCTTACAAATAGTTATGAAAAGAGGGGAGAGGAAGGCAAAGGAGAAAAAGAAAGATATACCCATTTAAATGCAGAGTTCCAAAGAATAGCAAGGAGAGATAAGAAAGTCTTTCTGCATGATCAATGTAAAGAAATAGAGGAAAACCACAGAATGGAAAAGACTAGCGATCTCTTCAAAAAAATGAGAGATGCCAAGGGAACATTTCATGCAAAATGGGCACAATAAAGGACAGAAATGGTATGGACATAACAGAAGCAGAAGATATTAAGAAGAAGTGGTAAAATACACAGAAGAACTATACAAAAAAGATCTTCAAGACACAGATAACCGTGATGGTATGATCACTCACCTAGAGCCAGATATCCTGGAATGCAAAGTCAAGTGGGCCTTAGGAAGCACCACTATGAACAAAGCTAGTAGATGTGATAGAATTCCAGTTGAGCTATTTAAAATACAAAAAGATGATGCTGTGAAAGTACTGCACTCAATATGCAAGAAAATTTGGAAAACTCAGCAGTGGCCACAGGACTGGAAAAGGTCAGTTTTCATTCCAATCCCAAATAAAGGCAATGCCAAAGAATGCTCAAACTACCACACAATTGCACTCATCTCACATGCTAGTAAAGTGATGCTCAAAATTCTCCAAGCCAGGCTTCAACAGTACATAAACCATGAACTTCCAGATGTTCAGTCTGGATTTAGAAAAGGCAGAGGAACCAGAGATCAAATTGCCAACATCCATCGGATCATCAAAAAAGCAAGAAAGTTCCAGAAAAACATCTACTTCTGCTTTATTGACTATGCCAAAGCCTTTGATTGTGTCAGTCACTACAAACCATGGAAAATTCTTCAAGAGATGGAAATACCATACCACCTGATCTGCCTCTTGAGAAAACAGGAAGCAACAGTGAGAACTGGACATGGAACAACAGACTGGTTCAAAATTGGGAAAGGAGTACATCATGGCTGTATATTGTCACTGTGCTTGTTTAACTTATATGCAAAGCATGTCATGAAAACGCTGGGCTGGAAGAAGCACAAGCTGGAATCAAGATTGCCAGGAGAAGTATCAATCACCTCAGATATGCAGATGACACCACCCTTATGGCAAAAAACAAAGAAGAACTAAAGAGCCTCTTGATGAAAGTGAAAGAAGAGAGTGAAAAATTTGGCTTAAAACTCAGCATTCAGACAACTAAGTTCATGGCATCTGGTCCCATCACTTCATGGCAAATAGATGGGGAAACAATGGAGACAGTGACAAACTTTATGTTTTTGGTCTCCAAAATCACTGCAGATGGTGACTCAGTTCAGTTCAGTTCAGTTCAGTCACTCAGTCTTGTCTGATTCTTTGTGACCCCATGAAGTGCAGCACGCCATGCGTCCCTGTCCATCAACAACTCCCAGAGTTTACCCAAACTCATGTCCATTGAGTCAGTGATGCCATCCAACCATCTCATCCTCTGTCATCACCTTCTCCTCCTGCCCTCAATCTTTCCCAGCATCAAGGTCTTTTCAAATGAGTCAGCTCTTCGGATCAGGTGGCCAAAGTATTGGAGTTTCAGCTTCAACATCAGTCCTTCCAATGAACACCCAGGACTGATCTCCTTTAGGATGGACTGGTTGGATCTCCTTGCAGTCCAAGGGACTCTCAAGAGTCTTCTCCAACACCTCAGTTCAAAAATATCAGTTCTTCGGCACTCAGCTCTCTTTACAGTCCAACTCTCACATCCATACATGACTACTGGAAAAACCATAGCCTTGACTAGACGGACCTTAGTCGGCAAAGTAATGTCTCTGCTTTTGAATATGCTGTCTAGGTTAGTCATAACTTTCCTTCCAAGGAGTAAGCATCTTTTAATTTCATGGCTGCAATCACCATCTACAGTGACTCTGGAGCCCCAGAAAATAAAGTCTGACACTGTTTCCACTGTTTCCCCATCTATTTGCCATGAAGTGACAGGACCAGATGCCATGATCTTCATTTTCTGAATGTTGAGCTTTAAGCCAACTTTTTCACTCTCCTCTTTCACTTTCATCAAGAGGCTTTTTAGTTCCTCTTCACTTTCTGCCATAAGGGTGGTGTCATCTGCATATCTGAGGTGATTGATATTTCTCCCAGCAATCTTGATTCCAGTTTATGCTTCTTCCAGCTCAGCATTTTTCATGATGTACTCTGCATAGAAGTTAAATAAGCAGGGTGATAATATACAGCCTTGACGTACTCCTTTCCCAATTTTGAAACAGTCTGTTGTTCCATGCCCAGTTCTAACTGTTGCTTCCTGATCTGCATGAAGGTTTCTCAGGAGGCAGGTCAGGTGGTTTGGTATTCCCATCTCTTTCAGAATTTTCCACAGTTTGTTGTGATCCACAGAGTCAAAGGCTTTGGCATAGTCAATAAAGCAGAAATAGATGTTTTTCTGGAATTCTCTTGCTTTTTTGATAATCCAGCAGATGTTAGCAATTTGATCTCTGGTTCTTCTGCAGCCATGAAATTAAAAGACGCTCACTCCTTGAAAGAAAAGCTATGGTCGACCTAGACAGTATAGTAAAAAGCAGAGACATTACTTTGTCAACAATGGTTTGTCTAGTCAAAGCAATGGTTTTTCCAGTGGTCATGTATGGATGTGACAGTCATGTATGGATATAAAGAAAGCTGAGCGCCAAAGAACTGATGCTTCTGAAAGGTGGTGTTGGAGAAGACTCTTAAGAGTCCCTTGGACTGCAAGGAGATCCAACCAGTCCATCCTAAGGGAAATCAGTCCTGAATATTCATTGGAAGGACTGATGCTGAAGCTGAAAGTCCATTACTTTGGCCACCTAATGTGAAGAGCTGACTCATTTGAAAAGCCCTGATGCTGGGAAAGGTTGAAGTTGGGAGCAGAAGGGGATGACAGAGGATGAAATGGTTGGATGGCATCACTGACTCAATGGACATGAGTTTTGGTAGGCTCCAGGAGTTGTTGCTATACAGGGAGGCCTGGCATGCTGCAATCCATGGGGTCGCAAAGAGTTGGACACAACTGAGCGACTGTACTGAACTGAACTGAAACATGATATAGAATGAAAAGATCTTTATTTACCTGATAAAAATATGTATGTATGCAATGTATAATGCGTTGCTGCTGCTGCTGCTGCTAAGTCACTTCAGTTGCGTCTGACTCTGTGTGACCCCATAGACAACAGCCCACCAGGCTCCGCCGTCCCTGGGATTCTCCAGGCAAGAACACTGGAGTGGGTTGCCATTTCCTTCTCCAATGTATTAAAGTAAAAAGTGAAAGTGAAGTCACTCAGTCGTGCCTGACTCTTAGCGACCCCATGGACTGCAGCCTACCAGGCTCCTCCGTCCATGGGATTTTCGAGTATAATGCTTTAGAGAAGGATAAATGCTTTGATGAAAAATAAAACAGTGGAGAGGATCAGGAGTTGGGAGGGGTTGTTGTTTTAAATTAGTTCTCAGGGAAGTATCCTTGAGAAGATATAATTTAAATAAAGGGTTGGTGATTTCCCTGGTGGTCCATTTAAGAGTCCACACTCTCAACGCATGGGGCCCAGGTTTGATACCTGATCAGGGAGCTAGATCAACCTGCTGCAACTAGGACCAGCGCAGCCAAATAAAATAAATAAATAAAAATAAATAAAGGCTTAAAGGAGATGGAGTCAAGTTGTAAAGGTATCTGGGGTAGGGCTATTCCAGCTAAAGGAGAGAGCACAGGAAGGAGAGCATGGCGGGTTTCGATGGCTGCAAGGAAGCCAGCGTGGCTGAAGCATGGTGAGCAAGATGATAAGTAGATGCCAGAAAAGAAGACCTGTATACGTGTGTTAAGACCAGGGGGCGCCTTCCTTTGAAATCATTGCAAGAACTTGGGTGTTACTGTGAAAGTACTGCTCTGAATGGGAGCTGTTTTCTGAAGCGCCTCAGCCTCTCTTCAGTTCCCTCCTCTTACTGCTGGGGCAGGAGACCTGCAGACAACACTTCCCAGGGTCCCTTGCCCGTTGGCATCCACTTAGGCTTTGCCCTGGAAAGTGCTGGCAAGACTGAAGAAGGGAGGCAGGAAGCGCCTTCCTTGTTTTTCTGGCTCAGCATCCTGGCAGCCATTCTAACATGGCAGCTGGCAGTGCTGGCGCAGGCAGGTCCTTCCAGCCTGGCCCCTTCAGCGCCTCTGACTGCAGGCTCCATGTCATACCATATTTCCTTCTTCCTCTAGCCTAAGGGTGATAGTGGCTTCCTGCAGTTACTCATCTTTGTCATCAATTTCTTATGTATTCCCTGTCTTTGAGATAGCTGGAGTGGTTTCTGGTTTCCTGATTGGATGTCACCTGATACAAATCTTTTGAGCAGAGGAGGGTCACCATCTGATTTATGTTTTAACAAGCCAGCCAGGCTGCTGTGCTGAGAGAAGACATATCGGGGCAAAAGTGGAAGTGGGAGGCCAGTTAGAAGACCACTGCGGTAAGCGTGGCGACAGCTAATGCTGGCCTGGGCCAGACTGGTTCCAGTGGAAGTGGTTAAAGGGGTCAGATTGCAGATATATTTTGAAGGTAGAGCCAGAGGGTCTGCCTAGTGTCCTTTGTACCCAGAAATGCTGCTTATGACTTACTACATGCAAATCATATCTAAGTTCTTTGCCTACTAGTGGAAATAAGTTTGCATAAAAATATCCACTTTCTGATTTGTGTATTACAAGAACTGCCAGTGGATGGGGCTGTGTCAAGGGTAAGTTTAGGGCAAGGTCAGCCAACCAGGACTCCTAAGTCTATAAGGATTCCTTCAGAACTAGAAACAAATAAGAATGTTAGAAAATATCAGTGATGCTGCGGTCAAAATAAAAATAATGCTATATATTTTGAAAACTCAAAACATTTTAAATGAATCCTTGTTTTCAAAAGGCACACTATCTGTTCACTTGCATTCCAGCAAAATCAGATTCCAGGAAGGTAAAGTCTAAGCACTTATCTCTTTCTTATTTTGAGATCAAAAAATATTATATATAATATAATATCACAGTGTATTTTTAGTCTTAAGATGTTTTACATTTTCTGTTTAGTTTCATAGACTTATGTATATTCTTTTTTAAAATAAAGAATTAATAAGTAGGAGATTCAAAGATGAAAATAGACTTAGTAGTTAATGAGATTATAACCTTGGGCATCCAATCAGCATAATGAATGAATTGGTTTTACAACTTGAGGAGGACACTGTTGCCTCTTCTGCTGCTTCCTCTGTTGGAGGAAGGGGGACCCCCATTCCAGGGCCCGAGAGTGGGCTCTTGTCCAATACTCAGAAATGAGTTGTACAGGGAGACACACAGGCTGACAAAGCAAGAGACTTTATTGGGAAGAGGTGCCTAGACACAGAGCCGTAGGCTAAGGGAACCCAGGAGGACTGCTCTGCCACGTGACTCACAGTCTCAGGTTTTATGGTAATTGGATTAGTTTCCAGGTTATCTCTGGCCAATCACTCTGACTCAGGGTCCTTCCTGGTGAAACCGATCGGTGTCATTTCAGGGGGCTCCAAAGAACTCCTGTACTACAGCTCTTTTTGTCTCAGTGCAGAGAAGAATTCAGCAAGAGCAAAGTGGTAAATAAGAAGTGGTTTATTATCAATAGAATAGGATGCTTGTGAGATTTACAAGAGAGATACTGTGCCCTAAGAACTTAGTGGGCTACAGGGTTTTTTTGGGGGTGGTGGTAGGCTACAGTTTTATAATGAAAGGAAAAGTGGAAGGGAGTATTGTTGTCCCTGTGTGGTCAAACTACATCCACAAATTATTGTTTTTTATGGGTGCAGAGAGCACGTCCTGCATCAGGAGTCGTTTACTTACTGAGCTCACTGGGCAGGATGTGGGTCTCGTATTACCACTGTTTCATTGTTTGGGGGCATGTCCTGTGCTTCTGTTGCATGGTGTTGTTATTATGCAAACCTGCTTTCTCCAGTAATCCTTAGCTTACAGGAGTCTCCCATATTTTTCTACTTACAGTCCCCTTGTGGGATTAGCTATCTAATCATCTGTTTTGTCCCTTTGTTCTATCCCTATCATTGGTGGCGCACACATCACTCAGCCAAGATGGATTCCAGCAAGGAGGATCCTGGGAGGAGGATAGGATATATGGATTGGTGTCTCCTCTCTCCTTTTGACCTTTCCTGAATTCTTCCCACTGGTGGTAGCTTGTTAGTTCCACCTACCTTACCAGGACCTCCTGTTGTAAGATAACTCATGCAAGTGGTTACTAAGAGGCTTGGCCAGGGTGAGTGGTTTCAGTCAGTAGTTCCTGTAACACCTCTGGTAATTCACAGTTCCTCTGCTTGGCCAGGTCAGCTGTGCCAGTGTGGGGATGTATTGCAAAGCTAACATTTATTTTACTAAGTATGTATCAGCTGTACTGTGTGTAAGGTACTATCTAAGCACTCCGCACTTATGAACACCTTGAATTGTCCTAACAATGGAATTAATTCAGTGTAGGGATCACCTCTTAGTCTTGATGCTGTAAACTTGGCCTCTGTGCACTGGCGCCATATGGAATTTTGGAGACAAAGTTTTTGGTGAAGTATAAAAGAATAGCTTTATTGCTTTGCCAGTCAAAGGGAGGGACAGCAGGCTTGAGCCTCTAAAACTATGTGTCCCAGCCTGGGAAGATTTGATGAGAAGTTTTATAGAAATGTTTCAAGGGTAGTATTGCTATAAGGATGAGTGTGTGCAGGGCCTGCATCCCTTTAATCTGTCCTCAAGTGGTCTTTTTATGACCTTTTCTGGTTCCTTTCATTTGGCCTCATGTGGTCCATCCTAAAGGAAATCACCCCTGAGTATTCATTGGAAGTTCAGCTGAAGCTGAAACTCCATTACTTTGGCCACCTGATGTAAAGAGCTAACTCATTTGAAAAGACCCTGATGCTGGGAAAGATTGAAGGCAGGAGGAGAAGGGGACGACAGAGGATGAGATGGTTGGATGGCATCACTGACTCAGTGGACGTGAGTTTGAGTAAACTCCGGGAGTTGATGATGGACAGGGAGGCCTGGTGGGCTGCAGTCCATGGGGTTGCAAAGAGTCGGACATGACTGAACAGCTGAACTGAGCTGAACTGGTCTCCTTATGAGCTTCTTGAGGTTATTAAGGTGTGACCTTCTCTCTGGAACATCTTCCATTTGGGAGTTTTAGTTCTGCAGAAGATCTTAAAAATACTGCTATGTGTGTCCCTTGAGGCAGAACCAGGATCCTGTCCCCAGCCTGCACTAGTGTCTCTTGACTGCTCTTCTATGGTCTCTGCATCACCTCCCTTCCCAGATTGGTAACTGCTGGAATCTGTTACCTTTGGGATTCAGGGAAGGTCATGGAGACCATTCCCTCCAACAAGAAACTGGAGACACAGAAAGGCTTCCTTGCCCAGGAGCCCCTCAGGATTCTGCTCTGCTTCAATCCCATACATGGTTCTCCTTTCCACATCCATCCAGACTATAAACATATAGGCCCTTTCTGTGATCCTCACAAATATCTTGCCTTACTAGGCCTTTGTGAAAGGAACAAACTATGAAAAAGGGGGCTGGTATTGTATTATAGTAATGAGACAACCTAACTTAGCAAGACTGATTTTGCTGACTGTGCCAGTCACTTACAACCCACTTCTGATTCCTTCTTTCTTTTCAAGTTCACTCTCTGCTTTTACTAATCTGTTGGGTAGAATAACATCTTCATGGCCCCTTTTCTCACACATAACTTAGCCTCAAGGCCTATCTGCTTCTCCACACAAATAGATCGGCAGAGGCCATGGGTTTTCTTTCCCAAACCCCACCCTTCTTGGAAGCCCCTTGTGGTTTGAAATGGCTTATCTTCCCCTCCCTTCCTGTTCAGGAGATTCTGTGGGGTGGGGAGGGCAGAATCCATATGCCTGAAACATTTGCACCTAGAACAATTCTACTTTATTCTGTTTTTTATTCTGGCTTCCTTTCCGCCCCCCTACACCCTTCCAGGTAAGATTCCTTTTGGGGAGAATGGAGAATGTTGCATATTTAAAATATTTTTTGAAATCCACATAATTTATCTTTCCAAAGACATCAATTAAGCTTATATATACAGGAAAGATGATGATCTTCTTACTCTAAGTCTTCCGAAAACATGAATCACAGTTGTAAAATATTCATTTCGACCTGCACCAGTAACATTTATAAAATATGTCTGCAGTTCACTAGAGTTTAATCTGAGTGAATTTTATGATAAAAGTAAATTTGAAAGAAATATTTGCAGTTGTTTTTATCACCTGTCCTCATTAGTTGCATCTCCTCATTTTCTAATTACACGAAGTAATCATAGAGAGTTCATGCTCCTGCAATTATGTGAAAAAGAAATGGAGTTATGTCAGTGTCCGACTGTGGCATTTAATTCCTGTCTGCTAAAGCACACGTCTGGAACCATAACACAGTAGAACTTCCTTATTGCTTGGGGGTCTGTGGGGGAGTGGGGGAAGAGGTAGGAGGTAGGAAAGGGGCAGTTAAGTCAGGCCTTGACCAAACTAGGGACTTCTCTAGTGGCTTACACAGTAAAGAATCTGTCTGCAATGCAGGAGACCTAGGTTTGATCCAGTCAACATTTATCTCTCTTAAAAAAAAAATCATTTATTTTTATTGAAGGATAATTGCTTTACAGAATTTTGCTGTTTTCTGTCAAACCTCAACATGAATCAGCCATAGGTATATATATATCCCCTCCCTTTTGAAACTCCCTCCCATCTCCCTTCCCATTCCACCCCTCTAGGTTTATGCAGAGCTTCTGTTTGAGTTTTCTGAGCCATATAGCAAATTCCCCTTGGCTATCTATTTTACATATGGTAATGTTACTTTCCATACATCTTACCCTCTCCTCCCCTTTCCCCATGTCTGTAAGTCTGTTCTCTATGTGTGATTCCATTGCTGCCCTGTAAATAAGTTCTTCAGTATCATTTATCTAGATTCTGTATATGTGCTTTAGAATACGATATTTATCTTTCTGACTCACTTCACTCTGTATGATAGGTTCTACGTTCATCCACGTCATCAAATGCGTCCCTTTTTATGGCCGAGTAATACTCCATTGTATATATATACCACATCTTCTTTATCCACTCATCTGTAGATGGATGTCTAGGTTACTTGCATGTTCTAGCTTTTGTAAATAGTGCTGCAATGAACAATGGGATACATGTGTCTCTTTAAATTTTGGTTTCCTCAGGGTATATGCCTAGGAGTGGGATTACTGGGTCATATGGTGGTTTTATTCCTAGTTTTTTAAGGAATCTCCATACTGTCTTCCACAGTGGCTGTATCAATTTATATTCCCACCAACAGTGCAAGAGTGTTCCTTTTTCTCCACACCCTCTCAAGAATTTATTGTTTGTAGACTTTTTGATGAGGACAATTCTGACTGCTGTGAAGTGATATCTGATTGTGGTTTTGATTTGCATTTCACTAGTAATGAGAGATGTTGAGCATCTTTTCATGTGTTAGCCATCTGTATGTCTTTGGAGAAATGTCTGTTTAGGTCTTTTTCCCACTTTTTGATTGGGTTGTTTGTTTTTCTGGTATTGAGTTGTATGAGCTGCTTATATATTTTGGAAATTAATCCTTTGTCAGTTGTTTCATTTGCTATTATTTTCTCCCATTTTGAGGGTTGTCTTTTCACCTTGCTTATAGTTTCCCAAATCACTGAAGATGGTGATTGCAGCCATGAAATTAAAAGATGCTTACTCCTTGGAAGGGAAGTTATGACCAACCTAGACAGCATATTCAAAAGCAGAGACATTACTTTGCCGACTAAGGTCCGTCTAGTCAAGGCTATGGTTTTTCCAGTAGTCATGTATGGATGTGAAAGTTGGACTATAAAGAGAGCTGAATGCCGAAGAACTGATGTTTTTGAACTGAGGTGTTGGAGAAGACTCTTGAGAGTCCCTTGGACTGCAAGGAGATCCAACCAGTCCATCCTAAAGGAGATCAGTCCTGGGTGTTCATTGGAAGGACTGATGTTGAAGCTGAAACTCCAATACTTTGGCCACCTGAAGCCAAAGAGCTGACTCATTTGAAAAGACCCTGATGCTGGGAAAGATTGAGGGCAGAAGGAAAAGGTGATGACAGAGGATGAGATGGTTGGATGGCATCACTGACTCAAAGGACATGAGTTTGGGTAGGCTCCAGGAATTGGTGTTGGGCAGGGAGGCCTGGCGTGCTGTGCAAAGAGTCAGGCATGACTGAGTGACTGAACTGAATAGTTTCCTTTGCTGTGCTTAGTTTAATCAGGTCCCCCTTGTTTACTTTTGTTTTTATTTCCATTACTCTAGGAGGTGGGTCATAGGGGATCTTGCTTTGATTTATGTCATCGAGTGTTCTGCCTATGTTTTCCTCTAAGAGTTTTATAGTTTCTGGTCTTACATTTAGGTCTTTAATCCATTTTGAATTTATCTTTGTGTATGGTGTTAGGAAGTGTTCTCATTTCATTCTTTTACATGTAGCTGTCCAGTTTTTCCCAGCACCATTTATTGAAGAGGCTATCTTTGCCCCATTGTATAGTCTTACCTCCTTTGTAAAAAAGAAGGTACCCATAGGTGCATGGGTTTATTTCTGGGCTTTCTATCTTGTTCCATTGGTCTATATTTCTGTCTTTGTGCCAGAACCATACTGTCTTGATGACTGTAACTTTGTAGTATAATCTTAAGTCAGGAAGATTGATTTCTACAGCTCTATTCTTTCTCAAGACTGCTTCGGCGATTTGGGGTCTTTTGTGTTTCTGTATGAATTGCGAAGAGTTGACTCACTGGAAAAGACTCTGAGGCTGGGATGGATTGTGGGCAGGAGGAGAAGGGGATGACAGAGGATGAGATGGCGGGATGGCATCACCAACTCAATGGACATGAGTTTGAGTGAACTCCAGGAGTTGGTGATGAACAGGGAGGCCTGGTGTGTTGCAATTCATGGGGTTGCAAAGAGTTGGACACGACTGAGCGACTGAACTGAACTGAACTGATGAATTGTGAATTTTTTTGGTCTAGTTATGTGAAAAATGCTATTGGTAATCGGATAGGGATTGCATTGAATCTGTAGATTGCATTTGGTATTTCACAGATGTCAATATTTTCATAATATTGATTCTTCCTACCCAGGAACATGAAATATCTCTCCATCTGTTTATGTCATCTGTGATTTCTTTCATTAGTGTCCTGTAATTTTCTGTGTACAGTTCTTTTGTCTCCTTAGGTAGGTTTAATTCTTTTTGTTGAAATGGTGAATGGAATTGATTCCTTAATTTCTCTTTCTGATTTTTTATAGTTAGTATATAGAAATGCAAGTGATTTCTGTGTATTGATTTTGTATTCTGAAACTTTGCTAAATTCGTTGATTAGCTCTAGTAATTTTCTGATACTATCTTTAGGGTTTTCTATGTATAGCATCATGTCGTCTGCAAACAGGGAGAGCTTTACTTTTTCTTTTCTAATCTGGATTCCTTTTATTTCTTTTTCTTCTCTGACTGATGTAGCTATGACTTCCAGAACTATATTGAATAATAGTGGCGAAAGTAGGAATCCTTGTCTTGTTCCTGATCTTAGGGGGAATGCTTTCGGGTTTTCACCATTGAGATTAATGTTTGCTGTAGGCTTATCATATATGGCCTTTACTCTGTTGAGGAAAGGTTCATTCTATGCCCATTTTTTGAAGAGTTTTCATTATAATTGGCTGCTGAATTTTGTCCAAGGCTTTTTCTGTATCTATTGAGATTATCATATAGTTTTTATCTTTCAGTTTGTTAATATGATATATCACAATGATTGATTTGCATATATTGAAGAATCCTTGCATTCCTGGAATAAGCCCAACTTGATCATGGTGTATGAGCTTTTTGACATGTTGCTGAATTCTATTTGCTAAAATTTTGTTGAGGATTTTCACATCTATGTTCATCAGTGATATTGGCCTGTAGTATTCTTATTTTGTGTTGTCTTTGTCTGGTTTTGGTATCAGGGTGGCCTCGTATAATGAATTTGGAAGTGTTCCTTCCTCTACAATTTTTTGAAAGACTTTTAGAAAGATAGGCTTTAGCTCTTCTCTGAGTGTTTGATAGACATTCTCCTGTGAAGCCGTCTGATCCTGGGCTTTGTTTTTGGGGAGATTTTTGATCACAGCTTCAATTTCAGTGCTTGTAATTGGGTTGTTCATAATTTCTATTTCTTCCTGGTTCAGTCTTGGAAGATTGAACTTTTCTAAGAACCTGTCCATTTCTTCCAGGTTATCTATTATATTGCCATATGGTTGTTCATAATAGTCCTTATAATCCTTTGTATTTCTGCATTGTCTGCTGTAACCTCTCCTTTTTCGTTTCTAATTTTGTTGATTTGATTCTTCTCTCTTTTTTTTCTTGATGAGTCTGGCTAAAGGTTTGTTAATTTTGTTCATCTTCTCAAAGAACCAGCTTTTAGTTTCATTAATCTTTACTATTGTTTCTTTCATTTCTTTTTCATTTATTTCTGCTTGGATATTTACGATTTCTTTCCTTTTACTAATTTTGGGTTTGTTATTGTTGTTCCTCTTTTTCCAGTTGTTTTAGGTGTAAAGTTAGGTTGTCTATTCCATGTTTTTCTTGTTTCTTGAGGTAGGATTGTATTGCTATAAACTTCCCTCTTAGAACTGCTTTTGCTACATATTATAGGTTTTGAGTTGTCGTGTTTTCATTGTCATTTATTTCTTGAAATTTTTTGATTTCCCTTTTGATTTCTTCAATAACCTGTTGGTTATTTAGAAACGTGTTGTTTAATCTCCACGTGTTTGTGTTTCTTACACTTTTTTTTTTCTTGTAATTGATATCTTGTCTCATAGCATTGTGGTCAGAGAAGAAGCTTGATATAATTTCAATTTTCTTAAATTTACTGAGGTTTGATTTATGACCCAAGATGTGGTCTATCCTGGAGAATGTTCCAAGTGCCCTTGAGAAAAAGGTGTATTCTTCTGCATTTGGATGGAATGTCCTGAAGATTTCAGTGAGATCCATCTCATCTAATGTATCATTTAAGACTTGTGTTTCCTTATTAATTTTCTCTTTTGATGATTTGTCCATTGGTGTGAGTGGGGTGTTAAAATCTACTATTATTGTGTTATTGTCAATTTCTCCTTTTATGTCTGTTAGTGTTTGTCTTATATATTGAGGTGCTTCTATGTTGGGTGCATAGATATTTACAATTGTTATGTCTTCCTCTTGGATTGATCCCTTGATCAATTATGTAGTGTCCTTCCTCATCTCTTGTAATCTTCTTTAAGGTCTATTTTGTCTGATATGAGGATTGCTACTCCAGCTTTCTTTTGCTTCCCATTTGCATCACTTCATGGGAAATAGATGGGGAAACAGTGGAAACAGTGTCAGACTATTTTTTTGGGCTCCAAAATCATTGCAGATGGTGATTGCAACCATGAAATTAAAAGATGCTTACTCCTTGGAAGGAAAGTTATGACCAACCTAGATAGCATATTGAAAAACAGAGACATTACTTTGCCAACAAGGGTCTGTCTAGTCAAGGCTATGGTTTTTCCAGTGGTTACATATGGATGTGAGAGTTGGACTGTGAAGAAAGCTGAGTGCTGAAGAATTGATGCTTTTGAGCTGTGGTGTTGGAGAAGACTCTTGGGAGTCCCTTGGACTGGAGATCCAACCAGTCCATCCTGAAGGAGGTCAGTCCTGGGTGTTCATTGGAAGGACTGATGCTGAAGCTGAAGCTCCAATACTTTGGCCACCTCATGTGAAGAGTTGACTCATTGGAAAAGACTCTGATGCTGGGAGGGATTGGGGGCAGGAGGAAAAGGGGATGACAGAGGATGAGATGACTGGATGGCATCACCAACTCGATAGACATGAGTTTGGGTGAACTCTGGGAGTTGGTGATGGACAGGGAGGCCTGGGGTGTTCCGATTCATGGGGTCACAAAGAGTCGGACACGACTGAGCGACTGAACTGAACTGAACTGCATGGAATATATTTTTCCATCCTCTCAGTTTCAGTCTATATGTGTCTTGAGGTCTGAAGTGGTTTCCTTGTAGACAGCATATATATAAGTCTTCTTTTGTATCCATTCAGCCAGTCTGAGTCTTTTGGTTGGAGCATTTAATCCACTTACATTTAAAATAATTATTGATATAGATGTTCCTATTGCCATTTTCTAATAGTTTGGGGTTGATTTTATAGATCTTTATTCTTCTGTTGTATTTCTTGACTATATAATTCCTTTTAATATTTGTTGTAAAGTTGGTTTGGTGGTACTGACTTCTCTTAACTTTTGCTTTTCTGAAAACTTTTTATTTCTCCATCAATTTTGAATGATATCGTTGCTGGGTACGTAGTCTTGGTTAGAGATTTTTCCCTTTCAGCACTTTAAATATATCCTGCCAGTTCCTTCTGGCCTACAGAGTTTCTGCTGAAAGATCAGCCATTAATCAAATGGGGTTCCCTTGTATGTTACTTTTTGCTTCTCCCGTGCTGCTTTTAATATTCTTTCTTTGTGTTTAGTCTTTGTTAATTTGATTAGTATGTGTCTTGGTGTGTTTCTCCTTGGGTTTGTATTGTATGGGACACTTTGTGCCTTTTGGACTTGATTGACTATTTCCTTTCCCATGTTGGGGAAATTTTCAACTATAATCTCTTCAAAATTTTTTTCATAGCCTTTCTTTTTCTCTTATTCTCCTGGGACCCGTATAGTTCAAATGTTGGTGCATTTGCTGTGGTCCCAGATTTCTCTGAGACTGTCCTCGGTTCTTCATTTTTTTCACTTTATTCCACTCTTCAGAAGTTATTTCCACCATTTTATCTTCCAGCTCATTGATTCATTCTTCTGCTTCAGATATTCTGCTACTGATTCCTTCCAGAGTATTTTTAATTTCAGTAATTGTGTTGTTTGTCTCTGTATGTTTATTCTTTAATTCCTCTAGTTCTTTTAAAATTGATTCTTGCACTTTCTCCATTTTGTTTTCAAGGTTTTTGATCATCTTTACTATCATTATTCTGAATTATTTTTCAAGTAATTTGCCTATTTCCTCTTCATTTATTTGGACTCTGTATTTCTGGTTTGTTCCTTCATTTGTGCAGTATTTCTTTGCCTTTTCATCATTTTTTAAAACTTATTGTGTTTGAGGTCTCCTTTTCCCAGGCTTCAAGGAAAGTTGAATTCTTTCCTTGAAGAAGGTGAAATTCTTTCTTCCTTTTGGTTTCTGCCCTCCTAAGATTGGCCCTAAGGTTTGTGTGGCTTCCTATAGGGTTTGTGCTGAGTTTTTTTGGTATGTTTTTCCTCTGATGGGCAAGGCTGAGTGAGGTGGTAATCCTGTTGGCTGATGATTGGGTTTGTGTTTTTGTTTTGTTTGTTGTTTAGATGCAGTGTCCTGCACAGGGTGCTACTGGTGGTTGGGTGATGCTGGGTCTTATATTCAAGTGGTTTCCTTTGTGTGAGTTCTCACTATCTGATATTCCCTAGGGTTAGTTCTCTGGTAGTCTAGGGTCTTGGAGTCAGTGTTCCCACTCCAAAGGCTCAGGGCTTGATCTACAGTTCTTGGAAGGCTTCCTCCATTTCTCCATGTCCAACATGGTGGCATCTTGCATGCAATAGTTGAGCATCTTCCCCCAGGAAGCGAGTGGTGCCCCTGGTGGCATCACCTTCTCATCCCAGTCTGGCTCTGGCTCCTCGTCCCGCTTCCCCAGTCACTGGGGAAGGTATGGGGGCACCTGGGCTCTGTGTGCTGCTGCCCAGGCTCCCCATGCCCACAGGTATGCCTGGAGGGCACCCGGGCTCTGTGTGCTGCTGCCCAGGCTCCGCATGCCCACAGGTATGCCTGGAGGGCACCCGGGCTCTGTGTGCTGCTGCCCAGGCTCCCATGCCCACAGGTATGCCTGGAGGGCACCCGGGCTCTGTGTGCTGCTGCCCAGGCTCCCCATGCCCACAGGTATGCCTGGGGGGCACCCAGGTTCTGTGTGCTGTGGTGGCTCCCCCAGTGGGCCTGTCACACTCCCCTTCCCTCCCACGCTCCCCTTCTCTCCCGTGCCACCACAGCTCTCTGGCTTGTCAGCCTGCTCTCTCTGCTGTCCAGTCAGTCAGTGTTTATCTCTTTTAACACTACAGGATTCCTCTTTGTGAAATTTTCTTAGTGTCATTTTTGTCCAACTCTCATCTTTGTTTCCTTATTAATGATTAATTCTCAGAAGACTGTGGCCATTAATTTATACTAAGATGTGAATACCTAGTAGATTATTGACCATGTCTGCTTTTTAGGGTTCAAAGTTATGCTGTGCCTCCTATAGGGCAGGCCATGTGCAAGACACAAGCAGCCAGAAGATGAAAAAGACGTAGTCCCCTCTTTCAGGGACATTATAGTCTCACAGGGCAGCAGATATTTAAACAAATATTTGCAAAATAAAGTTAAAGGTGCTATAGGAGAGGAAGAAAGGAGAGAGTATTTAACTCTCATGGAATTGCAGGTGTCTTTCTTTGAGCTATGGGGTCCTTAAGAGCAGGAAGTGTGTCTCATTTATTACTAAGGCCCCAGCATCTCCTACAGCACCTGGTGCATAGAAAGTGTTCAAGAAATGTCCGCTGATTTGGTGTTTGCAGAGACATGACTTTGGGATGCACACACATGGCCCTTGGTGTGTTGTTGTGTGGGCCAGTGTCTTGGGAAATTTCACATGCAGACAGCTACTCATCCTATGCAGTCATTCTCTGAGTGTGAACTGGACTTAGTGGCTTGCTTCCAACAGTGGACTGTGGCAAAAATGATGGGATGCCATCTCTTAGAACACATTATAAAAGACGAACTGAGGGATGAATGAATGAGTGGAAATATGGATAAATGGATCAACATGTGATAAAACAATACAGCAAAATGCAACTTCTAGAGTCTAGTCTAGGTGGTTTAAGGGTTATTCCTTCTATAGTTCTTTCAACTTTTCTGTACATTAGAACTTTTTCATAATAAAATGTTGAGAGGAAATGCCAAAAACAAAAAACAAAGCAAAACGAGAAAAGACTATGACTTTATTTTTGGCTTTTCTTGCTTCTTCACCTGATGAAGCCAGCTGCCATGCCGTGAACTGCCTTATGGAGAGATCACATAGCCAGGAACAGCCAGGAGAGTGTGTCTCCTGGCTGAGAGCCCAGGAGGAATGGAGGCCCTCAGCCCAACAGCCTGTTAGGAACTGAATCCTGCTGACAAACACATGTGTGAGTTTGGAAGGGTCTCCTTCCCTCCGTGAATCTGAAGCTCAACCACAGCCGACATTTTAATTGCAGCCTTGTGAGCCACCTGGAGCCAAGCCATTCGGCTAAGCCCTGCTCAGATCTCTGCCTGTGGGATGATAAATGTTGAGAAAATAGATGTTGTTGAGCCAGTAAGTTTGGGAACCATTTGTTACATAGGGATAGATAATTACCACAAGGTAATACTACCTTCTCTCTTTGTCTTTATTGACAGAACATTTTGTTTTGGTTCCTTTTCATTTTTTTGACAGATTTTCCTATGGAGAGGAATACTCAGAATGATTTGTTCTTTGTTTAAAACTCAGTTTATTAAGTTCATGAATCTAATACCCCAAATTGAAAATCAGTTTTTCTTGGGGGTTTTAAACATTGATTACAGATTTATTAAGCATATCATATTAAACAGTTTAAACTAACTGCAATTATATATTTAGAATGGCTGATCCTTTTAAACACTTCAAAACCTTAATTTATAAACATATAAAACGAGGGCTATAGAACTTACAGTTTCATATAAATTTACTCTAAAGCATCAATAGCAAGGATTTAATGCCTCTCTATTTCTCTTCTTATTTTTCTAAGTTAGTTTTTATGTAGCCTCAGAGTTTCAGCATTATTATTTTTATTCCTTTCCTTAGGTCACAAAATTCTTAGTAGATCCTGAAGAAAAAATAAACTTATCAAAACAGCCTAGATGGCAGGACTTGGTTTATCGACTGATTAATTCTTGGTCATACTTGTTTGTTTCTCTCAAGGTGATTCTAACCCAAATCACCTTTCTATGGTAAGCTTTTCTATAGTTAAATTACATCTGTTAAGGTCAGTGAGACTATTTCAGGCCTTATCTTATGCCTGGGGTTTTAATTTTGCAACCTAGTATCTATCTCTGATTAAAAAAAAAAAAAGATTGCTTGGCCATTGTTATAAAACCTATTATCTTGTCATAATCAAATATTGATTTTGTCTCTTAGCATTAAAAAGTTACATCTCCCTTATTAGTACTGAGATTTAATCTCCTAGGAGTTGTGAGATTAAGTCTGTGTAGCATTCCTCTGTAGGTCATCTGGCAAATGCTGTGGATCCCTCTATCTGGTTGGTTATTTGGGGTGCCCACCTAAGCTGAACGGTCCTTCCTGTTCTTGGCATCTACTTTTTCTGGGGCTATATAGCTTACACTGTCAAGTGTTTATTCTTAATAGATAAGGTAGGCAGATGACTGTGTTTTAAGCATACCATATTCATATTAGAAATACTAGAAGAAATATCAAAACTTCCTAATTATTAAAATCAATAAAAAATAAATATGACCTATTATAGTCACCACTTTCTATTACAGTAATCTTTTGGTCAAGCTTCATATTAACTCTTCTGAGTCATTTTGAATTCATAGTATTTCACAAAATTGATCTTGTCCTATAAACCATGGTGACGATGATGGTGATGATAATGCAAGAGATGTATCTTTTTCAAATGGGCAAGAGTAAACTGTAGTGTTTAGAGATGAACATTTGGGTAATAAAACAAATAAAATACCCCAAGAAAGGCATTATTATAAAAATGAAGATATGCAGCAGGGGAAAGAGGTGTGATAAGAATGAGGCTCAAGGAAGACCTTCTGGAACAAATGCTTAAGTTCTATTTTTTGACCTGGGCATACATTTGATGTGTAGTGTGTATGTGTTTTCTGCTCTATTTGTATAATAAGAATTTTATTTAAAAAGCTCACCATATGGTCTTTGAAGCACCCTTCATATTGACTCCTTTATCCTTTGTGTATTGTCTCTGATAGTCTTGAAAACTGTCTTGCTTTTTTGGCAATGATTGGATGTTGGAGAGATGTTCTGAAATTTTTTTTCCATCATAAATCAGGAAATTAGCTACCTTCTAAAGGATTCTGTTTTTTGTTTTTTTTTTTTTAACAGAAAATAATTTTAAAGACCAGGAGCTGTGTGCTGGGTATGTATTAATACAGGCGAATGTGTGATGAACAAGAGTGAATTGCTGTTGGTACTGGGCCACTGAGAGCTGAAAACAAATTTATGAAGGTTATTATTTCACACTGATATTTCCAATTTAACTTATGATATTGCTGTTCCATACTTTTCTTGTCTTATATAAAGTTTCATCAGCTACAAGCCTTTCTCCAGAATTGACAATCTTTTTGATCTGATAAAGCTCCTGGATGGAGCCAAGACATGGTTCATATCACATTCTGCTCATTAGTACAATAATTCCAAAACTTCTGTCACTTATAGAATTCATAACTTTTTTCCTACAGATTTGCCAATTTCATAATTTTGTACCATTTATATTAACATTTTCTTAATATTTTTGTTTGATGAACACTAAAGTGAAACCCTTAAAAGAATGATATTCATATTAAGCAATAACATCTCTGGTATTATAGGGTTTCATTAACAGGCTATATAGTTTTCCAGTATCCATTAAGATGGATATGAGTGTTAGCATTTGAGGGGACTCAATAAATGTCATCTTCCTCACTTGAGGCAGATGAGAGTCAGGCAAATGGAGCTCAAAATATGAGGTTAGTGACTAATACAGGCTGCACTGGGGGATGTTGCTTAGTGAAAGAAAGTGAAAGTGAAAGTCACTCAGTCATGTCCAACTCTGCAACCCCGTGGACTGCAGCTCTTCCTTCCATGGGATTTTCCAGGCAAGAGTACCGGAGTGGGTTGCCATTTCCTTCTCCAGGGGACCTTCCCAACACAGGGATGGAACCCTGGTCTCCCAGATTGTAGGCAGACACTTTTACCATCTGAGCCACGAGAGTTGCTTAGGTGCTGGGCAATTATGGGCTCCCTAAGAGTAAACCCCAGGCTTGAACAGACACATCTGCCGGCAGGCCTACCTTGCAGCATGGCCCATTTCTTCCCACAGCCAAGGACAGCACAGAAGTTGTTCTCCCTGAAGTGGGCAAATTCAGAATGGTAGGGAGAGAGACTTCCCTGATGGCCCAGTGATAAAGAATCTGCCCTGCAATGCAGAAAACACAGGTTTGATCCCTGGTCAGGGAACTAAAATCCCACATGCCAGGGAGTAATGAAGCCCACACGCTGCAACTACTGAGCTGGTGCATCACAGCTAGAGTCTGTGTGTTCCAATGAGAAGTCTCCCATGATGCAACGACAATCCTGCATGCCAGAACTAAGATCAGACACAGACATATAAGTAAATAAATGAATTAAAAGAGAGAGAGAGAGAGAGAGAGAGAGAGAGAGAGAGAGAGAGAGAGAGAGAGAGAGAGAGAAAGTGTAGGGAGAGAAAGACTGAGCTACCATACTTGTTTTTTTCCTCCAAACTCACTAATCGGGCAGGAATGGGGAAGGGAATAGAGAGGGGCCAGGAATATTAAGCTAATGGATAGTTCCTCTTTCCTTCTTTTTTAAAATTTGGTTTCAGCACATGGCATGAGGGATCCTAGTTCCCAAACCAGGGACTGAACCTGCACCCCCTGCATTGGAAGCGTGAAGTCTTAACCACTCGACCACCAGGGAAATCCCAGCTAATAGATATTTCTTTAAATCAAGCACAAAGTCAGGGGAAATAACTACTAAGCATACATGTTTGTCCATTTATTGAGTTAAAGCCTCTAAGTACAACTTTGGGAAAATGCTGCTGTAGTGAACAGTGTTATGATGAAGTGCCTATGAAGTTCACCTTGTTCAATATTGCTTGGGTACCTTCCCTGCCTCTCAATTTATTTGTTATATTTGGAGGAACACATTTAATGTAGAAGAGTCTGTCTGAATCCAACTCAGAGTGAGTCATATTGACAATGTAGCGCATATGCCGTCTGGGTCATTTTTTAGACACTTGTGTTAAACTATCATTATGAAATCATAATCAAAAGGCTCCAGCCTTTCTTATGCCACTGGGTGTTATTTTGACTTCGCTATTCACAAAATGACTATACTATGGCAAAGTCTTCCGAGTTTTCATTCTTTATTTCCTTGAGTCAGGGACACTTATCCCATTCAAACATTTTGATATGATAGCTTCAGATGATCAGGCTCCATAGAATGTCAGCTCTTAAAGGAAAATGTAGAGACACTCTGGCTCCCCCTTCTTTTATAGAGATGAGAAGTGAAGGTCTGCAAAGGCAAAGAACTTGTCCAAGGTCACACCCTACTTAACGGATTTAGCTCCAGATTTCTGGATCTCCTAATTCTCAGCTCATTAACTTTTTAATGCACTCCTGGGCCTTTTAAAGTCAAAATGACAAAGCAATCAGTCTTGGCAGGGAAAAATTATTTCCTAACATTTTGTACCTTTAAAGATATATTTTGAGGAAATTCTCTGGTGGTCTAGTAGGTAAGACATGGTGCTTCCACTGAAGGGGGCATGGGTTTAATCCCTAGTTGAGGAACTAAAGTCCTATATATAGAATCTCCCCATTGTTTTCTGTATTCCATACCACTACTCCAATCAACATTGCCTCCTACTTGGATCACTTCAGTAACCTTAAGTCTTCCCCATTTCAGCCTCCAATTCAGTTTCTTCCCTTCACATGAGTTGTTCACTGGAATGCTTTATCTTTTTTTTTTTTTTCCACCACCTTCCTTATACTCATTGCATTTCTGTTGCAAAAGAGAAAAACACAATTCAAGTGGTGGATTTAACTCAGTGTGGGCTAAGTTATGCTACAGTGAAGAGCAGCTCCGTGATGTCAGTGCTTTCATTTCTTCCTTGGTTGATGGGAGCTCTGCTCTCAGTCCAGCTCAGTCAGGATCTTAGGTTGACAAGAGTCTCTACCATTTGGAACATATATGACTGCCACGGCCAGGGAAGACAACGTTGTAGGGTGTGTACCAGCTCTTAAAGACCTCTGCCTAGAAGTGAAATACACTGAGTCTGCTCACCTTATATTGGCCAAATCAATATAAAGGAGTCTGACTTAAAGGAGTAAGGAAGTAGAGTCCCACCATATGTTCAGAAGGAACAGTACTAGAAAAAAAAAAAGACTAACACTAAAGCTCCACACATTTTTTTAGCCAGAAAGGAATGTGCTATGTTTCATATATCTGAACAGTCCTTGGGTTATGGATATAGTCAGTGCTCAGTCAGTTCAGTGGTGTCTGACTCTTTGTGACCCTATGGACTATAGCCCGCCAGGCTCCTCTGTCCATGGGATTTCCTGGGCAAGAATACTGGAGTGGGTCGCCATTTCGTTCTCCAGGGGATCTTCCCAACTCAGGGATCAAATCCACATCTCCAGCACTGGCAGGCAGACTCTTTACCACTGAACTACCAGGGAAGCCCAGGCACAGTCTAAACTGGAGCTTCAATAATGACAAGAAGATCCATTTCTTGATACAGAAATGAATCTCCCTGTTATACATCATCGCCCCTCCTTCAGTTTCAAGGTCATATCTTCATAATACTCAGTGCAATGGATAAAACGGCTTAAACCAAAGCCCCTAGATAGAGTCTTGCTGCTATAATTGCCCTCACAGAGGTCATTTTCCCATGCCTGATGCAATTGGATACATCACTGGCCAGGGACATGAGGTACACAGCCTAGGTCTTGGCCCCATCCTAGCCTTGAGGGGGGAGCAGGAAAGTCTCCAAATTACCATTGCAGTGAGCATGGGAAGAATATTCAAATACTCTCCAGAAAGACTTGGATGATGGTTGAAGAAGAAGAACGTGAATTGATGCTAGATAAGAAAGTAACAAAAGATATTTACTGCTCTTTTCTTTCAGGTCTCATATTTAATGGCACTTCCTCAGGAGGACTTTCTTTGGTATACCCAACTGAATTACTTACTCTTTTTATTATCTCCCAGGAGGCCCTTTCCTTTCAAGGAAGAATATGTAATTTTGTATTTATTTGTGTTATAATTTGTTCAACGTCTCTTTCCCTTCCTAGAAGGCAAGCTCCTTGAGGTCAGTAACTACAGTTGAGCCTTGAACAATGTGGAGTTTGGGGTGCCCACCCCACATATTCAGAAATCTGTGTACTGCTATCTCTGCCTAAAAAATAAGGGAATTGATACATAACTCATCAAAGGGCAGGAAACTGAAACACTTTGGGCAGAATCAGAACTCAAACTTTAATTTTTTTGAGTCCATATATTGTGATCTCTAAATGAACACAAACTTTCCACCACACTAGTTGATTTAAAGATCAGTAAAATGAAAACAGGTACTAATTTGTTGCAAAAAAACCCAAACAAACACTGCGTTCAGTCAGTTCAGTTCAGTCCCTCAGTTGTGTCCAACTGTTTGTGACCCCATGAATTGCAGCATGCCAGGCCTTCCTGTCCATCACCATCTCCTGGAGTTCACTTAAACTCAGGTCCATCAAGTCAGTGATGCCATCCAGCCATCTCATCCTCTGTCGTCCCCTTCTCCTCCTGCCCCCAATCCCTCCCAGCATCAGAGTCTTTTCCAATGAGTCAACTCTTCGCATGAGGTGGCCAAAATACTGGAGTTTCAGCTTCAGCATCATTCCTTCCAAAGAAATCCCAGGGCTGATCTCCTTCAGAATGGACTGGTTGGATCTCCTTGCAGACCAAGGGACTCGCAAGAGTCTTCTCCAACGCCACAGTTCAAAAGCATCAATTCTTTGGCGCTCAGCCTTCTTCACAGTCCAACTCTCACATCCATACATGACTACTGGAAAAACCATAGCCTTGACTAGATGGACCTTAGTCGGCAAAGTAATGTCTCTGCTTTTGAATATGCTGTCTAGGTTGGTCATAACTTTTCTTCCAAAGAGTAAGCGTCTTTTAATTTCATGGCCTGCAATCACCATCTGCAGTGATTTTGGAGCCCCCCAAAATAATGTCTGACACTGTTTCCACTGTTTCTCCATCTATTTCCCATGGAATGATGGGACCGGATGCCATGATCTTTGTTTTCTGAATGTTGAGGTTTAAGCCAACTTTTTCACTCTCCTCTTTCACTTTCATCAAGAGGCTTTTTAGTTCCTCTTCACTTTCTGTCATAAGGGTGGTGTCATATGCATATCGGAGGTGATTGATATTTCTCCTGGCAGTCTTGATTCCAGCTTGTGCTTCTTCCAGCCCAGCATTTCTCATGATGTACTCTGCATAGAAGTTAAATAAGCAGGGTGACAATATACAGCCTTGACGAACTCCTTTTCCTATTTGGAACCAGTCTGTTGTTCCATGTCCAGTTCTCACTGTTGCTTCCTGACCTGCATATAGGTTTCTCAGGAGGTAGGTCAGGTGGTCTGGTATTCCCATCTCTCTCAGAATTTTCCACAGTTTATTGTGATCCACACAGTCAAAGGCTTTGGCATAGTCAATAAAGCAGAAATAGATGTTTTTCTGGAACTCTCTTGCTTTTTCCATGATCGAGCGGATGTTGGCAATTTGATCTCTGGTTCCTCTGCCTTTTCTAAAACCAGCTTGAACATCAGGAAGTTCATGGTTCATGTATTGCTGAAGCCTGGCTTGGAGAATTTTGAGCATTACTTTACTAGCATGTGAGATAAGTGCAATTGTGAGGTAGTTTGAGCATTCTTTGGCATTGCCTTTCTTTGGAATTGGAATGAAAACTGACCTTTTCCAGTCCTGTGGCCACTGCTGAGTTTTCCAAGTTTGCTGGCATATTGAGTGCAGCACTTTCATAGCATCATATTTTAGGATTTGAAATATCTCAACTGGAATTCCATCACCTCCAATAGCTTTGTTCATAGTGATGCTTTCTAAGGCCCACTTGACTTCACATTCCAGGATATCTGGCTCTAGATGAGTGATCACACCATGATTATCTTGGTTTTGAAGATCTTTTTTGTACAGTTCTTCTGTGTATTCTTGCCACCTCTTCTTAATATCTTCTGCTTCTGTTAGGTCCAGACCATTTCTCTCCTTTATCAAGCCCGTCTTTGCATGAAATGTTCCCTTCATATCTCTAATTTTCTTGAAGAGATCTCTAGTCTTTCCCATTCTGTTGTTTTCCTCTATTTCTTTGCATTGATCACTGAGGAAGGCTTTCTTATCTCTCCTCGCTATTCTTTGGAACTCTGCATTCAAATGGGTATATCTTTCCTTTTCACTTCTCTTCTTTTCACAGCTATTTGTAATGCCTCCTCAGATAGCCATTTTGCTTTTTTTTGCATTTCTTTTTCTTGGGGATGGTTTTGATCCCTGTATCCTGTACAATGTCAAGAACCTAATGACTTTTAGACTGCAGCAAAATGAAAAAACAAACAAGCAAACAATTACAAGTTTCCAAGAATCTATAAATCAACATAGCAGGAAATCAATACTGAATATTCATTGGAAGGACTGTTGATGAAGCTGAAGCTCTGATACTATGGCCACCTGATGTGAAGAGCTGATTCATTGGAAAAGACCCTGATGCTGGGAAAGACTGAGGTCAGGAGGAGAAGGGGATGACAGAGGATGAGATGTTTGGATGGCATCACTGACTCAATGGACATGTTTGAGGAAACTGGGAGATAGTGAAGGACAGGGAAGCCTGGCATGCTGTAGCCCATGTGGTCACAAATTGTAGGTCACGACTTGACTGAAAAACAACAGCAAAATAACACTGAGCAAATCTCTGTTTTTCACCCTTCATCTGTAAAGAAGATGCAACACAATCCTGTTATGAACTGGTTTAGGCAAGTCCTATTGGTTGAAGTATGGAGACTTTAAGATTTTCTTTTTGTTATTCATTAGTTGTTTAAATACTGAGATTTTCATCTTAAGGAAAGTTTCTTAAAAGTGTATGAGTAAACGTGTAGGACCTTAGCTTCTTCATCTGTAAACTGTGGACAATAATAGTACCTGACTATTGTGCTGGGAGGATGAAATAAGTTAACACATGCAAATTTTTCAAAGCAATTACAAAGAACAGTGCCTGGCTCATATTAAGTGCCCAAGAAATGTTACCTATTATTATGAGCAGCTTGTATTAGTGCTTTAGTTCCTTTATTATTTTATTTGAACAGCAATTTCCTCTACCAGAGGACTTATTTATACATTACCTTATATGAATTGCATGAAAGATTCAGCACTTAGTGTTTGCAGGGTGCCAGAGATATAAAGAAATGTAAGACCTAGTTCCATCATTGAGAAATTTGCAATTGAGTTCCAGCAAAGTCCTTTATCCTATGGCTTGGTTTTAGAAAATACCTCTCCAGGGGAGCTAAATTTGGACTGTTAGCTTTTTACCAGGTAGGATTCTCTAGGTTGCAAGTAAGAGAATCCAGCTCAGACTGGCTTGGATTACAAAGCGGATCTGTTAGCTCATATATGGGGCAATGAAAACAGTGTGGTGTTTGGGACTAATTGGCAAGGGCTCCATAGTGTTCACTTTAAAGCTTGGATTTAGAAGAAAGAAAGCCTGGGACTTCACTGGCAGTCCCTTGGTTAGGACTCCACACTTCCTTTGCAGGGAACATGGGTTCAGTCCCTGGCTAGAGACCTAAGATCCTGCAAGCCATGCAGTGTGACCACACAGGGAGGGCATCACAGCAAGGCTGTCTCCCCATAGAATGTCAGCTAGCCAGAACTAGGGACATTTCCTTGTTCATGTGCAAGTGTGTGTGCTAAGTCGCTTCAGCTGTGCTCGACTCTTTGTGACTGTATGGACTGTGTACCGCCAGGCTCCTCTGTCCCTGGGGTTCTCCAGGCAAGAATACTGGAGTGGGTTGCCATTCCCTTCTCCAGGGGATCTTCTCAACTCAGGGGCTGAACCTGGGTCTCCTGCATTGCAGGCAGGTACTTGTCTTGAGCCAGAAGGAAAGCCAAGGACGGAGGAGTTAATTAACAGAAGGTCCCAATAAACATTTCTTTATGTCTCACTGGTCCATACTGATTCATATGCCCATTCTACTGCCAATCAGTGGCAATGAAGATCATTCCTAGGCCACTAAGGCCTATGAAGCTAGGGTTAGAGTGAATCCTTGAAGAAAAACAGGGTTTATCTTGAAGACAGAGGACCGAATGAATGCAGAGTAAACTACTGACCATTCCCTGCCCTTTGAAGAGGGGACCTTATCTTACTTTTCTCTATATTCTAATAGCTGCATAGAATTCTAAATATGGTAAATATATATATATATATATATATATATATAAAGAAGAAGATCCTTAATAAATACTAGCAGAAAGAATGGATAGTAGGTAGAACCTAGAAAGAATTCTTATTCACCTTACATCTGTCCCAAGAACTAGCATGACCAGTTTTTTCGTGTTTAATTGCCTTCTCCCTGAGCAACATGACTATGGACTCCACCTCGTCCCAGTAGTACTAAAGGGAAGGTCTGGATTGGCCCTTTCTTCTGGAACCCCGTCGCTGATTAATTACAAGTTGTGATGTTCCTCATTCATTCCCAGGGCATGGGCATATTTTGACTGGTTGTTATCACGTGTATCATATGTAGTGGATGAGTTAGTCTTCCAAGAGAAATTGCCATTTGAGCTTCCTCTTCATTCCAGCTCTAAGGTTAGGGAAGCAGATGTTGATGGATTAATTAGATCTTAGGAGGACTAGACCTAATACAAAGGACATCATCATTTTTATGCTAAATCACTCAATAGTGCCCAATTTTTTGCAGCCCCATAGACTGTAGCCTCCTCCAGGCAAGAATATTGGAGTGGTTAGCTATTCCCTTCTCCAGCAGATCTTCCCAACTCAAGGACTGAACCTGGGTCTCCTGCATTGATAGGCAGATTCTTCACCAGTAGTGCCACCTGGAAAGTCCATCCTTTATCCATTGTTTAATTGGTTATGCCAGACAGACTCTGAGAGGCTCACTGGAATGTTATTTCATGCAGAAACAACAGATTAGTCTAGCCTCCTACGCATCATATATAATGACAGTGGTAATACAGTAAAAAAAAAAAAAAAAAAAAAAGCAAATCTTATGCCTGGTCACAAGTGAAAATAATGTTAGGTGCAGGTGACATTGGTAAATGTGTTACCACCCTGGAATTAACCCTTTGATTTGCATGCTCAACATCTCTTTGATCTCATCTCTAAGAAAGGGTCCATGTCTTATGGATAGACTTGGGGTAACCAAGTACACACGACTACTGCATAATATCCTCAAGAGTCACTTAAGCTTCGGGGGAGCTAAAAGCAAAGTCAGGAACCACTTTATTCTGAAATTTCACTACTGTAGTAATTAGACATGCTCTTACTGGCAAGTTCAGCCTGCTTGGTGAGCAAACAAAGGCAGTTGCTTAATGGCTTAGCTTAATCTTGATGTGACCATTCTAATACATTTTATTTTTTCCCTACCAGGAAAGAACTGTTCAAAGTTCTTGCATGAATTGCCATTTTCTAGTGGTAATGTCTCCAATATCTATGTTTACCTCTTGAATTTTATCTATGTTATCTTATGCTTTCATGAGTCACCAATACCTCTTTTTGAAAAAAATTTAATTAAAAAAAATTTTTTTTTTAACTTCAGCTGCCCTGGGTCTTCATTGTGGTGCATGTGGGCTTTCTCCACCTGCAGCATGTGTGATTCTCTCGTTGCAGCAGAAGGGCTCTACAGTGTGCAGGCTCAGTAGTTGCAGGGCATAGGCGTGGTTGCCCTGAGACATGTGGGATCTTATATCTCCGACCAAGGATTGAACCGAGGTTCCCTGCATTGGAAGGTGGCTTCTTAACTGCTGGACCACCAGCACAGTCCCTCTTTAGATTGGTTTGGTTTTCTTCAGAAGTATCAGTGCCTTTAATCTGAGCCCTCTTGTGTATTCTGCCTTCAAATCATTCCAGTTTTCTTCCAGTGACTTTGTATCTATTAGTTTACACTTTTACAGGTAAAAATGTGGGGAGACTGGATTATACTCCCTTTATACTCTCCAGGCTTCCATTTATTCATCTGTAAACTGTGGATAATATTGATAATGGAGGTAGCACTCTATCCAGATCCCCTCTTCAGGGTCTATGCTGCCCCAACCCCCATCCCAAGCACTGCCCCTTATGGCAGTTGTCCTCCACTGCCAGGGAATTGCTTCCCAGCCCCTGGCCTCAGTGGGGCTTACCCAGCACCAGAGCCTTTAACAGGGCTGCCTGAGACTCAGTTGGAACCATATTTGTATTAGGGGAAGCACACTGATTGAAACCACCCACCCTGGCCAGGTACCATAGTAACCATTTGTATGAGTTGTTTTATGACAGGAGATCCTGATAAGGAATATGGAACTAATAAGCCACCACCAACCGGAAGAGTTCAGGAAAGGTCTCAAGGAGACACCACGTGTCCGTCCACTTCCCAGAATCCCTTTCGCTAGCATCCATCTTGGCGGAGCGATGCGTGCGCCACCAGGAAAGGCTCTGAATTAGAATGATTGGTCAAAGACCACCCGAAAACTAATCCCATCATCATAAAAGCTGACCTTTCGAGCCACGAGGCAGAGCAGTTCTCCTGGGTTCCCTTACCCTACTGCTCTCCACCCGGGTGCCCTTTCCCAATAAAATCCCTTGCTTTGTCAGCACATGTGTCTCCTCAGACAATTCATTTCAGAGTGTTAGACAAGAGCCCAGTTTCGGGCCCTGGAAGGGGTCTGCCTTCCTGCAACATTTGGAGGCAGATTACCTTTTTCCCAAATCCTGCATTCTTAACTTCCTGCTTAACTTCCTGCTTCTCCCTGAAGCACACCCATTGACATTCTCACTTCTGCCTGATCTCATCAATCAGGTAGTCCTCTAAGAAAAGTAATAATTCGCTCAAGGCAGAGTTAAGTTGTGTTAATTTTGTGATTTCTCCCTAAACTCACTCTTCCTTTGCCATAGGGCTCTTCACGGTTACCTCCTTCCCCTCCAAGCATTCCAATTCTCCAGCACCCTACTACTCACACCTTCCCTTAGAAAAATAGGTGGGAAGAAAAGACTTGGTAATTCACATCGAGGCTGAATATGTTACCCCTTAGTTTTCTAAGTTACACTTCTTTTGAAATTCTCTCTGTATGTCTTTCGTTTTATTATTATTGATCTCTTTTTTGACACAGATGCCCTTCCATAATTTCTGGTCTTCAGTCTAGTGTGAGATCAGCCTTTTAAAGCTGGTCTTCCCAGACAGGAGATATCTTAAGTGGATTCTTTTAAAATGAATATCACTAATTACTACTGTTATTACAAAGAAAATTTCCCCTGAAATTGGCCTTAAAGGATGAATGGCCTTAAAGGTGAACTGGCCTTAAAGGATGCAGTTTTACCAAACAAGATGAATAAAATTCTCGTTGGCTTTCTAAACAATCAAAGTGCAAAATGTTAAAAGAGAGTTGAAAATCTAAATGTGAAAGACAGCCCAACTTTGATAGGTCTCAGGAGTTGGATTGCTTTGCAGATGGAATAATGCTTGGCAAGGTTCTTTTGTCTTTTCATTTTATCCCCCTGGCATATGAATTTATATGAGCTAAAATTTTCTTCCACATTATGTTAAGCAGGAGTCTTAATTGAAAGTAATAGAAAACTCTAGTTAAGCACAAAATATTTACTAGAAGGGTTCTGGGGAAACTCAGAAAATTCAAGGAGCTGCAGGAAACAGGGCAGCCCATGGGATTCAGGGACTAGACCTGGAAATCTGGTTCCGCAAGGCTCTCTATCTTTAATGTCTGCTTGTTTGTTGTGTGGTGTTGTGGGTTGACACCTTTGTTTTCTAAAAGGTATTAAATTGCTAAAGCCCGGGGCCTGTGAATGTGGCCTTATTTAGAATGAGAATTTTAACAGATGAGCAAGTTAGGATGATGTGTTAGTTTGTTGGCACTGCCATAACAAAATACCACAGACTGAGTGGCTAAACAATAGAATTTTTTTCCTGGGAATTCCCTGGCAGTGCAGTGCTTGGGACTCTGCGTTTCCACTACCAAGGACCTGGGTTCAATCCCTGGTTGAGGAGCTAAGATCCCACAAGTCATGTGGTATGGTCAAAAAAAAAAAAAAAAAAAAAAAGAAATTCCTTACAGTTTCATTTCAGTTCTGGTGGCTATAAGTCTAAGATCAAGGTGCTGGCAGGATTAAAATGGTCCTCAAAAAATGGCCCTGTCTTTTTAACCAGTGACTACCCTTCAAGGACTCTGTTCTAAAAAAAATCAATAAACATGCTGATAAAAATTTATCCACCAGGATTTCCATAATACCAATAGATCATATCATGTCCTTCCCCAGCTCAAAGTTCTCAGTAACTTCCCATTTCACACAGAGATAAGGCCAAAAGTTTCATCAATAAAAGACTCTATGTGACCCTCATCCTTATTACTTTTCTGACTTTATCTCCCAGGACTCTGGGCCAGCCTCACTGGCCTCTGTTCTCAAATATGCCAGGCAGAGGAGTGCTGTCTCAGGGCCTTTGAATTTGCCACTCCCTCCGCCTGGCCTGGTGGCGGTTTAGTCGCCCTGTCTGACTCTTGTGAGCTCATAGACAGAAGCCCGCCAGGCTCCTCTGTCCATAGGATTTTCCAGGCATGAATACTGGAGTGGGTAGCCATTTCCTTCTCCAGGGGATCTTCCTGACGCAGGGATTAAACCCCGCTCTCCTGCACTGCAGGCAGATTCTTTACCTACTGAGCTACCAGGGAAGCCCTGGCATGATCACCCCTCGCACGATCACCCCTCATATATGGGCACAACCTGCTCGCTCAAGTCTTCTACTTAACTGTCACTTTGTCTGGGAGGATTTCTCTTCTGCCCTGCCCCCATTCACTCATCATCCCTCTTTTCCACCTTACTCTTCCCCCTTTAGCACACATACTTGTGCAATAATGGTTTACATATTTCATTTGCTCAGCATTGGAATTTGACCAGCTTCTAGGTCCTTTGTAGTATGCTGGATGGTATGGTGACCTTCTGGCTCCTTGCCCTGAAACTTCTCTGCCTGATGAAAATTCTTAAACTTCTTTGTGCTGAGCTGTACCCCTCCAGCCTGCAAGCCCTTTACTTGATCAGCCTTAAAACTGAACGAAGAGCCTGGAGTCAGGGATGGAGAGATCACTACTTTAATAGATAGAGGCGGAGGGAATTTAACACGTGTGAAGTTAGGTCCTAGAGTAAGAACCTACTATTGCCCCACTGTATGCAGATGGAGGACAGGGCATGGCGCCGTCTTTGGGTGGGGAGCAGGTGTGTGTGTTACCAGTTGCAGGAGGAATTGGTGTTGGCCAGGGAGAACAGCAGAGGGGCATGCTTCTTTGATAAACTATCATAGTGGAGATAGATCTGATTTAAAGATTAGAACAATCACTAGCTGGGGCTAGAGGCAAGTAGACAGTTACTGATTAGGCTCTATGATTTAGAGGGAAGGTGAGTCATCTGAGTAGAGTGTAGGTGACGCAGAGACTGGTCGCAGAGGATATGAAGAGAACAAGAGAACAGCCATTTGGGCAGCCTGACCCTACACTCTCTGATCAATGTCTTCCTCAGTTGGGGGAAGAGAAGTCTGGTTCAGTGATGTCATGGGTCTAACTTACGCTGACATTGTGAACTTGTTCTGAGATTTTTTGCCTTGTTTTCCCTGTAAATCTCTGCTTTGTGCCCTTGTACCCATGGTGCCTGCACTGAATCCAGATCTGAAATGTCAGGGAGTTAGAAGGAAATTTAGAGATAATCTTGGCCCTCTTGGTCATTTTGTTGATGGTAAACTGAGGTTCAGGGACAGGAAGGAACTCACTCAAGGTCATATTCTCTAAGTACATTCATGAATTTATTCAATATGCCAGGTATTTTGCCAGGCACTTGTGAAATAATAGAAAGAAATATATATATTGATCTCTGCCCTCCTCCACCCTGTACTCCTCTCCTTCACACCTTAAATTCTGTCCTGCACAGAGCCCCTAAAACCTTTGTTATATCCTAAGTGATAAAAAGCATTAGGAGCATGGTTCCCCCTGCCCCTCATATTTGTTCCTTGTTCTTGACACCAAGCTCCTAAAACCCCTGGAAATTTCTGGGTCATAGGAGTGACTTTTGTTCTAGTGAGGCAACTCTGGGTGGGCTTCTGGATGGAAGCTGGTCACCAGAAAGGCCAGTCCAGGATCAGAGGCTTGAAATTTTCAGCCCTACCCGCTATGCTCCAGAGATGGGAGATGGGCTGAAAGTGGAGTTAATGATTGATCTTGCCTCCATGTGATGAAGCCTCCATAAATATGGGGCTTGGAGATCTTCCAGGGTGGTGAAGGGTGGAGGTCCTGGCCAGAGAGAGTGTGGGAGCCCAGTGCCCCTTCCCACCTAGTTATACGCATCTCTTCCACCTGCATGTTCATCTCTATTCTCTATCATGTCCTTTTCTTTTTTTAATTTAAAAATGACTATTTTATTAGGTAAAGGTATAGAAACTAGATTTCTCCTTTTAAAAATTTATTTTTAATCAGAGTATAATGGCTTTACAATGTTGTGTTAGTTTCTGTGTAAATTTATGTGAATCAGCTATAAGTATATGTATATATATCCCTGCCCTCTTGAACCTCCCTCCCCTTCCCACATCCCACTCATCTAGGTCATCACAGAACACCAAGCTGAGCTCCCTGTACTATAGAGCAGGTCCCACTGACTATCTATTTTACACATGAGAGCGTAAATATGTCAATGCTACTCTCTCAGTTCATCCTGCCTTCTCCTTTCCTCCCTGGAATCTAGAAAAATGGTACTGATGAACCTATTTGCAAGGCACGTATAGAGACACAGATGCAGAGAATGGACTTGTCATGTCCTTTTATAATAAACTGGTAAACAGTAAGTAAATTGTTTCCTTAAGTCCTAAGAGCTACTCTAGCAAATTAATTGAACCATGGGAAACTCTGATTTACAGCCCATTGATCAGAAGCATGAGGAACCACCTGGACTTGGGATTGACATCTGAAGGGAGGGGCAGTCTTGTGGGCCTGACCTCTTGACCTGTGCGGTCTGTTGCTGTTTCCAGGTAGATGGTGTCAGAATTGAGTTACATCGGAGGACACCTAGCTGGTGTCACAGAATTTCTCAATGTGGGGGAAACCGCCACATACCTGGTGTCAGAAGTGTGGTGAGTGTGGTAGTAATGTGAAAATAAAAGAGAAACACACAGATGGGCTGAGCTTTTTCCTACACAACACCAGATAGGGAAGAGTGAATAACATATAGTTCTTTCCAGTCTGGACAACCTCATACTTCAGTGGAGAATTCACATGAACAGACAGTTATAAGACTTGATAAAAAAAGGTCAGCGTGAAGAAGAGAGAGTCAGAAGAGGAAACTGAGCCAGCGTAAAAAGGGTGAGTAAATGAAAAAGGATAGAGGTGCAAGGATGAATCTCTCCATCCATTTATATCTCACAAATGTGTAAAGGGCCAATCATCCATTCATTCCATCCAAATGTATGAAGTGGTCTGCTGGGCCTTTCCTTGAAGATGCAAAGATGATTTTGGTATCTTAAAGACCAGATAAGGTCTGAATTTGTGAGGCTGGCTAGTAAATTTCCAGACTTGAGTCCCTGACTGGTGAAGCCACCTGATTTCAAAGCAAAGGAAAGTTGTTTTGCAGCAGCCCTCTTCTCTCCCCTGGGGACATAGCAAGCAAGTTGTGCAAACTGTCTGTGATTCTGAGCCATAAGACTGCTTGTCAGGGCCTCCCTTGTCCAGCTGGGCCCCTTTTCACCTTCAGAGTGCTCTGATGTCCTTGGAATGGGCAGGTGGCATTTGTTCTTACACAAGGCAATTAGCCAATCAGCCCAAGTAGAGCCAACAGGTGCTGGGTCCTTTAATCTTTCAGTACACAGTCTTGGCCTTTTGTGCCCGTTCACCAGGTGTGGGTGAGCAGCTTTCCACGGATGTGTTCTGGGAGAAACCAATGGTCAGGATGGAGTGGGAGCCTAGGGTCTGGCCTTACAGGGGCTTCTCTGTCACGACACTCAGTTTCCAGCTGCTGTTTGGTTGCGGATGCAGATTAGAGACGCCGTGAACTCCACAAGCACATCATCTCCCCTTTGTGGGGCTGTGTGGGTTGGTGATACAGTACAGTTGCTTTATACGTATATTCAATGTGTAACAGCTTTGGCACCTAACCCTCCACCTCATTTCTCACTCAATATTTCAAGGAAACGTGACCCATGGGTTTAGTAAAGTGGGAATTAAGAATTAACTAGTGGGTTTCACAATTTTGTTCTTGGTGACCTTGACAGCAGTAGGTTCAGTGGAGTGCCAGGGGCTCAAACAGGTTGGAGTGGGTTCAAGACATGATAGGAACAAAAATGGACCAGAGAATTGAAATAGAGCTGGCAGAAGATATGGGGTTAGGGTGCACGGATATTTTTTTTTTAAGATGGAGGAAATCACAATGTACTTGTATGGTGGCTGGAATGAGCAGCAGAGAAAAAAACTGACGATGCAAAAAAGAGGGAGTGGATAAGGCTTGAGACATGTCCTTGAACCAGAAAGAGGACAAGGTACATTTAGGGATGTAGTAGAGCTGTGTAAAGGAGAAAAAGTTTCCCTTTACCCTTTCAGGGCCCCTGGCTGGATGTGAAAATTAAACTAACAATGATTATTAGGAGAAAAGCATTGTTGCTTAGTCGCTAAATCATGTCTGACTCTGCAATCTCATGGACTGCAGCCCTCCAGGCTCCTCTGTCTGTGGGATTTCCTGGGCAAGAATACTGGAGTGGGTTGCCATTCCTTCTCCAGGGGATCTTCCCAATCCTGAGATTGAACCTATGTCTTCTGGATTGCAGGCAGATTCTTTACTGCTGAGCCACCAGAGAAGTCCTAGAGAAAAGGATAGAGATTTATTAACTGTAAGTTTTATAAGTGACATAGGAGCCTTCATAATGAAATGAAGACCTGAAGAATGGTTAAACATAAGTGTTTTTATTCTAGCTTTGATAAAGAGTGGGCAGTTGTGGAGAAGTATAGGACAAAGGGTATGATGAGGTAAGTGTAGTAAACTGGGGGAAACTTGGCAAGCTGTGTTTGTTCAGATTCTTCTTGGTGACCCTTCATCCTGGAGATAACGATGCTTCTTTCCTCTGGGTACAGAGGAAAGATCTGCTTCAGGGGAGGAGGGCTGGGGAAGGCCAGAGAGATCTTCCTGCTTCTGCAGTTTGGGCAGATTCCTTCAGTTTAAAATATTCTGTATGCTGAGGTGCCATATTTTGGGCTACTGTGTTCTGAACCTCATCAGCTGGTTGTTAAACACAGCTGTTATTAAATATTAAATTATATAAAATTACTACTAAACTATATTTTGAAAGGTAATAGATATTAAAAAAGCTTCCCTTCCTAATTCCGTTACTACCTTTGCCACGGTCTATATTCTTGCAGTTATGTCTGTAGTGTGCGGGTGATGGAAATGACACCACATTGGGCGTCTGAAATTGACTGTGGTGGGAGTGTTTACACCACAGAAATTGCAGCCATTAGACATCAGGCCTTGTTTTGGTTTGATTTTTAAAGTAGCGCTGTTTGTTAACTATCTGCAGCCCACGACTGGATGTGGTGGACAAGTGCAGAGACTGGCCCCAAACCAAGTGTTAGCAGTTAGTCCACAAGAACAGGAGAAAAGGCAGGGCAAATGGACAGGTGGGAAGATATGATAGAGAGGTGTTTCCTATTACTAAATGAAAAAGGAAGCTACATAATCACTTGAGAATGAAGCTGGGGAGGGAGGTGTTAGAGGCTTGAAGAGAGAGGAGCCCGGGACACAAAGTGGATTAGAAAATTGCAGGGTTTTTGTTTATGGTCTAAGTGCCACTGAAAAGGCTCCTTGAGGTTGGTTACAAATCTAAATAGAAGTCTGGGTGTATACTTTTCCTCCAGGCTCTCTCAGTGGTAAGGCAGTGAGTAAGTGGAGAGATGGATTTATTCAAGGTTTTGCCAGATCAGAAGCAGAAGATATTAAGAAGAGGTGGCAAGAATACACAGAAGAACTTTACAAAAAAGATCTTCACGACCCAGATAATCACGATGATGTGATCACTCACTTAGGGCCAGACATCCTGGAATGTGAAGTCAGGGAGCCTTAGGAAGCATCGCTACAAACAAAGCTAGTGGAGGTGATGGAATTCCAATTGAGCTATTTCAAATCCTGAAAGATGATGCTGTGAAAATGCTACACTCAATATGCCAGCAAATTTGGAAAACTCAGCAATGGCCACGGGACTGGAAAAGGTCAGTTTTCATTCCAATCCCAAAGAAAGGCAATACCAAAGAATGCTCAAGCTACTGCACAATTGCACTTATCTCCAGGGACGGGGGAGACTGGTGGGCTGCCGTCTATGGGGTTGCACAGGGTCGGACATGACTGAAGTGACTTAGCAGCAGCACACACTAATAAAGTAATGCTCAAAATTCTCCAAGCCAGGCTTCAGCAATACGTGAACCATGAACTTCCAGATGTTCAATCTGGATTTAGAAAAGGCAGAGGAACCAGAGATCAAATTGCTAACATCCGCTGGATCATTGAAAAAGCAAGAGAATTCCAGAAAAACATCTATTTCTGCTTTATTGACTATGCCAAAGCCTTAACTGTGTGGATCACAATAAACTGTGGAAAATTCCGAAAGAGATGGGAATACCAGACCACCTGATCTGCCTCCTGAGAAATCTGCATGCAGGTCAGGAAGCAACAGTTAGAACTGGACATGGAACAACCGACTGGTTCCAAATAGGAAAAGGAGTACGTCAAGGCTGTATATTGTCACTCTGCTTATTTAACTTCTATGCAGAGTACATCATGAAAATTGCTGGGCTGGAGGAAGCACAAGCTGGAATCAAGATTGCCAGGAGAAATATCAGTCACCTCAGATATGCAGATGACACCACCCTTATGGCAGAAATTGAAGAGGAACTAAAGAGCCTCTTGAGAGTTTGAGTTTGAGTGAAGTCGCTCAGTCGTGTCCGACTCTTTGCGACCCATGGACTGTAGTCTACCAGGCTTCTCTGTCCATGGGATTCTGTAGGCAAGAATACTGGAGTGGGTTACCATTTCCTTTTCCAGGGGATCTTCCCGACCCAGGGATCAAACCCGGGTCTCCCGCATTGGAGGCAGACCCTTTAACCTCTGAGCCACCAGGGAAGCCCAATGAAAGTGAAAGAGGAGAGTGAAAAAGTTGGCTTAAAGCTCAACATTCAGAAAACGAAGATCATGGCATCTGGTCCCATCACTTCATGGGAAATAGATGGGGAAACAGTGGCTGACTTTATCTTTGGGGGCTCCAAAATCACTGCAGATGGTGATTGCAGCCATGAACTTAAAAGATGCTTACTCTTTGGAAGGAAAGTTATGACCAACCTAGATAGCATATTCAAAAGCAGAGACATTACTTTGCCAACAAAGGTCTGCCTAGTCAAGGCTATGGTTTTTCCAGTAGTCATGTATGGATGTGAGAGTTGGACCATAAGGAAAGCTGAGGGCAGAAGAATTGATGCTTTTGAACTGCGGTGTTGGAGAAGACTCTTGAGAGTCCCTTGGACTGCAAGGAGATCCAACCAGTCCATCCTAAAGGAGATCAGTCCTGGGTGTTCATCGGAAGGACTGATGCTGAAGCTGAAGCTCCAATAGTTTGGCCTGCTGTGAAGAGCTGACTCGTTGGAAAAGACCCTGATGCTGGGAAAGATTGAAAGCAGGAGGAGAAGGTGACAACAGAGGATGAGATGGTTGGATGGCATCACTGACTCGATGGATGTGAGTCTGAGTGAACTCCGGGAGTTGGTGATGGACAGGGAGGCCTGGTGTGCTGTGGTTCATGGGGTTGCAAAGAGTCGGACATGACTGAGCGACTGATCTGAACTGAACTGAACTTGCCAGATCAGTGTGTCAGGGGTAAGCAAGATTACACAATTATAATGTAAAAGTCGCTACCTCAGAGACCTCTCTGATTCATCCTAGCTAAAATTATGTCACCTGTAACCTTGACCTATTATCTTCTTTCTTTTTCTGTTTGTTGCTGTTGTTCAGTCGCTGAGTCGTATCAGACTCTGCCACCCCATGAACTGCATGCCATGCAGCATGCCAGGCTTTCCTGTCCATTACTGTCTCCTGGAGTTTGCTCACACTCATGTCCATTGAGTCGGTGATGCCATCCAACAATCTATTTTATTTACTGGGTGTTAAATCATCTGATTGACTCATCCCACATGACAGAAGGGACTGTGCTTTCCTTACTGCACTGTGCTTCGCACATAGTAGGTGATCAGAAATTCATATGTTAAATAAGGTATTGGATTAATGGATTCACTGGCTTGTTTCTGTAAAATCTGTACAGTCGAGTGAAGACCATTCAAAATTCTTTTTGTATCCCTTGTTTCCTCCTCCCATGGTGTTTAACCTTTCATAAGTGTAGGAATTTCTTTATGGAGTCACATGCAGATACAGGCAATTTTTAAGTACTTGAGACGCAACCTAGAGCCTCAGAGGCAACTGCCCAGGTCCTGTGAGGAATGCAGTCGTTGGCCTCTGCCACACTGAGCTGGGCAACACTGAGGAGGGTTATATCACAGTCCCTAAACTCGGAGGGAGGGTAGTTTATGTATTTATTACATCTTTTTAGTGCTGCCAGTAGCGGCTTAAGTAAGGCTCCAGGCGAGGTGATGACAAAAACCCCAGCTGCAAGGTTCAAGACTCCCCAGCTCTGAGGTGGAACCTTGGGTCCGCAGAGGTGCGCGGGCGAGGCCGTGGGGGCGTGGCGAGGCCATGGGGCGTGGCGTGGGGTGGGCGAGGTGTGATCGGACCGGGGAAGGGCGGAGCCGGAGCCAGGGCGGGGCGGGGCCGCTTCTGACGCCTCCAGTCGACACCGCCCGGGGGCCCAGCACCTCCCTCGCCAGCAGCCCAGACTGGCGGAAGTGGACGGGGAAGGGAAAGTGGGTGTGCCAACTGTCTGTTTTTCCGAGTGGACAATAAAGTTTCGAAAGTTTGAAAAAGGAAGAGAAAAAATCCCCACGCCCCTTAGGCTTCCCGGGCTTGGACGCCTGCGGCCGGGCTCAGACGGAGCTCTAGCGGTAGTGTGCTGGCGGAGGCGTGGTTGGCGCGCCGGGATGGGGGTCACCGTGGACGTGCACGAGGTGTTCAAGTACCCCTTCGAGCAGGTGGTCGCCAGCTTCCTTCGAAAGGTATTCCGCCCGCTCGGTCTCGGCCGGGGCTCGCGTCTTCCCGCGCTGCCCCTGTGGCCAGGCCGTCTGCACTCCAGGCAGCATCGTCCGAAGTTCCCCTCCTCCGTTCGGCTCCCTGCTGCCCGCGCGGAGGTCCGGATCCAGCTGCGGGCTTTGCCTCTGGGATGTGCCAGGCGAGGGCGGGGGTGGATTTCCTCAAAGGCTCCCCCTCCAGGATGAGGGAAAGGCTCGGTGCTTGGCATCACGTTCACACCCTGCCGCAGCTGGAGGGAGAGACGCGGGGAGCCCAGATTCTTGACCCCGTTGAAGTTGCACAGGGCTTTTCGATGTCTCCAGTAAATACATCATTTACTGAGTCAAAGCTAGTGGGGGCCGTTGATGCCGCCATCCTAGTTTACTCAGCACTGTCGTTCTACCACGTCACCCCTTTCTCTTTTATTAACAGCTGTGGGACTTTGGGCGCCTCCATGCCTTAGTTTTGTAATCTGTAAAATGGGAAAAATAATAGTACCAACTTAGGAGTGGTGAGTATTCAAGTGAAATACTTCCTACAGAGTGCTTATCACAGTGACTGATACTTGCCTAGTAAATTCTTTGAAAGGTTATGGTTATTCGCGCTACTGTAACTGTCCCCTCTAGTCTCAGTAGTCAGTGGCCCTCTTTATCTCAAGGGCTTTTCTTGGAACTGTGGCTTGTAACGGTGGAATAGGAAATTCTTTGAAAAATCAAGCATCCAGACCTAGGATATGGGACCCCTGGGTTCTAGTCTGGTTTTACTTTTAGTTAGTTCGCTTGATGACGTTGGTCAAGGGTCCTCTTCTCTCTTGAGGCTTCAGTTTCTTCGTCTATTAAAAGAGAAAAGCACAGCCTAAGAGTTGAGAATTAGATTTTTATTGGACAGACTTGCTGAGTACTTAAGCCTGGATATAGTCGCTCAGATAGCTCTGAGGGATTGGCCAGAAGAGGTTAGGGAGGAGCCAGAATATATAAGTTCAAACAAAGAAAAAGATAGTTGACTGTCCAAAGATTACTGCTATTGAAAGAAAACCAGACATCTAAAGTTAATGGAATTAATGCTTTTCTGTGTATGGAATAATTCAAGAATCTGGACTCAATTGAAATTCCTTTGATAGGCTCCTTAACTGTCTAGGGTCTTTATCCTGTTTTTTCTCTGTCCTGAATGCCCTCAGGGAGTACCCTCAGGGATGGCCTCAGAGGCTGAAGGATTTTTATGCCACAACATTGTGTGTTTACTGAAATGGCAGGTGACATTCTTTGTCCACAGATGAGAGTGTTATATCAGAAGATCTTTCAGCTTACACATCTTAAGGAAGATTTGCAAGAATTGTATTTTATCTTGGGCAGCCGCCACTGACACTACTCTCTGGAAGCCTGGAGATGGGTTTTTAAATATTAAAAAAAAAAAATTACTTGACTGCATCCAGTCATAGTTGTGGCCTGTGGGATCCTTTTCTTTTTAGTTGCGGCATGTGAGGTCTAGTTCCCTGACCAGGGAAGGAACCCAGGGCCCCTGCATTGGGAGCCTAGAGTCTGAGCCACTGGACCACTAGGGAAGTTCCTGGAGATGTATATTTTTTTAAAAGAGATAAGACCTGACCTCCATTAGAAGAGGTCATACTGTTGGGGGCCCAGATCACAGAGGAGTGAGTGGGACCCTGGTTATGATGGGGTTGCTATGGAGGCCTTTTGGGGGTGGAATGCCAGCTTGTTGACATTGTTAATTGATCTCATATCTAAAATAGTACCTGGCACTTCCTAGGTTCTCAGTATACATCTGATGAGTGATGAATGAATAAACAAATATTTATTGATCTGATGTAGACTTTGCCTTAGACTAGGATTCTGGGCCCTAAAGAGAAAAAGCCACCACCCATTTTTTGTTAGGACTGGCGGTTTGAAATGTGAGTTCTCCAATGCCACTGCTCCTTTGGAAAGCCTTTCTGGGTTGTCCCCATCACAAGGTAATCTCTGCTTTGTCAGAGCTGGAGGGACAGGTTGGGCCTCAGTGACCATCTTTGACAGTGTTGGATAGTTCTGCATGTGTCTTTTTCCTCATTAGACTCTAATAAGCTTCCTCGGGGTAGGAAGCTTATTAGTGGAAGGAAGCTTACTGCAGAAGCACTTAGCACAGGGCCAGACTCATTTAGAGAATACTTGGCATGAGTCAGGCTTCTGGGCTAAATGCTTCTCTTGCATTCAGCAGGTGTTTAAAGACACTTTTCTTCTGGGTGGCAGGCTCTGTTCTGGGTATGGGGCACCATAGACAGACCCTCTTCTCAGGGAGCTGATGGTCTCTAGTGGGTGTGACTAACACGAATAAATGATTAACAAGCGAACAGATAACTCCAGCTGATGATGTGTGTTTACACAGGGAAAGTACACCGGTGTTGTGAAGTTTGGAGAGTGCCATTAGGGAAGGCTTCCTCGAGAAAGTGGCGTTTGTGAAGTTATGGCCAAGGCATGAGAGGAGTTTCCTAGTTTCCTAGGGGTAGGGGGAGAAAGTGCTTCCCTACATTACCCTGTTTATTCCTCCCAGCAGCTTCTGGAAGTAGTTATGGTTGACTTCCATTCCATTGTCTGGAAAAGGTGAGGTTCAGAAGAGTTTAAGTAACTTTTTCAAGTTCTTGTAGCTAGCAAGTGGGAGAACCAGGATTTCAACACATCTGAATCCAAGCCCATACCGCTAATCACTAGACTGAGCTACCTTGCACATAGTAGGTACTCAGATAATCATTGAGGGAATACAGTGTTGCAGACTCAGCTTTGCTGTGCCCTGTATCCAGTCACAGTTTCTCTTTGCCTGCAATCTGCACTCAGGGTTTATTCATCTCTGTGGACCCCTTATGCTTGGTTTAAGGGTATAGCTTTGAAGATAAGAGGGGGAGAAAATACATTGTTTCAGTTATCTCTTTGTTGTTGTTTGGTCAAATATGTCCTAGTCCTACTCTTTGTGACCCCATGGACTGCAGCACGCCAGGCTTCCATGTCCCTCACCATCTCCCAGAGTTTGCTCAAACTTATGTCCATCAAGTCAGTGATGTCATCCAACCATCTCATCCCCTTCTCCTGCTGCCCTCAATCGTTCCCAGCATCAGGGTCTCTTCCAGTGAGTCAGCTCTTCTAATCAGATGGCCAAAGTATTGGAGCTTCAGCTTCAGCATCAGTGAATATTCAGGGTTGCTTTCTTTTAGATTGACTGGTTTGATCTCCTTGCTGTCCAAGGGACTCTCAAGAGTCTTCTCCAGCACCACAGGTTGAAAGCATCAATTCTTTGGTGGTCTGCCTTCTTTATGGTCTGACGTTCACATCTGTACATGACACTGGAAAAAACATAGCTTTGACCATATGCACTTTTAGTGGCAAAGTGATGTCTCTGCTTTTTAATATGCTGTCTAGGTTTGTCATAGCTTTTCTTCCAAGGAGCAAGCATCTTTTAATTTCATGGCTGCAGTCATCATTCGCAGTGATTTGGGAGCCCACAAAAATAAAATCTGTCACTGCATTTTTTTCCCCATCTGTTTGCCATGAAGTGATGGGACTGGATGCCATGATCTTAGTTTTTTGAATTTTGAGTTTTAAACTGGCTTTTTTACTCTCCTCTTTTACTTTCAAGAGGCTCTTTAGTTTCTCATTACTTTCTGCCATTAGAATGGTATCACCTGCATATCTGAGGTTGTTGATATTCCTCCTGGCAATCTTGATTCCAGCTTGTGCTTCATCCAGCCTGGCATTTTGCATGCTGTACTCTGCATAGATTTTAAACAAGCAGGGTGACGATATACAGCCTTGTTGTACTTCTTTCCCAATTTTGAACCAGTCAGTTGTTCCATGTCTGGTTTTAACTGTTGCTTCTTGCGATTATCTCTTGCTGTGTAACCAATCACCCTAAAATGTTTTATTGGCCTAAACCAATGGTAAGCTTTCAATTCTCACGTTTCTATGTTTTTGTGGATTGACTGGGCTCAGGTGGGTGGTTTCTAGGTGCCTTGTGTTGTAGCTGTGGTCACTTAATCTAGCTGGGTTCAGTTAAGATCTGGAAGGATTCTGTTTTAAAATTAATTAATTTGTTTATTTTTGGCTGTGCGGGGTTTTCATTGCTGTGCTCAGACTTTCTCTAGTTGCATTGATGGGCTTCTCATTTGGGCTTCTCTTGTTTCGGAGGACAACTCAGAGTCTTAACCACTGGACCCCCAGGCGAGTCCTGGAAAGAATTCTTATAAAATACTTAGCAAAGTGCCTGGCACATAGTAAATAAAGACTGAGGAAGATATTTGAAAGGTAAGGCCAGGCGAAGAGGAGAAGAGCACCTGTAGAAAAGAACACCCATCTAGAGATGGGTCAGTGCGCTTCTAGCACAGTGGACACTACATTCTTCTAGTCACAAAGCAGTCCTTCCAGAGATCCCTGGATGGGGTTATGTGACTGTCTCTAGGAAGTAGGAAATTCGTTTGCTGTGAGAATTTTTACCTTCATTTAAAGTCATGAGCTGGAAGTCAGTAGACCTGGATTCCAGTCATTGTGCTTCCTTCAATACGAGCAGTTTTGGGGTGGCCTTGGGAAAGAGTTTCCACCATTCTATACTGTGCCCTTGTGCAAATTAGAAAGAGGCATCATTGCAGTGGTTTACCCCATAAGCTCGCAGTAAATGGGACTAGTGGGAAGTATATGGGGCTGTTAATGCACGTTAGAAAAAAGTGCTCCTTCTTCTGTGTGGTTGTAGCCCTGTGCTCACTGGCCTGCTTGGCTGGAAAACCTTGTGCAGTGAGCAACATGCACAACTGTGTGAGTCAACCCTACTGTCTTAATTTCTTATATGTGAAATGTTATGCTATGTACCCCACCAATCTCCCAGTATTTTTGTGAGAATCAAATGTCTAACAGTTGACAAGAATTTTTTTTAAGCATAAGGTAGTAAGAATGATCCTTTTGGTGTAATACAGTTTTCTTTTTCTTTTAGTCTTTATGTATTTTTTGATTCAAAAGAAAGTGCTTGGCAGAAGGGACAATCATCTGAGGATCTCTGGGAAGCATTTAATCTGATTTTGCACAATGGTATGTTTGAAGGCGCTACCGCAGTGAGGAAATTCTATTTTAAACGGAGTTGACTGATCTCTGGCTTTTGGTATGTTAGAGCTTGCTTTCCAAGTTATAATATCCTACTATTTTTAAAACCTTAGGAATGTTTGCTCTTCTTGCACCTGCCTGTTGGATACCACAGGCAATATATTAGCTACATGCTTTCAAAGTTAAGTGGCACCTTGAAAACAAACACCTCGATACTCTTTGTTTGTGGAGTGTAATATGTCTCAATGAACTCTTCATGGAGGAATGCTGTGAAAACCAAAATGGTTTATTCATCAGATGCTAAACTGTGCTTTCTGTGAACTACAGTGTCAATGCTCTTGACAGTGTGTTTTGGTTTGTTTCTTTGTATGACTCTCAGCTTTGCACTTCTCATCATTTACAGCTGCTTCCTTTCTTTTACTTAAAACACCCAGTAACAGCACACTACTGTATAGGCAGATATGGCAGCTGCTAGGCTGCCCCAGCTTTGAAACCTCATGTGGGCTCTTTCATGGGCTTGCCTTGCATGGTGAACTGGATTCCTATATTTTTTAAAAGTTTTTTTCTAAAAGATGTCCTAAATTTTGTCTACTTGGAATTGAAAGTCATAAAGAAGGACTCAGAGAGCATTGATTGTGCCTGGATTTTTCTTGTTTATTCTCAAATGAAAGCAGAGAAGTTATGGTTTTTCTCGCCATCTAGTTGTTCAGGTTCATTGTCTGTGTTTCTTTTCTGTTTAATTGTTTGGCCATGTGGCATATGGGATCTTAATAGTTCCTGGACCAGGGGTGGAACCTTCACCCCTCTGAATCGGAAGTGTGGAGTCTTAACCACTGAACTGCCAAGGAAGCCCTTCAGGTTGATTTTCTTGTTACGCTATAGGCAAAAAAGAGCCATTGTGAATAGAGTATAAGCTTCATGCGTGGAGGTTTTATCATCTGTTCTTGATGTATCTCAAATATCCAAAGAGATCCTGCAACATAGTAGATAGTCAGCAAATCCTTACTGAATGAATGAGAGAAATATTCTCTTCTGGGATTTAGCCTTATGCAATTTCAGGCTGAAGTTGGTGTGCGATTCAGTAGCATGTCCTTACTTTGGGAACTGTAACAAAATGGACAGAGTAAAATAATTTCTTTGCTTCAACACAGTGGCTTCAGGTTTTATTTATTCTAGCCAGGATCCTGATGTTCTGAACAAAATGGTTTGAATGTTTACCCTTAAACTCATAAAGGAGATTTATGAATGGCTATTTCCATTTAGAGTAGAAAGTTGATTGGGTAATTAATAATGTTTCCATTTCTGATCCTGTCTTTTCTCCCTTGCAAATCTGGCACTTAAATGTGTGGAACATCTCTCTGTGCAGAGTTCCTGAAATATTTGAGGTGGACCTGTATTTCCAAAATAAGTGATCTGACAAATGACAGGCCTGGGTTAACATGTGGTTATTTATCTTTTGGTTCACACTGTGATAGTCCTTCTTCGCTTTTAACTTCCTCTCCTCAATTCTGTTAGAAAAGTAAGCACAACAGGAAGGAGAAGTTACAGAAAGGAAGAGCATGGGCTCTGACATCAGCTGGGGTCCGCGAGCTTGTAGTCGTGAATTTGGTTAAGTAAGTTCACTTTTCTATGCCTCAGTTTCCTCATCTGCAAAATAATAATAATAATATCTTCTGGAGTCATTGGGAGGAAGTAAGTTAGATAATGAACACAGTGCATACAATATTCATAGTTTAAAGTAGCCACATGGTAGGTGCCACACAGTATCTCTGCAGAGATATTTACTAACTTGGAATAATAAAAGGGAGAAAGTGGAAGTGTTCAGTCATTCAGTCATGTCCGACTTTTTGTGACCCCATGGACTGGAGCCCACCAGGTTCCTCTGTCCATGAAATTCTCCAGGCAAGAATACTGGAGTGGGTTGCCATTTCCTTCTCCAGGAGATCTTCACAACGCAAGGATTGAGCCTGGGTCTCCCACATTGCAGGCAGACTCTTTACTGAGTGAGCCACCAGGGAAGTCAGTAGTGAGCATGAATAAAGGTGTGCACTTGAATTATGATTAATTTTTAAATTGGCATTTAAATGGTATCAAAGCATACTTGGTAAGTCACCTAGTAGAGATTATGGCTTAATCAGTGCCTGAAAGATAGGAGATTTTTAACTGTCAACTAATAGTTAAACATTCTTTATATGTTTTCTAATAGAAATTCACAATGGATCTGTGTATCATTTGGCTTCTGGGAGATGAAAAGCTAAGTAAAACATAGCCCTGGCCTCAAGGAGCTTACTGTTACAGGGGATAAAGGGAGATAAGTTATTTTGTATTTTTTGTGATAAGTGCCTTCTTAAGGGCATATCACAGACATACCCTGTAGGGCAAGATTGATGTTTAATTACAAATCTACAAGAGCTTTTAGAGTACAGAGTACTCTCTGCTCCACTGTGGTGCTTTCCTTCATGCTTGTGGGCAGGAAATTATCTGGGAGTACTCATACAAATTATGAATTTGTTAAAACATGAGCTTGTAAGGTTTTACTAATCTAGAAATATAAGAAACATCTTCTATTAATTTTTGAACAATCTTTTAAATATATCTGGATTGCAAATGGATACTAATAATATACTTAATATCACACCACAGTAAATTACAAGATAAAGACTGAAGTCTTGAAAGGAAGTTTTCAGAAATATTGATTCTTTTTGTAGTAGCAAACCAGTAAGGTGCCCAGTGTTACACTTTACATAAAGTTATTTCCTTGAATTCCTATAACAGCTCTTTGAGGTATGGACTTTTTGTTTTGTTTCATTTTTTAATTTCACAGATGAAGAAACGAAGGCAGACTGAGATAAAATAATTTTTCTGAGATTCCCATAGGTGGGCTTCAACTCAGGTCTCTTGGATTCTAAAATCCTTTCTGTTTTCCAGAGTGTCTTTATTTTAATTTTGTTTGTTTCTTAAGCTTTCATCAGCTTACAAAATGTTGCAGAACCAGAAATTTCCAGTATCCTTAACTTCCCCAAACTACTGTATAGTTTATAAATTGAGGGAATTATCACTGATACCATGTTAACTCTTATAACAGACATTATTCAAATATTGGCACTTGTTTACTAATATTTTTTTTTCAGTATAGGATTCAATCCTACGCTGTGGGATCTAGGATCCCACATTGCGTTTAGTTGTGTCTTTGACTCCTCCTCAGTTCCTGAGTGCTTTCCTGAATCATGGTTGCTTTCGAACAGTACCTATCATTTTGTAGACATTGTATCTCTAAATGCGCTGGGTTTGTGTATGCCTCTAATGTTTAGGGAAGAGGATTTTCCTTTGTACAATTGTATAAACGATTCTTTCTAAAGAATTTCACTATGTCGTTGCCCATCACTGGGACATTTTGGCATGAATGAGGGTGGCTGGCCATTGTTTAGAATCAGAACTTGTCCTACCAGGAGGGCCTTTGAGGATCATCTGGTGGTCCATCGGCCGGTGTTCACAGGTGACAGCATCGCGGTCTGCAGGTCCTGGCTTCTTGTCCTTTGTTCTTTCTACTTCATCCTCCTACTGAAAAGGCCAGTGAACAACCATTTGAAATGTCTGTTGACTTCACTATGTGTAGTCTTTGATATTGACGTTTTGATTAATCACTTGATCTTGGTATTTTATGATATTTTGTTTTACAATCAACTGTGCTTTTCTTCTAAGATAGACTGTTGCATGTAGCTCGTAAAGGGAGTTTGGCACAGCCCATGGTGATTTCTTTGTGTAACTAAACGCCAAATCTCTTTCAGCAGCTCTATCCCTCTGCATGCATGCATTTGGCAGCAGCCTGGGTAGTAAAGATTCCCTTAATGCTTATAAAAGTAATATGTTAACATCCCAGACTGATTTTAGGTCCCTATGGCCTTCTTTGCAGGACTAATACAGATATATCAGCTAACTGCTTCCTTGTGCTTGTGCTATCTTGGATAATGCTGTTTGCAAGTTGGTAAACAATGGCTCCTTTGGAGGTCATTGACTTTTTTTGGTGTGAGTTTTATAAAAGGCAGGCACTGACTTCTGACTTTTGGGGGAAGTTGGCATTTTATTTAGATATTTATTAAGAAAATTTTTTGGCTGAGCTGAGTCTTTGTTGCAGCATGTAGGCTCCCTCTAGCTATGGCCTGCCGGCTTACTTGCCTGGTGCCATGTGGGATCTTAGTCCCCTGGCAAGGGATCGAACTCATGTTCCCTGCATTGGAAGGCAGATTCTTAATTTGGACCACTAGGGAAGTCCCGAAAGTTGATATTGTAATAGCTCCACTCTCTTAAGAGTGAGCTTTATGGAAGCTTATTATATTTCTCCCTCATGTAAATAAGAAAGGTAAATATACCCTATCTTCATGAATCTACTCCCAGAAGTATATTGACTGTTGTTCCTGTAGTTAGATACTCTTTCTTTGCCTCTCACTCTTTATAGTTAAGTGTTTGTTTTAATGTTTGTTGTGTTTTTTACCTCTTATTTTGCAGTTTTTGGCTTCTTGCCTTTTAATATGTAAAAACAAATGAAAGCAAAGTATATGACAATGTAGGAGAAGTCTGCATTTTACCCTTGTTAGACTTCAGTTCAGTTCAGTTCAGTCGCTCAGTTGTGTCCGACTCTTTGTGACCCCATGAACTGCAGCACGCCAGGCCTCCCTGTCCATCACCATCTTGCGGAGTTCACTCAGACTCATGTCCATCGAGTCCGTGATGCTATCCAGCCATCTCATCCTCTGTCGTCCCCTTCTCCTCCTCCCCCGATCCCTCCCAGCATCAGAGTCTTGACTTACATACATATAATATAAGCAATGATATTTGCAATACATTTATATCTTAAGAAAAAGTAAGGACTAGTTTATATATTCTGTGAAGAAAGTAAAAATTGTAAGGAAATTCAAAATGATCTCAAATATACCTTGAAAAATCCCTCGTGTCACCCAGAGAGTTTGGCAAATGTGCAAATCTCTGTGTGGTAGTTCTTAGCCACTGCAGTCTGTGGTCCATTGGATGTACCAGGTCCAAGGACGGTAAGGGTTCTTGGCTGATATCTGGGTCATCAGACCGCTTTGCTTCCATGAATGTCAGTGTGAAGTAGAAACCGGAAGATCCCAGGGTTGCCCCGCACATGTTCAGGCTTTATGCCGTTATGGTTTTTTGTTTGTTTGTTTCTGTTTTATTTTAAAGATTCTTTTTTTTTTTAAATGTGAACCACTTATTTTCAAGCCTTTATTGAATTTGTAACAATACTGCTTCTGTTTTTTGGCTGTGAATCATGTGGGATCTTAGTTCCCTGACCGGGGATCGAACAAGCACCCCCTGCCTTGGAGAGCAAAGTCTTTGCCGTTGGACTTTCAGAGAAGTCCCATATGCCATTATGTTTTCAACATGAGACTCCTTATCTTAATGCATTTTAATAGATCTACTTGTTTTGAGGAGGATGAAATGAGGTATAATACATATGGCAACCTCTGCATAGATAAGAGATGCTCAGTAAGTCTTTGGTGCGCTCGGTCACGAGCTAGCTTGATCCTTTCCACTGTCACACCGTGCTTGTAGAGGTGTCCAGAGAAACCTGGTCACCTGCTTCCTGTCTTCCCAAATTGGTATTCCTGGTGGTGACCTGCTCTGAGCTGGCTTCCCTCTCTGGGTCCTTTGTTATCTGACTTCAGATAAATGTTTGTGAGTTAAATCATGAATGTTCAAGTTACCACAAGATAGTGTCAGATCATTTCAAGTGATGCCAGGTAGGGGGAGCCTCAGCACAATAAATCTTTAAAGAAACTTAAAATATATGCCTTTCATGTCACAGTATTTAGCTTTTGTCAATAGACCTCTGATTTCTTTTCCCATTCTCCTATGAAAGGGAACTTGAGGCTCCATATCTATTCAACTGCAAAAGTAGTTGCACAGGAAAATGACCTGAGACTTGTAAATGAGTTTACTGAAGTGAATAGTCTGGGGCTTCTTGTGTTTGACTGAGACAACTTCCATATTACTTTGTAATTTATAAGAATTGTCTAGTTAGTGACCCTTAAGCATTTTACCTAGGGGAGGGCGTGGCTACCTACTCCAGTGTTCTTGCCTGGAGAATCCCTATGGACAGAGGAACCTGGTGGGCTACAGTCCATGGGGTAGTATAGAGTTGGACATGACCCGAAGTGACTAAGCATAAATATTTTACAATGGCCCCTCTTCATAATTCCCATCCTATTATCCCTTAGTCTGATTTATTTTCTCATTATTTTATTTATTTTTCTAACATGTAAATTTTCTAAGAATCTACGGTTTTGTTTGTTTTATTCCTTTATCCTTAGTTCATGGAAGAGTGCCTGCATAGTCAAGAAAATTGTTAAATGAAGAATATTTTTGCTATTATTTAAATTGAGAAGGCAATGGCAACCCACTCCAGTATTCTTGCCTGGAGAATCCCAGGGACGGGGGAGCCTGGTGGGCTGCCGTCTCGGGTCGCACAGAGTTGGACACAACCGAAGTGACTTAGCAGCAGCAAACCGATACCCTTTACCTTAGGGGATTCCCTGGTGGCTCAGACAGTAAAGCGTCTGCCTGCAGTGCAAGAGACCTGGGTTCGATCCCTGGGTTGGGAAGATCCCCTGGAGAAGGAAATGGCAACCCACTCCAGTACTCTCGCCTAGAAAATTCCATGGATGGAGGAGCCTGGTGGGCTACAGTCCATGGGGTCGCAAAGAGTCAGACACGACTGAGCAACTTCACCTTTACCTTAATAAGCAAATATTAAAGTTATAGAAAAGCATAAATAGAGCATTTGAGTTTGTTGTTGTTCATTCGCTCAGTCGTGTCTGACTCTTTGCAACCCCACGGATTGCAGCACAGCAGGCTTCCCTGTCCTCCACTATCTCCTGGAATTTGCTCAGACTCATGTCTGTTGAGTCAGTGATGCTGTCTAACCCTCTCATCGTCTTCTGCCCCTTCTGCTTTTACCTTTAATCTTTCCTAGCATCAGGGTCTCAAAAAGTCGGCTCTTCTTTGAGTTTGTAGTCTTTAGGAATTTCATTGCTAATTTTGTGCAGTAACCAGAACTTGGGAAATTTTTATCATGAGCCTTCTCTGGTGATTACATTTACAGCTTCTTTTGTAATTTAGTTCAGCCCTCTTCCTGCTATTTACAGTGTATTTCTAATATTCATCAGTCAGGGTATATTGATGAATATAAGACAATGTGTAAACTAGAATTAGAATAGAGGCAGTATTCTCATGCTTTGATTTTACCTTAGTAGAAAAGTTCTGATGTATACATACACACACACTTAAAAATTAAGGGCATCTGTGTGAGTCTCAGATATCTTGCTAACTTCAAGGGTGTTGGTGAGGCCCCCTTCCTGAGAAACACAATAGTTAAACCTGATCCCTGTGGTGAACATTATCTTCAAAAAAACACTGAAAGTTAAACTTCAAGGAAACAGGCATCGTAGTTTTGAGCATTTTTTTTTTCCTGTGGCAAACATGAATGAATGAATGAATAGATAAATATTTAAAAAGCCATGTTGGGGAATTCCTTGGTTGTCCAGTGGTTAGAACTTGATGCTTTCAGTGCCAGGGTTGGGTTTGATCCTTGGTCACAGAACTAAGATACTGAAAGTCTTGCGGTGTGGCCTCCCCCTAACCCTCCCAACCCCCCCTCCCCCGGCCCAGAAAAAGTGTTGTTGATTAGTTCTCAAGATTGCAGTTCTCCGGATGGAAGTGTGACTGGCAGAGTTTACGGCCTGAGGTCTGGTTTGGCTCTGAGGATGCTGAGAATGGAGCCCACTGCCCTCTTCATAAACTGGTGCCCTTGGTCCCTGAAGGGGGTAAGGTTTAGTTTCCACATCGATCCTGAAGGTCAGTGAGGTTTATCTTCTAGATGGTTCGTTCATTCAGCAGATATTCATTGAGTGCCTACTGCGTGCCAGGCACTGCTAGGTGGTGGAGGTAGAGAAGCCCTGCTCTTTCAGAGTCTGTATTCTAACCCCTCGTCTTTTGGGGCCACAGATATCTTTAAGAACGTGTGAAAGTGATGGACCCTTTTCCCTGAAAATCAGTCAACCTCTTATATGCACATACATACACACATGGATGCTCACAGGCACACAGCTGCTGCAGGGTTGGGGAGAACCCTGCTCACTGAATTTCCTTTATCATTTCCTGGGTTTAGAAGGCTTACAGCTCAAGCTTACCAAGTGGAGGGCCCTGTCTCCTACCCATGCCCGCACCTGTCTGCTGCTCTGGTCTCCCCCTCAGCACCTTATGCTGCTTTGGGTGAGACTTGCATGTGATTTTCCTTTTGGATTAGATCTCACGATGAAGCAGTATGCCTCTGGGAACAGAACCTGAGAGGCGCTTAGCAGGCCTGGTGGACAGCCTGCTTGTCCTACAGCTTTGAGGACTTCTACAGTCCGAGTCTCTTTTTTTGCATCTGAGGCATGGAAAGGGTGGGATTTGAGTGACTGAGATATTTGAAAATAGGTTAGGTGGGCAGGCCTTGAAGGCAAAGGAAAGTATCTGCGGCTAAATTAGAGTCTTGACGCTCATTAACTGATTTTAAGCAAATTACCTAGTTTATCCAAGTCTTACTTCTCACGGGTGGAAGGGAGAAAAAGAAAAATACCCCAGCATGTAACTCAAGGAATAGTTTTGAAAATTAAACTGAAATAATGTATTAAGCTGCTTAGGACAAAAATGGTAGCTATTATCAGCTCTTTTAACATCCACATTGTGTTTCAGGGGAATTTAATCCATGAATAAGGTATCCATTTTGCATTTTTTTCTTTATTGAAATATAGTTGATTTACAGTGCTGTGCCAGTTTCTGCTGTGCAGCACACTGATTCAGCCGTGCACATGTATACACTTATTTGTTGAGGACCTGGCATAGAATCCTGTGATTACATTCCTGTGATGCTGACCCAGCCCACCAGGCGACAGTAAAGGACAGTAGTGAAGGAACGCACTGTGTTTCAGGCCAGGTTTAATTCTGTGGCTCTGCTGTTAACCAGCTGGGTGACCTTAAGTTTTCTGATTTTCTTTAGCTTCCATTTAGTTTCCGAAAGACAGTGATATTCTGTGACCCAGTCACAACAGAGAGGCTGATTTTAAAAAAGATCATGCAAGTAAAGCGTTTAGCACAGTGCCTCATGCAAGGAATGCTCCTGAGTTATGTAAGGCTGGTTCAAGATCATAGTATTATTATTGTTGCTGTTTAGTGCTCAGTCATGTCTGACTCTTTGCGACCCCTTGGTCTGTCCACGGAATTCTCTAGGCAAGAGTACTGGAGTGGGTTGCCATTCCCTTCTCCAGGGGATGCCAGACTCTTTACCGTCTGCGCTACTAGGGAAGCCCAGTATTATTAAGCTTAACCTAACCTAACCTTCCCTTCAAAGACAGTTTCTCTAGATTTCATACAGGTACAATCGATAACAGCATCTCACTTATCTATTCTGAAATAGTAAAATTAAGAAATTTGATTGCAAACTGGCCTTAGAGATTGCTTGTGCATGTATGTGAAGTCACTTCAGTTGCATCAGACTCTGTGGCCCCATGGACTGTAGCCCACCAGGTTCTTCTGTCCATGGAATTCTTCAGACAAGAATACTGGAATGGGTATCCATTCACTTCTCCAGGTGATCTTCCCAACCCAGGGATCGAACTTGAGTCTCCTGGGTCTCCTGCATTGGCAAGCAGGTTCTATATCACTAGCGCCACCTGGGAAGGCCCTAGAGATTGCTTGGAAAAGATTTACAGTTCGTGCAAATAAGTGGTTGCTATAAAGTAATTCATTTTGCCAAAAAATGAATGGTAATTTTTGTGTGTTTTTATTTAGTATCCAAACCCCATGGATAAAAATGTCATCTCCGTAAAAATTGTGGAGGAAAGAAAAGGTAAGTATTACTGAGTTTTGTAAAGATGTGTGTCTGTGTGTGTGTCGCCTGTGATATTTTAAATATCTATTAACAGGTATAGCTCTGTATTCAAGGTGGCTGATCGGAAAGAGCACCCAGCCTTTCCAGCAACAGAAGACTTGCCGTTTATTCTTGTCATCTTCTCCATTAAGAGTTGATGACAAGCTGTGACAGTTAACATTTTTCAATACTTAATGTGTACCAGGCACTCTTATTTTTATTAACTTCATCCTCAGAACGATATAATTCCTTTTTAATGAATGAAGAAACCAAGGTATAGAGAGAGTAAGTAACTTAACTGAGGTTACATGGCTACGTCCTTTATATATTCACATATCATTTTATGACAAAATAGGTGTGACTAATAGCACACATATGAGATGTGACTGTAAAGTGATTGGATTATGGAGTCAGAACTGTGCTTAACAATATGGTTCAATATTGACTGGCTTGACAAATTATCTTTGTGTTGCCTGTTGTAAATAAAGTTTTATTGGCACCCAGCTATGCCCATTTTTTAATGTGTTATCTGTGCCTCTTTCCTTATCATAACAGTAGATTTGTAACAGACTGTATGGCTCACAAAACCTAACATATTTATTTATTATCTGGCACTTTACAGAAGGTGTTTATTGACTGCTGGACTGGAGTGTAGGGGTCTTTCCTGTTCTGTCATTCACATCTCTGGCAGAAGTGTTTTCACTCTCAGTGTTTGAACTCGAGAGTTGGGCAATGAAGGAAGCTATAATGGTACTCATTGTCAAAGTATAAACCTTTGGAGACAGCCAGGTCCGGTCTACCAGGGCTCTTGAACCTCTTCTAGGAAAACATGAGATGCTACTCTTCATTTCGTGACTCTGAGGCCTTCTCTCTGCTTGGTGAAGAGAGAACTATCTTTGTGAGGGTCTTTTCTGCATTTCTATAGCTCTATAAATACGATGGAAAATGATTTTCTCATGTACCTGCACTCATGGGAGAAAGGTTTTACATGGTATTAGAGAAGTTTGATTTCAGGTCCTGATTTCATTCCTATCTACATGACTTAACTTCTTGGAGGCTCTATGTCTTCATCTTTCAAATGGGAAAGTAATAACAAACAGTCTGTCTTTAGGTTGTTGAGAAGAATCAAGCAATAGAACAGCATGCATATTCCAAAGTGGTTAATTATAATTTCTGCCATTGACAGGGACATCTTCGCCTCCAGGAGTGGCTCATCCATTTTCTCTATGTGTGCTGCAGACTTTGGATGAGATGGCCAGAGGGTGCCAGTGGGCAGAGGAGATGAACCAGGGTCATCCTCCCAACAACTTCAGTGTTCAGGGTGTTTGCACCAAGGTTCAGGGCTGTTATAGTGTTATAGTCCAAGCTTTGAGAAACCATGAAGGAACTTGGCTGAGTTGTGTAATTCACAGAGCAAAAGACAACACTTCAGAGTTTATATTTTTCTCTGATTCGCTTTCCCTTTTTTCAACTCAAATTATCACATTTTTTTTAATGCCCTTAATGCTACTCGGTAAACTTTTTCCCAGAACAGAGTAGTTCCAGCCACAGAGAGTCTGCTTCCCTATGACAGAAGAGTGTGCCCAGTGTAATTAATAATAGGTTTAGATTCGTAGCCAGAAATTGGTGCTTGAAAACTCATTTGGTGCAGAAGGTGGCAGAATTAGATCCTCCATTGTTCTGTTAAAACATGTTAAACATTGGCTGTTGCTGAGCAGAAGGCTCATTGGCCGTGGCCACTGGAGTGTTGACATTGATAGCCCAGAGCAGTGAACAATTTGTGTCTTTTTAAAAGTCTCATTGGAGACTTCAGAAATGGACTTTCTTATTTTATTATTTTAAAACCTTTCTTTTGGCTGTACCCTGCAGCATGTTGGGCCTTAGTTTCCAGACCAGGGATGGAACCCGCACCGCCTGCATTGGCAGGAGTCATAGCCACTGGACTGCTGGGGAAGTCCCCATTTGCAGTTCTTTTGTCCTTGACTTTAGAATGTGCTTCGCTGGTGGCTCAGATGGGAAACAATCCGCCTGCAATGCAGGAGACCTGGGTTCGATCCCTGGGTCGGGGAGATTCCCTTGGAGGAGAGCATGGCAACCCATTCCAGTGTTCTTGCTTGGAGAACCCCATGGACAGAGGAGCCGGGTGGGTTCACAGATATTTGGAGGGATTTGGTCAAGGAAAGTGGTCAGGGAAGCTGGGTTTTGAGTTAAACATTTTCTTTAGGAATTCTCCATATAGAAAATTGAGATTGACATTAAACATTTTATTGACATTAAAATAAGAATACATTTCCTTCAGCTTTTTTTTTTTTTTTGAGTGTAAACATTTTCTGTTTCTAGATGTGTCAACAGGGATCATCTATAGAAAGAGGATTGCAGTCTGTCAGAATGTGGTTCCAGAAATTTTAAGGAAGGTAAACGCATTTCAAAATTTAATCAGATTTCGTGTAACACTGGGTGATTTTCAAACAGTCATGAAAAGAAATAGCATTTTCTGATGTAAAGAAGTGTTAGAAATTTCCCAGTTCTCCTGTTTCCTAGCCTTTCAAAGGAAGACATCTGTCTCCTCTCCAACCTCAGTTTTGATAGGTGCTACCAGAGATAGTGTTTTTTCCTGTATATTTTGCCTCTCTTTTGTGGAGGGCGCTTAGTGTACATAGAGATGGACTGCAATTATTTTAAAAGATACTTTGGCTATTTTGCATGAAGTGACCATCTTTTCTGATCTGTCCATGGTTAGATAACGACTCTTAGGTAAGAATGATCAGAACTGGGCAGGTGGTAAATATTTCATCTGATCTTCAATAAGGAAGAGAAAAGCTTCAGTTTCCATTTCACTGTCAGAGAGCATGGTTTTGGTAGTATAATGTTCTCAGCACCCTCTGTAAGTCTTTTTGTGTGTGTTTCTATAAAGTAATGGTGTTGATGATGAAATCTTCATGATAGCAAATTGTTTTTTCTCTTTGAAATCCTTAAGCACTCTGATGATTGCTGGAAAAAGGTGAGTGGAAAGTTTTAATCACATTGCTTTAACCATAGAGTGATTATGACAAAAATCCTTAGAATCATTAGGGAATACGAGGAGAACGTCTTGATGCACATTTTAAAACATGTTTCATGTGATCTTTTCAACCCGGAAGTGATTGTATGTGTGATGTAAAACCCAAGACTCCTGCCAGGTAGCTTGCAAATTGTTTAGCTGTGCTGTATATAGAAAACATGGCAGCTTCCATCACTTTCTAAACATGGATGAAGACTGTCACTTTCTTTACTGGAAAGAAGACTGATGTTACGGTGAAAATGAACTTTTATTTTCCGGATAGCAGTATATTGCAGTATATGCAGCAAATTATTGCTGGCTTTTTTCACAGAGTGTGCACCCTCCCTTTGCCCTGTATACACGCTTTGAATCTATTATTTAAAAAGGCATTCAACTTTGTCTTGTGTCTCTATTCTTAAATAATTTAAGGACACCTCTGACTTGTACGATTCTGCCTTTGTAGTTTTCCATGTTTCCTCCACCCAGGAAAGCATACATTTCTAGATATTGGACAGAGTTTAAAATGAAGAAAATATTTTATCCTGCATGTGAGTCCGTAAGTGGGCCCAGTTAGAATCCGTCAATTTAAGAAGGCCATAACCAGCCCTAGAGGAGACATGAGGGAGGCTGATAATTTGCTTAGTGTTTAGCTGTTAGGGAAATTCGGCCAGAGACTGTATAGCCTGCATAAATTCTAGGCCATTTGCATGTCCCTACCAGCCTTTAGTAAGGTCATTGTATGTTTGATTATCAGGGACTTATAGCCATTGGTGAACCATCATCCATATATCAGGATCGCTTGTCCTCTTAATTCCCCAAGATTGGAAGCAACTCTGGACAGAGTCTTTATACATTAATAGCTTGCTCTTCCTAAATTCAGAAAGCCGTTCTCCCTCTTTTGGACAGGTGAACATTTTAAAGGTACCTAATATCCAGTTAGAAGAGGAATCATGGTTCAATCCTCAGGAAAGAAACATGGCTATAAGGAGTCACTGCCTTACATGGACACAATATGCATCCATGAAAGAAGAGTCTGTCTTCAGGGAAAGTATGGAAAATCCAAATTGGTAAGATCACGTGTGTGTGTGCTCACGTGTGTGTGCACTTGCATATGTGTGCGTGCATTTGTGTATGTGTAGGTAGGGTGCAGGGAAGCACAAATGAGCACACATATTAAAGAGCTGTGATTTTATTCTTACAACCTTTGCTTAAAACTCACATAAATTATATAGTATTGATTTTTAATCACACAAGTAATCAGTAAATAGATTTCCCTTTGGGGGGAAAAATGACAGCTCAACTCCTTTCTGATTGTCCTGTCTAATCCTGGTGCCCTTTTGCCTTCTCCAGAGGAAGTGAATGTTTTCAATGCATTGAGTATTCTAGACCCTTAAGAGATAACTTTAGATACTCATAAAACCTGTATAATATAGTTTTGTTTATCCTTTTTACATACATGCATTCATTCTGCTCAAATCATTTTGTACTTATCTTTTTCATTTTGTAGAACGTTTCTAAGCCTTATCAATTTGATGTCTGTAAAATCCAGATTTTTTTCCTTTAGACTGTTGCATAATGTTCAATCCTATCATTATACTACATTCTCTTTAGCTTTTCTCCTTTTTGACAGATGTTCAGATGATTTCTAATTACTCTTGATTATAAGCAGTACTACTCTTTATTATAAACAGTACTATAATATTTGTGAAGTGTATGATCCTTGAATATGCTATATGTGAATGTTTCTCTGAAGGAAAATTGATTTCTTTATTGAAATATAGTTGACATACAGTATTATGTTAAAGGAGAATTTTTAATTGTCAGGTTTATTGAATTATTATTTACAAACAATGAAGTTCTTAGCATACAGTTCAATGAGTTTTAGCAAACACACACGTATAGAGTTGTGTAACCACTGTCACAATCAAGCTTCAGGTAGATTTTAAAGAGCTACATGCCAGGATAATTTGATGCGGACAGAGTATTCTTGCACAACTGGATATCCACCTTCAAAAGAAAAAAGATGGACCTTTGCCTCATGTCAAATACAGAATTAACTCAAAATGGATCAAAGACCTAAATCAAAGAGTTAAGACTATAAAACTCTTAGAAAAAAAATAGGGGTAAATCTTTGTGATCTTGCATTAGGCAATCGTTTTTTAGTATGGCGCCAAAAGCCCGAGGAACAAAAGAAAAAAAAAGATAAATTTGACTTCATCAAAATCGAAACTTTTCTGCTTCAAAGGACACCAAGAAGGTGAAAAGACAGTCCAGAGAATGGGAGAAAGTATTTGCAAAATCTGATAAGCGTTTCAGTTCAGTTTGTATCCAGAATATATAAAGGACTGTTATAACTCAGTAATAAAAAGACAACTCACTTAAAAAATGGCTAAGACATTTGAGTCGATATTTATCCAAAAAGGTATACAGATGGCCAATAAGCATATGAAAAGATATTCAGCATCTTTAGTGTTTAGGAAAATGCAAGTTAAAACCACAGTGAGATCCCATTTTGAGCCTACTACGATGGCTTTAATAAAAAAGACACAATAGCAAGTGCTGGAAAGGGTGTAGAGGAACTGGAAGCCACACACACTGCTGAAAGGAATGTCAGTGGCATAGCTGCCGTGGAAGATGGTTTTTCAGTGCCTCAAATAGTTAAACAGAGTTATCACTTGACCCAGCAGTTCTACACTGTATTGTCCACAAAGATTTGCAGGAATGTTCGTAGCACCATTATTCCTAATAGGCAGAATGTAGAAACAAGTCAAACGTCCACCATCTGATGAATATATAACCAAAAATGATATATCCATACAATGGAATATTATTCAGCCTTAAAAAGAAATGGAGTAATGATTCATATTACATGGATAAAGCTTGAACACACTATTTTCAGTGAAAGAAGCCAGTTACAAAAGGCCATATATTGTTTGAGTCAGTTTATTTTAAAAGTCCGCAACAGGCAGATTCATAGAGACAGAAAGTAGTTTTAGTGTTTGCCATAGGCAAGGAGGGCAGGAGATGGAATTTTCTGGGGGATGATAAAAATATTCTGGAACTAGTGTTGCTGGTTGTGTAACTCTTGAGTATACTAAACCCACTGAACTATATACCTTAAAGGGGTACATTATGGTATATGAATTATTCCTCAATAAAAGAAAGTTATGTGATGGGTTCTCAGGGTATGCATATTTTAGGTTTATGTAGATTATGTCACCAATATGGCTTTTAAAAAATATTTATTTGGCTGAGCTGGGTCTTGGTTGCAGAGTCTTTGTTGAGTTGTGAGGACTCTAGTTGTGACATGGGCTTAGTTTCCCTGCAGCATGTGGAGTCTTAGTTCCTTGATCAGGGTTTGAACCTGCATCTCCTGCATTGCAAAGTGGGTTCTTAGTACTGGACCACAGGGGAAGTTCCTATGACCAATATGTTAATGTGTTTACACTCACATCAACAGCACATGAAAGCTCATTTCCTATAACATTGCCAGGACTTAACATACTTTTTTATTTTTTGCCAGTATAACAGGTGAGAAATGATTAATTCCTTTGAGGTAGGTTTACAAACAAAAACAAACTATAACAAGCACCAAATGTTAATAGTGATGATTGCTGTGCACTGATTTCAGAGGATAATTTACTGCATGTTTTGCTATTCTGTATCGTTGGCAAATAAAGCCTCCAAACCCAAATAACTATTAAAAACAGAAGTCTAAGATCCATCTGAAACCCCATCACTTGTGCACATCATTTCTGCTCCCCATAATTTTGGTCCTGTAGTGACAATTCTAGAATGCTCCAGCAGCACACTGATTATGAATGCTAAGTCTTATTAGCATCTCAGGTGGGTTTACTCTGAACCACCCACTGGCTTTTTTGCTTTTTTTCCTGTCAGTCTCCTGCATGCCAGGAACTTCATGCAAGTCATAGATGTTTGGGACTAACTATAAAAATTATAGATAAAGAATAGAGCTCCCCCACTTTTTTTTTTTTGGTAGAAGTAGTAAAAGGACAGAGTAGGCTGATTTTATGTAAAAAATACAGAAGTCTTTCATTTCATATATTAGTATCTCAGCCTCATGTTATCAGCTCTCTGGGCTACTGAGTCTGAAAATCTTTACTAAAGCTTCATCAATTCTTTATAAAATGAAAATTGGCCCAGATAATCCAGGGAGAACATCCTTCAGGACCTTTTTCCTTTGTGTGTTTTTAAAAATTGTTTTTTATTTTATTTTAAATAGTCTGATTCTGGAAAAAAATGATACATGTGTCTTGTAAAAAATACTAAGCAATTCAAGAGAAAAAGAAGCAGTTTTCATCATCTAACAGTTGTGCCTATTTGCATAATTTTCTTTGTCCAATCCTAATTGGCATTTAGATTGTTTCTGAATTTTTTGCTGTTATAAACAGTGGTGTGATAAAATTACTTTGTTGTTGTTTCCTTGCTAAATCTTGTCCAACTCTTTGCAACCTTATGGACTGTAGCCTGCCAGGCTCCTCTGTCTATGGCCTTTCCAGGCAGGAATACTGGAATTAGTTACCATTTCCTCCTCCAGGGGATCTTCCTGACACAGGGATCGAACCCGAGTTGAGTCTCCTGCATCTTCTGCATTGCAGGGAGATTTTTTTTTTAACCACTGAGCCACCTAGGAAGCCCTGATGAATTCATTGTACTTACATATTTCTGCACTTGTTCAATGACCTTTTAGAGTAGATGGAGCAAGTGGAATTTCTGGGTTAAAGATTATGTACATTTTATATTTTGATACATATTATCAGATTCCTCTCTAAAAAAGCTTTGGCCAACTATACTTTCTCCTTTCTTTGGTTTTTTATGCTCTTGTCCTCTGCAAAACACTCCCCTTTTGGTTACTGACTCTGACTATGTCAAGGTCAGAGCTAGATCCTTCGCCTGTAGTGTTTTGGAGCTCAGGTTAAATAACTTACCCAAAGTGATAGCATCACTAAGTCACGGAGGTAAGATACGACCCCAAGTGGTGAGGCAGGAATATGGATAATTATAAAAGGATGGACTTAATCTCAAACTGTAGGTTGCTTTAGGTTCCAGGTTATGGAGAATGGGTTTTGTTCCTTTGGCAACAAGTGGTCACACAAAGGTTTCTGAGCAGGGCTGATGATAGCTGTGATCCAGGCTCTGGGAAACTTACATTTTCTTAGGTCTTGATGTGGATTTAGAAGGGTGTTTTAGGCAAACATTCTGAATGACTGGATAATCTTGGCGGGGGCAGGGGGGCACATCAAAGAAGGAAGGACCCAGTATTACTTCCATTCCCCTCCTTGGCAGAGTGTGTGAGTAGTGACTAGTCAGTGCGCCCAGAGGATGAAATGTGGACAGTCCTTTTATAAAGAAAAAAAGAGGCTGTCACGGCTGCTGAGTCTAAAATTAGACCTTCAAGCTGTGTGTTAGGTAGCAGGTGTGGGCGTGTGATGGGAAACCAGATGTCATTCTGTCCTGTGCATGGCCTGTCGGCTCAATTCAGAGACGGCGCACAGTGAGTCTCCCGTAGACTCTGGCTAAGCCTTGCTCCGTGTCTCTCTACGTAAATCCAGTTTTGGCCTCCTGCTGATGTCTCTGCAGTTGTGGCATCTTCTGGGGCAGAGCTCTATCAGTCTTTCCCTGTCTGTGTATCACACAACTGGGTATTTCTAATATGCTTTCTTCCTTTGTTAACTTTGTAAGACATTTTCTTCCTGCAGTTTTTATGGAATGAAATTGGCATCCTTTCCAGAGCCTGGAGTGATGTGATATTTTGCATTCATCTCAGTTTTTCCAGAGTCCAGCTTAGCACTGCAGGCTTCAGAGATGTCCTCTTATACTTACTCTTTACTTATTCTGTCCCCTCTTCTAACCAGGGTGCCTTCCACAGTAAATTACAGACACCCTGACTCATTCAGCCATCACTTGTATACTTTTGTTATATGCCAGGCTCTGTTTTAAGTGCTTGATGTATGTATGTATTTATGAATTTATATATGTTAATTCACTTAATCCTCAGAGAAACTCCATGAGGTTAGAACTATTCTTATCCCCCTTTACAACCTGAGGCTTAGAGAAGTTAAGTAACTTATACTAGCTAATATGACCAGTAAGTGTCAGAATCAGCTTCAAATCCAGGCGGTTTGGCTCTCGAATTTATGCTGCTGGCAATGACACTACCCTTCCTCTCAGTAAGGAGCTCTGTTATCTTGTAACCAGATGGGCTGCAGTTTCATAGTTGTTCTTGGGCTCCACCTTTCCCTGTATATCTAATTTTTTTCCAAGTTGGGTTAGCTCTTAGCTGTCAGGAGCAACTAGGGTCACACACTTATTTGTCCTCATTTTTTTTTTCTTTTTTGTGGGTGCTTCTGACTCATGTCTTAATTTATTTTTATTTTTTTAAAAAATTATTTATTTTATTATTATTATTATTTTACTTTACAATATTGTGTTGTGTGTATCTGCCACACATCAACATGAATCCACCACAGGCGTACATTTGTTCTCATTTAAGTGAGGGAAAGAGACCTGTAAACGCAAGAGAACCCATCCCAACCATGGGGAAAACAGCCTTTCTCTGAGTCTCTGAGTCAGCCTCGATCACCCGCTCCTTCCTGGACCAATAAGAGTGGTCAGAGGCTGATACGGGCTGACTGTCCCTCGCCAGTCAGCATCTGCCCCTAGAGCTGCAGTGCGGGAGTTGGGGAGGGGGTGTCCTCCTCCCTCTGAAACACATGAGCTGCGTAGAAGACGGAAGGGCGCCTGCACGCACACCACTGGATGTAGTAAGAAAGACCACAGCACACCTTTTCTCCTCTTCACGTTTCCTCGTCAGCATGGTACTCATCATCTCCGTTAGGCTTTGGGAAGTGATGGAAACATGCTTCAGTAAGTGAATACAGAGGTAGCTCTGTACCAGTCATCAGGCCTCCCAAGAGACAGGAACCAGGAGCTGGAAAGCAAGCCCTAAGGCACCCTCACAGCCTCTCATCTTTCCATACCTGTCTCCTTTGTTCATACTATAGATCTGCTTCATTGCACAACCAGCCTGGCTCCTCCAGGCCTGTGCAGGGTCTTTCCTGTCCTGTGTCACAGTGAATGACTAGATTCTGGGGTTAGAAACAACCTTGGAAACAAAATATATGTCCTTGCAAAATGTACTTCGCTGCTCTAAGCCTCAGTTTCTTCATCTGTATGTTGGGGATAATATCCTTATCTCAGAGGGCTGCTGTGAGGATCAAATGAGATTATACACACAGAGAGCTAGAGTAATGCTTGCCTATAAAAGTGAAGTGAAAGTGAAAGTGTTACTTGCTAAGTCATGTCTGACTCTTTGTGACCCCATGGACTGTAGCCCTCTGGGCTGCTCTGTCTGAGAGACTTTTCAGGCAAGAATACTAGAGTGGGTCTTCGTTCTGGCATGAGGACTCCAGAGCACATGCTCAGTAGCCCCACAGCATGTGGGATCTTAGTCCTCTGATCAGGGATGGAACCTGCATCCTCTACAGTGAAGGCAGATTCTTTACCACTGGAGCACCAGGAAAGTTCCTCCTGGGCAATAATCCTGGAGTGGGTTACCATTTCCTCCTCCAGGGGATCTTCCTGACCCAGGGATTCAACCTGTGTCTCCTGCATTGCAAGCTGATTCTTTACCGTCTGAGATAGCAGGGAAACCCAAGCCTGCCAATAATGGTCAGTAAATATTAGTGCTCAACATCATGACTTTTATTGCTGCCATTATCCTCATCTTAAAAATTCATGAAACTTTTGATTCTAATCCTGAGCGTGTACTGTTTTAATGTTGAAACATTATGGTTGTTTCCCATTATGTTTCGGGGAGGTATTTCATGTTGTGATTTTGCATTCTGCAGGCTCACCATCTCTGGGGCTATAAGTCCCTCAATTCGAGAGCCATGGGAGTAGGAACCCTTCTCTTTTAGCTCCAGTGTGAGATTGAAGCAGTGAAGAGCATAGCATGCAGGGGTCGGTGCAGGTGTTTGTACGTGTGTGTGCATGCTCTGTCACTTCACGCATGTCCAACTCTCTGTGACCCTGTGGATGCCAGCCCGCCAGGCTCCTCTGTCCGTGGGATTCTCCAGGCAAGAATACTGGAGTAAGTTGCCATGCCCTCCTCCAGGGGATCTTCCTGACCCAGGAATCAAACCTGTGTGTTCTGCATCGCCTGCATTGCAGGCAGATTCTTTATCCACTGAGCCATCTGGGAAGCCCACAGGCGTTTGACTCTAACTGAATTGCCCTGGATTTGGGGTTCTCTTCTTGGCTTATGCTGTGACCCCATCTGCTGTAGATCCAAGGCCGCATCGTGCTCTAAGGAACTGCCCGGATTTTCAGAGTCAGGGATACTGGGGGCAATGCACTGCACAGCTTGTGACACTTGGGCCGCATCAGAGAATGGAAAAATGAATCCACCCAAGATAAAAAAGTCAACTTTTGTGGGAATGTACTTTATTATATAAAGTAGGATACAGGCATTTACTGGCTTCCCAGGTGGCACTAGTGGTAAAGAACCCACCTGCCAGTGTAGGAGAAATGAGAGATGTGAGTTTGACCCCTGGGTTGGGATGATCCCGTGTAGGAGGGCATGGCAGCCCACTCTAGTATTCTTACCTGGAGAATGCCATGGACAGAAGATCCTGGTGGACTATACAGTTCATGGGGTTGCAAAAGAGTTGGACATGACTGAAGTGACCCAGCAAGCAGGCACAGGCATTTATTTACTCTTGGAAGTGGAGAATGAAGTGTTTTGCTTTAGATTTTTTTTTAACTTAAAGTGTTATTGGCGTATAATTGCTTTGCAGTGCTGTATAGTTTCTGCTGTGCAGAATAGTGAATCAGCTGTACATACACATGTATCCCTCTGTTTCGTATTTCTGTCCCGTTTGGAAGACCCCAGAGCACTGAGTAGCATTCCCTGCGCTGTACAGTAGGTTCTCACTAGTTGGCTGCTTTGTACACGGTAGTGTATCTGATTCAATCCCAGTTCACCCCACCCTTTCTTTCACCTCCTTGGTGTCCATACTGTACCATTTTTCTAGCTTCCGCATTGCGTTAATATACAGTATTTGTTTTTCTCTTTCTGACTTACTTCACTCTGTATGATTTTTCAGAATGAAAGGTCATGGTTTCTGCCCTCTGAAACCTTCCATTCCAGGATAAACTTATTAATTTCTTGCTAATTTGTGTTTGCTTCTAGACTTTAAAATGTATTTCTGTCAATTTCTGGTTCTTATTATTAACAGGTTTTTATTGTACCATGTGGAAATGTATTTGATATGCACAAGATTTGGTTTTAATAACATTTACTTTATCCAAGTAATGTAATTCTAAAAGAATCATCTTGTAAAACTATTTTCTTGGGCTTTGCGCTTTCAGCGTAACGGTGTGTGTTGGGTGGTAAATAAAAAGTCCCTGTTATCGTGAAGCAGAATTTAAGTTATCACTGTCAGTGGAGACTCATGCTGTTCCTGATAGTATAGAGCTGGGTTTCTTTTGCTTTTGAGTGACAAGACCATAATCCCATACTCAGCATCAAGCATCGTGATGGCCCATGTCTTCACCTGTCCATGTCTAAGAACTTTGGCTTGTCCACTGATGCTTGCAAACCTTATTTCTGAGATACGGAGATTTCAGCCTAATAGCATGTGTGTTAATAACATTGGTTATGTTGACTCACCATTTATAAAATATCCAAAATTTCACTCCTGGAATATAGTAAAAGAAACAAAAAAGCCCAAATCAAAATTTTAAACACAGATTAAATGACTGAGATGACTAGCATTCTTAGTTCAATAAGTTTTTGTTACTATTGAAGTTACTCTTCATGCTGTTAAATAAGGTATATAATATTTTTACTTTTTAAGTTTCTGGATTAAAACATCCCAAGTCTCAAGTATTCATTTGGTAATTCAAATGAATAATTATACAAATAGTATAATTAATTTGCATGTTTCTAGGGACTAATTGTTGGGCACTTCTTGTTGTGTATCTATTTTTTCCCTACTCAGATGTATTTCGCCCCTCCCCCCCAGGAGAAAATTTGACAGGTAACTTCCTTGTGTTTGTTTGACAGTGGCCTTTTTAGTTGACCTCCAAACTTGTTTTCACTGAAATATATTAAAATATTCTGATTTTGTCAACTTTACTTAGAAATTATTTCTAAGCCTTGATTGTGATGATAAAGGGCTTGAGGGTATTGTTATCTAATAAACAATAAAACAAAAAAACCCACTGTATTCATGCTCCCAAGCAAGATGCCTCTGATTATATTGATCTTAATTTCCCATGTATCAGTGAGTGATGAGACAATTAGCAGAATGAGCTGCTAGTTATTGAACATGGAAAACCAAGGCCTTTTCTGTAAATATAGCATCTGGACAGGAGCCTTATTTTTCACTCAGTAAGAATCCCCTGCAATAGATATAATTGTCATCCATATAATCAGGGTCTTCTCTACTTTCCCATCCTGCTGAACCCCCACCTCTGGCACAGTGCAGGGCTCACAGAGATGGCTCTGTAGCCATTTGTTGAATGAATGCCAGATAATCCTTCTTATGAGCTGAAAAGGGGACATGAGGAGGAGTGAAAAGGGCACTGGCAGGAGGGACACGTGCAGATCAGGGAAGCCTCAAAGGGTTTGTTGGGAAATTCGGTGTAGAGGGAATGTTGAGCTCAGTAATACAGAATGCCTCTCTTCCGCTTTTTCCTGCTTAGTCATTTGCTTGCCGTTGGACTCCAGGAAAAGGGCTCAAGCTGGGCTGAGCTCCCTCACAAGAGTGAATCAAAGTCGCTCAGTCGTGTCCGACTCTTTGCGACCCCATGGACCGTACAGTCCATAGCATTCTCCAGACCAGAATACTGGAGTGGGTAGCCTTTCCCTTCTCCAGGGGGTCTTCCCAACCCAAGGATCAAACCCAGGTCTCCTGCATTGAAGGTGATTCTTTACCAGCTGAGCCACCAGGGATGCCCTCACAAGAGTAATGTGGAGATTTAATAAGATAATAAATGGGAATGCTCTTCACTTGGAGAGTATAAAGCACTAGATAATATAGGTTGTAATGGTGAATAAATGCTGTTTTCAGAGTGGTGTGGTGCCTTAAAGGTACTAACTTTGACAAGTGCAGTAAGTGTTTTATTGAAAATGGAGGTGATGACTGAACTGGAAACAATGGTGTTTAGCCAGGAGAGCACTCTATGCCATTTACAAGTAAGGGCTTTTGAAATATCTTAGTGAAGGCCTATTGATTATTTTTCCTCCCCTCCTCCTTTGCCCTTTGGTTTTGTGTTGTATATTAGTGCAGCATTGAGGGGTGTTTAAACATGTGGATTCATTGTGATCTTGTTTTGCTGGCCTGGGCTGGCTCCTGGGAATTAGTATATTTAATGTTTTCCAGGTAAGTCTGTGGAGCCTCTAGATTTAAGAACCTATAGTAACTCATCAGTGTCCTGTGGTTCCAGTGGAAAGCAGACATACAGCTGGCACTCGTTTTGCAGCTCTGTTTTCTGCATAGTCCCTGTTAATCTTATACAGCAGGACCAGTTGATAATCTGGCTCTCCAGCAGACAGTTAACACTTTTTGGCAGAAACACCCTGTTGAAAAGTTTAGCGAAATTTAAATGAACTCCTCTGAAATCTCTTATGGAACAGAGGTGCCAGTTTAATTTCCTTCCTCCTCCCTCCCTCTCCCTTCCTTCATCTCTTTCTCTTCTTTTTATCTTTATCCCTTTCCTTCCTTTCCCTTCCTTTCTTTTCCTTTCTTTCCTCCTTTCCCTTCCTCCATTCTCCTCTAGTAAATAAAAAAGTTTGGGTGTTAAAAATTACAGTGTTTCATTAATATCAACCAAGAATTGATGCCATGCAGAACCACCTAAAGGTCTTTTGGGGCTGTAGCCAGGAACCTGATGGCAGTCCACCTGGTAGACTTTAGGGATCAGCAGTTTGTGCTTTTCCCATTACTCTGGACCATTCTGTGGTAGGAGAGTACTGCAGTTGCTATAATTCATTTACTTATTCTGCAGAACAAATCATTTTTACAGACATGTCACATGCTGTACGTGGTATTCTGACTTTTACATTAATTTAACATTACCTTTGGGACTGCCTTTCCTTATTAAATGTGTCACTTTAAAATGATTTTTTAAAATGGCTTGTTCAGTTTATTGGATAAAATTATTCTAATGTGTTTAATTATTGGGAATTACGTTATTTGCTCTTGTAGATAATCATGTGATGAGAATCTTTGTAGGCTGGTCTCTACCCTCATCTAAGATTTTTTTTGCTCAAAGCCCATTGTTAGAGGTAGATATTATGGGTCCAAAGGTTTACATATGTTTGAGGGTTTTATTAGGTATTGCTAAACTAAAGTATGTATGTCTAAGCATCTCAGAAAACTTCCCAGGGACTTGGTAGTGCTGTACAGACCAATATTTGAAATGGGATCAGGAACGGCTACATAATTTGCAGGAGCCAGTCCAAAATGAAAAGGCAGAGTCCCCTGTTAAAAAAGAGTTAGGAACTTTGAAACAGCGACAGTGGCGCATTCAGCTAAATGCGTAGCCCTTCTGATGGCGGAGGACTGTGCCACCCTGTAGAGCACACAGCCTTGACGCCAGCCTGAGTGGGATGCACGTGATGGTGGGCCCAGTATTCCAAGACAAGCCTCCAGTAGACCAGTCCACAAACTTGTATATTGTCAAGCTTTGCCCATCACTCAGGATGCCAGTCAACTTGCACTGAATAGGCACCTTCCTAGGTCGCATGGTTGTGGGAAGGGATGTGTGGATTCAAAAAGTGGCCATGTACTTACTTTTGTGTCACCTTAGCCAGTTCACCTCTCTGAGCCTCAGTGTTTTCGTCTGTAAAATGGGGTTAATATTATCTATGTCCTAAGATAGATGGTGAGAATTGAAAGACATGTGTATCGAAGTTTTAATACAATTCTTCTCCACAGCAGGCTAATAATAAGACAGATTGTGAAAATTAATGCTGTATTTTAAGAGGCTGAGTCACCCTGCCTGTAATATAGACCCACTCCTGCAATCCACTGTTACTTACTCCCTGCTGCTGCTCATGGCTAATCACTTAGATAGCAACCCATTGATTCCTAGAACAGGTTAAAAGAGAGCAGCTCAGGGGGAAAGACTTTAGGAGTGGAGGTTATAGAGGCCAGCAGACTGTTTGGTCTCTGTGACCACTGAGCTGGCATTTGATATGTGATAAGAGGGCTTCCCTGTGGCTCAGTGGTAAAGAATCTGACCGTAATGCAGAAGACCCAGGTTCGATCCCTGGGTTGAGAAGATCTCCTGGAGGAGGGCATGGCGATCCACTCCAGCATTCTTGCTGGGAGAATTCCACGGACAGAGGAACTTGGTGGGCTACAGTCCATAGCATCACACAGAGCTGGACACGAATGAAGTGACTCAGCAGCAGCAGCAGCATGGGAGAAAAGGCTGGAAAGATGGAGGGTCTGGAGCTCTGAGGGCCTTGAATGCCAGCACAGGGAGGGAGGGAGTCCCTGCCAGGTAGTTTATGAGGATTGAGTGCCACCTAGATGCTAATGGACTGGAAATACTTTGGAGTTTACTGGCGCTGGATTTCTTCTGTGGGCATTTACTTTCCAAGACATTGTACCCCTCTTTTTGCAAATGTGGTAGCAGGTTAATAGCATTATTACTACCAGTGTTAGTGTGATTAACTAACTTGTATTGAATGTTTACCATATTGCCTTGAGTATTACCTTACATATTATCTTATTCACCTTTGGAACAACCTCTGAGTAGGTGTGATTAACCCCATTTTACAGAGGAGACGGTGCTTCAGGAACTTACCTATGTGGACGAGTCCCATTCTGTGATAGAGAGGAGATATGAATCCAAGCCATCTGACTGAAGGAGCCACATGCCTCATCCATGTCCTGTATAAATATATATAAATATACATGTATATATGTATTTAATACACATACAGATATAAAATGTAAGCAATGTGTATAAAATTATGTGGGTTGTGGTAAGGTTAAAAACTGCTTAGTACTTACTGAGAACCCTGTAAGTTGAACTGGGGCCCTGAGGAAGCACGGTTTTGTTGGTGGATTTGGTAAGACTTTGAGGGGACCACGTGTCCTCGTGTGGTGGAATGCAGGACAGTCTCTGCAGCAGTGTTGGGCCCAGGGGGTTAGGAGGGCATGGGCAGGCAACCTGACCCTCAGACTCTGCTTGTCCCTTGGGCCACCCCTCTGTGTTGGTTACAGAATGTCACAAGCATCTCAGTTAGAACTGAGATGTCATCACAAGCATATCCATGGAATCTTTTTTTCTCATCAAAGACACTTCAATTAAATTCCCATTGTGAAAATAATTAGGCCAGATTTGCCATACCCAGCCAGTCAGTAACTCAGGGACAAGATCTCATTATGAGCTTTTGCTTTCCTGGAAACAGCCATTTTGTATATTCCTTGCTGGTGGCTGCACACCCTGGGGATTAATTCCTGATCCATATTTCCTCTGAACTATTTCATTTTCTCCAGTTCAGAAGGAACCACATTTTTATATGACCCCAACCTTGGAGACTGATGGTATATACTGTCATTCACTGTCACAGAGGAGTTGTGACCTTTGAGCTGTGTGCTCCCTGTCATGATTCCAGTGTGCTCTGTGTAGAATTCTGTTTGCCAGTGGACAAAGCAATAGATGGGACTCAGGTTCGTGCGTGCTCAGTTTCTTAAGTCGTGTTTGAGTCTTTATGACCCCATGGACAGTAGCCCACCAGGGTCCTCTGTCCATGGGATTTTCCAGGCAAGAATGCTGGAGTGGGTTGCCATTTCATTCTCCAGTGTGTCTTCCAGACCCAGGGGTCCAACCGCGTCACCTGCGTTAGCAGGCGGCTTCTTTACTGCTCAGTTATATATGGCACCCCGCTCCATTACTCTTGCCTGGAAAATCCCAGGGACGGCAGAGCCTGGTGGGCTGCCGTTTTTGGGTTCCACAGAGTTGTATGCGACTGAAGCGACTTAGCATAGCATATGTTTGTCATATGAGTGAGTGAGCCTCCTTTTTAAACAAGTTTCCAGATATCGGGCTAGCTGATCTCTCAGCCAGGTAAAGGCTGCCTCCTCCTGACAACTACGAGTGAGCTCCTGAGACATTTGATTCAATTTCCCTGACCAAGGTATTGAGATGTACTATAAATTTCTCCTTCTTTTGCTTCTTCCCTACTTCTTCCTTACCCTCCCTCCTCCTCTCCATTCTTCTGTTCCTAATGCATTATTGATTTCCTACCATGTGCTAGTCATTGCAATTGGAAATGATACAATAAAGAAAAAAATATATATAGATATTGGGTTGGCCAAAAAGTTCATTTGGATTTTGCCATATCATCATGCAGAAAACCCTGAATGGACTTTTTGACCAACCCAGTCCAACCATTTAGAAAACCATGGTATTTTTTTAAAAAAATTGAAACTGTACATGTCCAGTGACCCAGGTATTTGACCACTAGGCAAATAGATGGGAAATCAATGGAAACAGTGACAGACTTTATTTTCTTGGGCTCCAAAATCACTGTGGACAGTGACTGTAGCCATGAAATTAAAAGACACTTACGCCTTGGAAGAAAAGCTATGGTAACATATTAAAAGCTAGATAACATATTAAAAAGCAGAGAGATTACTTTGCTGATAAAGATCTGTATAGTCAAAGCTATGGTTTTTATAGTAGTCATGTATGGATGTGAGAGTTGGATCATAAAGAAGGCTGAGTACCAAAGAATTGATGCTTTCCCACTGTGGTGTTGGAGAAGACTCCTGACAGTTCCTTGGACTGCAAGGAGATCAAACCAGTCAATCCTAAATAAAATCAGACCTGGCGGTTTCCAGGTACTCGGCCTTGCTCTAGTATGTTCAGCTCGGCCTCCAGCTGCTCCTGGTGGGCTGCCCATAGCTGGTGCAGCTGTTTCATGGGAAAGGGGTTCATGTTGTTGAAGGCGATGTGCATCAGCTTCCTGGGGGAAGAGTGAAGTCAGAGTCAGCGGGCATCCTGGAAGGACTGATTGGACGGACTGATGCTGAGGCTAAAGCTCCAATATTTTGGCCATCTGATGTGAGGAGCCAACTCATTGGAAAGGATCCTGATGCTGGAAAAGTTCTGAAGGCGGGAGGAGAAAGGAATGAACCGAGGCTAAGATAGTTGGATGGCATCACTGGCTCAATGGACATCAGTTTGAGTAAGCTCCAGGAGATGGTGAAGGACAGGGAAGCCTGGCATGTTGTAGTCCACGGAGTCACAAAGTGTCAGACATAACTGAGCGACTGAACAACAGCAAAGACACTCTAGAGACCCTTGTGTACGTGTGTAACTGGATATGTTATAAGTGATTCCTTTACAAAACTCCAAACTGAGTCCATATTATATGTCCATCTTTGGGAGAGCGGATAGATAATCTGGAGTATTTTCAAGCAATAGAACAGTATACAGCAGTGAAAACTAACAACAGCTTCATGTAACAGTATGGGTGCATCTCCGCTAAGCAAGTAAGTTTTATTCTCTGTGCCTTGGTGAACAGAGATAAGATCAGGATGTGCTTAGGAAGCTGACGGGGCAGTGTGAATTATGGGGACCCCATGCTGGAGGCAGGAACCCCATCAGGAGGCAGTTGTGGTCCTGAAGAGACAGTGCTGTGCTAAACTCAGGCAGTAGCAGCAGCAAGAGAGAGAATGGAATGGACTGTTGAGGAACTTGAGAAGTAAAATAAACACAGTCTGGGGACTGAGTGCATGTTTGGATGGATTAGAAAAAAGAGCCATGTAACCTGTTGCTGAGATTTCTAATCTCATAGCCTGGGACGATGGTTGTCTCCTTCACTGAGATAGGGGCAAGGCTAGGGTTTTGAGCCTGTATATGTGTGTCTACATGATGCCAGGCTATGACCTCAGGCAAGTTATTTAACTTCTACCACCGTTTCCTCATGTGTAAAAGAAAGAAAACATATTAAGAGTGACAACCTTAGAAGATAATACTGTGTCTGATATATAATACACAATTTTACTGTACAGTTTTTTGAAGAGTGCATGTGACCCTGAGTATATAACATTGTGAATGGATGCAGTCATTCCTTTAGGCTGAACAGAGACAGGTGTAGGAAAACTTGAATCATCTTTATATCTCTTGAGTCAAACATCAGATGCTTTAAGCTTGGGGTCAAGGAGAAAGTCATAGGACAAAAAGCACAAAGAACTGGAGTTATATAGTGTGGGAAAAGGAAAGCTGAGAGTTGACTTCATGAGACTTTAAATGAAGGAGTTAAGTCAGAAGTTAGCATGTCCCTGTGCTGAAAATGGTTCATGGTTGCACAGAGCCTGTTAAAGATGACTGTTTATATGAAAATGATGCTTAAGAATTTATTAGTAATATTTTTGTTGATTGCCGAGTAATACATCTTTATTACAGAAAATTAGTAAAAAGAACAAAGTAAATACATAGCACCTATAATTCTAATGCCCAGAGAGTCTGTTCATATTTTAGCTCTGTCCACTTGTCTGTTCACATGCTCATCCATCCATCTTATCTTTCTCTCTCTCTCTCTCTTTTTAAAGAGCTGAAATTAAACCATAAGTTGTTGTGTAAGCTACTGTGTTTTGTGTTGGAACTTAAATGGAGGCTTACCTAGCGTGAGGGATTTAGATTAGCTATGTGTATTAAGAAGAATATATCTGATATGCTTTGCCAATGGGTTATTGAGAGAAAATACAGCAGTTCCTTCTATGAAAGTCTTAAAATATAATAGGATAAGCTTGCATCTCACTGATGGCAAGGGCATGACCCTGCTTTACTGCCCTGTTATTCTCTGATATGTGGATAAGCCTGAGAGTGCTTTTCTGAGCATTTACTTCTCCCAAAAGTGGTGGAAAGAAATATTGGTTAGAATATGATGTAAGTGAGACTTATATTAATCCCTCACCTACATTTTCCTTGCAGACTGAAGAGTACATTTCTCCCTAGAGTGTAGGACTGCTCAACTTTTCATTTTTAAATATTAAAATCACTAAAATTCTACTCTGACTTAATCTGGAACAAAGACAGGAAAGATTAATGTCACTAGGATATAGTTTTACATGGGCAAATCATTCTAAATAGGCTTAGATCTAACAGGTGGAAGCTGCTTTGCCTAGAATATTTGTGAGATTGGCTAGGATAGCTGTGCATGTATGTGAGAGAGAGGAGGAGGGAGAGACGGAGGGCGGGACGGGGAGAGAAGTGTTCTGAAGGTTTCCTTTTAGTCTGTATCATCTAAATGTGGAGGCTACTGCTATTAGACATTTAGAGAGATCTAATTAAGGGTTATAGTAACTATTTTTACCCAAATCACAGCTTTTTGGTTTCATAATTTTCTTAATATGTTTCTTAGTGAATGTGCTCATATATACATATACACACAGTCCCAAGTATACCTATGGGAGATCCGGCTCCCATTTCCTTTTCTTAGAGATATAAGAACGTAGGGGCAATATTTTTTTAGTATTTATTTTTGTTTATTTATTTGCCTGCCTGGTCTTAGTTGTGACACACGAAATCTTTGATCTTTGTTGCAACATATGGGATCTAGTTCCCTGACCAGGGATTGGGAAGCATGGAATCGTACCCACTGGACCACCAGGGAAACCCTTGAATAGTTTTGATTGTAAAAAAATTAAATGTTTATCCATCTAGCAAATACTCATTGAACTCACTGAGTGTAGGCAGTGTGCTGAAAATGGAGGATATGGGCTCATCTAAAAGCATTAAGCAAAGGCATCAAGCCTTTTATTTAATGGTGCACATGTAACTGTTAATCTGTACCTATTATTTGGTAGCCTCAGATAAATTCCTTGTCTTCAATGTAAAGTCTAAACTCCTCAATCTGGGAAGACCATTTGCAATCTGGTCTCCATCTGCCCTGATAGCCTTATCTCCTAGCGTCTCCCATGCCTACCTTATACTTTTTTACGGAAAGAATTTATCAGCCTCTCACTAAGTACTGGGTATTTTCTGATAACTAGCTCTTCAGATATTCTCTGCTCCTTCACACCTTGTCTGGATCTTTGTAGTTTTCTGCTGGTGGAACTCTTTGCCTCCATTTGCTGGGTGACACTCACCATCTTGTCTCTCTTTCCCACTAGTCAGCGGGATTCTGGAGGACAGATCCTGTCCTTCCCTGTGTGACTCTTGCACCCAGTAAGGTGCTCAGCGTATTGTAACCACACTGTCAGTGTGTGTTGAACAAATGAATGAATGAGGCAGAGTCCAGTCTCTTGTGGTGGTGAACTCCCTCAGCTTTTGTTTATGTGGGAAACCTTAATTTCGCCTTTCCTTTTGAAGGATAATTTTACCAAATATGATATCCTTGGTTTTCAGGTGTTTTTGTTTTTTCTTTTTCTTTTTTTTCTTTAGCCCTTTGTATCTTTCTCCCTGTAGTCGTTAAGTCATGTCTGACTCTTGAGACCCCATGGACTGTAACCTGCCAGGCTCCTCCATCCATGGGATTCTCTAGGCAAGAATACTGGAGTGGGGTGGCATTTCCTTTACCAGGGAGCCCTTTGAATATATCATCCCAATTTCTTCTGGCCTTCTTAGTTTCTCCTAAGAAATCATTGAAAACTTTATGGGGGCTCCTTTGTTTTATTTTTCTCGCTGCTTTTAAGATTCTCTCTCATTTTCTGTGACTTGATAATTTGGTTATAAAAGTCTTGATGTGAGTCTCTTTAGGATTTATCCTATTTGGAATCACTGAGTTTCCTAAATTTGGATATCCATTTTCTCCCTCAGATTTGGAAAGTTTTCTGCCATTGTTTCTTTAAATAGGCCCTTTGCTCCTTTCTCTCTTTCTTCTCCTTCTGGCACTTCCATAATGTATACGTTGACCACTCAATGGTGTTCCATAAGTCCACAAGGCTGTCTTCACTTCCTTTTTCCCCCCGTTCTTTCTCTTCTGATTTAGTAATTTCAAATGACATATCCTCAAGTTCGCTAATTCTTTCTTCTGCTTGATCAAATCTGGTGTTAACTGTGCTAGTGAAGTTTTCAAGTATTTTATTCTTTAGCTCCTGATTGCTGACCTCCTGCCCCCTTATTTTTCTTTTCTAGTTTCTATCGTTTTTTGGATAGTCTCATTTTGTCCATGCCTCATTTCCTGATTTCATTTAGTTGTCCACTTCTATTCTCTTTTAGCTTATCAAGCATCTTTAAGGTGATTGTTTTGAATTTGTCAGGTAATTCATAATTTCTGTTTTTTTTAGGATTGGTTTCTAGAGATTTATTTTGTTATTTTGGTTACGCCTATTTCCTTGTTTGTTTACTTTGTGACCTTTTGTTGAGACTTGGGCATTTGAAGAGACAGCCAACTCTCCCAACCCCTGCATGTTTGCTTTGCACAGGGGAACACTTTCACTCATCAACCTGAACAGGGATTTGGGGTGGGGGGCCCTCTCAAGTCTTAGGATGTTTCTTTTTTAGGCTTGTGTGTTTAATTCCCTAGTTAGAAGGTCTGCTCCTGTTTTCAAGAGCTCATATTCTCTTGGTGAATATGTGCTCACAGTGTCTGTCTGTGGTACTACAGATTCTCTGGTGCTATAAGAAGCCACCTTGGTTTTATTCTTAGCAGCCCCCTGATATCCAGAATATGCTGCTGTTCCCTTCAGCATTCTGAGTCAGGCAAGACAGAAACCAGTTCTTCAGACAGCACACCCATAAAGCCAGAATGTTCGCCATACATTCCACTCTTTCCTTTTCTCCCAGAGGAGCCAGGAGTTAAGAGCTTTCTCCTGATTGTGCTGCACTGTGCTGGATGCATGGGGCTACGAGTAGGTCAGTGCAGCACATTATTATTCACTCTGATGTGGCTCTGCTTGGCTTTATATTCACATGGGTGCTGTAGTCTTTTCACTGGTCTGTGGACTTCTTACAAAGGAGAATTCGCTCATATGTTGTTAAGTTGGGTTCTTGATGAGGAAATGGGGGCCTGGGGCTTACCATTCTGTCATCTTTCTGATATGACTCTCAAGTGTTGTTTAGATCTTTATTTTATGAAATGGAGATAATATTGGTAAGACTTTAAATAGATCAGTGGCATATATAATCTGTCTCACCTCCTTTTTTTATAATTTTTTTTTGGCTCTGCTGAGTCTTAGTTGTGGCATGTGGGATCTTTAGGTGCAGTGTGGGTGATCTAGTTCCCTGACCAGGGATTGAACCTAGGCCTCCTGCATGGGAGCACAGAATGTTAGCTGCTGACCTCCAGGGAAGTCCCTCACCTCCTTTTCTAATCAAAGATTAAAGAAGTCATTCCAGGCTCTTTTCCTATTTCTGTCTGTTAGGAATGGTGGCTGCCTAACATTTAATAAGTTATTTACTGTGTGTCAGGAGCTGTTCCTGTTCCTGTTGTATGTATGTGTTTATTTATTTCTGGCACTGGTTGTAAATGTAAGATGCTATAATTATTTCCAGTTTATATGGGGAGGATACTGAGTTAAGAGAATCTAAGTGATCTACTCAAGCTAATAATTGTCTCAGACTTAATTTTTGCAAGACATTTTGTAGCATGGGATGAGGATATGTATATATATTTACTTCAGTCAGTTCAGTTTAGTCGCTTAGTTGTGTCAGACTCTTTGTGACCCCATGAACCGCAACACACCAGGCCTCTCCTGTCCATCACCAACTCCTGGAGTTTACTCAGACTCACGTCCATTGAGTCAGTGATGCCGTCCAACAATCTCATCCTCTGTCGTCCCTTTCTCCTCCCACCTTCAATCTTTCCCAGCATCAGGGTCTTTTTCAATGAGTCAGTTATTTGCATCAGGTGGCCAGAGTATTGGAGTTTCACCGTCAGCATCAGTCATTCCAATGAATATTTAGGACTGATTTCCTTTGGGATGGCCTGGTTGGGTCTCCTTGCAGTCCAGAGGACTCTCAAGAGTCTTCTCCAACACCACAATTCAAAAGCATCAATTCTTCGGAGCTCAGCTTTCTTTATAGTCCAACTCTCACATCCACACATGACCACTGGAAAAACCATAGCCTTGACTAGATGGACCTTTGTTGGCAAAGTAACGTCTCTGCTTTTGAATAAGCTGTCTAGGTTAGTTACAACTTTTCTCCCAAGGAGCAAGTCTTTTAATTTCATGGCTCCAGTCACCATCTGCAGTGATTTTGGAGCCCCCCAAAATAAAAGTCTGACACTGTTTCCATTGTTTCCCCATCTATTTGCCATGAAGTGTTGGGACTGGATGCCATGATCTTAGTTTTCTGAATGTTGAGTTCTAAGCCAACTTTTTCACTCTCCTCTTTCACTTTCATCAAGGGGCTTTTTAGTTTTTCTTTGCTTTCTGCCATAAGAGTGGTGTCATTTGCATATCTGAGGTTATTGTTATTTCTCCCGGCAATCTTGATTCCAGCTTGTGCTTCATCCAGCTCAGCATTTCACATGATGTACTCTGCATAGAAGTTAAATAAACAGGGTGACAATATACAGCCTTAATGTACTCCTTTCCCAATTTAGAACCAGTCTGTTTTTTCCATGTCCTATTCTAACCGTTGCTTCTTGACCTGCATACAGATTTCTCAGGAGGCAGGTCAGGTGGTCTGGTATTCCCATCTCTCTCAGAATTTTCCACAGTTTATTATGATCCACACAGTCAAAGGCTTTGGCCTAGTCAATAAAACAGAGGTAAATGTTTTTCTGAAACTCTCTTGCTTTTTCGATGATTCAACAGATGTTGGCAATTTGATCTCTGGTTCCTCTGCCTTTTCTAAATCCAGATTGAACATCTGGAAGTTCACGGTTCACGTATTGCTGAAGCCTGGCTTGGAGAGTTTTGAGCATTACTTTGTTAGCATGTGAGATGAGTACAATTGTGTGATAGTTTGAGCATTCTTTGGCACTGCCTTTCTTTGGGATTGGAATGAAAACTGACCTTTTCCAGTTCTGTGAACACTGCTGAGTTTTCCAAATTTTCTGGCATTTTGGGTGCAGCACTTTCACAGCAGCATCTTTTAGGATTTGAAATAGCTCAACTGGAATTCCATCACCTCCACTAGCTTTGTTCGTAGTGATGCTTCCTAAGGCCCACTTGACTTCACATTCCATGATATATTTACTTAGAATCAGTCAAATTTATTGTAATAGAGATTCTTAAAGCTTTCTGACTGTCCTGTCAGATTTTAATCATCATGATTTGTTCAGTTTAGTTCAGTTCAGTTGCTCAGTCGTGTCCAACTCTTTGCGACCCCATGTATCACAGCACACCAGGTCTCCCTGTCCATCACCAACTCCTGGAGTTCACTCAGACTCACGTCCATCGAGTCAGTGATGCCATCCAGCCATCTCATCTTCTGTCGTCCCCTTCTCCTCCTGCCCCCAATCCCTCCCAGCATCAGAGTCTTTTCCAATGAGTCAACTCTTCTCATGAGGTGGCCAAAGTACTGGAGTTTCAGCTTTAGCATCATTCCTTCCAAAGAAATCCCAGGGCTGATCTCTTTCAGAATGGACTGGCTGGATCTCCTTGCAGTCCAAGGGACTCTCAAGAGTCTTCTCCAACACCACAGTTCAAACGCATGAATTCTTCGGTGCTCAGCCTTCTTCACAGTCCAACTCTCACATCCATACATGACCACTGGAAAAACCATAGCCTTGACTAGATGGACCTTAATTGGCAAAGTAATGTCTCTGCTTTTGAATATACTATCTAGGTTGGTCATAAGTTTTCTTCCAGGTAAGCATCATTTGATTTGTTAGGTATAAATAAAACTTATGTTTTATATAGATTTTATAATCAGAATAATGTACCCATTTATTTTCTCTTCTTTCCAGCTTTATTGAGATGCAATTGGCATGTAATATTGTGTAAGTTTAAAATGTATGGTGTAATGATTTGAAATATGTATATATTACAAAATAATCACAATAAGGTTAGTTAACACATCCATTACCTCACATAGTGACAGTTTTTTTTCTGTGCATGGTGAAGACTTTAAAGATATACTTTCTTAGCGATTTGAAATGAATAGTTTTTGAGTATAATACATTGCTTATGTTATATAAACTGGAAGTCTCTTTTTAATAAGATCTTTTGTCCTAATAGGCAATTATTGAATTACTATGGATATTATTTTGTGTTGATTATAAATGGTAATTATGCTGTTGGAAATACCTGTAATTTAAATATTCAAATATAGAAACGACACCAAGGGTTTATATTTTTGTTTTTTGCAGGACAGAGTTCATTCAGAAAGGCAGGATTTCAATCACAGGGGCTGGTTTTCTCAACTGCGTTTTGGAGTCTTTTGCTAGTGCATTTTTAAGACAGGGTGTCCAGAAGGTAAGCTTCCTTTCACTCTTAATCAATATTAATTTTAAGAAATTATGCAGTTTCCCATTGGGTTCTTTAACAAGATTCCTGAACAGACATAACAAGAAAGAATATAGTTAATAAATAAATATATACAAAGATAATTACCCTCACTAATTATTACACGAATCCAAATCAAAGTGAAACTAAAGTGCCATTTGTGTCTCATTAAATTAAAAATATGCCAATGAAGAATATGTAATAATATGGGAATACTTACAGTCTAATGAAGAGAAATAAATCAAAGTGAATAATTATGTTTACAGTATATATAATATGATGACAACTGTTTAGTAAAAAAGAAAATAATACCTAATATTTATGGGGTGCTTACCATGTGCTACTCACTAAAAAGAATATTTAATCATTAATTCACTTAATGCTTTCAAATTTTGGAAATAGCTGTTATTCTTGTCCTGATGTTGTGGATGAAGAAGATGTACCTCTGGAGCTCCTGATTATCTTTTATTATGGTTTTCAAGCCCTATACCTGTGTGAGCTTAGGTGTCCATGAATGGTGTTCAGAGGCCACCTTGGAGATCTGCGGTCCTGTGTTACCCTGTTTTAAGTAGAACAATTCTGTTTTTAATTTTCTTGTTTGATTTACAATGTTGTATTCATATATTTATTTATATTTTAATTTTTGGCCACACCCTGCTGCATGTGGGATCTCAGTTCCCCAGCCGGGGATCGAATCCACACCCCCTGCATTGGAAGGCAAAGTCTTAACCACTGGCCCACCAGGGAAGTCCTGAACTATTGTGTTTTTCACCTGTTCTGTATAGCATTACAGCTAAGATTGCTGTATCCTATTTTCTTGCCTAGGAAAGTCCATTTCTCATGCACCTTTACATGCCTACTGCAGGTATAAATAGTTTAGAATTCCTTTATTATTATTTAGCCCACCAGGCTCCTCTGTCCATGAAATTTTCCAGGCAGGGATATTGGGGTGGGTAGCTATTCCCTCCTCCAGGGAATCTTCCTGACCCAGGGGTTGAACCTGGGTCTCCTGCATTGCAAGTGTCTCTGCCATCTGAAGCCCTTATTATATTAAAAATTGTTTAATTGTCATTATTATTATTAATTATGATGATGGACATAATTACTTATTTCCAGGGTTTGCTCAGGTCTGACGCATGTTGCCTAGTTTTGTTTTTGGGGCAGACTTAATGGCTGGTCTACAGATCTATCATTATGACCCCAGAGAATTTCTGGGTAATGAACCTTGTTTCGTTTTGCAGATCCAGGTTCAGTAATGAACCTGGACCACAACGTGTTAGTCTGAGAGGCTGAGGGTGATGAATGAGTATTTGGTACTGTACTGTACTACACAGACATACTGTTGAGATTAATGATGTGTTCCTGACCCTGGTGAGCACATGGCCAGACTGGCCCTGCCTTTTTAAGCCTGGGCTTGAAGCAAGTAGTTGAGCTTCTGGAAGGGCTGTTGTGATTACTATGACATTATGGCATTTTGGCAGACATTATGGCAGATTTTTCCTGCTATACTGCAAAATAATGCATTTGTAAACAGCTCCCTGTTCTCCAAAATTGCTCTCTAAGAATAATAGTGCTGATGAGAAAAATAACTTTGTTGCCGTGTCTCTGGCTGAGTTGACTTCTTGGACACTGTTTAGATTAGAAGTGGCAGACTTTTTCTGTAAAGTGCATGTGTGCTGAGTCCTGTCCAACTCTATGCGACCCTATGCACTATAGCCTGCCAAGCTCCTCTGGCCATGGAATTTTCCAGGCAAGAGGACTAGAGTGGGTCACCTTTTCCTAATTCATTTCTGTAAAGAGCCAGATAGTCAACATGTTAAGACTTTATGGGCCATGAGGTAACATCAAAATACTGTGTAGGTGCTTTGTAACAAGAGAAATAAATTTGCACGTATTTTTAATTGAAAACATTAAAATATAATGATGGTAATTGAGTATAGTTTTTATAATACAAGTCTACTAAGCATATAATTCTTAAAAAAATGGAACTATTTTTTGGGAGAGATAATATTTACCTGTTTCGTTCAGTTGCTCAGTTGTGTCTGACTCTTTGCAACCCCATGGATTGCAGCATGCCAGCTTCCCTGTCCAACACCAGCTCCCGGAGCTTACTCAACCTCATGTCTATCGAGTCGGTGATGCCATCCAACCATCACATCCTCTGTTATCCCCTTCTCCTCCTGCCTTCAGTCTTTCCCAGCATCAGGGTCTTTTCCAATGAATCAGTTCTTCGCTTCAAGTGGCCAAAGTATTGGAGTTTCAGCTTCAGCATCAGTCCTTCCAATGAATATTCAAGACTGATTTCCTTTACGATCGACTGGTTGGATCTTCTTGCTATCCAAGGGACTCTCAAGAGTCTTCTTCAACACCACAATTCAAAAGCATCAATTCTTCGGAGTTGCAGCTTTCTTTATAGTCCAACTCTCACATCTGTACATGACTACTGGAAAACCATAGCTTTAACTAGACAGACCTTTGTAGGCAAAGTAATGTCTCTGCTTTTTAATATGCTGCCTAGGTTTGTCTTAGCTTTTCTTCCAAAGAGCAAGTGTCTTTTAATTTCATGGCTGCAATCACCATCTGCAGTGATTTTGGAGCCCCCCAAAATAAAGTCTGACACTGTTTCCACTGTTACCGCATCTATTTCCGATGAAATGATGGGACCAGTTTTTCACTCTCCTCTTTTGCTTTCATCAAGGGTCTCTTTAGTTCTTCTTTGCTTTCTGCCATAAGGGTGGTGTCATCTGCATTTCGGAGGTTATTGATATTTCTCCCAGCAATATTGATTCCAGTTTGTGTTTTACCCAACCTGGCATTTCACACAGTGTACTCTGCATATATGGAGAAGGAAATGGCAACCCACTCCAGTGATTGTGCCTAGAGAATTCCATGGACAGAGGAGCCTGGCAGGCTATAGTCCATGGGGTTGTAAAGAGTCAGGCATGACTGAACAACTCACTCACTCTGCATATAAGTTAAATAAGCAGGGTGACAATATACAGCCTTGACATACTTCTTTCCCTATTTGGATCCAGTCTGTTTACCTGTTCAGTTCAGTTCAGTTCAGTCACTCAGTCGTGTCTGACTCTTTGCGACCCCATGAATCGCAGCACACCAGGCCTCCCTGTTCATCACCATCTCCTGGAGTTCACTCAGACTCACGTCCATTGAGTCCGTGATGCCATCCAGCCATCTCGTCCTCTGTCGTCCCCTTTTTCTCCTGCCCCCAATCCCTCCCAGCATCAGAGTCTTTTCCAATGAGTCAACTCTTCGCATGAGGTGGCCAAAGTACTGGAGTTTCAGCTTTAGCATCATTCCTTCCAAAGAAATCCCAGGGCTGATCTCCTTTAGAATGGACTGGTTGGATCTTCTTGCAGTCCAAGGGACTCTCAAGAGTCTTCTCCAACACCACAGTTCAAAAGCATGAATTCTTTGGCACTCATCCTTCTTCACAGTCCAACTCTCACATCCATACATGACCACAGGAAAAATCATAGCCTTAACTAGATGGACCTTAGTCAGCAAAATAATGTCTCTGCTTTTGAATATACTATCTAGGTTGGTCATAACTTTTCTTCAAAGGAGTAAGCGTCTTTTAATTTCATGGCTGCAGTCACCATCTGCAGTGATTTTGGAGCCCAAAAAAATAAAGTCTGACACTGTTTCCACTGTTTTCCCATCTATTTCCCATGAAGTGATGGGACCGGATGCCATGATCTTCGTTTTCTGAATGTTGAGCTTTAAGCCAACTTTTTCACTCTCCTCTTTCACTTTCATCAAGAGGCTTTTTAGCTCCTCTTCACTTTCTGCCATAAGGGTGGTGTCATCTGCATATCTGAGGTTATTGATATTTCTCCCAGAAACCTTGATTCCAGCTTGTGTTTCTTCCAGTCCAGCGTTTCTCATGATATACTCTGCATATAAGTTAAATAAGCAGGGTGACAATATACAGACTTGACGTACTCCTTTTCCTATTTGGAACCAGTCTGTTGTTCCATGTCCAGTTCTCACTGTTACTTCCTGACCTGCATACAGATTTCTTAAGAGGCAAGTTAGGTGGTTTGGTATTCCCATCTCTTTCAGAATTTTCCAGTTTATTGTGATCCACACAGTCAAAGGCTTTGGCATAGTCAATAAAGCAGAAATAGATGTTTTTCTGGAACTCTCTTGCTTTTTCCATGATTGAGCGGATGTTGGCAATTTGATCTCTGGTTCCTCTGCCTTTTCTAAAACCGGCTTGAACATCAGGGAGTTCACGGTTCACGTATTGCTGAAGGCTGGCTTGGAGAATTTTGAGCATTACTTTACTAATGTGTGAGATGAGTGCAATTGTGTGGTAGTTTGAGCATTCTTTGGCATTGCCTTTCTTTGGAACTGGAATGAAAACTGACCTTTTCCAGTCCTGTGGCCACTGCTGAGTTTTCCAAATTTGCTGGCAAACTTGCTGTTTACCTGAGTTGAGGTTAAAAATTAGTGTTCCCCACAATGAAATTGGTTTCAAATGTTCATTTATAAAAACCGTTCTTACTTTTGTGGACCATGCAAGCACAGGTCATGACTGGATTTGGCCTGTGGGCTATAGTTTACCAGCCCTTGCTTTAGATAAATAAATACTGTTTGGTTATTCTAAGTGAGTCTCAATTTGACCCACCCATCATTCTGAGCCTATTAAAAACCTAATCATACAGTGAGGAGAGTGAAAAGGTTGGCTTAAAACTCAACATTCAGAAAACAGAGATCATGACATCTGGTCCCATCACTTCATGGCAAATAGATCGGAAAACAGTGACAGACTTTTTTTTTTTTTTTGGCTCCAAAATCACTGTAGATGGTGACTGCAGCCATGAAATTAAAAGATTCTTGCTCCTTAGAAGAAAAGCTAAGACTAACTTAGACAGCATATTAAAAAGCAGAGACATTACTTTGCCAGCAAAGTTCCATATCGTCAAAGCTATGGTTTTTCCAGTAGTCATGTACAGATGTGAGAGTTGGACTATAAAGAAAGCTAAGCTCCGAAGAATTGATGCTTTTGAATTGTGGTGTTGAAGAAGACTCTTGAGAGTCCCTTGGACAGCAAGAAATCCAACGTCAGTCCTACAGGAAATCAGTCCTGAATAGTCATTGGAAGTACTGATGCTGAAGGTGAAACTCCAATACTTTGGCCACCTGATGCAAAGAACTGACTGATTGGAAAAGACCCTGATGCTGGGAAAGACTGAAGGCAGGAGGAGAAGGGGGCAACAGAGGATGTAGTGGTTGGATGGTATCACCAACTTGATGGACATGAATTTGAGCAGGCTTTGGGAGTTGGTGATGGACTGGGAAGCCTGGCATGCTGCAGTCCATGTGGTCCCAAAGAGTCAGACGCAACTGAGCAACTAAACTGACTGATAGAGTGATTGCATATATTGTAATCCTGTGAGACACATAAAGTAGACATTATTATCCCACTTTATTGATGAGAATTATTTTGAAGAGGTAAGTGCACCTAGAGTGTAGGTGGCTGCTTGCCCATGTTCCTTACTTTTGCATATATACATATATATGTATATGTGTGTGTATATATATATATGTATATATATATACACACACACACATTCGGAGAAGGCAATGGCACCCCAGTCCAGTACTCTTGCCTGGAAAATCCAATGGATGGAGGAGCCTGGTGGGCAGGAGGCCATGGGGTCACTAAGAGTCGGACACAACTGAGTGACTTCACTTTCACTTTTCGCTTTCACGCATTGGAGAAGGAAATGGCAACCCACTCCAGTATTCTTGCCTGGAGAATCCCAGGGATGGGGGAGCCCGGTGGGCTGCCATCTATGGGGTCGCACAGAGTCGGACACGACTGAAGCGACTTAGCAGCAGCAGCAGCAGCATATATACGTTGAGCACCTGTTTTGTGGCAGAAACTGTGTTGAATATGGGTTGAATGAACTTACTCAAGATCACAGAACTAGCAAAGGGTGGAGTGTGCTATGCTCAGTTGATCAGTCATGTCCAACTCTTTGAGACACCATGGACTGTGGCCCACCAGGCTCCTCTGTCCGTGGAATTTTCCAGGCAGAAATTCTCTAGCAGGTTGCCATTTCCTCCTCAAGGGGATCTTCCCAACCCAGGGATCGAACCTGTGTCTCATGCATCTCCTTCATTGGCAAGCAGATTGTTTACCACTGTACCGCCTGACTGGGACTCAAATTTCCACCTTGTATCAACAAGTCTTACCCCTTGCCACTTACTATACAAAATGTGTTCAGATGAATGGAGCAGAATATGGCCTCCTCAACACTGTGTTGTGTATTAGATAAATTTGTGTTGTTGTTCTATTCCCTGTGTATTTATTAGAGCCCCTTGGTTTTGAATAATAGAAACTTATGTTAGGCTAGCTCAATACAGAGCAACAAGGGTGGTGAGGCTGGCAGCGTTCAGAATGGTCTGCGCTGGAACTGAGAGCTGCCAGGAACCAGGTGATATTCCTTCTTTAGCTCTTGCCCTTAAGTCTGTGCATCTGTTTGATTCTCTTCCTTTGTAGTCTGGCTTTCTCTGCTTCATCGGCTGTATAGGGTGACATGGGCCTCCACAGTCCAAGTGTACCTCTTATGTAGATTTCTGGCTTGATAGAAAGGCTATCTGCTTATTTCTTCATTTCCAGATTCTCTGGAAGACACTCTCATTGGCCTTTCATGGGTCATGCATGGCCAGGAGGGTAGAAGCCAGGTTGGGTAACTATGGCTAATCCTCTGTCATGACTACATGGATCATGGTTGGAGAGTCATTTCCCAGGGAAGGGGATGGTAGAATGGGTGAATACCCCCAAGGCTTCTGCCATTTGATGGCAGTGCTCACAGTAGTACTAGACACTTGGCAGAGCGACTCTTTCATTCACCTGAAACCCAGTCCTCCCTGACCGTGGTACCTTGGCCAGTGCTCAGTGCATCTGTACGTAAATGAGTGAAAAGGCAATAGAATGCATTGGGAGGTCCACAGCTGGCTTCTGGACTGTTATCTAGAAGTCAAGTGACTTTACATTTTTAAAGTGAGGAACCAAGTGGTTCCTCTGAATTCCCTCTCATTATGCCCAAAAGTAAAAAATGTATTTTTCCTGCTGGCTTTTGCCTTTTTGGACTTTTTAAAAGAGGCTTAGTTTAATTAGTTAGCTTTTCAGTTCTAAGATCCACTCATGGTTAAATGTCTTTTATCCAAGTAGTGATGTTTTCTTATATCAGCCTGTCTTCCTGATAAAACCTTCACAGCTGAGCCAGCATAAAAGGCTTCTGTAGAAGTCACCATTAGAGTGTTTTAGGTAACTAATTTTCCCTTTATAACTTTATTCCTGAGGCTGTTTTGTGGTGGTGTTTGCAAATTGGTTGTATGGACTCCCTGTTGGACCCTAGCTTGTTGGAAATCCCCTGCCTCAGTGGTGAAGGGTCTTTTTCCATTTGGATTCACACAGCCAATAACAAAACTGATGCTGAGACTGAAACAGCACAAACTCTTTGATGGCCAGAGAATGGAGAAGCGGGAAATTAGTTCACAAATCAACTTCTGGGAGTGGAGGATGATCAAAGCAAGATTTTTAAAGGCAGGGTTAATGGTAGAGGGAGTACATGCGTTGGTTTTTTGGGAAAGGGTGAGTTTCTTCCTGCAACTGGGGTGTCACTTCTTTTTCTTCCTTCTGTGGTCTGGTAATCCCTGTCGTGGCATGAGTAGGTGTGTCGTTGAGCATGCTGATGTTACCACGAGCATATCATGAGGCTTGGGGTCTACTGGAGGGCTGGTCTTCTGCCATCTTGGGTTTGGCTGATTCTAACCAGTTCTGTTGGCCTCTTGTTTTTCTGTTCTGGTGGTTTCCTGTAAGACAAAGATAGCATTTATCTTTCTTCAAGGAAGAGGGTGGGTTAGAGCTTGAGGCTAACAGACATGGTAACAGTGGTGAAGGTGGGATTTTTTTTTTTTCCTCCAGAAAGAGAAAAACTAGGTGCTCATGAAGTATATATCTCTGTGTATATAAATTAAAACCTAGTACTAGATATGCACCCCCAAGATGAGGTCTCTTTTTTTTTTTTATTTCTGCCTCTGGGCACTTGTTTGATAGCTTTTCTCTCTTCCCTTCACCACCTTGAGATCTGAAATTGGGGGGTGCCTTTCTGACACAAATGCTGCTGTGAACAAAGGCAAGTGAATATTTGTTCAAATCTCTGCTTTCAGTTCTTTGCCAGAGTATATGGTAATTCTGGGTTTAATTTGTTGAGAAACTGCTTGAAAGTTTCTTTTTGAGATAGCAGTCTATCTTTTTTTTTACTTAATTAATTTATTTAAAAGTTTTGTTTCTTTTAACTATTTATTTATTTATTTTTATTTTTTTATTTTACTTTATAATACTGTATTGGTTTTGCCATACGTCTTCATCCATGACAGCAGTAGCCTGCACCATTACTGTGTTTCTCTCAGGAAAGTGAGTGCTCTTTATACTACACTCTTGGCCAATGACACTAGCAAGCATGCCATGCAGGTACCTCCTTCATTCTGGAGGGCGCTCACCTGTCTCTTGGCTCTGCCGTTGTTTCTGTCTCTTCGTCCTGATTTCATGTTCTGGTGGAGAATTTTGGCCCAAGATGGCCAACAGAGGATGGGCCGGAAGTGTTGAAAAAGTGCCACGGACAGGCAGTATGCTGCATGCCAAATACATATGCCTCCAGGGAAGCAAGCACACTCAAAAAACCAAGGAAACAGGAAGATCTGAGGGAAAATAGGGGCTGGTGGAAATCTGGGACACTTGTAAGTCTTCATACATTTCTGCTGCCTAGGGGAATGGCCAGCAACTGTGACACAGAGCTGGATGTAACCCAGGCCAGTCAAGTTCAACCTCAGGAATCCTCAGAACAGGAAGCAGAGATAAGGGTATTCCCTGGGGCAGGCATGGCTCTGCAGGTGATCCTCAGCCCTGAGAAGGCATCCCTCCGCCAGAGTTGCTCAGTCTTCATTCTGTTGTCAGCCCCATCTAATCCTTTTCAGGCATTTTTTTCCTAGTTGTCCCTCACTTCATGAAATGTTACTACCATGGGTATCCTAATGATCTGTGTATGTACTGTATTATATCTTTGCTAGATATTTAATAAGTGTAAGATATTTTTTATTCACTCCCATGAACAAATTATTTCAGTATTGTCCCCATTGAGAAAGCATACTTTGTACTGCAATGAGTATAACTACCTTTTGTAGTTTTTGCCTCCATCTCTCCAAATCAAAACAAAACAATCACCAGTTCTCCCCCACTCCCACCCTCTGAACGCCCCCTCCCCACAAACCCCTCCAATTCCAAACAAAAATCAAAGGGACTTTTCAGTGAACTCCCACGTGGTTCTTGTAAATCCCACTCTTTTCTGGGAGAGGCGCAGGAGATAATACAGGAGATGACGGTGTTGTCATGCACATTCTTTTTTAGTCCAGTCGTCTGAGTACTTTAGGATAATACAAATGCTGTGAAATGCAGGGCCTTCATTATGCACCCGCTCAGAGGTGTTTTTTTTTTTTTTAAGTTTGTGAAATACATTTTCACTATGTGATAAAATATTAGTTATTTTAGCCACTCTCCTGGCAAGGCCCCTTATTGGTTCCATCATTATTCTTATTGTGTTGATCGGGAGGCTGAAGCAGAGAGAGGTAGAATACAAAAGCCTGTGAAATATTTGCCACTGAAACAATGTAGGCAAGTCAAACAATTTGTGCATCTTTTTGAAGAAGGTCTGGATTAGGAATGCTACAGCTGAAGAGATCTGAATATGTGGCTTCCTCAGGGTGTGAGCTTATTTGAGCCTTACAAAATCCATTTCAGTAGTGGAAAATAATTCTCTGAGACCACAGATCTGGTATACTGTATACACTGGTGTGTATATATATATTTTGTTTTATATATGGATACATACACAATCTATATATACACTCACACTATATACTGTCCTCAGATATGCAGATGACACCACCCTTATGGCAGAAAGTGAAGAGAAGCTAAAAAACCTCTTGATGAAAGTGAAAGAGGAGAGCGAAAAAGTTGGCTTAAAGCTCAACATTCAGAAAACTAAGATCATGGCATCCGGTCCCATCACTTCATGGGAAATAGATGGGGAAACAGTGGAAACAGTGTCAGACTTTATTTTTTTGGGGCTCCAAAATCACTGCAGATGGTGATTGCAGCCATGAAATTAAAAGACGCTTACTCCTTGGGAGAAAAGTTATGACCAACCTAGATAGCATATTCAAAAGCAGAGACATTACTTTGCCGACTAAGGTCCGTCTAGTCAAGGCTATGGTTTTTCCAGTAGTCATGTATGGATGTGAGAGTTGGACTGTGAAGAAGGCTGAGCGCCGAAGAATTGATGCTTTTGAACTGTGGTGTTGGAGAAGACTCTTGAGAGTCCCTTGGACTGCAAGGAGATCCAGCCAGTCCATTCTCAAGGAGATCAGCCCTGGGATTTCTTTGGAAGGAATGATGCCGAAGCTGAAACTCCAGTACTTTGGCCACCTCATGCGAAGAGTTAACTCATTGGAAAAGACTCTGATGCTGGGAGGGATTGGGGGCAGTAGGAGAAAGGGACGACCGAGGATAAGATGGCTGGATGGCATCACGGACTCGATGGACATGAGTCTGAGTGAACTCCGGGGAATGGTGATGAACAGGGAGGCCTGGCGTGCTGCAATTCATGGGGTCGCAAAGAGTCGGACATGACTGAGCGACTGAACTGAACTGATACACCGTCCACTATGTGGGTGTGGTTAGTCACTCAGTCCTGTCCGACTCTCTGCAGCCCCATGGACTGGAGCCCACCAAGCTTCTCTGTCCAGGGAATTTTCCAGGCAAGAATACTGGAGCAGGTTGCTATTTCCTACTCCAGGGGATCTTCCCAACCCAGCAATTGAACTTGCATCTCTTTTGTCTCCTGCACTGGCAGACGGATTCTTTATCTCTTGTGCCACCTGGAAAGACCGTTGTATGCTATATAATTGTGTGTATGTGTGTGTATGTGTATATATATATATATATATATATGTATATGTATATGTGTCTGTGTGTGTGTGTATATATATATACACACATATATACAGATACAAACCACACACATATGTATGTGTGTGTGTGTGTGTGTATGTATATAGTATAGTATACTGAGGTACTATATATGCAGTCCAGATGGGCATTTGAAAAGTCATTTCAATGATTTGTATGTACAATTAAGGTCTCTTTGGTACCTATTGGAAATAGATGATTGGTGAGGGTCAGCTGCACCCTCACAGTTGTGCTACCAGCTAATAAAAAAGTTCTGTAATACGTGCAGACCCTTTGTTAATCATTTACAAGTAAGCTCCAAGTAACTTTACCTGTTCTGTAAGTTTTATTACATCTCTGTCCTTCTGGGTGCTTCGTTCCCTGAAGACGGAGCTGATGATATTCCTAAGGCAAGATGCAGCTGTTTTACAGATAACATCAGGTAGCCAGAATCTTTAACCTGGTGTCTGGCTACAGGGCCATTTAGACATAAACTGTGGGTGCCATCCCTAAGGTTGGCTGGTGAAGGCCTTGCTAAATAGTCTCAAATCCTCATTGCAACATTGAGTGTCTCTCTAGAGTTTTGAGCTAATCCCCACATCTCAAGTTCTATTAATTGAGTTAATGAAGTCCGTTTCTAACATCCATCATGCTAGTTAGTAAGCCACTAATGTTAACAGTGAAAATTCTCAGATGTAACATTTCTTTTGCTAATTATCAAAGTCTCTGGTATTTTCAGATAAAGGTAACTGAGGTTTCTGTAGAGTGAGATTGCTGATTAGAACACTCATAGCCAACGCCTGGAGGGTGAAGCCTGAGATAGGGCAACTTATTACCTGGTGTGTAACTTGAATAACACATGCACCATAATCTTATGCTGCACATGCCGAAATATTTTGAAGCAAATTATAGACATCCTAATAATCGTGTTCAGGATGCCAACTCCTGAACTAAAAACCTAGTGTGTTCTGCCTTTAGAAAGATTATTTGCGTGAAACAAGGTTTTGTGTGTGTATGTAACAAATGTTAAGCTTTAGAGAATTGCCCCTTAGTAAATGGTTTTCTTATTTCTCAGATGTCACATTTGACATCTTGGATGTTCAATTTTCTCACCTCTAAAATGGAGTGATAATAGTTCTACATGGGGTTATTTCAAGGTTTGAGTGCTTATATATGAAACATACCTGCCACATAGAAAAGCTTAAATAATTACTAGCATTAAGAGAAATTCTCTGATAAGAAGTATATTTTTATAAGTAAATAGCCTTTTACATATTTTTTAGAATTTTATTTATGTGTTTTTGGCTGCACTGGATGTTCATTTTGGGCATGGGCTTTCTCAAGTTGCAGCGAGTGGAGGCTACTCTTTGTTGCAATTCAAGGGCTTCTCATTGCAGTGGCGTCTTTTGTTGAGGAACCTGGGCTGTAGGGCCTGCATGGCTCGATAGTTACAGCTCTTGGGTTCTAGAGCACGAGCTGAGTTGTGGTGCACCGACTTAGTTGCTTCACAGCATGTGAAACCTTCCCAGACTAGGGATCGAACCCATGTCCCCTGCATTGGCAAGTAGACTCCTATCCACTGTACCACCAGGAAAGTCCTTAAAATATTTATCCAAACAAAAATTTTAGATAGCAGCAGTATGGGTAAGGTTTTGTTTCTTTAAATACTATTTTGCAATCATTTTTTTGGTATGTAAATTTATTTATTTTTTATGGTAAACTCCCAGGAAAGTTTTTCATTATGTGTGTCTTCATTTGAGTTTTTAAAATTTTTATTTTATAATGGAGTATAGTTGATTTACAGTGTTTTGTTAGTTTCAAGTATACAGCAAAGTGATTCAGTTACTCATTGCAAGGCTGTGATTTCTCTTCTTCAAATTCTTTTCCCTTTTATGTTATTACAAAATATTGAATAGAGTTCCCTGTGCTATTCAGTTGGTCCTTGTTGGTTATCTATTTTATTTATTTTTAATTAATTTATTTTACTTGGAGAATAATTACTTTACAATATTGTGATGGTTTTTGCCATACCTCAACATGAATCAGCCTCAGGTACACACGTGCCCCACCTGCCCTGAAACCCCGCTACCACCTTTCTCCCCACCCTATCCTTCTGGGTTGTCACAGAGCACCAGCTTTGAGTTCCCTGGTTCATGCATCAAACTTGCACTGGTCATTGTTTTACATATGGTAATGCACATATTTCAATGATGTTAAAATTCATAATTATATTTCTCAGTGTATCTACATGTAACTTTTGATATGGATCCTTCCATGTGTCTTTGTGTATATTTACATATGTATGTGTATGTGTTTCTTTGAGAAACAAAATTGAGATTCTGACCTTGGAGATACTGTGAACATTTCTCTATATCATGACACATTTTCCATATTCTGTGAAAACATGATTTTTGATGCTTTCATAATATGTCACTGGCATAATATTATGCCCTTATTGTTGGTTTCTGTTTTTTTCAGTGTTGTCAATAATATTGTAATGAATCCATAAATGTAAATGCTTATATTTATTTCTGATCACTTTCTATGCTAACGAGTATGCACAGCTTAAAGACTTTTGATGTGTATCACCGATTTGCTTCCAGAAGAACTCTGCCTATTTTTAGCTTCCACTATGAGCTGGCTCTGGGTATTATCATTTTTCTTTCTGTATGACTTGAATGAAGGACAGCTTCTTAGAAGTTCCATTTGTTAGTAGGAAAGCAGGGCTAATTGGTCCACCCTCATAGGATTGTTGTGAAGAAGAAATGAAATTGTTAGTTCCAGTCTTTTAATTCTTACTCTAAAGACAGTGAGAGTTAATGCTTCTGTCACTAACTAGTTGTGTGAGCTCAGTTCTCCAAGGTTTGAATTGTGTCTTTGGGCGAATTGCCCTGAACTGCTCAATTCCTATCCACACATGCATGGTAGTCACAGTCCTAAAAAAGAATGACCATTTCCAAACCCAGTAATGATTCCAAGATAGAAGAGAGCAAATAAAACTGTCATTCTAAAGTATAAACTAACAAATAAAACAAGAACCCTAGTGTAATGTTCTGCTGACTCTATGGGAGACATGTATTTCCCACTTGGTTATGTGAACTCTTTTAAGATTCTTTGCATTATTGGAATCACTTGAAGAACTGATGAAATATATTCTGACCATCTTATTTCCCAGCTTTCAATTTAAATCTGTTGATAATACTTTTTAATCCCACTCTTGAGTGCTCAGATAGATTGATTTACTTGATATTTATTCATTAGATGGTGTGAGAATATTGCCAGGATTCTGATTTTTAGCCACTTATTTCTAGATCAGTTAAATAATGGTAACTGCACTCTCCTTGTATACCCCCTCCCCACCAACTCCTCTCAGCCTGCTCTTACCTTTGGTGTTTTAGTTCCAAGAAATGTAACCTTCTCAGTGAAAACATCTTAGTGAAAATGAGTATTCTGTCAGTGATGCAGTTTTTGTTCCTTCTCTGGAGTTTAAATCCATTCCTCTACCTTGACTGTGAGACTAAGGAATTCAGAAATCCCTCCATGGCTCATTTGAATTCACTGGGGTTCTAATAGACTACTTAGTGGTAAAGCTTTTGGGAATCCCTTGAATCAGCCAGCCGGAATTCTGGGGTTTTACTGTCTGTGAAACTAAATGAAACCTGGGAAGTTAAGCTCTTTCCTGAAATGATAGAAAGTGGGTTCCTGAGCTCAGGATGCTTCACTGTGTCATTATTTGCATAGTGATTGGAAGTCATGTCTCTGCACAATGCAGTATGGAGCCCAGGGGCCAGGAATCAGGAACCTGGGCTTCAGCCCTGCTTTGACTGCTCTTTCTTGGCCATGTGCTTGGACTAGTTCCTCTGAACTTCACTATTGTATATATATCTATCTCTCTGTCTATCTATCTATCTATCTATATATATTTTTTGTAAAATCAGGGATTAGACTAGGAGGTTGTTTTCAGTTCTGACATTGTATGGTTTTTTGTTTGTTTGTTTTGAGCCCTCCCTCCTTTCCCCTGGTCTCCCTGGTAGCTCAGATGGTAAAGAATCGACTTGCAATGCAAGAGACCTGGCTTTGATCCCCGGGTCAGGAACATCCCTTGGAGAAGGGAATGGCAACCCACTCCAGTATTCTTGCCTGGAGAATTTCATGGACAGACCATGGGGTCACAGAGAGTTGGACATGACTGAGTGCCTAACAGTTTCACACTTCCTTTTCCCCGCAGTGTGTAAATACCAAGAATTTAAAATTTGTCTGGCAAATAGTCCTGAAGTCTGCATAAAAATTCAGGAGTTGAAGCCAAGTAGAGACCCAAGAACATCAGAGATGATTCATGCAATGAGAGTTGAGGGTTGAGGTGACAGCAATAAAATATTTAAAGATAAAACACTTTTTAATTTTTTTAACATTTTTATTTATTGATTTTATTTTTGGCTGTGCTGGGTCCTCGTTGCTGCACAGGCTTTTCTGTAGTTGTGAGCAGGGGCTACTGGTGCGTGGGCCATGATCGAGTGGCTTCTCTTGTTGCTGAGCACAGGCTCTAGGCTACACAGGCTTCAGGATGTGGCATGTGGGCTCAGTAGTTGCAGCTCTAGAGCTCTAGAGCGCAGGCTTAATTGTTGGAGTGCACAGACTCAGTTCTGCAGCATGTGGGGTCTTCTTGGACCAGGGATCGAACCTGTGTCTCCTGTGTGACGGGCAGGTTCTTATACTACTGAGCCATCAGGGAAGGCCTAAAAATAAGGCACTTTTTAGAAATACTAATTGGCAAGAGAGGGTGGTAAGCTTGTGGTAGGGATGTTGCAATGTCATTTTATAATCTTATTCATGTGAGCTAAATGCACTGCATATTATAAATATTTATCTTTTTAAGAATATTTATTTGGTTGTGTCAGGTCTTAGTTGCAGCATGCAAGATGTTTGTTGTGTCTGTCATGTGGGATCTTTTGTTGCAGGGCATGGACTCTTTAGTTGTGGCACACTTGCTCAGTAGTTGCAGCGCTTGGATTTAATTGCTGTACAGCATGTGGGATCTTAGTTCCCTATCCAGGGATCAAACTCATGTCCCCTGCATTGCAAGGGACCCCCTTAAACCGCTGGACCCCCAGGAAAGTCCCCTTGTATCTGTCTTTGAGTATTGGTATCTAGGGATAGATATGCTGGCTTGTGTTCAGTCCATGCCTCTATAAACACAGACTTTTCTGGAAAATTTGGAGAAAGCCAGATACAATAATAATACTAGTAACTGTAATTAGTTGAGTGTTCATCAGGAGGCAGGTCCTACCCTGTCTTATGAACATTGAGTTCTCCCAATAATCCTCTAAGAGAGAGGGGTTGTTATTGCCAGTTATCCAGTTTACAGATGAAGGAACAGAGGCACATGGAGATTAAATTGCATGCACAGTGCCATCAGCCAGTATCCAGAGCTTGGTACACACCTGACTCTGAACTAGAAACTTAAACCTTAAACTGTGCACGATGGCACTTGTTTTTCTGTTGCTCTTTTATGCTCACACCCAACCAGAATCTTTGGAGATTTTGAAGTCTTTCTCTCGTCGCTGTTCTGGTTGGAATTTCCAACCAATCTATTAGTTTTCTGAGTCTGTTCTCTGTTGTGGTGAGTTCAGAGACAGTGAGAAAATAGGAATTGGTGGCCACTGTCAATCTCTACATACACTGTGTACACCTAAGATAGGGGCAGAATTGAAAACTGAAACAGCCCTGACCAGGCTGTGTTGAAATACCGGAAACTAGGGGCTGCCCCCACAGCATGTGTGGACTGAGTGCATTTTAGTTGCCGACCTTTGGTGGATCAAGTCTGTTGTAGAATTGGGAATGGATTCAGCCAGATTTTTGGTGCTAAATTAAGCCTCTCTAACCAACAAGGCCAGGAAAAGGTCACTCAGGCATCTCAGATCAGGGGTTAATACAGAATTCTCTGTAGAATAACTTGAATTGCAAAGATAAGTTAATTTCTTGAAGGTACATCTAATAGTGAAACTTTTTTTGTGCTCAGGTCCTGGAGTGTGATAATTAAATGCCCCTTGAGTGCTCCAATGTGTCCAGCTGTTCGTCTTGATCATTCTCTATCCCCCTGTCGGTGGTCATTTCTTATTTTATCTTACTCTGCAGTAGAATGTCATCTCTTGCTGACGGCTCCTTGTGGTGTGCCCACCCTTTGTGGGCCTGGGGACATCAGGCAGAACCCGAGGTAGATGTTGGGGGACAGGCTGGGGTGTCTGCCTGTTAAGGAGAAAAGGAACCTTGTATCTCAGAAACCCAGGTTTGTTGTGGTGATATTTCTTTCAATTGCCTTGGCATTGCATTTGCTGCTTGGGATTTGCTGCCTTATTCTTTGTCTAGCTTTCTTTCTTAGATTCTAGCTAAACAGCTTTTCTCTGAATTTTCTTGGTAAAGAAAAATGGTGGGTTTTTGAGAGTTAATTAACTCCTTTCATGTTGACACCCGGTTTAAGAAATTTAAAAGACTATAATTAAAATTTCTCTCGATCACTCACCTTTGGTGAGGATGTAGCTTTTATTACTTTTAAGACATGAATGTTTGTGAAAGCCCACTAGTTTCTATACTCTCTGCACTTCTTGATATGTTTGAAATATTTCATAATTTAAAAAGCTGCTGCACTCCCTCCAGAAGACACTTTCAGTTTTTAAACAAAATTTTAAAAAACATTTTATGTAAAATGTTTTGAGTAAGTATTACCTGCGCACAAATGTTTTAAACCGTATTTCCAGCAGAGGCATTTATGTTCTTTTGCCCTGGCTTTCTTTGAAAGCAGCAGCATACCTTATATTGACCAGCTGTGTGACCTTAGGCACACCACTTCATTTTCTGAGTCTTATTTTTGTCATCTGTAAAATGAGGATAATGTAGGAACCTACTTCAGATAGTACTTGTGAAAGGTGAATAAGTTACGTACATAAAATGCTTAGGAGAGGACTTGGAATACAGTAGACGATCAGTTGTTACTACTATTTAAAAAGAAAAATGCAAGGATTTTATAGGCAAAAACTGAAATTTTCATTATGACATGATAGACAAATGTTTAGTGGTTACAATGAGCCTGTTTTTGCTCAGCTCAACCTGTGTTTAAATGTCTGTGCCCTCCCTTATAGGGTGGTTACGAATTTAACCTCTAGGTAAAGTATCAAAGTAGTACCTACCTTGTGAGTAGGAGGATTAAGGGAAATAGCATAAACAGGTGCTCAAAATACCTTCCCACACAATAAATACTCCATAAATGATAACTGTTATCTTTCCATTATAACCCAAATTGGCATATTTCCTTCCAGTCTTTTATGTGCAGATTTCAAGCACTCATAATTATAAGTACAATTTATGTCTTGCTTTTTTTCAAGTACTATTTTATCACAAATGCTTTTCACAGTAACTACACAAACTTTGAAGCCATCATTTTTTAATATATGTTTTGCTTATGGCAATTTTAATATAGCCTCTGACCTTTAACAGAAACATTTCTTTTCAATGAATTCTAGAGTATTACATTTCATGGTCTCATAACATAGCCTCATTGGAAAATATAACTCATTCCTTATATCTTATAGGCTGATTTGTTTACTTTATTTTTGGCTACTCTGAGTCTTTGTTACTTTGCGTGGGCTTTCTCTAGTTGCGGCGAGCAGTGGCTATTTTCCAGTTGCAGTGTGCAGGCTTCTCAACGAGGTGGCTTCTCTTGTGAAGCACGGGCTCTGGGTTGCCAGGGCTTCAGTAGTTGCAGTGCACAGCTTAGAGCTCTCAGTGAAGCCATCATTTTAACGACTGTATTCAGTTCAGTTCAGTTGCTCAGTCGTGTCCTATTCTTTGTGACCCCATGGACTGCAGCACACCAGGCCTCCCTGTCCATCATCAACTCCCGGAGTTTATTCAAACTCACATCCATTGAGTCATCCAACCAATGGATGGTTGATGCCATCCAACCGTCTCATCCTCTGTCGTCTCCTTCTCCCGCCTTCAATCTTTCCCAGCATCAGGGTCTTTTCAGACAGTATTGAAGTGTCAGCTTCAGCATCAGTCCTTCCAGTGAATATTCAGGACTGATTCCCTTTAGGATGGACTGGTTGGATCTCCTTGCAGTCCGAGGGACTCTCAAGAGTCTTCTCCAACGCTACAGTTCCAAAGCATCAGTTCATCGGCACTCAGCTTTCTTTATAGTCCAGCTCTCACATCCATACATGACTACTGGAAAAACCATAGCTTTGACTAGATGGACCTTTGTTAGCAAAGTAATGTCACTGCTTTTTAATATGCTATCTAGGTTGGTCATAACTTTTCTTCCAAGGAGCAAGATTTTTTTAAATTCACGGCTACAGTCACCATCTGCAGTGATTTTGGAGCCCCCCAAAATAACTGCATAATATTTCATTAAGTAGTTGTATAACAGTTGATTTCACCGTTTCTTTAGTATTGAGCACTAAAGTTCTTTCTGCGTCCTACCATTGTAAACAAGGCCATGTGAAACATCTTTATACAGAGTCCTTCCTATTTTATGTCATTACCTTAGAAAAATTCCCTAAATGTTACTGGTATATAAGTATTTTCTTTTTTTTTTCTTTTTTATGAAACCATTAGAATAAGGTTTATTATTGAATTGTACAGTTGAAAGATGAGGGTATCATCTCTTGCATTCACTTTTTTTTTTAAGCTAATTTTTATTGGTGTATAGTTGCTTTACAGTGTTGTGTTAATGTCTGCTGAACAGCAAAGTGAATCAGATATGTTTACATTTATCACCTGTTTTTTGGATTTCCTTCCCATATCCAGGGAGAAGGAAATGGCAACCCACTCCACTATACTTTCCTTGAAAAGTCCCTGGACAGAAGAGCCTGGCGGGCTACAGTCCATGGGGTCTCAAAAGAGACCATGAGAGGTCCACGACTCAGTGATTACACGAACAACAAAACAGCTGCTTTACAGTGTTGCGCTAGTTTCTGCTGTACAGCACAGTGAATCAATGTGTTTACATGTATCGCCCCTTTTTGGATTTCTTTCCCATTTAGGTCACCACAAGCACTGAGTAGAGTTCTCTGTGCCATACAGCAGGTTCTCATTAGTCATCTACTTTAGACATAGCGTCAATAGTCTATGTCTATATACGTCAGTCCAAGTCTCTCAGTTCATCCCAGGCCCTCCTCTTCCCCCTTCGTGTCCATATGTTTGTTCTCTGTGTGTCTGCGTCTCTATTTCTGCTTTTGCAAATAGGTTCATCCATAGTATTTTTCTAATTCTATATATATATGCTAATATTTGTTTTTCTGACTTAATTCACTCTGTATAATAGTCTCTGGGTCCCTCCATATCTCTGCAAGTGGCACAATTTCATTCCCTTTTTATGGCTGAGTAATATCCCACTGTATATATGTGCCATATTTTTTTTAATCCATATTGGTTTGTGAGTATTTTCATGACTCTTTGAATATATTTTTTGTCTCCCTCACTGAACGATAGGCTTCTGAGTGGATCTTACCACATTATCTTCAGTATCTAGCACACAGTGAGTGCCCAATAAATATTTAGTGAATTAGTGAACAAATGTATATCCTAGTGTATTATTTTCCAAAAGTAGTAAGACTGCTTAATATTTCCATTGTATTATCTTTTAAAAAATCTTAAAAGCAGAGAAGCTTTTTATCTCTTAGGGCAACAGGAAAGAAAACAGTAGCAAGTAATATTTTGTTGAACATGTTCTTGCCCCGGCCATCATACTTAATACATTACATGCATTGGCTCCCCCCAATTGCTCAACGATTCTCTGAGATAAGTATGATTTTTATAGATGAGCAGGCTCAGAGAAGTGAGTTGACTTGCTGAAGATCACACAGCTAGTGAGTGGTAGAATCCTTGTTCAAAGCAGGCAGTTGGACCCTGAGCCCGAACACTGGATGACTAGGTTGCTGCTGCTGCTGCTAAGTTGCTTCAATTGTGTTTGACTCTGTGCGACCCCATAGATGGCAGCCCACCAGGCTCCCCCATCCCTGGGATTCTCCAGGCATATTCCTGCTAATCTTACTTTTTCTACAGTATACCGTTTCACACTCTAGCCAGTCTAACAAATGATTTCCCAAGGAGCCTGACTTTGCTGACCAAATCTCAAACAAGGTGTGAATCAGAGTTGTCCCTCAGCCCTGAGCATTTTGCATCAGCCTCAGAACAAGAAGCAGAATTACTTACCACCCTGCTTATTTAAGAGGAATACTACCCTTGCAGTTCACCGAGTGAAGGGTGTTTGAATATATTTTTTTACAAGCCTCAGATTTTTTAATTGAAGGGAAGAATTTTATTAGATTTTATTAACATTCAAGACAGCTGTTAGAGTTAGAACATTATCCACATGGGGGTTATTAATCCACACAGGAGTATCTGGGACCCAACAGTAAAAAGGGTATGAGCCTAAGGATTAACCAATAATGGAGAAGGCAATGGCACCCCACTCCAGTACTCTTGCCTGGAAAATCCTATGGGTGGAGGAGCCTGGTAGGCTGCAGTCCATGGGGTCTTGAAGAGTCAGACGCGACTTAGTGACTTCACTTTCACTTTTCACTTTCATGCATTGGAGAAGGAAATGGCAACCCACTCCAGTGTTCTTGCCTGGAGAATCCCAGGGACGGGGGAGCCTGGTGGGCTGCTGTCTATGGGGTCGCACAGAGTCAGACATGACTGAAGCGACTGAGCAGCAGCAGCAGCCCTGTTTAGTTAGCAGTTGAAATATTAGAGCAACTTTTAAAAGTATCAGCTATGTTATTACTTCCATTTCTTAAGTCTCTCTTTCCCCCACATCATTTCATTGCAGGGCTTGGGAATTTTAAAGAACTTTTGCATCTGTAAGTGCTACCCAGTATTTTTCCCCCCACCTCTGCAAATGATTGATGCTTAAAAAACAGCAGGTGGTTTATCTTTAGATTTTTTTGTGTGTGTATAGAGATTTTTCTCTTTTAGGGTTGTATATGTAGCTTTTGTCCTGGCTGCTCTTGTTTTGTGAAATTAAATGCTTTTAAAAAAAGCATCTGTGTTGTCACTCCCCAGGCCATGTGAAGGATGGGCAGTGAAGGTGAGCTGTTACATCTCTGTTGCTCATGTTCCCTTGGACGCTGGCCAAGCTGTAACTTGATTCCTCATTCGCCCTCCTCCGGTTTTGTCCCCAAGAAGCAATGATCATGATTAGCACTGAAAGGCCTTTCAGGGGAAGTAAGGGCTCTCCGGATTGACATTTGACAATCAAGCAAGGAGTTCTAATCAGCAAATGCTGTGCTGAAACAGAAGCGCTTCCAGTGCCCAAGTGTGTCCTCTGATTTCTGCAGGGTGCATGAAGGAGCTTCACTTGCTATCAACAGAACACGAAATGGATTTGGAGCTGTGGTGAGGTGCTTTTATTCTTAGGACAGTTCCAAGAACTGTATGTAATTTGTTTTCACCTGCCTCCCCTAAATTTGTAAGATTAAAACCACCCAGATACAGATAGAAATAACTCTGTGATGGCAGGAAGGACTATGCCCAAGGTGAAAAGAGGATAAACAGGAAAGCTAACAAATCTCTCTAGGGAGGTGGTGTGTTTAGGGCTTAGAGTCACAACCTGGCTGTGACTCTGGACTCTGCACTTACTAGCTGGGAGCCTTTGATCAAGTTTCTGCCCCCGTCTGAATTTCGCTTTCCTCAGGGCTTCCCAGGTGGCTCAGCAGTGAAGAATCTGCCTGCCAATGCAGGTGATGTGGGTTCGATCCCTGGTTCAGGAAGATGCCCTGAAAAGGAAATGGCAACCCACTCCAGTATTCATACCTGAAAAATCACATGGACAGAGGAGCCTGGTGGGCTACATTCCATGGGGTCAAAAAGAGTCGGTCGTGACGGAGCAACTGAGCACAAGTACACACATTTCTGTTTCATAGGTTGGGTTTGAGGGCTAAATAAGACAAGGCCTGTGAAGTGCTCGGCACAGCCCGCTGGGCCCAAGCCTCTCAGAGATAAGTTCTGTCAAAAGGCTTAGATTCTACCTAGTTCTGTCTCTATTGCAGATGACTTCTGTGACCTAGGAAGGCTGGTTTGCCCTGCTGAGCTCAGTATTATCAGGCAGCAGTATTACTAACTCTTAGAGGTGATGTTGGGAGCAAGTGAAATATGCTCTGTGTTCATAAAATATGAACAGGCACCAGGTGAGCCCCTGCTTACGGTTCCTCCAGGTCACTGACCACCAACTGAAGGAGGGTCCCTTGTCGCGGGCGTCCCACAGCACCAGGTAGCACATAGAGATGCGAAAGTCCTCTAAGTCTGTGAGGCCCTCCAGTCAGACTTAGGTCCATAAAGAGATCGGTAGCTACTTTCCAGGCCATAGGGAGAATGGAAAGTAATGCTTAATGACACTGTCATGTGTCAGCAGCTTTGAGTCTTGCCTCTTTGAATCCTCACAGCGATCCTACAAGGTTGTGTGTGTGTGTGTGTGTGTGTGTGTGTGTGTGTGTGTGTGTTCTCTTCCCTCCTCCCATTTCACAGACACAGATGCACTGTGAGTACCCACTGTGGAAAAAGTGGGAGAGATCCAGGTTTAAATCCCGGGGTGGCTGCTTACTACCCATGTGACCTTGAGCAACCTGTTCAGGCCTAGTTTCCTTACCTGTAATGATGAGAGTAAAAATATCACCTTGTAGGACTGTTGAGAGGATTAAATGTGATAATGTAGGCAAAGCCCCGCAGCATTGAGTATGCCCCAGATAAATTGTTAGCCTCAGTATTGTTGAGGTCTGGTGGGATGGGTTGATAGGTTTATTATTATTTTTTATTTTGGCTGTGTCAAATCTTAGCTGCAGCACAAGGGGTCTTCATTATGTCATGGGGATCTTCCATTGGGGTGCACGGGTTCAGTAGTTGCAGTGAGTGGGCTTAGTCACTCCACAGTTTGTGGGATCTTAGTTACCCAACCAGAGGTGGAACCCATGTCCCCTGCATTGCAAGGTGGATTCTTAACCATAGGACCACCAGGGAAGTCACAGGCTTCGGTGGGATATAGTTTTGACCAAAATAAGGCTTTGGAAAATTATATTTTGTTCAAAGAAAATACATAATTCAAAGTCAACAGACTGGCCCTGCTTGTAAAGAAGGCTATTATAGAAATTTGAGAATTTAGGGGAAGTAGAAGGGTGAGATAAAAGATTAAAAGAAAATTGTCTGGGCATCCATTGGATTTATCTATTATCTAGGCGACAGATTTATTTATTCTTTTAGGGACAGTTCACTGATTAAATGTACAAGCATGTTGTTAGCCATTGTCTCTCTCAGAATGGGGGAAAAACAAGAGGAAATTATGACTGAGCAAAAAACCTGATGAATAGCAAAAAAAAAAAAAAGCTAATAAAGGGAATTGATAGGAACCCTGTTGTCTTTTAGTTTGGTAGGATAAAAGTTGGCACAAGACTTGGTACTGGGACCCTTTGGTGCCAGGCACCAAGCCAGTGCTGCTTCAGTGTAAGGAAGATTGTGTTGTAATGAGGCCTGAGACAGAAGGAATAAGGAGTACAGAGCATCCCATCAGTGGAGGTTTCTAAGCAAGATGATCAGTTGTCAGAAACGTCATAGGTGGATGTGGCACTGGATGGGAGGGTAGCCTGATGTTTGAAAAAATCACTGGGCTTCCCTGATGTCTCAGCAGGTAAAGAATCCACCTGCAGTGCTGGAGACACAGGAGATGCAGGTTTGATCCCTGGGTGTGGAAAATCCCCTAGAGGAGGAAATGGAAACCCACTCCAGTATTCTTGCCTGAAAAATCCTGTGGACAGAGGACCCTGGTGGGCTACAGTCCACGGGGTCTCAAAGAGTCGAACACAACTAAGTAAAAATTTACTGCTACAAGTCACATTTAAAAAAATTAAAAAAGAAAATACACTTACTGAGTCACGTTGGATTGTGGAAGACCAGTGACTAAAGGCCTTTAGCCGCTAAAAGGTTGATTTCAAGTCAAGGATCATTTCAAATTGGCAATATGGAATAGGTTCTGTCATCTTTCATTGTGATATTTGATCCCAGGACAACTCCCTAAACTGGATGGGCCACTTTCATTCTTTCCTGAGAGTTTCTTATCTGGACTAAATAATATAGTGTCTTTTGCAAGTTTTTAGATTTTTGTTATTTGGGGATATATTCTTTTCCTTTACAAATCTGAGATTAAATATTCTCCTGAAGAAGAGAGGAAGATTTATAATGTGAAGCAGAGACATCTGAATTATTGAATCAATTTAATGTTCTGCAGTTACACCTAAGAATTTTGAGTTACTTATCAAAATAAAAATGAATCTTACTCAAGAGTTTATTAGCCCCTGTGGGAAAATGATACTGAAGTCATACAGTCTGTTAGGATATTCCTACTTGAAAAGTGTTGTATTTAAAATAATTTGTAGATGTGATTAAATATTGATTTGTGTATTAAGAATCTTGTCACTTAGTTCGGGTGCAGGGCTGAAATATCTGATTTATATATATATCAGGCTTTTTGAGCAGATCAATACGGAAAGGAAGAAAAACTCTTGCTGTGTACCCAACGTCACACTAGGTGCTTTAATACATGCAGTCTCATTAAAACTCTACCGCCCTCCCGTGTTCTAGGGACCTGAATCCTGGACTCTTAATCCTGACTGTTGTTGTAGTTTAGTCACTAAATCGTGTCTGACTCTTTGCATCCCAATGGACTGCAGCTCACCAGGTTTCCCTGTCCTTCGCTATCTCTCGGAGTTTACTCAAACTCATGTCCATTGAAGCAGTGATGCCATCCAACCATCTCATCCTCTGTCACCCCCTTCTACTGCCCTCAACCTTTCCCAGCATCAGGGTCTTTCCAGTGAGTCAGTTCTTTGCGGCAGGTGGCCAAAGTATTGCACTGAAGCTGAAGCATCAGTGTCAGTCCTTCTAATGAATATTCAGAGTTAATCCTGATTGTCTTGGGTGAAATCAAGATGAGCCTTGGGGCTCATCCAAAAAAAATCATCTCTAAGGCAGATAGGAGGGTAAAATAAGCCAATGCAGATAGAACACTCAGCACAGTGCCTGGCACACAGTTATGTGCCAGGACAGTTTAACTCTTACTGTAGTCTGGTGTTATCCCAGTTTAATAAATGAGAGATGCCAAATATAAAAGCCTCAGAATAAAAGACACTTTATTGTGGAAAAGATCTTTTCCTCGAGAAGCATTGAGCAGTGTTTCTCTTCCTGAGTGTGGATTCCTCCCTTTCTGTCTCTCCCTCCCTCCCCGTCCCCCTTCCTCATTCCTTCCTTCCATTCTACAGTTGAAGTGGGCTAGAGGCAGGTCACTTGGAGCCTTCTAACCATGGTAAAGAAGGTGAATTTTACTATAAAAGCAGTGGAACACTGAAGCAGGGAAAGCAACATTTTCTTATTCTGCCTCTTATGGGTACTGTTACGATTCTACATAAAGTAAATAAAAAGATTCTGGGGAAGTTTTCTGTAAACCAACTTAGAACAGTTGAGAATCAAAAGAAGTGAGGTTTTTAAAGTAAACTTGCTGCATACGTTCTTATCAGGAGGTGAGTGGTTTTATAATGTACACTCGGCACCTGGGACGACCTCGCTTTCTAGCTCCTCTTGGCTGATCCGGATGGTTTTGGTCCCATTTTCAGTCCCCTGACTCTACTGTCAGCTCTTTCCACAACATTCCCTCCCTTTCATCGTTCATACTTCTGTTCTTTCTTTGCTTTTTTCATTTCCTATGGCAACTTGTATTATCCTGACCTTTTACCACACTTTCTAGGTTGCTAACTACTGGGCCGATCGCACTGTAATTCCAAAACTAACACTCATCAGCCTGGCATTCAGAACTAATCAGTTGATCAGCCTTATGTTTCATAAATATTGAGCATGTGTTTTGTGCCAAATTCTGCACTAGAGAGTAAAAATTCAAATGTAGTTAACTGTTGTTCCCTGTCTCTGAGCACCTTCTCATCTAATGTGGTAGCCTTGTAAACCGATGATTAATTGGTTGAATGATAGATTCATTCATTCAGTAGACATTCACTGCAGGCCTTCTGTGTACTGGACATTGTTCTTCTAGGGGTCACAACTTGTACAAGACAGACAAGGCTCCCAGCCTTATGGAATTTGCATTCTAGTGAGATTAGATGATCAGGAAAGAGATTTAGATGTACGACTATTTATTTACTGAGTATTTACCAGAAGCTGGGTACTCTGGTAACCAGATAAAACATTATTTGGACTGATTCTTACGAAAGGCCTATGTTACTACATCATCTCCCTTCAAAGATGAGATAGTTGATGATTAGAGAATCTAAGTAAAAAGCCCAAACTTTCACAGTTAAATTGGACTCGGCCCTAAATCTGAGTGTTGTTGCATAATTACAGGGCTATTTGTGGGATGTTGTATGTGCTTTTGTCTCTTCTAGGAAAGAGCAGAGCTGAGGTGGGAGGAAGGGTGTGTGTGAGCAGGTGGCGGTGGGGGGCGTGGAAACATGGGAAGTGTAATACTCTCATTCCTGCTGCATCCAGTCCACTTCCTCCCCCTTCAGGAAGGCGCCGCTTAACCACACAAGCACTGATGTTCCCACCCCCATGCCTGTTGTTAGTCCCCGCTCTGCTTGACATTCCCCTCGCTCTTTATGTCACATTCACAGCCAGGCTTGGGTCTTGTTCAAACCATTCATCTTCCAGCAGCTTCCCTAGGTCCTCCCTTCATGCAGGATCAGTCTGTACTTCCCTTCTTCCATTGAACTTTTTTTTTTTCCAAACATGATAATGCTTCTCAGAGGCTGTCTTGTTTTTCAGTTTTTATTTTGCATTCCTTGTAATTCCTCCCAAGAAATCGACGACCCCTTGAACAGAAGCATCATGCCTTACATGCATCTTGTTCCTCACAGCATCAGTGCAGTCTTTTATACACAGTGGGCGCTAATATTGTCTCTGGTACTTATTCCAAAGCCATGATGCACAAGAAAGCTTTCTTTTCCACAGTAGGAGAAGTCTTCCAGTGCTTAAGCTGGTTATCACAATACCTAGCTTCTGGTTAAACACTAAGTACTCAAGTAGTTATTCTTCATCTAATTATGACCAATCTTGTATTATTGTGATAATTAGGTGAGCAGCTCTTTTGTTAAGAGCGCTCTACAGATGTGTCTTTTAGAACTGCTTTGGAACTTTGTAATTTTTTTTTAGCTGGTGTGATCTTAGTTCCCTGACCAGGGATCACACCCAGGCCTCTGTCAATGGAAGTGCAGAATCCTAAACACTGGACCACCAGGGAATTCCCTAAGGACTTTGTAATTTTTGTAAGGTCTGATATTCCTCTCTCTGTATGTCATACTCACAGCCAGGCTTGGGTCTTACTCAAACTGCAGCTTCTACAGTCTTCCTTCATGCCAGGCTCCTCAGGACTTCCTGGATTTAAGTCAGAGCTTCTTAAGGAAGCATCTGTTTGATAATAAAATAAATATACTGTCTGGATCTAGCCACCTTTAATAACTTTCTCTGCCTCCTTTTCAGGCAAGCTTTTCATTTTCTGTAATAATTAGCTTTCTCATATGCTCTGAGAATGGGGGAATTTGTGAAGTGTTTTGAATTTGAAAAATGCGACTCTGGGTCTCCTCATTGGGGACCCATCTGGCCAGCTTAGCCCTGGAATGAAGGAGATGAGAGTGGGAGGGCTCCCATGTCTGTACATTGGCAAATAGAGAAAGATGACTTGGAAACCGGGGGAAAAATGCTCAGAGGGAAGGAAATAATAAAATCCAGCTGCTTTATGGCTTCTCAGTCCAGAAAGCTTTTGAGTTAAGCTCCGTCTATAAAGGTGGATCCAAGTAATGTTTGTTTTGCATTTCAGGCATCATTGTGTGATAAGTGGTGTAAATTTAGCCCCTTTAAGCCTGATCTCTTGGGAGTTGGATTTTAAGAGACTTTATTTGAAAGGACTCCATCGATTGGGTTTTGATTTGGTCCCTCCTTACCAAAGAGAGTACTAAATAATGGCTGGGCCTCCCTGGTAGGCCTTTTTTTTTGTTTTTAATTCATTTTATGGGTCTCTGTATTTGCCCTTGTTCTCCACCTTCTATTTCTAACTGTTCTACTTAAAAAGACTGAAGTGATGTGAAAGAGGGGGTAAAAGGGAAAGAAAATCAACTGTCACATTGTAAGCTTAATTGATTCAATAAATAATGTCTTTCAATTCCCAAGGCAAACCCCAAAGTCTTCACTTACGTCAGCTAGCTCTCGGCTCAGTAAATGGTGGCGTTCTTAATTTAGACAGATGGAAAGAGTTCACTGGTGCTCACTTCTAAGGAAGGAGTCTGCTTTTCTGGTTTTAAAGACATACTGACTAGAGTTTGGGGCCCACTCTATAAAAAGAAGCTTGCAACAGAATTAACATGGCTGTTTTTATTCATTCTGAAAAGAGAAGGAAGGCATTTAATTATTGCCCAGGGATTAGTTGAACCAAAGGGAAAAGAAGAAGAAGAAGAAGAAAAAAAAATGAGACAAGGGGAATGAAATCTACTAGTCCATATGTTCCACGCAGGCAAGGATTTAGATTTGTTCACCATTTACTCTCCAGTGCACATGGGCAGGTGCCCAGTAAATATTTGTGAACTGGTTCTGTTGTTGAATGAGTGAGAGCAGAATTAGTTTAAATGTCATTCCACTTGTTTCATTCCCAACTCCTCCTTTCCTGTCTAATTAAAATGGTAAATAGCTCTAAGAGTATGTGCTGTATCTTCCGAAATGATTAAGGACAGTTGTTTCATCAGTGTCCGGAGGTGGTATCCAGCTGCTTTTTTTTTTAAAACAAATTCTCATACTTGAACACGTCGTGCTTCAGAACCACTAGAGGGCTGTCTGCAGACTCCACGCTCCAGCCTTGGAAGTTCCGATTGTAGGGGTCCGGGTAGGGCTGGGAATCTATTTGCTTTTGTGGGTTCCCCTAGTAATTCTGGTGTGCAGTTGCACTGTTTAGTCAGCCTCCGGGTGCCCTGAACTCTCTGGTCTAAGTGATGCCTTGGTAAAAGTGAGGAGCCTGAGGTACCCAGCAGGATACTCAGCAGGGCGCCTGGCCCTATAGTCTGATGTTTTGGTTCGCCCCATAGTCCATGCTTCTTGGCATCAACAAGATCCTTTAGTTAATATTTCTTCCTTTCGAGATAGTGGCTATATTTGTGGTGCTGGAGAAGACTCCAGAGAGTCCCTTGGACAGTAAGGAGATCAAACCAATCTTAAGGGAACTCAACCCTGAATACTCATTGGAAGGACTGATGCTGAAGCTGAAACTCCAGTATTTTGGTCATCTGATGCAAACAGCTGAGTCATTGGAGAAGTCCCTGATGCTGGGAAAGATTGAGGGCAGAAGGAGAAGAGGGCATCAGAGGACGAGAAGGCTGGATAGCATCACTGAAGCAATGAACGTGAACTTGGGCAAACTCTGGGAGATGGTGAGGGACAGGGAGGCCTGGCTTGCTGCAGTCCACGGAATTGCAAAGAGTTGAACATGACTGGGTGACTGAACAACAGCAACAGCTGGAAATCTGAAGGACCTTTGGAAACCTCAAGGAGCCTCAAGGAAATGTTAACTTTTGTTTAGTGTGCTTTGGTGGTGGTGTTTAGTTATTAAGTTGTGTCCTACTCTTTTGCGACCCAATGGACTGTAGCCCACCAGGTTCCTCTGTCCATGGGATTCTCCAGGCAAGAATACTGGAGTAGGTTGCCATTTCCTTCTCCAGGGGATCTTCTCGACCTGAGGATTGAACTCATGTCTCTTTCATTGCAGGTGGGTTCTTTACTGCTGAGCCACCAGGGAAGCCCTCAGTGTACTTTAGTACTCAGTATAGTGTGCTGTCTTCTCTAGAGATGCATTCCCCTCCTGTGGCTCAGAACAAACCCCGGGTAGGAAGTCCCTACTGTCTCCTGTAGGTCCACTCAGGACCTGCTTGACTGTGGGAAGCACCAGTTAAAAATACAGCACTGTGGGGTCCACTAGAGTCCTCCAAAATCAAAGCCTTACTGCGTGGGGCCTGAGGCCTGCAATTTAAGTTAGCGTTGTTATCCTCTGTCCTGTCCCCGAGTGCAGTGTGTCCCATTTCTGATAACCCAGTTTTGAATTCCTTGACACTCCATTTCATACATCAAAACCCTGCCTTTCCATCTAAGGTTTAGCCTCTGATCTATAGAACTTGTCCTTCAAGAATGAAAGAGGGAGTACCTGCTCTCTTCTTTCCTTCAGGGTAGAACTTGACCAGCTGAGGTGGGTGGGCTGGCAACTTGATGTGTTCAGCCTTGGTGTGAGCCTTGTGATGTTAAGGGGTGCCCCTGAAACCAGAATTCAGCGTCTGTGTTCTTCCTCTGGCTTTATTATTTAATAGCTGTATAATGTGGGGGGAATTACTAAACCCTCTTTGAATTTCTGTTTTCTTCATCTGTAAAATGAGGGTGTCTGTTCAGGAATTTTGTGTGTATTAAACAAGGCTGGGCTCTCTGACACAGGCTCGGATGGGGATTTGTGTGCAGAGGGTTGCTTTAGTGGGCTCTTGGGAACAATGCTTGTGAGGGAGTGAGGGAAGCAGGCAGAAAGAAGGTAACCGTGAACTGCAGGTGTGATGAAGGCCTCAGCCCAGGGGGAACTGTGGCAATGGGATGCCCTTCCGAGTTGTCCCAAATTGACACAGGGGACTGGGTCTTTCTACCTTATACTGGCCAGCCATCCGATGTGGGCCACTCCTGGAGAGGGGCATGACCTCGGGTACCGCAGCTCCCTTTGGCTGAAGGTGGCTGTGTGCTGGCAGCAGCCTGTGGTGCTGGCAGAGGGGGAGGATCTCTGTAATGCACCTTGTACCCACCGCCAGATAACGGTGGACCAGATAACACCCATGCAGACCTTAGCAGCGAGTCTAGCACTTGTGTGAGTAAACACAGGCATAGCTCCTTTAATCACACCTCACAGATATTGCACATTTTACAGACTGAAGGCTCGTGGCCACCCTACATCAAGCAAGTTTATTTTTTTGGCCGTGCTGGGTCTTTGTTGTGGCATGTCAGCTTCTCTGGTTGTGGCTTGTGGGATCTTAGTTCTCTGACCAGGGATCAAACCCATGTCCCCTGCATTGGAAGGCAAATTCTTAATCACTGGACCACTAGGGAAATCCCCAGGCAAGTCTTTTGGCATCATTTTCCCAACAGCATCTGTTCATTCCGTGTCTCTGTGTCACATTTCAGTAATTTCTGACTTGTTCGTCGTCATTATACCTGTTACGGTGATCTGTGATCTCTGATGTCACTAGTGTAGTGTTAACTATCACCATGATTATTCCAGCTCTGGCACTGCCACTTAGTAGCTGGATCACAGTAAGTCGCTTGAATTGCTTTCTTATGTTTAAAATGGAAGATTCACAGCTCTGCTCTGTTTCCCCAAGTAGTTCTGAGCACATGTGGAGATAATGTATATAAAATTGCTGAATGGAATATTATAAAAATGTGAGATATGACTACAAGCCTACTTTTCTGAAATGAATACATGGCCATTGCTTGGATTCCTTGAAGCGAAAGGTTGTGATAAATGTAAAAGTGCTTGTCCATGAAATGTGGCATTTTGATGTTTCTTTCTTCTCTCCATAGGGAATTAGAATAATGGAGATGCTGCTAGAGGAACAGTGTGGTGCCCCCTTAGCCGAATAAAGAATCACCAGTGAGTACCAAAAGCAAAATCAGAATTATTTACTCAAGCCATGTCTTCATGCTTCTAAGCCCAAGTATTATGCTTCAGCCTCCCTGGGCTATTCTTGCCGTATGTTTCCCAGTTATACTCACAGGATGCTTCTTGCAAGTGTTTTTGTTATCTGTTCTATATACCTTTATTTGCTTGGTTCTTTGATTTTCAGAGCAGTTTTGTACTACGTGCTGGGTTACAACTGCTCTTAGATTGTTTAAACTGCTCAATACAATCCGCTGTGATTGCCACCCTCAAGATAGCATAGGTTGTAGAGACTGCAGTTCACAATTAACTGACGCTTAATTTTATTGTCCCAAGAACAGTGAAAGCAGGGGTTTAAAGCTGTATTTGGAGTAGGAAAAAAATAAGAAAGGGGCATGCTGATTGATCAGTAAAATACAGATATTTCATCAGTCATGTATACTCCTGCCGATTGGGGGTGGCTATCTGAGATGCTATTGAGGAGGATTCCAAGGCCTGGAGAATAACCTCGGGCTCTGGATGAGAGTGTTGTGATTGATTAGCAATGCCTGCCGTGGGCAGAGGATGGAAGAGATAGTACTTGTGCTGGAGCGCACGCCACTTTCAGGGCAAGTGATGTTGGGTTAACAGATAAGCAGGGGGATTCCAGAAGCATTTCCTTTTCAGTTCCTTAAGTTTTTATTAGCTACATCAAGGAGAATGACATGCTTGCTGGGAAGGGCAGAACAAAGTTATCTGAGAGACTAAAAGCCTAATATAAGTTAGTGGATTTGCATGTTACACACTTTATCTGACTTCAGTTTTTAACATCTAAGAGAAGGTAAAACCTTTGAGTAGAACAAACATTGTCATGGGTAATTCAGAATTACCTCAAAGCTCCTTATTATATTGGCTTTAAACTAGAGTATACATGGTCTTGTATAAATGACCTGGTCTCTAACTTTGATATCCAATAAAGTTTGAGAACAGTTAACCAAAGAAGAAGCAAAATGAATATTTGTATACAAGAACCTCAGCATTCAAAGCATGCTGGCCAGGCCTGGGCATGAGGATTGGAGAATTATAAAGGGTTTCTGCTTGTTAGCAAGTTTGACTCCATTCTGATGAATATTAAACCTCTGTATACTTAACACATACTGATACATCTGTTTATTACTGGAAGGGCTAAGCAAGATAATTTCATCTAGTGAAAGCCTGGCACATGGCAGGTGCTCAAAAAATGTTGGCAAGGAATCAACATGTGGTGTGCTCCCACATCTGCTCTGTTCTTGGGAACGTTGTGGAGAGTAACTCAGCCACATCCCCCTGTTTTTGCAGACTGGCCTCTTTGTGAGGCTTACCAAGGACCTCTTGTGCTTGTGCACTTGGCACAGAGCCCATCTTACCCTGCAGGGTGGAATCTAAAGTCAGGTTAATTAGAGAATGAGGAACTCCTCTTACAAGTATATATCGGTTTTCAGACTTTAAACCAGCGATTTGGAAACTTTAGTGAGTGTCAGCATCAGGTGGAGAATTTGGTAAACGCAGAGTGGTGAGTCCCACTCTGAGTTCCTGATTCAGGAGGTCTGGGTGGAGCCTGGGGCTTTGTGCTTCTGACCAGAGTCCAGGGGATGCTGGTGAGGCTGGTCCAGGGACCACACTTTTAAGAATGATTGCTTTAAATAAGTTCTCATCTTGGAGTTGGAGACAGCTGAAATGCAAGGATCCTGCAAAAGCTGATAGCTGGCATTTTGAAATTATTGTGTAGATCTTCCATCAACTTTAATCAGAGGAGTAATCTTTTGTGTGTGGCTTTTCCCTGATTTTAGCATCTCAGCCTCTTCCTGTTTGCCACTTTTATCTTTCCTTCCCCTTCCTTAAAGGTTGACAGGCTTCACAGTGGAGCAAAGATGACTGAAAAGGGTTGAGACTCAACAACACCTCGTGTTTGAAATCATCAGCTTGTGGTTTTAATTTAAAGGGTTATAGTGAAAAAGCGGAAATTTAATAAGCATTACCTCCCATCTTAAATGATCCATGTTCTTGTTTTTTGGTTTTGGTTTTACTGTGGTGGAAAGCTAAGTCATGATCCCGAGGCTTTTTGTTGTTTCTAAAAAGCAACCAGTTCTCCTCCCTGAAGTGAAGAATTTGAGGTCTGGATGCCATGAGGAGTTGGGTGCAAGAGAGCTGCATTTAATGCCTTTAATGCAACAGAGTTCCTGAAGGATTTACATAGTTCAGACTGTCATCATTTATGACCAGTTCTCTCAGGAGCAAATATGAATTAAGGACTGTATACTCTTACCACAGGGGTCTACAGTCACTGCAAATTAGGGGCTATGGCCAAGGCTTTATGCTTTTTTCAAAATTGGCTTCATTGCTCAGTTAAATTGCCTTCATCAGCACAATTAAATTGACTAATTTCAGTGTATGACTCCATAAGTTTTGACAAATGTGTAAGGCCAGACCGCGGGGCCATGACGGGCCGCCCCTCCTTTCCCTCCCGCCAGCTAACGGAAGGCGCCTCCCGGATCCGGGGGACCAATGGCAGCACACTTCCCCGGCTAAAACCGCCCCACCCCAGCCACTTAGAAGGACCTGTCAGCCCGCGACGCCTTGGCCTGGCGACCTATCTGAACCCCCGTCCATCTAGCCTGACCATCCCTCGCAAGGAACGTATAAAAGCCTCCCCCAACACGGTCCGTCTGGGCGCGGACTTCCGCCACCTGCCTCATTCGGGTCTGGGAACCCCGCCCGGGAGCGCTTCCCCATTAAAAGCCCGTTAGACACTCTTTTTGGTGTCTTGGTCGTCTTTACCTAACAAAATGTATACAGCTATGTAAGCATCATGAAAAACACGATATGGAACATTCTGAGGCATTGCTGTTCCTGTAGTGCTGTTGCCAGCTTATTGCTCCCACCTTTTAGCTCATTTTTTGGACTATTTTTACAAAATTTTGGCAAGTTTGAAATATGCCTATCTTAATGGAACTTTTTATTTTCTCAAAATGACATTTGCCAGAGTGGGAGAATGTAGGTAGGGAAACTTCCTTTTATGTGCAATAAAATGCTACATTAAAAGAAAGGGCTGAGGGGAGGTGAGGGGTAGGGATTAGCTCCATAGCTAAAGAGTAGAAGTCAGCCAACTGTAACCCAGAGGTCAAATCTAACCTGTGGCCTCTTTTATAAATAGTTTCATTGAAATACAGCTTTGTTCCTGGTCATGTTCCAGCTACAGCAGAAGCATAGAGCTGTGACATATCTTTTACTATCTGGCCCTTTAAGAAAAGTTGTCGCTCCCCTGGATTAGAGTTTGATGGCTCCTATGTTAACACGAGGTGGCCTCCTGGTGGTGGTATGGTCTTTGTTTTGTTTTAAATGTATCGTTTGATCACATCTTGCCTCTAGTCCAAAGTTAATAATAGCATGAGCGTTAACTCTGACCACCATTTGGAGAGTGTTATTTTAAGGCATGAAAAAGCATTAGAATGATCACAATGATGAAGCTAAGACACCAGCAATAGTGATCATTAAAATTGCTTCATAAAGTTCTAGTGCACATACATAGTGGGGTAGAAATATAGGCATTTTGTTTAGCAGATGCAGTAGCCCTCTGATGGGGCGATACTTTAGGTGCCATGTACAGTGTACTCAGATTTTGAGCTTTGGAATGTTGCAGTTCTTAACAGTGTTTTAAAAAAGCATTCCATGGGGTCTGTACAAATGTGTCCAAGGAGGTGTTGCTTAATATTTTTATATGCTACTATACATTTCGAATGTGCATAATTTAAAATCACACATAGAACCTGACCACATTGTGCAGGGTTACCACCTCACACTAACGATGCTTCCATATCTCAGTGGCATGTGTATTCTAGTTGGTGTTAATAGTTAGAAGGTGATTTTGTCCTGAGCCAAGAGGGAGGTGCATAAATCTCACTAACCAGTCTGCTTGCGGTGTGCTGCTGACACATCCATCTGATAGATTTTTGATTTCCTGTCATTTTTGAAGAAGACAAATAGCCCTGACATCTGTTTGTTCTTGCTGCTGGCAGTTGGGAGGCCGGGCCTGGTGAGGTTTGATAACATAGTCACCTTCTTTCACATCGAAATGAATAAGACCTCAGTTTTCGCTATATCTTAACTTCCTTTGAACCAGCTCCTCTGGGTAGCTGGACTTAATAAAATGAGGTGCTTGCTTTGTTCGAAGATCATTAGGAGGCAGAAATGCAATTTCTTCAAGAATTATCCATAGTGATAGAATTCAAGTGACTCTTAAGAGTTGCTTCAGAAAAAGCGGGCAAATAAGTATTGACTGTTGAGACATGTTTATTAGGTGATAAAGCCTGTTTGCTTTCTCTTGCAGGGAAGCTGTGTTGTGTCAACTTCTGCTCGAGAATCTTTCCTTGGACACAACACATCCAAAGACATGGGTTTATAGATACAGGTTTAAGGATGTGGTGTTGGCAGCTTACAGAAGAGGAGACTTTCCTGCTGGCACTTGACGTGATCCATGCCCCTGAAAGTCAGCCCCAGAGACAGGCTCTTGTGGGGCTGACATCTTCTGGCTGATTCTTACGGCACAAGCTCTGCAATTTTACAAATAAAGAAAAAATCCCGGAGAAGGTGATGTCCAAAGAAAAAATCCTGGAGAAGCTGATGTCCGTCCTTCATCAGGACATCCTGCTGATTGCCTAGTGATGGTGTCAGGGCAGCCAGGGATGGGCCAGAGGCCTGGAAAATAATGTGTGTTTCTGCTTGTTCTCTGCATCATGGCTCATAGAATTCACAAGAGGATGCTGAGGCAAATAAAGGAGTTAAACCCGATACCTGACTCTTGGGTGGCCTGAAACAGAAAGAAATACACCAGACCTGTGTTGAGGTTAAGCCATAGTCATAGTAATGTTGAAGAGTCTCAGAAGTCAGGAGCACTTGGTTTTTTCTACCCAGCAATACAACGTACCTGCCACCAGCATAGCTTTTATAATGTGAACTGTGATTGGTCCTTAACACAACCTGGAGCAGGCAGGGGGGCTGTGGGTTGTCATCTTGGCCCCTTCAAACGCATTCTGGGATGTGGAGCAGATCACGTGACCTCTTGGTTCTTTTCACTGGGCAAATAGGGATAATCGGGCACAGATCTTTCTACTTGTGATGATTAAACCAGGGTGTTTGGTGTAAAAAGCGCAGGTCTGGGAGCCAAACAGACAGAACTGGGTTTGAACGTATGTGCGGCTCCCAGCAGCTCCATGATCATGTATGTAGTTTAAAGTCTTTCTGATACTCATTTTTAAAATTGTAAAATGGGGTTATAGAGTTAACCTTACGAGGTTGTTGTAACAATTGGACATGTGATTAAGTGCCTAGCATGCTTTTGGTACACAGAAGTAAATAGAAGCCATTATTATTATTATGTGATACTGTTTTGGAAATGTGCTTTTCCAGTGTAATGTAATGTAGTATTAGTGTTTGAAAATTAGATGATGGTAGTTTGCATTTCCTATGATCAGAAGCCAAAAAGTTAGTATGCACTACCTAAATGAAAGCTTGAAGAGAGGCAATAATTTGCAATTCATTTGAAGATAAAAATTGGGCCATTTCTGGAAAGTCTTGGGCAAATCATTTTTAAAAAAATATTAAAAAATTTTCCATTTAGTGCACTGATGAATTTCAGAGGAATTGTATTTTTCTTCTTCTTTTTTTTAAATACAAGCCAGCCACTGTGAGCTCCTCTTATGGTATTTGAGCTGTTTGTGCTGCCTGAGTTTTGTATCTCAGGAAAATTTCCCTTCATTTCCTTAGTGTTTCATCCTTTGGTTGGGTTCAGAGGGAAAATGAATGGTGGAAATCTGAACATGCTTTGACCTCCTTTTCCAGTTTGTAAATGTAGGTTTTTGGAATAATGGCACATTTCCAAAAGTAAAAGGTAATGTGAGTTATCATGGAGGTGAGAGGTGGGAAACCAGTATTTGGAAGCTGATGTTAGAATAATCATTACTTTGGGAGTTCCCTAGTGGCCTGGTGGTTAGTGTTCCACGCTTTGACTGCCATGGCTTGGGTTCAGGCCCTGGTCAGGGAACTGAGGTCCTGCAAGCTGCATGGTTTGGCCAGAAAAAAAAGAATAAATCTAACCCTTCACATTCAACAACTTGCATTCCCTGAAGGCAGGAGTTCTCAACCTTGGCTGTCCATTAGAACCACATGGGAGCTTTCTGCAATCCTATTGCGGGGGTTTCATCCCAGACCAATAAGTCAGAGTCTCCAGGGTAGATCCTAAACATCAGCTTTTTTTTTTTTTTTTTTAATAAAGCTCCCTAGGTGGTTCCAATGAACAGCTAAGGACACGAACTCTACAGGGATTTCTAGGTGATTTGCAGGTATTATCTGATTCCTTTTTTAACACCTCCAAGGTAGGAAAGCATCTTTGTAGCAGGAATTACTGTTAGAGTAAAGCACAGAGAGACTGACTTTTGGGCTTAATTGCTTAAAGCTGGGGCAGCTGATGCAAATACCTGCAGGGTCTGGCAAGTGATCTGGTGCATGAAGCAGGCTGGTAGACCCTAGGGAGACCCCAGGAATATGTGGTTTGCCAAAGGTGGGCAGCTGCCACCCAGCTCAGCACAGTGCTGCCGAGTGGCTGGTTTTTCTTGTTCTTCCAATTTCCAGGGAAAGGATAAAATTAAAAAAAAAACAAAAAACAAAAAACCAAAACAACAAACTTCCAATTTTTATGTATTGGCAACGAATTCAGAATTGTTTAAAACATTGTGCCAGCCAAACAAAACATGTTTGCTGGTAGTTTCCAGCCTTTGCTTCAAAAGTGTTAAGGACCAGCGTAAACATCTCAGCCAATTTTTGAGAGATTTGCATTTCCTGATTCTGGATGTAAGCTGCTCTCTGCCTCTCCTCCAAGACTGCTTTCACATGTATTTTCCTCCCCTTTCCCGAGCAGTGCTCTGAACTCACATCAGACATTTTTCTTCACTGTTTTTTCCTCTGTGGGCATCCATTACTTCAAGCTTACATATATGGCTTAGAAATCTTATGCTCTTTTTAAAATTAATTAGGGCTTGTTAATTTTTTTAAAATTATATGTCAGAACCCTTTTCCTGTGATACAACATTTAGAAGTCCACATCTAACCTGACTATCTATTAAATGTCAAAACCAGGAGTATAGCCTTGTGGGCACATTAGGAACATGAGCGGGCAGGGTTAACTCCCAGACCTGGCCAGTCTGCTCCTGGCCTGGTTGCTGAACCTACAAGTGAAGGTGAGGCTGGATCAGAGTGATTCTCAGGCTTCTGCTTATGCCAGAAATCCTTGAGGAGGTGGGCTCAACAGCAGGTTCTGAGGGTCTGCCCCAGTGATTCATGAAGTTTCAACTGGGACTCAGGGATCTGCATTTTAAAACAAGTTCACCAAGAGATTTGGTTGTGCTGTTCCACAGACCAGATTTTGAGAAACAGTGATATAGGGGAAGTGTTTGTGGCTTGTGTGTCTATCATGTAAGAAGGCTGTATAGTCGATTGGGCCCACTGATTAATACAGGTGATCACTCAGGACACAGTGTCAAGCTCTCATGCACAGAGAGGCTGACTTAGGCTATCCCTACATGATTGAGGTGCTTTCACCAAGAGTGAGCTTTTGTGGTTTCAGGTTTTATGTGGATACAAAAGGTGCTATATTCTTTTGATATAAATTGCTTTGTGTATTTTATAAGCAGTATTGTGTAGTAATGTCTTATTTATCAGACATCATGGGCACATGGTATAGCCGACTCAAGGTTATCCTTTGTTTTTTATTGACTATGATTGCTTTACAACGTTGCGTGAGTTTCTGCTGTACAGCATTGTAAGTCAGCTGTATGTATGCGTATATCCCCTCCCTTTGAGCCGCCCTCCCATCCCACCCCTTTAGGGCATCACAGCACTTAGTTGAGCGCCTTGTGTGTAGCACTTTCAGCTGGCTGGCTGTTTCACATGTGGTAGTGTTTATATGTCAATGCCACTCTCTCAGTAAGGTTATTCTTTTAAGTCGCACATCTTTTTTGCTCTAATTCAGCCATTTACGCGGAACTCTTAATTTAGTATCGATTTCCCTGCTTTTGTAAACAGACTCTGTTGAAGATAGGAATTTCATTTCTGGGTGGTCATTTATGTTTTGACTTCTTTCAGGTTCTGTTCAGGTTTGTTAAAACCCCTCTGCTGAACAGCTCTGCTCCTTGAGTTTTACCATGGTTTTCCAAGTTTCTTCTTTTCTGTCACTGTTCCCTGTCATGTCTTGCTGCCTTAACTCTGCGTATCTCTATGAACTTCCCTGTCCATTGCTACCTGGGGTTGGCTAATGCTGTTAATTTGCATACTGTGTCAAGTAACAGTAAACAGGCGCCAAGCAAGTCTTTGGGAGGCGTTTCTAACAGTGAAGTGGATCAGTGCTGCTATGTTATTTTAGTGGTTCTGCTACTTCCTCTGACTTACTTCCTGATCCTCAACTGCAGTTGTCGATCTGTGACCATAAGATAACTGAAATATTGGTACCAATATCCTTAGATCTGTACTCTGTTGTCTCCCCAACTGTGTTAGTGTTCTTAGATATACAGTTTTATAATGTTAAACGTAAGTAGATTACAAATGAACTTTTCTGTGCCAACTGTCTGTTTGGGATAAAGTGTTTTTGATTCAGTGTTACCGTGATTTAGAGCTACAAATTAGTTGTATCCCTTTGAAATTTGATCCTGTCATCCTCCTGAAATAAAGGTGTCACAACTAATATTTATGTGTGAATTTTAATTTCTTGAGGGAATCACACCACCCGGCAGAGCTTGTGTGTATCATTTGTAGCAATGATAATCTAATGTAGTAATCTAGTCCTTTTTAGCAATCACAGAGAAGAGTTTTAGGCCAGTCAGATATGTTAGTTCCCTGCCTCTCCCAAGCTGAGCCATTGTTTCTCCCAGAAACAAGCAGAGGCTGCTCTTACCAGATGAGAAAATGGGTCCTGTGCTAATGGAACAAAGGGCAAGGTTCTGCAGGGCAAGAAGGCATGAGAAGCAGACATGAAGTCATGTGGTCCTAAAGGGGAGGCAGAGACAGAGCAGCTGCTTGTTGACCTGTTTGTGAGGCTCAGCTATACTTTCTGTACTTTGTTTATGAGATTGGCTTTTGTCCTTGTATTTGTCCACCTTTTACTTGAATGTATGCAAGTAGATTTCGGTGCTTTGTTTCCAAAGTGCCCTGTCCAAGTCTTCCTTTGTTAAAGCCTGGGGCTCTTGTGGGGTAGAGTCCTTGATTGGTTCATCCAGCACTTATTGAACACCTACTGTGTGCAATAGAAGGGCGGGATTTGTCTTCTCTTTTGACTTGTTCAGTGGATTTCCAAGAGGCTTACCACTTCCTTCTACTAAGAGAGGACAATGGGGGGGGGGCACTAATTGATGGTAAGACCAGATACACTTATCACTTGGGTTAATCACGGCATGATTGCTTATTTAATTAAAAGATGCAGAAAATAGCACAGGATGCATTGTGGAGAGCTCAGCACAAAATGTGTAGCTCGATGGTCCCGCAGCCTCACCAGCAGCTTGCACGGTAGTGTAATCGTGTCTGAATTGGTGCAGGGCACATCATATGTTTTGGAAGATGAGTTCTCTCCAGGCTCAGCCTTATACACAGAAAGGCGGAGCTGCCCTGTGTGGGACCACTTCCTACCCTGGTCAGGAGTGCACCATAACTGCAGGGAGCAATATGAAGCACGGAAGGCTTTTGCTTTCAGACCTTTCTAACTACTACAGCCTGCTCTGAGGACATCCCTGAATTCAGGGCTGCAGTTCCAGTATTTGGTTTCCCTGATGTCTGGGCAGGTCATACTAACTAATTCTGGCTCATCTTGAAAACCCTGGAGCCTTCACATAAGCCTTGGAGAGACTGAGGCAGGTAAAGGGGTAGAGTCCTAAGAAGGACAGACCCAGTGTGATGAGGACTCCAAATAAAAATTAACTTATAGAAACACTTGAGAGATTTAACTTAAAATGCAATATTTCTTACATTCCTCGACTGTCAATTGGATTCCCCTTGGAGATTCAAAAATTCTGATGCCTGGATCCCACCCCCAGAGATTCTAGGCTGCAGTGCCTGCCTCAGGGTGGCATCAAGCTCCCCAGCTGATCATGAACAGCTGCAGCGATTCTATCAGGATTCTAAGTAATGTGGTTATCCTTAAGCTGGCTGGGAGAAGGAGTTTGCAATATGAAAACTTTTTTTTCCTAATATTTTGCCTGTGTGTGTGCTTGGTTACGTCTGACTCTTTGCAATCCCGTGGACTTTATAGCCCACCAGGCTTCTCTGTCCATTGAATTTTCCAGGCAAGAAACTGGATTTGGTTACCATTTCCTCCTCTAGGGCATTTTCCCTACCCAGGGATTGAGCCCGTGTCTCTTGTGTCTCCTGCATGGGCAGGCAGATTCTTTACCACTGTGCCACCCGGGATTTTAGTCCTTCAGAAAAATGTAATTCATTGTCTAAGAAAAAGATGATCTAGTGTCTCTTAAATGCTAATAGAAGAAAAGAGAGCCTAAAAATATGCCAACATGCACAGCCTGCTTTGTTAACTCAAAACTTTGGGTTGTATTTGGTGGAACAGAATCCCATGCAGAAAAAGGATCCCCTAACAACTCAAGATCCTTACTTGTCCTAAAGGGTTAAACTGAGTGACTGCACTGCCGGACCTTAAGATGTATCTCTCTAAGCTATGGACAGTCATGCTGTGCAGGAGACAGCAGAGAGAAAATAGCAGTCACCATCCTGTTAAATTAAACTCCATGGAGCTATTCTCCAGCATTCTACGAGAAGGTTAGAGCCATTTAGTGCCTGCCATCTGTTAAGCTGCTGATGGAATCATTACTGCTTTGTGTCGGTGCCAGGATGAACTTTTAGATCCGATGACAAAGGAGAAAATGCTAACTGTTCAGTTGTATGCTTTTGTTTTCCTGTTTTGAGTTTAGGTGTCTCCTTAAATTCAGGAGTCCATCAGTTATTCAGACTTTGAAATGATTGCATTGCCAGTTCCTTTAGAGGTTTAGGGGAAATTATTTTTTGGGCTGAAGCTCCTCTGTTATTTGTGTAGTTTAAGGATGGAGTAATTAGTCAAAACCAAAGTCATTCTTGTCAATCGGTCAAAAATTTTTTTTCTGTGGTCCTCAGGACATGAAGTCTCCAAAAAGCAGCCAGAAAAAATTCAATAAATGAATGATCCCAGTGTAACATTACAGCAAATGGAAACAGGATTTGGGGCAAGGAGGGGAGAAATGTACAAGGTCATACCAGTCACTGATTAGGTTAGGGTGACTACAAGGAAAGTTTTACTGTCTTAATTTCTTTCCCAAATGACATTTTAAAGCTGGGGAATATAGCGTGGAGGTTTAGAGCCTTAATTCATTTGTTTAAAAATATTTCTGAACGTATCCTCAGATACAGCAGAAAAAAGTTCAGTACAGCTCTTCTGGTGTCTTGGTGGTTGGATCTAAAGCTTTGAAACTAGATGGCTACGATTTTTAATTACAGTTTTAAATTGGATTAAACTATGCATCAGATTACAGTTGGAACCATTCCAGTATGGAGAGTAGTCTTTTTGTATGTGTGAAGTTCAGTTCAGTTGTGTGAAGTTAGAGCCAGCATTATAACTTGTTTCCTTAGGTGTTAATTGTTCTGTCAAGAGAACCATTTTGTCCTGAAACAATAAATGGTAACAATGGTTTGGGGGCCTTATTAAAGGCAAAGATTTTGCAGCGAAGAAATGGGAAATAGCAAAGTGCCAGCCAGTCCCTCTGATCTACCTCTGAAACCTCTTCCTAGGGGTATCACCAGCAATTCTCAAAGCAGTGTATGTATTTCTACTGGGAAAATATGGCCATCTCTCTGAAGGATGTGTGGAGCTGAAAGATAGATGGGCAAAATGCTCCTCTTAGCAAATTGCTCTCAAAGATTTGCAGGAAAAACGTTTTTCTTGAATGTATAACTTCATGGAGTGTGAGATTGCAATGGATTCTTAATTTTAACAAAAGGAGACATAAAAGACGTCTTGCTTGGGACCCTGCTTCGCAAGCTGCATTGTACATAGCAGGTGTTATGTTAGGTTGAACATAATGGAAATACTGAAGGATGGCAGCTATATATGCTCAGTCATATAGAAACACTTGCAATTAGTACATCCTCAAAGCTTGGTGGCCCAGTGGTAAAGAAACCGCTTGCGAATACAGGAGATGCGGATTTGATCTCTGACTCTGGCAGATCCCCTAGAGAAGGAAGTGGCTACTCACTCCAGTATTCTTGCCTGGGAAATCCCATGGACACAGGAGCCTGGTGGGCTATAGTCCATGAAGTGGCAATAGAGTTGGACACGACTTAGCGACTAAACAACAACAAATCCTGCAGGGCCCTGTTCTGCTGGTTAGAGGTCCCTTTCTGGAAAAGTTGGAGAAACCTGATGGGAGCCACCTCCGACCCCCAAAACTGCCAGAACCGCTGTGCCCCTGAGTCGGCCTCCCTCCCGGCAGCATGGCCTTTGCCTGCCAATGTCTTGTAATAGAAAACGTGTCAAATACCCAGGAAACTGGGGCAAGGCTTGCCTTCAGGGGCACCACAGATTGTTTTGAGGACTGAGTTAATGTAGAGCTCTTGGTTGTTGAGAAGGAAGTACATAAGTGGAAAGAGCCTTTACTGACTATTAAAATTTAAATTATTTTTCTCTACATTTTTTTTTGAGGGGAGCAGTCATGTTTCCACTTTTATTCAGAGAAAACATAAGTCAAGAAAATTTTATTTGTCAATATAATGCTTTAAGCATACTGTTTTCTTCTAAACAGAGGCAGTTCAGATGCAGCTATAAACCACAGCTTTCTCTAACTGGGCTGTCTATAGTGTTTAACCCAGGGTGCTTGTTAAAATCAATGGGAAGGGGTGTAATTAGTCTTGATGGGGTAAAATAACAAACACAGGGAAAAACTAATGAAGCAGTGTTTTGATTCTTGTAATTATAGTGGTGCGACTGTTTCTGCTATCATGAAGCTCTTATCATTTTCAATAAGAAAGCTCTTTTCTGGTTTACAGATATATTTTAACTGTCATGTAGATGGAAATTGTATGGCAGCTGCTAGCAGGAATAACCTTTATTTTTGTTTAAAAAACACATGTTTCTATTGAGAATGCCAGCTTTGCTATTACCCTAACGTCTTTGTTGAAATAACACATCCTGGTCAGATCTGAATTTCCCTTCACAAAAGTGAAATTTGACAATAAATTTGGCATTAGATTAAAATACAAGAAATCTGATTGGCTTCAAATAGACCCCAGAGGTTTTAACTAGAATCCTAGTTATGCTCTGTGCTAGCTGTGTGCCTAATAAGCACTCCGGGCTTCATTTTCCTCATATAGGATGGAGTAGTAATAGTGCCTATTTTATAGGGTTGTTGAAAGGATTAGATAAGTTCAAGACATGTAAAAACAGTTGGAATGGAAGAGTGCCTGGCACATAGTAAACACTCAAGCAATCTCTAGAAGAGACTGTGGTATTAATTCTTTAAATATTTGGTAGAATTTGCCAGTGGAAGTATCCAAGCCTGAAGATCTTTGTTGTAGGGAGATTTTCAATTACAAATGTGATCTATGTTATGGAGCTCTTCAAATGTTCTATTTCATACTGGGTGAGTTGTTGTAGCTTGTGTTTTTTGAGGAATTGCTGCATATTTGTATAAATTGTCAAATTTTTGTGTGTAGAGTTGTTCATAGCATTTTCATATTATCTTTTTGATGTCTGCCTGGTATTTAATCATATGCTCTGTTTGTCAATTTTATTGATCTTTCCAGCTCTTTGTTTCACTGATTTTTCCGTATTGCTTTTCTGGTGTGTTTCATGGACTTCTATTTTTATTATTTCTGTCTCCTGCTTGCTTTGGGATTATTTTGCTTTTCTTTTGTAGGTCTTAAGGTAGGAATTTTAGATTCTTCATTTGAGACTTTTTCTCTTTTCTGTTGTATACATTTAGTGCTATAAATTTCCCTCCAAGCATTGCTTTAACTACGTTCCACAAATTTTAATATGGTGTATTTTCATTTTTATTCAGTTCAATATATTAAAAAAATATATCTCTCAAGACTTTTTTTTGACCCATTCATTATTTAGAAGTGTGTTGTTTAGTCTTCCAGTTGGAAATTTTGTAGATATCTTTTTGCTTTTGATTTTAACTTCATTACCCTATGGTTGGAGAACACACTCAAATGGTTTCAACTCTTTACGTTTACTGTTTTTTTTTTTTTTCTGGCCCAGAATGTATAAACTATCTTGGTATATGTTTCATGTTATTGTTGGGGGAAGTGAAGTGAAGTGAAGTCGCTCAGTCGTGTCCAACTCTTTGCGACCAGGCTCCTCCATCCATGGGATTTTCCAGGCAAGAATACTGGAGTAGGTTGCCATTTCCTTCTCCAGGGGATCTTCCCAACCCAGGGGTTGAACCTTGCAGGCAGGAGAAGTGTTCTACAAACGCTGATTATATCCTAATGGTTGATGGTGGTGTTGAATTGTTCTATATTCTATCTGATGCTCCATGTAGCTGTACTCTCAACTGTTGAGAGAAGGGTATTGAGCTCTTCAACTACAATTGTGGATTTGTCTGTTCCTCATTTTATGTCTGTAGATTTTTGCTTTACATGTTTTATAGCTCTGTTCTTTTGTACGTATACTTTTAGGGTTGCTATGTCTTCTTTTTGGATTACTCTTTTATCATTTTATAATTTTCTTTGCCCTAAGTTTCTTTTAGTTAGAGTACCTCTAATAGGAGTGCCTACATTTCTTTTTTATTAATGTTACATTTTAAGTGCATTTCTTATAAATAACATATAGTTGGGTCATGTTTTTAAATCTATTTTGCATGCTCTGACTTTTAATTGGTGATTTAGATCACTTATATTTAATACAATTATTGACTTACTAGGGCTTAAGTCTTCCTTTTTTTTAAAAAAAAATTCTGTTTGTTCTGTTTTGGGGATGCCTTCTTTGGGGTCATTCAAACACATTTTGGAAAATTTGTTTGGTTTATCATGTGGCGTTTCTGAGTGACTCTCTGGGTAACATCTTCTTTTAGTGATTACTAGGCTGCCCCTTTCCTTGTCCGCTGCCTAGAGAGAGAGGGCTTTTGTTGTTTTGGTTTGCTTTTTTTCGGTCTGTGCCTGTTGGCATTTCCAGGTTGCTGGTTTCTTCAGCACTCAGCCTGAAACATGTGAGTTACAAGGAAACTCTTTGTCATATTGTTGTTTGGGCCTCAAGTTTCCCAGTTGATTTATCTTCTTTCCTTCACTTGTCATAGTATTCTTGCTTTGTTTTTTCTGTAATGTTCGGGGATTTAAGTTTAGTACCACTGACTTTTTTTTTTTTAAGTCCAAAGTCATTGCGCTCCTTCCTTTGCTTCAAACCTTCCTATCTTTCAAGTCTCAGCTGAAGTGTCATTTCTGGGAAGCTCCTTCAGAGCCTAAGCTAGCTCTGTGAGGGAGCCGAAGCTCACTAGGCGGGATCTCCATTACCCTTTCACGTAGCACACTGCACTTCCTCCGATAACTTGTTCAGGTCTATCTCTTCCATTTGACAGCTCTGAGGGAAAGGACTTGGTCCCATTGGAATAAATGAGTGACATCATCATTTGTAAAATGAAGGAGTTGGAATAAATGAACTTGGAGATCCTCCATCTCTCCTTTTCTCTCCCTATTTTCTCTCTTTCTCTCTCCTTTTCCCCGACTCCTCCTCCCAAATTGTTTCCAAAATAGAATCACACCTGAAAGCTTCTCCTTCTGTGCTTTGTCAACATTGTTTTGTTTTTCATGAAATGCAAAATGAAAATTTTGGTCATCTGTTAGGTGAATAATGACATCTTCCTATGGTTTTAGGTTGCACGCACTTATTTGGATACCAGGGAAGTTCATCCATCCTGTCAGTAAATGTCAACCATCTCCTGTGTTCCACACTTGGTGGAAGAAGGTGTTGGAGGTAGAATAGTTCACAAAATAAAGACTTTGCTCTCATGGAGCTTGCAGTTGAAATTTTTCATATTATTATTATTTACATATCTTTTGTGAATTACATCTCCAGATTAGTTGGTCATCCACATGCTGCCCTCTCCTCTTTTTCAGCATTCACTTAACAAATATTTTGCTCAGGAGTATGAGAAATGTAAAGTTAAGATAGTCCATTTCACAATTCACTTAGCGTCTGTTCTGCCTCACCAGTTCATACATTGAAACAAAAGTGTTTTTCTCAAAATACAGGTCTGAGCAGCTGACTTGTCACTATATTGTACACTCAGTAAAAGAATTTTTTTTTGAAAAATAAAGGCCAAAATGGTTGTGATTTTTGGCATTTTATTTTTATAATAAATGTGTGGCCTCACTGTGTAGCAGCAATTTAATACTATACATTGCAAGAGGGAATTGTGCAGTTGGATTTAATGAAACCATTTTAAACAAGGGCCAATTGCAGTAGTAGGTTGTAATTGCAAAGGACCCTGCCTGGATTTTAATTTGTCATCTTACTTTACTTAAGGATGATTATTCGATTTGGCATTTCTCAGATGTCAGAGGCAGTGATGAAAGGTCCTGGATGACAAAGCCTGTAACATCAACAAGGTTTTAAACAAAACCCAGCATTTCTCTGAGCTAAAGTTCTACTCTTTTCAGAGGGAGCCTGAGTTGGCACGCGTTAGTCTAATGACACAGTTTGTCACGCTGATCATCCACTGCATTTATTTCACATGTTGTAATCATCTCTCATATCTGTAGAGGCCATGTCAGTTTATTTACTAAGCACTTCCGTATCCATTATCATGCATAATCCCTGAAGCAGCCTTGTGGAGGTGGTAGGAGGTAACATTCAGATAAGAACCGGAGGCTCTCGGTGGGTAAGTGACTTGTCTGAGAGCCCATAGATAGTAAGCGGCTCAATTGGATTCATTGTTTGGCTACATATTTATCATATTGCAAATGAAATTTCTTGATAATGCCATGTGATGCTAGAAACATCAAAGAGAAATGTCTATATATCCCTTGATATTTCCTGATCACAAACTCTTATTTGCATTTTGTCATGTCATTTTCATGTGAATTTTATTTGCCTTCTTTCCTTGATGTGGAATAAACTTCCACTTTGCCTCAGTGATGGTTTCTGAGTGTGTATAAAAACACATCTTGTGAAAAGGCCTTTTTTTAGTTCCTTTCAAATTACCCTGTGTGACTATTGTTTCTTGCTGTGATTTTGACTACTATGGTGATAGAGCCAGACTTACTTATACTAATTGTAGTTTTTTCACCAGTAAAATAAGCTGTTTGGGTTAGAATCTGGGGAATGTAGAAACTCATGTTTAGAAGGGGCTTTTAGAGCCTAAACTGTCAAACTGGATGGATCATGGATCAAGTGTTAGTAAGTCTTCCATTTACTAACTGTGTAGTCTGAGACAAGTTATTTAAGCACTCTGAATTTTTTCTCATTGGTGAAATGTAATTGGAAGCTATATTTACTGACAGAAATGTTGTAAAGTAATTAGCACAGTGCCTGGCATTTAGCAACCAATCAAAAAAAGTGAGCTTTCTTTCTAGATTAGGAGGTTGGTTGGCTGGATTAATGAACACTCTGTTTTCCCCTGAAACATGGTGACTGATGTCTGCAGTATCCTGAATAATTACTGCTAGCATACCTCAATCATTTACTTCAATAATCCTGTTCTCAAAAATTGAACTACATGTTTTGTAAGACTTGTTTTATCCCAAAGCAGTTTATGTTCATTGCAGTTATGACTATTTAATTACCTATGTAAATAGGTGTATTCATTTCCCATTCCTGCTTTAACAAATAACCATAGACCTAGTGGCTTCAGTTCAGTTCCGTCACTCAGTCGTGTCCGACTCTTTGTGACTCCATGGACTGCAGCACGCCAGGCCTCCCTGTCCATCACCAACTCCTGGAGTTTACTCAAACTCATGTCCATTGAGTCAGTGATGCCATCCAACCATCTCATCCTTTGTCATCCCCTTCTCTCGCCTTCAATCTTTCCCAGTATCAGGGTCTTTTCCAATAAGTCAGTTTTTTGCATCAAGTGGCCAAAGTATTGGAGTTTCAGCTTCAGCATCAGTCCTTCCAATGAATATTCAGGACTGATTTCCTTTAGGATGGACCGGTTGGATCTCCTTGCAGTCCAAAGGACTCTCAAGAATCTCCAACACCACAGTTCAAAAGCATCAATATTTTGGCGCTCACCCTTCTTTATAGTCCAGCTCTCATATCCATACATGACTACTGGAAAAACCATAGCTTTGTCTAGATGGACCTTTGTTGGCAAAGTAAAACAATACAAATTTATTATCTCATTAGAGGTCAATCTGAAATGAGTTTCACTGGCTTGTCAGCAGGACTCCATTCCTTCCTGAGGCCCAAAGGGAGAGCCTGTTCCCTTGCCTTTTCCAATTTCCAAATGCCTCCTACATTCCTTGACTTGTGACTGGCTCCTTCCTCCATAGTAGCTACCAGTACAGTATTTTCAAATTTCTCTCTGCCTCATCACCTCTCTCTTTCACAAGGAACATTATGATTACACTGGGTTCACTGGGTAAGCTGACATAATCTCCCCAGCTCAAGAACTTTGATTTAATCACATCTGCTATCATCTTTTGCCAAACAGTATTATATTCATGGGTTCTGAGGATTAGAGCATGGTCACTTTTGTTGTTGTTGTTGTTTAGTTGCCAACTCACGTCATACTCTTTTGCTACCCTATGGTACCCTGCCAGGCTCCTCTGGCCATGGGACTTCCCAGGCAAGAATACTGGAATGGGTTGCCATTTCTTACTTCAGGGCGTCATCCCCATGCAGGGACCGAACCCACATATCCTGCATTGGCAGGCAGGTTCTTTACCACTCAGCCACCAGAGAAGCTCATGTTCATCTTTGGTGGATCATTATTCTGCATCCCATAGCTATCAACATTAGGGAGCAGAGAGGGGGTGTTTTTATGAAACCTACTTTTTTCCATTGGAAAGACTAATTGCATTAAATTGAAAAAAGATTGCTTTTGAGTTAGATGTGGGCTAGATACTATAGGGAGAAGGCAATGGCACCCCACTCCAGTACTCTTGCCTGGAAAAATCCCATGGGTGGAGGAGCCTGGTAGGCTACTGTCCATGGGGTCGCACAGAGTTGGACACGACTGAGGGACTTCACTTTCACTTTTCACTTTCATGTATTGGAGAAGGAAATGACAACCCACTCCAGTGTTCTTGCCTGGAGAATCCTAGGGACGGGGGAGCCTAGTGGGCTGCCATCTATGGGGTCACACAGAGTCGGACACGACTGAAGTGACTTAGCAGCTTAGCAGCAGCAGATACTATAGAAAGTCAAGAAGGATTCTGGACTCAGGTTGCTTCTGAAGAGTCCCTATGCTCTTGCTTCATTTAGAGAAAGAGTGGGAATCAGAAAATGCATTATGTTTATTTATGGGAGAAATGTAATATAGAAATCTAGTCAATGGATGCATTCACGAAAAGTCCTTGGTTCCATGCAAGAAGACTGGCAAAGGCACTTACATGTAATTTATATAAGTTGAAGTGAGATACTTAAAATGTTTGTTGCTGCTGCTGCTATGTCACTTCATTCGTGTCTAACTCTTAGCGACTCCATGGACTGCAGCCTACCAGGCTCCTCTGTCCATGGGATTTTCCAGGTGAGAGTACTGGAGTGGGGTGCCATTGCCTTCTCCTTAAAATGTTTGAGTACTATTTTTTAATGTTTTCCCACTGTAAGATAAAATGTCTCCCTTTGTTGGTTAACCAGAGAACTGTCAACCACATGGTCAGTTAAAAGATTGTCTTTTTATTATTAAATCAGTCCACATTCCATTCCTGTCCCATCTGTTTGGAGCTTATTCTCCCCTAGCTCAGAGATTCTTGGCATTTTGGTGGAAGTCTTCAGCCTTTTTGAGAATTTGGTGAATGCTAAGTCTAACCTTGAAAAACATCCACACAGACATTTTTTTTTTTTCCTTTCATTCTAGTACTTTGGGTACAGAGACTTACTAAATCCTTCAGTTTGTGTTCAACTATCATTTTTGTGTGCAAAGCTATCTTCTTGTTTTTACCTTCACCTCTTATCACCATTTTCATTCCCACCCCTATACCATCCTCCCTGTAGATACCCTTCCTAGTTTATTTAATACTTATTCTTGGATAACTATGTTACTGGAAGATAGTGTTGTTTTGCAAACTCAATATTTCACATATAATTTTAGAATAATTTATGCATCTTCTGAGGGCTGTTCTCAAAATTCAAATTTAAATTAAGATTATGTACGGTTGAAATTTCTCAGTTGTGCTAGCCACATTTTAAGTGCCTCATAGCCGTATGTGACTAGAGGCTGCACCTGTATTGCACAGTGCAGATATAGAGCATGCCCATCATTGTATAAAGTTCCATGGGACAACATTGTCCTAAATGATCTATAAGAACTCTCTCAGTTCGAATGCTGTGGATTATTCTAGTTGGAGACATTTTCTGTATCAAGTGTGCCTTTGTGCTTGTGTGGAATAACTCATTCCTCAAATGAGAGTCCTTGACAAAGAGAAGACAAAAGAAAGGCTCTGAATATGAAAACTTTAAGTAATGGTTCTAGATCCAGCATGTTAAAGGACTTCAAATATGCCTCTACCCAGTTCCCTCTGGAGGAATTCCATACTGACACACACTATAATCCTTGAGCTCAAAATGATCATCTCTCATATTTACATGTATGGGCTTCCCTGATAGCAGAGTTGGTAAAGAATCTGCCTGCAATGCAGGAGACCCCAGTTCAATTCCTAGGTTGGGAAGATCCACTGGAGAAGGGATAGGCTCCCCACTCCAGTATTCTTGTGCTTCCCTTGTAGCTCAGTGTTATATTTACATGCAACACTTTATAATTTGAAAGGCTGTTGATTTACAGCTGCCTTGAGTGACAGAGTTATTATTGTACCCATTGGTCATACATGGAATATCCACTCAGACATGCAGGTAAGAAAATAGAGAAGGTGGCGTACAATAGGTTTTGTATCTTTTCTACATCACTCAACCACCTTTCCTTCAGGTCATTCAGAGGCTTCTACTTTCTTGGATCTCCTTCTCTGTTTGCTCCTCTCCTGGGCTGTGGCTCCATCCTGGTAGCAGGGACCTGGGGTCCTCTGCTGAGATGGGGAAGGAAGACCCTTAGAACCTTTGCCTCCTTTCATAGAAGGAGGCTCAGGTATTTATAATCCAATGGAAACAAGCAAGCCCTTCTCTGCTAAATTTGACAGTTTCTCACAGCATAGTTTCAACAGGAGGGAGGGGTAGAAGGAAAAAAAGTGAGGCAAGGAAGAAAGTCATATTTTCTGTTTTATAGCCTCATTTTCTAATAAAGACAATGAAGTTAAGAATGATTCAATCACATGGCTGTGATTACACAGCTAGTGAGCCTCTGTGCTCCAAATCTTGTGCTCTTTCCAAAGTCCCATTCCACATTTTGGAATAAAAACTCCACTGTACCCAGTCCACTTTGAGGCATGACTGTCTCTCTCTGATAACACTGGACTCACTGAATTCCAGTCAGTATGCATCTTACTCACTGTGACTCTTATAAGTGGGGAGGCATTATGACCGAGAACAGTAGTTGACATGAACATTTGCTATGATTAATAGACACGATCGACAAATCAGTGAGTGGACCTGTCTCAAGCACTCTGTACATGTGTGCTAAGGCGCTTCAGTCAAGTGCAACTCTTTTTGACCCCATGGACTGTAGCCTGCCAGGATCCTCTGTCCATGGGATTCCCCAGGCAAGAATACTGGAGTGGGTTGCCATTTCCTTCTCCAGGGGATCTTCCTGAGGGTCAAACCTGCATCTCTTATATCTCCTGCACTGGCAAGTGGGTTCTTTACTACTACTGCCACCTGGGAAGCCCCTCAAGCACTTTGATAGTCCTCAAATGTATAGCAGTTAGATTCTCCTGTGAAACCTAAGTGTACGTTAAGCATTAGTGCATTTGCAACAACAGAACAATGAAGTTGCAGTGTGATTTGATATGAATGGTGGGAAGTTAGCTTGATTCATTTGCGGATAAGAGACTTGCTTTGGTACTCTCTCCAACCAACCTCCAACCCTCATTAACATGTGATTCAAATCATGGCTCAGTAAAACTGCAAATGACTGCTTGTCATGGATCTTTATGTCATACAATAAGAGTCAAAACCAAAAAAAAAAAAAAAAAAAGAGTAGCCAAAACCACCTCAGTTGGGCATTTTGAGAGTGTGCTAGTCCTTAGTTCTACTCATAGGTGTTACTTGCTCTCTACCTTTGGGGGATATGGTAGAATTGTACTTCTCTTCCCCTCTTTGAAATTGATCATGACCAAGTGAATTTCTTTGGCCAGAGGAATATAATTGGAAGAGACCTGAGTCACTTCCACACAAACGCCAATGCATACTATGTTCAGTTCAGTTGCTCAGTCGTGTCCGACTCCTTGCGACCCCATGAATCGCAGCACGCCAGGCCTCCCTGTCCATCACCATCTCTCGGAGTTCACTCAGACTCACGTCTATCGAGTCGGTGATGCCATCCAGCCATCTCATCCTGGGTCGTCCACTTCTCCTCCTGCCCCCAAATCCCTCCCAGCATCAGAGTATTTTCCAATGAGTCAAATCTTTGCATGAGGTGGCCAAAGTACTGGAGTTTCAGCTTTAGCACCATTCCTTCCAAAGAAATCCCAGGGCTGATCTCCTTCAGAATGGACTAGTTGGATCTCCTTGCAGTCCAAGGGACTCTCAAGAGTCTTCTCCATCACCACAGTTCAAAAGCATCAATTCTTCGGTGCTCAGCCTTCTTCACAGTCCAACTCTCACATCCATACATGACCACAGGAAAAACCATAGCCTTGACTAGACGGACCTTAATTGGCAAAGTAAGGTCTCTGCTCTTGAATATACTATCTAGGTTGGTCATAACTTTTCTTCCAAGGAGTAAGCATCTTTTAATTTCATGGCTGCAGTTACCATCTGCAGTGATTTTGGAGCCCCCCAAAATAAAGTCTGACACTGTTGTCACTGTTTCCCCGTCTATTTCCCATGAAGTGATGGGACCGGATGCCATGATCTTCGTTTTCTGAATGTTGAGCTTTAATCCAACTTTTTCGCTCTCCTCTTTCACTTTCATCAAGAGGCTTTTTAGTTCCTCTTCACTTTCTGCCATAAGGGTGGTATCATCTGCATATCTGAGGTTATTGATATTTCTTCCAGCAATCTTGATTCCAGCTTGTGTTTCTTCCAGTCCAGCGTTTCTCATGATGTACTCTGCATAGAAGTTAAATAAGCAGGGTGACAATATACAGCCTTGATGTACTCCTTTTCCTATTTGGAACCAGTCTGTTGTTCCATGTCCAGTTCTCACTGTTACTTCCTGACCTGCATACAGATTTCTCAAGAGGCAGGTCAGGTGGTCTGGTATTCCCTTCTCTTGAAGAATTTTCCATAGTTTATTGTGATCCACACAGTCAAAGGCTTTGGCATAGTCAATAAAGCAGAAATAGATGTTTTTCTGGAACTCTCTTGCTTTTTCCATGATTGAGCGGATGTTGGCAATTTGATCTCTGGTTCCTCTGCCTTTTCTAAAACCAGCTTGAACATCAGGGAGTTCACCGTTCACATATTGCTGAAGGCTGGCTTGGAGAATTTTGAGCATTACTTTGTTAGCATGTGAGATGAGTGCAATTGTGCGGTAGTTTGAGCATTCTTTGGCATTGCCTTTCTTTGGGATTGGAATGAAAACTGACCTTTTCCAGTCCTGTGGCCACTGCTGAGGTTTCCAAGTTTTCTGGCACATTGTGTGCAGCACTTACACAGCATCATCTTTCAGGATTTGAAACAGCTCAACCGGAATTCCATCACCTCCACTAGCTTTGTTCATAGTGATGCTTTCTAAGGCCAACTTGACTTCACATTCCAAGATGTCTGGCTCTAGATTAGCGATCACATCATCATGATTATCTGGGTCGTGAAGATCTTTTTTTGTACAGTTCTTCCATGTATTCTTGCCACCTCTTCTTAATATCTTCTGCTTCTGTTAGGTCCAGACCATTTCTGTCCTTTAACGAACCCATCTTTGCATGAAATATTCCCTTGGTATCTCTAATTTTCTTGAAGAGATCTCTAGTCTTTCCCATTCTGTTGTTTTCCTCTATTTCTTTGCATTGATCGCTGAAGAAGGCTTTCTTATCTCTTCTTGCTATTCTTTGGAACTCTGCATTCAGATGCTTATATCTTTCCTTTTCTCCTTTGCTTTTCGCCTCTCTTCTTTTCAGAGCTATTTGTAAGGCCTCCCCAGACAGCCATTTTGCTTTTTTGCATTTCTTTTCCATGGGGATGGTCTTGATCCCTGTCTCCTGTACAATGTCACAGACCTCATTCTGTAGTTCATCAGGCACTCTATCTATCAGATCTAGGCCCTTGAATCTATTTCTCACTTCCACTGTATAATCATAAGGGATTTGATTTAGGTCATACCTGAATGGTCTAGCGGTTTTCCCTATTTTCTTCAATTTGAGTCTGAATCTGGTAATAAGGAGTTCATGATCTGAGCCACAGTCAGCTCCTGGTCTTGTTTTTGTTGACTTTATAGAGCTTCTCCATCTTTGGCTGCAAAGAATATAATCAATCTGATTTTGGTGTTGACCATCTGGTGATGTCCATGTGTAGAGTCTTCTCTTGTGTTGCTGGAAGAGGGTGTTTGCTATGACCAGTGCATTTTCTTGGCAAAACTCTACTAGTCTTTGCCCTGCCTCATTCCGCATTCCAAGGCCAAATTCGCCTGTTACTCCAGGTGTTTCTTGACTTCCTACTTTTGCATTCCAGTCCCTGGACATTATGTGGGTAGAGTAATTCCTACTCTTTGGGAGAAAACCTGTCTAAAATAGGTGGAAGGGTGAGAGATGTCAGTGTGAAAAGCGATAGCCGATGTAAAAACTCGGCTAAGGGCATATGGTGCAGAATGATTGCTGAATATGTGTGTGTGTATGCCATAGCTGACCTATCTACTCTTGGGTATTATATTGGGTTCCAACTCCCTGATCCTAAATATAATCTCCAGTAGACATACTCATACATATCTGCTTGTCTGTCTGTCTGTTCATCTTTCTGTCAATGTGTCAGCTATCTGCTGGTGTGGAGTTGCTGATAGGTGTTGATCAAGACTGCCCAAATACTCCCTTTAGCTTCCCTAAAATTGAGGCAAGTTTGTTCATGATTGGAGGCCCCCTCCTCCCTTTCCTTAGGGCATCAATTTTAGAAAACTGATACTTGTAAAATTTCTACCACCCAGAAACATCTTTCTCTAGGACCTGAGAGTCATCTCTTTGAAATGTAATCATGGAAGGCTACCAGTGGGAGGGTAGAAGCCTAACTTTGAAAAGCGACAGGAAACATGGGTGGCCCAGTCACATCAACCAACCTCCCCATAATGTTCTTTAGTCCCTTTCCATTAATTCATGTCAGCATTTGAAGATTCTCCTGCCTTTTGTTTCAGCAGAGTTGAGTGCAGTCTCTCTCCTCTGTTGTAATAAAGTCAGCCTTGACATTTTTAACAAGTGTCCAGTAAAGTTTTAAGGAGTGCCATTCTATTCCAAGGGGTGGGATGACCATTTCATTTATATTTCCATATTTGTATCTGTAGCAATTCCTAAGGGTTCCTACATCCCCACATTTCTACCAACCCTTAAATTTGTTTAGAACTCTAACATTTGTGAATTGTTAGGGTTAAGTGATATCTCCTTGTTTTTTCTTAAATTTGCATATCTTAAACTATCCATGATTCTGGGGTTTTGGGGATTTCCTCCTCTGTGAATTATCTGTTCAGAAAGCCTTTGTATTGCTTTCTGTTGGAGTTTCTGGTTTTTCTTGTTGCTTTGCAGGAGTTCCTTTCATTCAGTCAAGGCCTTGTGAGTTTCAGACATTCCAAATATCTTTTCCCATGCTTGCAACCACAAGTGAACTTTGTCATTGTTGTCACTTACCGAACAGAATTCCAGATTTAAGACACTATTTTGAACTTCAATCTTGCAGAAAAGTTGCAAAAGTAATACATACGAACTTCAATATGTTATTTGCTCAGATGCACTAATTTTAATATTTTGCTCCATTAGCTTATTATTCTTATTCCTTTGTATGTTTTATGTATATATACGTATATGCACACATACAGAAACACAATCCATAGTTTGTTTTTAGTGAACCAGTTACAAGTAAATTGCAAGCATCTATTTCTTTACCTTAGTTATTTCCATGGCGCAGTGGTGAAGAACTCACCTACCAGTGTAGGAGATGCGAAAGATGTGGATTTGATCCCTGAGTCGGGGATATCCCCTGGAGGAGGGCACTCGAGTATTCTTGCCTGCAGAATCTCATGGACAGAGGAGCCTGGTGGGCTAGTCCATGGGTCTCAAACAGTCAGATAGGACTGAGCACACACGCATTCCTAAGAATGGGAATAAACTATAACCAGAGTACAATCATTACATCAGGAGGTTGAGCACTGACTAATCCACTCTCCAACTTCAAATTTTGCCAGTGTTCTCAAAGTTGAGCTTTATAACTATTTTCTCCCTCTAGTCCAGGATTCTGCCTGTTTTGTCTCTTATTTCCTATCTTTCTTTCTTCCTTTCCTTTTTCCTTCCTTCTTTTTCTCTTCTCCTCCTCTCCCTCCTTTCTTTCCTTCTCTGCCTCAGAATTCTTTATCTTTCTTGGCTTTAACATTTTATTTTATAGACTGTTGCCAAGTTTGTGTAATTTTTTCCATGATTATAATTATTTTTTGTAGAAATACTACAAAGGTAATATTGTGTCTCAGGGCATCATGTCAGAAGGTACATGATACTGATTTTTACCATTACTGAAAATGTTAACTCTGGTCACTTACTTAAGGTGACTCTATCAATGACCATTCTCCTCCTTTAAGTTTCATGTAGACACTTTGTGACTATGGATATATAAATATATGTGCACTGTGCCTTTGTTGCTGATCAAGTATGCTGAGCTCACTTCATGTAACTCATATAGGGATCTCTTTTATTTATTACAAAGCATGCCAGTGTGTGTATCATTTCTTCTACTGGTCTCCTATATATAGATACTTAGGTTGTTTCCAGTGATTTTGTATTTACAAATAATGCTGCAATGGATAACCTAATGTGGTTGTATTTTCTTGTTAGCTTCAGGCTAAATTCTTAGAACTGAGATTGCTAAATTAAAAGGAAATGCATATGTAATTTTGTTAGAGATTGCCAAATTCCCCAGCATAAGAGTTATATTATCTGCATTCCCATCAGCAGTGAAAGAGACTGCCTTGTAGCCTTGCCAGCAGAAAGTGTTGCCAAGATTTTTTAACTTTTTTGCCAACCTGATAGAAGAGAAATGGTATCCAGTGTAATTTTATTTGCTTTTATTCTTATTATGGGTAAAATTGAACTAGTTGTTTATGACTAAGAACCATTGTATATCTTTTTCATGAATTCTTTGCTTGGGCCTTTAATTCATTGTTCTTTTGAAGTTTTGGTCATTTCCCCCTTTATTTTAACAGTTTTAAAATATATTAAGAATATCTCCTTATCTGTGGTACATTTTGCAAAAATTTCCCCCCACTTTGTCTTCTGCCATTTTACTTTGATTGTGGTATTGTTTTCCCGTGAGAAACATTTACAATTTTTATATAGTAAAATTTGTCTTAAATTTTTTTCAACTTAATTTTGTCCTATTTAGAAATTCTCTTTTTATACCCATGTTATGGATTAATTCAACAATGTTTTCTTCTAGTATTTGTATAGTTTTATATTTCACATTTAAATCCCTGGATACATTTAGAGCTTATTTTTACATATGATGTGAATAATGCACTTAATTTTATCTTTTTCCAAAAGACTACCCAGTTATCTGAGTACCTTTTTAAAAAAATTGTTTGTCTTTGCCCAGGAGTTGGAACACCATCTTTATTATGTATTAAATTTCCATATGTACTTGGTTCTCTATCTGGGCATCTTACTCTATCCTATTGCACCAGTCTGTCTGCCTCTTCATGTGCCAGCATTGTACTGTTTTAATTATAGAAGCTTGCTACAATGTTTTAGTATCTGGTAGGATTAGTCCCTTTTCATAACTTTGCTTTTTCAGTGTTTTCCTAGCTATTCATGCATGTTTATTTTTTCAGATGAACTTCCATTACAACTTATCCAGCTTCATGAGAAAAAGCTTATTGGTATTTTTGTTATTGCCTTAAATTTATAAATTAGTGTAAGAAGAAGTGATCTTTCTTTTGACACTTAGTTTTCCTAAGAACAAGGGCTCTTCTTTGTTAGAATCTAACTTTTTGCCTTTTAGTGGTGTTTTTAAGGTTTCACATACACACAGTACTAGTTATCTACTGCTGCATAACAAATTACCTCTAAACTTAATAGCTTGAAACAATCATCATCATTTGTTATTGCACACATTTTCTATAGGTCAAGAATTCAGGAGTAGTCTAGCGGGGTGATGCTGGCTTGAGGGTCCCTCTTGAGGTAGTATTCAAGATGGTGGCTGTGGAGCTGCAGATTCCTGAGGCTTCATTGGTGTTTCTAAAATGGCTTGTTCATGTGGCTGACAAATTGGGGCTGGCTGTTCGCTGGAGGCCACAGCCTCTCACCACTCGGTGCTTTCCTCACAACATGGTAACTGGCTTCCACTGGACAAAAGATCCCACAGAGAGAATGAGGTAGAAACTATATTTTTTAAAATATAATTTAGTATTGGATATTATACATCATTTCCATAATTTGTATACTTCAAACAGATCAGTGTTATTCAATGTGGTGGGGTCTATTCAAAGAAGTGAATATGTGGAGATGGGGATTGTTGGGACCATCTCAGAAGTACATGTCCGAAGTGTTTTTACAGTTAGTAGGATTGGGGCTTCAGAATCATGGTGTGTGTGTGTGAATATACTGGGAATAGATGTTGAATTTTTAAAAAGTTTCTAGGATTCATCAAAGTAATAAAAGTATTTTTTTTCAGATTTATGGTATTTTATGGTAATGGATTTCCTATATTGAGTGCACATGGTATTCCTAGAACAAATCCTGCTTGGTTATTGTATATTATTTTCATAGCATAGTGATGAATAATAAATATATTTTGTGCAAGTTTTGATAAATTATATGTTTGTAATTTGATTTTTAAAAATTTTGAACTATATCATATTTGGGCATCAATATTATATTTTCTTTATAAAATTATTTAAAAGTTGTTTTGCTTCATTTTCTATGGTTTGGAGCAGTTTTTATAGCACTGGACCTATCTGGTTATTGACAGTTTGGTAAAATTTCTTTTTAAAACCATCTGGGCCTGGTGAACTTTTCTATGAGGTCTAGCTTTGACTAAATTTCTCTCTCTCTCTCTCTCTCTTTTTTTCTTCTATGAGCATTGGTCCATTTAAAATGCTTCCTGGGAATTTCCTGGTGGTTCAGTGGTTAGGGCTCAGCACTTACACTGCCAAGGCCCATGTTCAGTCCCTGGTTGGGAAACTAAGATCCTGCAAGCCACTCAGTGAGACAAAAAAAAAAAAGAAAAAAAAAAGTGCTTTCTAACTCTACTTAAGTCAGTTTTGATAAGCTTTAATCTCATCAAATGTTTTTCATTTAATACAGGTTTTCAAATTTATTTGCATAGAAATATGTAAATTAATCTCATGATTTGAAAGCTTTTTTTTGTCTCATTGGTAATTTCTCATCATTTCTTCATATATGTGTGCCTTCTTTTTTTTAATCAGGTGAATTAGTGATATGTCTAGTTTATTAATCATTTAAAAAACAGTTTTATTTATTAATCAGATTTCTTGTATTTTTCTTCTCTACTATATTAATTTTTACTTTTATCTATTTTCTTCTTGGTGCTTTATTTTTGTTAACTCTATTGTTCTTTTAAAAAATAATTTTTGAAAGTAAGCCTCAGAATATTGTAGAGGGTTCTGGGCTCACTTAAAGTTAAAAAGATGTATTTTTAGGTTGCAATAAGTGTATAAATTGATTATCCTTTCTCTGATTAGTGCTTGAATGTATCCTATAGATTTTAATCTGTAGTATTTCATCATTATTACATTTGAAATTTGGGGTTGTATTTCTTCTTTCACTTAGTATTTTTTTACAAGAAAAAAATTTAATTTCAGGAGTTTTCTTATTTTTAGATATTGTTATTTATTGCTTATTTTATTGCAAATATAATTAAGGAGTGTTGTTTGTAATATTTCTTCTCCATACCACTTACTCATGCTTTTTTTTGTAACTTAACAAGTTGATTAGTTTTGTAAATGTCCATGTTGCTTGAGGAGGAAAATGTATGTTCCATTATCAGGGTTTAATGTTTGATGATTCCATAAGATCTACTGTATTTTACTGAGAATGTTGTTTAGGTATTCTGTAGCCTTGATAATTTTTGTATACTTATTTCATAATTAGAGTGGTTTGATGAAATCTATTATCAGGGTGTTTTGTGTATTTCTACTTGCTTCTCCTGTAGTTTCTGCTGTATATAAAGAAGACTGCTGTGTTATTGGTGCATAGATATTTCTGAATGTTATATCTCTATTTTGAATTGCAGCTTTTAGCATTAATAGTGTCCTTTTTGTCACATTAATTTTTTTTTTTTTTTGGCTTGCATCCTAATTTGATGTCAGGTGCAAACACTGTTTTTATATTGATTTCATTTGCCTGTTATGCCTGGATCCAATCCTTTTATGTTTAGCCTTTCAGAATCGCCTTTTCCCCAGATGCGGCTCTTGTATAGCAAAGATTCGTTATTTCTTGGAATCACTTTGGAAATATTTTTAAAAGATAAGCTAACTCACATATATTAATGTACTTTTTATGTTGGTTCTCTGTCATTTCAAGTATAATTACTATCTCATTTTATTAAAATTTCTGTTTCTCTAGGAGATGCATTTGCTTTGGTCTTTAATTGAAAAAAATTTTGATATTAGGATTAGGTATCTATTGAAAACCTCTGTACTTACGCCTTTTAAACTGCCCTTCTCTGCTGTTTTCTTAGTTAACTTTATTAACTAGTATGTCAGTTTTTAATGTACATTTGACTCCTCCTTTTTATCTGTACAAAACATGTTCTCAAAGTGTGATCCACTGAAGGCTCTGAAACCTTCAGAGAGTCTGTGAAGTCAAAACCATTTTCATAATAGTACTAAGTAAGACTTTACATGACTTTTTCACTTTTACTTTCTTGTGAATGCACACAAACATTATCCAGAGGCTACATGATACTTGATGATGTTATCCCTTTGTTGTTAAGTTGCTGAGTCATGTCTGACTCTTTTACAACCCCATGGACTGTAGTCTGCCAGGGTCCTCTGTCCATGGAATTTTCTAGGCATGAGTACAGGAGTGGGTTGCCATTTCCTTCTCCGGGGAAATCTTCCTGATCCAGGGATTAAACCTGTGTTTCCTGCATTGGCAGATGAATTCTTCACCAATGAGCCACCAAGGAAGCCTGTTATCCCTTTGATAGCTACCAAAATGTGTGGAACATGTAAGGGAAGCCCAAGAATACTAGAGCAGGTAGCCTATCCCTTCGCCAGAGGATCTTCCCAACCCAGGAATTGAACCAGTGTTTCCTTCATTGCAGGTGGATTCTTATGAGGGAAGCCCTATGAAAGTCCAGGTGTCTGCTGTTAAGCCAGACCTTGGGATTTGCAAAAATGTGAAAGGTACCACTTTTCTCACTATATTTTTTGGGAAGATTATTGTTTTCATAAAAAAGTGTTATTTATGTTTCCATAATAGGCTTATTTTTATTATTTTTAAATAAATACCTTCTCAGTTTTAGTTTGTAAAGTAGAATAAATTGATTCCTATAACTTAATGAATAAAAGCTTTCTGAGATTCTCAAAAATTTTATAAGTGCAAGGACTTGGGAGGTCAAAAGATTTGAGGACTCCTTTGTGCCACATCAATGAATTTATTTTTTCCATTACCCCTCTCCATTCCCTTGTACTTTTTATTCATATATTTACTTTGTCAAAACATATAGCATTTTATATTATTCTGATTAAATTAAATATATTAAATCCTTACCATTACTCCTTTTGCCCAGATTTCCTCAGTCATTATTTGGCTGGATGAAATTTATCCTTTAGCAGATTAAGGACTTGTGAACACAGTATTCCCCAAGTTCTTAAATGTGTAAAGCTGTTTTATGTGTGTATGTGTGTGTTACTTTTTATTTATGTCTTGAAATTGAACAACAGTTTAGCCGGATATAAAATCCTTGGTTCACCTTTCCCTCCCTTGACTTTCTTGCACATCCTGTTTCCTTCTTGTCTTGATTTGTATGGCATGCTTGGAAATTTTGATACCAGCTTAATTTTCTTGCTGTTGAGATCTGAGATTTCTTTCTGTACCTGGAAAATCTAACACTTTTACTAGGATATATCTGAGAGTTGATGATTCTGGGTAAGTTTTCCCAGATTCATACTGAGCCTATTTAGTATATGGCTTTAGATATTCTATAATTTCCCGATCCTTTTCATGGATTATATTTTAAAATATTAGTTCTATTCCATTGCTTCCCACCCCCCACCAAAAGTCCAGTTCTGTGTAATTGGATCTCCCTTGTGTAGCTTCCATTTAAACTACTTTCTTTTTTACCCTTTTAAAAAATGTTCTTATCATCTTGGTTGTTTCTCTATTTCCTCTTATTAATTGTTCATTTGAATATAATCTTTCTAGGAAAACTGGTAATTTAATTGTTCATTTTTGAGACAATTATTTTTTCCCATTTCTTTCCATATTTCATCCAGCTTTATGGCCATTTCTCTTCCTTAGATTTTGGTTATCTGATTCAAGGTTTTTTTTTTTTTTTCATATTTCCACATGTTTGCTGGAAAATACTGGACTTAGTTTGATGCATTATGCTATAGTTTTTTTCTACTTGTTTACTGCTTTTAGAGTGGTGTGGGAGAATTTTCACCAGTCTGTTTCAATTTTAAGTTTCAGTTTTATTCTTCCAAGTTTGCAAAAGATGTACATCATTTTGGATTTTTTTAAATATTTTTAAGTTTTATTTTATATTGGAGTATAGTTGATTTATACTGTGTTAATTTTACATGTATAGTAAAGTAATTCAGTTATACAAGTACATATATTCATTTTGTCAGGTTCTTCTCCCATATAGGTTATTATAGAATATTGAGTAGAATTCCTGTGCTAATATAGTAGGTCTTTGTTGATTATCAATTTTATATACAGTGGTGTGTATTGAATCTTTATTTTGTATACCTACTTGGCAATTCAGATTGTATAAGTGTTTAATTCAAGAGCTTCCTCTTCTGTCTGTGAAGTGAGATACATTTTCTCTAATGTCTGTTTATCAAAGTGGCCAAGTTGCAGTGTATTTCCCTGCACTGCAATTTGAAATATTTTAAAATTTTCCTCTGTCAGGTAGGATGCCAAATTTCTTTGACATGCTTTTATCCTTACCACCCCAGACTGTAAAGTGATTTTTTCTTCCTCTTCAGATTTTGTGCCCTTCTGAGGCTGCTATCTTGGGTCCTTGTCACCTTTAAGTCTCTTCCCTGTAAGCATTCCTATTACTAAGTTTTGTCACAATTAGTACAGATTTTCTCTTTCTGGGACAGTGGTAAAGAATCTGCCTGCAATACAGGAGACCCAGAGTTTGATCCCTGACTCAGGAAGATCCCCTGGAGAAAGAAATGACAACCCACTCCAGTATTTTTGTCTGGAAAGTCCCATGAACAGAGGAGCATGGTGGGGCTACCCGTCCATGACATCGCAAAAGAGTCAGAAACGACTTAATGACTAAACAAAAACAACAAAATTCTCTTTCTGGTGATCTTCATTCGCTTTTAGAGAATTTCACCCTTGTAGGGGGATAAGAGGATGAGGCTGCCAACTGATCCTTGAGCTGGATCCAGACAACTGGAGGGGCCTTGCCCCTCCACTGTCCCTGGAATATACTCTTCACTATGGGGAGAACATCTGGATGGTACACATGACTGAACCCAGTTAAGCCTCTGTATACACTTCTAAGGTTCTGGAAGGTGAGTGTGCAGATCTTATCATGTCAACTGCCCAGGACAGCCTCATGTGTTAAGTTCTGTACCCAGACAGTTTTGAATTTCAGGGGAACTCTCAAGGATATGGAAAAACAACTCCTTTTCTCTCCCCCACAATTTCCCTGAACTTTTCTCTCTCTCCAGTAATGCTTTTTCCTTGGAAGGAAAGTTTGACCAACCTAGACAGAATATTAAAAAGGAGAGACTTTTGCTGACTTTGTCAACAAAGGTCCCTCTAGTCAAGGCTATGGTTTTTCCAGTAGTCACGTATAAATGTGAGAGCTGGACTATAAAGAAAGCTGAGTGCCAAAGAATTGATGCTTTTGAACTGTGGTGTTGGAGAAAACTCTTGAGAGTCTCTTGGATAGCAAGGAGATCCAACTAGTCCATCCTGGGAGATATCAGTCCTGGGTGTTCATTGGTAGGACTGATGTAAGCCGAAGCTCCAATACTTTGGCCACCTGATGCAAAGAGCTGACTCATTTGAAAAGAACTTGGTGTTGGGAAAGATTGAAGGTGGAAGGAGAAGGGGACAACAGAGGATGAGATGGCTGGATCGCATCACCGACTCAATGGACATGAGTTTGGGTAAACTCTGGGAGTTGGTGATGGACAGGGAGGCCTGGTGTGCTGTGGGTCAAGGGGTTGCAAAGAGTTGGACATGACTGAATGACTGAACTGAACTAATGTTTTCAGTGGGCACTTCTAGTTTTGCTGAAAGGATGGGTTTTCTGTGGTTGCACTTGTTCTTCTGGTGAATCTGTGTCATTTGTTCAGGGGAACTGCGGAGTGAGTGAGCTGTGCAGTTCAGTCATCCCTCTGTCGTCCCCTTCTGCCTTTAATCTTTCCCAGCATCAGGGTCTTTTCAAATGAGTCAGTTCTTCACATCAGGTGGCCAAAATATTAGTTTCAGCTTTAGCATCATTCCCTCCAAAGAACACCCAGGGCTGATCTCCTTTAGAATGGACTGGTTGGATCTCCTTGCAGTCCAAGGGACTCTCAGGAGTCTTCTCGAATACCACAGTTCAAAAGCATCAATTCCTCAGTGCTCAGCTTTCTTTATAGTTCAACTCTCACATCCATACATGACTACTGGAAAAACCATAGCTTTGACTAGATAGACCTTTGTTGGCAAAGTAATGTCTCTGCTTTTTAATATGCTGTCTAGCTTTTATTTCAAGGAGTAAGCATCTTTTAATTTCATGGCTGCAGTCACTGTCTGCAGTGATTCTGAAGCCCAGAAAAATAAAGTCAGCTACTGTTTCCGTTGTTTTCCTATCTATTTGCCATGAAGTGATGGGACCGGATGCCATGATCTTTGTTTTCTGAATGTTGAGCTTTAAGCCAACTTTTTCACTCTCCTCTTTCACTTTCATCAAGAGGTTGTTTAGTTTTTTGCTTTCTGCCATAGGGGTGGTGTCATCTGTGTATCTGAGGTTTTTAATATTTCTCCTGGCAATCTTGATTCCAGTTTGTGCTTCATCCAGCCCTGCATTTTGCATGATATGCTATGTATATAAGTTAAATAAGCAGAGTGACCATATACAACCTTGACATACCCCTTTTCCTATTTGGAACAAGTCTGTTGTTCCATGTCCAGTTTTAACTGTTGCTTCTTGACCTGCATACAGATTTCTCAGGAGGCAGGTCAGGTGATCTGGTATTCTCATCTCTTTAAGAATTTTCCATAATTTGTTGTGATCCACATAATCAAATGCTTTGGTGTAGTCAATAAAGCAGAAGTAGATGTTTTTCAGGAACTCTCTTGGTTTCTCAATGATCCAGCAGATATTGGCAATTTGAACTCTAGTTCCTCTGCCTTTTTAAAATCCAGCTTGAACACCTGGAAGTTCATGGTTCACATACTGTTGAAGCCTGGCTTGGAGATTTTTGAGCATTACTTTGCTAGCGTGTGAGATGAAGGCAATTGTATGGTAGTTTGAAAATTCTTTAGCATTGCATTTCTTTGGGATTAGAGTGAAAACTGACCTTTTCCAGTCCTGCAGCCACTGGTAGATTTTCCAAATTTGCTGGCATATTGAGTGCAGCACTTTCATAGCATCGTCTTTTAGGATTTGAAATGGCTCAACTGGAATTTCATCATCCCCACTAGCTTTGTTTGTAGTGATGCTTCCAAGGCCCACTTGACTTCATACTCCAGGATGTCTGGCTCTGGGTGAGTCATCACGCCATCATGGTTGTCTGGGTCATGAAAATCTTTTTTGTATAGTTCTTTGTATTCTTGCTACCTCTTCTTAATATCTTCTGCTTCTGTTAGGTCCATACCACTTCTGACCTTTATTGTGCCCATCTTTGCATGAAATGTTCCCTTGGTATCACTAATTTTCTTGAAGGATAGCTCTAGTCTTTCCCATTCTATTGTTTTCCTTTATTTCTTTGCGTTGATCACTGAGGAAGGCTTTCTTATCTCTCCATGATATTCTTTGGAACTCTTCATTTAAATGTGTATATCTTTCCTTTTCTCCTTTGCCGTTACCTCTTCTTCTTTTCTCAGCTATTTGTAAGCCCTTCTCACAAGACAACCATTTTGCCTTTTTCACATTTGTTTTTCCTGGGGATGCCCTTTTTCTCGGAGAGAACTCCTTGTGATTGAGTAAGGTGCCACTAATTTCCTCAGTCCACTCAGGAACAGAAATCCTTAAATGTGCAGCAACCAAAATAAATCACTTCCCCCCTCCATAATATAGCCCTTAATTTAATTTGTTATTAATTTGTAAAATCCAAGATATTTTCTTCAGTTAGTCTAATAGCTCTGTTGCTTTTATAGCTTTTAAAAACTGTGGTATAGTTGATTTACAATATTAGTTTCAGGCTTCCAGCTTAGTGATTCACTGTTTTTGCAGATTATACTCCATTTGTTGCCTTTTCTTCGTAAACCTATCAAGATTCTCCCTTTTTATATGGTGTTATGAAAGATTTTGGTTTTATTTTTCCCCATGTAGTGAATAAGTTTTCCTTATACTCTCTCTCTTTTTAAAAAAATTTTGATTCATTTATTTTACTCTTGGCTCTTCTGGGCCTTTGTTGCTTTGCATGGGCTTTCTCTAGATGTGGCAAGGAGGGCTGCTCTTTGCCGTGGTGTGTGGGCTTCTCATTTCGGGGGCTTCTGGTTGTGGAGCACAGGTTCCGGGGCTCGCAGGCTTCAGTAGCTGTGGCAGGCGGGCTCTATGGCGCTGGCTCAGAGGTTGAGGTGCATGGGTTTGCTTGCTCCTCAGCATGTGGGGTCTTCCCGCAGTCACAGAGCACACCTGTGTCCCCTGCATCCGCAGGCAGATTCCTATCCTTGTGCCGCCAGGGAAGTTCTCCTTATATTCTCTCTTGAGCAATCAATTTTTTCTTTTCTTCTTTTCTGCATTTTGTCATATACAAGGTATTCATGTACAGATGACTGTGTTTTTGAGATATATTTATTCTGTTCCACTGGTCTATTTTTCTGGTATCATAGCTTTATTTATAGTGGACAGCTTTTTAATTTTCTGTTTTATACTTGACTTAGCTATGAACTGACCTTTCCTGTTTTAGAGTAAATGTGATGAATTTCTCAAAGGTGTTTAAGTTGAAATTTTATTGGGAATTTATAGATTAGTGATGGGAGAGTTTAAATTTGAAGATTATTATAATTGTCATTTATTCCGACCACATTTTATGTTCTTTATTAGATTTTAAAATTATATTTTAGAGTGGTATTAAGAACTGTTGCTTAGCTGAATTCATGAATATTTAATGTTTCTTGCTTATCTCATTATATTCTCTGTTGGTTATTACTGATATTGGGAAATACTGTTGATTTTTGTAGGTCAATCAATATTAACAGCATGACTAAACTCTGATTTTTTTTCTAGTAGTTTGTCTTCAGGTTATGCTTGTTTTTCCAAGTTGAGAATTATATATAATCTACAAGTAGTGCTTCTGCTTTCTCACTGTTACATTTTCAGCATTTTATTTTGTACTTGCATGAAATAAAAATAAGAAAATATAGTAATGTCAGATTTATTCTTTGTTGTCCATGAACTTGAATTGTTCTTACTTGCACTGTGATATATATATATGTATGTGTATATAAATGTTTATAGGTGCTGCCCAACTCTCTTTCAATATACATATACATATATATGTGTAGTATTATGTTAAAACTCATTATGAATCCAAAAAAGTCATTCTTTGTGACACAGAAGAGAAAATATTCAGCCTCTGAAGGTCACATATACTGAGGAGCAGAAACATTTCTCTGAAATCCTTTCATTTGTATGATATCTGTTGATCTTTTTTAAAAATTAATTTTTTGGAGTATGGTTGATTTACCAAAAGGTCTAGTGGTTTTAAGTGTTGGAGAAGACTCTTGAGAGTCCCTTGGACTGCAAGGAGATCCAACCGGTCCATCCTAGAGGAAATCAGTCCTGAATATTCATTGGCAGGACTGATGTTGAAGCTGAAACTCCAATATTTTGGCCACCTGATGCGAGGAACTGACTCATTTGAAAAGACCCTGATGCTGGGAAAGATTGAGGCAGGAGGGGAAGGGGATGACAGAGGATGAGATGGTTGGATGGTATCACCGACTTAATGGACATGAGTTTGGGTAAACTCTGGGAGTTGGTGATGGACAGGGAGGGCTGGCGTGCTGCAGTCCACGGGGTCAGAAAGAATGAGACACGACTAAGCAACTGAACTGAACTGATAGTTGATTTACAATGTTGTGTTAGTTTTGATGTATAAAGTGATTCAGTTACACATATATATCCAGTTCAGTTCAGTCGCTCAGTCGTGTCTGAATCTTTTGAGACCCCATGAATCGCAGCACGCCAGGCCTCCCTGTCCATCACCAACTCCCGAAGTTCACTTAGACTCACGTCCATTGAGTCTGTGATGCCATCCAGCCATCTCATCCTCTGTCGTCCCCTTCTCCTCCTGCCCCCAGTCCCTCCCAGCATCAGTGTTTTCCAGTGAATCAACTCTTCACATGAGGTGGCCAAAGTACTGGAGTTTCAGCTTTAGCATCATTCCTTCCAAAGAAATCCCAGGGCTGATCTCCTTCAGAATGGACTGGTTGGATCTCTTTGCAGTCCAAGAGACTCTCAAGAGTCTTCTCCAACACCACAGTTAAAAAGCATCAATTCTTCGGCGCTCAGCCTTCTTCACAGTCCAACTCTCACATCCATACATGACTACTGGAAAAACCATAGTCTTGACTAGACGGACCTTAGTCGGCAAAGTAATGTCTCTGCTTTTGAATATACTATCTAGGTTGATCATAACTTTTCTTCCAAGGAGTAAGCATCCTTTTAGTTTCATGGCTTCAATCACCATCTGCAATGATTTTGGAGCCCCCCAAAATAAAGTCTGACACTGTTTCCATTGTTTCCCCATCTATTTCCCATGAAGAGATGGGACTGGATGCCATGATCTTCATTTTCTGAATGTTGAGCTTTAAGCCAACTTTTTCGCTCTCCTCTTTCACTTTCATCAGGAGGCTTTTTAGTTCCTCTTCACTTTCTGCCATGAGGGTGGTATCATCTGCATATCTGAGGTTATTGATATTCCTCCCGGCAATCTTGATTCCAGCTTGTGTTTCTTCCAGTCCAGCGTTTCTCATGATGTACTCTGCATAGAAGTTAAATAAGCAGGGTGACAATATACAGCCTTGATGTACTCCTTTTCCTATTTGGAACCAGTCTGTGGTTCCATGTCCTGTTCTAACTGTTGCTTCCTCACCTGCATACAGATTTCTCAAGAGGCAGGTCAGGTGGTCTGGTATTCCCTTCTCTTGAAGAATTTTCCACAGTTTATTGTGATCCACACAGTCAAAGGCTTTGGCATAGTCAATAAAGCAGAAATAGATGTTTTTCTGGAACTCTCTTGCTTTTTCCATGATCCAACGGATATTGGCAATTTGATCTCTGGTTCCTCTGCCTTTTCTAAAACCAGCTTGAACATCTGGAAGTTCACGGTTCATGTATTGCTGAAGCCAAGCTTGGAGAATTTTGAGCATTAGTTTACTAGTGTGTGAGATGAGTGCAATTGTGCGGTAGTTTGAGCCTTCTTTGGCATTGGCTTTCTTTGGAATTGGAATGAAAACTGACCTTTTCCAGTCCTGTGGCCACTGCTGAATTTTCCAAATTTGCTGGCATATCGAGAGCAGCACTTTCACAGCATCATCCTTCAGGATTTGAAACAGCTCAACTGGAATTCCATCACCTCCACTAGCTTTGTTCGTAGTGATGCCTCCTAAGGCCCACTTGACTTCCCATTCCAAGATGTCTGGCTCTAGGTGAGTGATCACACCATCGTGATTATCTGGCTCATGAAGATCTTTTTTTGTACAGTTCTTCCATGTATTCTTGCCACCTCTTCTTAATATCTTCTGCTTCTGTTAGGTTCATACCATTTCTGTCCTTTATCGAGCCTATCTTTGCATGAAATATTCCCTTGATATCTCTAATTTTCTTGAAGAGATCTCTAGTCTTTCCCATTCTGTTGTTTGCCTCTATTTCTTTGCATTGATTGCTGATGAAGGCTTTATCTCTTCTTGCTATTCTTTGGAACTCTGCATTCAGATGCTTATATCTTTCCTTTTCTCCTTTGCTTTTCGCCTCTCTTCTTTACAGAGCTATTTGTAAGGCCTCCCCAGACGGCCATTTTGCTTTTTTGCATTTCTTTTCCATGGGGATGGTCTTGATCCATGTCTCCTGTACAATGTCACAAACCTCATTCCATAGTTCATCAGGCACTTTATATCAGATCTAAGCAGTTCATTCTTTTTCAGTTTCTTTTCCCATATAGGTTACTATAGAATATTTAACATAGTTCACTGTGCTATGCAGTAGGTCCTTGTTGGTTATTCGTCTTAAATATAGTAGTATGTGTATGTTAATCCCAAGCTCCTAATTTGTCTCCCACACTCACATTTCCCCTTTAGTAACTATTAAGTTTGTTTTCAAAATCTGTGAGTCTGTTTCTGATTCGTAAGTTCATTTATATCATTTTTTAAAAATTTAGATTCCATAAACGAATGCTATCCTATGATATTTGTCTTTGTCTGACTTACTTCACTTAGTATGATAATCTTTAGATCCATCCACGTTGCTGCAAATGACATTATTTTGTTCCTTTTTATGGCTTAATGATACTCCATTGAGTATATATATGACATCTTTATCCATTCTTCTGTTGGTGGACATTTAGTTTGCTTCTATGTTTTGGCTAGTGTAATAGTGCTACAATGAACATGAGGTGCATATATCTTTTCAAATCATGTTTTTCTCCAGATATATGCCCATAAGTAGGATTGCTGGATAATATGGTAGTTTCATTTTTAGGTTTATTAGATATCTGTTGATCTCAACAACTTGGTGAGTTGACTAACAAAAGACAAACATTACTTTACTAACTTGACTTGAATTTTTAAATTTAATTATTGTTTTTATTATGCTATTTATTTAAAATTAAGTAATAAATTAAAACAATTATAAAATATTCAAATCGAATGATTCAAATGATGTAAATTAGACAGAAAGACCCTCCTTTTATTTTATTTCTATGTCTACCTGCCCTTCCTTTTACCATTATCAACAGTTTTCTATGCATTCTTCATCCCTTCTTTATATTTAAATGTTTATCTATTAAATAACACTTTCCTTCAGTTGCTTTTAAAATGTTTATTGAAACAAAATTCACATGCCGTAAAATCCACTAATTTAAAGTGTACAATGAAGTGGTTTTTAGTATATTCACAAAATCATGCAACTATTGTCACTATCTACTTCCAGATCACTTTTATCACCCCACAAGAAACCCCATACCTGCTAATAGCAACTTGCCATTTTTCTCTTTCCTCAGCCTTGCACAACCACTAATATATTTTCAGTCATTGGACTTGTGTAGTTTGATATTTCATGTATGTGGAATCAAACAGTATGTGATCTCCTTTTACTTAGCTACATATGACTTTTTAAAATAAGTATTCAGTTCAGTTCAGTTCAGTAGCTCAGTTGTGTCCGACTCTTTGCAACCCCATGAATCACAGCACGCCAGGCCTCCCTGTCCATCACCATCTCTCAGAGTTCACTCAGACTCATGTCCATCGAGTCCATGATGCCATCCAGCCATCTCATCCTGGGTTGTTCCCTTCTCCTCCTTCCCCAAATCTCTCCCAGCATCAGAGTCTTTTCCAATGAGTCAACTCTTCTCATGAGGTATCCAAAGTACTGGAGCTTCAGCTTTAGCATCATTCCTTCCAAAGAAATCTCAGGGTTGATCTCCTTCAGAATGGACTGGTTGGATCTCCTTGCAGTCCAAGGGACCCTCAAGTGTCTTCTCCAACACCACAGTTCAAACGCATCAATTCTTTTAATGGGATCATAATAAACATATCTTTCAGATTATTTTTTTCTTTTTATATTTCTTCCATATCATCTTACATATTTCTATGTAATTATTTTTAATAGCAATATAGCATTCACAGACCAGATGCATCTTAGTTTATTTAAGCGTTCCATTATTGATGGATATATGCGTTGCAGCCAATCAGTATTATCAACACTCTCAATCTGTTCATTCAGTAGATACTTGAGTGCCCACTGTGTGTTAGACACTGTTCTAGGTACTAGATGGACATTAGTGGACTATGGTGAGCACTGGTGCAGTTCTTGAGTTCTGTATTAAAAAACAAGGCTTAGACTTAGGCCAACAAATAAATAAGAAAATATCCATCGTAAGTGCTATCTAGATAATTACAATACAGTTTGTGGTGATCTTTGACACGGGGACTACTTTGAATTGATAGTGAAGAAAGATTTCTCTACAGAGAGGTTTACTATTGAGAACTAAATGATAGGAAGGAGCCGCCTGTGAGGAGACCCTGGAGAAGAACATTTCAGAAGAGTCAATGACAATGCCTGAAGGCTCTAGGGCAGAAAACATCTTGGTGGGTGGAAAGTATAGAAAATGAGCCAGTATGTGACTGGATAGTGATGCATGAAGTGGGAGAAGAATGAAGTAAGAGAGGAAGGCAGGCATCAGATTGCATGGAGCTTGGTAAGCTGGGCAGGGAGTTTGGATTTTATTCTAAGTGTGTGAAACACTTGATGGTTTTAAGTAGGAGAGTGACTTCCTTGGATCTATGTTTCAAAAAAATATATGACTGCCCTTTGGGAAATGGATTTTAGGGAGAATGGAATCAGGGTGATCAGTCGGGAGGTACAGCAACGGTCTAGACAAGAGATGCTAATGGCTCAGGGTAGGGTAGGAGCAGTGGAGAAGAAATGGTCATTGCGATTCTTTTGAAGATAGAATTACCTGGATCTGCCACTGAATTGTGGGGCATGAAGGAAGTAAACGAGCCAAGGATAACTCCTAGATTTTGTCTTGAATTAACTGGTGAATGGTGATGCTATGCACTTTGAAGAAAACTGAGGACTGTCTGGGGGGAAAAAACACTCTTTTTTGATTGTTGTAAAGATTCCTATTAAATATGCAAATAGAGATGACAAATGGAGACTTGATTATATGAGAGCAGATTCCCAGGAGAGATACAGAAGTTCTCAACACAGAGAAAGTGAAAGAAAGTGAAGTCACTCAGATGTGTCCGACTCTTTGCGACCCCATGGACTGTAGCCCACCAGGCTACTCCGTTCATGGGATTTTCCAGGCAAGAATACTGGAGTGGGTTGCCATTTCCTTCTCCAGAGGATCTTCCTGACCCAGGAGTCCAACCCGGGTCTCCTGCATTGTAGGCAGACGCTTTACCGTCTGAAACACCAGGGAAGTCAGTCCTCAATACAAATGTGGTATTTAAAACCAGGGGACTGGGGACTTCCCTGGTAGTCCAGTGGTTAAGAATCTGTCTTGCAATGCAGGGGACGTGAGTTCCCTGGTTGGGGAACTAAGATCCCACATGGTGTGGAGAAACTAGGTCCATGTGCCCCAACTAGAGAAAGATCCCACATGAAACAATGAAGATTTTGTGTGCGGCAACTGAGACCTGATGCAGCCAAATAAATAAATATTAAAACAACAACAACAATAACATACAAAAACCCAGGGGTTTGGATGGGCTCCACTAGAGTGAGTATGTAGCTAAAAAAGGAAAAGAAGGGACCCAGAAGCTCCTCCTGCTCCTGATGATGACAGGAAGACACATCATTTTATTTTTGAATGATGGTGACTAGGGTCCCTTCTGGAGTAAGATTTTAATGAGGAAGGAGGAGAGAGTGTTCACGATACATCCCTGGGGAAGCAGAACTGAGCACAGTAAAGGTTCACAGTTGGTGGGAAGGCAAGGGGGTGGAGTATTCTTGGGCCAGGAGAAGACACCCAAAACATGGAGACTGCAGGTATAAAATCAGACCTGTCCTACACTAGTTATGCTTAGGATGGTCTTGTAGTCCACTTGGAACATGTCAGCTATGTTTATTCCATGGGGCCCAAGACAGAGCAACTTTGTCACTCAGGCACTTGCCCCAGCAGAGCTTATAGCATCTCACTACCTTTGTGTGGTTTTCTGGCCATACCCAGAGGCAGCTTTAGGCAGTGTCCTTGATGCCAGTTTGCTGGGGAATTTTCCACAAAAGCACACAAGGATTTGTCCCACCCGACTGAGAGGGCTGTTTTTCTGGATGGATCTCTATTTATGCATGAGGAAACTTGGCAATGGTGAAGCAGTAGCTTATTTTTCTTTTTTGTTTGGTTTCATTTTGTGCTTCAGAAATAGAACAGATTAAGCATTACTTGCTTTTGAAGGCTCCAGCTCTCCCTGCAGCATGACTTTAAATTCTGTTCTCCCCAGGCGAAAATGTGGAAAATATCTCTTCTAGCTTTTGTTAAAAGCAAATGCAAATGCAGGGAAAACTGGGGAGGGATTTTTTTTTAAGTTTAATTTAATTTATATGTCTTTGAATATAAATCTTTTCTTCTGACAGAAGAATACATGCTCATTGTAAAGAAATTAGAACAGATCGGGAAAAATACAGAGAAAGAAAAAAAATTGGATCGTAATGAAAATGATGAACTAAGATTACATTAGAGCTGGAAGGTACCTCAGAAATAAAATAACCAAACTCAACAAACTATTTTATAAATGATGAAACTGGTGTTCATAAAAGTTAAGCCACATATTCAAGGTCACATGGCTAATAATGATAAGACTCAGAATCTCTTACTTTCTTGATTAATATGATTATTATACTGGGAATTTTCACATTTCTTTTTTTTCCCCCTTTTAGTCATGAGACTGTTAAGTCAGATCTTACTTAGAAGCCCAACATATAAAACACGAATGTCCTTGTCGGATGGGAGCATGTGGAGAGAGGGAGCTGCAGGTCTCTTCTCCCCATTTTCAATGACCCCCAGAATTCTTTGGAGACACCCCTAGAGAATGTCTCAGATCTTCTGACAACATTTGATACATGTCATAATCAAACTTTGATTATTATCATTCATTTATTTATTCATTCATCAACTATTTAGTGAATGTTTTCTATTAATACATGCCTGGCACCTTTTGAGGTGAAGGGAATGCTCACAGTCTTAAACATAACAGATAGAAGGAAGAGAGGATGTGTGCAGGGGAAACAGAGTGGTATAATGTGCAGCCATTTCTCCTGGGCTCCATCTCCTGCTGGCCCATGGCAGCCTTTTCTATTCCTCTGTGTAGTTTTAGATACCCCCAATCATTGAATCAGGGACAACACTTGATCTAAAACACCCTGAAAGTCATATGTTTTTTTCTGACTTGATTTGAATAACTGTTTGGTTTTTCTTCTAAGAATATCCAACATTCCTCATGGTTGACTCAGAGTCATCCATTTCTCTGACAGTGGGCTTAGAAGTTGCCTTGAGACTCATTTCTCTTATACTTTTATTAATATTAGAGGCAATTCCTAAGGCTGCCATTTCAGCATTTTGGGGACAAACTTTGTAAGAAAACCACACATCTCAATTTAACAGAGGTTAAAACAAACAAACAAACAAACATTTCTGGGGGAAATTGTCCCCTAACCTGGCTTATTAGAAAATCCCCCTCTTTTCGACATTAGCAGTAAACTCAAGTCCCAGAGGTTAATGGAGCCTTTTGAAAGTTGGCTATGTGATCCTCTACCTCTCTTTAGCATCCAACATAAAGCAAAAACTGCAGACAGAGCTGTGTTCGTGTCACTGGGGTCGAATTTGTCCTGCACTGACTGTGGATCTTGGGCAAGTGATTCCACTTCCTTGAGCCTCGGGCTCCTCACCTATATTTTAACACGATGGGCTTGAAATCAGGGTCATTGTGTGATTAAAAGGCAAAGAATCCTGTTAAAATGACACACAGCCTGGCCCACAGATAGTTACATAATACATCTTGTTTCCTTCCTCCATTTCCTTTAAATCTGAAGAATAAATTTTGTAGGACATTAACTATTGGTCTTGATCCCTGTCTCCTGTGCAATGTCATGAACCTCAGTCCATAGTTCATCAGGCACTCTATCTATCAGACCTAGGCCCTTAAATCTATTTCTCACTTCCACTGTATAATCATAAGGGATTTGATTTAGGTCATACTTGAATGGTCTAGCAGTTTTCCCTACTTTCTTCAATTTGAGTCTGAATTTGGTAGTAAGGAGTTAATGATCTGAGCCACAGTCAGCTCCTGGTCTTGTTTTTGTTGACTGTATAGAGCTTCTCCATCTTTGGCTGCAAAGAATATAAGCAATCTGATTTTTGTGTTGACCATCTCGTGATGTCCATGTGTAGAGTCTTCTCGTGTGTTGTTGAAAGAGGGTGTTTGCTATGACCATTGCGTTCTCTTGGCAAAACTCTATTAGTCTTTGCCCTGCTTCATTCTGCATTCCAAGGCCAAATTTGCCTGTTACTCCAGGTGTTTCTTGACTTCCTACTTTTGCATTCCAGTCCTCTATAATGAAAAGGATATCTTTTTTAGGTGTTAGTTCTAAAAGGTCTTGTAGGTCTTCATAGAACTGTTCTGAAGAGCCTAAGCTACTCCATCTTGTAAAAGAGCTCCATTTTGCAAAGGTACCGGGCAAACAGACTTAGACTTTGGATATTGCCTAAACTTGCCCCACTGTGCACGACCAATCAGCCCTTAGGTTAAACCTCCTGACTTTAAGTTCAGGAATTTGTGATTTACCTTGGAAGTAATGATTTACCTTTGTGATTTACCTTGGAAGTAATGATTTACCATGGAAGTAAAAAGAACAATCAGAAATCCACACACAACCCTATAGAAGAGGGTAACCAATCAGTAGTCATTCAGCCTGAACACCCCCTTTGTTACCCTTTCACCTGAATATTCCCTATATAAGCAGTGTAACCCAAAACTCGGGGCTCCTCTCCTTAGCCTCTGAGTCAGTAATGGTGGGAGCCCCAGCTCAAGCTTGGTAATAACTCTCTTGCTTTTGCATCGGATATCGGCTCCCTGGTGGTCATTGGGAGATTTCGCTACTTGGGCATAACAGTTCAACTTCAGCTTCTTCAACGTTACTGGTAGGGGCATAGACTTAGATTACCGCGATATTGAATGGTTTGCCTTGGAGACGAACAGAGATCATTCTATTATTTTTGAGATCGCATCCAAGTACTGCATTTCAGACTCTCTTGTTGACCATGATGGTTACTCCATTTCTTCTGAGGGATTCCTGCCCACAGTAGTAGATATAATGGTCATCTGAGTTAAATTCACCCATTCCAGTCCATTTTAGTTTGCTGATTCCTAGAATGTTGACGTTCACTCTTGCCATCTCTTGTTTGACCACTTCCAATTTGCCTTGATTCATGGACCTGACATTCCAGGTTCCTATGCAATATTGCTCTTTACAGCATCGGACCTTGCTTCTATCACCAGTTACCAGTCACATCCACAGCTGCATATTGTTTTTGCTTTGGCTCCATCCCTTCATTCTTTCTAGAGTTATTTCTCCACTGATCTCCAGTAGCATATTGGGCACCTACTGACCTAGGGAGTTCCTCTTTCAGTATCCTATCATTTTGCCTTTTCATACTGTTCATGGGGTTCTCAAGGCAAGAATACTGAAGTGGTTTGCCATTCCCTTCTCCGGATCATTGCATCCGGTCCCATCACTTCATGGGAAATAGATGGGGAAACAGTGGAAACAGTGTCAGACTTTATATTTTGGGGCTCCAAAATCACTGCAGATGGTGACTGCAGCCATGAAATTAAAAGATGCTTACTCCTTGGAAGAAAAGTTAAGACCAACCTAGATAGTATATTCAAAAGTAGAGACATTACTTTGCCGACTAAGGTCCATCTAGTCAAGGCTATGGCTTTTTCCAGTAGTCATGTATGGATGTGAGAGTTGGACTCTGAAGAAGGCTGAGCACCGAAGAATTGATGCTTTTGAACTGCGGTGTTGGAGAAGACTCTTGAGAGTCCCTTGGACTGCAAGGAGATCCAACCAGTCCATTCTGAAGGAGATCAACCCTGGGATTTCTTTGGAAGGAATGATGCTAAAGCTGAAACTCCAGTACTTTGGCCACCTCATGTGAAGAGTTGACTCATTGGAAAAGGCTCTGATGCTGGGAGGGATTGGGGGCAGGAGGAGAAGGGGACGACAGAGGATGAGATGGCTGGATGGTATCACTGACTGATGGAGGTGAGTCTGAGTGAACTCTGGGAGTTGGTGATGGACAGAGGCCTGGCGTGCTGCGATTCATGGGGTCGCAAAGAGTTGGACACGACTGAGCTACTGAACTGAACTTTACTGGGAACCTGACTTGCTTGGGGATTATGTCAAAATGCAAAACCTAAATCAGCAAGTCTGAGGATGAGGATTGAAAGTCTGCATTTCCAGCATATTTCTATGTAGTAACTGCAAACAAAGCCATGGGACATGGATAATTTGTTACTTTGAAGTCAGTCCTGTGAATGAATCCTTACTTTGCCAATCCCTGGCTAGGTGATCTTGCGCAAGTCACTTCAACTTTCTGAACATCAGTTTCTCAACTGGAGTGATTATGTATCACAGGTACAGCGAAGATTTAAAATGAGATAGTGGGTACCAGGAATATAGTACCATTCCTATTTTTGCTATTTTATTTTAAACATATTAAATCAAAGTCTAATAACACTGACATTGAAAACATGACCTGCAGCTGTAGGTGGAAGGAGCATGTCCTTTGAATAGAACCTAGCCCACTGCCTGGCACTTGGGAGGTAAAGCACAGATGTTGACTTGCGCTGCACGTGTGATGTTCCTGTTGGCAGAGACTGGCTGAAAACCAGGAACAGTTGCTGCTGGAGGCATTCAGGCTCTCGTGAGAGTTTGAGTGGATGGTCCCTTGGGCTCCCTTCTGTAAGCAAAATCAGCTACTCATTCATCATGTGGGTCTAAAACGGAGGAGTGATGCTCACTAGTTTTTGTTTCGTTTCTTCTGGAAAACACTGTGATTCCAGGCTGTGGGCTTCTTATCATAGCTTCTGAAACTGGAGGCCAGGAAAGCTGGGGCTGGTGTGGTTGGTAAGGTGGCTCTGTGATAAGGGGGAGTTCTTCTTACACAGGATGCTCTGCTCTGTGCCAGCGGTGCAGTCATGCTTCACAGAGAGGCATGTGTCCAGTTTAGCTCCCAGGGAGAGTGCTGGGGCTCCAGGGAGCCTCCAAACTTGCCATTCTCTAGCCTCCTCCTTTGCCGATATTTCATGAACTGTATTTTATGACTCCATTTTCTATTTAAAAAAATAATTAATTTTATAAGTCATGTATGTTTATGCTGGAAAAATAGAAAATATAGGTGATCACAAAGAAGAAAATATAGGTGATCACAAAGAAGAAAATAAAGAACTCTGAAACTCAAAAGCTTAAGGTAAATTCTATTAACAGTTTCTCTATTAACTGCTTAAAGTAGTACTTTATTTTTTAAATTTTTATTTTATGTTGGAGCATAGTTAATTAACGATGTTGTGTTTCAGTTGTATAGCAAAGTGATTCAGTTATACATGTATATTATTATTTTTTGTGTTTTTTCAAATTCTTTTCCCATTTAGGTTATTACAGAACATTGAGCAGAGTTCCCTGTGGTATACAGTAGGTCCTTATTGGTTATCTACTTTAAATATAGTAGTGTGTACCTGTCAGTCCCAAACTTCCCCTCTGGTCATCATAAGTTTGTTCGAGGTGTGTGAGTCTGTTTCTATTTTGTAAATAAATTCATTTATATCATTTTTTTAAGATTCCTCATATAAGCGATATCATATGATATTTGTCTTTCTCTGTTTGACTTAGTTCACTCAGTGAGACAATCTCCAAGTCCATCTATGTTTTCACAAATGACATTACTTCATTCTTTTTAATGTCTGAGTAGTATTCCCAACATATGTGCTGTGCTGTGATTAGCGTCTCAGTCGTGTCCAACTCTTTGTGACCCCATGGACTGTAACCCGTCAGGCTCCTCTGTCCATAGGGATTCTCCAGGCAAGAATATTGAAGTGGTTTGCCATGCCCTCATCCAGGGGATCTTCCCAACCCAGGGATTGAACCCAGGTCTCCTGCATTGCAGACTGATTCTTTACCAGCCTGAGCCACCAGGGAATACCTTAATTTTACTTTTTGGCTGTGCTGTGACCTGGTGGGATTTTATTTCCCAGACTAGGGATCAAACCTTGTGCCCCCTGCTTTGGAAGCAGAGTCTTAACCATTGGACCACAAGGGAAGTCCTGTATTGAATCATATGGTAACTCTATTTTTAGTTTTTAAAGAAACCTTCATACTTTTCTCCATAGTAGTTATGCCAACTTATATTCCCACCAACAGTGTAAGAGGGCTCCCTTTCTCCACACGCTTTCCATCATTTATTGTTTGTAGATTTTTTGATGATGGCCATTCTGACTGGTGTGAGGTGATATCTCACTGTAGTTTTGGTTTGCATCTTTTCATGTGATATTGAGCATCTTTTCATGTGCCTCTTGACCGTCTGCATATGTTCTCTATGTCTATTTAGGTCTTCTGCCCATTTTTTTTGATTAGGTCTTTTTTTTTTTTTTTTTTTTTTATTGAGCTGCATGAACTGTTTGTAAATTTTGGAGACTAACCCCATTCTGTAGTTTGTCTTTTCATTTTGTGTATGGTTTCCTTTGATATGTGAAAGCTTTTGAGTTTAATTGGGTCCCATTTTGTTTGTTTTTGCTTTTATTGAAGTAATATATTCAAAGTTGTATATATGTGTGCATACAGTGCACAGCTAAGACTATATTTTACACTTCATAATTTTTAAGGATTAAAAAAACCAGAAGAAAAATATGACTTTGTGATGTGAAGTTTATATGAAATTCACATTTCAGCATTCATGAAAAAATCATATTAGAACACAATCATACTCAGTTGTTAGCATAATATTTATGGCTGCTTCTTTATCTCCAACAGTGATATAGTGACAGAGATTGTATAGCTCCCAAAGCATAAAGTATTTACTATCTGCCATTTTATCATAAGTTTGCTAGCCTCTGATATAAATAATTTCTATGTTGGTAACCTGATCACCTGTTTAATGATATATCTTTTTATTTTATTTTTAAAAAATTTATATCAGAGTATATTTGACTTATAGTTTGTGTTAGATTCAGGGCTACAGCAAAGTAATTTAGTTATACATATATTTTTTCTTTTTCAGATTCTTTTTCCATATAGGTTATTACAGAGTATTGAGTAGTGATATATCTTAAACATTTTTCATGTCAAGAAATTACCCTCTCCAAAAATAATTTTAGTTTTTCACTAAAAATAATAGTATATTTGTTTTGTGCAGATCTATGTTTTAGTCACCAAATTTATTGTCCTTACTAGTTTTTATAAGTACTTTCCATTTACAAAGCATTCTTATCTCATTTAATTCTCACCGCTTCCCAGTGAGACAGACATTATGAGTTCATTAAAATCATTTGCTTACAAGTAATAGAAACTAACTTTAATGTTTTAAACAAGAAAAAGGGATTGAGGAGGATTGATTTAAGATTATGGGAACTTTCCCATGAAACTCTTGAGCAGGGCTGTAGCTGGAAGGTCCTGGAAAATAGTCTCTTGGTCCCCTCAGCCCCTTTTTCAGTCTGCCTTCTAATCTCTTTGCATAGATTGTCTTCCTCTGCTGGTCAGTACAAGTGGACTCTAGTTGCTAACAGTGTGAGGTTCCAAGTTACTCACCCCGCTACTCTGAAGGACTCTGTTTCCTTTTGGGCCCAAGTCTAAATATTTTGAGGAAGAGAAATGTAGTTGGCTTGAAATTGGCCAGATTTTACTCCTGGTCCAGTCACCTAAAACTTTCGTAGAAAACAGCTGCTGAGGAATCATTTACAAAATCGCACCCCCATATGTTGGGGAGAGTTAGATGGGGCAATTGTGAATTATGCAGCTACTTCAAAATTTATCAACTCCATTAAATTGGTCCCATTTTATAGAGGAGAAAATTGAATTTTAGAGATATCAAATAAATTACCCAAGTAGCAAAATAATTGCTAAAATATAAATTTACAGACTCCAATCCCAGGCATGTTCTGTACAACAGACTACTCTTGGTTAACTGCTTTTCACTTGGGATGTTACAACAGTACCATCCTGTTGGGCTGCAAGTTGTGGTTCACTCATTTTCATCTCATTGTTTGATGTATTAATGGAAGCTGGGAATTCCCTTGGTGTCTTTTACTTTGTCTCCAGGCTGGGAGCTGGATGGACAAGGGCAGGTTTTAAGATTTTATCCCAAGTGACTGCTGTGCTCAGAGTACTTTGATCTATCCACAGAGGGAAATTGCGTGAAAATAATGCACATACCAACTTATCAATCTCATCCCTTAGCCTGCCTTTTGTCTCACATTTCTGTGTCTAATGCCAGCAACTAAATCTCCAAGCTCAATTAGCAATAGTTACAGCCCAGTGCACACAAATCCAAAAACCGCCATGGCATGGTGTTTCATCAGCGATGGGCCACAAAACTCACTCCTGTGCCAACCAAGGAAGACTCCCCAGGTGCCATGTCTGTGACTCTGGGGGCACTTGTTGAATAAAATAGGGTATGGTTTTATGGATTTTTATGATTTTAAGTTGAAGGAGTCAAATGAGCCATGTGGTTTTGTAAAACAAAGCTCTGAACAGCCCGGGAGGTTGGAGGCTTGTTGGAATAATTCCTGTATCTAGAGAAACTCCAGTGAGAAGGTCAGGCATGGTGGGGATTTGTCATTTGTCATTCCAATTACCATTCCTCTCTTTGCACTTCTCTCTCTGAGTATACCCTGATCATAGGCCATTTCTGTGTGATTTTGGAGTGGGACTGATCCCACAGTCAGTTCAGAAAATAGGCTACGATGGATCCACTCCAACCTATGTATTCTCTCCTCGGGTTGCAGTTATTAATTTGGGTTCAATCCCAGGTGGTACTTGCGGTAAACAATCTGCCTGCCAATGCAAGAGATGCAAGAGTCACAGGTTCGACCCCTTGGTCAGGAAGATCGCCTAGAGGAGGATACAGCAATCCACTCCAGTATTCTTGCCTGGAAAGTTCCATGGACAGAGGAGCCTGGTGGGCTGCAGTACATGGGGTGGCAGGGAATCAGACGTGAGAGAATACAGTCAGATGACTTATTTTAGGACAATGAAAGATCCCAGGAACAGGGTATGTGCTATTGGAAAAGGAATTTTCTTTTCCATATGTTATTTAGGTGAAAGATATGGGACCTGAAATTGAAGCAGCCATTTTATCATAAGAGTAAATCAGTGTGTGGGTTGTTTCTGCCATCTTGAGTCTGATAATAAGGCTGACCCCATGGGAGGCAGAGCTAAGAGCAGAAGACCAGATGCCAAGGGTTCTTGGTGATCATATCTGAGCTGCTAAATCAGCAAGCTTCACTGAAAGCCATACTGAGTGGAATGCTTGAGACATTTGAGCTGAGTTTAAAATCATTTGTGTTAAAAAACAGTTCCTATCAGATATAAATAGTTCAGTTCAGTCACACAGTCATGTCCAACTCTTTGAGACCCCATGGATCGCAGCACGCCAGGCCTCCCTGTCCATCACCAACTCCCGGAGTTCACTCAAACTCACGTCCATCGAGTCGGTGATGCCATCCAGCCATTTCATCCTCTGTCGTCCCCTTCTCCTCCTGCCCCCAACCCCTCCCAGAAGTAGTACTACCAATTGTCTACTTTGAATAGACAATGTTTGCTTGGTTATTTGGCTTCTTCCAAAGACTTAACACACTTACCTGGTGGCCAATGGGTGCTGTGCAGTCTGGTAAAGGAATGGCACGTCTAGTTTCCAAGCTTCCTGTTGGCATGGCTAATGTACATTTGTTAGTGTCGAGAGATGAGTGATTGCTTTATTTGACAATATTTGGCTTCTTTTCATAGAAAGGAAAAAATTATATACCAGTCTATTAAATGACTCCCTTTCTTCCCATGGTTTGCCTTTAGGATTTTTTTTTAATTTATTTTTTTATTGAAGGACAATTGTTTTTTTTTTAATATTATTTAATTGGAGGCTAATTACTTTATAATATTGTATTGGTTTTGCCATACATTGACATGAATCCACCACAGGTGTACATGGGTTCCCCATCCTGAACCCCCCTCCCTCCTCCCTCCCCATCCCATCCCTCTAGGTCATCCCAGTGCACCAGCCCCGAGCACCCTGTATCATGCATCAAACCCAGATTGGTGATTCATTTCACATATGATAATATACATGTTTCAATGCCATTCTTCCAAACCATCCCACCCTTGCCCTCTCCCACAGAGTCCCAAAGGCTGTTCTATACATCTGTGTCTCTTTTGCTGTCTCACATACAGGGTTATTGTCACCATCTTTCTAAATTCCATATATATGCATTAGTATACTATATTGGTGTATTTCTTTCTGGCTTACTTCACTCTGTATAATAGGCTCCAATTTCATCCACCTCATTAGAACTGATTCAAATGTATTCTTTTTAATGGCTGAGTAATATTCCACAGCTTTCTTATCCATTCGTCTGCTGATGGACATCTAGGTTGCTCCCATGTCCTGGCTATTATAAACAGTGCTGCGATGAACATTGGGGTACACGTGTCTCTCTCAATTCTGGTTTCCTCAGTGTGTATGCCCAGCAGTGGGATTGCTGGGTCATATGGCAGTTCTATTTCCAGTTTTGAAAGGAATCTCCACACTGTTCTCCACAGTAGCTGTACTAGTTTGCATTCCCACCAACAGTGTAAGAGGGTTCCCTTTTCTCCACACCCTCTCCAGCATTTATTGCCTGTAGACTTTTGGATAGCAGCCATTCTGACTGGCATGAAATGGTGCCTCATTGTGGTTTTGATTTACACTAACAATGAGAAAACAGAAAGAGAAATTAAGGAAAAAATTCCATTCACCATTGCAATGAAAAGAATAAAATACTTAGGAGTATATCTACCTAAAGAAACAAAAAAATCTATATATAGATAACTGTAGAACACTGGTGAAAGAAATCAAAGAGGACACAGATAGATGGAGAAATGCACCATGTTTATGGATGGGAAGAATCAATATAGTGAAAATGAGTATACTATCCAAAGCAATCTATAGAGTCAATGCAATCCCTATCAAGCTACCAATGGTATTTTTCACAGAACTAGAACCAATAATTTCACAATTTGTATGGAAATACAAAAAACCTCGAACAGCCAAAGCAATCTTGAGAAAGAAGAATGGAACTGGAGAAATCAACCTGCCTGACTTCAGTCTTTACTACAAAGCCACAGTCATCAAGACAGTATGGTACTGGCCCAAAGACAGAAATATAGATCAATGCCTTTAGGAATTTTTCTAATGAATCCATTGATAGAACTCAAGCCCAAGTGATAACTTCTCTGCCCTTTGGCTGATGAAGTTTCATTAGGGGTGCCCTGGAATCTCAGGAGTGTCATTGATGAATCTGCATCATTGAGACAATAAGGCCTTCCCAGACAGCCATTTTGCTTTTTTGCATTTCTTTTCCATATCTCTGTCTCCTGTACAATGTCACAAACCTCCATCTATTGTTCGTCAGGCAGTCTATCTATTAGATCTAGTCCCTTAAATCTATTTCGCACTTCCATTGTATAATCATAAGTGATTTGATTTAGGTCATACCTGAATGGTCTAGTGGTTTTCCCTACTTTCTTCAATTTAAATCTGAATTTGGTAATAAGGAATTCATGATCTGAGCCACACTCAGCTCCTGGTCTTGTTTTTACTGACTGTATAGAGCTTCTCCATCGTTGGCTGCAAATAATATAATCAATCTGATTTTGGTGTTGACCATCTGGTGATGTCCATGTGTAGAGTCTTCTCGTGTGTTGTTGGAAGAGGGTGTTTCCTATCACCAGTGCATTTTCTTGGCAAAACTCTATTATGCCAAAGCCTTTGACTGTGTGGATCACAACAAACTGTGGAAAATTCTGAAAGAGATGGGAATACCAGACCACCTGACCTGCCTCTTGAGAAACCTATATGCAGGTCAGGAAGCAACAGTTAGAAGTGGACATGGAACAACAGACTGGTTCCAAATAGGAAAAGGAGTATGTCAAGGCTGTATATTGGCACCCTGCTCATTTAACTTATATGCAGGGTACATCATGAGAAACGCTGGGCTGGATGAAGCACAAACTGGAATCAAGATTGCTGGAAGAAATATCAATAACCTCAGATATGCAGATGACACCACCCTCATGTCAGAAAGTGAAGAGAAACTAAAAAGCCTCTTGATGAAAGTGAAAGAGGAGAGTGAAAATGTTGGCTTAAAGCTCAACATTCAGAAAAAGAAGATCATGGCATCCAGTCTTGTCACTTCGTGGGAAATAGATGGGGAAACAGTGGAAACAGTGTCAGACTTTATTTTTTGGGCTCCAAAATCACTGCAGATGGTGACTGCAGCCATGAAATTAAAAGACGCTTACTCCTTGGAAGAAAGTTATGACCAACCTAGATAACATATTGAAAAGCAGAGACATTACTTTGCCAGCAAAGGTCCGTCTAGTCAAGGCTATGGTTTTTCCAGTGGTCATGCATGGATGTGAGAGTTGGACTGGGAAGGAAGCTGAGCACCGAAGAATTGATGCTTTTGAACTGTGGTGTTGGAGAAGACTCTTGAGAGTCCCTTGGACTGCAAGGAGATGCAACCAGTCCATTCTGAAGGAGATCAACCCTGGGATTTCTTTGGAAGGAATGATGCTAGAGCTGAAAGTCCAGTACTTTGGCCACCTCATGCAAAGAGTTGACTCATTGGAAAAGACTCTGATGCTGGGAGGGATTGGGGGCAGCAGGAGAAGGGGACGACAGAGGATGAGATGGCTGGATGGCATCACCGACTCGATGGATGTGAGTCTGAGTGAACTCCGGGTGTTGGTGATGGAAGGGAGGTCTGGCGTGCTGCGATTCATGGGTTTCAAAGAGTCAGACACCACTGAGCAAGTGAACTGAACTGAACTGAACTGATGGGAGTACTTGGCTTAGAAGGATATGTGTGGCTCAGTTTGGCCAAGGAGACAGAAAGGAAGTCTGCTGGGGCTGAGATTGCTTTAGGGAACATTCCTCAGCTCTTTGAATAACAGAGGACCTTGGTGTTATTGAATTGCTTTCCCTTCTGGGTTCTCATGTTGTGAGATTGTTATCTCATGGTTCTTAATGTGGTCTTACTAGGAGAGGCCGGTGGTTAGGTTTTTTTTTTTTTTTAATTTTTTTTTTTTACTTTATTTTACTTTACAATACTGTATTGGTTTTGCTATACATTGACATGAATCCACCACGGGTGTAGGTTTTTTATTTTCTTCTCTCTCTCTTTTTCTTTTTAAATTTATGTTACAGGAAGCATCCTGATGTATTCTGCCAGGACCACATAAAGTAAGGGAGCATTGTTTCTCCCAGGGAGGGATGCTAAGAACCACTCTCTATCCCCTCCAAAATAAAAAAAGAGAGAGAGAGAAGAAGAATGAAAAAGAAGGAAAGAAATGAAGGAAGGAGGGAAGGAAGGAAGGAAGATAAAAGAAAAGTACATATACTGTAGACTCTTAACATTTATCCAGATGTCATGAATTTCTGTGCATGGCTCTAACACCAGCCACAGACAAAGGTTGTCTGTGACTACCACATTTGGAGGGGCATTTTGTGCAAAGTCATGTTGCTGGAACTATACTCGGATTACCATAAATCTGCCAGCTCACTCTAGTTCATACTTATGAAACATCCTTTTTATAAGTGAATGCAGGGGTGGTATTTAAAAATACTTGAGGCATTACAGTAATACAGGTTAATATGTAAATCAGGCTATACATAAAAAAATTAAACATGCATTTCTTTTTATTGTCTGAACTAAACTTACAAAACTGCTTACCAAGTGACAAAAGTTGTAGTGCACACCATTCACTAAAATTATAGTGATGATTTATGGGTTATTCATTATTTTTTTTTTTAGAACACTTGGTATGATCTTTTTGGGTATGATTGTCACATGTTACATGCTCCATGTGTGTTTTTAAAAAATATTTTACTTTTTCTTGCTATTGGGAATCAAATCTTTCTGCCAATAAAACTCTTGCAGGAAATCTTATATGTTATTATGCATCCTTCTTTTACATGACATTTTACTGAACCATCACATTAATTGAAATAGTTTCTCAGTCAGTTGTCATTGTTTTAAAAATGATTCCTGGCTTCATTGGGTCTTTGTTGTGGCACATGGGTTTTTCACTGTTGCTTGCAGGCTTTCTCCAGTTGTGGTGGGAGGGGGCTCTTCTCTAATTGCATTGAGAGGGCTTCTTATTGCAGTGGCTTCTCTTGCTGTGGGGCATGGGCTGTAGGGTGTGCAGGCTTCAGTAGTTGAGGCACATGGACTTAGTTGCCCTGCGGCATGTGGAACCAGAGATCTGCATTGGCAGGCAGATTCTTAACCACTAGACCACCAGGGAAGTCCCAGCACCATGTGGTTTGATATTGAATCACATCCACCTCTTCCATCCAGCTCTCCATTCAATTGATAGTCAGGTGGTATGCAGTCTTAAAAAGTAGAGAATTTCTTAGAAATTAGTAATAATTTTCATGGTCCTAGGAATTTTTTCAACTTCTGCTTAACTAAGCAATTATATTAAACTTTTTCCTAGATTTTATAATGTTGCCAAAGATTTTTATATGGTCAAATTATCTCCTATCAACTAAGCCATGAAATCACTTACTGGAATGTCATTTTTAATTAAGCTGAAAATATACTTTGTCCAAATCAGAGAAGGCGAGTGTGAAGGTTAAGTACACACCCGCTATCACTGAAGTGCCTGGGTTTATATTTGGACTCTGTCACTTATGTGGAGAAAAAGGAGAAGAGAGTGGCAGAGGATGAGATTGCTGGATAGCATCACCGACTCAATGGACATGAACTTGGGCAAACTCTGGGAGACAGTGAGGGTTAGGGAGGTCTGGTGTGCTGCAGGCCGTGGGGTCACTAAGACATGCCTTACTGACTGAACATCAACAACAACAATTTGTGTTTAAATAGCCTCTTCATTCCACAGTTCCCTTATCTATGAAATGGGAGAAATCATAGTAATTATTAAACTTGTAATAAATTACTCCCCAAAAGTACTCTACTCTTCTGTAGGGGCTCTTACTGTTTCCTGGCCTGACCATCTGTGGTCCCCATCTTTCTCTGGTTCTCTCAGGGCCTGGCTCATGGTGGCTTCATTTTCCACAAGTGGCCACACAGATGATTGTAGGGAGTGCTGGTTCAAGATGGGCAGTGATAGCCTCTGTCCATGGAGGGCTTGCCCACCAGGTGTGAGCAATACCACCAAAGGCACCCACCTACCCAACTTCTGCCAAATCAGGACAAACTCTGGCAGGTGGAGCAAATATTGGTATATGAGAACAGAGTGAATTGGCTGCTCTTAAATGTGGCTTTCAGGATGACCGGCAATCCCCAGGGCCTGGAGGAGTGCATGGAGAAAGCAGGGCTAACCCTTGGAGATTACTGGGAGAATCTATGGTGGGAAGCAAGTACAGATACATTGGGCACTTTGACTATCTTGTGCATCAGCCAATCAAAAAGAATAGCAGTTGTGGGATTCTGGTGGTAGTGCATGTGCCAGTTATTAATGCTTATACTGCTCGGGGTAATGGGAGAGGGTTTCCTTTGAGAGCTCAAGGCAGCACCTATTTATTAAAACTAAAGAATACTTGATATTTTATAAAGGGCTACTATCCTGCTTGTGAAAACCAGAATATCAGTCAAACTAGGATATAGGAAAGTAAGTTAATTGTTTTTGGAACTAATGGTATTAGTAAACTAAGGCTCAGATATGTTAGTCAAGTTGCCCTGGTTCACATAGCCAATGTGTGAAGAATTTGGATCCAGGTATCAGTTCAGTTCAGTTCATTTCAGTCACTCAGTCATGTCCGACTCTTTGTGACTCCATGAGCTGCAGTACACCAGGCCTCCCTGTCCATCACCAACTCCCAGAGCCTACCCAAACTCATGTCCATTGAGTCGGTGATGCCATCCAACCATCTCATCCTCTGTCATCCCCTTCTCCTCCTGCCTTCAATCTGTCCCAACATCAGGGTCTTTTCCAATGAGTCAGCTCTTTGCATCAGGTGGCCAAAGTATTGGAGTTTCAGCTTCAACATCAGTCCTTCCAGTGAACACCCAGGATTGATCTCCTTTAGGATGGACTGGTTGAGTCTCCTTGCAGTCCAAGGGCCTCTCAAGAGTCTTCTCCAACACCACAGTTCAAAAGCATCAATTCTTCTGCCCTCAGCTTTCTTTATAGTCTGACTCTCACATCCATACATGACTACTGGAAAAACCATAGCCTTGACTAGATGGACCTTTGTTGGCAAAGTAATGTCTCTGCCTTTTAATATGCTGTCTAGGTTGTTCATAACTTTCCTTCCAAGGAGTAAGCATCCTTTTAATTTCATGGCTGCAATCACCATCTGCAGTGATTTTGGAGGCCCCTCCCCCCCCAAAATAAAGTCTCTCACTGTTTCCCCATCTATTTCCCATGAAGTGATGGGACTGGATGCCATGATCTTCGTTTTCTGAATGCTGAGCTTTAAGCCAACTTTTTCACTCTCCTCTTTCACTTTCATCCAGACTCTTTTTAGTTCTTCACTTTTTGCCATAAGGGTGGTGTCATCTGCATATCTGAGGTTATTGATATTTCTCCTGGCAGACTTAATTCCAGCTCGTGCTTTATCCTGCCCAGTGTTTCTCATGATGTACCCTGAATATAAGTTAAATAAGCAGGGTGACAATATACAGCCTTGACATACTTATTTTCCTATTTGGAACCAGTCTGTTGTTCCATGTCCAGTTCTAACTGTTGCTTCCTGACCTGCATGCAGATTTCTCAGGAGGCAGATCAGGTGGTCTGGTATTCCCATCTCTTTCAGAATTTTCCACAGTTTATTGTGATCCACACAGTCAAAGGCTTTGGCATAGTCAATAAAGCAGAAATACATGTTTTTCTGGAACTCTGTTGCTTTTTCGATGATCCAGCAGATGTTGGCAATTTGATCTCTGGTTCCTCCGCCTTTTCTAAAACCAGCTTGCACATCTGGAAGTTCACGGGTCACATATTGCTGAAGCCTGGCTTGGAGAATTTTGAGTGCTACTTTACTAGCATGTGAGATGAGTGCAATTGTGCAGTAGTTTGAGCATTCTTTGGCATTTTCTTTGTTTGGGATTGGAATGAAAACTGACCTTTTCCAATCCTGTGGCCACTGCTGAGTTTTCCAAATTTGCTGACATATTGAGTGCATCACTTTCACAGCAGCATCTTTTAGGGTTTGAAATAGCTCCGCTGGATCCAGGTATATTGGTTCTGAAATCATTACAGGTTAATGTCTAAAAGGGAGGGAATGTTTGGGGCTCTACTGAGGACCAGAAACACCCCTGAGTTCCAATTCTTCTTTGGAAAAAGCATGTAAATGGTTATTAGAGTTGTAGTACTCACATCACTCCACTGCAACAATTTTCATCACCTGTCAAGTGAGAATGAAATGACCACAGGGATGTGTGGCTGTGTCTGTCCATTTCTGTGTTTGCTCTAAAAGAAAAATGGTTTCCTGTCCAGTACCTACACTCAGCTTCCTGAACTTGATATTGTATCCGCAGGAAATGAGGGACCCCATTAAGGGTGAAGTCAAGTGAAGAGAGATTGTATGTCCCAGAGCACCAGGGTCTGTTTCTGAAAGAATCTCCAAGACTCCAAAGAAGGGATGGTGATGTTTTCTTTCTAGAAAAGTAATTTGTGCAGAAGTTTGTTATCGAGGGTGGGGCAAGCAGGTTGTTGGAGTCCTGGAGAGGATGGGGCTGAGCTTAGCTTAAATGACAGCATCTGACATTTCTTCTCCCTGAAGTTGAAAATCTTAAAATGAAACCACATGGCTTTGAAATCAGATCCTCCTTAAAACATCCCAGTATCATATGAACTGAAATGGGAGCTCGAAGTGGTGCAAAGGTTTCTGGGTTTCCTTAGTGTCTTGGGGCAGGGAAGACATGCTCATGATGAGGCATCTGAGAAGCTCTGGTCTCTGCACCAGCCTGCAGCTGATCCCCAGATTCACCATTTACTGCTGGCATAAGGATGAATCAGCAGTCCTCCCAGCCTCAGTGGTCCTGTTTAAAAGCTGGTGTGTATGTGTGTGTATAGGAGGGAAACAATGATACTTGCATATGCTAAATATTATTTCCTGGTCCCACTTCCCTGAAATCCTTAGCATTTCAACATGCGACCCTTGTGGTAGGGGTAAAGATACTCTTCCCATGAAATTCACTTAACTTTGCTCTACTCCTCCTCTGGGAGATGTCACTTCCTCTAGGGAGCTCTGTTCCAATGGGAATGAGGTGGCTTGTCACTCTCTTTTCTAGAAGGCTATTCTTCATGTACTCTGCACAATTGTAATTATATATACATATTTATTATTTGTGTTTATTTGGATTTTGTTTTCCAGTAGACTACACACTACAGCATAATAGGGACATACTTTTTTTTCATATAATTGAAAGATGAAAATGTCATCTCACTTAAAAGAGGTATTCATATTGGACCAACTACTGATACCTCAGAAGTAACTGTTCTGTAAGCAATAGTAATGCCCGGCTTACAGTAAGTCCTCAGTAAAAAATTGTTAAACAAGTAAATACTTGATTTTGTGAATTGGAATTAGAATCTAAACTTTCTCTAGACTTATAATAGATATTTATATAATGGAGCTTGCAAAGATGCACAGATGGTATTTTCAGATAATAATACCCAAGGTTTTGGATTTATATTTTTCATTGCTTTGCAAACCATAACATTTCTAAAATGGTTTTTCATATTTGAGGGGCATCAGGAGAATCACAGGTCTCATATGTGAACTTTGAAGTAAGTAGGCTGCAAATTTGTAGTAATTTTATTTTGGAGTGTCAGATAACAGGCAGCTGAAATCGAAACAGCTTCAAATGTCACAGAATGTCTTGTTGTAATTCTCCTCAAGCATTAACTGCATTAAACCTTAAAGGAACAGTCTGTGTATCCCAATTTGTTGTAGATCTAAACTAAGCAGGCACAACCACACCCAAGAGACTTTCTTGTCTAAACAGACTGCAGTTACTTCCCCTAAAATGTCAAATTAATTTTTCAGATAAGGTAATGTTGAAGAGCAGGGGTTAGGAAACTTTTTCTGTAGAAGACCATGGTGGCCATAAGATTTCACCCTTTGTGAGACAGGGCAAGAACCACAACTCCCTAGATCCTGCATCCTTGTTAGTACTCAGCGCAGGACCTGGCAAATTCTAAGTGCTCAGCAGCTCTTTGTGGAATGATGAAGTGAATATTTGTCTGTATTTTTTATTCTTAAAATTTTGATTGAAATATAGTTTATTTATTAGTTTCAAGTGTAAAGTGATTCAGTTATACATGTATATGTAAGTCTCTATTACATTCTCTTCCATTATAGGTTATTATAAGATACTGAGTATAGTTCCCTGTACTATACAGTAGGTCCTTGTTTATTTTATATATGGTAGTGTATGTCTGTTAATCTCGAATTCCTAGTTTGTCGCTGTCTCCCTTCTCCTTTGGTAACTGTAAGTTTGTTTTTCATATCTTTGAGTCTGTTTGTTTTGCATATACAGTCATTTATATTATTTTTTAGATTCCATATATAAGTGATATCACATGGTATTTGTTCTTTGTCTAACTTACTTCACTTAATATGATAGTCTTTAGGTCCATCCATGTTGCTGCAGATGGCATTATTTCATTCTTTTTAATGGCTTTATATTCCATTAGATACGTATAGCACATCTTCTTTATCCATTCATCTGTCGATGGACATTTGTATTTATCGTAGGAGTTTCTGTCACTTTGGGCATACAGTGCTTGCTCAGTGATACACTCTTTTAAAAACTAGAGCAGCCTCCTTCCATGCCCTCTTACCTGCCACACTGCTTGATTTATTTCATACCCAATTACTGGCTTCTAGCATGATACATAACTTACTTGTATGTTTTTTTAAAAATATTATTATTTTCCCCCACTAGAATTTAAATTGTAGGAGGGCAAAGATTTTCGTGTATTCTGTTCACATTATAGGCACTTAAAATATTTAAGTAAATAATGAATGACACTTTTAAATGCCATGTAGGGATCTTTGATCTCAGGAAATAAAATATTAAAAGCAAAAGAAAACAAGGTATAACTGCAGTCATATGTTACTTCATCTCATGGACTTCAAATTATTCAACTACAATGGATTTGTACTTAAGTAAAATCTGTAGTTGTCTATTACATTATATGGTCATATAGTTTACTTTTACAAAGGGTGTTTTAGTGATAAAGTATTTTAAGAGAGAAAGCATATAAAAGTTGACCTGATTAAAAATTAACTTTTAAAATTACAAAAATGCTGCAACTTTATTCTAGAAAAGGAGAAGAAAAAGGAAAGAAAAAAAATGTAAGAATTGCCCTTAATTCCATGGAAATAATCATTGCTAATATTTTGGGGCATAGTCTTCTAAGTCTTTTTCTTGTGTGTAATAGTTTCATATGTTGTGTATAAAGGCAGAAGCATACTGTAAATGTTAATAAGAGCTGATGTTTATATTGTGCTCCCTGTTAGCCACTGTTTTAAGTGCTTGATTTATATTTATTAATCACAACAACCTTGTGATATAGGTCCTAGTATTACCCATATTTTACAGATGTGGAAACAAAGGGACCAGGAGGTTAACTTGCTTGAAGTCATATAGCTAATGAGTGGTAGAACTGGGGTTTGAACCAAGACAGTCTGGCTCCAGAATCCATGCTCTTAACCACTTTTTTTTTTTTTTTGCTGCTCCAAATATAGCTTGTGGCTTGCTTTTTTCCCCCTAACTTGTCACTGTTTAAGAACATTTTCCAACTGTTACATGTTCTCTAACATAGTTTTAAAGGTTATATAGTATTTCTGTACTTGACTATTCTAATTCTTCTAGTTTAAAAGAACTTTTAGGAAACATCCCTCCCTCCATTCTTTCGCTAATTCCTCCCTTGTTTTCTCCTCCTGCTTCCCTTCCCTCCCTTCTTGCCTACTATGAATAATTTTGCAATAAAGCAGCTTGAAGATGTAAATCTTTGAAGGAACACTGATATGATACCTTCCTTAGGTTAAATTTCTCACAATGGTATAGAAACAAAATCATGTAACAGGGAATCTATGAGGAACAGTCTTGAAAAGCAATGATTTTGTAGTTTTCTACATCTGGACTAAGAGAAGGCAATGGCACCCCACTCCAGTACTCTTGCCTGGAAAGTTCCGTGGATGGAGGAGCCTGGTAGGCTGCAGTCCATGGGGTGGCTGGGAGTCGGACATGACTGAGCGACTTCACTTTCACTTTTTACTTTCATGCATTGGAGAAGGAAATGGCAACCCACTCCAGTGTTCTTGCCTTGAGAATCCCAGGGACGGTGGAGCCTGGTGGGCTGACTATTAGGCAGTGGCTTCTGCGAGTTTCTCTAAGTGACGTTAACCTGTATGTCTTATCTGAAAATCCCCTTGGTAACCAACCATGTACAAGTAAAACTGAGATACTATGATTGTGGCAAGAGTTACAAGTGATAGTGAAAAGTTCAGAATGAAAATTCAGTTAGAAACTGAGCAAGTAAGCCGAATCTGTATACTTAACGCTGCAAGCAAATTGGAGTTTATTTGGAGCCAAATTGGAGCCAAACAAAAGATCATGCTTTACGAAGATACAGACCTAATTCATCTCTGTCAAATTGTTTTTTAAATACTTGTCTTCTAGATAATTCAAACTCACTGTTGCAAGAATTAATTTATCTCTCCTTTGCCATTTGTAATTGTCAACCTGACAGGCATTAATTTTTTTTTTTTGGTAAAGTGTTTATGATGCAAAATGAACATCATTAGACAAAATGTCATCCTTTGGGTAAAAACACTGAACATTGTTACCTCTTGAAGTTTCAGCTCAGACTCTTCTGGTTGGTGCATGGTGCTATTCTGGGAGAGAAAGTCTCTAGCTGGCTAAATGTTCCTTTTGCTAATATTCACAAACACCTAAACATAAGCATGGTTATGTCTGAGGCTTGGTGGGGGGCAGGGGGCATGTGTGTTGAACCGGGGTTGCTGCTGCTGCTGCTCTGCTTATCACCTTTCTCCCATGGCTCCTGTTAGGCTCTGTCAGTGGGGCAGGGGAGCCAGAAGAAATTATGAAGCTGGAGGAGGAAGAACAGTTTTCTCCTTTCTGTTTATGTAACCCCACAATGCTTCTTAACCTTGCCTGTGGCACTTGCTTCTACTACAGCAGTTGGTTGCAGTTTGTTTTTCTGATAATCAGAACCTGCCTCATGGCACCCTCTCAGATATTAGCACCTGCCAGCCGGCTTCTCTCCTTGGAAGTCTAAGTCCCAGCTCTGACAGTTCTTCTAAACTTCTGAGAAACCAGCATTATTAGCTGGGCAGCGTCCTCTCCTGAGAGATATGGGTGGAACTCTGCAGCGCCCCAACTCTTGCTGTCCCAACCTTGAACCTATACTCTAGGCATGTGGGACATCCATTAATGCTTCTGATGCGCCATGCTCTCACCTTCAGGTTCTTGTGCTAAGGACACTGATACCTTTTACCTTTTTGTCCAGGTAGCTCTCACTTATCCTTTAGAAGCCAGCAGCGATGTCATTGGGACTGGGAAGCCTTTACTGATTTGTTCCCCTTTCCCATGGCATCCTAGACTGTCCCTATGATGGCATTCATTCTATTGTTTGTCTGTTTTCCCCACTGGACTGCAAGCTCCTTGAAAGCAGTACCTGGAACTTGAAAGGTTGCTTAATAAATATTTGACAAAGACTTCCTTAGAAAATCTCAATGCTGCTTCTAACTTTTTTGGAGCAAGGACAAAGCTCCAGCTAACATTACTGCTGATGCAAGTTACACCCTGAGTGATTACCAAGGGTTTCTTCTCCCAGTCAAAGGACAAGCTAATGTTGTGAAAATTGCCAAAGTGGGACTTAAGGGCAACAAACAAGATGCCTTAAAGACCTGAGATGACTCTGAGCTGCCACATGTCACTGCAGTGATGGAGGTAGACAGGGATCAGCTATTGATTCACCGGGTTAAAAGCCTTCCCGTCGCCCACAGCCGCTGAAGGCGTTGTGTCAGAGATAAGCGGTGGAAGAAAATGAAGCCTTGTCAAATCCTTACACAGATGATTTCAGGATGCTAATGAGCAGCGTCAGATCAGAGAAGATTGAATGTGCCTGCTTTCCCGAGGCCACACCATGTGATGCAAGAACAAAGACTTTGGAGTCAGAACTTAGTTCAAATCTTTATTTTTGCCCCTAACTCCCAATGGAGTCACATACCTTGTTGAGATTCTTAACCTGTAAAATGGAGCTGATAGCATTTATTTTACTGTATTTATTTGAAGAGAACTAATTGAGGAAATTGAAAGACTCCAGCCCAAAATTTTGGACGCCATTGGTAATTTGTGGAAAATGATCAGATTGGCAGAACTGATCCCTCAGCTTCATTCATTTATTTCATCTATTCGAAAACCATCATTGAACATCTCTTAAATACTAGTGATCTGTAAGAAAAAAATTTTTTTACAATGTCCTTTGCTTTCAAAAAAAGTTTTTATTATTGGTGTTCAGTTGCTCAGTTATGTCTGACTCTTTGCAACTGCACAGACTGCGGCATGGCAGGTTTCCCTGTCCTTCACTATCTGCTAGAGTTTGCTCAAACTCATGTCCTTTGAATCTTTGATGCCACCCAACCATCTCATCCTCTGTTGTCCCCTTCTCCTCCTGCCTTCAGTCTTGGAGGATCAACTGGCAAAATTATTATTCTTTTGTTGATTGATGAGTTATCTTTTCAGATTTTTCATCTCCCAGTAGAAGCTCCATAAAGAAAAGGACATTTTTTTTTCTATTGGTGAACCTATTTGCAGGGCAGGTATAGAGATACAGACACAGAGAACAGACTTGCAAACACAGTGGGGGAAGGAGATGGTGGGACAAATTGACAGAGTAGCATTGAAACATATACATTACCATGTAAAATAGGTAGCCAGTGGGAAGTTGCTGTATAATACAGGGAGCTCAACTCCCTGCTCCATGACAGCCTAGAGGGGTGGGATGGGGTGGGGAGTGAGAGGGAGGGGACATATGCATACCTATGGCTGATTCACATTGTTGTATGGCAGAAACCAACACAATACTGTAAAGCAATTATCCTTCAATTAAAAATAAATTTTAAAAAACTAAAAAAAGGGTAGGTATTTAGGAAATACTAATGAGAAACATTCGGGATCTACTTAGGGCAGGGTAAATGCTTTGCTGGACTCAAAAATTAGGTCAGTTTTCTAAATAATTTGAAAAAATAACACATCAATGAACAGAAGAATAATAATTTTGTTAGCTGGTTTAATATTTAGTTTCATAAATTAAGCATATTCTCCCTGACCCTGATCCAGTCTGGAATCACTCATTGAGTTCACTTGTCACATCTCTTGAGTTGCCTTTACTTTAGAATAGTTCCTCGGCCTTTTACTGACTTCCACGACATTGACATTTTTGCAGAGTCCTGACCAGTTGTTTTTTGGAATGACTCAATTTGGGTTTGTCTGCTTATTTCCTGACAATGTGCTTTTTAAGGCCGTGCAGCCAACAAATGGCAGGGCTTAGCCTGACCCTCTATCTTGTACACTTTCCTCTTAAAAGCTTCCAGGAAACATGGAGGTCAGACCCCAGAGCTCCACACCCAGAAGAGCCTTGCTTACACAGCCAGGGTGTTAAATAACAGCAATACCAATATGGTGATAACCAGAGAGAACACCTTCTCCCAGGTAAACCTTCCTTGGTTGTCATCTACCATCTCCAGGTTTGAGCGACAATTAAATCTGTAATTCTTTTATTACCTCTCTTTTTGTCTTCATCTCTCAGGTTGTTCTGCTTTAATAGAGTGGTTGGGAAAAACATGAAGAAAGTTAGACTAAATGGGGGTAAAATGCATGCGACCATTATCAGTTCTGTTATGATGTATTTTTCAAAACTGTAGGACATTGAACAAAATGCACTAAAATTGAAAAAAAATTATTTGGAAGATTCTTTCAAAAAGCTGAAGAGTTGCTGCAGCTAATCTATAATTTACCCAAATGTTGAGTACATTATTACATTGGCATGCTAGAGTTAGCTCAATACACTTTTCTCAAAGAAATGGGAGAAACAAAGGGGTAAGTAATTGGTGTTCTGAGCCCCCGTTCTGCTTCCCATTTCTTGAACTGAAACTCAAGGACATTTCAAAATTGGTCCAGATGTTAAAAAAATTTGTTTTTCAAACCAGCCCTAAATGACTCTGCCTTTTCACAGCTTTCTCAGCTCTAGATGAGCATCTCTTCTGCTCTTTCAAAAGTGGGATTAGGAGGCTGCCTTTAGGTGGGGTTGGGGGGGAAGATCCTACCCCCGCTTAGCACTTGAGGATGCAGGCATGGTGGGGGTGGGCCATGAGGGGAAATATTTCACATGTGTCTTACGGATGAGAATGATACAGAGAGGTGGTTTTTTCTTAGTTATAAACATTCATTCACATTTGCTTATTACACACACCATGATAAGCCAGGCACTACTAGGTAGTGGATTTAGCAAATGAATAACTCAGACATGGTCCCTACCCTCAGGGTATTTATAATCTAATGTAGGTGAGGTAGGGGTGAAGTTGTTATAAAGGCCAAGCACAGAATGCTACTTGCGAGGGAGGTAGAGACTGTGGGTTTAAATAAGAAATTTGTTCTGTAGCAGATACTTCTTTTTCTTTTCCATTGTGATTTATTACCGGATGTTGAATATAGTCCCCTGTGCTATACAGTAGGACCTTGTTTATCCTTTCTGTATAAACTAGTTTGCATCTGCTAAGCCCAGCCTCCTAATCCATCCTTTCTCCAGCCCTCCTCCCCTTGGCAAACACAAGTCTGTTCTTTGTGTCTGTTTTGTAGGTAAGCTCATTTTTGCGGTATTTTAGATTCCACATATAAGTGATATCGTATGGTATTTGTCTTTCTCTTTCTGACGTCACTTAGTATGACCATCTCTAGGTGCATCCATGTTGTTACAAACGGCATTGTTATTCTTTTTACGGCCGTGTAACATTCCATTGATCATTCCCCTGTTGACAGACATTTAGGTTGTTTCTATTGTCTTGGCTATCGTGAATAATGCTGCTATGAATGCTGGGGTGCATGTATCTTTTCAATTTAGAGTTTTCATCTTTTCCAGATATCTCCCTGAGAGTAGGATTTCAGGATTATATGGTAGCTTTATTTTTAGTTTTTTGAGTAACCTCCATACTATTCTCCATAATGGCTGCATCAATTTGCATTCCTACCAACAGAGTAGGAGGGTTCCCTTTTCTCCACACCCTCCAGCATTTGTTATTTGTAACCTTTCATTTTTAATGTTTTTTTAAATTAACATGCAGTTGATTTACAATGTTGTGTTAATTTATTTGCTGTACAGCAATTTGGTGATGATCATTCCGACCTGGGTGAGGTGGTACCTCATTGTAGTTTTGATTTGCATTTTTCTAGTAATTAGCCATGCTAAACATCTTTTCATGTGCCTCTTGGCCATCTGTATGTCTTTTTTGGAGAAATGGCTATTTAATTCTTCTCATTTTTCCATTGGGCTGTTTGCTTTTTTGTCACTGAGTTGTATGAACTGTTTGTGTATTTTGGAAATTAAGCCCTTGTCGGTCACATTGTTGGCAAATGTTTTCTCCTGGTTTGTAGGTTGTGTTTCTGTGTAACTTAGTTTACCCCATTTAGTGGAGATTAGAAACTGCAATACTTTGACTACCTGATGCAAACAGCTGCCTCATTAGAAAAGACTCTGATGCTGGGAAAGATTGAAGGCAGGAGGAAGGGACGACAGAGGATGAAATGGTTGGATGGCATCACTGACTCAATGGACATGACGATGAGCAAACTCTTGGAGACAGTGAAGGACAGGGAGGCCTGGTGTGCTGCAGTCCATAGCGTCGCAAAGAGTTGGATATGACTTAGTGCCTGAACCACAAGATGAAGGCAGAAGTTAGAAACTCAGTGTTGCATGTGATAAGCACAGAATAAAGGCTGACCAAGGAGGAGAAGGAGCAGAAGGAGATGATGTAGAAGAATATGATGGGTGAATTATATTAGGTTTTTTCCTTCTTCTTTTTCTACAGCCTCCTTCTGACACAATGGCCCCTGTGAGTAAGGAGGAAGGAAAGAATCTTTTTTAGAAGGATGGCATGCAGGAGGTATGCCATGAAGAATATATGAAAGTCCTTGTGAAAGTTCTGGCTGAACAGCCCTAGACTAGACACAAAGCTGGAGATGGGCCTACTGAGGCTTCCTCCATCTGGGCTGTATTAGCTCATGAAAGTTTTCCTGTCTCTACTTATATGTCTTCCTCTTAGTCTTTGCTTTCAAATCTCTGTCTCCTTGGCCCTCCCTTTTCTTGCCCTGTGACTGTTGATTCCTGCCTCACCTCACAAGGTAGTTTCCAAGGCTCTGGGCATTTGTCTGGGTCCAGGAACAGACAGGGTATAGAAGCTCCTGTTGGTTGAAGACTGCTTTAATCTCCTGAAATCTCACCTTTCAGGAACACTGGATCCCACTGCCTAAAAACCTGACTTATCCCTGAGTAGAGGCAGTGTTAATAAAACTCAGTGAATGATACAAATCACAACAGTAACAGTAGCCCGCTTGTATCCGTTCACTATGCTGATTTTGTACAATCAGCGTCTATTCTTATTGGCCAGTGGTAAAGCAGCATCTTTTCTGATTGGTCAGCTCCCATGTTACATTGATTGTTATGGGCTGAGCTGTATACCCTCTAACTTAATTTTTTGAAGCCTTACAGCCTAGTACTCCAGAGGGTGACTATATTTGGAGATGGGGACTTTAAAGAGGTAATTAAGTTAAAGTGAGGCCACTGGGGTGGGCTCTGTTCCAGTCCACTTGTTGTCCTACTAAGACGAGGAAATCTGGATGCACAGAGACACTACAAGGATGTGCACAGAGGAGAGCTCTTGTGAGGATCCAGGGAGGAGGTAGCCATCTGCCAGCCAAGGGGAGAGGCCCCAGGAGAAACCAACTTTACTGATGTCTCCAGAGCCACGAGCAAACACATTTCTGTGGCTTAAGCCACCCAGTCTGTGGCACTGTACGACAGCCCTAACGAACTCTCATACCTGTGTGATATATTTTGGACTATTATGTCTGATAATAGCAAGAATTTTACTGATTAAAGTGCTTACTAAATTCTAGAGGCAACATGGATTACATTCTTTCATCTTGAGATACTGTCTTGGTATTTTTATTCCAATTTTGCAAACAAGGGAACTGAAATTTGGAATAAGAAATGACTTGCCTGAAGTCAAAGTCACAGAGTTAGAAAAAGGCAGGGTTGGACTTGGATCTAAATCTTTCGAACACTAGTGCCAGGGTTCTTAACCATTATGCAATACTACCTAGAAATACTGGTATTCTCTGCCTGTTCTCATTTCCCCAGTGTAAATAATGCCCTTTATTTTCTTTATATGGCTCTCTGTTTCTATCCCTTGGAGCACTAGCTGCACTTTGTAATCATAAATTTAATTGTGAGCATTTTTTTCCACTTTCCACCTCCTCCTCTAGTTCTAGAATGTAGCAGTGTGTTTGTAATCCTGGAAGATGGGGTTGATTTTGGAACAGACTGCAAGATTTTTCTGCCAGGTAGCAAGGCAGCCAGCCTTTGGCATATGGTGAAAGGATCAACCTCAGTGGGCACTGGCAAGTAGCAGGAACTGCTGCTGGGCTCTTTAATTTATACCTTAATATTGCACCCATGTGGCCTCAGGAGTGGAGCATGTCACTTAACCTTCCCACATGGCGTCTGCCAGCATTTGCACTCCTCATGGCCCCTGTCATGGAGAATGTCGCCTGGCCTTATTTCTAAGACCTGTTTTTCCATTTTGTACTGCACCTCAAGGCAGGAAGCTGTGACCCATCTGATGTGCTATTGATGTCTTTGCTTGCTTTTCCTGACTTTCTACCCTGTTAACACATCTGGATGAAGTGGCAGCTGCTTATTTCGGGAATAATGGAGTCTGAAAAACATGGAACCTGGTCTGTTTTACCAGATTACATCTCCTCAGTGAAAAAGATCCCAGAAGATACTTGTTTTAGGGGGTCACACTGGTTAATCACCACTTTAACCAATGTAATATGATGATGAGAGTTGCTGTTATTTTCCCAAGATGTTTCCTCATCAGAGGTGGAAACACTTTGTAAATTTCCTCCCAGCCCCAACTAATAGAAAAATTCTGTATAGTTTCAAAGGGCTGAACTTCTTAAAGATATTATTTTTCTCTGTGTGGCTTGTTATTTTTAGTTTCCTTTCTCCATTCCTCATATTTTTTAACCATTCTTTCAGAGAGAATGAAGAGTATTCTACATTTTTATATTCTAAACCCCACTCTTGCATAATTCTCTTGAATTCTTTGTTGGTCTTTTTTTTTTTTTCAAGTTATGGTTTTAAAAATAATCGAGAACTAATTTATCTAATGAATATGCAATTATAGCAAGAGTCTTTTGAAGTTTTTGAGAACCTTCAGTCAGCATCTTTCTGGGACGTGGTGATGAATGTAGCATCAGGCACTTGGAAGTGCCCATAACTTGGCACAAGCAGGTAGCGTTTTTGCACATTTCAAAGCCGGGCACAATGCAATCCTTTACTGTTTATTTATTGCGCATACTTGGTAAGTGTGGTTGCTTTCTACCTAGCCTAGCTACTGGGGGTACTTCTGGGGTTGAAATAAAAAAACAGGTATTCTTGCCTGGGAAATCCCAGGGACAGAGGAGTCTGGCAAGCTGCACTACCTGGGATTGCAAGGAGTCAGGCACAATTTAGCAACTAAATAACAAATGACAGTGATAATGGAATGTGTGAGAGAGAAAGGGGTGCAGTCTGCTTCTGCACTGCTCAGGCTCAGGCTAGAACCTACTATTAGCTGTCTTTTTTACTGTGTTTGTCTCATGCAAGACATTTTACATGTGTCTTAGTTTTCACTTAATCATAATCCAGAGAACAAGGGATTATTAATGCTCTCTTATACAAGTGAGGAAAATAAGGCATGGAGCGATTGAGAAAATTTTCCAAGATCACACAGGTAGTCAGTGGCAGAGCCTATGTCCTTAAACATTTATCACCAAGCACGCTTTCTGTCCTTGGCACTATGCTATGCCCTTTGGTAAGCCTAGAAATGAACTTAACCTAGATTCTACTCTCAGAGTGTTCATCTTCTGGTAGAAGAGTGAAGACAAATAACTGTGATATGTAGCTAAGAAAGCTCGGGAAACAGACAAGATTGAGGGCCATGTCATAGAAGTAGAGGCAAAGGAAAGGGAGAGAAATTATATCTCAGAGATAAGATTTATTTTCTGAGGGGGACAGATGCTCAGAAGTTTTTGCTCACAGCTCCCTGTTTCCTACCTACTGTGTACATTGTGTTTTTGAAAGTGGCCCCTGGATAGAATTTTTTAGTAATTGTTTTTGACCCAGGAAACCAGCTTCCTCCTGTGTTCTTTTTTTCCCAGTACCTGAATGAAGAAGCCAGCTGGGCTTTCTCTACTGCTGAAGCAGACAAAAACATCCCAACCCCAACTGTGGGATTCATTAGCCTCTGCTGTCAAATTGCTGTGATCACCAGCATGTGGAAGGCACAGTGCCTTTCCAGACCTAGTGGGGTGCAGACTGTCAGAGGCCCCCCACCCCACCCTGCGCAAAAGCACACAGGGCCTACTGTTGAGTGCTGGGACAGGACAGCTCGTGATCTGTTGCTTTTGTGTGGGTTTGCTATTGTTTGCTTAGTCAAGTAGAACAAAGTGATTTCTCCCATACTCAGTCTATGCTATATACACCCCCACCCCTGCTCTGGTCCCTTGTGAGTATCACTGCTCTGGTTGCAGGTAGTAGAAATGCTCCAACTAGCTTAACCAAACAAAGGGGAATTTATTGTATGAATCTCAGGGACTAGATCCAAGGACTAGAAAAATCTTCTGGCACCAAGGCAGTTACCCTCTTGGTAATGCTCTATCTTCTTGTGCTTCTGGTTGCTTCTTCATATTTGTTTGTTTTTTCTGTGTCCTAACCAGTTGCCTCTTCTCATGTATTCATGCCAGGATGAGGCATTTCACAACTCTCAAATGTCTGTCTTTGCAGTTTGAGCTGCACAAGAAACTCAAACTGTGCCCCAGTTCTACTGCTGTGAGAGACAAGCTGAATTAATCCAGACTGAATCCAATCAGCTGTGCTGGTGGGGAGTCATGTAATGTGGATGTGACTTCAGGCCCCAATCCCGACCCCAACCTCAGTAGGGGGAGGGGGATGCATTTTGCAGAAAAAGGAGAAATCAAGGGACAGGCCATCCCATAGGTAATTGCATTTGCACACGGACTTCTCAGGTGGTGCAGTGGTGAAGAATCTGCCTGCCAGTGCAGAAGGCATGGGTTTGATCGCTGGGTTGGGAAGATCACCTGGAGTAGGAAATGACAATCCACTCCGGTATTCTTGCCTGGAAAATTCCATAGACAGAGAAGCCTGGTGGGTTACAGTCCACTGGGACACAAAAACGTCTGACTTGACTTAGTGATTGAGCGCACAAGCATGCACAATCTGACATAATTTTATATTTTCTTAGGAATCCATGCAGCAGGCTAACTATCCATAAGATGTCAGTATCTGCTGAAGTTCATTTCTTTTTTCTTTTTGGAATAAGTGGGCTCTATTCGGGCTGTGTAAATACTAGAATTGATGAAGTATCCACAGAAGTACAATACTTCTGGCAAAACTTCGCTACTGGGGAAGAAAGAAGATTGGGTTATTTTGAATTAATTAGGTCAGTTAGTGATACTTAAGTCTACAAGTAACTGGGAACCTAAAATTACCTTTGTACCACATGCCTCTCCTGAGGGAGTTCTCTTTGGTGTCCCAGGGTGAAAGTGATCTTTCTTTCTCGAATTTCCAAAGAAGTGTTTTGGGCTTCTAGTCTATCGTACTTTCTTATACTTGCTTGTGTGCTCTTGTCTCTGGATGGACTGCTATTTGCTGAAGATAGTATCTGTCTTATTTTACTGTCTCTCACTGATGATAATGCCTTGTACCTAGTGGATTTCTAAATTGTATGTGCTAAATATGTGAATGAGTGATGTTTCATCTTCTCAAATACTACTTAATGTCAAAATGTTTCAGTTGCCTTCAGATATGTTTTCTCAAAATTGCTTTGACTTCGGATCCTGATAAGGCCTATGTATTTTAATTTGATGGACTGGTCTCTTAAGTCTCTTTTGACCTCCCAGTTTTCTCTTGCTTGTTGCCTTTGCAATTCTGGTCTGGTTATTTTTTGGTACTGTTTCCCACAGTCAGAATTTTGCTGATTTTATTCCTTCAGTGTCATTAAAAGCACTTTTCTTTCTCCTGTATTCTCTGCAAATCGGTAATCAGATTTAAAGGCTTAATAAGTTTAAGGTCTGGTGTTTTCAAGATCACCCCATAAATGATGATGTTTATTTTTATTAGGAGGCTTGTGATGTCATGTTACTCTTTTTGTAATAGTGGTAGCCACTGCTGCCCATTGCCTAGAAGCATTATTTAATGAGGGAAGGCAGAATTGGTGATACTCTAATTTGAGGATTCCTTCTTCACTGATTAGTTGGGGTATCTCCTAGTAAATAATTTGATTGCTTAGGAAAGCAGTTTAAATGCTTGATTCTTTCTTTCTTTCTTTCTTTTTTTTTTTTTTGCCAGTTTAAAAATAAGTTGTTTCCTTGACTTCTGTATCAGTTAATTTAATCTGCAGTAACAAAATGCTATACACTGGTTGGCTTAAACAACAGAAATTTATTTCCTCACAGTTCTGGAGGCTAGAAGTCCAAGATCAAGGTCTGACAGGGTTCAGATTCTTGTGAGAGTCTCCCTTTGGGTTGAAGATGGCATCTTCTGTATGCTCACATGACTGTTCTTGGATGCCTGGCGCAGAGATAGATTGAGCTCTCTTCTTATAAAGGATGTCACTCCTGCCAGATCAGGGCCCCACCTTTATGACCTCTTTTTATCTCCTAAAGATTCTGTCTCCAAATGTGATAACACTGGGGCTTCAACAGAAGAATTTTGGAGGGACAGAAGCAGTCCGTAACCACATCCTCCAAAAGTGACCAGTGTGCTGTTTTCTTTTCTGTTCCTTTAATGTTATCATGAACTGTTTGCTTAAGCAGATTTTATGTGCTTCAATCCATTGCAGTTATTACTTTTAGTCCTCATTTTTCTTGCCTTCTAGGAAATCTTAATTGGGATAAACTTAGATGGGAATAAGTTTTCATGTTTCAGTTTTTGCCTTTATCTGTAATTGCTATCTAACACTGGAGTAGGAAATGGTAACCCATTCCAGTATTATTGTCTGGAAACTTCAATGGACCAAGGAACCCAGTGGGCTATAAACCATGGGGTTGAAAAGAGTCAGAAACGACACAGCACATATGTACACATTCTTCTTCCTATGTGTAGTACTTCATTGTGTGGGCCTGCCATAGTCATTCATCCAGTCAAGGGTTCAACAGACTTTTTCTATAAAGATACAGTAGAAATAGGTTTGCGCCTTCTCACTCCCATTCCTCTTTTTCCTTCTTCTCCTCCTCCTTGCAACTATTTAAAAGTGTAAAACCACAGTTAACTTGAAGGCTGTGTGAAAGCAGGCCTGTAAGATTTGGTCTGAGCTAGTTCTTGATTGATAGTTTTTTGGTTTGTCTACAGACTTTTACTGTACTAAATTATGGTGAAACTCGTAGCCTTTTGTATACATCTTCTGCTATGTTTACCATTGAAATGGAGCTCTCTAAATGCTGAGTCAAAAGGTAAACACTGATGAATTTTGCTAGATACTGCCAGTTTCTTTTCCATGGGTTCATTCCATTTGTACTTTTGTACCAGTATTGTATGAGAATGCTTATTTCTTCCAGCCTTGCTTAAAGAGGTTGAACAGTCAGATTTTTGTCACTTGGCACTGAGTGGTAAGTATAGTTTTAATTTGCATTTCTTTTATTATAAGAAAGATTAAGCTTCTTTTTGTAGGGGTTAAGAGTCACATTTTTGGTGAACTGATTTTATATTTTTTGTCTATTTTTCTGTAATTTTTTGATCTATTAATTCTCTACTTTGAGAATATTAACTCATTCTGCTGCTGCTGCTGCTAAGTCACTTCAGTCGTGTCTGACTCTGTGTGACCCCATAGATGGCAGCCCATCAGGCTCCCCCATTCCTGGGATTCTCCAGGCAAGAACACTGGAGTGGGTTGCCATTTCCTTCTCCAATGCACGAAAGTGAAAAGTGAAAGTGAAGTCGCTCAGTTGTGTCCGACTCTTAGCAACCCCATGGACTGCAGCCTGCCAGGCTCCTCCGTCCATGGGATTTTCCAGGCAAGAGTACTGGAGTGGTGTGCCATACCCTTGCAAAAAGTGGCAACTGCTTTTCTCTGGTTTGTCATTTTTTGTTTTTAGTTATGAAGTTTTATATTTTTAAGTATAAAAATATTTATATTTTAAATTAGTTTGGAGTTAAATTTACCAAAATTTCCCTTTATTGTAACTAGATTTGGAGTCATAGAAAAAAGTATTTTCTACTTCTAAGTTTAGAGGAATTCATCCATGTTTTCTTTCATTACTTATATTCATTATTCTTATAGATAAGTCTCTGACCCACTGAGAATTTATATTGGTGTGTAGAGTGAGGAATTGGTCTAATTTTGTCTTTTTCCATATGACTCACCAGTTATTCCCATACAACTTATTAAGACATCCATCCTTTGCCTACTCATTTGAGATGCTGAATTTGAATTAATGAAAAAGTTCAATTATATAAATCCAATTATTAAATGCTAAATTTCCATATGTTACTAGGTCTAGTTCTGGGTTTTTTATTTGTTCCATTTGTCTTTTTGTCTATTCACGCACCAATAAAAGGTTTAAAAATGTTTTTGTATCAAACTCAACCCTCCTACTTCTTACAGTTCTACCTTTTTCATAGTTTTCCCAAATGAGCTTTACAATCAACTTTATCTCCAAGAAAATAAAAACCTGATGGCATTTTATTTGAGCTCATTAAACTAAAAATTAACTTTGGGAGGACTGACAACTTTATGAGGTTGGCTATTTCTAGCTAAGAATGTGGAAAGTCTATTTGTTCAACTCTACTTTTGTGTTTTTCCAAAACATTCTCTAGTTTTCATCATGAGAATTTTGAAGTGTTATTATTACTATGTTAATAAGTGTCATTTTTGATCTTCAGTCAGTTCAGTCACTCAGTTGTGTCTGACTCTTTGCAACCTCATGGACTGCAGCACACCAGGCTTCCTCATCCATCACCAACTCTTTGAGCTTGCTCAAACTTATGTTCATTGAATCAGTGATGCCATTCAGCTATCTCATCTTCTGTCATCCCCTTCTCCTCCTGCCTTCAATCTTTCCCAGCATCAGGGTCTTTTCAAATGAGTCAGTTCTTCGAATCAGGTGGCCAAAATATTCGAGCTTCAGCTTCAGCATCAGTGCTTCCAATGAATATTCAGGACTGATTTCCTTTAGGATGGACTGGTTGAATCTTCTAGCAGTCCAAGGGACTCTTAAGAGTTTCTCCAACATCACGGTTTAAAAGCATCAATTCTTCTGCACTCAGCTTTCTTTATGGTCCAACTCTCACATCCATACATGACTACTGGAAGAACCATGGCTTTGACTAGACAGACCTTTGTTGGCAAAGTAATGTCTCTGCTTTTTAATATGCCATCTAGGTTTGTCATAGCTTTTCTTCCAAGGAGAAAGCGTCTTTTAATTACATGGCTGCATTCACCATCTGCAGTGATTTTGGAGCCCAAGAAGATAAAGTCTCTCACTGTTTCCATTGTTTCCCCATCTATTTGCCACAAACTGATGGGACTGGATGGCATGACCTTAGTTTTCTGAATGTTGAATTTTAAGCCAACTTTTTTATTTGGTATTATGGGATAAACTTTTGACCTCATCTCGTGGAGTAAGGGGCTTCCCAGGTGGCACAGTGGTAAAGAATCCTGCCAGTACAAGAGATGCAAGAGACATGGATTTGATCCCTGGATTGAGAGGATCCCCTGGAGTAGAAAATGGCAACACTCTCAAGTATTTTTTGCCTGAATAATCCCAAGGACAGAGAAGCCTGGTGGGCTACAGTCTGTGGGGCTGCAAAGAGTTGGACATGAGTGAGAATGTATGCACACATGGAGTAAACTCATAATGTGTGTATGAAATGATGGAATGAAACCTTACGGTATCAGAACAGCAAGCTGGTTCAGGATGGAAGATAAAGCATTGCTGGAGCTATCCTCAGAAGTAGTGGAGTGTACCCTATGGAGTCCTGTGTTGGGTGCCTACCACACTGGGTGGGTGAAGATCTACTGAGCATGTGGCTCAGTAGAGCCACAAGTCTGTCTCATGGACTTCAGAATCTCTGCACATTGCCTTCCTAAACTTAAATATTTCTGTCTCCTCTAAAGTCTTGCTTCTGACATTGTGTGAGCTTCTCGGTGCTCTGTTTACTCCAGACCTCTATCTTCCTCATCTCTCACAGTATCAGAGTATGAGTGCTTGGTGTCTCAAACTAAAGAAATGACCCTGGTGAAGGATGCTTAATCCTGGGGCCCACAACTGTGTGGAGTACATATTCCAGAAAAGTTTTAGAATTCAAATAAAATTGGATGTCACTGTGAAAATTTTTATGACCCAAAGCTGGAAGAAAAATTCTGCATATCAGTGGAAAGATCAAGATTCCTTTAAAGTTATGGAAATGATGGCTTTGGGTTATATTTTCCATCCCTCTGTTTGTTTGTTTTTAAAAATCTTCTATTGCTCAGAGCATTTCTGTTTTGAGGTGAGGTAAAAGTCAACTGGATTTTTACTTGTCCTTAATTTTTGGTGCCGTTAATGAATGAAATCAAGACTGGCTTTCTTGACAGCCTCTTTTTTCTTTTTCCACATTTTCTATTATTTGAGAAATGTGAGAGAGAAGTAGCTATACAGGCAGAAATAAGCTCTCATCCTTTGAAGTAACTGTTCCTCCTGCCCCAACACAGGCTCTATGGGGAATTCTGAGCATTAGCTTCAAAAAAGCCATTCCTGATTCACATTGGATAGTAGAAACGAACACAATATTATAAAGCAATTATCCTCCAGTTAGAAATAAAATTTTAAAAGCCATTCCTTATGCCAAACCTGTTCTTAGATTTGAGTTGTTGAGACCTTTTTTGTGAACTCCAGTATTTATAATGGGAGATGTTGATTCTTGAAATGGTGGAGGGATGATGTAATAGCCTAAAACCATAGCTTAGATCTATCCAAAATTTCTAAAGTGTGAGCATTCCCAATCTTTCCTCCTTCCTTTTGTTTTTAGATGATGATGATTTTACCCTTTCAGTATTCACCCCTTTTGTGTCATTCCAGACTGGCTTTTTGAATTTTGATAATACAATACTGAAGGAAATTATGGATTGCAAAATTTGGACATGACTTAGTGACTAAGCAACAATGATAAATGAAGGAAAGAAGGGTTAGTAGGACCTGTTACAAGGTTGGATGACAAATATTTTGAAGAGTTTGATGAGTGAGCCATGGCAGAAGTTGTATAAAAAGGAAGTGGAGGGAAAAAAAGTGAAAATTTAAAAGAAGTTATTCCTGAAATCACTATATCTCACTCATGGTATTTGAGAATGCGAGTAAAAAATTTGAATTATTCAAAAATTATTGTTTTGCTTCAGGGCTGTAGTTCTTTGATTGCAATCATATTCTAAGACTAATCCTCATAGGTGGTGCCATCATAAGGTTTAAACTTGTGTTTCTTATTATATTAACTTGATTTCTGATTTCAGGCATAACATTTCTAGTATGGAGAAGAGGCTACACCACTGACCGAGTGGTGTAGTTTCTGGAGCTCTGTGTTGACAAGGATTAAGAAACTGAGTGTGGGCTTTAGTGGTCAAGAACACTTGGATTGATTAGTAATGTCTGCATAGGTGTGAGATACTGGTGAACGATTCATATACCATAGACTCTGCCACAAGCTTTGGAAAACATTCCTCTTGATTTTTCTTGTGATCGAAAACTAACATGAGAAAAAAGAACTGCAGAGCTCTTGTTTGCAGCTGCTTTTTGTTGTTAGCGTGGGAGACCCGGGTTTGATCCCTGGGTTGGGAAGATCCCTTGAAAAAGGAAATGGCAACCCACTTCAGTGCCCTTGCCTGGAAAATCCCATGGACTGAGGAGCCTTGTAGGCTACAGGCCATGGGGTTGCAAAGAGTCGAACATGACAGAGCGACTTCACTTACCTTTTCCTTTTGTTGTTAAAACTAAGTGGTAGAATAGTATTAAGTTGAAATAGAACAAAATGGAGTGAGTTAATTCACACAGCAAAGGGATTTCCCTTTAGCTTTATTGAGGTATGATTGATGTATAACATCATGTAAGTTTAAGGAGCTCTATGTATTGATTTAATACACTCTCATATTGCAATCTGATTACAGTCATAGCATTAGCTAACACCTGCATAACACTTCATAATTACCATTTTTTTTGTATGTGAGAATGTTTAAGATCTACTCTCAGCATCCTTCAAGTATAGAGCACGGTATTATTATTATCACTATGCTCTACATTAGATCTCCAGGACACATTCTTCTCATAGTAGAAAGTTTGTATCCTTTGATAAACATCTCCTTATTTCCATGTCCCCCAGCCCATGGAAACCACCATTCAAATCTCTTTTTTATGCTTAGTTTTTTTTTTTTTAATCCCTTACATAAGGGATTGTTGTTGTTGTTGTTTAGTTGCTAAATTGTGTCTAACTCTTTTGCAACTCCATGAACTGTAGCCTGCCAGGCTTCTCTGTCCATGGGAATTCCCAGGTAAGAACAATGGAGTGTATTGCCATTTTCTTCTCCAGGGGATCTCCACAACCAGGGATTGAACCCATGTCTCCTGCACTGCAGACAGATTCTTTATCACTGAGCCACTTGGAAAGCCTGTTATGTAAGGGACATCCTAAATATAGCATTTGTTTTTCTCCATCTAATGTATTTCACTAATATAACAAAGATTTTAGTGGAAGGAATCTAATCTATGACTGGATTCTGCAAAACAGAATTGACCTTGGTTTCACTACTCTGTTGGACCTATAAGTTCCATTGGAGATCAATATAGACTGAGTTCAAAAAGTCAGGCACTTTGTTGTATGAATTCTTTATACTAAGTACGTCAACTACCTGGAATCCCTACAGCAATAGTTCTTAACCCCTTAACCTTAAGTCAGCCCATCATTTTATTAAAGACTTTGACTCTTTGTAGAAGCAACATTTCTGAGAAGAACATTTCTATAGTTACAGGAATTTGGTTTATTACTAATAGTTTCTATTTCTGGGCTAATGCTTTACATATACTAACCAAAAAATAAAAAAATCTTTAGACATTAATATCATTATCCCCATTTTTTTTTTTTGCTGAGATTACTGATGCTGAAAGAGATTATATAACCAAATCAGGTACAAATTTAATATGTGAAGATCTCTCTGCTGTATATTACAGAACTTGAGCTGTTAATTATACACCGTACTGCTAATTTGTTTACTTATTTGCCTATTTATTATCCATGGTACATTTTAAAACCTTAAGAAAACTATAGTTGTTTTCTAGACTTAGCCCATGAGATCAGGGCACACTGTGCGTTTATTACTAAGTGCTGAGTCCACCTCCATGGAATTTGTGGAGCTGAAGGAAATAGACAGAAGTTGGGGGTCAGGAGATAATGGATCACTGTGTGAATCTGTGTAAGTGGAGCATTAGAAAAGAGGTTAAGAGAACAGAGTAGAACTCTTGGTTTCTCTAATTTGTTTTTTAGTTCAACCAGTATTTTCTGAGTCCTGCCATATGCCATGCAGTGTGATAGAAACCAGGGCTACAAATCAGCAAGCACAGAATCAATCCCTGTTTTCATGGAACTTATGGACTTTCCTGGTGGCTCAGAGGTTAAAGCGTCTGCCTGCAATGTGGGAGACCCAGGTTTGATCCCTGGGTCGGGAAGATCCCCTGGAGAAGGAAATGGCAACCCACTCCAGTACTCTTGCCTGGAGAATCCCATGGAGAGAGGAGCCTGGTAGGCTAGAGTCCATGAGGTAATAAAGAGTCGGACATGAAGGAGCTACTTCACTTTCACTTTCATAGGCTGCTAGAGACAGAATGTTTTTGTCCCTATCCAAATTCATACGTTGAAACCTAACCCCCAGTATAATGGTAGTAGGAGGTATGGTCTTTGGGAGGTGATTAGATCATGGAGTGGAACCCGCACAAATGGAGCTACTGCTCTTACAAGAGAGGCTCTAGAGAGCGTTCTTGCCTCTTCGATTTAGATTGAAGTCTAAACTTCTATTTGCAGATAAAAGTATTGAAACCAATAAATGAACTGTGTAAAACTGGAAAGGCTAATTAGCACCTTAGAGTCACCTTTTCTATTGTATGGATAATAGTCATACTGGCTGTATTGAAATATATTTGTGAAGAATTTATTCACTTATATGCTTAGCTCGTGTGCATGCAAAGTTGCTTCAATTGTGTCTGACTTTGTGACACCATGGTCTGTAACCCACCAGGCTCCACAGTCCATGGGATTCTCCAGGCAAGAATACTGGAGTGATTTCCATGCTCTCCTTCAGGGGATCTTCCTGATTCAGGGGTTGAATCTGCATCTCTTATGTCTCCTTCATTGGTAGGAGAGTTCTTTACACCTAGTGTCATGTAAGAAGCTTCCATGTTCAGACCAATGCCTAACAAATAGTTGCTCAAAACAAAGATCATGGAATCTGGTCCCATCACTTCATGGCAAATAGATGGAGAAACAGTGGAAACAGTGATAGACTTTATTTTTTGGGGCTCCAAAATCACTGCAGATGGTGATTGTAGCCATGAAATTAAAAGACTTACTCCTTGGGAGCAAAGTTATGACCAACCTAGACAGCATGTTAAAAACCAGAGACATCATTTTGCCAACAAAGGTCTGTCTAGTCAAGGCTATGGTTTTTCCAGTAGTCATGTATGGATGTGAGAGTTGGACCATAAAGAAAGCTGAGTGCCGAAGGATTGATGTTTTTGAACTGTGGTGTCGGGAAGACTCTTGAGAGTCCCTTGGACTGCAAGGAGATCCAACCAGTCCATTCTAAAGCAGATCAGTCCTGAATATTCATTGGAAGGACTAATGCTGAAGCTGAAACTCCAATATTTTGGCCACGGATGCGAAGAGCTGACTCATTTGAAAAGACTGATGCTGGGAAAGATTGAAGGCAGGAGGAGAAGGGGATGACAGAGAATGACATGGTTGGATGGCATCACCGACTCAATGGACATGAGTTTGAGTAGGCTCTGGGAGTTGGTGATGGGCAGGAAGGCCTGGCCTGCTGCAGTCCATGGGGTTACAAAGAGTCAGACACAAATGAGTGACTGAAATGAACTGAACTGAAGTTGTTGCTACGGAGATGCATGATAATCCTTTTTCACATCTGAGTCAATGAGGATAGACTTTATGGCCCCATGTCTGCAGGTTATATACTAGCCAACTGAGAACAAATAAATAGCTATACTTTCTTTTTCTACCTGGATTTATTTTGATTCTTGAGGTTTTGTCAGGGCCTGTAAGTGTACCTTAGACTTTCTGGATATCCTTCTTTTTTTGCAACCTTAATGCTCCACTTAATATAATCATTGAGATAGTTGTAACGATGATTCCATCTGGTCAATAGGTTGTCAGGAAACACCAGCTGAGTGGTTACTGAAGCCAAAAATCTTTCCTCTGGCTGTGGCCTCCCTATCTTTTGTTGAAGGAGTTCACACGCATTATAACCAGTATGTGGGGATTGTTTTGGCAATACCTATTCATTGACTCTGTCACTGGGGAACACTGAATCAACTCTGATATTTCTTGAGTGTGCAGATCAATAGCCTAGTTCTTCTTTCTCGAAAGCCTAATAAGACTTTTGGACTACTGGCAGCATTTCACGAGCTAGGTTGACACTCCCAAAATGAATTGGATAATTGAAAGCCAGAACTTGGTTTTGAGCATTAAGCCTGAAGTATTGTTTTTTCTTTCCTCTTCATCTCTATCTCAATTCACTGGGTGATTTCTAGAATTGTGCCTTCCTTTGAGATATTCCTCAAGGCCATTCCAACTCTCTGGCTGGAGTTAGAGGCTAAGTTTATCTATAATTAGTATACTTGTATATGCTAATACAATTAGCATATTGTGTCCTCACATTTGAGTACAAGGTATGGTGCTAGGGGATTTATATGATAATGTCTTCATATAATAGATGAAAATCTAGGATCTGACAGATGAAATAACTTGTTCAAGTCACTAGTTAGTAGGTGGTGGAGATAAGTTTGAACCTGGCTTTCCTCACTCCAAAACCTCTTTACTGGAGAAGCAGTTAGTCCATGGTCAAAAGCACAAACTGCAGTGTCAGGTGCCCATGTCTAGCTGATGGCTTTAACACTCACTGACTATGAAATCCCAGGCAGATTACTTAACTTCATTGTGCCTTAGTTTTCTCACCTGTATAATGGGAATCATATTAGTACCTATGTCAAAGGCTGGTTATAAGGATTAAATGGGTAAATATATATGAAATACCCAGGATAATGTCTGGCATAAAGTAAGTGCTGCATGTGTTTGTTAAATAAATAAATATCATGTGTGTCTCAGCATTACATAAATGTGTCTGAATTGCCATATTTCTACTTTGCAATCAATGTCATGTGGGTTTCATAATGGATGTAAAAATACTTTTGAGCCCGTTGCTTTTTCTTGATCATAGAACCAGAATATGACAGGTTCGAATTTTTTTTAATTTATTTTATTGAAGGATAGTTTATTGACAATATTGTGTTAATTGCTACTGTACAGCAAAGTGACTCAGTTTTACATATATATACATTGTTTTTCATATTCTTTTTCATTATGGTCTATCACAAGATATTGAATATAATTCCTACAGGTTTGAATTTGACTATAGAAATTAAAAATTGTAAAGCCAGTGTATTTCTTTCTGCATATCAGGTACAGAATGGTATACTTTTGGGAGTTACAGAGAAAGAAGAACTCACTAAAAGTATTAACACTAAGGTTAACATTCACACAAGCTTCTTAGACTTTTCAGGGATTACCCATGAGTGATTAGGGATTTTCTTTGTGTATGAGAATTAAAAATCAAATATGATTTCAAATAAAAGTCCAGGGACAATGCACATATATCTGTATTCACTAGAGATTTCTCATTTCCTTTTTTGTCTCTTGCCATTAACAAAAGCTTCTCTTTTCTTAATCATTTTAACTCCCTTATCTTTTATTGTTACAAGAAGATATTTTAAATATTTTAAATTGGTCACATATAAGCCACTTTTAAATGACTGTATCACTTCTGAAACAGTATGCTATAAATAAGCACAAAAACCAGAATAAATTTCATTAGCAAGTAAGCATAATGTGTATCACAGAACACTTCACATAAATTCCCTTCTGTACTTGTCAAGCAAGGACTCAAGAAATGCTTATCTGTGCAAGCTGCACCAAGACTCATAAATTGCTTCATAGGATGCAGAAATATTCAGTAAACACAGACAATTAATAACCATGTTCCCAAGAGAGTGAAATGGAGCTCCCATACACTTTCAAAGAGTTAAGGAAAAGTGCTTGTCCTTATACTATCCTTAAAAGCTCCACCACTGGGCACCATGAAGAGGTGCAATGGGCTCAGTTTGATGGGGAAAAGAGATATATAAGCTCCAAATTCATCATTTCAAGTGTGTGTGTGAGTGGTATATTTTCCCTTCTTGTGATAGATGTTTCATTTTTCTGGAAATAACACCTCTATTTTCCTCTGATGAACCCAATCTTCCCATATGGACTTGCAGTCCATATGGTTTGGGTGGAGTTGGTTCACTCCATCTAACTCAGACCTGGACAGTCAGCAAATTCTGTACCCTTGCCCACAATGCATGGTCCAGAGCTGGGCAGGTGATCTAAGACAGGCCAATAAAACTCAATTCTGGGCCTTCTCTTGGAACTATTAGGGGAGAAAACTCCCTATTGATTCTCCAACTGCTTGAAATTGAGGCAGCTCAAAGAGAAATAATGCCTGGAAATGAAGGAATCATCTGTAAAGATACCACTGAGCATCTTAATCCAGTCATGTCAGAAGACTCTGTCTCCAAACTTTTCATTAATGAATTGAGTTTCCCTGGCCGTGCAATGGTAAAGAATCTGCCTTCCAATGTAGGAAATGTGAGAGACATGGGTTTAATCCCTGCATCAGGAAGATCCCCTGGAGTAGGAAATGGCAACCCACTTCAGTATTCTTGCCTGGAAAATTCCATGTACAGAGGAACCAGGTTGCCTACAGCCCATGGTGTCACCAAGAGTTGGACACGACTGAACACACACACATGGGAATAATAGTACATTCCTTCTTTAAAGCTATTAATTTGGTATTTTTGTTGTTTATTAAGCCAGTTTGAATTGGTTTCTATCACTTGCAATGAAAGAGTACTCATTAATAAGACTATCATATAAAAAGGACCATTATAGTCATATGAAGAAAAGGTCTTGGGCATCCTGGAGGAAGAGACTAAGGAGTGATGTTTGAATTGAGCTTTGAAGAATATGTAATATTGCAAAAGGGGAGGATGGTAGGAGAAACCATTTCAGAGAAAAAGAGTAACATGAGCCAGAGAGAGGACATCTCAAGGAATGTGAGAAGTTATTGTGGTGAGGAGTGATGAGAGAAGCAGCTGCAGAGAAGGGCTGGAGCTCGATTGCCTAGGCAGTTATTCACTGTGATGAGACCTTGGACCACGTGACTCATAGGAGGAATGAGGTGTTAGGTGCAGATTACTGATTATGGCAGGATGGGGGGTGTGCATTGGTGTGTGGAGACCTGTAGGCAGGAAAGCTGATTTGGAGACTATGACAAAAGCTCAGGAAAGAAATAAAATAGTCACAGCTAAAGTCAGTAAATACATGGCATAATGCTTTCCTTTCCAAATCCCCTGTGTAATGCAGACATTGCTAATTGACCACCTCCCCCTTCCCAATTTAGTGTTCTCAGCACAATGTCGCAGACAGGCATTCCCAATCACTTATTGATACTGCCATTCAATTAGAAACCTACATGCTATTCCAGACCATCTGGCAGGTGTAGTTGATATGGATGCTGTAATGAGATTGGAATTCTCTTGGGTTGACTCTTGCTTTCGGTTCTTTGGGTTGTATCATAGAACTAGAACTAGAATTCTTCTTCCTTGGTTTGTAAAAGTAAATGGAGGAGTATTTGTCCAGGAGGAAAAACATTTGGAGTGAATTCTAGCCTTTAAGGGAGGCTGCAGCTGCAACTTTTCTTCTCTCAATGCAGACAACAATTCTGGCCTAGCAACCAAAACAAAGTCGATGGTCTCCATGGGGGCCACTGTCTGTCTCCAGCTAGTCGTAATGGGATGTGAAGCATGTGCATTTCCTTGAGGTCATAGCTTTAAATCTGACCTGTGGCCAAAAGAACCACTGTCTGACAGCTCCCTGGCAGCTGCTGTGAAATGAGTTATGGGTCTCTGGACCATTTCTAGTAGCATGAGTCCACTTGAGCAAAGCCATTCTGGAGTTACTGTCGGAGAGGGAGTGCTAAACTGAAAGGCCAAGGAATACATGGAGACAGAGCTGCTCCATCCACTCATCAAAGAGATTTTCTCGCAGCCACCTCCAGGCCCATTGGGTTAAAGGCCACAGTAAGAGTATTCACTGGAGAAAGGACTGTGCCAGGCAGTGGAGACATAAGTTCACAAAGCAGAAACCTGAATGGTTTTGTAGTTAAGAAAAATGGCCTGCCCACCAGGTAGCAGAGAGGATCTGATCCATCAGGTAAGGATCTTTATACTCACACTGTTTACATTCTAGTGACAGAAGAGAAATTGCTCGTTTTGACAGAACTAGAGGCCACTAGAAGGAATCTGGGTCTTAGGTACAAAGGTTTGAACTTTTGGGAGGCTTCCTTCATTCTGCTTCTTAGGATAGGCTCGTTGTTGCTGGTCATGTGGACAGGAGAATACACAATTATTTTGAAGAATCCAGTGTTTTTCAATAAAGAAAAGTGGATCCAAAGCAGAGGAATGGTTGGGGATTTCAAAAACCCAACAGTATCTGTGTTTTCAGAAGTTCAAAGGAGACCTTTGTGTAATATATATAAAAAGAATGACCATTTATCAAACAAGAGCAGCAGACCAGAACTCTCCATGTATGACCTCATTTATTGCATTCCTTAGCTGTGAGAAGTACTTACCACTATTTCCTTAATTTTACGAATGAAGTAACTGAGAGTTTAAAGAAGTAACATAACTAGGCTACCCTCTTGAAGTGATGAAGGCTGGATTTAATCAAACATCTCTCTGCTGTTTCACTCTACTTTATAACCTTGGGATAGTTGGAACAGATGTACCTAACCAGGATGAAATAGAATGATATAAGTATCTAAAAAGACTGGGTACTAGGTACTCTGCTGAGCACATTACAGGCATTCCCTTAATGAATTCTCTGAATAAGATTATGCATTGCTATTACTATTACTTACCCCTTCTACAGATGAGGAAATTTAGAGACTAGTAAATTTCCAAAGCCTCTCAGATAATAAGTGATGGAGCTGGGGTTAGAATTCCCATCCACTTTACTCCAAAGTGTATATTCTGTTTTTTTTTTAAATTGAAGTTTAATTGATTTACAAATTGTGTTAGTTTTTGGTATAAAGCAAAGTGATTTGATTTTATGTATATATACACACACATATTGGTTTTTAAAATTTTTCTTTCCACTGTGGTTTATCATAGGATATTGAATATAGTTTCCTGCACTATATAGTGAGAACTTGTTGTTTATCCATTCTATATATAATAACTTACATCTACTAACTCCAACCTCTCAATCCATGGCTCCCTCAATACCCTCCCTTTTGGCAAGGTCAAGTCTGTTTTCTGTGTCCATGAGTCTGTTTCACTTTTTATAACTAGCTTCATTTGTGTTATATTTTAGATTCCATGTATCAGTTCAGTTCAGTCACCCAGACATGTCCGACTCTTTGCAACCCCATGGACTGCAGCATGCCAGTCCTCCCTGTCCATCACCAATTCCTGGAGCCTACTCAAAGTCATGTCCATTAGGTCAGTGATGCCATCTAACCATCTCATCCTCTGTCGTCCCCTTCTCTTCCCGCCTTCAATCTTTCCCAGCATCAGGGTGTTTTCAAATAAGTCAGCTCTTCGCATCAGGTGGCCAAAGTATTGGAGTTTCAGCTTCAACATCAGTCCTTTCAATGAATATTCAGGACTGATTTCCTGTAGGATTGACTGATTGGATCTCCTTGCAAGGAGATTCATGTATATATATATATTTTTTTTCAGATTCTTTTCCATTATAGTTTATGACAAAATATTGAATATAGTTCCCTGTGCTGTACAATAGGACCTTGTTTATTTTATATGGGATATTTTATATCTCAAAGCACATACTCTTAACTACTGATGCTGATGTGGTGCAGAGACCTATTAATAGATACACATGAGATTATCTTAGGAGGCATATAAACAAATACCTTAATTAAATAAATTAAATTAATGCACATGAGGCTGCCTTTTCCAGTGGCAAGGATACAGTATTTCTATTTTTTATGGATTTATTTAAATTAAAAAGTTTGTTGATTTAAATAAAATGTTACGTGAGTAATAAAGTGGCACATGGAGGTGGTAAAAAATGGGCAAGGTGGTTTGTGAAAGACTGAGGTTTGGGGATCACTGCATGTGCTAAGCTGGGTTTCAGGGGTGACTGAGCATGCTGCTAGCTGAGGAGTGGGAGATGCAATGCAGTGTGGGGCTACTGGTCCTATCCCAGGGAGGGGAGTGCCTCCCTAGAGTCAAGAGGAGCCCCATTGCCTGGGAATTCTTGAAAGGAAATGCAGGTCTCCCCATTAGCTCTTTGCCTTGGTCAACTGACTATTCCATCCTGCGGGTGGGTGTCCGTGTTTAGTTTGTTTCACTTTTTAAATTAGATTCGAATGTCCACAGTCCATTTAAGTCCATCCTCCTCTAGGAAGTTGTCCTTGGAATCCCTACTGCCTTAACTGTCTGAACTCCCAGACTGGGCTTTCCACAGTACTATTTGGTAATAGGGCGTCCCAGGTAGCTCAGCTGGTGAAGAATCCACCTGGCGTGCAGGAGACCCGGTTCAATTCCTAGGTCGGGAAATTCCCCTGGAGAAGGGGTAGGCTACCCTCTCCAGTATTCTTGGGTTTTCCTGGTGCTCAGTCAGTAAAGAATCCACTGCAATGTGGGAAACCTGGGTTCAATCCCTGGTTTGGGAAGATAATGGGCTGTTATTGTTACTTTGTTGTGACTAGAAATGACAAATATATTTCAGATCAGGTACAAACTCTGAAACTTGGATAGTGGCTATTGATGGGCTGCCTTGGATAGGATTTTTAAGTTTAATTAGGTCTCATTTATTTATTTTTCTTTTTATTTCCATTACTCTAGGAGGTAGGTCAGAGGGGATTTTGAGAATGCATATTTGAGATTGGTAGAAAAGGACACCAGGATGGATTAGCAATGTCTGTCGTGGGCAGGTTAGGTGAGAAGAAGCAAATGTGCCTCATGTTTGTCATCCCTGATTCTTGAGTCTCCAGCTAAATGATGGTTCTCTGGGGAAATGATCCATGGCTGCTTCATGCATTGCAATTCTCTCAGCACGTGGCATGTTCACTAATACTGTTTCTCTTTTCCCCTGAAGACTGAATCTGGAGTTCAATGAGAATCAGAAGTCACTATGTTAAATTTCACTGTAGCTAGCAGGTGTAGAATCTGTCCTTCTGGTTTGAAGACAAGGCAGCTGCTAGCATGTGTGTGTGTGCTAAGTTGCTTTAGCCATGTCTGCTCATTGTGAGCCCGTGGGCTATAGCTCACCAGGCTCCTTTGTCCTCGGGATTCTCCAGGCAAGAATACTGGAGTGGGTAGCCATGCCCTCCTCTAGGGGATCTTCCTGACTCAGAGATCAAACTCTTATCTCCTGCAATGGCAGGTGGGTTCTTTACCCGTAGCACCACCTGGGAAAAAAAGTGTTAGTGGCTCACTGTGTCCAACTCTGCAACCCCATGGACTGCAGTCCACCGAGCTCCTCTGTCCGTGGAATTCTCTAGGCAAGAATACTGCAGTGGGTAGCCATTCCTGTCTCCAGGGGATCTTCCCAAACCAGGGATCGAACCCGGGCTCCCACATCGCAGGCAGATTCTTTACCATCTGAGCTACCAGGGAAGCCCAGGGTGCGGCTTATCAGGCAGTAACTTCCCTTTCTTTCTCCCTACACTGAAGACAAGGTTTAAGGATAGGAGTGGGTGGGAAGAGCCAGGGAAAGAACGGTTCAGAAAAGCAATGCCTTTAGGCCAAAACAAACTTGCACAGAAACACTGGGAGACAGTTTTTCCTATTTGTGAAGTGAGTCATTCAGTTCAGTTCAGTTCAGTCCAGTCGCTCAGTCATGTCCGACTCTTTGAGACCCCATGAATCGCAGCACGCCAGGCCTCCCTGTTCATCACCATCTCCCGGAGTTCACTCAGACTCACACCATCGAGTCCGTGATGCCATCCAGCCATCTCGTCCTCGGTGGTCCCCTTCTCCTCCAGCCTCCAATCCCTCCCAGCATCAGAGTCTTTTCCAATGAGTCAACTCTTCGCATGAGGTGGCTGAAGTACTGGAATTTCAGCTTTAGCATCATTCCTTCCAAAGAAATCCCAGGACTGATCTCCTTCAGAATGGACTGGTTGGATCTTCGTGCAGTCCAAGGGACTCGCAAGAGTCTTTTCCAACACCACAGTTCAAAAGGATCAATTCTTCGGTGCTCAGCCTTCTTCACAGTCTAACTCTCACATCCATACATGACCTGTGGAAAAAACATAGCCTTGACTAGACGGACCTTAGTCGGCAAAGTAATGTCTCTGCTTTTGAATATACTATCTAGGTTGGTCATAACTTTCCTTCCAAGGAGTAAGCGTCTTTTATTTTTTTTTTATTTACTTTTTTATATTTTTTAGTTTTTTATTTTTTAAATTTTAAAATCTTTAATTCTTACATGTGTTCCCAAACATGAACCCCCCTCCCACCTCCCTCCCCATAACATCTCTGTGGGTCATCCCCATGCACCAGCCCCAAGCATGAGTAAGCGTCTTTTAATTTCATGGCTGCAGTCACCATCTGCAGTGATTTTGGAGTCGCCAAAAATAAAGTCTGACACTGTTTCCACTGTTTCCCCATCTATTTCCCATGAAGTGATGGGACCGGATGCCATGATCTTTGTTTTCTGAATGTTGAGCTTTAAGCCAACTTTTTCACTCTCCTCTTTCACTTTCATCAAGACACTTTTTAGTTCCTCTTCACCTTCTGCCATAAGGGTGGTGTCATCTGCATATCTGAGGTGACTGATATTTCCCCCAGCAATCTTGATTCGAGCCTGTGTTTCTTCCAGTCCAGCATTTCTCATGATGTACTCTGCATATAAGTTAAATAAGCAGGGTGACAATAGACAGCCTCGACGTACTCCTTTTCCTATTTGGAACCAGTGAGTTGTTCCATGTCCAGTTCTAACTGTTGCTTCCTGACCTGCATACAGATTTCTCAAGAGGCAGGTCAGGTGGTCTGGTATTCCCATCTCTTTCAGAATTTTCCACAGTTTATTGTGATCCACACAGTCAAAGGCTTTGGCATAATCAATAAAGCAGAAATAGATGTTTTTCTGGAACTCTCTTGCTTTTTCTATGATCCAACAGATGTTGGCAATTTGATCTCTGGTTCCTCTGCCTTTTCTAAAACCAGCTTGAACATCAAGGAGTTCAAGGTTCACGTGTTGCTGAAGCCTGGCTTGGAGAATTTTGAGCATTACTTTACTAGTGTGTGAGATGAGTGAAATTGCGCGGTAGTTTGAGCATTCTTTGGCATTGGCTTTCTTTGGAATTGGAACGAAAACTGACCTTTTCCAGTCCTGTGGCCACTGCTGAGTTTTCCCAAATTGCTGGCATATTGAGAGCAGCACGCTCACAGCATCATCTTTCAGAATTTGAAACAGCTCAACTGGAATTCTATCACTTCCACTAGCTTTGTTCGTAGTGATGCTTTCTAAGGCCAACTTGACTTCACTTTCTAAGATGTCTGGCTCTATATTAGTGATCACATCATCATGATTATCTGGGTGGTGAAGATCTTTTTTGTACAGTTCTTCTGTGTATTCTTGCCACCTCTTCTTAATATCTTCTGCTTCTGTTAGGTTCATACCATTTCTGCCCATCTTTGCATGAAATGTTCCCTTGGTATCTCTAATTTTCTTGAAGAGATCTCTTGTCTTTCCCATTCTGTTTTTTTCCTCTATTTCTTTGCATTGATCACTGAAGAAGGCTTTCTTATCTCTTCTTGTTATACCCTGGAACTCTGCATTCAGATGCTTATATCTTTTCTTTTCTCCTTTGCTTTTCACCTCTCTTCTTTTCACAGCTATTTTAAGGCCTCCCCAGACAGCCATTTTGGTTTTTTGCATTTCTTTTCCATGGCAATGGTCTTGATCCCTGTTTCCTGTACGATGTCACGAACCTCTGTCCATAGTTCATCAGGCACTCTATCTATCAGATCTAGGCCCTTAAATCTATTTCTCACTTCCACTGTATAATCATAAGGGATTTGATTTAGGTCATACTTGAATGGTCTAGTGGTTTTCCCTACTTTCTTCAATGTAAGTCTTAATTTGGTAATAAGGAGTTTGATCTGAGCCACAGTCAGCTCCTGGTCTTGTTTTTGTTGACTGTATAGAGCTTCTCCATCTTTGGCTGCATAGAATATAATCAATCTGATTTCGGTGTTGACCATCTGGTGATGTCCATGTCTAGAGTCTTCTCGTGTGTTGTTGAAAGAGGGTGTTTGCTATGACCATTGCGTTCTCTTGGCAAAACTCTATTAGTCTTTGCCCTGCTTCATTCTGTATTCCAAGGCCAAATTTGCCTGTTACTCCAGGTGTTTCTTGACTTCCTACTTTTGCATTCCAGTCCCCTATAATGAAAAGGACATCTTTTTTGGGTGTTAGTTCTAGAAGGTCTTGTAGGTCTTCATAAAACCGTTCAACTTCAGCTTCTTCAGCGTTACTGGTTGGGGCATAGACTTGGATAACTGTGATATTGAATGGTTTGCCTTGGAGACGAAGAGAGATCATTCTGTCGTTTTTGAGATTGCATCCAAGTACTGCATTTCAGACTCTTTTGTTGACCATGATGGCTATTCCATTTCTTCTGAGGGATTCCTGCCCGCAGTAGTAGATATAATGGTCATCTGAGTTAAATTCACCCATAGTCCATTTTAGTTTGCTGATTCCTAGAAAGTTGACGTTCACCCTTGCCATCTCTTGTTTGACAACTTCCAATTTGCCCTGATTCATGGACCTGACATTCCAGGTTCCTATGCAATATTGCTCTTTACAGCATCGGATCTTGCTTCTTTCACCAGTCACATCCACAACTGGGTATTGTTTTTGCTTTGGCTCCATCCCTTCATTTTTTCTGGAGTTATTTCTCTACTGATCTCCAGTAGCATATTGGGTTGTTAATCATTTTTCTATGATCTAACATCTCTCTGGTTTTCTCTGTGATTTCATTCTTTCTTTCCAAGAGGAGATGGCCAGCAAGTAGGAATGGTTGTTTTGCTGGTCATTTGTCCATGAGATTTCATCAGTAGCACGGTAGCATGAAGAACAGCAGCTGCCAGAGCTGTTCACAATGGGATATTGATCTAGACAAGAGCCTGCACCAGACCCAGACATCACATCATAACTGGGGTAAAAATGAAGTGCACAAGGAATCCTGTATTTTCATTTAGTTTAGGCTTACTCCCTGAACTAACTGTGAAGGCTCCGCTCATCTCTCCCTTGTCTCTGCCCTGCCTGTCCTCTGTGTTCTCTTGAGATGTTTATTATCCTCAGATGTTTATTATTATTGCCTTCTTTCCTGAGGAAAATACAATATGTTCCTCCCATTAACATTATTTCCTCCTTTGCAAATTCACCCAACATGCTGGGTCCCATTTCTTCAAAGTCTTTGTTTTTAACTTGATGGCTATATGCAATTTAGAATAAGTTATTCTAAGATAGCTCATGCATTTTCCTTTCTCACTGGTGCTTTTAAGCATAATGCTTTGTTTTTGATGGTTTGCTCGAAGGACGGGAGTCATGTTCCTGGTTGAATATGAATCTTGACTCTCAGGCAATGAGACACACCAAAAGAGGAGGTACTTTAGGATCTAGAGGCTTCCATTGAATCAGATAGTGAAGCAGCTCTTTCATTTTGAATGCTCTGGCAATGGATCTCAACCAGCAATCCTAGCTGAAGTGGGCTATCAAATGATGAATAATGATGCTTGAGTTGATTTTTTTCCTATGGTTAAAGTCATGCCTGTTGGATTGTAGAGTTAAGCAGGTCATGCACTGCTGCAGAGAATTGAGTATGGCTGGGTGCTAAGAAAAGAAAAGACACATAATATATACCATTGAGCTGGTGCTGAAAGGGGCTGTGTGTTTACCGAAACACATAGAAAAATGACCCTGTGTGCATATGTGAAGGGTGGAGTGAAGGCAGTAAGTGGTTTCACTCAAACAACCTGTTGAAAGCCATTATCCCAGAGTATGATGTACAATACCTTTCTGTACTTCCAGAAACTAGCTTGATGCCTGGCATTAGGAAGGTACTCTTGGCTTTGTAATCTAAGGAGTAAGACTAAGGTTACCTTCTGCTAGTTGCATGCACAGATCCACCTATATGATCTTTTTTTTTTAAACTGCATTCCTTTTTTAAAAAATTAATTTTTGACTGTGCTGGGTCTTTGTTGCTGTGAGGAATTTTCTTTAGTTGTGGAGAGTAGGGGCTACTCTCTAATTGCTGTGCGCAGACTTCTCATTGTGGTGGCTTCTCTTGTTGTCCAGCATGGGCGATATATTTTTTATATATATATATATACGTATATATATACGTATATATACATATATATATATACATACATATATACATACACACTCTTTTCTAGATTCTGTTCCCATATAAATCACTACAGAGTATTGAGTAGAGTTCCCTGTGCTATATAGTAGGTTCTAATTACCTATTTTATATAGTGTTATGCAGCAATCTTGAATGTTTTATAATCCTGCATTTTCTTCAAAAAGCATATGATTAAAAAAACGATTTTTGGTCCAATTGAGCATACTTACTTCTAAGTCTAGGGGTGAAATAGTTACTGATCTGCAAATAATATTAGGTCATTAAGGTCATTGTAGTGAAAGTGTTAGCTGCTCAGTCGTGTCCGACTCTTTGTGAGCCCATTGACTATAGCCCATCAGGCTCCTCTGTTCATGGAATTCTCTAGGCAAGTCTACTGGAGTGGGTAGCTATGCCCTTCTTCAGGGCATCTTCCAGACCTCAGGGATCAAACCCAGTTTTCCTGCATTTCAGGCAGATTCTTTACCATCTGAGCCACCGGAGAAGCCCATTTAGATCATCACACATACATAAGTCAGGAGGTAACATTAATTTAGAAGTACTCCTTTTTTTCCCATCTTTAAATTTGTTGAGACCATTTTATTCAAACTCTCCAGATGCATTTTTGATATTAGTGTCTTTGGCATTGTTCCTTCTTCTCCTACTCTTATGCCTTCTGATGACTCACATTGTTCAAAGGAAGCTTAGGCTGTTGGACCAGAGACATTTCGCAGTCAGCAGTGTAACACTACATTATGTAGAATCCCTTTGTCACCAATCAGCATCATGCTAGTTCTGGAATCCATTAATTCTTTATTTCAAGACTCCTTGTGGTGGTTTAGAAAGCACTGCTGTTAGTGCTGGAGACATCAAGTGAGCATATTTTTTCTTGGTCTTCCTCATCAGTCATAGAATCTAACCAGAAGTTTTCTTGTTGGATTCACTTTGGGGCTCTATTCTGTCTGGAGAATTAGGAGGAGGGGTTGGGAGCTGGTGTAGGAAGATTAGACAGGGAAGCAAACTTGGGGGGGGCACAGCCCAGCCTTGGGCTGGGTTGTTTAGACTTTGGGGCACAGAGCTAGAAGACGTGGTGGAGATGAAGGAATTCAACGCTCTCACAATTTAGAAAAGGAACACACTTGGGGAGGCTTGCGTCCCAGAATTCGGTTCTTTTTAAAAATTTTTCTTCAAAGCTCATACTCTTAACATGGTTCTCTGTCCTCCAGAGGAATCTGTGTGATTCTTAGTCTTGCTTGTTATTAACTATGAACCCTTAGGCTAGAGACTTAGCTTCTGTGAACCCGAGCTTTGTTTTCTTCAAAATGGGGTGATAATCCCCATGGTGATTTTGTGAGCAGAGATGAAATTAGTATATGGAAAGTGCTCATCACTATTTCTGACACAGCTCAACAGACAGTAGCTCCTCCTCCTCCTCCCACTAGAGTTATTATTTTTAGGTCTTTTTCTAGGTATAAGATGCGCTCCTGCTCCCCTTTTCTAATCCCTTCCCACTAGGGAATTCCTTGGTTATCCAGTGGTTAGGACTCTAGGCTTCCACTGCAGGGTTGAACCCTGATTGAGGAACTAAGATCCCGATGCCATGTGTTGTGGCCAAAAAATAAAAAGATAAAAAAGAAGCAATTTCTTCCTACATGGATCTACTATACTTTGATACTAAACATATAATGAAAAATTTTAAAAAAGCAATTCATTTACAGTGTTAAATGAATTTATTTTCTATTATTCACAACAGCTCACTTTCCTTTACTAGAACTCTTGTTGATTCTTTATGACTGAGATCAAGTGATATCTTTTTTAGGAAGCTGCCCTATTCATGCCAAACTGAGGTAGTGATGCTCTGAATGGTAAGAACATGGTGAGATGGTGTGTTCGTGTGTGTGTGTGTGTGTGTGTGTGTGTGTGAATTCAAACGCAGAACATAGCAAAAAATATCATCCAAGTACTGACAAATACTTGACAGTTTGACTTGAAACAGAAGGAAAGGGGGCATTTTCTTTCCTGCAGTGCAGTAGCAGGACATCTCAAAGCCCACTCTTTAATCTTCCTTGTTTGAGCAAGTGAGCCCAACTCCTGACAGAAGCACTAAGTTATAGATATTGGTAAAAGCTGATCGTTGGAGCTCCAATCAGCAGTGTCTTACTGCTCTCACTCATGACGTGCAATTGATAGAGATGCTGGCAGAGGCCCAGAGACATCAGCGTGACATTATCCAAAAATATGGCAACTATTATTTTCTTGTCCTAGCTGAAAAGCATAATTTAAAAATGCCTTTTTCTTTTCCTTTGAATTGCTCTGCCTGGAAAAATCGATAGTGCGCTTCCATGAGGCTGGGTTCTCAGAGGCCACTCTCTGAAGTCTGTGTGTCTCCACCCAAAGGTTAAGTGCCAGTGGCTGGAGCAGCAGTTTAAAGGAGGGACGTGAGAGACTGGCTGGTGGCTTCCTTTCTTGCCATGCCCTCCATCCTCCTCATTCTGAGCTGGGAGAGTCCTTTTCTTCTTGACTCCTGCCAGACTTCAGTGATGAATGTTCAAACTTTCTAGTGTGAGGTCTGTGCCTGCTTTTGAAGATCAGCTTAACTAACATTTGCTGTGCACGTGTTTGCTTAGTCGCTCAGTCATATCCGACTCTTTGTGACCAAAGTGACTGTGGCCCACCAGGTTTCTCTGTCCATGGGATTCTCCAAGTGAGAATACTGGAGTGGGTTGCCATTTCCTCCTCCAGAGGATCTTCCTGACTCAGGGATTGAACCCATATCTCCTGCATTGGCAGGTGGATTCTTTACCACTGAGCCATCTGGGAAGCCCTGAGCACTTACTATGTGCAAAGGATTGTGATAATTTCTGTAGACTCTGCCTTAGAACAAAATTATAGTCTAGTAGGGTGAGAAAAGTGCATGCATAAGGTATGAGGAGGTGAAATAGGAACAAGGAGGTTTCTTTCATTCTTTTTTTTTTTGGCTTATCCTGGTATGTATATATGCAAGCATGTACGTACATCTGTATTTACATTGGATAAACATGATATTTGTACCAATAAATTTAAGATGTACATTGTGTTCCTTGGATACATTTATATATGGTGATACAGTTGCCATTGTAATGATATTTATCACATTACATACTTCTAATACAATATTACTGTCTGTGTTCAGTGAACTGTATAAGGAGGTTTCTCACTGTGAACTGATGCTGAACAGAATCAGATGTAAAGGTCCAGATGGAAACCGTGACGTGATGGTGCTGGGCTTAATCTTCTCTGCCCTGTTGGTGACTGCTCTCTGCGATCCCAGGAGTAACAGTACATTATTGCCAGTTGGGAAGTGAAATGTGTACAGGCTCCATCTCAGGCTATGCCATGACCCTCGCGCTTCCTGAGTGATCTGGCCTCTCCTGACTGCAGCCTCAGCTTATGTTGGCCTCCACGACTATAGACACAGTTCAAAATGCTGAGCTCTTCCTGCCTCAAGTCCCAGTGTGTCTGCCTCTAACTCCCTCCCTTTCTGTTTTCAGTTTACACACCACATCTGCATGGAGGCTTTTCTGCAATACTCTACCGAAGAACTCTCCCAGTTGTTCTTTCTCCCACTACCCTGTTCTATTTCCTTTTTAGCATTTAACCTGTAACTATCTTGCTTCTTTATTGCTTTGCATGTTCTGCCCTCACTGTTATGAAAATGCAAGTCCCTGCTGTGTGGAGCTGGGCACTAATTCCAGGAGGAGTCCGGGGCTGGGACTGAGTGGGTTGCACAGCCACCCTTTGACCGCCGTGTCTAGCTGCCCTGTGGCTTTGCTTTCACTCTTCTTCCTCTGACATCTTTTCTTGATAGTCCTAACACTTGTCCCATTGACATCTTAATGTAAAAGAAGCTGTTTTCAGAGCATGTGCTCAGGATTGTCTTCTTGTTTCCTTCCTTAGCTTAGAATCTTAGCAGGGGTGTTTTTTTCATTTGTTTTTGCCTCAATGGCTAGCACATTGCCCGACGCATGACAGGTACTCAATAAACGTCACTTGAATTGTCTGCCACATACTGGCTGTGTGACTTTAGCATGTTATATGACTTCTTCAAGCAATCAATTTATCCACCCTATAGAGGCTTCTTGGGGAGCTCAAATGGTAAAGAATCTGCCTGCAGTGCAGGAGACCTGGGTTTGATCCCTGGGTCAGGAAGATCCCCCAGAGAAGGAAATGGCAACCCACTTCAGTATTCTTGCCTGGAGAATCCCCGTTGACAGAGGAGCCTGATAGGCTACAGTTCATGGGGTTGCAAAGAGTTGGACATGACTGAGTGACTAACACTTTCACTTTCTTTCATGGAAAGGAAAGGGGGAAATAATGGTGCCTCAATTACCCAGAGAAGGCAGAAAGATAAAGAATGCAAAGTGCTTAACATACCATGGATGGCGGAATGGAAATGTCACAAGTGAAAGGGGACCCTGTGAACCTCTGTCTCTCTTTTGGGGAAGTAACCTCAGATGCTCTGCCCCTGAGGCACAGTCAGCATTCAGGGAGTCCAGAGTTTGTGCCTGATGCATCTGTCAGCGCTCAAGAGCTCTCTTCACTTTCAGCTAATGTATCCTTGATGAGGCCAGAGTGTAGAGTAACCCAGTAATTGCCTGGTCTGAGTTTGTCCTTCTCTTAAATTTGAAGGCTTTCCTTTTCTACACTGATTCCCTATTTTAACAAAATTCACAACTGGATCCATTTTAAGGGAAAGGATAGCATATGTGTCAGAATCCTCCAGCTAACACCAAATCCTTGCTTGTGATAGCTTACCATTAACAATGTTGGATTTTTGATCTCTGAAGAAGACTTAGCTTCGGGATCAGGGACCAGGATTGATCACTCCAGAGCTTTTGTATAGCAGAATTTTATTAAAGTATAAAAAGGGATAGGGAAATCTTCTGACATAGATATCAGAAAAGGGACAGAGAGTGTCCCCCTCGCTAGTCTTAGCAAGGGAGCTATATACTTCTTCAATTGGTTACTACAGTAAATCAAAAGAATGTCTCAAGGTTGTAAAAATCTTACCAGACCTACTCCCACAATTTACATCTTAAGATAGGAGGATTAGTCAGAAGGTTTTCAAGAAGGAGAAACTGTTCTCAAGTAGGACACATTGTTGTTATATAATCCTTAGTACAGAGTTTAAGCTGAGTTGTTTTGTTATGTAATCATCAGCTTTGGGTTTAAAGAAAACAAAAATGTTTTATATGACTAAAACTAAGGAATGTAGAAAAAAATTTGTCCTTTTCTCCTCCTTGAGAACTCCAGACCCCTATCTCCTTTTTGAGAGCCCCAGATCCTTCTCTCCTCCTTGGGGACCCCAGACTTCTTATCAACCTACCTAGGAATTAACTCTCTCACTTGCATGCTGGAACCTCAGTAGGATAGACAACTATAATTGTTGTGTATTAGACATCTTTCCTTAAAGCAATAACCTCTGAATAGCTAGAGGAATGATAAATAATCTCATTTCTACAAGTTATGATTAAATTGGTATTTGTTGAATAATGACCATGGGCCACGGACTGAAGTTGAAGCTGAAATTACAATACTTTGGCCACCTGATGCAAAGAACTGACTCATCAGAAAAGACCATGATGTTGGTGAAGGCAGGAGAAGAGGGTGATAGAGAATGAGATGTTTGGATGGCGTCACTGACTCAATGGACATGAGTTTGCATAAACTCCAGGAATTGGTGATGGACAGGGAATCCTGGTGTGCTGCAGTCCATGAGGTCACAAAGAGTTGGACACGACTGAGCCACTGAACTGGACTGAATGACCATGGGCCAGGCACTGTATTAGGTACTTTTGTCTATTTGTTCTAATTAATCCTCTAAATAAACCTGTGAGGTAGTTGAGGTAGTACTCTTATCCCCATATTATATACAAGGAGACTAAGAACAGAGAATTTGTGTTGTTTTCCTGGGATGTTAACTCATTTGTTTAACAAATGAGTTAAAGCCAAGACAGGGTAGACTTAAAGCTCTGTACTTTTTCCGGGGAAAACCTTCTATGCTAACGTAAATAATAAGTTTCTTTCTGTTCTGTTTCTTTCTATTGTTACATCATGTGGTTGTATGAAATGGATGAATGAATTTTAACCAAATTCAACGAATATGTTTGGGTCTACGAAGATGTAAACCCAGGCTATCTGACATGCTCAAAATTCATCTTAGAGGCATTCTGCTTCTGATAATGCCAGATTATGCTACTTATGACTAAAACTCTGGATGAGGACAATTTAAAAAGCTGGATAGTATATTTAAAAATTCTAGCTGAAGGCATCTGGAGAAGGCAATGGCACCCCACTCCAGTACTCTTGCCTGGAAAATCCCATGGACAGAGGAGCCTGATAGGCTGCAGTCCATGGGGTCGCTAAGAGTCGGATAGGACTGAGAGACTTTACTTTCACTTTTCACTTTTATGCATTGGAGAAGGAAATGGCAACCCACTCCAGTGTTCTTGCCTGGAGAATCCCAGGGACAGGGGAGCCTGGTGGGCTGCCGTCTATGGGGTTGCACACGACTGAGTCGGACATGACTGAAGTGACATAGCAGCAGCCGCAGCAGCTGAAGGCATCAGAGAGCTACCAAGAAAGTAAAGGTTTGAAGGACCAAGTGCTAAGAGAGAAGAGAATCTCTTAGTGGTGATCACGGCATTCAGTGCTGCTTCTCTCCTTGGGGGTGATTGTTGATTTCAAAAGCAGTGGATGAAAAGTCCAGTTGAATGTTGTGTTTGGAATACTAATCAGGATGAGGGATGAAAACGAGTTCAGATCTTGCTATAGAAGAAAGTCCCTGGTAAAATCATAAGGTTTCAGTGAGGATCTTAGGAATAAGTGAATTGGAAATCAATCAGCTCTCACGATAACTCAAGTCCAACTTTGAAGTATCTCACTTTGTGATTCAGTTCAGTTCAGTTCACTCAGTGGTATCTGACTCTTTGTGACACCATGAATCACAGCACACCAGGCCTCCCTGTCCATCACCAACTCCCAGAGTTCACTCAGACTCACGTCCATTGAGTCCATGATGCCATCCAGCCATCTCATCCTCTGTCCTCCCCTTCTCCTCCTGCCCCCAATCCCTCCCAGCATCAGGGTCTTTTCCAATGAGTCAACTCTTCACATGAGGTGGCCAAAGTACTGGACTTTCAGCTTTAGTGTCATTCCTTCCAAAGAAATCCCAGGGCTGATCTCCTTCAGAATGGACTGGTTGGATCTCCTTGCAGTCCAAGGGACTCTCAAGAGTCTTCTCCAATACCACAGTTGAAAAGCATCACGTCTTCGTGAGTAGATCAGTATTATTTGGAACACCATTAGGAAGACAATCATCATTCAGTCTCAGATATCTCTGTTATCTATATACATCTATATATAAAAGGTTCAATAAAAATTTCAGTAGTAGAAGTGAGATGTGACCAAAACAACAGTAAGCAAACAAGTAAGAGATAAAAACAGATAATGTAAACCATTCCCTAGGAGATCTAAATGTTACAGCAATATTACAATTAATATGTTCAAGGAAGTAGGACAAGATGGAAAATCTTGAAAACTATTACAAAAGAGAATCTAATAGCAAATTTGTAACCAAAAGATACAATAATTGAAATGAAGAATTAAAGGTTAAACTGCAGGTTAGATACTGCTGATGAGAGAATTTGTGAACTGGAGGATAAGAGAAAGACAATATCCAGACTTAACCATGAAGAAAGAAAAAGATGGAAAATACACAAAGAGTGTAGGAGACAAATGAAATGTGGTAAAATATATTAAAAAAATGTAATGGGCAGACCAGAAAAAAAGCAAAGGGTATTGCAGAAGTAGTATTTGAAGATACAGTGATCAATCAAGTATTTTTCTAAATTGCCCAAAATTCTGAAGTTATTGATTCAAGTAATTGATGGATAGTTATAATAAACTCTAGGCAGGAGTATGGAAAGAAGATTGTACCCAGAATCATCATAATAAATTAAAGTGAGCCAAGGACAAAGAGAAAATATTAAAAGCAGAAAGAAAAGATTGCCTTCAAAAAATCAACAATAAAATTGACAACTGACTCTTGAGTGAAAACAATGGACAGTCTCAGTTGTAGTCATCTTCCCTTACTGAAGACAATCATTATCTTGAAGAATTTTCATGACTACAAAAAATCTTTTACCATATATGCATGAAAGTGAAAGAAAGTGAAAGTGAAGTCGCTCAGTCATGTCCGACTCTTTGCGACCCCATGGACTGTAGCCTACCAGGCTCCTCTGTCCGTGGGATTTTCCAGGCAATAGTCCTGGAGTGGATTGCCATTTTCTTCTCCAGGGGATCTTCCCAATCCAGGGATCGAACCCAGTCTCCCGCACTGTAGACAGACGCTTTACAGTCTGAGCCACCAGGGAAGTCATGTCATATATGCAAGGGTCTACTACAAATATAGTATTGTTTGAATACTTACAAACTTTATTTAGTGTTTAACTCTTTAAATGATATTTCAGGACATCTTTTAAAGCCCCAGTATTATATTTTAGGATGCATTCGTGTTGATACATGAAGTACTAGCTCATTCTTGAACACATCATCTTATACAAGAGTCTCAGGATACACCTGTAAGTGGACTTCCTGAACTAACACGTATACACATCTTCTTTACCACAACATTAAAAAAAAATGTATACACATTTTAAACTTCACTAATTTCACCCAATTACATACCAAAGTAGGTAGTGAAACAATTTCTAGTTCCCCTTGTAGTATATGAAAGTCCCCATTTCTCTACATTAGAACCAATATTTGGTATTGTCAAACTTATTCCTTTGCTAGATATATGTTTTGCCAATATCTTCTCCCAGATTGTGGCCTACATTTTAACTTACTTATGGTGTCTTTTTGTTGAGAAAAACTATTGTATTTTAGAAAGTCTAATTTATCTTTTCCCTATGGCTTGTGCTTTATATGCATTGCTTAAGCAAACCTTTCCTAACTCAGTATGATAAATATATTATTCTATATTCTCTCAAGTTTCAGAATTTTGTCTTTGTATATAGGGCTCTAACGCAGGAGGTACTGGCACAAAATAATATAAAATCTTAATTTATTTTGCAATATTGATATCCACTATATTGAATAAGTCATCTTTCTTTCTTGAATAGTAATGCTATGTATCATGTCACCATCTATCTATCATCAATAAATTTTCTATTTAAGTATTCCTGGATTCTAGTCTATTGATTGTTTTCCATGTGCCAGTATCCCACTGTCTTAATTACTGTAACTTTGTTGTCTAGGGGATGAATCCTTTAACTTGCTCTTGAAAGTTGTCTTGGATATTCCTGGCTTTGCCTTTTCCAAGTGAATTTTTTGATTCCTCTTGAAATATACAGTTCTCTTTGTTTTTTGATTTCTGTTTTTTGATAGATACTGATTCCAAGAAATATTTGCACACTATTAAAAAATGTGAGTGCAATGGTAAATGCCAATAAGCACAGACCTTAAGGTTGGATACAATAAAAGTTGGTGGAGACTGTGGAAAATTGGAGAGCACATGCCCTGTCCAAAGGGGGCAGATTCTCTTTAGCTTCAGCTGACTTTTGTCACCTGGGGCTATAGACTCAGTACCAAAAAGAAAGGAAATTCAAGAGAATCTGAAAAGCTGACTTTTTTCTTGCAATATAGAATTTTCAATTTATTAAATATTGGTTTGATTTTTTATAAGCTGTTGTATGAGCTGAAGAAAACATCTCTGAGCGCAAATCTCAGTCACTTTCCCGACATCAGATTTGAATAGTTTTCGGATCACTTTAAGCAGGAAAAAGGAATATAGAAGACTAAAATTTGAGGTGAGGAATCTTGGAACCATGATGAGGCATTAGGTACTATATTTGTAACCTCAGTGGATTGAGGGTATGGTCCCCATGATCCCAAAACAGTTATTACAATGATGAATCTATTGGCTCTGAATGCTTGAGACAGTTCTCAAGGAGACTGGCATGAGGGATTTTAACAAGATGCAGAAGCAATGTATTCTACCAATGCTCATAGATTATAGCCCACTCCAACTTTGCACTTCTCTCTCTGGTTTTTAAGATGGACTTGGTTTTCTTAAAAACTGATTTTGTAGTAATTAACTCACTCTTTTCCATATCCCTACCATATTCCATGTACAATGTTTATATTTCTAAGATTGTGCCCTAGCAGTGTAATATGACACAAAGTTCTCTTCTTAGAATTTTATGTAGGAGACAGTAGTTTTCCTTCTAACAGGTACAGTTTCAAACCTGTTATGTAGAGACCTTTGTAAGTAGTCTTTCAAAGCCAGAGTTACATGTTTTCAGAAAGACCAATCTATTTCTTAATCATTTTGTTGTTCATTTGATGATTGATTCTCTTGAAGGATATAGATTCTTAGGACTAAAGCACTACTTAATCCAGTTCTAAACCATTATCTAATATATAACATATTACCTTAACCTGGCTTAAACTGGCTTCAACTCTGCCTGGCGTGCACTCATGTGCCAAGAATTAACAGGTATTGAAAAATGGCTACATTTGTTTTCATCACAGAAAACAAAACAAAACAAAACTGAAATAAGACAACCGATGAAGGCTTTTCTCTTCTCTGATTCCTAGAAGAGGATTCTAAAAAGGATTTATGCATTTACAAGCTTTATTTATATGTTCATTCATTCATTCACAGACCCCCATCTTCTTTCAGACAAGCTGAAAGAAAATGCATAAAAGGAATAAAAGGAACACACTGCATTGACTCAAGTCAATGGTATCTCCATTCAATCACTAAATACTTAATTCAAGGCTCTGGGAATAAGTGACATTCCAGACAAGTATAATTCATGCTCTCCTAGAGTTTACATTATAGGTCAAGGGTAGGGGACTGGAAGCTGCTTTGAATATGCATGGTAGTGTGTACATAAAGCACAAGTGTTGGACTATTGCCTAGAGCCCATTTAGTGGTGAACACAGCATGGAACATCTTGAGTCAGGTATCTCGTAGGTTTTCTAATAATATTGCTGTAGTCTCCTGCTCATCTAGTAGCAGCTGTAATAATACTAATAGTAAGAATAATGCTATTACCAGTGCTGTCACATCTGTACCAGGAAAGTAATGTTGAGACTTTGAAAGAATCACTTTTCTGCTCCTTATCTGTTCCAAGAGGCCACTGGAACAGATGACGTCTGTGGTTCCTTCCACTCTTTTTTCAGAAAGGAAGAGCAATAAATCCTCTGAAGTTCTATGTGCCATCACATTCTTATATTGGGTTTCCTTCTAATTGGTTATTCATTATTCATTTCATCTTCATCAAGTTTTCTTCTAACAAGTAAGTGTGTGAATCAGTTCTGAGAAGTACTTTCTCTGGCAGAAAGACATCCCAGTTCTGGACAGGTCCTTGAGACTTTGCCAAAGAGCTAACACAGTACTGGAAATGTATAGACACAATGCAAGTAGAAATGAGGAAGTTAGGTTTCAGAGTCTGAGAGGCTTGGGTGTGAGTCCTAGTTCCACCATTTGTCAAGTGTGAGTCACTGGACAAATAGCTTGACCTTTTTGAGATTTCGTTTGCATATTTGTAAGATGCTGGCAATGGTAGGATCTACTACATTGGGTTTTTATAAGGTTTATATGGAATCATAAATGTAAAATGTCTGTTTTGTAGTTCCCAATAAGTGTTGCTATTACTATCATTGTTTCAGTGTATCTGAAGACCTTCAGTGTGTCCAAAAACTGAATATCTTTTCATGATCACTTTCTGATCTGAATCAAATGTGAAATAATTCAACCTGGAAGAGTCTTTGGATCTAAACTTCAGATTTAGTGACCTTTGTTCCAACCCCATAAATAATGGAGACTTTTTTTTCCTGCTTAATTATCTCCTACTTTGAGCGGTTCACTTCCTCCTTCCATTAATGGAATAGTTTGGATGAGAATATAGTATTTAAAAATAGTGGAAATAACTTGAAAAGGGAAAACAAATGATTATCTCGTCTCCAAAGGAATTATTCACATTAAAAAATATAGTAATTCAATAATATTTCTCCAAAGGCTATAGCTTGATCATGAGGTTAATTCTTGAAGGATATACATCTTCAAAGTTTGGAATCTTTGCCCTCAAAAGAACTCCTGGGCAATTTTCTCTTGAAGCTGTGAAACTCTAAATGCATATTTCTGTTCCCTTTAGATATGACTACCTCTGCTGGTGGATAGAAACAGCTGTCTAATGGCTGTCTAGCAACATTGCTCAGTGGCTGAGGACAGGCTAGGCGATGGTTTCACCCAGTGGAACAGCCAAGGGCAATTAGAAAAACAATATAATTACACAAGTTGGAAATAGGTCAGGATCTGGGACAAACACCCAGATGCTTGGGAAAGTAGCTTTGGGATTCGAATGCCCCTGGAGTGAAAAAGTTATTTGTTGGTGTGCCTCGGGGCTCTCTTTGTTTTGCTCTGAGTACTTATGCAGAAAGAGAGCTATTCTGATAGTGGTCTTTAGGTGCTGAGGTTGGGTGATGCTGGTTGTTGGTGTAAGTTATGAACAGAGATAGATGATATTGGAAGCACTGTATAAAAGTGATCATCAGTGTAAGCTATGGAGTTAGACCTGGGTTTGATTTCTGCTTTTCTACTTCTTAGCTGGGTACGTTAGGCAATATTAACTACTCAGTGTCAGTGTTTTTCATTTCTACATTGAGTATAATAACACTTGCATAGGGTTGAATGGCTTTAATAAGATAATGAATATAAAGTATTTGGTGCAGTGCCGGATACGTGGAAAAATAGCAGAATGTGATAAAAATGCTAAGCCCGCTCCTTAACTGCTGTCGTGTGTCCTGATATGGCTCTCCTTCCCAGTCCTCGAAATTCCCTTGCAAAGAGTACACACTCATGGTTTAGTTGCCACATGTGGAGGGCAGGGTGTTTGTTTTACCTCTTGTCTGTGGATTTAGATATGTGTAAGCTGGATGCTGGATTTTTGATCAGGTAGAAACTAATGTTGCCCGTTTAATGGGTATCACTGATGGACATATGTGTGGATGGAGCAAATCTCCCCCTAACAGATAATTGATGGCATAAGGCCTGCAAGCTGGAGTAGATATAACCCTGACTCCAGAAAAAGTTTTGTGAAACTTTGTAGGCCTGGTTTGTCACAAGCACAATAAGACTCCATGGAAAAAGTAATACCAGGCTTCACTATGGAGGCTTATGCTTTTGAGATGATGTGAATTTTTAGTCATATGGTACATTGAGAGTGAAAATACAGTATTAGTGGAAAAAGGTCAGGTATTGGGCCCAGAAGGGCTTCCCAGGTGGCATTAGTGGTAAAGAACCCACCTGGCAGTATAGGAGGTACAAGAGATGCTGGTTTGATCACTGCATCAGGAAGATCCCCTCATGCCTGGAAAATTCCATGGACAGAGGAGCCTGATGGGCTATAGTCCATGGTGTCGCAAAGAGTCAGACATGGCTGAAGTGACTTAGCATAGGGCTCAAATAGATGTGAGTTCAGATCTTGGATCTGCCATTTACTATGTAATCTCTGCCAGTTTATGTGAATTCATTTTCAGTTTCTTCATCTGTAAGGTAGGAATATTAACCTACCATGCAAGTTTGAGTAGATTACAGGAATGAATATAAAACACTTCTTGGTGTATGGTATGCAGTTAATATCTAGTAGATATTATATTATTATTATTATACCCTTTGTGTGGTGCTTAGTCACTCAGTTGTGTCTGACTCTTTGTGACCCCATGGACTGTAACCCCCAGGCTCTTCTGTCCATGGGGATTCTCCAGGCAAGAACACTGGAGTGGGTTGCCATTTCTTCCCCCAGGGGATCTTCCCAAACCAGGGATCAAACCCAGGTCTCCCATATTGCAGGTGGATTCTTTACCAACTGAGCCACTAGGGAAGTCACCATTATACCCTTTAATTCTTTAAAAAAAATTTTACTGGTGTATAGTTGCTTTACAATGTTATGTTAATTGCTGCTGTACAGCAAAGTGAAACAGCTATGTATATATGTATCCCTTCATTTTTGGATTTCCTTCCCATTTATATACCCTTTAATTCTAAAACCGCATTAAACCACATAGTTATCTTACATAAAGGGACTATGTATTACATAATATTATAAATATTTATTGAGAACCATTTGTGGCTCTGTGATGACTAAAACATTGTTGCTATCCTTGAGGAATTTGTATTTCAGTTGAAAAGAGACAGACACACAAACACCCAAGACGAAAACTCCAAAGTGCTAAGCAGAAGGCAAAAGGAGGAACCAGAATCTAATCCTTGTGTTGAAAACCAAGTAAGTTTATGGAGGAAATGTCTTGATAGTATGATTCTGGTGAGAGGGACAGTGTGAACAAAGGCTCAGAGGTAGGACTGTGTGGGGTGTGTGGGGAGTGTAACAGATGGTTTACTCTGCAGGGACACTGTAGAAGAGGTTGGGAAACTGGCTTGAGGTTTGATCCTGAAGGGCTTTGAATATGCAAGTACAAGTTTTGCAAAAATATCTTTGAAAAGAATGACTTCATTCACTTGTTCCTTTCTTTATTCAGCACCATTAAAAAACACACACACACAAAACACCTACTCTCTGGCAGATACTATTATGAAGGTAAAGCTGTGAACTGGATAAAGGCAACTTCACTTGTGTGTGTGTGTGTGTGTGTGTGTGTGTGAGAGAGAGAGAGCCAGGAATAAGCGATTCCATTAGGGTGTGCTGAGTGCTTCCATAGCCAGGGAGGAGGCACAGCGTGTTTCAAGTTTGTCCTAGCTCACGATTAAGGGATCAGGGGGCGCTTTTCAGGGGAAAACACTCTAAGCTGAGATCCAAGGGAATAAATCAGAGTTAATAAGGTGAAGGAGGTAGAGGAAGGACATTCTGAGCAGAAGAAATGGCATCTTTTATAATGTAGAGGTGAGACAGATCGTAAGTGGGTCTCATGAACTTCATATTAGTTCAAAATTGGTGCGAGATGGTAGAGTTTGCAGGGATGTAGGAATCCTAGAATCTTTGCAAATCATGCTGAAAAATCTGGATTTTATTTAGGGGCCCCAGAATAATTTTGAGCAATGTTTGCCTTGTGTGTGCAGAGGCAGAGTGTGCACTTGACCTGAGGACAGTATGTATTTTAGAAAGATAACTCTTAGCTGACTGAAGAATAGGAATTGGATGAAGGAAGACTGGAAGTGAGAAGACTGACTTTGAGGTTCTTGAAGCCACCCAGGCAAATGTCTGTGTTTACCTCTCCCCAAATTCAGCAGAATATGAGAGAAAGGAAGGCAACCCATTTCCCTGAATCCATATCCTCACTCTGCTGACGCACATAATGTAGTTGATTGCATGGGGTGGGGGAGTTTCATGATTTTTATAATATTAGGCAGTATTTCTAGCAGTTGTTGAGAGGAACTGAGCCATCTGTGCTCTGCCAGGAAAGGCATCCTATCTTCTGCTATGGGGACATTGGGAAGGTGGCCTTTGCATACTAGGGCAATGTTTCCTGGCAATCAGAAACCATCTCACAGAAGTATTCTAGAAGTGGTTGCATCACTCTCTAAGAGACCCCCATTTGTCTACAAGAGCGACAAGCAGGAAGAAACAGTGCCCACTTACTCTAATGACACCCCAAACCAGCAGCATCTACTCTAGAGAGATACAAGTAGGGTGGCTGATTTGACAGTGATTTGAGTGCCCTTGTGAACCTTTTTTCTCCTAGGAAATCAGAATAGCAAACATAGTACTAAAGTATGCTGATGCAAAGCTTTCCAAATCAGAGCTTGTCTGATCCGCTTGTCAGATGGATCAGTCTCATCGAGTTGTGAGAGATGATCAGAGCTGCTTTTCTTGATCTGGTGAATGTGTAGTTTATCTTCTCTGTTGCTGGCTGTTTGCTTCTGCTATGGCTGAAGAGAGAGTGAGAGGAAAATATGAATCATGGTTTGCTATTCATGCTAAGACTGACTCAGATATAAGACCTGGGAGCAGGCAGGAGGCACATTGGATCTGGAAATTGGTTACTAGCTTGTATGTGACTTGATTCTAGAACCCGTCTCATTACTATGTTAAGTCTTTCTTATTGCTGCAGAACAAATGACCACACACTTATTCACTTAAAAGAACACAAATTTGGGGAATTCCCTGGCGGTCCAGTGGTTAGTACTATGTACTTTCATTGCCGAGTATGCGGGTTCTATCCCTGGTCAGGGAACTAAGATCCTGCAAGCCTTGTGGCATAGCCAAAAAAAAGATAAAGAACATAAACATATTATCTCAAAGTATCTGTGGGTTAGGAATTCAGCATGCTTTAACTGTTTCTCTGCTCAGGATTTCACAGTGCTGAAAGCAAGGTCTTGTTCGGCTGTGTTCTCATCTGGAGGATCGACTAGGGAAAAACTTGATTGCAAACTCCTTCAATCAAGGAGGTTGTTGACAGAGTTAATTTTCTTGCAGATACAGGGCTGAGGCCTCTGTTTTCTTAATGGCTGCCAAGTGCGGGTTGATCTCAGCTTCTAGAGGCCACCCATCATACTATGCAACATGGCCCTCCTTCTGCACCATGAGTTGGCCACACATGACCAGGAGCTGAATGTCTGTCTTTGAATTTTTCAGTCTTTTTTTATGGGCTCACCTGATTAGGTCAGGCCCACCCAGGATAATCTCCCTTTTGCTTAACGTAAAGTCAACTGATTAGGGATCTTAACTCTATCTGAAAAATATCTTCTGCTATATAACATAACATAACATAACCATGGATCAATATCCTATCATATTCACAAGGTGGACTTGCATTCAAGGGGAGGGGATTGTTCAGGATGTGTATACCAGGAAGTGGGAATCTTGGGGTTATCTTAGCATTTTGCCACAACTACCTACCAGCTTTTATTCATAGGCAGCCCCCCAAAACCTATGGAGATTATTTTCTACTTTGCAAACAGGTGTATTCTCAGTCTATTCCTGATCAGGTTGACTCTCAGATGATATGATATTTGTGGTTGGTAAATTAAGTGCTGTGTGTACATGAAAGATGGTAACCTTGGAGCCAAGGAGGCTTCTGGATGTGAGTTCTTTTCTAGAGGTCACCATTTAAAAGTAATAACATGTTTTAAAAATTGTTTAAGTTTTAAAAATTATCACTGTTTTATTGTCATATGTTTAAAAGGTTTATAATTTTTTATTAATAAGGTCAAGGGGCACAATTTTAAGGTTTATTTGTCTTTGATAGATATTGCAAAATTAGATTTTAAGAAGGGTGTCGGTGGTGACCATTTTGAACTGTTCACAGTTTACCTTGTGTAAGAGAAAGTTTCAAGGGTCTGGGACTGTGTTTACTCAAGGGTGAGAGAGAGTGGCCTCTCTGAATGGGATGAGGCAGGACATGGGATTTGACTTCTACCATTAAACAATTCTTCAAAGACCTAATATCTCAATTCTTGCTTTGTTAAGTGTTTGTTTTGTTTTTTAGTTGCTAAGTCATGTCTGACCCTTTGCAGTGGCTTCTAGTTTCTTTTACTTTGGCATTCCCCTTATTATTGATTAAATGTTACTTTAAAACAGTACAATGAGTTAATTAGCTCTGAACACATCTAGGGACAAGAGTGGCTTTTCAGAGTGACTTTCTTGTTTGCAGCCATGGTCACTGTGGAGTCAAGGGCATGGTTTTCTGTTTGTTTTTTTTTTTTTTAAATTTATAGTTGATAGATAATAATATGTAAGTTATAGGTGTACAATGTAGTGATTAAAATTTTAAAAGTTGTATTCCATTTATAGTTATAAAACATTGGTTTTATTCCCTGTGTTGCACAGTATATCCTTGCAGTTTATTTTATACCAAGAATTCTTTGGAAAAATGGAGTAGCCATCATAATAATGGAGGAGCCAACAAAAGAGTCTGAAATGCAGTACTTGGGTGCAATCTCAAAAATGACAGAATGATCTCTGTTCATTTCCAAGGCAAACCATTCAATATCACAGTAATCCACGTCTACGCCCCAACCAATAATGCTGAAGAAGCTGAAGTTGAATGATTCTTTGAAGACCTACAACACCTTTGAGAACTAACACCCCCAAAAGATGTCCTTTTCATTATAGGGGACTGGAATGTGAAAGTAGGGAGTCAAGAAATACCTGGAGTAATGGGGAACTTTGGCCTTGGAGTACAGAATGAAGTGGGGCAAAGGCTAACAGAGTTTTGCCAAGAGAATGCACTGGACATGCAAACACCCTCTTCCAACAGCACAAGAGAAGACTTGTGTTGGACATGGACATGGACATACACATGGACATCACCAGATGGTCAATGCCAAAATCAGATTAATTATATTCTTTGCAGCTAAAGATGGAGAAGCTCTATATAGTCAGCAAAAACAAGACCAGGATCTGACTGTGGCTCAGATCATGAACTCCTTAATGCCAAATTCAGACTGAAATTGAAGCAAGTAGGGAAAACCACTAGACCATTCAGGTATGACCTAAATCAAATCCCTTATGATTATACAGTGGAAGTGACAAGTAGATTCAAGGGACTAGATCTGATAGACAGAGTGCCTGAAGAACTATGGACAGAGGTTCGTGACATTTTACAGGAGGCAGTGATCAAGACCATTGCCAAGAAAAAGAAATGCAAAAAGGCAAAATGTTTGTCTGAGGAGGCCTTACAAACATATGGAAAGAAGAGAAGTGAAGGGCAAAGGAGAAAAGGAAAGATATACCCATTTGAATGCAGCATTCCAAAGAATAGCAAGGAGAGACAAGAAAACCTTCCTCAGTGATCAGGGCAAAGAAATAGAGGAAAACAATAGAATGGGAAAGACGAGATCTCTTCAAGAAAATGAGCGATACTAAGGGAAACTTTCATGCAAAGATGGGCACAATAAAGGACAGAAATGGTATGGACATAACAGAAGCAGAAGATATTAAGAAGAGGTGGCAAGAATACACAGAACTGTACAAAAAAAGATCTTCATGACCCAGATAATCAAGATGGTATGATCACTCACCTACAGCCAGACATTCTGGAAAGCGAAGTCAAGTGGGCCTTAGGAAGCATCACTATGAACATAGCTAATGGAGGTGATGGAATTCCAGTTGAGCTCTTTCAAATTCTAAAAGATGATGCTGTGAAAGTGCTGCACTCAATATGCCAACAAATTTTAAACACTCAACAGTGACCACAGGACTGGAAAAGGTCAGTTTTCATTCCAATCCCAAAGAAAGGAAATGCCAAAGAATGCTCAAACTACCATACAATTGCACTCATCTCACACACTAGCAAAATAAAGCTCAAAATTCTCTAAGCCAGGCTTCAACAGTACAGGAACCATGAACTTCCAGATGTTCAAGCTGGTTTTAGAAAAGGCAGAGGAACCAGAGATCAAATTGCCAACATCCACTGGATCACTGAAAAAGCAAGAGAGTTCCAGAAGAACATCTATTTCTGCTCTATTGACTGTGCCAAGGCCTTTGACTGTGTGGATCACAAAAAACTGGAAACCTTTCTCCTGAGAAATCTGTATGCAGGTCAGGAAGTAACAGTTACAGAACTGGACATGGAACAACAGAATGGTTCAAAATTGGGTAAGGAGTACGTCAAGTCTGTATATTGTCACCCTGCTTATTTAACTTATATGCAGAGTACATCATGAGAAATGCTGGGTTGGAAGAAGCACAAGCTGGAATCAAGATTGCAAGGAGAAATATCAATAACCTCAGATATGCAGATGACACCACCCTTATGGCAGAAAGCAAAGAAGAACTAAAGAGCCTCTTGATGAAAGAGAGTGAAAAAGTTGGCTTAATTGGACAAGATTGAGTGACTGAACTGAACTGAGCTTATATGTCTTATCTCCTGCCTCTTATTCAGTCAGTCAATTCAGTCACTCAGTCATATCCCACTCTTTGCGACCCTATGGACTGCAGCATGCCAAGCTTCCTTGTCCATCACCAACTCCTGGAGTTTACTCGAACTCATGTCCATTGAGTTGGTGATGCCATCCAACTATCTTATCCTCTCTTGTCCTCTTCTCCTTCTGCCTTCAATCTTTCCCAGCATCAGGGTCTTTTCAAATGAGTCAGTTCTTCTCATCAGGTGGCCAAAGTATTGGAGTTTCAGCTTCAGCATCAGTCCTTCCAATGAATATTCAGGACTGATCTCCTTTAGAATGGACTGGTTGGATCTCCTTGCAGTCCAAGGGACTCTCAAGAATCTTCTCCAACACCACAGTTCAAAAGCATCAATTCTTCAGCACTCAGCTTTCTTTATAGTCCAACTCTCACATCCATACATGACTACTGGAAAAACCATAGCTTTGATAAGACAGACCTTTGTTAGTAAAGTAATGTCTCTGCTTTTTAATATGCTGTCTAGGTTGGTCATAGCTTTTCTTCTAAGGAGCAAGCGTCTTTTAATTACATGGCTGCAGTCACCATCTGCAGTGATTCTGGAGCCCCCAAAAATAAAGTCTCAGTTTCCATTTTTTCCGCATCTATTTGCCTTGAAGTGATGGGACCGGATGCCATGATCTTCATTTTCTGAATGTTGAGGTTTAAGCCAACTTTTTCACTCTCCTCTTTTATTTTCATCAGGAGGCTCTTTAGTTCTTCTTTGCTTTCTGCCATAAGGGTTGTATCATCTGTGTATCTGAGGTTATTGATATTTCTCTCTGAAATCTTGATTCCAGCTTGTGCTTCATCCAGCCCAGCGTTTCTCATGATGTACTCTGCATAGAAGTTAAACAAGCAGGGTGACAATATACAGCCTTGATGGACTCCTTTCCTGATATGGAACAAGTCTGTCCTACCTCTTATTGCTCCTCCCTGTTTCCCTCTTCCCACTGGCAACCACTAATATTTCTCTGTATCTGTGGGTTTGCTGCTTTTTTGCTACTATTTACTAGTTTGTTGTATTTTTCAAATCCTACATACAGGAAATATTATACAGTATTTGTCTTCTTTTTTTTTTGTCAGTCTGATTTATTTCACTTAGCATAAACTCTCTAAGTTCAGCCATATTGCTGCAAATGACAACATTTCATTCTTGTGTGGCTGAGTAGTATTCCATTGTATACAGATACCACATCTTCTTTATCCATTCATCTGATAATGGACAATTAGGTTGATTCTGTATCTTAGCAATTGTAGATAATGTTCCTGTTGACACTGCAGTGCATTTGTCTTTTTGAATTAGTGTTTTTGATTTTGTCAGATATATACCAGGAGTAGAATTGCTGGGTCATATGATAGTCCTATTTTTAGTTTTTTGAGAAACCTCCATAGTATTTTCCACAGTGGCTGCACCAATTTACATTCCCACCAAGTGTACAAGGGTTCCCTTTTATATCTTTGCTGACATTTTTTATTTGTGGTCTTTCTGATGGTAGTTATTCTGATGGGTATGAGGTGGTATCTTACTGTAGTTTTGATTTGAATTTCCTGGATGATTTGTGATGTTGTGCAGCTTTTCCTGTGGCTCTTGACTATCTGCATCTCCTCTTGGGAAAAATGTCAAAGATAAGGTGTCCATATGTGTGTGGATTTATCTCTGGGCTTTCTATTTTGTTCCATTGATCTATATGTCTGTCTTTGTGCCAGTACCATACTGTCTTGATGACTGTGGCTTTGTAGTAGAGCCTGAAGTCAGGCAAGTTGATTCCTCCAGTTCCATTCTTCTTTCTCACCAATACAGTATACTAACACATATATATGGAATTTAGGAAGATGGCAATGACGACCCTGTATGCAAGACAGGGAAAGAGACACAGATGTGTATAACGGACTTTTGGATTCAGAGGGAGAGGGAGAGGGTGGGATGATTTGGGAGAATCACATTCTAACATGTATACTATCATGTGAATTGAATCGCCAGTCTATGTCTGACGCAGGATGCAGCATGCTTGGGGCTGGTGCATGGGGATGACCCAGAAAGATGTTATGGGGAGGGAGGTGGGAGGGGGGTTCATGTTGGGGAATGCATGTAAGAATTAAAGATTTTAAAATTTAAAAAATAAAAAACTAAAATTTAAAAAAAATAAATAAAAATGCAAAAAAAAAAAAAGGGAAAAATGTCTATTCAGTTCTGCCCATTTTTAATTGGGTTGTTTAGTTTTTGATGTTAAGTTGTATAAGATGTTTGTATATGTTGGGTGTTAATCCCTTATCAGTTATGTAATTTGCTTGTATGTTTTCCCATTTAGTAGGTTGTCTTTTCACTTTGTTGATGGTTTCTTTGGTATTCGAAAGCTTTTAATTATTGATTCCATTCGTTTATTTTTGCTTTTATTTCCTTTGTTTTAGGAGCTGGATCAAAAAAAAAAAAACAATAGTGCTATGATTTGTGTAAAAGATTGGTCTGACTATGTTTTCCTCTAAGAATTTTACGGTATCTGTATGGTATGATGAAGATATTTAGGTTTTTAATCCACTTTGAGCTTATTTTTGTATATGTGTTAGACAGTGTTCTAATTTCATCCTTTTACATGTAGTTGCCTAGTTATCCGAGTCTCACTTATTGAAAAGATTGTCTTTTTTCTGTTGTATATTCTCCCCCCTCACTTTTTTTGTGGTAAGATTAATTGACTATAAGTGCATGGGCTTATTTCTGGGCTCTCTATTGTTTTTCTTTGATCTATATGTCTGTTTTTGTGCTAGTACCATATTATTTTCATGACTGTAGCTTGAAACAGACTTCAGACTGAAGTCAGGGAGCATGATTCCACCAGCTCTATTCTTTGTCCTCAATATTGTTTTGGCTATTTGGTGTCTTTTGTGTTTTCACACAAGTTTTCCAATTATCTTGAAAATTATCTTTCCAATTTGTCTTGGTTCTGTGAAAACGCCATTGGCCTTTTGATAGGGATTGAATTGGACCTATAGATTGTAGGGCATGGTTTTCTATGTTCTGCTTCTTTGTGTATTTAAGAGAAAAATTCCTTCTATAGTATGTACATTGTGGGGTTAATTTACTCATAAATTAATATGGATATAAAAACAGTATTTGAGTTTCAGGCCTTAAATTTTGTGTGCACATTTGGAAAAATAATACTGGTGACAATGGGGAGTTCTTACTTTATTAATCATTCATTAATTGACAAATATTTATTGAATATGTATTATGTGCCAAGCACTATTCTAGATGCAGAGGATACATAAATGAATTAAACAGCCCAAACCTCCTCTTCTCGTGGTACTTCCATTTTTATAGAGGGAGACATTATATGCCATGGTAAAGACTTTAGTCTTAGTGTTTTTGAAATATCTTGATATATTGCCTTTGATCCACATCCTGTAAAGCCTGTAGAAGAATAAAGGGAAGTATTATTCGCATTTTCCAAATGTGAAATTGAGGATCAGATTGACTGTAGAATTTATCCAAGGCCACGTGGTGTGTAGAGGGGAGAGTTGCAGGACCTGATATTTGGTATTGTTGGGAACCAGGCAGGTACAGAGCCACTAGATTCTGGAGTTACCCACCCACAAATAACTGAGTGATGTCCTGATACAGTGACTTATCAACTGGTATGCCTAAGATCTTTCAAGCATTTACTTTCTTGGAGGAAACTTTGTGGTACAATAATATTCCATAGGCAGTAGTGGGAGGAGTGTTGGACTAATAATCTTCTGGAGAAGTCCTGTAGTGGGTGAATAATGGGAAAGGAATAACTGTGTGCTTATACTTGCTTACACTACACTTGTGTGGAGTTTCATTTACAAAACACATCTGTAGTCATTTCTTGTCACTTATCTCCATGATCTTGAGAGATAAGCAGAATTGGTGCTTATCTCCATTTCCCGGATGAGGAAAATTGAGTCATAGAGAAGTTAAGTGAGTTGGCTCAGACTTCATGTTTAATCACTGGCAGAATGTCATGATGGAGAGAGGTAAAACCCTAAGTTTGTATTTTCTTTGTATGCTTTTCTTTTTCAAAAATCTGTTGAACTATAAAATTATAGTAATCACAGGAAGAGTGAAATAACTATGCGATGTGGGAGACCTGGATTGGGAAGATCTCCTGGAGAAGGAAATGGTCTTGTGGGCTTTTCCTTGCTCTTTTATGTATCAGTTTCAGTTCAGTTCAGTCGCTCAGTCATGTCCAACTCTTTGTGACCCCATGAATCACAGCCTCCCTGTCCATCACCATCTCCCGGAGTTCACTCAAACTCATGTCCATTGAGTTGGTGACTCCATCCAGCCATCTCATCCTCTGTCATCCCCTATTCCTCCTGCCCCCAATCCCTCCCAGCATCAGGGTCTTTTCCCATGAGTCAACTCTTCTCATGAGGTGGCCAAAGTACTGGAGTTTCAGCTTCAGCATCATTCCTTCCAAAGAAATCCCAGGGCTGATCTCCTTCAGAATGGACTGGTTGGATCTCCTTGCATTCCAAGGGGCTCGCAAGAGTCTTCTCCAATACCACAGTTCAAAAGCATCAGTTCTTCGGCGCTCAGCCTTCTTCACAGTCCAACTCTCACACGAACCTTAGTCGGCAAAGTAATGTCTCTGCTTTTGAATATGCTATCTAGGTTGTCATAACTTTCCTTCCAAGGAGTGATCGTCTTTTAATTTCGTGGCTGCCATCACCATCTGCAGTGATTTTGGAGCCCCCAAAAGTCTAACACTGTTTCCACTGTTTCTCCATCTATTTGCCATGAAGTGATGGGACCAGATGCCATGATCTTCGTTTTCTGAATGTTGAGCTTTAAGCCAGCTTTTTCACTCTCCACTTTCACTGTCATCAAGAGGCTTTTTAGCTCCTCTTCACTTTCTGCCATAAGGGTGGTGTCATCAGCATATCTGAGGTTATTGATATTTCTCCCGGCAATCTTGATTCCAGCTTGTGCTTCATGCAGCCCAGCGTTTCTCATGATATACTCTGCATATAAGTCAGCTTAAAAAAATTAATTAAATTTTGGAATGGATAAGATACACAAAGGCACAAAATGTGAAAGGCACAAAAGGGTAAATGGTAAAAAGGGAGACTTTTTCCAGATCTCCCTTCCCAGTCATCTAGCTCCCAGGTAATCAGTTTTGTTTTTCCCCAATTTGAGGATCACCCTCTTAGCTCCATTGCCTTCAGTTTTCCCACTGTCTGTTCATGGGGAGAACAGTGAGAACAATTCATTCATCCATCCATCCCCCCATGCACAAGTAATTTTTTGAATACTTACTGTGCACATGGTACTATGATAGAGTCTGGATATGCTGAGACAAAAGTTACAGTCCTTGACCTCAAAGAGCAGACATTTTTCAGTAAGGTCTTGAATTTTTCATCCCTATTAAAGCTTAAATGCCTTGCTGCTGCTGCTAAGTCACTTCAGTCGTGTCCAACTCCGTGCGACCCCATAGACGGCAGCCCACCAGGCTCCCCTGTCCCTGGGATTCTCCAGGCAAGAGCACTGGAGTGGGTTGCCATTTATTTCTCCAATGTATGAAAGTGAAAAGTGAAAGTGAAGTCACTCAGTCGTGTCTGACTCTTAGCGACTCCATGGACTGCAGCCTACCAGGCTCCTCCGTCCATGGGATTCTCCAGGCAAGAGTACTGAAATGAGTTGCCAATGCCTTATGTCTCTCTTAATTAGGTCTCTTCTTTCTGCTAGCTGGTCTGAGAAAACAATTTATGTTAAAATTTTAATGGCTGATTATATGCTGTGCTTTCTAGATAATATCTGTAGTTAATCTTGTGCTCAATGCTCAGTCGTGTCTGACTCTTTCTGACCCCATGGACTGTTGCCCACCAGGCTCCTCTGTCCACAGGATTTTCCAGGTAAGAATGCTGGAGTGGTTGCCATTTTCTCCTCCAGGGTATCTTCCTGACCCAGTAATTGAACCCTCCTGAATTGCAGGTGGATTATTTACTCACTGAGCCACCTGGGAAGTCCTAACTGTAGTTAATGAGGGTTTTCAACTCAAAGGGTTTATTTAATGTAAATATGTAGAAAAACATCAGGAAGTAGCCATTTTTTAAAGAGTAGAGTCAGATAGCTTTTTATCCTTTTTAGGAAGGCTGTAGTGTACAAATCATTAACTTCTCTATGTCTCAGTTTTCTCCTTGTAAAATGAGGATGATAATAGTACAGCAATATTTATCCCAGAGAGTGTTATAAGGATCTACAGGGAGGCCTGGTGTGCTGCGATTCATGGGGTCGCAAAGAGTCGGACACGACTGAGCGACTGAACTGAACTGATAAAGAACTTAGTAAAATGCCTGGCATATATTAAATTGACACAATTGTTGTAATTGTTACCATTGTAATCAACATCACATAGTGAGTGTCTAGATCTACCTGTCACAGGCCTGCCTGTTGAATGGTTCCTCTGCCTCCACATTCCTAGAGGCAGGCACACTGTTCACATCAATGGTCAGGGCCCAGCAGTCTTCATCCGGTATTAAAAAAAGACAAGAAAGCAAACAAACAAAAAACAGTAGTACTGAAAAAATGTCAGGATGTCCCTTAAAAGTAAAAAGGACTTGGATGGAAGTCCTTTGGGCTGGAAGACAGATGTAGACATCACACTACACTAACTCACACCACTCTCCTCATCAAGTGTGACCTTTCTGTTCTAGAATCTCTTAAGTAAGTAAAGTCGCTCAGTCGTGTCCGAATCTTTGCGACCCCATGGATTGTAGCCTACCAGGCTCCTCCCTCCATGGGATTCTCCAGGCAAGAGTACTGGAGTGGGTTGCCATTTCCTTCTCCAGGGGATCTTCCCAACCCAGGGATCGAACCCGGGTCTCCCACATTCCAGGCAGACGCTTTAACCTCTGAGCCACCAGGGAAGCTGTCACTTAAATTAAGGGCCTCTGGGGCCCCACCACAACCCTGCCCTCTCCAAGTTCCTGGAGGAACCATCCTGAGCTCTACCTGTGTGAGCAGCCATACTGAGCAAAAGCCACCAAAGTCCAGCCAACCTAGTGGTTCTGACAGATGACACGTGACAGCACTGGCTTTTACTCCTCTGAGACTGGGAATGAATTCCAGCCAGCACAAGTAAAGCAAAGTTTGAAGCCACCTTCCTTTCTCTCTACTCCTTTCCTGATTTTCTCTTGGCTTTCTGTATGTGCTACAAGCTGGACTGGGCTAAATTATCCTTTATCTTACTCTTCTGGGAGGGAATTCCAATCGCTCTGTAACCCTCATACATGTGTGGCTGGTGAAGGATTGTATTGCTTTTTAATATCGGTTTAATTGAGAAGTCAGATCATGACTTAAATTATGGTTCTCCTGTCTTCCATTTCCATTTTCTGCTCATAAAATGCTCAGTTAATAACCAGAGATCATAGTTCTTCCCGAAAGACTGGGAGGAGCTGGCTCTGATAAAGGGGCTAGTTCTCCAAGTTCAGGTGATCATTCAAAATCTCATTAAGAATATATTTCTAGAGAATCTTTCATATTTCCTGAGAAAGAATATTTAATAAAGAAAACACATTTCCTCACGGGCAGGCAGGGGTGACGGTGATTATGGGTAGGTTGTGAGTGGAGTATGAGAGGATGATACATATGTATTCTTAATAGAACCTCTGCAGATTGCCTGTAGAGATAGTATATTTTGGGCAATTAGATAATTCTGAATAAAACACAATGTGTAAATGGCTTCCAAGTCATGCATATGAAATGTTTCTAAAAATTCTTCAAAAGGAAGACGTCACTTCCTCTGCATCAGGCCCGATAGGCTGGATTTATTGACTCACAGGTGCATAGAATTGGATTATTCATAAGTGCAGCGGGTCATGCTGCACTTTTGTCATTTGTTCTTCTGGGACCCATCTTTAGAAATTTAGTGATCTAACAATAGATACTGAGGCTCCAAGGTGGAAGCCTGCTTCATGCTTTTAAGGACCAGGAAAAAAAAAAAGGCTAGGTTGGCAAGAGTAGTGAATGTTAGAAGATGAAGTAGCCTGGGCTGAGGATCATGAAGGTTTTGGATTTCACTGTGAAGTGAAAAGTCATTGACAGGGACTGAGGGGTTGGTTAGAGGAGTGATGTGGTATAAATTGCATTTTCGCATGACCACTGTTATTGCTACTTTGAAAGAACTTGATATGGGGAAGAGCTGATCAAGGATTGATTCGAGGGCTGGGTGCTTCCTATGGTTCAGCTGAGAGATGGCAGCGATTTGAACCAGAGAAGTAGTGTTGGCAGTCATGAGAGATGAGTGATTTTGCAGTTTGAAGATAGAGCCTGCAAGAGTTGTTAGGAAGGTGGAAGGAAGTCAAGACTTAAAACTTGATATTCCTTTTAATTTTGTAATCCACATATGCTTTTAATGGTACTTCTATTTAAATTCTTCATTTCAGGTAACCAAAAGTCTCCATTTTCTGATATTACCAGAGTTACAGTGTTGGAGAATTTTTCCTTCCGTGCACTAATTGGCTCACTCTAAAGATTTGCTTAACTAGCCAAAAGAATAACATTTATGTCCGTTAGGGGTTTTTTGTACACAGCCAGTTCCAATAATTCTGATTAGAGAAACAAAAGACATTGGGTTTTTGTTGGAATCTTTAAAAACTGGAATTTTTTTTCCTACCTTTGGAAAGAAATGAAAGTTTTGTAAAAATGGTATATACTCTATGTGATCTACTGTGACTAGTTTTTTAATTGATTACTTTGTTTTTAAGGTTCATCTGTGATGATGTATACAGCTAAAGTTCTTTAATTTTCATTGCTGAATAATAATTCTACGTATAAACACATATAGCAAATAATTAGTTTTCCTTTCAATGGTCCTTTAAGTTTGTAGATTCTTGCTGTTAGAAACAATGTTGCTATGAATGTCTTTGTACATGCCTTCTGATGCATGAGGTTAATTTTCTTTTTATTGAGTGGTAAGTTATTTTTGTATTCTGGTTACAAGTCCCTTAACAGATGTATCACTCTGATTTTTGGAAGTTAGTTTCTCTGGTATACAACTCTAGCCTATTTTTTCTCATTGCGTTGAGCGTGTGATTCCAATGTCTTTTGGCTTTTGGTGTTAACTTTGATAAATCAGACATCAGTCTAATCATTCTCTTGTAAATTATTTTCCGGTGGACACTTTTCAAATGTTCTTTTTGCTTTAGTGTTATGTTTTTCTCTTCACTATGATGTTGGTAGATGTGACTCTCTTTTTATTTATATTATTCAGTATTCAGCTTGTTACTTCTATCTGAATAATGGAATATCGTTAGTATACTTAGATACATAACTAGGAGAAGAATAACTTTGCTATCTAGTATATATATTTTCAGTTTTATTATAGAATGCCAAGCTGTTTTCCAAAGAGTTTAACTGATTTATAGTAGTTTGTAACAATTTCCATTGCTTCTCATTCTACAAATATTTGGTATTGTCAGATTGTTAAATTTTAGCTAAGCTGGTGGGTATGTGTTATAACCTCATTGTGGTTTTTAATTTGAATTTTTGTATTACTAATGGGTTTTCATATATTTACTGATTTCCTAGATTAATAGTGAGTTTTCATACACTTACTGGCCATTTTCGTTTCCTGTTTTGCAAGTTGTCTATACAGGTATTTTACCCATTTAAAAAAAATGAATTTTCTCTTACTTTATTGTAGGATTTCTTTATGTATTATAATAATAAGTATGATTCCTTTGTCATTTATACATGCTTCAAATGTCTTCTGTGGTTTTCCTTTTGTTTTTTGAACAAAAAGTTTTAAATCTGAATGTTTTCAAAGTATACAATTGTTTCCTTTAGGATAAATCAGAATCTTCCTTTAAGTCACAAAATATGTTCACTTATATTATTTTGTTTTATTTTTAAATCAGTATTTTCCTTTATATATTTAGTTTATAATCCACCTAGGATTTATTTTTGTATATTCAGTGAGGTGAGAATCAAATTAAACATTTTATTTTTTTTTCCATAAAGATATTCAGTTGTTCTCTGTTCAGTTCAGTTCAGTTTAGTTGCTCAGTCATGTCTGATTCTTTGTGACCCCATGAACTGCAGCACACCAGGCCTCCCTGTCCATCACCAACTGCCAGAGTCTACCCAAACCTATGTCCACTGAGTCAGTTATGCCACCCAACCACGTCTCATCCTCTGTCGTCCCCTTCTCCTCCTGCCCTCAATCCTTCCCCAGCATCAGGGTCTTTTTAAATGAGTCAGCTCTTCACATCGGATGGCCAAAGTATTGGAGTTCAGCTTCAACATCAGTCCTTCCAATGAACACCTAGGACTAATATGCTTTAGGATGGACTGGTTGGATCCTCTTGTAGTCCAAGGGACTCTCAAGAGTCTTCTCCAACACCACAGTTCAAAAGCATCAATTCTTCTGCCCTCAGCTTTCTTTACAGTCCAACTCTCACATCCATACATGACCACTGGAAAAACCATAGCCTTGACAAGACGGACCTTTGTGGACAAAGTAATGTCTTTGTATCATCAAATAAAAAGTCTGATTCCCTTGTCCTGCACTGTCATCTTTGGCATGAAAAGTGGAAGTGTTAATTGCTCAGATGTGTCTGACTGTTTTTGACCATGAGCTATAGCCCTCCAAGTTCCTCTGTCCATGGAATTCTCTAGGCAAGAATACTGGGGTGGGCAGCCATTCCCTTCTCCAGGGGAACTTCTTGACCCAGGAGTCGAACCCCAGTCTCCCACATCTGAGGCAGATTCTTTACTGTCTGTGCCACCAGGAACCCCCCATCTTTGGCAGAGTGTTGTTTATATATGGCTCTGTTTTCTTCTGATCTCTTCCATTGGTCTGTTTATGCTTGTACCACTGTCACATTTTCTCAGTAACTGTAGCTTTTTAATGTCTTGATTTTTCCTAGAGCAAGTTCTACCATATTTCATTAATCTTTAAGTATGTCTTGGATATTTTTGGCACTTTGCAATTGCATACTAATTTTAGAGTCAGCATGTTAATGACCATAACAATCAAAACAAGCAAAATATTCTGGGATATGATAACAGTATTGTTTTGAAATATGTCTCAATTTGGTAAAAATTAATTTAAAATGTTATATTTTTCCTGTATCAAATCATAGCATATCCTTCTATTCAATTGTCTTGTTTAGCTCAATAATACTTATACTGTTTTATATAGAGTTATGACATGCATTTTTGTAGACTTATCCTAGGTATTTGTGTTTTAGAAGTTATTATATATTAAATTTTTTTCCTTTTAAATTTGTTTTTGGTTGCTGCTGTTGCTGCTAAGTCACTTCAGTCGTGTTCGACTCTGTGTGACCCCATAGATGGCAGCCCACCAGGCTCCCCCGTCCATGGGATTCTCCAGGCAAAGACACTGGAGTAGGTTGCCATTTCCTTCTCCAGCGCATGAAAGGAAAAAGTGAAAGTGAAGTTGCTCAGTTGCGTCCGACTAGTAGCGACCCCATGGACTGCAGCCTACCAGGCTCCTCCGTCCATGGGATTTTCCAGGCAAGAAAAGTGGAGTGGGGTGCCATCGCCTTCTCCATTGTTGTTGGTTAAGGCATTGCAATGGACAAGAGATCCTAGACTGTGCAGTAGAGCCAAAAAAAAAAAAAAAGACAATAAGGATTATAAATGAAGAAATAAAATAGTCATTGTTTGCAGATAATATGTTTCTACACAGTGAAATCCAAAGACTTTAGAGATACATTATTAGAATTAAGAAATGAGTTTAGCAAGGTTAATGGATACACCGTGAGTTTTTTAAAACTCAGTGGTTGTTGGTTAAGGCATTGCAACTGAGTTTTAAAAACTCACGGTGTATCTGTCAACCTTGCTAAACTCATCTCTTAATTCTAATAATGTATCTGTAAAGTCTTTGGATTTCACTGTGTAGAAACATATTATCTGCAAACAATGACTTTTATTTCTTCATTTATAATCCTTATTGTCTTTTTTTTTTTTTTTTGCTCTACTGCACAGTCTAGGATTTCTTGTCCATTGCTGAATAAATTTGATGAGAGTAGTTTCCTTGTCTCTTGCTGATTTCACAGAGAAGAATTTTGACATTTCCTCATTAACTATGATCTTTGTGTATATTTTTATAACTAACCTTTATAAGCAGAGGGCTTCCCTGGTGGCTCAGAGGGTAAAGCGTCTGCTGGCAATGCGGGAGACCTGGGTTTGATCCCTGGGTTGGGAATATCCCCTGGAGAAGGAAATGGCAACCCACTCCAGTACTCTTGCCTGGAAAATCCCATGGATGGAGAAATCTGGTAGGCTACAGTCCATGGGGTCGCAAAAAGTCAGACACGACTGAACGACTTCACTTTATAGGCTGAAGATCTTTCTATTTCTGATTTGGCCACTTCTGAAGAGAATGTGAGAAAATACCCATCTTGAAAGCTGAATATTTTTACAGTTGTTTATCTACACCTGCTACTCAATCTCAAAGCCAATAAGATATATTTTTAGCTTTTATTATTGGTATCTAGTTGTGGAGTGCTACAATTTTTGTCTCAGCTAGATTTTAATGGATAACAAGAAAACACAAAATCTTAGCATCATTCAACAGAGTCTGCATCTCTCAAGAGCCTGTAGATTAACTAGTGTGGCTCTGATTCAGGCTGTGGTTCTGTGTCCTTATGTTCTAGATAATTCTCTTGAAATATCTTTTTCTTTGTTTTAATGAAACTAATAGTATTTTCTCTTAATTTGAAGATATTTAATTCATTTCTGTTCAGTATCATTATTGATATTTGAAATCTGCATCTTGTTAAGTATTTTTAATTTATCCTGTGTATATATCACCATTTCTCTCATTTCCTTTTCTGGTTTGAATACTTTACTATTTAATTATCCTATTTATCTTCTAGTAGGACTAGTGGTTATTCACTCTTTGTCTATTTTTTAGGGATTACTCTAGAAATTATCATTTGTATTTTTCACTTATGAAAATCTTTGAATTATGACAACTTTATCCTTTCACCCAAAAATCAATTCCCCTTAGAACACTAACTTTATTTATCCACTCCCAATTAAATTCTAAAGTGTGTGTGTGTGTAAAACCTCAATTTATTATTTTATTCTTTCACAGAATCAGTGCTTATTTAGGTATACCTATACATTTATCTTTTATTCTCCCTTCACTTTTTTTCTGCATCTTAGATTTTCTGTTTGTAATAATCATTCTTCTGTCTGATATCCCTTGATAATTGTCTTATTTTGTACATATTCTGATGGTGAACTGTCAGTTTTTGTTTGTCTGAAAAGTCTTTATTTTATTAATCCTTCCATGTTAAAGTATACATTTGCTTGGTAGAGTGTTCTGGCTTGACAGTCATTTTTCTTTCCCACACTGAAGAATCATCTAAACACTGTTGCTATTGAGAAGCTAGCTTCCAGTTTAAATTCTACTTCTTTGAAAATATCATTTTTTTTAAGTTTATTTTAAGATTTTTTTCCTCTGGGTGTTTTTGAGGGGGAGGGAGTCTTATTCTGATATAACTAAGTGTCCTTTCCTTGTTCTATTTAGTTTTTGTTGATCTTGAATATGCAGCTTGCTGTATTTCGTCAATTCTGATAAATCCAGACATTATTTAATGATGCTAAAGCTGAAGCTCCAGTAAGTACTTTGGCCACCTCATGCGAAGAGCTGACTCACTGGAAAAGACTCTGATGCTGGGAGGGATTGGGGGCAGGAGGAGAAGGGGACGACCGAGGATGGGATGGCTGGATGGCATCATGGACTCGATGGACGTGAGTCTGAGTGAACTCTGGGAGATGGTGGTGGACAGGGAGGCCTGGCATGCTGTGACTCATGGGGTTGCAAAGAGTCAGACACAACTGAGCGACTGGACTGAACTGAACTAAACTGAATACTGACTCTGTCCACTTGCTTTCTCTCTCTTCCTTTTGGTCTGACTGTATGTATGTTAAGTCTTCTCAATGTGTTCTCTGTGTCTCTAACACTGCATATTTTTACATTTTCGGTGCTCTCTTCCTGATTTTGATTTTTTTCTAAATGTCTTTCACTTCACTGATTCTGATTTCACTTCTGTCTAATCTGCTCCATTGAGTTCTTAATTTCATATTTATATTTTTCAGTAACAGAACTTCAATCTATTTTCAAAGTTTCTGTTATAGTAGTTTTTATAGTTTCCAATTTTCTGTCAAAATGGTAATGCTTGGCTTTTATTTCCTTGACTGTAATAAACATACCTGGACTGTGTCCGCTAATTCCATTACCCTAAGTGTCATGGGTCTGTTTCAACTGTCTGTTGCTTTTGCTAGCTCTCCTTTATGTCTCCTGCTTATACCTATTTTTCTTTATTGTTTTCTGAAAACTATATTTGAAAATTTATATGTAGAAATAACTTAAGTTCTAGGATATTGCCTCTTATCCAGTGCAGATTTTCGTTTTCCTCTCTGTTAATAAGATCCATTCCTTTCAGGTCTCAGAAACAGTAAAGAACATTTTACCCTCATCTGTGGTGCATGCTGAGCTGTGGCTTTTTCCCTCTAGCTCTGTGAAATCACCTAAAGCAGGCACTTATATTATCTTATCCTTACATACTGAGATATGTAATGAGATATACCTCATTACACACTAGCCTGACTTCCAGCTGCCAGCATCTGCATCTCTTTGCCTGAGGGCTTTCCCTAGTAGCCACACATAGGCCAGCAGTGCCAGACAAGGAGTAATTCCCTGGAGTCACACTTAACCAATGATTCTTGAGAGCTGGTGTATAAACATCCAATTCCTTTTTCCCTCGTGTGAAGGAATTTTTAGTCCCATGGTCTACACGTGACAGAGTTATGCTGCAGAGCTAAAGTTCAGTTACCTACTGTGGGAACTTCTTTAATGGCGCTGTTATTTGTTGCCATTCCTTTAACTTCCTCACTCTCCCATGTGTGTTTTCTAGGATCAGCTCTCAGTGCACTCAGTTTTGTCTCAGAGAATGAAAGTCATTGAGCCCAGGTATATCTCAGTCTCAGATGCCTTGTCTGGATCAGCAAACTCTCTCAATGTGAGTGTGAACGTGAGTCCTGGATTCATTTGTCTAGATCCGCAGTTTCTACTGGGTCTTGTTCAGTCATTTCTTACTCTATTAACTCCTTGATACTATGTAGAAGTTCCTCTTAACCTATCCATTAATATTTTATTAATTTAAAAAGTTTGTGAGAGTTCGTTCAAATCTCCATCATTGACAAGTGTGGCAACTTCAACTGTTACCTCTTCAAACTTTTTTTCTTTTTTCTTTGGGATCCTAATTAAACATATTTCAAACCTTCTCATTCTACCTTGAATATCTTGAATAACCTCTCCTCCATAGTTTCCATCTCTTTTCTCTCTGTATTGTAATCTGAACAGTTTATTTACTTCTATCTTCCAGTATAGGGCTTCCCTGATGGCTCAGTGGGCAAAAAAAAAAAAAAATCTCCTGCAATGCAGCAGATATGGGTTCAATCCCTGGGTTGGGAAGATCTCCTGGAGAAAGAAATGTTAACCCATTCCAGTATTCTTGCCTGAAAAATCTCCTGTAAAAGAAGCCTGGCAGGCTATAGTCCAAGGGGTAACAAAGAGTCAGACATGACTGAGCGACTAAGCATACATTTTTATCTTCTAGTGTTTCATTTCTTCTATGAACTATTTCTAACCTGCCATGAAAATATTCTGAATTTTTGTTTCACAGTTGTGTTTTCTTCTTCTTTAAACAAATAATTCTGCCTTTTTTTTTTTACATTCTTAAACATTTCATACATAGTGATTTATAGTATGAGTCCAGCATCTGAAACTCGAGGTTGTCTGTTTTTTTTTCTGTTTGTTTGTTTCTTCTGGTGTTTTATTTCCTTGTGTGTTTGTTGGTCCTTGGTTGTGAACTCAAATTTGGTTATCGTTAATCTGTGGTAAACTTGGGACTCTAAATTGAGACTTTTCTTCTCCAGTGAGAAATTATTTTTGATTCTGCTGAAAGTCAGGAAGTGCTATTGAACAGGCATCACTTTTTTTTTTTTTTCTCCCAGTCCAGGGGTCCTTGACCTTGTATGTGAGTCTCAGGTTCAGTTTTGTTTGTTTGTTTTTTTCTTCTAGCTTTATTGAGGTATAATTGACAGACAGCACTGTATACATTTAAGGTATATGTGCATGTGAGTACTAAGTCACTTTGGTCGTGTCCAACTCTTTGCAACCTATGGACTATAGCCTGCCAGGCCCCTTTGTCCACGGGGATTCTCCAGGCAAGAATACTGGATCGGGTTGCATGCTATCATCCAGGGGATCTTCCTGACCCAAGGATAAAACCCACGACTCATGTCTCCTGCATTGACAGCCGTGTTCTTTACCACTAGAGCCACCCGGAAATCCCCAAGTTTAAGGTATATAACATAATAGTTTAACTTATATATACTATGAAATTTATCACAAGTTTAGTAAAGATCCATCATCTCACAAAGATACAAAAATAAATAGAAAAAGTGATCTTCCTTGTGATGAGAACTGTCAGGATTTACTCTTAACAACTTTCATATGTAACATATGGCAGCGCCAATTATATTTGCCATGTTGTACATTACATCTCTAGGACTTGTCTTATAATTGAAAGTTTGTACATTTTGACTGCCTTTATCCAATTCCCTCCTCCTACACTCCCTCTAATAATCACACATCTGATCTCTTTTGGAGTGTGTTTGTTTATTTTTGAAATATAATTGACCTGTGACACTATGTTACTTCCTGTCACACAACATAGTGATTTGATATTCCTATACATTTCAAGATGATCACAAGTCTAGTTGCCATCTGTCACTATACACAGATACTATATAGTTATTGACTACATTCTTCACACTGTACATTTCATATTCATTCATTTTGCAACTGAATGTTTGTATTAATACGTCTTAATTGACCTTACCTATTTCTCTTTTCCCTCCATCCTCTTCCTGTCAACCACCTGTTTTCTGTATCTATAACTCTGTTTCTACTTTGTTATATTTGTTCATATATTTTATTTTTTAAACCTCACGTTATAGTAAATTGTGGAGTATTATTTGTTTTTCCTTATGTGACATTCCGCTTAGCATAATACCCTGGGTATATATCCATGTTGTCACAGATGGCAAGGTTTCATTCTTTCTTTATGACTGAGTAATATTCCATGGTATGTTTATGCTGCTTCTTTTTAAAATTTAATTTATTTTAATTGGAGGCTAATTTCTTTACAATATTGTAGTGGTTTTGCCATGAATCAGCCATGTGTGTGCATGTGTCCTCCATCATGAGCCCCCTCCCACCTCGCTCCTATTTATGTTACTTCTTTATTCATTCATCTATTGATGGGCACTTGAGCTGCTTCCATATATTGGGTATTGTAAAAATGGTACAATGTACACAAGGGTGCATAATATCTTTTCTAATTAGTGTTTTCATTTTTTACGGATAAATACTCAGGAGTTGAATTGCTGTATCATATGGTGCCTCTCTTTTAACTTTTTGAGGAATCTCCATACTGTTTCTATAGTGGCTGTACCAATTTATATCCCCACCAACAATGCTCCAGGGTTTCCTTTTCTCTATACCCTCACCAATGTTTGTGATTTGTTGGTAATAGCCATTCTGATGGATTACAAATAATAACTATCTTACTGTGGATTCAATTTGTAGTTCCTTGATAATTAGTGATGTTGATCATCTTTTCATGTATCTGTTAGCCATCTGCGTGTCTTCTTTGGAAAAATGTCTATTCATATTCTCTGCCCATTTTATTTATTTTTTAAATTTAAATTGTATTTTTTTAATTAGGTGTTTTTTTTTTATTGTCTTATTCTTTTGGCTACTCCCATCACTTCATGAGAAATAGATGGGGAAACAGTGTCAGACTTTATTTTTTTGGGCTCCAAAATCACTGCAGATGGTGAATGCAGCCATGAAGTTAAAAGATGCTTACTCCTTGGAAGAAAAGTTATGAACAACCTAGATAGCATATTGAAAAGCAGAGACATTACTTTGCCAACAAAGGTCCATCTAGTCAAGGCTATGGTTTTTCCAGTGGTCATGTATGGATGTGAGAGTTGAACTGTGAAGAAAACTGAGTGCTGAAGAATTGATGCTTTTGAACTGTGGTGCTGGAGAAGACTCTTGAGAGTCCCTTGGACTGCAAGGAGATCCAACCAGTCCATTCTGAGGAAGATCAGCCCTGGGATTTCTTTGGAGGGAATGATGCTGAAGCTGAAATTCCACAACTTTGGGCACCTGTTGCGAAGAGTTGACTCATTGGAAAATACTCTGATGCTGGGAGGGATTGGGGGCAGGAGGAGAAGAGGACGACAGAGGATGAGATGGCTGGATGGCATCACCGACTCGATGGACATGAGTTTGGGTGAACTCTAGGAGTTGGTGATGGACAGGGAGGCCTGGCATGCTGCGATTCATGGGGTCACAAACAGTCAGATACGACTGAGCGAATGAACTGAACTGAACTGACACTTGCAACATTCAGGATCTTAGTTCTCTTACCAGCGATCAGACCCATGCCCCTGCAGTGGAAGTGTAGAGGCTTAACTACTGGACTGCCAGGAAAGTCTCCTCTTTGCCCATTTTAAAATCTGTTTGTTTTTTCTGATTTTGACTAATGTTTTTGACATTTTGTTTGATATTAAACCCCTTATTGGATAAATAGTTTGCAAATATCTTCTCCCATTCAGTAGGCTGCCTTTTCATTTTGTTGACAGACTTTTGCACAGAAAAAGAAACTTTTAGTATGATGTGGTCTTTATTTTTGCTTTTGTTTCCCTTGACTGAAGAAACTTATCCAAAACATATTGCGAAGACCTATGTCAGAGTTTACTGCCTAAGTTGTCTTCTGGAAATTTTATGGTTTCACTTGACTTTAATCCATTTTGAATTTCTTTTTATGTATGATATAAGAAAGTAGTTCAGCTTGATTCTTTTGCATATAGCTGTCCAATCATCCCAACACCACTGATTAGATTCAGTTTTTCCATCTTGCTTCTGGGTCAAAGCTTAGTCTACCCATCATAGCTATGATATAAATTCTTTCTTCCAAGCAACCCATGTTTTTTGGATGTACTTACTCTTCATCACTCTGCTATGCACGCACTTTTCCCATCTTATTGGAGATTTCTCTTATTTTCTAAAATTCTAATCATGTAATAAAAATGAGATATTGCCAGGGATCTAGTTACTTTATCATGCAAAAAAACTTCAGAGTAGCTGATGTGGCACACTGCAAGACGCAGAAACTCTATTTAGCATATACACACTACTACATATAAAAGGGAAAACTAGTAAGGACCTACTGTATAGCACAGGGAATTTTACTCAACACCTTCTAATAACCTATGTGGAAAAAGAATCTGAAAAAAATGTGGACATATGTATATGTACAGCTGATTCACTTTGCTATACACCTGAAACCAATATAACATTGTAAATCAACTATATTCCAATACATTTTTAAAAAGAAATTTAATTATATTACATTGAGGGTCTGTGGTAAAAATATTCGTTGGATAAAATTTATAACTTTACTATTTAGAAAGATAAACTTGAGTTCATATTCATTTTCTTCTGGTCATTTAGAATCAGTGTTTGTAAGAACCTTAAAATATCACAGTTAACAACATGTAAAATACTTTTTTGTGAGCTCCTAAACTTGTTTACCGTAGGGCCACATTCTATTGGTACCAAATATGGTTTTCTGTTTTGAAATTGGTTGCTCAATCAGTAGATTTCAAAGCTACTGCACATTAGAAATACCTAGGAGGACTTTCTAAAACACAGATTTCTTAATTCTAGCCTAGATTAGTTCAGTCATATTCTTGGGTGTTGAGGGACAAGGAAATTGGAGCCCAGGAACTTACATTTTGAATAAGCTACTAGGTTATTCTAATGTACAATCAGGTTTAGAAGCCATTTATCTAGAAAATGTCTGCTTTTCTCTTGCCAATGAGAGATACTTTAAGGGTTCTTTCCTGAAATTCATCTATCAAGACATTCATTTGCTCATTCTTTTTTGCCTGATATATTTATTAGGCACATACAAAGTGCTATGGGGAATATAAGATTAATAAAACATCTTCAAGAAGTTTATAGTCTATATGATAGGATTAGGTGCACACTCAGATGTCTTGTATAAGATATTTGCAATATCATAAGCATAAGACAGAAAGGGTCCAGTGCTGAGAAGGGAGTGACCCTGGGAATTTCTTCAGTATTCATTAGGATAGCTAGTGAATGTAAGAAGCTGAGGCCTTCATGACTAAAAGCCTAAAGATGGGGTGGTCAGAAGAAACATAGAAAAACGTTTTCTGGAATATTGGGGTCAGTTGAGCAGAGATTCAATGATGAGAACAAGAATTTTCTGTTGATTTAACCAGATGTTTGAATTCCCTGGAATTCCAACGGTATAGCAATATACTCTATCATTTTAGACTTTGCTAAATAGCTGCTAAAAATGGCTTTCAGCCTTGAATGGCTGTGCAGTAATAGAACTGTCAGAGGTGGAAATATAACTTCCTGCCAATAAATATTTACTACTAAGGTTTGGATTTATGGCAGCAAATACCATCTCCATGTTGATTCTCTGCTAGTAAGTTAACGGCCACCCCAGCTGCACTTTCAGTCCCCTAACTGTTTCAGTTCATTAGTTGGAAAGAGTAACAACCTATAGGCTGAACCAAGCTTTGACATAGAGCTAGAAGAAGAAAAGGACAAGGAAAGGAAATTATACTGCCTTTGAAATATATGGTTGCAGTTTATTTGCTGTTGTAGAACTAGGACTCTAATAATTCTTTCCGCTTTTAGCTTAATGGACATCTTCAGTGCACCTTCTTAGTGCTATCATGGAGAAAATCCTTTTCTTGTTTTCTGTTGTTGCAGTAAGTTTGTTTCCTCCATAACACTTAGCACAGGTTGTAATGATATATATATATATATATTTTTTTTTTTCCCCCCTGTTTACTGTTTCTCTCTCTCCCTAGGAGGTAGCTATTTGAGAGAATAGATTGTGTCTGCTTAGTTCATCCTTACATCCCCAGAGCCTAGAAATGTCTGAAACAGAGTGCTTATTAAATATTTGCTGAACAAGTGAAGTACTAAAGTGCTACAACAGTGTGGAATGCTGAATTAGTGTCTGGTGAAATGAATACAAATTCATTCCCAAATTATTCATTTCACTTTATAAGTAACCTCCTTTTACAATTTTTGATTGCAATTTATTACACATATTTTTGTTACCTCCATTCTTCTCTAAGGCAGAGAAGTTCCTTCTTAACAGATTTCTAACTGTCTCTCTTGCAATCCATCCTAAAGAGAGATGTCAGAAAAGTCTTTTTTCTAGAACATTCTATCCTGTCATATCTCAACAGCATTCAACAGCATTATCCACAGGTTATGGAGAGAATACTATAAAATGTTCATTAGGCTGCTTCCTGCACTGTCATTTCAACTTTTTTCTCCAACCTTACCACTCAGATTCTCTTGGTGAAGTTTCTACTTCATTCATACTTTAAACCTCTCTTCTCCTACCACTCTTTGCTCCCTTCAGATACATCATGAACATTCCACCTTGATCACACAGTTCTTTTTGACTAATACATCATGCATTTTTCACTGTCTATTGAAATCCTATCTATCTAAAAATTCAAATTTTAATGAAGACTTTCAGATAAATCTAGCCCATAGAATTATTCCTCTCTCCTTATTTCTCAAAGCTCAAATATCCTTTAATTTCCCCCAATAGCATCCTAGGTTTATTACCTGATCTTGGTATAAGCATTTGCTAATATACATAATCTACACATACAAGCAACTTATTGATTCCCAGGTATGGTCTCTGTGTTTCTCCTAGCTGTTTACTCAGTGCTGTTCACAGGGCAAATACTCAAAAGTAATTGCTAAATGAATAAATGGATTGATAAATAAGTCTTATAAGAACAGTATAAGAACAGTATGTTAAAAGAGGGGCCTAGATCTGACCTGTCAGATAAGCTTCTTCTCTTCTTCTGAGGGTGATTGATTGTACTGGATATGTTGATTCATTCAGCGAAAAGAGTACTGTTTGCCCAGGTGGGGCAGAGGAAGTGGCAGGCTATATGACCTCAGTTCATTGAAAGTGAATGAAATTGTGGTTTTTCTCTGGTATATGCTCAAGAGTGGGATTGTAAGATTATATGATGGCTCTGTTTTTAGTTATTTTAAGGAACCCATCAACAGTATAGGAAGTTTCCTTTTTCCTCTCAACCCTAGCCAACAATTTATTATTTGTAACTTTCTGATGACCAATGTGATTGCAACACTTTACAATAGCCAAGACATGGAAGTAATCTAAATGTCCACTGGCGGATGAATACATAAAGAATACATGGAGCATATATGCAGTGGAATTTTACTCAGTCATAAAACACACTGAAATAATGCCATTTGCAGCAACATGGATGGACCTAGAGATTATCATACTGAGTGAAGTTAGCCAGGAGAAAGACAAATATCATACGATATTGCTTACTTGTGGAATCTAAAAAAAATGATACTAATAAACTTGTATACAAAACAGAAATAGACCCACAGACAGAAAGCAAACTTATGGTTACCAAAGGGGAAATTGTGGGAGAGGGATAAATTAGAAGTTTGAGATTAACATATACACACGACTTTTTAAAGTAGATAATCAGCAAGGACCTACTGGGGGATTCTACTTACTATTTTGTAATAAACTAAATGGGAAAGAATCGGAAAAAGAATAGATATGCGTGTGGGTGTGTACACACACATATAAAACTGAATCACTCTGCTATACACCTGAAAATAACACAATGTTGTACATCAGCTATTCTCTAATATAAAGTAAACATTTAAAAAAATGATGACCAACCAGGACCTACTGTATAGCTCAGGGAACTCTAGTATTTTTAATAATCTATAAGGGAAAAGAATGTATTAATTTATGTATTATGTATAACTGAATCATTTTGTTGTACATCTGAAAGTAACACTGTAAGCCAATTGCACTTCAATTTTGAAAAGCCTATGAAATTACCTTGTTTGTAGGTAAAAAAATCATATATTGGCAACTTCATATTGTTCAACCTAATACTTAGTGATCTTGAATTACGGATTATTCCAATCTGAATTTTTTCACCATGCCCATCAGAATTCATACCGATGAGTTAGTTGGGTGTGCATTCATCATCAAATAGTTGGTAAATATGCAGATCAGTTAGGTAGTGTAGCTACCACCAGACATGGCTTGAAATCCACATGTACATAAAACTGAGTACTGCCTTTTCTAAGGAGAATAAATGAAAATAAATATTCTGGTACTAAGTGGTGGTATATTAAATTATTTTCAGTCACTCACATAGGTTAATTTGTTTATTTAAATGTTATTTCTAGGAGCTTTATATGTTAATAGGCTTCCCTGGTGGTGCAGAGGTTAAAGCATCTGCCTGCAGTGTGGGAGACCTGGGTTTGATCCCTGGGTCGGGAAGATCCCCTGGAGAAGGAAATGGCAACCCACTCCAGTATTCTTGCCTGGAGAATCCCATGGACGGAGAAGCTTGGTGGGCTACAGTCCACAGGTCGCAAAGAATCGGACACGACTGAGCGACTTCACTTCACTTATATGTTAATAAGATGTCACCAATTTTCTTAGATCTAGGAATCTTTGATCAAAATTCAGCTGTTTAATTTTTATATCAATATTTGGTCTTGTGGTAGCAATAGTTTCTAATGATTTTTGTTCAACAAAGTTGACTCTACTAATGTGCTGGTGTTTTCTGCTATGTAGTATTTTTTTGACCATATGGAGCCCTTAATTTGCATGTAGTGTTTGCCATCCATCTTCTCAATGGACTACAGAACAGTGACAAATGACTACTCACTGAGGGAAGAAATGTTAGGTCTCAAGCCAGGACAAGGCACTAATGAATAGCTTCTTTAGTTTGAAACATTTTCATTCAGTTCTCAAGCAAGACTTAAATGTGTAGATAAATTCAAAAGTTGTTCAGTACACTGTACCCTATATTTTCCTTAAACCTCCACGTTGAAAACTTGTTTTGAAGTCAGGATTTTCTGTCTGCTAATTCTGATGTTTAGTTTCTGGCTGCCTAGAGGTCTTTACTAAGAAGGCTGAGGGTTTGTCTGGAGGAAGAGTTTTACATTTGTTAATCCTTCTGAATAGTGATTTATTGCAGGTAGGAAGACTTAATTTTAGAATTTGAACAGGAAAGAAACCACACAACTTGACTTTCAAATGGGAAGAATTGGATTTTAGAGTTAAGGAGAACAAGAATCTTCTAAAATTTCAGCTGAGCTTTAATCTGATGGAACCACCCTGAACTGTGGTTCTGAGACCTCCTTCCAGGATAAATGCCAACTCTAATTAGTGTATCCTCAGGCTTCTTGTCTGTTAAAGGAGATAAAACTGTTACCAATTCCGCTGTGCACTAGTTAACTTCCCTTCAGGTAAACTTCACCAAAATGTAAAAGTCAGAGTCATCTAGATAAATTAAGTAATTAATTCAGAGAACTATATTTGAAATCTTTTAAATATTTTCATTCTGACTTTTCTCTATCCTCCCTTCCTTTCTTCTTTCTGTTTTTTCTCATTCTCTTTTTCTTTCTTTTGTTTTCTAGAGCCCAAAGGGACATTTGAGTAGAGATGAGAAGGAATGTTTGGAAAGGCTAACTATCAGTTTCATTTTATCTGAATTAACCTTTTAGTAAATAACCAGGGCAACATGAGAAAGTAGACGTATAAAAATTAGAAAATAGGGGAAATTAAAAAAATTATTAATATAAATTCCAGTGGTCATGTATGGATGTGAGAGTTGGACTATGAAGAAAGCTGAGGGCCAAAGAATTGATGCTTTTGAATTGTGGCATTGGAGAAGAGTCTTGAGAGTCCCTTGGATTGCAAGGAGATCCAACCAGTTCATCCTAAAGGAAATCAGTTCTGAATATTCATTGGAAGGACTGATGCTGAAGCTGAAACTCCAATACTTTGGCCACCTGATGAGAAGAACTGGCTCATTGGAAAAGACCCTGATGCTGGGAAAGATTGAAGGCAGGAGGAGAAGGGGATGACAGAGGATGAGATGGCTGGATGGCATCACCAACTCAATGGACTTGAGTTTGAGGAAGCTCCAGGAGTTGGTGATGAATCCTGGGAAACCTGGTGTGTTGCAGTCCGTGGGGTCTCAAAGAGTTGGACACGACTGAGTGACTGAACTGAACTGAATACTTTGATCATCCTGAAAGAACACAACTTTGATGCCATTTTTTCTAGGGAGGACAGAGACATTAGATGTATCTGATTTATAAATAGTTTACTTTTAGCAAGGCAGAGACTGTAACTCATGAAACCTGAAGCTAGGTAGGGTTTGATAATCTCAAGTAATTTTTTTTTTTTAAACTAGCAGTTTGAACCCATTAAGGGCCAGAGAGTGTCGTATATAATAATAGTGTGTTCTAGTCTGTTGCCTCGGAGAAGGCAATGGCACCCCACTCCAGTACTCTTGCCTGGCAAATCCCATGGACAGAGGAGCCTGGTAGGCTGCAAACCATGGGGTCGCTAAGAGTCAGACACGACTGAGCAACTTCACTTTCACTTTTCACTTTTATGCACTGGAGAAGGAAATGGCAACCCACTCCAGTGTTCTTGCCTGGAGAATCCCAGGGACGGTGGAGCCTGGTCTATGGGGTCGCACAGAGTCAGACACGACTGAAGCAACTTAGCAGCAGCAGCAGCAGCAGTCTGTTTCCTGGCACTTTGAGGTGTTAAATGAGAGTTTGTTGAATGAATGGATGGATAGATAAATTATGGATTTGGCAAAGATGGAGCCTTGCAGGTTTTGCAATTTGATTTATGCTCTCTATGAGGACTTTTATCTTTTTGATTTACTGTTTCCAACCTACTATCCATGTTTACCGCTCCCCTTTGGATGCAAAGACTTAAAAGACTGATTTCTCTCTTGGTGTCACTATCAATGAACCTGTCACTGGAAGGTTATACCCAAGGAGTAAATGGTACAGTAAGGTAACATGGTTGACATGTAATGTGCCTTTGACTGACTCTGGTTTTTAATTTGTATATGTGTGTCTATGTGTTTCCCTATGACTCTTAAACTTTACTACTTGCAGAACTAACATGTTCACTGTTTTAGAAAATACAATAAATAAAACCTCAAATGACTCATAAACCTATCACTTAGAGGTAATAACTTAATATTTCATATATATATATACACACACATTTAAGAGAGTGTGTTTATATATATGTAGAGAGAGAGAGAGAGAGAATAACTCAATGTTTTCAGTTCAGTTCAGTTGCTCAGTTGTGTCCGACTCTTTGTGATCCCATGAACCATAGCATGCCAGGCCTCCCTGTCCATCAACAACTCCTGGAGTCCACCCAAACACATGTCCATTGTGTTGGTGATGCCATCCAACCATCTCATCCTCTGTTATCACCTTCTCCTCCTGGCCTCAATCTTTCCCAGCATCAGGGTCTTTTCAAATGAGTCAGCTCTTCACATCAGGTGGCCAAAGTATTGGAGTTTCATCTTCAACATCAGGCCCTCCAATGAACACCCAGGACTGATCTCCTTTAGAATGGACTGGTTGGACCTCCTTGCAGTCCAAGGGACTCTCAAGAGTCTTCTCCAACACCACAGTTCAAAGCATCAATTCTTCTGTGCTCAGCTTTCTTTATAGTCCAACTCTCACATCCATACATGACCACTGGAAAAACCATAGCCTTGACTAGATGGACCTTTGTTGGCAAAGTGATGTCTCTGCTTTTTAATATGCTGTCTAGTTTGGTCATAAGTTTCCTTCCAAGGAACAAGCGTCTTTTAATTTCATGGCTGCAATCACCATCCGTAGTGATTTTGGAGCCCAGAAAAATAAAGTCTGACACTCTTTCCACTGTTTCCCCATCCATTTCCCATGAAGTGATAGGACCAGATGCTATGATCTTCGTTTTCTGAATGTTGAGCTTTAAGCCAACTTTTTCAGTCTCCTCTCTCACTTTCATCAAGAGGCTCTTTAGTTCTTGTCCACTTTCTGCCATAAGTGAAAGTGAAGTTGCTCAGTCGTGTCCGACTCTTTGCAACCCTATGGACTGTAGCTTACCAGGCTCCTCCGTCCATGGGATTTTCCAGGCAAGAATACTGAAGTGGGTTGCCATTACCTTCTCTAGGAAATCTTCCTGACCCAGGGATTGAATCTGGGTCTCCTACATCTTCTGCCATGAGGGTGGTGTCATCTGAAACTTGAGGTAATTGATATTTCTCCTGGCAATCTTGATTCCAGATTGTGCATCTTCTAGTGTTTCTCATGATGTACTCTGCATATAAGTTAAATAAGCAGGATGACAGTATACAGCCTTGGCGTATGACAATATACAGCCTTGACGTACTCCTTTTCCTATTTGGAACCAGTCTGTTGTTCCATGTCCAGTTCTAACTGTTACTTCCTAACCTGCATATAGGTTTCTCAAGAGGCAGGTCAGGTGGTCTGGTATTCCCATCTCTTTCAGAATTTTCCACCGTATATTGTGATCCACACAGTCGAAAGCTTTGACATAGTCAATAAAGCAGAAATAGATGTTTTTCCTGAATTCGCTTGCTTTTTTGATGATCCAGCAGATATTGGCAATTTGATCTCTGGTTCCTCTACCTTTTGGAAAACCAGCTTGAACATCTGGAAGTTCACGGTTCACATATTGCTGAAACCCATATATACATATTTAAGGGAATAGGAAGAGTCTATTAAGATATGTACTTAAATGTATTATACCTTTTTATATATAATATATATAAAATATATATTTAATCAACATGTTAAAAATATTTCCTTTTCATGGTAGTTTTTTGAAGTGAGCAGAATTCTTCAAAGCCAATTTGAGATCATGCTGCTGCTAAGTCGCTTCAGTCGTGTCCGACTCTATGCAACCCCATAGACAGCAGCCCAGCAGGCTCCGCTGTCCCTGGTATTCTCCAGGCAAGAACACTGGAGTGGGTTTCCATTTCCTTCTCCAATGCATGAAAGTGAAAAGTGAAAGTGAAGTCACTGAGTCATGTCCAACTCTCAGCGACCCCATGGACTGCAGCCTACTAGACTCCTCCATCCATGGGATTTTCCAGGCAAGACTACTGGAGTGGGGTGCCACTGCCTTCTCCTTTTGAGATTATAAAAGTGATCAAATATAAGCTGCATTTCAATAATTAGTAAGAAAAAGTTAATGCTACTTGTCATTAATGCATCATGAACTAGATATACACTGACTGACTCAAAGTAAAACAGAGTACTGCTTATCAGCATTATAATTCATTGTTACTATGGATATGGGGAAATGGGCATACGCATACTCTGTTTGTGGGGCCTAACAGTAATATAATTTTTCTAGCAATTATACTGATTTAAATATTTAACTTTTATTTTGGAAAATTTCAAACATATGCAAAAGTAGAGAGACTATCATAGTAAATTTCTGTGGATTCATCTACCCAGGTTCAGAAACTGAAACCTCCTACCTAATCTTCTTTCATTTATATCCTTACTTACTAACCAATATTCCCGATTGTTTTGAAGCAAATCTTATATGTCTTTTTATTCATGAACATTATATTCAAAAGATTATAATTTGTTAAAAAATTATAATGCCATTATAAAATGTAAATATTTTAACGGTAATTTTTTCATATCATTAAGTGTTGAACATTGCCTTGTTTTGTGTTCCACAGTTTGTTTGAGTTAGGATCCAAATAAGGTTACAGGTTTTAATTAGATAATATATCTCAAGTTTCTCTTAATTAATGAGCTCATCTGCCATCTCTCTCACTCTCTCTCTTTTTTTTGTAAAATTTTTATTGAAGAAGCCAGGTATTTATTTCCTATACAATTTTCATATTTTGAATTTTGCCAATTCAAACCCAAGTTATTAGCTATTTATAGATTACTCTGAGGTAGAATTCTTATAAAGGCAAGATATTTACTACTTTCTGCCTTTGTTTCTCTTCTGCTAATTTTTCTTCTTTTTCCTCTTAATTAGTTTTCAATCTGAGTTGATTCCATAGTATCCAAAAATGGCCTATGATTTCCTTTTTTGTCTCATTATCGTGGATTAAAATTATTTCATGTTTTAACTTATTGCAGTTATGAGTCTAATTGCAGTTATGATTCAGATTACTCCAATTTGAACTAAGGGTTATCTGTTAGAATTAGCTCCTGGGTTTTTTGAAATGACCCTTGAACTCTTTTATAGATTATTTGACAATAAGATGTTCCAAGCTCAACTTAGAGACTCCCTGCTGCTGCTGCTGCTAAGTCGCTTCAGTCATGACCGACTCTGTGCGACCCCATAGATGGAAGCCCACCAGGCTCCCCTGTCCCTGGGATTCTCCAGGCAAGAACACTGGAGTGGGTTGCCATTTCCTTCTCCATTGCATGAAAGTGAAAAGTGAAAGTGAAGTTGCTCCCTTGGACTGCAGCCTACCAGGCAGCCATGGGATTTTCCAGGCAAGAGTACTAGAGTGGGTTGCCATTGCCTTCTCCCTACACAGACCTTATATTTAGTCATTTCTCCAGGAAGCCCTGAAAGTGAAATGTGAACGTGAAAAGTCGTTCAGTCGTGTCTGACTCTTTGTGACTCCATGGACTGTACAATGAGAATGGAGTAGTAGATCTGTAGCTCAGCAGCATTTAATACCAAATGATCTTTAATGTTAAGCTGAAGCTCAGTCTTTATTTCAGAGGCAAAGGAGATGGAGGGAAAGGTTTTGAGTATGGGAGTAAATGCTCATGTCAGCATTAGTAAAGTAAGTTGGTGGCTTATCCAAATGATTCTGGTAATATAGCCAGCATTTTATAATAACTGTAAATGTAGTACAATCTTAAAAATTTTGAATCACTATTTTGTACACCCCAAAACTAATATAATGTTATAAATCAACTATACTTCAATAAAGAAACCTCCATCCCCCAAACCAATCCCAAATGACTCTGGTTAAGAACAGTTTTCCTGGGAGGGTCCCTCACACAGCAGGCTTTTCTATCTCAGAGACTCTGATTTAGTATGTGATACTTGTGATTTTTCTATGGAAAAAAATTCTCAAGAGCTTCTGTGTAATCAGTGAGGCCTGAGCACTTTGTCAGCATAAGTGCACTGAAATCAGTGCCACAGTACTGTCATGAACATACTGATTTCATTCCAACACTACAATTACATAGATTATTACTCTCCACAGTCCACTTCCCCTGGAAATTGCTGAAATTCTGCTTCCTCCTTTGTACTGTGAAATGGTCTCTTCTCCAGTGTAGGAAAATATTTGAAATTTTGCTTTATTATTCTCATCACTATATTTTGATATAGATAATAATTTATAAGTATTTTTTGATAGGGTCAGTGCTAGCTGTGATATTATGGACAAATCGATGTGGGTCTCAAATTCTTATTTGGATAAGAAGCAAGTTGATCTTTTCAGATTTGAGAATCCATGTTTTTAGAGGCTTGAGTATCAGATGTTTTTCTACAGTCTTATGAGAACATGGAGCAATTTGATATTCTCCTCATTTTGAACAGTATCAGTTCTTCCCTAATGTATTTATGGTTTGATTTAATGTCTGTGTTTTCTTTAGGAGGGGGGATATAAAACAAAGTGTAGGTGAGGCAAAGAATCTGACAAGCTGATTCTAAAAATTATCTAGAATAATAAACAAAGATAATTTTGACAATGATTAGGAGAGGGGAATTTGTCCAAAAAACAAAGATTTTTTTTTAAGAGTCATAGTAATTTAGCAAGACTGGCAGAAATTCAAATGTAGACTGACATTGATGAACTTCCTGGAATTGCTTATTTATTCTTTTAATAGATATTGATTGATTATGCATCATGTTCTCGGCTTTGAGAACATAGTAGTGACTGTAACAGACAAGGTTCCAGTTCTCCTTGAGTTTCTGTAGTAGTGAAAGACATAGTCAATAAACAAGCAAAAACATTAGCAAGCAAGTATAAGACTATGATAAATACTTTGAGAAATAGTATAAAAGAATAGAAAAATATCTGAGTTCCTGAGGGGTGATTTTCACTGGGTGATCAGAAAAGACATCTTGTGAAAGTGACTTTTGGAATGGACGACAGCGGGAAGAGTAAACGAGATTTTATCATGAATGAATACTGAATTTTGTCAACTACTTTTTCTGCATATGTTGAAATAATCGTGTAATTTTTATCTTTCATTTTGTAAATGTGATGTATCATGTTGATTTGCAGATATTCAACCATCCTTGTATCCCCAGAAAAAATCCCACTTGATCATGATATATGATCCTTTTTTAAATTTAGTCTCTATTTTATATTGCGTATAGTTAGTTTACCATGTTGTGTTAGTTTTAGGTGTATAGCAAAGTAATTTAGTTATACATATGTCTATTCTTTTTCAGGTTCTTTCAACATATAGGTTATCATAAAATATTGAATAGAGTTCCCTGGTACAGTAGGTCCTGGTTAATTACCTATTTTATGTGTGAAAGTGAAGTTGCTCATTGTGTCCGAGTCTTTGCAATCCTGTGGGCCGTAGCCCACCAGGCTCCTCTGTCCATGGGATTCTCCAGGCAAGAATACTGGAGTGGGTTGCCATTTCCTTCTCCAGGCGATCTTCCCGACCGAGGGATTGAACCCAGGTCTCCCGCATTGCAGGCAGACACTTTTAACCTCTGAGCTACCAGGGAAGCTGTATATATTAATCCCAAACTCCTAATTTATCACTACTCCACCCTTTCCCTTTGAACTGTAAGTTTGCTTTCTATGTTGTGGGTCTATTTCTGTTTTTGTGTATAAGTTTATCTGTATCATTTTTTTGTTCAGATTCCACATGTAAGCAATATCTTGTGATATTTTCTTTCTCTGTCTAGCAAACTTCACTTAGTATGATGACCTCTAGGTCCATCCATGTTGCTGCAAATGGCATTATTTCAGTGTTTTTATTAATGTCTGAGTGAAATTCCTACATCTAAATTTTTCTGTTGATGGATGTTTAGGTTGCTTGCATGTCCTGGCTGTTGTGAATAGTGCTGCAATGAACTTGGGTGCATGTGTCTTTTCAAATTCTGGCTTTCTCCAGATCCATGACCAGGAATGGGATTGCTATCCCATTATCATATGATAGTTTATTTTCAGTGGTTTGAGGAACCTCCATACTGGTTACACCTATTTACATTCCCAACAACTGTGTACAAGGGCTTTCTTTTTTCCACATAATCTCCAGAATTTATTGTTTTTAGACTTTTGGATGATGGTCAGAATGTGAGGTGAATTGCTTATTGTAGATTTTTTTCTCTTAATTTTTTTATTAGTAGTATAATTGCTTTACAATGTTGTGTTGGTTTCTGCTGTGCAGCAATGTGACTCAGTTGTATGTACACATATATCCCTTCCCTCCTGAGCCTCCCCCCACCCTACCCCATCTGACCCCTCTAGGTTGTCACAGAGCACCGAGCCGAGGTCCCTGTGCTGTACAGCGGCTTCCCACTAGCGATCAGTTTACACATGGTAATGTATACATGTCGGTGCTGCTCTCTCAATTTGTCCCACTCTCTCCTTCCCCTGCTGTGTCCACAAGTCTATTCTGTGTGTCTGTGTCTTTATTCCTATCCTGAAAATGGATTCGTCAGCATCATTTTTCTAGAATATATATATGTGTGTGTGTATGTGTTAATATAGGATATTTGTTTTCTTTTTCTGACTTACTTCACTCTGTATGACAGATTCTAGGTTAATCTACATCACTACAAATGACTCCGCTTGGTTCCGTTTTAGGGCTGAGTAATATTCCATTGCATATATGTACCACGTCTTCTTTAATCATTCATCTGTTGATGGACATTTAGGTTGCTTCTACATCCTGGCTGTTGTAAATAGTGCTACAATGATGGTTGGAGTACATGTGTCTTTGTGAAGTAATAGTTTTCTCATATTATATGCCAAATAGTGGGATTGTTGGGTCATATGGTAGTTTTATTTTTAGTTTTTTAAGGAACCTCTGTACTGTTCTCCATTGTGGCTGTATCAATTTACAGTCCCACCAGGAGTGCAACAATGTTTCCTTTCTCCACATTCTCTCCAGCATTTATTGTTTGTAGATTTTTAATGATGGCCATTCTCATTGGTGTGAGATGATATCTCATAGTTTTGATTTTCATTTCTCTAATAATTAGTAATGTTGAACATATTTTCATGTGTTTTGGCCATCTGTATGTCTTCTTTGAATAAATGTCTAATTAGATCATCGGCCCAGTTTTTGATTAGGTTGTTTGTTTGATATTGAGCTGCATGAACTCTTTATATATTTTGGAGATAAATTTCTTGGTTACTTTGTTTGCAAATATTTTCTCCCTTTCTGTGGGTTGTCTTTTCGTTTATGGTCTCTTTTGCTGTGCAAAAGTGTTTAGTTAGGTCCCATTTATCTTTCTTCAGGTTTTTAATTTATGTTTGTTTGCTTATTTATTTATCATTTTTGGCTGTGCTGGGTCTTTGCGCAGGCTTTCTCTGGTTGCTGTGAGGAGGAGCTGCTCTCGAGTTGTGGTATGTGGTGTTCTCATTGCAGTGGCTTTTCTTGTAGCAGAGCGTGAGCTCCAGGGCACACGTCTTTAGTTGTAGCACACAGGCTCAGTAGCAGCAGCACACAGGCTCTAGAGTGAGTGGGCTCCAGTAGTTGTGGTGTATGGGCTTGGTTGTCCTAAAGAATGTGGCATCTTCCCAGAACAGAGATGGAACCTGTGTCCCCTGCCTTGGCAGGCAAATTTAACCACTGGACCACCAGGAAAGTCCTTATTTTTGTTTTTATTTTCATAACTCTAGGTGGTGGATCCAATGAGATATTACTGAGATTTATGTCAAAGAGTGTTCTGTTTATGTTTTCCCCTAAGAGTTTTAGAATATCCAGTATTAAATTTAGGTCTTCAATCCATTTTGAATTTATTTTTATTATGGTGTTAGAGAATGTCCTAATTTCATTCTTTTACATGTAGCTATCCAGTTTTCCCAGCACCACTTATTGAAGAGACTCTCTTTCCTCCATTATATATTCTTGTCTCCTTTGTCATAGATTAGTTGACTATAGGTGCATGGGTTCATTTCTGGTCTTTCTATGCTGTTCCATTGACCTATTTTTGTGCTAGGACCATATTGTTTTGATGACTATATCTTTGTAATAGTCTGAAGTCAGGGAGCCTGATTTCTCCAACATTGTTTTTATTTCTTGGGATTGCTTTAAGTATTTGAACTCTTCTGTGTTTCCATAAAAATTAAAAAAAAAATTGTTCTAGTTCTATGAAAAATGCCATTGGTCATTTGCTATGTATTGCATTGAATATATGGATTACCTTGGGTAGTTATTTTGATAATATTCATTATTCTAATCCAAGAGCATAGTGTATCTTTCCATCTTTTTTTTTTTTTGTCATCTTTCATTTCTTTCCTCAGCCTCTAATAGATTTCAGAGTATAGATCTTTTGGATCCTTAGGTAAGTTTTTTCCTTGGCATGTTTTATGCAATGGTAAATGGGCCTGTTTCCTTAATTTCTCTTTCTGACCTTTCACTGTTAGTGTACAGAAGTGAAACAGATCTCTGTGTATTAATTTTGTATCTTGCAACTTGACTGAATCCATTGATGAGCTCTAGTTGTTTCCTGATTGTGTCTTTAGGATCTTTTACATATGGCATCATGTCATCTGCAAACAGTGGCGATTTTACTTCTTTTTTCCAATTTGGATCCCTTTTATTTTTTTTTCCTCTCTGATTGCCATAGCTGCTGCTGCTGCTAAGTCGGTTCAGTCGTGTCCAACTCTGAGTGACCCCATAGACAGCAGCCCGCCATGCTCCACTGTCCCTGGGATCCTGCAGGCAAGAACACTGGAGTGGGTTGCCATTTCCTTATCCAATGCATGAAAGTGAATAGTGAAAGTGAAGATGGTCAGTCGTGTCTGACTGTTCACTACCTCATGGACTGCAGTCCACCAGGCTCCGCCATCCATGGGATTTTCCAGGCAAGAGTACTGGAGTGGGGTGCCATTGCCTTCTCCGGATTGCCATAGCTAGGACTTCCAAAACTATGTTGAATAAAAGTGGGGAGAGTGATCTTTGTCTTATTTCTGACAAGAAAAACTGCTTTCAGCCTTTCGCCTTTTAGTATGATGTCAGATTTGTCACACATGGCCTTTATTATGTTGAGGTAGGTTCCCTCTGTGCTATTTAGACAATTTTATCATAAATGGATGTTGATTTCTGTCAAAAGTTTTTTTTGCATCTATTGAGATGCTCATATGGTTTCTATTCTACAATTTGTTAATGTTGCATGTCACACTGATTGCTTTGTGGATATTGAAAAATCCTTGCATCCTTGGTATAAATCCCACTTGGTTATGTTTTATGATCCTTTAAATGTACTGTTGAATTCAGTTTGCCAATATTTGTTGAAGACTTTTGCTTCTGTTTTCACTAGGGATCAGTCAGTTCAGTTCAGTTGCTCAGTCGTGTCTGACTCTTTGCGACCCCATGGACTGCAGCATGCCAGACCTCCCTGTCCATTGCCAACTCTTGGAGTTTACTCAAACTCATGTCCACTGAGTCGGTGATGCCATCCAACCATCTCATCCTCTGTGATCCCTTTCTCCTCCCACCTTCAATCTTTCACATCATCAAATGAGTCAGTTTTTTGCATCAGGTGGCCAAAGTATTGGAGTTTCAGCTTCAGCATCAGTCCTTCCAATGAATATTCAGGACTGATTTCCTTTAGGATATTTCCGCACATATTCAACTCAATTCACCAAGGATATTGACCAGTAATTTTTTTTTTTTTTGGTAGTGTTTGGTTTTGGTAAAAAGGTATGCTGGCCTTTGAGGGAGAGTTGTGTATTTTTGCTTATATGTGGCAACTAAAAAGACAAGTGAACAAATATAAGGAAACAGAAAGTGATTTACAGATACAGAGAACAAACTGGTGGTTCCAGAGTGGAGAGGATAGAAGGATGAGTGAAATAGGTGAAGTTGATTAAGGTACAAACTACCAGTTATGAAATAAGTAAGTTATATAAGTAAATAAGGTAAATAAGTTATAAGTTAAATAAGTAGAGATATAATGCACGTCACAGGGAATGTGGACAAGAATATTCTACTAACCTTGGTTTATAACGTGTAAAAATATAAAATCACTATAGTGTATACCTGAAATTAATATGCTGTAAGCCAACTATACTTTGATTAAAAACCCTCTGATAACCTGTCAGATTTTAGAGCTCTAGTGAGTGTGATCAAAACTACCTCCCCATAATCCTAGTACAAAATTCATATGCAGTATCTATCAGAATTTCATATGTATTAAGGAAGTCAACTTAAACCAATGAGGAACTTATAGTCCATTCAAAAAGCAGTGTTATATAAATCTATTATTTGAGCAAAACCTATTATATTCTTACATCAAACTATAGACAAAATACATTACAAGTGATTTGCAATTTTTAACATGAAAACTGAAATCATGAAATACTAGAAGGAAACATAAATATGTATGTGATCTTGAGATGGGAAGGAATTTCAAGATACAAAAGCAATGAAAGAAATCACAAAGGAAAACATTAGAAAAAATGTCTGCAATAAATATAGTAATGCATATAAAGCTCATAAAATAAGAAAACACTGACATCTCAATTAATAAGATAGTGAGAAAGAGGCAATCCACATAAGAATAAACAAAGACTCTCTGAATTTTAAAAATATTCAAACTTACTAGAAATAAAACAAATTTTATTGAAAACAGAGTGATGAGATTTTTGTCCATTATAGTGGTCAAAAATAAATGATTGTGACTTGGGTAATTTGTAAATATTCAGGTCCTTTTCATGTAAATTGTTTTCTTTTAACATTTAATCCCTGGGTCAGGAAGATCTCCTGGAGGAGGGCATGGCAACCCGTTCCAGTATTCATGCCTGGAAAATCTCATGGACAGAGGAGCCTGGTGGGCTACAGTTGATGGGGTTCAGATTCAGACATGTCTGAGTGACTGAGCATACATGGAACTTTTAATCTTTACTTTTAAAGAATATGTATCAAAAATATTATTATTAAAATTCAACTTGCATAGAGCTACTTAAAATCTGCCTGCTGTTGCTGCTGCTGCTGCTAAGTTGCTTCAGTTGTGTCCGACTCTGTGCGACCCCATAGACGGTAGTCCACCAGGCTCCCCCATCCCTGGGATTCTCCAGGCAAGAACACTGGAGTGGGTTGCCATTTCCCTCTCCAATGCATGAAAGTGAAAAGTGAAAGTGAAGTCACTTTTAAAGCCTTCCCAGGTGGTTCAGAGGTGAAGAATCCATCTGCCAAGCAGGAGACCTGGAATTGATCACTGGATCGGGAAGATCCCCTGAGAAGGTAATGACAACCCGCTCAGTAGTCTTGCCTGGGAAATCCCATGGACATAGGAGCCTGGTGGGCTACAGATCACAGGGTCACAAAGGATCAGACACAACTTATCAACTAAACAACAATAACAACTTTCTTTTTAGAAGGAGTAATCAGAGGTGAGGGTAAAGACTTAATGCGAGTCTGACGTAGGGTGCAGCATGCTTGGGGCTGGTGCATGGGGATGACCCAGAGAGAAGTTGTGGGGAGGGAGGTGGGAGGGGGGGTCATGTTTGGGAACGCATGTAAGAATTAAAGATTTTAAAATTAAAAAAATAAAAAAAAATTAAAAAAATAAAAATTAAAAAAAAAAGGCCAAAAAAAAAAAAAAAAAAAGACTTAATGCGAGGACATTTGCCAGAGCATGGTTTAAAAGAAGAAAACAATGGGTCGTAACCTAAATGCTCAGTAATAAGGAAGGTGACAACAGCAGATCACAGAACCATTGCCAGTGCACCTTTTCTGGATATTTAAAGGATAAGGGGAAATACTTGTGATATAAGGCTAGGCGTGAGAAAACAGGATTCTAAACTATTTATGCAGTAGGTAGTTCATGAAAACACAAAAAATTGCCAATTTTGTGTTTATACAGCTCTCCATAGCTCATTCACTCTCTCTTGGAAGAAAATATAACCAGCAGTTGACATGGTAATAAACTGGAAGTAAGATTATAGATGGCTTTTATTTTCTTATTTTCTGTATTTTCCAAATGTTTTACAGTGAGCATATATTACATTTATCATCAAGAGAAAATGACTATCATCTTAAAAAATAAAAGGCATTCCTTGAAGCATAGGCATGTAGAGTTGAATCAGTCCATGTCTAATAGCGATCACAGGGCACCTTATCCCCTCTAAACCTGCTCCTGCTGGGTTGTTCCACAAGGGAGGATGGGAAGGAGTCACAATTATTATTTTTGAGGGAGAATCCAGGTAAAGATTGGGCAGAGGAAGTGCTTCAGGGGAGCCATGTGGTCACCTGCCACATAGTCCAATTTTAACTCCCTAAATTATTTTAATGCCACCTTAATTCATTGCTTAAAATCATACTAGTTAGAGATTACTTGGGGATATGAGTATAAACACAAGAATGACTATCTTTGGGTAGATTAAGAGTCTGTTAAATCATCCACAGGCATCCCAGGTGGCACTATAATATAATGCAGGAGACATGAGACTTGGATTTGATCCCTGGGTTGGGAAGATTCCTGCATGGCAAACAACTCCAGTATTCTTGCCTGGAGAAGCTCATGGACAGAGGAGCCTGGCGGGCTACAGTCTGTAGGGTTGCAAACTAGCAGCAGCAGCAGCAAATCATCCATACTTGAATATGATTTTGGATAAAAGCAATTGGACTGAATACATTTGAGGAAATAGGAGTATTTTCCAAGGACAAGAAAAGGCAGGGCTTTTGGGAACTGATGTTCTTTGGTGGATAAGGAGCCTGTTTGAAGTCATGTTGTATAGGAGGGCTTAGGTGACATGAACACTCTGTGATTCTGGGTAGCTGGAAAATGTGTGGGGAGGAGCAGTTAGAATCTCAAAGTCTAGCTTCAGACAGACCTGGGCTTGCATTCTGGATCAAGGACTGGAACATTTTGGATAGTTTCCTAATATCACTAATATTCAGTTTTCTTATTTCTATCATGGGAAAAATGCCTATTTCATAGGGTAAGACAGAGTGAGGAGGGTAAGTTAGATATTAAATGCCTGGCACACCATAGCATTCAGTAAATGGTTGTGATGGAGATAATGATGTTGATAACACCGATGCTGATTGTAAGGGTAGTTCCAGAGGAAGGAAAAGGTACTAAACATCGGTGGGGCTGATGGAAGGAAAACAAAATTTTCCTCGTTATCCTTCTGGCACTTCGAAGCTTCTTGCACCTAGAACGCAGACACCAGGCGAGAATCATCAGTGCAAGAACTTTTCTGCCTCTCCCTCTCTAAATTGCTGCCTGCTGGTGTGGCAGAAACAAAATCTTGCATGTCACTCATGTGCTGTCTGACTTCAAAGTAAATTACTCAGTAGTACCCAAGTGACCTGAAAAAATTAATTTATCTTCAGAACTTGTTTTCATCCAGGGAGTAGTTGAGTCATCCAAGGAGAATCTGAGTCAATTACTAGGAAACCAAGGAAATGGAAATGACATTTTACAATTAGGTTGCAACTGAATAAGGAGGACGTGTTGGGCTGTTTGTAAAGTTTGCTTTGTGTACCTTATTGTAATGTAATAAAACCCCATAAGGAATAGCTAATAAAATTGAATATAATGTATGATGCCTTTTCAAAGTGATACTGAAAAGCCAAATTTTACTATCCATGCCTCTATGTAAACATCATTAAGGATAGTTTCTATATTGCCCTCAAAGATATATTTTTAGTATCTCCTGCAAAATTAGAGTTGAATTTTATGGCTCTCTTTTCACGGGTATATGCTCTGTCAGCAGAAGTTAACTGAAGATGCATGAAGAGGAGAAAGTCAGCTTGGCATTACCTTCTTTCTAATGCTTGCTGGTGTCCACTATAACATTCCAGCTGCTGGAGGCTGAGGATGGAAAGTAAATCGTGTTGCCCCAAAGAATGATGGAAGTAAGTCTTTGTGTTTTCCAAGCTTTGGAGGAAGTGATTCCACAAAAACATCACACACCAAGTAGTAGATAGTTTTACCCTCCGTTCCAAGTTTCTTGTCCACAGGGAGAGGTCAAGTTTAACCTGTCAAGCATAGAGCTCTTGGCTGGTGTTAACCAATGATGATGTGGCTGGATCTATGTTTCCCTGGTTCCATGCTTTGTGTTCCTTTTACGACTACAATTACCCAATGTGGGAAATTCAACAATTCAAAAATTGTTGAATCAGTCATTCAACATATTAACCTCTTGCCCACTGGTTTGTCCTTTCACCAATGGCTTCCACTGAAGTGTGTGTGTATATGTATTTTGTATTTAGTTCCTTCTCTATTTCTTTGTCATAGTTTCTTTCTAAACTCTCTCTCAGAGTTTATAGACAGCAAGGGTTATTGAGAATCACTGGGTAGTGTTTCAGAAGGTCTGTAACACAGTCCTGGCTCTGTAACCATATATATGTTTGAAACTGATCAATTGAAGTTCTCTGAATCTGATATTTCTCATCAGTAATATTAGGGGGTTGGATTTAGTGATCTATTTTCTTTCTTTACTAAAATTTCATGAATGTGATCTGTCTCATGCTCAGAGATGTGGGATATATGGGGACTTGAGATGGATGGAAGAGAAGTATAAGAGAGTGGCTGCCCACAGGAAGCTTACATTCCTCATGAGAGAGGAAGGAAATGATAACAAACTGAGATGGTATGTGATTAAAATAATTGTCAGCAGATACGAAAGTATGTGTTAGGCACTGAGTTAAGGGCTCTTCGAGCAATGCTATTAATGAACATGTAGCAGTCAGAGGAGGGCAGGTTAGGGTGGACGGCACTGACAGGGAAGTTTCATGCAGAAAGCAGGAGTTACAGAGTAGGAGATATTGAGGATGAGCAGGCAGGAACAGTGGCAAAGTGCATTCCTGGCAAAGGAGTCAGGGTGTGGCTTCTGTCTCCCCTTCTGGCCTTTACATTTCCTCCATGTGATATTGCTTATAATAAATCTGCTTTTGTGAATCTACTCTCATTTTCCCTTCTCTTCCTTCAGAGTTCTACAGAAAGGTCACCAAGAGTCTGGAACAATGAACTTGGAACCTCTAGATAAACCTAGCATTTCTTTAGGTTCAAACAAGATTCACTGTGCGACCACAATGGTGATTCATGAATTCACAGCCTTTCATCTGTGATGATACCCAGGGGGGACAAGTTCACACATGCTGTGTGCTCTTCTTATGAGTCTACCAGGGTTTTGTGATGTCCTTAGCCCCTGAGCTAGCATTCCACCCCATGCTTTCCCACCCAAGAAAATATGTATATTAGAATGCAAGCAATCAGGGATGACATTGTTCTAGGAACTGCCTTAGTTTACTTCATTAAAGAGTATTCTCTTAAATAGCATATGATATCCCTTATATGCAGAATCCAAAAAGAAATGATGCAAATTAACTTACTTATAAAACAGAAATGAACTCACGGACTTGGAGAACAAACTTATGATTACTGGGGCAAAGGGTGGGTAGAAGGGATAGTTAGGGAGTTTGAGATCAACATGTACACACTGCTATATTTAAAATGCATAACAAATAAGGTTCTACTGTATAGGGAACACTGCTCAATGTTATGTGGCAGACTGGTTGGGAGGTGAGTTTGGAGGAGAATGGATACATGTATGTGTATGGCTCTGTTGTGTACTTGAAACTGTCCCAACATTGTTAATTGGCTATACTCCAATATAAAATAAAAAGTTAAAAAACATTTTCTCTTGCAAATGTGGGTAATATAATCATTCGTTGTTAGTAGCAATGATCAATTTCATTTATTGAATGTTTAGTATATGCCAGGCATCAAGCCAAGAACTGTAGAACAATTAAGTCACTTAAATGTCACAGTAACCTCTGAAGGCAAGGGCCGTTATATTCACCTTTTCTATGTGCCTGGTTCCATATCAGGTATTTTACATACTTCAGGTTATTTAGTGCTAACCACAGCATTGTGGCCTTTGCTTGTGGCTCCGCTGGTAAAGAATCTGCCTGCAATGTGGGAGATCTGGGTTTGATCTCGAGTTGGGAAGATCCCCTGGAGAAGGGAATGGCTACCCAATCCAGTATTCTGGCCTGGAGAATTCCATGGACCCTATAGTCCATGGGGTTGCAAAGAGTTGGACACGGATGAGTGACTTTCACTTTCTCTTTCACAGCATTGTAAAATGTTCACTGTTATCACCATTTTATAGATGAGGAAACAGGCTCCGAGAGAGGAAGGAACCTGCACAAGTGTTTCTCTGGTTTTAAGTGATAGAGTTGGGACCTATGCTAAGCCTTGATGATCTCAGAGACTGTTTTTTAACCATAACAGTATGACTAAAACATTACCTGTAGCACCTCTGACAACGGATCATAACCTATGAAGAGGGCTATCTCCGTTGTCGAGAAATACTAGTATGCAGGATTGGTTTCTGTGATCTCTTTTAAATTGTACTGAATATGGCTAATATGAAACCAGGCAATTTGGGGATAAAAAAAAAAAACCATAGCTGATAATACTAGGACACTCATGCCTTGCTGAGCAAAAGTATTTGCTGTTTGGAATAATGACTAGAATAATGATATTTTCCCTGACTTTGTGGTGCATGACTGGCCCTCAATTTATCTTGTGCAGAACACAGGTGATGCACTCAGTTTTTCCTGGTGCCCTCAGGTTAATGTAAAATCATAGGAGGATTACTCCCAAATGACTCTTAGTCTCCACCATCTGGTTAGGGGCCTTGTTCCGCACATGCAGAATGATTAACACAACTTTTGATTAAGCACTTTCTTTCCAAATGTTGGGATGTGATGTTCACATGGATGGAATGAAAGATTTCAACACCTGTCAATGCACACATTGTGAACTCAGGGAAGGAAAGGATAGGACCTGGTAGGCACCAAATATCCACTGTGCAATAAAGAGGTCATGAATGGATTGTAGGAGACTAAAAAAATGGAAGAGGCTTGTCTGACTACGTGCCAGTCTCTACTATGCCTGTGAGTGGAGATGCAATCATTCTTCCTCTTCCTTGCCTAAACATTATAACAACTTGGGGAAAACTTACCTGCACATCTAAGTCAAGTACCAAAGAAGCATAAAATATTTATGCAGGGTTTATAGACTACAAAGCATTGTTCTAGATACTAGGAAAACATACGGAAAGAACACGTAAAGAGCTTTCTAGCCACTTAAGGCTTATGCTGTGGCAGGGCAAGTGTGTGATGGCATTGACGTTGTATTCTGGCTCCTAAGAAAGTAAAAGGTCAGGGTGTTATCTTGGCACTTAGTGAGGAGTGGAGGTGGTCTTGAGAAGGCCAGACTCAGGAAGGGATGTCTAAACTCAAAATGAAAACTGAAGATGAGTTGGCCAAGCAAGAGAAGGAGTTTGTATACAAAACAGAGAAGAGCTATGTGAAGGCCAGGAGACCAAAGTCTGTTGTGGTTGTGGTATGTATCAGGAAGACGACTTGGGGGCGGGAGGAGGGGGAGGATAAGAGAGGAAGCAGCAGAGAGAGGTGTGGTCCAGGCTATAGAGGGCTTTGTAATTTGTGCTAAGAATACTGGAGTTTTATTCTAAGGGAAATGAGAAGTCATTGAAGGGTTTGAAGTAGGCATCTTGTAAAGTCAGTTTCAGCTGGTGGTTATGCTAATAGCTAGCTCCACTAATTCAAGTCCAGCGTTAATTATCCTTGGATGGATTTCTTGGATCGATTTCTTGGATCATCTGCTTGCATTACTTTCCCTCTGTAATTGCAGAACACTACATGCTTAGGATGGCCCTGGGTTCACCGAATGTTTCTGAACACAGGAATCTGACTAGTTTAGGTGACTAGAACATGACAGAAATAGAACTGAGGGCTTGGTTCATGTGTGGTGTCGGTGTTTTCAACTCTGTCTTTGGCCATTGAGTTAGCAGTCTTACAAATGTGCTCCTTAAACTCTACCAAGGGGGGATCAGTGTGAAGTGGCTCAACTCAATTCAGTATTAGACTAAATAGGGTCAGTGCCATAGAATGTAGCCTAGGAAGGTTTGCATAGCCCTCTGAGACATGTCCTGGGCTTCCCAGGTGGCTCAATGGTAAAGAATCCATCTGTTAATGCAGGGAATGTGGGTTTGATCCCTGAGTTGGGATGATCCTGTGGAGTAGGAAATGGCAACCCACTGCAGTATTCCTGCCTGGAAAATTCCATAGACAGAGGGGCCTGGAAGGCTATGGTCTATGGGGTCACAAAGAGTCTGCCACAACTGAGCACACACATACACACTGAGCGTGGCCTAGTGACTTGTGTAGAGGTATTAGCTGTCCAGAGTTGAGACTCTTAGTCGAGTCAGACTGACTTCTTGTGTGAGTGTCTTAGATTATGTCCACCAATAGGTAGTGGAGTGGACTTCACTCCTACTTGTAAATAAACCAATTTAATGGGCCTTAAGTTATGGAGGTGGCTCTTGTTCACTGCATGACTTTCTGACCGAATATTCTATAATTTAGCCTTCTAATACCCAGATTGCTTTTTCTTATCTGTGGTCCACTGTGACACTATCCAAGAACATAGGCCTTGCCACTTAAATGAAACAAGGGAACACAAGCTACTAAAACAGATTCTTGAAGTGTTACAGTCTTGATCTGAAGGTTTCCCAAGATCTCAGAATGACTCTGAGCCTACGAAAAAATGTTTTGGGATTGATCAACAGATTCAGCTCTATAGAAGAATAGGGACAATTGATATTTTGAAAAGTATTCACTCAACTTGATCAGTTATTAATGATTTATTGAATACCTATTCTATGCAGAGCTGTCTCCTCAGTGCAGTGTATGCTTGGAGATGAACTAGGTAAGGCTCTGTGCTTAAAGCTAGAGGAGCCAAGGGGTGATAATATAAGAGAGATGACATTCCTTTTCCTCAGCTAGGACCCAACAGCTTATGAGTGGCAAGCATCAGGAAACTTGCTCAGCACGCCTCCTTAGACAAAGGAAAATTTGGCTCAGCTTCTTTCACATATGCCTGTATATGAGATTTTAAGAAGTCCTTGTTTAATTTATTTGACCTCAAAACATAATATGTAGGTGAGTCAGTGATTCACTTCCATAGACAGGACTCATCAGTTCAGTTCAGTTCAGTCGCTCAGTTGTGTCCGACTCTTTGCGACCCCATGAATCGCAGCACGCCAGGCCTCCCTGTTTATCACCATCTCCCGGAGTTCACTCAGACTCATGTCCATCGAGTCCGTGATGCCATCCAGCCATCTCATCCTCCGTCATCCCCTTCTCCTCCTGCCCCCAATCCCTCCCAGCATCAGGGTCTTTTCCAATGAGTCAACTCTTCGCATGAGGTGGCCAAAGTACTGGACTTTCAGCTTTAGCATCATTCCTTCCAAAGAAATTCCAGGGCTGATCTCCTTTAGAATGGACTGGTTGGATCTTCTTGCAGTCCAAGGGACTCTCAAGAGTCTTCTCCAGCACCACAGTTCAAAAGCATCAATTCTTCGGTGCTCAGCCTCCTTCACAGTCCAACTCTCACATCCATAATGACCACAGGAAAAACCATAGCCTTGCTAGACGGACCTTAGTCGGTGAAGTAATATCTCTGCTTTTAAATATGCTGTCTAGGTTGGTCATAACTTTCCTTCCAAGGAGTAAGCGTCTTTTAATTTCATGGCTGCAGTCACCATCTGCAGTGATTTTAGGGCCCCCCAAAATAAACTCTGACAGTGTTTCCGCTATTTCGCCGTTTTTTTCCCATGAAGTGATGGGACCAGATGCCATGATCTTCGTTTTCTGAATGTTGAGCTTTAAGCCAACTTTTTCACTCTCCTCTTTCACTTTCATCAAGAGGCTTTTTAGTTCCTCTTCACTTTCTGCCATAAGGGTGGTGTCATCTGCATATCTGAGGTTATTGATATTTCTCCCAGCAATCTTGATTCCAGCTTGTGTTTCTTCCAGTCCAGCGTTTCTCATGATGTACTCTGCATAGAAGTTAAATAAGCAGGGTGACAATAGACAACCTCGTCGTATTCCTTTTCCTATTTGGAAGCAGTCTGTTGTTCCATGTCCAGTTCTAACTGTTGCTTCCTGACCTGCATACAGATTTCTCAAGAGGCAGGTCAGGTGGTCTGGTATTCCCATCTCTTTCAGAATTTTCCACGGTTTATTGTGATCCACACAGTCAAAGGCTTTGGCATAGTCAATAAAGCAGAAATAGATGTTTTTCTGGAACTCTCTTGCTTTTTCCATGATCCAGTGGATGTTGGCAATTTGATCTCTGGTTCCTCTGCCTTTTCTAAAACCAGCTTGAACATCAGGGAGTTCACGGTTCACGTATTGCTGAAGCCTGGCTTGGAGAATTTTGAGCATTACTTTACTAGCATGTGAGATGAATGCAATTATGCGGTAGTTTGAGCCTTCTTTGGCATTTCCTTTCTTTGGGATTGGAATGAAAACTGACCTTTTCCAGTCCTGTGGCCACTGCTGAGTTTTCCCAATTTGCTGGCATATTGAGTGCAGCACTTTCACAGCATCATCTTTCAGGATTTGAAACAGCTCAACTGGAATTCCATCACCTCCACTAGCTTTGTTTGTAGTGATGCTTCCTAAGGCCCACTTCACTTCACATTCCAAGATGTCTGGCTCTAGATTAGTGATCATATCATCATTATTATCTGGGTGGTGAAGATCTTTTTTGTACAGTTCTTCCATGTATTCTTGCCACCTCTTCTTAATATCTTCTGCTTCTGTTAGGTTCATACCATTTCTGTCCTTTATCGAGCCCATCTTTGCATGAAATGTTCCCTTGGTATCTCTAATTTTCTTGAAGAGATCTCTAGTCTCCCCCATTCTGTTGTTTTCCTCTATTTCTTTGCATTGATCGCTAAAGAAGGCTTTCTTATCTCTCCTTGCTGCTATTTGGAACTCTGCATTCAGATGCTTATATCTTTCCTTTTCTCCTTTGCTTTTCACCTCTCTTCTTTTCACAGCTATTTGTAAGGCCTCCCCAGACAGCCATTTTGCTTTTTTGCATTTCTTTTCCATGGGGATGGTCTTGATCCCTGTCTCCTAGAATGTCATGAACCTCATTCTATAGTTCATCAGGCACTCTATCTATCAGATCTAGGCCCTTAAATCTATTTCTCACTTCCACTGTATAATCATAAGGGATTTGATTAGGTCATACTTAAATGGTCTAGCTGTTTTCCCTACTTTCTTCAATTTGAGTCTGAATTTGGTAATAAGTAGTTCATGATCTGAGTCACAGTCAGCTCCTGGTCTTGTTTTTGTTGACGGTATAGAGCTTCTCCATCTTTGGTGCAAAGAATATAATCAATCTGATTTCGGTGTTGACCATCTGGTGATGTCCATGTGTAGAGTCTTCTCTTATGTTGTTGGAAGAGGGTGTTTGCTATGACCAGCGCATTTTCTTGGCAAAACTCTCTTAGCTTTGGCCCTGCTTCATTCTGCATTCCAAGGCCAAATTTGCCTGTTACTCCAGGTGTTTCTTGACTTCCTACTTCTGCATTCCAGTCCCCTATAATGAAAAGGACATCTTTTTTGGGTGTTAGTTCTAAAACGTCTTGTAGGTCTTCATAAAACCGTTCAACTTCAGTTTCTTCAGCGTTACTGGTTGGGGCATAGACTTGGTTAACTGTGATATTGAATGGTTTGCCTTGGAGAAGAACAGAGATCATTCTGTCGTTTTTGAGATTGCATCCAAGTACTGCATTTCAGACTCTTTTGTTGACCATGATGGCTACTCCATTTCTTCTGAGGGATTCCTGCCTACAGTAGTAGATATAATGGTCATCTGAGTTAAATTCACCCATTCCAGTCCATTTTAGTTTGCTGATTCCTAGAATGTCGATGTTCACCCTTGCCATCTCTTGTTTGACCACTTCCAATTTGCCTTGATTCATGGACCTGACATTCCAGGTTCCTATGCAATATTGCTCTTTACAGCATCGGACCTTGCTTTTATCACCAGTCACATCCACAACTGGGTATTGTTTTTGCTTTGGCTCCATCCCTTCACTCTTTCTGGAGTTATTTCTCCACTGATCTCCAGTAGCATATTGGGCACCTAATGACCTGGGGAGTTCCTCTTTCAGTATCCTATCATTTTGCCTTTTCCTACTGTTCATGGGGTTCTCAAGGCAAGAACACTGAAGTGGCTTGCCATTCCCTTCTCCAGTGGACCACATTCTGTCATATCTCTCTACCATGACCCACCCATCTTGGGTTGCCCCGCAGGCATGGCTTGGTTTCATTGAATTAGACAAGGCTGTGGTCCTAGTGTGATTAGATTGACTAGTTTTCTGTGAGTATGGTTTCAGTGTGTCTGCCCTCTGATGCCCTCTTGCAACACCTACCATCTTACTTGGGTTTGTCTTACCTTGGGCGTGGGGTATCTCTTCATGGCTTCTCCAGTAAAGCACAGCCACTGCTCCTTATCTTAAACAAGGGGTATCTCCTTACCGCTGCCTTTCCTGACCGTCAACGTCAGCTCCTCTAGGCCCTCCTGTGCCTGCTCAGCCACCACTCCTCAGGTTGCTCCTCCCGGCCGCTACCATAACCTCGGATGTGGGGTGGCTCCTCCCGGCCGTTCCTGCAGCCTGGCACTCTGGGCTGCTGTCCCCGACTTTGGACGTGGGGTAGCTCTTGGCTGCGCTTATTGTGCCAGCCTGCCACCGCCAACTCTATTTACTTTTTCTGATTTTAAATGAAGGCAGGTCACAGAGTTAAATTATATATTCAGTAAACCTGATACTTGACTCCTCTTGTCACAGCTTGACAGTATCCTTAAACTTCAATGGACCAGAAAATACAATTGCACAATTACTGCTCTGACTGAGAGCAATGAAATTGATGGATGGAATGATAAGGATTAGCTAAGATGACATAATCACAACCATATAGCACCCATGAGTACTACCCCTTTTTTCTCCCTAAGTTTAACTACTGCAAACCCACCCCATCCAAACTGATAATTTATGGATCAAATACGTGGTTCTTGATGGCCCCCCCAACAAGCCCCCCATGTAAGTTTGCAAGTTATCAATTAGCGAAGACATTACGTGTGATAATAACCATGTTATATATATTTCCTTCAGTTTCTCTAGCGTTTCCACACTTTTCATAGCACTCTCAAATGCATTTGTGTCAGCTTGATTCTCATACTCCTGTAATACTGAACAGACATTACTTTCCTCATTTTACAAATGAAAAATCAGTCACAGAGTCATGAGATGACACACTCATGTCCCTACAGCTGGTGCATATCAGTGCTAGAGCTGGAATCAGGGCTTCTGAGGAGCACACGTTTAGCATGGTGATTAACAACATGGACTTGGCTGAGATCAAGTCTCAGCCCTACCACTACCAGTTACAAACATAGTGTTTATAGCCTCTCATAACCTTGGTTTCCTCATTTATAAGATGGGATTAATTATAAAATCTACTTCTTAGCATCACTTTGAGGATCTGGCCAGGAACAGTGTACAATACTTAGTGCTCTGACTACCACATAGTAAGCACTCAGACAAGGTTAGGTATCACCAGGACTAGTACCTGGTCTGCAGTACCCTCTGTGTTATACTGAGGTCTGCATTACAAGTACCAAGTATTGCAACTTCAGCAAATAAAATGAATAACTAAGACTTACTGTCTTAAAACTATGTCTGCACTGGACAGCCGACGATTCTTATTTACCCAGACTGCTATCCCCACCAGGGACTACTCAGGATGGTTGGTGTCACCTTTTCCGCTAGCAAAGGTTTTGCTTTTCATGTGTCTTTCAGCATAGCAGGCTGTGGTGATTCTTCCAAATTGGCCACTTTTTCCTTTAACTCCAAAAAACTGAAGAGAGCTAGACCACCTGGAGCATGCTTGAAAAGCTGGCAGCCTGAAGCTCAAGTTGTACTTGCTTTGTTCTCCTATCGTTTGTAGCTCCACCAACTCTGTTATTTAAAAGGGCTCATACATTTTCTAAATGGAAGTTGGTACATTAGTGCATATCTTTAGGATTCTGCTCCCCTTGGGGGAGGCTCCTAATAGCAGCAAAGTCAAGTTGTCCAGAGTCTGGTGAAGCTGATGTGGTGCCTGACATGTATTACGTACAAAGTTGAAATTGCAGGATATTGGAACAACTAGTGAGAAAAGTTTCCTGGATAAATTGAGAGGAGGATCGTTATATTGAGAAGAAGAGTCACCTCTCTTTGGTAACTCCCATTTTTGCTCAGTCTCCTGTAGTTCATTCATTTATTTATACATTCATTTATTGTTTCATTCAACTAATATTTGTTGATGAGGACACGGTGGTGAGCAAAAAGCAATGACAAAACTTGTCTTTCAGTTCAGTCGCTCAGTTGTGTCTGACTCTTCACGACCCTGTGAATCGCAGCACACCAGGCCTCCCCATCCATCACCAACTCCCGGAGTTTACCCAAACTCATGTCCATCAAGTTGGTGATGCCATCCAGCCATCTCATCCTCTGTCGTCCCCTTCTCCTCCTGCCCCCAATCCCTCCCAGCATCAGGGTCTTTTCCAATGAGTCAACTCTTCGCATGAGGTGGCCAAAGTACTGGAGTTTTAGCTTTAGCATCATTCCTTCCAAAGAAATCCCAGGGCTGATCTCCTTTAGAATGGACTGGTTGGATCTCCTTGCAGTCCAAGGGACTCTCAATAGTCTTCTCCAGCACCACAGTTCAAAAGCATCAATTCTTCGGTGCTCAGTCTTCTTCACAGTCCAACTCTCACATCCATAATGACCACAGGAAAAACCATAGCCTTGACTAGACGGACCTTAGTCAGCAAAGTAATGTCTCTGCTTTTAAATATGCTGTCTAGGTTGGTCATAACTTTCCTTCCAAGGAGTAAGCGTCTTTCAATTTCATGGCTGCAGTCACCATCTGCAGTGATTTTGGAGCCCCCCAAAATAAAGTCTGACAGTGTTTCCACTGTTTCGCCATTTTTTCCCCATGAAGTGATGGGACCGGATGCCATGATCTTCGTTTTCTGAATGTTGAGCTTTAAGCCAACTTTTTCACTCTCCTCTTTCACTTTCATCAAGAGGCTTTTTAGTTCCTCTTCACTTTCTGCCATAAGGGTGGTGTCATCTGCATATCTGAGGTTATTGATATTTCTCCCGGCAATCTTGATTCCAGCTTGTGTTTCTTCCAGTCCAGCGTTTCTCATGATGTACTCTGCATAGAAGTTTAATAAGCAGGGTGACAATATACAGCCTTGACGTACTCTTTTTCCTATTTGGAAGCAGTCTGTTGTTCCATGTCTAGTTCTAACTGTTGCTTCCTGACCTGCATACAGATTTCTCAAGAGGCAGGTCAGGTGGTCTGGTATTCCCATCTCTTTCAGAATTTTCCACGGTTTATTGTGATCCACACAGTCAAAGGCTTTGGCATAGTCAATAAAGCAGAAATAGATGTTTTTCTGGAACTCTCTTGCTTTTTCCATGATCCAGTGGATGTTGGCAATTTGATCTCTGTTCCTCTGCCTTTTCTAAAACCAGCTTGAACATCAGGGAGTTCACGGTTCACATATTGCTGAAGCCTGGCTTGGAGAATTTTGAGCATTACTTTACTAGCATGTGAGATGAATGCAATTGTGCAGTAGTTTGAGCCTTCTTTGGCATTTCCTTTCTTTGGGATTGGAATGAAAACTGACCTTTTCCAGTCCTGTGGCCACTGCTGAGTTTTCCCAATTTGCTGGCATATTGAGTGCAGCACTTTCACAGCATCATCTTTCAGGATTTGAAACAGCTCAACTGGAATTCCATCACCTCGATACTTATTTCCTACTGTGAGAGACAGACTTTACAGAAATAATCACATAAATATATAGTTACTGTTTGCTAAATTTAAATGTCCATGGAAAAGAACCCAATATCCTTCAACTGATGAATGGTGGCACATACACATAATGGAATATTGTTATTCATCAAAAAATGAAGCAGTGTGGATACCTACTCATATGGAAAAACCTTGAACACATGTTGATATGTGGAAGAAATCAGACATACAAGACCACATATTATATAATTTCATTTATATGAAATATCCGGAATAGGCAAATCCATTGAGACAGAAGTATATTAATATTTGCCTAGGGTAGAGCACATCATGAGAAACACTGGGCTGGATGAAGCACAAACTGGGATCAGGATTGCTGGGAGGAATATCAATAACCTCAGAAATGCAGATGATACCACCCTTATGGCAGAAAGTGAAGAACTAAAGAGCCTCTTTAGTGAAAGAGGAGAGTGAAAAAGTTGGATTAAAGCCCAACATTCAGAAAACTAAGATCATGGCATCCAGTCCCATCACTTCATGGGAAATAGATGGGGAAACAGTGGAAACAGTGGCTGACTTTACTTTTCTGCGCTCCAAAATCACTGCAGATGGTGATTGCAGCCATGAAATTAAAAGATGCTTACTCCTTGGAAGGAAAGTTACGACCAACCTAGACAGCATATTGAAAAGCAGAGACATTACTTTGCCAACAAAGGTCCATCTAGTCAAGGCTATGGTTTTTCCAGTGGTCATGTATGGATGTGAGAGTTGGACTGTGAAGAAAGCTGAGTGCAGAAGAATTGATGCTTTTGAACTGTGGTGCTGGAGAAGACTCTTGAGAGTCCCTTGGACTGCAAGGAGATCCAACCAGTCCACCCTAAAGGAGATCAGACCTGGGTGTTCATTGGAAGGACTGATGTTGAAGCTGAAACGCCAATACTTTGGCCACCTGATGTGAAGAGCTGACTCATTTGAAAAGACTTTGATGCTGGGAGAGATGGAGTGCGGGAGGAGAAGGAGACATCAGAGGATGAGATGGCTGGATGGCATCACTGACTCAATGGACGTGAGTTTGGGTAAACTCCAGAAGTTGGTGATGGACAGGGAGGCCTGGTGTGCTGTGGTTCATGGTGTTGCAAAGAGTCGGACAAGACTCCACGACTGAACTGACCTGAGGGCTAGAGTAGCTGAGGGGAAAGAGACAGACTGTTAATGAGTATAGAGTTTCTGTTTGGGGTAATGAAGATGTTTTAAAATTGAATGTGGTAATGGTTGTAAAATTATGGGAATGTATTAAAAACCATTGAGTTGTATACCCTAAATGGGTGAATTGAATGGTATGTGAATGATATCCCAGTAAAGCTGTTACAGTTACAAAAAGACCTATGAGAGCACAGAAGGCAGTCTGGTTTGTTGGGCAGAGCTAGCGAAGGCTGCCTTGAAGAAGTGATGTTTGAGTGGAATTATTCAGGATGGGCTGGGAATTATTTAGGTAGAAGATGGTTAGGAGGATGAGGGAAGAGTGTTCCCAATAGAATAAGATCTGTGAAGTAGAACAGAAGCAGAAAGAAGGCCAGAGCAGCAGGAGCTTTACGAGGGAGAAGAAGAGTGCTACAAGGTGGGCAGAGAGAGCTGTATCATGATCACTCACTGTGGGCAGACCCCTCTGAGATGCAACGTATATATTATCCAACTCGGTTTGCACCATGATCCCATAAGTAGGAACAATTATGGGCGGGGGCAGATAATCTTGAGCTTCGTATGATGTCCAAAGTATTTTACTGGAGGGCAATGAAGAGGACACAGGAGAGACATAAGGTTTGTATTTTAAATATCCCTGAAGTGGCCAGAAAACTTAAGCCCTGGAAGAGAAGATTATAGTCAGTTTCCCCTATAAGCTTTTCTTTGTAATCTGTTTATTACAGATTTATTTATTTGCTTATTTTATAAATAAATGTATAATTTATAAATATAATTTATTTATTTATTTTACAGAATCAGTGGATGGACAGCCTGTAGAAATGGAGCTATTTGTAAAGTGTGTCCCACATGCAATGTAAGAATGATTTGCCAAATGCATGAACCACAGCTCCTCTGTTCAATCCTTTTATCGATCAATGATTAACTGCCTCGAGTGGGACAGAACATGGAGTCCCTTACTTATCTCCCCGTTCATATAACGTTGTTGAAAAAAGACATATCCTGAGGTCCTAGGAGGTAGTTTATTGATCTGGGTTCTAGGAGGTAGTAAAGTGTAGGGACCTGGGGCATGGGCCCTGGAGTCAGACAGGCCCTCATTCTGAAATTATAGACCAGGCATTTGCCCTAAGTCAGGCATAATGAATCAATAGCAGGAAAGAGATCATGACTGGCTAAGGGCATCCCTACAGGAAGATTTGGTACCATTTCCTATTTGTTGGAGGTTTCAGTCATCAAGCATGAGGTGTATCATAACTCATTACCAGTATAGTACGATGGCATTAAGCAAAGAGTGCTGGGCTTGATAGAAAAAGCTCTCAGTTGAGAACAAAGGTCAGTAAAGGCCCTACATTCTAAGTTTAGAGAATTGCCTATTGGTGAGGACAGCCATGTTCTCACCCTGCTGCTGAGACTGGTCCTGTGTACTAACCCCAGAGCGATAACAAGGTGGATAGAGGGTTGCATTTGAAGGAGGTATTGATTTCTTTTTTTTTTTTTTAAATTTATTTTTAATTTTAAAATCTTTAATTCTTACATGCATTCCCAAACATGAACCCCCCTCCCACCTCCCTCCCCATAACTTGCAACTGCAATAAATTACCACCAACTTTGTGGCTTAAAACAACATGAAAATTTCATCTCACGATTCTGGAGACCAGAAGTGTCACATGAGTCTGTATCCCTTGGCTACAGTGAAGGTGTCAGTAGGGCTGTGTTCCCGTCTAGAAGTTCTCTGTAAGGACTGAATTTCTCATCTTTTCTGATGACCTGCCTCCATGTCTAAGCTAAGTGAAAGAAGCCAGATGCAATAGCTAACAATATTGTGTAGTTCTATATTAGAAATATCTAGAATTTGCAAATCTATAGAGACAGAAATCACATTGTTGGTTGCCAGAACTGGAGGAGGGATAAATGGGGAGTAATTGTTAATGGATATGGAGTTTCTTTTGGGTGATGAAAATGTTTTGGAACTAGGTAGATGTGGGGTGATTGCGCAGTATTTTGACTGTACTAAGTGCCACTGGATTGTTCACTTTAAAATGGCTAATTGATATTATGTAAATTTAATTTCATTTAAAAACAGAAGCAAAAAAAAAAAAGTATCCCCACAAGAATTTGAATCCCTTCTCTATGGAGGTGCTGACTTCCCGATAGCCTTAGGGAAGACAGACAACCAGCTTGGTGATAGGGGAACCTTACTCAGACAAATTGCATAGGAGTTAAGATCTACTTTCCTCTCCATATCACGGAGAAAAGGCTTCAGTACAAAGGCAGGTGATAAATAGACTACATGCTTCTCCTACAAGCTAAACAAGAAGAACCATGAATGTTTGTTTAGCACTGGGAATAGTTAGAAAGAATGAGGAAATTATTAGAAAAAATATTGTCATTTAATGTTTGAATCAGTCCAAGGTTAAGACTTTTCATAGTTAAAATAATTGTAATACTAGCTAACACATAGCATTCAGATGTGAAACACAAAGTACTTTTATGTTTAACTCAGTAAATCCTCAAAAAAATTCTACAAGTTATATAATTTCATTATATCCATTTTACAGATGAGGTATTCAAGGCACAAAGAGGATAAATAGTACCCAGCATCACATAGTTAGAAGTGGTAGAACTGGCATTTGAACCCTGGGAAATGATGCTGAACTATTAATGTTTTCAATGGTTTAAATTTTCTAGAACATTAGAGTACATTCATGGGTAATTAGTATAAAAATGTTTTTCCCAGTCACTTGAATTTTGTTCTGTGCTTTTGATTCATTCATTCAACAAATATGTGTTAAGAGCCCAGCATGTTCAGGGAACAGCTGGATCAGTGTAAGCAGGAGAGAGACTCATAGGAGATAAAGAGGAAATGAGCCAGATTATGTGATGTCTTAGAGCTTTTGAAAGGCTTTTAGCTTTACTCTCAGTAAGATAGAGAGCTTTGGGAAGATATTCAGCAAAGGAATGAGATAATTTGACTTTTTTTTTTCCCAAAGAATTATTCTGGTTTTTGTATTTATAATAGCCCAAGAGTCAGGAGGTAACAGTCCAGGGATGACATATTAATAGTAATAGCTGGACCACTGGTAGCAAAGGAAAGAATGAGACATGGACAGACCTGGGATATATTTTGAAGGTAGGGTTAATACAGTTTATTAATGGATTGATTCTGAGATCTGGGATAAAAGCATGAAGTTACTACCATTTCTAACAATCACAACCTGAAGTGTTTCGGCACCAGAGCCTTTAATGGTTAGGGCTGTACTCATTATTATAATACTTGTGAAATGCAATTTTATGGTATTTGAAAAAAATTACTCATGAAATATTTTTTTGTTAAGAGAGATGGCAAAGATAGAGTGCAAATGCGTGGAAATGGATTTTGTTAAAACGTACCTCGTATGAATGTCATTTTCACATGTCAGAGTGAAGAAACACTGAGAACCTTTGCTTTGGAGGGTTGTTATGGGATGAATTACATCCCTAAAAATAAATATATTGGAGTCCTAATTCTCAGTGCCTTAGAATGTGACCTTATTTGGAGATAGGGTCTCTCTAGAGGTAATCAAGTTAAAACAAGGTCTTTAGGGTGAGTCCTAAAGCAACATAATTGGTGTCCTTATAAAAAGAGGAAATTTGAATGCAAATGAGCTTGCCTGGAGAACACCAAGTGGACATGAAAGCAGGGATCTGGGTGATGGTTGTATAGGCCAAGGAATGCCAAAGATTGCCAGCAAACCACCAGAAGCCCAAAGAGAGGCATGGAACAGACAGTGTCTCATAGCCTCCAGAAGGTGTCAACCTTGACAGCATCTTGAACTTGAACCTCTAGCCTTCAGAACTATAAGACTGTAGATCTGTTTAAGCCACCCAGTTTGTGGTACTTTGTTATGCCAGCCCTAGCAAACTAATACAGAGTTTCTGAATAAAGATGCTCAAGTCACAATTGAGCTGTGATAGAAGGCTAGAGGGAAGATTAGGGGGCTGCCAATGATTAATAATGTTGAGACTAATGTGAGGTGTTTGTGGGTTGATCACCAAGGAAGTACTACCACTGCACACCCAGTATAGTTTCCAGCCCACAGTAAGTCCTCAGTAAACATTTGTTGCCTGATAGAATGCCTAACTGGAGAAGGGAATAACCCATTCCAGTATTCTTGCCTGAAAAGATCCCGTGGACAGAGAAGTCTGGCGGGCTGCAAGTCCATGAGGTTGCAAGAATCGGACACAATTGAGAGACTAAACCACCGCCACCAGAATGCCCAGTATATGTGGACACTTGAAACATTATAGGTACTTGACAAATACTACTTTCTTTCTCTCCTGAACAGTTAGCTTAAGCACTGAAATTCTGAGCTCTTTCAGAGGAAACCAGAATTGGAAGCAGATGTTCCAGTGTCAGCTGCTACTGCTAAGTCACTTCAGTCGTGTCTGACTCTCTGTGACCCCATAGACAGCAGCCCATCAGGCTCTGCCCTCCCTGGGATTCTCCAGGCAAGAACCCTAGAGTGGGTTGCCATTTCCTTCTCCAATGCATAAAAGTGAAAAGTGAAAGTGAAGTCTCACAGTCGTGTCCGACTCTTCGCGACCCCATGGACTATGGCCTACCAGGCTCCTCCATCCATGGGATTTTCCAGGCAAGAGTATTGGAGTGGGTTGCCATTTCCTTCTCCAATGCATGAAAGTGAAAAGTGAAAGTGAAGTCACTCAGTCGTGTCCCACTCTTCACGACCCCATGGACTGCAGCCTGTCAAGCTCCTCTGTCCATGGGATTTTCCAGGCAGTGTCAGCTAGTCAGATTCTATTGCCAACTCTTGGCCTCTGGGTTTCTCTTCCACTGAGTCACTATGTCAAGGTGCTATAATCCAGCATAACAGTAGAAGTTTTAGGAAGTCTGAAGTCAAGTCTCTATCCTCCCGGACCATGGTAATGAGAATGAAAGTGTTAGTCACTCAGTTGTGTCTGACTCTGTGATCCCATGGACTGTAGCCCACCGGGTTCCTCTGTCTAGCCAAGAATACTTGAGTGGGTTGCCATTCCCTTCTCCAGGGAATCTTCCTGACCTAGGGATCAGACACGAATCTCCCGTATTGCAGGCAGGTTCCTGATCACCTGAACCACCAGGGAAGCCCAGGTAATGAGAATAGAGAATATAGAAATGCAAAGTAAAAATCAGAGCAGCATAATTATAGTCCTTTAAAAATGATAATTAAAGGCTGGATCTACCCAGACTTGTTAAGAAGTTTAAGTTTAGAACTGCTGCTTTAGTAAAATTACACTTTCTTATGACCTTCCATCATTTTCTTTTTATTAACTCATCCATAAGGGAAGAGAAACATTTCAGCCACTTCGATTTGTTTGCTCTAAGTTATTTTGAACTTAATTTTATTAAATTTCGTTGCTTAGGTACAAGCTGATCTTGACAGTTTTTCAGCCTGCACTTTTTATCACTCAATAGGTCATAACTGGTGACGATGCTGTTTGATGTTCTGGGTGATGATGTAATTGATAACCTTTGTAAAATCTTTACAGTGTTTCTTTGAAGCTTTGTGAAGGAAGTATGCAAATGGGAAAAGTTCCAAACAGCAATAGACCAGGAGAAGCAGACTGCCATGTTTCTTTATGATAGCAGCAATAAAATATATGCCAATTCCAGTGAGCTGGATAAATCTTAGCTCTGAGATGGTGGTGGGGTGGCAGGCAGTGTGTAATAGCCTGTCCCCAGTTTCTCGGTGACCCGAGGCCTCCTCTTTGAGAGTAACACTGTATGGCCATGCTGACAATGACTGGCTGCGTGCGTTGTTCATAAATAAAAGCAGCCGGCTGCAACAAAGGTCTAAGTAGCTGAGGCTTCATCATTATTTATGAGGCAGGCCAGGGAGAAGAAGGCTCTAAAAGTGCAATAGCAAACACCATCTTTCCCCCAAGAAAACAGCTGACTGGAAGGAAAATTCTAAAAGAAGCCAATGCCATATGCATTTTCACGTTATAGATGGTAAATAATACAAAATCACAATCATAACGAAGGCTTTACAGTTCTGGTGCAAACAAATTTACTGTTCATGAGTGCTGGTCAAACTGGTTGTTTTAGAGGAACTCCTCCTTATTGTTGGCTTCTAGTCATTGAGAATAAGTTTGGGTAACCAAACCTTGAATAACATTTTTAAAAACTCTTAATTCCAGTGATAGGGCTAGTAGTTGATATATAATGACAATAGGGTGGTAGGTTTGCAGAAGATTATTATTATTATATTTCAGGGCAAAGGGAGGGCACTGTCTCTTGGGTGTATGTTCCTTATGGATGGATCTCCACTACAGTGTACAGTTGCCCCCTTTTTCACGCAGTTGCTCACTTTTTCTCAGGGGATTGAGTGATTTGATTGCTGACTGTGGGAAAAGTATTGAAGCATCCATGGCTCAGCCCTCTTCTTTGTCTTAGGGAGGAACTGTGCCAACTTGAAGCATTCTTTCCATGCTTCTCCTATATGCCATAATAGGTACTACAGGAGCAGACCTCCTTAAATGAGGGGCAAAGTATCAGTGAGCCCAACTGTCTTGCAAAACTGATAGCAATTTCTCCCCTACTAGGTTTATTATTAATAAACCTGATTAAAAAAAGATCTTGTTTGTCTTTTTTAAAAAATTGAAATGTAATTGACTATGTTTCAGATGTACAACAAAATGATTTGATATTTTTATACATTACAAAATGATCGCCATAATCTAGTTAACATCTGTCACTGTACAAAGTTATTACAATATTATTGACTATATTCTCTATGTGTTCTTAATTCCTATGACTGATTTACTTGAAAACTGGAAGTTTATACCTCTTAATCTCACTTACCATTTCACTCATCCTCCTACTCCTGCCCGCACTAACAACCATCAGTTTGTTCTATGTGTCTGAATCTATTTCTATTTTGGTATGTGTATTCATTTTTTTTAGGTTCCACATGAGTGAAATAATATATTATTTGTCTTACTCTATTTGACTTATTTCACTTAGCATTATATTCTCCATGTCATCTATGTTTTTGCAAATGGCAAGATTTCATTTATTTTAATGGTTCAGTAATTATATTATTTATGTGTATATTACTTCTTTATCCATCTGTCTATTGGTAAACACCTATGTTGCTCTCATATCTTGGTTATTGTAAATAATGCTGCAATGAACATACAGGTGCTTATATCTGTTCAAATTAGCATTTTTGTTTTCTTTGGGTAAATAACCAGAAGTCAATATGCTGGATTAGTTTCATAGTTTTATTTTGTACTTTTTTGAGGAACCTCAATATTGTTTTCCACAGTGGCTATATCAGTTGACATTCCTACCAACAGTGCATGAGCTTTCCTTTTTCTCCACATTCTCACAAATGCTCGATAATGGCCATTTTGACAGGTGTGAGGAGATATCTCAGTGTGGTTTTCCTTTGCATTTCCCTGATGATTAGTAATGTTGAGTGTCTTTTATGTCTGTTGGATATCTATATATCTTTGAAAAAATATCTGTGGAGATCCTCTGCCCACTTTTGTTTTTTGGTGTTGAATTTTGTGAGTTCTTTGTATGTTTTGGGCATTTAACCCTTTATTGAGTGTATCATTTGCAAATATTTTCTCCCATTTTTGTAGGCTGCCTTTTCATTTTGTTGATAGTTTTCTTAATATGCAAAAACTGTTTAGTTTTATGTAGTTCCATTTGTTTATCTTTTGCTTTTGTTTCATTGTCTGAAAGGGAAAGTGTTCATTGCTCAGTCATGTCCAACTCTTTGCGGCCCCGTGGACTGTACCCCACCAGGCTCCACTGCCCACAGAATTCTCCAGGCAAGAATACTGGAGTGGGTTGCTATGAATTTCTCCAGGGGATTTTCCTGATCCAGGGATCAAACCTGGGTCTCCCACATTGCAGGCAGATTCTTTACCATCTGAGCCACCAGGGAAGCTGCCCTTCTCTGAGGAGACATAAAAATTAATATGACTAAGACCAACGCCAAAAAGTGTACTGCATGTTTTCGTCTAGGAGTTTTACAGTGTAAGTTCTTACATTTAAGTTTTTAATCCATTTTAAGTTTACTTTTGTGCATGGCATGGTAAAGTAGTCCAGTTTGATTCTTTTACATGTAGCTGTCCAATTTTCCCATACAGTGTATTGAAGAAGCTGTCTCTTCCCCATTGGATATTCTTATCTCCTTTGTCATAGATTAACCATATAAATGCGGGTTTAGTTTTGGGCTCTCTATTCTGTTCCATTGATCTATGTGTCTTATTTTTTCACCATACTGTTTTGATTACCTGTAGCTTTATAGTATTGCTTGAAATTGGAGACTATGATAACTCCAGTTTTGTTCTTCTTTCTCTAGATTTTTTTGGCTGATTTGTTTCCACATAGATTTTAGAGTTATTTGTTCCAGTTCTGTGAAAAATTTCTTTGGTGTTTTATAGGGATTTCATCGAATCTGTAAACTGCTTTACATAGTATGGTCATTTTAACAATATTAATTTTTCCAGTCCATGAGCATGGTATAGCCTTCCATGTATTTGTGTTATCTTCAGTTTCTTTCACCAGTGTCTTGCAGTTTTCCAAGTATAAGTATTTTACCTCCTTGGTTAGATTTATCCCTAAGTATTTTATTCTTTTGGATGCAATTATAAATGGTATTCTTTTCTTAATTTCTTTTTTTTGATAGTTTGTTATTGTTTAGAAATATAACAGGTTTCTATATATTAATTTTGTCTTCTAAACTTTATTGCATTCCTTTATTCTAACAGTTTTTTATTTGGTGGCATTTTTAGGATTTTCCATATATAGTATTATGTCATCTGCAAATAGCATCAGTTTTAATTCTTTTCCAATTTGGATTTATTTCTGTCTGATTGCTGTGACTAGAATTTCTAGTGTTATACTGAGTAAAAGTGATAAGAGGCCAACTTTGTCTTGTTCTTGATCTTAGCAGAAATACTTTCAGCTTTTAACCCTTGAGGATGATGTCTGCTATAGGTGTGCGGTATATGGCCTTAATTATGTTAAAGTATGTTCCCTCTATATCCATTTTGTTGAGAGTTTTTAATCATAAATACATATTTAATTTTTCCAAAGGATTTTCTGCATCTATTGATATAATCATATGATTTTTATTCTTCAGTTTGTTAATAAGGTATATCACATTGAGTGAAAAAGTTGGCTTAAAACTCAACATTCAGAAAACTAAGATCATGGCATCTGGTCCCATTACATCATGGAAAATAGATGGGGAAACAGTGACAGACTTTATTTTTTTGAGCTCCAAAATCACTGTAGATGGTGACTGCAGCCATGAAATTAAAAGATGCATGCTCCTTGGAAGAAAAGTTATGGCCAACCTAGATAGCATATTAAAAAGCAGACATTACTTTGCCAACAAAGATACGTCTAGTCAAAGCTATGGTTTTTCCAGTAGTCATGTATGGATGTGAGAGTTGAACTATAAAGAAAGCTGAGCATGGAAGAATTGGTGCTTTTGAACTGTGGTGTTGGAGAAGACTCTTGAGAGTCCCTTGGACAGCAAGGAGATCCAACCAGTCCAAAGGTGATTTAGACCTTTTCTCTTAGGTGTTCCCTGATAGCTCAGTTGGTAAAGAATCTGCCTGCAATGCAGGAGACCCTGGTTTGACTCCTGGGTCAGGAAGATCTGCTGGAGAAGGCATAGGCTACCCATTCCAGTATTCTTGGGCTTCCCTTGTTACTCAGCTGGTAAAGAATTTGCCTGCAATGTGGGAGACCTTGGTTCGATCCTTGAATTGGGAAGATTCCCTAGAGAAGGGAAAGGCTACCCACTCCAGTATTCTGGCCTCAATAATGCTATGGATTGCATAGTCCATGGGGTCACAAAGAGTCAGATACAACTGAACTAGTTTTACTCACTCACTCACTCTCTCTTTCTTGATGAGTCTGACCAAATGTTTTCAATTTTGTTTTTGTTTTTAAAGAACTTGCTCTTAGTTTTATTGACTTTTTCTATTGTTTTTTTAGCCTCTATTTTATTTCTGCTCGATTTTATTTTTTTTTTCTCCTACTAACTTTAGGTTTGTTGTTCTACTTTTTCTAGTTCCTAGAAGTGTAAGGTTAGATTGCTTATTTGAGATTTGTTTGTTTCCTGAGGTAGGTTTGTATTGCTGTTTGTTGACTTTCATCTTAGAGCTGCTTTGGCCACATCCCTTAGATTTTGGAAAGTTGTCTTTCCATTTTCACGAGTCTCCAGTTATTTTTGATTTCCTCTTTGGTTTATTAAGTGAACCATTGGTTTTTCAGTAGCATATTGTTTAGCCTCTACAGTGCTTTTCTAGCAGTTGTTTTCTAGCCTTGTATTTTTGTGTTTAGGAAAGATGCTTGATATGATTTTAACCTTTTACAAATTATTGAAACTTGTTCTATGTCCTACCATGTGATCTATCCTGGAAAATATTCCAAGTTCACTTGAAAAGTAGGTATATTCTGCTTTTTTTTTTTTTTTTAGAATGAAAAGGTCTCTGTATATTTATTAGGTCCACCTGGTCTAATGTGTCATTTCAGGCCAGTGTCTGAATGATCTATCTGTTGACATAAATGGGGTGTTAAAGTCCCCTACCCTTACTATGTTACTGTCAATTTCTACCTTTATGTCTCTTGATATGTGCTTTATATGTTTAGTTGCTCCTATGTTGGGTGCGTAAATGTTTACAAATGCTATATCCTATTCTTGTATTGATCCCTTGATCATTTTGTGATGTCCGTCTTCGACTCTTGTTACAGTCTTTGTTTTAAAGTCTGTTTTGTCTGATATAAGTGTTGCTACTCCAGTTGGCATTTTGCTTCTCTTTGCATGAGTACTGGTTTTCATCCCCTCACCTTGTCTGCATGTGTCTTTAGATCTGAAATGAACTTCTTTAAGGCAGCATATATGTGGATTTTGTTATCCCTTCAGCCACTTTGTTATTTTTAAAATATTTTTAATTTTTAATTAATTTTTGGCTGTGCTGGTCTTCATTGCTACATGCAGACTTTCTCTAGTTGGGACCAACAGGGGCTACTCTTCATTTCAGTGTTCAGGCTTCTCATTGTGACTTCTCCTGTTGTGAGACATGGGTTCTGGGCACATGTACAGGCTCAGCAGTTGCAGCACACAGGCTGTAGAGTATATGGGCTTCAGCAGTTGTGGCTTGCAGGCTCTAGAGCATAGGCTAACCAGAGCATTTAGTCTGACCTTTTATATTTACAGTAAGTATTGATAGGTATGTACTATTGCCATCTTGTTAATTGTTTTCTGAATTTTGTTGTTTTTCTTGTTGTATTTTTTTCTTCTTCTTTTGCAATCTCCTCCCTTGTGATTTAATAACTGCCTTTACTGTTGTGTTTGGATATCTCTTCTCTCTTTCTCATGTTTATTTCAGATTTTGGTTTGTGAATGATCATTTTAAGTTGATGAGCTCTTAAGTGTGAACACAGCCTAACAATTCTGCTTTTTTTACTTCCCTCACATTTAGTGTTTTTGACATCATATTTTACATCATTTGGTTTTTGTGTATTTCTTAACTACCTGTTGTGGATATAGATAATTTTACTATTGTTGTCTTTTAATCTTTCTACTTCTTTTACAAGTGGGTTAGCTACTACCTTTACTATATGTTTGCCTTTCCCAATGAAGTTTTTCCTTTCACAATTTTTACATTTTTAGTTGTGGTCTTTCTTTTCTATTTGAAGAAGTCTCCTTAATATTTCTTGTAAAACCAATTTAGTGGTACTGAACTTTTGTAGCTTTTGCTAATCCCTAATAATCTTTATCTCTCCTTCAATCCTGAATGACAACCCTGCCAGGTAGAGTAATCTTGGCTGTAGGCCGTTTCCTTTCATCACTTTGAATATATTATGCTACACCTTCTGGCTGGCAAAACGTCTGCTGAAAAGTCAGCTGATGTCTTTTGGGAGCTGTCTTATGCATAACTAGTTGCTTTTCCTGTGGTGCTTTTAAGGTTCTCTCTTTTGCTTTATTTTTTTTGCCATTTTAGTTATAGTAATCTATGACATGAATCTCTTTGGGTTCATATTATTTGGGACTCTCTGTGCATCTTGGTTCCTTTCCTAGGTTAGGGAATTTTTCAGCTATTATTTCTTAAAATAAGTTCTCTGCCTCCTTTTCTCTCTTCACTTTCTGGGGTCCTGTAATGCAAATGTTACTGCATTTGTTGTTCTCCAAGAGGTCTCTTAAAGTATTATCAGTAAAAAAAAAATTTTTTTTCAGTTCATTTTGGTGATTTCTACTAGTGTGTTTTCCTGTTCATTTTCTTTGTATCATCTAATCAGTTATTGATTCTTTCTAGTTTTTATTTTTTCTACAAACCCCTTTTGTTGAGGGCTGACTTTTAATAGATCACAGCAAGGGAGCTTCTCTGCTTTATACAAAATTCTGACCCAGAAGCAAGTCATATACAAATGGTTTAGCAGCAGGTTCTCCACACGTGTGTGGTGCATGATGGGGATTTTCTAGTGTTTTTAAAATTCTAGTTGTTGTTTTATTCATCTCTGTCTAGTGCTTTATATTTTCTAAACTTCTCATTGTAACCATCCATTCTTTTCCTGAGTTTGTTAGCATCTGCATGATCATTACCTTGATTTTTTTGTGTGTGTAGATGCATTTTTCATCTTGCATAGAACTTTGCATAGTTTTTCTGGGGTTTTATCTTATTCCTTCATTGGAAACATATTCCTCTGTCTCATTTTGCCTAATTCTCTGTGTTTATTTCTTCATATTGCTGCTGCTGCTGCTAAGTTGCTTCAGTCGTGTCAGACTCTGTGCGACTCCATAGATGGCAGCCCACCAGGCTCCCCCGTCCCTGGGATTCTCCAGGCAAGAACACTGGAGTGGGTTGCCATTTCCTTCTCCAATGCATGAAAGTAAAACATGAAAGTGAAGTTGCTCAGTCGTGTCTGACTCTTCGCGATCCCATGGATGGCAGCCCGCCAGGCTCCTCTGTCCATGACATTTGCCAGGCAAGAGTATTAGGTAGGTCAACTATCTTTCCTGATCTTAGAGAAGTAGTCTTACATAGGAGATGTTCCATGGGCTTCAGTAATGTACTTCCCTTTGGTCACAAAAGCTATATACTCTAGAGGGCTCCCCATGTGGGCTGTGTGTGCCCTTCTGTTGCAACAGGCTGAATAGCGTGGGCACACTGGTAGGTGAGACTGGCTCCTGGCTTGGTTGGCTGTCAGCCCCTCCTCTTTTGATAGCTGCTGACCCTTCTTCAGTGGACTGGGTCCTGGCATGGTTGGTCACATGACTCAGGGGTCCTGTGGCTGATGCTCGTCGGGGATCACAGTGCTATGTACCAGTGCGGCTGGCCATGGTGCCTGGGACATCCTGATGCTTGTGCTGGCCCACTAGGCTTCCTTGTCTTGATTCTTGTGATTATCTCTTAGATGGGTCTGAATTTTAGTCGGAGAAATAAAGAGATGTTGTTACTGTTCTTGCTATTAAAACAAACTTCATATACAAAAATGATACATACGCTCTGGCCAGAGAAAGAGATTGCTGTTGTTTAGTTGCTAAGTTGTGTCCAACTCTTTCATGACCTAAAAAGGACTATAAAAAGGAATTGTAATTTCATTCCAAGTGGGTGTGTAGCTTACCTTTCATTCTAAGAAAGAAGTGACCTATGTAGGAACAATTGATAGTTTGTTAAGCATTAAGAATATGTCACTTAAAGTTTTCTGTGTCCCATAGTTTCTTGCCTCTTAATTCTCATTGTTTGGTCCAGGCTTGCTGGGTATATTAGAGTTATTTTGCCATTGCTCTATTGACAGAATATTTTGGAAACCTGGTGACTTGAGGTATATAGCCAATGTCTGTTGCCTTTGCTGCCTCATTTCCCTTTAACTTTCTTCTTATAACAGCATCCTTATTCTGCAGAGAAATAATCTGTTCCCTGTTCTTTGACCTAAGATTCAAGTGGAGTTGATTCCATTCCAGAGCTCCAAGGTGATGATGCATCATGTGATTATGTCTGGGCTTTCAAAGCGTTATATTCCCTTGGACACAGGGATTGTTTCAGGGATGAGCATATGACCTAGTATAAGCCAATGGGACTCATAGAAACACATGCTTAGACAAAGGCCTATTAGCATATCGAATCTGCTGTCAGCCCTCTTGCTACCACAGGGAGCCTGCCAATGAAGTATGTGAATGTGCAGGGTTGAGGATGACATCATCTGAAATCCTGAATCCAGGGACAGATATATTCCTGGGTCCTTTTTTTTTTTTTTTTAGTTAAGTGACCCAGTAAATTTCTATTTTTGCCTGAACCATTTATTTTTGTCTCTTATAACCAAAAAGGTCCTAACAAGGTCTGAGTGAGCTAAAGAGTTGATGTATCTACCAGCAGACTAGAAGTGACCAGGCTTTTTGGCTTATAGATACCTGCATTACTGATTTATCAATTGTCTACAATACATGAGAGGTTAAACACACCTTTTCTGAAGGCTCAGCTTTTGAGATTTACAACTGAATTGAACTAAAATATAATATTTAGCTATTCAAGCTGGCAGCAGAGACACTTGATCTGATGTAGCAAGCAGTGCCAATGTCAGAATTAATAAAATAGTTCCATGTCAAAACAATAAAAGGCAAATCACCTGGAAGGGCAATTTAATCACTTGGGCCTTATCATCACTGGCCAGTGGAGCACTGAGCCACCTGCTTTCCCTTGCTAGACACAGGTTTGCATGAAACTGAACTGCCAACCGATTAGATTATTTTAAAAAATGACTTTGGGAAATCACTGCTGTATTATTTGCAAAAAATGTTCTTGTAATGATTTTTTGAGAGGTAACAGAATGCACCAGGCAGCTTTCAAGTGTTGGGGACAAAGAAGATGAAGGCATGTTTGAGAGAGAGCTTTGAGCTCAAATTAGGAAAGAGGAACTTTACAAAATATTTCTTCCTTCAATTTGAATATTTATCCAGTGTATTCTAAATGCTGGGCACTGGACTTGAACAGTGGTCTATAGAGAGGCATCTCAGCTCACACACTGTCCAGCAGAGAGGAAAGATAGTAAATATATTTTAAAAGGAATAAAATGATATAGAAAAATTTTTAATGTAGTTTTGAGTTAAAGAGTTATAGGAAGATGGATCTGCTTTGTTGGAAGGTAAGTAGTGACTCTGAAGCTGAGAAGCTCTCTTGAAGGTGAGAAGGAGTCTGCTATGCAAAGAGTACAGGACAAGCAACCAAGCCAGAGGGAAGAACACATGCCAAGGCTGGAATGAAACGAGAGTGAGCAACATTCAAAGGCCTGAAGGAAAGGGAGAGTGGCTGTGGCATTGGTGAAAAAGGAGAGCATGATATGAGATGACATTGCAAGAGAGCTAGGAGTTTGATCCATCAGGTATGTGAAGACTGTAGAAAGGAATTATAATTTCATTCTAATAAAATGAAGAGTCACTGGATGTTTGCTGATGCTTGATGGGTTTTGATGCTCTGAAAGCAAATGTGTAATTTTTTAAAAAACCAATGCTTCTATCAAACAACCTTTGCTTATGGGTGACATCCAAATGTCTAATTGGTTCCAAAATGAATCTTTAATGACAAAATAGGGAAAAGTCATTAGACTAAGATCTAAGGTATCTGCATTTATACCTAGATTCTGTCACTGATAACTGAGCAAGTTCTTACACTTTGTAGGGCCTCAGTTCCTCATATGGAGAATATAAGGTTGAGTTGAATGTTGCATTTGTCATGACTTTTTATTGAAAGTGATAGAAACCCAGTCCAGATGCTCCAAGGGTAATATCTTCAGAATCGTTTGGATCTAGGAGATCACCAGGATCTGATTCTTCATCTCTTGGCTTTGTATTGGCTTCACTCACCAAGAAGTCTTTTCTATGGATGGTTCCCAGCAGGGCCAGACTAGCATCCTTAGTAGGGTTAGATATCCATCTAAATTATGTTATCAAAAGTTCCAGGATGGCATGCTGACTTGGGTCATGTGCATGGCTAAACTGGTGGTCCAAATGTGGGGAATTAGATCACTGGCCAAGCCTGGATCATGTGCCCACCGCTTGAGTCAGTCTGAACCATATGAACCTAGAGTAAGGAAGGCATGGTTCCCCCACATGAAAACAGAAGAGGGAATGGATTTTGGATAGGCAAACAAGACATGTCCATGAATCCTCTCTTTGGCTTTAACAATTTCATGAAACCTGCAGTGGGAGTCAGTTCTGTACAAACTCTTCTTAGTTGATATTAACCATTGATCCTACCAAAAATGCCCACTTGAGGCTAAAATTATATGTTTACGTTGTGTAACATATGGTATAATCACCAATTCTGTCCTTCAGTTTCAGCTCTGTGTCTCTCAACTCAGTTACCATGTCTCTAAACGGAGTTAGCAGTTACTCAGTTACCTAGACTATCTCCAGCATTCCTTTTTCACAATTCATAAAACTGTGCAAAGAGCTTTGCTTTGGCACAGCCATCAACGTCCCGGCTGTGCAAGTATCCAAAGCCATAATTGGTTTCCTCATTTATGTTTTTCAGATAGAATTTTTTGTTGAAGTGCTAGAAAAAATCACAATGGGCTTATTGTTCAGCACTCTTCTGGAGTTATTTTAACAGACTTGAAAAATGCTTTAAAAAACACCACGTATTCCCTGTTATAGTATCTCTTCCCACAATGAGTGTGAAGACAACCCATTAATATAACTCATCTTTCTCCATTAGTGCTATGTTCCCACTTTGGTTCTTGTTACTTCTACCTACTGAAACATTGCATTCCTTTAAGCTCTTGCTTTTCCTTGAAATATGGGCACCTGCTAGTCTGCCTCTGGTTTCCATTTAGTACCAATCATCTTTTGCTACTAGATTCTGGTTCATTATTAATTACTTGAATTGCATGACCTTACCAAAAAATGAGACCTAACTTCGATACTATAGGTTCCACCCCTTAAAATGTACAATTCAGTGGGTTTAGTTTTAGTGTATTCACAAAATTGTGTAACCACCACCACCATCTAGTTCCAGAATCTTTTATTCTCTAAAGAGAAAATCTGTACTCATTAGGAGTCACTCTCCATTCATCCCTCAGAAATGCATGAGTTTTGTCGGCTCCTTGAGGGCAGTGGCAGAGACTGTACTTGTTTAGCCCGTCTCTCACAGCAGCCCAATTCTGGGGCCATAGAAGGCATTGACAGAAATGTATTGAATTGCTACCTCTGTATGTTGATTGCTGTTTCAGTTCAAGGCAAGATGAAGAGGCTGTGTGCTAGAGTGGAAAGAATACTGAGCAGAAAGTCTGTTTCAGTTTTCTTTTTTGTTCTGCTCTGAACTGTGTCCTTAGATAACTCCTCCCATCTCTTTAGGCCTAATTTTCCTCTGCTTTGGGGGGCGTGGTCTCTATGATTTCTCTGTTACCTTCCCAGTTCAAATTGGCATCAGACATTGTCAATTTTGAGGTCAAGACTGACTTGAGACATAAGACAGTTTATTGACTTACAACAGCAGGGTCTCTTTCCATCTTCACTGGGGTTTCGTAGCATCTGTGAAATAAGAAAGCTCCTTTCTGGGGACTCAGTTTGGGAAGGTAACATGATCTGGCTCAGTCACGTTTGGGTTCAGTTGGACCAAGGTGGGCCTTCCCAGGTGGCACAGTGGTAAAGAATCTGCCTACCAATGCAGGAGACACATGAGATGTGGATTCAGTCCCTGGGTTGGAAAGATCCCCTGGAGGAGAGAATGACTACCACTCCAGTATCCTTGCCTGGGAAATCCCATGGACAGAGCAGCCTAGCAGGCTATAGTCCATGGGGTTGCAGAATCTGACATGACTGAGTGACTTAGCACGTGTGCACAGACCAAGGTAGAATGCACCAATCCTGGAAAATTCTGTTCTCAGTCAAGGTCTCAACTTAACCTTAGTTATTTGGGGGGAAGTTTATGTCTATTTGCATTCAAAGGCTTCTCTCTGTAAATTACCAGCCAAAATACCACACAGAAGTAATGGCACAGAAAAGCCAAAATACACGAATTATGCACCGTATTTATTCATGACTTGGAGGTTGAGCATCTTTCCATTTCCACCTAATGAACATTTGCGGCCCTACAATTTCAATCACCCTTCAACTCACCAAGAGTCCACTGTCTTCTGGAACATCTTAGAGAAAAAAAAATGAATCAATCCTATTTTTCATGGTTCCCAAATGAGTGGTTCCCTGTCATGGAAATGAGGTCAGAATGGTAGACAGACAGCTGTTCTGTGTTTCTCCTTGTAGGGAGATGAAGGTCAAAGACACCTTCCTCCTGCTTAACAGATCCCTCCCAAATGGGTTGTAAACAAGACCGCAGTGCAGCCCTGACTGCATTGGAAAAGAAGAGAGACATTTAGAACACCCTTTAGAGGTGCTGAACATACAAATCTTTGATTCTGTTTTCACATCTCTTTGCAGTATCTGTCTTTCACTACATGAAGCCATTGATTGAATGAAGTTAGAATAACTTTTGACATAGCTAACCAAAATAGATAGCAAAGGGACTGGTTGCTAAGCACAGCTCTGCTGGGTTTCTGGGCTGACAGCCTATATTAGCATGCAGGGTTTTGCAGAGGCAAATGCTCAGTTATCAACGGCTGGTTGTTTAAATCTGCTGTTGCCTCTCAGGTAATAGTGAGTTAGCAGCACATGTGACATTAAGAAGGAATTATTGAAATTATGTGCCTCCCAAACATGATATATGCTGCTTGAGGGTATAACTTATTCCAACATATATTTAACAAACAATGTTGAGCACCTACTATGTTTTGAGTGTGTGGTAGGTTCAGGGCATATAATACTGCAGCTGCAGTTTCTGTTGTCATGGGTACTGAAGCTTAGAGAGAAAAAGGAAAAGCGAGAAACAGGCCTGATAGAACATTTCTTAGTATATTAGTGTCCTCAGACTTCTCCTCCTGTTCAGGTAAGAGGGTTTTTGGTTTTGTTGTAACAAGGAAAGTGATTGTTAGTTGCTCAGTCATGTATGACTCTTTGCAACCCCATGGACTGTAGCCCACCAGATGCTCTGTACATGGGACTTTCCAGGCAAGAATACTGGTGAGGGTAGTGACGCCTTTCTCTAGGGGATCTTCCTGACCCAGGGATCCAACCGGGGTCTCCTGCATTGCAGGCAGATTCTTTACCATCAGAGCTGCCAGGGAAGGAACAAGAAAAGATACTCAGTGTCTTCTCTTTCCATTTGATTCTTTGCTGTTGTTAATGAACCTGGGAAAAAGGGAAGAGGCAGACAGCAAAGAAGTATGAGGATAGTTTGGGAAGGGCAAGAGATAGTCACACAAGCACCCAGGCTAGAATAAAAGTTTTCCTAACTATGTAGGGGAAAGGGACAATGGGAATGAAGTAGATTCCAGAGGAAAGAAGATTTTAAGATATATTGTTATGGATTTTCTTTATAACTTAATGATTTTTAGTAAAAAAATTCATTTTATTAAAGTTATTAGTATAACTGTTTATTATTTTAAATTCAAGCAATGCCAAAGAGGATACAATGGTAGATAAAAGCTTCCTGTTCCCCCTTCCCATTTCCTCAATCCATGTGTCAGTGCCATTTTCCAGAAGTAACTATCATTAATACTAGCTTACTTGCAGATCATGTACCTATAAATAGTATATAAATAGTAATATATATGCATATGCATACATGTACACATATAACATATTTTAAACAAAAGAGACTATTTTAAAGTTTTATAATCTTTTAGACTTCATATATAACAGCATATTTTCAGGTCAGTAGACATTTATCTCATTTTTGATGAGCTCCATGGCATTTTATTTGATATGCACCCCACTCCAGTACTCTTGATGGAGGAGCCTGGTAGGCTGCAGTCCATGGGGTCACGAAGAGTTGGACACGACTGAGCGACTTCACTTTCACTTTTCACTTTCATGCATTGGAGAAGGAAATGGCAACCCACTCATGTTCTTGCCTGGAGAATCCCAGGGATGGGGGAGCCTGGTGGCTGCCTTCTATGGGGTTGCACAGAGTCGGACAGAAGCAACTCAGCAGCAGCAGCAGCAGCGCTCTCTATATAAAGCAATTTCTCAATTGATGGGAATGTTTTACAATATTTCCAAGAGCATCTTTTTACATATGTCTCTTTATTTAAACATTTTTGTTGAATGGAATCTTAAAGATTGGTTTTCTGGATCATAGAGAATGTGCATTATATTTTTTTGCATAAACTTTGCCAAAATGTCCTCTAAAAATGTGTCATGTTACTCTACAAAGGGATTGAGAGTGAATGTTTTTCACATCCCCATCGACTCTGTCATTAAATGCAAGCACTACAGTGTCACTCTTGAATTTGCTACAAAATCCTCAAATTCTTTCTTTCTTTTTTTAAAATAAGGATATGCACATTGTCTTGCAAAGCCAGATTCTCTTATTTGTGGAAGATCAACTCTTATGGATGTGCTCCAAGACATGTCTCAGATAAGGAGGCACTGAAGCTTTTGACTCTCAGACTTCTCACACTTCTAAAGCCAGCTCTAAAGCAGCTTGGAGAATTCTGAGTGGCATAGAAGTTGAGCTCTCTTAGACTGTCAGCACTTCTAGAGGCAAAAGATATCTATAGAGTTATTAACTTCACTCAACAGTCATTAATGGGAGATTTTTAGTCTTCCTGCAGGAGTACATGTAACTGATAGGACAGTTATCTATGCCACATGTATATCTATCATTTAGTCCACAGGTATAACAATAATGGCTTCCCTGCTGGCTCAGATGATAAAGAATCTGCCTGCAAAGCAAGAGACCTGAGTTCAATTCCTGGGTCAGGAAGATTCCCCTGGAGAAGGGAATGGCTATCCACTCCAGTAATCTTGCCTGGGAAATCCCATGGACAGAGGAGCCTGGCAGGCTACAGTCCATATGGTCACAAACAATCAGACAGGACTGAGTGAGCAACACTAGGTCTATAACAATAACAGCAGTGAAGTTCTTTATTCCTCCTTCTTCAACTCTGATGTCGCAGCTCTGCAAAATACCATTTTTGGTTAATTATTGAGTGCGTATGTTAGTTCTGTACTAAGGACTTTCGAATACATTTTCTTATTTAACCTTTAAACACCTATATGAGCTGGGCATTAACATTCCCATTAAAGTTAGAAACCAAGTGTCAGAGAGTTTAAATGACAGCCTTGCAGCTAGACCGTGACAGAGCCGTTATTTGAAACCATATCACTTTGACTCCAAATCCCTCATTGTTAACCACTCTATCTTTCTGCTCATTAGTCAAAGTGACATTAAAGAATACCTTTTGATGATCTGTTTAGGGACATCTGATACATTTGGTAAGATGCTTCCTTCATCTTATTTTGATTCTCACTGATTAATCCTCTTGTGATTTCATCTTGCGGCTAACACAAGGACAGGCCACATTTATTAACAAGCCATTTTTGTCCCAGATCTCATAAAGAAATGGTGCACTATCCTGGTTAAAGCTTTAGTCAGGCTCCCCAGTTTCATACTTAGGTGCTGCCACTTGCTAATTGTTGACCTGGGGCAGGTTACTAAATCTCAGGTTTCTCATCTATAAGACTGGTACAGTAGGTTTGCTGACCTCCTTGGATTATTTTGAATTAAACTGAAATAATTTATGAAAGCATTGGGAAGGCTATTTGGTGCATACTAAGTATAAATCGTAGGTTTTGCTTTATTGCTGTCATTACCAAGTTGACTCCCTTGGTTTCATCAGCAGCTTCTCCTCTTGGGGTTCTATCCAGCTCCTTGATAACCCAGTTCATCCACTTTACGGTCACTCAGTTACCTGTATCTTTATCTGAAATAGTTCTCTCAGATGGCGATCTTCCAATATTCTTGCTTTGGCTCCTGACCCTGATTTCTTGTCTTACTATTTCAACTCAAATTAATGATTTTGGTCTAGTAGCTAACCAAGCTCTTGATAGCTGATGTTCTCTGTTGTCTCAATCTGCCCTGAATCAGTACTTTTCATAAATATTCCCGATTTTTCCAATTTCTTTTTGACTTGTCTGTTCCTCAGTTTGGACAAACCTATGCTTTATGAATGAAAAGTTTTCTTCCCATGTACTATTTCAGATTTTTGCTTACCTGCTCCAGTTAATCAACCTTTATTCAGTGAATACTTCAGAGAACATACCGTGTATGTAGTATAGTGTTAGTCGCTCAGTTGTGTCTGACTCTTTGTGACCCCATGGACAATAGCCTGACAGACTCCTCTCTCCATGAGATTTCCCAGGCAAGAATACCAGAGTAGGTTGCCATTTTCTTCCCCAGGGAATTTTCCCAACCCAGGGATCGAACCTTGGTCTCCTGCATTGCAGGCAGATTCCTTACCATCTGAGCCACCAGGGAAGAGGCACAGAGTCAGGTGCTAGGGAGGCAAATGTGAACAAAACAGAGACACACAGAACTTACAGACTTTAGATAATTATCAGATTATCAAAAGTCACACAAATTTAAAGTTGCAATTGTGATAAATATTGTAAAGGTGAGAGATACGGTATTATACCAGTCTATACTGGGAGTATTTTACCTTGTCAGGAAGGTCAAGAAAGCCTTTGGAAATGAAGCTTAGATAAAGTCTAGAGGGTGGGTGGGAATTAACTAGGCAAATGGGGAGAACAGAGTGGTGAGGGCTGAGAGAAGAGCATTTATACAGCAGAAAGGGAGCATGGGGAGTGCTAGTTACTGAAAGGAGGTCAGTGAGGCTGATGCAAAGAGAGCAGAAGAGGAAAAGGTGAAGGAGGGGTGAGGTCAGGGGTGATCCCTCTGGGCTATGCTAAGGATTCTGGTCTTTATATCAAGTGTGATGGAAAGTCATTCGATGGTGATAAGCATGGCAGCGGGGCAGCAGGAACATGATCAGATTTTCATTTTGCACACGTCTATCTGGAGAGGACAAGGAGTGGACCATGGGTAGGGCAGCTAGAAGTCACCCGAGCAGGAAATGTCAGTAGCTTTGACTAGGATAGCAGTTGTAGAGAGAAGAAATTAATGGTATGGAGAGATACCAGAGATCAGTTAGTAGTTTTTGGTGATATTTGAGATGATATAGGAAAAAGAGGGATGACCTCAAGTTTCCTGGCTTGTACAGCTGTCCAGAGGGTGATTCTTTTTACTGGGGTGGGAGAAAAATCCAATTTTGAATATACTGGGCTTACTCAATGATAAATATTTTATTCCAGATAAGGTTCTTAAAATCTCTGGGAGTAGAAACCCACTCAAACTAGCTTGAGTAGAAGTTTTTGCGTAAGGGTATAGGGAGCCGCGTGGAAGCAGTAGTAGAAGGGTTTTGGGGAAGCTGAGACGTTATCAGGAACTATGATCTGCTTCTCTGGCTCTCAAGGCCCATTTGTCTCTGCTTCTGTTTAAACACGAGTCTCCTTTACTCTTCCCAAAGTTAGTTTTATTTATTATTATTATTATTATTATTGGCTGTGCTGGGCGGTCTTTGCTCACACAGGGCTTCTCTAGTTGCAGAGAGCAGGGGCTGCTCTCTCTGGGTGTGGTGCGTGGGCTTCTCATTTTGGTGGCTTCTCTTGTTGCGGAGCACAGGCTGTAGGGCATGCAGGACCCCGGTTGTTGTAGCGTATGGGCTTAGTTGCCCCGTGACGTGCGGCATCTTCCTGGACCAGGGATTGAACTAGTGTCCCCTACATTGCAAACTGAGCCACTGAGCCACTAGGGAAGCTCTTTTGTTTTTCTTGACCAGATTCTTTTGCTGGCTCTCATTGCACATGACTCACCACGGCCACCACCCTGAAATCTAATCCTAATATATCAGCAGTAGCATTCCTCACTAACTGCCTATAATTTCCATATCTTACTTCACATTATTGATAGAGAAAGCATGGAGAGAGAATTGCCAGTCAGCTGTCTGGTATGTGTCCCTGACCCAATCAAGAGGGATGCAGCACAGTTGGTGGCGGTTTAGTTGCTAAGTCATGTCCAACTCTTGCAACCCCATAGACTGTAGCCTTTCAGGCTCCTCTGTTTATGGGATTTCCCAGGAAAGAATACTGGAGTGGGTTGCCACTGCCTTCTCCAGGGGATCTTCCCAACCCAGGGACTGAGCCCAGGTCTCCTGCATTGCAGACAGTCTCCTGAATTTCACGTTGATTCTTTACCACCTGAGCCACCACGGAAGCCCATAGTTACTGCCACCCCAAATCTAGAGTTTGTGAACAGGGAAGTCAGTGGTATACAAGTCTGGTAAAACTCCTTGAAGGCAAGAAAAATGTTATGCTCTTTTGTGATTTTTGTAGAGAACAGCAAATAATTTGCATCTAGTAGTTGCTCAATAAATATTGTCCTTATTGAGTCATTGGTGATCTTTCAATATTTTTGAAAAGTTGGAATGCGTTAAGAATCTCCCATGACATTTTGATGTTCACCTTTAGAGGAATAGATCAATAGGTCTGAAGAGGGCCCCAGGAGTATACATTTCTGAAAAAAACTGCCCAACATAAATTTGATGCAAGTGGTCCATGGACCACGCACCATTTTTTGAACTCGGTGAATCATGGCCAGAAACCTCTATTGTAAGCCCTGGACACTGAATTCATTTTGGATCTTGGACCTCTGTTTCTTGATTTATGTAATGGGCCAACTATTTCTTTCTTATATTCAAGAGTGAAGTTGAACGTTAATAAGATAACTTTGGAAATAAACTTTGACCTTCCTTTCATGGAGTTATAAATATGAAAGATGGTGTTAATATATATCTGAATAGCTTCTGTATTGTTTGAATTACATCACATTCTTCTTAGCTGCTCACTATTTCCTGATGATGACCCAAGAATGAATAAGGCCTCATCAGTGTTTTATTGTCTGCTTTTCAGAACTGGGAATGTAACTTTTAAATTACTGCTGCTTTTCCTGAGTGCAGTTCTTCCAGGGGGACTAGAGGAAAGATCTTGGAAAGTCAGATAAAACGCTGTCTGTAACTGCCTGCTTTTTCAAAAACAAGCCTTTCTAATCACAAAAGATCCATTTTGAGGAGTGCCAGCCAACAAGACAGCCTCAATACACTCATTGATTTGTGACAACGGAGTCTGGCTCTAAGGTCAGAGAATTTCAAAGTGAGGGAAGCCTGGGAGAGTTGCCAGCCAGCTCCTTGAAAGAGTGGGCCCTTCCGCCTGGTTCAGGTCCTATCCCTTCTCCTTGGCCTCGGCCAATGCAGTCTGGCTTCTTCTGCTCTCATCTCCCTGAGACTTCTCTGGGGTTAAAAATGATTGCTGCTAGCCGAGTGCTACATTTCAGTGAACTCTTTGGTGATGTTATGTCTTAGTTATTTTTAAGTCCCCAGAGTCTAGTACACAGTAAATACTCAGTAAATATCTTCAGGATGTTCAGAAGGAGGAGTGTTTTCATAATCCATTCAGTTGTTATTGGATCATATTTCTTCTAATTAAAGTAGTTTTAGGTGTTAACATATAGGCATAAAGTTTTCTCAGTAGGCTGCTCAGTTTATTCACGATGTGCTATGAGCAGGTATTTTCAAAAGCATTAATTGAGACTAAGATTTCCCCGGTGGCTCAGACGGTTAAGCGTCTGTCTACAATGTGGAAGACCCGGGTTCGATCCCTGGGTCGGGAAGATCCCCTGGAGAAGGAAATGGCAACCCACTCCTGGACTATTGCCTGGAAAATCCCATGGACAGAGGAGCCTGGTAGGCTACAGCCCATGAGGTCGCAAAGAGTCGGACACAACTGAGCAATTTCACTTCACTTCACTCACTAGGAAGCAGTTATTTCTACATGGAGCACCCAGAGCCCTGATACAGTCAACCAACCATATGATACACACAGTCATATGATGAGGTACCTCTCATCTGTAAACCACAGAAAACCTGACTTGAACAATAAAGGGCATTTATTGTCTTGTCATAGAAAAGAAGAGTGGCATGATGAAACTTGACCTGGTGAGAGTAGGATGCAGTTTTCCTTTATTTTTGGTGTTGCTTCCGTTTTCAGCAAACTTCTCTGTTGTGGCCCTACAGGCAACATGCCTGCTTATTCATACATTGGGAGAGGAATGTATCTCTTGCCCCACTAATCGACAGGATTCAGCTTGTTTGGATCATTTTATGTCACATACATGCGTGCAGTCGCTTCAGTTGTGTCCGACTCTTTGAGACCCCATGGATTGTGGTCTGCCAGGCTCCTCTATCCATGGGATTCTCCAGGCAAGAGTGGGTTGCCATCCCTCCTCCAGGGGATCTTTCTGACCCAGGGACTGAACCTGTGTCTCCTGTGGCCCCTGCATTGCAGGCAGATTGTTTACCACCGAGCTACTGGAAAAGCCCCATTTAGGTAACACCCTTCTCTAATATCAGCCATACTTGAGGGATATGATTACACAGTCTGATAGTCCTCTGACATACCCCATCCTTAAGTCTGGAGTGGTACCAGATTTTCTTAAACAAATGGGCTGCAGTAGGAGAGCCTGAGTGCTGACACCAGTGGAGGGCAAAACTGATGCTGGACTGTCAAAACCAGTGAAACGCCCTCTTGGTTCAGTTCAGTTCAGTTCAGTCGCTCAGTCGTGTCCAACTCTTTGCGACCCCATGAATCGCAGCACACCAGGCCTCCCCATCCGTCACCAACTCCCGGAGTTTACCCAAACTCATGTCCATCAAGTCGGTGATGCCATCCAGCCATCTCATCCTCCGTCGTCCCCTTCTCCTCCTGCCCTCAATCCCTCCCAGCCTCAGGGTCTTTTCCAATGAGTCAACTCTTCGCATGAGGTGGCCAAAGTACTGGAGTTTCAGCTTTAGCATCATTCCTTCCAAAGAAATTCCAGGGCTGATCTCCTTTAGAATGGACTGGTTGGATCTCCTTGCAGTCCAAGGGACTCTCAAGAGTCTTCTCCAACACCACAGTTCAAAAACATCAATTCTTCAGCACTCAGCTTTCTTCACAGTCCAACTCTCACATCCATACATGACCACTGGGAAAACCATAGCCTTGACTAGATGGACCTTAGTTGGCAAAGTAATGTCTCTGCTTTTTAATATGCTGTCTAGGTTGGTCATAACTTTCCTTCCAAGGAGTAAGTGTCTTTTAATTTCATGGCTGCAGTCACCATCTGCAGTGGATCCAAAAGACAGGAGGAACGTGTGATGTGAATGTGATAGCCATGCCTTCCACGACAGACACAGCTTGGTCTTGTTTCTGTGGAGGAGGAAGGGATACCACAATGCGCCACTTTCCTACATGATCTGATACTCGCAAAGGGAGGTGTGCTGTCTATTACCTGCTCTCTGCCAGGGAATGCTGACTCGCATGGTTTGCATCAGTGAGAGCTCCAGGTTCTGGAGAGTTTGGCCAATGGGAAGACCAGACGGCAGGAGGAGGGTGTGATCAGGGTATTTATTCCTCTGGCTCCCTCCCTGTGAGGCTGTGGGTTGGCTGTATTGCTGCTGCTGCTCCTGCCAAGCAGCCCCCTCTCTACATCCCTTCTTTCTTGGAATTCTAAACCATTCTTTGCCTTTCTCCATCTTCATGCTGTTGCTATTCCTGGGGTTCTGCTTGTTGAGTTCTCTAAACTCTGCCTACACCTTTGTGAAGATTCTTTTTATTAAACTTGTCTCAAATCACCCAGTTGGAGTATGCCATCTGTTTTCTGCCAAGATCCTTACCAATACAGTGGGTAATCATCTCTCTTCTAACATATTTTCAATTACTCCAGTAACACTTTTCCAAAATAGAATGATCATGCTATCAGCCAAAGGTAAATTTTCTTTAATTGGAAGAAAGCAAAGCTTCCCCAGTCAACTTGGATCATTTGTGATTCAGTCAGAAAGTTAAAGGATTTGCAACTTGAGGACAAAAGCAATAGCTAGAAGGGCATATAATTTTTTAAAATTTATTAATTTATTGAAGGATAATTGCTTTACAAAAGTTTGTTGTTTTCTGTCAAACCTCAACATGAATCAGCCATAGGTATACATATATCTCCTGCCCTTCCCTTCTGGCCGGCAGAGTTTCTGCTGAAAGAACTGCTGTTAAGCATATGGGGTTTCCCTTGTATGTTACTTGTTGCTTCTCCCTTGCTGCTTTTAATTTTCTTTCTTTGTATTTAGTCTTTGTTAGTTTGATTAGTATGTGTCTTGGCATGTTTCTCCTTGGGTTTATCTTGTATGACTCTTTGTGACTCTTGGACTTGATTGACTCTTTCCTTTTCCATGGTGGGGAAATTTTCAACTATAATCTCTTCAAAAATTTTCTCATACCCTTTCTTTTTATCTTCTTCTTCTTCTTCTGTATACCCTATTATTCAAATGTTGGTGTGTTTGATATTGTCCCAGAGGTCTGTGAGACTATCCTCAGGTTCTTTTCATCCTTTTTATGTTATTCTGATCTTCAGAAGTTATTTCCACCATTTTATCTTCCAGCTTACTGATTCGTTCTTCTGCTTCAGACATTCTGCTATTGATTCCTTTTAGAGTATTTTTAATTTCAGTAATTGTGTTTTTTTGTCTCTGCATGTTTATGTTTAATTGTTCTAGGTCTTTGTTATTTGATTATTGCATTTTCTCCATTTTGCTTTCAAGGTATTTGATATTCTTTACTATCATTATTCTGAATTCTGTTTCAGGTAGTTTGCCTATTTCCTCTTCATTTATTTGACCATCTGTGTTTCTAGTTTGTTCCTTCATTTGTGTAGTATTTCTCTGCCTTTTCATTATTATTATTATTTTTTAACTTATCATGTTTGAGTTATCCTTTTACCAGGCTTCAAGGTTGAACTCTTTCTTCCTTTTGGTTTCTGCCCTATAAATTTGGTCCAGTGGTTTGTGTAAGCTATCTTATAGGGTGAGATTTTTGCTGAATTTTTGTCTGTTTGTTTTTCCTCTGATGGGCAAGGCTGAGTGAGGTGCTAATCCTGTCTGCTGATGATTGGGTTTGTATTTGTTTGTTTGTTGTTTAGATGAAGCGTCCTGCCCAGGGTGCTATTGGTGGTTGGGTGATGCCTGGTCTTGTATTACAGTGGTTTCCTGTGTGTGAGTTCTCACTATTTGATACCCCTTAGGGTTAGTTCTCTGGTATTCTAGAATCTTGGATTCAGTGTCCCCTCTCCAAAGGCTCAGGGCTTGATCTTGAGTTTTGCATAGGTCTATATATTCTTTTCTGCTGGTCAGGTACTCCTGTCTGCTCTCATTTGGTGTTCTGCATGCCCTTCTGTGTCTGAAGGTATATTCCTGATGTATCTGTGGGGAGAGATGTATTCCACATCCATCTACTCCTCCGCCATCCTATTCTTTCTGAAATAGCTGTTTTTAAGGAAACTCAATTTGTGACTTGCAGCACATTCTCTGTGAAGCGGCTGTCCAGCAGACGGACATCCTGATGGAATGGGAGCCCGCCAACACCACTGCCACTGGCCACTCGAGCCCCAGCAACACATAGAATTTTTATAACAGTTGTTAAGGAAAGGTTAAAACCTTTCAGTTTTCAGGTGCATTTGCAAATTGGACATGATTTTTCTAGACTCTTTCACCAACAAATGATAAAAATGCAAATTTAATTTAGTATATAATATTTTTGTCTTTTATATGATTTTAGTAGGGATACTGACTCTCAATAGTATTAGTGCAGCTTTTAAGTACTAAAGGAAGATCTCTGGAGAAGAAAATGGCAACCCACTCCAGTATTCTTGCCATGGACAGAGGAGCCTGGTGAGCTACAGTCCATTGGGTCATAGAGAATCAGATACAACTTAGTGACAAAACCAGCACTACAACCACAAAAAAATATCATTTGTATAGTTTGATAGTTATGAAAATTGTATTTGCCACTCAAATCAAATTTTCCTGTCTATTGTTGCTCAGTCACGTCTGACTCTTTGTGACCGCCATGGATTGCAGCATGCCAGGCTTCCCTGTCCATCACCATCTCCCAGAGCTTGCTCAAATTCATGTTTATTGGGTAATTGATACCATCCAACCATCTTGTCTTCTGTCATCCCCTTTTCCTCTTGCCATCAATCTTTCCCAGCATCAGGGTCTTTTCCAATTAGTCTGTTCTTCACATCAGGTGGCCTAAGTACTGGAGCTTCGGCTTCAGCATCAATCCTTCCAATGAATATTCAGGATTGATTTCCTTTAGGATTGACTGGTTGTATCTCCTTGCAGTCCAAGGGACTCTCAAGAGTCTTCTCCAATACCACAGTTCAAAAGCATCAATTCTTCAGCACTCAACCTTCTTTATGGTCCAACCATCATATCCATAAATGATTACTGGAAAAACCATAACTTTGACTATACAGACCTTTGTTGGCAAAGTAATGTCTCTGCTTTTTATATGCTGTCTAGGTTTGTCATAGCTTTTCTTTCAAGGAGTAAGCATCATTAAAATTCACGGCTGCAGTCACCATCTGCTGTGATTTTGGAGCCCAAGAAACTAAAGTCTGTCACTCTCTCCCCATCTATTTGCTATGGAGTGATGGAATTGGATGTAATGATCTTCATTTTTGGAATGTTGAGTTTCAAGCCAGCTTTTTCACTCACCTCTTTACTTTAATCAAGAGGCTGTTTAATCCTTTTCACTTTCTGGTGTGATCTGCATATTTTAAGTTACTGATATTTCTCCTAGCAGCCTTGATTCCAGGTTGTGCTTCATCCAGCCTGGATTTTCTCATTATGTACTCTGCACATAAGTTAAATAAGAAGGGTGACAATATACAGTCTTGATGGACTCTTTTCCCAATTTGGGACCAGTCCATTGTTCCATGTCTGGTTCTAATTGTTGCTTCTTGACCTGCATACAGGTTTCTCAGGAGGAAGGTAATGTGGTCTGGTATTCCCATCTCTTTCAGAATTTTCTACAATTTTTTGTGATCCACACAGTCAAAGGCTTTAGCATAGTCAGGGAAGGAAGCAGAAGTAGATGTTTTGCTGAAATTCTCTTGCATTTTCTATGATGCAACAGATGTTGGTAACTTGATCTCTGGTTCCTCTACCTTTTCTAAATCCAGCTTGAACATCTGGAAGTTCTTGATTCATGTACTGTTGAAGCCTAGCTTGGAGAATTTTGAGCGTTACTTTGCTAGCATGTGAAATGAGTACAGTTGTTTGGTAGTAGAACATTCTTCAGGATTGAAATGAAAACTGACCTTTTCCAGTCCTGTGGCCACTGCTGAGTTTTCCAAATTTGCTGGTATATTGAGTACAGCACTTTCACAGCATTATCTTTTAGGATTTGAAATAGCTCAGCTGGAATTCCATCACCTCGTATCTATATAACATAATATAAATGGAAACCCTAAGAGAAGATTACCTAAAGTCATGTTAAAATCCTCTCTAGGAAAAAGAGTAACACTTTTTTTTCTGCTGGGATTCAAGCCTTAGATAATGACTCTAGAAGTGAAGATACCAATTGGTTCATTAGTGGGAGCCATTTTATTCAGTGCTGACTGGATTGAATTTTGTTCCCCTGTCTACCAGTTTCCTATTTGGATACGTCTGATGTCATTAAGGTTTGTAGGGGTGACTATGTCAATATCTTAGAGTCCTTTCTTTCGTGTCAGTTCAGTTCAGTTCAGTCGCTCAGTCGTGTCCGACTCTTTGCGACCCCATGAATCGCAGCACGCCAGGCCTCCCTGTCCATCACCAACTCCCGGAGTTCACTCAGACTCACGTCCATTGAGTCCGTGATGCCATCCAGCCATCTCATCCTCTGTCGTCCCCTTCTCCTCCTGCCCCCAATCCCTCTGAGCCTCAGTCTTTTCCAATGAATCAACTCTTCGCATGAGGTGGCCAGAGTACTGGAGCTTCAGCTTCAGCATCATTCCTTCCAAAGAAATCCCAGGGTTGATCTCCTTCAGAATGGACTGGTTGGATCTCCTTGCAGTCCAAGGGACTCTCAAGAGTCTTCTCCAACACCACAGTTCAAAAGCATCAATTCTTTGGTGCTCAGCCTTCTTCACAGTCCAACTCTCACATCTATACATGACCACAGGATAAACCATAACCTTGACTAGATGGACCTTAGACGGCAAAGTAATGTCTCTGCTTTTGAATGTACTATCTAGGTTGGTCATAACTTTTCTTCCAAGGAGTAAGCGTCTTTTAATTTCATGGCTGCAATCACCATCTGCAGTAATTTTGGAGCCCAAGAAAATAAAATCTGTCACTATTTCCACTTTTTCTCCATCTATTTGCCATGAAGTGATAGCATCAGATACCGTGATCTTCATTTTTTGAATGCTGGGTTTTATCCAGCTTTTTCACTCTCTCCTTTCACCTTCACTTATTTCCTCTTTGCTTTCTGCCATTAGAGTGGTATCATCTGCACATATGAGATTATTGATATTTCTCCCAGCAATTCTAGCTTGTGATTCATCCAACCTGACATTTCATGTGATGTACTCTGCATATAAGTTAAATAATCAAGATGACAATATACAGCCTTGACGTATTCCTTTCCCAATTTTGAACCTGTACACTGCCCATGTTTGGTTCTAATTTTTGCTTTGTCAGTGGTTTACTGTACCCTAACAATGTAATAATCATTGAGTGAATATATAGACTGAAATGGATAATAAAATATCCCCCAGGTTTAGTAGAGTCAAAAGAGTAACCTGGTATCTAGCCCTAAATATATTGCCAGTTCACTAAGAACTTGAACAACTGCTTTATCCATTCATTAATTTAAGAAATACAATTTAAACATCTTTTAAGTTCCAAAAACTGTCCCATGATCCAGGGATATAAGAATTAGCAGGATTGACTTGGGCCTATATTCATGTTGTAATCTGGCTCAGAAGACAAACACCTAACATACTGTAGTGATAAAGCAGGACTTGTGCTTTGTTACAAAAGCAGAGTTTTGAGAGTGCATTATGGGAGCACTGAGCTGTATCTGAAGGAGTAGCCAAGAAGGTTTCCTACAGAACATGATAGTTCCGTTGCAACTTTATGATGAGTAGGCATTAGCCAGGAGAAGAGGAGGGAGGAGAGTATTTTGGGTAGAAGAAACAGTGGGTAGGAAAGTGAGAGAGCGAGGGGGGAGCATGTTATCTTTGAGGTATTAAAAGAAATTTGATGTAGTGCATATAAGGAGCATGGGAGACACGGAAGAGAAATAGTTAGAGAGGTTATGAGTGGTCTTGTGAATCTCTTATGAGTCTTAGTCATTATTTAGGGTGTGATGAAGAATTACTACAGAATATAACATGGGAGTGGTGAATTAACTCTTTAGAAGCATTGCTCTGACTTCTCAGCTGAGAATGGGGGTTACTGGTTAGATAGGAGGCAAAGCCAGAGCTCAGCTGCAGTCAAGCAGGGGAGAGATGATGAAGATGCGGTGTAGGCAGGGACTGCGGAGGTAGGTGGCAATAGACGTATGTGAAGAGATATTTAGAGATGAACTCAACAGAAATGATGCTCAGATCTTTGGTGTCAGCAATGCTCTTTCCCGAAATAGGGAACGTGGCTGTGTGAGTAGGTTTAGGTTGGAAGGATGAGGAGGAGGATATGAGAAGTTTTCTTTCCCAGTGGCAAGAGAGGCTTAGACTCACAACAGCAAAGTTCTGTGGTCATCTTGTTTGTCTTCCTGTGGCTAGAGACAGAGACATTTGGGAACTGCAGAGGGATTCTCTGAATATCTTCCGTTTCCTCCGGCTATTGAGGCACCTAACCAATCAGCCTTTACTTACCAATTAAGCTAAGGAAGCAGAAAATGTTTCTATCGCTTAGTATTTAAATCAAAACAAAAGAAAAGCAGTGGGGAGGTGACATAAGCTGGTAAATATGTTAGCTTTCATAATCATGAGGGAACATAGAATTTATCATTCCATATTTTATAACTTGGATGATTTTAGATATTCTGTGGCCAGATTGACTTTATTGTCCTATAATTCTCAATTCTGTATGTTGTGTTTTTTCTTAGCTTGAGCAACTCTCCCAACTGCTTATGACTTTACAGTTGCTACAGGGAGTCGTTGAACACAGATGGCTTTTAGGAGGGAGTCAATTTGGTAGGCATTTTCCTTGATTACGATGTGTTCTCTCTGCACTGATTATTAAAGATTCTTGCATGTCAAATGGTGAAAATGTTTCTAGGGTCTCAGGAAAGGAAGGAACATTGCATTTGGTGGATGATCTGTGTATGATTATACTCTGATGAAAGGTTGTCTGGTTCCTTTAATTTATTCAGATAAATTTTTATAAGTAGTGATAAAACCAAACCAACATGAGGCACCAAAGGGAAGAGACTGAGCACAATTTGCCATAGAGAGCACATACTGATTTGAGCATATAATTATATCCACTTTGTTAGATGAGAGACTTCCGTCTCTTGCAACCCTGCAAACAAGTACAAAAATCTTATCAGACATACCTGGTACCCATTTTTAAAGTTCATTCAACACTTCTTTGAGGAAAACATGGATAGAAAAAACTACTTTTTTAATTTGAAGCCAATTTTATGTCTTTTCTTATATTACTTTAAAATCAACTTTTTATTGCACAGTTGATGTGAGTTTATTATAGAGATAGCAGAAAATAGAAGCCAATATTTTCACCTAAATTTGTCTTTGTCTGAGGAAAGGCCTGATCTCTATGAATGACATTTGAGTCTAAAGCTACAGGAGATAAAAGGGGCACTGTTGACTGGCCTGGGTGTCTTACATTGAGAGATTTTTGCGGATCTACAACAGAAAAGCCATGTCAATATCCCTGTGTGGACTTGTTCATGAGGATAAGAAACTTAGGTCATAAGGGTGTCTTCTCCAGTTTTCTTAGTGGCTGTGATAAGTGGACTTTGTTGTCAAATTTTGAGAATCCAGAGTAAAGGAAAATGTATCCTTATTTAAGATATCTCCTTCCTGAGGTCTAAAAAGCATACTGCCAGTGATACGGCATTTCTGTGTGTGAGACATTGTGCTAAGTATTTCACGTGTGTTTTATTTCATTCTCACAAATAGCCCACAAGATAGGTATTAATCCCTCTTTAACTAAATGAAAATTCTAGTATAGAGAAATGAACTTGTTCCAGGTCACAAACTTGCCCACTTCACCAAGAGACTAAGTTGTTTCTCCTTTCCAGCATGAGCATGGATCCACCTCATCTAAATTAGAACAGACATTTATTTCTTCAGGATTCAGGGAAAAATAGCTGAGATGAAAAAGCATGTACTTCCTGGAAGCCTAGACAACCCCACTGAGAGATCCAGCAGTTAAGAGAATCATGGTGGTGGGGAGGGAGGTGAAACCCTTCATCTGGGCTCTGCCTGAGGCTGAGCCACATGAGGGACCGGAGCTGGAGGAGACCGCTCATTTTGACTCTCTGGCCATGCACTACATGTGCCCTGATAACAAATCCTCCTCTCTCCACTTGCTGTCCAGTGCAATTCTATTTCAAGGGCATGATTTCCACAATGGCTGTTCCTGTGCCCTCTGCACAAGTCTATCTTGAAATGAGACATAGATACCCTTTCATCCCCACTGTGCTCTCCACATTGTCCTCTCTCCAAATCTTGTTTAAAATTTGGAGATCATGTTTACTTACCTTTGCTTTAATTTTGAGTTTTTGCTGATGACTGACTCTTTTTATTCCCATGTGTTAAAGATACTAAGTGTTAAAATAATTCTTCTCAGTCCATTTTTTTTGTTTCCCATTTAGTTTCTTATAGAAATCAGTTTTTTTCTGCTTCTATGTAATTTCCTTAATATCTTGCTAACTTACCACAGTTAAAGAATGCCTCAGAAAATTGAAAGTATAATGATAATAATAGTATCATTCACTTATACTATTTACTTTGTATTTTGTGAAGCCCACCCCCCTTTTTTAAAGAAATTGAAGCAGTGTTATCCCTAAGTTATTCAATATATATAGGGAAAAATACACTGAATGGGATTGGCAGAGACATGATGTTTTATCCCCATCTTTCCATCCATCTGGTGCATTTTCCTTCTTACTGTTATACTTGTCATGTTGTTTTATGGGTATTTGTCTGGATGCTTTTTCTTTCTCTATTTTCATGTGTAGTTGAAACCTATCTGATCAGCTGACCTTCAATTTATTCATTTTCAAACCAAAATAGTTTCCCTCACTCTACCTATCAAAGATAGTTCTTTTTATATATATCATCTTTTTAAAAAATTTAATTTGAGTATAATTGCTACTGTGTGTGAAATAGATAGCTACTGGGTAGCACAGGTAGTTAACTAAGCAAAGAGATCTTGAACATGGAAGAGCTTTTCCATATGAGCCTTATTGAGATGTTAGTATGTCACTTTCCCATTTCTTGCACTTTCTTCTCACGCATGTATGATTGTTTTAAAACAATCTCAGAGCATATGAGAATCACTTAAGGGAACTGGTTAAACATGAAGATTCCTGGGCTCTGTCCTCAGAGGTTCTGAATCAGTAAGTAGGGTGAGTCCCAGTAATCTGCATATTTACTGAAGTCACACGTCATTCTGATCCAGGAGATCAGGGGAGCATATGTTGGGAAACGCTGCTCTGCGGGGCCATATTTCTGTTTCATGGATGAGCAGTTTCCTCTTTCTCTCCGAACCAGCTATGCTTTTACTTTTCTGCACATGAATAACCTTAACAACTTTAAGAAATGGGAGAATCACTGAGTGCATAGAGTGAAAGTTATTTATCATGACATTGAAGTTTATTCAATTCCTCTAAAAACAACCAGTCATCTGCAGAAAGGTGCTTTTTGGATGTGGAAACTGAGCAAGTGCAGAATAGCTACTGAAATTCAGAGGCAGTCAGCTGGACTGCAGAAAAGCGCATTGGACAGGCAGGTTCTAGTCTTGAATCCAGTACTCATGATGGCTGTGTGACCTTGGCCAAGGTCCCGTTCCTCTCTGGGCCTGTTTTCACATTTCAGATTAGGACTAGATCAGTGTTTGTTAGACTCTTCCACCAATACAGAGTGGGAGATTTTGTTCAGGTCCTCAAAGAGCTTAGACCATAGCTGGAAGTAGGGTACTAATGACTAACATTTCTTAGAAAGAATATATCTTACTTTAAAAAGTAAGGTTTTTTTTAATGCCCTCTATTCCATTGTATATGCATGCTCCTTTCAGTGTAAAAGTAATGTTTAAAATTAAACACCATTGAGTAAAACTGAAATACCCATGGCTTCCCTTCCTGCTGCCTCACATCTCAGGGATTCTATACCTGAGTTTAAGAATAGAGCAGATGATCCCAAGGATTCCTACCAGCTCTCTGATTCTGTGATCTAAGAACATTCTTTAAGTAAATATACCACCTAATGCACTGTTTTCTACCTCCAAATCAGATGTTCTCTGACATCTAGGGAGTAGGAAAGTGTTCTAAAGGAAAAAAAATACTCACCTAAAAGGTGACTGTCATTTTGATGTAAACAATCCAGTGCTAAATTTATTGCCCTGATTCACAAAGGATTTTGTGATTCTCTAAACTCACTTTGAGCTCCGTATGAATTTGTTGGCCTGAAATTGAACTTGTACTTGTGAATAGTTATCAGCATGTGGGGTTGAAGAAAAGAAATTCAACTGGACATGAACACCCATACTGGAATTGAATGCAACTAAAGTTTGTTGAGAGCATTTTGTCACCCTCATTAAATGTATTGATCTTTCTGTATCTCAAATCACCTCTCTGTGAACTCATTGGTCACTAATGATTCCTCCAAATTGGACATGTTTTGACCTCTTTGCTCTTAGAAAGATGATTTGACAAAAATATTAAGCAATTTGAATTTAGTTATTTTCCGTAAGAAGACCTCACTAAGGTTCCAGTTTACACCCAGTGAACTTAATATGAACTCTATTAAATTTTGTGGGGAGCAGAAGAGGTAAAAATCATCACATAAGGTTGTTTAATTTTCAAGAAGCCACCTGATCCCTCAGACACATCTCCAGAGGGTGGCAATAAGTAACAGTGGTCCTAAAAGCCAGGTTTCAATGAGACTCCAGTCTCTAGAATGGACCCTGTTAAACTAAGTTCACAAGTTATTGATGTATAAGATCACATCTTATCTTATAATCGTAAGGAGGCTAAGTATGTATATCTTTGTACTTTTTACCTCATCATTTAAATGTGTAGAAGAAACAAAATTATTACCCACAGTTTGCTTGGTGAGCATGGGGTTTGAACAGGAAATTAATTTAGATGACCTTGAGAGTTTCCAGGACACTAAAGTAGGACAGTACGATGCGCCCATCTATAGACACATAGTGAGCTAGCTTCATGGACTTAGATGGGGTCTTATCATAGTGGTAATGGGTGTGAACTTGGCACACTGACTGCTTGGGGCCAGTCTCACTCTGAAATTTGCTGGCATGATTTTGATACCTTTCTTACACTGACCTTCATCTTCTGTAAAATTTTACTCTCCTTCATTCTATTCTTCTTGTAGATTTTAAATTGTGGTAGAAAATCCAATCTTCCTCATTTCCTGGTTTTTGGAGTGCATCTCAGTGTCAACCTCCTGTAGACTCAAACTTCAAACTGAAGTTTCACTGCCCTTCCAATTCTAAGAAAGATAAGTTGACTGAAAGAAAATTCTTATCTCATAAAAAAGGACCCAATGACCAACTTTATGAACTGTTTGACTTCTGGGAGAAAAGTGAGGCCTTAGTGCCCCATTTCTTTCTTGATGACCTCCAAATGTGACAATTACTGATAGTCAATTATTCATAGAGAAGGGCTTTTGGAAGGGGGAAAAAAACACCAATTTCAACTCAGTGACTTGTTCTCAAGACCTCATTAATCTCTCCATGTTTCCTGTGGATGCTACATGAAGCTGTTGGTATTCTAAATTGGAATTTTACTGGCTACTATTCTTTTGGAGAGAAAGAAAGATTGAGAAGAAAATAAAAGCTTCAGTTCTCTTAGGTTATCTTAGCAAATCACTTACATCTGAATAAGGCCATTAAAATTATTGACAAGCAAGTAAACAACCACCCTAAACATTCAGGAATCAAAGACCTGCTTGGCAGCAATTATACCAAAGGGATAAAGCATCACAATTGAAAGTCCAGGAAAAATATTGTAATTGATTAATTTCTCTTAGGTCCAGATAGAAAGCACTGAAATTCAGGTAAAAAAGCTACAGATCATTAAAATAAATGCTCCCATCATCTTCATACATTCAACAGATATATATCTAGTTTATTGACCTTTGAACAACTTGAGTTTGAACTGCAGGTCCACTTATACCTGGATTTTTTCTCCAAGTACATATTAAATCAGAGCTACCAGGGAAGCCCATGATGGGTCAAATCCATGGAAAAGAAAGTGGATATGGAGGGTTGACTGTTCAGTTATATTGGGGTTTCTGACTGCTCCAGGGTCAGTGCCCCTAACCTCTCTGTGTTATTCAAGGTTCATTTACTGAGTGCCTACATTGTGGTAGTCACTGGAGAGACAGTGGTGAGCAAAAATTGACTTGTCCTCATGGAGAGCACAGCCTAGGGGAAGTCACACAGTATTCAAGTGATCCCATGAGCAAATGTGATATTTCAAATGGGATACATGTTAGGAGGGGGGCAGCCATGATACTAGGTGAGTGTTTAGCAGGAATATTTGACCTGGAGAAAAATGTCATGGAACACTCTCCCCAAGGAAGTGACACGTGAGCAAAGACGTAAAATGTGAATAGAACAGTGTAGAGCAGGAAGGGAAAGTGAACAGCTTCTGCAGAGCCCACTTGGCAAGAAAAAGTGATTTCAAGGTTCTAAAGACAGGTGACTAGGATGGGCAGTCAGAGACCTTACTCCTTAGTCTGATAGGATTTGCACCACTGACACAAGGATCACACAAACAAAGGTGTATCATTGCAAAGGAGAATGAAAAATAATAAGGTGAAAACAGAAAAAAGAGGACTTGCAATGTGTATTTACCATTTCTATAATAAAAGTTTTTAGTGGAAGAGGGGAAAAGTGGTTTACAAACTATTGCAGGAGGCCAGTGTCAGGAATTAAAGCTACCCAGCATGCTGCTTTCGTTCTTCATAGGTTTCTTTGGCACAGCTACCCACATCTTTATTTGCGTCCCGGTTCCCAAAGACTTGGGGATTGAAGAATCATTGCTTCTTATAGCAGTGGAATTGAGAGCACCATGAGGGCAGGAGCCAGGTCAGATGCATTCACTCTTAGAGCCCCTGTGACTGTCAAATGCCTCAATAGTTTATGAAAAAAAAATATGCAAAAGTTAAAGGAAACCCCATTTTCCCATTTGAATCCTTACCATATTGTACTCTTAAGCTGGAAATAGAATTGTACCTGGGGGCACCCCATCCCTTCCTAACTGCCACTGTGGAGCACTTAATTTCGGCTCATGGAGTAGACATTTTCTGGGGGGGCTTTTCAGTAAGGCTGGCCACACTGGAGTGCAGTGTTGGGAAAGGATGGCAGAGAATACAGGGCCAACAGACCAAATGGTGGGCTTAGCCTGGTTGGGGCAGGACTGAGGCGGACAGCTTAGGGCCACCAAAGCTAGGATGGCTACCGTCAGAAGTAAGCACCATTACCCATTTACTGTGTATCCTAAAAGGTCATGAAACAAAAGCACAAACATTTCACTTTTGTACTGTATATTAGTTTCTAAAACATGACAAAAACATATACAGATCTTTTCCATTTTTTCTGACTGATGTATCTTTGCATAGAATTTGAAAATTTTATTTTCTTATAAATATTATGATAATGTTTCCATGTTTTTTCTTTTCTTTTTTTTTAATTTCTTTTTTAATTTCTTTTTTATTGAGAGAATTATCAGCAAGATAACAGAAATGGTCCACTATGTCAAAACCCAAATTATTCTTCCTGGTATAAAAAAGCCATGTATACACATGGTGAAAAAAAAAAAAAAAAACAAAAAACAACCCAAAACAATAAAGACAGGAATTCGTAAAAAATTTAATGTCTGCCACTTCCAGGTTCTCTTTCCAAAGCAAATCATCTTTATAATTTCTTGTGCATCTTTACATAAAAGCCTCATAAGGTGTATATGATACACACAGAGCAAAAAGAGGAGCATACCCTGTCTAGTAACCTGCATCCTGATTATTTCCCTTAATAAAATGTCCTGGAATCATTTTGCAAGCTTGTGAGTAGCAGCGGGTGTACAATGGGTGTAGTGGTTTAGTTAGTTCTATGCAGTCTGGGTTTAAATCCAAGCTCTACTACTTAACGGCTCTATGATGTTAGGTTATTTGTTTGACCAGTGAGGGTTTTGCCTTTCCTGGTGGCTCAGGTGGTAAAGAATCTGCCTGCAATTCAGGAGACCCAGGTTTGATCCCTGGGTCAGGAAGATTCCCTGGAGAAGGTGATGGCAACCCACTCCAGTATTCTTGCTTGGAGAATTCCATGGTCAGAGGAGCCTGGCAGGCTATAGTCCATGAAGTTGCAAAGAGTCGGACGTGACTGAGTGACTAACACAACAATGAGGGCCTCAGTTCCCCTGTCTCTAAAATGAGCCTGTAAAGGACTTCCCTTATAATGGTCTGTGAGGACTGAGTTAAGCTACAAAGTATAATTACAACAGTACTTTGTACACAGTAAACTATGTGCAGTAGCAGCTACTGTTGTACCAGCATGTACAAATACATCATTTCATTATGCTAGTTAACACTATTTTTTATTAAACTTTTTATTTTATACTGGACCAGAGCCAATTAACAGTGTTGTGTTAGTTTCAGGTAGACAGCAAAAAAAAAAAAAAAGAAAAAAGGATAATACTATTTTTATTCTTATGACAACATGTAGAGATCCATATCATCCCTTTTCATTTTGTTTAAAATTTGTGTTATGAAAAGTTTTAAACAAACAAAAATGGAGAAAAGAGGATGAAAAATCTTCACGTCTGTTACCCAGCTTCAAAAATTATCAACACTTTGGCAAATTTATTTCGTCTATCTTCTCTACATTTTAGATGGAATGGTTTGACACTTACCCCAAGTATTCTTTCATTTTACTTGTAAATGCTTCACGGTTTAAAACTGAGATAAATTTTAAAAACAAAACTTATATGCCTTTATCATGCCTGACTCCTTCCTAGTTTCTAAAATCTGGTCCAGATTCAGATTTTTCTGACTGGTCCAAACAGTTTTGTTCTTTTTTTACAGTAGGTTTGTTCAAATTAGATTTCAAACACATCTATACCTTGCATTTGGTTGTTATGCTTTTTATTCTCTATTTGCCCCCAGATGGTCTGCTGTCTCTCTTACCCTCCTTGTGTTTTTGTCATCAACTTCCTGGAGTAAGGGTCTTATTTAATGTCCCATGTTTTGCAATTGGCTAATTGCTCCCTCATGGTGTCATTTCACTTTTTTTTTTTTATATTTCTCATATTTCCTGTGACTAGGTAGTGAGATCAAGATTCTTATTTACTTGTAATTCCTAGGTGTCATATTTTTGCTGACCCATCATAAGACTCATCTTTCTGAACATCCCAGGGAGTTCCTTTGGGTATATGTGACATGTTTCATTTAGGTGTTGCTCGGTGGACAGTGCCACAAGGACCTGCTGTGACAAGATGTCTTTGTACTCTTGTGTATTACTGGAAGTGGAAAATCTGTGTCAAATGGTGGACTGCAGATGCTGTTTATAAGACATCAATGTGAGAGGCCTCTTCCCCTTATTAATTTTCTAATTCTTTTTTTTTATTATTATTTATGAATGGATGGAGGAGAATATAGGTAAATTCAGCTGAAGAAGCAATGAGTAGAATCCAGCTTGCAGAATGTTAAAGCTAGGAGTATCTTGCCAACAATTGCAAGTAAAAAACATGTAAGTTGTGTGGATACAAGTTAAGGCTGAGATGCAAGTTAGTCTGATCCAAATGTACAATGCAATAAAAGAGAAACCGCTGTAGATTCTTAAAGTGATATAATTTTCATTTACCTTTTTTTCTAATTATAAGTTTTTTACATGCTAGTTGAATAATTAGAATTAGAGAAAAGTAGAAAGAAAAAAAAATCCCAGAATTTCATTACTTGGAGACAACTGCTTGTATTAATATTTTGGTTTATTCCTTATACCATTTTTTCATATAATATTAAAAGTTTTCATAGTTATGAACATATAATAAGGTAAAATGTTCTTTCACTTCACAGTATACGTTCTCCCTCATTATTAAGAACTTTCTATAAACATAATATTTAATAAATGCAAGGAAGACCACAGAGTGTGTTTATCACAATTTACCATATGGTGATGATGATGATGAGGTATTTATGATTTACTAGAGGTCCAATATTGCAAACATTTTTTTGCATAGAATTATGATTCAACAAATGTTTGTTAATGCTTTAGTTGTTAGAGTGTATTTGCACCAGATGTAAATGTTCCTGTGTTTTGGAGTCTGTTCATAATCCAAGAAAGGGGAAGAAGAAAATGAGGTAGAATAGGAAGAAAGGCAGGGTGGGCCAGTGTAGGAGGGAGCAAATTTATGTGGTCCAGCAGTCCTCAGATTTCATTGTGTGTACCAGTCCCCTTGGATGTTTATAAATCACAGATTCTTGCCTCCACCCCCAGATGCTGATGTAACAAGTCTGGTTGGGATGATAAGCCTGATTTTTTTCTTTAATTGGAGTATAATTGCTTTACAGTGTTGTGATAGTTTCTGCTATACAACGTGAATCAACCATAATGTGAGTGAGTGTGTGTGTGTGTGTGTGTGTGTGTGTGTGTGTGTGTGTGTCCCCTCCCTCGGGAGCCTCCCTCCCACCACCTGCCCGATCCTAGTCCTCTAGGTCATCACAGAGCACGGGGCTGAGCTCCCTGTGCTGCTCAGCAGCTTCCTACTGCCTATCTATCTAACATATGGTAGTGCATATACGTCACTACTCTCCCAATTTTCCCCATGATTTTGTTTTCACACAGATCTGCGGATGTTTCTGACACGAGCGTTTTGTGGCACACCCGTGGGGAAAAGATGCCATAGTCAGTACTTCGTGCACTGATGTGCTGGTGAGCCTTGGCTGTGTGTGCGTCCTCAAAATGAAACTGGTTAGGGCTGGTGATAAGTGCTCCATAACTAACAGCCCAGCTCTGTTTACCACGCAGACCTCACTCACTATAACACAGTGCTGACTTTTTGTGAAAGGCAAGGTGCTAGTCTCTGCCTGAAAGATGGTTTCTTTTTTAGTTTGCAGAGGAGCAAACATCAGGGGATTTGGAGAGCCCTATTAGTGTCAAGCTGCCCTACTCCCATGGAGAGAGGGTTATAGGGAGCCCCCTCTCTTTTTAGAAAGAGGCCGTTGGCATGACTGTCCTTTCTACATGGGTGACTGCTCACTCTCGCTGTCTCTGGTTTTCTTCTCTCGTTGCCTCTACATCCGTCGGACGTCCAGCATTCAGCTTTTTTGATTCCTGTGGGTAAGATTGCTATTTGGCACCCTGGAGGCCTCTTACATGATTGGTCAAGATGATTTGTGGTGATGCTGTCACACATTCTGAGTTATGCAGTGAGGTTCTCTGCTGATGGAGTATGTGCTTTTGAGCAGAAAATGGCCTTTATAAATCTTTTCTTTAACAAGGGCTTCAAAAATTTGCTTCATTCATTGAAGCCCATAACTGTGTCCTCATATCAATAAACTTTTGCCCAGGAAAGATTGGTTGCTTGAAGCACTCCTCTGTCTTTGGATGCCACTAAACACAGGACAATCCATCCATACAGGCAAGGAGGCTTTCATATTTCTCCAGGTAACTGTGAATTATAAGCAGGGATAAATGAAAGAAGGAATCATCCAACACCAACTATTTTCAGAATTAAAAAGTCTTGTGAATGATGGCAGACAGGGAAACATACATGACTAGACACTCTTTTCTGGTCCTCCAGGCATTTCAGTAGCTGAATGCTTTAAACTAGTACTGAATAATAGAGCCTTCTGTGCTGATGGAAATATTCTATAATCAGTCTTGACCAATGCTGTAGCCACTTGCCACATGTGGCTATTGAACACTTGAAAGACTAAATTGTATGACTTAGAACTGAAGTTTAATTTCAATACATTGAAATGTAAATAGCTACGTGTGGTTGCAATGTGCTCAGTTGCTAAGTCATGTCTAATTCTTTGTGACCCCATGGATTGTAGCCAGTCAGGCTCCTCTGTCCATGGGATTTCCCAGGCAAGAATACTGGAGGGGGTTGCCGTTTCCTCCTCCAGGGGATCTTCCCGACTCAATTATTGAACCTGTGTCTCCTGCACCTCCTGCACTGGCAGGCGGGTTCTTTACCACTGAGCCACCTGGGAAGCACATGCCATTTTGGGAAGTGTACCTGTAAGCTACTCAGTGGCTATTCCTCAAAGCTTTGAATTAAATTAGAGAAAAGGTCAGCTAGATGGAGTGTTTTAAAATAAATGTAGTTTATTTATTTGTATATGTAACTTCTCTCTCTCCTCTAATTATGCCCCCCCAAAGTTGAAGAAACTATCTATTAAGTAGTTGTAAGTCCAAAAGATGCTTCCAAATCATTCTTTTTTATTTTAAACTTTGTGGTTATGTTGGAGTATTGGAGAAGGAAGTGGCAACTCACTCCAGTATTCTTGCCTCGAGAATCCCATGGACGGAGGAGCCTGGTGGGCTACAGTCCACAGGGTCGCGAAGAGTAGGACACGACTGAGCGAATAGTCTAATCTAGCCTAGTCTAGTCATGTTGGAGTATAGCCTATTAACGTGATATTTTCAGGTGGCAGCAAGGGAATCAGCCATAAATATACATGTATCCATTCTCCACCAAACTGCCCTCCCATCCAGGCTGCCATGTAACACTGAGCAGAGTTCCCTGGTATAAACAAGGCTTTCCATTTAATAACCCTTAGTCTGTAGAATTCACTCTCCCTGGTTTCCTTTCTTTCTTTTTCCTGTCCCACGTTCCCTTCAGAACTTTTAGCTTCTCTATTCCTCTTGGATCAACATGTATTATTGAATGAAACACACAGACCACAGAACCATATGGATGGGCTCATTCAATTTTGTGAAGTAAAAACCATGCACAGAAAATTTTCTTTTACAAAGGGACCAGTTGTTTTAAATTATTTTTCCTTTTTATCATTTTCTGTAGTAATACTAGTGTTATTTCATAATTTTAAAAATTTAAGTTAAAAAAAATTAACTCTCCCCTCCCCAGGAAAGTTATTAGAACTTTGACTGTCTTTTTCATCAAGGCTTCATGTGCATACTCTCAGGTGTCCTTCATGAACCAGGTGCTTATGAAATAGAAACCAAACAGAACTAGAAAAGAGATACAAGTATATTAAATTTTCTTTTATTCGCCCTTTGAATCACTTTGTCATCTTTTAGGCTTTGAGAAATTAGAGGTGTCCTTATTTTCCTATGGGCATTAAAGCAGACATTTCATTATAGTTTCTAAGAGGCCAGGACCAAGTTAATTGCCTTGAACTCTACAGAAAAAGCCTGTTCCCTGTGGACTCTAAGACAGAGGACACTGAATCTTTTCTTCCCTTTCCTGGTCTTTTAAAAACACAGAACACAAACTCCAGCTCCCCCCTCCCAGTCCGCCACCCCTCAGCCTCCTCGTGAAATTAACAAGAGAGTGCCTTACAGAAAACAGTGTGTACCTTACAATATTTTGCAAAATCAGGAAGAAATAATACTCAGCAGTGCCAGCCAACAACAGCAAGGTTGAGAGTTCTTGGCAGCTGCATTTCAAACTCATTGGGTCCATAAAGTGATTTACTGTCCTGTTGTATACAAATGAGCAAAATCACATACTTAATTTTAGGTTCTTCGGCAACGATCATCTCTATTTCAGTTCCCCTGCTCATAATTTAAAATGGAGAAGGCTTATCTGCATTCATTTCTTAGATCATTGCTTTGGCACTTTCGAGATTTTATCCAAGCATGACTTTTATAACCTTGCGGAAACTGCGGTGATAAAGGATGCATCAGCAATTTTCGAATCCGTTTCCTTTTGTGGAGCCATCCCTCAGCCTCCCTTAACAGAGCAGCGGAGAGAACCATGGGTCTTTTTCCTGTCCTCATTTTTAAAGAGCTTTGTTTCGGTCAATGAGACATACACTGCGGAAACAAGGCCAACACAAACTTTGTAGTGTTTTTTCACTGCACATTTAACTAACCTTGATTAGATGTAAGGCGGGGTCTGGTCTGCCATCTTAGCCCCTAAAATTGGTTTCAGAGGAATTGGTTGTAATGGAAATGTCAAGCCCTTTAAATATCAAACCTTTAAATACCATGCAGGCATATGGATGTGAACATAACTCTGCCCATTCTTAGATTCTGCTATGTCACATGTCAGAATTAAAGGGGGAAGCAATGAAATAAACTCTTGTTCTGGAAGAACTGACTGAAACAATTGGATATGATGAATGGATGCAGCCAATTGGTTCATCTTTAGAGTAAATCTTTCCTGTGAAAGTCAGAGCCAAATTGAGGTCTGTAGGACATTGGCAGCTATGGAATTATCCACATGCCTCATTGTTCCTTCCACCACACTTCTTCTCACGCCCCAGAGGACTGCTTTTCCTTGAAATTAAATAACTGTGAGAGCACCTTTTTGCAAATGAGTTCAGGACTTGCCCTTTGAAAAAATCATAATAATAAAAAAAAAATCTCCTTATATTGGAGAGAGCAATAAACTCTAGCCACAGAACAGTAACCTAGATGAAGTACTAAATCAATGTTTATTGAGTTGAATTGAGTTCTGCTGATGACTGGAGACATTATTAGGCTGGGAAGACATGGACTTGAGTCTCACTGTGTTCTTAGCTAGCTGTGTGACCCTGAGCAAGTCACTTAAACTCTTTGGGCTATGGTAAAATAATGATTAAAAGTATCTACCAGGTATGAGGGGAGTGACTAAGGACATGATCACTGAAACTTCTTTGAAAGTATAAGGTGTAAATAAAAAATATAAAACTGATATTCAGAGAGAGCCATTTAAGAGTGAAATGTTAGCACGTTCAACAAGTATGATCAAATCAATTGCTTTTAGAGATATGTGGCAGGTGGGGTGGTGGGTGGAAATGGTACATGTGTCTATATTAGAAATAAGACCTCTTCTGGGAGTCCTGAAGCCATCCATGGTCTATAATTCTGTAGAATGGCAGAGATGAACTTGCTAAGTTCTGCCCAAAGAAAAGGTCATACATTGAAGGAGCTCTGTAAACTGTGTCTGACAAATAATATCTTAGAAAAATATCAAATATTAGTCTTGGAATGGGGAAATAGCAAAATACTGATGGAATGACATTTCTTACAGGGAGAAAGTCTTTTACAGTGACCTCACATAATGAGCTGACTCCAGTTACAGGCTGGAGATATTTTGTCACATTTCAGAGGCTTTCTCTGTAGTTAAAATGATAGGGTGTGGGATGATCAAGCACTTCCACAGTATCTGTTGGCTTGGTCATCTCAACTCTATCAGCACAAAGAAAGAAACTAAGATTTTTCAGGCAACTACCATGATGCGCTCTTGATATCTTATTTAGTCAGTCACTTGGTTCGTTTAATTATCTATCACTTTGCAAATGAGCAAATGAGGACTGAAGTTTAGCGGTAAATTGGTGGCAGGGGGACCAGGTTCAGCCAGCCTTACACCATGGCCTGTGTACTTCCTGGTGCATCAGTGTTTTCCCAAACTGAATTCTGCAGAAACACACTGGGATCAAATAATTTGGGTTCATGGTGCATGCTCTTGTCACTCCTGAGAGAGTCACAATACTGGTTAATAGGGAAAATGCTCAGCAAAATCAGATGATTAAGAGATTGTTAAAAGTATATTCACTTAGTTTTTCTTTTCCTTTTTATAGTCATAAAATAGTCATTTCCTGTGTTTCTCAGGAAACACATTTGAAGAAACTGGTGCTTGTGTACCATGGAACACAATTTGAGAAGTGCTTGCCTCTTCCTGTCTTGACTGTAAGTGTGTTTAGTGTAAAAGTCTTATCACACATGAGTGCAAGTGGGTGAATCAGAGGTCCCAAATTGAATTTGTTTCTTTTCTTTTATAACTGTATACCTTGGTTGCCTGGGCAGTTCCATGGACAGAGGAGTCTGGTGGGCTACAGTCCACAGATTTGCACAGGTTTGCAAAGAGCTGGACATAACTGAGTGACTAATACTTTCATGAACACTTTCACCTTTGTTCATGATAATTAACATTGCCATTTCCTTTTACTGTAATAAATATTCTTAAATATTGGAAGGTTAAATTAAACAAATTAGAGTCCAAATTCCCACTCAGTGTAGAATCTCCTCAATCATGGAATCTATCAACTGATGCTTGGCTGCCTTGACAAGGCCATCTGAACCACTTTTTGTGAATCTAAGATACACAAATAGAAAGAGAAACATTAAATCAGTTGGTAATTTGGATACTTGCTTTGAGCAACAGTAGACAGCTCAGGTATTACTCAATATATGAATATTTGGAATCCTAAATACAAAAGTCCAGGAGGCATTATTTATTAATCTACCACTACTTTTCATCTGACTGTTTTATTGATAATGCATGGCTTGAACAAAATTATGCAAAAGAAGAAGAAAGAGAATATAGTTTCCAAGTGGAAGATATGTATGCTAGCTCTACCTCTTATAATTGGATGACCTTGGGCAAGTCACTTACCCTCCAAGCCTCAGTCACACATGGGACTAATAACTGCATGCTCCCCTCAGGGCTGAGATAAGAAGTAAAGGAGATAATGAGATGCTGCATGTAAAACATTGAGCAAAGTGTGAAATGCCTTGTAAAGGTTCTATTTCTAGTCTGCCCATAGAGAGATATTTTACCTGACATTCTTTCCTTGGTTTTCACAAATCATAATACTAAAGAAAACATCAATAGTTACTTTGATATTGTCTTTCTTGCTTTCCTGATTCTTTTACAGTATTCTTCTGAGCTGAAGATAGTGGGCTCAAATGCCTAAGACTCTGTTCTTTTTTCTGTGAAGGCATTAGAACTGAGTACAGGAACTCCACCTTAGCACTAAACCCTTCATATTCTTAGGGACAGAGGGTCCCAAGGTGTCACTTACAGAAAAATCAGATACCTTCTATGTTGTCTCATTCACACCCCTCACATTATGGTGCATATCACTGGAATGCTGGCAATTAAATCGTGGTGTGACTAAAACTAGTGATGAGGACAATTAGGATTATAATCACAGTGTCATATATTGAACATAAATCATGTGTCAAGACATATTCTAATAGATTTGCATCCTTTATATTTTTCAATTCTTCCCCTTATGAATAAGTACTGTTATCAATATCTGTATCTTGTTGCTGAGAAAAAAGACTAAACACACACTGAATGAATGATCTAGGTGGGGTCAGAATGCCGCTGCCACCACTGATGCTTTTATCTATCATGCTAGAAGCATAAGGCAAGAAAGAGAAGGACGATGGTGATGCTGGTAATTCACCAGCAACCTTTTTTGAACACTTACTATGTGCCAAACACTGTACTAACTTATGAGCATTTTGTTGTCTGATTTTTTAAATCACTTTTGATGATGGTTTCTACTGTTAATACCATTTTGCTTAGGAACAAAGTTAAAGACTCTAAGTAACTTTCTCAAAGTCACATTTCTAGCAAGTGGCAGAGCTAGGATTTGAATCCATGATCCTTTAAGGATTAGGGCTTTTTTTTTTTTTTTTTTTTGGTATAAAAAATGTCGCAGCAGAACTTGCACAGTAGATGTTGGTTAGCCAGTTAGTTTAGGTGTTAGACTTATTCTACAACCGACTAAATTTTTTGTTGAACCAGGCCCCATTGATCCCTTTTTTATTTGCACCAGTGATTTGTATGGGTGTTTCCATACCCAGTACAGAGGTTTTTCAGAGCTTGAGGAAACATCTCTGCTGATGCATAGTTTACGCTGATCCATGGTGAGCAGTAAGCCTTCCAGATTCTTCCGCTTTGCTCTCTTCCTGGTTTCAGCTCAGTGAAAACTGCTTGGAGGTGACTCACATTCCTAGTGCAGGATGGGACTTGCCAAATCATTTTCTAGCCCTTTTCTTCAATTATTAAGGTTTGCGTTTTAGACCCTTCACCCTCTGGTGGGGTCGTGTCTGAACCACATCTTCACACTGAACACGGCTTTTGACACTAGCCGCAAGTAAACAACAATTACCCTCATTTGTCAAAACAGTCTTTTTTAGGAGTGAGAATGCAAATGGAGGAGTGAGCAATGCCTTTCAGTCTGTGTCAGAAGAGGCAAAGGCTGGAGCCCCAGCACCACCCCTCTAATCTGGACCTGTCTGACTCCCACTCTTCCTCAATGTGCAAGAGACTGCAGGGTGCATGTGCCCGCCCCACAGGATGACTCCTGGCACGGAAGGTGTTTTGTAACACTATGGAGGCAGGGCACAAGTGACCATGATCCGCATAACAAGGAGATCAGAGAGTCTCTCAGGGGATGTGTATATTCATACATATGGACTCTCAAGCAATAGCAGAATTAAAGCTCCAGGCTTCAGTATTCTTTAATAATGCATGTGCGCTAAGTTGCTTCAGTTGTGTCTGACTCTTTCTGACCCTGTGGACCATAGCCCTCCAGGCTCCTCTGTCCATGGGATTGTCCAGGCAAGAATACTGGAGTGGGTGGACATGCCCTCCTCCAGGGGATCTTCCTGACCTAGGGATCAAACCCGAGTCTCTTACATCTCCTGCATTGGAAGGCCAGTTCTTTACCACTAGTGCTACCTGGGAAGCCCCTTCTTTAATAATAATTCCAGTTAAAAGAAAATAGTACTCACCTTTCAAGACTATGCTGGGACTTGGGGAGAGCTTGGATAAAGGGAAGACATCTAGATCCTTGCTTTCTCTTCTGCCCATTATTTCTCCATCCAAGATGGAAGGTTAGCTGCCTTAAAAACTGGCACTGCCCTAGATCTGGACCTTTGCATTTCTCCCTGGATGATTTTAACTATTATACAGCTCTCCTGCCACCAGCTGTTGCCTGGCTTCAGCTCATTCTCTACTTCCAGAGGCCTTTTCTAAGGTACTGATTGTATGTTCTTACTCACAAGCTCTCAGTGAGTTCCATTTTGAACGAAACAAAGTCCCCATTTTGCAGCCTATCAGCCAGTGTCATTGACAGTTTGGTTCTTGCTTAGTTTACAGACTTATCCTCTGCCTCAGTCACAAGAGTCTGATGGCTGATTTCTGAACACACCACATTCTTTTCTTTCTATTTCTATTTGATCAGTTTCCTTTAGACTAACCCTCCTGGCCTCATTCTCTCCTTGGTAAACCCCTACTCATCTTTCAAGGCCCAGGTTACACACTGTCCTGTGAAACTCTCTTCATTATTCCCCAGTGTCTTATACTTTCCTAATGACTTTATATTTAGTAATTTAAATGTGTTTCCAACTAGACTGGGAGCTTGATCAGGTCAAAGATCCTGTCTTTCCCACTTTGAATCATTTCCATCAACTTGCAGTGAACAGAACAACTGTAGAAACTTCATACGTGTTGATTAAATTAAATGAAGTTTTTTCTCTCTCTCTCTCTCTCTCTCTACTAGAAATATATTCTGGAAAGGGCATTGTAGTCAGCTACCTTGGTTTTGCATAACCCACTTGTGTGACCTGAGGCAAGCCATAGCTTCCTTACTAGCTCAACAGAGATAATGCTACCCTCTTCTCAGCATCAGAGGAAAAACAGATGTCAAGATTATCTGAGACAAGAAAGTAATAGTCTACTGCAAATTATTGCTTTTAGTTAAGCAGATTGTAGTGTTTATATAGGACTTGCTCTGGTGAAGGTGTGAGTGGGAAGAAGGTTAAAATACATGGTCACCTCAGGTATTTTGATTATTCTCTGTTGAGTAAAGCATAGACCAGGAGTTTAATCAAGAAAGCATTAGGCATGTAGGAAATGAGACAGTTCTCAGACATACAAGCATGGGACTTGAGGACTTGTACTCAAATGTTACCCTCTCAGAGAATTCTTGGTGACTCTCAGCCTAAAGTAGACACAGTTATTCTGTTTGATATATGATTTTTTTGACTGTGTAGCTCATATGTTTGTGTTTTTACCTGTCACTGAAATATCAGTCTCTTTAGAAGAGAAACATTGTCCTGTTCACAACTATATTCTCATGCTTAGAACAGTGTCTGACACATAGTAGGTGCTCAACTAATACTCTCATAAATGAATTATCTGTCATTGAGGAAAAGTGACAGAACTGTTAAATTTCACATATAATCATAGTTCTCAAGATAATTCAAGTGAATCCAAAAAACTATTGTTGCACTTTATGTCGAAAAGTGTTCTGCCTATGTTTTTTTCTAGGTATTTTATAATATCTGATCTTACATTTAGATCTTTAATCCATTTCATGTTTATTTTTGTGTATGGTATTAGTACATGTGTGAGTGCTTAGTCATGTCTGACTCTTTGCAACCCTGTGGACTATAGCCTGCCAGGCTCCTCTGTCCATGGGATTCTTCAGGTGGAATATTGGAGTGGGTTGCCACGCCCTCCTCCAGAGGATCTTCCTGACCCAGCAATCAAACCCACATTCCCTGCATCTCCGGCATTGGCAGGCAGATTATTTACCACTGCACCACCTGGGAAGCCCCTATGGTATTAGAGAATGTTTTAATTTCATTCTTTTACATGTAGCTGGCCAATTTTCCCAGATACTACTTATTGAAGAGATTGTCTTCACTCCATTGCATATTCTTGCTTCTTTTGTCATAGAATAGATGACTGTAAGTGTGTGGGTTTACCTCTGGGCTCTCTATTCTGTTCCATTAATCTATGTCTTTGTGCCAGTACCATACTGTTTTGTTTACTGTAGCTTTGTAGTATTGTTCAAAGTCAAAGAGTGTGATTCCTTAGCTCTATTCTCTTTCAAGAAGATCATTTTGGCTATTCAAAGTCTATTGCATTTTCCCACAAATTCAAGAATTATTTGTTCTAGTTCTGTAAAAAATGCCTTTGGTATTTCGATAGGGGTTGCATTGAATCTATAGACTGCCTGAGGTAGTATGGTCATTTTAACAATACTGAGTCTTCTAAATTAAGAAAATGGTATATCTTTCTGTCTATGTTATTTTAAAATTCCTCATCAGTGTCTTACAGTTTTCCAAATATAGGTCTTTTACCTATTTAGATAGGTTTATTCCTAGGTAGTTTATTCTTTAAAATGAGGTGGCAAATGAAATTTTTTCCCTTACTCTCTCTTTCTGATAGTTTGTTAGTATATATAAATGCATCAGATCTCATATATTAATTGTGTATCCAGCAAATTTACCATATTCATTGATGAGATCTAGTATTTTTCAGATAGTGTATTTAGGATTTTTGTGTATAGCATCATGGCATCTGCAAACAATGAACAGTTTTACTTCTTCTTTTCTAATATAAATTCTTTTATTTCTCTTTCTTTTCTGATTGCTGTGGCTAGGACTTTCAAAACTATGTTAAATAAAAGTGGGGAGAGTCAACATCCTTATCTTATTCCTAATCTTAGATAAAATGCTTTCAGCTTTTCACCATTGAGTATGATGTTAGCTGTGGGTTTTTCATACGTGACCTTTATTATGTTGAGGTGTGTTTGCTTTATGCCTACTTTCTGGAGAAGTTTTATCCTAAATGGATGTTGAATTTTATCAAAAGCTTTACTTTTTAAAAAAGTTTTTAATGGGATTTATGAAATCATATGTGAAACTTTTGAAAATGTTAAAGCACTATAGAATTTATAGGGCTTCTGAGGTGAAACTAGTGGTAAAGAATCTGCCTATCAATGCAGGGGACATAAGAGACGTGGGTTTGATCCCTGGGTTATGAAGATGCCCTGGAGGAGGGCATGGCAACCCACTCCAGTTTTCCTGGGCTTCCCTGGTTGCTCAGATAGTAAAGAATCTGCTTGAAATGCAGGAGACCTGGGTTCTATGCCTGGGAGAAGGAAATGGCAACCCAGTCCAGTATTCTTGCCTGGAGAATCCCACAGACAGAAGAGCCTGGTGGGCTATAGTCCATGGAATCTCAAAGAGACATGATTGAGTGACTAACACTTTCAGATAGAATTTAAAGAAAATTTCATTCATTAAAACAATATGAGAAATGATAATTAAAATGAGATAATGTACATTTATGTGCTTTGTCAAATATTAAATTCTAAAGATGATGCTGTGAAAGTGCTGCACTCAATACGTCAGCAAATTTGGAAAACTCAGCAGTGGCTACAGGACTGGAAAAGGTTGTTTTTAGTCCAATCCCAAAGAAAGGCAATGCCAAAGAAGGCTCAAACTTCCACACAATTGCACTCATCTCACATGCTAGTAAAGTAATGCCCAAAATTATCCAAGCCAGGCTTTAGCAATAGGTGAACTGTGAACTTCCAGATGTTCAAGCTGGTTTCAGAAAAGGCAGAGGAACCAGAAATCAAATTGCCAACATTCTCTGTATCATTGGAAAAGCAAGAGAGTTCCAGAAAAACATCTATTTCTGCTTTATTGACTATGAAAAACCCTTTGACTATGTGGATCACAATTAAACTGTGGAAAATTCTGAAAGAGATGGGAATACCAGACCACCTGACCTGCCTCTTGAGAACAGTTAGAACTGGACATGAAACAACAGACTGGTTCCAAATAGGAAAAGGAGTACATTCAAAGCTGTATACTGTTACCCTGCTTATTTAACTTCTATGCAGAGTACATCATGAGAAACACTGGGCTGGAAGAAGCACAAGCTGGAATCAAGATTGCCAGGAGAAATATCAATAACCTCAGATATGCAGATGACACCACCCTTATGGCAGAAAGTGAAGAAGAACTAAAGAGGCTCTTGATGAAAGTGAAAGAGGAGAGTGAAAAAGTTGACATAAAGCTCAACATTAGGAAAACTAAGATCATGACATCCAGTCCCATCACTTCATGGCAAATAGATGGGAAACAGTGGAAATAGTGGCTGACTTTATTTTTGGGGGCTCCAAAATCACTGCAGATGGTGATTGCAGCCATGAAATTAAAAGACACTTACTCCTTGGAAGGAAAGTTATGACCAACCTAGACAGCATATTCAAAAGCAGAGACATTGCCAACAAAAGTCCATCTAGTCAAGGCTATGGTTTTTCCGGTAGTCATACATGGATGTGAGAGTTGGACTATAAAGAAACCTGAGTGCCGAAGAATTGATGCTTTAGAATTGTGGTGTTGGAGAAGACACTTGACAGTCCTTTGGACTGCAAGGAGTTCCAACCAGTCTATCCTAAAGGAGATCAGTCCTGGGTGTTCATTGGAAGGACTGATGCTAAAGCTGAAACTCCCAATACTTTGGCCACCTGATGTGAAGAGCTGATTCATTGGAAAAGACCCTGATGTTGGGAAAGATTGAGGGGAGGATGAGAAGGGGACAACAGAGGATGAGATGGTTAGATGGCATCACAGACTCGATGGACATGAGTTTGGGTAAACTCCAGGAGTTGGTGATGGATAGGGAGGTCTGGCGTGCTGCAGTTCATGGGGTCGAAATGTGTCAGACATGACTGAGAGACTGAACTGAATTGAACTGAAGAGCTAATTCATATTTGTGGTCCATTGAAAAATCCTGGACTGATCATTCTTACACCATCTTTTTTTAAAAAAATTTTTTTTAGTTAACTGGAGAGCTTGGTGTTACTGTATTGTCATCCCCATTTCACAGATGAAGATATGATAATGAGTTCCTGGCACATAGTAGATAATTGACAAGTACTGGTTCTATTTCCTGGCTTTTGGTTCTTCAACAGTCTAAATTCATAAATTAAATATACCATTCTCAAGTCAAGCCATGGTACACAGCATTTGTATCCACTGGGGACATCTTCAAGTGTCCGGTCTGTTTTGTGACTCCAGCTTGGCAAACTGAACACCCAAATTGGTTCTTTGTTCTGAGATATTTCATCATCAGATCTCTCCCTATCAAAGAAGAGCCTCTTGATGAGGCTGTGCAGAGAGTTACATAGGACCCCCGTTTCAGGCATGCACCCCAAGGTTCGTCCTTTTCTCATCTTAAGAAATAGTTGAAGGACAGGCACTTTAGGTATGCTTGCAGTTTGTGGTCTGTTAGATAGAGACACCTCCACCCGCCCAGACGTCTGGTCTGTCCTTTCAGAGCTGTCTCACCACAGTGGATGTCTGTGAAGCCAGCTCCTGGCTGCTCACCTATGTCTGTTGTTGTTACTATTATTGTCATTATCACACACACAGAACTATTGTGAAATAGTTGTTTTCAACGCCTCCTTAAAGCTAAGAAAAGTGGGATTCAGAGGGACCCAAGGCCATAGAGCTGGAGCTAGGACCTAAACCAGGCCTGTTGAATGCAATGCAGTTAATTATACATGCTAATTTGGGGGATGATCATTTAGTTAAGAAGAGTAAAGTCTAGGAATTTTTCTCATTAATACTATTTCTTGTGTGTATGTGATGACAATACTTAAGATCTACTCTTTTGGTAAATTTCAAGTATATAATACTGTATAACTAATTGTAGTCACCATGGTGCATGTTGAATCTCTACAACTTATTCATACTATGCAGCCACAAATTTGTACTCTTTAATCAACATCTCCTCATTTCCCTCACCCCCATCCCTGCCCCTCATCTCTGGTTAACCACTGTTTCTTGTATAATCTTCCCAACTCAAGGAAAATTAGAAAGACTGAATTAGTCTGTTTAGTGTTCATTTATGCATTCCCATTTCTTGGAATTATACAGACTTTATAACTAGTTTAAATGCTTTGACAAATTCAGTATGATTGCCTCTGGTTAGCACAGAGTGGTAATTAAGTCTGCAATTATATGTTCAGATTTTCATATTTTTCCTGTATGCACATTTTGACAGTAATTGAACAAGGCAGTATTTGCAATATCCATTTTGAAACTGTTTCACAATATTTCATTATATGCCAGATTAATTTGTTAAACTCATGAAACAAATGAAAACTTCAGCGTTGATCCAATTAATCCAACTAGGGGCCCTTTCTGCTAACATGCCTTAGCAGGGAAAACTGAAGGAGAGACTGAGCAAAGTGTCTAGAAAGATTAGGGGTGGAACTGGGAGACAGAGGGGTACTTGATGGTAGGCTCAATTTTTTCTAAGTTGCTCTTTTTTCTCATTAAATACCATTTACTTCCTTGAGAATCAGTACAGTAGGCAGACAAATAAACATTGATGAGATGTGCATCTGTATCTTGAAAAAAACTTAAGGAAATTTAATTTTCTGTTTGGGGTTCTTTTGTGTGTGAGCTAGAGTGCTTATATATATGTGTGTTTATGTGTAGTTTGGAATGAAAGGGTATGGCCCAAAGCAGAATGGCGTTTTGTTTGTCTATGGTTCTATTATTTTTTTTAATGTATTCCAGTGCAACTTACAAAGAGAGAATTAGAATACCTTTTACTGTGATAAAGACTTGAGATGACAGGTATGGAAATACTAGATGGAGTATAGGATCTTTTTGGGTGTTATCATTCTCTCTTGTGAACTGATGATAGGGAAGAAAACCTGCCCTCTGTTGGGTGAACAGCTTTCTTTATAAAGTCTTGCATATCTGTTAGGTTCTGTCATTATAAGTTTATTCATACATTTATTTATTCAGTCATTCAACAAATAGTTGTTGAGTATTTATTGTGAGCCTTGGATTGCAATAAATGCTGAGGATACTCTGGGAGCAAAATCAAATTCAGCTTTTCTGAAGTGAATTGAACTGAACAGAAATGTTAACTGTTATTAAGTGTATGGTACTCCTCTGAGTGTTTTACTATATTAACTAACTTAGTTACCAAGCATATGTAAAATGATAAATTACATCTTACTGATTAGGAAACTGAGACACAGAGAGGTTAAACAATTTGTTCAAGTCAGTAATAGAGTTCTGGAACTGTTAGAGTCAGGATGTGAACCCAGTCTTGCTCTGGAGTGAAAGCTCTTAATACAGCACTATTCTTGGAATGGCAAAGTGTCAATTTTCTTGGTGTCTGTCTGGAGTTGTATAATAGCAAAATATAGAAATCCAGAGGAATTTCAGGGGCTTAATGAATGTTATAAAACTGTATGAAAATTTTTTACCTGATTTTGTGGGAAAAGAATCTATAGTTTTTGCAGGATTATCCCTGTAACTCACAATAAATTGAGAACCACTGACTCTTCAAATAATATTTTGTTTTGAGACAATTATAGGTTCACACTGAGTAGCAGAAAGTGATATACAGGGATCCTGTATAAATTTCATTCAATTTCCCTCTATAGCAACATCTTGCATAACTTTAGTACAATATGACAACCAGGAAATTGATGTTAATGCAATCTACTAGTCTTATTTAGACTTCACCAACTTTACATGTATTCACTTGTGTGTGTATGTTTGTATGTGTGTGAATTTAGTTCTTTGTGGCTTTATCGTGTGTGACTTTGCATAACCACCAGCCCAATAAAAGTATAGAACAATGCTGTCACAGGATCCCTTGTATTACTCTTTTATAGCAATAGAAATTTTCTTCCCTGTCTAGCTTATTTTATAGGAAAAGAATTTATGTGTTATTCTGTCATTATTAAATGAATCTGAGATATCTTTTTTTTTCCCTTGCCATTTTTTTCAGGATTATTGAACAAAACAATTATTTCATATTTAAAGAGTTATTAATGAATATGATAATCTCAGTTGGCTTTTGGTTAGTTATTTCTATATAGTAGCACACTGCAAAAATTAGTAAAGATGTTTCCAAATAAGAAAATGTTATTCTTCAAATAAGAGAAGTCATCTTTCCTAAACCCATCATTTACTAGCTGTATGACCATTGCTCTCTACATAGCCTTTCCAGGCCCTCATCCTTTCCTTCGAGTCACTGTAACATTGACCACTATCTGCTATTATCACTGGGATTGTTATTAGCTCAATATATCTCTCATGATTCAGTTTCACCACTTTCTGATACATTTTCACAGTGCAGCCAGAGTGATCTTTATAAAAGCAAAATTCACCAGTTTGTTGTATTTTTTAGGTTCTATATGTGATATTATATAGTATTTGTCTTTCTCTGTCTGACATTTCACTTAGCTTAATACCCTCCAAGTTCATTCACATTGCTGCAAATGGCAAAGTTTTGTTCTTTTTTATGGCTGAGTAGTATTCCATCATGTGTGTGTATAAACCACATTTTCTTAGTCCATTCATTTGTTGCTGAACTCAAGTTCCTTCCATATCTTGGCAATTGAAAATAATGCTGCTATGAATGTTGGGGTGCATGGAGCTTTTCAAAATAGTGTTTTGCTTACCTTTGTTTTTGGATATGTAGCCAAGAGTAGGATTGGTAGGTCATAAGGTTAGAGTTTGAGAAACTTCTACACTGTTTTCTGCAGTGACAGCACCAATTTTCATTCCCACCAACAATGTAGGAGGCTTCTTTTTTCTCCACATCCTTGCCAACACTTGTTATTTTTGCCCTCTTTGAAGACAGCCGTTTTGAAAGTGTGATTTGCATTTCCCTGGTGACGAGCATTGTTAGACACCTTTTTCATGCGACTGTTGGCCGTCTGCATTCCCTTTTTGGAGAAGTGTCTATTCAAGTCTTCTGCCCACTTTTTAATTGGTTTGTTTGGTTTTTTGATATTGAATTGTAGGAGTTGTTTATATATTTTAGATATTAATTCCTCATTGATCATACCATTTGAAATACTCTCTCCAATTCTGTAGGTTGTTTTTTCATTTTGTTGATGGCTTCCTTGTATAAACCAGTGAATACAACAGAGAAGAAGCAGACTTACAGATACAGAGAAGAAACTAGTGGTTACCAGTGGGGTGAGGGCAATATAGGGGTAGGGGATTACAAGGCACAAATTATTAGCTACAAAATAAGCTACAAGGACATATTGTACAACACAGGAAATATAGCCATTATTTTATAGTAACTATAAGTGGAGTATAACCTTTAAATATTGTGAATCACTGTATTGTACATCTGTGACTTACCTAATGTATATATATCAACTATACTTTGGTTAAAAAAAGAAATGGTGAAAATAGCAATATGAATGGTATCAATTTATATGATGAAATAAAATTATTGTGCTATTTTCTCTAATAATAACAAGCTGTGGAACCTCATTATAGAGTTTGAACATGATAGGCAAAATTCACAGTTTATATTTGAATCTAGATATTCCTTAAATAATTTTTGTCAACAATTTCAGTTGCTCTTGGCAGAGTTAAATTTCTCTAAAATTAAATGAATAAAAAGTTAACTATACTGATGCAAAAAAGTTACCTAATTTGACATTACTATTCACAAATACAATGTATATTAAAACTTGATTATAACAACCTAATTTTGTTGAATTTAAGGCAAGAAAAAACAAAACACATAGAATATTTTAAAAAATCTAGGTGTGCAATTCCTTTGCTTAAAATCATTCAGTGGCTTCCCATGGCTTCATAGGCCCAGCTCCATCTTCTTAGCCTTGACACTGGGCTCTTCCTGGCCCTGGCACCAGCTTGCTTTTCAGCCTGGCCAGGTCCAGATTTGATCTCAGAAGACATTTGCCATCTCTTACCCCTGGACTATTCCTTACACCCTTCAGACTTAGGATGCTGCTTTCTCCATGAAGACTTCCTGGGTTGCAGTTTTTGTGCCCTTTCCACTTTCTTAATAACATTACAGAAAGCAGGTTTTGGGATTTTGTTGACCTCGACTTAAATTCCATCCTTACCATTAGTAAATGTGTAATTCTGGATGAGTCACTTCTCCTAAATCTCAACTTTCTTATTTGTGACAAAAAAGGACTCTGTTGGATTTTAATAGTTAAAAAAAATAACACAGTGAGGCCCAGGGCTTCAGATGGAGAGGAGCTCAAAAGCTAGTGACTTTTATAACTAACTGTCACTCTGCGCTTCCCTCTGGCATTGCACTAGTCACACTGTCTGGTGAGTGTTAGCCTACTGGGGACTGTGTTTTGAAACTTTAGATTCCTAGCGCCTTCCGTAGGGTAGGTGCTTAGAAGAGATGAGTGGACAAAGTAAGCCAAGAAGGGAGAGAAAATAGATGAGGTCTTCAGTTGCTTCAGTGTTCATTCTTTTCAGAAAACTCTATTGTTTGACCTCAAGTCATTTTTCAGTATGTTAGGCAAATCCCCCTTTAAATGCAAGCCCCATACTCTTTCCAAACCCCAATAGAAACAATTGATTTCTTACAGGCTTTTTTCTTTTTTTTTAATACTCTCATCCTCATTCTTCAATCATTGAGAGTAAACTGAATCCTTCGAGTCTTTGAATAAAGCTTCATTTTTGCTTGAGGGAAGAAGCGCTGGGTTAGAGAGAGAGAGAGAGTCAGACAGTCTCAGGGGGCAACTGCTGACCTGATTTGGAGACTGCAATCATGCCTGAAAACAAGAGACTTCATAATGGCCTTTCCCTCTTGTGCTGGCAGAGTTTGTGAAATGGGGAGATGAAGGGAATCAACCGCCTAGAGATTTCAGGTGGGAAAACCCCTCAACTACACATCATTTGGAAATTTTAAAAAGCCAATATCATTTGGGATTTCTAATTTTTCCCACTCTTGAGATAGTATGTGTTCAGTCAAATTTTCCCAGAGATTGCCCTCTGGGAGTCTACATTGCACCTAGGAGATAGCTCTATATAAAGTGCAAAATAGTGAACGTGTTAGTCGCTGTCGCGTCTGACTATTTACAACCCCATGGACTGTAGCTTGCCAGGCTCCTCTGTCCATGGGATTTTCCAGGCAAGAATATTGGATTGAGATAGCCATTCTGTCCTCCAGGGGAATCTTCCTGACCCAGGGATTGAACCCAGATCTCCTGCATTGCAGGTAGATTCTTTATCATCTGAGCCACCAGGCAAGCCCTATATAGAGTAATTACTTGGTAAATCATTAATATTTGACCAAGTCGAGTAAATGATTTTCAAAATAATAGCAATTGTCCTTGTTTTTCTACAGAATTGAATCTATTGACCTTTCCTAAAACATTTTACTGTAGGATCATAGTCATTTTGAAATCCTGGGAAACCTTTAGATCAAGACTGTAGCACTCCAAGAATCTGCTTAAGTAGCTTGTGCTCCCTTGATTCATGTAAATCGCAAGGCCCTATGTTCTTGGATGGTGCCACAATAGACCACAGATAAGCAGAAGGAGTCAGGGATCAAGAAAGCCAAGTCATGGAATATTCTGTCAGAAAAAAGTTCTATGGTAAACAAGAGCCACTCTCTATAGCCAGCATTAAACTGGTTTATTTAAATACAGCTGCGCAAGATGGTCTGTCATGGTTAAAAGAGGGCTTTGCATTTGCATCAGTGTGGACGAACCCGGACGACATTATGCTGAGCGAAATAAGCCAGACACAGAAATGGAAAGAGTTGCATCATCTCACTTATACATGGAATCTTCAAAAAGTTGAATACATAAAAGCACAGTGCAATAGTGGTTATCAGGGGTGGAAATGTGGGGCAATTGGGGAAATTGTCAAATGTACAAAATTACGTAGGATGAATAAGTTGAGAAATTATGTACAGCATGGAGACTATAGTTATTACTGCTATATTGAATACTGGAAATTTGCTAAGAGAGTGGTCCTTGGATGTCATCACACACAAAAAAGGTAACTATGTGAGGAGATATTTTAATTAGATCAATGGTAGTAATCTTTCACTATGTATATCACAACATCATGTTTGCACCTTAAATACATAAAGCTTTTATTAAAAAATTTTTTAAAAAGGGGGGTCTGAAATTGGCCAAGTATTTAAGTTGGGCCACTCACCGACTATCAACATTGGGCAGGTTACTTAGCCTAAGTCTGAATTCCTTCATTTGCAAAGTGACCATGAAATAATATTGACACCTTTCCTGTGACAGATGAATGAAATGACATAGCCCAGTAACCCAGAATAATAAATGTCCAATGACTGATATCACTGGTAGAAGTATTGACATTCACAATAACCCCATGAGGCAGGGATGGTCATTCTCATTTTGTAGAGGAGGAAACTGAGGCTCAGTGGTTGAGTAACTTGGCCCACAGCAGTCCAGGAGCAGAACTGCTGCTCAAGTTCCACGACTGTATCCCTGAATGGCTCCTTAGTTCTGATATATTGCAGAAATCTTGATGTCAGGCTTTTTCCAGGGGATCTAATTGTGTGTGTGTTTAGCCCCTTCCTGATGAACTGGATGAAGTTAGTGGGACTTCAATATATGTCAGCTTGCACTTTAGCAAACCTGAAGAGTCACCACGTGGAGAATTCAGCCACATTGCTTCTCTGCTTTGCTTCTGAATCTGCTGCTTCTTCATGTTACTGATAGCTTCTCTTGCAAATCCCCAGTTGGTTTCATCTTTAGCTTAATAAGGGGAGCACTTAACTTCATCCAGAGCCTCATTTCCTCTCAAGGCCTCCCTGTGCTCGGGAAATGGACGAGACCTTCAAGCGCTTGGCTTCGAGGGCCCAGAGGCCATACCCTGATGCTTGTTCTTGGATCTGAACTGCATAATAATGAGCATGGATGCCCGCTCTGCAGACATGGACCATGGGTAAATAGCAGAGCCTCTGTGGCTGACCTATGACCCATTCCTGTGTATGTCACTTTGAGACAGAGACTTTGGCTGGTCCCCAATTCACAACCAGTGGGGCGGGCCTCAGCTGGGGAAGATTATCTCACAGGGCACAGAGAGTGGAGCTGCAAAGGGCTCCCTTGTTAGAGTGACTTCTGAGGATCTGCCCTGGGATTTCAGCCTGGTTCTCAGTGGCTCTTTGACCCCTGGAAAATAAAACGTATTTTGAGAAGCAGCATAGGATTCTAAAGACATTACAGAGTGAGAAGGTAATATGCCAGTTCTCCTTCTAGGCATATACACCAGAGAACTTATTACTGGCCATGTGCAGGAGGAAACATGTTCCAAGATGTTCGTGGCTACCATATTTTTAATGAAGAAAAATTATAAACAGTTTGTCATATGCCTAAATAGAAGGCAATTCCAGAAATACAGTGACTTCTTCCCATTTTTTCAATGAGAAAATTAAAAGAAAGGTTTGGGGTCAAATTAAGTAATTAAACTTTATGGATATAAAAGAAATAGTCAACATTTTATTTACTTAAAATGTTAAACATGCAGGTTTGAAATGACATAATGCATAAAATATCAACTTAGAAATGTTCTTTTTCTCTAACTGCAGATTTCAGAAAATGATTTGACTTAAATGTCTCCTATATGCCTTCATAATCAGAGTTCTTTCTCACCAGCTGAGAACTGCTCTTTGAATAATAGAAATAGTGTCCCAGGGTGTATCACACCTAGCAGTTTAAGAATCAGTGATGTTTTCTTTGGAAAACGTTTCTCCACTGCAAGAATCTTTGTGCTTTAATATTAGAGCCATTGTCTTGTTCATTTGGCCTGCAGTTGCATATTTGTTCACTCCAGAATAACCAATTACTGTATTGATTTAAAGTGGATCTTTGGAGGGTTTATGTGTAAGGGCTCACATACTTGCAATTGTAAGGTCTTATACTCGCAAATTATTACCTGATCTATGTTAAATTTCTTCTACTTTCCTCCCTCTCCTCCTCCCATTGTCTCCTTCCCTCCTCCCCCCACTCCTCTTCCCCCCTTTTATCCTTTTCTTTAAAGTATATTCCATTAAGTGACTTCCATAAGCATCCAGAGTCCACATTGCATGCTTATTTCTGGAACAGTCTGCCTTCCTCAATAATGCTGTGTGGTTTGAGCTAAAGTAATGGGAAGATTGTACCATAACATGAGAGACTGTTAAGTTTCACAGATGAGTAATTCTTTTATAGAGTGATAGTTTTAGGGGAAAATTCTGCATTGTGTTCTGGTATACATGCCATAATTTGAGAAAGAAAAACAATAAAATGAGAATTATTCACATGAATATACAGAAGTTAAAAGGAATAAAACCTGTTTCTCTCTCGGTCTTTCATCTCCTCTCTCTGTGCATGTGTCTCTGTCTATAGATAGATTTTACATACATAGATGATGAGAAAAACATATCATAGAATGAATGATGCATGCAGTATGATGACATTTGTGCTAATTTAAATACCTAAAATAATGTAATATAGGTGCTGTTTGATATAAATATATGCATGTAAAAATGCAAAAAGGTAGGTCATAGTTCAAAGGTCTTGAGGAAAGGAAAAGATGATATAGGACTGGTAACTGAGTCAAAGGAATTTTACTTTCATTTGTAATATTTCTTTTACTTAACGAAAAGACTTGAAGCAAACATGGCAACTTTTAAACAGTTTTTACTTCTTGGTGATAAGTACATGTCTTATTCTGTTTGTGTGTGTGTGTGTGTTTGTTATTCTTTTTAAAATGTCTCATTTGAATGAGTAAAAGAAAGAAAAACAGTATGATGATTTTCTGTCACTGGTAGAAAGACAGGCTGTACTGGGAAAGGAAACAAATTGAATGAGGCTGACATTTTCTTCAGTTGGGGCACGTTTGTGCGGTTAAAACCTCTGCCATTCATCCATATCATAAATTCAGACTGTATGTCCACAGTCTGGATTGGGGAGGGAGTGAAGATTGAGAAGATGTTGGTAATGGGGTAGTAAAGAAGTTTTCTTTGAATTTTGGGCCAAGAAGATGTCACCTGGTTGTGACCACAGCGTAGGCTCTGCCCTCTGCAGTACCTGGGTCCACTGAAGGCAGCATCTCGCACCCTGGCCACCTCCCTGGTCCTGGAAGAACAAAGATAAGAGGCTGGGAAGCAGAAGTAGCAAACAGGTGGTCCTCAGTGTATCCTTTTCAGAGATATGTTTTGTGTGGCCTGTACAATGATTTTAAAAGTGGTCTCCTCCAGAGAGGGTGAGAAAAAGACTGTTCAAATTAATTCTAATCATATTTGACATTAGATGTGTCATCAATAATATTGGAGGAAAAAAGATATTGGACAATGTTTTTAGTTTGCTAAAGGAAAAGAAGTCTAAATCGAAATTTCTATGTTTAGTCATAATATCATTGAAATGTGAGGATGAAATAAGACTTTTTTTCCCCCAAATATCCAAGAAATCAGAGTTTTAATAACCCAGTAGATCCTTTCTGAAAGCTGAAAGAACTGCTAGAGAACATACGTCCCCAGTGAGTGAATCCAGAGCTTAACAACGAACTATGATGCTTAGCAAAAAAAAAAAAATAATAAAGCTATTCTATGGATAAATAATAAAGCTATTTCTGAGAGTCCTTTGGACAGCAGGGAGATCAAGCCAGTCAATCTTAAGGGAAGTCAACCCTGAATACTCATTGGAAAGACTGATGCTAAAGCTGAAGCTCCAGTATTTTGGTCATCTGATGTGAATAGCCGACCCACTGGAAAAGTCTCTGATGCTGGGTAAAAATGAGGGCAGAAGATGAAGAGGGCATCAGGATGAGATGGATGGATGGCATCACTGATGCAATGGATATGAACTTGCACAAAACTTTGGGAGAGAGTGAGGAACAGAAAGGCCTGGCATGCCGCTGTCCATGGGGTCGCAGAGTCTGACATGACTGGGCGACTGAACAACAGCAACAGTTCAATGGATGAGATAATATTGCTTTTTTAAAAAACAAACAAAAAAGAAACAAATAAAAGTGGCTCTCATTTAAAAATACGGAGATTTTAAAACCATATCACACACGGCTCCTGTTTTTAACTTGGCGTCAGTCGACTATAGCTAACTCTGAATTTTCTCCTTCAGACCAGGTTTGGGTGCACCTGTGTGCTGCAGGGGCCCCTCCCCAGCAACTTCGCTGGCATTAACTGGTCCCTGTAGGAATTTGAGCAGACGGTCCCTGTGTAGAGTGGCTGTGTGACAGGCAATAGCTGAGAGTTTGCAAGAGGCTGTGCCAATATTTTGCAGAAATGCTGGCAAAGCTTTATACAGGAAAGTTCATTTTAGCTCCCCACTGTGCCTAATTATAAATAAATGGTTGGGACATTTAAACATGCCACAAAAGAATGACTTGAATCTCTGCAGCCGGCAATTCTTCTTTCTCCCCAGCCTGGGATTAACTAACTGACTTTTCTCATCTTTAATTTCTGTGAATTAAACACGGTTTTTATCCGTGAAGGCTTCAGATTTGTTTCCTCCCTGTCATCTTAGGATCTATAGGCACATTAGCTAATTATACCCCATGGGAAATATCTCAGAGACTCTTTTGCCAAACTCTCAAATGGAACCATTTTTAATGCAAACTATGCTCGATTATATATCTATACACATGAGAAGAACGGTATGAATGCGGTGGGGGCATGGTAATGATTCATAGAACAGTTTATATTTGTATACATTTATTCAGCATCCAAAGAATAGAAAGAAAGAGATAAGAAAGACTTCCTCAGTGATAAATGCAAAGAAATAGAGGAAAACAATAGAATGGGAAAGACTAGAGATTTCTTCAAGAAAATTAGAGATGCCAAGGGAACATTTCAAGCAAAGATGGTTACAATAAAAGATGGAAATGGTATGGATTTAACAGAAGCAGAAGATATTAAGAAGAGGTGGCAAGAATACCCGGAAGTATATACAAAAAAGATCTTCATGACCCAGATAACCACAATGGTGTGATCACTTACCTAGAGCCAGACATCCTGAAATGCAAAGTCAAGTGGACCTTAGGAAGCATCTCTATGAACAAAGCTAGTGGAGATGATGGAATTCCAGTTCAACTATTTCAAATCCTAAAAGATGGTGCTTTGAAAGTGCTGCACTCAATATGCCAGCAAATTTGGAAAACTCAGCAGTGGCCACAGGACTGGAAAAGGTCAGTTTTCACTTCAATTCCAAAGAAAGGCAATGCCAAAGAATGTTCAAACTATTGCACAATTACACTTATCTCACATACTAGTAAAATAATGCTCAGAATTCTCCAAGCCAGTCTTCAACAGTACATGAACCATGAACTTCCAGATGTTCAAGGTGGATTTAGAAAAGGCATAGGAACCAGAGATCAAATTACCAACATCCATTGCATGCGTGTGTGCTAAGTCATTTCAGTAATGTCCAACCCTTTGCTGTTTCATGGACTAGCCCACCAGGCTCCTCTGTCCATGGGATTCTCCAGGCAAGAATACTGGAGTAGGTTGCCATGCCCTTCTCCAGGCAATATCCGCTGGATCATCACAAAGACAAGAGACAAGCAAGACAACTTGCTTTGTCAAGCAAAACAACTCTCATGGACAAAGCAAGAGAGTTCCAGAAAAATACCTACTTCTGGTTTATCGACTATGCCAAAGCCTTTGACTGTGTGGATCACAACAAATTGTTGAAAATTCTTAAAGAGATGGGAATACCAGATCACCTGACCTGCCTCCTAAGAAATCTGTATGCAGGTCAAAAAGCAATAGTTAGAACTGTACATGGAACAACAGACTGATTCCAAATTGGGAAAAGGGTACATCAAGGCCGTATATTGTCACCCTGCTTATTTAACTTCTATGCAGAGTACATCATGAGAAAGGCTGGGCTGGATGAAGCACAAGCTGGAATCAAGATTGCTGGGAGAAATATCAATCACCTCAGATATGCAGATGACACTACCCTTATGGCAGAAAGTGAAGAGGAACTAAAAAGCCTCTTGATGAAAGTGAAAGAGGAGAGTGAAAAAGTTGGCTTAAAGTCCAACATTCAGAAAAATAAGATCATGGCATCTGGTCCCATCATCACTTCATGACAAATAGATGGGGATACAGTGGAAATGGTGACAGATTTTATTTTTTTGGCCCCCAGATCACTGCAAATAGTGGCTGCAGCCATGAAATTAAAAGACACTTGCTCCTTGGAAGAAAAGCTATGACCAACCTAGACAGCATATAAAAAGCAGAGACATTACTTGGCCAACAAAGGTCTGTCTAGTCAAACCTGTGGTTTTTCCAGTAGTCAAGTATGGATGTAAGAGTTGGACTATAAAGAAAGCTTAGCACCAAAGAATTGATGCTTTTGAACTGTGGTGTTGGAGAAGACTCTTGAGAGTCCCTTGGACTGCAAGGAGATCCAACCAGTCAGTCATAAAGGAAATCAGTCCTGAATAATCACTGGAAAGACTGATACTGAAGCTGAAGCTCAAATACTTTGGTCACCTGAAGTGAAGAGCTGACTCATTTGAAAAGACCCTGATGCTAGCAAATATTGAAGGCAGGAGGAGAAGGGGATGACAGAGGATGAGATGGTTGGATGGCATCACTGACTCTATGGACATGAGTTTGAGTAAACCCTGGGAGTTGGTGATGGACAGGGAAGCCTGGTATGCTGCAGTCCATGGGGTTGCAAAGAGTTGGACATGACTCAATGATTGAGCTGAACTGATTCAGCATGGATGGAGTACTATGTTTCAGACATTGTGTTAGTTTCTGGGAATAAAATGATAACAGAAAGTGAACCATCCTTGTGTTCTTGCAGCTTCCATTTCCAGGGGGAGAAAGATATTAAAATATATTTATATTATTAATTAATTAATTATGCATGCATTATATCATGGGAAGCTAATGTGCTAATGGAGGTCTGCTGTGAGATTGTGGAGAAAGTTCCCAAGAAAGGAATACAGTGGGTGAAGGGATGCTGGTTGGATGCAGAGGGGGCAAAGGCAAAGAGGATGCATGATGGAAACTGCAGGTGAGCAGGTGATGTGAAGCGCTGTGTGTTTGAGGACCTGAAGAAGACCCACGTGTCTGGGAAGAGCAGGGGTGGGGTACAAGGCGAGGTCGAGAGGTCCTCCAGGGTGGAAGTGGCAAGTGCAAGGGTTCAAGCTTTTCATTTTACTTCTTTCTTGTGGATGCTTTTCATAGAAATATTTCCTTCTTTTACCACCTTTACAATTAGTCCAGGAGACACTGAAATGGCTGCTTTTGAAAATCATTTTGGACATATGGGATGAAAGGCCTTAAACGTTCCTTCTGTCTGCTGAGTAGGCTGTGCAGCAAATGGCCACTTGAGTTTTCTGTCCTGTATGCCAGCAATAAATAAGAATGCAAAATGCACTAAAATAATATAGTTTAGGTTTGGGGAAAACACTTTTCCTGTTCAGATATTTTCTACTCCTAAAAGGAAAAAAAAAGTCTTGCTTAAATGATGGCTTCACACAGATGAAATACTCCAGTAGCTCAACAGGCACTCAGATGGGTTGGAACTCACACTTATCACTCTTTGTTGAGATTCAAGTTACCTCTAAGTGAGAGTAACTCAGTATTTAAATTATAAGGGGCATAAGCATGATTTGGAAGCTATATATATATATTAGTGAGTTTTACAACAATTTCATTTGAGATGTTTTGATTGTAATTTTAGACTAATTCTTCAGGGCAGAGGCTAACCTAGCACCTCTTATTTTTTTTGTAATGCAAAAGAAATCAATCTCGAAATGATTCAGCACATTCGATTAATTTTAATGGTCTGCTGCTCTCCACATCATTGGATCAGAGCCTGTGAATTCAGATGTGTAACCGAACTTTTTAATAAGCTCTTAAGAGTTATATGTAGGCTCGATTGGATTCCTGCTAAAAAGAGTTCCTACTCAGTCGGTTTATCCTGAGAATGTGTCTCTGAAATTCATATGGTTAATAAAGCCTCATTGTAAGCAACTATGTGACTTTTATAGGAAAAGCAAGTTAACATTTTTAAGTGGGTAATCAGGAAAGTGCAAGGATGTGACCATTAGAAGGAAAACAAATAGTGGTTTATGGGTTACTTGGCTACCCATCACACCAACTTCCAAAACAGGGATGTGTTTCAAATAGCCACAGATTTCCTATTATAAATCTATGGTTAGTATTTGAGGTTACTAGTAATCAGCAATTTAGTTTACTCAATAATCTAGGTTACTTCTCAGAGCAAAACATTGTGTCTAAAATAGCAATTCTTTTTACATTGTCCTATGACCAATCTAGATAGCATATTAAAAAGCAGAGACAATACTTAGCCAACAAAGGTCCATCTAGTCAAGGCTATGGTTTTTCCAGTGGTCACGTATGGATGTGAGAGCTGGACTGTGAAGACAGCTGAGCGCCAAAGAATTGATGCTTTTGAACTGTGGTGTTGGAGAAGACTCTTGAGATTCCCTTCGTCTGCAAGGAGATCCAACCAGTCCATCCTAAAGGAGATCAGTCCTGGGTGTTCATTGGAAAGACTGATGCTGATGCTGAAGCTGGAACTCCAATACTTTGGCTACCTGATGCGAAAAGTTGACTCATTGGAAAAGACTCTGATGCCGGGACAGACTGGGGGCAGGAGGAGAAGAGGATGACAGAGGGTGAGATGGCTGGATGGCATCACTGACCTGATGGACGTGAGTCTGAGTGAACTCTGGGAGTTGGTGATAGACAGGGAGGCCTGGCATGCTGTGATTCACAGGGTCATAAAGAGTTGGACACAACTGAGCGACTGAACTGAAGGATTACCTTCAACACATTCAAAAGCCTCTTAGATTCAGTATCTTAAGAATAATGATTGAATTAATTTATTAGAACTCTTTCTATGATCTTGATGTTTGGGAAACTCTTGAATTGTGAATTATACACCATGTCAGGCTCTTATTTCCAGGGATGACTTTCAACATAACTTAAGTCAATGGTAGTAACTCATCTGAATGCATAACCTCCAGATGAGTCTTTCTACTAGGAACTGGTTCTAGAAAGCAATTTAAAGCTGATAGTAACATTAGGGATTTGAGGGAGTAGCAGGTAGTGAGGCTGAGCGGTCTAAGGCACTGGATTAAGGCTCCAGTCTCTTTGGGGGACGTGGATTCATGTCCCACTGCTGCCAAGAAGTGCTTTTGCTTTCCTGGTGGCTCAGAGGGTAAAGAATCCACCTGCAATGTGGGAGACCTGGGTTTGATCTCTGGGTTGGGAAGATGCCCTGGGGAAGGGAAAGTCTACCCACTCCATTATTCTGGCCTGGAGAATTCCATGGACTATAAAGGCCATGGGGTCACAAAGAGTTGGACATGCCTGAGTGACTTTCACTTTCATGAGGATAAAAATGAAACACTTAGAGGCCTGTGGGCCAGGGAAGCCTTAAGGTCAGAAGTGAGGTATAGAGCAGGGTTTCTCAGCATGACTGACAGCCTGGACTGGAAAAATCTTTGTACCTTGATCAATGTATGAAGACTGTGTACATTGTAGAATGTTTACTAGAACCCCTGGGTTATACCTGCTAGATGGCCAGCAGCACTACCCCTTCCCCCTGCCTCCCAATTGTGACACCAAAAATGTCTCCAGACATTGCCAAGTATCTCCTGGAGGAAATATGTACCTGTCCAGGTACAGACCACTGCTGTGGAGAATTCAAGAGAGCAGTAGTGTCAATAAAGGAACATGGGAACTCCCAAGTGATTGATAACCACAAATCTAAATCTGTGTCCAGCTAGACAGTTTTCTGTAGTTCACTGCTAACATCTCCATTTCAATGTTTCAAGGACATATCAGTCTTTATTTTTTTTGATTAATTTTTATTTGAGTTTAGTTGCTTTAACAATGTCAAATTAGTTTCTGCTGTTACAGCAAAGTGAATCAACTATACATATCTATATCTATATCTTCTTTTTTTAAATGTCTTTCTTGTTTAGATCACCGCAGAGCAGTGGAGTTCCTTGTGCTATCTAATAGATACCATTAGTTATCTACTTTACACATAGTATCAATAGTGTATATATGTCAATTCCAGTCTCCCAATTCATTTCCCCTCTTCCCTCTTTGTCAAGGACACTTCAGCCTTAATATGTCCAAGAGTGCCCTCATACTTCTCATTTCCAAAATCTTTTTTTTCTTTGTGACTCTCAGTCTCAGTGTATGTACCAAATTAGGATTCATCCCTGACTCCTCCTCCTCCCCCATCTCCCATGTGTGGGAGATGAGGGAGAAGTCAGAAAGCTCTGTCTGGTGATTTTTACCACCAAATATCTCTTGAGGCTGTCTGCTTCTCACTACGATCACCACCACCAACATCCCATTTCATATCAGCAGCATCATTCACCTGCCTGCCCCCATGGTAGAGCCTGGAAAGGTGGAATACTGATCTTCCAGCTTCTGTTGCAGCTAGGAATGGCTGTGTCACTTATTTCTGACCAGTGAGGCACTCCTGGGGATGGGGAGGAGACTTCAGAAAGTTCAGAGAAGACATTGTTTTCCTAATAGAAATCACAGAGGTGCTGGCGTTTGTCCCTTGATGTCTTTCAGCCACTTTGAATGAACATATCATTTCCAGAGCTGGAGCTATCATTCTGCAACTTATAGGAAGATCTCTGGAATCAACAGAGATGGGATCATTTTTGAATCATTAGACCAATGGCCAGAGCTGCCTATCTCTGTCACACTCTTATATAAGATAATAATTCCTCTCTTATGTGAGCCACTGTCTGTCGGGTTTTCAATTCCTTACAGACAATTTCCTAATTGATCCACTGGACAAGGAGTTAAAGAGCATAATCCATTTCTTGATCTTCCTCTGTAAAAAATGAGTGTAACATCTTAAATCCTGGGTGGATATGATAGTGTAAGGTTTAAGAGGTAATATCTGACACTTAGTAAACACACAGGGGTAGTGATTTTTATTTTATTTTTTAAATTTAAAATTATTTAATAATTTTAAATTTTAATTTAAAAATTAAATTAATATAAAAGATATATCTATATATACAATTAATTCCAAAGGATTTGCAAGCCCACAGTTCTGTCTCTGGGTCTGTGTCCACACATTTTGTTTCTGATTCCTTTCAAATAAATTTGAAACTTAAAAATTTAAACATCAATACAGTATACTAACACAGATATATGGAATTTAGAAAGATGGTAATGATAATCCTCTATGCGAGACATCAAAAAAGACACAGATGTATAGAATGGACTTTTAGACTCTGTGGGAGAGGGAGAGGGTGGGATGATTTGGGAGAGTGGCACTGAAACATGTATACTATCACTAGTCTATGTTCGATACAGGATACAGGATGCTTGGGGCTGGTGCACGGGGATGATCCGGAGAGATGATATGGGGTGGGAGGTGGGAGGGGGTTCAGGATTGCGAACTCATGTACACCCATGGCTGATTCATGTCAATGTATGGCAAAACCAATACAGTATTGTAAAGCAAAATAAAGTAAAAATAAAAATTAAAAAAATTAAAAATTAAATTTATATTTGTTTACATAATTTCTGTTATATAAATAATACATTTATCATATTTATTTATATAATTATATTTATATAAATTTAAATTTTAATTTAATTAAAAATTTTAATTTACTTCTTCCTTTCCAATTTGGATTCCACACATGCCTAATTATTCTGGCTAAGACTTCCAGAACAATGTTGAATAAGTAAAAGTGTTTGTAGATGACATGCTTTTAAATGTAAAAAAAAAAAAAAACCTCTAAAAACACCACACATACAAATGCACACACATACACGCACAGAGTTAGAACTAAAAAACTCAGTAATATTACATAATATAAAATCAACACACAAGAATTAGTGGTATTGCTGTACACTAACAATAAAGTATCCCTAAAGGAAATCATGAAAATAATTCTGGTCACATTAATGTAAAGAGAATAAAGTACTTAGGAATATATTTAACAGAGGAGGTGAAAGACTTGTAAAAACTATACAACATTGATAAAAGAAAATTTTAAAGTTACAAATAAATATGGCATACACAGACAATGGAATATTCTGCCCTGAAAAAGAAGGAAAGGAAATCATGAAGTTTTCAACAACATGAGTGAACCTGGGGGACATTTCACTAACTGGAGTAAATCAACACCAAAGGACAAACATATACTATATGATACCACTTGTATGAATTACCTGAAATAGAGAAACTCACAGAAAGCAGAGAATAAAATGGTGTGTGTCAGGAGTTGATGGGAAAAGGAAATGGGAAGTAGTCTGACCCAAACGTATAAAGTTTCAGTTTTACAAGACTAGTATGTCCTAGAGATCTACTGTACGGAATAAAGTCTATGGTAAACAAACAAAAAATTTTTAATTTAATAATTTTTAAATTAAAATAATTTTTAAATTTAAAATAAATTTTTTATTAGAGTATATTTGCTTTTGTGCTTTTATATTTTTTTCTTAGAGTATAATTGCTTTATAATGCTTTGTTAGTTTCTGCTATACAATAGCCTGAATCAGCTATAAGAGTGTGTGTGTGTGTGTGTGTGTGTGTGTGTATGTGCTATGTTGCTTCTGTTGTGTCTGATTCTTTGTGACATACTTTGTGGTGTCTGATTCTGTAGCCCACCACGCTCCTCTGTCCATGGGGTTTCTCCAGGCAAGAATACTGGAGTGGGTTGCCATGCCCTGCTTGAGGGGATCTTTCCCACCTAGTGATCGAACCTGTGTCTCTTATGTCTCCTGTGTTGGCAGGCAGGTTCTTTACCACTAGTGCCACCTGGGAAGCATATATATATATATATGTATATATATATATATACACACACACACATGCATACATACATACATATACATATGTATGTTAAGTCGCTTCAGTCATGTCTCTTTGTGACCCCATGGACTGTAGTCCCCCAGGCTCCTCTCTCCGTGGGATTTTCCAGGCAAGAATACTGGAGTGGGTTGCCATTTCCTCCTCCAGGGGATCTTTCTGACCCCGGAATCAAGCCTATGTGTCTTATGTTTCTTGCATTGGCAGGTGACTTCTGTACCACTTGAGCTCCCTCCCAGCACCCCACCCCCACCCCCTAGGTCATCAGAACGTTTGAATTCTTCGGCCTCTTTAGGTCCCAGCTGGCCCTGTGCACGTGCATTTCACAAAGATCATCACATCACAGATGGCAGACGGGAAGTAGCTCCCTGAGGCCCCGAGAGGACGGGCACAATGCGTGTGCTTACTGCCAGGGACAGTTTCCACCGAGCTGGCTTTTAGGAGAGCAGTTAGAGGCTGCAGCCACCACACTTTGAAATCAAAGGGCTACAAGGTTGAAGTCTCCTTTGAGTTTCCAGCCTCCCAGGATCATAATCTGCCTGTATCTTGCATCATATACCCCAGCCAGCCTTCTTTGCCCTGCTTCCAGGCATCTATGAAACATCTTGCCTTTGACAGATCTGGCATGTTTCATACAGTGCTGCTGAGTTCCAAAAACTGGGCAACTGAAGGCTGGACAGGAGAGAACAGGTCTTCTAATCAGGTGGGCTGTTCAGTGAGAAGACTTAGCAAAGAGGAAGTGACAACCCCAGGTGGAAGATGAGATGACAGGATACCCAGTTTTCCTAGCTTATTATGTGAGGCTTTCCCCAGCATGTCCAGAAAAAAAAAAAAAAAGTATGTAGGGGAAGCAGAGAGATAGAAAAGGAAATGCATGAAATGGGCCTGCGGGAGGCAGCCGTTTTATCAACTGTTCCAGGAGATAGCTGGCATCACCTCTGCTTTGCCTCCAGCCTTCTGAAATTATTTTTAGCCATGGGTAAGAGAGAGTCTTACTTCCTCCCTTTCACATCAAAAGCTGTGCTGGAAAGTGATCAAGCATATGGCCAGAGCTGAGAATCACATGGGCTATATCTCTGAAACAGACTTCAGCCAAAATGCACCCCACTCTGAGGCATCTTGCTGCAGGCCACTGGGAGGAATCCTCAGAGACTTGAAGGATGAGAAGAAAAGCTGGAGCCAGTGGTAGAGCTGTCTTGTCTTATTAAAAGGCAGCATTAAGGGAAGGGAATAATTACTGCATAATATTCAATATGGGGCTTTCCAGGTGGTGCTAGTGGTAGAGAATCCACCTGCCAAAGCAGGGGACATAAGAGACACAGGATCTATCCCTGGGTCAGGAAAATCCCCTGGAGGAGGGCATGGCAACTCATTCCAATACCCTTACCTGGAGAATCCCATGGACAGAGGAGCCTGGTGGGCTACAGTTCATAGGGCTGCAAAGAGTCAGACTGAAGTGACTTAGCAGACACACACACGCCCACATAATAATCAATATCGGGCTTGCCTGGCGACTCAATGGTAAAGAATCCACCCACCAATACAGAAGACTCGGGTTCAATCCCTGGGTCAGGAAGATCCCTTGGAGAAGGAAATGGCAACTTATTCAGTATTCTTCCCTGGAAAATCTCTAGACAGAGGAGCGCTGGTAGGCTACGGTCCATGGGGTCACAAAGAGTTGGACATGGCTGAGCAATTAAACAGGAACAACAATATTCAATATTTACCCAAGGAATCTAGGGAAAAGAGGGTTGAGGGAAGGGGGAAGGAGAAGGAGAAGGAGCATATTACTTCTATAACCACATATCAAATTCTTGGAGTTACATAGATGGGCACATGTCAACAGCATTCTTACCAGAGGAGGTTTTTATATATTCAATTCTGAGTATGAGCCAGTCACTGGTAGAGTTATTTTATGTATTTATTCTATTTTATCCTCAAAATTAGAGCTGGGTGAGCTTAATAATATTTCCATTGGGCAGGTGGTGTTTGGCGAAGTTATATACCTTGAGCAGGGACACACAGGTTGTAGATGGCTTCCCAGGGTGATATAACTACTTTGAAATGACATGAGAGCAGGTGCAATTTATTGCATGACTACTTTGTATTCTGAACTTCAGAAACCTGATCTCTGCCTCTCTGAGGGTTAGATATTATCATCTCCTGTTCATCAATGAAAGAGTTTGAGATTCTGAAATGTTAATAATTAGTTAGGGAACTCTGGGCAAGATGCTTCATTTCTGCAAGAATAAAAGGAAGAAAACAGCATCTCCTTTATAGTATTCTGTTATTCTGATGCATAGAATGAAGGGGGATGAAGAGTGAAATAGAAGGTTGGGTGTCTATCAGGACAAACTGGAGAAGCTTGGGAAACGATCAATACAATGATGACTGTGCACTTAACAAGTAGTTATTTTGGTTCTGGCTGAGATGGCCAAAGGGAAAGGCAAAGTGCCCATGAGCCCTGGCCCAGGAATCCTATATAATGGGTGTTCAGACACATAAACCTTTCTACTGTTGTGTAGGGCAGTCTGAGTGACCCTGTTTCTCTAAAAAGCCACTTAGAATGTCAGGGCAAAAATAACAGCATCTTGTCTGAGAGTGGATGAGAGCCTGGGCTTGAGAAATCAGGCCAATGTAGTTTTATTCCTGGCTCTGCCACTTATCTGTTGGATAAGTATTTAATCTGGAAGATCAACATGGCCAGTCTGTTGCAAGGGCCTAATGAGAAAGTGTGTATTGCAAGCTTAGCACAATGCCTGGCTCAGAGCATATAGTCAACAAAAAGCCACTGTTGTCATTGTTGGGATGGCCAACCCCTGTCACAGATGCTGAAAGCCGTTTTTCTACGACATGTGCTTGATCTGTCCAGTGCAGGATGGATGACATCCACTCCATCTCTTACCTCTTTCATGGCCCTTTTGTTGAAATAATTGGATTGACATATACACACTGCTAAACACAAAACAGATAACCAATAAGAACCTACTGTATACCACAGGGAATTCCAATCAGTACTCTCCAAGGACCTATATGGCAATATTAATAAGATCTAAAAAAAAGAGTGGATATATGTATACGTGCAACTGATTTGCTTTTCTGTACAGCAGAAACTAACACAACATTGTCAATCAACTATCCTCCAATAAAAATTAAATTAAAAAATAACTGAATTCTAGTGTTTGACCTTGACAGAGTGACCCTCCCTAGAGACTGCAAGGAGGATTTTGAACTCATTAAGGCCCATGTTCCAACTATGCACCATTATTTCCAGGGTGGAGAGACAGATCTCACTTCCCAAAAGGACCAAAGAACAAGCTAATACCTTCCACAATATGACATTGCTTGATTGTGCTCTGAAATCTTGCCTGTTGACTTCCCCAAGCCAGCCACTTTTCCCAAGCCAGGGACTCCCTGCTGGTTTGTTTCCTCCTCAGGCTGGCATCCTTGAGGTGCCGAAGTCGATTCTCTCATTTTAGGAAGAATGTGTATGTTGTCTCTGAGTTGGGAGCAAATGAACCAGGGACATGAACAAGAGAAGTTGGGTGCCTTTAAATGTCTACTTCACACAGTCCTGTAGGGGAAGATACATTTGCTTTCTTTTTATTATCTACATATTTTCAAAATAAAATTAAAACACATTCATGTGTAAAAATTTAATCATCATCCCATAAATGGAAAAGTAAGTTTCTTCTTTCCATTTGGTGCTTTTCTAATTCTCTGTGCCTTTGGTTCCATTGTCTCTCCAATAAGTGCTCCAAATAGTTTTTGTGCAGCCTTCCAATGTGTTTCTTAGCATATACAGTGTAAGTAGGCTTGTTTGTTTCGATTTCAAACAATGCTGAGAATTAGATATAGTTATCTATATATAATCTTTATCTGTATATTCTATAGTGTGTATATAGATTATCTTATATGTACACATATTTTTACAGGAACAACTGTTGCTTAGAGTGCTAGACACAGAGTTTCTCAGCCAAAGTGGATGTGCATTTTAAATTTGAATGTAAATGCCAAATTACTCTTGGGAAATATTATAGAATTATACTTTCAGTAAGCAAGAGTAACTGTTTTCTTATACTTTTGCCACAAAAATATTATTAAACTACTAAATTTTGGTAATCATTATAAAGGAGGAGGGATGACTATTTAGGAATCCTATACTAATTGAAGGTCAGTTCTAAAATAAGAGAATTAACCACATATTTTTGCAACTAGGAGAACTAACTTTGGGGTCAGTTTCTGCTCTTTGCCTTAATTTATCCTTTTACCAAAACAGGGCTGTCTGGTTGCTTTCTTACCTACTTATGGGAAAATTAACTCATTTGCAAAGTTCTAAGCAGCAGGCTGTTCCACAATGATGGGTGTAGAGTCCTTTACAAAACTAAAAGATTGAATCCAGCTCCATGTTCTCAAGATGGAATTTTATGAGAATCTAATGGAAAAACGTGATCATATCATTTAGGATAGATATAGAGACTGTTTTGTAGACCTGAAGCAATGCCTGAAGAAGTATAAACTAGTTTAAAAAAACAAGCTATGGCCATTGATAGTCCCTCAGCACGGAGAAGCATAGACAGGCTACTTGGGGAATACAGCCAACAGCCAGTCCCAGCCTGAATGGCCTGCAAGACAACAGGAACAGAGGTCTGCCAATCTACTTGTTACCAATGAAATCATTGGGGAAATCTGGTTGAAAAACCTCAGAAATACGTGTCCCATCTGAGCCACTCATCAACAACTTTTCACATTGTCCTACAAGTCCTCCACTGTCTGGGTTATGTCTTACCCTTTTCAAATCACTACTTACTACTCTGCTCTCTTAAAGGTAAGTATTGCACATGCATCATCTAATTCAATCCTTGGCAGAAAAATCTACAATTTTTATTTCTACTTCATAGCAATAACAGTCTTTGGTCTTAGGATGCCAGAGCTTGATTTGAAGTCCTCTGTTTTTATTACATCTATGTTATATCATACGTACAATATTACATCTATATTATATCATACATGCAATATTACATCTATATTACATCATACATTCAATATTACATCTATATTACATCATATATACAATATTACATCTATATTACATCATACATATAATATTACATCTATATTACATTGTAGATGTAATCATCTTCCCTGACTCTCCTATGCCTGGTGGTTTAGTTGCTAAGTTGCATCCAATTCTTGCAACCCCATGGACCATAGCCTGCCAGGCTCCTCTGTCCATAGGATTCTCCAGGCAAGAATACTGGAGTGGGTTGCCATTTCCTTCTCCAGGGGATCTTCCTGATGCAGGAATCAAACCCAGGTCTCCTGCATTGCAGGCAGATTCTTTACCAACTGAGCTACAAGGGAGGCCCTGTATTGGAGTGGGCAGATGTTCCCTTCTCCAGGGGAACTTCCTAACCCAAGGATTGAACCCAGGTCTCCCACGTTGCAGGCAGATTCTTTACCATTTGAGCCACCAGGGAAGCCCACCCCTACATTCACATATTTATTCATGTATGACAGCAAGTAATTGAAAATATGCTGAGGGACTAACATAGAATTAAGGAATAAGAATACAGGTTTCTAGACTGTGCTTATCCAGCCAAAATTTGTTGAACTGTAACTCCATGCCAAATTGTGGTTAGAGCAGTGAATAAGGCAGAGAAAATCCTTGCTTACATTCCTAGTGAGGGGAGATATGATAAAGATGTAAGCCAAGACATAAGTAAATGAATTTCAATCTATACCTACAATGAACAAAACAAAAATGAATAATGGATTATAGAGTCATTGGAAGCACATAAACTGAACTGTGGTCCGTTGTTGTTGTTGTTCAGTCACCCAGTCACGTCTGACTCTTTCCAGCCCCATGGACCGCAGCACACCAGGCCTCCCTGTCCCTTTCCCTCTCCTGGGGTTTGCTCAAGTTCATGTCCATTGCACTGGTTATGCCATCCAGCCATCTCATCCACCAACTCCCTCTTTTCCTTCTGCCTTCAATCTTTCCCAGCAACAGGGATTTTTTCCAGTGAGTTGGCTATTCTCATCAGGTGATCAAAATACTGGGACTTCAGCTTAAGCATCAGTACTTCCAATGAGTATTCAGGGTTGATTTCCCTTAAGACTGACTGGTTTGATTTCCTTGCTGTCCAAGGGACTCTCAGGAGTCTTCTCTAGCACCTCAATTTGAAAGCATCAATTCTTTGGCACTCTGCCTTCTTCACGGTCCAGTTCTCACAATCATGCATAACCACTGGAAAGACCGTAGCCTTGACTATATGGACCTTTGTTGGCAGAGTAATGGCTCTGCTTTGCAACACACTGTCTAGATTTGTCATAGCTCTCCTGCTGAGAAGCAATTGTCTTCTGATTTCATGGCTGCAATCGTCATCCACAGTGATTTTAAAACCCAAGAAGAGGAAATTTGTCGTTACTTCTCCCTTTCCCCCTTCTATTTGCATGAAATAATGGGGCCATATGCCATGATCTTAGTTTTTTTAATATTTACTTTTAAGTTGGCTTTTTCACTCTCCTCCTTCACCCTCATCAAGAGGCTCTTTAGTTCCTATTTGCTTTCTGCCGTTAGACTGGTATATTCTGCATATGTGAGGTTGCTGATGTTTCTCCAGCCTGTCTTGATTCCAGCTTGTAACTCGTTCAGCCCGGCATTTCTCATGATGTGCTCAGCATGTAGGTTAAATAAACAGGGTGACAGCAGACAGCCCTGCTGTACTTCTTTCCCAATCCTGAATCAATTGGTTGTTCATACAGGGTTTTAACTGTTGTTTCTTAACCCACATACAGGTTTCTCAGGAAATAGGTAAGGTGGTCTGGTATTCCCATATCTTTAAGAGCTTTCCACAGTTTGTTATGATCCACACAGTCAAAGGCTTTAGCATAGTCAATGAAACAGAGGTAGATATTTTTTCTGGAATTCCTTTGTTTTCTCTATGATCCAGTGAATGTTGGCAATTTGATCTCTGGTTCCTCTGCCTTTTCTAAACCCAGCTTGGGCATCTGGAAGTTCTTGGCTTACATAATGCTGAAGGCTAGCATTCAAGATGTTAGGTATGACCTTACTAACCTGGGAGATATCTAATAGAACATTTTTTAATACCTTCTTGGGAATTGGGATAAAGATTGACCTTTTCCAGTCCTGAGACCACTGCTGGGTCTTCCAGATTTGCTGACATATTGAGTGAAACACTTTGATAGCATCATCCTTTAGGGTTTTGAGTAGCTCTACTGGAATTCCATCGGATCCACTAGCTTTATTATAGCAGTGCTTTCTAAGGCCCTCTTGATTTCACACTACAGAATATTTGGTTCTGGGTGACTGACCACACCATCATAGTAATCTGGTTCATTAAGACCTTTTTTGTACAGTTATTCCATGTAATCTTGATCTGTTCAGCATCTACTAGGTCTCTTCCATTTGTGTCCTTTATTGTGCCCATCTTTGGGCCAAATGTTCCCTCGATATTTCCAATTTTCCTGAAGAGATCTGTAGACTTTCCCCCTTCTGCTGTTCTCTATTTTTAAGCATTGTTCACTGAAGAAGGCCTTCTTGTCTCTCCTTGCTATTCTTGAGAACTCTGTGCTTAGTTGGATGTACCTTTCTCTTTCTCCCTTGTTTTTTGCTTCTCTTCTTTCTTCGGCTATTTTTAAAGCCTCCTCAGATAAGCACTTTGACTTCTTGCTTTGCTTTTTCTTTGGGATGGTTTTGTTCGCTGCCTTCTATACAATATTACGAACCTCTGTCCATAGTTTTTCAGGAGAACTATTTACTAGATCTAATCCCTTGAATCTATTCATCACCTCTACTTCATATTAATAGGGGATTTGATTTAAGTCATACCTGGCTTACTTAGTGGTTTTCCCCACTCTCTTTAGTTTTAGCCTGGATTTTGCTATGAGAAGCTGATGATCTGAGCCACAGTTAGCTCCAGGTCTTATTTTTGCTGACTGTAGATAGTTTCTCCATCTTCAGCTACAAAGAATGTAATCAGTTTGATTTTGGTATTGACTATTTGGTGATGTCCATGTGTAAACTCATCTCTTGTGTTGTTGGAAAAGGGTATTTGCTGTGACCAGTGAATTCGCTTGGCAAAATTCAGTTAGCCTTTGTCCTGCTTCATTTTGTTATCCAAGGCCAAACCTGCCTGCTACTCTGGGTATTTCCTGACTTCCTACTTCTGCATTCCAATCCCCAATGATGAATAGAACTTCTTCTTTTTTCTGGGGGGCGGGGTTAGTTCTAGGAGGTCTTCTGTGACTTCAGAGAACTGATAAACTGACTCATCTTCAGTTTCTTTGGCATTAGTAGTTGGGGCATAGACTTGGATATTTGGGATATTGAATGCTTTGTTTTGGAACTGAACTGAGATCATTCTGTCATTTTTGAGGTTGCACCCAAGTACAACATTTCAGACTCTTTTGTTGATTATGGGGGCTGCTTCATTTTGTCTATGGGATTCTTGCCCACAGTAGTAGATATAATGGTCATCTGAATTAAATTCTCCCATTCCCATTCATTTTAGCTCACTGATTCCTAAGATGTCGATGTTTATTCTTACTGTCTCCTGCTTGACCACATCCAGTTTACCTTGACTCATGGACCTAACATCCCAGGTTCCTATACATTACTGTTCTTTGCAGCATCAGATTTTACTCTTATCACTAGACACATCCACAACTGAGCACCGTTTCTGTTTTGGCCTACCTCCTTCATTCTTTCTGGGGCTATTAGTGATTGTCCTCAGCTCTTTCTCAATAGCGAATTGGACACCTTCCAACCTGCAGGACTCATCTTTTGGTATCATATTTTTTTTCATGTCTTTTTATACAGTTCAGGCTTCCCTCATGGCTCAGCTGGTAAAGAATCTACCTGCAATGCGAGAGATCTGGGTTTGATCCTTGGGTTGGGAAGATCCCCTGGAGAAGTTAATGGCTACCCACTCCAGTATTCCGTCCTAGAGAATTCCATGGACTGTATAGTCCATGAGGTCACAAAGAGTTGAATACAACTGATATACAGTTATATACAACTTATATACAGTTGTATATATCAACTTATATACAGTTCATGAGATTTTACAGCAAGTGTACTGGGGTGGTTTGCCATTTCCTCCTCCACTGGACATGTATCCCAGTATGTATGGTGGTACATGTACTTTTGGAATACAGTGGCCCAAGATGGCCTTTGCGAGGAGGTGACATCTTCAGACAGAAGGAGCTAGCCATGAGACAATGTGGGGATAGAACATTCCTAGTATGGGGAATAATCTCATCTATAGGCTTATGGGTCCAAATATCTCACTGCCCTGTAACAGGGATATATACCCATCATATTTGTCAGGTAACTTTGAGATACACTCTCATTTTGGGTGGAGTGGATTTTCTGTCCCTCTGATGCTAGGCATGGTCATATAACTTATTCTCGCCAATGGAATAGTCTCCATGTCTTAAAACTTATTCACGTGGTATAGCATGGTCTCATATTCCTGCCACTTACAATGAAAAGAACAGGGCTGGTGGCAGTGATTCAGGAAGGATATTATTCATGGGGCAGGTCTGAACCCAGCTGATAGCATGGAACTAGCCCCAGCCAACTTGCAGCCTGAGGAAGAGCTGTCCCTGCAGAGGCATAGCTAACTTGCAGACCTGTTAACACAGGCACACCCATACATAAAGGTTTATTGTGGACAGCCACTGATGTAGGGGAGGTTATTATGCAGTTTAGTTGGCTAATAGAAGAAACAAAAACCCTGAAGTGGGAACAAACTCAGGGTGTTTAGGAAACAGAAAGAAGGTTGTTGTGGCTGAAGTAGAGTGAACAAGAGAAGAGTGTTCAGAATGAGGAAAGAAGGAGCCAGATCTGGCAGTCTTGTTGCTCATGTGAAGAATTTTGAATTTTATTCCAAGGGTGACGATTTCAAGTAGGAGGGGCATATGATCTGATGCACATTTTGAAAAGATCAATTCAAGGGCTGTGTTGAGAATAGGATATACATTGTCAAGATAAAACAGAAGGGAGAACAGATAAATTAGTGTAGTAATCTAGAAAAAGATGATCAAGACCACCCTGTACAGTCATTAGGGACGTTCTGAGAGCATCCAGAAGGGTGGGGAGGTGGGCGCTGAAGTCCAACCCAGACTTGCCCTGTTGTGTGTTGTTGTGAGGCCCAGAAGAAGTGCCTTTTTGCTAATTTGCAAAGCAAAGCATTATATGGATTAGTGATGGCCGTTTCATTCATGGTGGCTTGTACTAGGTGCTAGTAGATTCGGGTTCATTACTTTTTTCTTTTGTTTATTTCATGGATAGTATTGATCAGAAGAGGAATCTACTGTATCAGAGGAGAAAATGTGAAAAAAGAAATATACATATAGCACTAGTGTGTTTGCAAAGGTACCCTTTTGCCCCAGTACTTTGGCCACCTCATGTGAAGAGTTGACTCACTGGGAAAGACTCTGATGCTGGGAGGGATTGAGGGCAGGAGGAGAAGGAGACGACAGAGGGTGAGATGGCTGGATGGCATCACTGACTCAATGGACGTGAGTCTGAGCGAACTCCGGGAGTTGGTGATGGACAGGGAGGCCTGGCATGCTGCGATTCATGGGGTCACAAAGAGTCAGATACGACTGAGCGACTGAACTGAACTGATGTTGGAAACATTAGGTATATTACGTTATTGAATGAGAACATACTAGTAGGTTTGGGAGAGCGTGGAATACCTGCTTATATATAACACAGAGGCCAGAGAGGCCAAAGAGACTGCGGAGTATTTACATTCCTGTGTCCCAAATGTGAGGTGAACAAAACGTTTGGGGGTTCAACTGTTTGAAGAAGATCTGGTGGTTCTCAGGTGAGTAGACACCACTCTCAGGAGCCCAGGTTAGAGGGGTCCTGCTCTGTCACAACATCATTAAACAAGCCATATGGAAGTGAAGGCAACAGTCAGAAAGAGTAAAGTGAAGTATGTGTGAAGAGAGGCAGTTCCTCTTTGAGGGAGAATCTAAATGGAATCTAAACAGGGTGGGTACAGGACAATAAAGAAGAGCATAGGAAGAAGGCTGATTATAACGAAAAAGAATACATTGAGCCTGTATGTTCATGTTTTCCTGTGGCAATTGTCCCAGCCAGACAAATGAACTAGAGATTTGTGACTCTGTATTGTCTTCCCTATCCTGTCTGCTGTCATCTGTGCCTTGGGAGAAATTTCAGGGAGACAATATCACCTTACCTTGAAAAGTAAAACTCTTCTAGAAAATGTGATGTGTTTTGTTTGGAATTAATTACTTAATTTGCTTATGTTTATCAAGCATTTACTGTAGGCAAGTTACTAAGTCTTTAATCTTTACATCAATCTCTAAAGAGTCAGTTTTATTGCTCTCATTTTATAGATGGAAAAAACTGAGATTTAGTGAAGTTGGCCCAGCCCAAAGTCACAGCCAGGCTCTGTCCTTTAGCCTGTGCTGTTGCCATGGCGATATGCCGTGGCTCAGGGATTCCTGTTGCTCACTGCCCACATGGCAGTGGCAGTATGACTGTCCAGGAGTTCAGAGCAGTGCTTCTGAGGTTAGCCTGTCTTGGTGTGAATCATGATTCCATGACTTAGGCAAATCAGACAAGCCTGTGTAGGCCTGTTTCTTCTTTCCGAAAAATGGGCACAACAACTTACTGAAGAGCCTGGGGCGATGAAAATGGCAGGTCATGTTTCTTCTTGGTTTTCATGATGTGCTGTGAGGCTGCTCTTAGAGCCTTCTTTGGAAACATCAAACGGCTTTCCAGGGGCTTTGAATTCAAGGTGGACGCTAAACTCATGGCATCTTTCCCAAACTAGCACACTGCTTCCACCAGAACAAAAGCATCATGAGCAAACGAACTCAGAAGCTCGCTTGTACAGAACTGCAATGCGAAACACCGTGTTAAAAGCTGCAAAGTCTTACAGTACAGAAATTTTCTTCAGTTCTTCCTCTTCTCCCTTGATCTGGGCATGGAAACAGTTAACATGGTAATTCTGTGCACAGGAACGGACAACGTTCGTTGTCTGTTATGCTTTCACCTTTGGCAAGTCTCTTAACCTCTTTATGCCCTAGTTTAGTCATCTGTAAATTGGGAGCCATAACCATGTTTTCTTTGCAGCATAGTTTGGTGGATGAAATGCATGGAAAATTACAGACATCTAGTAGATCTTAATAAGTTTTGAGCTCCTCATTATCACAACAATTTTTTAAGAGTCTAAACACCGGAACCATCATATGTATGTTCTGTAATATGGCCTAAATATTTTTTTCTCTCTTTGTTTCATCACTGATGTTGTAGGTATGTACCTTTTAATTAAATGTGGCTTTAAATTGTGGACTTGGGCGGATAGGATAGGGGTAGCTGAGGAAAAGGAAAGAGGGCCTCAGGATGGCTTAGAGGATTAAATGAGGTCATGGACTTGGGAAAGTGAAGTAGAAAGTATTGCATCAATGAAATAGTAATTATCTCTCTTATTGAAGCATTCAAACATGCAGTGATGGGAGAGGTGGGCCCTGTGATAGGCATTCTGGTGAGGGGCCTGCTGCCACTGACCTCCCAGCTTTGATGACCCCTCAGCCTCCACCCTCTTTTGAATCCTCTCACAGCCATTCACTCTGCTGCTTCTAAGAGATACTGCCAGAGGCAAGGAAATTAAATTAAAGCTCGTTTTAAAAGAGTGAGTATGCTGTGAGTCCCATCTGCCCTTCTTTCTGTGAAAGATCAAAATGGGTTTGCAGCTCCTCTTGGTAGTAGGCCTGTCTCTTAGATAGATCTCATTTATTTGAAGTCCTCATTAATGATATCTGTACAGATAGGGCAGAAATAAAACTTCTAGGGATCAAAAGCTAGAAAATCATTAATTTGCTTCCTTGTGTCACTGTCAGCACAACCATAGCTACAGGTGACCCGCTGATTATTGTTAATTAATTAGCTAATGCATGTGCTCATTAATTCATTGTATGTATGTTGAGTGGTTAAAAAGTATCAGGTATGCTCTCTATGAGAGCAAAAGAGGTGACTGAGGCTTGGTCTCTGCCCTGGAATTTCTCAAAATTCAGTTGGAAAGAAAATGCATGTGCACAGATAACTTTATTTTGAGGTAATTTTCCAAATGTGTAATAAATATGTAACAGGATAAGGTTTATTAACTTGAAGGTGCTTATAGCATCTCCCCTTTCATAGCGTTTCCCTTTACGTCCACCTCAATTTCCCTCCTCCGGTCCCCTGGGGAGTGTGTGTATGTATGTGTGTGTGTGTTTGTGAGAGAGACGGACAGGGACACAGAAGGGAGGGGTGAAGGAAAGCGAAAGAGAAAAAGAGAGAATCAGAAAATGTGCAGAGGACAAAACAAAGACTTGCTGGAGAAGTTTGTCTTACTTACATAATCAAGATGGGAGAGAGGAAAGCCGGAAATAAAGTAATGAAGGGCTGGGATAAAGAGATGCTTTGTGACGAAGGGAGTCTGGTATTTGAGGGCTCCATGGATATAGGGAATGAGAGAAATTTTTTTTTTTTTGCCTTTAAAGGCTCTGCTTTTTCACACAGCACCACTCTAAGACTGAATCCTCTTCAGAGGGTTATAGACATGGATTCACAGTGGAGTCTGGAGGAGAAAGGGTCCTTCTGGTAGGGATGGCTGGGAAACGTAATGGAGGTGATGGCTTTTGAACTGGGCCTGAAAAAAAAAAAGGATGAATTTTATTATATACTAAAGGAGTCTACAGAGAGACTGTGTGGTGAGCAGGGGGCAACTTTAATACAAAATAGCAAGCTGGAACAAGTCTTTAGGAGAGACTGTTGCAAGTATTCTGGGTTTAATAGGCAGTAATGAAATAAGCATGCTGCAATTTATGGGGTCGCGAAGAGTCGGACACACTGAGCGACTGAACTGAACTGAACTGAATGAAATAAGACCAGAAAAGCTGGTTGAAGGTAGATATCAGTGAAGCAGCTTCTAACACAACACTGATTGTTGTCACAACATATCAAAAATTAAAAAAAAATATTGGCGTATAGTTGCTTTTCAATGTAGTGTTAGTTTCTGCTGTATAGCAAAGTGAATCAGCTGTAGATACACATATATCCCTCTGCTTTAGATTTCCTTCCCATTTAGATCATCACAGAGTAAAATTCCCTGTACTATACAGTAGGCTCTTGTTAGTTACTGATTTTATACATCGTATTAATGGTGTATATATGTCAATCCCAATCTCCCAATTCATTCCATCCCCTTCTTTCCCCTTGTTATCCATACATTTGTTCTCTACGTCTGTGCCTGTATTTCTTCTTTGTGAATAAGATTGTCTATACTTTCTTCATTTGACTTGATAGTGAGGTGAACATGAGATCCATCCAGGTTAAGGAAGATTAGTCCTCGCTGTGACTGGGGCTGTTGGCAGGGTGATTCCAGAAACCAGTTTCTATTGCAGTTTCAAAGGAGGCAAATCCTCCTTCTTGCCTTCATGAAATCATCAGATAGGCACCTTGTCAATGCTCTGGCACCTGGAGTGTAGGCACCTCCTCGATGCTCTGGCGCCTGGAGTGCTGTACCCTGAGTGAATGACCCAGGGATGAGAGGGAATGTCGGAGGATTTATCATTCCACTGCTACTGCAGTGGAATCCATCTCACCTTGTAGCTTCTCTGGCTGTAAGGCAGTTGTCATCCTCCTTGGACATCCAGGAGGATGTCCATAACACAGCCCTGTTCTTCTGAAGCCTAGTGCCTCGGCCACTTTTTCCTTTCTCTTGAACTCTGACAACTTTCCAATAAATCCTGTTTACCTTAAGTTATTCAAAACAGATTTCTATTCCTTGCAACCAAGAACTTCAAAGATCCTTGGTTGTCCACCCAAAGCTGTACATTGTCCCTCTGTGAGGGGAGCAACATCAGGTAAATCATCAGGCCCTTCCTTATGAGATCCAGATGTTGACAAGCTCCCAGGGAGTTCTGTCTTTGCAGCAATTTTTTTCTGGGTCCCTGAGAAGATGCTTGCCGAATAACCTCCCTTGAAGCAAGGCAGGATAATGACCATGCTTTTCCAGATATGAGAAAGGGGGGTCTTGGAAGGTTAAGTGATGAAACCCAAACCCTAGAGCCTATTGGTTCTTGTGCTTAGTTGCTCAGTTGTGTCTGACTCTTTGTGACCCCATGGAGTGTAGCCCACCAGGCTTCTTTGTCCATGGGGATTCTCCAGGCAAGAATACTGGAGTGGGTTGCCATGCCCTCCTGCAGTGGATCTTCCCAACGCAGGGACTGAACCCAGATCTCCTGCACTGCAGGTGATTCTTTACCATCTGAGCCACCAAGAATACTGAGCCCAAGAATACTGCAGTGGGTAGCCTATCCCTTCTCCAGGGGATCCTCCCAACCCAGGAATCAAACTGGGATCTCCCCTGCATTACAGGCAGATTCTTATACCAGCTGAGCTGCCAGAGAAGCCCCAGTTGTTTCTTAATCCAAGATTTTAAAAGTTAGGCATCTGGCTTATAGGTGTGTGTACCTCTGGGAATTTTACATTTATTTGTGGAGTAAGAGCACAAAGACCTTAGTTTTGTGTCTTTGAAGAAGTAAAGCTCCTTCTTTCTGAAGAAAGTGGTAGGGGAGTTGCCTTGGATCCTTCTGTGATGCCCTCTGATTGCAGGGTTAGGGGTTCACACGAGCTCCCTTTAGCGGGTTTGCTTTCCCACTAACTTAGAAGACGCCCAATGATCCTTTACACCTCTCACAAATTCTCCTGATGGCAGTGTGACCACAGCTTCCTTCAGGCTCTTCATACAGCTCAGGACACAGAGAGAGAAAGAAAAAGAATGAATACTTTCCTTTGGCTGATTCAGTGCAATGCCTGTGGAGAAGGCAATGGCAGCCCACTCCAGTCCCCTTGCCTGGAGAATCCCATGGACAGAGGAGCCTGGTGGGCTGCAGTCCATGGGGTCACTACTAGTCGGACACGACTGAGCGACTTCACTCACTTTTCACTTTCATGCATTGGAGAAGGAAATGGCAACCCACTCCAGTGTTCTCGCCTGGAGAATCCCAGGGACGGGGGAGCCTGGTGGGCTGCCGTCTATGGGGTCACACAGAGTTGGACACGACTGAAGCGACTTAGCAGTAGCAGCAGTGCAATGCCTGACCTCTGACCCCACCCCACCCTCATCAAAAGGGATGCTGGTGGTCTTTGGAGTATAATGACAGTTCCTTCTTTTTTATTAACTAGTATTTATCAATGTTTCTTTCCTGATATTGAAGGAAACCTTACTGATTTTCAGAAAAATTGTCAACTGCAGAAAAACAAGCAGAAGAAAATCACTGATAATTTTACCATTCAGAAATTACCATTTGTGATAGACATCCTTCTAGGCTCTTTCCTATACACGAGGATGTATAAATGTAAATATATATGCACACATAATATATACATATATTTACATATTACACATGTATACATATATGTAACATACATTAAAAATAATTTCCATATAATTCTATCCATATTTTTGTAATTTTCTTTCATCATACCAGGAACATTCCTTCATGATTCTCAAAGGTTGTGTAGTATTTTAATCATATTGACACACTGCATTTTTATTTGACATATACCATGTTGTTAAACATTAGGTTGCCATTTTGGCTACTCACTCCAGTACTCTGGCCTGGAGAATTCCATGGACTGTATAGTCCATGCAGTCGCAAACAGTCAGATATAACTGAGCGACTTTCACTTTCACTTTCACTTTCTTTTGACTATGTAGAATAGTGCTCCTCTTTGATTGTGTTTTATTTAGGTAAATTTTTAGCTGTAGAATTGCTGGGTCCTTTAGGAGATGCTCAAGGGATAGATTTAGCTTCCTAATACTAGGCTTCTTGATCTTCTTTTAAAATTGCTTTGCAGTTGAACAAGTGTCTTAGTCCATTTAAGCTACTATAACGAAATAGCACAGGCTGAGTAGCTTATGAAAAGCAGACATTCATTTCCTAGAGTTCTGGAGGCTGGAAGTCTGACATCAGAGTGCCAGAGTGGTTGTGTGGAGGCCTTCCTCTGGAGCTCAGACTTGTTGACTCCTCACATGGTAAAGGGATAAGTAGGCTCTCTGGGGACTCTTTAATAAGAGCACCAATCCCTTTCATGAGGGCTCTGTCCTGATGTTCAAAGTTTCTAACTACTGATATCATCACCTTCAGGTTTATGAATTTGGGGGGATTACAAGTATTCAGACCATAGCAACAAATTACCTCGAGATGGAGCACAGTGGTATGAGAAAGGTATTAGCCACAGAGAATGCACAGCTGGGTTATGAAGAGTTGGCTAAAACTCACAGCTTTAAAGAGTTAGCAGCAGTGCCCAATGGAGGGAGGCTTTCAGGCCCTAATTTAGGCAACAGGGAGTGTTAGTGAAGGTCAAATACAGACAAACAGAGCTCAAGGTCCAGGGCTGATCAAGGCCACACTTTTGGAAGCAGGGACCTTCTATGGGTGCCTTGTAAGAAGGTTATAACAGTCCTCAGTTCTTTGACAACAATAATAACCCTCTTGATTTATGCCCAGCTGCCCAAAACATCCACCCAGATGTGTGCTTTAGCATTTGGCTCACTTGCTAAGCCTCTTCCCATTAACTGCACAATCTCTGCATATAAATAAACTCTAGACTATTTCTGCCATCTGTTGTTCTCATGGCTCTTGGGAACATGGAAATCCCAGACACTGTGTGAATTACTTTGTGACCATGTGGGTCCAGGGCCATTTGAAATTTCCTTTTACCTGTCTACTCACATAGCTGGTATGTGAGAGTCTCTATCTACTGGAATGGAACCCCAGAAACAAAACACCCTAAAGTTACTGCTGGAGAATACTTAAAGTATTTTGATTATTTGTGTCTCTATAATATCTAGCTTAGTATGGATTTCCTCAGAGACAAAGTTTCAAATGCAAGTAGTGTACTGGAAGGTGGAAGGGAAGTGGATCAGTAAGAGGGAAGTGATATGGGGAAGGGACGGCAGCCAATAGAGGGCATGCCATTAGTCCAGAGGCACAGTGGGGGGCTGGGGCACAATTCCCTGGCAAGACTGAAGTACGTTGAGTGCACGCCTCAGAATTATCCTCATCTGGAAAGCAGGCGCTTGATGAGAACAGACACACCAGAGATGTATTGAGGCAAACATCTATGAATGGACTGAGAGAGTGTGAGCAGAAGCTGGAAGGGAAAACTTTCAGACCAGATGACTCATCTGACACTTGGGAAAGAAGGGGAAAGAGAACCAGGTAGGAAGAGCCTCAGATCAGCACGGTCCTGAGAAAACCTCAGCCAGGCTAATAGAGGGTCCCCAAGCGGAGTGGCCCATTGAGGCAGGAACGGGTTCATGTTGGCACCCCTACCATGCCCTGTCACTGGCAGAGTATTGTCTTGTCTGGAAACATAGGTTTCCACATAACTCACTGGCCATGCCCTTTCAGTTCTTTTTGCTGGTCTGTCTTTCTCTTCCAGATCTCTTCATTCTCTTTCTTTTTCTGTATATTCTCACTCACTAAGTTCCCTGAAAATGTCAGGGCTTTAAATATCATTTATATACTCATGATTTCCAAATTTATATCTCCAGTCCAGACCCTCCCTCTGAGCTTTTCACTTACACACACAGCTGCCTATTTGGATGTCTAATAGGCATCCCAAAGTTATTAAGTACAAAATGGAGCCAAAACACAACTCAGAGTTGTACATTGTTTTTATTTATTTTTATTTATTTCTTCTTTAACTGAATGTATGCTTCAATAAAGACAGAGATTTTCTATGTTGTATCATGCTCTATCCACAAGAATAACACATAGTGGTGTCTATATGTATATATATATATGTAAAAACTATATATATATTGTTGAAGTATAGTTGACTTACTATGTTTCAGGTGTACAGCAAGGTGATGAGGTTATACAAATACACACATAGTATTTTTGAAATTATTTTCCATCGTAGGTTATTACAATATATTGACTATAGTTCCCTATACTATATAGTAAACATTTATTGCATATCTATTTTTAATTAGAAATCTAGCATTCTATTCATACTAAGTCAAACAAGTGGAATCAAAATATTATAATTTAGGCAAAAATTCATAAGTTATCTATATGTTTCTATAACAAATATATATATTATACATATATATATGTATATATATATATATACAAAAGCTTTTCTACTACACTTATAAAGTCTTGAGAAAAAACATAAAAAAAAGAAGAGATGGAGAAATTAGAGAACAAAAGCTAAATGAAATGGGAGCATTAAATATGAAGTAGAAAAAGTGAAGCAAACTAGATAAAAGTAAAAGATCCTCATATAGTCCAGTTGTTTTTAGACATGACTGTTCGTTAGAAACATATCTGGAGCTCTGGAGGGAAAAAAACAGTTTCTGGACATTTGCATTTTTCAAAAATCTTCAAGATAATTTTGATAAGCATCTGGATTTTAAAAAGTGATTATAGGTATTTTAAAAATTGTTTTTTAGATGCTAGTTTTGGTGATATAGAGTTCTATTATTTTTCTGTTGACCAATCATGATACAATGGTATTAAGTGAGTGATAGTTACATAATCACAATAGTAAAATATGTCTATCAGTTTTCACAATCAATAGCCAGCCACAAAGTAAAAGATAATTACAATTGCAAGTCATAATGGGAACATGATTACTTTAACAATATAAAATAATTATGTGCACGTTGGGGGGGGGTGGTTAAGCAGAATGATGTGGTAAGTGGAAGTGCATAGATGCATGGGTTTTCATTCACCTAGCCAGTCTATGTCTTTTGGTTGGTGCATTTAATCCATTTACATTTAAGGTAATTACAATTGCAAGTCATAATGGGAACATGATTAATTTAACAATATAAAATGATTATGTGCAAGTTGGGGGGGGGTGGTTAAGCAGAATGATGTGGTAAGTGGAAGTGCATAGATGCATGGGTTTTCATTCACCTAGCCAGTCTATGTCTTTTGGTTGGTGCATTTAATCCATTTACATTTAAGGTAATTATTGATCTGTATCAATGCCAAAGAATGCTCAAACTACCACACAATTACACTCATCTCACATGCTAGGAAAGTAATGCTCAAAATTCTCCAAGCCAGACTTCAGCAATATGTGAACCGTTAACTTCCTGATGTTCAAACTGGTTTTAGAAAAGGCAGAAGAACCAGAGATTAAATTGCCAACATCCACTGGATCATCAAAAAAGCAAGAGAGTTCCAGAAAAAACATCTATTTCTGTTTTATTGACTATGCGAAAACCTTTGACTGTGCGGATCACAATAAACTGGAAAATTCTGAAAGAGATGGGAATACTAGACCACCTGACCTGCCTCTTGAGAAACCTATATGCAGGTTAGGAAGCAACAGTTAGAACTGGACAGGGAACGACAGACTGGTTCCAAATAGGAAAAGGAGTACGTCAAGGCTGTATACTGTCACCCTGCTTATTTAACTTCTGTGCAGAGTACATCATGAGAAACACTGGGCTGGAAGAAGCACAAGCTGGAATCAAGGCTGCTGGGAGAAATATCAATCACCTCAGATATGCAGATGACACCACCCTTATGGCAGAAAGTGAAGAGGAGCTAAAAAGCCTCTTGATTAAAATGAAAGTGGAGAGTGAAAAAGTTGGCTTAAAGTTCAACATTCAGAAAACAAAGATCATGGCATCTGGTCCCATCACTTCATGGGAAATAGATGGGGAAACAGTGGAAACAGTGTCAGACTTTAATTTTGGGGGGCTCCAAAATCACTGCCGATGGTGACTGCAGACATGTAATTAAAAGAGACTCCTTGGAAGAAAAGTTATGACCAACCTAGATAGCATATTGAGAAGAAGAGACATTACTTTGTCAACAAAGGTCCATCTAGTCAAGGCTATGGTTTTTCCAGTGGTCATGTATGGATGTGAGAGTTGAACTGTGAAGAAGGCTGAGCGCCGAAGAATTGATGCTTTTGAACTGTGGTGTTGGAGAAGACTCTTGAGAGTCCCTTGGACTGCAAGGAGATCCAACCAGTCCATTCTGAAGGAGATCAGCCCTGGGTGTTCTTTGGAGGGTATGATGCTAAAGCTGAAACTCCAGTACTTTGGCCGCCTCATGTGAAGGGTTGACTCATTGGAAAAGGCTCTGATGCTGGGAGGGATTGGGGGCAGGAGGAGAAGGGGACAACCGAGAATGAGATGGCTGGATGGCATCACGGACTCGACGGATGTGAGTCTGAGTGAATTCCAGGAGTTAGTGATGGACAGGGAGGCCTGGTGTGCTGCGGTTCATGGGGTCGCAAAGAGTCGGACACGACTGAGCGACTGAACTTACTGATGATCCTATTACCATTTTCTTAATTTTGGGGGTTTTTTCCAGTGGTCATGCATGGATGTGAGAGTTGGACTGTGAAGAAAGCTGAGTGGCGAAGAATTGATGCTTTTGAACTGTGGTGTTGGAGAAGACTCTTGAGAGCCTCTTGGACTGCAAGGAGATCCAACCAGTCCATTCTGAAGGAGATCAGCCCTGGGATTTCTTTGGAGGGAATGTTGCTGAAGCTGAAACTCCAGTACTTTGGCCACCTCATGTGAAGAGTTGACCCATTGGAAAAGACTCTGATGCTGGGAGGGATTGGGGGCAGGGGGAGACGGGGACGACCAAGGATGAGATGGCTGGATGGCATCACGGACTCAATGGACGTGAGACTGAGTGAACTCCAGGAGTTGGTGATGGACAGGGAGGCCTGGCGTGCTGTGATTCATGGGGTCGCAAAGAGTTGACACGACTGAGTGACTGAACTGAACTGAACTGATTTTCTGTAGGTCTTTTCCTTTTGTTGTGTTTCCTGCCTAGAGATGTTCCTTCAGCATCTGTTGTGAAGCTGGTTTGGTAGTGCTGAATTCTCTCAACTTTTGCTTGTCTGGAAAGCTTTTGATTTCTCCATTAAATCTGAAGGACAGTCTTTTGGGTAGAATATTGTTGGTTGTAGGTTCTTCCTTTTGATCACTTTAACTATATCATGCCATTCTCTTCTGGTCTGTAGAGTTTCTATTGAGAAATCAGCTTTTAGTCTGATGGGAGTTCCCTTGTATATTTTTTGTCACTTTTCCCTTGTTGCTTTTAATATTGTTTCTCTGTCTTTAATTTTTGTCAGTTTGATTACGGTGTGTCTTGGTGTGTTCCTCCTTGGGGTTATCCTTCCTGAGACTCTCTGTGCTTCCTGGACTTGGTTGACTATTTCCTTATCCATGTTTGGAAAGTTTTTAGCTTTTATCTGTTCAAATATTTTCTTAGGTCCTTTATCTCTCTCTTCTCTGTCTGGGATCCCTGTAATGTGAATGCTGGTGCATTTAATGTTGTCCCAGAGGTCTCTTAGGCTGTCTTCATTTCTTTTCATTATTTTTTCTAGATTCTGTTCTGTGGCAGTGATTTCCATTATTCTGTCTTCCAAGTCATTTATCTGTGCTTCTGCTTCAGTTATTCTGCTGTTGATTCCTTCTACTATATTATCTATCTCTGTTTGTTATTTCAGAGAAGGTGATGGCATCCCACTCCAGTACTCTTGCCTGGAAAATCCCATGGATGGAAAAGACTGGTAGGCTACAGTCCATGGGGTCATGAAGAGTCAGACACAACCGAGTGACCTCACTTTCACTTTTCATTCTCATGCATTGGAGAAGGAAATGGCAACCCACTCCAGTGTTCTTGCCTGGAGAATCCCAGGGATGGCGGAGCCTGGTGGGCTGTCGTCTATGGGGTTGCACAGAGTTGGACACGACTGAAGTGACTTAGCAGCAGCAGTTTGTTATTTAGTTCTTCTAGGTCTTTGGTAAACATTTCTTGAAATGTTAATCTTTGCCTCCATTCTTTTCCTGAGATCCCGGATCATCTTCACTATCACTATTCTGAATTCTATATCTGAAAGGTTGCCTATCTCCTCTTTATTTAGTTGTTTTTCTGAGATTTTATCTTGTGTCCTCATCTGGGATATTAGTTTCTGCTTTTCCATCATGATTAACTTTCTATAGTATGGTTTTTGTGTTAGCTGCTGTGACACTGTGCTTCTTGCTGCTTCTGTCTGCCCTCTGATGGATGAGGCTAAGAGGCTTGTGTAAGCTTCCTGAAGGGAGGGACTGGCAATAGGAAAAACTGGGTCTTGCTCTGGTGGGCAGGGCCTTGCTTGGTAAAGCTTTAATCCAATTATCTGCTGATGGGTGGGGTTGCACCTGAGCAACCCAGCCCTAGGGTCTGCAGGCAGTATCATAGGGTTAATGGTGAACTTCAAGAGAGTTTACACCAAGGGGGACCTTCCAGTGCCCCCATCCCTGTGGTGAGACTCTGCTGGCCCACACTTCCACAGGAGACCTGCCAACACTAGCAGGTAGTTTTCACCCCATCCCCCATGGTGGCACTGCTCCTTCCCTCTGAGTCTTGGTGCATGCAAAAGTTTGTTTGTGCCCTCCAAGACTGGAGTCTCTTTCCCTCAGTCCTCTGGAAGTTCTATAAACAATCCTGCTGGTCCTCAAGGCCAGATCCCCTGGGGATTCCCAGTCCCCTTGTCAGATCTCCAGGCTGGAAAGCCCGATGTGGGGTTCTGAACTTTCAAAACAATTCAAGAACTTCTTTGGCATTGTTGTTCTTGGGTTTGTGGGTCACCCACCCAGTGGGTATGGGATTTGATTTTATTGTGATTGTACCCCTTCTTCCATCTCACTGTGGCTTCTTTGTTTTTTGGTGTGGGTATCACTTTATGATGGGTTCCAGCATCCTCCTGTCAATAGTTGTTCAACAGCTAGTTGCAGTTTTTGTGCTCTCCTAGGAGATAAGCGCATATCCTTTTATTCCACCATCTATATGTATATGTGTTCAAGAACAAAAATTCCCTGATCTTGGGACAGGTGAACTTTCGTAAGATTGATCACAGTCTGTGCTAAAGCTGTGAGACAACCCAGCATGATCTAAGGGGCGTATGGTAATTGAATACCTTACTGAGTCTCATGAGTTGAGTTAATGGGCCCAGACAATTTTTATTCAATGAGGAAGAATGATGAGTTGGTACAAAATTCAGAGTCAGTGAAGAGCTTGGTGCTTTAAAGAACACACACTGCCCTATTAGAGATAATGAAACCACCATCCTCACAGAGTCCAATAAACACAATTAACCCTAACACTGTTAATGCATTCCATTAGAGGCCTTATATAAATCATTGCACATAATCATCACAATAGGCACATGAAAGAGAAACTAACATTATCTTTGTTTTACAGTTGAGGAAACCAGGGCTGTGAGCACTTATGAAAATTCCTTAAATAAAAGAGACTGAGATTCAAAACCAGATTTATCTGACCCCAGATTCCCCCACTCCTTTTTAATGCTATCTTCTAAAAGGTTAGTGGAAATTCAGGGGACTAACAGGAAACATTTTTAAGCTCTGAAAGTAAGGCTGGGCTCACCCAAGATGAAATAATTTCTCTGAAGTGAATCAAAAAAGGTTCAGCATTTAGGCTCTATAAAGCAAGATGAGACCAAGTTAAAGATGTCAGTCTTGAAGCAATTTTATATGGGGAGAGAGCCTGGATGGATTTAATGTGGAATTCAGTGCCCTGTTCCCTCAATAGGTACATCTAAAAATAGATGTTATAGCAGGTTCTGTGGATGCTCCATTCACACCCTCAGGATCCCTGCACCACTGTGACACGCACCAGCCTATTTCCAGTGTCCAGACTGCTAGAAAAGGAGGGAGGGATTGCAGAGTGCCTGATGATGGAGACAATGATGGACTGTGCCCTTACTGCAGACAAGGTAGTCAAAAATAAGAAACTGCCTCTGAATTTATTTGCATCGTGGAGATTTTTGGTGGCCTGGAGAAGAGCAGTTGTGGTTGAATGGCAGAAGCAAAATAATTATAGAAGTGGGTTATGGAAGACAGGAAAGAAGTGTGAGATAAACAACTTCTATGAAAGATTCAACAGTGACCTTTTCCACTTCAAAAAACCACAGATCATTTTCTTTATCCATTCATCTGTCAATGGACATTTAGGTTGCTTTCATGTCTTGGCTATTGTAAATAGTGTTGCAGTGAGCACTAGGGTACATGTGTCTTTTTGAATTATGGTTTTCTCAGGGGCTTCCCTGATGACTCAGTGGTAAAGAATCCGCTTGCAATGCAGGAGACTCAGGAAATGCAGGTTCAATCCCTGAGTCAAGAAGATCTCCTGAAAGAGGAAATGGCAACCCATTCCAATATTCTTGCCTGGACAATCCCAAGGAGAGAGGATCCTGGTGGGCTACAGTCAATAGGGTTATAAAGAGTAGAACAAGGCTGAGCACACACACACACACACACACACACACACACACACACGCAATATATATGTCCAATAGTGGGATTGCTGGGTCATAGTAAGTAAGAGTTAGTTGCTCAGTCATGGTCTGACTCTTTGTGACCCCAGGGACTGTAACTCACCAGGCTCCTCTGTCCATGGAATTCTCCAGGCGAGAAGACTTGTTGCTAAGTCACTTTAGTCATGTCCGACTCTGTGTGACCCCATAGACGGCAGCTCATCAGGCTCCCCTATCCCTGAGATTCTCCAAGCAAGAACACTGGAGTGGGTTGCCATTTCCTTCTCCAATGCATGAAAATGAAAAGTGAAAGTGAAGTCGCTCAGTCGTGTCCGACTCTTAGCAACCCCATGAACTGAAACCTACCAGGCTCAGCCGTACATGGGATTCCTCAGGCAAGAGTACTGGAGTGGGGTGCCATTGCCTTCTCCACAAGAAGACTTGAGTAGGTAGCAATTCCTTTCCCCAGGAAAATCTTTCTGACCTAGGGATTTAACCCAGATTTTCCTAATTGTGGGCAGATTCTTTCCTGTTGAGCCACCAGGGAAGCCCATATGACTTACCTGGGTCATATGGTAGCTCTATTTTTAGTTTAGTTTTGTTTTTCAGGAATTTCCATACTATTCTCCATAGTGGCTGCACCAATTTGCATTACTACCAAGAGTACATTTGCAGAAACGCAGATGGACCTAGAGTCAGTCATACAGAGTGAAATCAGAAAGAGAAAAACAAATATTGTGTATTGATGCATATATGTGGAATCTAGAAAACTGATCCAGATGAACCTAGCTGCAGGGCAGGAATAGAGACACAGATGAAGAGAATGGATACATGGATGTGGCAGTGGGGAGGGCGTGGTGGGATGAACTGGGAGCTTGGGATTGATGTACATGCACTGCCATATGTAACACTGACAGCTCGTGGGAACCTGCTGTATAGCGCAGGGAGCTCAGCTGGCTGTTCTGTGAGCAGTTACAGAGATAGGATGAGGGGGTGGGTAGGAGGGAAGTCCAAGAGGGAGGGGATGTATGTAAACATATAGCTTGTTCACCTCAGGGTACAGCAGAAACCAGGACAGCATTGCAAAGCAACTATGCCCCAATTAAGTATGCTTGCATGCGTGCACACACACACACACACACACGCCCCAAACAAAAAAACACAGATGAAATTGCATGCTTTCTGACAGTGAAGGAATAGTGTCCTCAGCACCCTTAATGTATTAGAATATCAGAGAGGAACAGTTTGGTGACAGCTGAATTAGGACTCATAAAAGTGCATTTAGGCCTGACTAGGTTTATGGCTCTGACCAAGTCATTTCTTAATTTCTTAATCCTTTATCTGTACAATGATAATCTTTCCAGGGATAGCCATTATGATCCAATAATTTACTCAAAGAAATTAATTTGAGTTTTTTTCAAGTAAGGTCTAATTTTCTTCTTTAATTCTCATGATACATAATGCATGTACCATGGTGCATAATCTGTTTATTGCCAATATCTTTAATAAGAAAATATTTAAAAAGTATTCTATTCTCCCTCTTCAGGTTTTTTAGCTGTTCACAAAATCATTTCTCCAGTGGCTCTAAAGTACTTGATAAGCTAACTCACTGATTTCCCCTTGGATATGACCTGTCACTTATCATTAATTTACGTGTGTGATCATGTCAAAATGTTGTATCTACATGATGGCTTTTCATTTAACCCACCATTAACTAATTATGACATAAATGCTGACATTGATACTAAAGTTGAAATTTATCACAGCTCATATTTTCAGTTAGAAAAATTTCCAATATCTGGAAAATACTCTAAAGAAGTCTTTTTAAAGATGACAAACCGTTTTGTGTCTATTTCCCCTCTCTTTCAGTGTGTGTAGGTATTTAAAAAATTTGATCAGTGACAGTTTTATTTTGAGCTCACCAGTTGGCTCAGTGGTAAAGAATCCACCTGTTGATGCAGGAGATGCATGAGTTACAGGTTTCATCCCTGGGTCAGAAAAATCCTCTGGATAGGAAATGGCAACCCACTCCAGCATTCTTGCCTGGGAAACCCCATAGACAGAGGATCCTGGAGGGCTACAGTTCATGGGGTCACAAAGAGTCAGACACGACTGAACAAGCATGCACCATGTTTATTTTAATTTTTTATTTGTTTAAATTTTTACTTTTACTTTATTTTACTTTACAATACTGTATTGGTTTTGCCATACATTGACATGAATCCACCACGGGTGTACATGCGTTCCCAAACATGAACCCCACTCCCACCTCCCTCCCCATAACATCTCTCTGGGTCATCCTTGTGCACCAGCCCCAAGCATCCTGTATCCTGCATTGGACATAGACTGGCGATTTGTTTCTTACATGATAGTATACATGTTTCAATGCCATTCTCCCAAATCATCCCACCCTCTCCCTCAGAGTCTAAAAGTCCACTCTACACATCTGCGTCTCTTTTGCTGTCTCGCATACAGGGTCATCATTGCCATCTTTCTGAATTCCATATGTATGTGTTCGTATACTGTATTGGTGTTTTTCTTTCTGGCTTACTTCACTCTGTATAATCGGCTCCAGTTTCATCCATCTCATTAGAACTGATTCCAATGTATTCTTTTTAATGGCTGAGTAATACTCCATTGTGTATATGTACCACAGCTTTCTTACCCATTCATCTGCTGATGGACATTTAGGTTGTTTCCATGTCCTGGCTATTATAAACAGTGCTGCGATGAACATTGGGGTACATGTGTCTCTTTCAATTCTGGTTTCCTCGGTGTGTATGCCCAGCAGTGGGATTGCTGGGTCATAAGGTAGTTCTATTTGCAATCTTTTAAGGAATCTCCACACTGTTTTCCATAGTGGCTGTACTAGTTTGCATTCCCACCAACAGTGTAGGAGGGTTCCCTTTTCTCCACACCATCTCCAGCATTTATTGCTTGCAGACTTTTGGATCGCAGACATTCTGACTGGTGTGAAGTGGTACCTCATTGTGGTTTTGATTTGCATTTCTCTAATAATGAGTGATGTTGAGCATCTTTTCGTGCATTCGTTAGCCATCCGTATGTCTTCTTTGGAGAAATGTCTATTTAGTTCTTTGGCCTTTCAAGGATAACTTATAGTTTAGTAGGGTCATATTCTTTGGATGAGGACTATCTAATTTACTTACTTTTCAGCCTTGGTTTGGCCGTCTTCTGTGTTTGGCTCTTCTGCTAGTTACTAGGCATTTCTAAACCTCGTTTTCCATTTCTGTAAAAACGAGGCTGTGAGTCTTGTGAGGAATAAAGAAGATACGCCTGTAAACTGTTAAGAACAGTGTGCAAAACTAAGTAAATGTTCCAGAATTTATTATTACTGTGAGAAAGCAACTTACTAAGTTTTAAAAAGATTAAAATTTTATGACAGGGTATCAAGCCTTAAGGAAGATATGCTCCAGTGAGAACATTTGACATATACTTAGAGTATAAGGAAATTTAAGAGTTATTTAGATACTTGAAAGCCAAGAGCTACAGGGATGCAAAGAGGGAATGGGCACTTTCAATGGGGGGCATAAAGAAAGGCTTCCTGGTAAACAGGATGTTCTTAGGAGAGAGGATTTTATCTGGTGGGGAAGGAAGGTAAAGGAGGAGAAGTGGGTAAGGGAGAGACAGGAGAGGAAGGAAAGGCTTTCCAGATAAGCAGCTGGAGCAAGAGAAGTTAACTAGTCCGGCATGGCTAGAGCCCAGAGTAAGGGGTATGGTGAACCGGGAGGTGAGAGGCACGTGTGTGGGGGATGGAGGTCAGAAGAGCATGACAGAAAGTAAAAGTGTTGAAGGTGCTGGACACTCAGTCATGTCTGACTCTTTGGGACCCATTTCCTCCAATGTCTGAGCCACGAGGGGAGCCCAGTGGAGAGCCCAGAGGATTTTAAAAGCCATGTAGGGACTTCCCTGGGGCTTCCCTGGTGGCTCTGAAGGTAAAGAATCTGCCTTCACTGCAGGAGACCCGGGTTCGATCCCTGGGTTGGGAAGATCCCCTGGAGCAGGAAATGACAGCCCACTCCAATATTCTTGCCTGGAGAATCCCATGGACAGAGGAGCCTGAGGGGCTATAATCCGTGAAATCCCAAAGAGTTGGATGTGACTGAGTAACTAATATGTTTACTTCGCAGGGACTTTCCTGGTTGTCCAGTTCAATTCCGTCGCTCAGTCATATCCACCTCCTTGCCACCCCATGGACTGCAGCACTCCAGGCCTCCCTGTCCATCACCAACTCCTGGAGCTTGCTAAAACTTATGTCCATCAAGTCAGTGATGCCATCCAACCATCTCATCCTCTGTTGTCCCCTTCTCCTCCTGCCTTCAATCTTTCCTAGAATTATGGTCTTTTTCAATGAGTCAGTTCTTCACATCAGGTGGCCAAAGTATTGGAGTTTCAGTTTCAGCATCAGTCATTCCAATGAATTTCAGGACTGATTTCCTTTAGGATGGACTGGTTTGATATCTTTAAAGTCCAAGGGACTCTCAAGAATCTTCTCCAACACCACAGTTTAAAAACATCAATTCTTTGGTGCTCAGCCTTCTTTATAGTCCAACTCTCCCATCCATACCTGACTACTGGAAAAACAATAGTTTTGACTAAATGGATCTTTGTCAGCAAAGTAATGTCTCTGCTTTTTTATATGCTGTCTAGGTTGGTCATAGCTTTTCTTTCAAGGAGCAAGTGTCTTTTAATTTCATGGCTGCAGTCACCATCTGTAGTGATTTTGGAGCCCAAAAAAATAAAGTCTGTCACTATTTCCATGGTTTCCCCATCTATTTGTCATGAAGTGATGGAACCAGATGCCATGATCTTAGCTTTCTGAATGTTGACTTTTAAGCCAACTTTTTCACTCTCCTCTTTCACTTTCATCAAGAGGGTCTTTAGCTTTTCTTCACTTTCTGCCATAAGGGTGGTGTCATCTGCATATCTGAGGTTATTGATATTTCTCCCGGCAGTCTTTTTTTTGTTTTTGTTTTTTTTTTCCCTGTTCTTCCCAAAGTTTTATTTTATTTATTTATTTATTTTAATTTTTATTTTTAGTTTATTTTGCTTTATAATACTGTATTGATTTTGTCATACATTGACATGAATCAGCCACGGGTGTACATGAGTTCCCAATCCCAGCAGTCTTGATTCCAGCTTGTGCTTCATCCAGCCTGGCATTTCAAATGATATACTCATCATATAAATTAAATAAGCAGGGTGACAATCTACAGCCTTGATGTACTCCGTTCCCAGTTTAGAACCAGTCTCTTGCTCCATGTCCATTTCTAGGTGTTGCTGCTTGACCTGCATACAGATTTCTCAGGAGGTGGGTAAGGGGATCTGGTATTCCCATTTCTTTAAGAATTTTCCACAGTTTATTGTGATCCATATCATCAAAGGCTTTGGCATAGTCAATAAAGCAGAAGTAGATGTTTTTCTGAAACTCTCTTGCTTTTTCTATGTTCTAACAGATGTTGGCAGTTTGATCTCTGGTTCCTCTGACTTTTCTAAAACCAGCTTGAACATCTGGGATTTTATGGTTCAGGTACTGTTGAAGCCTGACTTCGAGAATTTTGAGCATTACTTTGCTAGCATGTGAGATGAGTACAACTGTGTGGTAGTCTGAACATTCGTTGGCATTGCCTTTCTTCAGGATTGAAATGAAAACTTTTCCAGTCCTGTGGCCACTGCTAAGTTTTCCCAATTTGTTGGCATATTGAGTGCAACACTTTCACAGCATCATCTTTTAGGATTTGAAACAGCACAGCTGGAATTCCATCACCTCCACTAGCTTTGTTCATAGTGATGCTTCCTAAGGCCCACTTAACTTCCCATTCCAGGATGTCTGGCTCTAGGTGAGTGATCACACCATTGTGGTTATCTGGGTCATGAAGATCTTTTTTGTTTAGTTCTTCCATGTATTCTTGCCACTTCTTCTTAATATCTTCTGCTTCTGTTAGGTCCATACCATTTCTGTCCTTTATTGAGCCCATCTTTGCAGAAATATTCCCTTGGTATCTCTAATTTTGTTGAGGAGATCTCTAGTCTTTCCCATTCTATTATTTTCTTCTATTACATTGCATTGATCACTGAAAAAAGTTTTCTTATCTCTCCTTGCTATTCTTTGGAACTCTGCATTCAGGTGTGTGTATCTTTCTTTTTCGTGTCTCTTCTTTACAGCTATTTGTAAGGCCTCCTGGTTTTCCAGTGGTTAATATACCACACTCACAATGCATGGAAACCCGGTTTAATCCTTAGTCAGGGAACTGGATCCTGCATGCCACAGCATAGATTGAAAATTCTGGTTGCTGCAAATAAGACCTGGTGCAGCCTAATAATTACATTCTTTAAAAAAGTTATAGTGTTTGAGCCTTTTATAAGCCATCCTAGAAACAACATTTTAGGAAATGGAATCACATAATCAGAACACCAGGGCTTCCCTCATGGCTCAGACGGTAAAGGATCTTCCTGCAATGCAGGAGACTTGAGTTCAGTCCCTGGGTTGGGGAAGATCCCCTGGAGGAGGGCATGGCAACCCATTCCAGTATTCCTGCTTGGAGAATCCCCATGGACAGAGGAGCCTGGCGGGCTACAGTCCATGGGGTTGCAGAGTCAGATAGGAGTGAGCAACTTGCAGTTTCACTTTCAATCAGGACACCGAAGCAATAGGTTGGAGGATGCAGGCAGGCCTGGAAATGCCATGTTTGGTTGACTGTGAGAGCAGTTCAGATGAACCATAGGGAAAAATGGGGATGTTTCAAGTTTAAGGAAACGTAGAAATAGATACAATTGAGAGGTGAACCTTGAAAGGTCTGGTAGCCACCTGGAAATGGGTAGTGAGGGAGAGGGAAGTATTAAAGTATAAGAAAAAATTTGAAGACAGGTGTTTGTAGGAGAGGTTAGACTGGAGGCTGGAAAACCTAATACCTGTAAGTAGGAGCTAGGTAAGGGGAATGAATGAAGTGAAGGGTGAGACTATGGAAACTTCCCTGTTTGCTAAAGGGAGCAGCCTCTGCTCAGCCTCTACTAGTCATTACCAGGGAAAAATTTCTGTCTAATAGTGTCAGATCTTTCCATTTTTAAGAGAAACTAAATTTCAAATGTTAGACCAATTTCTCCTGATTTATTTCTTTAAATCTCATTAAAAAAAAACAGTAAAGTTTTTGTTTGTGTGGGGAAAACAAAACAGAGGATGGGAGTTGAAAACTCATGATGCATTGGTAATCTTCCTGATTGCCTGATATTCTCAACCTTATATCTTCTAAAATTGCTGTTGATGTTTCCATTTAAAATATTTACACGCACTTATCCAATTGCTTTAGGATGAGCACTGTGTACTTACTGATTACCATTAGTACATATCCCAAGCACATGATCCCTTTTTGTCTGTCTCCCAGGGGTTTCTTTTGCAAGATATACATTTCAAGACACTTTCAGATGTGATCAATGCATCCAAAATATGGATTCAGAGATAAATAGATAGTTTTTCAAACTGAGAGATATATGTGTGTGCATGTGTGTTTTTCTGTTATTTATGTAGTTTCAAGGGAAAAATGCAGACGGTTGTATTTTTGAATAGACAACTTCTAGGATTTGAAACGTAAGAGCACAAAGGAGGAAATTTTAGAGGTCTAGATGAGAACACAAAGAAAGGAGCAAGATCTGGGTAAAAGAACTTTAAACTGGATATTAACAAGCTGGTTTTTCAACCGAACCATAAAAATCCCTTATCTTCTGAATGGGGTAGGATGATAGCTCAATTGACTTTATTTTAACTGATATCTTTTAAGAAATACTGAAAGAAAAAATACACTGGTATAAGGTAGAATGGAAGTATCATTTACAAAAATTCAGATCTTTCAAGATAAGCACCCATATCAAATCTATGCATAATTGGTCTTTATGTAGCAAGCTTTGTTGTCATTGAAACAATGGAAATATTTTTTGATGGACATATAATCTGTTAAGGTTTTGAAAAAGTAAGATTATTTCATTCTGGGAAAAAGCTAATGCCAGAGAGAAGAGTATTAGGCATAATTCCAAAGGCAAAATGGATTGATTAATTTTTCTCTCAATCATCTCATCTTCCCAAGCTCTTCATCTTACACACGGTTGCCTGGTAACCTGGTGATTATCAGGGATGGTCATGTCATATCAACACTGAGGGTTCAACTCATTGTGCGTGTGATTCCTGCTCTCTTTCAGGCTGAGTAGGTAGTGATGGATGACTCTCTGGTCTAAGAGGAAGGGCTTTGTTGGTATAAGGAAAGAAGACTGGATATCATATGAAAATCCTGCCTCTATCACATACTGGATGTGACTCTTGGGAAAGTTATTTGACCTCAGACAGCCTTGTTTTCCTCATCTGAATAATGGAGATAACTTTAGTTTTTGCCTCTCAAAGTTGTGAATCTTATATGAGATCATGCATTGAAATATACAAATACAAGATATTAGTAGAGTTATTTATAATATTAATAGTACTACAATCATTTACTAAAATGAACAAGGCATGCTATTACTGGAGACTAGCTGAAGTTATTGGTTATTGTAGGCTGAATTAAATAGCTACTTATAATTTTTTATGAACTGTGTGGAAATCCTTAGTTGAAATATAGAAGACCTGACTATGGCCAGTTAAAGCCAGGAGTTCATTGATGGATATTCATGGTGCATATATTCAAAGTGACTCAAGTCCTTCATTTCTGCCTATTAAAACCTGACAAAATATTTTTGTTAGAATAAGGAGCTATCCACTATCTGTTTCAAAACTATCCTAGTAGATACAAAGATCTATGAAACCCATCAAGTGAGCAGTGCATCTTGCTTGCTCCTGCTCATGCTCAGTTGCCTCTGACTCTTTGTGACCCCATAGACTGTAGCCCACCAGGCTCCTCTGTCCATGAGATTTTCAGGTAAGAATGCTTGAGTGGGTTGCCATTTCCTACTCCAGGGAATCTTCCTTACTCAGGATTGAACCTGTGTCTCCTGCATCTCCTGCCTTGGCAGGTGGATTCTTTACCATTGAACCACCTGGGAATTGGTTAAGGATCTTTCTTTCTGCTATGCTTCCCAGCAGAGTGCACAAGATCTCTACTGCATTTAGAGGACTTACAGCATGTCTGGGCTTCCTTGATGGCTCAGACAGTAAAGGAACCACCTACAATGCAGGAGACCTGGGTTCAGTCCCCAGGTTGGGAAGATCCCCTGGAGAAAGGCATGGAAACCTATTCCAGTATTCTTGTCTGGAGAATTCCCATAGATAGAGGAACCTGGTGGACTACAGACCATGCATGGGGTCACAAAGAGTTGGACTTGACTGAGTGACTAAGCTCAGCACGTGAAATCTCTAGGAATCCATAGACTTGTGCAGGCAGGGAATTACCTTATCCTGGTGGCACTACCAATTCCCAGGTGGTTCAGTGGTAAAGAATCCACCTGCCAAGGCAGGAGATGCAGGAGACACAGGTTCAATCCTGAGTATAGAAGACATATTTCTACTGATGCATACAGTTTTCTTTTCCTTTTTTTGGCATTTCCTTAATTTTATGGGTTATGCACGGATAGCCCATGCCACGTTAGATTGTATCCCTACCTGCAATAAATTTTCCTCAGAACTGTCTTACAGAAAAATGCATTAAGATATACCGTGGGGTGTGGTGTATAATGGCCAGGGTTGTGAAAGGCAGGAAGAATTTAAGAGAACCATACTCATTCCTTGATTTTGTTTTAGACCGAAAAAGTGCTTCTGAAGAATTACTTCATTTGTGTGTGCATTAATTCAATGAATTATGATTAGAAAGGGCTGAACACTGAAGATAATGTGATGTTATGAACAAGGTCAGTACAATTCTTATCCTTACTGAAGTAATGCCACAAAGACACTGTTACAATTAAGTGTCATCAATGCTATGACAGAAAAAGTATAGCCACTTACGGAAATAAGTAGAAAGCACCCCTAATCTAACGGTTCTGGGAAAGTGTTATTTTGCTTTTGATTTGTCTCTTCCCCTTTAATGAACTCATTGACTTCTTTGCTCTGTGCTAGGCACCTAGACCAATTTATGGGTAAAAACAGTTAGGGAACTAACATAGATGTACAGCTGCTTTCGTTTCCACTCTAAACTTAGCACCAGTAATAAAGGAGGGTGTATGAGAGCCGGAAATGTGTCTGGAAAGGAAAGCGCATGTCCCCATGTCCCTGTTACAGACAGAGATAGACAGACAGAGCTGTATAGATAATTTTTCATGCATAACATGAAAATTTTAATTAAGATCTCAGTAGGCATTTAATACAGAACTGCTAAATTAAGTATTTTTTCACTTGTCTTGATCAACAAATTGTTTTCTGGAATGGTAAACAGCATGATTCAGTAGGAGTATGAGCACACACACTTTGCATTCACAGATAAAAGCGTGCTGGCTCATGACCCTGAGCCGAAGAGGAGTCTCTGGGCGGGGACAGACTTGGTGGGTGGAACAGGCGAGTAGATTGCTGTGGATAAGGTTGCCGTTTTAGCACAGGCATTCAAAGGTGCCAAGAGCTTGACAGCATGACAGATAGCAAGAGAGGAAGCCAAGCCAGTTAGGGGTGGCCTCCAATTCATGGTTGACAGCCAGGGATAATTTGCAGTTAACAGAGCAGGCAAACTCACAGTCCATACATGCATGCTCACTCTGAAAGTGCTCTGAGTGACATTGTCTCAGTGGCGTCTGAGGCTAGCTTTGAACTTTAATCCAGATCTTCCCGACCCAGGGATAGAACTGGATCTCCTGAATTGCAGGTGGGTTCTTTACTTTCTGAGCCACCTGTGAAATCCCACTGCTGGTTAGTATGCCAGTATCTCTTTATGTTCTCTTAAAGTACTTACCTCACTCAAAACAGAGAATATGCAATGTATGTAATAGTTTATTCTAGACTTAAGAATGGCCTTTGTTTAGTTTTTATTGAAGTATATTTGATTTATAATGTTGTGTTAGTTTTTGGTGTATAGCAAAGTGATTTATATATATTTGTATTCTTTTTCAGATTCTTTTACATTGTAGTTTATTACAGGATAGTAACTATAGTTCCCCGTGCTCTACAGTAGGACCTTGTTGTTTATCTGTTTTATATATAGTAGTTTCTGTCTCCTAATCCCAATCCTAATTTATCCCTCCCCTCTTCCCCCCTTTGGTGACTATATTCATTTTCTATGACTATGAGACTATTTCTTTTGTAAATAAATTCATTTGTATCATTTAGCTTTAGATTCTGATTATAAGTAGTATCATACAATATATATCTTCCTCTCCCTTCACTTAGTATGATAATCTCAAAGTCCATCCATGTTGCTTCAGATGGCAAAGTTGTGTTCGTTTTTATGGCCGAATAATGCTCCATTTAAATATAGTGTATGTGTGTGTGTACATACCATATCTACAGTGGATACATCTGTTGATAGACATTTAGGTTGCTTCCATATCCTAGCTATTGTAAACAGTGCTGCTATGAACACTGGGTGCATGTATCTTTTCAAATTAGAATTTTCTCCAGATATATGTCCTGGAATGAGATTGCTGGATCATATGATGATTCCATTTTTAATTTCTCAAGACATCTGCATACTGTCTTCCAGAGTGGCTGCAACAATTTATATTCCCATCAATTCTGTAGGAGGATTCCCTTTTCCCCAGACCCTCTCAAGCATTTATTGTCTGTAGAATTTTTAAAGCATTTGTTGATGTATTTTTGGCCATGCTGGGTCTTCATTGCCGTGTAGGCTTTTCCCTAGTGGTGCTGAGCGGGGGCTGCTCTCTCATTGCGAGCAGTGGCTTCTCATTGGGGTGGCCTCCCTTGTTCTGGAGCACAGGCTCTAGAGCACTTGGGCTTCAGTGGGAGCAGCATGTGGGCTCAGTAACTGCAGCTCCTAGGCTGTGGAGCACAGGCTCAGCAGTTGTCCCCAGGCTTAGTTGTTCCCTGGCATGTGGGATCCTCCCGGATCAGGGATCGAACCCATGTCTCCTGCATTGGCAGGCAGATTCTTTACCACTAAGCCACCAGGGAGCCCCCTATTGTTTGTCAGCTTTTTAATGATGGCCATTCTGACCGGTGTGAGGTAGATGTAAGGCCTTTGAACTTGCTACTCACTCTACCTAAAACCCGGTCCTCAGATTGTCTCGCATCATTTTAAATGTTAATTCTTCAGAAAGTCTTTCCTGCACCCCTATTTAAAGAAATTAGAGTCAATAACTTTCTGTTATATTACATTGTTTTATTATCTTATAGCATATATCACTTTTGGGAATTATCTTAGAGTTTATGTAATTCTATTTTTCTTTGTTCTAGGTATTCCCTTTCTGGTCTGGAAACTCGCTGAGAACAAAGACTTTGTCTCATTCGCCACTGGGCCTTCAGAGTAGTCCCTGGCGTTGATATCTGTACGCTTCACCAAGGCAAGGATCATACCTTAGCCAGCTTCCCAAACCTGATGCCCAGCACAGTAAGTGACTCCTGTTAATACTAAGTTTATTTAATGAGAAATATAATTAATCTTTATAGGAGTGATCAATAAGGAACATTAACTGAGTACCTTGTTGGAAAAAGTGCCAGTTTTCTCATTATCAACTTCTAAATTAATTTAAAACCAGTTGTTATTTTTGTGTATTTGTGTGTTCACCTTGCATTTGAGCATCATCCTGTGGCAAGTGCTTTGAGAAATGAAAGAGAAAAGTACAAGTGGTCCTTACCTTTCAAAATCTTCTACTCTGTTTTAGAAGAAGTAGATGAAACACATTCTCCTTTCAAACCTTTAGAAATGATGCCTAGCTGTGTTCTGAATGGTTTTTCTTTTTTTCTTTAAAGAATGAACAAATGTGTAACAGTAAGAATCAATGAGTAAATAAGGAAGAGGTGAATTAGGTGATAGGACATAGAATCAGACATGGCCAATTGTCAAGAGTCTTTGTGTCAGGATGGGGAAATTTGATTACATAAATCTTTGACTGAAGAAGTAGACTTAATTTATTTTTCACCCAAAGAAACCATTCACTGTTTCCTGTGATCTTATCATTGTTTCTTACTTCCTTGAGTTGTTCTTGATGTCCCCCTGCCTGAAATGCATACTGATAATCCTTGGATGTTTAAAGTCCACTCACTGAAGATAAAGCCAAACATCACCAACTCAGTGGAATAGTTGACCACCTCCCTTGCAGTAAGAAACTTCTACTTCTGCGTTCCTAGGATGCTTTATTAACTCCTTGCCTGTGACACATGACCTTTTCCATCTTGTATTGCCACTGTTTATGTCTGGGTTTGTTTCTTTCCTTTAAACTCTCAGCTCCTCAAGGGTGAGCTTATTGCTGATTTAGCTGAGAATAGAACTTTTAGTAATTCATCCAGTAAGTATTTACTGAGGATATTACATGTCAGGCAGCGGGCTAGTATTGGAGAAACAGCTGTGAGCATCTAACAAGGACAAGGTAAACACTAGTTTTCCCTGGATTTTAGAGTTTAGTAATATAATATAGTATTAATGGCTTTTATTTGTAGAGTGCAACAGACAATTTGATGAGATAATTGTCTTAGCATGAAGATACAGATTTTATTTATTTATTCTGGATACCTGCATTTGTTTTCTTCTTCTTTTTTTTTTTTTAAAGTTAAGTATAGTTCATGTACAATATTATGTAAGTTACATGAGTACAATATAGTGATTCAGAATTTGAAAGGTTATATTTCTTTTGCAGTTAATATAAAATATTTTCTTTATTCCAATATATATCCTTTGTATAATATATCCTTGTAGCTTATTTTATAATAGTTTGTGCCTCTTAACCCCCACTCTCTTATTTTCTTCCCTCTTCCCTGTCCACACTGGTAACCACTAGTTTGTTTCCTGTATCCACAAGCCTGCTTCTTTTTTGTTATATTCACTAGATTGTTGTATTTGTTACATTCCACATATAAGTGAGATCATACAACATTTCTCTTTCTCTGTTTCACTTGGCATGGTATCCTCCAAGTTCACCCCTATTGCTGAAAATGGCATTAGTTCATTATTTTTTATGGCTGAGTAATATTCTACTGTGTGGATACACCACATCTTTATCCACTCATCTGTTGATGGATACTTCGGTTGCTTCCATGTCTTAATGTAAATCATGCTACTATGAACCTAGGGGTGCATGTAGGAGGGTTTTTTTTTTTTCCAAATCCTTGCCAACATTGGTTATTTGTGTTCTTTTTGATGATATAGGTTTTAAATTCCATAGGTTATGGTTTCACTCTTGCTATATTGCTTACTTGATATGTGATGCTAAGTTGGTTATGGGATGTCTTGGAACTTCTATCTCAGCTATTTATTACCACAGATAATGCTGTCTAACAAACCACACCAAAGAAGAGGAGACTAGACTTTATTAAGTTCATGAGACTGTGGTTTGACACGGTGGTCCTTGTGGTCTGGGCCAGGCTAGGCTGATTTCATTTTGGCTAGCTTATGTGTCTGTGACCTGGTAAGTCAGTTGGGAGAATGGATTGGTCTAGATTACTTCACCTTTACTAGACTTCTCTCCCTCTACCAGGTAAGCCTGGATTGTTAACATGGTGATTGGGGGTGGGGTGGATCTAAAACAGCTAATAATCTAGGCTTCAAATTGGTAGTGTCACTTTCATCATGTTGGCAGAAGCAAGTCATAAGATCAGATCAAATTTGTTGGGTAGGGGTTCTATCTTTTGAAGAGACTTACTGCAAAATCACATTGTAAAGAATATGGGTACAGGGGTTATGAACAGTTTTTGGCTCTATTTGTACCTCATATACTACTACTTCAGTCTATAAAATGGAGATGATAATAACAGCTGATACTTTATAGGTGGATTGTGAAAATTATATTAGTAATATGGAAAAAGCTGGGTTGTTTTCTGGCACTTAAGAAATGTTAGAAGTTTGTTATGATTATTACATCACTTACCCTCACAACTGAGCATCAAGAGATACTATAATCCTCATCTTAACAAAAGGGTAAGCTTGGAGATTTAGGTTATTGGTCCCTGGCCACATAGTCAGTTATGGGGCCAGGATTCAAATCAAGATTTGTTTGACTTCAAAGCTGAGCTGGTACCACAGATTTCCTAACTATTCACCAAATTTGTTTTTGGTTTTCTTTTTCCTGGACTACATTTCTTAGCCTCTCTTGCTGCACGTGTTACAGTATGATTAATTTCTAGCCCAAAAATGGTGAGTGATATTGCTCAGGAGAGAAGGAGTCCAGGTCTCTGATTCTCCACATGGAAGAGAACTTCCTATAGTTTCAGTTCAGTTCAGTTCAGTTGCTCAGTTGTGTCCCACTCTTTGCGAGCCCATGAATCGCAGCACGCCAGGCCTCCCTGGCCATCACCAACTCCCGGAGTTCACTCAGACTCACGTCCATCAAATCAGTGATGCCATCCAGCCATCTCATCCTCTGTCGTCCCCTTCTCCTCCTGCCCCCAATCCCTCCCAGCATCAGAGTCTTTTCCAATGAGTCAACTCTTCGCATGAGGTGGCCAAAGTACTGGAGTTTCAGCTTCAGCATCATTCCTTCCAAAGAAATCCCAGGGTTGATCTCCTTCAGAATGGACTGGTTGGATCTCCTTGCAGTTTAGGAACACTGAATTTGGATTTTAGCGAACTAGGAGTAAACTTTTCTTGTGAATAGGAAATGAAATGTTGAAGTTTGTTACAATAACAAACTAGCTTGGTGTAACAAACCTGCTGTAACAAACTGATACTAGCCATAATAAACTAGCTAATTATAGCTAGTTGTTACTAGCTATAATAAACTAACCATAGAGTTTAATTTTGAAAGCAAGAAGCAATACAATTAAGAAAAGTGAAAACTTTCTAGGTAGTATTTTGCACATATCAGGCACTCTACCATTCAATGAAGAAATGAGAAGTTTTCAAAACTAAACTTTCTAATTGCTTACTACCATGTACCACTTGCCATTTATCTTCCTTCTCTATTTGTGTCTCTTATTTTCTCCCTTTTCTTACACTCAGAAAAACATGCTCTTTTTTCCTCAAACCAACTGACTATGGGGTTTATTTACATCTGGGCTGGTCCAGAAGATCAAATTCTCTGATTCAAGCACTCTTATTAGGGTTCATTTTATTTATATGGAGAAAAGCAAAATGGAAAAAAAATTCAGGCGGATTTTTTAATAGATTGAAAATGTTTATTTCAGGGCTTCTATTGTCAAAGTTTGAGGACACTATAAAGGATTGGCAGGAGGGGGTTGGGGGGGTTCAAGGAAATCCTCAGAGGGTTGTGAAAATGGGTTTTAAGCACTGTGGAAAGAGATGATTTGAAAATTAAAAGTTAGGAAAATTCAGTTCAGTTCATTTCAGTCACACAGTCGTGTCTGGCTCTTTGTGACCCCATGGACTGCAGCTTGCCTGGCGTGCTGCAGTTCATGGGGTCACAGAGTCAGATACGACTGAGTGAATGAACTGAACTGGACTGCAGCATGACAGGCTTCCCTGTCCATCACCAGCTCCCAGAGCTTACGCAAATTCATGTCCATTGGTCAGTAATGCCATCCAACCATCTCATCCTCTGTCATCCCCTTCTCTTCCTGCTTTCAGTCTTCCCCAGCATCAGGGTCTTTCCCAATGAGTCAGCTCTTTGTATCAGGAGGCCAAAGTATTGGAGTTTCAGCTTCAGCATCAGTCAGTCCTGAATATTCAGGACTGATTTCCTTTAGGATGGACTAGTTGGATCTCCTTGCAGTCCAAACAACTCTCAAGAGTCTTCTCCAACACGACAGTTCAAAAGCATCAATCTTTGGTGCTCAGCCTTCTTTATAGCCCAAATTTCACATCCATACATGACTTCTGGAAAAACCATAGCTCTCATTAGATGGACCTTTGTTGGCAAAGTAATGTCTCTGCTTTTTTATATTCTGTCTAGGTTGGTCATAGCTTTTCTGTCCAGGAGCAAGCGTATTAATTTCATTACTGCAATCACCATCTGCAGTGATTTTGGAGCCCAAGAAAGTAAAGTCTGTCATTATTTCCATTGTTTCCCCATCTATTTGCCATGAAGTGATGGAACCAGACACCATGATCTTAGTGTTCCGATTGTTGAGCTTTAAGCCAACTTTTTCACTCTCCTCTTTCACTTTCATCAAGAGACTCTTTAGTTCTTCTTTGCTTTCTGCTATAAGGATGGTGAAAGGTTGTTGTTGAATCATGACGCCGGGATTCTTGGCCCCCGGAGGAGAAGAATTCAATCCGGGGCCAGGGATGAGGCTTGATCGCTCAGAGCTTTTGCGTAATAAAATTTTATTAAAGTATAAAGGAGATAGAGAAAGCTTCTGACATAGACATCAGAAGGGGGTAAAAAGAGTACCCTCTTGTTAGTGTTAGCAATGAAGTTATATACTCTCCAATGAATCCAAAGAATGTCTGGAGGTTGTAAAGACCTCACCAGACCTGCTCCCATAATTTACATTTGAAGATAACAGGATTAGCCAGAAGGTTTAATTCAGAGACTGTCCTCAGGCATCATACATTGTTGTTATACAATCCTAAGGAATGTAGAGAAGGAAAAAAAGTTTGTCCTTTCTTCCTCCTTGAGAATTCCAGACCCCTCTCTCCTTGGGGACCCCTAGACTTCTTATCAACCTGCCTAGGAAATGACTCTCAATGGTGTTATCTGCATATCTGAGGTTACTGATATTTCTCTAAGCAATCTCAAATCCAGGTTGTGCTTCATCCAGCCTGGCATTTCTCATGATGTACTCTGCATGTAAGTTAAATAAGTAGGGGAAAATATGCAGCCTTGACATACTCCTTTCCTGATTTGGAACCAGTCTGTGGTTCTGTGTCCAGTTCTAACTATTACTTCTTGACCTGCATACAGATTTATGAGGAGGTGAGTAAGGTGATCTGGTATTCCCATCTCTTGAAGAATTTTCCACAATTTGTTGTGATCCACACAGGCAAAGGCTTTGGCATAGTCAATAAAGCAAAATAAATTAATAAATTAGGAAAATAGATTAAAATTAAGAATAAATAAAGGAAAATTAGAAGGGTAATAAAGCTAGTGAAAACAGAAAAAATAAATCAACCCTACTTGAAACCAGAGAGCATGATATTTGCCCTCCCTTTGGCCCAGAAAGAAGATTCTGTACTAATTAGTACCATTATAGAAGCTCTAGTGAGAAAATTAGGGTTTAAATTATGACAAGTATTAGAGGCCCCTAGTATTGACATCACTCAAAGAACTCGTCCTCTGCCTTATAGGACCATGGAATCATAGAGAGGCAGATGATGTAAACACAGAGCCAGGGAATAAGAAGTATACTTACATGCCTTAAAAGGAGATTAGCAATACAGTGAAACAGAATCCAGCTTTTTAAAAAATCCCCTTTCTATTCAATAACCTCACTTTAAAAGAAAGAATAGTAATATAGGTAATATTTAATGAGTATTCACTACATGCCCAGTACTCTGAGTTGGACAGGAAAGAGGCAAGTAACAAGCTCAAGTCGAAATTAGAGATTTTGTGAAACAAATCTTTAAAAAGGTGTACCAGATATAAAGGAGGTTTTAGGTAGAGGAAAAAAGATGAAACTTAAAATCTTAAGTTGAATCTTGGCTGTGGCACTTGGACAGGCAAGTCACCTCTCCAGTCCTCTGTGGATTCATTTGTAAACTAGGGATAATGATCACCTCCATTGAGGGTCAATGGGATAAATTGCATGAGGGCACTTTTCAAACTGCAAAATTCAAGGTGTATTGGTGGCTCAGATGGTAAAGAATCTGCTGCAGTGCAGGAGACTCGGGTTTGATCCCTGGGTTGGAGATCCCTTGGAGAAGGGAATGGCTACCCACTCCAGTATTCTTGCCTGGAGAATTCCATGGACAGAGAAGCCTGGTGGGCTACAGTCCATGGGGTTGCAGAGTTGGACATGACTGAGCAACTAATACTTTCACTTACATTTACATACACATATCTAATTGTTTCATTTACAGTGGGGTCTGTAAATGAAGAAACAGACCAGAAGAAACAGTGGGGAGAAGAAACAAACAACTTTAAACTATTTTTGCAATGGTTTATGTCTATGGAAACACACTGATATGCCATGCTGTGCTCAGTTGCTCAGTCATATCTGACTCTTTATGACCCCATGGACTGTAGCCTGCCCGGCGCCTCTGTCCATGGGATTTCCTAAGCAAGAATCCTGGAGAGGTTGCCATTTCTTCCTTCAGGGGATCTTCCCAACTCAGGGATCAAACCCATGTTTCCTGTGTCTCCTGCATTGGTAAGTGGGTTCTTTATCACCATGCCATCTGGGAAGCCCAATATCTCTTTATTGCTCTATAAATAAGCAAACACTCACAACCAAATAGACACATTGCGACAAAAACCCACCTCTGAAATAAACCATGGAACAACCTACAGAGACAACTGCTGAAGACAGTTTCACGATGGAAATAGGAAAGCAAATAATTCACTCATAAATTTCACTTCTTCCAGTAAGTCATTGGATACTTCACAGAAGTGGCTTATACTTGTTTTCTTTTCATCAAATATTCATATTTTCTAATGGAAATTGTCCTGACAGATTGGCTAAATTGAGCAACTTATAAATTTATGCCTCAGAAAGAAGAGTTAGGGAATTCCCAGTGAGAAAGCTAATGCTTAAATGATTAACACTCCATTGATTTTATAATTAAAAAGCTGGAAAGTAAATATAGTGTGTGTTTTACATGTTATGATAGCTGTCTGTCTTGATGCTTAGATCACAAGCCTTTTGATTGAAGATCTCTGTTAAGTATGCAACATATTACCGTGCTTTCACTGAAGGAGCCTCTTTCATTTCTCTGGGGACTAAATCCCTCCATTAAGTCACGTTAAAGGTAAAAAAAAATGCAAATGAGCCACTCTCACTATTTAGAAGTAGAGAAAAGATCATACATTCTAGAAGAGTTAAAGGCCAGAAATTTGAATACAGGATATGCTTTCTATTCCTGGTAGGCAAATGGATATTTGAATTTCTGGGGACCTATGAGAGAGTATTAGTTATTCAACGCTGTTATTGTTGTTAATCAACATTGTTATTCAGTGTTATTCAACATTGTTAATTAATAACTGTTGTTATTAGTTATTCAACTTAACTTAGTTATTCAACATTGGTCCAATAAGTGTTTACTGACGACATATTATGTGTTCAGGTTACAGTGGTGAACAAGAAAACCATGGTGCCTGAAATCAGAGGACTTAGAAGATAAACGAGCCAAGTGGTCACAACTCAGTGTGAAGGGGGTGGGAGTAGGGAGCTGTGAGAACGCACAGGGGGATGGTTAGGTCGGGAGCAGTGTCCCTGAAGCGGTCTCACGCTGGGCCCTGAGGATGTACAGGAGGTTGAGCCATTCTAGGTGACGGTAACAATATGTGCACTGGCTGGGAATTTAGAAAGAAGAGGGCATGTCTGTATAGTTGAACCACACTGACTCCATTTTGTGAGCTTCATCTCAGTCTGAAAGTCCTACTCTCTCAATCTTCTATGTGACTGGGCTCACGAAGAATGTGCCTAAGTCAGATAAGTTCTTTTCAACTTCTACTCTCGCCTTTATCTGATATGAAGAATGAAAGAATGTATTATGCTGACACAGACAGTTAGCGCTCATGAGACACACACCACCCCCTCCCCCCAACCGCCCCAACCTGGGGTGGAAGGGAGTTACACCCTGATTTCCATCAGTGTGAATGTGCGTCTCACTTTGTAGTCTTATTCTATTCTTAGCTTCAGTCCCTTTAAATGCTATCCCCACCCCATACCCCGTTTAGGGTACAGAATGCAGCTACAAATGCTTCCGATTTCTGTCTACCTAATCCTGTGCATAGGTAAGAATTCACAGCAAACTTCATAGCTGCAATTTATGGAGTTGCCTGCATCACGTGTCAGTCTCAAAGTTCCTTCTCAGTTTGGAGGACGTAATTCCATATCCCTGCCACCCAACAAATGCTGTAGCCACTGAAAGAGTGCATGGATAGAAAAGTGGGGATCCATAAAAACCTATCACAAGCCACAAATAAGAGTTATATAAGTAAACATGACATAATTAAATTTTTTTGTAATAGTCACATTAAAAAAGAAAAAAATGTTACTCATATTAATTTCAATAATATATTTCATTTAGTCCAATATATCCTCCAGATGTGCGGTAGTTTGAGCATTCTTTGGCATTCCCTTTCTTTGAGATTGGACTGAAAACTGACCTTTTCCAGTCCTGTGGCCACTGCTGAGTTTTCCAAATATGCTGGCATATTGAGTGTAACACTTTTACAGCATCATCTTTTAGGATTTGAAATAGCTCAACTGGAATTCCATCACCTCCACTAGCTTCATTTATAGTGATGCTTCCTAAGGCCCACTTGACTTCACATTCCAGGATGTTTGGCTCTAGATGAGTGATCACACCATTGTGATTATCTGGGTCATGAAGATCTTTTTTGTACAGTTCTTCTGTGTATTCTTGCCACCTCTTCTTAATATCTTCTGCTTCTGTTAGGTCCATACCATTTCTGTCCTTTATTGAGCCCATCTTTGCATGAAATGTTCCCTTGGTATCTCTAATTTTCTTGAAGAGATCTCTAGTCTTTCCCATTCTATTGTTTTCCTCTATTTCTTTGCCCTGATCACTGAGGAAGGCTTTCTTATCTCTTCTTGCTATTCTTTGGAACTGCATTCAAATGGGTATATGGTATATCTTTCCTTTTCTCCTTTGCTTTTCACTTCTCTTCTGAATGCTCAAACTACTACACAGTTGCACTCATCTCACATGCTAGTAAAGTAATGCTCAAAATTCTACAAGCCAGGCTTCAGCAATACATGAACTGTGAACTTGCAGATGTTCAAGCTGGTTTTAGAAAAGGCAGAGGAACCAGAGATCAAATTGCCAACATCTGCTGGATCATTGAAAAGCAAGGGAGTTCCAAAATAACATTTATTTCTGCTTTATTGGCTATGCCAAAGCCTCTGACTGTATGGCTCACAATAAACTGTGGAAAATTCTGAAAGAGATCGGAATATGAGGCCACTTACCTGCCCTTTGAGAAACCTGTATGCAGGTCAGGAAGCAACAGTTACAACTGGACATGGAACAACAGACTGGTTCCAAATAGGAAAAGGAGTACATCAAGGCTGTATATTGTCACCCTGCTTATTAAACTTCTATGCAGAGTACATCATGAGAAACACTGGGCTGGAAGAAGCACAAGCTGGAATCAAGATTGCCGGGAGAAATATCACTAACCTCAGATATGCAGATGACACCACCCATATGGCAGAAAGTGAAGAGGACCAAAAAAGCCTCTTGATGAAAGTGAAAGAGGAGAGTGAAAAAGTTGGCTTAAAGCTCAACATTTAGAAAACTAAGATCATGGCATCAGGTCACATCACTTCATGGCATGTAGTTGGGGAAACAGTGGAAACAGTGGCTGACTTATTTTTGGGGGGCTCCAAAATCACTGCAGATGGTGATTGCAGCCATGAAATTAAAAGACGTTTACTCCCTGGTAGGAAAGTTATAACCAACCTAGACAGCATATAAAAAGCAGAGACATTACTTTGTCAACAAAGGTCCGTCTAGTCAAGGCTATGGTTTTTCCAGTAGTCATGTATGGATGTGAGAGTTGGACTATAAAGAAAGCTGAGCACAGAAGAATTGATGCCTTTGATCTGTAATTTTAGAGAAGATTCTTGAGAGTCCCTTGGACTGCAAGGAGATCCAACCACTCCCTTCTAAAGGTGATCCATTTTGGGTGTTCATTGGAAGGACTGATGTTGAAGCTGAAATGCCAATACTTTGGCCACCTGATGTGAAGAGCTGACTCATTTGAAAAGACCTTGATGCTGAGAAATATTGAGGTCAGGAGGAGAAGGGGACGACAGAGGATGTGATGGTTGGATGGTATCACTGACTCAATGGAGATGAATTTGGGTCAGTTCAGTTTAGTTCAGTTCAGTTGCTCAGTTGTGTTCAACTCTTTGCGACCCCATGAATTGCAGCATGCTAGGCCTCCCTGTCCATCACCATCTCCCGGAGTTCACCCAGACTCACGTCCATTGAGTCCGTGATGTCATCCACCTATCTCATCCTCTGTCATCCCCTTCTCCTCCTGCCCCTAATCCCTCCCAGCATCAGAGTCTTTTCCAATGAGTCAACTCTTCGCATAAGGTGGCCAGAGTACTGGAGCTTTAGCTTTAGCATCATTCCTTCCAAAGAAATCCCAGGGTTGATCTCCTTCAGAATGGACTGGTTGGATCTCCTTGCAGTCCAAGGGACTCTCAAGAGTCTTCTCCAACACCACAGTTCAAAAGCATCAATTCTTTGGCGCTCAGCCTTCTTCACAGTCCAACTTTCACATCCATACATGACCACAGGAAAAACCATAGCCTTGACTAGACGGACCTTAGTTGGCAAAGTAATGTCTCTGCTTTTGAATATGCTATCTAGGTTGGTCATAACTTTTCTTCCAAGGAGTAAGCGTCTTTTAATTTCATGGCTGCAGTCACCATCTGCAGTGATTTTGGAGCCCCCCAAAATAAAGTCTGACATTGTTTCCACTGTTTCCCCATCTATTTCCCATGAAGTGATGGGACCGGATGCCATAATCTTCATTTTCTGAATGTTGAGCTTTAAGCCAACTTTTTTGCTCTCCTCTTTCACTTTCATCAAGAGGCTTTTTAGCTCCTCTTCACTTTCTGCCATAAGGGTGGTGTCATCTGCATATCTGAGGTGATTGATATTTCTCCTGGCAATCTTGATTCCAGCTTGTGTTTCTTCCAGTCCAGCGTTTCTCATGATGTACTCTGCATATGAGTTTGGGTAAACTCTGGGAATTGGTGATGGACAGGGAGGCCTGATGTGCTGCGGTTCATGTGGTTGCAAAGAGCTGGACATGACTGAGTGACTGAACTGCACTGAATCCCCCAGATAGCATTTCAATGAACAATCAGTATAAAATATTAATGAGACATTTTACATCATTTTTTACACTGTCTTTGAAGTTCCTTGTGTATTTTATACTTAGAGCACATCTCAGTTTGACCTAGCCACATTTCAAGTGCTATATGGCCAAATGGCTACTGCACTGGACAAGATGAAAGTGTGTGCGTGCTCAGTCATGTCCAACTTTTTGTAACCCCATGCACTGTAGACTGCCAGATTCCTTTGTCCATGGGATTTCCCTGGCAAGAATCCTGGAGTGGGTTGCCATTTCCTTCTCCAGGGATAGAAAGTAAAATGATGGATTAAATAGTGAAAGATGGAAATGGACATATAGAAGGAGTCAAATCCTGAGATGTTTTATTTCTTCATTTGCAACCCACTTAGTTAGATGAGGTGGTCTTTCAAGTCCTTCTAGCCCTAAAATGTTGTGACACTCTACCCTATTTCAGTGTCCCAAGTTGAATGTTCTTCCCTTCATGTCTCAAAATGATTTTGTCACAATTGTCAGCAAGGTCTTTATCTCATCCCCTATCTCTTCCCCCCACCACCCTTCTGGTGCTCCTCCTTCTTAACTACAAGGTACTTATACAGACCTCTGACTCTGGATAGCATATTCAAAAGCAGAGACATTACTTTGCCAACAAAAGTCCGTCTAGTCAAGGCTATGGTTTTTCCAGTAGTCATGTATGGTTGTGAGAGCTGGACTGTGAAGAAAGCTGAGCGCCAAAGTATTGATGCTTTTGAACTGTGGTGTTGGAGAAGACTCTTGAGAGTCCCTTGGACTGCAAAAAGATCCAACCAGTGCATTTTGAAGGAGGTCAGTCCTAGGTGTTCTTTGGAAGGACTGATGCTAAAGCTGAAACTCCAATACTTTGGTCACCTCATGTGAAGAGCTGACTCATTGGAAAAGACTCTGATTCTGGGAGGGATTGAGGGCAGGAGCAGAAGGGGACGACAGAGAATGAGATGGCTGGATGACATCACTGACTCGATGGATGTGAGTCTGAGTGAACTCCGGGAGATGGTGATGGCCAGGGAGGCCTGGCGTGCTGCGATTCATGGGGTCGCAAAGAGTGGGACACAACTGAGAGACTGAACTGAACTGAACTGACTGTGGAATGCCATAATGAATACAGTTACTCTCACATTGAAGTTCATTTCTCTTGGTTCATTCAGAAGGACTTCAGTTTGACATTATCTCTTATAGACTTTTATATAGTAAATTTCTCATGCTCATAATAGCACCTTATTTTTTCTTTGAGAATTATCATTTCTCCATTCTCAGTCCATGTTGTTTGGGTGTGGTTAGCCATGCTTCAAGTCCAGCGTAGGTATGTTTCAAGCGGAAGAATGTGCCCTTGGCCACAGTGGTTGATTCAGTGACAGGAATGTGGCCTAAGTCATGTTAATAGGGTCTAATCAGAACTCATTTGGGTGAAAAATTTTGCTTGAGCTACTGTCCTAAAAGTACTCTCTTTTCTTTTAACTGGTAAAATTACTGGTAGCATGGGATGTGGAATTGGAACTAATGACAGATATCTTGTCATTGTAAGGGGAGAGCTTGCATGAGAATGGAACAGGCACAGAGAAATGTAGAGTACAGAGATGAGAAAAGTATATTGTGGGAAGAAAGAAAAACAGCTCTGTGCTCTGGATCCAGCTGTACCTGAAGTAAAAATACCCATTCTTGGTCTTCCCACTTTTGTAATTCTCTAGTTTTTCACACTAAAGCCTCTTTGAACCAGAGTTTCTGCCACTTGGAATGAAAAGATTACCCACTAAAAACTTACAAAAACACCATCATCAAGCTTAACAACACTTTATAGAATGGGCCCCAGAATTATGTTACAAGAAAGCTTTTTTAAATAGACTAGTCTAATGTCTGTAAAAATATAATAGTATTTCTTCCTATGTGGCACTATAATCATTCATTAAGACATTTATTCATCTTATTCAACAAATATTTATTGCTAATAAACTCTTTTTCAGACACCATGTTCTACTTTGTATGTTATACCAGTTATTTTCTTGATTTTTTCCTGTTATTTCTTTATAACCTTTTGATGGGCAGAATCTCTTAGCCAATCCCAAATAAAACAGAACTTTGGAAATGAAAATAGAGGCAAGATCTCTCCATTCAAAGTGTTTTGTTCTTTTAAAAATTATGTAAGTCTCATGCCTTTTGAAAAGGAACAATTAATTCTCCCAAGCTCTTCTTTTTCTACCCCCTTTACACATGTCCCATATTAATTATCTCCATAATTTTATGACTATAATTTTGGAACATTTTAGAATTTATTGTCTTCCCAAATTATGACTAGAATAAATGTGTGGCTTAAGAATAAATCCATGTTTAGACTTTTCCCTAGTACATCAGAATCAGTTGGGATTATTATTTTAAATGAAAATTTTCATGCTCCTTTTGCTTAGGAATTCTAAGCTGGACTTTTTGGTTAGAGTCATAGAATTTTCATTTAATCAGCTCTCTTGGAGAATCACCTGTACACAAAATTTAGGAATTACCTGGTTGTTTCAGAAAAATTCTGTAAGTATTCCTGGATATAGTGAAGGCATGGATTGGCTTTGAGACCTAGAGCATCAGCTGCTGCTGCTAAGTCACTTCAGTCATGTCTGACTCTGTGCGACCCCATAGATGGCAGCCCACGAGGCTCCCCCGTCCCTGGGATTCTCAGGCAAGAACACTGGAGTGGGTTGCCATTTCCTTCTCCAATGCATGAATGAAAAAGTGAAAGTGAAGTCACTCAGTCGTGTCTGACTCTGTGCAACCCCATGAACTGAAGCCTACCAGGCTCCTCCGTCCATGTCCATGGGATTTTCCAGGCAAGAGTACTAGACTGTGTAGCCATTGCTCTAGTGTATACCTGATAGCAAATAATTACTTTTAATGATCATAAATATCCCACACAGTTGAAAGATCTGCTGAATTATTCACACATTAATGTATTAGCAAAATAGTATTAATTATGGGTTAATACTAATAACTCTATAGATCATAATATCTATTTAAATTTAATTACAGAGTCTGAACTTTAATGAGGGATTTGCTGACTAACTTAAGCTGGAATAGTTGGGTTAATATTACTTTTTTTCAAACAAAAAATAATGGCTTGCTCCTAAATTCTGTTCTTATGTATTTCATCTAAACTCCAAAAACATCTTGGTCATGTCTTTTCAAGTTTTAACTTGAATTTGGAGGTTTTTAAAAAATTTTATTATAGTTTATTTACAGTATTGTGTTAATTTCTGATGTAAAGCAAAGTGAATCAAATATACATATACCAATCATTTTTAGAGCCTTTCCCCATATAGGGCATTAAAGTATTGAGTAGAGTTCCCTGTGCTGTATACAAGGTCCTTATTAGTTATCTATTTTATATATAGTAGTGTGTATATGTTAACCGAGTTTGGAGTTTTGAAGTTTGTTCAAAAATTTGTATTGCCTTGAAAAAAAAATCAATACAGTGGATCCATGTAGCAAGAACTCGATGGGAAAATGAGATCTTGTGATGTAGACAGGGAGCGAAGGACTGAAATAGAAACTCAGATCACAATGGGTGCTTGTGATGCTTCTTTTTTCAGTTTCATAACTCAAGTGAAAATCTTATGAGCTTACAATATTTTCTGGGCCCTGGTAATGTATTTGGTTGAAACTCATGGCAACCCACTTCTGTATTCTTGCCTGGAAAATCCCATGGGCGGAGGAGCCTGGTAGGCTGCAGTCCATGGGGTTGCACAGAGTCGGACATGACTGAGTGACTTCACTTTCACTTTTTCATTCATGCATTGGAGAAGGAAATGGCAACCCACTCCAGTGTTCTTGCCTGGAGAATCCCAGGGACGGGGGAGCCTCGTGGGCTGCCGTCTATGGGGTCGCACAGAGTCAGACACGACTGAAGTGACTTAGCAGCAGCAGCAGCATGCTAAATAAAGCAACTGGGGAAGAGTTTCTTTCTCAGGAAGATCATTCCAAATGTTGGCCTCTGATTCTGGCCAGCTAGGTTACATTTACTGACATCACTTTTTCATCCATTCTTCCATCCACCCAACAATATTTATAGAGTTCCTGCCATATATGCCCTGTGCTGTACTAAGCACTTGGGATGGACTGCTGAGCAACAGGAACCTAGCCCTACCCTCAGATAGCTTATCATTTGGTGACTCTACTGAATCCATATGGTCCTATGTGATGGGACCCAGAGAGTAGTCTTTCTAAATTCCAGAAGAACATTATTTTAGTTTCTGCCAGGAGCCAGCATGAGGAACTCTGCCCATGGCAAAGGTCATGAGGAAGGAGGCTTCGGCATACGCAAAGGCGGGATCGAGCCTCAGGAAACCCCCTGTTCCCGAGCATCTACCCCCAAAACCAGAGTGCCTACTTTACTGTTTTATGCTCTCACCTATACCTCTGACTTTACAGGGGGCTGACCCCCCACTACCTCTCTCGGAGAAGTTTACTTGCAGCTCCAGTTAATAAAAATTCCTGGGCGTGACAAGAGTGTTTCAACATACAAACTCCTCTGAAGTTTCTCTAGCCTGCCTGAGCAGGTTCGTCCAGCCACATGTGATTATTTACAGCCTCCCAACTGTGAGAGGCATGAGATGCTTTAAAACTTTCTAAATACAGACTCTTTTGAGAAGTTAGAAAATTATTAGTATAGTATTAGTGGGTTGATTAGAAATTATATTGGTGAAGGGTTTTTCATTTGTTGAGCCACATTAACCTTTAATATTAATCATGTTAAACCTTGGGCTAAGTAAATTCCTTTCTTGATTGTAACCCACTATACCCTCACCCTATAGGAATGCAACTTTATTTGGAGCGTGGTGCCTGGTTTAAGAAAAAAATCACCCCTGGAATAAATAAGTTTTCTGGTTGACTGACCGTTATCAGAAAGGGCCATAAAATGTTAGCAGGCTTCATAGCCAGAAGATGATGTAAAACCCCTAAGACTTTTGTATAATTTTATATGAAGCACCTGGTTTTGACAAGGGTCAGGTCTGCTGACCCCACGTGACTCTGTATTCATCCCTATGTATAACAAAAAGTATATAAGCAAACCTGAAAATAAAGAAAATGGATCAGTTTCTGGAAAGACTGATTCCCCCATGTCGTTCTTTCTTTCCCCTTCTGGCTGAATTCCCATCTGGAGTGTGGGTACTCGCCAAGGCTGCTAATTTTGCCTGGGCTTCTAAGATCGGACCAGGGAGCCCTCAGTGCCTCCTCTCCTTCGGGAGAACGGAAGGACGCCTGTGGCCTACGTAGGTGGTGCAAATTCCTTGTCTTGGAGTTTTATTGGTATTCCACATAAACCAAGTTATTCAGCCTCTTTTTCTCTATTAGTTTTCCTACTACACTATTCTTTTCTAATCTCTCTTTATATCTGTAATTAAATAAGTTTTTTCCTAGGATGCCGATTCCATCTCCCCTTCAAGTTACCCTGGATCCACCAGGGCTGGACCCTGGCAAATTTCCATAAATTGCAGACTTATTGATTTACTTGATGCTTCATCTAATATACATGATGATATGTTATTTTATATGCTGTGGGTCTGTACATCTCACACCAATCGGAATACATAGGATATTCCATTAATTATCATCACTTCCTTGCAGAGAATCTTGTCATGAATAGTACAAGATTACTGTGCTCTTCACTGTTACAGCTCTAATCTGTAGCATTCACACTCCAACTTACTTCATTAGAAAGAAGATAAATATTCACATTGACCCCCAGAATAATCTGTAGCATTCACACTCCAACTTACTTCATTAGAAAGAAGATAAATATTCACATTGACCCCCAGAATAACTTTAGGGTCAGGGGGCTCACCTTGAGGAACCAGCTATGACCTTAATCATTTGTGGGTTCTATCATCCAATGTGGGCAATTATGATCAGTTTACTCAGGTAGATAAACAGATCAGACTTGCCCATCGCTCCAGAACACAGATTCTGACGGACAAAGTACCCACACACAGCTTTTCAGTGAATTGTAGGGTCTGCCAAATGACTGTCATTCTTGTTAATGATGGTCTGATAAATATCCCCCAGTTTTCTAGATTTCTAGGTGGTGATATTTTCACTGACAGGAAGATCCAGTTTCAGGAGCTGATACTTGGGACAGTCAAAGCTATCTTTCCTAGTTTTGTAAAATAATTAGTGGGAAGAGAAAATTAGTGGCACTATTGAAGCTCTGAGAACACTGTAAAAAGTCAACGTTAGGGTATTTTGTTTAATTGGAGGATAATTGCCTTAATGTTGTGTTGGTTTCTGCCATACAACAATGTGAATCAACTGTAAGTATACATATATCCCCTCCTTCTTGAACCTCCTTCCCACCCCACCCCCCATCGCATCCCTCTAGGTCCTCACAGAGCACAAGACTGAGCTCCCTGTGTTCTACAGCAACTTCCCACTAGCTATATGTTTTACACACGGTAGTGTATATGTTTCAGCCTACTCTCTCAACTCATCCCCCTTTCTCCTTCCCCAACTGTGTCCATAGTCCATTCTCTATATCTGCGTCTCTATTTCTTCCCTGCAAAGAGGTTCATTGGTGCCATTTTTCTAGATTCCATTTATGTGCATTACCAACCTAGATAGCATATTCAAAAGCAGAGACATTACTTTGTCGAATAAGGTCCGTCTAGTCAAGGCTATGGTTTTTCCAGCAGTCATGTATGGATGTGAGAGTTGGACTGTGGAGAAGGCTGAGTGCCAAAGAATTGATGCTTTTGAACTGTGGTGTTGGAGAAGACTCTTGAGAGTCCCTGGGACTGCAAGGAGATCCAACCAGTCCATTCTGAAGGGGATCAACCCTGGGATTTCTTTGGAAGGAATGATGCTAAAGCTGAATTTCCAGTACTTTGGCCACCTCATGCGAAGCATTGACTCATTGGAAAAGACTGTGATGCTGGGAGGGACTGGGGGCAGGAGGAGAAGGGGATGACCGAGGATGAGATGGCTGGGTGGCATCACTGACTCGATGGACGTGAGTCTGAGTGAACTCCGGGAGTTGGTGATGAACAGGGAGGCCTGGTGTGCTGCGATTCATGGGGTCGCAGAGTCGGACATGACTGAGCAACTGAACTGAACTGATACAATATTTATTTTTCTCTTTCTGACTTACTTCACTGCGTGTAATAGGTTCCAGGTTTGTCCACCTCAGTTCAACTGACTCAAGTTCATTCCTTTCTATGGCTGAGTAGTATTCCACCGTATATTCGTACCACAGTTTCTTTATTAAGATAATGTTTTAATAACAAAGTTGCACAAGACTCATTGCATTGATGGGCTTCCCAGGTGAAACAGTGGTAAAGAATCTGCCTGCCAATGCAGGGCCTACTGGATATGTATATTTGACCCCTGGGTCAGGAATATCTTCTGGAGAAGGAAATGCAACCCAGTCCAATATTCTTGCCTGGAAAATCCCATGGACAGAGGATCCTGGCGGACCAGAATCCATAGGACCTCAAAGAGTTAGGCGTGATTGAACACGCATGCATGCATGCATCACACCTACAACCTGCATTGTTACTTCTATATTTTTTAATCTTGGGCAGACAGATCAAGTACTTTATGGTTATTTTAAAAAATATTCTTATAGGTCTTAGAAGAATATCCTCTACATGTAGGTACAACACTTTATATTTGATTTTTTTTTTTTTTTGCCATTAACATTGGGGTGAGATTGGGGTAGGTTTTTCCCTTAGTGGAGCCAGAGCCAGAAACATTTTCCCTTGCTCTCTATTGCAAACTAAGGTAGTTTCTGTGCACTTACGTATGACTTGGCCTCTGGTAATGGTGGTAAAACTAACAGAATTGACACAAACATGCTCATATTGTGTTTGATACTGTACAAAATATTGTCATATACATGTTAATGTTTGATTTTTGAAGCTGTGCCCTGGGGTGGTTACTATCGAGCTCATTTTACAGATGAGGAAGTAAAGTCTCAGTGGAAGAGTTATTTAAGGTCGCATGACTTGGAAGATGTAGGCATAAACTAAAACCTAGCTCCTCTTAATCCAGTATCCTGCTGCTTTCCCACACCACTGAGTGCCATTCAGAAAGATAGCTATTGCATTGAGTGCTTTTCAAATTTTACCCAGAACTGTCTTTTGTTATATCCAATAATAAAGATAATGAAAAATGCAATAATAGTAGCTGTAATAATGATAGCACAGTTCAGTATTAAGGTTGTGGGCTCTGAAGACCTTTATGCAAATAAAAAGTGTACTATTTATGGATTGTTTGACACTGAGAAAGTAATTTAACTTCTCAGTTTAAATCCTCAGTGATTTAAAACTCAGTTTCCACACCTATTGAAGTTCAATCAGTTCAATCGCTCAGTCGTATCTGACTCTTTGTGACCCCATGAATTGCAGCACGCCAGGCCTCCCTGTCCATCACCAACTCCCAGAGTTCACCCAAACTCATGTCCATCAAATCAGTGATGCCATCCAGCCATCTCATCCTCTGTCATCCCCTTCTCCTTCTGCCCCCAATTCCTCCCGGCATCAGGGTCTTTTCCAGTGAGTCAACTCTTCTCATGAAGTGGCCAAAGTATTGGAGTTTCAGCTTTAGCATCATTCCTTCCAAAGAACATCCAGGACTGATATCCTTTAGAATGGACTGGTTGGATCTCCTTGCAGTCCAAGGGACTCTCAAGAGTCTTCTCCAACACCACAGTTCAAAAGCATCAATTCTTCAGCACTCAGCTTTCTTCACAGTCCAACTCTCACATCCATACATGACTCCTGGAAAAACCATAGCCTTGACCAGATGGACCTTTGTTGGCAAAGTAAATGTCTCTGGTTTTGAATATGCTGTCTAGGTTGGTCATAACTTTTCTTCCAAGAAGTAAGTGTCTTTTAATTTCATGGCTGCAGTCACCATCTTCAGTGATTTGGAGCCCCCCCAAAATTAAGTCTGACACTGTTTCCACTGTTTCCCCATCTATTTGCCATGAAGGGATGGGACCAGATGCCATGATCTTCATTTTCTGAATGTTGAGTTTTAAGCCAACTTTTTCACTCTCTTCTTTCACTTTCATCAAGAGTTCCTCTTCACTTTCTGCCATAAGGGTGGTGTCATCTGCATATCTGAGGTGATTGATATTTCTCCCAGCTATCTTGATTCCAGCTTGTGCTTCTTCCAGCCCAGCATTTCTCATGATGTACTCTGCATAGAAGTTAAATGAGCAGGGTGACAATATATAGCCTTGATGTACTCCTTTTCCTATTTGGAACCAGTCCATTGTTCCATGTCCAGTTCTAACTGTTGCTTCCTGACCTGTATAGAGGTTTCTCAAGAAGCAGGTTAGGTGGTCTGGTATTCCCATCTCTTTCAGAATTTTCCCCAGTTTATTGTGATCCACACAGTCAAAGGCTTTGCCATAGTCAATAAAGCAGAAATAGACGTTTTTCTGGAACTCTCTTGCTTTTTCGATGATCCAGCGGATGTTGGCAATTTGATCTCTGGTTCCTCTGCCTTTTCTAAAACCAGCTTGAACATCTGGAAGTTCATGGTTCACATATTGCTGAAGCCTGGCTTGGAGAATTTTGAGCATTACTTTACTAGCGTGTGAGATGAGGGCAACTGTGTGGTAGTTTGAGCATTCTTTGGCATTGCCTTTCTTTGGGATTAGAATGAAAACTGACCTTTTCCAGTCCTGTGGCCACTGCTGAGTTTTCCAAATTTGCTGGCATATTGAGTGCAGCACTTTCACAGCCTCATCTTCCAGGATTTAAAGTAGCTCTACTGGAATTCCATCACCTCCGCTAGCTTTGTTCATAGTGATGCTTTCTAAGGCCCCCTTGACTTCACATTCCAGGGAGTCTGGCTCTAGGTGAGTGATCACACCGTCGTGATTATCTGTGTCATGAAGATCTTTTTTGTACAATTCTTCTGTGTATTCTTGCCACCTCTTCTTAATATCTTCTACTTCTGTTAGACCCATACCATTTCTGCCCTTTATTGAGCCCATCTTTGCATGAAATGTTCCCTTGGTATCTCTAATTTTCTTGAAGAGGTCTCTAGTCTTCTCCATTCTGTTGTTTTCCTCTATGTCTTTGCACTGATCGCTGAGGAAGGCTTTCTTATCTCTCCTTGCTATTCTTTCCAAGTCTGCATTCAGATGCTTATATCTTTCCTTTTCTCTTTTGCTTTTTGCTTCTCTTCTTTTCACAGCTGTTTGTAAGGCCTTCCCAGACAGCCATTTTGTTTTTGGAAGAGGCTGTTTGCTATGACCAGTGCGTTCTCTTGCCAGAACTCTATTAGCCTTTGACCTGCTTCATTCCGTATTCCAAGGCCAAATTTGCCTGTTACTCCAGGTGTTTCTTAACTTCCTACTTTTGCATTCCAGTCCCCTTTAATGAAAAGGACATCTTTTTTGGGTGCTAGTTCTAAAAGGTCTTGGAGGTCTTTATAGAACCATTCGACTTCAGCTTCTTCAGCATTACTGGTTGGGGCATAGACTTGGATTACTGTTATATTGAATGGTTTGCCTTGGAAATGAACAGAGATCATTCTGTTATTTTTGAGATTACACCCAAGTACTGCATTTCAGACTCATTTTTTGACCATGATGGCTACTCCATTTCTTCTGAGGGATTCCTGCCCACAGTAGTAGATATAATGCTCATCTGAGTTAAATTCACCCATTCCAGTCCATCTTAGTTCTCTGATTTCTAGAATGTCAACATTCACTCTTGCCATCTCCTGTTTGACCACTTCCAATTTGCCTTGATTCATGGACCTGACATTCCAGGTTCCTATGCAGTATTGCTCTTTACAGCATCGGATCTTGCATCTATCACCAGTCGCATCCACAAGTGGGTATTGTTTTTGCTTTGGCTCCATCCCTTTATTCTCTCTGGAGTTATTTCCAGTAACATATTGGGCACCTACTGACTTGGGGAGTTCCTCTTTCAGTATCCTGTCATTTTGCCTTTTCATACTATTCATGGGGTTCTCAAGGCAAGAATACTAAAGTGGTTCACCAGTCCATATCTAGTGAAAGCACTAAGTAAATACTGGAGTGAGTTGCCATGCCCTCCTCCAGTGGATCTTCCCAACCCAGGAATCGAACCTGCATTTGTCTCCTGCATTGGCAGGTGGGTTTTTTTTTTTTTTAACCACTAGGACCATCTGGGAAGCACATTTCTTAATACTGTAAAGATTAAATGATATCATCCATGTAATAACAATAGTGGGATAATGGTGATGACTATTGACATATATTTACATATATTATCTCTGAGTGTTATAATAATTCTGTGAAATATGTATTTTACTTCCTAATGTATGTGTGGGGAAAAGAAGGCTTGAATACTTTTTTAACTGACTCTAGATTAAAATGCCAGCATGAGCCTGTGTTAGGACTTGAGCCCACATCAGCCTGGCTACAAAACCCATGTTCTTTGCTTGTTTAGTAGTTGTAAAGCATCTTTTTCTTTGAAAAGGATGGGGAGATTCCCTAGTGGTCCAGCGGTCAGGATTCCATGCTTTTACTCTTGGGAGCCTGACTTCAATCCGTGGTCGGTGAACTGGGGATGACCCACAGAGATGCTATGGGGAGGGAGGTGGGAGGGGGGTTCATGTTTGGGAACACATGTAAGAATTAAAGATTTTAAAATTAAAAAACTAAAAAAAAAAAAAAAAGCCTCTAAGCCAAGTTGCATCAATAAAGGAAAAAGGATGGCAGTCTTTAAAGGATCTCAGGCAATAACTTCACTGAAGTCAACTCTCTGCTAATTCCCTCAAATCCTTGACATTTACTGTGTACCAAGTCCATGTCACACTTACGGGAGAACTTACAGTGTACAAACTGGTATGCAGAGTAACAGAAGTTTGAATTTTACCATTTTGCATAGGCAGTTGGTTTCTGTGAATGAAAATGTTTCATTTTGTACTAATGAACTCATATGTGTTATTCTAGGTTATTTTTTTTTAAAAAAAGTAGGTCAAATTCTAAAAAACATGCTTTGGAAAAAAAATAGATTAATGAAAATCTAAACTGTGCCCCACAAAATTGTAATTCTGTACTTAGCAGACCAGCAAATGGTGATTCAGGCTTACAGCTAAAGAGCTTTAGTGCTTTTTGAGGAACTTACACCTCTATTCTTACATCTTGCCTCCTCTATAAATCTGGGAGGTAGTCAAGGAAAATATTCACACACTTCACAAGCGAGGAAGGGGAGCCCAGAGGAGTGAAATTTCCCATGAAAAATCACGCAGCAAGTGGAATTCGGTTCTGTCTCCCAAACAAGTTTCCCTGTGACCACAAAACAGGCACAAGGCTATTTCTAAGGCTGATCAAATTTGTGGATGAAGATTTTTTTCCCCCAAGGCATTAGCAAGGATTACAATAGGGAAAGTTTCCTTTTTCTTTTGTTTTTAACCCTAGTTGTGTTGGTCTTCAATTTAGTTAGTGTAATCTGAACTTGTTATACTGTGAGACAGTGCTTGGCTTCCAGTCCTGCGATGCCACGTACCAGATAATCAACTAAGTCATATAGCCTATCTGGACCTATGTTTTGTCTTACAGAAAATGAGGATGATGACACTTATCACTCTTATCCCACTGGGCTGTTAAGAGCATCTAACCCCATATCAGTGTAGCCACAGGACCTTGGTCAGCCACGTGGGCTCTTTCTTTCTGAATCCCCTGCAGAGAGACAGAGAGAGAAGAAACAATTCCGACAAGTTCATCACTTGATTCCATGGCAGCTCCTTCATGAGACAGAGAAGTAGCTGTCTATGCAGTAAATAGCTTATTGCTCCATTCTGGATCCGAGTTCTCTATCCTAGCCAGTAATTCAATAGGAATTCATTCTCATACTGATTTTTTTCTATGAAGTTAGCCAGAGTTGGATTCTTTTACTTGCAGTGAAGGAGTCCTTAACTATCATATTCTCAAGTTTGTATCACATTTCCTCAATTTCAGGATGCCATAGCTTTAATATGTACTGCTGATTTTCAGGGGGGAAAAAAGGAAGCAGCATTGCATAGCATTAAATAGTTATGATACTGAGTTGGCTAAAGTTTATTTGGACTTTTCTGTATGTTGGTATGGAAAAAGCTGAATGGACTTTCTGGCCATCGCCATATTATTATACCAAAGACCAATAGGCAAGATGAGCCCTGATTAGTAGGGCTTGCCAGGTGGCTCAGTGGTAAAAAATCTGCCTGCTAATGCAGGAGACATGTTCAATCCCTGAGAAGATCCCTTGGAGGAGGAAATGGCAATTCATTTCAGGATTGTTGCCTAAGAAATCTCATTGACAGATGAGCCTGACGGGCTATAGTACATGGGGTTGCAAAGAGTTGGACACGACTGAGTGAGCACAAACATACACACACACACACACACACACACACACACACCCCTTAATTGGTGCAGTGTGAAACATGAAAAGTGGAATGTGAAAAAGTGTGTGTGTTAGAACTGAGGAAATATAACATGTTATCATTGTCAGTAATTTATAGTAATATAGTAATTACAACAACTGAGCATTTTATGTGCAGAAAACCCAGAGAAGTGAGGGAAGTGTGCCAGAGGAGTCCATTCTAAAATTCTCTTGATTGCTCCCCTGAGAATTCCTGAATTTATTGTCTTTTGGTGTGAAAAATATCCAGTACTGGCTGCCAACTAATTTCCAGAAGGTGAAGGCAGTTCTAGTTTACAGTGAGTGGGAGGTTTGCAGGAAAATAGCATGCAACAGTAGAAAGAAGCACTCTGAAGTTATTCTGAGGATACAAGTAATGGGAAGTTACCTTTGAGAGAGATTTTTATAGCTTCCTTCACACAGTTGGTGAAAAATTAGCCTTGATGTGGGGGGAGGAGCTTGTCAATTTGGCTTCTCATCAAACTCACCTTTATTAAGCTGCTAATTCTTAGGTATGTTTTATAATTTATTCCGAAGACATGTAAATCTGCATTGGTGGCCTTGATTAATGCATTCATGATCACTGTTCCCTGCTGTGTAATTCTCATTGCTGCACCATCAGAACTATAAATTTACCTCTGAGGTTAGGATCAGGTGAGGGTGACAATCAGGAAGCCATAGGAGGAGCGAGGATTTGGGGCTGTTTCAAAGAAGACGAAAGACAGGCCCTAGAGAAACAATTTTCCAAGTCACTGTTTTGAGTTGACGGTCGCAGTGACTTAATTGGAAGACAGTGTGATAACCAACTGCAGCAGGATGGAGAGGAGGGGAGTCTATTAGTGACTCGAAACCCACTTGCTGTGCAGATCTTGTAACTTCGCTTTTGTTTCCATCTTCTCCTCTACAGAGAAAGAACAATGATTCATAACTTGACTTCCGCTCGCATCATGCTTAATGATTTAAGGCTGCATCTTCCTATGGCCCAGCTTATCACAGACAGGCTGCAGATTTAATGAGATGATGCATGTTTGCTCTATCACCTCCTAGTTCTCTAAGTGGAGACAGTTATGTAACCCTTTATGTCTTACTTCCTCAGTTGGCAAATGAGGATAATGACAACACTCACCTCACCGTTACGTTTAAAAAAAAAAAAGACTCTAATTAGTGCCTGTGACAGGCTTAGTGGCGTCAGTATTTAGTAAGTGTTAGCTACGCTGTTTAGCAGAAGGGGATGACAATATTTGTGGATGGGTGTTATGGAGATTAGGGCTTCCCCGGTGGCTCAGGAGTAAAGAACCCATCTGCAATGCAGGAGATGCAGGAGACACAGGGTCAATCCCTGGGCTGGGATGATACCCTGGAGGAGGTCGTGGCAACCCATTCCAGCATTCTTGCCTGGAGAATCCCATGGACAGAGCAGCCTGGCAGTCTACAGTCCATGGGGTTGTAAAGAGTTGGACATGACTGAAGCACTGAGCGTGCATGCATGCTATGTAGATTAAATGCACTTTTATCATTCTTATTAGTGGGGGTTTGACCAACTATGGACCCTGAATCAAATCTAGCCTGCCTTGTGTTTTAGTTTATAAAATTGTATTGGACCACAGTTGCTCTCTTCCGTTTATCTATTGTCAATGGCTGTGGATATATTAAGAAAGGAAAGTTGATTAATTGCAATATGATCCTATGGCACATAAGCTTAAAATGTGTATTATCTGGCCCTTGATAGAAAAACGTGCCAACCTCTGGTGTTTCACAAGAAAACTGACACAAATGCCCAATTCATGTAATTTATATTTAATAATAGTTTGGTTACACTTGAATTTATTTAATCTTTACCCCATTGATAACTAATAGACATTTGGAAGGTTTCTTTTTTTTATTATTTGTAAATAGTTCTTCAATAAATGACACAGAATATATGTGATTATATCTGTAGGCTAGGTCCCTATACATGAAATATCAGGGGTAACTATTTGGGTCACCTCCATTGATGCACTTGCAGATTTACTGAGGGGACATAGTGAATATTCTCACTACCAAAGTTGTCAGAACCGAGTACAGAATTGAGCTGTCAGTTCTAATTCCCTGTAACAGAGTTTATCATTAATTAGCTTCTTTGATCGAGCCAGAGGTTGCCGTCCCCAAAGGAAAAAACACAACAGTGAAGCTCAAGGAATTGACTACTTGTCAGATGAGGTTAGCTATCAAGATTCCTACCCATCACAAGTAATCTTCTGGCTGGTTGTTGCTTCCATCTCTCAGTTCAGATCGCTGCCTTTGGGCCTCATAATAAGATGTCTGGATAGAGTCGTCAGGCTTAACGTAATTTTCCATCTGGATCATCACATCTGCTGTCCATAAAAGACTTATGACTGCATAACTCTGGATAAGGGAACAGTAGTATTATTCTTTTATGCAAGGTGGTGTTGTTCCTAAAACTTGAGTCCTTTGTGAAACATGCCTTTAAGAAGACCTGACTGTGAAAATGTGAGTTTTATTCTTAGTAAAGGACCCTTCTGTTTTTCTTTTGTCATGCCGCAGGTGATGGCACCATTTGCAAAGACAAAGCTGAGGCTTCACTATTGCTGCACAAGATTATGATGTATTGATTTGTTGTTGTGCTTAGTTACTCAGCTTAGTTACTCTGACTCTTTGCAACCCTATGGACTGTAGCCCATCAGGCTCCTCCATCCATGAGGATTCTCCAGGCAACAATACTGGAGTGGGTTGCCATTTCTTCCCAAGCCAGGGATTGAACACAAGTCTCCCAAAATTGCCTGCAGATTCTTTACAGTCTCAGCCACAAGGGAAGCCCAATATATTGTTTTCTTGTTTTAAAATACAGTATACTAATGCATATATATGGAATTTAGAAAGATGGTAACAATAGCCCTGCATGTGAGACAGCAAAAGAGACACAGATGTGTAGAACAGTCTTTTGGACTCTGTGGGAGAGGGAGAGGGTGGGATGATTTGGGAGAATGGCATTGAAACATGTATAATATCATATATGAAACAATACTGGATGCTTGGGGCTGGTGCACTGGGACGACCCAGAGGGATGGTATGGGGAGGGAGGAGGGAGGGGTGTTCAGGATGGGGAACACATGTATACCTGTGGCAGATTCATGTTGATGTATGGCAAAATCAAAACAATATTATAAAGTAAAAAAATTAATAAATAAAATAAAGGTCAATTGCACTAAAAAATACTATCTGGACATAGTGAATCTTTATAATCTACTATTGATATAGTGATTAATAGATTGTAAATCTTCATTGACTATGTCTAGATAGCATTTTAAAACAAGAAAACAAATTGTTCTGTTAATTCTAGAGCCTAAAACTCAAAAGTAAGGACTTCCCTGGTGGTCCAGTGGTTTAGACTCTGTACTTCTCATGCAGGGGCTGAGGGTTCGATTCCTATTTGGGGAACTAAGATCGCACATGCTGTGTGGCACGGGCAAAAAGAATTCAAGAAACAAACAAAAATAACTCTAAAGCCAATAGGAACCAGTCATAGAACAGTCATGGCAAATTAGAGAGTTTGCGTCCATCTGAAGGGAGTGGCTGCTTTGGGGTCCTGGCCATTTGTTGCTACACTACCTTATTTTTCCAAAAGAAAAGTGAAATTCTTCCAAGTTTTAAAATTCGCAACTACTTCAAGATCAGAAACATAAACATTAGGCCAATTGAAATATGTCTGCTGATTTAACTCCATTTGTAAGCTCTCAGCCTGAGATCTTTACTTTAGAAATTAGTAGCAGAACCAAGGAGGGCTGGGGTGAAGTAGGAGGTCACAGAACTAGAAAGATAAACTTCTAAAGCAAACTAGCATATTAGAATTCCAGGAAGAACTTAAAATATAGTCAGGGATGTAGGCCAATCATGGAGATCACAAATAACAATGGTCTAGTGTTTTGTCTGTAGAAAAAAAAAAAAATGTCCATGTAGCTAGGATTGACTGTGGGAATGGCTCAGGATAAGAAATTCACAACTCAGGCCATGAATATCTAGGAATTCCCCTTAAGATGGAGGGCTCTGTCATCAGATAGACATACCAGCAGTAGGAATAACTTCTCAAAGCCTCCATTCTCATTCTGAGCACTAAATGAGAACAAGTGTGTAAAGTAGTTTGCTTGGCCCTAATGCATGGGTCCCTGCTGGCTCCGATGGTAAAGAATCTGCCTTCAGTATGCAAGAGGCAGGTTCAGTCCATGGGTTGGGAAGATCCCCTGGAGAAGGGAATGCCTACCCACTCCAGTATTCTTTCCTGAAGAATGCCGTGGACAGAAAAGCCCAGCGGGCTACAGTCCATGGGGTCACAGAGACATGACCGAGCAACTATCACACACACACACAATGCATGGCGGGTACTTAATGCATGTTAGCTAATGGAATGCAAAGTTGTTCTGTCATTTGTGGAAAAGATCATGCAGTATACCTTTGATCTAGACTTCTTTTATTCTCTCAGCACATGTTTAGAGCTGGGAGTATTTGCTGCATCCCTATTTATTAGATAGTCACTACGGAATCCTGTAGTGTTGTTGCCTGGTGACTGGACTTGTGAAAGACCCAGAAAAGTCTGTGCAACATAACAGAAGCCAGAGCCGTGGGAATTCCATGCTACAGATGGAGTCAATGCTGGCGAGCAGCACCATGCTCTGTCCCCAAGGACAAATATCCTTTGCCCCACAACGGTCCTCAATATTACTGTCAATCATGGACCAGGAGAGTGGACTGAGTCAGAACAGAACTGTGCAGTATATCCCATTGTGTAACGGGTCTTGGGCTCCGCAGTGTCTGTGAACACTACTCCTGTGAGTTTCTGTTGACCATCAAAAACCCTTCAGACTTGCCAGTGGCTCCAAAAAGGTCAAGACTCATCAGAGAGCTGATCTAGTGCTGAGTGGGTGCATTTTAGAAATCTGTCCTGAAATACTCTGTATTGGACTTCATTATTTTCATGGCTTGCTTAACCAGAAAAAGCATTATTTCCTGGAGAAATCTTTTTATATTTTACCAGAATGTTCTATCCAGTGTTGTCAAGAGAAAATGTGGTTTTAGATTTTCAACTTAGTGCGGTTAAACCACCAGTGAATATTAAAATGAGATGGAAATTTTACGTTATTCTTTAGTGGAGAAACAATTTGTCAGTTGCAGTATCCATGCTTTTCACATAGATGGAGAGATAGGCAGATCTACATGCATCTGTATGTATACATCTATATGGAGAAGGCAATGGCACCCCACTCCAGTACTCTTGCCTGGAAAATCCCATGGACGGAGGAGCCTTGTAGGCTGCAGTCCATGGGGTCGCTAAGAGTCAACATGACTGAGTGACTTCACTTTCACTTTTCACTTTCCTGCATTGGAGAAGGAAATGGCAACCCACTCCAGTGTTCTTGCCTGGAGAATCCCAGGGACAGGGGAGCCTGGTGGGCTGCTGTCTCTGGGGTCGCACAGAGTCAGACATGACTGAAGCAACTTAGCAGCAGCATACATATATATACATGTATATATTAACATAGTACATATTCTAATGTGACTTTAATTATTAGTGTTTGATTTACATTAATGTTAGTTTGCTTACTACTGACATATAGTAAACTGTATGCGTAATTATTTATTTGTGTCACCAAGCCACTATTTTTCATTATGTTTTTATATTAATCATAATGAAAGCCAATATTAATTATCATCATTTCTCTCAAGATATCAATCTTGCCAAGCAGGCATATGTATTTTTATTTATATATTTTTTTCCTACAGTGAGATGCATTTCCTATGGAGAGAATCTGTTTAGATATTTCTTATCTTTTTTTCTCATTCATTTTATTAATCATGGCCAACTGCTCAACTTCCAAGGAGGTTTTTTTTTTTTTTTTCTCTCCAGTGCTTCTAATGACTAAGTTACTCGGAACAGCAGAAGGAAGAAAAATCTTTGAGGCAGAATCTGCTTATACAGATTCTGACAAGTCTCAGCTCAGGGCAAATTTCCAAAGGATAATTATAGATGTCACTAAAGCTGAATTCATGATGGTCAGATTGTCAGACATCTTATTTATAAATGCTCTCATAATGCTGTAGGGAAACCTCCATTTTATTTTGGAAAAGTTTGAAACCTGTTGTTCTGTCTCTGATTTAGCATCCAAGTCACCCGTGGAGTTTTGAAGGCTATAAATAAAAGTAAATTCAGCCACTAACATAAACTTTCTCAGCCAGTATTTATTATTGACCGACGTGGTTCGGATGGTAAAGCGTCCGCCTACAATGCGGGAGACCCGGGTTCAATCCCTGGGTCAGGAAGATCTCCTGGAGAAGGAAATGGCAACCCACTCCAGTATTCTTGCCTGGAAAATCGCATGGATGGAGGAGCCTGGTAGGCTACCGTCCATGGGGCGACTGAGCGACTTCACTTTTACTTTCAATGTTGCAGACACTCACTCACTCACTGTTTGGCATTGCTCTGTGCATTTCAGATAACTCAGAGTTCTCCCATAAAGCTTATGAGGTAGTTATGATTACAATGATTACCTTACCAAGGAAGAAACTGGTATGTGAAAAAGTCAAGTAGTTTGCCCAAAGTCAAGCAAGTAGTTAGTTGCAGAGTCAGAGATCAAACCCAGGCAGCTCAACTCCTGAGATCATGCTTGTAGGCATCGAATTTCACTTTTGCTCCTCCTCAGGGTACTTTATGACCAGGTTTGGATCTGGATTTGTCAGGATAGCATCACAAAATGGAATTCATTGCCTTGTTCTCATCTCTTACTAATTTTATTTGAATACTTTATTTTTGTCATGATTGATTTTTAAAATTAATTTTTATTAGAATATAATTGCTGTACAATGATGTCAGTTTCTACTGTATAGCAAAGTGAATCAGCTGTACGTATACATATATCCCCTCTCTTCAGGATATCCTTCCCATTTAAGTCACAGAACACCGAGGTAGAGTTCCCTGTGCTTATTCATAGGTTCTCTTTAGTTATCTATATTATACAAAGTTCATGTATATATATGTCAATCCCGATCTCCCAATTCACCCCACCCCTCCTTCACCTTTGGTAACCATGTGCGTGTTCTCTTTATCTGTGTCTCTCTGTATTTGCTTTGCATAGAAACTGTATCATTTTTATCATCATTCATCTGCATCATTTTTCTAGATTCCACATGTAAGCGATATTACACGATACTTGTTTTTCTCTTTTGGATTTACTTCACTCAGCATATCATGTCTGATTTTTAGGGGCTCAGATGTATTAGCTGATTACTCTCCAGTGAGAAAACAAAAAAATTGTTTCCAGTCTGGACTTCCTGAATCAGACTCTCTGATGACTGCAGACTGGGTATCTTTGACTTTAAATTGCTTCTCATTGCTTGCCATATAAGATCAGAAGGAAGACAGGTAACTACACTGTTTATTTCAATATGAGGTAGACTGAGACCAGGACTCTGGAAAGCGATGAGAAGTATTATGGGGACGAAGAGGTGGGAGGCCTTGATTCTGATTGAGAAGACTTCTAAAGACCTGACCTACTGTATAGTCTGTGAAAGAATACTGAATCATGAAGACGAGTTACTGACTACCTCTATGAGGAGGGACAGAGTTACACTTCCCTGGTAGCTCAGAGGGTAAAGCGTCTGCCTACAATGTGGGAGACCTGGGTTCGATCCCTGAGTCAGGAAGATCCCTTGGAGAAGGAAATGGCAGCTCATTCCAGTATTCATGCCTGGAGAATCCCATGGACAGAGGAACCTGGCAGGCTAAAGTCTATGGGGTCACAAGAATCAGACGTGACTAAGTGACTAAGCACAAGCACACGAACCCAGTGTCTGATGGAGAGCCAGTGGTGTGCGGACCTGGGGAAAGCTCATGCTCTTTTCATTGGGTTGTGCTACCCAAGGAAGGTAGAATCAAGACTTCCTGCATCTTCTTTAATACCCTACTACCCCCACTGCCAATAAAGCATGGCCCTTGCTGTCTGTATCTCCTTAAAAACAGGTATGTCACTTTTGAAGCTCCTTCTTAAACACTGTTAGAATATCATATTATCTACTTAAAAAATATTTTTTTTTTAGCTGGTAGAAAATTGCTTTACAATTTTGTATTGGTTTCTGCTGTACAACAACTAGAATCAGTCATTATATATATATATATATATACACATATATATATATATATCTCCCTCCCCTCCTGAACCTCCTTCCTATCATTCTAGGTCATCACAGAGCTCCAGGCTCTTTTCCCTGTGTTATTCAGTAACTTCCCACTAACCATGTATTTTGCATATGATAATATGCATATATCAAAGTTACTTTTTAAATTCATCCCACCCTCACCTTCCCCCACTGTGTTGACAAGTCTGTTCTCTATTAGGTTCATCAGTACCATTTTTCTAGGCTCCGTATATATGTGTTAATATACAGTATTTGTTTTTCTCTCTCTGACTTACTTCTCTCTGTATGAGAGGCTCTAGGTTCATCCACCTCACTACAACTGACTCAAATTTATTCCTATTTATGGCTGAGTAATATTCCATTGCATAAATGTACCACAACTTCTTTATCCATTCATCTGTCAGTGGACATCTAGGTTGCTTTCACATCCTGGATTTTGTAAATAGTGTTGCAATGAATATTGGACTACAAATGTTTTTAAGAATTGTGATTTTCTCAGGGTATATCCCTAGTAGTGGGATTGCTGAGCCATATGGAAAATTTATTTCTAGTCTTTTAAAAAATTATTTATTTTTCAATTGAAGGATAATTGCATTACAGAATTTTGTTGTTTTCTGTCAAACCTCAACATGAATCAGTCATAGTTATACATATATCCCCTCCCTTTTGAACTTCCCTCCCGTCTCCCTCCCTAATATTTCTAGTCATTTTAAGGAATCTCCATACTGTTTTCCATAATGGCTGTATCAGTTTCTGTTCCTACCAACAGTGTAAGGGGGTTCCCTTTTCTCCACATCCTCTCTAGCATTTATTGTTTGCAGATTTTTGATGATGGTCATTCTGACTGGTGTGAAGTTATACCTCCTTGTAGTTTTGATATGCTTTCCTCCAATAATGAGCATTGTTGACCATCTTTTCATGTGTGTATGGACCACCTCTATGTCTTCTTTGGAAAAATATCTGTTTAGGTCATCAGCCCATTTTTTGATTGGGTTGTTTTTCTGATATTGAGCTGTATGAGCTGCTTATATATGTTAGAGATTAACACCATGTCAGTTGGTTCATTTGCAACTATTTTCTCCCATTCTGAGATTTGTCTTTTCATCTTGTTTATAATTTCCTTTGCTGTGCAAAAAGCTTTTAAGTTTTATTAGGTCCCATTTGTTTATTTTTATTTCCATTACTCTAGGAGGTGAGTCAGAAAGAGTCTTGCTGTGATTTATGTCAAAGGAGTGTACTGCCTATGTTTGCCTCTAAGAACTTTATAGTTTCTGGCCTTATATTTAAGCCTGTTATTCACATTGAGTTTAGTTTTGTGCATGGTGTTATGAAGTGTTCTAATTTTATTCTTTTACATGCATCTGTCCAGTTTTCCCAGTACCACTTATTGAAGAGGCTGTCTTTACTCCATTGTATAATTTTGCCTGCTTTGCCAAAGATGACGTGCTCATAGATGTGCAGGTTTATCTCTGGGCTTTTTGTGTTATTCCATTGGTCTACGTTTCTGCTTTTGTGCCAGTACCACACTGTCTTGATGACTATAGATTTGTAGTATAATCTGAAGTCAAGGAGGTTGATTTATCTACTTTAGTAGACAGTAATCTTGGATTTAGAAGATCGGGCTTTGTTTTCCTGCCCTTTTTCACTTAGTTATGAATGATGCTTGGCTAGTCACTACTTTTCTTTGAATGTTGGTTTTCTTTTTACCACAGATCTAAGGTATTTAGTACCTAATATTAAGAGCTCATATTTGTGCAATTGCTTTCTTAACTCTAAAGCAAAACAAAAGTATAAAAGGTTGCCATTTTAAGAGACATTTAAACCCCCCAAGCTTCATTTTCCTCATATATAGAACTGCAATTATATTCCTGTCTCATAAAGTTATTAAATTGTTCATTGAACAGATACTTAATGTGCATCTTCTAGTCACTCAGCACATTTTGCTTTGTTAAGGGAGAGGTAGCTGTGGCAGACATGTATTATAATAACCAAGCAGAAAAAAACCAAAGGGATAATTGTGATACATACTGTGAAAGAAGTAAAGAAGAAATTGGATTGGAGATGGGGGCTGCAGCTTTAGATACAGTAGCCAGAGAACCTTTCTAATGAGGTGATGGAGACCTTAGAGTTGAAGTTTGTGAGGTCACCCAAAAGGTACTTCTAGAGAGTGAAGACCTGTATTACTAAAAGATATGGACAGAAGATATGAGGACTCTGCGCCTTGCTATTCAACACGTGGTCCATAGCCTATTCCATCTCCATACTCTGTTACTGGTCTGCAGCAGGCTTAGGAGCTTGCATAAGAGTGTAAATCAATGTGATTCTTTCTTCACTGAGAAAATCTTTCCCAGAAAGTCAGCTGGATTTAACAGTATGCCTAGTTATATAGTAGATGTACATTCTGGTATCCATATCTCATCATCCCAGTAACAGGTTGCCGACTGGCTTCTTTTAGTAGCATTGATAAGATGAAGTTGAAGGGTTGTAAAGGGCAAGGGCTAGGCCAGGCGGAACCTTGAGGTCATAATAAGGTTTCTAAATTTTATTCTGAGAACAAGGAGAAACCATTGGGGGAATCTAAGCAAGAGAATAGAATGATCTGTTCTTGAGAGAAACAGATGCTCTAATGCACTTGAAAACATACAATAGACTGTAAAGTGATGATGAATGTGAGTTTTGACAATCTCATCTCATTCAATCAGAGCTTTTCTAGTCATTCTGCCAACAGTCTCCTCCTGGACTGGTCTAAACAACATATGTCATGAATCTCTTGAGGGCATTTTGCAACATTTTTTTCTTTTTTATTTGTTTGTTTTTATTGTAGCAAAATATATGCACCATGATTTTGAGGTTATCTCTTTCCAATTCAAATGAAATTCCATGCTTAGAAAGTAAATAAGTTATATGCCTCTAGCTCTGGGGTCTCACATCTCAAAATAAAGGTACTTTTGGCAGCATTAGTATTTCATGTTCACACCTACAGAGCTTACTACCAATTTGTACATATTTTGCTAAAAAGAACAGCTGCCTAAGATCTAGAAACTTCATATCTACACTTCATTCACAATGAGTTTCAGTGTTTTTCATGATGCAAACTGGTGAGTTCATTTATTTTTTCCTCACCCAGGAAATGGCTACATCTTTTAGAAAGCTATGGTATTGATTTGTTGGCCCCAGAGCTGGTCATTATTTCCCTTATTCTCCTCCCTCCCTTCCTTTTTTTATTATTTCATGATACTCTCTCTCCACTCCCTTCCTCTTTCCCTTCCTTTTTTCCAGACTTCTTACTGAGTGTAGATACTCTGGGTAAGGCTTTGGAAATACCTCAGTCAAAAAGACTTAGTTTCTGCATAGAAGGAGATTATAGCTTTGATGAGACACAGATGAGTGACTAGAACTATAATTATAATCTAGTGCAATCTATGCCACGTGGGGGAAAATATAGAGTATATATTGCATAAGATCAGCTGGGCCTCTAACTTACAGCTGGAGTCAGGACGGCTTCTGAGAGGAGAGAATGTCAGAGTTGAGGTCCAAAGAACATAAGTTTGGAGGTGGGTGGAGTATTCTTAGTAAACATTTCATGTGTGAAACTTGGAGATGAGATAGTGCAAATATGAGTTACTGTAGATAAATAAATTAAGTGTAACTAGACCTTTGGAGTAAGGTGAGGGAAGGGGTTGGAGAGGGAAGAAGCAGGAAATGTAATAAGAAACAGATCATGAAGGGCCTCATACAGCTACCTAATGAGTACAGACTTTATCTTTAAAGTGAGAGAGTATCATTGAGAGGTTTCAAAAGGTAGGTGATTATGATTATGTTACTTTTTAGGGAAGTTATATTGGATCTGGGCTTCCCTGGTGGCTCAGCAGGAAAGAATCTGCCTGCTAATGCAGGCGATGCAGGAGATGCTGGTTTGATCCCTGGCTTGGGAAGATCCTTTGAAGAAGGAAATGGAGAATGAATGAAGAATACCTACTCCAGTATTCTTTCCTGGGAAATCCCATGGACAGAGAAGCCTGTCAGGCTATAGTCCATAGGGTCTGCAAAGAGTTGGACATGACTTAGCAACTTAACAATAACATACTGGATCTAGGAAGGGAAACGGATTAAAGGGAATGGTAAAGTTGGTGTTAGAAGACCATAGAGAATTATACACGTGCAAATAACAGTGTGAAATGAACAGAATTAGAACACCATACATGCAGGTGATGAGATATTTTCTTTACTTAGATGGTTAGAAAGCTGATGCCTGATTTTCTAGGGGACAAAGGCAGTTTGGAAAAGGAGGAACAGAGGCTAGACCTTCCAACCTGTGTGTTGCTTTTCCATTTTGAGCCATTTTGAGCCCAATCATCATTCTCTTCCCTGCCCCCTTACCAACCCCCAAAAGCCTGAGTTTTTCTAAAAATGGGGAGTTTCTCTTTGATGATAATTTTATTCTCGGGAACTGTCCAATATTCTCTTGCTGCATTAAAAGATAAACTGACTTTTAAAAATAATGAATGGGATATTATGCAGCCAGCCATCAAGGGAATGATTGGAAATTTGTCCTGAAATTCTGTTGTAGCAAGACTTGCAGATTTTAATCTGTCCCCCTAAGGTTTTTCTCAACACACAACAGTGATGGAAAGAAGGGGGATCAATCAAAGGAAAATGTGTTCAGCACTATTGTGAGCTTCACATAGAATGAAATACCTGGGGACAACAAAGAGAAATAAGGCACTGTCTCTGCCTGAAGCTGTCTAGTTTAAAAGACAAAAGTAGACATATATGAAAACATCAAGCCACTTGAAACAGTATCTAAGAATGTGTTATAGTTATATGCTTAAAAGTGTAACATTCCAGTTCAGAAAACAAAGAGGAGCAAGTAGTCAGGAAAATCCCTTCTGGAGGTAAGCTAAGCCTTGATGGGCAGAGGACAGTAGGCTGGAGGCCTGGTGTTCTGAACATGTGGAGGCATAAATGAATGGGTTGTATTGGTGGTTGTTGAGTGTGGATGGAAAAGTGCCAAGAGACAGTGGCAAAGAAGTTCAGCCAGACAGTGTGCACAAAAACAGATAACTTTGAAGACAGTTCAGTTCAGTCGCTTAGTCATGTCCGACTCTGTGACCCCATGGACTGCAGCACACCAGGCTTCCCTGTCCAGACATTTTGAGACAAGGGGAAACCAGGGAAGGCTCTAGAATAGAGATGTTATGGGAAAGAATGATAAGACATTCATATGGGTGGGGAGTATGGTCATTCCCAACTCCTACTAATTCAACTCCCTATTAATATTTATCTTGACCAGATCAAGTGGCTCAACTCATGTCTACACTTTTCCCCATCTCTGAGTCATTTTCCAGGTTAAAAGAGAGAGTGCGTTCAGATTTCTAATGATCATGATCACCCTGATTATTGTCTCCACCATGGCAGCCTCTTTCACATTTTCCCCGTCTTTGACCAGATCGCTCTTGATTCAGTCTAAATAGCTGCCTCTGTGCACTTCCTTCCTGCCAGTCATCCTCTGCTTTACCAGACTGTCTCACAGAATCTCCGTCTAGCTCTAGTCAATTGCATCCTTTGATACGTTTCATCTCTAGCACCTTTTACACATCTGGTTTGACAGGACCCAGTCTGATTAAACAATCCACAAGAACACACTATAAGCTGAATTCAGCATTGAAGACAGCAGGGTGGTTTGATCTAAATTAATATTTAATTTTTGATCTGAGCATGAGGATTTGATGGTCATGACCTGAGGTTTGTGTTTCTTTCAAAGGTCCCAACAGGGTGTTGCACAGCCTTAGTAACCGATGGCTTTCCTCTTCAAGTTCCTGACCCACTGCCAGGAGGTAGATTGTTGCTTCTCTGTGTGCTGAAAAGTGTCAGCTTAGTAGCTTTTCCATCATGGCCTCCAGCTAATATTTTTAGATGGCCAAGATGTTATCAAAAATAGTATTTAGGTGGGTGACTTCGATTATTGCCTCTGGTTGACTACAGGACTGTAATTTCTTGGGCTCAGCTGTGTCTGTTGTAATCCTCAATTTCTATAAATTCTTTGCAAGTCACTGCTCTGTGTGTTTTGCAGTAAGGGGCTGCGCATTTTTCAGTAGGTTCCCCGTGTAATGAAGATCCACAAAGACATGACTTATGATTGATGACTGTATTTAAGAAGCTATTTAAAGAGTATTAGGTTTCCATGTTCTTTTGCTCAGAATCAGCTTTTTAAACTGCTCTTTCTCAGCAGCTTCATTCTGACAGGGAACATTTTGTTTGCATTTCATTTTTATTTTTAGGCATTTGCAAATGAGCCTACCCTGAAGCAGTGACCTGCACTATCCAGAGGGGGGCAGGCCAATGTCAAAAATTCTTGCATCCATTCTACAAATATTCATCAAGCAAGGGAAGCATGGTGGACCCTGTTCTAGGCCCTGTAAATACAAGGATGTGTCAAGACAACCCTGTCCTTACCCGCAGGGAGATAATAGGCCAGTAAGAGTCCGCTTCTTTAATTATAATGATGATAATTGCTGTGTAGGGGAAATACTAGGAGTTGTTAGAGCCCATACTGAGAAATCATCCAGTCCAGGGGGCTCTAGGAAGAACTTCTTGAAGAAGTGGTAACTAATCATCTATACGAATGATACATAGAATTTAATAAGATAAAGAAGCAAAAGGGGAAAGGTTGTGGGCAGGAAGAATACACAGAATAAATGAACTCCCTGAAAATAAAAGTGGGGAGGGGTAACATATCTGAAACTTGGAGGATGAGGATGAAAATAAGAGTTGAGCTTCAAGAGCTAGATAGGGACTGGATCATATGGTGGCCTAGGGGGCCAGTGACGTGAGTGTCATTTTTCTCTTCAGAGTATGGAGGAAGTCACCAAAAGACTGAAGCAGTGGAGTAGCAGTATCTGCTTGGTGTTTCTAAAAGAGACACCCGGCTCTAGACTTCTATCATTGTAGTCTGGGTTGGAGGTGATGTTGGCTTGAAGTGGAGTTGGCCATGTAAATGGAGTAAAGTGACTACTTACGACAGATAATTGGGAAGTGAAATGGCAGTATTTAGGGGTTGAGTGGATGTAGTGGGTGAGGGAGAGGGAAGTATCAAAAATAACCAAGTTTCTTGGTATGGCACATAAAGTGAAGTAGGATGGACAATCAGATGTGGTCAGTGTGCCAACCTCTTTGCAAGCCAATAGGAAGCAGTTGCATCCATTGTTAATGAAGGGTAACCATTTGGATTCATGGTTGTCAATGACTTTGTAAATATAGCTAGCTCTTCCAGAGGAAGGAATGCCCAGAAGTGGGAGAGCTAAGGAATAGGTAGCTTTACTTTATTCTAAACTCCAATCATATTATCTCTGGTGTCCAAATTGTTTCCTGGTAGTTCCCCATTCCTTTTAGCTAAGTTGACTGTATCTTCTGAGATGTGACTTTGACCATATGCACCTTGTGTGTGCATCCTCAGTTACACAGTCATGCCCAGCTCTTTGTGACCCTTTGGACTGTAGCCCTCCAGGCTCCTCTGTCCATGAGATTTTCCAGGCAAGAATACTGGAGTGGGTTGCCATTTCCTCCTCTAGGGAATTTTCCCTATCTAGGGGTCAGACTTGCATCTCTTGCATCTCCTGCATTGGCAGGCAGATTCTTTACCACTGCACCACCTGGGAAGCCCAACGGGCCGGAAAGGAATCCCCTGGTAGTCCAGTGATTAGGACTCCATGCCTCCACTGCAGGGGGCACCAGGTATTTATTTATTGGCCACACTGTTCCACATGTGAGATCTTAGTTTCCAGTCCAGGGATCAAAACTGCATGCCCTGCATCTCTGCATTGGAAACATTGCCTCTTAACCAGTGAACCACCAGGAAGTCCCTGTATGTTACTTAGCATTTGACAAATTATACTTTTATCATCTGTTGATGAACTAGCTTCATATGCAAGTTGGTTTGTTACTTGGACTTAAGAACCTCTTCTTTTTAAAGTGTTTTCAGGAATCACATCTCCTTTGGTAACTACACTTTAACTTTCATTTGAGAACTACTTGTCTACCACTCTGGGTTCACAGAAGGCTGAAAAACGTCCTCCCTCCCCTATCTCCATGGCCACATTGTTTACTTCAAGGACTCTGAAAAGGGGACCCAGCCTCAGCACTTTAATCAGAACTACTGAGAAGGAGATGGTCTTTTTTCAAAATTCTGGGATTTTGGCAGAAATAATAGTCATTTTGTAGCTTCTGGTGTTCATTTTACTGTTGAATAGGAGTCAGCCTGAAAACAAAGGTAACACAGAAGGTAGCAGAGCTAAGAGACACAGAAAAAGCTTCCTGATGTCATCATTAATCTGATCTCTATGTCCTTAGCTTTTTCAGTTACAACCCAACATATTCCTTTCTGTTTAAGTGAGTTTTGAGCTCATTTTTCTGTCACTTGCAAATAAGAACTCTTTCAAGTATAATTATCTGAGAAAGCAGATCAACAGTCAGAGTGAATGACTGACGATGATAAACATTTATTTAGCTCTTCCCATGTATAAGGTGCCATGCTTTATTTAAATTTAATTTTCTCAACAGCCCTATGACATAGTTATGATGATCCCCAATTTACAGATGAATTAAGTGAGATTCAGTTAGGATTAAAACCTAGGCAGCCTGACTCCAAAGTCCATGTTTCACCCTACTTCCCTAGAGTAGGAAAAGATTCCATTATTACTGACAAAATGACAGTACCCGCCTGAGAATCATAACCAGTTTCTCTATATGTCCAGTATATATTTTCTGCAAGGGAGAGGAAACAGCAGCGATTTCTCCCTTATAGGAAATATACCTTTTCCCTGGGTTAACTCATGTGAAGTATCACCATTTAAAATCTAAACATCATCACATGTTGACTACTCTAAAAGAGTTTTCAATCTCAACCAACACTGCAAACCAACAAAGGCAAAATATCTCTCTGGTTTTAGACCTATATAACCAAGTACCTCTTTGATGTCTCAAGTTAGTTGTTTCCCTGGAATCTCAAACTTTACATGATTCATGATTCCCAAATGCCACCTCTACCTGTTCCTCTTGCTGGCTTTCCCATTTCAATCAATGACAGCCCCAAGTGTTAATACTTGGCTTCTCAAGATCATAGTGAAGGAGAACTCCCTGGTCTCTCCTCTCCCCACTTTCTCTGTGTCCCATTCACCAGCAGGTTGCCAGTTCTGTCTATAAATTGTATCCGAAAACTATTCACCAGCCACGTTAGCCTTCTACAGGTTCTTGGGACATTCCAAACCCTTTTGTGTACTAGGACATTTATTTTTTTCAGCTTTATTGAGCATACTTGACAAATGAAAGTGTAAGATATTTAAAATGTACATCATGATGATTTAATAAATGTATACATTCTGAAAGGATTCTTCCCATCTACCATCTTGTTAATTCTTCCCATCCGTCACCTCACATATTTATATTTTTTCTTTTTAAGTAAGAACATTTAAGTTCTTAGGGGAGGAAATGGCAATCCACTCCAGTATTCTTGCTTGGAGAATCCCAGGGACAGAGGAGCCTGGCGGGCTACAGTGAATGGGGTTGCGAACAGCTGGACATGACTGAGCACACATACATTTAAGTTCTACTCTTCCACCAAATTTTCATTGTACAACACAGTGTTATCAACTATAATCACCATGTTATGCATTAGATCCTCAGACCTCATTCATCTTATAGCTGAAAGTTTGAGAAAGTTTTCTTATGTAATTGTTTTAAGTCTACAACTTCCTTTCATAGGAAGAGAGGAGTTACTTCTTATAAGTGAGTAAATTGCTATCTCAAACTCATTTTGATTGATGCAAGTAACTCATCCTTTTCTAAATGGATTGTAGGACATTTATTCCTGAGGTTTCTAATCTTGATGTGATTTCCCTGGTTCTTTCTCTGGCTAGCTTCTTCTTATATTTCAGTGCTCAGTTAAAAAATCTCTCTTCCCAAAGCTCTTCCCAGTCTGCTCCGTCTAAATCTGTACTTCTTTCCACTGCCAGTCACTTTCTATCATATCATTCTATTTATAGTTCTTATCTCAAATTGGAATTTTTATATATGAATTTTCTGACTTCTTTTCTGTGTCTTCCTCTAGAATATAAGTTTCTTGAAAGCGGATCCCTTATTCCTTTAGTGGACCTTTGTATTTCCCTACAAAATGCAATGCCTGGCACATTGTAGGCACTCAGTGACTGTGTAAGCTGAATGAACACATGAGCACATGGAGAGAGGAACAGTATAGTTAGAGTACCAGATCAGCGCCACTCTCCTTATCTAGCTATATGTCACTGACTAAGTCACTGAACCTCGCTTGATTTTGTTCTCCAAAAAAAGAGGGAAGGAGCTAATGGCAACCATGTTGCCCTCCCCAACCAGCAGGATCACTAGGCCTTTAACTAGAAGGAGCAAGAGCAGTGCAAATATTCAGGGAAAATTGTAATTCATGACCCATGACTCAGGAGGCAGGAGATCAGAACTACAAACCGATGACAAAAATGACAGTGTGGGGCCCAAGAAAGAGCCCACTTGTAACATTTCCAGAGTAATTAGTGCCATGCAGAGTGAAACATTATCTAAATCTGTTGCAGAAATACACTCCACCATGGGGAATTGTCTTTAAGTATTAGAAAGAATGTTCCAGAATCCAGTGTTCATGCTAATGTCTACCACTTGAGTCCAGGGTTCACTGTTCTGGGTCTCTTCACTCAGTATAATTTTTGTGCCCAGCAAAATTAAATTCTCAGGCAGAATAATTACATGTAAATGCTTCTGGGCTATTAGTCTCAAGGGGCCAATTTTCTAGCCATTTGTTGCCATCTGAAATGTCAAATTTATTACACTGAGGGCATGGTAATACATACAGCATCCTTTCCTAAATAAGATATGAAAGGCGCTAATCAGTACTGTGGCTGCAAATGGGAAAGGCAGTAAGATGTTGCTCTAGCTAATAAAGTGAGCTATATTAATTACATGGATTATTTTCAGGAAAAGCAAGCATTCTCACAATAGAAGTACTACCTAAACAGAGATTCCTCAGTTCAAAGGCTGTCTGCTCTTGAGAAGGCTAATTATTCCCCATCCCTCTTACATTTTTTTAGATTTCCAGGGTCCAAGAGAAAAGGCACTGTGCAAAAGTGCCTGACTTTCTATTGCCTTATTCTGTGATCTTGGACAGGTCATTTACCCTCTCTGATCTTAAGCTTCAGTTTCTTGTAAAGACAAAAAATTGTGTTGCTCTGGTGGTATCCTTGAGGACCGAATGGAGGAAACTGTTTAAGAACATTAAAAGCATATTACATCAGTGTCGAAACTATGCTCTATGCAGTGGGCATTTGTTGATTTTCACCTGTCCAGTGTCATTTTATTAATGATAAAAGACATTACACTTAATTTTGAGGAAATGCTCCTTCCTTTATTTTATCCACATAGTTCAGTCTGCTATTCCTAAAAGTTTAGAAATGGTTACATGACCCAGGGTTGGCCCACTGAGCATTCTTTACCTCGGCCTTAGTGATCAGTTCACAGGAGGAATGTGACTGAGACCAGGGCAATGAGACTTCATTCTGTGATGAGGAAAAAGAGAAAACTTTTGCCATTAGCAATGCAATCTTGTGGGGTATAAACAGTGGTGCAGAACAGACAGGGGAGGGTAGTGATGAGCTGGAAAGACATCTTTTAAGACCCTGGATCTGGCCTACTGATCCAACACTAAATGCTTCATTGAATGCCTGATCTGTGTCAGACACAAACAGAAGCATAAGGATTCATCACTGTATGAAACAAGTAAGTCTTTCTCTTCTGGAATTCACATTTCTATTATATAAGCCATTAAGTTTTTCATTCAAGTTCTCTTAATTTGCTTTCTTCCTTGATCCTGAAATCTAGGATTTGATTTCCTAATGTATAAAATGGAAAACATACCTGTTTGGCTGAAATATTGTGAAATTAATGTCTTCACAATCTTTGACATATAGTAGGTGCTAAATAAATAATATTAAAGTGGACATTAGTCATTATTTTTGGCCACCTGACATCTAAATCCCTTTCCTTTGGGGAATCTCCCCCCTTAGGAGTCAGAGGCCATTTAGAGGCTGGCAGTGAGCCCCCGTGCAGTTAGGCCTGTACTCCTGGCTGAGGCATCACAAATCGATGCCTCTGACACAGACTCTGAGTCTGAAACACATTAAGCCATGAAATGCCGACCGTGTGAACTTCTGTCTGGGGAGAGTGGTGTAGGGTGGCAGGTGCATGAGATCTTAGAGTAGGCAGGGATAGCAGTTTTGGCAGCAAAATCCAAAGCACTGCCTGACAGCAGCTGACAGAGCAAACTGCAGAGTCTGGCTGTGGAACCTGCGTACCCTCAGCAGACTGTCCCTGAAAAGACACGGTTCCAGGCTGAATCACTTCAGATATGTGGTTCTCTGGGTTTCCTAAGGAATATTAGAAATTATCCAGTATCCTCTGAGAACATTCTTTTCTGGTGTACTCAGTGGATGATGATAAGACCTGTGTTGTATGGAAAAAAATAAACACTTTCAGTTTGTAATGTAGAGAATAGAAGAGGGGTTAATGGGAAAGTGAGAGTAGTATGGGGTGATCATACACACATAATTGACTGGAGATGTATTTATACATTTTTAACTTAATATATTTCTTTATTCAAATGTATTTATTTGGATGTGTCAGATCTTAGTTGCTGCAGTCAGGATCTTTCACTGCAGCACATGGACTCTAAGAGAGGTGTGTGGGCTTAGTTGCCCCAAGATGTTTGTGATCTTAGTTCCTGGACCAGGGATTCTTAACCACCAGACCACAAGGGAAGTCTCCAGTACTTTTTTAGAGAGTGATACAATTATTAATAACATTACTGTGCATAGTTGTTAGGACTTAAAATTGATCAAGGGTTCATTATACAACTTATAATTGTTGTTTATCATTCACATTTTGCTCCATTAGGTTTTTGTGGCAAGCTTGTGACTTCCCTGGTGGCTCAGATGGTAAAGTGTGTGCCTACAATGCAGGAGACCCAGGTTTGATTCCTGGGTCAGGAAGATCCTCTGGAGAAGGAAATGGCAACCCACTCCAGTACTCTTGCTTGGAAAATCCCATGGATGGAGGAGCATGGTAGGATACAGTCCATGGGGTCGCAAAGAGTCAGACATGACTGAGAGACTTCACTTTCACTTTTGTGTATATTGTAAATGCAAGTTTGTTACTGTAAAATTTTCAAAAATGACACATTGTAAAATTTCTCATTTCTGAAAGAGCCCCCCACAAAGATCCACCTTGTCAACTATCAGGTAAAAAAAAGAGAACATATTTTAGAGGAAATAATACCCACAGAACTAAAAAAAAAAAAATGCCACCAGAAAGTGTAGAGTCTGCTCTTCCAGGGGAAAGAACAATAAAATACAGTCTATTTGTCACAGATGTTCTTTACCCCTGCACACAGGGGCCTGCTAGACTGCCTGCCTCTCACTCTACCAAAATATTAGAATGCTTTTGTATAACATGTTTCAAATAAGAACATTAAGGGAGAAAAAGTTGTTGAAATTTACTCAAATGCATGTGTTTCAATATTCATTTACATAACAAATCACCGGTCACAGGCATTAGTTTCTGCAAAACCCTCTGGTCAATAATGTGTTGAGTAACATGGGATGGTGAGATGTGATAAGGATGACATGGGCTGGTAGTATGTCTCTCTAGCAGAAAGGAACATAAGAGAGATATTGCAGGTAAAATTGACATGACAGTTTCTTCAGCCATTAGATCATGTACAGTACATAAATATTGAGATTTCTTGGCTTTAGATGCTAATGCTATTAATATTTCTCCAGCTAGAGGTATTTTGACTGCAGGGAGTACAATTCAGCTGCATATTTTAAAAAATGGGTCAAAGAACAACTAGGGGGTAAAATTCAAGATTGGATTCCCACATCTAGGTAGGGTAAGAGCTTTCTCCATTTTTGTCCTTTCAAGTTGGTGAGACAGATTTTTTCCAGGAGTCCTGTATGCTGATGACATCCAGGTATTTTGCAGATGGTAAATATGAAAGAAAAGTGCTCCCAGATAAGTCATGAGCACAGCTCATCACAAGGTTCTTTGGTGCTTTTCTCGCCATCCTGGATGCAGTTAGGCCAGCCTCACAAGCCACTCATGAGCAAGAGGTGGAGCACAATTCAGAGACGGTAATCTCTTCTTACTGAGATGTTTAATTTCTTCCCTTAAATTCATTAAAAGTTTCTCAAACAAATAAAATATAATTGATACAAATCCCCTCTCCTTTTCTTCTGTAAATTATTAAGAAGTTGTAATTGCTTCCCAACCCCCAGGAAGCTCTTGTCTCTAGGAATAAAGTGTTAGTGTGTGACTCCCTGGCAATTGTTATTATTCTGATGAATTAATTTACTCTAATTAGTTTTAAGCTGATTAACAGAAATAGAAAGCTGAGCAAAAGAAAGGTTTGAAAACAACATTTTCCTCAGTGGGTTGTAAGAACTTTTCATGTGCTTAACAATTTGGCCACTGAAAATGAAATCTTGTTAGAAACTAAACACAATGCATAAATCAGGATACAACTAATATGATTCCTAAAAGGCACATTACTTCATATTCTATTTTTCTGAAAGTAAGAAATCAACTATAATTTTTCTCTTCCACTGGAAGTCTCCAAAGTGAATTCTAAAGTACTCCCCTGAATCAGAGAGATATGACTGAAATTGAAGCTCAGAAATGGTTGGTTTTGCTTAAGCAAAATCAGTGCCTGCTGGGGATGCTTCAGGGATTTTGAAAAAGTTCTATTCTCCCAGGAAGTAGCTTTTTCAGCCCAAGTCACCCTGGCTAGAATTCCACCATGACAGAAGGGTCATCCTTGAGTTACTTTCTCCAGGTCTTTAAATGGTCTGTTCACCCAGGAGGGCTTTTTCTCCTTTGAGCTCAGCCTGCGGGTGAACGGGTACAGGGAGATTCTGAAAACTGGGATGGAGTTGACTTTGGAAGATATAGAGCCAGTATGACCTTTAAGGTAAACTGGGAACAAATGGTGGAGGCCGTGGGGTTTAGATTTAGTTTTCTAGGATTTGGAGACTTTGGGGGTTTTTGAAGAAAACAGTGACAAAGTCTGAATGGTGTCACTTGGTGGCATACGAAGGGTGAATTTGGAGAGGGGGGACTGAAGGATGGAAGGCAAGTTAGGAGATCCAGATAAAAAGTAGGGATGGCCAGAGAGCAGGCAGTGGAAGTGGCAAGGAGGGGTTAGTCAGTGTGTGTCGTGTTAGTTGCTCAGTTGTGTCTGACTCTTTGTGACCCCACGCTCTCTGTCCACGGAGTTTTCCAGGCCAGGCAAGAATACTGGAGTGGGCTGCCATTCCTTCCTCCAGGGAGTCTTCCTGAGCCAGGGATCGAACCTGGATCTCTTACACTGCAGGCAGATTCTTTACCATCTGAGGCACCCGGGATTTGAAAATGTTTCTGGGTTGAAATGGACAGGATTTAGTGAGGAATAGGGGTATATTTGGAGAGACCCAGAAGCTTTGGTCTTGGATAACTTGAAGAGTAAGGTCATCAAGTGAGATAGGAAGGGAACAAAGACCCACAGCTCATGCCCAGAGTCTAAGATAATGGGCTTGGTTTTAGACAAACAGCTAATGCTGATTTTATTTATTTTTTCTTTTTTAAAATTCTTTATTGGGTGTACATGTGTTCTCCATCCTGATAATGCTGATTTTAAATGTGATGGACTTCTGGGGAGAATAACCTGAATTTCCTGTACAGAAGATATTGGTCAAACTCATTTATCTTCTGAACTAGCCAGCAAATAAATAAATAAGGCTGGCTAGAATTTAGAGCCATTGGGTTGGAGAATATGTTCCATATAAAGGGGCAGCTACCCCTCTGCTCTAGCACGTTGCTGCTGGGTAAGAATGGGGCTGGGATTGTCCAATCATCCAATTCCTTAAGAGAAGCCAGAAATCAAATGTTACATAAAGTCTCCTGATCCTTAAATGTCGGCAACTGATTCCATTCAGTTCTGTTTTTGTTTTTGTTTTTTTTCTTTCTTAAAACTCTAAGTAAGCCAATCCCAGCAAGTCTGCAGAGCAGCCCTGAGGGCAATGAGTTTGAGGTTGATGAACTAATCTGCATAACCGTGGAGAGGTGCAGAAGGGGAAGACAGCTAAAGATGGGTCTCTGGGGAAAGTGTTTTCTGAGCAGCTGTAAGTTTGGAGCACAATGCTAGCAACAGTGGTAGATGTAATCTATGGCCGCTGTTCTCCAGAAGCTGACAGCTGGGCTTGCCAGGCCAGTGAAACAGCCAGAGAAGAATGTAGCATGCTTGGTGATCAAGGGCTATAGATAATATGATTTCAAGAAATGGAGAGATGAGCACTGACCAGAAGACTTAAGGGAGATGAAATGAAAGCTCTGATTCTCAAATAGATGAAGAAGAGCTTTTTGAAGAGGAGGCAGGGGATACACAAAGAATTAGAGAATTTTCTCCAAGCTCCATTTCCAAGTCAATAACTGCAATTCAACAGGTTCTGTGTTTCCTCCTGGGAGGTAGCCATGGAGTTTCTGAGAGCAGGTGGGAAGAAGAAATTACAAGTGGAACCTGTCTCCACACTAATGATCACTCACCGACCAGGTTGAGCTACTTCTCTCATATTATCTTTGAAGTTTTTTTTTTTTTTTTCCTGCTCCAATAGCTAGGCCCCTGGCATCTAGCTTAAGAATTAAAAATCAATAAAAAATTTTAAAAAGCCCTAACAGTTTCCATTAGGAGAAAACACATTCTCTCCAAAAGGAGAGAGAGAATCCCTGAAGCTGGAGCATCTCCTCCACTGTTGGTTTACTTCGGATTGCCCGAGGGGTGTGAAAAGCGGTGAACAGGACAGTAAGAGTCTTAGGATAGAGGAGGATTCTCCAAAGGGGAGATTTGTCGTGTTTTTCATGACTTGGCTTTGGGGATACAGCAGAATGTCAAATAGCATTTTGCCTGATAACACACTGTATTTGCTTCCTGATTTCTTGTCTCTCTTTTTCTAGTCTTTGATATTTCCCACCCTCCCCCACCCCGCCGCCGTCCCCACACATCTCTGACATTAGTAATGAGAACAGATTTATTTGTTGGGGGAATAAAGAAAATAGTGTCTTTGTCCAGGGTTGGTATCAATCATTTCATTTAAATGAGCTTTTTGTTGATAGGCAGAATCAATTTGTGAACCACATTTGATTACTTCAGTTCAATTACTGCTGAAAGCAGCTTCCAGGCTCAGGTGAGGAGGACTGAGAATATATATTTTTTTGTGTTTCCCCATCTGTGAGGGAGAATTTGAGAGTGTAGCAGCCTCACAGAAAACAGCATGATATTTGTCACTGTTCAGCTTTGGTCAGGCATTGTTTTGGGGGAAGGAAACCATTTCAGAGGGAAGATGCACTGTTTTCCATAAATAGGTAGAGATTTGCATCTCTTGACTTTCCAATCAATTTCCAGTATGTTTGGGTAAAAGAAAATATGACCATATTTTTCTCACAACAGCATGGATTCTCATACCTGATGCAATTTTGAAATGCCGGGCTGCACTCTGCAAACAGAGGGAATGGGAAGGAATGGACCAAGGGGAGGAGGACCACAGTGCAAAACCCTAGAGGGCACTGTTCCCACCAGGTTTGTCCAGGACTGCCAGTTCCACGTCCAGTGATGTATGTGGTAGATCAAACCCAAGGTTCCCATATGAGTCCTTAGAGCCAAAATAATATTCTTCCCAAGCGATATTGTCCTTTCTATTATAGGAGAGACAGTTTCCACTGTACACAGTCAATGAGTACTTGAGAGAGTGGTCAAAAGTCTCATTTCAGAGAGAAGGCTAAAATACTAATGACATTTAATTGCTTTCTGGATGACTTTGAAAAGTCAGATTTTAAGACATTCTTTGGGTATTAGGTGAATCCTTTCTTTTTTCCCCTCTTTTAAAGGATTCTGTCTCTTCCTTCAGTGAGAAAGTAAGTAAGCAAGCATTAGAGCAATCGCAGGATTATTCCTCTGGGTTCACAGAAACAGTTACTGTTACACAAGTCAGAAAACAGTGCAATTATGTACATGCCTCAAGTTACAAACAACAGATTAAAGGCATCCCTAACCCAGATGGTCCAGTTTTCTTCCTTCTTTCTCCAAGCCCCAACATGGGCTGCTCTCTCCAGAGAGTTACTGAGATGTCCAAGTCAGAGAGTATTGATCTGGTTGAATTCAAGAAGAATTCAATTCTTGAAATCAAGAAGAATTCACCATGGAATTTATCAAGCACATTGGGAATTGATTATCTGCAAGATATTGAGCTCTGTGCTTGTGGTGCGAAGATAAGTAAAACACATTGCTTGACAACAAGAAGCTAGTAGAAAAGAGAGACAGACACAGAAATAGGAAATTTTAATCTGCTGTGATGAGTAGTAAGCCATAAAATATCATGGGTCTTTAACTCTGCCTGGAAGTCTAGGGAAGGCAACCTGCAGAAGATGACATGATGAATCTTGAAGGGATGGGAGGAAGCAATCAGAGGAAAGAGGGAACATCAGTGTGCAAAGGAGGACCTTTAGTTAGCATTCATCGAGTGCTTTCCCTTCACTAAGCTATGCCTTACACACATTCATTCACAGAATTTTCACAACAACCCTGTAAGTTATGTATCTTTAACTCTATACGTGAAAAACCTAAGGCTTTAAGAAGCCCAAGTTAATATTGCTGCTGTCTGGAAGAGATAGGATTTAAATCCAAGACCTGATTCCAAAGCTCAGCAGTTTACCCATTCTAGTATACTGCCTCTCTGGCTCACAAGACGTACATTTTTGTGATTATTTCCTAAAAACAGAAAAAATCTCATAGTCTCTTTACAGGAAACGTGTGTACACCTATTTGGTAAAGAGTGAGGAAGAAGAGAGAAAATGGAAAGTAGATGTAATCAGTGGTCAGTGACAATTGGAAATTAATAGGAAATTGTGTGACATAAAGTAAGAAAATAGGAAGAATAGAACTGGATTAATACAAGGCTTAAAGTGTGTCCAAATAGATGAAGGTTGTGAATAGTTTCCCCCCCCCCCCCACCCCCGTAGGATCCACCTGATCACACTCTCTCCATCACTCAGTCACTTAGGTCCAGCAACACTGGCCCTCTTTTCTTTTGCTCCAAACACCACACTTACTTCTACTTGAGGTCTCTGCATTCTTGCCTCTTCTAGAATGGTCTCCCTCTACTTCTCATTTCCATCACCTCATAATTAACCTCCTCAAAGAGTTTTCCCTGACCTAATGAGCCCAAAAAATCTTCATCAAGTAACCCTATTTGATGTTCCCATAGCTTGTATTGTTCTCTGAAATGTCATATTTATGTATAAGCTATGTATGTACTGTCTGCCTCCCTCTCCTAAGATGTAAGCCTTAAGAGGATGAGGGTTTTGTTTTGCTTACTGTTGTGTTCCCAGCTCCTAAAATACTGCTTAGCCCACATATTGGTTGAATGAATGTTTTTGATGGTTGAAATACATTTGAGAAGTAGAATAGGCATTTGTTTGGTAATCTTCATTTTGCAGAGAGTAAAATGGGATTCTTTGCAGTAATACAACATGTTCAAGTTCAAATAATCAAAATAAATACAAGAGTCAAAAATGGACCCTGAGTCATCTTTGCTACTGCAGGTCCCTATCAGGAAAACTATTTGCTGGTCCCCTGCTTTCTTTCCCTTCTGACTCACAACTGGGGATGGAATTCTTAGATTATAAATGGTTTCTCTAATGACTAGGGTTATAATTCCTGCATCCCCTACTGAATACACCTCATTATTCATCTTCCTTTAATTCTCAGATAGATTTCCCTTTCTAAGATGTGGATCCTAGATTGACGGGTAGAAGTGGGTTGGGGAGTAGACTGTACATGAGAAGTCTGAGTCACGGTAGTGGCTCTTGCTGTGTGACCTTGGGTCCATCTCATCTCCTTTCTGGACCTATTAAACGAGGGGAATGACTCAATAACCTATGAGCAAATGACTCCTAGATGGACGTTTCAATACAAGGTTGGTAATGCTGGGTCTGGGTATGCCGTGTGTGAGTGTGTACATGTGCACATGTGTGTCTGCACACGTGGTGGTCGTAGAAGGATATCAGAAACTAATGCTGCAATTTTAAAGTCTTGAAAAAGACTCAGAATAGCTGTGGGTTGCTTTCATTTGTTTCAAGTGCACTGCTTAGTGAATCCCTATGGACTGAAAGAAGGCGTGAATGAAGATATTTGTGCAAACTTTCCTGCTTAGTGTCTTGGTATCATCTTATTTTCTGAAAGCAGCAAAAACTAATTTTAGCTAAACCAAGGAAGAGGAATGTTTTGGAAGGTTTTCAGTGGGTCTACAGAATCCAAAGGAGGCTGGAGGATCAAGCATGAGAATGGGCAGGAAAAGAATAGAGGAAGACTTGGAAAGAGGAAGAATGGCAGTGGTTCTCTCACAAGAATAGTTGTGTCAAGACCATCTTTCAACGACATCCACTTTGTAATGAAAACCTCCAATCACTTCTTATCAACTTCTCAGGGGTCAAAATTCTGGATGAGAGTGCCTGGACCCATCAGGCACTAGTGAGGAAAAACAAAACCATGCTAGCTATTTTAACAGCGACTTTAATGTAGGGTAAGGATTGGTTGGTTAAAACAGAGGTTTGAGAATTGCTGTAGTGAAAATGTACACCAGGGCAACTCAGATTTAGTACCTGCAGAAAGAAGCTACTGTCTAGGGCTGGGAAACAAGAGAAAACATTGTTGCTCTTAGAATCGAAATGCTTGGATAAGAGGCATGGAAGAGCTGAATCCCAGATCTTTGATGGGAGGGCACTAGTCAGCCTCTGCTGGTATCTCAGGGGCTGGAAGTGGATCCCACAGAACTGGGGCTCAGATCTCAGGGGAGCAGGCACTGCCTGGCTGGTACCTCTGGGGAGTGAGATGAGGATGGTTCTAGGACTGCGGACAGAAGCTGGAAAGGAACTAGTTGCTGTCAGAATGAACTTCAGCTGCCGAGGTGAAGGGAGACATCTGGGTGATGCTGGAAGAAAAGCTAGCTAATGGGAAGAAGCAAGTTGGTTTTCTCCTCCTCCTGCATCCAGTTGCCCTATGACTGAACATCAGACTTGGATTACTGTGATATTGAATGGTTTGCCTTGGAAACGAATAGAGATCATTCTTTCATTTTTGAGACTGCATCCAAGTACTGCATTTCAGACTCTTTTGTTGACCATGATGGCTACTCCATTTCTCCTAAGGGATTCCTGCCCTCAGTAGTAGATATAATGGTCATCTGAGTTAAAGTCACCCATCCCAGTCCATCTTAGTTCTCTGACTCCTAGAATGTTGACGTTCACTCTTGCCATCTCCTGTTTGACCACTTCCAATTTGCCTTGATTAATGGACCTAACATTCCAGGTTCCTATGCAATATTGCTCTTAACAGCATCAGACCTTGCTTCTATCACCAGTCACATCCACAACTGAGTATTGTTTTTGCTTTGGCTCCATCTCTTCCTTCTTTCTGGAGTTATTTCTCCACTGATCTCCTGTAGCATATTGGGCACCTACCGACCTGGGGAGTTCATCTTTCAGTGTCCTATCTTTTTGCCTTTTCATAGTGTTCATGAGGTTCTCAAGGCAAGAATATTGAAGTGGTTTGCCATTCCCTTCTCCAGTGGAGCACATTCTATCAGACCTCTCCACCATGACCTGTCCATCTTGGGTGGCTCCACATGACATGGCTTAGTTTCATTGAGTTAGACAAGGCTGTGGTCCATGTGATCAGATTGGCTAGTTGTCTGTGATTGTAGTTTCAGTCTGTCTTCCCCCTGATGCCCTCTCTCAGTGCCTACCATCTTACTTGGGTTTCTATTACTTTGGACATGGGGTATCTCTTCACAGCTGCTCCAGCAAAGTGTAGCTGCCACTCCTTACTTTGAACATGGGGTATCTCCTCTCAGCCGCCATTCCTGACCTTGGACATGGGGTATCTCCTCTCGGCCTCCTGACCTTGGACATGGGGTAGCTCCTCTCAGTGGCTCCTGCACAGCTGCCACTCCTAGAATCCCTTAGAAGAAATGGAGTAGCCATTATAGTCAACAAAAGAGTCCAAAATGCAGTACTTGGATGCAATCTCAAAAATGACAGAATGATCTCTGTTCGTTTCCAAGGCAAACCATTCAGTATCACAGTAATCCAAATCTATGCCACGACCAGTAATGCTGAAGAAACTGAAGTTGAATGGTTCTATGAAGACCTATAAGACCTTTTAGAATTAGCACCCAAAAAAGATGTCCTTTTCATTATAGGGGACTGGAATGCAAAAGTAGGGAGTCAAGAAACACCTGGAGTAACAGGCAAAGTTGGCCTTGGAGTACAAAATGAAGCAGGGCAAAGGCTAACAGAGTTCTGCCAAGAGAACGCACTGTTCATAGCAAACACCCTCTTCCAAAAAAACAAGAGAAGACTCTACACATGGACATCACCAGATGGTCGACATTGAAAGCAGATTGATTCTATTCTTTGCAGCCAAAGATGGAGAAGCTCTATTCAGTCAGCAAAAACAAGACTAGGAACTGACTGTGGCTCATATCATGAACTCCTTATTGCCAAATTCAGACTTAAATTGAAGAAAGTAGGGAAAACTACTAGACCATTCAGGTATGACCTAAATCAAATCCTTTATGATTGTACAGTGGAAGTGAGAAATAGATTTAAGGGACTAGATCTGATAGAGTCCCTGACGAACTATGGAATGAGGTTAATGACATTGTACAGGACACAGGGATCAAGACCATCCCCAAGATAAAGAAATGTGAAAAAGCAAAATGGCTGTCTGGGGAGGCCTTACAAATAGCTGTGAAAAGAAGAGAAGTGAAAAGCAAAGGAGAAAAGGAAAGATACAAGCATCTGAATGAAAGAAATAGAGAAAAACAATAGACTGGAAAAGACTAGAGATCTCTTCAAGAAAATTAGAGATACCAAGGGAACATTTCATGCAAAGATGGGCTCGATAAAGGACAGAAACAGTATGGGTCTAACAGAAGCAGAAGATATTAAGAAGAGGTGGCAAGAATATGCAGAACTGTACAAAAAGATCTTCACGACCCAGATAATCACGATGGTGTGATCACTCAAGTAGAGCCAGACACCCTGGAATGTGAAGTCAAGTAGGCCTTAGGAGTAATCACTACGAACAAAGCTAGTGGAGGTGATGGAATTCCAGTTTAGCTAATTAAAATCCTGAAAGATGATGCTGTGAAAGTGCTGCACTCAATACACCAGTAAATTTGGACAACTCAGCAGTGGCCACAGGACTGGAAAAGGTCAGTTTTCATTCCAATCCCAAAGAAAGGCAATGCCAAAGAATGCTCAAACTACTACACAATTGCATTCATCTCACACGCCAGGAAAGTAATGCTCAAAATTCTCCAAGCTAGGCTTCAGCAATACGTGAACCATGAACTTGCAGATGTTCAAGCTGGTTTTAGAAAAGGCAGAGGAACCAGAGATCAAATTGCCAATATCTGCCGGATCATGGAAAAAGCAAGACAGTTCCAGAAAAACATCTATTTCTGCTTTATTGACTATGACAAAGCCTTTGACTGTGTGGATCACAATAAACTGTGGAAAATTCTGAAAGGGGTGGGAGTACCAGACCACCTGACCTGCCTTTTGAGAAACCTCTATGTAGGTCAGGAAGCAACAGTTAGAATTGGACATGGAACAACAGACTGGTTCCAAATAGGAAAAGGAATACGTCAAGGCTGTATATTGTCACCCTGCTTATTTAACTTCTATGTAGAGTACATCATGAGAAACGCTGGGCTGAAAGAAGCACAAGCTGGAATTAAGATTGCTGGGAGAAATATCAATAACCTCAGATATGCAGATGACACCACCCTTATGGCAGAAAATGAGGAGGAACTAAAAATCTTCTTGAAAGTGAAAGAGGAGAGTGAAAAAGTTGGCTTAAAGCTCAACATTCAGAAAACGAAGATCATAGCCTCTGGTCTCATTGCTTCATGGGAAATAGATGGGGGAACAGTGGAAACAATGTCAGACTTTATTTTTTGGTGCTCCAAAATCACTGCAGATGGTGATTGCAGCCATGAAATTAAAAGACGCTTACTCCTTGGAAGAAAAGTTATGACCAATTTAGATAGCATATTCAAAAGCAGAAACACTACTTTGCCAACAAAGGTCCATCTAGTCAAGGCTATGGTTTTTCCTATGGTCATGTATGGATGTGAGAGTTGGACTGTAAAGAAAGCTGAGTGCCAAGGAATTGATGCTTTTGAACTGTGCTGTTGGAGAGGACTCTTGAGAGTCCCTTGCACTGCAAGGAGATCCAACCAGCTCATCTTAAGGGAGATCAGGTCTGAATATTCATTGGTAGGACTGATGCTGAGGCTGAAACTCCAATACTTTGGTCACCTGATCCAAAGTGCTGACTCATTGGAAAAGACCTTGATGCTGGGAGGGATTGGGGGCAGCAGGAGAAGGGGACGACAGAGGATGAGATGGTTGGATGGTATCACCAACTCAATAGACATTAGTTTGAGTGAACTCCAGGAGTTGGTGATGCCCAGGAAGGACTGGCGTGCTGTGGTTCATGGGGTCACAAAGAGTCGGACATGACAGCGACTGAACTGAACTGAACATCAGAATCCCTCTGAGAATGAGGAGACATGGTCAGCAGAACCCCAAGTATAGCTTTACAAGTTGGGTAGAGAAGTGGGTTTAATGCTGAGGGATAGTAACTTCAAAATCTGCAGAGCATATTGTGGCAGACCTTAGGCCCGGTGCTCACTTTCTGTCTTGCTGGAGCAGGAATTGGAGAAACATTTTGTTTTTCTTCTGTCACTAAAAATGGCCTCCTGGAACTGTTGCTCAGTGCTATACCCATGGCATTTGTGTGTGCTAAATGGCTTCAGTCGTGTTTGGGTGTTCGTGTCTTTGTGACCCTATGGTTTGTAGCCCACCAGGCTCCTCTGTCCATGGGGATTCTCCAGGCAAGAATACTGGAGTGGGTTGTCATAACCTCCCCCAGGGGATCATCCTGACCCAGGGATCGAACCTGTGTCTCAGACATTTCCTGCACTGGCATGTGGATTCTTTACCACCAGCACCACCTGGGAAGCCCCTGGGGGAGTACCCACTGGGAAGAAGTAATTCTCCATGAAGAAATACAGGTGATAGTAGACAGAAGAAATGGATGCTGGAGGAGCAAAATGCCAACCATCTACTCTGGCCTTTTAGTAAGAGCTGTTTGGTAAAGTGCTGAATGTTGGTATCCTTTTCCTTTCTGTATAAATATATGGAATTGACCCTTTGTCCTTTTACGACGTTAGATTTGGTTATTTGTGTCTATAAATTGCAGGCTATAAATTGCAGATGTCCTGTTTGGATGGGGATTTTAAATCCCCCATATTGAACTTTAATTGGGGCCAAATAAGGAAAAAAGTTTGGGGTTATTTTTTCCCGTGGTTTGGAGATTTATATAGGTTACTTAGAACCTGTTTATCTCTTCAGGCAGAAAGATAGTTGCTTAAATGGATTTTCATGCTTTGGCTTCAAAACACAAAGCCCTATGCAACTTGGTGTTTGTTTTGCAAATCCTTATCACACTCAAATTATTGTTTGAGGAAAGAGGGAGGAAAACAATTTATAGCAGTGTCCCTCACCTCCCCCAATTTCTCTATTTTATGTCTAAAGAGATACATGCAAACGTGTAATAGATCAGCACTGGGAGGAATTCAATGTACGGTAATTGGTACACAGGCAGCTTTGAATTTCTTGAAATTAAGAACATTGATTCTTTGCTGAAATGTGAGTTACGAATACTTTACTCCTTTTATTCTAGGTTTTCTAAAACAACCTGAGCTTATTTTTCTAATTCAGGTTTTTCGTTTGTATTTTATGCTATTTCACTCAGAAGACTTAGGCAGGCAGTTCCTTAAAATTAAAAGCTCTCATGGATTTCTTCAAAGATGGTTACAAGGAATTATTGACTGGCTAAACTACAACAGCCAAAAGGAAAGTCAATGGTCAATCTCACATACAAATTTACTACTTAAAAATGAAATTAAAATTGCCAACAGGAGACTTAAAAAATATACTGGGTTGGCCAAAAGGTTTGTTCAGGTTTTTCCTGAACAAAGATTTTGGCTAACTCAACATATATATCAATTAAGTTTCTTCCTTCTCAGAAGTAAAATTATCAGCATTATAAGATTTTTATATACATGGGTGTACACACATATACATGAATATATTAAGAATAGAACTGCGATGTATATATTAGTCTAAAATTTCAGGTAATAATATATCAGAGATATTTTCTAGTTCATTACATGTAAATTGCTCCCTATTTCACACAGCATGATTTCCCATAATTTATTCAACTTTGCCCAGCAGTGGATATTGAGATCGATTGTATCCTTCTCTTTTGTTTTTTTTTAATATAAATTTATTTATTTTAATTGGAGGTTAATTACTTATAACCCTGTATGCGAGACAGCAAAAGAGACACAGACATATAAAACAGTCTTTTGGACTCTGGGAGAGGGAGAGGGTGGGATGATTTGGGAGAATGGCATTGAAACATGTATAATATCATATATGAAACGAATCACCAGCCCAGGTTCGATGCATGATACTGGATGCTTGGGGCTGGTGCACAGAGATGACCCAGAGGGATGGTACGGGGAGGGAGGAGGGAAGGGGGTTCAGGATGGGGAACACATGTATACCTGTGGCGGATTCATGTTGATGTATGGCAAAACCAATACAATATTGTATCCTTCTCTTTTTCATCAGATACGATGCCATAGTGAATGGCTGCCTTGCACCTCTATCTTTACACATATGTGCCATAATTTCTAAAAGACCGGCATGGGGATACTGGTCTTTTACACAAGGACCCAGTTCAGAATCGTGCTGCATTTAACGTCTTATCTCTAGTTTTCTTCAATCTGAAGTAGTTCTCCAGACTTTATTTTCATGGCTTTGACACTTTTAAAACTAAGAAGGGCAGTTATTTTTATCTCTTTTTACCAGATTTTTATTTCCTGAAAGTGAAAGTCACTCAGTCATGTCTGACTTTGCAGCCCCATGAACCGTAGCCCTCCAGGCTCCTCTGTCCATGGGGATTCTCCAGGCAAGAATACTGGAGTGGGTTGCCATTTCCTTCTCCAGGGGATTTTCCCGCCCATGGATCAAATCTGGGTCTCCTGCGTTGCAGGCACATTCTTTACTGTCTGAGCCACCAGGGAAGCCCACAATTTCTTATTTTTTACCATATTTTTTTTTTCTTCTGAGAGAGTACCAAAAACAGTTATTTTCAAGATGGCATTAGAGGAGTGAGGCTCAACTCTAGCTACACATCAGAATCATATAGAGGTATTTTTTCTTAAAAATTACCTTTTCCAGTGTCCAATTCCAGGAGTCAAATTTAATTGTTCTCAGGGGGTCTTGGGTACTGTATGTTTTAATGTTCCCCTGGTAATACCAGTGAGTACCTTGGGCTGAAAACTCCTAGATCAGCTGTTGATAAGATCAGCTGCATACTTTGAGGGGCTCTGGACAAAATGAAAATGAGAGGCCCCCCCACCCCTAGTTCAAAAATTATTAAGGATTTCAAGATGGAGACAGCAGACCATTACTACAAGTGTGGGGTCCTGAGCTGGGGACCCAGTGCTACTAAATAGCGTGCATGCCCATCAAGCCTGTCCTGGGGATAGCACATTTGGTATAAGAAAGAAGGTCATGCAAATCAAAGGCATAAAGGAATGGTGCCACCAGGAAGGACAGAGACTGGAACAAGTATCCACATGCTCCTTTTCATTCCCAGCTCTCTTGCAGTTAGATGAGGCTGTATGATCAGGTCTGGGCAGTGGGCAATGAGTAGAAGTGATGAAGAGCAGGTCTGAGTTCTCTATGCATTCTCAGAAGCTTCAGTTTGAGATGGCAGCATGGCAGGATGGTGCTGGTTGCATCAGGGTGGCTCCCGAGTGAATGTGTGCTGCGGAATTCCCTGATAACTCACATCAGCTGGGTACCATGAACCAGAACTAAATCTGTGTTATACTAAGCCACTGACATCTGTTACTATGGCAGAGTCCAGCCTATTCTGACAAATACAGAAAGGTGCAAACCAAATGCCATGGGATCTCAGAGGAGTGAATGCTGGCTTCTTGCTGTAGGCGTCAGGCAAAGCTTCATGGAGGATGATACATTTAAAATAGGAAAGATGGGGGAAATAATCAAAAATAAAATAGGAAGGATAGGATTTGCAACTGGAGAGCTGGGAAGACAAAGGTTGTTTCAGTTCCTTGTTATTACTTGCAAAATAACCCCTGAACTTGGTGGTTACGTGTGTGTGCTAAGTCGTTTCAGTTGTGTCTGACTCTTTGCAACCCATGGACTCTTGCTCGCGAGGCTCCTCTATTCTTTCTAGGCAAGAATAGTGGCCTGGGTTGCTGTGCCCTCCTGCAGGGGATCTTCCTGTCCCAGGAATCGAACCCCTTTCTCTTACATCTTCTGCATTGGCAGGAGCGTACTTTACCACTAGCACCACCAGGGAAGTGTTGAACTTGGTGGCTGTCATATAGTATTTTTCATGAGACTATGGGCCAGCTAGCTACATGGTTCTACTCTTTTGGGCTGGATTCAGCTCACCCATGCTGGACTCTCTTATGCATCTGCAGACAGTTTCCGGGCTGGCTGGGGGCTGGCTGTTTTAGGTTGGCCTTATTCACATCTGGAAGTTGTTGGGCCTTAGATATCCTTTACACGGCCTTTCTCCCTCCAGCAGGCTAGCCCAGGCTTACATAGATGGTGCGTATCTGATGGCAGGATCCTGGAGGTAGAATGGGAGCAAATGAGGCCTCTTTGAGCCTAGATCCAAGGCCAGCACATTACCACTTGCACCCCATCCTCTTTATTGATGGAAGTCACAAAGCCAGGCAAAACTGAAAGGATGGAGAAAGAGTCTCCAGTTCCTTATCTCATATTTTTGGCATGGGGAAAGTGTTGACTCTTTGTGGAATAATTGTAGGAATAATGGACTGGTGCCTGGATAACAGTTTTTGTTTTTGTCTTTTTTTTGAGTTCAGACCTTAGACTTTACTTCTCTGTCAATACTCTATCATCAGGTCAGCTCATCCTGTACTCCTGCTTGTGTGTATCTAGCCCAGGTCTCTTCCTTGAGCTTCCTACCATTAAACAAACCAAATACCTCTGTGATGTCTCACTTATAACTCTCCAATAGGCAGGTCATGTTCAATAGATGTACATCTGGGCTCCTCATGTTCCTCTCCCTGAGGTGCTCTTTTCCCACAGTTTTCCCGTGTCAGTCAGTGGTAGCTCCATTGTTCCGGCTGCTCAGCTCATTACACTTTGGGAGCATCTTAATCCTCTTTTCTTTCCTTCATACTTCATGTGCAGTCCATGACCAAAGTTTGTCAGCTCTGCTTTCTAGAACATAATTACTTCTAGCATTTCTACTATTATCACTTCATCCAAGCCATCATTTGTTTGCTTTGATTTTTTAAAATAATAGTTATTTATTTGATGTGCTGAATATTTGTTGTGACATGTGGGGTCTTCAGTCTTCATTGCAGCATGCTGAATCAAATTCCCTGACCAGGGATTGAACCCGGACTCCCTCATTGGGAGCACCAGGTCTTAGCCACTGGACCACCAAGGAAGTCCCTGCCTTGATTGTTGCAATAGCCTTTTCTCTTGTCTCCCTGCCTCTGCTCTGACTTCTGCAGTCAACCTTTCACATTGTCCCAGAGTTCTCTTTTCAATATATTAATCATTTTGTGCTACTTTCTTGTTTAAGATCCTCCAAGTTTCCCATCTCCCTGAAAGTAAAAGCCTCTTACAATGGGGCTACAAAGCTTTACAAACTCTTCTATAACTATTCTGGCCTCATTTCCTATTCCCTTCTTGCTCTTGTTCCTTCAGCTCCAACCACAGGGCCTCCTCCCTGTCCCTAGAGCACACCTACGCGCACCTGCCCCAAGGTCTTTAGTTACATTTTTGCTCTGCCTGAACCACCCTTTCTCCTGCGAGCTGTGTGCCTCACTCTCTTATTTCTTTCAAGATTTTTCTTGTATGTTGCCTTCATACAAGTGAGAACTTTCTAAACTTCTGTATTTAAATAGCAACCCCTCCCTACTGAACTCTCTCAACCCATCACTCTGTTTTTTTTAAATATAAATTTATTTATTTTAATTGGAGGTTAATTACTTTACAATATTGTATTGGTTTTGCCCTTCCAGTCTTTGACATAGTCTGTATTTACCTGTTTAATTTTGTTTATTTAAAGTTATTATTGGAATGTAGTTGCTTTATAATGTTGCATTAGTTTCTGCTCTATAGCAAAGGGAAGCAGCTATATGTATACATATGTCTGTTCTTTTACCTGTTTGTTTATTATCTGATTCTCCTCACTAGACCATAAATTACACACAGGCAGGGAATTTTTATTTTGTTACATGTTCTACCTCAAGAACCTAGAAAAGCTTAGAAATATTTTTTCAATCAATGACTAAAATAGAGTCTGAGATTCTTACAATGCATGAGAAATTGGATGAGATAATCTCTAGGTTCAGTTCAGTTCAGTTCAGTCACTCAGTTGTGTCCGACTCTTTGAGACCCCGTGAATTGCAGCACGCCAGGCCTCCCTGTCCATCACCAACTCCCAGAGTTCACCCAAACTCATGTGCATCAAGTTGGTGATGCCTTCCAGCCATCTCATCCTCTGGTGTCCCCTTCTCCTCCTGCCCCCAATCCCTCCCAGCATCAGGGTCTTTTCCAATGAGTCAACTCTTCGCATCAGGTGGCCAAGAATTGGAGTTTTAGCCTCAGCATCAGTCCTTCCAATGAACACCCAGGACTGGTCTCCTGTAGGATGGACTGGTTGGATTTCCTTGCAGTCCAAGGGACTCACAAGAGTCTTCTCCAGTACCACAGTTCAAAAGCATCAATTCTTTGGTGCTCAGCTTTCTTCACAGTCCAACTCTCATATCCATACATGACCACTGGAAAAACCATAGCCTTGACTAGACGGACCTTTGTTGGCAAAGTAGTGTCTCTGCTTTTTAATATGCTATCTAGGTTGGTCATAACATTCCTTCCAAGGAGTAAGTGTCTTTTAAATTCATGGCTGCAATCATCATCTGCAGTGATTTTGGAACCCCCCAAAATGAAGTCTGACACTGTTTCCCCATCTATTTCCCATGAAGTGATGGGACCAGATGCCAAGATCTTAGTTTTCTGCATGTTGAGCTTTAAGCCAACTTTTTCACTCTCCACTTTCACTGTCATCAAGAGGCTTTTGAGTTCCTCTTCACTTTCTGCCATAAGGGTGGTGTCATCTGCATATCTGAGGTTATTGATATTTCTCCTGGCAATCTTGATTCCAGCTTGTGTTTCTTCCAGCCCAGCATTTCTCATGATGTACTCTGCATAGAAGTTAAATAAGCAGGGTACCAATATATAGCCTTGATGTACTCCTTTTCCTATTTGGAACCAGTCTGTTGTTCCATGTCCAGTTCTAATTGTTGCTTCCTAACCTGCATATAGGTTTCTTAAGAGGCAGCTCAGATGGTCTGGTATTCCCATCTCTTTCAGAATTTCCCACAGTTTATTGTGATCCACACAGTCAAAGTCTTTGGCATAATCAATAAAGCAGAAATAGATGTTTTTCTGGAACTTTCTTGCGTTTTCAATGATCCAGCAGATATTGGCAATTTGGTCTCTGGTTCTTCTGCCTTTTCTAAAAATCAGCTTGAACATCTGGAAGTTCACAGTTCACATATTGCTGAAGCCTGGATTGGAGAATTTTGAGCATTATTGTACTAGTGTGTGAGATGAGTGTAATTGTGCGGTAGTTTGAGCATTCTTTGGCATTGCCTTTCTTTGGGATTGGAATGAAAACTGACCTTTTCCAGTCCTGTGGCCACTGCTGAGTTTTCCAAATGTGCTCGCATATTGAGTGCAGCACTTTCACAGCATCATCTTTCAGGATTTGAAATAGCTCAACTGGAATTCCATCACCTCTACTAGCTTTGTTCTTAGTGATGCTTCCTAAGGCCCACTTGACTTCACATTCCAGGATGTCTGGCTCTAGATGAGTGATCACACCATCGTGATTATCTCAGTCATGAAGATCTTTTTTGTACAGTTCTTCTGTGTATTCTTGCCACCTCTTCTTAATATCACTGCTTCTATTAGGTCCATACCATTTCTGTCCTTTATTGAGTCCATCTTTGCATGAAATGTTCCCTTGGTATCTCTAATTTTCTTGAAGAGATCTCTAGTCTTTCCCATTCTGTTGTTTTCCTCTATTTCTTTGCATTGATAACTGAGGAAGGCTTTCTTATCTCTCCTTGCTATTCTTTGGATCTCTGCATTCAAATGAGAATATCTTTCCTTTTCTCCTTTGCTTTTTGCTTCTCTTCTTTTCACAGCTATTTGTAAGGCCTCCCCAGACAGCCATTTTGCTTTTTTGCATTTATTTTCCATGGGGATGGTCTTGATCCCTGTCTTGTGTACAATGTCATGACCTCTGTCCATAGTTCATCAGGTACTCTGTCTATCAGATCTAGTCCCTTAACTCTGTTACTCACTTCCATGGTATAATCATAAGGGATTTGATTTAGGTCATACCTGAATGGTCTAGTGGTTTTCCCTACTTTCTTCAATTTATGTCTGAATTTGGCAATAAGGAGTTCATGATCTGAGCCACAGTCAGCTCCTGGTCTTGTTTTTGCTGATCTCTGGGTTATTGGAACTCAAATAGCTTACGATGTCAGTGGGAGTAGAAATTGAACTGTTCTAGAAGTTCTATCTAAGATTTATTGGTATCCAGTCCCTTCTTTTTTACTGGTCTCTTCACTGGTGCCTCATTGATGATTTCTATGTCCCTTTCCTCCTAATAAACACCTCTCCTCTTTTAGATTTAGGTATAAGAATCACATTCTTGAGATTTCTGCCCAAATTCTCTTTACAGTGTTTCATAGTACCACTCACTATTTCTTTTTAGCATTTATCACAACCCAAATTTTACATTTATTGCTGTGATTGTTTTCACCATGTTTTCCCCCTTCCCAGGCTGTGAGCTCTAAGAGGGCAGGGAGGCTGACTCACTCTCTTCATCAGTAAATCCACAGAGTCCAGCACAGGACCTGGTTTATAGCCATCTCAGAATGCCTACTGGGGACTGAATATGAGATGGAATAAATGAATCTGTCTTACCCAGATTTTGCTGTTCTGATCATGCTTCTATATGATTAACTCCTGCCCCCAGTAAATTCTAAGGCGGTTGTTCAAAAATGTATACCACTTTTAAAACACTGTTTATTATTTTTGCTTTGTTTTTTGTTTCTGTTTGGTGGTTGTTGTTCTTTTCCAGATACTGGTGTCAAAAAAAACAAAACAAAAAAAAAAAAGCTAAGCCTGGGGTAAAGGGTTGAGGAGAGAACAGAGTCTTAAATCCGATTAATGAAAGGACCGTGTCACAGGGGCCTTTTAATAGCACATTACATTAGAGGGCAAAATCTCATAGTCAGACACGAGGGTGCTCTGATCCATCCCTGGGTACTGTTTGTGAGCTTGTCAAAGCTGGGGCTTAGAAATTTTATTGTAATACAATGTTGCACAGAAGCTCGGATCTTGGCAAGCTCTTCCTGGGAGGCGATGTCATCTGTTAACACTCCAGGAGCAATTAGATTTATTTAACAAAAACTGAATTGTGTTTGTAAACTAGCTTGAAAAAGTCCATGGGGCACATCAAAATTGATTTTTTTTTCTTTTTTTTTTTTCTTTTTTATTTTTTTTAAATTTTAAAATCTTTAATTCTTACATGCATTCCCAAACATGAACCCCCCTCCCACCTCCCTCCCCATAACATCTTTCTGGGTCATCCCCATGCACCAGCCCCAAGCATGCTGCATCCTGCGTCAGACATAGACTGGCGATTCAATTCACATGATAGTATACATGTTAGAATGGCATTCTCCCAAATCATCCCACCCTCTCCCTCTCCCTCTGAGTCCAAAAGTCCGTTATACACATTGATTTTAAAGTAGGTCAGAGCTGCTCTGTACCTACCCCGACTATGATACGTAGGCAAGTGAATTCAGTTACTCAGCGATTTGGCTCAGGGGAAAAAAATAGCCTCAGTGTTAAGTGAACAGTGAACTGCTTGTCTTTGATTACCTCCAGGTGTGAGATCATGTAACACCTTCTCAGCCAAAACCCTGGACCCTAGGTGGGGGGAAAAGGAAGGGTTAGTTGCTCAGTTGTGTTTGACTCTTTGCCACCCCATGATCTGTCCATGGACTTCTTCAGGCAAGAATATTGGAGTGTGTTGCATTCCCTTCTCCAGGGGATCTTCCCAACCCAGGGACCGAACTGGGGTCTTCTGTATTGCACGCAGATTCTTTCCACCTGGTAGCTCTGAGAGGAGGTGCCTAATTTACTCCTTTTCCTCTCAATCTTCTCTTTTTGTGTATTCTTTCTGTCCCAGGTAGTGTATGTAGATTTAGAGCCCTGGAGTCAGGAGATCTGAATTCAGATCCTGACTTTACCACTTACCAGCTATGTATTCTCTGGTGAGTGACTTCAACTGTCTGGACCTTAAAAAAGCAATCACTATAATAGGAAAGACCATATAGGATTTCAAAAGAATTAATAGTGGGTACAAATAGTTTAGCAATGTACCTGATATACAGAAAAAACATCTTAAATGTTAACTATTGTAATTACTTGAGAGATTTCCTCTGTATTACACATGAAAAGAAATAAATAATATGGATAATTCCTCCAAGTCAGGCTTTCATGGGTGTTTCCCCCAGAGTTAGGACCAGAGTCTACAGCTCTTCGGCTCTACAATACTTTGGCCCCTAGATGCGAAGAACTGACACATTGGTAAAGACCCTAATCCTGGGAAAGATTGAAGGCAGGAGGAGAAGGGGATGGGATGGTTACATGGCATCACCCACTCGATGCACATGAGTTTGAGCAAGCTCTGGGGTTGGTAATGGACAGGGAAGCCTGTGTGCTGCTGTCCATGGGGCCGCAAAGTGTTGGATGCAACTGAGTAACTGAACTGAACTACAGCTCTTCAGGTATCTGATTCATTTTAGAACACTTGCCATTTATACTTTTTATAACAAAATTTTTATTTATTTGTTTATTGGCTGCACTGAGTCTTTGTTGCTGTGTGAGCTTTCTCGAGCAGAGAGCGGGGGCTTCTCTTGGTTGTGCTACACAAGTATCTTGTTGTGGTGGCTTCTCTTGCTATGGAGCATGGGCTCTAGGGCGCACAGGCTTCAGTAGCTAGTTTGTGGGCTCTAAAGCACAGGCTTTTTAGAAACCTGTATGCAGGTCAGGAAGCACCAGTTAGAAATGGACATGGAACAACAGACTGGTTCCAAATAGGAAAAGGAGTGCATCAAGGCTGTATATCGGCACCCTGCTTATTAACTTCTATGCAGAGTACATCATGAGAAACGCTGGGCTGGAGGATGCACAAGCTGGAATCAAGATTGCTGGGAGAAATAGAAATAACCTCAGATATGCAGATGACACCACCCTTATGGCAGAAAGTGAAGAGGAACTAAAAAACCTCTTGATGAAAGTGAAAGAGGAGAGTGAAAAAGTTGGCTTAAGGCTCAACATTCAGAAAATAAAGATCATGGCATCCCACTTCATGGGAAATAGATGGGGAAACAGGGGAAACAGCAAATGATTTTATTTTTGGGGCTCCAAAATCACTGCAGATGTTGATTGAAGCCTTGAAAGTAAAAGACGCTTATTCCTTGGAAGAAAAGTTATGACCAACCTAGTTAGCATATTAAAAAGCAGAGACATTGTCAACAAAGGTCCATCTAGTCAAGGTTATGGTTTTTCCAGTAGTCATGTATGGATGTGAGAGTTGGACTATAGAGGAAGCTGAGCACCGAAGAATTGATGCTTTTGAACTGTGGTGTTGGAGAAGACTCTTGAGAGTCCCTTGGACTGCAAGGAGATCCAACCATTCCATCCTAAAGGAGATCAGTCCTGGGTTCATTGGTAGGATTGATGTTGAAGCTGAAACTCCAATACTTTGGCCACCTGATGGGAAGAGCTGACTCATTTGAAAAGACCCTGATGCTGGGAAAGATAGAGGGCAGGAGGAGAAGGGGACGACAGAGGTTGAGATGGTTGGATGGCGTCACTGACTCACTGGACATGGTTTTGGGTGGACTCCAGGAGTTTGATGGACAGGGAGGCTCGGCATGATTTGGTTCATGGGGTCGCAAAGAGTCAGACATGACTGAGCAATGGAACTGAACTGAACTGAAGCATGGGCTCAGTAGTTGTGGTACATGGGCTTATTTGCTCCACAGCATATAGAATCTTCCTGGACTAGGGATTGAACTTGTGTCCCCTGCATTGGCAGGCAGATTCTTATCCATGCTGTCACCAGGGAAGTTCAGAGCACTTGCCATTTACTGTGTGGCTGAAAGTTAGTTTTCCTCTGAAAACTCTCCGTCCTCCCTGTTCCGTGTCTTTTCTTCACTAGAACAAAAATCCAATGTCTGAAGGAAATGTCAGTTGTTCCTATATTGATTTTGAGGGACAGATCACTTCTCTCAGAGAGAGCATAGATGTTTGGCTGGACGTCACTGAGAGACACGAGGAGAGCAGAACCAGTCCTGCAGGCCAACCACAGGACAGCTTTAAAGATGGATTTTATTTCTCTTCTCTCATCTGCCAGCTCTCTCAGTTCTGACGGAGGCCTCTTCTTTTCCTAGTAGGATGTTTGGGGAAAGTAATCCACGCATTTAATTCAGAGAAGCAAGGAAGGAGGAGTGGCGGGACTTGAGTTGAGCTCAAGGTAAAATTGTAATAATGATGATGAGGGTCCTGGGTGACTTGCATCTCTCTCTTTCTGGTCTCCAAGAGAAAGCAGGTTGGAGCTGGAAGGCAGGGGTGACTTTTTGAAACCTTTGATAATTAACGCTGTGAACATCTCAGGTAAAAGAGGAGAAATAGCCTCTGATGTGCAAGTCTAGCATATTAGAGATGTGGGTACATCATGTATTCATTCATTCACTCATTCATCAAATAGATATTGAAGACCTAGTAAGGGCCAGCCATTCTTTTAGACATACAGTAAACAAAAAGACAAATGAATTTCTTGCCTTCGTGGACTGTAGCCCGCCAGGCTCCCCTGTTCATGGGGATACTCCAGGCAAGAATACTGGAATGGGTTGCCATGCCCTCCTCCAGGGGATCTTCCCAACCCAGGGATGGAACCCAGGTATCCCACATTGCAGGTGGATTCTTTACCATCTGAACCACCAAGGAAGCCCAAGAATACTGGAATGGGTAGCTTATCCTTTCTCCAGGGGCTCTTCCCAACCCAGGAATTGAACTGGGGTCTCCTGTATTGCAGGCAGATTCTTTACCAGCTGAGCTACCAGGGAAGCTCCTTGCATTTGTAGAAGAGGAAATAATACCAGTGATAATAATCAATAAATAAAAAAGAGGGTGACTGCAGATTCCAAGGAATTTTATGACAGAGAGATGCTGGAGGATGGGGTAAATTTTCAGGAGGCACAAAGGGCTACTTTCAATGGGATGATCATGAAAGGACATCACCTTTGGCTAGATCCAGAGCAACTGAGCAAATGTAAACCAAGACTTTGCAGGAAATGCATATTAAAAAACCTGTTCTCATAAGTAGTTCAATTACATTTGGCCAGAGATGATGAACTGTGGAAAATTCTTTATGTGCCTCTCACCGACCGTGTGAGACAGGCATTTTTGTGGTCATTCCCATTTCTCAGATGGGGAAACTGAGGTTCAGAGAAATAGAACATTATACACATTATTTCACATGTCTTTCTTCCTGAAGTCCCTGCACTGTGTGTTGTAATTATTGGTCCATTGGTCTGGTGCTGCCATTGCATCCTTCTCCTTGAGGGCCCAGCATTTTTCCTTCACCTTGATGTTTAGATTTTGCCCAGTGCAGTGTTGGGCATGCCTGCAATAGTTAGAGGATGAATGAATGCAGGTGCCCAATGTTGTGCATCAGGGGAAAAGGTGACACTGATATGGAAATCCTTGTCTGTTTGGTCCCAGAGTCTCTGTTCCTTGTGCTGTCTTCTTAAAGGACGTCTCTGTGGCTGGTGCTTGAGCTCATGGACCTGCACAGAATGTGCGAAGAGAAAAAGAAGCCATCTTTTTTACATACGCTGAAGCTTCCGACACATCATACATTTTCACTTTCTGTGTTTGCTCTATTAGTCGGAATGAATGAGTCCACCACTCGGCCGTGGTAAAGGATGGTGCAGAGGATGTTCTGCTGAATTCATCTTGCCGGCCTTTTGGAAATCACAGGAGTCACAGGTGCCATTGTTGATAGTTAATCCCCTTCAAATCAGGGTGGCTGCCATCTACAAGCAAGACAGTTTGGGACACACATTTCTCTCAGTCTTAGTGCTGTGGTGGTTTAAAGAATTGACCTCGCTCCCAGAAAAGATGCACTGCCCTAATAAAAAGGTTCAAAATGGATGTGGTTTTCCTGAGAGCTAGCATCAGCTGCTACAACGATGCAGTCTCTTTAAGAGTTTCTCTTTGGGGTGAGACAGTATCTTGAGGATAGGATTTGGGTCTGAGGGCCTGAGTTTGAATCCTGGATCTCCCACTCATCCTTTGAATGACACTGGTCTCTTGTTGGGCTTCAGTTTCCCCATCTGCAAAACAGGCATAATAACACCCATGTCAGAGGATTGCTGAGAAGATTGGAAAAGATGGGACACAGTGATGGATCAGCGTAACACTTGGTTTGTATCAAAGCTGACAGGAAGTTTTTTGACTTTTATCCACTATTTTCAAGTGAAGATGCTTGTGTCTGACAGGGAAATTGGGTGGGCATCCCTACCATGAGACCGGGTGTGCTCCCTGCAGGCCACTCATTCTTCCTGGGAGGAGAACCAGGCCGGTGAGTGATGGGGCCAGCATAAAGAGAGCCCTGACAAGACCCCCTGCTCACACTTGCCAGTGCACAGGGATTAAACAAGCATTCAAGCATTTGCCCCTTTTAAAGCCACTTTTGAAGCTGTGAGCTTTTCATTATAATCAGAAAATGAAGAAAGGACTCTCTGGGTTCACCCTAGATAAGCTTTGCTTACTGGTGACTCCTCACAGTGTCAGGACCTTTGGGGGTTTCTTCCCATTTGCAGCCTCCTGGCAAAGCTCTACTTTCTGGGGAGGATTTTTATAGTGGAAAGAGCATGAGTGGTGCAAGGAAGTGGGTCCAAGTCCCAGCTCTGCCACTTAAATCCTAAGGTGAGCCCTCTGGAGTCAGTGCATCTCTGAATTCTAAAATTTCTTCTGCAAAATGGTGGTAATAGCCCCCTTCCTCATAGCATATGGTTTTTGCATGGCCTAGCATGGTCATTAAAAAAAAAAAAATGTCTGTCTGTTTAGCTGCACTGGATCTTTGTCACAGCACATGGACTTCTTCTTGTGGTGGCTGCTCTTGTGGGGCATGGGCTCCAGGGCACATGGGCTTCAGCAGTTGCCCTGCACAGACTTAGTTGCCCCATGGCATGTGAGATCTTCCCCCAGGATTTAACCCACGTCCCCTGCATTGGCAGGCAGATTCTTGACCACTGGACTACCGGCAAGGTCGAGCATGGTCATTTTGAATCCTTAGTGATTCACGCATGCATCTTAGAAAGGACTTAAATTCAGGAAGCCTGGATCAGACATCTGGTATCTTCTCAGGCTTTTGTGCCTGTTCCTTTTCACATTTTAATCATCACCACCAGGCATCTGACGTTTGGTCAGACCTACTTATACCTGCCAGACACCACACTAAACCCTTTATATGCTCTGTCTCATACAATTCGATCACAGACTCTATTATAATTAGGTACTATGATTCATAATTAATGATAGCACACCCTATTGCACAGGTGAGGAAACTGAGGCTTAGAAAAGTGAAGCATTTTCCCCAGGGTCAGTAGCTAGTGAGAACTGGAAAAGATTCAAAACTAGGAGATCTGCTCCCAAGCACACACTTGGCAACACTGAGCGTTTTAGCTGTCTTTCATGATTTTCCTGGGTCTAGTTCAAATCAAGTCTAAAATGTCTGCTGGCATAAATTCAGTTTTTGCCCTAACTTTAAAGATACATATTTTAGAGATAAACCAGTTCTAAATATTTATAGATGTACCTTGTCACCTTTCAAACATGAGTGCTTAAGTATCTCTGCTTAGAGCAGATTGTGCTGAGTCCTGATGAATTTAGAGATCAAGTAGCATACAGATTTCTTTATTTTTTCCTGCTCACTTGGAAGCCAGTTTTGCTAGGGCCCTGAAAGACCCTGATGCTGGGAAAGACTGAAGGCAAAAGGAGAAGGGGGTGGCAGAGGATGAGATGGTTAGACAGCTTCACTGACTCAATGGGCATGAATTTGGGCAAACTGGGAGATTGTGAAGGACAGGCAAGCTGGCCTGCTGCAGTCTGTGGGGTGTCAAAGAGTTGACACGACTTAGTGACTAAAAAACACAACGTGAAAGAAAATTGGTGTGTCCCTGGGAAATTCATTTGACCTCTCAGAGACTCTTCAATTCTCATTGTAATTTGGGTCTCTGAGTGCCTTTCCTTTCTTTGGGAGAAAAAGGTTGGGAAAACAGATTTCATCTCTAGCCTTTGGATAGCCCAAAGAAACAAAGCCAGACACTCTCATTCTCAGAGAGGAGGGGATAAAACCAAGCATGTGTGCAAAGGAGAATGAAAAATGTGTGCTATTTTCTGCAGGTTGGAGAGTGATGTATGTTCCTGGGGGTAACCTACTACCTCGGAATTAGTCATTCCCACCTCATGTTCTCTCTGCTCCTTGAAGTGCCTCATTTTAAAAATGTTAGGATTTTTTTTCCCTCTCACTTAACTGTAGGAACATTAAATGCACAACTTTATCAAAATGACATAAGATATATGTTTCTGCCAACAGCAACACGAGAGGATTAACAATTCAAATAGGAACAGGGGAAAGTTCCTTTCAAAAGATGGGAAGAAGAAAGTTCGATTGGGGATTCTGCTTTTTCCTCAACCTGAAGTGCATTACCACACATTCAGAGTCCTTGAGGTCTTGGTGGAAGAAAAAGTTTATGTTAGGAGGGATAAAGTTTTATTTCAAATTATTTTGTTCTGTCTCCTTGTGATCAGGACTAGCTTGAACACAATGGAGTGTAGGACAGTATACAGACACTTCAAAAACAATTCTTACTTGCCTAATGGCTGATGCCTGAGTTTGTTCAGAGCTCACATTTCCAACCATTATCAGATCCTCATGTGCATGATCTATGCTCATTTGCTTCAGTCATATCCAACTCTTTGTGACCCATGGACTATAGCACTCCAGGGTCCTCTGTCCATGGGATTCTCCAGGCAAGAGTACTGGAGTGGGTTGCCATTCCCTTCTCCAGGGGATCTTCCTGACCCAGGGATCAAACCAGCATCTCCTTTGTCTCCTGAATTGGCAGGTGGATTCCTTACCACTGAGCCTCTGGGGAAGCCCTCAGATTCTCACAGGCTGACCTACAAATGAGACAGAAAGCCAGTTTTCAACAGAATTATGGAAATGAAGGCAAGAATAAGGATATGGAGTCTTCAGAAGATGAGGGGATAGGAGAGAAAGAGTCTTTCTGTGAGGTTATTTGTGGCACACCAGAAACATGTATATAGATGACAAATGGTCTGTTGCACTATTTGGCTGGTAAAGGAAAGCAAGGTATTTATTAGATTCAACTGGAATTATTTTTGAGAAAGAGAAGTTTTAGGATTCTAAATGAAGTAATACAATCATATTGATCATATGAGGAAAAACATGTTATTAGGTAAAGCTTTGATACAGTTTTTAAAATTAATTCTTTTTGGAGTGCAGTTGCTTTAAATGTTGTGTTAGTTTCTGTGTGCGTATGTGCTCAGTCACTGCAGTTGTGTCTGACTCTGTGACCCTATGGACTGTAGCCCACCACCAGGTTCCCCTGTTCATGGGGATTCTCGCGGCAAGAATACTGGAGTGGGTTGCCGTTTCCATCTCCAGCGTTAGTTTCTACTGTAGAGCAAAATGAATCAGCCATACTTATACATCTGTCCCATGCCTTTTGGGCTTCATTCCTGTTCGGGTCCCCACGGTGCATTAAGTAGAGTTGCCTGTTGTATACAGTATGTTTTCCTTGCAAATAATGTATATTACCACATACATGTGGAATCTAGAAAAATGGTACGGTTTATCCTATTTGCAAAGCAGAAATAGAGAAATAAGACATAGAGAACAAACGTATGGATACCAAGGGGGAAAAGTGGTGGTGGGAGGAATTGGGAGATTTGAGAATGACACATGTATACTATGCATACTATGTGTAAAATAGATAACTAATCAGATACATAGTTCTAGCAAGACTTAGGAATGGAAATTTTGATATCTTAAAATCTTTCTTGTATGTGATTTCCATGTATTGATGTATTTTCTACAACTCCCTGTTTCCTACCAATGCCTTAATTGGGAGCGCCTTTGACACTGGTTTCTCTAAGCCCCATCTAACCAATCCCATCTTATTTTCCATCACCACATGGGATGGTAACTGAGGGGATGAGATGGTAGCTAAGGTACTGATGTTAACTAGGTTCGTAGGACGGGCTCCATCTCCTTAATTTGTTGTTGTTCAATCTCTCAGTCGTGTCTGAGTCTTTGTGACCCTGTGGATAGCAGTAAAACAGGCTTCCTTGTCCATCACCAACTCCCAGAGCTTGCTTAAACTCATGCCCATTGAGTCGGTGATGCCATCCAACCATCTCATCTTCTGTTGTCCCCTTCTCCTCCTGCCTTCAATCTTGCCCAGCATCAGGGTCTTTTCTAACGAGTTCAGTTCAGTTCATACACTCAGTCATGTCTGACTCTTTGTGACCCCATGGACAGCAGCACGCCAGGCCTCGCTGTCCATCAGCAACTCCGAGTTTACTCAAACTTATGTCCACTGAGTCGGTGATGCCATCCAACCACCTCATCCTCTCTCGTCCCTTTCTCCTCCCACCTTCAATTTTTCTCAGCATCAGGGTCTTTTCAAATGAGTTGGCTCTTCATATAAGGAGGCCAAAATATTGGAGCTTCAGCTTCAGCATCAGTCCTTCCAATGAATATTGAGGATTGATTTCCTTTAGGATTGACTGGGTTGATCTCTTTGAAGTCCAAGGGACTCTCAAGAGTCTTCTCCAACACCACAGTTCAAAAGTGTTAATTCTTTGGTGCTCAGCCTTCTTTATGGTCCAACTCTAACATCTATACATGACTACTGATAAAAACATAGCTTTGAATATACAGACGTTTGTTGGCAAAGTGATGTATCTGCTTTTAAATAGCACTATCTAGGTTTGTCATAAATTTTCTTGCAAGGAGTAATCATATTTTAATTTCATGGCTGCAGTCACCATCTGCAGTGATTTTGGAGACCAAGAAAATAATCTGTCACTGTTTCCATTGCTTCCCCATCTATTTGCTACGAGGTGATGGAACTGGATGCCATGATCTTTGTTTTTTGAATGCTGGGTTAAGGCAATTTTTTTTCACTTTCCCCTTTCATTGCCATCAAGAGGCTCTTTAGATCCTCTTCACTTTCTGCTATAAAGATGGTGTCATCTGCATATCTGAGGTCATTGATGTTTGCCCCAGCAATCTTGATTCCAGCTTGTGCTTCATCCAGCTGGCATTTCACATGATATACTCTGCATATAAGTTAAATATGCAGAGTGACAATATACAGCCTTGACGTACTCCTTTTCCAGTTTGGAGGCAGTTTGTTTTTCCATGTCCAAATCTAACTGTTGCTTCTTGACCTGCATACAGATTTCTCAAAAGGCAGGTCAGGTGGTCTGGTATTCCCATCTCTTTAAGAATTTTCCACAGTTTGTGGTGATCGACACAGTCAAATAGCCGTGAAAAGAAGAGAAGTGAAAAGCAAAGGAGAAAAGGAAAGATATAAGCATCTGAATGCAGAGTTCCAAAGAATAGCAAGAAGAGATAAGAAAGCCTTCCTCAGTGATCAAGGCAAAGAAATAAAGGAAAACAACAGAATGGGAAAGACTAGAGATCTCTTCAAGAAAATTAGAGATACCAAGGGAACATTTCATGCAAAGATGGGCTCAATAAAGGACAGAAATGGTATGGAATTAACAGAAGCAGAAGATATTAAGAAGAGGTGGCAAGAATACACAGAAGAACTGTACAAAAAAGATCTTCATGACTGAGATAATCACGATGGTGTGATCACTCACCTAGAGCCAGACATCTTGGAATGTGAAGTCAAGGGGGCCTTAGAAAGCATCACTACAAACAAAGCTGGTGGAGGTGATGGCATTCCAGTTGAGCTGTTTCAAATCCTGAAAGATGATGCTGTCAAAGTGCTGCACTGAATATGCCAGCAAATTGGGAAAACTCAGCAGTGGCCACAGGACTGGAAAAGGTCAGTTTTCATTCAATCCCAAAGAAAGGCAATGCCAAAGAATGCTCAAACTACCACACAATTGCACTCATCTCACACGCTAGTAAAGTAATGCTCAAAATTCTCCAAGCTTAGGCTTCAGCAATACATGAACCGTGAACTTCCAGATGTTCAAGCTGCTTTTAGAAAAGGCAGAGGAACCAGAGATCAAATTGCCAACATCCGCTCAATCATGGAAAAAGCAAGAGAGTTCCAGAAAAACATCTATTTCTGCTTTATTGACTATCCCAAAGCCTTTGACTGTGTGGATCACAATAAACTGGGGAAAATTCTGAAAGAGATGGGAATACCAGACCACCTAACCTGCCTCTTGAGAAACCTCTATGCGGGTCAGGAAGCAACAGTTAGAACTGGACATGAACAACAGACTGCTTCCAAATAGGTAAAGGAGTACATCAAGGCTGTATATTGTCACCCTGCTTATTTAACTTCTATGCAGAGTACATCATGAGAAACGCTGGGCTGGAAGAAGCACAAGCTGGAATCAAGATTGCTGGGAGAAATATCAATCACCTCAGATATGCAGATGACACCACCCTTATGACAGAAAGTGAAGAGGAACTAAAAAGCCTCTTCATTAAAATGAAAGTGGAGAGTGAAAAAGTTGGCTTAAAGCCCAACATTCAGAAAATGAAGATCATGGCATCTGGTCCTATCGCTTCATGGGAAATAGATGGGGAAACAGTGTCAGACTTTATTTTTTGGGGCTCCAAAATCACGGCGGATGGTGACTGCAGCCACGAAATTAAAAGATGCTTACTCCTTGGAAGAAAATTTATGACCAACCTAGATAGCATATTGAAAAGCAGAGACATTACTTTGCCAACAAAGGTCCGTCTAATCAAGGCTATGGTTTTTCCAGTGGTCATATATGGATGTGAGAGTTGGACTGTGAAGAAAGCTGAGCACCGAAGAATTGATGCTTTTGAACTGTGATACTGGAGAAGACTCTTGAGAGTCCCTTGGACTGCAAGGAGATTCAATCAGTCCACTCTGAAGGAGATCAGCCCTGGGATTTCTTTGGAAGGAATGATGCTGAAGCTGAAACTCCAATACTTGGGCCACCTGATGCAAAGAGTTGACTCATTGGAAAAGACTCTGATGCTGGGAGGGATTGGGGGCAGGAGGAGAAGGGGACGACCGAGGATGAGATGGCTGGATGGCATCACTGACTCTATGGACATGAGTCTGAGTGAACTCCGGGAGTTGGTGATGGACAGGGAGTCCTGGTGTACTGCGATTCATGGGGTCGCAAAGAGTCGGACATGACTGAGTGGCTGAACTGAACTGAACACAGTCAAAAGCTTTAGTGTAGTCAATGAAGCAGAAGTAGATATTTTTCTGGAATTCTCTTGCTTTTCCTACTATCCAATGAATGTTGGCAATTTGATCTCTGGTTCTTGTGCCTTTTCCTAATCCAGCTTGAACATCTGGAAGTTCTTGATTCACATACTATTGAAGCCTAGCTGGAAGGATTTTGAGCATTACTTTACTAGTGTGTGAGATGAGTGCCATTGTGTGGTAGTTTGAATATTCCTTGGCACTGCCTTTCTTTGGGATTGAAATGAAAACTGACCTTTTCCAGTCCTGTGGCCACTGTTGAGTTTTCCAAATTTGCTGGCATATTGAGTACAGCACTTCAGTGAGTGCACCATCATCTTATAGGATTTGAAATAACTCAGCTGGAATTACATCACCTGCACTAGCTTTGTTTGTAGTGATGCTTCCTAAGGCCCATTTGACTTCACACTGTAGGACATTTGGCTCTAGATGAGTGATCACACCATCATGGTTATCTGGGTCATTAATTTTTTTTTTTTTGTACAGTTCTTCTGTGTATTCTTGCCACCTCTTCTTAATATCTTCTGCTTCTGTTAGGTCCATACCATTTCTGTCCTTTATTGTGCCCATGTTTGCATGAAATATTCCCTTGGTATCTCTAATTTTCTCAAAGCGATTTCTCCTCCTTTCCATTCTATTATTTTCCTCTATTTCTTTGCCTTGTTCACTTATGAAGCTTTTCTTATCTCTCCTTGCTGTTCTTTGTGACTCTGCATTCAGATGTGTATATCTTTTCTTTTCTCCTTTGCCTTTCACTTCTCTTCTTTTCTCAGCTATTTGTAAGGCCTCCTCAGATAACCACTTTGCCTTTTTGCATTCCTTTTTCTTGAGGATGGTTTTGATCACTGCTTCCTGTATAATGACTAAGAGGGAAAAGGCCCCTCGGGGAAGAGGACAAAATTGTTGAACTCTACCCAGTAAGGGTTTTTTGGTGATTTGAGAGGAGGAGTAAGTCTGAGTACACTCTGGTGTTGGCCGCTTGGATTAACCCTCCCTTTCTCCAACTGTTCTTTAGGACAGGACAGTCTCCCAGTTGCTGTGTGGACCCAAGGCATTGCTGTCGGAATTTATGGCCTTTGTACTCACTGCTGCTTTTTTCATAAAACATCTTTCTGTAAAATCTTCTCAGGACTACTTCCTTCCTGAGATTCAGACCTGAGCTCAGATGTCACCTCCCGAAAATGGTTTTCTTTTATTACACTACCCAAACAGCTGTCTGGAGAAGGCAATGGCAACCCACTCCAGTGTTCTTGCCTGGAGAATCCCAGGGACAGCGGAGCCTGATGGGCTGCAGTCTATGGGGTCGCACAGAGTCGGACACGACTGAAGCAACTTAGCAGCAGCAGCAGCAAACAGCCACAGTCCCCTCTATCACTGCCACGTTCATCTTGTCTATTTTCTTCATCACTCTCTGACATAATCTTATTTATCTGTTTACTTGAGTATTACATGTTTTTCCCATGTGCATGCAAACTCTGTGTGAATAGGAACATTGTTTATAGCATATCCTCAAAACTCAGAAAAGTGCCAGGTTCTCAATGGGAACAGGGTCAGTATATGTTGTATTAGTGAATAAACCCAGAGTCTTGTGGGTCACAACTTAAAAGCAAACACTGAAGACGGCACCAAATGGCACCTGTATTTTACTTTATTTATTTATTTTTCGGTGGTGGAGAGTGGAAGGGTGGCAGAGCTAACTGAGGCTTTATTCTGAAAAAGACACTTGAAATACCCTTTTTAAATTGAGGGCATGGGCAAGAATGGGAACCCCAGAGAGTTGACTCCCCCCAGGGTGGGCTGAGGACCAGGGCTGAACCTCAAGTCTCCCATTCTAAGGCTCCCCTGCCCAGCTTCTTCTGCAGGATCGGGCAAGTAGGAAGCTGGGAGAGACCATAGGAACCTTTCACTTGAACAGGATGTCAGATGACTCAGACACCAGCTTCCCATCACAGGTCTCACTCTTCTTCACAGCCACAGCCTTGGAGAAACTTTGAGGCTGAAGGAACCAGAGTCCTTGCTGTAAATGGCGCTTATCTTAACCTGGCTTCTCCTGGGAGAAGAGACCAGTGTGCAGCTAGTTTATTTAGGAATGTGATTCTAGGGAAAAGGCATGAGAGTTAGGGAAATGAAGAAAGGAAAGGTGGGAAGGCCATTAAAATGTTTCCTTATTGATTTAGGTACTGTTACCAATCAGTTGATTCTGAGAGCTTCTGAGGAGCTTGATGAAACAGGCCTCAAAATTGTTCATCTAAAAAAAGAAAGAAGAAGAATGATATATTAGCCACCATGACCCATTCTGTGGTCAAGGGGTATCCCATGGGCTTTAACTCTTTTACACTCTTGTGTGCTACATAAATGAGTGCCCACTGGTTCCCTGAGGGATGCCCAGGGCAGGAAGTACTGACTGACATGAAGAACTGTCAGATAACACCATCTGAAGCTAGTTGAAGCCTGCGTAGAAATGGTCAATGCAATCATGGCTGGAAAAAAAAAAAAAGTGGTCCCAAGAGGCTTTAATTACTACATAGCAGATGACTACAGATCATTTCAAATTCTAGCCCATTTAAGAAGTAAATGGTTCATTCAGTTCCTTATTTCACCAATCATCACCTCACAGTTTTATCTTATTCAGCCAATGGATTGGGCATGATGTATCTTTCAAGGTTAATTTCCTAATACTCACATTCCCCACCACACCTCCATTTGGTGATTCTGAGCTAGTCTCTCTGCTTTGGCTCTCTCAGGATGTGAAAATGCAGTTCCCTATTCTCTCAAGCTGAATCTGGCCTCTGGACCCTGACACCAAATTAAATCTCAGAGACAGATTTTTGGGGGAAGAAGCAAAGAATAGCTTCATTGCTTTGCCAGGCAAAGGGGATCTCAGTGGGGTAACGCCCTAAAAACTAACTTGGAGGGGGTAGTGATGAGTTTTATAGTAATGGTTTAAAGAGGAGGGTGTGATCAGATCATAGAAATTCTTCTGATTGGTTGGTGGTGAGGTCATTGGGATTCAAGGGATTAGATCTGATAGAGTGCCTGAAAAACTAAGGATGGAGGTTTGTGACATTGTACAGGAAGCAGTGATCAAGACCATCCCTATGAAAAAGGCAAAATCCTTGTCTGAGCAGGCCTTACAAATAGCTGTGAATAGAAGAGAAGTGAAAGGCAAAGAAGAAAAGGAAAGATATACCCGTTTGAATGCAGAGTTCCAAAGAATAGCAAGGAGAGATAAGAAAGTCTTCCTCAGTGATCAACACAAAGAAATAGACAAAAACAATAGAATGGGAAAGACCAGGTCATCGAAAAAACTGGAGAGTTTCAGAAAAACATCTGCTTTATTGACTATGTCAGAGCCTTTGGCTGTGTGGATCACTGCAAATTGTGGAAAAGTCTGAAAGAGATGGGGATACCAGACCACCTGAGCTGCCTCCTGAGAAATCTGTATTCAGGTCAAGAGGCAACAATTTGAATTGGACATGGAACAACAGACTGGTTCCAAATCAGGAAAGGAGTACATCAAGGCTGTATATTATCACCTTGTTTATTTAACTTATATGCAGAGTACACTGTGAGAAATGCTGGACTGGATGAAGCGTAAGCTGGAATCAAGATTGCCAGGAGAAATATCAATAACCTCAGATATGCAGATGCTGCTGTTGCTGTTGCTAAGTCTCTTCAGTAGTGTCTGACTCTGTGCGACCAAATAGACAGCAGCCCACCAGGCTTCTCTGTCCCTGGGATTCTCCAGACAAGAATACAGGAGCAGGTTTCCATTTCCTTCTCCAGTGCATGAAAGTGAAAAATGAAAGTGAATTTGCTCAGTTGTATCTTACTCTTAGTGACCCCATGACCTATAGCCTAGCAGGCTTTTCCATCCTTGGGATTCTCCAGGCAAGAATACTGGAGTGGCTCACCATTTTCTTTTCCAGATATGCAGATGACACCACCCTTACAGCAGAAAGTGAAGAAGAACTAAAGAGCCTCTTGATGAAAGTGAAAGAGGAGAGTGAAAAAGTTGGCTTAAAACTCAGCATTCAGAAAACTAATATCATGGCATCTGGCCCCATCATTTCATGGCAAATAGATGGGAAAACAATGGAAACAGTGACAGACTTTGTTTTTTTGGTCTCCAAAATCACTGCAGATGGTGACTGCAGCCATGAAATTAAAAGACACTTACTCCTTGGAAGAAAAGTTATGACCAACCTAGACAGCATATTAAAAAGAGACATTACTTTGCCAACAAAGGTCCATCTAGTCAAAGCTATGGTTTTTTCCAGTAGTCATATATGGATGTGAGAGTTGGACTATAAAGAAAGCTGAGCTCCAAAGAATTAATGCTTTTGAACTGTGGTGTTGGAGAAGACTCTTGAGAGTCTCTTGGACTGCAAGGAGATCCAATCAGTTCATCCTAAAGGAAATCAGTCCTGAGTATTCATTGGAAGAACTGATGCTGAAGCTCCAATACTTTGGCCACCTGATTGAAGAACTGACTCCTTGGAAGAGACCCTGGTGCTGGGAAAGATTGAAGGCGGGAGGAGAAGGGGACAACAGAGGATGAGATGGTTGAAGGGCATCACCGACTCAATGGAAATGAGTTTTTGTAAGCTCCAGGAGTTCATGATGGACAGGGAGTCCTTGTGTGCTGCAGTCCACGGGGTCACAAAGAGTTGGACACGACTGAGCAACTGAAATGAACTGTGAGAGACCCAGGAATGCAGGCTTGTGACTTTCTAAAGGCCCTTACAAAAAGAGTGCAGGTGTGTGTCTTGTTTTTTCTCTCTTTTCCTATCTTTTTTCCTGGGGTCTCTGCTGAGTTTTGTGGGTGGCTAGTTATTTAGCAGAAAATGGTGCAGAGCAGTGCAGAGGAGCTTGCTGAAGTCTTGTCAAAACAGGTGTGGGTTCAACAGTCTGAAGGCAAATTGTGAGGAGGCAAAATCCATATATTTTGACACTGCAGTTTATTGAGTAAAGTCTTTTTTCTTCCCACCTCCGCCCCCACCCCCACCTAGATACATGATAAATGAAATAACCTCTTCCTTCCAGTCCCTCAGTGGTCAATGCGATAACCATTTCTTGACAGCAAGCAATGTGCTATTTCTTTTGGTGTGTGTTTTGTCGAAATATGTTTCCCTAGGAGATTCTCCTGAGTCTCAGATTTTTATTTTGAGGGTATTTTTGCTGATAACCCTAATTCTATCTGAAGTGTCTGAACTCGCCTGAGGGCCTTAGGACCGTGTAAGAGGGAAAATGGATGCTTTATGGATCTTGGAAGGTCTCTGAGGGGCAATTGGAGCTGAGATCCAATAACATCTCCTGTTTCCCACTCAAAAACCACCATTACAACTTCACATTCAGGATGGGGTCTGACTCGTTAGTCTGCAGATGCTTTGGGCTTAGAGATAAATATTAAGGATAGCACTGGACTCTTGTACCAGCTGCTCCCTAGTGTCCTCAGGATAAGGTCCAGATGCTTTTCTGTGTATAAATTCTTTCTTTCATTTTTAACTTTTCTTTACTTGCTTAGCCTTAAGTCACATTCATATTCCCCTTGTACTCTGACCTTAGCTGGACCACTTGGATTTTCTCAAATTCCCTATGTTCCTTTGTACTTCTGAACATTTTCTTCTCTTCACCTGGATAATTCATCCCCATCTCCCAACTGATGTTATTGATTCTCTGATATGACTTTCCTTTTGTACCTTGCTTCTAACTTTCTTTTTTTGTTTCAAGAAGGAGGTTTAGGGTGCTTTTCTTTGAGCAAGTATCTTAGCCATCTGCTTAGAAATGAGTCAAGAATGAAAGAAGGCTCTAGCTTTATAGCCTCAATGTAAGTTTTAAATAATGAAAGTCTCAAATTTCTTCTAGTTCAATGGTTAGTAGACGTTTACTGTAAAGGGCCAGAGAGTAAATATTTTAAGCTTTGTAGATGCAGTAGTGTGTGTCATTTTTTGTTTCTTTAAAGTCTTATAGGCTGTGGTACTCATTTGGTCTACAGGCTAGAGTTTACTGACTCCTGAGACTCTGGTTACTAGAATTGTCAATAATAAAGCATCAAAATTTCCCAAGGCTCCTGTGATACTGTGAAGGACAAATATTTCTGCTGAACAATGAGATATCATTTTCAGACCCAATTATCTGATAAGTCCTGGTAGCTAGGACATTGGTTGTTTCATGATGTTTGAAAGGAAATTGGGAAATTATCTTATGTAACCTTTGTAAAAGATTGCTGTTTTGAACTGCTTTTAAGAGGTCATATAACATCTACCTATGAGATTAATGAACATCACGTGGTCAGTATATCTACCCCAGTTTCCTGTGTTCTGGAATGGTTTCTGCTTTTGCTTTCTTACTCTGGCCCTGTGCTGTGCTGTGCTTAGTCACTCAGTCATGTCTGACTCTTTGTGACCCCATGGACTGTAGGCTGCCATGCTCCTCTGTCCATGGAAATTCTCCAGAGAATATTGGAGTGGGTTGCCATGCCCTCCTCCAGGGGATCTTCCCAACCCAGGGATCAAACCCAGGTCTTTTGCCTTGCAGGTGGATTCTGACCCACCAGGGAAGCCCAAGAATACTGGAGTGGGTAGCTTATCCCTTCTCCAGGGGATCTTCCCAACCCAGGAATTGAACCACGGTCTCCTGCATTGCAGGTGAATTCTTTAACAGTTGAGCTACCAGGGAAGCCCCACCCGGGCCCTAGGAAACCAAAACTATGAAGACAAGTGGGAAAGGGAGGTCTTTAGCAGCAGAGGAGGTGGTCATCGAGGCTCTTCATATTGTAGAGCTGTGACCAAGATGATGAGCCTGTCAGAGAATGTCAGCACTGAGAGGTAGCTGAGTGACCATCTGGGTAGAGAAAGTGGAGACCAAGTTTTAGAGTAAGGAAATGGCTGAGCTGGAACTGAAGTCCAGGCTCCAAAACGTCCATCCCTGAATTCTTTGCACCTCACTTTGTTGCCTCCCTGGTGACCTTAAATAGTGTAGGCTCTCTTACTCTGCTGAGTGGATGTTCACTGCTTGAGTACAAATGCCTTGTCTGCTGCTAATGCTGCTGCTAAGTCGCTTCAGTCGTGTCTGACTCTGTGCGACCCCATAGACGGCAGCCCACCAGGCTCCCCTGTCCCTGGGATTCTCCAGGCAAGAACACTGGAGTGGGTTGCCATTTCCTTCTCCAATTCATGAAAGGAAAAGTGAAAGGGAAGTCACTCAGTTGTGTCCGACTCTTCGCGACCCCATGGACTGCAGCCTCCAAGGCTCCCCCATCCATGGGATTTTCCAGGCAAGAGTACTGGAGTGGGTTGCCATTGCCTTCTCCCGATGCCTTGTCTGGTTTCCCAACAAATGCAATGCTGCAGTCTCCCCACAGCAGGCTTGACCCCAAAGTCAGCCTGCTTTTCCCCCACATGGAGAAAAGCTTCCCTGATACTTGTTCTGGAAGAGTGGACCCTGCCAAGCTGAATGTTCCCTGAGAAGGTTGACAGCCAGGCTGTGGTTCTGAAATAAATCCACAGATGGTGAGTCATAGCATTGGCCTTTTCTCCTTGATGTGGTGGTGCTCCTGAATTGTGGCTTAATTAATAATGTCACTCTTCATAATGCTTGCATTAAAGCCAGGGCAGCGTCTGATGGTGTGATGGATTATACCAGATTCACAGCACTTTACATGTTAATCCTGCATATTAGCGGAAATCAAATAACTGAAGCTACTCTTGGTGAGAAGTTGGTGCTTCTTCAGTGTACCAGGTGCAATGGAGAGAGAGAGGAGGGAGTAGGAGATTAAAGCCCTCAGCTAAGCAAATAAGATTTGACAAAGAGGCAAAGAATTTGGAGATGAATGTAGTGGGATGATGCCACTAGACAACTTGGGTCTGTGCTATCAGCTGTGTCACAATGGGAGACGTGGTGGAAGGGTGTTAGGAGAATATACGAATGGCATGCTTAGAGAACACCCTCGTACTTTTCTTTCAGGATCTAAGCTGTTTCTTGGCCATAGACCAATAAAGACTTCTAAAAACCCAAAGTGATAGACTGCTTTTTTCCTAATTAAAAAAAAAAAGTTACAGAACAGATCAGGTTTCCCTGGTGGCTCTGTGGTAAAGAACCAGCCTGCCAGTGCAGGAGATCTGGGTTGGATCCCTGGGTTGGGGAGGCCCCCTGGAGAAGGAAATGGTAACCCACTCCAGTACTCTTGCCTGAGAAATCCTATGGACAGAAGAGCCTGGCAGGCTACAGTCCATGGGAAAGAAAGGTTGGACCACAGAAAGGTTGGACCTGATTTAGCAAATAAACAACGGATCATGGCTCTGTTTTCAGGGTCTTGTATTCTCTATAATTCACATGTCTTATTTGTTTAAATGTCTATCACACTCCATACTTTCTCTGAATTCAGGCTTTGGTACATTTTGTTCTATGAGTCTGGACTACTTCTCCTAGCTATTGTCGTGTCCGACTGTTTGCAACCCTATGGACTGTAGCCCAGCAGGCTCCTCTGTCCATAGTTTTTCCAGGCAAAAATGCTGGAGTGGGTTGCCATGCCCCTTCTCCATGGGATCTTTCTGACCCGGGGACTGAACCCATGTCTCCTGCATTGGCATGTGGATTCTTTACCACCGAGCCACCTGGGCACCCAAAGAACATCTCCAGGAGAATATCATGTCCTTGACAAACATGCTTTGATCTTCCAAAATAAGGTTAGGTATCTTTCTTTTGTGTTTTCACAGATCTTAAACCCACCAGAGCTCCATTACACTGTTTTGATGATATTACTTTACCCTCCTATCTCCCTAAGCAATCTGGGAAGGTAGGCATTAGTCTTTGGTTTCCATGGTATTAGCCTGGCATTTACCTAGTGGGTACTGAATAAATATTTGTTTATTATTTGAAGAAATCATACAAGTACTTCTTATATACAACCACTAGTATTGCTTACTAGAGACCTTTCAGGGAGGACTGACATGATTGTCTGGCTTTCTCCATTCACAGTGACTGTAGATCTCTGAGATGGCAAGGCAGGCACCTCTCTTATGCTATCTCAGCCTCTTCCCTGAACTACCAAGAATTTAAATTATAGAGACTAAATGAGCAACCCACCTTTCATTTCCACTAACTCTATCTGCAATTTTTTTTAAGTTTGTATGCCATGCTGCCAAGAGAGATTTTTAGAACAACTCCTACGAGTTTTCATTTCATTTCATTTGGCCTGTGTGAGATGTATACTATACTCTATGTTAAACAGAGCTGTTACCACTTATTTGAGCTCTTTTGAAGGAAGACTTACCTAGATGCAAAGCAGGCAGAATAGAAGAATTTACATTTTAATGAATTATTTTATTCCCTTAGTAAGAACTCTTTGGGGAGCAGGGAACCTCAGACATTGACTAGTATTGACTTTTGGACTTTCGTGGAAACTGCAGAGCAGGGGTGTATATTGCCTCTGTGTTAAGTGATGAGACAACTCGTTACCTGTTCTGGACATGTGGAGGCAGTTAAATTATGTTGTTCCCCAAACCCATCTAAGATTCCACCTGTTTGTATTTCCCTGTTATCTGCCATCTTGCTTAATAGTCCCAACCTCTGATCAATCAATACTTTATAGATGACCAAATTTGCTATAAGATGAAATATGAATCATGGTTCTTAGCCATAAGGAAATTGAAATTTAGTTGAGAAGGTAAAGAATGAAATGATTAGCAAGTAATACAGGGCAGAATGTTAAACAGGATATTCCTTTGGCAAATACTTACCAAACATCTATTATGTGCCAGGCAGTGTACAAGGAACTAGACCTAAAGTAGTAAATAATAAAAATCTCTCACTATATGTACACATGCATGCTAAGTTGCTTCAGTCATGTCTAGCTTTGTGCAACCCTATGGACTGTGTATTAATTGGAATATATGCGTTTATATATTTACTGGAGTATTGCTTTACAATATGTTGATTTCTGCTGTACAAAAAAATGAATCAGTTCTAAGTATATATATATATACCACCTCCCTCTTGAACCTGCCTCCCTCTCCTTCCCATACCACCCTCAAGATCATCACGGAGCACCGAGCTAAGCTCCCTATGCTACACAGCAGGTTCCCACTAGCTGTCTATTTTACACATGGTAATGTATGTATGTCAATGCTACTCTCCTAATTTGCCCCATACTTTCCTTCCCTCCCTGTGTCTGCATGTCTGTTCCTGACATCTCAGTCTCTATTTCTGCCCTGCAAATAGGTTGATCTGTACCATTTTTCTAGATTCTACATATATGCATTAATATACAATATTTGCTTTTCTTTTTATGACTGCTGATTTCACTCTGTATGACAGAGTCTAGTCCATCCACATCTCTACAAATGATCCCATTTTGTTTCTTTTTATGGCTGAGTAGTATTCCATTGCATACATACACCTTGTCTTCTTTATTCATTCCTCTGTTGATGGACATTTAGGTTGCTTCCACGTCCTTGCTATTGTAAATAGTGCTGTACTTTATAGTAGAGAAAACCAGAAATTAAAAAGCCAACTTTTGGATCCACCCACCCCCAACCCCCAAATCCTCACTTGTCTTTAGCTGAAGATGGTATATTTAAGGTGCTGAGGAACTGGAATGGGGAAGGCTGTGAGTATCTGGTGACAGCATGATTGATTCACTGAAGAAGAATCAGAGGGACACAAGGCCACAACAAACCACATGTGGAATCTTCATTCTGACCAGATTTCAAACCCTGAACCTTTGGAGTGGGAGCACTGACTCCAAGAACCTAAACTACCAGAGAATTAACCCTCAGTTCAGTTCAGTTCAGTTCAGTTGCTCAGTCATGTCCGACTCTTTGTGACCCCATGAATCACAGCATGCCAGGCCTCCCTATCCATCACCAACTCCCAGAGTTCACCCAGACTCACGTCCATTGAGTCAGTGATGCCATCCAGCCATCTCATCCTCTGTTATCCCCTTCTCCTCCTGCCCCCAATCCCTCCCAGCATCAGAGTCTTCCAGTGAGTCAATTCTTCACATGAGGTGGCCAAAGTATTGAAGTTTCAGCTTTAGCATCATTCCTTCCAAAGAAATCCCAGGGCTGATCTCCTTCAGAATGGACTGGTTGGATCTCCTTGCCGTGCAAGGGACTCTCAAGAGTCTTCTCCAACACCACAGTTCAAAAGCATCAATTCTTCAGTGCTCATCCTTCTTCACGGTCCAACTCTCACATCCATACATGACCACAGGAAAAACCATAGCCTTGACTAGACGGACTTTTGTTGGCAAAGTAATGTCTCTGATTTTCAATATGCTATCTAGGTTGGTCATAACTTTTCTTCCAAGGAGTAAATGTCTTTTAATTTTATGGCTGCAATCATCATCTGCAGTGATTTTGGAGCCCCCCAAAATAAAGTCTGACTCTGTTTCCAGTGTTTCTCCATGAAGTGATGGGACCAGATGCCATGATCTTCATTTTCTGAATGTTGAGCTTTAAGCCAACTTTTCCACTGTCCTCTTTCACTTTCATCAAGAGACTTTTTAGTTCCTCTTCACTTTCTGCCATAAGGGTGGTGTCATCTGCATATCTGAGGTTATTGATATTTCTCCTGGCAATCTTGATTCCAGCTTGTTCTTCCTCCAGCCCAGCATTTCTCATGATGTACTCTGCATAGAAGTTAAATAAGCAGGGTGACAGTATGCAGCCTTGATGTACTCCTTTTCCTATTTGGAAGCAGTCTATTGTTCCATATCCAGTTCTGACTGTTGCTTCCTGACCTGCATATAGGTTTCTCAAGAGGCAGGTAGGGAGTATCAAATAGTGAGAACTCACAGAAAGGAAACCACTTCAATATAAGACCCAGCATCACCCAACCACCAGTAGCACCCAGTGGAGGATGCCTCATCTAAACAACAAACAAAACAAAAATACAAAGCCAATTATCAGAAGACAAGAGTGCCACCTCACTCAGCCTTGCCCATCAGAGGAGAAACAAACATACAAAAACTTAGCGCAAATCTCACCTTATATAAAGCTCACCAAACCACTGGGCTAAACTTAGAAGTGTAGAAACCAAAAGGAAGAAAGAATTCAACTTTACTTGAAACCTGAGAAAAGAAGACCTCAAACACAGTTACTTAAAAAAAAATGAAAAGGCAAAGAAATACTGCATAAATGAAGGAGCAAGCTAGAAACACAGAAGTCCAAATAAATGAAGAGGAAATAGGAAAATTACCTGAAAAAGGATTCAGAATAAAGATAGCAAAGATGACCAAAAACCTTGAAAACAAAATGGAGAAAATGAAAGAATCAATTAACAAAGACCTAGATGAGTTAAAGAATAAGCATACAGAAAGAAACAACACAATTACTGAAGTTAAAAATACTCTAGAATGAAACAATAGCAGAATATCTGAAGCAAAAGAACGAATCAGTGAGCTGGAAGATAAAATGGTGGAAATAACTTCTGAATAGCAGACTAAAGTAAAAAGAATGAAAAGAGCTAAGGACAGTCTCAGAGACCTCTGGGACCATATCAAACACACCAACATTTGAATTATAGGGTTCCCAGAAGAAGAAGTTAGAAAAAGAAAGGGTATGAGAAAAGTTTTGAAAAGATTATAGTTGAAAATTTCCCCAACTTGGAAAAGGAAATAGTCAATCAAGTCCAAGAGGCACAAAGAGTCCCATACAAGATAAACACAAGGAGAAACAGGCCAAGACACTTACTAATCAAATGAATAAAGGCTAAACAAAAAGAAAGAAGATTAAAAGCAGCAAGGGAGAAGCAACAAGTCACATACAAGGGAAACCCTATATGCTTAACAGCTGATCTTTCTGCAGAAACTCTGAAGGCCAGAAGGGAATGGCAGGGCATATTTAAAGTACTGAAAGGGAAAAATCTACAACTAAGATTACTGTACCCAACAAGGATCTCATTCAAAACTGATGGAGAAATAAAGAGCTTTTCAGACAAGCAAAAGTTAAAAGAATTCAGTACCACCAAACCAGTTTTACAACAAATGTTAAATGGACTTATATAGTCAAGAAATACAACAGAAGAGAAGAGATCTACAAAATCAACCCTAAACAATTAGAAAATGGCAATAGGAACATATATATATTATATATGTTTATATATACAAGTGTTTATATATATATAAATAATTACTTTAAATGTAAATGGATTAAATGCTCCAACCAAAAGACACAGACTGGCTGAATGGATACAAAAACAAGATCCATATATATTATTCTGTCTACAAGAAACCCACTCTGGACCTCAAGACATGTATAGACTGAAAGTGAGAGGATGGAAAAATATATTCCATGCAAATGGGGGGGGGGGGAAAGCTGGAATAGCAATTCCCTTATCAGAAAAAATAGACCTTAAAATAAAGAAGATTACAAGAGATAAGGAAGGACACTACATAATGATCAATGGATCAATCCAAGAGGAAGACATAACAATTGTAAATACCTATGCACCCAATATAGGAGTACCTCAGTACATAAGACAAACACTAACAGACATAAAAGGAGAAACTGACAGTAACACAATAATAGTAGGAGACTTTAACACCCCACTCACACCAATGGACAGATCATCAAAACAGAAAATTAATAAGGAAGCACAAGTCTGAAATGGCACATTAGATGAGATGGATCTCATTGATACTTTCAGGGTATTCCATCCAAATGCAGAAGAATACACCTTATTCTCATGTGCGCATGAAACATTCTCCAGGATAGACCACATCTTGGGTACAAATCAAACTTCAGTAAATTTAAGGAAATTGAAATTGTATCAAGCATCTTCTCTGACAACAATGCTATGGGACTAGATATCAATTAAAAGAAAAAAAAAACTGTAAGAAATACAAACACATGGAGATTAAACAACGCATTTCTAAATAACCAAAAGGTTACTGAAGAAATCAAAAGAAAAATCGAAAAAATTCTAGAAACAAATGACAATGAAAACACAGCAACTCAAAACCTAAGGGATGCAGCAAAGCAGTTATAAGAGGGAAGTTTATAGCAATACAATCCTACCTCAAGAAACAAGAAACACATGTACACCTGTGGTGAATTCATGTCAATGTACGGCAAAACCAATATGATATTGTAAAGTTCAAAAAAAGGAAAAAATAAAGAAGAGGAAGAAAAAAAAGAAACATATCAAATAGACAACCTAACTTTATAGCTAAAGCAACTGGGAAAATAAGAAAAAAAATTAGTAGAAGGAAATAAATTATAAAGATCTGAGCAAAAATAAATGAAAAAGAAATGAAAGAAATAATAGTAAAGATTAATAAAACTAAAAGCTGGTTCTTTGAGAAGATAAACAAAATTGACAAACCCTTAGCCAGCCTCATCAAGAAGAAAAGAATCAACAAAATTAGAAATGAAAAAAGAGAGGTTACACCAGACAATGCAGAAATACAAAGGAGTATAAGAGACTATTCTGAACAGCTATATGGCAATTAAATAGATAACCTGGAAGAAATGGACAGATTCTTAGAAAAGTTCAATCTTCCAAGACTGAACCAGAAAGAAATAGAAATTATGAACAACCCAATTACAAGCACTGAAATTGAAGCTGTGATCAAAAATCTCCCCAAAACAAAAGCCCAGGACCAGATGGCTTCACAGGAAAATTCTGTCAAAAATTGAGAGAAGAGCTACTGCCTATCCTTCTAAAATTCTTTCAAAACGTTGCAGAGGAAGGAACACTTCCAAACTCATTCTACGAAGCCACCATAACCCTGACACCAAAACCTGACAAAGCCCAACACAAAAAAAGAAAAGTACAGACCAATATCACTGATGAACATAGATGCAAAAATCCTCAATGAAATTTTAGCAAACAGAATTCAGCAGCACATCAAAAAGTTCACACACCATGATCAAGTTGGGTTTATTTCAGGGATGCAAGGATACTTCGATATACACAAATCAATCAATGTGATACACCATATAAACAAATTGAAAGATAAAAACCGTATGATAATCTCAATAAATGCAGAAAAAGCCTTTGACAAAATTCAGCAGCTATTTACGATTCAAACTATTCAAAAAATGGGCATAGAAGGAAGCTACCTCAACATAATAAAGGCCGTTATGATGAGCATACCGCAAACATTATTCTCAATGGTGAAAGACTAAAAACATTCCCACTAAGATCAGGAACAAGACAAGGGTGTCCACTTTTTCCACTATAATTTGACATAGTTCTGAAAACCCTAGCTATAGCAATCAGAGAAAAAAAGGAATTAAATGGAATCCAGACTGGAAAAGAAGAAGTAAATCTCTCACTGTTTGCAGATGACATGACACTGTACACAGAACACCCTAAAGATAGTATCAGAAAATTACTAGAGCTAATCAGTGAATTTAATAAACTTGCAGAATACATCAATACACAGAAATCACTTGCATTTCTATATACTAACTATGAAAAATCAGAAAGAGAAATTAAGGACTCAATCCCATTTACCACTACAACAAAAACAATTAAATATCTAGGAATAAATGTACCTAAGGAGACAAAAGTACTGTACACAGAAAATTATAAGACACTAATTAAAGAAATAAAAAATGACATAAACAGATGGAGAGATATTCCATATTCCTGGGTAGGAAGATCAGTATTGTGAAAATGACAATACTACCAAGTGCAATCTACCAATTTAATGCAATCCCTATCAAATTACCAATGGCATCTTTCACAGAACTAGAACAAAAAATTTGACTATTCATATGGAAACAAAAAAGAACCCAAATAGCCAAAATGGTCTTGAGAATGAAGAATGGAGCTGGAGGAATCAAGCTTCCTGGCTTCATGTTATACTACGAAGGTACAGTTATCAAGACAGTATGGTACTGGCACAAAAACAGAAATATAAGCCGATGAAACATGATAGAAAGGCCAGAATTTAACCCATGCACCCATGGGTACCTTATTTTTGACAAAGGAGGCAAGAATATACAATAAGGCAAAGACAGCCTCTTAAATAATGGTGCTGGGGAAAAACGGACAGCTACCTGTAAAAGAATGAAATGAGAACACTTCCTAATACCATGCTGCTGCTGCTGCTAAGCCACTTCAGTCATGTGTGACTCTGTGCGACCCCATAGACGGCAGCCCACCAGGTTCCCCCGTCCCTGGGATTCTCCAGGCAAGAACACTGGAGTGGGTTGCCATTTTCTTCTCCAATGCATGAAAGTGAAAAGTGGAAGTGAAGTCGCTCAGTCATGTCAGACTGTTTGCGACCCCATGGACCACAGCCTACCAGGCTCCTCCATCCATGGGATTCTCCAGGCAAGAGTACTGGAGTGGGCTGCTATTGCCTTCTCCTCCTGACACCATACGCAAAGATAAACTCAAAATGGATTAAAGACCTAAATGTAAGACCAGAAACAATCAAACTGTTAGAGGAAAACATAGGCAGAATACTCGATGACATAAATCTAAGCAAGATCCTCTATGACCCACCTCCTAGAGTAATGGAAATAAAAACAAAATAAACAAGTGGGACCTGATGAAACTTTAAACCTTTTTCACACAAAGGAAACTATAAGCAAGGTGAAAAGACAACCCTCAAAATGAGAGAAAATAATAGCAAATGAAACCACTGCCAAAGGATTAATTCCCAAAATATACATGCAGCTCATACAACTCAATACCAGAAAAACAACCCAATCAAAAAGTGGGAAAAAAGACCTAAACAGATATTTCTCCGAAGAAGACATATGGATGGCTAACACATGAAAAGATGCTCAACATCCCTCATTATTAGAGAAATGCAAATCAACACTACAATGAGATATCACCTCACACCTTTCAGAATGGCCCTCATCAAAGAGTCTACAAACAATAAGTGCTAGAAAGGGTGTGAAGAAAAGGGAACATTTTTGCATTTTTGGTGGGAATGTAAATTGATACAGCCACTATGGAAAATGGTATGGAGATTCCTTAAAAGAGTAGTAATAAAACCACCGTATGACATGGTATATGGCATATACCTTGAGGAAACCAAAATTGAAAGAGACACATGTATCCCATTGTTCATTGCAGCACTATTTACAATAGCTAGACATGGAAGCAACCTAGATGCCCATGGACAGATGAATGGATAAAGAAGGTGTGGTACACATACACAGTGGAATATGACTCAGCCATAAGAAGGAACACATTGGAGTCAGTTCTAATGAGGTGGATGAACCTAGAGCCTATTAAACAGAGTGAAGTGAGTCAGAAAGGGAAAGATAAAGACCATATTTTAACATATATATATGGAATCTAGAAAAATGGTACTGAGGAATTTGTTTACAGGGCAACAGTGGAGAAAGAGAGAGAATAGACTTATGGACATGGGGAAAGGGAAGGAGATGGTGAGATGTACGGAAAGAGTAACATGGAAACTCACATTACCATATGTAAAATAGATAGCCAATGGGAATTTGCTGTATGGCTCAAGAAATTCAAACAGGGGCTTTGTAGCAACCTAAAGGGGTGGGATGGAGAGGGAGAAGGGAGGGAGGGGATATATGTATACCTATAACTGATTCATGTTGAGGTTTGACAGAAAACAGCAAAATTCTGTAAAGCAGTTATTCTTCAATAAAAAATAATTTAAAAAAACAAACTTTGGTTAAAGATTATATCAGAGTTCAGTGGTAGTAGAAGGAAAATAAAACAGGATGATATGATAAATATGGATAGGTGTAGTGTGGTAGAAAATGGGAGAAACACTTTCGAAATGTGTTGCTTTATACTGGGTTGTCATTTGAGCTTTCGCCTGAGTTACTAGAAAGAGTCAGCCATGTGGAGGTTTAGAGGAACAGATTCCTGACAGAGGGAATAGTAAAGATCAATTTTTACTATTTGTAAAATGGGTCCAATTAATGGGAGAGAGAGAGAAAGAAAAGCACTAATGGCCAGGGGGATGTTGTTATCAACAGCACAGAGAAATGTTAGGTCTGCTTCTCTATGTTGTTTCTGTATTATTACTTACTGCTTGTGAGACTGAGATGCACTATTATTGTAGCTTTATAGAGATGGGTTATATACTTGTTACTTTTTTAATGATTAAAAATGCCAATGCCTTTTTGTTTTATATTTTGAATAAGTAATGCAAAGAGTCAGACATGACTGAGCTACTAAACTGAACTGAACTGAACTAATGCTAGGACACAGAATTTAAGCAAACACAGTGAGATGTGTTCTTTTTGACCCACCCCACAGGCACCCCAACTCCCCACTGGGGGGTAATTAGTGCCCAGCTGTGTGTTCTTGCAATATCTCTCCCATCCTCATTGTTTATTTCTTAAGCCTTCTCTTTTGATTTTTATTAAATGCTTAGGATTCTGTTTTGCCTGTGTGTTAGTGGTAAGCTTCCTCAATAGCTTTTATTTCTAAAGGATGTTTTGCTACTCTTAAATTTGTAATAGTAGCTTACTTTCCTTAAAACAGTCTTAGGAGGACTAGGGCAAAATAGTACAATGGTAACTGAACATCTTCAATTTTTCAAGTGCATAGAATTCACAGGTTAATTGCAGATATGGATAAATTATTTTTTAAAAGAAACAGTATAAATGAGTTGAAAAAAGAATCCCTGAGTTAGGCATCCAATAATTTGAATTCTGGATATGTCTCTCTGCTTAAATAATGTCATGACATTACATATATCACCTAACTTCTGGTCTCATTTTCACATCTATTAAGTGGAAGAGGTGGTCTCTTCCCTTTTTAATAATTCTCTAATTTTAGCTGAAGACCGAAGTTTTACTCCACATGCTTACCTATGGAATTTCACTAACTCAGCATAGCCATGCAGTTATATTCCCACTGGGAAAATGAAAGGTTTAAATAAGAGTTCACAGGTACATTTTTTGACATATCTAAGAGCAGCATTTATATTATATTTGCTCAAGTTTGATGATATGATAAATAGACTCATTTCATAGTATATTTGGTCATTCACATTACCTCATCTTATGTCATTTACAAAGTAGATGTTATGTAAATATCTATCAACTTTCTGACTATGGTTGCTAATTCATATAAAGTAATTGTGTGAGACCATGAATTATTACCCCTTGCTGCCCCTTCTCCCTTTGCCTTCAGTCTTTCTCAGTATCAAGGTCTTTTCCAATGAGTCAGGTCTTGGCATCAAGTGGACAAAGTATTGGAGCTTCAGCAGCAGTGCTTTCAATGAATATTCAGGATTGATTTTCTTTAGGATTGACTGGTTTGATATCTTTGCAGTCCAAGGGACTCTTAAGAATCTTGTCCAGTACCAGATTTGGGAGAATGGCATTCTAACATGTATACTATCATGTAAGAATTGAATCGCCAGTCTATGTCTGACGCAGGATACAGCATGCTTGGGGCTGGTGCATGGGGATGACCCAGAGAGATGTTATGGGGAGGGAGGTGGGAGGGGGGTTCATGTTTGGGAACGCATGTAAGAATTAAAGATTTTAAAATTAAAAAAAAAATAAAAGCATCAATTTTTTGGTGCTCATGGTTAGATACCATCACTGACACAATGGACATGAGTTTGAGCAAACTCCAGGAGATAGTGGAGGACAGAGGAGCCTGGCATGCTGCAGTCCATGGGGTTGCAAAGAGTTAGACACAACTTAGCAACTGAACGACAACAATGAATTATCAAGCCATGTCCCTGATCTTTAGAAATAGCAGGTAGCTTATCCCTCAAGATGAAGCAGCTAGCTGAGTTACATGAGAGAAACAAACCAGGTATTTAATTTTATCTGGGCCACTCTGTGGTGCTAGAAAGTAACATAGAAAAAAGTTTCCTGTTTTAGTATATGTGCTGCCAAAGTGAGCACAGAAAAAGCAGTTCCCGGATTCCAGAGAATAAGCAGTTCTGATTCCAGAGACTGAAACTCCTCTGTTAAAATAATCACATCAAGTGCTCATTCACTGTTTTAATAAGAATTAAGAATGTACTCTATGTGTTAGTTGTCTACTAGAGAAATACAGCTTCTATGTCTCTAGAGGAATATGTAAACCATTCAAATCATGCCAATAAAAGAGAGAAAAATACTAAAAACTGAGAAAAAAAGAGATGCTTAGAGAAAAAAAAAAAGATGGCTCCAGTTTGTAGAGAATCTGAAAATTCTTTATGAAGGATTCATGAAGGTGGCATTTGAGCTGGGCCTTGAAGGGTACAACATCACTTATGGTCTAAATATAAATAATTCCACTTTGAGGACAGTTCAGTTGGATGGATTTCCATGAATGGAAATGTAAAATGCAATAGTTCTCTGGTACTATCTGTACATATAAGCCAAGAGTTCTTGGTAAAAGAGGAAGCAGTCCTACATTATTTACAGCCATGTGTTACAGGAATAAAAAATGTATGAGTTGCAAAAATTTGATGGCTAAGATTTCTCATCGCTGAAGTGAATTGGTTTCCAACCTGGATCCTATCAGACAGGGTGGTCACTTTGCATTTTCCCTCCCTGCAGTGTTGCCCAGGCAACTATCTCCTCTGATGGAAGATGCCATTAGGGCAGCACTTCCAAAAGGATTTTCTGCAGAACACGAGCTTCAAGATGCTCTGGAAGGAAAAAAGCAATTCCATAGACAAATAACTCAGGACAATAATAAAGACTGTGTTCTGTAATCGACACTTACAATGCATATTTGTCTTAGAGTCTCTGCAAAGTCTCTCAGAGAGAAGCCTTTCTTCTCTCAAGAAGGAAACCTGTTTCATTTTGGTCAGTTTGGTGTTCTCCAACCCAATTTTATTAAAAGACAAATTTTAAAATGCTTCTGTTGAGGCAAAATTTACATGCAGTGTGATCCACAAACCAAAAGTATATAATTTAATCAATTTTAATAAATACATTTGTGTAATCATCACCCAAACCATGATGCAGAATGTTCCTTTCATCTCCCCAAGTTCTCTCTTACCCTGTTTAAGTCAATACTTATCTCCATTGAAAACTACTCTTCTGATTTTTGTCATTACAGATTGTTTTGCCTGTTCTTACATTTTATTTATGTGGAATCATACCATAGGAAATCTTTTGTTTCTGTCTCATTTTTCTCAACATATAAGACAGCTTGTGTTTTAGACATTTACTCACGATGTTGTATCTATAGATCATTTATTTTTATTGCTAGGGAAGTATTCCACTCTATGGATGTACTACATTCATTCTTCTATTGAACAATTTATTTGTCTTCAGGTTTAGAGATTATGAATAAGGTATCTTTGAATATTATTGTGGGACTTTTGTGGACTTCTATGTTTGTTTATGTTAGATAAATGTCTACAAAAGAACTTGGTAGGTGCATGCAAAACTTCACATTAACTCTAGCAACGTATGAAAGGTGTTTCACATATCACCCACATTTGATATTGTCAGTCTCTTCAGTTTATTGTCCTAGTGAGTGAAATAAACTATACTTCCCTTAAATGTTAGAATTCAACAGTAAAACCATAGGGTCTTGGAATAATTTTTGTGGAAGGTTTTTGGGGGCAGGATAATTTAATTCATCATGAGAAGGTTTGTTTTGTGGTAATATATTCAATTTACTACTAAATAGTTTATTTGTCTCTTATCTTTCTTCCTGATTCACTTTGACAGCTTTTGTTTTAGAGAAATTTTTCCATTTCAAGGAGTTTGTCACATTTATCAGCATGCAACTATTTCATTAATATCTTTTTTAATTAAAATTTTATCAAAATACAGTTGATTTACAATGTTATGTTAGTTTCAGGTATACAGCAAAAATGATTCAGTTATACATATAAAGACAAGTTATATATATATTTATATATTTTTTAACATTCTTTTCTATTATAGGTTATTATAAGATATTGAGTATAGTTTCCTGTGATATACAGTAGATCCTTATTAGCTAGCTATTTTTTATATATTGTGTGGATAGTTACTTCCAAACTCTTAATTTATTCCTCCCCCACCTTTTTGTTGTTGTTGTCCAGTTGCTCAGTCATGTCTGATTCTTTGTGACCCCATGGACTGCAGCACGGCAACCTTCCCTGTCCTTCACCATCTCCCAGGGCTTGCTCAAACTCATGTCCATTGAGTCAGTGATGTCATCGAACCATCTCATCCTCTGTCTTTCCTAGCATCAGGTTATTTTCCAATGAGTCTGCTCTTTGCATCAGGTGGGCAAAGTATTGGAGCTTCAGCATCAGTCCTTGCAATGGATATTCAGGGTTGATTTCCTTTAGAATTGACTGGCTTGATCGTCTTGCTGTCCAAGGGACTCTCAAGAGTCTGCTCCAAGACCACAGTTCAAAAGCATCAATTCTTTGGTGCTCAATCTTTTTTATGATCCAGCTCTCACATCTATACATGACTACTGTAAAAACCATAGCTTTGATTAAGTGGACATTTGTTGGTAAAGTGATGTCTCTGCTTTTTAATACACTGGCTAGGTCTGTCATAGCTTTTCTTCCAAGAAGCAAGCATCTTTTAATTTTGTGGTTGCAGCCACCATCTGCAGTGATTTTGGAGCCCAAGAAAATAAAGTCTGTTACAGTTTCCATTGTTTCCCCATCTATTTGCCATGAAATGGTGGGACCTGATACCATGATCTTTGTTTTTTGAATGTTGAATTTGAAGCCAGCGTTTTCACTCTCATCTTTCACCTTCATCAAAAGGCTCTTTAGTCCCCCACCTTTTGTAAGGCTGCATATCACCATCCTGCTTCTTTAACTTAAATGCAGAGTACATCATGAGAAATGCCAGGTTGGATGAAGCACAAGCTGGAATCAAGATTGCCAGGAGAAATATCAATAACCTCAGATATGCAGATGACACCACCCTATGGCAGAAAGTGAAGAGGAACTAAAGAGCATCGATGATGGTGAAAGAGAAGGGTGAAAAAACTGGCTAACAACTCAACACTTAAGAAATGAAGATCATGGCATCCAGTCCCATCACATGTGCTGAATAGATGCAGAAAAAGTGGAAACAGTCACAGATTTTCTTTTCTTGAGCTCCAAAATCACTGTGGACAGTGACTGCAGCCACAAAATAAAAGACTCTTGCTCCTTGGAAGAAAAGCTATTACAAACCTAGACAGTGTATTAAAAAGCAGAGACATCACTTTACCAACAAAGGTCCATATAGTCAAAGCTATTAATTTCCCAGTAGTCATGTATGGATGTGAGAGTTGGACCATAAAGAAATCTGAGTGCCAAAGAATTGATGCTTTTGAACTGTGGTGCTGGCGAAGACTCTTGAGAGTTTCCTTGGACAGCCGGGAGATCAAACCAGTCAATCCTAAAGGAAGCCAACTCTGAATATTCATTGGAAGGACTGATGCTGAAACTGAAGCTCCAATACTTTGGTCACTTGATCCAAAAAGCTGACTCATTATAAATGACCGTGATGCTGAGAAAGATTGAGGGCAGGAGGAAAAGAGGTTGACAGATGATGAGATGGTTGGATAGCATCACTGAATCAATGTACATGAGTTTGAGCAAACTCCAGGAGACAGTGAAGGAGAGGGAAGACTGGTGTGCTGCAGTCCATGGGGTCACAAAGAATCAGACATGACTTAGCTCCTGAACTACAACAATGAAAAGAGCTTCATATAGCACCTTTATAACTCAGTTCTGCTAGTATTACATTTTCTCAGTTTTTGTATATTTGAAAGTGTTTTTTGTGTTATATTTGCTTTTGAAATGTATTTTTCTAGAACTAGAAGTATAAGTTGAGATTTGTTTAATATTCACACTTAAGAGATCATCTCATTGTTTTCTGGCCTCCTTCATTTCTGATGCAAATTAAACTGTCATTTTTATTGTTCTCCTGAGCATAAGGTTTCACTTTTTTCTGGATTGTTTTGAGGTATTCTTTTTTTTGTTTGTTTTAGAAATTTGACTGTAAATATACTTTGCTGAGCTTTTTGAATCTCTAAATTGGTATTTTCCACCAAACCTGGGAGCCTTTTGGCCATTAATTAACATTAATGCAGTCTTATACTTTTATCTTGTTCTAGGACTTTAATTATATATATTAAATGTATATATGCATATATACATATATAGATTGTTTGACATTGTTCATATAGGCCATGGATATATAGCTTTCTTTGGTCCTTTAGTCACTTCAGCTTAAATAGTTTTTAATGTATCTGTGTTCAAGTTAACTAATCCTGTCTTCTGCTATCTCTGATTTGCTGATAATGCATCTAGTCACTATTTCATTGCTAATACTGTAATATTAAGTTTTAGGATCTCTATTTAGTTCTTTCTTTAGGGTTTGCATTTCTCATCTATAATTTCCTATTCATTCCTTGAGTTTCATTATGTCACCTCACCCCCTGCCCATACCTTTAAAGTTATTCAATATATTTAAAATAATTTATGCTAAATCCATCAATTGTGTAATCTCAGTGACTATGTGTCTATTTTTATGGATTTTTCTCTTGACATCCAGGTTTTCTACTTCTCACATGTGTAGTTATTTTAATGGATACTGTTTATGCTAACATAGAGAGACCCTGTATTCTATTTTGTTGTTCTATCAAATGTTGATTTTTGTCTTAGTAGGCTGATCATCTTGAACTCAGGGTGCCTCAACTTGATTCTTTTATGGGGTATTTATTGCATTTTGTTATCAGGAAATTCTCTTAGTTCTGGACCATAGTATTTAATCCTAGGTCTTGGCCCTTCCAGTGTTTCAGTGGAAAAGCTCTGATGGTTCAAATTACAAGTGTTTCTATGTAGCTGGGATCCAACTCTGTTTACCCTATGGTATGTGGAGACTAAAATATCCCGTAAATCTTTTCAGGTTTCTAGCTGTTGCTTCCCACTGAACTTTTCATACTGTTTTCTGTACATATACAGTCCAGCCATCAGCCAGGGCCTGAAAACAGTTTATATGCCAATTTTATGGCTCCTCACTCTGGCATTTCTATTTTCTCAGGTCTCCCTCCTCATTTTCCAACCTCTTTGACAGCCCTGAACTTTTTTTCCATAACATTTTAATTCAGAAAGACTGCCTTTTCCTGCTTGAGGTTTAGATATCTTGATAGAGAGTGGCCTCCACAGAATAGATGTATAAACATGAATCTGATCCTTTTGGTTCTAGTCTTTCCATGATCAAATCCATTTCAGTTTTTTTCCCCCTACTTTTGATCCTTCTCCAGCACCTTTAAGTTATTGTTGATGTTTTTATAAGCTAATTTGTTTAGAGTTTGTGACTTTTAACTAAAAAGGGTCAGTCCTTTGAAAAATACACTGCTATTGCAGAATCAGAATTACTAGTGGCTTGGGCTCCCTGGTGGCTCAGACAGTAGTCTGCCTGAAATGCCCTGGGTCTGGAAGATCCCCTGGAGAAGGAAATGGCAACCCACTCCAGCATTCTTACCTGGAAAATCCCATGGATAGAGGAGTCTGGCAGGCTAGAGTCCGTGAGGTCACAAAGAGTGGGACAGAACTGAGCAACTTCACTTTCTTTGTTTTTTTTTTAAGAAGTTACAATTGTCCTGTCATGTTTCATGAAATTAGTATTCCAGGTTACATCATTTTTACTTCTCTAGACCATGTATAAAAATTCAGTGTGTCCTATAGATATGAATTACTTATTCCATTCAGTAATATTTGTTAAGCCCTGATACTGTAGTTGGCAATGTTTTAGGCATTCATGGAGGCAAAAATAAAGGTAAAACTTACTCTCAGCCTTCAAAGATCTTATAGTCATTCAGTTACTCATCGAATAATTATTTATGCCAGTGATAGTGAGAATAATATTAAAAGATTTTGTTCAAAAAACTGGGTGAAGAGTAAATAGTGAAGCCAAAATTACTTAAATAACTATATGATTACAGAAATTAAAATTCTGTTAAATGTAGGAAAAGTCACTTTCTATGCATGCCGAGGATTGAAAGTATAGATTTAAAGTGAAGACTACAAAAAACTGTTGAGAAAAGATATCTGAGCTGAGACTATAAGTTAATTAGGCAAAGAGAGGGGCAAAAAGGAAAACATTTATGTCAGAGGGAACAGTATAAACAAAGGCTCTGAGGGATCAGAGAGTAAATGAACTTTGAGAAATATTTGTGAAGTAAAATGAACAGTTCATAGTGATGGATTTAATGTTAAGACTATATGAAGGAGAAGGAAAAGTCAAGGATGGTATTAGAGGTTTGGAGTTCCAAGGTATGAGATATTTATGGTGATATGGAGCTTCCCTGGTGGCTCAGATGGTAAAGAATCTGCTTGCAGTGCAGGAGACCCAAGTTCGATCCCTGGGCTGGGAAGATCCTCTGGAGAAGGACGTGGCAACCCACTCCAGTATTCTTGCCTGGAGAATTCCAGGGACAGAGGAGCTCCTATGGGCTACAGTCTATCAGGTCACAAAGAGTCAGACAGACTGAGTGACTAACACACACACAGTGATATAGACTGCAGAAGGAGGACCTGGTTAATGAAAGGGTTAAAGGTACTGGTTTGAACATGGTGAATTTGAGGTGCCTGGAAGACACCAGTTGACCATATTTAACTAGCAAATAGGATGTATGGTGCTGTGGCCATAAGTGGGTACTTCAGCCATTCTTCCTGCCTATTCTTCGACCAACCAGCAAGCTGGTATCCTTAGAACCCTGAAATTTTCTCTGATGACACTTCCATCTAACAAATTCGATCAGTTAGTATTTATTGAGCACTATGTATATTCTAGGCATCATATAAATTGTTGAGGATATGATTTCAGACAAGACAGACAAGGAACCCCTTGTCTGGGTGAAACAGGCAAAAACTATATAAATAAATGACTGAATAATAAAATTTCAGATAGTACTCTGAGAAAAGTTAAACTAAGGTGATGGTATATTCGGTTGGAAAGATGTGCAGCTTTGTACATAGTGGTCAAATAAGCTTTTCTGACATTTTGTCTGCAACCTAAATGATGAGAGGAGTCATCTGAAGAATTCTGAACAGGACATTTCTGGAGAAAGGAAACATCTAGAGAAAGATCCTGAGGTAGGAAGGAACTAATATTTTCTTGTGTGGCTGGATTTTGATCACTGAGAGGAAGAATGCTAGGGACCTGCTGATGTACTGATGTCCGCATAAAATGTCCTAATCAGACCAGCTTTCCAGATGATGGGTTTTATAAGCCTTTTGACACCTTGTACACAGGCTAACCTGCTAAATCAGGAAAGTATTTAAATGAAGTAAGGAGTGTCAGGAATATAACTTTTTGAGCATTTCCTTGAGACTGTAATAAAATCCATAAAATAAAGCATCTGTGGATATTTTTTTAAATTATGAATCATCCACATGTCCTCATTTGTTTGAGGAAAGAAGAGACAAGATTGAAAAGTTTAAGCCTGGTATGCTGTTTTATAGGGCACAGAGATAGGCTATGGTTTGTATGATCGTGAATAATTTCCACTGAAATAGTCAAAGTGGGTCAGTGTCTAAGCATGGTGTAGACTAAGAGATAATAAAATATGTTATAAAGGAATATTTTTTTGTCCTGTTATGTTACTCAGTGTGATTAAAAGAAGGAATCCTCCTGACAGGAGCTGTCACATCCTCTCAACAGTGCTTAGTGACAGTTGAAGTTCCTGGTTTCCTTCCAGATTGTCATTTAGTTAATTTGGGGCTGGGTGTGGGGGATTTGACAAATCACATGTTTGCCAACTAAACAATACACCAAATTCATGCTGTTTTCTCCCTCCACTCATAGTTTTCCCAGTGTCAGAATTTTCTGTGGAAAATGATGGGACCTATTTGGAAAGCATAAATGTGCATGCAAATCAGAGCTGCAGGCGCGAATGTAGAGCTATTAGTGTCTAACAGGACCTGTTCAGGTTATTTATGCCCCAGTTACTCCTTGGAAACGAGAATAAACTCGGCAGAATTTTGTGGATGAGGACATAACAAAAACCTAGTCTAATAATTGTGAAACATATGTCCTCCTACAATTTTCATAAAAATCCTTTTTTCCCTAACTTGTCCTCAATGTATCCACTTAGGTTAATTTAGGTAAAGTCTGTCTAGGTACACTGAAGTAGAGAGGTGAGATAGATACACAGATATTTTAGAAATAGAAAATTGCTATTTAAAAAAAGCACCCATCTTGGCCTGGATGTCTAGAGAGTCTTTAATTTGATGATCCAGAGAGATGATATAGGGTGGGAGCTGGGAGGGGGATTCAGGATTGGGAGCTTGTATACACCCGTGGTGGATTCATGTCAAAGTATGGCAAAACCAATACAGTATTGTAAAGTAAAATAAAGTAAAAAAAAAAAAAAACACTTATATTCATCAGAGAACTACCTACTTATTTTCTACTTTATTGGGATATATATTATTTTTTGCTGTAAGTATTTTGCAGACTTGAGACATCTAGTCAAATCACCTAGGTCCCATAGGTTTTCATGGATCCCAGCAAATAAGCCCTGAGAAGATTCTAAAAGATCATCATGTTCCACAGTCTTTTTTTAGGCTAAAATGCTGAAACAATTGATTAAGGCTATTCTGTCAGCTGGGCTTCCCTAGGAGCTCAGATGGTAAAGAATCTGCCTGCAGTGCAGGAGACCTGAGTTCGATCCCTGGATCAGGAAGATCCCCTGGAGAAGGAAATGGCAACTCACTCCAGTATTCTTGCCTGGAAAATTTCTTGAACAGAGAAGTCTGGCAGAGTCCATGGAATTGCAAAGACTTGGACATGACTGAGTGACTAACACACACACACACACACACACACACACACAAACACACACATTCTGTCAGCTATTGGCAGAGGGAGGCTGAGTATTTCTAGCCCAATGCTTTGTCATCTAACCTAGAAAAGAATAGCTCATCTGAATGTCATTTCCAGTTTTGTTTGGCTATTCAGATATTTTGTGACTACACACCATGTCTGGGTGCAAGGGGCACTCTTTGTGACAGGTGCTTTGGCCACATTGGCTTAAACTCCCTCTCCAGATCTTTCTCTTTAAATACCCACACATGAGTCTGTGGACAGTTGACTCTATGTGTAAGTCACCATTATGCATAAACATCTCAGCTTAGTTTTCTCTAGCAAGAGTCCATCAATAGCAATCCTTTCAAACTACTTTGCATAGTCCAACAATTTTATATTTCAATTTGTATGCCTATTTATCACATATAGGTCCTAGATTAATAATATTTTCTCTGGAATTTTACCACAATAGGGATTGACATATGTAAGAAATTGTACAACCAGGCAAAATCTAAGTGTTGTCCACATTTGTTGTTGTTCATTCACTAAGTTGCCTCTGACTCTTTGTGACCCCATGGACTGCAGCATGCCAGCCTCTCTCTCCCTCATTGTCTCCTGGAGTTTGCCCAAGTTCATGTCCATTGAGTCGCTGATGCCATCCAACCATTTCATCCTCTGTCATCCCCTTCTCCTCCTGCCTTCAGTCTTTCCCAGCATCAGGGTGTTTTTCAATGAGTCAGCTCTTTGCATCAGGTGGCCAAAGTATTGAGGCTTCAGCTTCAGCATTAGTCCTCCAATGAATGTTCAGGGCTGTCTGCAAATACCATAATATTTCAACTTTGGACAAATAAAAGACTTAAACTTGCTCCCTAGGAACTGTTCCTCTCCTTTCTGTCTTTCTGTTGCAGTAGCCTGGTTATCTGATCCACTGTTCAGTTATTTGATTTTCATGCATATAGTATTCAACAGATATTTACTGAGTATTGCCGTATATATGTTAGTGTTTTATAAGCCATGGACCCAAAGGTAGATAAAACAAATTCCTGCTTCTCAGGGAGGGAGCTTACATTCTAATGGGGGAGCAGAAAAGTAAAGCAAGATAATAGGATAAATGATTTAAAGGCCAAAATAATTGAACAAGTACAGAACTTCTTTCAGAGCATATCCTGGCATGGAGGAGTTGTTTAGAGCATGGCAAATTACCCACTTGCTAGAAATTAGAATCCAATAGCTGTTACGCATCTCCCGGATGCCAAAAGTCTAATCACATCATCACCAGAATCCAGAAACTTAAGGGAATGAGGGAAGAGAAATTTGTCAATTTGGATATTGACAGAAGACTTCTCCCTGCATTTATTCCAAGGCAAATAGTTTTCCTCCAGTTTTGTTTACATTTGGTATTTGTATCAAGCTCTTATTTTCTTCTGATAACCCATTAACTTAAAAGTAGCTCTTATGAAGTAACAGTGACTTTTCCATTATTGAGTATCTGTTTCAAAGTCATTTAATCTTCCAAGCAGAATTTGTTGTATAAAGCTTTATGCAGCCAAGAATAATTTATTTGCAAATGTAGCAGTAGCATACAGTCAGCCAAATAAATCGAGTTTTTCCTCCAAATAATATTCTACTGAAAGTTTAAATGTTTCTAGTCTGTGTTTCATTAGAATTTGAATAGGTATGTACAGCTACTCAAAATGTTCTCTGATAGTGAAATATTATTTGGGAAACAGAACCCTGTAAACATACAGCCTCCCTTCAGCATACCAACACATTCAAATGTCCTACTCAAGGATATTGTTTGAAAGACAATACTGATTAAATGAAAAAATATGGTTCAGATTGTGATTAGAATACTGTGCACTAGGTAACTAATATGGCAAATATACATATAAAGATAAAGGTACCTTCTCTTACAATAATTATGAAGACTTTTCACTCTACTTCAGCAGTATTTTTCAAAAAGGTTGTAATAAACATTAACAGTTTAAGAGAAATTGTAAAATGATTTATGAGGCCATAAGCTTTTATACTACCTGTTGTTGTTCAGTCGCTAGGTCATGTCCAACTCTGTGACCCCATGAACTGTAGCATACAAGGCTCCTCTGTCCTCCACTAATCTCCTGGAGTTTGCTCAAATTCATGGCTAAGTCAGTAATTCTCTCTAACCACCTCATCCTCCGCCACCCTCTTCTCCTTTTGCCTTCAATCTTTCCCAGCATCGGGGTTTTTTCCAATGGGTTGGCTCTTCATATCAGGTGGCCAAAGTATTGGAGCTTCACCTTCAGCATCAGTTCTTCCGATGTATATTCAGGGTTGATTTCCTTTAGGACTGACTGGTTTGTTCTTGCAGTCCAAGGGACTCTCAAGAGTCTTCTCCAGCACCACAATTCAAAAGCATCACTTCCTCAGTGCTCAGCCTTCTCTATGGTCCTTCTCTATGGTCCAACCCACATCCATCCATGATTACTAGAAAAAACACAGTTTTGACTATATGAATCTCTGTTGGCAGAATGATGTCTCTGCTTTTTAATACAATGTCTGACTTTGTTATAGCTCTTCTTCCAAAGAGCAAGCATCTTTTAATTGTGTGGCTGAAGTCACTGTCTATAGTGATTGTGGAAACCAAGAAAATTAAATCTGTCCAATGCTTCCACTTTTCCCCCATCTGCTTGCCATGAAGGCATGGGACCTGATGCCATGATCTTAGTTTTTGAATGCTGAGTTTCAAGCCAGCTGTTTCCCTGCCTCTTTCACCCTCATCAGGAGGCTCTTTAGTTCCTCTTCACTTTCTGTCATTAGAGTGATATCATCTGCATATCTGAGATGGTTGATATTTTTCCAGGCAATCTTGATTCCAGCTTGTGGTTCATCCAGCCCAGCATTTTACATGATGCACTCTGCATGTAGGTTAAATAAGCAGGGTGACAATATACAGCCTTGATGTACTCCTTTCCCAATTTTGAACCAGTCCATTGTTCCATGTCCAGTTCTAACTGTTGCTTCTTGACCTGCATATATATCAGGAGACAGGTAAGGTGGTCTGGTTTTCCCATCTTTTTAAGAATTTTCTACAGTCTGTTGTGATCCACATAGTCAAATGCTTTAACGTAGTCAGTGAAACAGAGGTTTTTCTGGAATCCCCTTGTTTTTTCTATGATCCAATGGATATTGGCCACTTGATCTCGATTCTTCTGCCTTTTCTAAATCCAGTTCTTGGTTCACATACTGTTAAAAACTAGCTTGAAGGATTTTGAGCATTACCTTGCTAGTATGTGAAATGAGAGCAACTGTGTGGTAGTTTGAACACTCTTTAGCATTGCCTTTCTTTGAGATTGAAATGAAAACTGACCTTTTCCAGTCCTATAGCCACTGCTGAGCTTTCCAAATTTGCTGACCATATTGAATATAGCACTTTAACAGTGTCTTTTAGAATTTTAAATATCTCAGCTGCAATTCAGTCATTTCCACGAGCTTTGTAGTAATGCTTCCTAAGGTCCACTTGACTTCAAACTCTAGGATGTGTGTCTCTAGATGAGTGACCACAGTATTATGATAATCTGGATCATTAAGACATTTCTTGTATAATTCTTCTGTGTATTCTTGCCACCTCTTCTTAGTCTCTTCTGCTTCTGTTAGGTCCTGTTTCTGTCCTTTATCATGCCCATACTTTCATGAAATGTTCCTTAATATCTTCAATTTCCTTGAAAAGATCTCTAGTCTTTGCCATTCATTTTTTCCCTCTATTCCTTTGCATTGTTCATTTAAGAAGGCCTTCTTATCTCTCCATACTATTCTCTAGAACTCTGCATTAAGTAGGGTATATCTTTTCCTTTCCTTTTGCTTCTCTTCTCTCCTCAGATATTTATTAAGCCACTTCAGACAACCACTTTGCCTCCTTGCATTTCTTTTTCTTTGAGATGATTTTGGCCATGCCTTATGTACAATGTTTTAACAGATGTTAAACATTCTCACCTTGCTTTTCCTTATTTCATCCACTAAACATATATTTATTAGTCACCTAAGGTATGGAAAGTTATGACCAACTTAGACAGCATATTAAAAAGCAGAGACATTACTTTGCCAACAAAGGTCCGTCCAGTCAAGGATACGGTTTTTCCTGTAGTCATGTATGGATGTGAGAGTTGGACGATAAAGAAAGCTGAGTGCCAAAGAACTGATGCTTTTGAACTGTGGTGTTGGAGAAGCCTCTTGAGAGTCCCTTGGACTGGAAGAAGATCCAACCAGTCCATCCTAAAGGAGATCAGTCTTGGGTGTTCATTAGAAGGACTGATGGTGAAGCTGAAACTCCAATGCTTTGGGCACCTGATGCGAAAAGCTGACTCATTGGAAAAGACCCTGATGCTGGGAAAGATTGAGGGCAGGAGGAGAAGGGGCTGATAGAGGATGAGATGGTTGGATGGCATCACCGACTCAATGGACATGAGTTTGTGTAGGCTCCAGGTGTTGGTGATGGACAGGGAGGCCTAGCGTGCTGCATTTTATGGGGTCACAAAGAGTTGGACACGACTGAGTGAACTGAACTGAACTGAAGGTATGCATAGCACCCTACTGGGGCACTGGGAACAGTAATGCCTGAGATGGACACTGGCCACAGTTGTGGAAGCTATATTCCAGTGAGGACGCTGACCATTGTAACTATAGTAGCTATTTCATGATGACTGTGTTGAGCTCTATGCATGAGAGTTATAAGGTGCTCTGGTCCATATAACAGGGGACCTGGCAGAATCTGGGGTCCCATAAGTTCCCCAAGCAGCTAAACTTTCAACTGAAATCTCAAGCACAGTTTGGAATTTTCTAGATGAAAAATGAGGGGAGGACAGTGAGTGAGGAGATTGCTTTCCTGGCAGAAGGGCAGCTTGAATAATGTTTCTAGAAACAGAATGAAGGCTAGTCAGTGTAATCCAGAGCTCAGAGAAGGTGAGATGTGGTTCCAGTAGGACCCATAGCAGTGTTAGATCATGAGGAGCCTTGTGGGTCACCTTAAAGGTGCAGGAATAAAGAAGCCAAAGCCTTTAAGGGTTGGAGGAAGCATAGGGAACCCATGATAAGATCTCCAAACTGCATTTTAGAAAATAGCCCTCTGGCTGTTGTGTGATTCGATCAAAGGAAAATCCCTCTGGCACCTTTTACATACCAGTATGTGTTCTTGAGGCATCCTAAATAGAAGATTAAATAGATAAAGTCTGAATAGGGACCTGTGCTGTGTCCCAGGCTCTTGTCAACTATGCTAAGGGACTCAGCAGTCAGCAGAAGACACCCATTGGGATAGGCATCTCCAGGAATCATCATGGAAATGATATTACTTGCTCACTGGTTTAGACTGCCACTCATGCTCCAGTCTTGCCATTATCTGCTTTTGTTTGGAAAGCCCTTAGAATTGCTTTTATAACAAGAGTAAACCAATATACCTTGATGTTCCTGTTTTTCCTTCTGCTGCTGCTGCTAAGTCACTTCAGTCGTGTCCAACTCTGTGCGACTCCATAGATGGGAGCTCACCAGGCTCCGCCGTCCCTGGGATTCTTCAGGCAAGAACACCAGAGTGGGTTTGGCAATTGCTAATATGTTCTCTCCACTGCACAGCCAGCCTCCAACATTAAGGACATTCTCTGGACAGTGGATGCATAATTGGATACTAGGTAACTGAGCTAGGTTGCTTCTCTGTACAGTGTTGAAGAATTGATGCTTTTGAATTGTGGTGTTGGAGAAGACTCTTGAGAGTCTGTTGGACTGCAGGGAGATCCAACCAGTCCATCCTAAAGGAAATCAGTTCTGAATATTCACTGGAAGGACTGATGCTGAAGCTGAATCTCCAATACTTTGGCCACCTGATGCAAAGAAATGACTCATTGGAAAAGACCCTGATGTTGGGAAAGATTGAAGGCAGAGGGAGAAGGGAACAACAGAGGATGAGATGGTTGGATGGCATCACTAACTCAATGGACATGAGTTTGAATAAACTCTAGGAGTTGGTGGTGGACAGGGAGGTCTGGCGTGCTGCAGTCCTTGGGGTCACAGAGAGTCAGACACAACTGAGTGACTGAACTAAACTGTTGAGTGCAGCTCTCACTCTGGGCTGCTTTTATTGCCATATGCTTCTTTAAACTTTAGCTAAGGTATATTTAAGGATGCACATTTATCACTCAGCTTTAATTATGGGCAAAAGCTTTACTTAAACAAACTATTTGTTACAAGTTGATTACTGCTACTGCTAAGTTGCTTCGGTCATGTCCAACTCTCTGCGACCCCTCGAACTGTAGCCACTACCCCCCTGCCCCACGCCCTCCCCCCACCCCCACCAGGCTCCTCTGCCCAAGGGATTCTCCAGGCAAGAATACTGGAGTAGGTTGCCATTTCCTTCTCCAAACTTGATTACTGGACCAAGCTAATTGGTATTCTTGATTCCAGTTTCCACCTCCTCTGATGAATCCAACAAAAATAGGAGGGGCTGACCTTGGACAGAATCATAAAATCTGGTGAACTCATGAGCCCTTTCTGTGCCTTCCTCCTTACTTCCATTTTTTTCCCCTCCTTATAAGCTGCCTACTGTGGGTTCTGGAAAGATCCTCAGCCCCAGGTTTCATGGGCTGCTACCTTCCTTCTTCTCCCCAAACTTCCTTGTCGTGGGTCTCATCTCTCAGTCTCTACGTTGCAGGAAGGTTAAACAATATATTGCTTTGCATGAAGGTGTCAAGACCTGATTATAATTTATAATGCCACCTTCTCAAGAAAACATTTACATTTTTTTAAATGAGCTTTTAGAGTTTTAACAGAACTTTGAGTACTATGGTAATACCAAATACTGTGGCATGACCATAAGGGAGGTAACCTCCAATTAAAATAAATAAATTTATATTTAAAAAAAAAACTAAAAAAAAAAAAAGAAATGTTTCCAATGTCCTTCATGTAAGAGCACCATGGAACATTTGGGTAGTATTTTAACTTTTACAAAGTATTTTTATCTTAGTATTTAATCCTTTTAGCAACCTTATAGGTATGTAAATGAGAGGACTGAAGTAAAAATATCTACTTGATTCCATCCACAAGACCTAACAATAAGATATAGATACTATCATATCTTGATGGAATTTAGACTACCGTGAGTATTATGCATTCAGTTCAGTCAGTTCAGTTCAGTCACTCAGTCGTGTCCGACTCTTTGCGACCCCATGTATTGCAGTACGCCAGGTCTCCCTGTCCATCACCAACTCCCGGAGTTCATCCAAACTCATGTCCATCAAGTCGATTATGCCATCCAGCCATCTTATCCTCTGTCATCCCCTTATCCTCCTGCCCCTAATCTTTCCCAGCATCAGGGTCTTTTCCAATTAGTCAACTCTTTGCATCAGGTGGCCCAAGTATTGGAGTTTCAGCTTCAGCCTCAGTCCTTCCAATGAACACCCAGGTCTGATCTCCTTTAGGATGGACTGGTTGGATCTCCTTGCAGTCCAAGGGACTCTCAAGAGTCTTCTCCAACACCACAGTTTAAAAGCATCAATTCTTCAGCGCTCAGCTTTCTTCACAGTCCAGCTCTCACATCCATACATGACCACAGGAAAAGCCATAGCCTTGACTTGACGGACCTTTGTTGGCAAAGCAATGTCTCTGCTTTTCAATATGCTATCTGGATTGGTCATTAAGGATATCATATTGATTCACTTATATGCCAGATCTTACAACAAAAAGACACACGGAACAAAACTAGTATAATAGCATCATAAAGAGAAATCATAAGCTAGAAAGAGATGTGGAGATGAGCTAATTCAGAGAACTAGGATTAGGTTTATTATGATGTGCTTGAGTGCATGCATGCTAAGTTGCTTTTGTTGTGTTTGACTCTTTGAAACCCTATGGACCATAGCCCGCAAGAATCCCCTACCCATGGGATTCTCCAGGAAAAAATACTGGAGTGGGTTGCCGTGCCCTCCTCCAAGGAATCTTCTGACCCAAGGATCAAACCCATGTGTTTTAGGTCTCCTGCACTGGCAGGCAGGTTCTTTACCACTAGTGCACCTAGGAAGCTCCTTATTATGATGATGAAGTATAAAATAGTATTACTGGCTGCCTGGAAGCCAAGTCACAAAGGGAAAGGTGATGGATCTGTTAGTCTTAGAGTCAGGAGGAATAGATGTTGTTAAGGGGTAGCAAGATTTTTTGTTTCCTTGGCATTTAGATTTGGAAAGGCCTCTCACGCATCGTTTTATAGAATGTAGACTGAATGATATGAAATGTGCTGTTGCCTCAGTAGCTGTTATTTAACACATCCATGTAATTGGATATTAGGTTCTCCATTCTGGATTCCAGCTGAGGACACTTTAAGGATTTGTTCCTAGGCCATTGGCTGGAGACTTAGTCCATCCTCTTTACATCCCTGTGAGAGACCTCATCTGATGCTCTGTGCCGGCCACGTTCCTTCCTCCCTGCTCTTCAGTCTGGCGTTCTGATCCTTGTCTTTTCTCCTGCTCTGGTGTGTGCTCTCACTCTGGTCACTCCCTTAGAGGTGCCGGGACTGGCCTCCTCCTGCCAGGTTTGCAGGCTGCCCATATGACAGGGCTGACATGCTCTTGAAATTGAAGCCATCTTCAGGGGGCTCTTTTCCCTGTTTGTGTCATGTTATCTTTATTTTTAGCTTAGTCTGTACTTCCCTGTTGTGTGGCTTGCTTTTAAGAGAGAGGGCATCCCACTGGAGTGTGGATGGGCCTCTAGTGATACAGTTCTTTCAGCGTTACTGGTCCTTCCAGCACCTCCAGAAGCTCCAAGTTTCATCTACCTTAACACATCTGACTTTCTCACTTACAGCCATTCCCACAGTAGTTCTTTTTATTTTCTAGCTCTGCCTCAGTGTATCTAATATGTCCATCTGAGAAACCTCTACATGATAAAGTTTATTCTCATGAGGTGCTTTTGGATAAAGAGAAGCAAGGGATGTGACTTGCTAACAGGTGTTACATAATTCTACATACCTGCATACCTGAACCTCAGTTCCACCCAAGCTAGGATATCCCTGCATAATGAAGCAGAAGTGGATTTCAAATATTCTATTGTAGCAACCTTTGATAAGTCTTTAAAGAGCAATTCAGTGAGGAGTGTTCTATGAGGCTAATGTGGTACAAGTTACATGGCTTTATAGCTTTTTAACATGATCCAAGGGATGACTTTTTAATAGAAGAATAAGTGGATAGTTTGAAACCATGCTTACTTTTATGAGATTGGAAAGATCGATCCTGCATCTTCTTTCTACTACCTGCTTGTAATTGATGTTGTGCTAACCGTGGAAAAGCAAAAAAATAACCTTGGAAGAGCAAAAAAAAAAACCTTTTTGTTTCCTTGTTAAAATTCATTGTGGTCATTTTGTTGAGAAATTCTAAATGGTGTCTTTCTTAATGGTGGTCTCATTTTCTGCAGCCTTGCTCCTGATTGAATGTGGAACATCTGAGGACAGGGGGAGATTAATGGAGGATGGCCGCTGTTCGCTCTTAGTGGGCAGCTGTGATGGATTGAGTGCCACTGGCTGCACTGCACTAGGTTTTCTGGCAAATCCTGTTTCTGACAATACACTGTCCAGAGTATTGATTACGCTAACCTCTAGTTGTAAATTCATGTCTGGAGTGAAGACTTGCAATAAGGCCCATTTGTCAAGCACAGGCTTAATCAAAGATTATAATTGGCATTAATGAGTCCTCAGTAAAAGAACAGGATTTGGAATGCCAGTTGAAGATTGGCTCAGCTCAGTTCGTGCATCCGTCATCACCATCTGGAAGGGAAGCTGACAGCTGTGCAGGGAATTAGGGGAGTTGCTGCTAGGTTAGTTCCCTTCTTGATAGGCAGGTGTCCACAGTCCTCATTATGAATTATGTCTGGATTGAGTGAATGACCTTTTGGCAAGGCTCCATACTATCATCCCTTAATCTTCTCTTGGGGGAAATCTATTCAAAAGGTAATTTAAAAACTTACCGAGAGGAAGCAGAGGGACACTTTAAACTTAATTTTAAGAAACTTGGTTTTGTCAGTCACAATTTTGCAGACATTTTGGAAGGATATTTGAGAAGCAAAATCAAGACCTCTCTCTACTGCTTCTCTACCCAAGGATCAATGTCAAAAAGCACTGAAAAGACTCTTTTCCCTCTCATGGGATTCCGTCTTTTCGGCACCATCTGTGTTTTAGTTCCACTGCATTAACGAGGTGACATCTTGCTTCTTTGGCTCTCATCTTCTCTTTTTTGGGTCATATTCTTATCCATGGGGCTAGGATTAAAGTGGACTAGCAGTCGCTTCCACCTGGAAAGACTCTGTCCTGTCTTTCTCTGGCTCTCTTGATCATGCTTCCCACCGCCCTCCTTCCCCCGCCCTTGCCCCCCCCCCCCTACACACACACACAATGAATGAGAGATAAGACAGTTGAGCTTTGCTATCTCTGCAGGTAGTACCTTTCTGCCTAGTCCCACTTTTGCAGAAGGGCCAGCAGGAGCACAGTTGTTGTTTATTCGCTAAGTTGTCTGACTCTGTGACCCTATGGACCACAGCATGCCAGGCTTCTCTGCCCCTTACTATCTCCTGGAGCTTTCTCAAACTCACGTCCATTGAGTAGGTGATGCCATCCAACCATCTCATCCTCTGTCACCCCCTTCTTCTCCTGCCCTCAATCTTTCACAGCATCAGTGTCTTTTGCAGTGAGTTGGCTCTTTGCATCAGGTGGGCAAAGTATCGGAGCTTCAGCTTCAGCATCAGTCCTTCCAGTGACTATTCAGGACTGATTTCCTTTACGATTGACTGGTTTGATCTCCTTGTAGTCCAAGGGACTCTCAAAAGTCTTCTCCAGCACCATAGTTTGAAAACATCCATTCTTTAGTGCTCAGCCTTCTTTACGGTTCAACTCTCACATCCATACATGACTACTGGAAAAGCCATAGCTTTGACTAGATGGACCTTTGTAGGCAGAATAATGTCTCTGCTTTTAAATACACTGTCTAGGTTTGTCATAACTTTTCTTCCAAGGAGCAAGCCTCTTTTGATTTCATGAGCACAGTGAGCCTCAGGAAAAAGGAAATCTTGGATGTCTCAAGCTGTCCTCCTACCTTCACAGAATCTAGTATAGCGTACAAGGGCGAGGGGCCAAAACCCAAGCTCATGGTCAAGTTCTAGTTTGCTTGGCCTTGTCTCTGTGCATACATTCCCCTTTATGGACATCTTCCATTCTGTGTCCTAATTATCAATCTTTATAACCCTAACACTCTGGAATCTCACAGAAACAGAAGGCTTCATTATGAATATTGGCTACATTCTAAAAACCTGCCAAATGTTCTCTGATTTCTTAATCCCCACTTCATTATATTTCCTTGGCTTTGTGATTCTGAGGGATTATTACTTTTCACACTTAATATAAAATCACTCTCCTCCTTGAAATAAGGTCTCTGCAAAAGATGTAGTTCTTAAGGCCAAAGGAGATTGTTCCATTCTTAAATCCCCAGACAGTTTATGGTTCATTATAAGGTTGTATGGAACATCAGAAATCCATGTCTTCAAGAATGTTATTATTTATTGGCTGATAGGAGCCATATCATTTGGAAAGGCCATTTAATCATGTATTCTTTCTTCTAGTAATTGTTGGATATTTCTTATATGTGCCAAGCATTGTGCTAAATGCAGATGTTACAGTGGTGACAAAGGAAGACAAAGTTCCTAAACTCATGGAATATGCATCCTGAATTAATGCCAAGTTACACTGCATGGTGAGAAAAGGCAGCAAAATATGCACTGTACCTGGTATCTTAAAGTGTTTCAATGACTAAATGTATGTCAGATCTATAAAGAAGTTATGGGTGTACATTGGGGCACCTATACAGTCAAACTGTAATTGCTTTCTTCACTCACAGCCAAGTTAGGAAAAATTACCTCCTCATATTAAAGCTGATATGTTGTGGAGACATAAGTTATTTCTGCACACACAAAAAATGTTGCTGTTCATAATTGAAGGTTCAATTAGGGTATCTGGCATAGAGCATATACATGATGTATTTTCAGTGTTATCAGCAGTATTTATAGTACTAATAATAATTGCTACATTTATATGCCCACTGTGTAGCATTGCCCCAGACAACACATGTATCACTTCATGTAACTTTCAGAACAATTCTGTAAGACGGATATCACTATCCAGATTTCAGAGATTATGCTCTAAGAGGTTAGATTATTCATTTTCTCTAACATCATTAGTAAATGGCAGAACTTGGATTTAAATCAATGACCCCAGACTCCAAAGACAGCATTCTTTCTGCTGGCCCTTTTCTGAGTATCTTGACAACCATCTTACTGGTATATCCTTCAAGGATGGGTATCCTTCAAGACAAGGCCTGCTGCCTCTGACTTCCCCTGGTAAATTGTATAAATGCCCGAGGTTCTTTTATGTTCTAATTTCGTCTGACATGTTAAAAACTTTAGTTAGCAAGGAACTGTCATCAGCATAATCCCCTTATGATGACAGGAAATACAGTATAGATCTTTCCCTTGATTTCTACACACATGTACACACAATATGGAGACAAAAAATTGTCAAAATACTTATGAATGCTTTTTTAACCTTTAATATTTTTATTAGCCTAATTACATGTGTGCTTACTGCAATATGTCAGAAAGTTGTCTCAACATCCATCCTATCAATGTTGTGATTAATCCCATGATAACTTTTTCCCTACATCATTAAAAAAGTTCTTCTTGATTATTCAGGAATTAAAAAAAGTTAGAGATTCTTCTCTTTAAGAGAAAATGTCTTTAGATTTCATTGCCATACCATATATCCCAAAGCTTCAAAGGAGCCCATCTTAAAATAAATCACTGATTATTATAAATCATGAATATTAAACAGTATCTTTAATTAAAAGGCTCATTACTACTAGATAGTGGTTCTAGCCATTGAACCAATTTTCATTCCATCATCAATTTTGTTTGATCTTTAAAGCACCAGTTGAGATTCCCTTCATTGTGAGCACCAAATAAAAGGAGAGCTTATTCAATTATTTGAGCCCCTCAAATGAACAGTGTAGACATTGTGTGATAATTTAATTCGCCTAGTTGAGCAATTCTCTGTAATCTCCTCCTTTTCCCTAAAGTGACGCAAAGAAAAAGTATAAGGATGATCCATTATTTCATTAGGGATTCTATAGATACAGCCATTCATCCCTCTCTCTGTCATCCTGTGGATTAAGGTTACTTAGGAAATCTACCATTATTGTCACACTAGCCCACATATGGAAGGGGTTTGTTGCGGTAGTGGTGGTTGTTGTTTTTTAATTAGTTTATTTATTTTTGATCACACTGAGCGGCATGTTGGATCTTAGTTCTCAGACAAGGGACTGAACCTGCGCCCCCTGCATTAGAAGGTGATGTCTCAAACACTAGATCTCTAGGAAAGTCCAGGTGGTTGTTTTAAGAGCCTTATTGAAGTAATTCTGCACAGAAGTTGAAACAGAAAGTAAATGGGTATTACTCTTGAGGTGGTAAACTTGCAGTGCTTATCTGCCATCATCAGTTATACAGATAGGCAGTACAAAGTTTCAATAATGAGAAGTAAATTAGAGAAAACACAAAACTATGAAGTTTGGGAGAATGTTTTCAACCAGGACTTTTCTTTTCCCACAATTCATGAGTCCTGAGTATTGTCGCTTGACAGCCACTCTATCAAGAATGAAGGATAGAGAAAATTTGGATGCCATCAAAGTCAAATACAACATAGGATGTGGCAACCTCTCCAAACTATGTCTCAAAGTGTGGAAAACACAGAGGACTGGGGGCGTGAATGCAGATTCAGCAGCTCTGCAGTCTCCTGGTTGTGCTGTCTCAAGGAGAATCACTGAACATCACAGAACCTGTTTCCTTGTGTCTATGGGTGAGATGCCAAGTCCATCCTCATAGACCTGTGGGGAAGATCAAGCGAGAGCATTTGGAAGGCACTCAAAAATCACAGAGTGCCACTTAAATGAGGGGGGTTATGATGTTGATGGCAGATTCCTTGGCTGATTTCCCAGGGACTTGGAGTAAGGCTCAGAAAAGTTAAGTACATTTTTGTCCAAGGTCACGAGTATAGTAATCAGAGTTCAATATGTGTCTAAAGCTTGTGCTCTTATCCACTAGGGTTCTATTTATTTTATGGCATAATATCTCCTCTACTAGGCTGAGGTTGTCTCATTGCCTTATTCAGATCTCTCCTTGGCATGTAGTAGGAGCTTAATAGTTGTTTCCTGAATAATTTTTGACATGTATTCATAGTAAGTATTTATTGAGTGATTGTTAAGCACTTATTGTTGTTCAGCCACTCAGGTGTGTCTGACTCTACAACCCCATGGACTGAGTGCAGCATGCCAGGCTTCCCTATCTTTCGCTGTCTCCTGGAGTTTGCTCAAATTCATGTCCATTGAGTTGGTGAAGGTGTCTAACCATCTCATCCTCTGCTGCCCTCTCCTCCCCTTTGTCTTCAGTCTTTCCCTGTATCAGGGTCTTTTCCAGTGAGTCAGCTTTTCACATCAAATGACCAAAGTATTGGAGCTTCAGCTTCAGCATCTGTCCTTGCAAGGAGTATTCAGGGTTGATTTCCTTTAGGATTGACTGGTTTGACCCTGTTAAGCAGTAGTATTTACATTTATATGACTTGACATACCATGTTTTTCATTATTGAAGTACATGATTGGCACTATAATTTCACAGTTTGGATTAATATTTTTTTGTGCATTTTTCTTATCATAAAGAACATATCTCAGAAATAGTTAGAAGTACTATGGATTTGGATTTTAGGAGACTTCCCTGATGGCTCAGAGGGTAAAGCGTCTGTCTGCAATGCAGGAGACCTGGGTTCAATCCCTGGGTCGGGAAGATCCCCTGGAGGAGGAAATGGCAACCCACTCCAGTACTATTGCCTGGAAAATCCCATGGATGGAGGAGCTTGGTAGGCTACAGTCCATGGGGTCACAAAGAGTCAGACACGACTGAGTGACTTCACAATCAATCAATCAATGGATTTTAGTCTCTAATGCATGCTATTTTATAATGCATAATGTCTGCTTCAGAGATTTTTAAAAATTTTCTCTCATTAAAGATATGTGTGAGGAGGGGGGGGATTTGGTTTTTGAGTGTCTCTCATTAGTCTCGAGAAGTAACTGTCTTTCTAGGCACAGAATTTAAGAGAAAAAAATCAAATTAAATAACACAATTGTGAGTGGCTCCTTCCTCTTAGTTCCTAGGCTGAGAGGTATGTTTAGAATTTGATTCTTAAATTTGGACTTTGGAACTTGGTTCAGATATCTGATCATGAACTCAGGTATCTAGGAGAGTATCATGGGGATATTCAATTAATGTTTATCAGATCTACCTGAAGCTTATATAATACTATAAACTGACTATATCTTAATAAAAAATAGGGACTTCCCTGGTGGCTTGGTAGTAAAAACTCCACCTGCCAATATAGGAGATGCCTGAGACGCAGGTTTGATCCCTGAGGTGGGAAGCTCCCCTGGAGGAGGAAATGGCAATCCACTGCAGTATTCTTGCCTGGGAAATCCCACGGACAGAGGAGCCTGGAAGGCTACAGTCCATGGGGTTTCAAAGAGTCAGACACAAGTTAGCGACTAAACAACAACAAATAAAAAATACTCATTGGATTTAATTGATTTAGCATAGGTCATATACTTTGTGTTAAAGGAATATACTTTCTCAGTTCTGAATTTCAGAACACATGGATCCAAAGGCATATCTGATGTTATCAGATAATTTCTTTGAAGGAATTACACTGAGAAAAGGGACAGGCATTTACATTATCAGGAGAGGAAGTGTAAGTTTAGATTAAATATGGGAGTGTCTTTATATTTCTTAGAAGGTTATATTTATCTTTTACTTTTTAGTTCAAGGCATTTTTTATTGAAGTATAGTTGATTTGCAGTGTGTTAGTCTCTTGTGGGCAGCAAAGTGATTAAGTTATACATATTTTTTCACATTCTTTTGCATTGTGATTTACTACAGGATATTGAATATAGTTTTCCAGTGCTACGCAGTACAGCCTTGTTTATCTATTTTATATACAGTAGTTTGTCACGGCTAATCCCAAACTCCTAATTTATCCCTCCCCAAACTGTTTCCCCTTTGGTAACCATAAATTTGTTTTCCCTCTCTGTCAGCCTGTATCTGTTTTGTAAATTCACTTGTATCATTTCTTAGATTCCACATATGAATGGTATCATACGATATTTGTCTTTCTCCTTCTGACTTACTTCACTTAGTATGATAATCTCTGGGTCTATCTATGTTGCTGCAAATGGTGTTATTGCATTCGTTTTATGACTAGTAATATCCACTGTAGGGCTTCCCTGGTGGCTCAGTGGTAAAGTCCAATGCAGGACACACAGGTTTGATTCCTGCGTTGGAAAGAATTCCTGCGTTGGAGAAGGAAATCGCAACCTACTCCATGGGAAAGTCCTATGGACAGAGAAGCCTGTGGGCTGCAGTCCACAGGCTGTAAAAAGTCAGACACAACTGAGCAACTAAAAACAACAGCAGTATTTCACTGCATATATATATTTGTACCACATCTTCATCAACTTCTCTCTTGATGGACATTTAGGTTGTTTCCATGTCTTGGCTATTGTAAACAATGCTGCTTTGAACACTGGGGTGCATGTGTAAGAAGGTTATATTTAAAATTAATCTTTCATAATAGTCAAATCAGGTTAAAAAGAAATAGTCAAATTGTTTAGATTAGACTGCTCTAAGCCAACATTTGAAGCTTTTCCCTCTTAAAGTCTAACCATGTTATTTTATCTCCTCCTTATTAATCACTTTGTAAAAGAAAAAAACATGGAAATATGGTAAATACCCCAGATTGCCTAACCAGAGGTTTTTCTCAGCTTCCTTTTCCCTAACCTGCCCAGTCATACAGAACCACTCTTCCTGCTTTGTTTATATCACTGAGTGTCTAAGTTTCCAAATTATGCCCAGTGAAATAAGAGAGGGGCTTCCCTGGTGGCTCAGATGGTAAGGAATTTGCCTGCAATGCAGGAGACCTGGGTTTGATCCCTGGTTTGGGAAGATCTGCTGGAGGAGGACATGGCAACCACTCCAGTATTTTTGCCTGGAGAATGCCGTGGACAGAGGAGTATGTTCATGGGGTCACAAAGAGTCAGACATGACTAAGTGAATTTGCTGGTGGCTTCTTGGAAAACATTTACTTCCCTGATTTAAAGGTACATAGGCAGCTGCTGCTATTTCTTTTTATCCTTATTTCTGCCTGGGGTTTGTAAATGATGCTCACAGATGTGGCAGTTTCTTTAACTTTGAGCTGCTAAGCATGGAGAGAAGTGACTATGTTAAGGACACCAGAGCAAAGAGACTGAGTCTGTGTCCTTGATGGCATAGTTGAACAACTAAGGTCAGGAACTGTCTGCCTAGGCTTCTTCTTATGTGAGGACAGAAGATTCATTTGTGTAAAGCCATAATTAGTGAGATTTCCCGTAACTTTCACCCCAGAAGTCAATGTCTAGAATTGGTGGAGAAGCCCCAGGAGGATTCAAGGAAGTACTGAAGAGTTAGAGGGCAAGTGAACTGCCCATTCTTATTCTCAGAAAAGAGCATTTTGGTTCTACCTTGCCCCAATATTGAGATAATAGAGCAGTATTAGCTATGTCTTACTTGTGACCCTTCCCTGGAAGCCAATCAAGTAGGTCATGAATAAGATTGAGAGAGAAAATATATGGACAAAGTTTTTCTTCATTTCTTGAGGAAGATACATCTTGAGATCATCACTAGTATGTAAAACCTGTTGGTTAAATTCTTTTAAAATGTTTACCTAATGTGACTCCTTGAAAAAGTCCCTGTGCTGCATTTATTTATTTAATAAATATTTACTGAGTACTGTATTCATACTTCCTTGATTTCTACCTAATGTCCTTTTTCTTTTTTCAGGATTCTATTCAAGTTATCACAGTATACTTCGTTGTCTTCTTGGGCTGTTCTTGGCGGTGACACTTTCTTAGCTTTCCTTGTTTTTGATAACCTTACAGTTTCAGGTAGAACTGATCAGGTATATTATAGGATGCCCCTATACTGAAACTTAATGTTTTTCACATCGTTAGACTGGGATTGTGGATTTGGGGAGGAAGAGCATAGGTAAATGTTATTCTCATGATATTGAATCAAGATGTACGGAGTATCATATGACTCACCACTGTTGATGTTAACTCTGAATACCTAGCAGAGACAGTGTTTGTAAAGTTTCTTTATTGTGAAGTTACTGCAAGGTCCTGACGCCTTCCCATACTGTATTCTTTGGAAGGAAGTCAGTATGCACAGCCCACTCAAGGAGCGGAGAATTATTTGGAATTCTTCAGCATAGGAAATTTCTCTTCTTATTTAGTTATTCAATCAATCACTTATACCCTTGGACTCTAAAAATTTTATTTTTAACTTCAGGTTGCAATTCAGTACTATTTTATTTATTCTGTTGCTTAAACTGTTCCAGTTCTGGCTATTGGGTGCTCTTTAGGTTGGCTCCTGTGTTCCTTTGACATACCTCCAACACCATGGGTGTTTTTTCCTCTATCTTAATTTTTGGCAGTACAAGGTACTCTGGATCCATCTTGTGTATATCTTGACCCAGTCCTAGAATCAGCTATTTTCCAAGCAACTCTCACTCATTTTATTGGAGAATAGTATTAGAAATTTAGATCTGGATGCTAGGCATACTCATTGCTATTGTGTGTTATTTCTTTTAGGCTTGCTCAACTGACAGAGCAAAGTATATCAGCTCAGTTCAGTTCAGTCCCTCAGTCGTGTCTGACTCTTTGAGACCCCGTGAACCGCAGCATGCAAGGCCTCCCTGTCCATCACCAGCTCCTGGAGTCCACCCAGACTCATGTCCATTGAGTCAGTGATGCCATCCAACCATCTTATCCTCTGTTGTCCCCTTCTCCTGCCCTCAATCTTTCCCAGCATCAGGGTTTTTTTTCCAATGAGTCAGCTCTTCACATTAGGTGACCAAAGTATTGGAGTTTCAGCTTCAACATCAGTCCTTCCAATGAACACCCAGGACTGATCTCCTAGTATGTACTAATCTACTGCACTACTGCATCTATCTATCAATATTTACATTTCTTTAAGTAATTATCTATATCTATGTATGGATGAGAGAGTTGGACTGTGAAGAAAGCTGAGTGCTGAAGAATTGATGCTTTTGAACTGTGGTGTTGGAGAAGACTCTTGAGAGTCCCTTGGACTGCAAGGAGATCCAACCAGTCCATTCTAAAGGAGATTAGTCTTGGGTGTTCTTTGGAAGGAATGATGCTAAAGCTGAAACTCCAGTACTTTGGCCACCTGATGCGAAGAGTCTTCATTGGAAAAGACTCTGATGTTGGGACGGATTGGGGGCAGGAGGAGAAGGGAATGACAGAGGATGAGATGGCTGGATAGCATCACTGACTCAATGGACGTGAGTCTGAGTGAACTCTGGGAGTTGGTGATGAACAGGGAGGCCTGGCGTGCTGCGATTCATGGGGTCGCAAAGAGTCGGACATGACTGAGTGACTGAACTGAACTGACTGATATTAAGAAGTTAGACTTCTTACTGACGTCACTAACTCTGATCCATTATGACATAGATCACTCTAGCTTCTCCTTTTGCTTATTTTGAATCCCCACTCCAACAGTGAGAAACCTTGCTCCCACAATCTGCCATTCACTTATTTAATAGTTCAATCCAGTATGCATGCATAGCAGATCAGAATTGTTACCCACGCACCCATGGGCAGAAACTTTGCCAACTAGAATATGATGCTTATGTGCAGCTTCTTTCGCCTTTTCCTTATAAACTCTACCCGTTATCAAAGTTCCTTATTTCAGCACCTTTTCCCCCACCCACTTCAAATAAATTATTTCATTCATTTGTAGCACAGTTAGATACTCTTGTTATAGTCTTCATTCCTTCCTGGGTTCATGACCTCCCCAAAGATCTTTTTTCTAATTTGCGTACATGAAGGTTTACTCTTTGTGCTATAAGTGTCTGTTTGTTGTTCAGTGGCTAAGTCGTGTCTGACTCTTTTGCGAACCCCATGGACTGTAGCCCGCCAGGATCCTCTGTTCATGGCATTTCCCAGGAAATAATACTGGAGTGGGTTGCCATTTTCTTCTCCAGAGGATCTTCCCAACCCAAAGATTGAGCCCACATGTCCTGAATTGCAAGAGGATTCTTTACTGCTGAACCACCAGGGAAGACACAGAAGTGTCTATACATTTTGACAAAAGCACTGTGTTACACATCCAGTGTCATATAGAACAATTTCATAGCCCTAAAAATCTTACCAAACAGAGTGCTTTTGTCTTCTCAAAAGAAAGTGGAAACTCCTAGTAAGAGGCAGGAATAAATGCACACTTGTGTAACTCCCTACTCTGAAGCTCCAAAAATGAGCACAATCAACTAAAAATAGAAAAAGGAAACTCCATAAATAATGAAATAGCCACCATAAACCACTATCACAAGCCCAGAATACCCTTGAGCTCCGATGAAATTTGGTTCAAGGAGGAAATCCAAGTTGATAACATCTGCCTTATTTTTGTGCAAACAGCTGTTTTCAGGAAAGGGCTCTGAAAGGCCATATAAATGCTGCACTCGTGATGACTGTTACATAGGTAAAGTACGGGACAAGCGGACAAGGTTGTGCCCTGGCGTCTCATTTTCTCATCACAAAGCTTTCAAAGAGGACTGAAAAGACCACATGACGATCCCATTTTATTTTCTCCAACTCACCTTCCTAAACCGGAGTGGCAGCCCAGAGTCCAGGCTGGGCCATGGAGCCAGATCCAGCCTTGTCACTACTGAGCAATGCTAGCTGAGCAGAAATAAATAAGTGCTAACCACTGAGCAGAAGTTTCCTGAGATGTAGTACTTAATGCTCTGACCCTGTATCTATTCAGGAAGATCTGCTACCCTGGAAGGAAAAGAAGGATAAAGCTTCCCTTTCCCCTATAAGACCAAGCATGCTCCCACACCCGCACCCCCTCCACATACATAGAAGCTTTAATGCTGTAAAAAACAAATGGAGGGTGGGACAGAATGACGACCCCCTCTGGATAATGTGGATACATTTCTATACTCAAGTCAAGCAGCATTGAGGACCTATGGTCTAGATATGCACCCCATCCATTTACTGGCTTTTAATTTCATCTCTCTCAGCCCTAAAACCAATGTCCTTCCCTTCTGGTGTTGAGAGATAAGAATAGTTCACACTTAGGAATTGCAAGTCTAGAGAAATTATCAATGCCTTGAGACCAAAACTGGCTTCTCTTTCCCATTGACAGACTAAAACATATCGCCTGCTCAGAACCAGCAAGTAGAGTGTTCTCTTGCAAAGGGCCAGAAGTTTTTGTCAATAATTTACTCTGACAGTGTAGAAATAGCTGGGCTCTAGGAAAAGAGATCCAGAGTTCTGATGCTCATTTTGCTATTATAGCCCCTCTAAATCTTATTTTTAGCGGCTATTAGTTCTAAAGCCCCTACAATGGAACAGGTCTGTTAGACTATCTTTAGCCAATAATTTCCTTCCCATTCTGAAACAATTTAGTGCATTATCTCAGCCCAAGAATAGGGAAAGGGGAGGGGTAGCATTTTCCTTAAATGATGTTACTAATGTAACAGGCAGTGTTAATGGTTGCTCTCCTCAAACTCTCTCTTGAGAAGAAGCTGTAAACGCTGTCAGTCTTACACATCTGAGCAACCAAATAAATGTGAGATTAAGATCAGCAAGTTCTCGCTGTGTTTGCAATTCAAATGTAAGCTTACCTTCCTTTGAATCTCAGAGAGTTCTGAGTTTTTACCTTTTAGCTCTGGAGGAATTATGAATGTCAGCACTGGGAAATTAACTCATAAGGTGTTAGTGCGGAAGGGCTTTTAATATCCCTTTGTTTCACAGATAAGTAAACAGGAGTTCACAGAGGTTGGGAAGTTTACCTTAGGTCGCAGAGCTGGTAAGAGGCAGAAAGGACTAGAATGTGCTTAGATTCCTGGAGAAATGGTCTTTATGTTTATCGTGTCACTGTCTGCACAAGCCTAGGCACCAGCTAACTTCCAGTGTCGATGCAGTTTGCCATTTTCTCCTTGGTAGCTGAGCCTCAGTTTATACATCTGAGATTTGCAATAAAAATGCTTGCCCTCATAGTTTGCCTATGATATGTGTGAGAAATATGTGAAATGGCTAAGTGTGTATACACGTGTACGTGTGTATATAGGTGGTGATAATTTTGCAGCTTCATCAATCTCCAACCATTCATATTTCACAAGACAAAAGCTCTAATAGCCCAGCATTCAGCAATTGTTTTCAGATTACATTAATGTGTTTTTTTCTCAAAGCACTTCACTTGTAGAGATTGCAATCTGTTTACATGGGATGCTGAAATGAGAAGGCTATTATTAGTTTGGAAGTAGGCAATGCCAGATAAAGAATTTGCCTTTACTTGGATATCATAAGCTAAGATGCTAAGAAAGGCTTGGCGTGGGAGCTGTCCTGACTTTATTCTCAGCTCTTCCAGTCTTCCTTCAATATTCCTGCAGAGGGAAAAGTGACAAGTTTCTGAGTTTCAAGGGTTTTGTACCACTTACGTGTTAGTCTGGACTCTTTTATTCCAAGGGCCCAGGTGCCTCAAAAATGAGTCTGTGGTTATAAGAGTCACTTGACTTGGAAACAGACAGTCAAGAATATGCCTTCCCTCAGCATCGTGAGCTTGAGAAGAGAAGCTGTGTCTTATTCATCTTGTATCCTTAGGCCTCACAAGAATATAATAATAATTAATGAAATACAAAGCGTGGCACATCTTTACTTACAGTACAATTATCCCAGTCGGATAATTAAAGATTGAGCTCTAAAAACAAAACAAAAATTCTAGAAGAAAATATAGGTGAAGATTTGTATGATTTTGAAGTAATAACATAGGCAGAAATTACTGAGGAAGCTTAATAGTTTTGATCAGGTAATCAGTTCTCATATGGAAGAAAACAACACAAAATTTAAAAGGAATTTGTGAACTGGGAATGAGATTTGGAACTTGCACAGTATAGGTTAATACTGATTATGTATAAATATCACTAGAAAATGATGACTATCTCAGTTGGAAAAAAATGGAGAAAGATGCGAATAGGCACTTCGCTATAGAAGAAATGTAAGGGTTCAATAAACATGAAAACATATTAAATGTTATTAGTAAACAAAGTTGTATGTCTCAGAACAAGGAGGTAGTATCTGCAGCTATGAACTGAACATAGGTTTTGAGAACATCATAACGCCTAGCATTGACTGGGTGTTGCTCTCCTGTATTACATACAGGTAGAGGTGTGCATCGGTAAACTATTGTGCCTCATATTCTCAGTACCTTGAAGTCATGTTTGCCTTTTGATCCAGCAGTTACACTTTAAATAAATATTTGGAGGAGTGTACAAGATACATGTGTAAGAATACGTAGTAAAGCATAATTTATAACATTAATAAATTAGAAACCTCCTAAATGTCCCCAACCAGGCTATTTGTTTAGAAATTATGATATATAAGAACATATTAGAATCTTCTAACTGTGATATATTAAAATGATATAATGGGATCTTATGCCACTAATAATAGTGATAATACAAAAGTGTAATTATTGTTATACAAATGTGTTTATGATCTATTACCCCATGAAAAGAACATTTCCAATAGATTTGTATGATGACATATGAATTGAAAAAGTCACAAAGGTTAATACTTCAAATACACATATATACTGAAGACAGCTGTCTCTGGATAGTGGAATGACAATTGGTTCTTTAATTATAAAAGACAGAAATTATTTATGTATACACTCAAACTTTTTCTAGACTGAATATGTATAATACGTTCTAAATGAAGGAGTAATAAGGGTTTAAGAAACAGGAGAAAACCACAAAATTCGTTCACGGATATTATTAAAACTGCATTGTGTCTCTTATGGAATTATTTTCAGACTTGGACTGTAGCAAGCTTCAGTTTGGGTTCCCCAGACACTGACTGTGTCAAGGATCAAGTGCAAGTTTTTGCTTTGGGAAACATTAGTAAGACAGTGGGGAAATGAGAGAGGGAGGAAAGGAAAGCTAGTATATTTTCTCTTGGGAAGGAAATACTATTGTAAGTAGAGCTTAAGTTTGCTAAGAAACTCAAGGGAACTGTGAGGAACATGCGCTACAGAAGTCTATTGCCTAAGAGGAAAGGCAGCTAAGATATGTATCCACCACCTCCTTTCAGTCACTGGCTGAGAGCTGTTCCCGGGGTGTATACATTTTCAGAATTTCTGGACTTCTTTACTTCCAGGCGAAGAGAGGCAGGTCCTGGCACTTGGGAATGTCCTGTGTGTGTAGAAACAGTCAGGGCTGAGATCAGATAGCAGGATAGCAACAGATAGAATTGGAAATCTGTCCGTTAGTAGGTGAAGACAGTTTGGGTCATGAAGAGAAAGACATTTATTTGCATTGAGTTATGTAATTAATGGCTGAGCCAGCCTCAAACCAAGTCTTCTAACTTCCATCCAGGGCTTTTTCATTGCGTGACGGCCAGGTCCATGTTTGTCATGGTGACTTCTAAGCATGACCAACCTAGACGGCATATTGAAAAGCAAGGCATTACTTTGCCAACAAAGGTCTGTCTAGTCAAAGCTATGGTTTTTCCAGTAGTCATAAATGGATATGAGAGTTGGACTATAAAGAAACCTGAGCACTGAAGAACTGATGCTTTTGAACTATGGTGTTGGAGAAGACTCTTGAGAGTCCCTTGGACTGCAAGGAGATCAAACCAGTCCATCCTAAAGGAAATCAGTCCAGAGTATTTATTGGAAGGACTGATGCTGATGCTGAAGCTCCAATACTTTGGCCACCTGGTGTGAAGAGCTGACTCATTTGAACAGACCCTGACGCTGGGAAAGATTGAAGGTGGGAGGAGAAGGGGACGACAGAGGATGAGATGGTTGGATGGAATCACTGACTCAAAGGACATGACTTTGAATAAGCTCCAGGAGTTGGTGATAGACAGGGAAGCCTGGCATGTTGTAGCCCATGGGGTCACAAAGAGTCGGACACGACTGAGTGACTGAACTGAACTTAAGCATATTAGGTACCATGCTTAACATTCCATCTGTTGCTGTCCTCCATTAATATAGGATGCAAGATTCGTGTGGTTTTATTCCATCTACTGACTACCAGCCCCACGAAGAAGAGTTTTCAGGTCAGTGATTTGTAAATGGATTTAAACCACACAGCCCTTATTTCTACTGAGAGTTTTTGAGGATAATGAATCCACAAAATAAGTGAATATATTGTTGTTTAGATGGAAGGGGATAAAGGGGTCTTCATTATATTAGAATCCTAAGGAGGGATTTCAAGGAATATGTTTTAAAAACACTCATTTCTCCTGTATTCTGGCTAGAGAAAAAGGGAATTATTCCAAGGAGTCTCAGGTCAACTGTGGTTTTACAGAAGCTCATGGAGGAGAAGAAATAACTCTTAAATGCATGTGATGCCAATTGTAAGGTTAAAGTTTTTCTTGGAAAAAACCATCACTTCTTTACTTTTTCTGCTAAATGCTCTTTGTTGAATGTTTAACTAGAATGACTGGACCCAGATGTCCCCCTGAGAACTTGTTTGCTTTAGAAGAGTAAAGGGGGGTAACTCTTTCAAAAATGACCACCTTGAATTGATATTTCAAAATTCAACAATAACTGAGCACACTGCCGTTGTTTGCAAATAACCTTCGTGTATTTTTAAAAACAGTTTTTTCCTCTCTGGGTAATTTGTTTATAAAATGACTCATTTCTCCTATCCATACTTAGGATGAGTGATGAGCCAGACAAATGTGGGTTCAAATCTCATGACCACGAATCAATAGCTATGTAATGCTGAGCAAGTGTGATCACTGTTTTAAGACTAATGCTCAGCATGCTTGAAAAACAGACTGTTCTGGGTATCGTGGCTGGCACATAGTAAAGTGCTTAAAAAGTGGTAGCTAATGTTTTTTATTTGACGTATACAGGCTTAGGTCAGGAAAAACTAATTTCTGCTGTGAAAGGTGATTAGCTATTAAACATAAATTTTTCTTAGGCAAATTTGTTTCAAGGCCATGTCAAATATTATGCTAGTGAGAAAGCCAGTATGTTAGTTGAAAAAAAAAAAAAGTCTGCCTGATCTAGGGGATATAAAACTGATGTGTAATATAACTGTGTGTGTGTGTTCTAAGAAAGATTGCAGTTTCACTTCACAAGGTTGTTAAAACAGCATAGCCTTATGATTTGTTAGAAGGAAATGTGTAGCAGGTGGTCCAGCAACAGAGACTACCCATCAGAGACAAATACATCAACTTCAAGAAGCAAACAAGAATGCATCTGGGTCTAAACTTAGAATAGCAAAATTCCTCCCCAAGAGTGGTACTTATTAGGTCAAACTAACATGAAAAAAGGCAACAGTGACAACAGGGACAGAAAACAGAGTGAAAGCAACATTTAAAAAAGGTTTTGTGAACATGATTTAGTTTATTGCTTGAGACTGATGCATAAAATTTTGAATATAAGGAATCCTATTATATTTATGTTTTTATTGTAGATTATTTTTCACAAACCTTTGTTTAAATAAATTATAAATTACATTTTAAATAAACTTCATCTGTTAAAATATACACATTTTGAGCATGGCATTTTGGTGAATTTGACAAATGTCACCACCGGCCTGATGAAGATGGAGGAGATCCCCTCCCCCCAAATTTTACCCAGGCTGCTTTGCAGTCAGTTCTCCTCACTGGCTGCCCCAGGCAATCACTGATCTGATCTCTACCACTGAAACATTAGTTGATTGTTATTAGTGAATCATACTAAATGTGAGTGAATATTACTTTTGCCTGGCATGGAACATCACAGAAATGGAATCCCACATTACGCACTCTCTGTGTCTGGCTTTTTTTCACTAAGTACATACCTTTGAGTTTCAGCCACATTGTTTGCATTATGGCGGCCATAAAGAAGTGCTCCTCAGAACTCAAGCTGAAGGGAACATAACTGATCAAGGGCCAGGCTGCTGTGCCCTAGTTCACCACGGTGGTCATGGCTGAGGTCCTATGTACTTCAGGCTGCTCCCAGCTGAGGTCTTCTGTGCAGAGATTTTAAGGTGGCCCTATCCTGTGAGAAGCAGGACTTTCTGACCAGCAGCTTTGGCTCAAGGACACCCTATTAGCCTGGCCAAAATCTTCTTGGAGCTCTTCCATTGTCTAAGATGCTTCTTATACAATCTTCATTCTTTTCTTCTCCCCTTCACAAAAGCCGTCTCCTGACACTGGCTTCCTCCTCTAATCCTCCCATTTTTCTCTGAAGGTGTTTTCACCAAGAAGTCTTCCATTGTTGTTTATTTATTTATTTTTAAATATTTATTTATTTTGGCTGCGCTGGGTCTTTCTTGCTGTGCCAGGGCTTCCTTCAGTTGCGGCCATTGGGGCCTACTCTCTAGTTGTTGTGCGAGGGATTCTCATTGAGGTGACTTCTCTCTTTGTGGAACACGGGCTCTAATTACATGGGTTTAAGTAATTGCGGTGCCCAGGCTCCGTTGTCCCACAGCATGTGAAATCTTCCCAGACCAGGGATTGAACTGGTATCCCTTGCATTGCAAGGCAGATTCTTAACCACTGGATTGCCAGGGAAACCCTCCCATCATGTTTAATTTCATCTTATTATTTGCTTCTTAGGGAATCTGAACTAACTCATTTGCTATTTAATAGTTCATTCATTTTTATTCAGGAGAAGGGAAAGGCAACCCCCTCCAGTATCCCTGCCTGGAGAATCCCATGGACAGAGGAACCTGATGGGCTACAGTCCATAGGGTCGCAAAGAGCCAGATGTGACTGAGTGACTAACACTTTCACTTTCCTTTTTATTGCTGATTATTATTCCATTTTAAGAGTTTATTAGATCTGTTTTTCCTTTCTTCTGTTAATTGACACATGGGATGTTTCCTGTTTTTGACTACTATAAATAAAATTGCTATGAAAATTTATGTAAAAGTTGATATGTTTTCACGTATCTTGGATAAATACTTAGGAGTATGTTGCTGGGTCAAATGGTAAATGTATGTTTCACTTTAAAATATACTGTTAAAGTGCTTTCCAAAGCAGCCAAACCTTTTTCCATTTGTACAGGCAATGTGTAAGAGGTCTTTTTGCTCCACATTCTCACTAATATCTGCCATCAGTTCTTTTGATTTTAGTTGTTTTACTATATGTATATTGATTTTTTCATTGCCCTTCCCTGAGGAATAAAGATTCAGAGAATATTTTCAACTGCCTTTGGCCATATGTATATTTATTTTTTGGGAAAAGTATGTGTTCAATTCTTTGACCATTTGTATTGGACAGTTTATTATCTTATTGTAGCATTCTATGAGTGCTTCATATATTGTGAATGCAAATTCTTTGTCAGTATATGTATTGCAAACACGTTCTCCCAGTTCTTGGCTTACATTTTCATTTGCTTACTTATGGCTTTTGAAAAACAGCTGTTTTATTTTTGATAAACACCAAAGTTCTATTTTTTTTAAGTTAGCGAGTTTTTTTTTTTTTTTGTCTTCTGTCTGTAAAAATCCTTGCCACAATGTTGGTACCTCTGTTGAAAGTTATATATCATAGTTTTTATGATTAGTTCTGTGATTGATTTCTGTTATTTTTTCCTCTGTAGTGTGTGGAAGGGGGTTGAGGTTACTATTTTTCCTGTAGATATACAGTTGTGCTATTACTGCCTGTTAAAAAGATAATCCTTTTTCCCTTAATTTATCTTTATCCGATTATCAGGACTCAGTTAACTTTATGTGTATGGTTCTTTTTCTGGACTTCTAGTTCATTGATCTTTATGTCTATCTTTATTCTAATACCACATGGTTTTATTACTATAGCTTTAAAGTGAGTAAAGATAGTATCATCCTCCATCTTTTTTCTGCTTTTCCCCAAGGTTACAGTGTATATTCTAGGTTCTTTGCATTTTCATATGAATTTTGGAATCACCTTGTCTGTTTATACCAAGAAGAATGCTGGGACTTTGATTGGTATTGTGTTCATCAATTTGGGGGAGAATTGACATCTTAATAATATAGAGTTTTGGATCATGTACTGCCTGTTTTTCAGTGTTTGTAAAGACTTACTTCACATTATTTTGAGAGGGCTAGTGTGGGACCAGTCATTCCACCATATCTGAAGGGGAATGCTAACAATTCTAATTGTATATAGAATTCCCAGTAGGCCATTGCTAGTGACTTTTCTCTAACTGCAAACAAAGCTTTCCAAGTATGTTTTTTTTTTTTAAATGAAGTCTAGTTGGTTTACAATATTGTTGTAGTTTCAAGAGTACAGCAAAGAGATTCACTTACAGATACTTACATTCTTTATATGTATTTATTCTTTTTCAGATTCTTTTCCATTATAGGTTATTATTCTACAAGATAGCGAACATAGTAACCAGTGCTATACAGTAGATCTTTGTTGTTTATTTCATATACAGTAGTGAAAGTGAAAGTGAAGTCACTCAGTCGTGTCCAACTCTTTGCGACCCATGGACTGTAGCCCACCAAGCTCCTCCGTCCATGGGTTTCTCCAGACAAGAATATTGGAGTGGGTTGCCATTTTCTTCTCCAGGGGGTCTTCCCGACCCAGGGATTGAGCCCAGGTCTCCCACATTGCAGGCAGATGCTTTAACCTCTGCACCACCAGGGAAGCCCATATACAGTAGTGTGTGTATATTAATCCCCAGTTCCTAATTTATTCCCCCCTTCCCCTTTCCGGTTTGGTAGCCATAACTTTGTTTCCTATGTCTGTGAGTCTATTTCTCTTTTAATGTGAATTGGTACAGCCACTCTGGAGAAAACTAAAGCTAGAGTTAGCATATGATCCAGCAATCTCACCCCTGGGCATATATCCAGAAAAGACAAAAACTCTAATTATAAAAAAATATATGCACCCCAGTTTTAGTTTTGATACTTTTTCCTCCCTTTCCTTTGATATAAGGGAGTAGGGGAAACAAACAAACAAACAAACTCGAAAAACCTAATCATCTTAGTTAGCCAGAATCCATCAGTACAGAGGCAAGCAAGATAAATGAGAAAGAAAATTTTTGGCCAAAGTTTGAATACTGGCTTCATCTCCACTGGTATGGTCTTCAGCAAGCTACTTAATTCCTTTAGGTTTCTTGTTAGAAAAACAGGTCTAATGCTACCCTGCTTTTTCCACAGGGGTATTTTAAGTCTCTGGTAAAATAATGTACTGCATGAATATGAAAACACTCTCTAAACTTTAAGGCACCAAACACAGCTAAGAATTACTTTTATTATTCTTCAGTAAAATGAAGTCCTGTCCTGTCAGACCACTCTAGTTTGCCTTCCCCCTTCTCCAATTACTTGGCTATTTGTCTCAGGATTCTTTTCTGCTTCCTCTTTTCTGTTATTTTGTAGTTTGCAGGCAGAGGGAGGCCTCTGAGCACTCAGCTGGAAAGAAACTCTCTCCAAAGCATGTACCTGTGGGAAATGTTCCTCTTCTCTATGGGATTATGCTGGGAAGTAATACATTTTGGGCTTTCAGTCAATCAAGACAGCAACAGCAAGAAAACCTGTTTACTTTCACTTTGAGAGGAAAATGGTGCTTTTCATTTTATAAGATTTCCTTATACAAAAATATGTTTGCATATTTTAACAAAGTTTAAAATGTAACTTTTAAAAGATTATGGTTTATAGGAAAGTGTCATGACTGAATCCACCACTGGCAGAAATTGTTCTGGCTTTGATATCTTCTCATCTCTTAGAGACCTGAGCCCCACGACTTCAGAAATGCTCATGCATGAGATACAGCGCCAGCTTTCTCTTAGTATATCATAGAAAACAAAACCTACAGACACAAGAAAAGATACTCAGCTTTTCTTGATTAGTTCTGACTAGTCTAAAGTTTGGAAGCCAGACTTCTTTCTTTCTGGTACTAGCTCCTCCTCTTGTTAGCTATGTGACCTCAGGAAGTTATTCAGTCTCTCTAGGCCTCAGTTTTTCTCATCTATGTAATGGGTTAATATGAATTCTAACACAGAGCTGACATAGGATTGAGTGACTTAATAATATAAAGCACTTAGAATAGTGCTTTGTGTGTGGTAAGCACACAAAGATTCAATAAACATTGTATTTAAAATGTTCCCTTGTTCTTGTGCTATACTTTTAGTAAGCTTGATTACAAAACTTATTATGGTACTAAATTTATTGGCAGGAACTAGTCTAGTTTTTGAGGATCTGAATTAATTGGGCAGGAATATTGACATTTTCAAGTCAGTTATATTCCATAACCAAGGAACGTCTGCAACTCACCATCAACAAACTTGAAAAGATTGGGGTTTTGGGGGAAATAGCTAAGCTTATATGACTTATGACTTGAAACCTAGATCTTAGAGCTCAAAGTCCCTCCTTTGGTTATAGTCAATCTGACTGCTTCATAGGTGGAAGTTGAGAACACCTGTGGATTTCTGGAACTGTCTGTTTCATCATGGCCTTGGATGGGAGTTTGTGAAAGGAGAGAGTAGGATGCTTTCCTCTCACAGTGCCATCCACAGTATCCACAGAGATCTCCTGGCACCTTATAAGCACCTCCAATAAGAGATATTTCCCTTTTTGCATTACTAATTTTTTGTATTACTAAGTCTAGCTTCCCTTTAGCTTGGATTCTTTGTAGAAAGAGTCATCTGAGCCCTTAGCACCTAGCACAGTTCCAGGCACTTAGTAGGCAATTAGTAAATGCTAAGATAGCTTTAAACTAACTCCTGGTTTTACATTTCAGTCTTCTCCTGTGTCCCTTTATGTTGGCTGGCCATTTGAATAAGTGGTTAAAAGAGAAAAACCAATTAGAAGATAGTAGTCAGCCCCATTCTTTGTTGAAAACCATAGTCCTTCAGTGTTTTGTGCATGTCTACACTCTTTGCTCCTAAGGAGAGAATCGGGATTCACATCAACCTAAGGAGAAGGAACTTAATGTCATTATCTCAACAATGTGTATTTAACCATCACTCTGACTTTCATGCAAACTTCTGCTCTTGACTCTTTTAAAAATCTGTTTTCCACGTAGCAGCCAGAGAACTCTTCTGAAAATGCAAGTTTGATCATGCATCTTCTCTACTTAAAACTCTTCAATGGCTTCCCATTGGACTTAGAGTCAAACCCACATCACTATGGCTTCCCAGACGCTTGTGCTTTAGCCCTTGCTGAACTTCTAGTTGACCTTGAAGCCATTATCTCTCTGATTCTCTGTGTTCTAGTTGCTCCTAAGTTTCTTACAGGTCCTCAAGCAAGCCCTTTCCAGCTTTGAAGGCTAAGCACACATTTTTTTCCTTTGCTGATCCTCTCTTATCTCCTGGTTTTCAGATGCTTGCTCTTTCTTCTTTTGGTTCCTCCCTGAGAGCCACTCTGAAGGAGAAGCTCTTCTTTAATTGACACCACAGTACCCTGTTTATACCTTTCTTAGCAACTTACCAATATTCATTAATTATGCACTTATTAATGAGCTTCTTTTTTTTGATAGCAACATATAAGTCTTATGAGGTATTGGACTAAACATATTCCCAATGATATATAAATATATACATTTGTAAAGCTGTAAAACTGCAGAAGTTTGATAAGGTTGGTGTTTGTCTCTATGAATATTATATTTCCAGTGTCAACCCATAATGGTGGTTCCTAGTAAATAGTTACTGAAACAATTATGTATTAATTGAAAATTTCAGATCTAATTTGCATCCTTTTTCTTATCTCACCAGGCAGGGAGGGAGGGTTTGGAAGTGACATATGCTAATATAAAGCGTGTTGGTGCTGAGTGTATGTTCAGGTCTTCAGATTCATTGTGTTGAGTAGACTTGTTATTTTGGCAGAGCCATGAGGGAATTATGTCTGAGAGGAAGGCAATGCATTAGATCAAAAGGAAATTATAAAGAGCCAGGTTAACCAGGTTTCCATGAGGAGAGCTGAATCCTTATTACCTCAAGCCCTGAAGAGGTCCTCATGAAAGAGACAGCCTGGTATCCAGTTACACACAAGATATTTGGGGATAATGAAATGTAATCCTTGTGCTTAGTACTTTCCAATGGGCTGCAGAAGGGTATGGAAACTTCCTATGATTAACATTATTTCCAGATATATTGTTTTTGATCTTATAGATATTTTTGGCTGTTTTCAAACGATGTCAGCAATTCACAAAGAAAGGCTAGGAATTATTAATGTTTATTCATAATATACATACATATGCAAATAAATATTTCTTTTCAGTAGACCTCGACCTGTAACATGTTTTGCACACAAACAGAAATCAACCCAAAATAAATCTCGAATTCAATGTACATATGTATCCTATTGGGGATGATGAAGTCAAAGCCACAATTAGCCTGCCTGCACATGAGGTCTTTATTACACAGGACTGCTGCTGCTGCTAAGTCACTTCAGTCGTGTCCGACTCTGTGCAACCCTAGAGACGGCAGCCCACCAGGCTCCCCAGTCCCTGGGATTCTCCAGGCAAGAACACTGGAGTGGGTTGCCATTTCCTTCTCCAGTGCATAAAAGTGAAAAGTGAAAGTGAAGTCGCCCAGCCGTGTCCAACTCTTAGCGACCCCATAGCCTACAGCCTACCAGGCTCCTCCATCCATGGGATTTTCCAGGCAAGAGTACTGGAGTGGGGTGCCATTGCCTTCTCCTTACACAGGACAGTGCCTTCTAGATTACATTTCAGTGCCTTAATTTATCTCTATGTGGAAGGGAGGGCAGTACAAATCATCTCACACTGTGGAGAGGTCTTCTAAGCACAGATATAATTTTGTATTCTGTAAGACAAAAATCTTGGCAAATTAAAGCTTCAAAAACTTAGTCTTACAGAGGGGACAATTGCTGTGACTCGACAAGTTTAAATCAAGATCTGAACCTCAGTGTTCTCCTTTCCCTCTCATGTTCAATACAACAAAATAGGGTTCTTGGGGTAAATGAAGAAGTAAAGCATTTTAAAAGACATCTGTCAGTAGAGAAGCAAATGTCTTTTTGATCATAAACTGGTATTGATGTTGGATAATAAAAATTACCTGGGCATTGTAATGAATAGTATAGTTTCAGAAGGTGGAATGGGCAGTTTTGAGTGGCTTCTGTAGCCACAATCAGCTACCCAGGAAGAAATTTCAGAGTATTAATGCTATCTAAATTAGCATCTCTCTCAATGGAGTTCATGTTGCCAAACTCTGAATTCTCATTAATAGGTGACTTCTCTTTCCCATTGGGCTTCCCTGGTGGCTTAGACGGTAAAGCGTGTGTCTGCAATACAGGAGACCTGGGTTTGATCCCTGGTTTGGGAAGATCCCCTGGAGAAGGAAATGGCAGCCCACTCCAGTATTCTTGCCTGGAAAATCCCATGGACTGTGGAGCCTGGTAGGCTACCATCCATGGGGTCGCAAAGAGTTGGACACGACTGAGTAACTTCACTTTTTTCTCTTTCCCATTAGCAACTTTAAAAAGAAAGTCTTTATAAATAAGAGAGATTGAATAGTTTTATTATATGTTCTGATCACTGAAAGGTCTCTTCCCACTCAGTGGCAAATACTAACATAGCTGCTCTGCTATATTGACTCATTAAAAAGAGGTAATAATAGTGTGGAAACTTGGGTTGGAAACCAGGAGCATCTGCTTTTAGTTTCAATTCTTAAACTAAACAGTGGTGAGACCTTGATCTAACCTCTCTGAACCTCAGATTTCATCTCTAAAATTTGGACTAATAATAGTGACTTTGGGGAGTAACATGAGAATTAATTGAGATAATGTGTCAAAGTGTTTAGCACAGTACAGGGCATGAAGGTGGTGCTCAACAGATGGCAGTTAAGGTCAGTAACCATGACACTGGCCATTTTACCTGAGTTAACCTTCTGAGCCAAGTCAAATGCGTGATTGGATTATAGCATATGTCTACCCTCAAAACTAGAGAGGAAATAATGGGAAACAAAGAAGTCAGCACATTTGCTCTTCTCATTTTTCTGTCTTTGCAGACTATGGTACAGTTATTCTAAACTATAAAATCTTTTTGTTGTCTATTTAGTAATTTTAAAAAGCAAGGCTAATTTCTCCTAGCATTGCTCTTTCAGCAGCACTCACTAGCAAAACAGGCAAAATCAAGTGAAGGAATATTGTGACAAGCATTGGAGAGGTGTATCTCTTGTATGAATTATCTAAGTGTGGATTATCTTCTTTAGGCTAACCTATCTCCTAGGTCACTCACTGTTCAGCACTTGGCTTCACTCTTGTGTGTAGACGAAGCAGTTGTGACTTGATGGGTTTTGACAGGTGGCAAGTGCAGGCAGGAAATGCCAAGTACAGGTAGCTTAGGGAGCCCTCAGGAAAACTATTTCCTGACTCAAAATCCGATGAGACATTGCATCTTAAATCCAATCCAGCATGTAACCAGAGTAAATGGAACAGAAGAATAAAATGTATTTTATTCATAATGAACTGAGACTGCACATAAAAGAATCCTTTAAATATCCGAATGGTTAAAAATGGATTATATTTCCCTTTGGGAAAAGAAGCAGTCAAAGGGATAGGGCTGATGAACTGAGCTTATTAAATTGGTTTTTGGCGGTGATAAAAACTGTATTGACAAAAAGGCAGTGGTATATATTTCACACACATTTTCAGGATAATGAACATAAAGTGCCGCTCTGGTGAAAGTTGAGATGCTTTAAATTCTGACACCTGGACTCTGGTGGCATGCGTATCATCCAGAGTGGAGCTCAGCTTTGAGAAGCCAAAGTAATTTCATGAACAAACACCTTTAATCATTAATGGAGCTGGTTTCCCAAGTGAGACAATTCTGCAATACTCGAGAAAAGATTCAGAAAGAGCATGGGTGGATACCACTTGCTTCAGTTGATATTATTAGGGAAATTCTAATCCTTTAGTCCCACACCAAGGAATCCTTGGGCACTGCAATGGAATTTGTGGTATATGAAAGTGTGTCATTAACCTTATTCTCAGAAACCCTCCTTTTTCAAGAATTTGCTGTAAGACTAGATCGGCAATTATCGTATTGTTCTTTATATATCCCATTTGATTTAGATATAACAGATTGCATGGGATTGCTGCCTTCCTAGAAAAATAAAACAGACCCTGAAAATTTTAGCAAAGAACAGCAATTTTGTGTGTGACAGGTGGTAGCTGGTATGGACAGCTGTGGTTTGGTCCCTGAAATTTGCATACCTTTGGTGTATCTTCCTTAATATGGGTGGCAGCACTATGCTGACCTTTTGGAAAGGTGGATACTCCTATGATACTTCAGCTTAAATTTTAAAAAGTCATTCTTCCATTTCTTCCTAGTAGCCCAGTTAAGACTTGACTGTAATTCTAAATAATATTTAGTAAAACTTTGGGGATTATATGAATACACAGGCCTTTGTTTCTTCACCTGAAAGATGGAATAACAAAAACCCCTACCTGAAAGAGTTGCTGAGGGCTTCCAGCAACTCAGTGGGGAAGAATCCATCCGCCAGTACGGAAGACAGGATTTTGATCCCTGATCCATGAAGATCCCATATACCTTGGAACAGCTAAGTCTGTGCTCCACAACTGCTGAGCCTGTGCACCCTAGAGCTCATGCTCTGCAACAAGAGAAGCCACCACAATAAGAAACCGCCGCACAGCAGCTAGAGAGTAGCCTCATTTCCTGTAATTAGAAAAGGCCATGCAGGAATGAAGACCGAGTACAGCCAAAAAACAAATAAATAAATAAAAGAGTTGTTGAGAGCCCCCGATTTTTTCGAACAGCCTATTTGACATCTAATAGGTTTTTGGCAAATATTAGTTGCTATTATGATTATTACAATGAGATGTATGATCTAGAGTTTTGATAATCTGTGTGTCAGTCAGCATATAAATAGGAACACAAAAATTACTTCTAGTGTTCATAAGAGATGAAATTTACAATAGGCATTGGATACCCAGGTGAAGTGTTTACTGAGGATCAAACCTGTCACAGTGAGGTGTGAGCACCAGAGGGAAATTAGCACCGTTCCTAGGCTGGTGGGACACAGGGAGGAGATGGCATTACTGGAGCCCAGGGACCAGGTCATCGGATAGAAGTGAACCTCTGAAGGTTTCACTGGAGTGACCTGATATAACAGAAGAGATTTAGCCTGCTAGGGAGGATATTCAACAATCATAGAAGAGAGAATACCCTGGCTTTTATCTTGTCTCCACCCTCTAGTCTCTCACTAGCCCTTCTGTTGTTCAAATCCAATTAGAAGTCAGATACCTTGGTAGCCTGGTAAACAATCCTTTCGGGGCTCAACTGTACCTTGCTTTCCATTACAGAGAGGAGCAGGCTAAGGGTAGGAAAAGGATATAAGCACAAACAGGCCTGGACAAAGCACCAGATGAGTTAGAAGGTGAGGTTTGTTTGCGGGTGTCACAGGCTGTCCATCTTCCTAGCTCCTACTGTTTTCCCATCAGGCTCCTGCTGCTGCTGTTCAGTCGCTCAGTTGGGTCCGAGTCTGAGACCCCATGGACTGTAGCCCACCAGGCTCGTCTGTCCATAGGATTTCCCAGGCAAGAACACTGGAGTGGATTGCCGACTCCTTGTCCGAGGGATCTTCCCAACCCAGGGATCAAACCTATGTCTCCCGTATTGCAGACGGATTCTTTACCGCTGAGCCGCCAGGGAAGCCCATCATAGGACCATTTAAAAACCCACCACTCTGCATTGCAGTAGTGTCTTATCTAACTTTAATGCTCAGTGTGCTCCGGAAAAAAAAAAGTTAAAATGTACTGATGCCTTCACACACAAAAGTCAGGACCCGGTGGGATGATGTATGAGTGTGTGTGCACATGTGCACTCGGTTGTGTTTGCCTCTTTGTGACCTCTGTCTGTGGGATTTTCCAGACAAGAATACTGGGTGGGTTGCCATTTCCTTCTTCAGGGGATCTTCCTGACCCAGGACTGAACCTGCATCTCTTGTGTCTCCTGCACTGGCAAGAGCAGGTTCTTTACCAGTCAAGCCATCAGAGATGTATATGAGGGCATGTTTTAAACTGGACAAATGCAAGGAATTGCCCTGAGTCCACACTGGCTCCCCAGTTATTTACTAATGAATTTTACTTTTAAACCACTGGTTTTCCAAACAGAAACCATTTCCTTCTACCGCTCTCAGCTGTAGAGCGGATTCCAAAAGGGCAAGAAACAGCCTGATGGAATGTGATTTCTTCTTAGATAAAATGATCTTTTGAAAATGTGATGATTAGTGAGAGCAAGACTATATTCTTCAAAGTTAAATGGCATTGTAGTAAATGAGAGGGAAAGGATGAAATGAGATATCATTTCCATGCATATACATTTTCAGTGAGGGAGCAAACTTTGCTGGTGATTTTGATGGAAGCTTTCCTTTTACATGAAATGGCTTTAGGAACTGACATAAGTGGGGTTCCTCCAAACAAGCTGGGAAATGTGAATTTTTTTTAAAAGCTGTTTCCCTGGTAGAAATGCACGTTGCTCCATGAGTAAGCCTAATTCTCAGATCTAGATCTAATGAAGCACTAGTAAATACAGAATGCACTGTGAAAACTGCAGGCAGTGACACGGTTGTAGGATTTGTTTGTGTATTTTTATCTACACCCTTACTTCTAGCCTGTCTAATAAACATTTAAAATTAGTTCTGCATCAGGATTCTATGTCTTGCACATTGAAAGTGAAGGGAAGAGGTAGGAATTTTAGTGACATGATGTATGTTCGGGAAATTAATACAGTGGTGTGCTGGTAAATGTTTAACAATTGGGTCTTCAAGTGTAGTTCCTACATGCATGTCAGATGATATTTTTCTTTATGTTATTGAGTAAGAGCAAAGAAAACAAGAAAGACATGTGTCAGAATATCACTAGTTTGTTAACAGAATGAGGAATTTCTTTGGGTTCATATAATAATTTTGGATACTGGAAGGAAATTTTCTTTTTGTGTTATTCATAATGTCATATTTATAGAAAAAAACTTTAATTTACATTACTGACATTTTCTCCCCTTGGTTAGTCTATATAGTGAAAAACAAAACAAAAAACAGTATCCAGGCCCAGATTTGCAGATGTTTGCTGGTTCCTGTGGTGCGAATACTTTTACCACAGCTAATTTCAAACAACAAAAGTGGAGTTGGGAAGAGAAAACCAGTAGCACACCAATACATAGTTGTTCTACCATATATAAAGAGGAGAGGTAAGTAATCTCAAGAGCACAGACAATATTACTGCTATTACTATTGTGTGATAAAATTAGGAAATTATGAGTTTTGAGTACTATGTTTTAACAGTTTTATTAATGTATAATTGACATTTAAAAGTTGTATATATATAAGATTTACAACTTGATGTTTTGGTATATGTTACATTGTTAAATGATCACCACAGTCAAGCTAATGAACATACCCATCATTACCATTTTCAGTGTCCTCCATGCCTCGTGTAGATTCAGCCTAGCAGTCTATATCAAATGTACCATCTTCTATTTAACATTGTTCATGGATTTGTAGGTTATTTCCAGAACTTGCATCTTGTCAACTATATTTGAAACTGCCACTTGATACATATGTGAGTATGTGCCATTTCCAGAAAGAAAGTCTAATTGGTACTATAGCTGCAGAAAAAGAAAAAAAAAAGAGTAAACAAATTTCAGGACTTTCAGGTGAATTAGTCATGGAGAGAAAAAAGTTGAAGAAAATGAAATTAAAATATTCATAGTTTTTCACTTTATATAAATAAGAGTTGGAGGTATTCTTTCTTATTAGAAACATGCCTGTGCATAAAGAGATTTAAGAATGATTGTAGAGTTTATTAACAGATGGGAAGATTTAGAGCCTAGTTATAACTTTCTAAATTTATCTTTTGAGATCAGAGAAAACAAATTACAAGCCATAAAATAAAAATTACAATAAAAACAATAGCAAAGTACAAAATTCAAAGCCAAACAATATACACATAGTAAAATGTGATTAAAAACAGCAATATGCATAAATTACATAAATTTCCCTTGTTAAATGTTAGACTCTCAATACAAATAAAGAACAAATTCACAATGTTAATTTTTTAGGTGCTATAATAATATTACGTAGGAAACTTGTCCTGAATTTTGAGTGACAAGAATGATAGGCAATTTACTTTGAAATGATACAGAAGAAAAAGCTATATGGCAAAAGCTTAATCACTGTTGACTCTTATGTGGTAAATGAAAGTATAATGTATTATTTTTTAATACTCTTCTGTATTTTTGAAGATTTTAATAATAAGTTAGAAATATTTTAAAATGTCCCTTCAAAACTCCTTTAACTCTTTCAGTTACTATCTTCAAAAATTTCCACACTTACTAATTTTGTAATTTATAACACTGTATTCCAAAAGCTAATACATAATTCTAAGTTATCTTTAGTAGATGAAGAACATATTTTCTTCTTGCAAATTAGAAAAATAAAAGCTATTAGTGGAGAATAGGTAAATCCATTAGCAATGAAAAGAGGATGCATGGTTTGTGTCCTAGAGGTGAGGGTGTGTAGGAAAGTGGTTTAGACAGGAATGGGGAATGGATGCTAATGGGTAGCGGAGATTCCTTTCTGGAGTGCTGAAATGTTCTAAATTCAATCGTGATGATGGTTGTACAGCTGCAAATGTACTAAAAAACATTGAATTGTACACTTTAAAATGGGTGAATTTTAGGGTGAATTTAGTGAAATTTTATTTCAATAAAGCTTTTTAAAAAACATTGGCTTATAGTTTCTGGTCTTACATTTAGATCTTTAATCCATTTTGAGTTTATTTTTGTGTATGGTGTTAGAAAGTGTTCTAGTTTCATTCTTTTACAAGTGGTTGACCAGTTTTCCCAGCACCACTTGTTAAAGAGATTGTCTTTTCTCCATTGTATATTCTTGCCTCCTTTGTCAAAGATAAGGTGTCCATAGGTGTGTGGAGTTATCTCTGGGCTTTCTATTTTGTTCCATTGATCTATATTTCTGTCTTTGTGCCAGTACCATACTGTCTTGATGACTGTGGCTTTGTAGTATAAAACTCCTAGAGGAAAACATAGGCAAAACACTCTCTAACATAAACCACAGCAGGATCCTCTATGACCCACCTCCCAGAATATTGGAAATAAAAGTAAAAATAAACAGGGGCCTAATTAAACTTAAAAGCTTCTTCACAACAAAGGAAACTATAAGCAAGGTGAAAAGACAGCCTTCAGAATGGGAGAAAATAATAGGAAATGAAGCATTGGACAAATAAATGATCTCAAAAATATACAAGCAGCTCAATTCCAGAAAAACAAACGACCCAATCAAAAAGTGGGCCAAAGAACTAAACAGACATTTCTCCAAAGAAGACATACAGATGGCTGACAAACATATGAAAAGATGTTCAATATCACTCATTATCAGAGAAATGCAAATCAAAACCACAGTGAGGTACCATTTCACACCAGTCAGAATGGCTGCTATCCAAAAGTCTACAAGCAAAAAATGCTGGAGAAGGTGCGGAGAAAAGCGAACCCTCTTACACTGTTGGTGGGAATGCAAACTAGTACAGCCACTATGGAGAACAGTGTGGAGATTCCTTAAAAAACTGGAAATAGAACTGCCTTATGACCTAGCAATCCCACTGCCATACACCGAGGAAACCAGAATTGAAAGAGACACGTGTACCCCAATGTTCATCACAGCACTGTTTATAATAGCCAGGACATGGAAGCAACCTGAATGTCCATCGGCAGATGAATGGATGAGAAAGCTGTGGTACGTATACACAATGGAGTATTATCAGTATACTCAGCCATTAAAAAGAATACATTTGAATTCGTTCTAATGAGGTGGATGAAACTGGAGCCTATTATACAGAGTGAAGTAAGCCAGAAAGAAAAATCCAATACAGTATGCTGCTGCCGCTAAGTCACTTCAGTCGTGTCCAACTCTGTGAGACCCCATAGGCGGCTGCCTACCAGGCTCCCCTGTCCCTGGGACTCTCCAGGCAAGAACACTGGAGCGGGTTGCCATTTCCTTCTCTAATACATGAAAGTGAAAAGTGAAAGTGAAGTCGCTCCGTCATGTCCGACTCTTAGCAACCCCATAGACTTCAGCCTACCAGGCTCCTCCATCCATGGAATTTTCCAGGCAAGAGTACTAGAGTGGGATGTCATTGCCTTCTGCGCCAATACAGTATACTAATACATATATATGGAATTTAGAAAGATGGCAACAATAACCCTGTATGCGAGACAGCAGAAGAGACACAGATGTATAGAACAGTCTTTTGGACTCTGTGGGAGAGGGCAAGGGTGGGATGATTTGGGAGAATGGCATTGAAACATGTAAATTATCACATGTGAAACGAGTCACCAGTCCAGGTTCGATGCATGATACAGGGTGCTCGGGGCTGGTGCACTGGGATGACCCTGAGGGATGGGATGGGGAGGGAGGTGGGAGGGGGGTTCAGGATGGGGAACACACGTACACCCATGGCGGATTCATGTCAATGTATGGCAAAACCAAAGAATATTGTAAAGTAAAATAAATAAATAAATAAAACTGGAAAAAAAGAAAAACATTGGCTCCTTTAGGTTTAGCAAACTAAACCAAACAAATTTTACAGTGTTACTTACATGAAATACAAAAAGTGAAAGATGGAGTGAGGCTCCTAGAATGCAAGGCTAGGCAGACAGGGACGTGTTCTTCAATTTTATAAAAGACAAAGGGAATCAGTCCCAACTCTGTTGCTGAGTAGAGCTGTGTTCTCAGCTGAGTCACTATTCTGGCATCTCTTTTTGCTCCCATAACAAAGTTCTCATGGTCCCTGCCTCTTTCAAATATCCCCTAAATATAAAATGATATAATTGAAAATGCTTTGAGCAACTGTTGCAGAGCTACCCTGTGTACTCTAATCACTTATGGCCAGGATATTCAAGCTGCAATTGGAAAATAGACACTTTGAAATGGGCATTAGGAAAAGAGTCTAGGGTACTATGGGCCCTTGATGGTCACTGATTCCCCTACCAACTAAAAAATGGGGGCTAGTTCAGATAATTTGTTGTTGCTGTTCAGTTGTTAAGTTGTGTCTGGCTCTTTGTAAACCCATGGGACTGTAGCATGCCAGGCTTCCCTGTCCTTCACTATCTCCCAGAGTTTGCTCCAATTCATGTCCATTGAATCCTTGATGCCATCTAACCATCTCATCCTCTGTTTCTCCCTTCTCCTCTTGCCCTCAGTCTTTCCCAGAATCAGGGTCTTTTCCAATGAGTCAGCTCCTCGCATCAGGTGGCCAAAGTATTGGAGCTTCAGCTTCATCAACAGTCCTTCCAGTGAATATTCAGGGTTGATTTTCTGTAGGATTGACTGGTTTTGATATCCTTGCTGTCCAAGGGACTCTCAAGAGTCTTCTCCAGCACCATAATTCAAAAGCATCAGTTCTTTGGCTCTCAGCTTTCTTTAGGGTCCAACTCTTGCATCTGTACATGACTATCAGAAAAAACTATAGCTTTGACTATACAGACTTTTGTTTGCAAAGTGATGTCTCTGCTTTTTAATATGGTGACTAGGTTTTTCATAGCTTTCCTTCCAAGGAGCAAGCAAGCATCTTTTAATTTCATGGCTGCAGTCACCATTTGCAGTGATTTTGGAGCCAAAGAAAATAAAATCTGTCACTATTTCCAATTTTTCCCATCGCTTGCTCCTTGGAAGAAAAGTTATGGCCAACCTAGATAACATATTAAAAAGCAGAGATGTTACTTTGCCAACAAAGGTCCATCTAGTCAAAGCTACAATTTTTCCAGTTGTCATGTATGGATGTGAGAGTTGGACTATAAAGAAAACTGAGCACCAAAGAATTGATGCTTTTGAACTGTGGTTTTGGAGAAGACACTTGAGAGTCCCTTGGACTGCAAGGATATCAAACTAGTCTATCCTAAAGGAAATCAGTCCTGAATATTCATTGGAAGGACTGATGCTGACACTGAAACTTCAATACTTTGGCCACCTGATGCTAAGAACAGACTTATGTGAAAAGGCCCCGATTCTGGGAAAGACTGAAGGCAGGAGGAGAAGGGAAAGACAGAGGATGAGATGGTTGGATGAACTCGATGGACATGAATCTGAGTAAACTCCAAGAATTGGCAATGGACAGGGAAGCCTGGAGCACTGTAGTCCATGGGATCACAAAGAGTTGGACATGACTGAGAGACTGAACTGAACTTGCTATGAAGTGATGGGATAAGCTGTCAGACATCTTTGTTTTTTTAACATTGAGTTTTAAACCAGCCTTTTCACTGATTTTTTTCAGAGAATGTATTTGACTCTGTTTCTTTATCCCATTAAACTCTAACCTAATCCTTCAACAAACCTTGTGACCTTTCTCAGTTTTTAAACCTTGAAACGTGTGAATTAATATTATGCTGTGAATTTTGGGGAAGTGAAAAGTGGGAGAGAAACAAAATGAATATTCCCTGCATACCCAGGCTGTTGCTTACCTATAGAGTCAAGTGATACCATATACCATGGAAGTGAAAATCCATCCTCTCTGTTGCCATTCCAAATGAGCCCACCTTCCAACCTCTTTCCTGCCAGTGCTGCCTCATGAGAACCCACAGTAGCCATTGTAGTTTGGCTGAGCAGAACAAAGGGGCTATTGTCTGAGAACAGATGCAGCAGAAGATTTTGCTAAATTGTGCATTCTCAGGTGAGCAGGTTTTCTCAAATAAAGCATTAATCACTATTCTCTGGCAATATCTATTATGGAAGCAGACCAAGAATAAACCTGCAAATGAGAAGAGCTTTCTTTCCTCCTCTCTCACATTAAGATTGAGGGCAGGAAGAGAAGGGGACGACAGAAGATGAGATGATTTGATGGTGTCACCGACTCAATGGACATGAGTTTGAGCAAACTCCAGGACATACTGAAGGACAGGGAAGCCTGGTGTGCTGCAGTCCATGGGGTAGCAAAGAGTTACACACAACAACTGAACAAAAGCAACATGAAGAATGTAAGCATACTGGTAATGCAATAGCAAAGAAACTTACTGGAACATAGATGTCCAGTAGGAAAAAAAAAAAACAAAAACAAAAAACACAACAACTTAATTTTATTGAATTTTATTTATAATTACAAAAACTTTTAACCTTTTTTTTTTTACACCAGATGAGTATTTAGCATAAATGACTTTAAATATATATTGTGTTAACTTGCTACTTTACATATTTTTGTTTCATAGCATTACCTAGAACCTTGCTACCTAAGGTAGGGTTCTATAGGCTAGTAGCACCAGGATTGCTTGAGAATTTGTTAAAAATGCAGAATAGCTGTTCCTTTTCCGAGCTATCAATTCTGAATCTCCATTTTACTCAGGAGATTTGCATGCACATTAAAGTGTGAAAAACACTATTTTAGAATATAAGCTTCTGAAGAGCAGGCAGAATTTTCTGTGTCCTTCCATGTAATCATTCACCAGGGTTTATGGGAAGCAATCAACATTCTGGGCAGCAGTGTTTCTTTATTTGTCCATTTAACTCTAACCAGTGATGGACAGGGAGGCCTGGCGTGCTGCGATTCATGGGGTCGCAAAGAGTCGGACACGACTGAGCGACTGAACTGAACTGAACTGAACTCTAACCATAGTGGAATTTGTGCTGTTGCATAGGAAAGTTCATGAGACAAGGAAAATACTTTGTGTTCACCAATACATAAAGTATTAAAAGCTACAGTTCCCGCTACCCTTACAAAAATCAAGGCCCTGTCCTGAGTACTGGCCAGAGAGGGATAGGTGGAAAACATGGCCATTAAGAATTCCTATGGAACCCTCTGATTGACTATACAATCTGTGAGTCCCAGTGAAAAGTTAAAACATGAGGACTTTTACTCAAAAATTAAAATTTCAAGATGGGTACAGCTGAGAATTGAACCAAATATAGGCCCTTCTAAGTAGGGAATACTTGGGCGGGCAGGGGGTGTGCTACGTACAGAATGTATGCCATGAGCCCCTCTCACTCTTCTCTGGCTCTGCCAGAAAACTTCAGAAAATTTCAGACACTCCTGAAATTCTGTGTGAGATGGTGACATTGTAAGATATTAGAGGCAGCTTCCTTGTTGGCTCAGCAGTAAAGAATCTGACTGCAATGCAAGAGACGCAGGTTCAATCCCTAAGTCGGGAAAATTCCCTGGAGAAGGAAATGGCAACTCACTCCAGTATGCTTTCCTGGGAAATTGATAGAGGAGCCTGGTGGGCTACAGTCCGTGGGGTTGCAAAAGAGTCCCAAACAACTTAGAAACTAAACAACAAGAGCAAGGTGTTAGACTTTCTGTGAGCCCATGTCCCTGAGTGACTGTGGGGTGCAGAGCCTCTGCCAGCACTTTTTGTACATGCAGTGAATGAGAAATAAACCTTTGCTTCTGCACATCACCAAGATTTCAGAGTTAGTTTGTAACTGCCTCAGTAATGTAACGGCTTCATAAAAAAGTAATCAAAGAAAACAACAAAAACAAAACAAGACCAGCTCATTTTGACTGATACATCTGGGTTGTTGCCCATCACAGATGAGTGAAATTGGGAGGAAGAGGTTAAAACTTTGAGACTGGTGGGGTTAAGATAGGAAGGCTTACAAGGTAAACAGAACTGGAAATACCCAGACTAGTAATAATAGAACGGTATTCAAGGGAGGATTGGAATATTTATTTAGAGAGAATCTGAGGAAGAGAAGGGGGAAGAAGTGAGCCTTCATCTGATGCCTTCCTCTTTTCTTAGTTGCTATGGGAAAAAAAAGTTACCTGGTAATCTTGGAGAGTGAGAGTCAGAATTTATACAGATGCATTTTGAAATAGCTACAGATGGACAACCAGTAGGGAATGAATAACAGCGTGTATCAGATGGATAAGTGTGTGTCAGAAAAGATCAAGATGGGATAACTTTCAGGTAGGGTCAAGAGATGCAATAGATGGAGCTAGAGAGGACAGAAAGAAGGTACGATCCAGCATTGTGAGCCTGAGCAGGTAGTTTGAGTTAGACTTTATCAAATGTCTTTCTTCTCTGTAGTTAAGAATTGATTGTTTCATTGATATAAATCCTGACCATTATGACAGTTTCAAACAGGTCCACAGACTTACACATGGTGATTGTCACTTGGATAAGGATCTCTGGATATTCAGAAAGGCTTTTCAAAGTGGCATTTTCTTTGGTAAAATTACCACAGTGTAGATAATGATCAGTATCCTGCAATCTTTGAAGCTGAGATTGTAAGGAGAAATACAAATGTTGAGCAGATGAAGCTAGAGTCTTCACATTCTCTTCTACCCAAATGACAGAGGAAACCAACTGAAAACTGGGTTGCTAACTGATTAAATTTCCCCCAAATACACAGTGATAATTACAAACACTTACTAAATGCTTACTTGGTGCCAGGTACTTCTCTAAATAGTTTACATGTATTCCTTTAATTCTCACAACAAGCCTAGAAATGAGATGCTATTATAATCTCCATGTTTTCCAGATGAGTGAGCTGAGGCAAAGAGAGATATAGTAAGTGGTTAAGCTATGGTTTGAGTTGCTAGTCCATGGTGTGGTTTGGGTGTCAAGAGAAGGCCTCTGGTATGTGAAAGTGTTAATCATTCAGTTGTGTCCGACTCTTTGCAACCCTATATCCTGGTAGGCTCCTCTGTCCATGGAATTCTCCAGGCAAGAATACTGGAGTAGGTAGCTATCCCCTTCCCCAGGGGAATCTTACCAACCCAGAGATCGAACCTGGGTCTCCTGCATTGTGGACAGATTCTTTACCATCTGAGCCACCAGGGAGCCCCTCTGGTGTCATATCAGTAGTAAAAAGACATGACTGCTGTTGACTTGAGCAGCCATTCCCTTCAGCAGGTTACAGGGAAGTCATTCTCTTACAAGGCTGCTTGGAGAGGTGGGACAGCTTCATGGTTAATAGTATGGGTGCTGAAGTCACACCTCTTGGGGTCATATCTTTGCTCCACCCTCTTGATCGCATATAAGTTAGGCAAATTGCTAAACTTACTGTTTGTTCCCTGAGCAATAATATACGGAGCTCGTAGGATAGTTGCAAAGATTAAGTGAGACAGGAAGACTGAGCCCAGTATTTGACATAGTAAGAACTCAGTCAACATTAGCTACTGTTACTTGTGAGTGTGGAACCAGATCAAAAGTAATTATTGATTATTTTACTAGGCACATCTCATACCTTTGTCAGCAAGGTGTCTTTAAATACTCAATGCAACTGGTTTCCTAAGTTACGGAGGCTTGTTTTTGTCAGCAGGGCAAAAGTTCGAACTCTTTAGCTTAGCTGTTAAATCTTTCTGAAGTTCTGCACCAATCTTTTTTTCCTGTCCTTAGTTTTTGCTCTTCTGCAACATGAACACTTCAATCCAGTCCCTCAAAGAAGCCCCTGTGCCTTTGCTCATGTCACTTTTCCTTTTATCCTTCAGATCTCGCTTGGATCTCACCTCCACATGAACTCTGCTCAAAACACCTTATTCCGCAGTGATGCCCTCTCTTCTGAGCTTCAAGAACATCCCTCTCTGTTAATATTCCTTGTGTTGATTAATTCTTACAGTTCTCTTCTTTTGCTTACAAATGCATAGGAAAGAAAAAGCCCCAGGCATCAAATACTACATTTTAATGCAACTGATTAAACTCTATTATTTGCCATGTCCACTTTGAGGTAGAGGCATTTTGATGTGTCAGAATGTAAGAACCATTTCTAATGATCCAATTTTAGATACTGAAGAGATCTCAGACCTTTATTTCATCCCTTCTGCCTAAGACATCCTTGAGCCCTATTCCATCCCCTGAGTGGAGTCAGGGATGGAATGAGGGTGAGCGAATGTCTGTTCTGCCCCCTAATTTAGATCAAGGAAAAAAAAAAGAATTACATCAAAATGTCCCTGTGATCAACATGACTTTGTGAAAATAACTTTGGAAAAATGACAGTGCCTTTCAGAAAGTGGTCACGTACTATTTGAATGCTTCGTTGCCACCCATTTTTTAGTTCTTTCTGGAAGCTATATTTCAGTGTCCACTGGTGTTAAGGCTCAGTATAAGTGCTGAAACTAACTGCTCAGTAAACATTTGTTGAAATAAGAGTACATTGTTTTGCTGCTGTTGCTAAGTCACTTCAGTCATGTCCGACTCTGCGACCCCATAGACGGCAGCCCACCAGGCTCCCCCGTCCCTGGGATTCTCAGGCAAGAACACTGGAGTGGGTTGCCATTTCCTTCTCCAATGCATGAAAGTGAAAGTGAAGTCTCTCAGTCGTGTCCGACTCTTAATGACCCCATGGACTGCAGGCTCCTCTGTCCATGGGATTTTCCACGCAAGAGTACTGGAGTGGGGTACCATTGCCTTCTCTGGTACATTGTCTTAGACAAAAAAATATTTTCCAACTCCTTAACTAAAAATATATTTCTACATATCTATTTACCTACCTACCTATCCATCCATCCATTAAGTGTCCAGTTACCTAGATAGAGATGTAGATATGTAAGTTTAGTCAATGACAGAATCAGTTCAGTTCAGTCACTCAGTTGTGTCCCACTGCAGCATGCCAGGCCTCTCTGTCCATCACCTTGTCCATTCCTGGAGTCTACCCAAATCCAAGTCCATTGAGTCAGTGATGCCATCCAACCATCTCATCCTCTGTCCTCCCCTTCTCCTCCTGCCCTCAGTCTTTCCCAGCATCAGGGTCTTTTCAAATGAGCCAGCTCTTCACATCAGGTGGCCAAAGTATTAGAGTTTCAGCGTCAGCCTCAGTCCTTCCAATGAACACCCAAGGACTGATCTCCTATAGATGGACTGTTTGGATCTCCTTGCAGTCCAAGGGACTCTCAGGAGTATTCTCCAACACCACAGTTCAAAAGCATCAATTCTTCAGCACTCAGAATAATCAGCATTAATTTGTGAAAACACTCTTGAATCAGTGTGTCTACAGTATCCTATCATATAGTTAGAAGAAATTCAAAACTTGGAATTATAATGTGTGAAAACTGAAAAGTAAGCATAGGCAATAAAAAAATGTTTTTTTTTTTTTTAAATATCCCGTTACAAGAAAGGAAGCCAAAATGACCATTATAGCAGAGGAGATTGATGATTCTTTCTGCAGCTTAAATCTTTGTCGATTAGCACATCTATTTTCCTCCTAGAGATATGTTTGTTAGCACTAAATCACAGACCCATCCATACAGACAGGATATATATGTACATATCCTAGAACTGCAGGCCATTCAGGTTCTAAACTTGCCTCTAAGAATAATGGCTAGAATAGGTAGCGGTCATTAGTCATCTTCAGGCATCTGGCACCCTCTCTCAGTCTGATAATGGCTCGTGCCTGTTGGGTTGCACAGTTAGTGGTGGTGTTCATAAGAGTTTATAGCTGCCTCCTCCCTTCAAAAGACCTCTCTTTCACTGTGCCGCACTTCCCATTTTAACAGAACACACAGAGCGCTGGAGCAAGGAATACTTAGGGGAACTGATGTGTTAGACAGGCCCCAAAACGTGGGGCTCAGACCACCTCTGCCAGGAAGCCTGTGCTGTGTTCCATTGCTTCAGTCATATCTGAATCTTTGCAACCCATGAACTGTATAGCCCACCAGGTTCCTCTATCCATGAGATTTTCCAGGCAAGACTACTGGAGTGGGTAGCCATTTCCTTCTCCAGGGGATCTTCGCAATCCAGGGATCGAACCCAGGTTTCCTGTGTCTCCTGCACTGCAGGTGGAACCACCAAGGAAGCCCAGGAGGCCTGGTAAATGATCACATATAAATGCTCAGGTTTAGGCTCTTTGTCAGAGTTTTGGGAAAAGCACCTAAAACAAATGGGACCTAAGTCAATATAATCCCCTTTTCCCTGTCCTGATGGAGCTGCTGGTTCTGATGGCTCAGTTCCTACGACTCATTCTCTGCTGAAGGTACATGGGCTGCAGTTGGGTGCAGTTGTCAGATCATCTCTCTGTTCCAAATCAGAGCTCCACACCGAACTGAAATGATCTCCGTTGGTGGACTCAATCTCAGATGGCTACACTCCAAACGGAGCTAATGAACACTACTTTCTAAACTTTTCATATTGGAGTATAGCTGTTCAATAGGCTTCCTTGGTGGCTCAGTGGTAAAGAATCCACTTGCCATTGCAGGAGACGTGAGATCACTTGCTGGGTGGGGAAGATCCCCTGGAGGAAGAAATGGCAACTGTCTCCAGTATTTTTTTTTTCCTGGAAAATCCCATGGACAGAGGAGCCTGGCAGGCTACAATCCATGGGTTGCAAGAGTCAGACACGACTTAGTGACTAATCAACCACAACAAACAGCTGTTTAATAATGTTGTGATAGTGTCAGGTGGATAGTAGAATTTTATATATATGAGGAGGAACTAAAAAACCTCTTGATAAAAGTGAAAGTGGAGAGTGAAAAGTTGGCTTAAAGCTCAACATTCAGAAAACGAAGATCATGGCATCCGGTCCCATCACTTCATGGGAAATAGATGGGGAAACAGTGTCAGACTTTATTTTTTGGGGCTTCAAAATCACTGCAGATGGTGATTGCAGCCATGAAATTAAAAGATGCTTACTCCTTGGAAGAAAAGTTATGACCAACCTAGACAGCATATTCAAAAGCAGAGGCATTACTTTGCTGACTAAGATCTGTCTAGTCAAGGCTATGGTTTTTCCAGTAGTCATGTATGGATGTGAGAGTTGGACTGTGAAGTAGGCTGAGCACCGAAGAATTGATGCTTTTGAACTGTGGTGTTGGAGAAGATTCTTGCGAGTCCCTTGGACTGCAAGGAGCTCCAACCAGTCCATTCTGAAGGAGATAAGCCCTGGGATTTCTTTGGAAGGAATGATGCTAAAGTTGAAACTCCAGTACTTTGTCACCTCATGTGAAGACTTGACTGATTGGAAAAGACTCTGATGCTGGGAGGGATTGGGGGCAGGAGGAGAAGGGGATGACAGAGGATGAGATGGCTGGATGGCATCACTGACTCGATGAACGTGAATCTGAGTGAACTCCGGGAGTTGGTGATGGACAGGGAGGCCTGGTGTGCTGCGATTCATGGGGTCGCAAAGAGTCGGACACAACTGAACGACTGAACTGAACTGAACTGAACTGATATATATATTAGTATCCATTCTCCTCCAAACTGAGGAGACATAACACATAACACTGCCACATAAGCCTGAACAGAATTCCCTGTGCTATACAATAGGTCCCTGCTGGTTTTCCATTTTAAATACAGCAGTGTTTACATGTCCATCTCAAACTCTCTAACCATCCCTTCCTCCCATCCTTCCTCCCTGGTAATCACAAGTTCTCCAAGTCTGTGAGTCTGTTTCTGTTTTGTAAATAAGTTCATTTGTATCATTTCTCTTTAGATTCCACATATAAGCGTTATCGTATGATACTTATCTTTCTCTGTCTGACTTACTTCGTGCAGTATGACAGTCTCTAGGTCCATCCATGTTGCTGCAGATGGCAGTACTTCATTCTTTTTAATGGCTGAGTAGTATTCCATTGTATAATGTACCACAACTTCTTTATCCATTGCTCCGTGGATGGATATTTAAGAACAGTTTTGGTGGGTTTAGGTGAAATCTGTTGAGTAGGTATGTCACACACAGAGGACTGGGAGATTCCAGATTGTGTGGAGTGGATCAGGTTTGATATGTTGGGAGTGAGATGTATTCTCCTTTTAGTAGAGTTAAAGAGCATCTTTAGCAGGTATATCAGATTCAGTTTAAGTGTTTTCCTAGATTTGCTTCACCAAATCAACCCATAGAACTTAGCTGCTTGTGCTGTGGAGAGACAGGCCACCAGCTCTCTGAGCTCCCTTCAGTAAGGACTGGGCTCTGAGTTGGTCTCCATTGTACCTGCCACAGAGGGAGGTCAGGTGCTTCCTGTACCCAGGACTGTCCCAACCAGACCCAGGAAATGGTGGCTCTTCACTCTGCTCCAACCAGACATGAAGCACCATGGCTGAGGCTGTGGGATCTGGCTTCCTCTATAGCTACCTGGAAGGACTAAACAACAGATAAAAATAACAGAGATGAAGGAAAATTAATGCTATGTGTGGCAATTTCTAACTGGATCAGCTGTTAACAATTGCAGAGCCTGCTAATACTACTAAGACCATATGCAAATATATAAAAGTTATGGACCAAATTAATCAATTATAAAATTAAACATAAGCTATATAAGACTTCCCTAGTGGTACAGTAGATAAGAATCTGCCTGCCAATGCAGGGAACACAGGTTCCATCCCTGGCCCCAGAAGATTCTACATGCCACAAATCAACTGAGCTGTGCACTACAACTATTGAGCCCTTGTGCCCACAGCTGCTAAAAGCCCACATGCCCAGAGCCTGTGTTCTGCAACAAGAGAAGTCACCACAATGAGAAGCCCATGCATTGCAACAAAGAGTAGCCCCTGCTCATTGCAACTAGAGAAGGCCCATAGCAATGAAGACCCAGCACAGCCTAAAATAAATAAATTAAAAAAATAAGTTATACAACCCCAGCTTACTCCACTCAAAAAATTAACTCAAAAAGACTTAAATGTCAGACAAAACCATGAAACTCCTATAAGAAAACATAGGGTAAAGTTTCTTGACAAGGGTCTTCACAATGATTTTTTGATAGATTTTGTTTTTTTTTTTTTCTTTTTAATAGAATCTAAGGCATAGGCGGAGAAGGCAATGGCATCCCACTCCAATACTCTTGCCTGGAAAATCCCATGGATGGAGGAGCCTTGTAGGCTGCAGTCCATGGGGTCGCTAAGAGTTAGACATGACTGAGTGACTTCACTTTCACGCATTGGAGAAGGAAATGGCAACCCACTCCAGTGTTCTTGACTGGAGAATCCCAGGGACGGAGAAGCCTGGTGGGCTGCTGTCTATGGGGTCGCACAGAGTTGGACGACTGAAGTGACTTAGCAAGGCATAAGGAGCAATATCAAAACTAAACAAGTGGGGCTACATCAAAGTAAAAAACTTCTTCAGATCAAAAGAAGTCAACAGAGTGAAAAGACAACCTATGGAATGGGAAAAAATATTTGCAAACCATATACCTGGAAAGGGTTTAGTATCGAAAATATATAAAGAACTCATAGAACTCAATAGCATAAATAAATAAATAAATAACCTGCCCCTAAAGAAAAAAAAAATCCAGTTAAGAATAGGCAAAGGCCTACATTTTGAAAAAAAAAAAATAAAGACACAAAGTGACCAACAGGTATACGAAAAGATGCTCAACATCTTTAGTCATCAGGGAAATGCAAAGCAAAATCACAATGAGGTATTGCCTCATGCCTATTAGAATGACCACATTGTCAAAAAGACAGTAGACAAGAACTGCTTGCAAGGATGTGAAGAAGACTATTGTACACTGTTGGGGGCTTATAAACTGATACAGCCATGTGGAAAACAGTATGATAAATCCTCAAAAAATTAAGAATAGAACTACATATGATCAACAATCTTACTTCTAGAAATATACTCCAAAGAAAGCAAAACACTAACTCTAAAATATATCTATACCCCCATATTCACAGCAGCGTTATTTATGATAGCCAAGACATAAAAACCACTGGTGTTCATTGATGGATGAATGGACAAAGAAGATGTGGTATTTACAGTCAATGGATTATTACTAGGCCATGAAAAAATGAACAAATCCTGCTCTTTGTGACTCATGGATTAACTCTGAGGGCATTATGCTAAGTAGAATAAGTCAGAGAAAGATTAATGCTGTATGATCTCAATTGCATGTGGAATCTAAAAAAAAGTCCATTTCAGATGAGATATATTTATGATTGATTCACGTTGTATGACAGAAACCAACATAACATTGTAAAGCTATTATCCTCTAATTATTTAAAAAAAAAACAGTGATAAATGGCAAAAAACTACTACTTAGTTAAACCTTAAAATATTTTTTCTTTTAAAAAATTTTGTTAAGGGATTAAATATTTTAGTCAAAGGTATTCTCAATAGAAGAGTTCAAGCTTCATCTAATTGTGAACATAAACAATCAGTAACATTTCACAGATGTTATATTCAGATCTACAAGTAATGTCTGTAAATTTAAGAGGAATATTCATTGCTTACTATCACATAATGTCTTTCAACCCTGATAAATCACCGTTGTAAATACTGCAGAATTGTTTTATGCTCTGCACTGTGTTCACCTATGCATCAGCAGTGGCCTACCACAGGCTTCTGAATAAAGATGATTCACAGGATAAGAGATGCAGAAAGTATTTTCCCTGGGCCTGTGTGGTATTAGCTGTCAGAGCAGCTGTTTAGGGTTAAGAATTGCTCTGTGCCACGGCTGAGTGACAGTTGTGCCTGAAAGTGAAAGTTGCTCAGTCGTGTCTGACTCTTTGAGACCTCATGGACTATACAGTCCATGGATTTCTCCAGGCCAGAATACTAGAATGGGTAGTCTTTCCCCTCTCCAGAGGCTCTTCTCTACCCAGGGATCCAACCCAGGTCTCCCACATTGCAGGTGGATTCTTTACCAGCTGAGCCACCAGGGAAGCCCAAGAATACTAGAGTGGATAACCTATCCCTTCTCCAGTGGATCTTCCTGACCCAGGAATCGAATCAGGGTCTCCTGCATTGCAGGTGGATTTTTTACCAACTTAGCTTTCAGGGAAGCTCTTATACTTGGCAGGGTCTTTAATAAAACAAGACTAGGGCAGGGGTGTCTATTGGCTTGATGAGTGACTGACAGGAGAAGAGAGTGGAGCCCACTTCCCTTCCTCCCACTAGTGGACTACTGTAATGATTAGCGATTACACATGATTTGCCTGGAAGAGACTAGAGGTATATTACCCCCGGTTGTGCTGGATACCCCTACTCTAAAGACTCTATGTTTTCCTTCCAGAGAACTGACTCTTTCCTTAGAATAGAAAGGATGCTGCTGCTAAGTCACTTCAGTTGGGTCCGACTCTGTGTGACCCCATAGACGGCAGCCCACCAGGCTCCCCCTTCCCTGGGATTCTCCAGGCAAGAACATTGGAGTGGGTTGCCATTTCCTTCTCCAATGCATGAAAGTGAAAAGTGAAAGTAAAGTCTCTCAGTCCTATCCGACTCTTAGCGACCCCATGGACTGCAGCCCACCAGACTCCTCCATCCATGGGATTTTCCAGGCAAAAGAGTACTGGAGTGGGTTGCCATTGCCTTTTCCCATGAAAGGATGAGTAAGTATCAAAGGTAATTTCTTCCAAGGCAAATGAAATAAATTATGCTGAATAAACTAATTATTAAGAAAATTCCAGAGTTACATCCCAATAATGAAATTGTGAGATTAAAGGAGCACCCTCCTATGTTTCATGTCTTTTCTATATTGTATGAAAGAAATGTGTCCCATGAAGGCAGACCTCACTTGACTCCACAGAATGTGAATCTTTAAGTGGAAAGGTGACCCAGTGAGCATAGTTTTGTTGTCTGGAGGTTGAAAGCTTAAATTTCAGCACTGATAATTTTAATATTGAGAAAATGGGGCAGTGATATATATTGAAAAAGCTACCTGCTTTGGAATCAGAGGTACATGGGTTAAAATCTGGGCCCTGACACAAACTATTGAGTTGACCAAAAGTTGATACAGATTTTTCTGTACCGTGGAAAAATCCAAACAAACTTTCTGGCCAACCCAATACTTGTATGACCCTGAACAGATTAAACAAACTGCATCTTAGTTTTGTCATCTCCATAACATGAGTGATTGACTTCATTCTAAATGTTTGCTATAAAAATGGACAGAAATAAAATATTTCACTTACCTAGCACAGTCATGATATAAACAGGATATGTGTATGGGGGGAACTATTAAAATATTGAGTGATTATCTCTGAAAGTTGGAGTTATGGGTACATCTTTGTGTGACTTTCGATAAGTTACTTGGCCTCTCAAAGCCTTAATTTCCTTTACTATGTAAAGTGAAATAATAATAATGCTTTCAGAGGACTGTTATGAGAATTTGATTAATAAAATTTAAAAAATAAAGCATTAGGACACCACCTGGCACAATATTTACCATCATGTGTTATTTTTATTTCTTTTACTCTCTTTTGCCAATTTTCTGTAAGCAGCCTACTTTCTTTTCTTAATCAAAAAAAATCAACTTCGCTGTTTTTAGAAGAAAATGTCCTTTTACCTCCATATTTCCAAATGAAAGCCAAATTAGGAAGGTAAAAAAAAAAAGCAGTGTTATCAGTTGTTTCAGTTCAGCACACTCTGGTGTGATGGATAATTACCCATATAATTACACAGCCTCAACAGAGGTATCATGAGTGCCAGAGAATGAATACAGAGGCACGCAGCCCTGCTGATCATTTCCAGTCAACTCACTTGATCCTGAATACATCTTTGGAGTTTCACAGGACAACCAACATCATGAAATGAAATTTTTTTAGTTACAACAATAAAGTAGTTCCTTTCAGTTGGTGCTGTTATACTTTTTGTAATCAGTGGAAATTCAATTAATTCAGTTAATTAAACATTGCTCAACCCAGAGTGAATTCTATTAATTAATGTTTTTGCATAAAGACGTAGCAGACCACACAGTGCTTTCCATCAAGTCGCAGATAGCTGCCCAGTTGTAGCTGTCACATTTCCCATGCTGCATGGAGAGAGAGAAAGATACAGTAAATGATGATTCTCAGCCCAGGAAATAGAGATGTGATCTTAGGAGATTGTTAAATCATTATTAGACTTTAGACAAGCTTGCGTGGTAAGTCACTTCGGTCGTGTCTGACTCATTGCAACCCTATGGACTGGAGCCCACCAAGTTTCTCTGTCCATGGAATTTCCCAGACAAGAATACTGGGGTGGGTTGCCGTGCCTTCCTCCAAGGGATCTTTCCAACCCAGGGATCGAACCTCCATCTGTATGTCTCCTGCATTGTCAGGCAGATTCTTTACCACTAGTGCCCTTAAACAAGCTTGGTTTCTATTGGATGAAAACATAGAAGTAATATGAGACTCTGAATATTCTGAATGATAAAGCACTGCCACACAGTTTTAGTGTCCACTGTTCTTGTATGCTTGTGATCATATCAGGGTTACATGGTTAACTTAAGACAATGGTTTTGACATCATAATTTCCACTAGGTAAGCATCAGAAGAAACCCATAAGCATTCCCTCTGTAGCAAGTTGTAGCTTATATTGTATTTTTCTCCTATACTTTGTTATTCTTTACAAATATTATTCAATTCTGATAACATAAAAAATTATATTATTATAATTATATATAATATATATATATCTGGTTTTAGAAAAGGCAGAGGAACCAGAGATCAAATTGCCAACATCCGCTGGATCATGGAAAAAGGAAGAGAGTTCCAGAAAAACATCTATTTCTGCTTTATTGATTATGCCAAAGCCTTTGACTGTGTGGATCACAATACACTGTGGAAAATTCTGAAAGAGATGGGAATACCAGACAACATGACCTGCCTCTTGAGAAACCTGTATGCAGGTCAGGAAGCAACAGTTAGAACTGGACATGGAACAACAGACTGGTTCCAAATAGGAAAAGGAGTACGTCAAGGCTGTATATTGTCACCCTGCTTATTTAACTTCTATGCAGAGTACATCATGAGAAACGCTGGACTGGAAGAAACACAAGCTGGAATCAAGATTGCCGGGAGAAATAGCAATCACCTCAGATATGCAGATGACACCACCCTTATGGCAGAAAGTGAAGAGGAACTAAAGAGCCTCTTGATGAAAGTGAAAGAGGAGAGTGAAAAAGTTGGCTTAAAGCTCAACATTCAGAAAATGAAGATCATGGCATCTGGTCCCATCACTTCATGGGAAATAGATGGGGGAACACTGGAAACAGTGTCAGACTTTATTTTTGGGGGCTCCAAAATCACTGCAGATGGTGATTGCAGCCATGAAATTAAAAGACGCTTACTCCTTGGAAGAAAAGTTATGACCAACCTAGATAGTATATTCAAAAGCATTACTTTGCCGACTAAGGTCTGTCTAGTCAAGGCTATGGTTTTTCCTGTGGTCATGTATGGATGTGAGAGTTGGACTGTGAAGAAAGCTGAGAGCCGAAGAACTAATGCTTTTGAACTGTGGTGTTGGAGAAGACTCTTGAGAGTCCCTTGGACTGCAAGGAGATCCAACCAGTCCATTCTGAAGATCAACCCTGGGATTTCTTTGGAAGGAATGATGCTAAAGCTAAAGCTCCAGTACTTTGGCCACCTCATGCGAAGAGTTGACTCATTGGAAAAGACTGTGATACTGGGAGGGACTGGGGGCAGGAGGAGAAGGGGACGACAGAGGATGAGATGGCTGGATGGCATCACCGACTAGATAGACGTGAGTCTGAGTGAACTCCGGGAGTTGGTGATGGACAGGGAGGCCTGGTGTGCTGTGATTCATGTGGTCGCAAAGAGTCGGACATGACTGAGCAACTGAACTCAACTGAACTGAATATAATATATCATATTATTGTGATGTTCAGAAGCTCAGAGAAGTAAAATAACTCCATTAGGTCACAAAACTAGTTAGTGACAGAGCTAAAGCTAAAATCTGTAACTGCTTGACTCCAAGTCTGAGCTATTCCTCATGGTCATAGGGCTTACAATATCAGATAGATGGAGTGGGGGATTTGTACTGCAGGAAAAAAAATGTCATGGTGCTAATAGTGTCAAAGCCCAAGTTCCATCAATGACTTTATGGGTGGGAACAAATAACAAGCCAAAGATCAGTTTGAAGAGCTAAATAATTGATTAGCTGACCTAAGGAACATCTAAGCCTTTGGGACCTCTACTATGAAAGGAGAGGTTCAGAAAGAACAGAGTTATTTATATAGTCAAATATTTATATATATATTCAGGAAAATGCTTTGCACTTTATAGATTCTTAGTAATTGAAACTTGAGCCTAGCTCAGTTGTGTTTAGCTCTCTTTCAATATGTTTTATTCACTCAAAAGAATACATGCTACATGATTTGGATATGTCCTATGATACATTTATTTGTTTATTTGGCTGCACTGGGTCTTAGTTGCAGCATGTGGGATCTTTAGTTGTGGCATGCAAACTCTTAGTTGCAGTGTGTGTGATCTAGTTCCCTGACCAGGGATCGAACCTGGGCATTCTGCATTGGGAGCATAGAGTATTAGCCACTAGACCACCAGGGAAGTCCCTTTATGATATTGTATATTTAATGATATGACCGATAGCCTTTGCAACAGTTTTATAAGGTGTATATTACTAATCCCCATTACAGATGAAGAAACTAAGGCTCATGCAACTGAGTTAATTTGCTCACAGTCATATCTAACCATAAGAGGCAGGGTCATGATTTAGAGTTGGTACTGTGCCATTTCCGTACTGTTTACTACATACCAGGGATATGAATATATATAATGTGACCTCAAATCCAAACAATCAATAACATAGGATTACAAAATAAACAATGGAAAATGCTAATGATCCAATACAATTCCATCATAAAAATGGTATCTTGGAATGACAGATAAGTAGGAAAAATAACTGTGATACAATTTTGAGTATAAAGCAAAACAGTCAGGTTATAGTGCACTACTAATTGTTAGTCATTAATAACTCTTTACAGTCTGGTGCTGAGCATTAAATGTATTTTTATCTCTAGAGCTAAACCTCAGTGATGAAATGGTTGTATGTTCTGACAATTTAAATGGAATTTAATTGTCAAATACTGGAGGGGAATAGAAAAAAATATGAAAGGCTGATAACTGTGATAGCTTTGTAGTTCTTAACTAATTTTTAAGTTAATATCTATTTAAATCATATCCTATTGGAGATATCGGGGTTAACTAATTTCAATACTGGACATCCCCGGGGGCTCAGCAGTAAAGAATCTGCCTGAAATGCAAGAGATGCATGTTTGATCCCTGGGTCAGGAATATCCCCTGGAGGAGGGCATGATAACCTACTCCAGTATTCTTGCTGGGAAAATCCCATGGACAGAGGAACCTGATGGGTTATGGTCCATGGGGTCACAACGAGTTGGACATGACTGAAGCAACGGAGCACTCACTCATGCAATTTCAATATTAGTCATAGTGAAAGTGAAGTTGCTCATTCATGTTCAATTCTTTGTGACCGCATGGGCTGTAGCCTACCAGGCTTCTCTGTCCATGGGATTTTCCAGGCAAGAGTACTGAAGTGGATTGCTCTTTCCTTCTCCAGGGGAATCTTCCTGACCCAGGGATCGACCTGCATCTCCTGCATTGCAGGCAGACAGTTTACCCTCTGAACCACCTGGGAATTCTCTTAGTCATAGTTGAGAACAGTAGATATGAAGTGCTCATTCCTTGACCATAAAAAGGCAGTAATGGGTTTATATAAAAGTATCAGTGTAAAGGATACTACATGAACATATCATGTCTTAAAAGATTGAAATACATCAAGTGATGATAGTTGCTAAGTCATGTCCAACTCTTGTGACCCCATGGACTATAGTCTGCCAGGCTCCTCTGTCCATGGGATTCTCCATGCAAGAATACTGGAGAGGGTCGCCATTTCTTTCTCCAGGGGATCTTCCTGACACAGGATTTGAACTTGTGTCTCCTGCATTGCAGGCAGATTCTTTACTGACTGAACTAGGAGAGAAACCTATATCAAGTGAAATGGGACATATTTTCAAAAGCTAATTCTATTGACTGTATGTGTTGATATAATACATTAAGAAGACAGAGTTGAAACTAAACATTTAATATATTATTAAATGTAAGTCAGCATAACTCATCTATTTTAAAAAGTCATATTGGTTAACAGTACAAACTCCAGTCCTATCTGTATAATTCAAGACACTTGAAGAGATTCAGAAAAATAAAAATAAAAGGATATGAAACTATATAGCTGACAAATTCAAGTTAAAGAAAAGCAAGGGTCAAAGTATTGGTATCTAGAAAGATGAAAGTTAAATTAAAATTATTAAAAGATTTGCATGAATAAAGAAATGTACTATATTTAAAGACTGGAAAATCCAAAGCTTTTAAGATCCAAACTTTCCTCAAGTTGACCTATTGAATCAATGTAATCTCAATGAAAATCTCTGTGTCTCTTTTGGCAGGAATTAACAAACTAATTCTAAAACTATTTGAAAATGCAAATAACCTGGACTAGCTTAAAAAAAAAATAGTCCCCCTCAGAAAAGAACAAAATTGAGCTATTTATCTCTTTCAAGACATTTTACAAAGATACAGTAACCAACACAGTCTGGTTTTTGATATAGGGATATACATATTAATAGACAAGAACAGAGAGTCTAAAGAGAGCTCCTAAAATTTTGACAGTGATATCAGTGAGAATTTAGTGGGGAAAAAGAAAAATCTTTTCTAGAAATGGTAATTGAACAATCTTGACTTCTACTTCACACTGTATGCAAAATTAACTTGAGATGGGTCATACATGTAAACATAACAGCTAAAACTATGAAGCTTCTATAATGAAGCATAGGAGAGAACTTCATGATCTTGGAGTCAACAAAGAGAGACCTCAAAGCATGAACCATAAAAGAAAGAGTGATATTTTTAATCAAAATTTAAAATTTCATTTCTTCAAAAGACCTCACTAAGAAAATTAACACGTAAGCTCAGCCTGGCAGAAAATAATTACATTATGTGTGCCTGGCTCAACAATAATTAAAGGGTTACTGCAAGTATGGCAAAATACAAGACTTACTTAGGGCACATGAACTTTTTACATAACAGTTTTTAAACTTAAAATATTTCTAAATAAAATATTTTAAATATGATATCATATATTACAATGTAATTATATGAAAACAATATAATATACTAAATATATAAATAGTAAAATATATAATATTAAAATATATGCTATATTATAGATGTGTTTAAATAGAAAGATCCTTTCTGCTGTCACTGAGATGCTGGCTTCATGGAATTTATCCATCAGTCTCAATTCTCTGTATGTTCTCTATTTCTGGAAATCTCCTTAGCAGCTTTATACTAAAACTTTTTCTTATTTGATGTCTTCCCTAGTATAAGCAACTACTAATACCTAATTAATTTTTCTCAAATTCTCATAAGTAATTTCTCTGACTCCCCTTTTCTTAACAATCTGTGTTTTTTTAAAGACGTGTTCATTCTGTGTTTTGGCTGTGGTGGGTCTTTGTTGTTGCGCACAGGCTGTCTCTAGTTGTGCTGAGCGGGGGCTACGCTTCCTTGTGCTGCTCTGGCTTTTCATCACAGTGGGGCTTCTCTCCTTGCGGAGCACAGGCTCTGGGTGCACGGCCCTCAGTAGTTGTGGCTGTGGGCTCCAGAGCATGGGCTCAGTACTTGTGGCGCATGGCAGGCAGGTGTGATTTTCCTGGACCAGGGATCAAATTAGTGACCCCTGCATTACAAAGCAGATTCTTTACTAATGGGCCACCAGGGAGACCCCAAATTATAGTTTTTAAACTGCACTATTTGCATGCTCTCTTATTAGTTCATTCGTTTAACAAACAGATGTGGTTGGTTTTCATAAATTTGCTATGTGAACAGAGACAAGTCTTTACTTTCATACTGAATCTTAGTTTTTACATGTGAAAAATGAAGTGCTTGGGTCTTGTAATCTCTGGAGAATTCTTCCAGTTTTACAATTCTATAGCACAATAATTCAATCATTTGTTTCTATCTGGCATGCATTACTTTTATTCACATCCTGGGGGTACTTCTGTTCTGTACTCTGTCAACACTTGGACCATCAAGTAATCAATAGTTGACTTCTCTTAGTTCACTTTTATTTGCAGCAAAACAGGCTAAACTTCAATCACCAGTTTGCACTGGCTCACTGAAAAAGGGTTCCGCCTTCAAACATGTTTAAGAAACATTGCAAAGTGAGAAGTATTGACTTGTAACTCCTCACCTAATTAGAGAGAGAAAATTAGATTAGCATGCTTCCTTTTTAAAGAAAACCTAATTACTGTTTTAGCATTGAGTTTTCGTAGTAAATATTCAAAAAATAAGTTTGTCATCAAGGGAATTTAGAAATCAAAATAGGTGAGATTTCAACTAAATATTCTCTTTTTCTTTTGTACTAAGTTTGCTACCTTGTATTCCTGTGTACTACAGATTTTTCACTTCTATGTGGCACATTGGGAAAAATGAATGAGGCTGCTCACAGCCAAAAGCAACCAACGTAGGATAGGCAACCAGCCCAGAAGTTGAGGAAACCAATATCTAGGCTTCCCAGTAACTCATACACAGCAATATATGTGTGTGTGTGTAAGCCCTGAAATATTTTCTGCCCTCATGGAATGAAAACCATGTTTCTGTTTGGACAGCAGACTTTTCCATACATCTGTCAAAAGAAAGTTCATCCACCCAGAAACTCGCATAGTTTAGGCCAGTATAGTTGAATGGTATCCCCAAGCAGAAATTTCACTCATAAGTTACCAGAGCTTCAGGGAAATATAGCGTTAAATGTGGAACCAGAATATTACTATAGAGATTCATAGCTCTATCATTTAAACTACATGAATCAGGATAAGTTTATTCCAAGTAAACAAGTTACATGAGGTATAAATATACGACTTCAATATACCCTGTGGTGTTCGTATACAATGACAAGCACTAGAAACTACCCAGTAAAAGTTAATAATCTTGACATGGAAAAACAAAGGCTTTAATGTGACTTTATGAAAGTGATATAATATTGCCCATACAGAGTTATCAGTGAAATTGTAGAACTGTTTATATAGCTGTGTACAGTGTGGATACATAATTTCTGGTCTTGAAACACTGAAGAACTCCGAGTCATATGGTCTTATCCCTCACACTCATTCGACGTTGTAACTCATTGGTCAGTGATGTAACTCTGGGGTGATGTGTACTGACTCAGTGGTCTACATCATTTAAATGAGTATATTTGGCAACTTTCCAGAAAAAAAATTCATTTGGATCTTAGAACTTCTCATGTTCAATCATTGTTAGTTATTATTGATGTAAATAATTTTAAAAGGTGTTTATGGAGCCACCTTGTCTCATGTGTCCTGCATGATGGTGTTCTTACGTGGCAGGAAACTGTCACAGATTGAGTTCCACAGAAAACATATTCAGATTTGCAGTCTAGCATGCAGCACTCTTAAAAAGCACTGAAATGGCATCCCACTTCAGTATACTTGCCTGGGACATCCCATGGACAGAGGAGTCTGATGGGCTACAATCCAAGAGGTTGCAAAGTTTCAGACATGACTGATTGACTAAGTGCATCCTTAGGATCAAAACTACAGAAGAGGAGAACATGCATCATTGAACAGGGAGATGAGTCAACTTGATGCTGACTCAAAGATTTCCTCAGCTAATCCAGCCTAGAGTTCTGGACCTACAGAGGTACTCCAGCATTGTCATGAGCTGGGTACAGATGTTCCAGCCTTTGGATTGATGTATCAAGCTGTCACTGGATGTGGGCCTTTGCATAGTCAGGCAGGTGTGACATTGGGCCAGGCAGCTTTATGCAGCTGAGATCATCAATGATGGGGCTGGCAGCACTTCTAGCAGCTGGAATAAAAAAATCCTTCATGAATGAGGGATCTGGGAAGCACATCACAGTGACTGCTATGAAACCATGAAGGAGACTGATGAGGTTGAATCAACAGGGTTACTACAGGACACTCCCAGTTGATCTCTTGCCTTTGATATTTTCTCCCCACCATCTTCCAATTCCTTTGCCACAGGGAAGCTGGAACATTTCTCTTCAGATGTACATTTCTTGAAAACTTCATTGATTCCCCATAGCCTTGAGAATAAATTCTGAACACATGAATACCATTCACAATGTCTTTCTTGGGCTATATCTTCCTTAATTCTTTTGATGCTTTCATTTTTCCTCATGATTTCACTCCTAAATTCGGGACTTTATGAATTGCTCAAAACTCCACAAGCAAATCATGAGCTCACTCACTTCTAAATCCTCACACGTGCTGTTTTCTCTCACTGGAGCATTTCTCTTAGCCATTGGTCTTGACTTACTCATATTAGTCAACAAAGCTTGGCATTGGTTCACTTTCCGTGGCCCTTTTCCCCTTCTTAAATTTCATTTTGTCCAAAAAGGGCTCTTCAATTGTATAAGCCTTGTTCCTGTTTTTCGCCTGGATAACTTTTCTTTAAGCTATCATTATTTACTGTTAATTTGATTCACTCCAATTACCCAAACTCTCACAATGAGCAGTTGGAGAGAGGGCCAGAATTATATCTTATTCATTACAAAATATGCAGCAGCTAGCACAGTTCCTGGCATATGGTATATGTTTAGTAACTCTTTGATATATAAAGTTATATAAGTGGAAGCTATCTGCCTCTTATGTGACGCACGGCAGGATATACTGCAGAAAAAGACTTGCATGTTTTGGAAAATAAAGAAGTATGAGGTTACAAGCCTTTGGGTTTCTTGGTATTGCTCTATTGTTATTGGCCTCTTGTGGTCAGTCCTGAGTCTAGTAATTTAGAGTTTGGATTCAATCCAGAAATGGATTGTAACACCAGGTGTTTCCTTGCTTTCCGTGATCCCAGTTCTCCTCCTCTACCACCCATTTCATCTGGGAAATTTGCCCATTCTTATGCCTCAGTCTCAGACATCTGGACCCTGTTCTTTTCTTTCTCTAACTCTAAAACATACCTCTCTCTGACATATATATATATATGAACACTGACCATAGATTATAGTAAGAAATGTGTGCAAGCTTTATCTACATTTTCTTGAATCTTCACACCAAGCAATGAAGTTACTGTTTACTCTCAAAGTTGCACACGTAAGTAAACAAGGGGTTAAAGAACATGCCAAGGTCACATCTAGTAAGCAGTAAAGTAATTTTTGAATCTGTCTAGTTTTTCCATTATACTCACCCTGGAACGCCAAGAATGAATGTGAATGACCACAAGTCACCAGGAATGAATTTGCTCTGCTCACAAAGGGGCTGACAGGTAGTTCAAATCATCATGAGACGTTGATGAATTCAGATTTGAGCTTCTTTCCCTCTTCTGCATTATACTTGGTATGCCTTTGAGCAGGATGGTTACCTCTCAGCTATAAAAAGGAACAACAACCGTAGCTACTCTCTAGGGATTTTGTCAAGAATAAAACATATTGATATATTTCATGCCAAGTAGTTAGCATAGAGTATGTAGCATGGCCTGGCATAACTCTAATTTTCAACAAATGGCATTTTCTTACTATGAAACCTATTATGAGATAATTTGTTTGTTCTCCAAATCCTCTAGAAATCTCTGTAAATAGTGAGACACTCAATTCTATATAACAAGAGCTAAAAACTCAGATGTGTTTATGAAAATCAGGTAGATAAGGTAAATGATTAAAGATGGCCATGTGTTTGATGAGAAGGAGAGGTGGGACTTGTGGCAAACCATACTGCCTTCTCCAAACAGAGGATAACTATTCAGTACAATTTCAATGGGAATGGGAATAAAGGCTCAATATTGCTGAATCTTTAATTTTGTCAAGCTAACATTGAAATCTGGATTTTTATAAGAATTGTTTACAGTTTAAAATGTTGGAAACTCATTCTATTTTATTTAAATACTATTTTTTAAACTCTTTAAGTGTGAGACACTTAAAACACTCCTGTGACCCAGATTCAGCCCTTGGTCCATCAATATGTTACCCTTTTTATGACAGCTCATATAAGCTAATGACTTCATCTTTCATTCAACAAATATTTGCTGTGTGTGAGACTGTGCTTAGAGTAGGGGATACAAAAGTTATCAAAAAAAGATGAAGTCCTTATCCTTTTGAACCTTGCTTTATAGCATTTCTGCATCTCATAGTGGCTGTGTGTCAGTGGAAGAAGTGGCAAAAGCACTCACTGTTCTATTACTACTGCATTTTCATGAAGTCATAAAATGAGTCATCTGTAGAGCAGGACCTCATATTTCATAGTAAATTCTTCTATTTTCTCATTTCTCCCTAATGCAAAATTCCTCCACAGCTGATATAGAAAGCACCTATCCCAACATTTAAAATTTCATAGTATGTGTTTTTTAAAATCTGTGACTCCAAAGGAGAGTTTATCTTCTTCAGTGCCTGAAGGTACAAATAAGAAAATGATTATGAATCATTTTTAGTTGATGTAAGAAATTTATATTACCATTTTTTTGTGTAGTGCCTAGAGAAATTGAATATTTTTTTTCTTTTTTGATGAATGATCCAGAGGAAAGGAAGAGCAATAAAATCTGCTATTGCAAACATGAAAATTATGAAAGAATTTAATGGATTATATCATATATGGAAAATAACCAAATATTAAAAAATGTAGTTTACACCCACACGAATAAAGTTAAGAGGTTTTTGACAAAGAAGAGAAAGCAAATCAATTGAGAAAAAAGAGTTGTTTCAACAGATAGTGTTAGAGGGAAAATTGGATGTCCACATGCAAAATATTGAACCTAGACACATGCCTTGCATCTTTTGTAAAAATTAACTCAAAATAGATCATGTATATAAATGTAAAACTTCCAGAAAAATACATAGAAAATCTAGGTTACATTGGGTTTGGTGACGAGTTCTTAGGTCCAACACCAAAAGCATGATCCTTGAAGGAAACAAAACTGAAAAGTTGGACTATATTAGTACAAACTAATACACGGCTATCATGATAATAATAAGATAACAATAACTGCCAAATAGCTCAGTGGTAAAGAATCTGCCTGCCAGTGCAGGAAACTCAAGTTCATTCCCTGGGTGGAGAAGATCCCCTGGAAAAGGGAACAGCTACCCACTTCAGTATTCTTGCCTGGAGCATTCCATGGACAGAGGAGCCTAGTGGGCTACAATCCATGGACTTGCAAAAAGTTGGACATGGCTGAGCACACATGCAGTAATAATAATAAGAATTGGACTATATTAGTATACAGGGCCACAGCAACAAAGTACCACAAACCAAGATTCTTAAAGTGACAGCAGTTTATTTTCTCACTGGATGTTAGAAGTCCAAAACTAAGGTGTTGGCTCAGGCATGCTCCTGAAGGGAGGCATTGTTTCCTCAGTCCTAGCTTCTGGTACCTACTGGCACCCGTTGGGGTCTTAGCTTGAAGTTTATTTACTCTGATCTCTGCCTCCATCATATCAAGGTCTTCTTCATTGCGTGTGTGTTCAAATTGTGCTCTCTTTTTAAAGATACAGTCATATTAAGAGTACAGTACACACACACTTACAAGTTAACACACATGCATGTCCTTGCTTTGTCAGCTGAGAAAGGTTAGAAGCAGTGACACTCAGACATTAGTTTATAATACCACACTTCACTTTAAAAACTTGGGAGAAATAGTCGCATCTAGGGTTCTGGCAAGAAGTATATAAGATGAGCCTGGAACATTTCATAGTGCCAGAATTTAATGAATTACTCAAAAACAAAACAAAACACAGTGGTGGGTGTGTGTCAAAAGGACAATGAGCCACATGGAAGAGCTTCCCACTGTCAGAGCTTGAACAATTTTAGCCACAAAATAAAGGAGTGCTTGGTTATAATCAAGGATAGTAAATAAATCTCTTTGAATCTATATTGATATAAATAAATAATTGAGTAATAATTGAGGTGACTAAACAGACTTTGCATGCCTAATTCCTCACTCCTTAACGTATATGCTGCTTTTAGTAACTTTCTTCCAAAGACCACAGTATAAAAGAGGGGGAATGTAGCTTTACAGTGGAGAAATCTAATACTGCCTCAGCCACAGTTAACATGAGCAGGTATAAATTATGTTAATAGCATATACTTTTGATACGATGTGATGAGAATGGTACTATATCTCTGTGGTCTTCCTTTTAAAACCTATAACCCAAGCCTTCCTATAAACCCAAACAAATCCCCGTTGAAGGACCTTCTCCAGAATCCCTGACTAATTACCCCTCACAATTGTCAAAATAATCAAAAAGAGGATGATCAAAAGGGAAGTTTGAAAAATTGTTACAGGCAAGAGGAACCTAATGAAATATAATGACTAAATGTAATATGCTATCCTGGATGGGATTTTGGAACACACAAAAGACATTAAGTAAAACCCAAGGAAATCTGGGTTTCAGTTAACAGTATAGATTCATCGTGTGTGTGTGTGTGTGTGTGTGTGCGCGCGCGTGTGTGTGTGTGCGCTCAGTCATGTCTGACTCTGTGACCCCATGGACTGTCGACCACCCGGCTCCTCAGTCCATAGAACTTTCTAGGCAAGAATACTAGAGTGGGTTGCCATTTCCTACTCCAGGGGGTCTTTGCAACCCAGGAATCAAACCTGTGTCTCTCTTATCTCCTGCATTGGCAGGTGGCTTCTTTACCACTAGTACCACCTGGGAAGACTCTTAAATTTTAACAAAAGTACCATACTAATATAAGATGTTAATAATAGGGACAAATGGGTGCAGAGTATGTGGGAGCTGTCTTTGCAATTTTATGTAATTCTAAATCTATTCTAAAATATGATGGGCACGGTGTATGTGGTATTTGTCCCTTAGGATGGTATGGAATCATAGTCATTTTAAAAATAATTTTATTTATTTATTTACTTTCAGCTGTGCTTAGATTCTGTTGCTATGTGGACTTTCTCTAGTTGCATCGAGCGGGGAGCTGTGCGGGGTGGGGAAGGAGCTACTCTTCAGTTGCAGTGTGAGGGCTTCTCATTGCAGCGTTTTCCCTCGCTGTGGAGTACAGGTTTTCGGGTGCATGGCCTTCAGTAGTTGTGACATGTCGGCTCAATAATTGTGGCTCCCAGGCTCTAAAGCAGAGACTCAGTAGTTGTGGCACACAGGCTTAATTGTCCCGTGGCATGTGGGATCTCTCAGATCAGGGATCAAACCCGTGTCTCCTGCATTGGCAGGTGGATTCTTTACCACTGAGCCACCAGGGAGGGCCCTGGATTCATAATTCTTAAGCAACTATAACAGTCATAATGAAATTGAAACTGTGATTAAAAAACGTTCAACAAATAAAAGTCTGGGACCAGATAGCTTCACAGGCAAATTCCATCAAATATTTAAAGAAGAGCTAACACCTCTCCTTCTCAAACTCTTCCAAAACCTTGCAGAGAGAGAAACACTCCCAAGCTCATTCTACGAGGCCACCATCACCCTGATACCAGAACCAGGCAAAGACTGGTGAGAACAAAGATGAGGACTGTGAGTAATCTCCGACTGTCTTGCACTACAGGGTAGACGTTAGTGTTACTGAAAATTGTACATCATATATTTTTCTTAGAATATAGTGGCAAGATGGTAGTTTATCTCCCGGGAAGAAATGATATATTAAACAGTGAAGACCTTTGTAATTCTTTGTTTCTCTTTGTGCCTTGACAGTCAGGAAGCCCAGAGCTGAATGTAAAATCCCTCAACTATAGTGATAATTTTATGTCAAGTTCTAAGGACAAAGACTTCCTATCTTAAATAATATGATTTCTTCTTTTTAAAAACAGTAACTTTTTTTCTTATTACTACCATGATGAATGTACATTATAGAAAATGTGGAAAATAACAGATTGCCTTCCTCATCAGGTATTTTCCTGCTACTTAGCTGTCAACACTGTTTATGTTTTAGTCATTTTCATTTCTTCTGAGCATATGTGTATATATATATTTTTTTCTTTGAAAATGAAATGATACCTTTCACACTGCATCAAAAGTTTTTTAAAGAAAACTTAAAAATATGTTTAAGAGTTTTCAAAATATGTAGCCCAAATATACTTAGGGGAGAGTCAAGTTTAGGTGTGTAGAAATGGGAATCTCTGTTAGAAATCAAATTCCACTTTTCTTGTTTATTTTCAGTTAGAAATCATTGCTCAGTGGTTAAGAGAACGTAAAGGTTTACTGATGGAAGAAAAAGCCCTAATTGAGAGGCCAGATGAGAGAGGGTTAGGCAGGTCAGCTGAATGAAATGACCTGAGTTTGAGTTTTATTCTAATTAAACATGACTTGGAAAATTGCATGTCATCTCTGAACCTTAGTATTCTTACCTGTAAAATGTCACCAATAATTACATATATCTCATTGAATTGTCATATTGATGTAATGAAATAACGTATGTATAGGCATACCTCAGAGGTACTATGGGTTCAGTTCTAGGACATCACAATCAAGTATATCTCATAATAAAGCCAGTCACATATTTTTGGTTTCCTGGTACACATAAAAGTAGTGTTGACACTCTACTATAGTCTATTAAGCATGAAATAGCATTATGTCTTAAAAACAATAGTAGCATGCAATAGCATTATGTCTAAAAAAAACTGTACCTGCCTTAATTTAAAAATACTTTATTGCTAAAAATCCTAAACATCAACTGAGCTTTCAGTCATCATCTTTTTACTAGTGAAAAATTTGAAATATTTCAAAAATTACCAAAATATGATACACAGACAGGAAACGAGCAAACTGTTATTGGGAAAATGGTGCTGAAAAACTTTCTTGATGCAGGGTCGCCATAAACCTTCAATTTGTATAAACCAAAAACCAAAAACCAAAAAAATGCTGTATCTGTGAAGCACGATAAAGCAAAGCACAGTAAAATTAGGTGTATCTATAAAATGCTAAGCACGCTGCATATTGGCACATAGTAAATCCAGAACAAATGGTGACTGCTATTGATATGGCAGAAGGCATTATATAAAGAGCACTTGTCCTACAGATACTCTGGCTTTGGACCCCAGTTCCACCCTTTCCTAACATCATGATCCTTGGGCACGTTTCTAATCTTTCTGTGCTTTAGTTTCCCACCTTAAGATAGTGTTGATAACAGTACCTTCCTCACTGGGTTGTGGTGGGAATGAGTTGGCAAATATAAATCACTTAGAAAAGTGTCAGGCATAGTTATTAATTAATGTATTAATTATGACTGTTCATGGATACCTCTGTCAAAGGACCTCAAGTTAAAGGACTAATTGACTTTGCAGGGTTGAGAAGTTACATAAAATACATTTTAAAATTTGTGTCCTCAGAGCTTGAGACAACCTCAATCAATGAAAAAGATGAGGTCCTTATGCTCTTGAACTGTGATTCTTGGATCCATTTTCATATATTTCCTGGCATAGACTTAACATTGTCATAAATTATCTTTTTAGACCCTCTTGCCAGAGGTTGAGATTAAGATTACTAAGGTTACTATCATTTGAAGGATATTATGGTACTACTTCCTTGTTGACTGTAACCTTGAACCTGACAATATCTTCAGGTCAGAGGAGAAACCTGGGTGCTGGAGGTGATCTCTGACTCCTGCAACTCAAGCATCCAGGGAGGAATAAGTGCTGGGCTTTTTTTTTTTTTTTTGGTCCTGGGACTCTAGATACATACTCTTGTCATTTAAAATGATAAAATGTCTCTGTTTTACTAAATAATTAGATTGTGTTTGAAAACACTTCACTTAGAAAAGGTGATTTTTAAAAATGTTTGCTGGATCAGAGTAATCCATTTTATGTAAAATTTCTAGAATTTATCACTCGCCCAGTTTTGACCCAATGCCCAAGTCAATGTTGTTTCTGCTGTTTGGGGAGATTCAGGGTAAACTGTGATGGAGAACTCTACAGGGGAGTGGTTCCGTTGTTGGTGCTACCTTTATAGTGCCTGAATCAGTGAATATTTACCCCAGCCCCATCCTGGAACTCCCAACTCCCAAACTATAGCTTATTTCGACTTAGAACCATACAGAACAATTGCCACTATGAGAGGATTTTTTATGTATGTTATACAACAATGTTATATAACCAGGCAAGTTGTTCATTTTCATTCTCTATAATGAGTATGCATGCATGCTCAGTCCCTCCAGTCATGACTGACTCTTTGTGATCCTATGGACTGCAACATGCTAGGTTCCTCTGTCCATTGGATTCTCCAGGAAAGAGGCCTGGCGTGGGTTGCCATGCCCTCCTCCAGGGGATCTTCCTGATCCAGGGACTGAACCCACCTCTCCTGCGTCTCTTGCACTGACTGGATCATTTACCACTGAGCCACCAGGGAAGCCACTACAGTGAGTATATGAGGCAATAGATCTCTTAACGATTGGTCCACTGTAGTCAGTTTCCATGGTTATGGCATCTTCTAATTCAGCACACACCTACAGTGAGAAAGATGGGAAATTCTGTCTCTCTTCGGTCCTCTTGAGATGACATTGAGACAGGGAAGAATGTCAGAAGTGTACCCAGATAAGCACTGTTAGTAAGGTCACAAGTTTTGATTATACATACCCAAATGTTAGTGTTGTTTCTCATCTTCATCAACTGCATGACCCATGGAAAGCATTCTAAACTCCAGTTTTCTTAATATTTACTCAACGGAGGAGTTGTCGTTGTGAGGATGAAACTGGATAATAGAAGTGAAGTATTTCACAGGTACACAGCAGGCTTTGATCAAAATTAGTTTTCTTTATTAATCTTGGATAAAAATTAGTTTATTAATAACAGACCCAGTAAATTAATTCTTTAAAATTTTGAAATAAATTCTTCCAAGGATTGATTTACAAAACACTTTTAAGATTCTGAAAATTTTAAATTACCAGTTCCTATTCTTAGTGCAGAAAACTCCCTGATGTAGAAAATATTAATGAAAACAACAGAACCTAAATCAACTATTTTCATAAATAGTTGGTGGGGTCCTGGATCAGGGTTGGGAGTAGAAAAAACAGCAAAAAGCTAAAAAAAAGAGCTGAGCTTCAGGATAAGTTCTATCATTGCTTCATCGCATTATTTGGGGCAAGTTTGGATTTGTTTCCTAAACTGGTAAGATGGGGTTCCTCCTCTCACCCCCAGGGTTTCATTCAGTTCAGTTCAGTCACTCAGTCATGTCCGACTCTTTGTGACCCCATGAATCACAGCACACCAGGCCTCCGCAGCATAACAGGCCTCCCTGTCCATCACCAACTCCTGGATTTTACCCAAATTCATGTCCATTGAGTCAGTGATGCCATCTAAGCATCTCATCCTCTGTCGTCCCCTTCTCCTCCTGCCTTCAAGCTTTCACAACATCAGGGTCTTTTCCAATGAGTCAGCCCTTCACATCAGGTGGCCAAAATATTGGAGTTTCAGCTTCAACATCAGTCCTTCCAATGAACACCCAGGACTGATTTCCTTTAGGATAGACTAGTTGGATCTCCTTGCAGTCCAAGGGACTCTCAAGAGTCTTCTCCAACACCACAGTTCAAAAGCATCAATTCTTTGGTGCTTAGCTTTCTTTATAGTCCAACTCTCACATCCATACATGACTACTGGAAAAACTGTAGTCTTGACTAGACAGATCTTTGTTGACAAAGTAAATGTCTCTGCTTTGAATATGCTATCTAGATTGGTCATAACTTTTCTTCCAAGGAGTAAGCGTCTTTTAATTTCATGGCTGCAGTCACCATCTGCAGTGATTTTGGAGCCCCCCGAAATAAAGTCAGCCACTGTTTCCACTGTTCACCCATCTATTTCCCATAAAGTGATGGGACCAGATGCCGTGATCTTAGTTTTCTGAATGTTGAGGTTTAAGCCAACTTTTTCACTCTCCTCTTCAACTTTCATCAAGAGGCTCCTTAGCTCTTCTTCACTTTCTGCCATAAGGGTGGTGTCATCTGGACATCTGAGATTGTTGATATTTCTCCCAGCAATCTTGATTCCAGCTTGTGCTTCTTCTAGCCGAGAGTTTCCCATGGTGTACTCTGCATATAAGTTAAGTAAACAGGGTGACAATATACAGCCTTGACATATTCCTTTTCCTATTTGGAACCATTCTGTTGTTCCACATCCAGTTCTAACTGTTGCATCCTTGTTTCATTAGACTTCACCAAATAGAGACCTCTTCTTTAAATAAAATAATAAGAAACAAATGAAACACTTTATTGAATTGACCATTATCTCTTGTCTCCTTATCCATGTTATTCAGTGTTTGTTGTCCAGTCATGATTGATGCATTTAAACATGCAGAACAGTTATGCAAACATTCCTTCTCAACTTCCTGTTTTTTTATTAGCATGTTATTTCTTACCTTATAGTTCATTTCCTTAAATATCTGAAATCATTTAGCTACCATTCATTACAGTACCTAGATAGATTGTTAAAGCCAACAAAATAATGTTGCTGAACTTAACTTTGTATCCATGAGTATGTGGTAGTAACATTTTTAATGTTAACATCGATTGAGTACATGTTATGTATTAGACGGTGTGCTAAGCGTCTTTCCTGCATTAATCCTCAGAATGAACATGTGAGGAAGATACCATTATTATCCTCGTTTTATAGATGAACAATGTGCTTAGAGAGATTAATAACTTTCCAGATTCAAACACTTCAAAAGGTGGCAAGCTATATTTTAAATCACCATGCCTTTGACTGTGGCACTCTTGTTTTAACTGCTTGGTTTCTGGAGCCTCGGGAAATTAGAAATAACAGAAAAAAAAACATACTACCTTTCCCCTGAAGATATAAGAAAAACAAATTAAAACCAAAAGGAGATCTTTTATATTAAGAGCCTACTGAATACAGTGATCTTTTTTAGCTGATCATACATAATTAATTTCCTCTCAAATCAATTTAACGTCTAAATAATGCAGCACCAGCTAATGGGCTCTCAGCTGGCCAAACATTAAGAGATATATTGCCCCATATACTCATCATAAAGAATGAAGATGAACAACTTGCTTCGTTACATAACATTGTTGTACAACATAAATAAAAGATTCTCTTGTTTTGGCAATTGTTCTGTACTGTTCTAAGTTTTGCTAAATCAGACTTCCTCCTAATCTAACAGATGCCAGCACTTTAAAAGCAGTTCAAGAATTCTTATTTATATCTCATGTTCAGCTTTGAATAAAACAGGCCAGAAAATGCAGAAGGAGAGTGGGGGGGGAAAGCATCTTAAAAATGGAATTTATTTCCAGCCTTCTAAACACAGATTTCCAATAAACATCCACTTAGAGAACCGTTTCATTAAGCTAACTGCAGCCGAAAACAAGTTCCCTAATGTTTCTTTGAGCATTTTGTTTTATAAAATGAGTCATTACTTTCTATGTTTTGGCTTGACAATCTTTTCTCCCAATTGTGTAATTTTTGCGTTTGTCACTCAAAGTGCTTGTGTTTCTGGAGAACTGTTCCAAGACATTTATGCTCTGGAATGAGACTCAATACAGTGGCATGAGTTTGGAGAAGAAACCCACTAAGGTGCATTGCTTTGTTCTTTAAGAAACTGGAGAGGGTCTTGACTTCCTCATTTTAATTAAAGTTTAACAGCCCCTTAGGTCCACTTCTCTGATGGCAGCAATGAACTGGTAATAAACAGAACGGATGACTGTGGCTATATGTGAATACAGGGGAAATGAAAACCAAGGCTTTCTTTCATCTGTGGTTTGGTAAATAATCCAGATATTTGAAAACCCATTCTTAACCACTTCACCCACAAGTGATGAAGCTTTACTAATGTAGAACTAGGGAATGTGAAGAAATATAAAGCAAGATGTCAGAGAGAAAATATTCAATATACAGACTTTGCATAGGCAAATTAAGAAAAACCCTCTCAAGAGCTAATTAATCGCAATAGAACTTGGTTTTGGTGCCTTTGATTAAATAGTCACACTGAAAGGAAAGATTCTATTCAGTTTTCTAAATGATGGTTGTATTTCATGCCTGGTAATAAGCATAGGAGACACACAGTTAAGGGCATATTTGTCTTGTGGAAAAACTCTTCATGTAGTAGCTACATATTCATTCTGTTGCTGAAACTCAGCCTCTGTTTACTGGTGCTGAGTTGAGCCAAGGAGACAGAGTTGTGGATGCAGTAGAAAAGAATAGTTTTATTGCTTTGTCAGGCAAAGGGGGCCATAGCAGGCTAATACCCTCAAAACTGGAGCAGTGGTGGAGAGTCTTGTGTTCAAAGAGCAGACATGGTCAACTCATTGACATTCTTCTAACTGGCTGGTGGTGAGGTCAGTGCGAGTCAGTATCATCAACCTTCTTCTTCCAAGTGGTCTGGGGTCTATCTACTTGTGGGCTGCATACAGTTAACTTCTTCCACCTGATGGGGGTTTCAGTATCTGTCAAACAGCTCAAAGGTCACTGCTCAGAATATTACCTATAGTCCCTGAGAAAGAACTAAATGTCCTTGACTGTTTAATGGCTAAAGTAGTATCATTTGTCTTTCTTGACTGTTTTTCTTTCTTTCTGCATTTTCTCACTTCTCTGATTAAATTTATTTTTTGACTAAAGTTTTTCTACAGACAAAATGCAGGTGGAGGACATGAATGGGAATCTATTCTGGGAAGGCCTCATAGGATCCTGCTCAGTTACAGTTCTACTTTTCAAAAGATCAGATACAATAATGATAATTAAAATAAGCAAAATCTAGAGCCATTTATTGAGCATTTACTATATACTGGTAGGGTGCTAAGATAATAAGAGTAGATTTAACCATGTCAACTTTATGATGACAATAAAAATGAGTATTATTAGCAGTGACAACTAAAGTTATGAACTATTTACCACATACAAGGCAATATATTAAACACATTCCATGGTTGTTTCACTTGATCTTCACAAGTAGGTACTGTAATTAACCCCAGTTTACAGATGAGAGAACTAAAAGGTGGAGTGATTTACTCAAATCTCAAGGCCAGCTAAGATCCTAATTCAGGTGGTCTAAAACCCCAAAGTTTATGCTTTTGAGTACTACTCTATACTCTCTCCTGTGCTCTTACTGTTGGCAGATAAGTCAGCAGGCCTACAGAGGTAATCTTTTTATCAAAATCCTACAGCTGCTAAATGGCAGGACTGGGAATCAAACACAGGTTTCTACAGTTTGTTATCCAGGGTGTCTAATGGATCAGGCATGGAATTAGTGAACGACCACCATAAAAATGACATGCTGCAGGAGACTGAAGGTTGGAGAGCAATGCAACTATCTTTAGCTGCCTGACTTCTGTCCATATGAACTCTGAACTGTAAAGAACCCTGAAAATGTATGTTTCATCCCTTATACTCCATCTTTACTATCCCTATAATTATGCCCAAAGTTATGGGATGTTACTTTTCTTTTATAATAGTAAAATGCATCCCAGTACTTTTGAAAAATTTTTTGTGCATATGTGTCTTTCTTCATTATATGTGTCTTTTCTAAAAACTAAATGTTGTGCTACATTTGCTGTGAATCTTTTTTGCGTATGTGTTTCAACTCCCTAATAGTATATTCGGGAATATACTAATGGTGTATTAGGGAATATACCAATAGTTTATTAGTATACTAATATACTAATGTATGTTAGTATTACTGTTAAAAGGCTATTCCTTTTATTGAGGATACCAGATATTATTTCATGCCTATATGACTCTTATACTTAATTTCTGCTATGTCTGATCCTCCTTACAAATCTGCAAGGTAAATATCATTATCCCTATTTTAGAGATGAGAAAACTTAGGTTTAGAGAAATTAGACAACTTGTCTAAGATGACACAACCAATTACTTAAAAAAGAATAGCTATTATTTATTGAGGATATGAAATAAAGTTCTAATCAAAGACCATATAGTCCCAAGTTGGAATCTTATTCCATGCTGTTGATGCTGCCTTTTCTCCTTGGAGTTAACAAGCTATAATTATGAGGTTAGTGGTTGTCACTGAAGGAACACATAAGACTTTTTAATCATTAGTTCAAGCATGTGGTCTCTGCTCTTTTTATATGAGAACACTGTGGAACATTTCATGGGACCCCACATTGTTTCCTTTGAAAGTATTGTCATGCTATCTTATTTCTTGGTAGAAACAGCAAGATAAGCTACTAGGATTGACCCAGGCAGGTAACATGCCTTATGTTAGTGTTACAGGATCAGTTATCAAAAGGATAGAAGTTCTAGTATGTACTATAGATGACTAGAGTTTCAATTAACTTTGGACAGAAATAAACAGAATAATCAAGGAAGGCTAGGAGACATCTATTTCTGATTGCACACTGTAACTTAAAAAACCTGTCTCTTACTCTAAGAGATAAAGACTGCATGCATTCTGGTAATGGAGACTGACTTAATTTCTAGGTCCAGAAGGTAAACCATTTATTTGGTTCTAGTGAATATGACCATCACAATTCTGTGACTAGGATTCATTCTGGGTTGAATATTTGGACATAGTTGGAGCCTACCAATCATTAAATTACTGAGAAAAAGGCATGCTTTTCTAGATAAAGCTTTTGGGCTACTGGGATGTAATCCTGATTTGCCAGTTGCAACATCTGCCATTTCTTGGAGAGAACTTGAGATCTGAGCCAACAAAGAGGAACACAGAATAGAGAGATACAGTGAGAATTCTGATTTCTTTTTTTTTGAACATATGTGTCCCACTGTTCCTAAGGGTGAATACCCCATGGGTTTTTCCATTGTGTGAGCTAATACATTTTTGTCCCCTTCCCAGAAAGCCAGTTTTAGTTGGGTTGACATCTTTGCAAGTGAATTATCCTGTGTAATCCAGGAGTAATAAGATATATATATATATATATATATATATATATATATATATATATGTATGTATGTATGTGTGTGTGTGTGTGCATATGTGTGTGTGAAAATGTTCCAATCTACTTTTTTTTTAATGAATCAAGTTGCACCTCATTATTAAGAGGACCTGCAAGCCAGTTAGCATCTAGAAAAACACATCTCTCTTTTTCCTTTTCCCATCCAGACAGAAATAGTGGATTGAAATACAAAGTACACATATACGCACATGCATGTATGTGTAAATAAACCATCATACAGAGCTTCGTGATGGTTCAGTTAATTCAAGCCATACATCATCACTGTATTTAAATCTACCATCAGGAGTGTATTTCTTTTTAACGACATGAGAAAAGAAATTATTTCCAGTTGCATTTTTATAAATTGCTCTCAATTGTGACATTTATCTTCCATTCCAATCAAGTGTAATTTACCAGAAAGACTGCATAATGTTTCTATATTTAAAATATGTGAGGTTTTCATAATACCCTCCCATCCTTCCTAAAAATGTTTTTGTAACATTCTCCCATCCCAAATTTCCCTATTGGGTAGGGATGGGATCAGTTCAGTTCAGTTCAGTTCAGTTGCTCAGTTGTGTCCGACTCTTTGCAACCTCATGAATCAGGGGTGGGATAGGCATGGTTCAAACAAGCTCATCCAGATATGAAGACTCACTGAAACCTATATACCACAAAAATAAGATGACCAGTTGGTAAAAGTTTCATTGGTTCAGTTCACAGTGACTCAATCAAAATAGCTTGAATGTTTGACATCCAGTTTGATTTAAAAAGTTATCTTGATAAAAATTGTGTGTTGGTGTAGGATGAGCCAATCAGTCTTGTGATTGAGATACAAGAGGGCAGTAACATGAGATTTGTTTCTTTGGTCTGAAGGAACCTTGGGACTTTAATCCAGCAGTTACCAAACCATGGTCTATGGATACGTGGAAATCCACAATGAAGTTTTTGCCATGCTGTGACAAAATAGAAAACAATACTGGATAGTGAGTTGTTTTTTTTAAGGTAAATATTTTCCATTTAAAAGGGACATTCTTTAATTCAAGATTATGTTCTTCCAATACTTTGGTTTGAAATATTTTTCTTGGATAAAATAGTAGTGGTATTAAATCAGAGTTTTGAAAAAAAAATTGGAAAAATTAAAAATTGGCATTCCCATGATTCTTGAATTTGTATTGGTTTGTCAACCAAGTACTGTTCTTGGCATTAATGATAATGTTAAGCACTAGCATTTATGAAATGCTATCAAATGCTGAGCACTGTGCTTCATGGTTTGTATATTTAGTTCTCACCTCAACACTACTACAGAGATGCTATTATTATCTCCATGTTATAGATAGGGAAACTGAAGCCTATGGGGCATAAGGAGCTTGTGTAACATCACAAAGCACAGCCATAAAGTGAACTTTGTGACCTTCTTCTTCAGAACTTCAGCATATCTGTCATTTAGAATGTGAACGTACTAGATCAAGGATAATGATGTTCACATCTTTTGGGGCCAGCTTAGCAAGAAAAGCCTGATAAAGAGAGTGAGTAGGTATCAAAATGAGGATAGAGGAGTATACTGATAAATCTCCTGTTCTGGAAAGTTTTCAGATCTGACAGTGCATAGACTGATAGAAAGGGCTACAGAAACTGGGAAACCTTTTTCACATTATTGGTTTAAAAAAAAAAAAACAAACTGTTGCCTGGTAACTATCGTGGTTAATTTGAATAGCATGTACTTCTTACTCTGTCACACTGCCGCAGAGTTTTTATTCTGGAAAAGATGGGAACAGGGCCATTTCTGCTTCCATTTTCCCTCATGGTTGAGAAAAATTACTTTTGGATGAATTTCCTACACTGTAGGAGATTTCTAGATCTCTTATTTTCCCTCCCACTCTAGGCCAAATATCTCAGAACAGAAAGAGCCTAAAGCATCACAGAAGACATATTTTCCCCTCCTATTGATGAATAAGACAGTGCTACTCTAGGTATGACTAAAATAAGCAGAATATAGTCCAAAGGTAGTGGACTGAATCCAAGGTTGCCCTCATGACTCCACGTCCTAGTGGTCCCACCTTTGTGTCCCACCTTCCCATGAGTGAGGGTGGTACTTATAACTTGTTTCTGGTCAACCAAATATGGCAAGGATGATAGGATACAATTTCTGTGATTATGTTACATTGGACCATAATGCTTGTCTGCGAGCACTTGCTTGCCCCTCTGGCTGTTAAGAAGCTAACTACCCTGTTGTGAGTGGCTGGTGGAGAGGACCACGGGCTGAGGATGGCCTGAATGTGGCCTCTGGTCAGCAACCAGCAGGGCATGGAGGCCCTCATCCCCACAGCCTGCAGAGAAAGGAATTTTTCCAATGAATAAATAGACTCAGACATAGATCCTTGCACATCAGTGGGATTCCACCCTGGACCAACACCTTGACTGCAGCTTTACAGAGGGCCCAGTTCTGCTTGGTCTCTTGAACCCCAGAAACTATAAGACAATAAATGAGCATTGTTATAAGCTGCTAATTGGTAGTAATGCTGCAGTAGGTAATTAATACATCACATCTTTGGCTTGAGAGGCTTAGATGATGCTGGTGAGATCCCCTGAGAAGGAAAATCCAAGGTGGGTCAGAGACTAAGGATGCGGAAAATAAGACTAGTTTGGAAATGCAGAGTTTGATGTGACTAAGGACATTCATGTGATTAATAGATAGATATATGGTTCTGAGGCTTATCAGAGAAGACTCAAATGGAAATAGAGACTTCTATGAAGACTTTAATGAAAAAGGAGTCGTTAGTTCTTACAGGTTAGATTCTCAGAGGGAAATTCACGTACAAGAACTTTATTAGGAGTGTTCTGACATCAGCCCCAATGTGAAAGGAGGGGAGCATGTGTGTGATGCACACTCAGTGTAGGTGTCTGCTGACCCCATGGTGAGCAGTGGCCCAGTGAGGAAGGCAGGCCTTTACCTCCCTCCATTGCTGGCTGTTGGGTGTAGACACTGAGAAGGCGCAACCTTAAGTGAAGTAGCACTCTTCAGCTGAAGGATATTCCTGGAGAGGGCTGAGAGCTGGCAGCACTCCTGGCAGCTGGAGGAATAAACCATTCAGTAGTTCAGGGAATCTAGACAACCATGGCAATGTCCACTGGATTGTGAGTTGGGGATGGGATGGCTGTGAGTATCCTCAGGAAGTTGGAAGACTGGGAGGTGAAAAGGGACAAGCACAAGGATGAAAACTTGGCAAACCCCAAGGAGAGCCAGAAAAGAAGAATGGGAAGATGCTGTTGACTAGTTAAATGAATGGTGTTTGAGTTTTGTGCAAGGTGTATGCTATTCCAAGGTTTGGGAGATTGAATGACAAGGCATCAAGTACAAGGTGTGTGTCATCTGTTCACAAAACGTATTTATATTAGATCTGATACAGCAGATTCTAAAAGACAAGGTTATTCTCTTTGTTTCCAGATTGTTATTCATATATATATATATATATATATATATATATATATGGCTTTCTTTTTTGGCTCAGTGCTAAGTTGTTTCAGTCATGTCCAACTCTTTGTGACCCTGTGGACTATAGACCACAAGGCTCCTCTGTCCAAGAGATTCTCTAGGCAAGAATACTAGAGTAGGTTGCCATGCCCTCTTCCGGGGGATCTCCCCAACCAAGGGATTGAAACCTCATCTCTTTACATCTCCTACATTGGCAGGAAGGTTCTTTACCACTAGCACCACCTGGGAAGCCTTATATATATTATATAACTTCCTAGATGGCTTCCTTGGTGACTCAGTGGTGAAGAATCCACACACCAGTGCAAGAGACCCTTGTTCGATCTCTGGGTTGGAAAGATCCCCTGGAGTAGGAAATGGAAACCCACTTCAGTATTCTTGCCTGGGAAATGCCATGGACAGAGGAACCAGGTGGGCTATAGTCCATGGGGTCTCAAAAGAGTCAGACATGACTTAGTGACTAAGCAATAAAATTATATAATATATATATATATATATATATCACACATGACATGTAATGTTGTAGGTATATAATGTGTTGCTGATTATATATATACATATATAATATATAATCTAATTTTTTAAAATGACAGTGAAATCTTTACTGTTTCTCACCACTGAATAAAGTATACCTAAATCACTACAGATGGTGACTGCAGCCGTGAAATTAAAAGACCCTTACTCCTTGGAAGAAAAGTTATGACCCACCTAGATAGCATATTGAAAAGCAGAGACATTACTTTGCCGACTAAGATCCATCTAGTCAAGGCTATGGTTTTTCCTGTGGTCATGTATGGATGTGAGAGTTGGACTGTGAAGAAGGCTGAGTGCTGAAGAATTGATGCTTTTGAACTGTGGTGTTGGAGAAGACTCTTGAGAGTCCCTTGGACTGCAAGGAGATCCAAACAGTCCATTCTGAAGGAGATCAACCTTGGGATTTCTTTGGAAGGAATGATGCTAAAGCTGAAACTCTAGTACTTTGGCCACCTCATGCGAAGAGTTGACTCATTGGAAAAGACTGTGATGCTGGGAGGGACTGGGGGCAGGAGGAGAAGGGGACGACAGAGGATGAGATGGCTGGATGGCATCACTGACTTGATGGACGTGAGTCTGAGTGAACTCCGGGAGTTGGTGATGGACAGGGAGGCCTGGCGTGCTGCGATTCATGGGGTCGCAGAGTTGGACATGACTGAACAACTGAACTGAACTGAACCCTTGGTAAGTGCCAGACACTAGGCTGCTGCTGGGACACAAGAGTGACCCTACAGGCTGGTGAGAGTCACATTCAGGAAAGAGGTAACATTGTGCCCTATGGCAAGTACCAGGGTTGGGGCAGCACAGAGAAGGTGCCCTCAGTCCAGAGTCATTCAGGGACTCATCCTACTCTGCTCACCATCCATGCAGATGAATCAACCAGGCAAGGTGTGGCTTCTAAGTCAGGAGGACCTGAACTTCATTTTTCACTACACATTTTACCATTGTGTAGACTCAAGTGAATTATCTAACCTCTATTAACCTCAATTCCTGCACTGTAAAATGGAGAAAGAGCCATTATCCTGCAGAGTTGCTTTAAGGACTGTTTCTGATTCATTAATTCGAGAAATGTTTATTAAATACCCACAGCATGCCAACCTTGCATTATCTTTCCCATGAAAGTTTTATTGTATCTTCAAAACATGAAATATACCATACTGCCAAATATAAACATTTACTATTGCAGAAAGAATTTCATGATCATGTCACAGTCATTAAACAATTAAATGAATCAATAATTCTTTGTAAACAAGTGAAAGTAAGAAATTGAGCTGACATTTTTTAGGAGTTAGGAATTTGGTTACTTGCCATTATCTTACAGAAAGGGCAGGAAAATTAACATGAGGGATAGCATTTTACACAATAAATCTTGTTGGATCTTATGCTTTTGGAGTAGCAATATTTGAATGATTCTCCCCTGAACCCCTTCTATCATTCAGAGACACTTGCTGTCCATCACAGGTTTTCTCAAAGCAAAGATGAACGCTTTTCTATGTCTGTGAGTCTGTTTCTATTTTGAATATAGATTCATTTGCATATTTTTTAGATTCCATGTGTGAGTGTTATCATATAATATTTGTCTGTGTCTGTCTGACTTACTTCCTTTAGTATGATAATCTCTATGTCCATCCAGGTTGCTGCGAATGGCAATATTTAATTTTTAATGGTGGAGTAATATTCCATTGTATATATGCAGCATATCTTGGTTATCCATTCCTCTGGCAGTGGACATTTAGGTTGCTTCCATGTCTTGGCTATTGTAAATAGTGCTGCTATGAACATTGGGGTGCCTGTATCTGTTTGAATTACAGTTTTCATCTTTTCTGGTTATATGTCAGGAGTGGGATTGTTGGATCATATGGTATGTGACTGTACCTATTTACATTCCCCCCAACAGTATAGAAGGGTTCAGTTACCAGAGGGGAAAGGAAAGAAGGGAGAGATAAATTAGGAGTATGGGATTAATAGATATAAACTATTATACATATAATAGATAAACAATGAAGATTTACTGTATAACACAGGGAACTATATTCAATATCTTATAATACCCTATAAGGGAAAATAATCCAAATATATATATATATATATGAAACATTTTGCTGTATACCTGAAATTAACATAATATTATAAATCAAATATATTTAAATTTAAAAATATGAACACTCTGACCATGTGGAATATCTACAAAGACCCCAAAAATGGCTGGAAAAGAAATTTTAAACTGCTAAGAAGAGAGAGAGGCAACATAGGTGAAATATTCTAACGGACTGATATGCGTGAAAGGTACTTAATCTCCAAGACCACAGCAGTACTTTTAATCAAAGTACATTTGTCATCAGTGTGCATCCATTGGTTTCTTTAGTTTGTTGAAAAGCAAATTGTATCATGATCAAATATGTTGCTGAAAAGTAAAAGAGAAATGAATCAATAAATGCTTGCTGAATTGATCATTAAGAAACAGTTCTGCTTTTTACCTTTATCCTACCTTCAAGTGGCATCTTTGTGCTCAGTAGATTTTTATATTCTGTTGTTCTTCCTAATGACAGAAGTTGGCTGAATAATTGCTATGTGCCAGGAACTGCTAGAAGTACTTTATGTGTATTTATTCATTTAAATTGACCTGTGAGGTGTGTATTATGATTAGTCAAAATGTGTAGTTGAGGAACCTTGGACAGAGAGTTTAATTCACTGAAAGTCACAATGTTGGGACTTGGTGGGGCCAAGATTTAACCTACCTAGTATTCTGGCCCAGAGCTATAGTTCTCTTTTCTTAAAATTATTCAGTCAGTTTATTTTTGGCTGCACTGAGTCTTCATTGCTGCAGGTGGGCTTTCTCTAGCTGGAGCAAGCACGGCTACTCTAGCTGTGGTGTGGGTTTCTCATTGCAGTGGCTGCGGAGCATAGGATCTAGTTGCACGGGCTTTTGTTGTCCCACCGCATATGGGATCTTCCAGAACCAGGGACTGAACCCATGTCCCTGGTTTGGATGACATCTCTGACTCAACGGACATGAGTTTGAGCAAACTCTGGGAGACAATGAAGGACAGGAAGCCTGGCGTGCGCCGGTTCATGGGGTTTTCTAAGAGTTAGATGCAACTTAGTGACTGAGCAAAACCCCCTACATTGACAAGCAGATTCTTAACCACTGGACCCTCAGGGAAACCCTCAGGGCTCTAGTTCTTCAACCCTGCACTACATAGCCTCTCAAAATTGTGAGACAGTGTCTCCTCACTGCCCTCTTAGCACACTAGTATAACATATGCCACTCTGCACCCCTTTCACATCACCATACGATCACACTTTCATTTTCCCCAATGGTCTCTTGCCCGCTTTCAGCTCCAGACTCATTGAACACTCCTCTCTGTTTTCCTGTCTTAATCCTGCTGACTTCACTCAGCCCCTTTATCACATGGCAATTTCTTCAACCTGCCCTCAGGAAACACATTGTTTCCTCATTCTCAGATCAGTCGTACCCCCCTTCTTTGTCTGGCTCATGCCCACATCCTCTTTGTTTGCATCGTGTGGCACAGGCATGATTAATAACTAAATTATTTACTTACCTATAATCGGTGGCTCAGAGGTTAAAGAGTCTTCCTCCAATGTGAGAGACCTGGGTTTGATCCCTGGGTCGGGAAGATCCCCTGGAGAAGGAAATGGTAACCCACTCCAGTATTCTTGCCTGGAGAATCCCATGGATGGAGAAGCCTGGTAGGCTACAGTCCATGGGGTTGCAAAGAGTCGGACACAACTGAGTGACTTCACCTTCACCTTCACCTTCAATCCCATATTACATACCTATCTTCTCTACTAGCCCCCAACATCTGTCAGGACAGGGCCATCTTCCTGTATCCTATTGACTTGAATAGCATCCTCCACAGAGTAAGAGATTGATTAGTATTTTGTGGCTTATTGCCTAAAAAGTTCCCCCTAAATAGTGTGAATTCATGTGTTAAAATTCTATATCCCAGCACCTCAAAATAACTCTATTTGGAAATAGGGCCTTTAAACAGGTATTAAGGACAGTGAGGTCATATGGATGTGATCCTATAGGATTGATGTCCTTGTGAGACAAGGTTAAGACACACACACAAACACAGATGGATGGGCAACTAATTGAGCATACAGCTAGAAGGCAGTCATCTCAAAAGTAAGGAGAGAGGCCTCTGAAAAACCAAATCTGTTGACCTTTTGATCTCAGACTTCTAGCCTACAGAACTATGGGAAAATACATTTCTTTTGTTTAAGTTAACCAGTCCATGGTATTTTGTTATGGCAACCCCAGCAACTAATACATTGGGTAACTGACTGACATTCTCCGTGTCAGGCTGACCTTCTTCAACTCTGATTTCCTCTGCTTTCCATGTGTCAAGCTAAGGCTTTCTCTTTACTGCATTCTGTGTACCATACTCTGTCATCTTTTCCTCTCTTCTTGACTCAAAGTAATTGATAGACCAGAATATATATGCAAATGCTCTTCATTGTCTTTACTATGTTATTTATTACTTTGAGCAGCCTGATTAAAATGATGTAAGCTTCGTGCCAAGGTGCCCACTTTTTCACCTCTAAGTCTATGTCTATCTCCTTCCAGTACTTGGTGTGAAAGCTGTTGATGAGCAAATGAGAGAACTTCTCCCAGCTGTCATGGGGTCTATAAATTCAAGTGAGCTCATTATTTTCTTTTCTGATGCATAATGTCACTCTAGAAAATTATCATTTAATCAGCAGTAATGACTCTCATATTTCTACAGCACTGCTTGTTAATCTCTCTACCTAGTATAAAGAGAGAGTATTTAGCAATGCAAATAACATTTCAGTTTAGGAACAGAGTTGTGGAGAAGAATGTGATCTTACCTCATTCTAATACTGTTATATCTATAGTCTTTGATATTCACAGAAGCAAACAATAATCTCACTTTTTCTGATGTGCTAAGGAAGATTTTTCCTGAAGGGTGGTCAAAAATAGGAAGTGATTCATTTGACTTTGCTGATCTTATAAAATAGTTATATGCTGTGTCCTTTGGTCTATTTCAAGTGTTATGCATTTGCCAAAAGGCTCCAGGTGCCACCTCCTTGCAGCCTCATCGTGTGCCACCACCTCACTTACCATGCCCTATTGCTCTAGTCTTCTAGTCCTTTCAACCTCAGTGCCTTTGTATATGCTATCATTTCCACCAGTGACAGCTTTTTCATGTTCATATCCTAACTATCTTAGCTTTTAGGGCTTGTTTGACTGCCACCTTTTTCAGGAAGCCCTCCCTGAATTCTCCAGGACACAATGGGTTCCATGATATTTCCCGACATATGCCCAGTACTTTTCTTCAGCATACTACTCATGATGACATTAACCACTAATCCTTATAACCAACAATTCATTAGCTCCTTCCCTAATATTTGGACTGATGCTGATGCTGAAATTCCAATACTTTGACCATCTGATGTGAAGAACTGACTTATTAGAAAAGACCCTGATGATGGGAAAGATTGAAGGTGGGAGGAGCAGGGGACGACAGAGGATGAGACGGTTGGATGGTATCACTAACTCAATGGACATGAGTTTGAGTAAGCTCCAGGAGTTGATGATGGACAAGGAAGCCTAGCATGCTGCAGTCTATGGGATTGCAAAGAGTTGGACATAACTGAGCGACTGAACTGAACTGAATATTTGGAAGGGCAAAACATAGGCTATTTCTTTCCGATTATCAATCACACACATGTATCTAGAATGGCTTTAAGGTTTATTGAGGCCTCCTGTCTAGGACCTTTACTCTTTCTTTGTTTCCTGGAGTACCTTGACACCACATTCCCAACACGACTATCCACAGGGTCTCTTTCTTTGCTCTCAACTTTTGGTTCAGACTGCTGGTCATTTGGTTGCATCAGACTTTCTTCAGAATTTGGAGTAGGTGGTAGAGCAAGGAGGACCAGAGGATTGGGAGGGTTTCAGACTAGAAGAGGGACACAGAATAGAGTTTGCTTCCAGCCCAGTCTGGAAGAAACATTAAAAAGCAAGTCTGAAAAACAAACGAATCTCTTTCTTAGTCATGTTGCCAATTCTTAGAGTATTAGCCAAGATGGCTCAACAGTGTCTGACTCTTGGCAACCCCATGGACTGTAGCTTGCCAGGCTCTTCTATCCATGGGATTCTCCATACAAGAACACTGGAGCGGGTAACCAGTCTCTTCTCTGGGGAATCTTCCTCACCCAGGGATTGAAGCTGGGTCTCCTGCATTGCAGGCAGATTCTTTACCATGTGGGCCACCAGGTATAGTGTAACTCTGTAATAAACAATGCGAGTGACATTGCTAATGTTCCTTCAGTCCTCTCTCCACCAGAATCATTTTCTAAAATACAGTTATGGGCCCAAACTTGAAAACACTTCAGTGGCTCTCCTTGAACATAATGTAGAGTTATGTCCACACATGTCAGCCTGGAAGAAACAAGCTCCTCTGGGATGTAGCTTCAGTCCATCTCTCTGGCATCACCTACTGTCACTCTCTTTTTGCTAATGCACTTTGTGCCCATGCAACATTGGCATTCTCAGGACTTTCCAGAAGATTTTCACCCCCAACCTAAGCCCTTTTCTGTCTTTTCTCCTCTCTATCTGGCTAACTCTCCTTCATATTTCAGAACCCTATTTAGACATTTTTCCTCTTTGAGGTCGTCACAGATCCTTATCTCATAAAGAGTAAGAAAGATTTGGACTTTCCTGGTGGTCCAGTGGTTAAGACTCCTAGCTTCCAATCCAGGAGACATGGGTTCAATACCTTGGGAACTAAGGTATTTGGGGAACTAAGATCCCCTGTTCAGCAAGGCATGACCACCCCCCCAAAAGTAAGAAAAATGTATAGAAAATTAAATATATATATATATACACACACACATACATATATTATAAAAATTTAACATTTTCTTAAAAAATGCATGCCTCCCTCCATACCTATCTGAAAAATTCTAGAGTAGTTACAATTTCTTAACTACTAGTTCAAACATGTTATAAATAATTTTAATCCTCTTAACAACTGTTTTGACAGATGGGAAACTAAGGCCCCCAAACTTGAGTAACATATCCAAATTTCCACCTCTTCACAGGGGCAAAATGGGAATTTAAACTGAAGAGATCTATTTTCAGACCCACGCTACTTACCACCACCCAATTTATCAGTGCAGTGCTTTATGTTGTATAAACAACTATTAACTATTCACACATGCATCATACCACTTTACAGTAATTTATTATTTGTTTGATTGTGTTCCTTAAATGACCTCAAGACCAAAGACAATTTCTGCTTAAATTTTTGTAGCATTGGCACCGTCCTTACCAGAGAGAGATATTTGCTGAACTTACCTGTGGTGTAGTCTGTGCAACTCTTAGAGGGTGGCTTTCTTGCCTGATCAAGTCCCCTGACTTTTGTCTTATCTTCCAGCTACAGATTGAAATGTTAATCTTCTCAATATAATCAAGTTTAATTATTGCAGTTGTTTTTCTGTGCCCAGAGGTGAAACTTGTGTGTTTTCAATAAGTCAAAGTAATAAATGAACATAGTACAATTACAAGGTAGGTCATTTGATGGTTCTAGAAAGAGAAAATGCCCCCATCTTATCATTCCATATTCCAGGACCTCCACACCAAATGGGTGGGGAATCCACAGGGAAAAGAGCCACCAGAGAAACTGAATGTGATCAGGGAAGTAATTCACAGGAAGTTTATTGGATATGCAGTTGACCCTATTGCTTGTACATCAAGAGTCTTTCACATTAATTAATAAGATGCATTCAGATATTCTCAAAACGGTGAAATTTGATGATATTAAATTTAGTGAGTTATTTAAGAATTACTGCCCCTAAGTCTTGGGGCTAGAATAGATGTTGGTGAATGAGAGAAATGGCCAGATTTCTGACTTTGGCTGGTTGGACAGAGATGCCAATAATCAAGAAAGAACATACCAGAGAAAGAGCAAATCATGCTCTTTCCCTAAACCAGGAGGGAGCCAAAAAAGTGCAAAAAAATGGAATGGTTCTCTTGCTTTTCATATGCCTCTCTTCATTTGAGATGAAGCAGGAAATGGCAACCCAATCCAATGTTCTGGCCTGGATCATGCCATAGACAGAGGAGTCTGGTGGGCTACACTGCAGGGGGGTCACAAAGAGTCAGACATGACTGAGTGAATGAGAATTTCATCTCAGAATTACAGAAATCCACTGGAGCTAATTTAAACATAAAATAGAACGGGGTCGGCTTTGATAACCAAGTTTTAACCAAGGGTAGATGTAGATTTGGCCTTAGATACAATTATTAAACTGGACTAATAGCCAGGATCATACTTACTTTTTATTTTTATTTAACAATAGTTGATTTACAAAGTTGTATTAGTTTCAGACTCTTTTCCATTATAGATTATTACAAGATATTGAATATAGTTCCATGTGCCAAGCAGTAAATCCTTGTTTTTCTATTTATATATAGGGCTGTGTATCTGTTAATCCCATACTCCTAATATATCCCTCTCCCTTTGGTAATCAAAGTTTCTTTTCTATGTCTGTGAGTCTGTTTATGTTTTATAAGTAAGTTGATTTGTATAATTCTTTTAGATTTCACATATAAGTGATATATAAAATTTGTCATTCTCTTCTTGACTTACTTCACTTAGTATGATAATCTCTAGGTCTACCCATGTTGCTGCAAATGACATGATTTCATTCTGTTTTATGGCTAAGTAATATTCTCTTGTATATATGTAACACATCTTTTTTTATCTATTTACTTGTTGATGGACATTTGGGTTGTTTCTATATCTTGGTTATTGTGAATACTGCTGCTATGAACATTGAAAACAATCAAGATTTTAGATACACTTTACATACAGTGACATGCAAGGATATTTGTTATATAGCTCTGTGTAATATACATGCCTATCAAGAAATAGAACATTACTATCATCTCAGAAATTTCTTTATATCCCTATTTTTTAATAATTTTATTTGGTTGGATACAAAATTGTCCATCAGAAATTAATAATTGTGACATTTCAGATAAGCAAAACAGGACAAGTTTATTTTTAGTAGATCTGCCCTTCTTCTGGCTGAAGTGAGGGACATTAGAAACTGATAGCTTATGATGAACAATGCTGGATTTGTGATCTCTGAAAAAGATTTATCTTTGGGACCAGGGACCAGACTTGATCACTCAAGAGATTTTGTGTAGCAGTTTTATTAAAGTAAGAAAAGGGGCAAAGAAAGCTTCTGACATAGACATCAGAAGGGGGATGGAGAGTGCCCCATTCACTAGGCTAAGCAAGGGAGTTATATACTTTTTAAATTGGTTATTACAATAAATCAAAAGAATGTCTCAAGGTTGTAAAGATCTTACTAGACCCACTCCCACAATTTACATTTTAAGATAACAGGATTAGTCAGAAGGTTTTCAAGAAGGATAAACTGTCCTCAAGCAGGATACATTGTTGTCATATAATCCTTAGTACAGAGTTTAAACTGACTTGTTTGTTGTGTAACCATCTGTTCTGGGTTTAAAGAAAAAAATGTTTTATGTGACTAGGACTAAGGCAAGAATACACAGAAGAACTGTACAAAAAAGATCTTCATGACCCCAATAATCACAATGGTGTGATCACTCATCTAGAGCCAGACATCCTGGAATGTGAAGTCAAGTGGGCCTTAGAAAGCATCACTACGAACAAAGCTAGTGGAGGTGGTGGAATTCCAGTTGAGCTATTTCAAATCCTGAAAGATGATGCTGTCAAAGTGCTGCACTCAATATGTCAGCAAATTTGGAAAACACAGCAGTGGCCACAGGATTGGAAAAGGTCAGTTTTCATACCAATCCCAAAGAAAGGCAAACTACCAAAGGCCAAAGAATGCTCAAACTACAGCACAATTGCACTCATCTCACACACTAGTAAAGTAATGCTCAAAATTCTCCAAGCCAGGCTTTAGCAACACGTAAACCATGAACTTCCTGCTGTTTAAGCTGGTTTTAGAAAAGGCAGAGGAACCAGAGATCAAATTGCCAACATCTGCTGGATCATAGAAAAAGCAAGAGAGTTCCAGAAAAACATCTATTTCTGCTCTATTGACTATGCCAAAGCCTTTGACTGTGTGGATCACAATAAACTGTGGAAAATTCTGAGAGAGATGGGAATACTAGACCACCTGACCTGCCTCTTGAGAAATCTGTATGCAGGTCAGGAAGCAATAGTGAGAACTGGACATGGAACAACAGACTGGTTCCAAATAGGAAAAGGAGTACATCAAGGCTGTATATTGTCACCCTGCTTATTTAACTTCTATGCAGAGTACATCATGAGAAATGCTGTACTGGAAGAAACACAAGTTGGAATCAAGATTGCTGGGAGAAATAGCAATCACCTTAGATATGCAGATGACACCACCCTTATGGCAGAAAGTGAAGAGGAACTAAAAAGCCTCTTGATGAAAGTGAAAGAGGAGAGTGAAAAAGTTGGCCTAAAGCTCAACATTCAGAAAACGAAGATCATGGCATCCGGTCCCATCACTTCATGGGAAATAGATGGGGAAACAGTGGCAACAGTGTCAGACTTTATTTTTGGGGGCTCCAAAATCACTGCAGATGCTGACTGCAGCCATGAAATTAAAAGACACTTACTCCTTGGAAGGAAAGCTATGACCAACCTAGATAGCATATTCAAAAGCAGAGACATTACTTTGCTAACTAAGGTCCGTCTAGTCAAGGGTATGGTTTTTCCAGTAGTCGTGTATGGATGTGAGAGTTGGCTGTGAAGAAGGCTGAGCACTGAAGAATTGATGCTTTTGAACTGTGGTGTTGGAGAAGACTCTTGAGAGTCTCTTGGACTGCAAGGAGATCCAACCAGTCCATTCTGAAGGAGATCAACCCTGGGAAGGAATGATGCTAAAGCTGAAACTCCAGTACTTTGGCCACCTCATGCGAAGAGTTGACTCATTGGAAAACACTTTGATGATGGGAGGGATTGGGGGCAGGAGGAGAAGGGGACGACAGAGGATGAGATGGCTGGATGGCATCAGTGACTTGATGGACTCGAGTCTGAGTGAACTCTGGGTGTTGGTGATGGACAGAGAGGCCTGGCGTGCTGCGATTCATGGGGTCGCAAAGAGTCGGACACAACTGAGCAACTGAACTGAACTGAAGACTAAGGAATGTAGAGGGAAAAAAAGACATTTGTCCTTTCCTCGTCCTTGAGAATTCCAGACCCTTATCTCCTCTTTGAGAGCCCCAGACCCCTCTCTCCTCCTCAGGGGCTCTGGACTTCTTATCAACCTGCCTAGTAATTGACTCTCTCAAAAGTATAAATTAATGTCTAGAATAAAGAGGACTGGTTAAATTAAATATGTAGGTAAACATTAAATTGGAGAAGGAAATGTAACCCATTCCAATGTTCTTGCCTGGAGAATCCCAGGGATGGGGGAGCCTGGTGGGCTGCAGTCTATGGGGTTGCTCAGAGTCAGACACGACTGAAGCGACTTAACAGCAGCTTAGCAGCAGGTAAACATTACATGGTCATATACAAAGCTACAATCGTGTGATCTTTGAGTTCTTTACTCATTTATTTCTTACAATATTGAAAAGGCAAATGTATATAGTAATAACTGTAAATATATGTAAATAAGAAAGTATAAATGCATAATTAGGTACAATTAGAACACAGCCATTCACATTAGATTGTTATGAATTTAAGATGCTAATGGATAATCACTAAGGAAACAGCTAAAACTATCCAAGAAGAAGAGGAAAAAATAAAGTCTTACAAATAAAAGTAAAAATAATAAAAGAAGGTATTGATGGAGTATCCCTTCTTTAACGACACCTGCCTCTGAAAAACACTTTTTAAGAAAAGTTTTTGTATCTGCTATAATCGCAGTTGCTAAAAACTCCTAGTCCAATGTCAGGCACCAAGTGTTTGTTTTGCTTATTCTAGAACTTCACATAAATCAGGTTCTATGGTAGGCACTCTTTTATGATTGATTTCTTTAACTCATGCTTTTGAGATTTATCCATATTGTTGTGCATATAAAAAATGTGGTTGCAAGTGTGTTCTTTTCGATTCCTTAGTATTATTCCATTGTATGAATTTGGTACAATTTACTTATTTTCTTATTGATGGACATTCAATTGTTTCCAGTTTTAACAATTATAATTAAATCTGCTCCTTTTTTGGGGCCATGTCCCATGGCTTACAGGCCTTAGAGAGGAAATAGTGAGTCCTAACCACTGGATTGCCAGGGAATTCCCCTAAAGCTGCTTTTCTGATTCTGTGTTGCTTATTTACTTTAAAAAATCTATTTTTAATTGGAAGATAATAACTTTACAACGTTGTGTTAGTTTCTCCCATGCTTCAGTATGAATCAGCCTTAGGTATACATATGTTCCCTCTCTTGAACATCCCTACCATCTCCCACCCCATCCTACCCATCTAGGTCATCACAGAGCACCAGGCTGAGCTCCCTATGTTATGCAGCAACTTCCCCTTAGCCATCTCATTTACATATGGTAATATATATGCCTAGGTGCTGCTCTCTCAACTTGTCCCAGCCTCTCCTGACCCACTGTGTCCATATGTCTGTTCACTATGTCTGAGTCTCTATTCCTGCCCTGTAAATAGGTTTAAAGATGCTATTCTTGTAAAATATTTGTAGGGGCTCATGTTGTTAGTCCTCTTGAATAAATGCTTAGGAATTCAGTTGTTATGCACAACATAGATATATGTTTACTTTTTAAAGGGACTGCTGAAGAATTTTTAGAGGTCATATCATTTTACCAACTCCTACCAATAGTGCATGAAATTTGTGATTGCTTGTTCACAATTAGCAATACCAGTCTTATAAATTTAAGGTAGGCCAGGCTAAGCCATGATGCTTGGTCGATTAAGTGTATTAAATTCATTTTCAGCTTGTAGTTGTTTTCAACTTACCAAGGGTATATTGGTAAATAACCCCATTGTAAGTCGAGGAAGATCTGGACATTTCCACTTTGACTATTGTAATCCAAAAGTGTAATAGTTTCTATGAAAAAAACACAAAATAGGATATAATATTTCCTTTCCAAAATGCATTGTATAGAGGCAGCACATTAGAAAAATTCTAAATCTATAAAGAAAATACAGGTTCCAGATTTTCCACTGAATATTTTATAGCTTGACTGTATGCATATTGTAATTGGCCAACCATTGAAGAGAGAAAGAACAGTAGAGAAACACATGGAGATGCTATTGAGAAAGAAAGGCACTCCCAGCTCTAATCACCTCACTGTTCACTGAGGCCATGCCCAAGGATTTTAAATTATATTTTCTTTCTGGAAAGAATTAAAAGATTCCATTAGGCATTCCAAAACAGTGAACTGAGCTTAATAGTAGAAAGTAAACCCAAGAACCTGCCTTCTCTTCTGGCTGAAATACAGTATTTTTCCTTTAAAATAATGTTGAAGGAAGGTGAACTTTTAAACCTGCAGATTTGCAGCTTAACACTGTAATTTATTTCTCTTGGCAACAGTTGGAATGTCCCTAGATTTATGTATAGAAGAAAAATATAATTCCTCTATCTGAAATGGACAAAACTCTAGAAAGAAAAGAAAAAAACTGAGGATTTTGATCTTCACCATTAAAAGAGGAAAATAGACTTTAGGAAATTAACATTCCAGTCCTCTTGAGTATTTTGGAAGGTAGTTAAAGCAGAATATTTATATATTCACAATATTTAAACTTCTCAGTCCAAATGTTACTGAATTAAAATAATTTTATCAACTAATAGTAATGGATGGATGGATAGGTTTAGAATTTAATGACGTGTGAGAGAGATGAGAGAAAAGTACGTATTGACTAACAGGAACTTGAGAGTTGGGAAGGGTGGGGCTATTAATTTTAATCAGCTTCATCTCTTTTAGGGTTGGTGCAAAACCCAAAACAGAATTTCAAATTTTTCTCTTCTCCAGCAAATCTCTAATATGTGGCTTTGTTATTTGTTTAAAAGTGAGGCTCAGATTCTATTTTATAAGAAATGTGGGAGTGCTTATTAATATGTAGGAAATATGCTGATAGTAATAGGGGTAAAATTCTCCTGAATTTGGACAAACGTCAGCATAATGTTTACTGTGTTTCTAGAATTGAAACATGTGAAGACCTAAAACGATCAGCTGGCACTGAATGTTTGCTCTGTGGTCTCCGAGACTTTTTCTTCTTAAATTCAGTTGTTGGCATTTGTTTATTGCTCCAGTGGTTTCGGCTCCCTCGGGTTTTAGATGAGGAGAGAATGCCAAAGAGCTGGTCAACTTCTTGGATTACATACACACGCACACACACACGCACACACACACACACACCAGCTAAATATAAACTTCAGTTCACTTCAGTCGCTCAGTCATGTCTGTCTCTTTGCGACCCCATGAATTACAGCACTCCAGGCTTCCCTGTTCACCACCAACTCCCGGAGTTCACTCAAACTCACGTCCATCGAGTCTGTGATGCCATCCAGCCATCTCATTCTGTCGTTCCCTTCTCCTGCTCCCAGTCCCTCCCAGCATCAGAGTCTTTTCCAATGAGTCAACTCTTCGCATGAGGTGCCAAAGTACTGGAGTTACAGCTTCAGCATCAGTCCTTCCAACAAATATTCAGGACTGATTTCCTTTAGGATGGACTGGTTGGATCTCCTTGCAGTCCAAGGGACTCTCAAGAGTCTTCTCCAACACCACACTTCAAAAGCATCAATTCTTTGACACTCAGCTTTCTTCACAGTTCAACTCTCACATCCATACATGACTACTGGAAAAACCATAGCCTTGATTAGACGGACTTTTGTTGGCAAAGTAATGTCACTGCTTTTAAATATACTATCTAGGTTGGTCATAACTTTTCTTCCAAGGAGTAAGCGTCTTTTAATTTCATGGCTGCAGTCACTATCTGCAGTGATTTTGGAGCCCCCCAAAATAAAGTCTGACACTGTTTCCACTGTTTCCCCATCTATTTCCCATGAAGTGACGGGACCAGATGCCATGATCTTCGTTTTCTGAATGTTGAGCTTTAAGCCAACTTTTTCACTCTCCGCTTTCACTTAGAGCAGTGATATTCCTGACTCCTGAGTTCTCCCCTGTTAAGAGAGAGCTGGCTTCTCATTTCATTTGTGTATTTTTTTTCATTTGGGGTATAATTGCTTTATAATGCTGTTAGGCTCTGCTGTACAACATCATGAATCAGCTATAAGTATACATATATCCCATCCTTCTTGAACTTCCCTGCATTCCCTCCCCTACCCCACCCATCTAGGTAATCACAGAGCACTCAGCTGCATGCCTGAGCAGCTTTCCACTAGTCATCTATTTTACATGTGGCAGTATATACATATGTCAAATCTAATCTCCTAACTCATTCCTTCATTCCCCCAACCCTCTGTGTTTACATGTCCATTCTGTATGTCTGGTGTCTCTATTCCAGCCTTGCAAATAGGTTCACTGATACAATTTTTCTAGATTTTACATATATGCACAAAAATATGATCTTTGTTTTTCTCTTTCTGACTTACTTCACTCTGTATGACTGACTATAGCTCCACTCATGTCTCTACCAAATTTTGTTCCTTTTTACAACTGGGTAGTATTCCATATCTTCTTTTTTAAAATTTATTTCTTAAGTAAAAGGATAAATGCTTTACAGTTTGCTTGTTTTCAATCAAACCTCAACATGAATAAGCCCTAGGTATACATATATCCCCGCCCTTTTGAACCTCCCTCCAATCTCCCTCCCCATTCCACCCCTCTAGGTTTACAGAGCCCCTGTTTGAGATTCCTGAGCCATACAGCAAATTCCCATTGGCTATCTATTTTATCTATGGTAATGAAAGTTTCCATGTTACTCTTTCCATACATATCACCATCTCCTTCCCTTTGCCCACTTCTATAAGTCTGTTCTCAATGTCTGTTTCTCCATTGCTGCCCTGTAAATAGATTCTTCAGTACCCTTTTCCTATATTCTGTATATGTGCATTAGAATAAGACATTTATCTTTCTCTTTTTGACCCACTTCATTTTGTTTAATAGGTTCTAGGTTCATCCACCTCATCAGAACTGACACAAACACATTCCTTTTTCAGTTCAGTTCAGTCACTCAGTCGTGTCCGACTATGTGCGACCCCATGAGTCACAGCACATCAGGCCTCCCCGTCCATCACCAACTCCCGGAGTTCACTCAGACTCACGTCCATCGAGTCCGTGATGCCATCCAGCCATCTCATCCTCTGTCGTCCCCTTCTCCTCCTGCCCCCAATCCTTCTCAGTGTCAGAGTCTTTTCCAATGAGTTAACTCTTCGCATGAGGTGGCCAAAGTACTGGAGTTTCAGCTTTAGCATCATTCCTTCCAAAGAAATCCCAAGGTTGATCTCCTTCAGAATGGACTGGTTGGATCTCCTTGCAGTCCAAGGGACTCTCAAGAGTCTTCTCCAACACCACAGTTCAAAAGCATCAATTCTTCAGCGCTCAGCCTTTTTCACAGCCAACTTTCACATCCATACATGACCACAGGAAAAACCATAGCCTTGACTAGATGGACCTTAGTCGGCAAAGTAATGTCTCTGTTTTGAATATACTATCTAGGTTGGTCATAACTTTTCTTCCAAGGAGTAAGCATCTTTTAATTTCATGGCTGCAGTCACCATCTGCAGTGATTTTGGAGCCCAAAAAATAAAGTCTGACACTGTTTCCAGTGTTTCCCCATCTCTTTCCCATGAAGTGATGGGACCAGATGCCATGATCTTCGTTTTCTGAATGTTGAGCTTTAAGCCAACTTTTTCACTCTCCTCTTTCACTTTCATCAGGAGGCTTTTTAGCTCCTCTCTACTTTCTGCCATAAGGGTGGTGTCATCTGCATATCTGAGGTGATTGCTATTTCTCCCGGCAATCTTGATTCCAGCTTGTGTTTCTTCCAGTCCAGCGTTTCTCATGATGTACTCTGCATAGAAGTTAAATAAGCAGGGTGACAATATACAGCCTTGACATACTCCTTTTCCTATTTGGAACCAGTCTGTTGTTCCATGTCCAGTTCTGACTGTTGCTTCCTGACCTGCATATAGGTTTCTCAAGAGTCAGGTCAGGTGGTCTGGTATTCCCATCTCTTTCAGAATTTCCCACAGTTTATTGTGATCCACACAGTCAAAGGCTTTGGCATAGTCAATAAAGCAGAAGTAGATATTTTTCTGGAACTCTCTTGCTTTTTCCATGATCCATAGGATGTTGGCAATTTGATCTCTGGTTCCTCTGCCTTTTCTAAAACCAGCTTGAACATCAGGAAGTTCACAGTTTATGTACTGTTGAAGCCTGGCTTGGTGAATTTTGAGCGTTACTTTACTAGAATTACTTTACATTCCTTTTTATGACTGAGTAATATTCCATTGTGTATATGTACCACTTCTTCTTTATCCATTCATCTGTGTTTTTTTTAATTTATTCAATTTTTATTGAAGGATAATTGCTTTAGAAATTTGCTGTTTTCTGTCAAACCTCAACTTGAATCAGCCAATGGCTTCATATTGACATAGAACCCCTGTTTGAGTTTCCTGAGCCATATAGCAAATTAACATTGGCTGTCTATTTTACATATGGTAGTATAAGTTTCCATTTTACTCTTTTTATAAATCACCCTCTCCTCCCCTCTCTCCATATCCAAAAGTTTATTCTCTATGACTGTTTCTCCACTGCTGCCCTGTAAATAAATTCTTCAGTACCATTTTTCTAGATTCCATGTATATATATGTGTTAGAATATGGTATTTGTCTTTCTCTTTCTGACTCACTTCACTCTGTGCAATAGGTTCTAGGTTCATTCACTTCATTAGAACTGACGCAAATGCATTCCTTTTTATGGCTGAGTAATATTCCTTTGTGTATATACTTCTTTATCCATTCATCCTTCGATGGACATCTAGGTTTCTTCCATGTTCTAGCTATTGTAAATAGTGCTGCAATGAGCAATGGGATACATGTGTATCTTTCAATTTTGGCTTCCTCAGGGTATATGCCTAAGAGTGGGAATTCTGGTTCATATGGTGGTCTTATTCCTAGTTTTTTAAGGAATCTCCATAGCATCTTCCATAGTGGCTGTATCAATTTGCATTTCCACCAACAGTGCAAGAAGGTTCCCTTTTCTCCACACTCTCTCCAGCATTTACGGTTTGTAGACTTTTTGATGAGTGCAATTGTGAAAGGTGTGAGGTGATATCTCATTGTAGTTTTGATTTGCATTTCTCTAATAATGAGTGATGTTGAGGATCTTTTCATGTGTTTGTTAGCCATCTGTATGTCTTCTTTGGAGAAATATCTGTTTAGGTCTTTTTCACACTTTTTGATTGGGTTTTTTGTTTTTCTGGTATTGAGTTTTATGAGCTACTTGTATATTTTGGAAGTTAATTCTTTGTCAGTTGTTTCATTTGCTACTATTTTCTCTAATTCAGAGGGTTCTCTTTTCACCTTGCTTATAGTTTCCTATGCTGAGTAAAAGCTTTTAAGTTTAATTAGATCCCACTTGTTTACTTTTGTTTTTATTTCTGTTACACTAGGAGGTGGGTCATAGAGAATCTTTCTTTGATTTATGTCGAGTGTTCTATCTATGTTTTCCATTAAGAATTTTATAGATTCTGATTTTACATTTAGGTCTTTAATCCATTTTGAGTTTATGTTTGTATATGGTGTTAGTAAGTGTTCTCATTTCATTCTTTCACATGTAGCTGTCCAGTTTTCCCAGCACCATTTATTAAAGAGGCTGATCTTTGCCCCATTGTATAGTCTTGCCTCCTTTGTCAAAAAGAAGGTACCCATAGGTGCATGGGTTTATTTCTGGGCTTTCTATCTTGTTCCATTGGTCTATATTTCTGTTTTTGTGCCAGTACCATACTGTCTGGATGACTGTAGCTATGTGGTATAATCTGAAGTCAGGAAGGTTGATTCCTCCAGTTCCATTCTTCTTTCTCAATACTGCTTTGGCTATTCAGGGTCTTTCATGTTCCATATGAATTTTGAAATTTTTTATTCTAGTTCTGTGAAAAATTCCATTGGTAATTTGATAAGGATTGCATTAAATCTGTAGATTGCATTTGGTTGTATAATTATTTTCATAGTATTGATTCATCCTACCCAGGAACATGGAATATCTCTCCATGAGTTCATGTCATCTTTGATTTCTTACATTAGTGTCTTATAATTTTCTGTATAAAGTTCTTTCATCTCCTTAGGTACATTTATTCCTAGGTATTTAATCATTTTTGTTGCAATGGTGAATGGGATTGATTCCTTAATTGCTCTTTCTGATTTTTCATTCTTATATAGAAATGCAAGTGATTTGTGTATATTGATTTTGTATCCTGCAACTTTGCTAATTCACTGATTAGATCTAGTAATTTTCTGATACTATTTAGGGTCCCATCACTTCATGGCAAATAGATGGGGAAACAGTGGAAACAGTGGCTGACTTTATTTGGTGGGGGGGGGCTCCAAAATCACTGTAGATGGTGACTGCAGCCATGGAATTAAAAGACGCTTACTCCTTGGAAGGAAAGTTATGACTCGCCTAGACAGCATATTAAAAAGCAGAGACATTACTTTGTCAACAAAGGTCCATCTAGTCAAGGCTACAGTTTTTCCAGTAGTCATGTATGGATGTGAGAGTTGGACTATAAAGAAAGCTGAGGGCAGAAGAATTGATGCTTTTGAACTGTGGTGTTGGAGAAGACTCTTGAGAGTCCCTTGGACTGCAAGGAGACTCAACCAGTCCATCCTAAAGGAGATCAGTCCTGGGTGTTCATTGATAGGACTGATGTTGAAGCTGAAACTCCAATACTTTGGCTACCTGATGCGAAGAGCTGACTCATTTGAAAAGAACCTGATGCTGGGAAAGATAGAGGGCAGGAGGAGAAGGGGATGACAGAGGATGAGATGGTAGGATGCCATCACTGACTCAATGAACATGAGTTTGAGTAAACTCCGGGAATTGGTGATGGACAGGGAGGCCTGATGTGCTGTGGTTCCTGGTGTTGCAAAGAGTCAGACATGACTGAGTGACTGAACTGAACTGATCTAAGTTGTCTATTCAATGTTTTTCTTGTTTCTTGAGGTAGGATTGTATTGCTAGAAATTCCCCTCTTAGAACTCTTTTTGTTGTGTCCCATAAGTTTTGAGTTATCATGTTTTCATTGTCATTTGTTTCTAGAAATTTTTTGTTTCCCTTTTGATTTCTTCAGTAACCTGTTGGTTATTTAGAAATGTGTTGTTTAATTTCCATGTGTTTGCGTTTCTTACAGTTTTTTTTCTTTTCTTGTAATTAATATCTAGTCTTATAGCGTTGTGTTCAGAGAAGTGCTTGATAAAATTTCAATTTTCTTAAATTGACTGAAGTTTGATTTGTGAACCAAGATATGGTATATCCTGGAGAATGTTACATGGTGCATGTGAGAATAAGGTGTATTCTTCTGCATTTGGATGGAATACCCTGAAGATATCAATAAGATCAGCATCTCATCTAATGTATCATTTAAGACTTGTGCTTTCTTATTAATTTTCTGCTTTGATGGTCTGTCCATTGGTGTGAGTGGGGTGTTAAATTCTCCCACTATTATTGTGTTACTGTCAATTTCTCCTTTTATGTCTCTTAGTGTTTGTCTTATTTATTGAGGTGCTCCTTTGTTGGGCACATAAATATTTATAACTTATGTCTTCCTCTTGGATTGATCCCTTGATCATTATGTGGTGTCATTCCTTATATCTTATAATCCTTATGTTAAGGTCTATTTTGTCTGATATGAGGATTGCTACTCCAGCTTTCTTCAAGAACAAAACTAATTAAAGCACAAACTGGAAAACAAAACTAAAGCAAGGTGCCCATTGCAGAATAAAGCAATGAAAATAAAACGAACAAATATGTTGAGAGGAAAGGAGATAAAGAAAAGAAAGAAAGAATATATATATGCAAAGTTAAATAGAGGTAGATTAAGATTTATATATGTTAAAGATTAACTGCAAGGGGAAAAGAACAGGAAAAGCAAACAAAGGAATAAATGTAGCAAAAATAGTAATAGGTTTAAAAAAATTAAAAATTAAATTAAAAAAGAGAAAAGAAAAAAAAGAGGAAACTCCACAGAACTGCAAAAGCCCAGTGTAGAGGCAGAGGTTTATGACAACAATAAAAAATGTGACCGAGGAAAAAGAAAAAAAATGCTCAAAAACTTAATTGGATTTCTTAGTGCTAATAAAATTGACAGCTGCAATGGGGGAGGGGGAGAAGGAAAAAAAAATCCAAAATAATCTACAGAACAAGCCAAAAAAATAAGAATAATAAATGTTTTCTTGAGTCACTGCTGTCAGAGTCCTTTCCCACGCTGGAAATCACAGTCCCCCTTACCTCCCCATGATGCCCTCCAACACTGTGCTGGTTTCTGGACATGCTCTGGGGGCTCCTCAGATTCTAATCTGGTCCTACTCCTGTGTGTTCTTGCCTCCAATGTCCACAGCTATCAGAGCTAGTGCGTTTTCTTATGTGGGAGCTCTCAGTTCCTTTTATGTATTCCATAGACACAGAGTCTTCTTAGGTGATCATGTGGATTTAATCTGCAGCTTCTACAGCTTCTGGGAAGGTTTTGAATCTTCTTCCTTAGCCACACTGCCCCTGGGTTTCAACTGTGGTTTTATTTCCACCTCTACATGTGGGTCGTCCACTGGGGTTTAGCTCCTGAGGCTGTGCTGGAGGGCTTGAGTTTGCCCCTGTGAGGGCCAGGTGTGTAAATGGTGCACTGCTTGGTTCACAGGGCTTCTGGCAGCACCAGGTACTCAGGGGTTTAGCAGCTAGGGCAGCAGGAAATATAGTGCTCTAGAGATGTAAGTAAGTGAGGTCACTCAGTCGTGTCTGACTCTTTGTGACCCCATGTACTGTAGCCTACCAGGCTCCTCTGTCCATGGGATTTTCCAGGCAAGAGTACTGGAGTGGGTTGCCATTTCCTTCTCCAGAGGATCTTCCCAACCCAGGGATCGAACCTGGGTCTCCTGCATTGCAGGCAGATGCTTTACCATCTGAGCCACCAGGGAAGTGCTCTAGAAGGGTATGACAACCAGTGTTAGCCAATACACTCCAGTATTCTGGCCTGGAAATCCCCTTCTCTGACAGACAAGCCTAGCAGGCCACAACCTACAGGGTCGCAAAGAGTCGGACAGGACTGAAGCGATTCTGTGCACACAAATACAAGACCGTTTTTTGCCTGTGGCAGCTCTGCCCTAGTGAGAGTTGAGTGTGAAGGTGGTGCAGCTGCTTGGCTTGCAGGGACCCAGGTGGTGCCAAGTGTTCAGGGTCACAGACTGCTTCTGTGGCAGGATATCAGAATCTTTTCTCAAGCCTCTTGTAGCTGGCGATCAGAAGGCCTCTTTGTCGAGTCTTCCCGTAGCTCTGCCTGCTCAGGCACTTAGAGGGCTCCCTTGCCTGGGGGCCCTTCCCTGCCTTCTCTGGTGTTCCCTGCGTCAGGCAGGTAGAGGGGCCCCCCGACTGGGGTCCTGCTCTGTAGATCGGTGCATCAGGCACTTAAAGTGGCTCCCTGGGTTGGGTCCTACTCTGTAGTCTGGAGCATCAGTCACGGAAAGGCGCACCCTGGGTGGAGTCCTACTCTGTAGTTCAGTGCCTTAGGCGCTTGATGGGCCAGCCTCTCTATTGTTCAGCTGCCTATGCTGGCATGTGGAGAGAGAGGCTATGGTGATGGCTCCACCCCTTACATGTGACTCAGCAGTATCACCTTGCTTCCATGGCTGCCTGGCTTTCCTCCACAGGCAATTTCCTACCATGATCTCCTCCCTCACCTCCTCTCGTTCTGTCTCTCTGCAGTCAACAGCAGCCATCGCACTGGGGATTGCTCCACGATCCCTAAACTCCAGCTCCCAGCCACTGCCCTTTCCAGGAGACCTGGTTCCTGCCCAGCATATGTATGGCTGTGGCAAGTACAGTCTGATTTTCATTCCATTTAGGCTGCCACAGATCAACTGTTTCACACTCAGCCTTAAACGTTTCTCCTCTGACTTGACAATTGCCCCGCTGTGGGGATCAGCTCAAGCCCAATTCTCTGATTGGTTCTTGGTGAGATAACAGGGTGGTTAACATGATCATTCCTTAGGTGCCAATAGGTCTGGGGCCTCATGATCATCAAATAGTTAATTTCTTGCATTTGGTGGGAGTTTTAGCATCTGTAAACAACTTGGGAAATGTGCATCAGCTACTGTTATGTAGGCACGTCAGAGGAGCTACAGTGGAAGATATGGGGGAGGGACTTGTCCCTGGAAGGTGAGGCACACATGCTCTATAATTCTTGCATGGCCCACGGGTTGTTTAGCTACAGATACTGGCAGACTTCAAAATTAGGCACTCATACAAGTGCAACCCAGAACTTGGGGATGTCCAAATCACCCCATGAAGCAGCCTTTGACTGATGGGGGACAGAAGCCCACCGACAAATGCTTTTTATTTTCTTCTCTCAGGCAGAGGGTGGAGATAGGCATGGGATAAGCTTTCTCAGCTGTTTGATGGGATCAAGATGTCAGTTGTCTCCCAGAGTAGAGGCTGATCACATCACATAGGCTTGTGCTGGCTCTCTTGGTCCCTATCCCTCATGCCTGTTCCTTGAATGAACTACTCATGTGCCAGCTTCTCTTGTAGAGTGGACTCTGGAGAAGCCTGTGCTAAAGGAGTGCCTTCTCAATCTAAATCTGCATACCCTTTAAGATTTTTCCCTGGAGTCATTACAATATTTTTAAAAATGTGACTATGTATGCACAATTCTCTCTCCCATTTAAAAGCAAAGGTCATTTTTTTTATTCATTATTATCTCCCCAGAACTCAATAAAAAGTGTTGTATGAATACAATGTTAAAACTTTTCTCTAAACCCCAAACTTCTGTGGGTGATCAAAAGCCGCATAACTCTATCTGACATTTGTTGGAGGTGGGGTTTAGTGAGAAAGATCTAGGTTTTTTTTTTTTCCCAGTATTCTCTGATTTTTCTCATTATGAGGTGATTGAAAAATATATTTGACATTAATTGGAATAAAACAGAATTTTATTTATCCTCTCAGCAGATTTACAATTTCTAACCTGATTTCTTCTCCCCAATTTGATGCATTTCAAGTAAAATACTTCATCCCAGGTTCAAGGTTTCCATAACTGCAGATGATCTTCCCTGTGCCCCAAATTAAGCCAAGAGTTGGCTCTCTGACTTCCCTTGTAACTCTTGCCAGAGGCCTCTTTGAAGATGAGTTGAAGCCAGCATAATTTTAAAACAGTGGAAATGTACTGAGCACCACTGTGCTTTTTACAATGATATACATAGTCCCACGAAAGGAGGAATCATCATCCATGTTTGACAGTTGAAGAGAATGAGGCTCAGAGAGATTAAGTGAACCGCCCGAGTTCACACTGCTAATAAGTGGTCTCCTTCCATAGCCTTTGCTGTTAACTGTTACATTTAAGAGCTGCTTCAATCTGCTAAATTTCAGTTTCTTCTGAGTGAACAGTGGGGTTTTTCTGGCCCTGTGCCATCACCGTTAATCCTTCAGGGCAGCTGAGAAGTATCTTAATCAAGGCCTCTGACCTTGTCATTCATTCTTTTTCTTAGTGTTCAGTTAACTGCAGGCACCCTAAGGAATGGGAATGGAACGGCTTCAGACTTCACAGGAGGAGGACTGGCAGAGAAACTCCTTCCAGGACCTCACAGCAAGCCCAGGGTAATGCTTTTTCATATTAATTTTTTTTTTCCAGTCTCATCTCTCTCTCTTTTTCCTCTCTCTTCCCCAAACTCTCTCTCTCCCCATCTGCCTGCCTGTGTGTTTCCTTCACTTTGGGTGGGAGCGAGGGTGAAAAATCAGAACCATACTTTCACTTAACTTTCTTTTTGCTGAAATGCAAGTTTATTTAATATTGACCTCAGAGAATTTAAAGGAGTTTTTGCTACTGGGCACAGCAACAATTTAAACTGTAGCTTTTCAGCACTGAATCTAAATCTGTGGAAATAAATCATGGTGAGAAGTTCATTATTTCTTAATTACAGTGCATATTAGTATCTAGCTTTAAGAATTCCCCAGTGGGTTAAGGAACATTTTGGTTTAGAGGAAACTTTCTGCTTAAACTTTCTGCCAGAGTGACATCAATGACGTATCATTATCATTAGTTTAAAAATGGGACAGAAAGAAAAACATCCAGAGATGAAGAGACATGCTTTGAATATTTTGGAGATGAGCCAGAGGAGAGGTGTCAATTGCTTTTTTAAACAATTCTTTTTTCACATATCTGGAGTAAATCCCAAGGAAGACTGATAAACTAATGTTGACTTCATCTTAGGTAGCACTGTGGGTAGGTGAATCTGTATTGCATCCAAAGAAAAATTAGGGTAAATCTGATGGTTCAGATGGTAGAGAATCCACCTGCAATGTAGAAGACTGGGATTCAATCCCTGGGTCAGGAAGATCCCCTGAAGAAGGAAATGGCAACCCACTCCAGTATTCTTGTCTGGAGAATTCCATGGACAGAGAAGCTTGGTGGGCTCTTGTCCATGGGGTTGCAGAGCTGGACATGCCTGAACAACTAACACTACACACTAACTCTGATTTCAGCTGAATTTCAGTAAGTAACAGCCATCTCAAAAAGTTATAAGTAGATATTAGTGAAAGTGAAGTCGCTCAGTTGTGTCCGACTTTTTGCAACCCCATGGACTGTAGCCTATCAGTCTCCTCCGTCCATGGGATTTTCCAGGCAAGAGTGCTGGAGTGGATTGCCATTTCCTTCTATGTATTTGAATAGCATTCAGTATATTATCTAAAGACATTTGGCACATCTCTTGCTATATAGAAACTTAAAATACTACAAGTTGAGATGAAGGAAGCACTGACGTGAACACTCCCTTTGTCAGGTACGCAAGTCCTTGTGTGTGTGAGTTGTATAGCTGGATAAAGTCCTCCACTGTTTTTCTTTTTTTAAAAAATTATTTATATTTAATTGGAGGATAATTTCTTTAACTACTGTGTTGGTTTCTATCTTATATCAACATAAATTAACCATAGATATACAGGCAAGAATAAACAATGGAGAAAAGGCAGTCTCTTCAATAAGTGATGTTGGGAAAGCTGGACAGCTATGTGTAGAAGAATGAAATTAGAATATTTCCTAACACCATACACAAAGATAAAATGGATTAGGGACCTAAATGTAAGGTCAGAAACTATAAAACTCTTAGAGGAAAACATAGGCAGAACACTCCTTGATATAAATCACAGCAAGATCCTCTATGACCCACCTCCCAGAGTAATGGAAATAAAAACAAAAATAAACAAATGGGACCTAATTAAGCTTAAAAACTTTTGCACAGCAAAGGGAACAATAAACAAGGTGAAAGGACAGTCCTCAGAATGGGAGAAAATAATAGGAAATGAAACAACTCATGAAGGATCAATTTCCAAAATACACAAAGTTTTATAGTCCTGGAGAATGTGGTTTCATCATAGCCTTTCCTCCAGTTCATTGCCCAGAACTGTGTTACTGCAGCTCCTTGTCTCTTCCACTCAGGTCACCATGCCAACCTTTCGCTCACTTGGCAAATGTTTAAGGAGGACCTTCCACCTGCCAAGTTCAGTGCTAAAGGCTGGGAATAGAGTAGTGGACAAGGCAGGAATGGTCCCTGTTCTCACAAAATTGTCAGTTTATAGGGGAGAAGAGCAAGTAAGCAAACTAGAGGTGAAATAAATATTACCAAAAAGTTGGGAGTAAAAGAAATTAGATAAAACAGGACCTACATTGCTCAAGGGAAATTCATGATCTCCTTTTCAAAACTCTAGGAAAATGAAGCCTGTATGCAACAACAACAGTACTAATGATAGAAGTAAAAACCATTACCATTTGTTTAGTATTCTTCACTAAACCAATTTTAGTATCTTCAAGTCTTCAAATTGACCCTATAAACCTTAAATGCATACTGCTACGTGAAAGAAAACAATCTAAAAATGCCACATACTGTATGATTCCAAATATCTGAAAAGTCTGAAAAGGCAGAACTATGGTGACAGTAGAAAGATGAGTGTTTGCCAGGGTTTGGGGGTGGGAAATGAATAGATGTAGCACAGATTTTTAGGGTGTGAAACTATTCTGAATGATGCTGTCCATGATGAAGACATGTCATTCATGTGTCCACGTTCGTAGAATAGGTAAACAATGAAGCCTAACTTAAAATATGGACTTCAAATAGCAATACTGTATCACCACTGACTCATCTGTATGGCAAATGTACCACAAAAGTGTATGTGCGTGTGTTCGGTCGTTCAGTGGTGTCTGACTCTTTGCCACCCTTTGGACTATACCCACCCCCCACCCCACCGGATCCTTTGTCCATGGGATTTCCCAGGCAAGAATGCTGGAATGGGTTGCCATTTCCTCCTCCAGGGGATCTTCCTAACCCAAGGTCTGAACCCTCATCTCCTACATTGCAGGTGGATTCTTTACTGCTGAGCCATTGTGGAAACCCATCACAGGAATGCAAGATGTTAATAAGGGAAATTGTTGGGGAGTGAGGTGGTGTACTGAACAATACTTTCTGGTCAGTTATTTTTGTCAACCTAAAACTAATGAAAATAAAAAGGATTTTGATTAAAACAAAATAACCAAAAATCTCTATGAAGAATCCACTAAAATTAGCCTGTTTTTTTCAGGTGAAGAAACAAAGACCCAGAGACTTGTCTGCTTTTCCACAAACAGTGAGGGGCTGAATTAGGACTTGAATCCACGTTTAAGTTCCTGTTCAGGTAAGACCAGAAACACTTTGAATCCAAGTCCCAGTGCCTGTTCAGGTAAGACCAGAAACTGTCTCTTCACTCTCTGTACTCAGCCTTACTGTCTCCGCGTAGCTGTTAATGGATTCATTATTCCCGGGCAGGTGGAATTAGAACCTCATAAGCACCTTTGCCTCCTTGTTCTCTCTCTTACAATCCTACAGCTGCAATCTTTCACCCAATGGATCCTACTTCCACTGAGTTTCTTGGTCCCATCTTTCCTTCCCCCCCTTTCTAGCCATCTATCACTGCTTTGGTTCCCATGGTTGTTATAAACTCAGCTGCCAAAACATCAAAGCCAAATTTCACTGTCAAATCTAAGCAACTATAATGGACTTTACTATTTGGGTACTTATGCTCATCTTTTTTTTTGTTTGTTTTTTTTTTTATTTGGGAAAGAAAGATTTATGTAACCCCATTCCTGTTTTCATCTTCTTAACCTTGCTCATACCTCCATAAGTAGTCATTGTATTAAAGTCTCTTTATTTGAGTCATCTGGGATGAATTCCGTTTTCTGCTTGTGTGCTTACTAATAAAGAAGTATTCATGCATATTTGCCAAACTGATTTAGAACTGAGAAGGCAGTTCTATTTTTTGTTGTTTTGTTGTATTTGTTCAATTTAGCATGAACATTTTACTATAACAACAACGAAGCAGGTTGAAATGCCTTTCAGTTTTTACTCTGAATTCCTGCTTCATGTTTTGTTTGGAGTATTCCTATTACATTTTCAAGAAAGTATAACTTTCTTTTAAATGCATGATTATTTACAACTTTGTTATATTTTTGTGATTTTTATAAAAAGTTCTCTAGCTGCTCTTCTTTTTCTAAAGAATTATGTCTCAGGTGGAATAATGAAAACAAAGAGGAAATGTCTGTTATAAAGCTGTTTCTCGGGAACTATGTAGAGGTTAAATTACGTGGCAAAGAGATCCAGAGCACTTGTGGGATCACTTTATTAGCCTAAAATTTTGTTTTATTTAACTCTTTCCTGAAACCAGAATGCTATTGACGTGGTGCTTGGTAAACTTTTTGTACTTCAGGTATTTTCACTGGAATTATTAGAATTAGGTTTAACCTGTTGATTATTAAATGCTTCAGTTGTTCTTTTCTATGATTTAAGCTGGGCTAATTCAAATGCATCTAGTTGCTCACATTTTCATCTCATAGGCACATCTATAACTGTTATACTGAGTAACTTGAACATGGCTGTCACTTTAACCATGTCCAGAAAATTCATATGTGAAAATTGAAGTTTGCACATCACTCAGTGGATGATTATTTGTGTTGCCTTGCAATATTGCAGATAACCTTGGACAAACCCCTTGACTTTTCTGAATTTCAGTGTCCTTTGGGGGGAGGGGGGTGGAGGATGGGGTTGATAATACCTTCCTTTATACAAAACACATTACAGAGAATGATGCAAATAAGGGGATAGTCATTTAGTTCTATATTTAGAAAGATATATTTGATAATGTTATCTAATATCTTATGGTTCCTTGAGTAGCAAAACACTCTGGAAAATACCTCAGTTAGTCTCAGCTGGAAGCTCTACCCTTAGAAGACAAATTATATGGCTAATATTGAATAAATTTTTGTCTGAATGCTTGTAAAATGGCATATATATATATATATATATATATATATATATATATATATACAAATTCATTCTATGTCATTCTTGGTATCACTTTTCCTTTCCTTTTCTTTTTTTCCATTTTTTGCAAAATGAATAGTACCCTAAATTGAGTATATTTCTTTCATGTCTATGGTCCTCAAGAGGAAAACTTGGGAAATATATTCTTGTTTTGGGGGACTTTACTGTAGACATTTCATAACCATTATAGGAAATTTCTTGTCACTGTTAAATTTTTTTTTTAATTCAAAGCCCTTCCTTTGAATATTTCTCTTTTTCCTGATGAATGTTTCCTCCTGGATTTTCTCAGCTAGCACTTTTGATATTTATAGTCTAAATGTTTCAGTCAATGTATAACAATGTTCACTGGTAAAGCTAAGAGGGGACATGAGGAATCTGTGTTTTAAGTTGAATAAACCCATTTAGCTGTATTGAAATTATACTCTTTAGCCTGGAGCCAAAATGGGAACTATAAGAAAGAGATGAGGTTAAAAATAATTCAACTTGATAAATGACTCTTGGATTCCTATATTATCAAGTTGTGGATTATCTGCAGCAAATTTTCGGTTCTGAACTCCTTTCATTTATCTATGGTTCATATTTTGAGATCAAAATTTGTGTTCTTTAAAACAGATAGTATATTATAAGAAATAATCATAGGCTACTTTACTAGTGCAGAAAGGCTAACCGCTATAACAGAAGCAACAAGGCGTTTCATATGTAACACAGTGCGCATTTATTTCTCACTGATGCAGTGATAGTTCAGTGTGGTTGGTGGGGGTGGGGCTCTTGTTCCACTTATTCATAGATCCAGTGGTTCCATCCTGTGAGTCGACCGACTCTAGGTGTTTAGCTGGGTGACAGGGGAATGGATGAAGAGCATGTCTTGAAGATATTAATGAGTCAGGCCAGTAAATGACTCACATCTATTCAACTTATATTCTAGTCTCAAAGACATATGTAACTGCAAAGGAGGCTGAAAATTTAATTTAGTAGTTTTCCCAGGAAAAAGAAGAATGTGTATAGCATTTATTAAATATTTACAAGTGTCAGGCACTGTTCTGAATCCATTTTATGGATCAATTCATTTAATCCTCAGAATAACCTGAAAGAGATTTTAACCATTTACCAGATGAGGAAAATGAGTCACAGAACTTGTAGATGGGTGAATCAGGACGTGAAATCAAGTAACCTGGCTTGAGTACACTTCTTACCTAGTATACATTCTGGTATATTTATATACAGGGTGTGCATAATCATGTTCCTATTCACTAAATGTATTATAGACAATAAGTGAATATTTAAAAATTTTCTTTTTCATATGGACTTGAACAGTGATGCTATCTATACTTGGTACAAGGTCTGTATAAGCAGTGGGGGTCAGGGGGGGGTGGTCCAGAGAAAATTTAGGTCAAAGTATCAGGAGGCTTTAAAATGATCTTTCCCTTTAGTCCAGCAATTCTATTAGTTTTTAAAGGAAACTCTCAAATGAATGCAAGAAGTTTAAATATAAAGACTTTTGTCACAATGTTGTTTAAATAACAAAACTTTAGATACAACCTAGCTGTCTGATATCAAGTATAGATTAAATACATTTTGAGATATAGGTGATGCTTCACTCTGCAACCATTAAAGATGAGAATATACATACAAATTTATGATATGAAATATGCTTATTATTTTATTTTATTATTATTTTTTACTTTTTTTTTTACAGCTGATGAGGTTTTATTTATTTATTTATTCTTTATTTTACAATATTGTATTGGTTTTTCCATACATCATCATGAATCCGCCACAGGTATACACATGTTCCCCATCCTAAACCCCCTCTCCCACCTCCCTCCCTGTACCATCCCTCTGGGTCATCTAGCCAGGACATGGAAGCAACCTAGAGGTCCATCAGCAGATGAATGGATAAGAAAGCTGTGGTACATATACACAATGGAGTATTACTCAGCCATTAAAAAGAATACATTTGAATCAGTTCTAATGAGGTGGATGAAATGGAGCCTACTATACAGAGTGAAGTAAGCCAGAAAGGAAAACACCAATACAGTATACTAATGCATATGTATGGAATTTAGAAACATGGTAACAATACCCCTGTATGCGAGACAGCCTACTTATTATTATATATATATACAAGTTACAAAATAATTCATGCATTAGGAAAATGTCTTTATTTTTGAAAGTGTATACATTGGAAGGACTGATGCTGAAGCTGAAACTCCAAAACATTGGCCACCTGATACAGAGACCTGACTCATTGGAGAAGACCTGATGCTGGGAAACATTGAAGGCAAGAAGAGAAGGGGACGATAGAAGATGAGATGGTTGGATGGCATCACTGACTCGATGGACATGAGTTTGAGTAAGCTCCAGGAGTTGATGATGGACAGGGAAGTCATGGACTAAGCAACTAAACTGAACTGAAATGAACTGATATTTGCATAGAAAACAAAGAAATGCAAAAAGAAATGAAACAAAATGTTAATACTGATTAGCTTTCAGTTCAGTTCAGTTCAGTCACTCAGTCGTGTCCAACTATTTGCGACCCCATGAATCGCAGCACGCCAGGCCTCCCTGTCCATCACCAACTCCCGGAGTTCACTCAGAGTTGCGTCCAACGAGTCAGTGATGCCATCCAGCCATCTCATCCTATGTCGTCCCCTTCTCCTCCTGCCCCCAATCCCTCCCAGCATCAAAGTCTTCTCCAATGAGTCAACTATTCACATGAGATGGCCAAAGTACTGGAGTTTCAGCTTTAGCATCATTCCCCCCAAAGAAATCCTTGGGTTGATCTCCTTCAGAATGGACTGGTTGGATCTCCTTGCAGTCCAAGGGACTCTCAAGAGTCTTCTCCAACACCATAGTTGAAAAGCATCAATTCTTCGGCGCTCAGCCTTCTTCACAGTCCAACTCTCACATCCATACATGACCACAGGAAAACCCATACCCTTGACTGGACTGACCTTAGTTGGCAAAGTAATGTTTCTGCTTTTGAATATGCTATCTCGGTTGCTCATAACTTTTCTTCCAAGGAGTGAGCGTCTTTTAATTTCATGGCTGCAGTCACCATCTGCAGTGATTTTGGAGCCCCCAAAAATAAAGTCTGACACTGTTTCCACTGTTTCCCCATCTCTTTCCCATGAAATGATGGGACCAGATGCCATGATCTTCGTTTTCTGAATGTTGAGCTTTAAGCCAACTTTTTCACTCTCCTCTTTCACTTTCATCAAGAGGCTTTTTAGTTCCTCTTCACTTTCTGCCATAAGGGTGGTGTCATCTGCATATCTGAGGTTATTGATATTTCTCCCAGCAATCTTGATTCCAGCTTGTGTTTTTTCCAGTCCAGTGTTTCTCATGATGTACTCTGCATAGAAGTTAAATAAGCAGGGTGACAATATACAGTCTTGATGTACTCCTTTTCCTATTTGGAAGCAGTCTGTTGTTCCATGTCCACTTCTAACTGTTGCTTCCTGACCTGCATACAGATTTCTCAAGAGGCAGGTGAGGTGGTCTGGTATTCCCATCTCTCTCAGAATTTTCCACAGTTTATTGTGATCCACACAGTCAAAGCCTTTGGCATAGTCAATAAAGTGGAAATTGATGTTTTTCTGGAACTCTCTTGCTTTTTCCATGATCCAGCAGATGTTGGCAATTTGATCTCTGGTTCCTCTGCCTTTTCTAAAACCAGCTTGAACATTAGAAAGTTCATGGTTCACGTATTGCTGAAACCTGGCTTGGAGAATTTTGAGCATTGCTTTACTAGCGTGTGAGATGAGTGCAATTGTGCGGTAGTTTGAGCATTCTTTGGCATTGCCTTACTTTGGAACTGGAATGAAAACTGACCTTTTCCAGTCCTGTGGCCACTGCTGAGTTTTCCAAATTTGCTGGCATATTGAGTGCAGCACTTTCACAGCATCATCTTTCAGGATTTGAAAGAGCTCCACTGGAATTCCATCACCCCCACTAGCTTTGTTCATAGTGATGCTTTAGGTGGTAGAATTTTCTCATTTTTAAAATGTTATTTTCATTTTCTAATACTTCTAAAAAAGATGTTTTACCTGTACAATGAAACAGAGAAAGCAATAAAGCAGAAGGTTTACATTGAAAAGGAGATATGTTTGCTTAACTTGGAGAATGATATAGATGTACATTTATAAATTCCACAAAAACTTCTGGTTATTCCAAGGGATAGTCAATTATGTTTGTTTACATGCATTCCGTTATAATATTTTCATTCATTCCCATTACATGCAAGATGCTTATTTTGTGTCCTCCAGTTTTCGCAGGACCTTCCAATTTTGGCAGGATCCAGTGTATGATAGTAGGAAAGACACAAGCTATGCTCTCAAAAAGCTTGTTGAGCATAGTAGGAAAGAGGTTTAAGATGACCCTAGTTCTGAGAGAATTAACATTTATAGGTGCTGGAGGCTATGGTTTTATGTAACATAATTTTGTTCAAATTGTGGATATTTTCAGTCGCATTCAGTTGTCATTATCAACTTGAAATTATCCAGTGTCAGAAAAATTAGATTCTAGGTTTGCCAGTTACTTGAATTCCTTTACCTCATGTGCCTGAGAAAATTCTAAAGAAACTTTTAGAAGAACCTGTTCAGCACATCAAAGAGTCATTAGGTAGGACAGAATCTTATAAAATTTCTTGAGGACTCTTATGGGTTAAAATCTTCTGAAATATCTCCAGGGGGTAACATACTAGCAAGCTCTGAGTTTAAAAACGCATCTGTAAATTTCATGGCTTATATTTCGTATTTGAGCTTCTGGAAAGCAAGACAGCAATTTGATTTAACTCAACATACATGTATTGTAATTGCATTATAATATTTATTATAATTGCATTACAGCATTTACCATCACTTCAGGAGAAATCTCAGTAATTAGAGACTTCAGCAGTCAGTCATTGTTGCCTTCTTTCAAAGTGTGGGATATCCCCCGGCCTCTGCCGATCCAGAGCACTGCACCGTAATTGTCTGTTTATCCCATGAGACTGTGTATAGCCTTGAGGCCAGAGCCTTTGTGCCCACATCACCCAGTGTGGTTCCTAGAATTTGGTAGGCACTCAATAATTACCTTTTGGGAAAATCTATTCCTCGTTCTTTTGCTCCTTTTTAACATTTAATTGCTCATTAGTATTTATTTCAAAGGACTAGCTAGAGAGGGAGATAAATCCTTGGTCAGTCATAAACATTTAATAATACAGATGAAAAAACCTGCAGTGGGAATTAGAGGGTTACAAATTATTTTTAAAATCAGTACTTGCCCTGGTTGAGCTCACACTCTTCCTGAAACAATGCATAGAGTCCTAGGGGCCGAGGGGGCGGGGGCGGGGCAGGGAAATACTTGGAAGGCTTAGCTGGGTGTCACTGAAAAATAAACATTAACGTTTGGATATACCTTAGTTGATATAAACCAGCATGTGGAAAGCAAGCTCAACAAAGCAGATGAATAACAGAGTAATTATTCAGATGATTCAATCACTCTTTATTGTAGAAAGATGGTTTGGCATAGGGTTTCCTTTTACTAGGAGTACCCTGATTGATTTTAACTCTCAATCACTTTATCTTTAGGGATGCATGGCTTGTGAAGCCTGGCATTTAGTTGGTGAGCAGAAGTGGGTGGGAAGGAAGGCCTTTCGTATGATGAGAATATACAATGTGGTCAGATGTGGGTGCAGCCATACAGAAATACAGAATGCAGGGAACACAGAAAACCCTTTAAAAAGGGTTTGAAAGGAGGCGAGGAAAAATATTTATTTAGTCATTTATTCATTGAACAAATATTTATTTAGTGCATATCTGTCTTAGAGGAAAACGACATGGAATAGTCAAGGCAGGAGAAGTAAATAAATGTATTTGGTTCTGCACAGGCACATTTTCAGTACTGAAGTTGACATACTCTTTTGGGGATAAACGAAACATTTTGAAATCTAAGAGTCCTGAGCCACATCAATAGTTGGAAGTGCTGAATAGTAGGAGAAGCATCCACATTGATATGAGCAAGTCAGGGTTTTGAATCCTGGCTCTGCTTCTTGGTTGAACAAAGACCATACTTTTTGACCTATTTTTCTCATCTGTAAAGGGGGGATAATAGTAATTACTTTATGTGATTGAGTGAGATAAAGCATTCAGTCTCCTATCCTGTCACATAGCTGCTGCTGCTTCTGCTAAGTTTCTTCAGTGGTGTCCGACTCTGTGCGACTCCATAGATGGCAGCCTACCCGGCTCCTTCGTCCCTGGGATTCTCCAGGCAAGAACACTGCAGTGGGTTGCCATTTCCTTCCCCAGTGCATGAAAGTGAAAAGTGAAAGTGAAGTCGCTCAGTCGTGTCCGATTCTTAGCGACCCCATGGACTGCAGCCTACCAGGCTCCTCCGTCCATGGGATTTTCCAGGCAAGAGTACTGGGGTGGGTTGCCATTGCCTTCTACGCCTGTCACATAGAGATGCATGGTAAAAACTACTCTCCTCCTCTTTCCTCTTTATTTAATTTGTATTGTTGCTCCCTTCATAGCAGGCTCATTGAGTGGCCTGGGAAACGGCCTTTGATAGGATGGCCTCTAGATGGCGCTCTAACAATGTAAGAGTGGTTTGTTGGAGGGTGGCTCTGTGAGGAGGAATGTGGATTACGCTTGGTGTTAATGCCTGACTACTCCATGAAATATGGCCCTGGTTCACAGTTTTATGTGCTAGCCTAACCCTGAGTGAACTAGCAATATTGGTAGAAATGGGGTTTTGTGAAGGTACCCCATTTAGCTCTGGGAAGAGTTACATGTATTCTGTGTACCAGTACAGGGTCAGTAAAACTAACCACTTCTTTCAGAAGTATAGTGAGGAGTGATCAGAGCAGAACACACAGCTCATCCAAGGAAAAAAGATGTGTATTTACACTGACTCTTTACTCTGGAAAAAAGCCAGCTTCCCTTACCACCATTCTCTCAGGTACTGTAACAGAGTTGAGAGACTCCAGTGAGCGGGAATGGATATTTAAAAGGATGCAGAGGAAGACAATGGACAATGAAGAAAACACAATATTTCTTTCTTTGAAGGGCAGAAAGAGTGGGAGAAGTTGGAGCTCTCGATGAGCAAACATATCATTTTGCATGCTCCTGGAAGACATTACTAATCGATTATAACGATTTTCCCTGTTGAAGTTGGAGATAACTCCAGAAATGTTCTTGCAGCCCTCCAGGCAGCCATACAAAATCATAGGAGATGACTGGTGGGATGAAACTCAGCCCCAGGCAGATACAGGTACCCCATTCAAAGGTGTTTGTTTCTTTTGTTTTGCCTTGTTGTTTGATTATTATTATTATTATTTGTTTGTTTCCTGTATGGCTAGCAATAAAATCCAAAGAGCTCTCTTAGAAGATATATTACTCAGATTTGCTGCAACAATGAGCAGCCCCATTATCTTAGTGCTGTATGATTTATTTCTCACTTACATTACATGTTGGTAACTGTAAGTCAGCTGCTGTGGCCTTGTTCCACATTTCTTCAATTCTCCATTGCACAAACCAGGCTAAAGGAAGAGACCTGGCTTGGGACAAGCCTTCTATGGCAGGGGTAAAAAGGTCAAGAGAGCTGGCAGTTACATTTGTATTTGTATACCTTTACATGCAGCAATGACAAGAAAGGGGGCTGCTTGTTGAGATGCTGTTAATAACACTCTGTCAAGTTCCCTGGAAGGCTTCCCAGGTGGTGCTAGTGGTAAAGAACTGCCAGTGTAGGTAGATGTAAGAGACGCAGGTTTGATCCCTTGGTCTAGAAGAGCCCCTGGAGGAGGGCATAGTCATCCACTCCAGTATTCTTGCCTGGAGAATCCAACGGACAGAGGAACCTGGTGGACTATAGTCCACAGGGTTGCGCCGAGTCAGAGACGACTGAAGCGACTTAGTACACGTGCATGCAAGGTCACTGGAAGCTATGGCTGTATCTTTACCTCCTGCATCATAACATTCTTGTCTTGTTAGGTTTTCTTTTCATTCAGTTTATTTCTTCTTATTGAACTGACTGACCGTTGGGATCATTGCTTTTGATTTTGGTAAATGCATAAAGAGGGACAATCCCAATTTTCTGGAAGGGAGGAAACAGGACAGTTACTGAGACCACAGCTCACACAAATACACTTTGCCTGGAAAGATTCTCTTTAGCCTCAGGTCTCAGCTCTGATGATGCTTCCCTTGGGCCATTCTGAGTGAGTGCCCGTTCATGTGCTTCTATGTGTATCTTATGCACTGAAACATGTAAATTCTAAATTCCTTTTTTCACTTTTTGAAAAATGTTTTAATGAAAAATTTCAAACATACACAAAATTAGAGTGTACAATTCAGGTATCTATTTCTTACTTTAAACATGCATAACAATATTTTGACAATCTTACTGCATTTTAGTAATTTTAAGGGATTATCATTAACCATGGTAGGTATTTCAGATATGTTGAGCTAACATCTTGAGCACTTGACATGTGTTTGGGTGAAGACTGGGTTCTCAACGAGTACTTATGGAATGAGTAGAATGAATGAATTGTTTAGTAGAGGACAAAGAAAGGTCTTAACCTGGACTAGACAATGAAGAAAATGGTAATGAGAGTTGGAGCACTTTGTTGGGAGGTACTGTAATCAAAGTAGTCATATGTCAGGATGCAACATTTTCACCAGTCTTGGCTTGTCCTTCCTTTGTCAGGAGGCTGTATAGTATGGTGGTCTATACGATACAGACCAGAGGCTAATGGCATAAATACCTGATGCTGATTCCTTGCTCCACCTTTGATTCACAGTAAAAAGTTGTTGGGCAAATTGGCTTAAAAGCTGTAGATCTCAGTTTTCTCAACTGTAGAATGGGGGAAACAATAATACCTTCCTCATACAGTTGATATGAGAAGTAGAATTTTGAGTGTTTAACCTTTAGTAAACACTCAGTAATTGTTAGCTGTTACAATCAATATTGTCATTAATTGGCAATTTTTCTGACTGAATTATGAGAATAAGAAGAGACAGAATAAGCAGAGTAATAATCAGTATTGATGAGCAAATTTTAAAAGGCTATATATGATTAAAGATTGTTGATCACTCATTTTCTTTGCATAGCCTCCCACTCCCATCAATGCATTAAATATAATCAATATAAATATAGTCACTACTCAAATAGGATGGGCTATTCACAACTCACTTTGCAGGAGAGTAGCATAAGCATAAATGCAAAGACCCTAAAAGCAACATGGTTTGTAAATGTTACCCTGCACACCCACTCAAATCCCAAGACTGATTATATTTTAAAAACACTCATTTCATTAATCTGATTTTATAAAGGCAGGAGAAGTTGATTATACATAATGCTTAGGCTAGCTTGTAAGAAACTGGCATTTTGGCTTTTATTAATAAAATGTGTTTTCTTAGTGATTACGCAGTAGTGGTGGTATTAGCTGCCCTTTGCTACAACAGAGATGCTGAGTACACAGGGAATGCTGGATAAATATCCTCCATACCAGAAAAACAGGTAAGGTAACCCGGGTCTGAATGGATTCCTTCCTTTCCATGAATGGACTAGTGTGTGCTAAGATATACTGGACCAGTGGTTTCTTTTTCAGCAAGTAAGACCAGTTCTGTCTTGTGAGCTGGAGGTCAACAGGAATAGATGGCTGTTTTCTAGGTTTGATTCCGCATCAACAAGGAATTCTAATGCCCAATAGGATTGTAGCTAGTGCCTTTTGCAAATCTGTCTTCTTCCTCATGGTTGGAGTGGTAATATTGTAGCCTCACTAAAAAGGTGAAGTTTCTCCTTTGAAAGAAATGCTGTGTTGCAATATAGTTAATAGGGGCTTGCTGTTTGGACTGAGGGACTTCCCAGGTTGCGCTAGTGGGAAAGAACCCACCTGCCATACGCAGGAGGTGCAAGAGACACGAGTTCAGTCCCTGAGTCAGAAAGATCCCCTGGAACAGGGCATAGCAGTCTAACAGGAAGCACTTCTATCAGTAATTCTTCACGTCTTGGGAGAGGCAGAGGAGTGGGAATCTGGCTCAGAGTCTGTCCTTCATTTCAGGGGAAATGCCATTGACTTTGAAATCACACCGACTCAGATTTCTCCTTTAGCATTTATCCATTTTGGCTGTGTGATCAAGGATTAATTAAGTTGACCTCTCTGAGCTTTATTATTAAAATTAGTAATACCTTTAAGTCATCTTTCTAAAGTGCTTGTAAGATACTAAGTCCCTGAGAAGTGACGTGTAAAAGAAAGTGTCACTCAGTCGTGTCTGACTCTTTGTGACTCCATGGACTGTAGCCCACCAGGCTCCTTTGTCCATGGTATTCTCCAGGCTAGAATACTGGAGTGGGTTGCCATTTCCTTCTCCAAAGGAATCTTCCCAACCCAGGGACTGAATCTAGATCTTCCACATTGCAGGCAGATTCTTTACTTTATTATTAGTATTGAAAACTGGTAGAGGAAAAACTACTTTCACTATCCTGAGGATGCTGGCATTTCACAAGGGTGAGTTTCCATGTAACTGAGAATGTCACTGGATCCCTTACACTTCTAAGCAGGACTCTCGTGTTCTAAAATTTCCAATGCAGGTTCTAAAAAGGCCAATCTATTAGTTAGGATGGCGATTGTATATATGTATGTGTGTGCATGCATCTGTGCGTGTGTTTGTTAAATACAGAGAGAGCTCTGTATTATTCAGTGTACTTAGCATCCTGGATGGTCCAAGCAGAGCAAGTAACAAAGACAGAGGGCAGACAGGAATATTCATGTAGGGGTCTGTGTGTCTCCTGCATCACCCCACAGAGAGAACTTTTTAGCAGAATTTGACCTCAACTGTCCTAACCCATGGAAACAAGAAGTCACTTCTCTCTAGTTTTCCATCTAGGGAACAGTTTAGCTGTGTCTTGTTCTACTTCTCCCACCAAAATGTCAATAACATTGATTTCAGCTTAGCAGTGAAGAGAAAGCTGTAAAATTGAACATGCTCAAATAAAGTATGGAGGATTAGAATGACAGTCCAAATGTGATTGTCTCCTTTTAAACACTTCAGATGGAGGTCTAGCGGGTGGCCAAACTGTCCATGAGAGATAGAACTGTTTGAGCCATTTATTTATTTTCACAAACTATCCCGATATTGCCAGTGCCAATTTCAAATGTTTTAACTATAATGTCTTGCATTGCCCCTTGTTATCAGACTGTCTCTCTCAGTGTAGACCTTTGGTAATGGCAGGCTTGGGATTAGCACTTACTCTCTTTAAAAAATGGATCATGATTTGCAGGCATTGCATATGGCAAAGTCCCAGAAAGAAGCCTGTGGTAGATTTATGGTCAAATTTGTACTCTTCCCTTTAAAAGACAGATAGTAGTTCCCCTCATCTAAAGTGTAGTTTGTATTTAGTGACGTGCTTCTAACAGAATGTGGAGGAAGTAAGGTGTGTGATGTTTGACTTCAGGTTTGACATGGTATTGTGACTTCCTCCTTGCTTTCTCTCTGGGGGAAGACAGTCACCATATCACAAAGACGTTCAGCCGATCTGGGGAGAGGTCCATGCAGCAAGGAATGGAGGCCTTCAATCAGCAGCTATGTGAGTGTACCATCTTAGAAGCGGAGCCACTGGCTCTATTTAAGCTTTCAGATGATGCCAGCTCTGACATACTGGATGCAGCTGGTCTTGTTGAACAACAGGTCAGGCCTTCCTTATCTTTAGTGGACAAGCTTGGTATTCTTGCTGTAACAAGGATTATTTAAGTTAAACAACATGTATCTTTTTGTGCATATGTGTTTGATATATAATATTATTATTGTAATCAAACTTCATGGTCTTAAGAGAAAGGAAGGGATCGAATAGTCCTGAGAGAGTCCTTGAAAACTAGTCCTTAGCAGTCAACAAAGTTACGAGAAGAGGCTGTTTTTGAGTAGTGACCTCCCTCTGGGCCTCTGATGTGGCCCCGTGAGTAGGGACTAGGTGAGTAGAGATAATCAGTTCTGAGCTACATGCAGCTGATGTGGCTTCTTTGGTCTCTGAAATATCTCTTTACATCCTTCTCACCAGCTGCGTGATGTTGCGGACAGAACCTTGGCCTTGAAGTGAAGCTTGAGGCTTTTGTCATAGTTCTGCTTCCACACAGATATCAATTGAAAATTATAAACTAAATTTTCTTCCAAAGACTTTTTTCCTCCACTTCTCTAATGTAATGGAGAACCAGTGTTATAACTGAAAGACACATTTTCAAGGAAACTGTATAAGATGGATTTTCCTTGTGACAATAAGTGCGTCTTTTTGATCTCGAGGATGATGCTTTTGTTCCAGGAAGTTATGTTATGATTAAATTAATTCATCTTTGCAATGAGACCAATGGATGCAAAAGTCTGTAAAGTGCAAATTGTTGTTATTAATTTGCAAGATGAAGCACTTGTTTTGGGACTCAGTCCCAGAGCTCACTGTTTTCACATAATCTTATATTGTGGATAATTATATACAGACGTTAACTTGATAAAGATAATTACAAGAATCTATCATTGCTGGAGTTTCGATTTATTTGATTGTGAACTTTTAGGGACTTTGTAGTAGGTGATTAGCTTATACTGGGTATTTATTTGGTGAGTGCCTGGAGTAGTTACTGAAATTAATACGAAACACGTTTTTACCTTTTCACAATGAATTTATTTGATTAACAGCATGGTATTTATTCAGTTGGGGGAATCTTAAATACCAGATGCAAATTTCAAAATAATCATTTAACAATTGAGTCCAAATATCTAACAAATCAGTGCAGAAGGTTAAGTGAAAAATTTACTTTAAAGGAGAAGTATGTGCGACAGAGACAGAGTTGGGTAGAATAAGATTTTAACCATTTCAGGCCCCACGGTATGGCCAACGTATAGATTATGTGAGGGTGATGTTTCCAATTTTTGGAAAATTTCTATTCCTTACAAGTTTTATGTGACTTTTCCTGGTATGTCAGAGAATAGCTCCCAATGCTAGTTATGTGTAAGATCACCAAGAGATCTCATTACAAATATAGATTCCTGGGACCCTTAGGACTTTGAGTTGTAGATCTGATTTGTTTCCTGCACACCTTTATATTTAAAAACTCCCTTGGTGATGTGATGCATTGCCTGCTTTGCTGCTTCTGCGGTTGTTTAGGTGCTCAGTCATGTCCAACTCTTTGAGACCCCCATGGACTGTAGCCTGCCAGGCTCCTTTCTCCATGGGATTCTCCAGGCAAGAATATTAGAGGAGGTTGCCATTTCCTTTTCCAGGGGATCTTCCCAACCCAGGGATTGAACCTGCATTTCCTACGTAGGCAGGGGGGTTCTTTACCACTGAGCCACCAGGAAAGCTCATAGACTGCTTTGTGTGTATGCTAAATTAGGTCAATCCTCTGTAAGTCTGTTCCTAGACAGAAAAATACCATATTTCCTTTAAAAATCACAAGCGGGAAAACATAAGACACATCATTTTCTTTTTTGTTCCCCTTTTATCAGGATCTGGTCACAGGCTTGACATCTTCTCTGCTTATTGCCAAAGATATCTATCACCTTCAAGCCATCTTTCTCCTATTTCTGGCCCAAGGAAGGAGATGTTTACCATTCCTATTCCTGTCTTCTGGGATGGAGATTCAAATCACCTTTGAGGCTAACCCTGCTGATCAATAGGCATCCAGCTTACACCCTGGATTCCAATCCTGCATTTTGCTTTATGTTACTTGATCTTTGGATTCTTCCTTAAGTCTTAGTCCCTCTAGGGTGGACTTCTGATTTAGTTTCCTTCTAGTCTCCTCCCAATAATATGTCTTCCTTCAAAACTTTGGTCTAGATGCCGAATCACAAGCTATTAGATTTCCCCAAGCAGCCTGCCATGCTTTACTCCATAGTCCTGCTCTGACATATTGTTCCATACACCCACTTGTCCAGCCACTCTGTATTGGACTCTCTTGATGCCTCCTGACCCAGGGATTGTCCCACCTTGGTAGATGTCTTCTTCTAAGTTCATCTTCTGGGTTCTGGTCAGCTGGGTCTGGTCAGATGGTATCCTGAGATATGAACCAGCAACTGGAACATCTATGGATCTCTACAGACTGTGTGTGAAGATCAACACAGACATTTAAAACAAGTATTTTCTATTCTGATTTTCTTATCCTCTGTTTTCTTTGCTGTCGTGGGAACACAGATTTAAAGCTATATACTTCTGTTCTGATCTGTAAACTAAGTCTGTTCTGCCCTTGATTTCAACAAACTAATAACAGGATTTATCCTAGAGAAGAAAGGGTTCAGAGGGAACATAACTGTCTTCAAGCATTTGAGAGGTTGTCATGCAAATGAGGGTTTAAACTCATTCCAGGTATCCACAAAGGGCAGACAATTTGGCTCAGAAGAGGAGGAGGTTCTCCAATGAAGGGCTTCTAGTAAGAAGCTGAATGACTATGGTAGAGTTCTAATGGAGGGCTACGAGATATAGAGTGGATCTCATCCAGCTTTGAGAGTCATGAGTTGTTGACAGGCAAGTACTCATGGGTTCAAGGAGTATTCTTTGTTGCTCTGTGGAGTGGCATGTGGGTGTCAACCCAAGAAGTTATACTGGCTGGCTTAGAAGAGGGTGAGGAACTAGGCCAGCCCAGTACAAAATAACATCATAAGTATCCTGTGTATCCCTTGGCACAGCTTAGTCTTTTGTCTATCCTGAGACAAAAGCTCTAAAGCTACTTCTTCTGCAAAGCTGGCAACAAATCTGTTCTGAAATGATGGCGTATTTTATGATTAGGCCAAGGAAGTTAAAGCTGATATTTGATGGTGTAGGAAATATGATTTTGGATTGACTTCCCATTAAAACTTGGAAGTTTATTCATTATATAAATTTTATTGAGCCTTCATTTTGTGCTAGACACTGGACAGAGTTGGTTCAATTTCAGCATTATCTATGTGTCTTGAGGTTTCATTATACCATGTGACTTAAGTAGCTTATAGCTCTGCCAGCCAGATGATAAGCTTTGAAGTTACTGTACTGGGCATGTCACTCTGGGGACAAACTAGGTTTGGTCATCCATGCTGCGATAAGATGGAACATTTTGTTTCTAATACCACGTGGCCATGCCTGGAATGCCCATGGTTTCTGAGAAAGAATCATTGACTAAGATGGGAGTTTAAAAAAAAGTTTCAAGACTTACTCTTGGATGTCCAGAAACCTGACCTGCTCTTTGGACTAGCTTATCTTTCAGTCATGGCTGAGGGCAGAATTCTAGATTTCAATGCCTCATTCTGCTCCTTAGATAGGAATTCATGTGAGTGACTTTGAGTCTGGGGTCCACTAGAGCTAGACAGACTTATATATTAACATCCTATCAGCATCCCATCAGAGTCAGATGAATAATGAAAGGGTGGACATCTAGAAATTGCCAGTTGTACTCACCCTCCTCCATGATCAACCTTGCACCTGTGTTCAGATTATGTCAAGGCTCCAGAGGTCTGTTTAAACAGATTATTTCTCTGATCCTCCATGTTTGGCTCAATCACCTTACATGGAAAAAAATAACAAAAACCCAACAAGAATTCTTTAAAAATCTCTGCAAAGTTAGTTCTAATAAACTAAAAGTTCTGTTAACTGCAAATCAAGTATCTCTCCCTTCTATTCTCTTGGTTCATGAATGACTATCATGGCAAGGGATTACAAACTGTGAAGAGGTCTTGGGGATAAGTTTTGGCCTCAGAAGCTGAATTCTTGAATAAAGTCTTTAGGCTAAAGAGAAAAACTTCAGCCCACTCTCCTAAACTGATTACAGTAATCAAAGTTCATAGAACTTGGATTTTCTATGGTGATGCTGATATTCACAAAAACCCTGAAATACATACCCCTATTTTCATCTGCTTTGTCAACTGTTCTTTTTGGGTTTATGGGGGCTGGTAATAAAGTAGGTGTGGAGAAGACGCACCCTATTGGCTTGCCATAGATGAAGGTCAGTCGTTACTCATATTTCTTCTCAAAGGAATGTAGGCATTCAGAAGTGTGTTACTACTTGAGCAAATGTAAGCAGAAGTTCTCAGTTCAAGGGCCCATTTTCCTTAGGGATAATTATTTAAATAATGGGAACTTAAACATCTTTCAATTGCTATTACTTGAACATGCATACTTGTGTAGGGTTTTTCATGAATAAAGAAAGAAATCTGAGGCCCATGCATTTGCAGCATTCAATAGCATGAATACTCATTTTCTGAGTTGTGATTGTATATTGTTTCACTGCTTATGCTGACACATGCTCAATTCCTGTCATGGTCTAGATGGTGTGCTTTGGGCTGATTACACTTTGACAAAACTATGGAGATTCTTGGCATGGCCAACGTGTAATAGTGAGGCACATACTGTGTGTGTGTGTGTGTGTGTGTGTGTGTTAGCCAGCTGTAGACTTCCATCAGATATTTGACTGATGGAACATTTGACTGATGCCACATTTTTTTTTTTTTCCAAGTTTTGAATGTTGGAACTCTTTGGAATTTTTTCCCAAATGTTTTCAATCCATGATCAGTTGAATTGCTAATGTGGAACCCATGGATATGCACTGAATACGTGTGTGTGTGTGTGTGTGTGTATACATTATATATATATATATATATATATATATATATATATATATAATCTTCTTAAAAGAGCATGAAGTACCTGAAAAATAAAGGGTCTGTCTGCCCTTCAAACCTTATCTCTTGCTGATTTCCCACCTTCTCTTTATTCCTTCTATTCCGGTCTTTTTGCTTTCTCTCAGAGAATCATGCCCCTTGCCACAGGAAACACATGTTCCCTGATATTCTCCAACAGTCCCTATCTTTTCTATTACCTCTTAAATATTTTCACTACTCAGCTCAGATGTCACTTACACTTGGAAGTCACCTACCAACAGCAGTCTAGTTTAGATCTCACTGCTATATATTCTCAGTTTACCCTGTAACTTACCTATGAGTTGCTTATCACAATCACTATTTTATATTTATTTGTATGATTATCTAATTGTCAAACTTTCTCACTGTAAGGTGGATGTGTAGAAGAAGGGACCAAGTCTTGTTAAATTCACCATTGTCCAGTGAACCTGACAGATATTTGTTTTTATGAATGAATACATGTATGTGTACATTATCTGGTACTTGTGATAGAAGGGATGCTTTTCCAGCTTAGAAACTCACTTCACTCAAATTTCTTCACTGTGATTGTTTAAGGTGTTAAATTCACCAGGGCAGATATAGGGTCTTCTTGTGGGCATCTGTGTAACTGAAGCCAAAGAAGCTGTTGTTTTTGTCTTCATAGTTGTGGATAAAAATCAAAGGCTAACTTTCTAAAGTGAACTTCACTTTGGAGCTGAATATGGATTTTATTAATATTGTACATCTCTCATCAAGACCCAGGAAAGCTTTTCCTTAATTTTGGATATTTTTTCCCTGTAAACCACTCTTGAGAAATTATTTAGCTAAATCATGAAGCAGAATTTTATCTGTCCTAGGAGAAGTGACCAATGAAGTCATTCATTTAATAAGAGATGAAAGTTCTGGTGAGAGGATCAGAGAAAAAATGTTAGCACAAACAGAACAAAGGGGTTTTCATTTGTACTAGGCAATCAGAAAGGAAATCTAAATTCTAATGGATCTTTTGCTTTCTTTGGAAGCAACTGGACTGTTAGGCATTTAGTACTCCAGTCCCGTGTGGTAGGAGAAATAACAGTTTTCTACACAGCCAACATGTTTTTTTACGCAGGTGTGAACAGATGAAATTGTGCATCTGAGCACAGATGAGACGAAAAAATAAACCATTGAAAATCTGAGCTAAAAATGGCCATATCCATTTGGTGTAAGCAAACATAACATCATGGGAAGTGCCACAGGAAATTAAATTGAGCAGTTTCCCTCCAGGCTGGGACTCATGTCTTTGTTTCTTTGAGGGAGTATGGTTGTTATCCTTGGGGATGTTAAAAAAGGTTTTGTCCTAAGCTTTTCTATTACTTCCTCTACATAATAAAGCCCTTGGTTCTACAGAGAATGTTAGCTTCCCTAATGGCTCAGTGAGTAAAGAATCTCCCTGAAATACAGGAGAAACTGTAGACTTGGGTTCGATCTCTGGGTTGGGAAGATCCCCAGGAGGAAGAAATGGCAACTCACTCTGGTATTCTTGCCTGGAGAATCTCATGGACAGAGAAGCCTGGTGGGCTACAGTCTACAGGGTTGCAAAGAGTTGGATACAGCTGAGCGACTAAGCACAAAGAGAATGTAGATTTAGGATGAGGAATATTTAATGAGAAGATATCTTCAATTTTGGATGTAAATATAAGCCCTTGCATTTTCTGGGACAGCTCATTTTCTTTTCACTGGCCCCAACATTAACTGAGTTTATTATTTGATTGGACAGTAGCTTTCCACTAATGCACCTTATCAATCACCATTTGAGATGAAGTGTAACATCTTTTGTCATAAAATGTAGCATTAAATCTGTTACCTGGAAGAAGGAGTAGCAGTGGATTTAAAACAAAAAACAAGCACTTATTAATTTATAAAAACAAATACCAACAACCTTAGAGATACATTAGAGATGAAAAGAAATAAAAGACCAAACAAAATTAATGATTAACTTAAGAATTATTTTTTGTTAGTTTTTAATAATGGCACCCCACTCCAGTACTCTTGCCTGGAAAATCCCATGGACGGAGGAGCCTGGTAGGCTGCAGTCCATGGGGTCACTAAGTCGGACATGACTGAGCAACTTCACTTTCACTTTTCACTTTCATGCATTGGAGAAGGAAATGGCAACCCACTCCAGTGTTCTTCCTTCGAGAATCCCAGGGACGGGGGAGCCTGGTGGGCTGCCATCTATGGGGTCACACAGAGTCAGACACGACTGAAGTGACTTAGTAGCAATAGGGGAAAAAAATCTGATGCATGAATTGTTTGAGAAAACCATATACAGTTTGTGATTAGAAGAATTGTATAGATTGTTTCAAAATATTTATGCCAGAAACTGCAAATCGAATAAAGCTTACCCTTCATGGGGCTTGAATGAATATTATGAAAATAGTCCCCACACCTGATCTCACATCAAAATGTATTTTTTCTAAGGTTGCACTGGTATTCCACCCTCTTCTGGTTGGGTGCTTTTTAATTCCATGCTTACAGCAGAATATCCTTTAGAAGTATGGCCTGCAATGGAGACTCTTACTATTCTAATACCCATGTTCTGGGTTCCCAGCCATGCCTGCAGGGTGAACTTCTTTGTCTCCAGAAAACTTAGAGATGGAAGTCTTTCTCATGTGGTCACATGCTTCTTATTCACATATCCTTTGGGTTCTTTTGTATAGTCATTGCATCTATTGTCTTTGAATCTTGAGTACAGTTAGTCTTTTTATCTTTAAAATACTCATTCTGATACAAGTAGTGAAACTTAGTTGTCATATATCTATGTTAGAAATTTTGATCTTGGAAAACCAACACTGCCCACACAAAACACAATCTGACTGTTGTGTAGACATTTGGTTGTTGTTTCTCTTACTCTGGTTGTTCGTTTTTTAATTGGAATAAATCTAAATCCCCTACTATGATATACATGGCCCTAAAGACCTGGCCCTATGTACTTTTCCTGATACATTTCCTGTGCATTTCCTCCTCCTTTCCTACTGAACTCTAGCCACACTGGTCTTCTTTCATTTTTCAAATAGATGTACCTGAGGGCCTTTGCACTTACTCTTGCCTTTGCTTGGAACACGATTATCCCCAATCTTCACATGTGAGACTCTTAGATAAAAAATTAATAGTCTCAGCTATGCTTTCCTCAATCATCCTACATAAAGTACATTCACTCTTTTATAGTGCTTAATAGGAAAATATATAATTTATTTATTTATTCATTTTTTTGGCTTGAATCCCCTAACAAAATACAAATTTCATAAAGACAGTGCCTATACATATTTGACCAGCACAGTCAAGATCCCAGTATCTATATGTCTTGCATTAACAATTCTTGGATAAGTATTTATGTGGACTCATATTAGGGATAACTTCTAAGATATGGTGTTCTTCATTTGAAGAAAATTCATTTAAGCAAAACTAAAATTTACAAAATTAATAAAGTACATTATGAAATCAGCATCTCCATCTAAGAAAGGAATATGTGACCCACACTACATGGTGATATCAGCCTGCAAACTCCAACTTTGCATTTTGATTGTATTATATCTCATAAACAATTATAGCACAGGAGGAAGGCAACTCGTCCTGGGAACTAGGGATAAAGTGCTGCCGCATTTGGCCCTTACCATAGGTTGTAAGTCCCTCCAGGGAGACATGATCTCAAAGCTTGGAAAGTGCTATAAGATACGACATTTTGTTTTAGTATCTATCTGTTGCATCTTCAGTCCCTGGCATGATGCTGGCATCTTAGATGCTCTCAAATATCTGTCAGATGAACAAATGAATCCATGCAACATCTCACAACCTGGTAATCTTTATTTATACTTAAGCTATTTTTATTACTCAAGTTAGCCATTTTTTTCTTGCTAAAACAACATATTGCTGATTTTATATCAAAAGTCTGTAGGGAAACACGATTCACTTTATAGCCAATTTTGCTGAAATGTATTGGCCCTGCAAAGCAAGAGACATTTACACTTTGAAATATGCATTGTCATTTACGCTTCAAAAACACAGTAGTTTTCCTTAGCTGTTTCTTGGCTTAATCAGTCCCCAAAGCTGAATAAATGAAAAGAATGGAATGTATATGAGCATTCTAGCAAGGTGACTTTTACTCTATTCTTGGCAATGCAATTATTAGTGAACCAATGTTTTGTCTAGATAATTATTTTCCTTATGAATTATTATTGGATTATAAAATATATTGATTCCAGGAAGTAGGAAAATGTTCCCAGTTTAAAGTCTAATCCCAAGCTCTTAAGTAAAAATGCTATTATAACATTGTTTCACCTGTTAAATTTCAAAAATTAAAAACCAGAAAGCAATACAAAATAATGGTAAGTCTGTATAGAGATGGTATTCTCAAATATTGCTAGTGGGAGGGAAAATTGGTGTAATGATTTTGAAAGCAATTTAGCTATATATACCTTTAAATTGTCACTGTGTTAGAAGAGTGTAATAATGCTTCTAGGAGTTAATAAATACAGATAGAGTTGAGCATAAAAGTTTATTACAAGAACACTCATCAAAGCATTAGTAAGAATAACAAGGACACAATATGTTGTCTAAATATTAGGGATACAGCAGAATAAATAATGACATATGCCTATGATTTGATTCTGAATTGTCATTAAAATGAAAGTTTATACTTAGACATTTAAGGATGTAGGGGAAATGTTCAGCTGGTAAAGTGAAAAAAGTAGGAAATTAAGAGTAAATAGAAGAGGTATAAAATCCCTGGTGGAATCTAGCCTGTAGATTTGTTTAGTTTGGCTTGTATGGTGAAAAACTTTTAAACCAGTTTCAGTATTTAAAAACCAGGATATACCTCTTTAAATGAAACTTATTTTCAGGTCTCCCCTAAAATCCTGGGGATTTGGCAACATTCAGGTCACACTCACCTGGAAGCATCAGTGTCCTGATGACGAGGCTCAGTCCTGAGACCTGGCCTGTGCTTTCTGGTTGGTTACAACCCCCAGCACACCTGATCATTGCCTCTCACCTATTGCCTTACTGGCTTGTGAGCTCTTAGCTTCTGTAGAGCACGATTTCTTGCTGTTGTTCAGTCACTCAGTAGTGTCTGATTTTTGTGACCCCATGGACTGCAGCATGCCAGGCTTCCCTGTTCTTCACTATCTCTTGGAATTTGCTCAGACTCATGTCCATTGAGAGAATGATGCCATCCAGCCATCTCATCCTCTGTCACACTGCTGTTCCCTTTGCCCACAATCTTTCCCAGCACCAGGGTCTTTTCCAGTGAGTCAGCTCTTCGCACCAGGAGGCCAAAGTATTGGAGCTGCAGTGCCAGCATCAGTCCTTCTAATGAATATTCAGGACTGATCTCCTTTAGGATTGACCTGTTTGATCTCCTTGCAGTCCAAGGGATTCTCAAGAGTCTTCTCCAACACCACAGTTCAAAAACATCAATTCTTTGGTGCTCAGTCTTCTTTATGGTCCAACTCTCACATCCATACATGACCACTGGGAAGACCATAGCTTTGACTACACAGACCTTGGTTGACAAAGTGATGTCTCTGCTTTTTAATATGCTGTATAGGTTGGTCATAGCTTTTCTTTCATGGAGCAACCATCTTTTAATTTCATGGCTGCAGTCACCATCTGCAGTGATTTCGGAGCCCCCCAAAATAAAGTCTATCACTATTTCCATAGTTTCCCATCTATTTGCCATGAAGTGATGGGACCAGATGCCATGTTCTTAGTTTTTTGAATGTTGAGTTTTAAGCCGGTTTTTTCCACTCTCCAATTTCACCTTCATCAAGAGGCTCTTTTACATGAAATGTTTCCAAAACTTCTCTCAGGGCGGTAGGATAATAGGTGAGTTCCATTTTCTTCTTTCTTGTGTTTATATCTTCCAGGTTGTTTAAGGAAAAGCTGTATTGTTTTTCTGGTTAGAAAACAATAACTTTTTTATTTCCATTTAAAAAAATTCAAGTGTAGTCAACTGAGAATATTAGTTTCAGATGTATCACGTTGTGATTCAGTATTTTTAAAGATTATACTCCCATTAAAAGTTATTGCAAGATAATGGCTGTAATTCCCTGTGTTATGCAGTGTATGTTGTTGTTTTTTAGTTGCTAAGTCTTATCTGACTCTTTAGTGATCCCATGGGCCATAGCCTGCCAGATATCTCTGTCCACGTGATTTCCCAGGAAAGAATACTGGAGTGGGTTGCCATTTCCTTCTCCAGGGAATCTTCCAGACCCAGGGATTGAACCTGTGTCTCCTGCATTGGCAGGCAGATTCTTTACCACTGAGATACTAGGGAAGCCCCATGCTTATTGCTTATCTGTTTTATATATAGTAGTTTATATCTCTGGATCCCACAAGTGTAATTTGCCCATCTACCCTTTCTTCTCACCTTTGATAACCACTTGTTTGGTTTCTGTATCTGTGAGTCCATTTCTATTTTGCATATATATTAATTTGCATTGTTTTTTAGATTCCACACATAAATGATAGCATATAGTGTTTGTCTTTCTCTTGTCTGACTTATTTCACTAGGCATAATATTCTCTAGGTTCATACATGTTGCTGCAAATGGCGACATTTCATGATTTTTTATGGCTGAGCAATATTACATTGTATATATGTATGTACCAATTCTTTATCAATTAGTTTGTTGATGGACACTTAAGTGGCTTAGATGTCTTGGCTATGAACACTGGGGTGTGTGTATCTTTTTGAAGTAGTGTATGTATTTTTTCTTTGGTTTTATACCCAGGGATGGAATTGCTGGGTCTTACAGACTTTCCTGGAATTCCAGTTGAGCTGTTTCAAATCCTGAAAGATGATGCTGTGAAAGTGCTGCACTCAATATGCCAGCAAATTTGGAAAACTCAGCAGTGGCCCCAGGACTGGAAAAGGTCAGTTTTCATTCCAATTCCAAAGAAAGGCAATGCCAAAGAATGCTCAAACTACCGCACAATTGCACTCATCTCACATGCTAGTAAAGTAATGCTCAAAATTCTCCAAGCCAGGCTTCAGCAATATGTGAACCATGAACTTCCTGATGTTCAAGATGGTTTTAGAAAAAGCAGAGGAACCAGAGATCGAATTGCCAACATCTGCTGGATCATGGAAAAAGCAAGAGAGTTCCAGAAAAACATCAATTTCTGCTTTATTGATTATGCCAAAGGCTTTGACTGTGTGGATCACAATAAACTGTGGAAAATTCTGAGAGATGGGAATACCAGGTCACCTGACCTGCCTCTTGAGAAACCTGTATGCAGGTCAGGAAGCAACAGTTAGAAGTGGACATGGAACAACAGACTGCTTCCAAATAGGAAAAGGAGTACATCAAGGCTGTATATTGTCACCCTGCTTATTTAACTTCTATGCAGAGTACATCATGAGAAACGCTGGACTGGAAGAAACACAAGCTGGAATCAAGATTGCCAGGAGAAATCTCAATAACCTCAGATATGCAGATGACACCATCCTAATGCCAGAAAGTGAAGAGGAACTCAAAAGCCTCTTGATGAAAGTGAAAGTGGAGTGAAAAAATTGGCCTAAAGCTCAACATTCAGAAAAGAAAGATCACGGCATCTGGTCCCATCACTTCATGGGAAATAGATGAGGAAACTGTGGAAACAGTGTCAGACTTTATTTTTTTGGGCTCCAAAATCACTGCAGATGGTGACTGCAGCCATGAAATTAAAAGATGCTTACTCCTTGAAAGAAAAGTTATGACCAACCTAGACAGCATATTCAAAAGCAGAGATATTACGTTGCTGACTAAGGTCTGTCTAGTCAAGCCTATGGTTTTTCCTGTGGTCATGTATAGGTGTGAGAGTTGGACTGTGAAGAAGGCTGAGCGCTGAAGAACTGATGCTTTTGAACTGTGGTATTGGAGAAGACTCTTGAGTGTCCCTTGGACTGCAAGGAGATCCAACCAGTCCATTCTGAAGATCAGCCCTGAGATTTCTTTTAAGGAATGATGCTAAAGCTGAAACTCCAGTACTTTGGCCACCTCATGAGAAGAGTTGACTCATTGGAAAAGACTCTGATGCTGGGAGGGACTGGGGGCAGGAGGAGAAGGGACGAGAGGGGATGAGATGGCTGGATGGCATGACTGACTCGATGGATGTGAGTCTGAGTGAACTCCGGGAGTTGGTAATGGACAGGGAGGCCTGGCGTGCTGCAATTCATGGGGTCGCAAAGAGTCGGACACGACTGAGCAACTGAACTGAACTGAACAGACTTTCCTGATGGCTCTGATGGTAAAGCATCTGCTTACAGTGAGGGAGATCCAGGTTCGATCCCTGGGTCAGGGAGATCCTCTGGAGAAGGAAATGGCAACCCACTCCAGTACTTATGCCTGGAAAATCCCATGGATGGAGGGGCATGGTAGGCTACAGTTCATGGGGTCCCAAAGAGTCAGACACGACTGAGCGACTTCACTTTCACTCTCTGATGGTAGTTATATTTTTAGTTTCTTAGAAGCCTCCATTCTGTTTTCTATAGTTGTTGCACCAGTTTACATTCCCATCAACAGTATACGAGGGTTCCTTTTCTCCACATCCTTGCTAATGTTTGGTGTTTTTGATTAGCCTTATGTTATCTGATGTTAGGAGATGTTGTTGAGCATTCTTTCATTTGCCTCTTAGCCATTTGTATGCCTTCTTTAGAAAAAATGTATATATCTTCTGTCCCTTTTTCATTTGGGTTGTTGTCGTTTTTTATATTGAGTTGTATAAGCTGTTTTTATATTTTGGATAGTACGCCTTTATTGCTTATATCATTTGCAAATATTTTCTCCCTTCCATTGATTGTCTTTTCATTGTATTGATATTTTTTTTGCTTTATAAAAGCTTTTAAATTTCATTAAGCCCCATTTGCTTATTTTTGTCTTTATCTCTTTAGCTTTGAGACAGATTTAGAAAAATACTGCAATACTTTATGTCAAATCATGTTCTATGTTTTCTTCAAGGAGTTTTATGGGTTCAGGTCTTATATTTAGGTCTTCCATTTTGAATTTCTTTTTATGCCAGGTGTGAGGAAATGTTCTAAATTTTTTTTGCATGTAGCTGTCCAGTTTTCCCAGCATCACTTCCTAAAGAGTATATTTTCTTCATTGCATGTTCTTACCTCCTTTGCCAGAGTTTAATTGACCATAAGTGTATGGGTTTACTTCAAGGCTGTCTATTCCACTCCCCAGTTTATGTCTATTTTTGTACAAGTACCCTGGTGGTTCAGTAGTAAAGGATCTGTCTGCCAGTGCAGGGGATGCAGATTCAGTCCCTGGGGTAGAAAGATCCCTTGAGAAGGAAATGGCAACCCACTCCAGTATTCTTGTTGGGAAAATCCCAGGGACTAGGAGCCTGCCAAGCCACAGTCCACAGGGTCGCAGCATCGGAAACAACTTAGCAACTAAACAGCCACTATGCTTTTAAAATTATTAATACTTAGCTATAGTGTGTGAAGTCTGAGACTGTGCTTCCTCTAGCTCTAGTTTTCCTAGAGGTTGGTTTGGCATTTGGGGATCTTTTGTTGTTAAACATGAGTTTTAGGATTATATGTTTTAGTTCTATGAAAATATCATGGATATTTTGATATTTTATTGCATTAAATCTATAGATTGCTTTGGGTAGTATGGCCATTTTAACAGTATTAACTCTTCCAATCCAAGAGTATGGAGTATCTTTTCTCTTTTTTTTTTTTTTTGTATCATCTGCACATTCCTGCATCTTTTTTTTTTTTTGCATCATTGTTTTTTAGTTTTTAGAGTATAGGACTTTTACCTTCTTGGATAAGTTTATTCCTAGGTTATTTGAATTTTATTTTAATTCAATTTTAAAGAATATTTTTTCTTGCTTTCTTTTTGTGGCAGTTCACTATTAGAGTATATAAAAGTAACTGATTTCTATATATTAATCTTATCTCTCTCAACTTTGCTGAATTTATTTGTTCGTTTTTAGGTGGAGCTTTTAGGATTTTATATATAAAGTATGTCATCTGAAAATAGTGATGCCTTTACATCTTCCTATCCAATTTGAATGTTTCTTTTTTCTTATTTGATTTCTTTGGTGAAGACTTTCAATACTGTGTTAAATAGACATAGTGAGAATGGACATCCTTATGTTATTCTTGAACTTAGAAGAGAGGCTTTTCATTTTCACCACTGGGTATGATGTTCGCTTGGGATTTGTCGTAAATGCCCTTTATGATGTTGAGATTTGTTTCCTTTGTGCTTACTATGAAGAGAGATTTTTTAAATCATGAATGATATTAAATTTTGTCATACACTTTATGGCATTGATTGAAATCATGCAATTTTTGTCCCACTGTTTGTTAATATGGTGTATCATGTTGATGATTTATCAGTGTTGAACCATCCTTGTATTCCTGGATTACATCCACTGTTAGTTCTATTTGTTAATAGTTTTTTGAGGATTTTTGCATCTATATTTACCAAAGTTACTGGTTTGCAGTTTTATTTCTCTGTAGAGTCTATCTAGTTTTGATATCACAGTAATGGTAGCCTTGCAGAATAAATTTAGGAGTGTTTTGTCATCTTCCATTTTGGGGAATGTTTTGAGAAGGATAGTTATTTGTTGGGTTTTTTTTTTTATATGTTTAATAAGATTTATGTATGAAGCTGTCCAGTAGTGGGTTTTTGTTTGCTGGGAAATTTGTTTTAGTTCTACATTCAATTTTGCTATAAGTGATTAATGTTGTTACATTATATGTTTCTTCCTAAGTCATAGCAAGTTATACGTTTCTAAAAATTTGTCCATTTCTTCTAGGTTGTCTAATTTTTTTGGCATAGAACGGTTCATAGTATTCTCTTTGGAGTTTTTGTATCTCCATGTTATCAGTTGTTACTTCTTCTCTTTCATTTCTCATTCTGTTTATTTGGTGCCTCTTTTTTTTTTCTTAATCTGGCTAATGGTTTATCAATTTATTATTTCAAAATCTAGTTCTTAGATTCTCTGATCTTTTCTGTTTGTAAAATTTCTATTTTATTTATTTCCTCCATGATCTTTTTCTTTTTTTTTCCCTGTTGACTTTGGGCTTTTATTTTTCTAATTCCTTTAGGAGGAGGCTAGGTTATTTATTTGACATTTTTCTCATTTATTTAGGAAGACTTGTATTGCTATGAATTCCCCTTTTAGAACTGTTTTTGCTGCACCTCATAGATTTTGGCATGTGGTGTTTCCATTTTGATGTGTCTCAAGGTATTTTCTGGTTTCTTCTTTTATTTCTTCATTGACACAGTGGCCTTTCAATAACATAATTTTTAGTTCCACATACTTGTTCTTTACCATTTTCCCCTTTGTAACTGATTTCCAGTTTTATATTGTTGTGGTCAGAAAAAAATGCTTAATATAATTTCTGCCCTCGTATTTGCTAAGATTGGTTTTGTGGCTTGGTCTGAGATCAATCCTAGAGAACATACCACATGCACTTGAAAAGAATATACATTCTGCTGTTTTTAGACAGAATGTCCTATAGGTATCTATAAGTCCAATTGATCTATTGTGTCATTTAAGATTGCTGTTGCCTTATTGATTTTCTGTCTGGATGAAATTTCCAATGATGTCAGTGAAGTGTTAAAGTCTACTACTATCATTGTATTCATGTCGATTTTTCTCTTTATATCAGAATTTGCTTTATATATTTAGATGTTCCTCTACTAGGTGCATATATATTAACAAATATATTATCCTCTTTTTGTGTTGATACTTTTATTATTGTTATATAATGCCTTTCTTTGTCTTTTCTTGTACTTTTAGTCTTAAAGTTTATTTTGTCTGATATGAGTATTACTACCTCCACTTTCTTGTCATTCCATTTTCATTAAATAACTTTTAATCTCCTCTCTTTCAGTCTCTATTTGTCTTTAGCCCTGAGTTGTGTGTCTTACAGGTTGCATAATGAAGGGTTTTGTCTTTTTATGCAGTAAGCCACAGTATGTCTTTTGATTGGAACATTTAGTATACTGATATTTAAAATAATCATTGATAAGTATGCACTTACTGTCATTTCATTATATTTTTGGTTGTTTTTATACATTTTTGCTGTTTATTTCTTCTTTAGTGTTTGAAGAAATCTTTTGGATAACTTTAATAGTATGCTTGTATTCCTTCCTTTTCAATTTTTGTGTATTTGCTTTAGGTTTTTGATTTGTGGTTACCATGCAGTTTATATATTTGACTTATACCAACTTGTTTAAACCAGTAGTTAAGTTCAAATGTAATCTAAAAGATATACATTTTTTATTCCCCTCCCTCACATTTTGTGTTTTGATGTTTTGTGTTTTGATTTTACATCTTCATGCTTAATATAGTTATAGTTGCTTTTATAGCTTTTCTTTTAATCTATATACTGGCTTGTTTAGTGGTTAATCCTTAGTCCTTACTATATATTTACAATTCCTTGTGGGATTTTCCCTCTCATATAGATTCTTACTTTTTTATTTATAGAAGACCTATTAACATTTATTTTAAGGTAGGTTTAGTATTGCTGAATTCTTTTAGTTTTTCCTGTCTGAGAAGTTAATGTTCTCTCTTGTTCTCAATTATAACTTGCTGGGTGGAGTATCTTACATTGAAATTTTTTTGCTTTCACTACTTTGAATATATCATAGCTCTTCTGGCCTGCAAAGTTTCCGTAGAGAAATCAGCTAATAGCCTTATGGGGATTTGCTTGTATATCACTCTAATTGGATTCTATCTTTGCCCTTTGCCACTTTAAGTATGGTATGTCTTGGTGTGGGTCTATTTAAGCTGTGTTAGTCAGTCAGTTGTTTTTGACTCTTTGTGACCCCATGGACTATAGCCCGCCAGGCTCCTCTGTCCATGGAATTCTCCAGGCAAGAATACTGAAATGGGTTGCCATTCCCCTCTCCAGGGGATCTTACCTACTGAGGAACTGAACCCAGGTCTCCTGCATTGTAGGCAGATTCTTTACCATCTGAGCCAGCAGGGAAGCCTTGTGTATCACTTAGTATGCTGGTAATCCCTTTTAGTCTGTTTTAAAAACTTAGCTATTGAATTATCCATTTTTGATTGGGTATTTAAAATAGCTTTTAGTTTCTTAGTAAAAATGCTCACTGTTTAAATTAGTTCTTTTCCTTAATTCAGTTAACATTATTACCAATGTTTTTAATCCTTTATCTGGTAAATTATTTGTCTCATTATTTTTTCAGGGGTTTTCTCCTGCTCATTCAATTGAGAGTAGTTATTCCACCTTTTCATTTTTTAAAATGTTGTCTGCATCTGTGGATTTAGGTCAAACGGTTACCTACTGTGGTCTTAAGGGGATGTTCTTGTGTGAGAGTGTCCCTGTACAGCCTGTGTGTGACCAATGACTTCTTTTTTTTCTCTTTAAGATTTCATTTATGTATTTATTTTTAAAATTAAAATTTTTTTTTTTTTTACTTTACAATACTGTATTGGTTTTGCCATACATTGGCATGAACCCACTGTACAGACTGTGTGTGACCAATGACTTCTATGGGAGAGTTGCATTTGATGTGGATGCCATTCCTCTCTTTCCTTGGAGTGGGTTGGCAGCTATCACCTTGGTAGGGGTTAAGCTGAATTGGAGATGGAGAGGCTAGAGCCAGTGCTAGATGTGAGTGGGAACTTCCTGTCTGCTTGTGGCAGTTATTGCCCTCTGGATTCTGCTGCCCCTGCTCCATTGTGTAACTACTCCGCAAGGCTGGTAGCTCTCCTATGGACTCTCAGTAGGCATTTAGGAGGTTAGCTGTGGTGGAACTGTCAACCCCTCTATTAGAGATTGGGCTGCCTCTGAGGTGCCATTTGAATAAAGGCTGGCAATGACCACCACCACTCAACCTATGGCTCTGCCCTGGGATTGGTCACCTTTGTGTCCCACGGTCAAGTGTCTTCCCCAGTCATGAGTGCCCCAGATCCATTGCTGCACTATGGTGTGGACTGCGTGTGGCTGAAGCAATCGCTTAGCTTGGGGTGAGTTTGTGGCAAGACATTTTTGGGAAACTTAGCAGCAGGCATCTCTCCACCCTGCCTCAGGGGCAAAAAATCTTTATCTTTCACAGTTGATCACTCTCCCTAGCCTCTGCTGCTTCAGTCTTGCTGTAGAATCACTCCACAGGGTAGGTCGGGTCCTTGTGGTCTATGTCTATCCGGGGGTGAGATGTGGTTGAATGGCTGCTGTCAGAAATTTGGGAAGCTTCTGGGGGCACTGCTTGAGTAAACACCAACACTGCCACTGCTGCCCCACACAGGATCTGCCTATGGATCAGGTCACCACTGGCCTGGGGCAGTCTATTCCCCTGCAGTGGCTGCCCCAGATTCAGAGCCATACTGTTGTGTGGGTGTGCTAGGCCAGACTGTTTGCTTTGCTTGGGCTGTGGTGCAGCAAGGTCAATGCAGGAAACCCAGCAGGTGTTGGATCAGACCTCTCTCCACTGTGCCTTAAAGGTTTCCCACATGTGTTGTGTTCCTTGTATGTGGAGTCCAGGCTTCCCCAGCCTATTTGTCCCAGCTATACTCTCACCAGCCAAGGAGCTTTGTCTCTTCCATATAAGACCCCAAAACTGGGGCACCCAATACATGCCTCCATCCACTCACTCCTCAGACTGGCTGTGTGTAATTTCCTTTTTGCTCTGAGTCTCTTCCCAGGGGCACAGGTACTGACATGAGTACTTTTCTTCCCTCCCTACCCAATTACTTCTGGATCTTTCTTACAGAATTGGCTGCCCAGGAGTTTTTCTCCCAGTACATGTGGATGTATTTTTGATGTGTTCATGGGAAGACGTGAGCTCCATATCCTCTTTCTCCACCAACTTGAGCTCCCCAGCCAAGTAAATTATTTTAGAATTGTAAATCATCCTAGCCTACCTACACCACCATAAGAGGGCAACAGGGACTTTGGAAAGGAATCTACAATAGAAACTGAGCAAGCCACGTGGTCAGTAGCAGGCCAGATCCCAGAATGCAGAGGGTGGAGGTTCCCCAGGTATGCGGTGGAGTCCACTCCCCTTCATCCCCACACCCTAGTGTGCTCAGTCTTTCTGATGCTGCTGCTGCTTCATGCTGCCCCATGCACTCCGGTACCTTTGGCAATTTCTGTTGGGCTCTAGTCACCCAAATGTGTGTGGGTGTCTTGCCAACTGCCTGGCTCAGTTCTTGTGAGCAAAGCTTTGTCACATTTGGCAATGGATGGGATTGTCACTGAGGTTGCAGTTGGCATAAAGAGGATCAGACAAAATAGTCTCAGGCAGTGTTCTTGGTAGTCCAGATTCTAACATGACCAGCATGGTGGTTACAAAGATCAACCCCTGAGCCTTTGGAGTAGGAGCACTGACTCCAAGACCCTAGAGTACCACAAGACAAATGCTAGGGAATATCAAACAGTGAGAACTCACAAAGGAACCCACTTGAATACAAGACCAGCATCACCCAACCACCAATAGCACACTGAGCAGGACACCTCATCTAAGCAACAAACTAAATAAAAATACAAGCCCAATCATCAGTAGACAGGATTATGACATCACTCAGCCTTGTCCATCAGAGGAAAAACAAACAAAAACTCAGCACAAATCTCATCCTATATGAACTTCCACAAACCACAGGACCAACCTTGCTGCTGCTGCTGCTGCTGCTGCTGCTGCTGCTGCTGCTGTCAAGTCACTTCAGTCGTGTCCGACTCTGTGTGACCCCATAGATGGCAGCCCACCAGGCTCCCCTGTCCCTGGGATTCTCCAAGCAAGAACACTGGAGTGGGTTGCCATTTCCTTCTCCAATGCATGAAAGTGAAAAGTGAAAGCAAAGTCACTCAGTCATGTCAGACTCTTTTCGACCCCATGCACCACAGCCTACCAGGCTCCTCCATCCATGGGATTCTCCAGGCAAGAGTACTGGAGTGGGTTGCCATTGCCTTCTCCAGGACTAACCTTAGGAGGGCAGAAACCAAAAGGAAGAAAGAATTCAGCTTTGAAGCCTGGGAAAAGGAGACCTCAGACACAATAAGTTAAAAAAAATAATGAAAAGGCAGAGAAATACTATACTAATGAAGGAACAAACTAGAAACACAGAAGTCCAAATAAATGAAGAAGAAATAGGCAAACTACCTGAAAAAGAATTCAGAATAATGATAGTAAAGATGATCAAAAACCTTGAAAACAAAACAGAGAAAATGTAAGCATCAATTAACAAAGACCTAGACTAATTAAAGAATAAACATACAGAGATGAACAACACAATTACTGAAATTAAAAATACTCTGAAAGGAATCAATAGCAGAATATCTGAAGTGGAAGAATGAATCAGTGAGCTGTAAGATAAAATGGTGGAAATAACTTCTGAAGAGCAGAATAAAATAAAAATTGTGAAAAGAACTGAGCATAATCTCAGGGACCTCTGGGATGATATCAAACACACCAATGTTCTAATTAAAGGGGTCCCAGAAGAAGAAGAGAAAAAGAAAGGGTGTGAGAAATTTTTTGAAGAGATTATAGTTGAAAATTTCCCCAACATGGAAAAGGAAATAGTCAATCAAGTCCAAGAGGCACAAAGAGTCCCATACAGGAGAAACCCAAGGAGAAACACACCAAAACACATACTAACCAAATTAACAAAGACAAAACACGAAGAAAGAAAATTAAAAGCAGCAAGAGAGAAGCAACAAGTAACATACAAGGGAAACCCCATATGCTTAACAGTTGATCTTTTAGCAGAAACTCTGCAGGCCAGAAGGGAATGGCAGGGCATATTTAAAGTACTGGAAGGAAAAAATCTACAACCAAGATTACTGTACCAAACAAGGATCTCATTCAAAATTGATGGAGAAATCAAAAGCTTTTCAGACAAGCAAAAGTTAAGAGAATTCAGTACCACCAAACCAGCTTTACAACAAATGTTAAAGTGACTTACATAGTCAAGAAATACAAGAGAAGGAAAAAGATCTACAAAATCAACCCCAAACAATTAAGAAAATGGCAATAGGAATACATATATCAATAATTACTTTAAATGTAAATGGATTAAATACTTCAACTAAAAGACATAGACTGGCTGAATGGATTAAAAAAAAAAATGACCCAATATATGCTGTCTACAAGAAACCCAGTTCAGACCTCAAGATACATATAGACTGAAAGTGAGAGGATGGAAAAATATATTCCATGCAAATGGGAAGCAAAAGAAATCTGGAGTAGCAATCCTCATATCAGACAAGATAGACCTTAAAAAAAAAGAAGATTACAAGAGATACGGAAGGACACTACATAATGATCAGGGATCAATCCAAGAGGAAGACATAACAATTGTAAATATTTATGCACCCAACAAAGGAGCACCTCAATACATAAGATAAACATTAACAGACATAAAAGGAGAAATTGACAGTAACACAATAATAGGAGACTTTAACACCCGACTCACACCAATGAATAGATCATCGAAACAGAAAATTAAGGAAGCCCAAGTCTGAAATGATACATTGGATAAGATGGATCTCATTGATATCTTCAGGACATTCCATTTAAATGCAGAGGAATACATCTTCTTCTCAAGTGCACATGGGACATTCTCCAGGACAGACCACATCTTGGTTCACAAATCAAACCTAGGTCAACTTAAGAAAATTGAAATCATATCAAGCATTTTCTCTGACCACAACATTATGAGGCTAGATATCAATTACAGAAAAAAACTGTAAAAAACACAAACACATGGAAATTAAATAACACATTTCTAAATAGCCAACAGGTTACTGAAGAAATCAAAAGGGAAATAAAAAAATTTCTCAAAACAGATGACAATGAATATGTGACAACTCAAAACCTACGGGATGCAGCAAAAGCAGTTCTAAGAGGGAAATTTATAGCAATACAATCCTACCTCAAGAAATAAGAAAAACATGGAATAGACAACCTAACTTTACACCTAAAACCACTGGAAAAAGAAGAACAGAGAAAAACCCAAAATTAGTAGGAGGAAAGAAATCATAAAGATCTGAGCAGAAATAAATGAAAAAGAATTGAAAGAAACAATAGTAAAGATCAATAAAACTAAAACTGGTTCTTTGAGGAGTTAAACAAAATTAACAAACCTTTATCCAGACTCATCAAGAGAAAAAGAAGAATCAAATCAACAAAATTAGAAATGAAAATGGAGAGGTTACAACAGACAATGAAGAAATACAAAGGATTATAAGAGACTATTATGAACAACTATATGGCAATAAAACAGATAACCTGGAAGAAATGGATAGATTCTTAGAAAAGTTCAATCTTCCAAGACTGAACCAGGAAGAAATAGAAATTATGACCAACCTAATTACAAGCATTGAAATTGAAGCTGTGATCAAAATTCTCCCAAAAAACAAAAGCTCAGGACTAGATGGCTTCACAGGAGAATTCTGTCAAACATTCTGAGAAGAGCTAATGCTTATCCTTCCAAAACTCTTTAAAAAAATTTCAGAGGAAGGAACACTTCCAAACTCATTCTATGAGATCACCATCACCCTGAAACCAAAACCTGACAAAGACAACACACAAAACAGAAAAGTACAGGCCAATATCACTGATGAACATAGATAACAAAAATCCTCAACAAAATTTTAGCAAACAGAATTCAGCAACACATCAAAAAGCTCATACATCATGATCAAGTTGGGTTTATTCCAGGAATTCAAGGATTCTTCAATATATGCAAATCAATCAATGTGATACATACACCATATTAACAAACTGAAAGATAAAAACCATATGATCATCTCAATAGATGCAGAAAAAGCCTTTGAAAAAATTCACACCCATTAGGATTAAAACTATTCAAAAAATAGGCATAGAAGGAACCTACCTCAACATAGTAAAGGCCATATAAGATAAAGCTAGGGCAAAGATTATTCCCTCTAAGATCAGAAACAAGACAAGGGTGTCCACTTTTGCCACCATTGTTCAACATAGTTCTAGAAGTCCTAGCTACAGCAATCAGAGAAGAAAAAGAAATAAAATGAATCCAGGTTAGAAAAGAAGATGTAAAGCTCTGTTTGCAGATGACATGATACTCTACGTAGAAAACCCTAAATATAGTATCAGAAAATTACTAGAGTTAATCAGTGAATTTAGCAAAGTTGCAGGATGAAAAATCAATATACAGAAATCACTTGCATTTCTATATAATAAAAATGAAAAATCAGAAAGAGAAATTAAGGAATCAATCCCATTCACCATTGCAACAAAAGGAATTAAATATATAGTAATAAACATATCTAAGGAGATGAAATAATTGTACATAGAAAATTATAAGACACTGATGAAAGAAATCAAAGATGACAAACAGATGGAGAGATATTCCATGTTCCTGGGTAGGAAGAATCAATATTGTGAAAATGACTATACTACCAAATGCAATCTACAGATTCAGTGTAATTCCTCAGCATTTTTCACAGAACTAGAAAAAAATTTCACAATTCTTATGGAAACACAAAAGACCCTGAATAGCCAAAGCAGTCTTGGGCAAAAAGAATGGAACTAGAGGAATCAACCTTCCTGACTTCAGATTATACTACAAAGCTACAGTCATCCAGACAGTATGGCACTGACACAAAAACAGAAATATAGACCAATGGAACAAGATAGAAAGCCCAGAAATAAACCCATGCACCTATGGGTACCTTATTTTTGATAAAGGAGACAAGTCTGTACAATGGGGCAAAGAAAGCCTCTTCAATAAATGGTGCTGGGAAAACTGGACAGCTACATGTGAAAGAATGAAATGACAGCACTTCCTAACACCACACACAAAGATAAACTCAAAATGGACTAAAGACCTAAATATAAAACTAGAATCTATAAACCTCTTGGAGGAAAACATAGGCAGAACACTTGATGACATAAATCAAAGCAACATCCTCTATGACCCACCTCCTAATGTACAGTGGGATCTAATTAAACTTAAAGGCTTTTTCACAGCAAGAGAAACTATAAGCAATGTGAAAAGAGAACCCTCTAAATTAGAGAAAATAAGAGCAAATGAAACTGACAAAGGATTAATTTCCAAAATATACAAGCAGTTCATACAACTCAATATCAGGAAAACAAACAACCCAATCAAAAAGTGGGAAAAAGATCAAAACAGACACTTCTTCAAAGAAGACATACAGATGGCTAACAAACACATGAAAAGATGCTCAACATCACTCATTATTAGAGAAATGCAAATCAACACCACAATGAGATATCACCTCACACTGGTCAGAATGACCATCGTCAAAAAGTCTACAAACAATAAATGCTGGAGAGGGTGTGGAGAAAAGGCCACACTCTTGCACTGTTGATGGGAATGTAAATTGATACAGACACTATAGAAGTTGGTATGGAGATTCCCTAGACTATTAGGAATAAAACCACCACATGACTCAGGAATCCCACTCTGAGGCATATACCCCGAGGAAATAAAAATTGAAAAAGATACATGTATCCCATTGTTCACTGCAGCACTATTTACAATAGCTAGAACATTGAAGCAACCTAGATGTCCATCGACAGTTGAGTGGATAAAGAATTGTGGTGCATATATACAATGGAATATTACTCAGCCATAAAAAGGAACACTTTTGAGTCAGTTCTGATGGGGTGGATCAGAACCTATTATACAGAGTGAAGTGAGTCAGAAAGAGAAAGATAAGTATCATATTCTAATGCATATACGCAGAATCTAGAAAAATGGTACTGAAGAAGTTATTTACAGGGCAGCAATGGAGAAACCGACATAGGGAATAGACTTACGGACATGGGGAGAGGGGAGGAGAGGGTGAGATATATGGAAAGAGTAACATGGAAACTTACATTACCATATGTAAAATAGATAGTCAAATAAATTTGCTGTATGGCTCAGGAAACTCAAACCAGGGCTCTGTATCAATCTAAAGGGCTGGGATGGGAGGGAGATGTGAGGGAGGTTCAAAAGGGCAGGGATATATGTATGGCTGATTCATGTTGAAGTTTGAGATAACAACAAAATTCTGTAAAGCAATTATCCCTCAACAAAAAAATATATTAAAAAGAAAAAAATAATAAAATGTAGATCGTTAAACACCATAGAGTTCCATGCTAAACAACTGTAAATGGCAGACATTAACATTAATCTTAAGGAAAATTACATCCCTAATTCCCTAAAACAAAATAGTGGACCAAGCTATTGATGCTTTTTTTATTGAGTTTTTTTCCCCATCATTTAATAAAAACACATTATTGAAATCTAAATGAGATGGAGCAATCTCACTAAATTGCTTTTTTATCCTCTTGCAAAGTGTTATAACTCCACCTCAGTTCTAAATGAATAATAGTCTCACCTTTAACAAAACCATTTTTTTCACTGTTCAAGTAATATATATTTCAGATAATAAGAGGCAAAGGAATGAAATTATCATTCACATCTTTGATTGTATGAAAGATTTGTTAAATTTTTATTAAAATACTCATGAATTATATAAGTAACTGCACTGAAAGGAATATGCAATATCCTTGAATTGGTGACATATTATTTGTCCCTTCCAAGCTTTATTGAGATATAATTGAGATGCAGCATTGTATTAATGTAAGGAGTACAGAAGGTATACATAGTGATTTGGCTCATGTATATACGGCAAAATGATTACTACAGTAAGTTCAGTTAATATCCATCACTACTTATAGTTACATGATTTTTTTTTTCTCTTGTGATGAGAACTTTTAAGGCCTACTCGATTAGCAGCTCTCAAATAACAGTGTGATTAAACATAGTAGCCCTGATGTACATTACACCCCCAGGACTTACTTATATTATAACTGGAAGTTTGCACCTATTGACCATCTTCATTCACCGGCCCCCCAACCCCCCACTGCCTTTGTCAACCACCAATCTGCTCTGTTTCTAGGAGCATTTTCTTTTTTTTCATATTCCACATGTATATGAAATTATACAGTGTTTTTCTATCTGGTTTATCTCATTTAGCATAATGCCTTCAAAGTCCATTTATGTTGTAAGTAGCAGAATTTTCTTATTTTTTATATTTGAATATTATTCTGTATTATTAATAATATCTATATAAACATACACATACATATGTATATTCCAAAATGCCAATGCCAAGGAACATAGAGAAGGTCAAGAAACTCTTCTAGATCAAAAATACATTATAAATAAATGCAATATGTGATACTAATTTTGATCTTGGATCATCAGAAAAATACTTACAAAGGTCATTGTTGGAACAATTTATAAGACTTGGGATATGGACGATGAGCTAGATAATGATATTATATCAATATAAAATTTCCTGATTTTTATAATTGCATTGTGGTTATGGAAGAGAATGTTCTTATTCTTTATAAACATACTGTGAAACATATTAGTAAGGGAATATATTGCCTTCTCTCTACTCTTAATAGGTTCAGAATAAATAATTTGCATATAAATAGAAGTATATACATCTCTTGATTCACATCTCTATCTAATGAAAAAGAGACAAAATAGAGAAAAATATGAATAGTTAATGAATTTGATAAAGTATATATGAAGGTAGTTTATACTGTTCTTGCAAATTATACCAAAATGAAGAACAAACTTATGGTTACCAAGGGTGGAAGTGGGGAATGGGGCAAACTAGGAGATCAGGATTGACATATATACAATATTATGTATAAAATAGACAACTAATGAGAACCTACTGTTTAGCACAGGGAATCCTACTCAGTGATCAGTGGTGGCCTAAATGGGAAGGAATCTAAAACAGAGTAGATATATGTACATGTATGGTTGATTCACTTTGCTGTACAGCAGAAACTAACACAACATTATCAAGCAACTATACTGCAATGAAAATTAATTAAAATTGCTTTCTAACCAGTTTTTATTTTTTATTTTGTGTGTGTGTGTAATAAAGTTTTATTAAATAAAAGTATAAAGGAAATAGGGAAAGCTTCTGACATAGGCATCAGAAGGGGGCAGAAAGAGTTCCTGCTTGTTAGTATTAGCAATGAAGTTATACACTCACCAATGAATCCAAAGAATGTCAGTTCAGTTCAGTCGCTCAGTCGTGTCCGACTCTTTGCGACTCCATGAGTTGCAGCACGCCAAGCCTCCCTGTCCATCACCAACTCCTAGAGTTCACTCAGACTCACGTCCATCGAGTCCACGATGCCATCCAGCCATCTCATCCTCGGTCGTCCCCTTCTCCTCCTGCCCCCAATCCCTCCCAGCATCAGTCTTTTTCAATGAGTCAACTCTTCGCATGAGGTGGCCAAAGTACTGGAGCTTCAGCTTTAGCATCATTCCTTCCAAAGAAATCCCAGGGTTGATCTCCTTCAGAATGGACCGGTTGGATCTCCTTGCAGTCCAAGGGACTCTCAAGAGTCTTCTCCAACACCACAGTTCAAAAGCATCAATTCTTCGGCGTTCAGCCTTCTTCACAGTCCAACTCTCACATCCATACATGACCACAGGAAAAACCATAGCCTTGACTAGATGGACCTTAGTCGACAAAGTAATGTCTCTGCTTTTGAATATACTAGAATGTCTGGAGGTTGTAAAGACCTCACCAGACCTACGCCCATAATTTACATTTTAAGATAACAGAATTAGCCAGAAGGTTTAATCCAGAGACTGTTCTCAGGCAGAATACACTGTTATATAACCCTAAGGAATGTAGAGAAGGAAAAAAAAAGTTTGTCCTTTATTCCTCCTTGAGAATTCCAGACCCCTCTCTCCTTGGGGATTCTAACCAGTTTTTAAAAGACCAAACAATACTGAAAGGTAAATTAGCTGCAAGCACAGGAGAGAAAATAATGGTTAGGAAAATTAGTTAAAATAGCTAATGAAAACTGGTCCTCTTTTAAATCTCCTCCTAGCAATTTTCTTTCTTCTATTTGAACCCCCAATTTGCAAAAGGAAGAAGCAAAGCAAAATATCTACATCTCACATTTAGAGTACAGATATTGTTTATCAACTTAGCCTAACAAACACCCAATGTTTCTTTATTCTTTGATGTGAATTTCTAATTGCCTAGGCTTAGAAAGTTGGGCAGAGACTTTAAGACAAGACTTTTCAATAGCTGAAGCACCTCTTCTTGCAAATTTATGTATATAAGCTAAACCTTCCCTGATCTTTAGAAACTACTGCCTAATTCAGAATGTGTCTTGGAAGGCATAAGTTTATGATGCTGAGAGAAAAAGGTCTATTTTCCTCTTCCAAGTAACACCATTTTGTACAAATACCCTCTTTTAAAATGAATATTTCAGTTGCCCAGATCAAAATATCTTTAGTCTTATGTGTATTAGGTAATAAATACATTTGTTAAAACATTTGGTAATATTCTTTAAAAAATAAAATCATATCAAAATTAAAATTCCAAAAATATTCTAGTTACAACTTACCCTTCCTTGTCTCATCACCAGACAGTGCCAGCACTGAGCTCCAGCCCCATCACATAGGCAGCAAGAAAGACACGTGATTTCCCGGCTGTATACTTTCAGCCCACTATTTTGTCTACCTCAAGTTCCATATTCCTTCTCTGACTATCTAAAGCCACATATTCTTTAACAACTAGGCCAAAGCTCATTACTTCTGGAGGGCCTTTAGGATTATTACAGCAGGACTTCTAGCCTTACTCTTCTTTAACTGACCCTTCTTTACAGTTTCCCAGTATCTGATCCATGTTGCTAATACAGCATCCAAATCAGTAGGCTAGGTTGTGCTGTGGACAAAATCTCAGAGGGTTGAAACAACTGAGGTTTCTTTCTCCTCAAAACTGTCTTGAGGATCAGCAGGTAGGGCTTTCCTCAGGGTGGTCACTCAGGGTCTAAGGCTGATGGAAAATTGACCTTGACGTGTGCTTCCATGATTGCACATCAGAGGGAAAGGAACATGGAAAATCAGGAACTGACTCTTCAAGCTCCTCATCAAAAATGGCTTAAGTCACTTCTGTTTATTTTCTCTTGGTTAAAGAAGTCATATCAGCATGCCTAATTTCATAGGAAGTACAGTCTTCTTGGAAGGAGATTGAAACAGCAAAGATCTCTAGTCACAGGGTTTTTTTTTTTTTTTTAACTCTCACATTATTGTGCATATCAGTTTTCTTCAGTGAATTGTGCCTATAGTTTTTATGTCCTAGTCATCCTTCCATTCAACTGTTCAAGCCAGTGTTTAGTATGAAGTAGGTGCTTACTGCCTTTTGTCTGACTGACTGTGCACCAAGAGATTTTCCCAAGGTTGTAGAACCTGTGGGATTTGGATCCATGTCACTGAATTTCACTTTTCACTACACAATGCAATTAAAAATCCATAGACTTTCCTGACATGGTCTCACTTAAGTTGCTACTTGCCAATAGGAACTACCCTAACTTTACTATACTAGTTAATATTTATTGGCCTCAATCTGTATGCAATAACCCAGTTTAGAATACGTTTACAGCCAAGAATACAAACAAAAAAATACATTGATTAAAATCCCATAGATGAAAACACATTTCATTATTTTTAACCTGCTGTGATTTTTCACTTTTGCTTTTAAAAGTCTTTCTTCCTTTATTTCTCTTTCATGGCTCTTTTCATTGCAAACTTAAGCACAGGGTCTTTTAAAATTGTATGCTTTTAATAACAAAGGCCAAGGAAATTCCAAAAGCCTTCAAAAGGTATAGGAAATATCAAAGTCTAAAATAATTCTTCAAAGCAAATTTCACCAGGGATGCCATATGTTCTTGGTTAACACATGAAATTAAAAAATGTGATTGTAAAACCAGATTCCCATTCATCTTGATGATGATGATGAAGAATTTTTCAGGTACCAGTGGAACACTGAACTAACAACCCTAGTCCTCTCCTTTTGGAAATGGGAAGAGTGGAACTGACTGCGGCAACAGTGCTGAGCAGTGAGATGCTCTGAGAGAGCTTTTGTCAGTTAGGTACATTGAATCATTATCACTTCAGTGAATGGCAACAAAATAGGCAATCTTGTGCTGATCAGGATGGCTTTCAGTGCAAGTCAGAATTTCAATGTGTGGCAGAAAATGAATAGAGATGATAAATTCAGGAGGCGGCATGCAGGAGTAGCTCAAATGCAAAGCATCTGTTGTTGCCTGGCTCCCAGGAAGCTTGAGTTACAGGGAGGGTTTCTTATTCTGCTATAATGTCTGTCAGGTTGAGGAGCCAGGTCAGGGACTGGTAAGTGTTGTGGCTCCTTCTACCGCCAACCACTGACATAGGACAAAAGTAAAATTGCCTTGCTTACTCAGGTTTCCAAATGCAAAATGCACCCAATTTGTATATCTTTGATTTGGGATGATGCTTCAGTATCTCCCTGTGAGTGTGAGTAATCTCTTAAGTGATGGATCATTTTATGAGGTTTCTAACTAGGATGAACAAGCCTGTTTTGCTAACATAAAATTGGCAGGAACTTGAGCTTGAAATTTGAATGGGGTCCAAACTGAATATTTGCACAAGTTTGAAGAGGCACAGATGATTTTATGCAAATTATTTGTTCATGAAATGCTTCCCCAGGCACATCTGCAGGCTCACGTGGGCTGAAAGTACGAAAGAAGAAAGAGACACTTTAGTTAATATGACTGCCTCTCTGGTGTGTTTGCTTCTTCTTAGTACTTAGAAATTAAATTAGAAAATTGAAATCTAACATATATGCTGAACTGTTATTAATATAGGACCTAGGTTAAGTGCTTTGAAATTACTAGAGGTACTATTAATATTATTATCCTCATTTTACTGATGAGGAAAATGAGGCTTAGGTGCATCCAGTCAAGCCAGTGCTCCACAACAGTGAGTGGCAGATGGCACTCTTTTTTCAAAATCCAGGCTCTCTTACACTGTACTATATGAACCTTCTTAGATAATACAGAGTAACTCTAAGGGACTGAGTTATTATTTAATACTCATATGAACTTGCCTGATAAAAAGAATAATAGAAACTCATATTAAAAAAAAAAAACAACTTGAAATTTGTAACTCTTACCCTAAACTCTGCAGCACATTCTTTATGAGGTAGGGCAGCTCCATACATTTCCAGGAAACTAAATAGAATACCCTATTAAACCAATAGGTGTTTAGATTTTGACGATCTAATAAGCACCCCACCCCTGCATAATATTATTAGTGAGAAAGGTAGAGAATTCCTATCCTTTCCTATCTAATATATGCAATTCAACTATTAGTATTATGTAGGCTTGATATAGATTGCAGTAAGGGGTCTGTTTATAGTTTATTTGATTGGCCCTCCTTTCACTTTTGTTTCCCCCATTCTCATGGTTCAAATTTGGAAAGTTAAGGTGTTGTGCTAGAAAGATGTTAGAAATGGATGAATGGGACTTGGGATCTTACTGCAATTTAAGGGCTTATAATCTTAGAGAAATCCTCCTTCCTGAGTAAGGTTTGGCCAGGCCAAAGATGCTGCAATCTCCCCTGACTCCTCCTTTTCATGCTAACTGATACATCAGCATCTTATGAGATCTTTTGAATTTGGCCAGAAGCCATTACTGCTGCATTCTGGGCTGATCTCATGGCACATCTCACCTGGACTACTGCTACTCTCACCCACTGGTAGTGCTTCACTGGCCTTCACTGGTCTCCTTGCTTCCACCTGATACCATGATACCACCGTAGCTTATCCTCACAGAGGCTAGAGTGGCTCTTTTAAAGCACAAGTCATACCCCCCTAACTCTTCCACCCAAACCCACTTAGAGGCTTCCCATCTTAATCCATGCCCTTTCGGGATCTCATTTCCTGCCATACTTCCATCTCTCGCCCTGCCCCAGCCATACTAGATGCCTCTTAGGATACTTCTGGTATGGAGCCATTTCACGGGACCCACCTCCCTATAAGAAATCCTCTCCTCCTATATTCTCTCAAAATCTCTGCTCATTTTGTTTAGATTTGTAAATGTTCAAAGAAACAATTTCCTCCTTCTCATGTCAATGCTTTTGACTACGCTGTACACTCTTACCATTATTTATATTTATCCTTAACACTTCTCACATAATATATCCTATATTTAATGTGTTTATTTATTGTCTGTTTTCAAGTAGAATGCAAGTTCCATGAGAGTTTGGACTTGATTTATTTTGTTTATTGCTTAGTGTTTGACGAATGACTAAATGAGTGGCATGGAGCAATGTGGTGGGACCACATTCAGGGGGTGTCCATTTAGAGGCCAGGAAACATGATAAAATTAAAGCCCATGTATAAAAAATAATATGTAAAAAAGTATATACACTCCCCAAATAGGTGTATTCCATAGACATAGCAAAGTATTATTTAATAGGCATCCAGATTTTCCTTACAGGTTGAGAAGGTTTAGCTCAGCTGGTAAAGAATCTGCGTACAATGCAGGAGACCCTGGTTTGATTCCTGGGTTGGAAAGATCCCCTGAAGAAGAGATAGGCTACCTATTCCCAGATTTGTGGGCTTCCCTGGTGGCTCAGTTGGTAAAGAATCTGCCTGCAATGTGGGAAACCTGGGTTTTGATCCCTGGGTTGGGAAGATTCCCCTGGAGAAGGGAAAGGTTACCCACTCCAGTATTCTGGCCTGGAGAATTCCATGGGCTATATAATTCATGGGGTCACAAGGAGTTGGACATGACTGAGTGACTTTCACTTTCACTTGAGAAGGTCTAAATGAAATTTGATGAAGAGTTCCAAAGACAGGAAAGAAGAGTTGTGGGAAAAAATTCTGTCATCCAGAATCTCGAAGATTATAATTGAATGAGTAAGTTGAGGTCAACCTAGAGTTTGGAGTTTTTTGTTTCTTTAAGACACAGCTCAAATTCAACATCTATCGATCATCTACTGCATGTGAGGGACTTTGCTAAGTGATAACTTAGGTTGTCACATCTAAATGCATAACAGCTTCATGATGTAGGTCATTATAATTCCCATATGTAGTTGAGGAAACTGAGGCTCAGAGAGTTTAAATAATGTGTCCAAGGATGACCTGCTGCTCTCTGTAGAAGATGATTCTCTTCTATCAAATCTCACTCAGCTACTTTTTCATGTTAAAGGATCTCTGTTTTCTCCTGATTGCTGGGCCGTTTATTGTACTCTGACCATATACTCACATGTTCTCAAGTATTGCATACCTGTCTCATCAAGCCATGTTGAATTACTGTAAAAAACAGTTTCCTTTTGTTCAAGGTCATCTAGACTCAACAGATGGTACTGGATATATTCTATAAATGCTATATTCCTTCGACCAAAGAGCCAAGTAATCTATGTGAAAAGGAATTCTAGTTTCTAGGACCAATTAGTTTTAAAAGTATGGACATATTGACCACTGGTTTTCAATATTCTCCATAAAAGCTTCTGGTCATAAACTTTATTGAAGCATACAAGTATAATTTTTCTACATATATAAATATATGATGATATGGTTTTTAATTTTTATGAAGAAAATGCTCTTCTGGAATATTTTAGTTCTATAATTAATTTAGTTCCTATAATTCTACAAAATTTCAGGTTAGAGAACAGATTATATCACAAGTATACATTTTAGAAATATGGAAGATATTTCTTGCAACTACTTTAAGAATTTCAATTAAAGTTAGCATACAGAAGAGGTCAAAACATGACTGTAAAATGGTTAAAGACTTTAGCCAACTAACAAACTCTGACTCCTTGAGCAAGCTTCTTAACACCTCAGAGCCTCAGTTTCGTCTTTTCTATAATGAGTTAATGCAGTTAAAGCTTTGACCACATTTACCAACTTAGTACACAGAAAACACTTGATAAATGCTACTGATTATTACAGTTACTTTTATTAAAGGAGATAGCAAATTGCCAGCACCCACTGGATCATCAAAAAAGCAAGAGAGTTCCAGAGAAACATCTATTTCTGCTTTATTGACTACGCCAAAGCCTTTGACTGTGTGGATCACAATAAACTGTGGAAAATTCTGAAAGAGATGGGAATACCAGACCACCTCACCTGCCTCTTGAGAAACCTATATGCAGGTCAGGAAGCAACAGTTAGAACTGGACATGGAAAAAACAGACTGGTTCCAAATAGGAAGAGGAGTACATCAAGGCTGTATATTGTCACCCTGCTTATTTAACTTCTATGCAGAGTACATCATGAGAAATGCTGGACTGGAAGAAGCACAAGCTGGAATTTCCATAACCTTAGATATGCAGATGACACCACCCTTATGGCAGAAAGTGAAGAGGAACTAAAAAGCCTCTTGATGAAAGTGAAAGAGGGGAGTGAAAAAGTTGGCTTAAAGCTCAACATTCAGAAAACGAAGATCATGGCATCTGGTCCCATCACCTCATGGGAAAGAGATGGGGAAACAGTGGAAACAGCGTCAGATTTCATTTTTTTGGGCTCCAAAATCACTGCAGATGGTGATTGCAGCCATGAAATTAGAAGACGCTTACGCCTTGGGAGAAAAGTTATGACCAACCTAGATAGCATATTGAAAAGAAGACACATTACTTTGCCAACAAAGGTCCATCTAATCAAGGCTATGGTTCTTCCAGTGGTCATGTATGGATGCGAGAGTTGGAGTGTGAAGAAAGCTGAGCACCGAAGAATTGATGCTTTTGAACTGTGGTGTTGGAGAAGACTCTTGAGAGTGCCTTGGACTGCAAGGAGATCCAACCAGTCCATTTTAAAGATCAGCCCTGGGTGTTCTTTGGAAGGAATGATGCTAAAGTTGAAACTCCAGTACTTTGGCCACCTCATGAGAAGAGTTGACTCATTGGAAAAGACTCTGATTGGGGGCAGGAGGAGAAGGGGACAACAGAGCATGAGACGGCTGAATGGCATCACTGACTTGATGGACGTGAGTCTGAGTGAACTCTGGGAGTTGCTGATAGACAGGGAGGCCTGGCATGCTGCGATTCATGGAGCCGCAAAGAGTCGGACACGACTGAGCGACTGAACTGAACTGATAATATGGCAAAAGATTGGAAATCCTACCCCAAATATCAGTCTTCAGAACATTAGTAATAGGAAATTATGCTTGGATATCACATACACCAAAATCAATAGGAGGTAGAACTTGAGTCCTTTAAAATTATATAGAAACAAATATAATGACAGAATGTAATTATATGGTGTTTCACTTCAAGTGTGACACCCTGGCAAACAGAAAACAACGTTGAAATGGAACACATTTCTGTCGACATGAAGCATTACCCCTTCCCTTCCTCTCTTGTTACTCAGGCTCTCTGTTACGTTGTTTTTAAGCCATTTTGTGATGTGGTGCTCCTTCTTCTTTCTTCAATCCATTTTCCTCAAAAAAATTCTGCCAGGAGATCTGAGAGCAGATGGTGCCTTATTGTTCAGGAAAGTAGTACTTTTGCTGAGTGTTTGATCACACTTTTCTGTCAGGGACCGGCTTGTCAGCGACTTGTGCCATCATGGCAAGATAATATGCCAAGGCAAATGAAAACAGCATATTTGCTAGGCCTGTCAGAAGATATATTGACAATTGCATCAAAACCTGAAAGTATGGCTTCAATCGTTAAAACATATGAAAGGAACTTTCATTTTCTCGAGTAAATCCAGGTTTGAAGCCTGTGTATATATCATCATATGAAGAGAAGCAATCTTCACAGATAGTAATACTACCTTCTGAAAACATCTACCTAACATAGGAAAGATAAAGATTGCTTCATTTAGTGAATAAACACCATTGGATCTCCTTTGTGTCATGCCTTGTGCTATGCACTGGAGGTGAGTCAGACACAGTTCATAAGTTAATGTGATTCCAGCCTTGAGGATGAGAAAAACATCTTAAAAGCTAAATTAAGCTACATAATGAAAAATTATGTAAAAAAGCTATATAAAGAAAAATATGGTTATCCTTTACTTCCCTACCCCATTGGCTAGTGGGTAGGGCAGTCTTTATTTCTTTCTCCTGATTCTCTCTGTCTTTCCCTTTCTGGCTGTGCCCTGGGAGGCGGGCCCCAACTTCCTCCTCCCTTACCAGCTGCCTTGAGTTGAGTTTAGTCAAAGGTGTCAAGGGCAGGAGTGTCAGAGCCTTGATGGTATTCTCCTTCACTTCCTCCTGCTTGCACACCCAGCTTCTAATAGTGGTTGTGGGCTTCCGTGGGTGTTACTGCCTCCATCCTCTGCTTCTCCACAACTCCAGCTCTCACTGGATTCTGGGTAACCCTGCCTCCTCCTTCCTTAAAGTGAGGAAGCCTTCGAACCTGGATTTATTTGACAAACTGGACATACTCCTTCCTTCCCACTTCAGCTCTCTTGGCGGTAGCAACTTCCATTGTTGCTATTTTCTGGGTGCCTCAATATTTCTTGTGTGTTCCCTTTACTGTGCATCCCTCAGAGGTGGACCTTTATTTCAACACTCTTCACTTAAAACAACTGAGTCTGTTTCTTACCAGAACTCTGACAGCTATAAAGACTATAATAGAGGTATTAATAGAAGTACTAGTTTATTCAACATTCATTCAATCATAGACTGTTTTTTGAGGGCCTATAGGTGACACTGAATTAGTTACAAGGTATACTTCAGTACTTTCTAATAGACCTTGATGGAAATTTTCTGCACTGCCCAGTATGCTAGCCACTAGGCACATGTGATTACTGAACACTTGAAATACAGCAAATGTGATTGAGTCATTGAATTTATTGTTAATAATTTAAATTTATATAGTCACATGCAGCTGTTGGTCAGTGGCTACATACAGTATTAGACAGCACCAGTATGGATTCATTTGAACAGGAGCCTGAATAACTATTTCTTCTGGTTGGATGCCGAGTTGGAAAAAGAATTTGTTTCAAGATATGACTGGGAAGGTGACATTTGAGCTGTTCTGTAGATGAGTGGGTCTTTACCAGGCAGATAAATGTAGAGTGCATTCTGGGCAAAAAGAAGGTCTTATGTAAATGCTGAGAGGCTCTGGCATATGGAAGGTAAACACAGAATACCACACAGTATTCATAGTGGTTAGATGATGAAGATTAAGAGGAATGTGTTGGAAAAGAAGCTGGGAACATGGGTTGGAGCCGCATGGTGAGGAGTCTTATTTCATGTCCATGTTTTGCTTATCTTTTTTTTACTCCATAATAACAGAACCAGGTGGGTTGTTTTAAAAAATGGGTATTTAGCATGATAGTAATAAATATACATATTCCTTTAAAAATACTCCATTGAGCTTTCAATTTCAAGAAATATTTCAGTAATTATTTACTGTATACTCAGTTTTGTTGCTGTCTATTCTTTGGACTTATAATACATTAGTGATCTAGCTTGATCCGGGGACATGTGGGGTGCCAGGGAGGATAGGTGGGGTACACATATAGACAAGACTTGAGAGAATTAGAGAAGAATTCCAGGAGATATACATTGTGATGTCAATGCTTGGCCTAAAGAAGGGGTAGGCTTCCCCAGTGGCTCAGTGGTAAAGAATCCACCTGCCAGTGCAGGAGATGTGGATTCAACCCCTGGATCGGGAGGATCCCCTGGAGAAGGAAATGGTAACCCACTCCAGTATTCTTGCCTGAGAAATCCCCTGGAGAGAAGAGCCTGGTGGGCTTCAGTCCATGAAGCCACAAGAGAGTCAGACACCACTTAGTGACTAAACCACAACAACAACGAAGAAGGGACAAGTTTTCTAGGTGAACCTGTGTACCTGTGTGAGTTCTATGTGGGAGGGAAGGAGTGACGGGAGTGCAGCAGAATGTGTTCCTGTCAGAAAACCTTGAATGTGAAGTAATGGCAGGACTGAGACAAAGTTGGTATGGTCTAAAGGATCAGATCTAACCAGCTCTAAGGTATAAAACAATCATTTCAGATGGATATCTGTATAGAATGGTTTGGAGAGAGATAAAGACTGGAATGCCAGTTAAAGACTGTATTAACAATGCAGGGAAAATGTACTGGTGATTGAAAACGGGTAATGTGTGTTTGAATACAGATTCTGAGCAATAATTTATCTCATTTGTGATCTTTCACACTTCCCAAACTTATTTATGTTTCTCTGAAAAATAAAACAACTCTGGTTTTATTCTGGGTCATAAAAATAGTAGCTGTTAGTTAACAAGTAATTCTTATGTACCACTCTTCCACGTCTTTGCATGCTGTATATTAATTTCATGTAATCCTCAAAACAACCCTATTAGGCAGGTACTGTTAATATTATGATTCTCTTATTTTACAAACGGACAAATGGAGGTTCAGTTAAATCATGTTCTTCAGGTCGCTCTTAGTAATACACAAAGCAGGATTTAAATTTTGGCTATCTGCTTCTAGAACAGACTCATTAAATTCTGTCTTCTATAAACATGCTAAAACTTACTCTGTGCTGATACTTGGCCACCATTTGTTGGTGAAGTTGGTTGTTCCTTTATCTTAAATACTAAGTTAACCTGAATATAAGATCATCTAATATAGAATACATTTCAAAAAATGTATGTCTGCCTTACAGCCTTTGAACAGAAAAGGACACTCATTTTATGATGGAAACACATAAGTGCCAGTACAGCCAAGATCATGTGCTCTTAAGCCTTCCAAAGAGATTACCTAATTTGCTATACTATGATTTTTTCCCTAATATTCTTAATGATCAAAATGCTTTTCATTTTACATATTTCAAAGTGAATAATATTAAATGTTAATATTATTTTAAAGAGATTTTAAGTGGACATGGTTGACAGATTTAGAAAATATCTTTTTATAGACAAGATTATTGCTAATGAATACTGAAATATATGTTACTAGAGGCTTGATGGAGATTTGTAGCTATTGGGATCTGTGTTTATAAGACTAACCTTCAGTTCAGTTCAGTCCAGTCGCTCAGTCGTGTCCGACTCTTTGCGACCCCATGAATCGCAGCTGGCCAGGCCTCCCTGTTCCATCACCAACTCCCAGAGTTCACTCAGATTCATGTCCATCGAGTCAGTGATGCCATACAGCCATCTCATCCTCTGTGGTCCCTTTCTTCTCCTGCCCCCAATCCCTCCCAGCATCAGTCTTTTCCGATGAGAAAGATCACCCATTTCAATGTAGTCTCATCACTCTCAACTGTTCCCCCCACCCCACCCCACCCCGCCCCGGCCAAGGATTTCTCCTATTCAAAGCTATATTCCAGCAAATTGAACTGAGTGACGTCCTTGACCAGAGTTCTAGAAAGTAATTTATTGTTATCAGAAAAATTACCAAGAATACTTAGTATAGGATCTAAATCTCTTCTCGCTTCAAATATGTTGTAAAAATAATATAATTTTGTGTTCCCGGTGTTTTTCTGGCGCCCCTGTCCCGCGGCCCCACCATGCGTGCTTGCCGGCCCCTCCCCGCCGCTGCCGGCCTCTCCTCCTCATCCCTCGCGGGCGACCACCCGCGTTCCCTTCCCCTGTCTGGGACCAAGCCGGCCTCGACTCACGTGGGTGGGCCCGTGGCGTCCCCGGCTGAGCAGTGCCCTTTCGGAGCCCTGAGAAAGGGGGCGGGGCGGGGAGCCTTGCTCGTGTTGAGGGCTGTCTGGGTGTCCTCAAAACGCAGCTCAGATATCTAACTTGCATCTTGACCACATTCACTTATGTACTCTGGCGGCCAATCAGTCTCGCAGAATCCTGTCATCATATGAGACAACATTCACTGAAATAGAGAATGCCATCAGTTCAACCTGGTAAACTTCCCACTGAATCTAACCTCATATTGATATCCTCTCACAACAACCTGTCTTTCTTATAAATAGAATTATATTAGTTTTCATTTAAAAAGCAGTTATACGACAACTGGATGAGATGGAGTGAGGGAGAAGAGCTTATGACTTTTGGTATCTTTTGACATTCTTCCGAGTTGATTGCTTTGGATCTCATTCTTTAGGGGAGGACAGCATCAAAAGAAACCATAGCACACACTAGTTTTTAGAATAATAACAATAGTAAGTTAATATTTACAGATAAGACTTCTTAAGGTGCAGAAATGTGGAACACTATGATATGTTTAGGAATCCAGGACCATGAGAATTTTTGGTTGTGCCGAAGGATAGGATATGTGGGGAATATTAGTGAAAGACGAGGCTTTAAAAGGATGTGAAGGCTAGATCATGACAGGTCTGGATACACTCTAAAAGAAGTTGGATTTTATCCACCTGCAGTGGGGAACCGCTGAAGGCATTACATAGAGAAATTATATAAACACTGGCAAGCTCACTTGTACTTGCATGATAAAACTGTAAGCCAGAGCTTTGTTATCATCAGTACTAGAGCAGCATGGGATTTAGAAACTCTTAACTCCATTCTGGTCCCATGTGTTATTTAACTAAAGGACTAGGGGACTCTCACCTCTAAAGCATTGATACCAGGCTTGGCACATGGAGATGGCAGATTTGGTTGAAGCTAAGAATGCTTGGCTGCGTTGGGCTCTCCCAGTGGAGTTCTGTTCATTTTCCAGGGAGCCTAGAGCCAATAGAAATCAGCTGAAATCAGGTCAAGTTATCATCAGTGAACAAAAATCACAAGAGTGGCTAATCAACTGTTGTCAAGAGAAAATCCTAAGTCAAACATATGGAAAATGAGGCTTATGAATCATAGCACCAGCTTGGCTTCAACCCTCAGGCGAATGAAACTAAATCAGTAAAAATATATTCAGTAGAAACATGACTTGTTCTAATTCTGTCTAAGGCAACTAAGTTCTAGAAGCAGAGCGCCCTCCACAGAATTAAAAAGGAACACTTTTTTCTCTACTCCTGGAGTTAGAATCCCAAGTTCAATGTGTTGGCCTGACTCTTTCCGACTGTGTAAATATTAGACAAGTCATGTAAATGCTCTCATCCCCGTTTTTACATCGTAAGAAAATTACAAGTAAGACTGTCCAAATCTTCCTCAGAGGGCTTGTAAACTCCAGGAGTGCCCAGGCCTACCACTTACACAGCCAAGTCCCTATGAAATAGCACAGAATCTGGCACATGGCAGGCATCTAACGGATGTTTGTAGAAGTTATGAATGAGTGAGAGAGAAGACTAAACGCTGTAAGCACATCATGAAAAGGCTTTGTAAGCCAAAGAATGCCATATATATGGTTCTATTACAGTGCTTCACATTCTAAGTTCTTTAAAAAACCCACTCAGGTTCACATCCTATATAAAAGATCTACCATCATTTTTCCCCTGACACCAAAAAGAAAGAGCTAAACTAATTGTTGCTTGTTATTTGTTAGACCACAGTGTGAAATTTTTCCTATCTTTCCTTATAGCAATTCTAAGAAGTGAGAACAATCATTAGCCCAATTTATAAATGAAATCCAGCCTGAATAAGCTAAATAAATTCCCACACCCAAGATAACACTGTAATGAGAGGTGGCATTAAAAGCCAGTCTCAGGTCTGTCTGCAAGGTCCATGATCCATTCTACTCCTCAAATGAAAACCTTAGACTTTCTTTTTATTCTAAAATGTCTTGTAATTAAAAAGAAAATCAAACACTAAGCTGTCAGGTCCTACTGAATGAGTCTAGTGAGTGAAAATTAAATTACTGAATTCAGTAGGGCATCATATTTTAATTCAATAGGTGTCTTTTCAACCACCAAACACTATAATTCTATTAATACTGTTTTTCCCCCCCTAAGGACACAATTTATTTGGATTTATCTCCATAAAATCAATATGAGAGGAAATGTTGGGTTCTTCATTCACAGACTTGGGTTTCAATCATGCGTGTGTGTGTGTGCAATGTCACTTCTTATCTTATTACGTTTCATTTGTAAAGCATAAGATTCTCCTCAAACAGTGTCCTTCTCTAGAAGATGATAGTTTGCTATTTGTGCAATTATTTAATACATTTTTGATGTTTTTAGAAGTATGAGGCATTATCCAGAGGAGAAAAAAATGTAAAATAAACTGCCTAAAGGTCTAAGTAAAGTGTTCTCATATAAAAGTGAAAAGAAATGTGAAAGAGTTGAAGTCAAGCAGAAGGGACACTCATTGTAAGTAAACGGGAGAAATTCAAGGGCACCTTTTGCCTGAATTACTGCCTGGTTCACCACTGTCTCTTTTCCTCCATCCCGTCCTCTTTTGAAACCTTCTCTCTCATCACTTTACTCACAGTCAGCTATGTTTCAGGGGAGCCTCAGTTCTTGTACTTGTCTCTCTGAACCCAACTTACTCAGTATTGGGTGTATTATTTTGAAACCATGGGAAAGACAATCCAGTCCAGGACCTCCTCTGTTCCAGTCACCCGTGGTCCCTGTGGTTGGGTTGCCATATTGCATGTGATATTCACCGGCATATACAGGCTTTCTATCAAAGGGCATAGGCCAAGAGAAAATAACTGGTGACTTTAATATAAGAGGATGGCTGATCTGGAAATACAACAATAACGGGAACACTGTTCAGAGAATGATTAGCAGCTCTATGAAAGGAACATGTGATTAACATGTCCATATGTGCATCACAGGAGGTGGAATATAAATTTTCAACTTCAAAATCAAAGTTAATTTGTCCAAAATATTAAGTTCACATTTAAGTTTTTATGAAGAACCAATCCGCATTATCCTTTCAATACATTTGTTTTTCAGTCAGTTCAGTTCAGTCACTCAGTCGTGTCCGACTCTTTGCGACCCCATGAATCGCAGCACGCCAGGCCTCCCTGTCCATCACCAACTCCCAGAGTTCACTCAAACTCACGTCCATCAAGTCGGTGATGCCAACCAGCCATCTCATCCTCTGTTGTCCCCTTCTCCTCCTGCCCCCAATCCCTCCCAGCATCAGAGTCTTTTCCAATGAGTCAACTCTTCGCATGAGGTGGCCAAAGTACTAGAGTTTCACCTTCAGTATCATTCCTTCCAAAGAACACCCAAGGCTGATCTCCTTTAGAATGGACTGGTTGGATCTCCTTGCAGTCCAAGGGACTCTCAAGAGTCTTCTCCAACACCACAGTTCAAAAGCATCATTTCTTCGGCGCTCAGCTTTCTTCACAGTCCAACTCTCACATCCATACGTGACGACTGGAAAAACCCTAGCCTTGATTAGACAGACCTTTGTTGGCAAAGTAATGTCTCTGCTTTTCAATATGCTATCTAGGCTAAAAGTACATTATCCCAAAGCAATTCTCTGAATAATGAGAATATTAGTTACTAAATTAACCTGGGTTATTTGATTGCTTTATAAAAATATTGGCAAGAAATACTGTCTGAAAATTCAAGCACTATAAATATTTAAAATTTATAATTGATGTGGACTTTTATAACGTATCCTTACTTATAGTTCAATTGATCAGAATAGTTCAGTTAAACCTTTAATAAACTACTGAAGTCTGCTTATCTGTTATCATCCAAACCTGTCATCAAGAGAAATGAGAGCTCATCTAAATGGTGTCATCAAATAGTTCTGTCTTCTGTTATCTCTAAGCATCTCTGTTCTTCATTTCCTTCATCTCTGAAATGGAGACCCAACCATCTGAAAGAAAAACTTATTCTGAATACCTACTGGGTGCAAAATATGGCACTAATTACTGAGGAGTGTGCCTGGCTTGAACATTTTTCAAGGGTTTTTTTGAGGGTCAAAGGAACTGAAAGATAGAGTGAATTTGAAAAGAATAAATTGTAATACATATAATATTGTTATTTTGTGGTTTCGGATCCTGTAGCACATCCAAGGAAATATAAAAGTCTTTTGGTCTTTCAGGCAACTGAAAATGGAAAGCTGCCACAGGAAGAATCTACTGCACAAACAGTGATTAATATGAAATAGCTAATTAGACTGAGCCCCTGGAGAAAGTGCAGAAAGCTAAGAGATGGAGAGGTGCATATTTCTCTGTTTGTTCTAGCAAAATGAAAGCCTTCTCCCATTTACATTTCTTCTTATTAGTATGCTGCATGGACTATCAGCAGATCCCATTTTATTCTGTTTGCAGGGTTTAAGGTTTGCAGGGGCACCTAATGAAGAATGACAAGCACCTAATATCAGTCAAATGTTTCATTATTCCTTTTACATTAATCTCCCCTTCTGCAAAGATTAGAGTGCTTAGCTGGAAAAACTAAGAGGAAATATGGACAGCATGGAGATCAAATTAATCCTGGCTTTTTGAACACAGGTAAAAAGTTTGGATGAATGTTGAAAAAAGTAGTAAAATCAGATTCCATTTGAACAAGAGCATTTTAACCACTGCACAAAGCAGAGTAGTCTGTGCATTTGGACATCTCTGGCCTTAATTGAACTCATGAAGAACTGAGTGCTTTATAGATTGTGTGATTCCTAGCTCAAGCCTAAATTGGCAAATAAAAGCCCTGCACCTTCAGGTTGTATTATAAATTCAGCATCCAGCCCCCACAAAGAAGTTTTCTGAGTCATTTCTAGAAATATCTCTCAAGCACAGGAAGTAAACTTTCTGCAATTATCCATGCTCACTGGACAAAAGTTCTGTACTCCTCCTCTCAGTTCTATCAGAGAAGTCCAGAGAACTCTCCCAAGTTGGTACCATGGAGGCAGCTTCCTGAGAACCTGGAAGAAAGATAGGGTTTAGTGGATTTAATTTATCCACCCAAACCAGAGAAAGGAACTGGATTTTCCTATAAACTTGACCCTGTTCCTTTTGCACAACTCACCAGCCATCTTCCACCTAAATTAGCAAGGAGTGTTAAGTAGAAAGAATGCTGCTATCTTAAGCCATTTGTTGAGTTCTTGCTGTTTGCTAGACACTGAAGTGAGGGGCTTTACATTAATGATTTAGTATAGCCTTCAAATAGCATCAATATATTTTTATTTTACAGATAAGGAGAGTCAATCCTTGTGCAGAAATCCTGGGTTGAAGTAAAATGTGATTTCTCTTATAGAGGTAAATCCTTTTGGGACAGACCATAAAGATGCCACTTGCAAGACATCTCTCCAAATAAAGCTCTCTTAGCTTCCTGAACCTACACTGGGGAAAATGAATCTGGGTAGTTATGGCATTGTTCTGGGAGATGGATGTAATTGGGCAGAAGGATTGTAGGATTATGATTCTGGAACAAACAAAGTCTTCATAAAGTCAGTCACATCTCTCATAACACAGATATAAGATATAACATATCTGGGCATTACTAGGCATCCAACAAATTCTTCTATGTTTTTGCTAGTCAGATGATTCTTTTTAATTGTTGTTAGTTAGGACCAAGGGGCCAATATTACAGGGGGAGAAGTATACTGTTTTCTTTTTTTAATTGTGGTAGAAGTCTCATGTAGTTTCCCAGGTGGTACAGTGGTAAAGAATCCACCTGTGATGCAGGAGAGGCAAGAGACTCAGTTTCAATCCCTGGATTGGGAAGATCCCCTGGAGTAGAAAAGGGCAACCCACTCCAGTATTCCTCACTGAAGAACCCCATGGACAGAGGAGCCTGATGGGTTACAGTCAGTGGGGTCACAAAGAGTCAGGCATGACTGAGCATGCACACACAAAAGTCACATAATATAAAACAGACTCTTTTAACTATATTTAACTGTACAGTTTAGTGGGACTAGGTACATGCACATCATTGTGCAACTCTCACCATCCATCTTCCAAAGTTTTCATTTTACTAAACTGAAACTAGACAGCATATTGAAAAGCAGAGACATTACTTTGCCAACAAAGTTCCATCTAGTCAAGGCTATGGTTTTTCCTGTGGTCATGTATGGATATGAGAGTTGGACTGTGAAGAAAGCTGAGCGCCAAAGAATTGATGCTTTTGAACTGTGGTGTTGGAGAAGACTCTTGAGAGTCCCTTGGACTGCAAGGAGATCCAACCAGTCCATTCTGAAGGAGATCAGCCCTGGGATTTCTTTGGAAGGAATGATGCTGAAACTGAAACTCCAGTACTTTGGCCACCTCATGCGAAGAGTTGACTCATTGGAAAAGACTCTGATGCTGGGAGGGATTGGGGGCAGGAAGAGAAGGGGACAACAGAGGATGAGATGGCTGGATGGCATCACTGACTCGATGGACGTGAGTCTGAGTGAACTCTGGGAGTTGGTGATGGACAGGGAGGCCTGGCGTGCTGCGATTCATGGGGTCGCAAAGAGTCAGACACAACTGAGCGACTGAACTGAACTGAAACTGAAACTCTGTCCCCTATTAAACATTAAATCCCCATTCCCCTTACCCCCTACTCCCTGGCCCCTGGCATCTACCAATATACTTTCTGACTCTATGAATTTGACTATATGGAGTTAAACAGTATTTGTCTACACACTATTATGTATAAAATAGATAATTGATAAGAACCTACAGTGTAGTTCAGGGAATTTTACTACATGCTCTGTGTAATTACCTAAATGGGAAGGAAATCTAAAACAGAGGTGGTATACATAGAGCTGATTCACTTCACTGTATAGCAGAAATTAATATACCATTGTAAAGCAACTATACCCCAATTTAAAAAAAAAAAGAAGCATACTGTTTTTCATACAACTTTTACCTTCAAATGTTATTGTTGTTCAATTGCCCAGTAGGGTCCCTCCCATCTCCAGGAGTTTGCCCAGGTTCATGTCCATTTCATTGGTAATGCCATTCAGCCATCTCATCCTCTGAAGCCCTCTTCTCCTTCAGCCTTCAGTCTTTCCCAGCATCAGGAAACAGTATACTATTTTTTAATACAACTTTGACCTTCAAATAGTCTGAGTCTAAAATGGATTCTTTAAACCCTTGCCATGAAATTGGGACCTAGGATTAGCAGCATTGTCATCACCCTGGAATCTGTTAGAAATGAAGAATTTCAAACCCTGCTTTAGGCCTGCTGCATCACAATCTGCATTTTAACAAGATACCCACATAATTTGTATGCACAGAAGACTTCAGTGGATTTGCTTTATGCCATAGTTTCATTGGCTTTCAATCTTGGCTGAGTGTCAAAATTCTTTTGGAGTTTTGTACACCTACAGTCATGCCAACCTTACTGCATATCTCTGGGGTGAGATTAGAAATACATAGGTTTGTCACACTTCACTAGGGATTTTAATATTTAGCCAGTTAGTTTTGACCTCAGCCTTTGTGATTTTCTAGGTAGGTAACAGAGATCTGGCCAAGCATGGTGAAACATCTCTCAAAGGCTGGGAATATAGCTGAATAGCACTTAAAATGGCAACAGCAGAAAGTCCTGTGTCCTCTCCCAGGCCTTTAATCTCCCCTCTGAATTCTAAAGATGCCTAAACCTTTCCAAAACCATTGCTTCCTTTATTATATTCTCCCTCTTTTTCTAAACTGTATGTGATCACCCTCCATTCACCATGAGAAGCATAAGCAACAAAGAGTGTAGGTAAGAATGAGGGATTCTCTTTCTTTTCTGTTCTCAATTCTGCTTTGGGAGAAGGAATGGAGCCAATAAAGACTGGGAAAACATTCTCCCCTATCTTCCTTTATACTGTTTAAGACTGCTTCATTTTCTTTTCTCAGTAACCAACAAATGTCTCAACCTTGTGTCTTTTATGTGCCCTTTCATCTTACTATCATTATTGATAATGTCTTTGACTCACAACATATTTTGGGAAAGTGAACATTTCACAAGTGTGTTTTTCAGCAGTTAAACTCTTCTATTTTCCTCAAGGCAGTAGAGTTAAAATGTCTTTGTTGAAATAACTATGGAATTTTAATATATTAATTCATAAATCCACAGCTAAGTTTGTACACAGGCTTCTCAGTTGCACTGGGTTATGTATTTGTATTTGTGTCTCTGGCCATTTGTGAGCACTTGATGGGGAATCTCCTTTCCCAGAACCACCTTACAAGGCTTTTCTTATTTCTTCTCCTGAGCAACAGAGAGGCAGCGCTTAAAAGAAAGAGTAAGTAGTGGTGATGCTTTGCTTTGGCAACCATACTTTCAATATTTTGCTTTTCTCCCACCCTTACAAATTATCTCTTGGCAATGTTTATATTAATAGCTATCATTTTAATAATGTTTATTTTTTGGCACCGTGTGTTTCAGGGCCTCTGGGCGACTGAACAAAATTTACTACACAAAATGAAAAAACTAACCAAATAAGACCATAAGCCCAAATAAAGAGTTCATAAGCCTAGAGCAGAGATTAAAGTAACACAGGCAAACATAATACTAACTTGCCCCTAACAATGAAGTGTTGGAGCAGTACTGTTTTGAAGATGCAGCTGTTCACTTGAGCATGGCACTTTGCAGGCTGCCAGGCAGGGATGGCATCACCTATAACTTCATCTGAGGGCTGCTATCTAGTCTCTTCTTAGGGCAATTTCTTTCTTTATTCGACAGAACTCTTCAATGAACATAAGGCTACCAGCTAGACATACTGTTTGGATGGATCTGAGATTGTGCCAGTGCTGAGTTCCAATTCTACCAGTGTCACTCTCCATCTGAGATTCAATATTTGTCATCATCGGTAAGATGGCACCAATATGATTAGGGTTGCTGTGAGAAGTCAGTGACATTGTTCATGAAAAGTCTTGGTCTATTAATACTCTATAGTTCATAGCTATGATCAGTATTGCTACTGTTTTTATTACTATTATCTGAGGTGGCAGTAGAATTGATAGCAAAATTTAAAGGGTCTGATGTCATGAACTCACGGGAAAGCCATGAAAGCCTGCTGAAGGTAAGCAAAGGATACTGTGGGTGGAAAGAAAGTGAAATGATGTATCAAGGCTCTCAGAACTGGATGGATTGGCTGAGATATTTATGGAAGGCTGATATAGCCAGAACCTAAACTGTATTTGAGAAAATAGGTAAACTGTTCAATATTGACAATATTTTTAATATTGGAAAGATAGGCTTGTAGGATGTCTAATGTTCTTTTAAAATTTATTTTTATGTGCTATGATATAGCACCTTCCACTATGTCCCACATCTAACAAAATCCAGCCATTCACCCAATAATGTGTAGGGTTGCAAGGATTATAGTCAAGTGAAAGGAAAGCTTATAGACGCAAAATCCAGATAAGCAATAGAAACTCCAGCAGAGCTGGTGAGGTAGGAATGTTTCTAATATTTCTCAGATATCCCCTTCCAGTTCATCTAACGTTACTCTTTTAAGTTTTCATGGCTTTCAACTCTGTCCCATTCACTCCCCCCTGAAGTCTTGCCTTAGAATGATTTGACTTACCAAGCGTACCTGAGACCCAGGCTTGTCCTAAATTCCCTCACTATTACTGTTGCTCTTTCCTTGAAACAGATTTACTGGCTATTTTAGAAGAATCCTCCTACTCTCAGGTGAAGTTATATTGCTTTTACATATGTTTCTAAACTTGTTTCTAGCCTTCTCTTAGGCATCTAACTCTCAGTTGTTCTAATCATGTGCTCATCTTTTCCTTCTTATAATCTCCATGCTTTCTAAGAACTTCATGGGCCAGACACAGTACTAGACACTGGGGATAGAGAAGTGAATTTGACCGACACCTTGCTTGTCTTGGAGGTGAGCTGGATATACAGGATGATACTGCACCCATGGCAGCAACTATACCCTGGGTGCCTTCCCTTCCTCACACACAGAGTGATGGTGCTTGGTGAGAATTCTTTAACAATAGTAAGGTATCCTAATATTTTAAAAATAATACTGTTATTTCAAGCTATCTAATAGATCTCAGTAGGTGTGGCATTTAGAATAATAGCTGGCACATACCCACCAATTCTCATAGTCTTGACCAGCAACTATAAGATTTCTTTTTTCTATTGGTATGCATCATACTTAGGTGTAGTGAGAAGAATATTAAACTAGGAGTCAGAACTCTTAGGCTCTGTTTTGCCACATACTAGCTGTGTGAACTTAATTGAATCAGCTGTGAGCTTCTATTTTTACATTGTGTGAGGGAACCGAAGATACTTAATGGCAGACTTCTAAAGACTGGTGTAAAAAACAAGCAAGTGTGCAAAATGTAATGAATCTTTGTTCATAAAATCAGATGTGCAAAAAAATTCCAATGGCACTTATTTAAATTTGACTCTGTACCCTCATTCCAGTGGGCTGGTAGAAAATTCAGTTTCAGTCATTTTGAGTTTTCCTCCTCCCTATCATGGTACCAAGGTATTTTGGCATCACCAGACCATCAGAAGACCCCTTGGGCCATTGACCCATTAACTCTCATCAATACTGAAATGTACCCATTCTCTTTCCTCACGTGCTCCTTGTTCCCATGCCTGACGAGGGACATGGGGATGCTTGTTAAGGTCTGGGTTCCTCTGCCAGGCACTAGCCTCCCTTGGTGCCTATACTGACCATCCCACCCATACACAAACACCTGCCACTGTTCAGTGAAGATGATACACTCTTTTCTTCCCGCCTTAGTGAACTCTGAGGGTTGGTGATGGACAGGGAGGCCTGGTGTGCTGCAATTCATGGGGTCGCAAAGAGTCGGACATGACTGAGCGACTGAACTGAACTGAACTCCCTAGAATATCCAACATCATTTTTTTTAATATTCTGAGGACTTTGACCCCAAATAGGAAAAGCTACTGACCTCAAGCAGCTTTTCATTTGCTTTCTGAACAACTGCCTTGAGGTGAGGGAATCAGAAAATACATAGGGCCTAGCAATGTGTTCACAAGATGAAGAAGGGGAAAACAGGGGGAACTAATAAAAATTCATATATAGATAAATTGTCCTGTCAAAGGTCATTTAAAACACATAAACTCTGATATATGCATTTGAAAACGTGGTTAGAATGTACCCCTGAACCACAGGCACCTTTGCAAAGCAGCAGGTAACCAACCATAGAAGAGGCACATCTTCTGCCACTCACCCGTTCACAGATGCTACACTTTCCCGGCTGCGGTTCATGCCATGGTCATTTCATGGTGGATTTCAGCTTTGAAGAGGCCTCCAGTATCAGTATAGATCACTGAGTCTTTGATTAAAATTTGCTAAGGCCTAACAGTCTGGAATGTTTCATTATTTTCTTGGCAGGACTTGTGTGTTATTTTTTTGGCAGCTGCATAAAGCAAAAATTGGGAAAAGATGTGTGACAGTTTGGGGACCCACAAAGAAGGGGCCAGTTATGGTGCCTATAAAAAAATTATATTCATTGTAGGTTTGCCTACTTTCTAGCTAGAAGTCTGTGTTCCATCCCTCTAGCTCTTCCGCTCACCCACCAGTGTCCACCAAAGTGGACATTTGATAAGAAGAATGTTGTTGTTGTTCAGTCACTAAGTTGTGTCCCACTCTTTGCAACTCCATGGACCACAGCGTGCCAGGCTTCCCTGTCCTTAACCATCTCCTGGAGTTTGCTCAAATTCACATCCATTGATAATAAAAATAGCTTCTGCTAATCCGGTGCTTACTCTATGGCAGCCTTTGTGCCTAGAGCTTAGAGATTGAAGATACAAAAACCTAGAGGAGAGAGACAAATGAAGATAGAGATTAGATTGACGTGTCTACAAATCAAAGAACACTGAATTGGCAGACAGTCGCCAAAAGGGAGAGAGGCAGGAAATGGATTTTTCCTCAGAGCCTATGGAAGGAACCAATCTTGTCAAGGCGTTGATTAAGGGTTTCTGGCTTCTAGAACTGTGAGAGAGTACATATCTGTTGTTATAGCCAACATATTTGTGCTAATTTGTTACAGCAGCCCAGGACACTAATAAAAAACATTTAATCTGTCAATAACCTTGTGATAAGTAATATTATCCCCATTTTACTGAAAAGAAGATTAAAGAGAACAGTGGTTAAGTAACTTGTCAGTTCAGTTCAGATCAGTTCAGTCAGTCAGTCATTAGTCCTGTCTGACTCTTTGCGACCCCATGGACTGCAGCACACCAGGCGTCCCGGTCCATCACTAACTCCCGGAACCAACTTAAACTCATGCCCATTGAGCCAGTGATACCATCCAACCATCTCATCCTCTGTTTTCCCCTTCTCCTCCCGACTTCAATCTTTCCCAGCATCAGGGTCTTTTCCAATGAGTCAGTTCTTCGTATCAGGTGGTCGAACTATTGGAGTTTCAGCTTCAGCATCAGTCCTTCCAATGAATATGCAGGATTGATTTCCTTTAGGGTGGACTAGTTGGATCCCCTTGCAGTCCAAGGGACTCTCAACAGTCTTCTACAAACACCACACTTCAAAAGCATCAGTTCTTCAGTGCTGAGCTTTCTTTATATTCCAAATGTCACATCTGTACATGACTACTGGAAAACCAAAGTTTTGACTAGATGGACCTTTGTTGGCAAAGTAATGTTTCTGCTCTTTAATACGCTGTCTAGGTTGGTCATAACTTTTCTCCCAAGGACCAAGCGTCTTTTAATTTCATGGCTGTAGTCACTGCCTGCAGTGATTTTAGAGCCCCCCAAAATAAAGTGTCTCACTGTTTGCATTGTTTCCCCATCTGTTTGCCATGAAGTGATGGGACTGGAAGCCATGGTCTTTTCTGGATGTTGAGTTTTAAGCCAAATTTTTCACTCTCCTCTTTTACTTTCATCAAGAGGCTCTTTAGTTCTTCTTCACTTTCTGCCATAAGGGTGGTGTCACCTGCATTTCTGAGGTTATTGATATTTTTCCTGGCAATCTTGATTCCAGCTTGTGCTTCTTCCAGCCCAGCATTTCACATGATGTACTCTGCATATAAGTTAAATAAGCAGGGTGACAAAATATAGCCTTGACATACTCCTTTCCTAATTTGGAATCAGTCTGCTGTTCCATGTCCAGTTCCAACTGTTGCTTCCTGGCCTGCATAGAGATTTACAAGGAAGCAGGTCAGGTGGTCTGATAGTCCCATCTCTCAGAATTTTCCACAGTTTGTTGTGATCCACACAGTCAAAGGCTTTCACATAGTCAATAAAACAAAATAGATATTTTTCTGGAACTCTCTTGCTTTTACAATGATTCAATAGATTTTGGCAATTTGATCTCTGGTTCCTCTGCCTTTTCTAAACCAGTCTGATCATCTGGAATTTCACAGTTCACCTACTGTTGAAGCCTGGCTTGGAGAATTTTGAGCATCACTTTGCTCATGAGTGAGATGAGTACAATTGTGCAGTAGTTTGAGCCTTCTCTTTCTTTGGGACTGGAATGAAAACTGACCTTTTCCAGTCCTGTGGCCACTGCTGAGGTTTCCAAGTTTTCTGGCATATTGTGCAGCACTTTCACAGCATCATCTTTTAGGATTTGAAATAGCTCAACTGGAATTCCATCACCTCCACTGCCTTTGTTCGTAGTGATGCTTCCTAAGGCACACTTGACTTCACATTCCAGGATGTCTGGCTCTAGATGAGTGATCACACTATCGTGATAATATGGGTCATAAAGATAATTTTGTATAGTTCTTCTGTGTATTCTTGCCACCTCTTCTTAATATCTTCTTCTTCTGTTAGGTCCATACCATTTCTGTCCTTTATTGAGCCCATTTTGAATGAAATGTTCCCTTGGTATCTCTAATTTTCTTGAAGAGATCTCTAGTCTTTCCCATTCTATTGTTTTCCTCTATTTCTTTGCACTGATCATTGAGGAAGGCTTCTTATCTCTCCTTGCTATTCTTTGGAACACTGCATTCGAATGGGTACATCTTTCCTTTCCTCATTTGCCTTTCACTTCTCTTCTTTTCACAGCTATTTGTAAGGCCTCCTCAGATGACCATTTTGCCTTTTTGCTTTTCTTTTTCTGGGGATGGTCTTGATCCCTGCCTCCTGTACAATGTCATGAACCTCTGTCCATTGTTCTTCAGCCACTCTGTCTATCAGATCTAATCCCTTGAAGCTATTTATCATTTCTACCATATAATCATATAGGATTTGATTTATGTCATACCTGAATGGTCTAGTGGTTTTTCCTACTTTTTAAAATTTAAGTCTGAGTTTGGGAATAAGGAGCTCATGATTTGAAGCACAGTCCACTCTCGGTCTTGTTTTTGCTGACTGTATAGAGCTTCTCCGTCTTTGGCTCCAAAGAATATAATCAATCTAATTTTGGTATTGACCATCTGGTGATGTCCATGTGTATAGTCTTCTCTTGTGTTGCTGGAAGAGGGTGTTTGCTATTACCAGTGTGTTCTCTTGGCAAAACTCTATTAGCTTTTGCCCCACTTCATTCTGTACTCCAAGGCCAAGTTTCCCTGCTACTCCAGATATTTCTTGACTTCCTACTTTTGCATTCCTGTACCCTATAATGAAAAGGATATCTCTTTTTGGTGTTAGTTCTAGAGGGTCTTGTAGGTCTTCATAGAATCATTCAACTTCAGCTTCTGCAGCATTACTGGTCAGGGCACAAACTTGGGTTGCTGTGATATTGAATGGTTTGCCTTGGAAACAAAGAGAGATCATTCTCCCATTTTTGAGATTGCATCCAAGTACTGCATTTCACATTCTTTTGTTGACTGTGATGGCTACTCTATTTCTTCTAAGCGATTCTTGCCCACAGTAGTAGATGTAATGGTCATCTGAGTTCAATTCTCCAATTCAATTTCATTTTAGTTTGCTGATCCCTAAAATGTTGATATTCCCTCTTGACATCTCCTGTTTGACCACTTCCAATTTGCCTTGATTCATGGACCTAACATTCCACATTTCTATGCAATATTGTTCTTTATAGCATCGGACTTTACTTCCATCATCAGTCACATCCAGAACTGGGTACTGTTTTTGCTTTGGCTCCATCTCTTCATTCTTCTGGAGTTATTTCTCCACTGATCTCCAGTAGCATATTGGGTACCTACCAGCCTGGGGAGTTCATCTTTCAGTGTCCTATCTTTTTGCCTTTTCATACTGTTCATGGGGTTCTCAGGGTAAGAATACTGAAGTGATTTTCCATTCCCTTCTCCAGTGTGCCACATTTTGTAAAAATCTCCACCAAGCCCCATCTGTCTTAGGTGGCCCTAAACAGCATGGCTCATAGTTTCACTGAGTTAGATAAGGCTGTGGTCCACGTGACTAGACTGGTTAGTTTTCTGTGATTGTGGTTTTCATTCTGTCTGCTCTCTGATGAAGAATAAGAAGTTTATGGGAACTTCCTGATAGGAGAGACTGACTGAGAGGGAAACTGTTCTGATGGGTGGGGATATGCTCAGTAAATCTTTAATCCAATTTTCTGTTGATGGGCAGAACTGTGTTTCCTCCCTGTTGTCTGACCTATGACCAAACTATGGTGGAGGTAATGAAGATAATGGCGACCTCCTTCAGAAGGTCCAGTGCAGGCACTGCTGCATTCAGTGCCCCCAACCCTGTAGGAGGCCAGTGTTGACCCATGCCTCTGCTGGAAACTCCTGGACACTCAAGGGCAAGTCAAATAGCTTGTCAGCACCAGACAAATTTCAAGTGTACATCTGGAATTCAAACTCAGAGTTAAAGCTTAGCTCTTCTCTGTTATGAAGCCTATACATTTAACTCTTTCATAAAAACAGTTCCTAGTACAAGCTAGGGAATAATTCTTTATTCAGAAGAGTCACTAAAAAGAAATAAAGCAGTCCTTTTTTTTTTTATTGAGACACATATAACAGAAGAGAAAACAACCAAATATAACTGCCACCTTTATCAAATTATTGAAAAATGTTGATTTACAATATTACATGTTTCATATATATACAGCATAGTGACTCAGGTATTTTTATAGATTAGATACCAGATTAGATGGTCTGTTTTCTCCATCTATGAGTCTATTTATGTTTTGCTTTATACATTTGTTTGCATTATATTTTTAGATTCCATATGGAAATTATACTATAGAGTATTTGTCTCTGTATGAGTTATTTCACTAATCATAGTATTCTCTAGATCCACCCACTTTACCAAAAATGGTAGAATATCATTCTTTTTTAAGGCTCAGTGGTATTCCATTGCATACACACACACACACACACACACACACACATATATACACACACATGTATATATACATATGTATATATATTCACCACATCTTCTTTATCCATTCATCTGTTTTTTGAAAATTTTTTTCATTGGAGTATATTTGCTTTACAGTGTTGTTTTAGTTTCAGTTGTACAGGAAAGTGACTCAGCTATACTTATACATATGCTCTTTTTTGGATTTTCTCTATTGATGGATCCATTCCTCTTTTGTTGAGTACAGATTGCCTTCATATCTTTGCAATTGTAACACTGCTGCTATGAACCCTGGGGTACATATATATTTTTGAATTAGGGCTTTTATTTTTTATGGATATATATGCATAGGATTAGAATTGCTGGGTTATATGAGAGATCCAACCAGTTCATTCTAAAGGAGATCAGCCCTGGGTGTTCATTGGAAGGACTGATGCTGAAGCTGAAACTCCAATACTTTGGCCACCTCATGCAAAGAGTTGACTCATTTGAAAAGACCCTGATGCTGGGAGGGATTGGGGGCAGGAGGAGAAGGGGATGACAGAGGCTGAGATGGCTGGATGGCATCACCAACTCAATGGACATGAGTTTGGGTGAATTCCAGGAGTTGGTGATGGACAGGGAGGCCTGGCGTGCTGCAATTCATGGGGTCACAAAGAGTTGGACACGACTTAGCGACTGAACTGAACTGAACTGATGGCACTTCTATTTCTGTTTTGTTTATTTTTTTCTTTTGAAGAACCTCCATACTGTTCTTTGTAAAAGCTATACAAATCTACATTCCAAGAAACAGTGTACAATGGTTCCTTTTTCTCCACATCCTTGCCAACATTTGTTATTTCTAGATTTTTGATGATACTCATTCTGGCAAGTGTGAGGTAATATCTCATTGTGAGTTTGACTTTCATTTCTGTGATAATTAGCAATGCTGAGCATCTTTCCTTGTGCTTGTTAGCAATCTGTATGTCTTTGGAAAATGTGTGTTCGGGTGTTCTGCCCATTTTTGAATGAATTGTTCTATATTGAGTTGTAGGTTCTGTTTTTATATTTAGATATTTAGCCCCTTATCATATCATTTGCAAACATTTTCTCCCATAGAGTAGGTTGCCTTGTCATTTTGTCAATGGTTTCCTTTGCTGTTCAAAAGGTTTTAAGTTTAATTAGATTCCATTTGTTTCTATTTGTTTTTATTTCTTTTGCCTTGGGAAACAGATCTAGAAAACTATTGCTATAATTTACCTGAAAGAATGTTCTAAGTTTTCTTCTAGGAGTTTTATGGTTTCATGTACTACATTTATGTATTTAATCCATATTGAGTTATTTGTATATGACGTGAAGAAATATTCAATTTCATTATTTTACATGTAGCTGGTCATTTCTTCAGTACCACTTATTTAAGAGATTGTCTTTTCTCCATTGTATATTCTTGCCTCCTTTGTCAAATGTTAACTGACCATAGGTGCAAGGGTTTATTTCTGGACTTTCTATTCTATTTTGCTATTCTATATGTCTGTTTTTATGCCAGTACCATATTTTGATTTCTGTAGCTTTGTAGTACAGTCTAAAATCTGGGACAGTAATACGTCCAGTTTTGTTCTTTTTACTTAGTATTGCTTTGGCAATTCAAGGTATTTAGTGGTTCCAATGAATTTTAGAATTATTTGTTCCAGTTTGGAGAAAAAAGTCATGGGGTATATTGATAGGGATTTCACTCAATCTGCTTATTGCTTTGGGTAATATGGTCATTTTAACAGTATTAATTCTTTCTAATCCAAGAGTACAGGGTCCTTTCTATTTCTTTGTATCATCTTAAATTTCACTCAATACTGTTTTTCAGTTTTCAGAGTATAGGACTCTCATCTCCTTTATTGAGTTTATTCCTAGGTATTTTATTTTTTCTGGTGTGATTTTAAAATTTTTATTGAAGTATAGTTGATTTACAGTGTTATGTTAGTTTATGTTGAAAGCAAAGTGAATCAGTTGTCCATATACTCATTCTTTTTTAGATGTTTTTCCCATATAGGGCACTACAGAGTATTTCGTAGAGTTTCTTGTGCTATACAGTAGGCCCTTATTAATTACCTATTTTATATATAGTAGCGTATATATCTCTTGCCTGGAAAATCCCATGAGTGGAGGAGCCTGGTAGGCTGCAGTCCATGGGGTCGCTAAGAGTTGGACATGACTGAGCGACTTCACTTTCACTCTTCACTTTCATGCATTGGAGAAGGACATGGCAACCCACTCCAGTGTTCTTGCCTGGAGAATCCCAGAGACGGAGGAACCTGGTGGGCTGCTGTTTCTGGGGTCGCACAGAGTCAGACACGACTGAAGCGACTTAGCAGCAGCAGCAACAGTAGCAGCAGCAGCAGCAGCAGCAGTCTGTGTATATCAATCAGAATCAGCAAATTGATCCCTTCCCCTCTTCCTCCCCTGGTAATGATAGGATTATCATATGATATTGCTTATATGTGGAATCTGAAACAAATGGTACCAATGAACTTGTTTACAAAACAGAAATAGAGTTATAGATGTAGGAAACAATCTTTCAGTTCAGTTCAGTCGCTCAGTCGTGTCCAACTCTCTGACCTTATGGACTGCAGCACGCCAGGCCTCTCTGTCTATCGCCAACTCCTGGAGTTTTCTCAGACTCATGTCCATTGAGTTGGTGATGCCATCCAACCATCTCATCCTCTGTTGTCCCCTTCTCCTCCTGCCCTCAATCTTTCCTAGTATCAGGGTCTTTTCAAATGAGTCAGTTCTTCATATCAGGTGGCCAAAATATTGGAGTTTCAGCCTTAGCATCAGTCCTTCCAGCAAATATTCAGGAATGATTTCCTTTAGGATGGACTGGTTGGATCTCCTTGCAGTCCAAGAGACTCTCAAGAGTTTTCTGCAACACCACAGTTCAAAAGCATCAATTCTTCAGCACTCAGCTTTCTTTATAGTCCAACTCTCACATGCATACTTGACTACTGGAAAAACCATAGCTTTGAATAGACAGACCTTTGGTGTAATTTTAAACAAAAACAGAATTGTTTTCTTGCTCTTTCTGATAGTTCATTATTAGTATATAGAATAGGAGTAGAGTTCTGTATGTTAGTCTTGCACCCTGCAAGTTTGCTGAATTCATTAATTAGTTCTAAAAGTTTTAGGTTGAGACTTAAAGGTTTGCTATATAACATATCCTGTCTTCTGCAAACCATGACAGTTTTACTTCTTCCCTTTCAATTTGGATAACTTTAATTTATTTATTTCTTGCTAATTGCTGTGGCTAAAACTTTCAATACTCTGTTAAATAGAACTGGTGATACTGGGCAACCCTGTCTTATTCTTGAATTTATCTATGGGAAAGACTTTCAGCTTTTTACCATTATGACGTTAGCTGTGGGTTTGTCATAAATGGCCTTTGTTAAATTGAGATATGTTCCCTCTGTATCTCTAAAGTTTAGTGAAGCCAAGGGGAGTTGTAAGACTGTTTTGCCCAATTGGATTTTTTTTTTTTTTTTTTTTTTTACAAATGAAACACCAATAAGTTTAAGTCACAGAGATTAAGGTGGCAGAAAAAGCCTGACTTCTGTCAGTTGGCCAATCTAGACTCTTTTCTCATGGATTTTGTTTTCTCATCTATAAACCAAATGCGATATTTTATAGATAATTGTAGAGGTGGTTTGAGGATTTAGAAATTATGCAAATATAGTATTTAATAATAAAAATAGCCTTGTAATTTTTATATCACATGACTATTTGGCCAAAAGAGGGAAAAGACTGACTGAGAATTTTAATCTTCAACCAGCTGTATAAGCTCTGGAGTATCATTCTTGCCAGAGAGAGCACTGCTTATATTCCCATCCTGTGATATTTTGGATACTCAAACATTCAAAATTACAAGGCAAAGTGAGGAAAAGAGGTGCAGAGAAAGTGTTTACTCATTTGGGGTGATGTCTTTTCTTTATCTGAGTCACTTTAAGGTTTACCTCAGCTATACCACAGGCAGAAGTCTGTCTCTATGACACAATGAGAGCTGGACAGATACACTGATATACTAAAATGTAAAGCCCATCAAGATGACAAAAGTGAGATGATTTAAAGGTGAAGAGGTGGCTCATTTATTCTTCCCTCCCAACTGTTAGCTATATTGTCTTGACATCCAAAACAGAATCATTGAAATCAATCATAGCAGTACATCCATTTGAAATAATGTCTCCCAGTTACATCACAACAAGTTTCAGTGGATTCCTGCCCCCTCCCCCCACCCGCCAAGGAGAATTTGCAAAGCATACGCAAGAAAAAGAGCAATAGGGATTCAGAAAAAGTCCACAAGCTGACCTCAATAGCATCTAGGTTGCCAAGGGCCACATTTTCCTTTTCAGTCTTAAATGTAAGTCCCTTTTTCTCCTATGCCTTCAGCTCTTCTCATTTTAATGGACTATTTCACCACAGCTTAAAATACACATCTCTTGAAGATACTACTGTCTGCTCTGCTTCAAGTATTTTCATTACATTTTATTACAAGCTTGGTTCAAGAGAAGTTTTACACTTAATTTGGAGAACCTGCCCTGTCAGTTTCATTTTCCTCCAGGACTTTTATCAAGCTAATTTGATTCAACTATGAGTTCTTTTTTTGTATAACCAAAGCACTCTTTTATTCTTCTTACTTAAAAAATAAAGTATTAAATTTGCAGACTCTCTGCTAGCCTTCCCTCTCTTATTCCTGAAGAATCTTATATACCTTGAGTTAATATCTAATTAATCTATTCAATGGGCTTCCCTTAGAGCTCAGTTGGTAAGGAATCTGCCTGCAGTGCAGGAGACCTGGGTTTGATTCCTAGATTGGGAAGATTCCCTGGAGAAGGAAATGACAACCCACTCCAGTACTCTTGCCTGGAGATTCCCATGGTCAAAGGAGCCTGGAAGGCTACAGTCTATGGAGTCATAGGGGTTGGATATGACTTAGGGACTAAACCACCATCAATCTATTCAGTAAATATTTATTGCACACCTGTAATATGTCAACAATACTAAGAGAACATCCCTGACCTCAAGAAAATCATCATGGTAAATAATTCTATGAAAAGAAATAAATACAATGTATTGATACAAATGCTATAATGGAGCTATGTTCACAGTGCTCTGGAAGCAACATCATGGAAAAAGAAATCAGACATGAAATCAAACATTTTATAAACTGGACGCTTTTATACTACATTAAGGAAAACTGTTGCTCAGTCATGTCTGACTCTTTGTAACCCCATGGACTGTAGCCCACCAAGCTCCTCTGTTCATGGAACTTTCCAGGCAAAAATACTGGAGTGGGTTGCCATTTCCTTCTCCAGGAGATCTTCCCAGGGATCAAACCTGGGTCTCCTGCATTGCAGGCAGAGTCTTGCATCTGAGCCACCCTGCCTGCAAAAGGGACATTTAAAAGGATATCTATAATGAATGTTTTTAATACAAGAAATAAGTAGTCATGCATGGATGTGAGAGTTGGACTGTGAAGAAGGCTGAGCGCCAAAGAATTGATGCTTTTGAACTGTGGTGTTGGAGAAGACTCTTGAGAGTCCCTTGGACTGCAAGGAGATCCAACCAGTCCATTCTGAAGGAGATCAGCCCTGGGATTTCTTTGGAAGGAATGATGCTAAAGCTGAAACTCCAGTACTTTGGCCACCTCATGCGAAGAGTTGACTCATTGGAAAAGACTGTGATGCTGGGAGGGATTGGGGGCAGGAGGAGAAGGGGACGACCGAGGATGAGATGGCTGGATGGCATCACTGACTCGATGGACGTGAGTCTGAGTGAACTCTGGGAGTTGGTGATGGACAGGGAGGCCTGGCGTGCTGAGATTCATGGGGTCGCAAAGAGTTGGACATGACTGAGTGACTGACTGAACTGAACTGAATCAATTTTAAAATTACGTATAAATATATCTGTAATATATAAAGATATAAAATGCTCATATTTTGATATCTAGATTTGCTTAAGCTGGGATATCAATCTTCTCCAAATTGCATTCCTTTTAAGAATAATCCCACCTGTTATTCAAAGAAAAGAGTTTCATAATCCAGTTTCAAAAGTAAAGCTTACTCTGAGGTTGGCATGTGAATGCAAAGGGCCCTCTAGTACATTAAAGCTATTTTTCATTTTTTTTTTAAAGTTTTAATGTGTTTAACTTTAATGTGTTTAACTTGGTAACCCAGCTTTCTCTAATTTACCTATCCATGATATTTTTTATTTTATAAACAACTATTAACATCCCAAGAACTTAGTGTTCTAAGGAATACACTCTGAGAGATGTTCTTTTACATAACTACTTAACGTAAAGTCAGTGGAAAATGTCAGACCAGTCCAGGTAATCAAACACAGTGAGCTGAAATGCCTTAAGAAGGCATCATGCAGTATTAACTAACACCATAAAATTTACTTTTTAAAATTATTAATAAAAGAACAAATTTGTGAAAACAAAAAAGGGAAAAATAATCACCGATATCTTACTACCCTGAAATATAGCCAGTATTAACATTTTGTATTTGTCTTTTCAGTCGTTTCCCTGTTTACATTTTGAAACCTAGATATAATAAAAATGTACATCAATTTGTATGTACTGATATCTATTTTGCAGTCTATGAAATTAACCCATGTTCATTGTAGAGACAGTAAAATTTAGAAAATAAAAGCATGTTTAAGTTATACAAATACATCTTTTTTACTTTTGTGATTATATACATATATAGACGTGATTTTTATTAAAGTGTAATTGACTTCCAATGTTATATTAATTTCTACCATATAGCAAAGTGGTTCAGTTTTACTTGTCTACATAAATATAGAAAAACATCTACTTTGCTTTATTGATTAGGCCAAAGCCTTTGACTGTGTAGTTCACAACCAATTGAGGAAAATTCTTAAAGAGATGGGAATACCAGACCACCTTGTGGCTCAGCTGGTAAAGAGTCTGCCTGCAATGCGGGAGACCTGGGTTTGATCCCTGGGTTGGAAGATCCTCTGGAGAAGGAAAAGGCTACCCAGTCCAGTATTCTGGCCTAGAGAATTCCATGGACTATACAGTCCATGGGGTCACAAAGAGTTGGACACGACTGAGTGACTTTCGCTTACCTACCTCCTGAGAAATCTGTATACAGGTCAAGAAGCAACAGTTAGAAACGGACATGGAACAACAGACTATTTCTAAATTGGGAAAGGTGTACGTCAAGGCTATATATTGTCACCCTGCTTATTTAACTTCTATGCAGAGTACATCATGTGAAATCCCAGGCTGGATGAAGCACAAGCTGGAATCAAGATTGCTGGGAGAAATATCAATAACCTCAGATATGCAGATGATACCACCCTTATGACAGAAAGTGAAGAGGAACTAAAAGAACCTCTTGATGAAAGTGAAAAAGGAGAGTGAAAAAGCAACTCAACATTTAAAAAACTAATATCGTGGCATCTGGTACCATCACTCCATGGCAAATAGATGGAGAAACAAGGGAAACAGTGACAGACTTTGTTTTCTTGGGCTCCAAAATCACTGCAGATGGTGACTGCAGTCATGAAATTAAAAGTTGCTTGCTCCTTGAAAGAAAAGCTATGACCAACCTGGACAGCATATTCTTACCTAGAGAATCCCCACGGACAGAGGAACCTGGTGGGCTACAGTCCTTGGGGTCTCAAAGAGTCGGACATGACTGAGTGACTAAGCACACACAGAGAGCATATGAAAAAGCAGACATTACTTTGCCAATAAAGGTCCGTCTAGTCAAAGCTATGATTTTTCCCCTTGAGAAATCTGTATGCAGGTCAGGAAGCAATAGTTAGAACTGGACATGGAACAACAGACTGGTTTCAAATAGGAAAAGGAGTATGTCAAGGCTGTATATTGTCACCCTGCTTATTTAACTTCTATGCAGAGTACATCATGAGAAATGCTGGACTGGAAGAAACACAAGCTGGAATCAAAATTGCTGGGAGAAATATCGATAACCTGAGATATGCAGATGACACCACCCTTATGGCAGAAAGTGAAGAGGAACTAAAAAGCCTCTTGATGAATGTAAAAGTGGACAGTGAAAAAGTTGGCTAAAAGCTCAACATTCAGAAAACGAAGATCATGGCATCTGGTCCCATCACTCCATGGGAAATAGATGGAGAAACAGTGGAAACAGTATCAGACTTTATTTTGGGGGGCTCAAAAATCACTGCAGATGGTGATTGCAGCCATGAAATTAAAAGACACTCTTTGGAAGAAAAGTTATGACCAAGCTAGATAGCATATTCAAAAGCAGAGACATTACTTTGCCAACAAAGGTCCGTCTAGTCAAGGCTATTGTTTTTCCACTGGTCATGTATGGATGTGAGAGTTGGACTGTGAAGAAGGCTGAGTGCTGAAGAATTGATGCTTTTGAACTGTGGTGTTGGAGAAGACTCTTGAGAGTCCCTTGGACTGCAAGGAGATCCAATCAGTCCATCCTAAAGGAGATCAGTCCTGGTGTTCTTTGGAAGGAGTGATGCTAAAGCTGAAACTCCAGTACTTTGGCCACCTCATGCGAAGAGTTGACTCACTGGAAAAGACTGTGATGCTGGGAGGGATTGGGGGCAGGAGGAGAAGGGGATGACCGAGGATGAGATGGCTGGATGGCATCACCGACTCGATGGACGTGAGTTTGAGTGAACTCCGGTAGTTGGTGATGGACAGGGAGGCCTGGCGTGCTGAGATTCATGGGGTTGCAAAGAGTCGGATATGACTGAGCGACTGAACTGAACTGAACTGAAAGAAGGCTGAACACTGAAGAATTGATGTTTTTGAACTGTCATGTTGGAGAAGACTCTTGAGAGTCTCTTGGACTGTGAGGAGATCAAATCAGTGAATTCTAAAGGAAATCAGTCCTGAATATTCATTGGAAGGACTTCTGTTGAAGGTGAAACTCCAGTACTTTGGCCACCTGATGTAAAGAGCTGACTCAGTTGAAAAGACCCTAATGCTGGGAAAGATTGAAGGCAGGAGGAGAAGGGGATGACAGAGGATGAGATGGTTGGATGGCATCACCGACTCAATGGACATGAGTTTGAATAAACCCCGGGAGTTGGTGATGGACAGGGAGGCCTGGCGTGCTGCAGTCCATGGGGTCTCAAAAAGTCGGACATGACTGAGTGACTGAAGTGACTGATATAGATATTTACTTTTTTGTATTATTTTCCATTATGATTATTCCCTGTACTATACACAGGACCTTTTTGTTTATCCATTCATCTATAAAAAATCCATATATAAACTTTGCACCTGCTAACCCTAAACTCCTACTGCATCCCTCCCCTATCACCCCTCTCCCCGACCTTGTCAACTACAAGTCTGTCCTCCATGTCCGTGAGTCTGTTTCTGGATTGTAGATTAGTTCATTTGTGTAATATTTTAGATTACACATATAAGTGATGAAAGAAAGAAAGTGAATGTGAAGTTGCTCAGTTGTGTCCAACTCTTTGCGATCCTTGGACTTGTAGCCCACCAGGCTCCTCTATCCATGGGATTTTCTAGGCAAGAATACTGGAGTGGGTTGCCATTTCCTTCTCCAGGGGATCGTCCCAACCCAGGGATGAACCCTGGTCTCTCGCATTGTAGGCAGACACTTTACCGCCTGAGCCACCAGGGAAGTCATATGGTATTTATTTTTCTCTTTCTGACTTCACTTAGTATTGTAATCTCTATGTCCATCCATGTGGCTGAAAATGGCATTATTTCATTCTTTCATATGGCTGAGTCGTCCAATGTATATGTGTACCGCATCTTCTCTACGCATTTATCTGTTGAACATTTAGTAGGTTTCCATGTCCTGGCTAATTGGGAATAGTGCCACTATGAACACAGGGGTGCACGTATCTTTTTGAATTATAATTTTGTACCTATATATGTCCAGGAGTGGGGTTAATGGATCATATGTCAGCTATCCTTAGTTTTTTGAGGAACCTCCATACTGTTTTCCATATTGGCTACACCAACTTACATTCCCACCAACAGTGTAGGAGGGTTCCCATTCTCCAAACCTTCTCCAGAATTTATTTGTAGACTTTTTAATGGTGGCCATTCTGATCTATGTGAGATGCAGTGCATCACTGCAGTTTTGATTTGCATTTCTCTAATAATTGGTGATGTTGAGCATCTTTTCACATGCCTGTTGGTCATCTGCATTTGTTCTTTGGAAAAATGCCTAGGTCTTCTGTCCAATTTTTGATTGAGTTGTTTGCATTTTTGTTGTTGAGGTATATAAGTTTTTTGTGTATGGAAATTAAAATCCTGCAAATATTTTCTCCTGTTCCATAGGTTGTCTTTTCATTTTGTTTCTAGTTTCCTTTGCTATGCAGAAGTTTGTAAGTTTGATTAGGTCCCATTTGTTTATTTTTGTTATTATTTCTTTTGCCTTGGGAGACTGATCTAAGAAAACATTGGTATGATTTATGTCAGAGAATGCTTTGCCTATGATCTCTTTGATAAGTTTTATGGTGTCATGTCTTGTGTTTAAGTCTAAGAGATTTTGAGTTAATTTTTGTGTTTGGTGAGAGGATGTATTCTAACTTCATTGATTTACATGAGGCTGTCCAGCTTTCCCAACATCACTTGCTGAAGGATCTTCTTTACCACTTATATTCAACAGAGTATTGGAAGTCCTAGCCACAACCACAAGGTTTCCCATTGTACATCCTTGCCTCCTTTGCCAAAGGTGAGTTGACAGTAAGTGTGTGGACTTATTTCTGGGTGCTCTGTTACATTTCATTGATCCATATGTCTGTTTTTTGTGCTAATACCATGCCATTTTGATTACTGTAACTTTGTAGTACAGTAAGTCCCCTACATATGAATGAGTTCCATTCCAAGAGCATGTTCTTAAGTCCAATTTGTTCATAAGTCCAACAAAGTTAGCCTAGATACCCAACTAACACAATCAACTATATAGTACTGTGCTTAATATGTTTACAAAACTTTTCGCACAAATAATACATAAAAAAACAAAAAATAAATCTATCGTTATTTAATCTTACAGTACAGTACCTTAAAAAGTATCATGGTATAGTACAACAGCTGGCATATAAGGGTTGACATTAAAGGAACAGCAAGAAGAGTTACTGACTGGAAGGAGAGGGGGTAGGAGCTGGTACAGCTGAAGGACTGTCAGCAATAGGAGACAGAGGGCAAGCTGCAATTTCATTCATGCCTTATGGGATTGGGCATGTGAATGCAAGTTCAAATCTTTGAAAGTTCACAACTTGAAAGTTTGTATGTAGTGGACTTATTGTATTGTCTGTAGTCTAGGAGGGTTATGCCTTCTGCTTTGTTCTTTTTCCTCAGGATTGCTTTGGCAGTTCTGGGTCTTTTATGGTTTCATATAAATTTAGGATTATTTGTTCTAGTTCCATTAAAGCTTCCTGGGTAATTTGATAGAGATTACATTAAATCCATAGACTGGTTTGGGTAGTATGGCCATTTTAACAATATTAATTCTGCCAATCCAAGAGCATTGGATATCTTTCCATTTCTTTGAATCATTTTCAGCTTCCTTTATTAATATTTTATAGTTCTCAGCATATAATCCTTCACCTCTTTTGTTGGGTTTATTCCTAAGTATTTTTTTGTGTGTGATTTTAAAAGGTATTGTTTTTTTTGTTTTTTTTTTTTTGGTTTCCATTCCTGATATTTCATTGTTAGCATAAAGAAATGAAAATGATTACTGTGTGTTAATCTTGTATCCTGATACCTTGCTGAATTTATTAGTTCTAGTAGTTTTAGTCTTTGGGGTTTTCTATATACAGTATCATGTCATCTGCATATAATGATAATTTTACCTCTTCTCTTCCAATTTGGATAAATTTTGTTTCTTCTTGTGTGACTGCTGTGGCTAGCACTTCCAATACTATGTTGAATAGAAGGGGTGAGAGTGGGCATCCTTGTCTTGTTCCAGATTTTAGCAGGAGGCCTTTAAGTTTTTCACTGTTGAGTATTATATAGGCTGTGGGCTTGTCATAACTAGCTTTTATTACATTGATGTATGTTCCCTCTATATCTACTTAGGTAAGAGTTTTTGTGAATAAAGAAGAAATAGATAATTTAAATAGACCTATCACTAGAAGTGAACTAGAATCTGTAACAAAGAATAAAAAAACTTCCTACAAAAATTTCAAGACCAGATGGCGTCACATATGAATTCTTCAAAGCATACAAAGAAGAATTTATACTTATCCTTTTCACAATCTTACAAAAGACTAAAGAAGAGGAAACACTCTGTAAGACATTCTGTGAAGCCACCAACAACCTGATACCAAAACTAGATGAAAATATTACCATAAAAGAAACTTATAGGCCAATATCTTTCAAGAACATAGATGCATAAATTCTCAACAATACATAAAAAAAAAAACATATAATATGACCAAGCTGGATTCATCCAAAGTTTACAAGTATGGTTCACTATATTAAAATCAACCAATGAGCTACACCACATCAACAAAAGGCAAAATCCATATGATCATCTCAATAGGTACAGAAAAACCATATGATAAAATTCAACATCCATTCATCATAAAAACTCTTGCCAAAGTGAGTATATTGATATAGTTTTTAAAATATTTATTCTAAATAAAATATAACAAGGGACAAGGGCAAAATCACACCATAAGCTGCCTTAATATATACTAAAGAGAACTAACTAGTGGGTAAAACATGGTGAAAATCATAAGCACCTTATGTTTCTGTCTAGAGAGGGACCCAGAAATGTCTTCTAGTTAAGAGATTCCTGACAGTGAATAAAATCCCTAAGGGGAAGGTAGATCTAAGAAGCTATACCTGGACAACTAGACTCTAAAATCTTAGATCGTTTCCCTGTCTGCATGGTTCAGAAATACTCTATTTAGCAGCCAGTCTCTTTGGATGTTGTTTTTCTCTCCTAGGTCTGGTAGCTATCCTCATCTGAATGTGGCTATCATTTAGCCTGCCAACTTAATTGTAATGCTTTTCTGAAATTAGCATCACTGTACTAAGAACAATTCTTGAGCAGCACTCCTGTTTGTACTGTGGTTGTAGGTCTCTCTGGCCACATTTCACATTCCTCCTTGATCTGTTTGAGATTTTCAATTTGCTCAGTGGGTTGGCAGGCATAATTTACAGGGCCACTGGCTAACTGTGGTTTAAGGCAACTTCAACCCTCAGCTTTCTGGCTTGATGCCTCTCCTAAGTCCCTGCACTTCCCAATGTCCTCCTCAATTTCCCAATTTCCGGTTTGTGTAAACAAATCCAAAATTAACTGAGTTTGACACAAATCCCTTTGTTGTTCCATGGGGAGTAGAATGTTTGTGTGTAACGGTTTGGAAAAAGTACTGCTCCAAAAGAAATGAAGCCAGAGGGACTTCAACTCACCAGAATGATTCTAATGACTAAGCATTCAGGCCATTTTCATCTGGATTTTGAATTTGGGGACCATAAGAGTGTTACACAGAGAACATGTCAAATGAGAAGGCAGATAGATAATGACAGGATTTCTGAGGTAATCAAAATGAGAGAACCATGGTGGAGACTGGGAAACCTATGGAGACCAGCAATAAGAAAACAATTTTCGAATATTGCACATTTAGTTGTCTTGATGAGGGTACACTACCATACTACTTCTATCTTTTAAGTGAAATATTTGAGCTTCTTCTCTCAGGGAGCTCACATACTGCCCAAATCTTATAAATCTAGGAACTGCGCTAGACATTTTATACAGGGTTTTTCCACTTTTACAATAATTTTGCAAGTTTGATATTATTCCAATTTCAGTGATGAAAAAAGAGAATCTCAGAGAGAATAATTAATAGATGAAAGTTTGCTGCTGTGGTAACTTGCAGACCTGAATTTGGATAGAGTCCTTATGTCTCTGAACTCCATGTTCTTACCACTAAAACAGTTTTCTTGGTAGACAGACTTTGTGAGAACATTATGAAAGTTTTGAACCTTGAGCACAGAAAAATGCATATGGCCCAACATCTTTGTTTGTGTATTATGGCCTCCATGGTTAGGAAGCCCTTGATTTTGCATCTATTTTTCTTACTAAAAATAGTAGAACTTAGAGTATAGAAGAATATATACTTTGATATTTTAGAATATTTGTGCTTCTTTTCTAACAAAATTAATCCTCAGATCAGAACCAGAATGGAGAGGAAATGACAGAAGCTGTGACCAGCCTCCCTGTTGCACCTCTGATGTATGCACCCCAAATATCTTTGGGAATTAATGTTGTGAGAGCCTTTGTTACTGATGACAGTATGACTTATTTTTTTAGTACGTTAGTGATGAAAAAAAAAGCATTGAAAATTAGTCATTAAAATGACACTAAAATATCTGGTTAATTCAAAATCAAGTAAGATAGTAGGTGTAGCAAGAGGGCATCAGAGGGCAGACACACTGAAACCATACTCACAGAAAACTAGTCAATCTAATCACACTAGGACCACAGCCTTATCTAACTCAATGAAACTAAGCCATGCCCGTGGGGCAACCCAAGATGGGCTGGTCATGGTGGAGAGGTCTGACAGAAGGTAGTCCACTGGAGAAGGGAATGGAAAACCACTTCAGTATTCTTGCCTTGAGACCCCATGAACAGTATGAAAAGGTGAAATGATAGGATACTGAAAGAGGAGCTCCTCAGGTCAGTAGGTGCCCAACACGCTACTGGAAATCAGTGGAGAAATAACTCCAGAAAGAATGAAGGGATGGAGCCAAAGCAAAAACAATACCCAACTGTGGATTTGACTGGTGAAAGAAGCAAGGTCTGATGCTGTAAAGAGCAATAGTACACAGGAACCTGGAATGTCAGGTCCATGAATCAAGGCAAATTGGAAGTGGTCAAACAAGAGATGGCAAGAGTGAACGTCGATATTCAAGGAATCAGTGAACTAAAATGGACTAGAATGGGTGAGTTTAACTCAGGTGACCATTATATCTACTACTGTGGGCAGGAATCCCTCAGAAGAAATGGAGTAGCCATCATGGTCAACAAAAGTCTGAAATGCAGTACTTGGATGCAATCTCAAAAACAACAGAATGATCTCTGTTCATTTCCAAGGTAAACCATTCAATATCACAGTAATCCAAGTCTATGCCCCAACCAGTAATGCTGAAGAAGCTGAAGTTGACAGTTCTATGAAGACCTACAAGACCTTTTAGAACTAACACCCCCAAAAAGATGTCCTTCTCATTATAGGGGACTGGAATGCAGAAGTAGGAAGTCAAGAAACACCTGGAGTAATAGGCAAATTTGGCCTTGGAATGCGGAATGAAGCAGGGCAAAGACTAATAGAGTTTTGCCAAGAAAATGCACTGGTCATAGCAAACACCCTCTTCAAACAACACAAGAGAAGACTCTACACATGGACATCACCAGATGGTCAACACCGAAATCAGATTGATTGTATTCTTTGCAGCCAAAGATGGAGAAGCTCTATACAGTCAACAAAAACAAGACCAGGAGCTGACTGTGGCTCAGATCATTAACTCCTTATTACCAAATTCAGACTTAAATTGAAGACCATTCAGGTATGACCTAAATCAAATCCCTTATGATTATACAGTGGAAGTGAGAAATAGATTTAAGGGCCTAGATCTGATAGATAGAGTGCCTGATGAACTATGGAATGAGGTTCATGACACTGTACAGGAGACAGGGATCAAGACCATCCCCATGGAAAAGAAATGCAAAAAAGCAAAATGGCTGTCTGGGGAGGCCTTACAAATAGCTGTGAAAAGAAGAGAAGTGAAAAGCAAAGGAGAAAATGAAAGATACAAGCATCTGAATGCAGAGTTCCAAAGAATAGCAAGAAGAGATAAGAAAGCTTTCTTCAGTGATCAATGCAAAGAAATAGAGGAAAACAACAGAATGGGAAAGACTAGAGATCTCTTCAAGAAAATTAGATTACCAGGGGAAATTTTCATACAAAGATGGGCTCAATAAAGGACAGAAATAGTATGGACCTAACAGAAGAAGAAGATATTAAGAAAATGTGGCAAGAATACACAGAAGAACTGTACAAAAAAGATCTTCATGACCCAGATAATCTCGATGGTGTGATCATTCACCTAGAGCCAGACATCCTGGAATGTGAAGTCAAGTGGGCCTTAGAAAGCATAACTATGAACAAAGCTAGTGGAGCAGATGTAATTCCAGTTGAGCTATTTCAAATCCTGAGTGATGATGCTGTCAAAGTGCTGCACTCAATTTGCCAGCAAATTTGGAAAACTCAGCAGTGGCCACAGGACTGGAAAAGGTCAGTCCTCATTCCAATCCCAAAGAAAGGAAATGTCAAAGAATGCTCAAACTACCACACAATTGCACTCATCTCACATGCTAGTAAAGTAATGCTTAAAATTCTCCAAGATAGGCTTCAGCAATACGTGAACCATAAACTTCCTGATGTTCAAGCTGGTTTTAGAAAAGACAGAGGAACCAGAGATCAAATTGCCAACATCTGCTGGATCATGGAAAAAGCAAGAGAGTTCCAGAAATATATCTATTTCTGCTTTACTGACTATGCCAAAGCCTTTGACTGTGTGGATCACAATAAACTGGAAAATTCTGAAAGAGATGGGAATACCAGACCACCTGACCTGCCTCTTGAGAAATCTGTATGTGGGTCAGGAAGCAACAGTTAGAACTGGACATGGAACAACAGACTGGTTCCAAATAGGTAAAGGAGTACGTCAAGGCTGTATATTGTCACCCTGCTTAATTAACTTATATGCAGAGTACCTCATGGGAAATGCTGGACTGGAAGAAACACAAGCTGGAATCAAGATTGCCAGGAGAAATATCAATAACCTCAGATATGCAGATGACACCACCCTTATGGCAGAAAGTGAAGAGGAACTAAAAAGCCTCTTGAAGAAAGTCAAAGCGGAAAGTGAAAAAGTTGGCTTAAAGCTCAACATTCAGAAAACGAAGATCATGGCATCCGATCCCATGACTTCATGGGAAATAGATGGGGAAACCGTGGAAACAGTTGCAGACTTTATTTTTTTGGGCTCCAAAATCACTGCAGATGGTGATTGCAGCCATGAAATTAAAAGATGCTTACTCCCTGGAAGAAAAGTTATGACCAACCTAGACAGCATATTCAAAAGCAGAGACATTACTTTGCCGACAGTAACTGAAAATAAGCAGGTAATACAAACTCTCAGTATCTTCTGAAGCAGGTATTTATCACCCAGATGAACAGGAGAGAACACAGGTTATTTCTGGGAAACGTGGTTGTGTAAGTATAGTATGGTTTTTCCTGTGGTCATGTATGGATGTGAGAGTTGGACTGTGAAGAAGGCTGAGCTCCGAAGAATTAATGCTTTTGAACTGTGGTGTAGGAGAAGACTCTTGAGAGTCCCTTGGACTGCAGGGAGATCCAACCAGTCCATTCTGAAGGAGATCAGCCCTGGGATTTCTTTGGAAGGAATGATGCTGAAGCTGAAACTCCAGTACTTTGGCCACCTCATGTGAAGAGTTGACTCATTGGAAAAGACTCTGATGCTGGGAGGGATTGGGGGCAGGAGGAGAAGGGGATGACCGAGGATGAGATGGCTGGATGGCATCACTGACTCGATGGACATGAGTGAGTGAACTCTGGGAGTTGGTGATGGACAGGGAGGCCTGGTGTGCTGCGACTCATGGGGTCGCAAAGAGTCGGATATGACTGAGCAACTGAACTGAACTGAGCTGAATTCAAAATCATCTGTTAGCATAATTTACTTGAACATCACATATGAATGCAATTTTTTGGTGATCACCTACTTCAATAGAGTTAGGTGAAAATAGACTTTATACAATAGTCTTTATTCTTGAAATGTCTACATCTATCATCTTTGATCTTTTTTACTTAAAATATCATGAAATTTATTTGTTGTCACATTTTGTGAGAAAGATGAAAAGGAGTTTCCTTTGCCATAGGTCATGATTCGTGTTCTAGCTCAGTCGTCATGGAGTCTTTGGGGGGAGGACTTGTTACAGTAACTGAGAATAAGCAGGTAATACAAACACTCAGTATCTTCTGAAGCAGGTATTTATCACCCAGATGAACAGGAGAGACACAGGTTATTTCTGGGAAAGGTGGTTGTGTAAGTATAGACTTTACTTCATAGGAAGTTAAGAAAAACTTTCCCCACTCTGAAGGTAAATTATTCATGAACTTGGGGATGAAAGGCATGTGATGTACTTCAGAAATATAAAATGCCTAATGTTTTCTCCACGTCAAGGAAACACTTTTATCTTCATGAAAAACAGACAGAAAGAAAATTCTTTTTTCAAAAAAAAACACAAAAAAACCCCAAAACTTTTGTATTTTCCATGATACACATGGTACAAAATGAGTTTTCTTCAATTTTCCTCCCCCAGCCTCACTCCCAAATATCTTAGACTCTTCTATTATAGAGTTAAATTAAAAAAAAAGAATTAAATGAGAAACAAAGATATTTAAAATGTATATATATGTTTATTTACTCATTCTAACAAAGTGAATGAGTAAATAACAAAGAGAAGAAGCTCAAAAATTTCACTTACAAGACCAAAGTATTATGGTAGTGTACCCTCATCTAGACAACTAAATGTGCAATATTCTAACAAAGTGTTTGCTTATCGTATTATTTGGTTTTCTCTGTCACTGGCATCATAATTTTATTATATCTTAGCAAGTAAATATAATAAACACTGATGTTTATTAATGCTTCATCTATGTCAGGCACTGTGCTTAAAGCACATTATTTAATTTACTGCTTGCAAAGATTAGCCAAGATGTTGGAATAGAAGGACCCAGAGCATACCTCCTCTCACAGGCACATCATTATTATGACTATTTATAGAACTCTCTTTCCAATGAAAATGATGGAAGCTGCCAGAAAATATCTTCTACAACTAAAGCTATAATGAAGGAACCATAGTGAGACAGGTAGGAGGGATAGAGTTGTGAAATAGTTGAGACCCATAACCCTGGCCTGAGTGATCCACAAACAGGAGGCTGGTATAAATGCAGAGGTTCCCAAGGAGCATGAGGTCTAAGCCATACATCAGGCTGCCCAGCCTAGAGGTTCTGCACTGGAAAGACAAAACCCCTAGAAAGTCTGACTTTGAAAGCCAGTGGGTGGGAAACAGAGACTCTAGTCTTAAAAGGAACAAAACCCCACATGCTCCATGACACAGGGAAGAAGCAGTAATTTGAAAGGAGTCTAGGGAAGACCTATCTGCTGGTCTTGAAGAGTTTCTGGGAAAGGCAGGAGGCAAATGGAGCTTACCAGCGGGACACAGACACTGGCAGCAACCACTCTAGGAAGCTTGTTCTACCATGTGGTCATCTGTGTTGGCAAGTGCAATCTGAAATCCTCTCTCTAGTTTATTAGGCTCAGGACCCAGCCGTACCCATACCCAACAGCTGATAGATACTAGTACTGGGATGACTCAAGCCAAGTAACTAACTGGGTGGGACACAATCCCACTGATTAGCAGAGGCTGTCCCAAGAAACCCTGAGCCCACAGCCACCCCTGGACATGGCCTTGTCCTCCAGAGGCCCCAGGAGCAGCCCATATACACCGGTGCACAGACACTAGATCTGAGACCTTGCAGCCAGAAACCCTGGGGCCATGATCCACCCACAGGGGGCAGGCACCAACCCTGGGATCCCTAGGCTCACCCAATACAAGCCTGCTGTAGCCTTGAGACTAGCTGTATCCACCACTGGGTGAATCTCAGCTGCAGGGTAACCACAGCCCTACTGTCTGTAGGATACTATAGGTCCTGTCCACCCATCAGCAGGCCAGTACCAGCTCTGGGATGGACTGGACCCTGGTCTAGCATGGGACCAGGATTAATCCCTGGTCCCACAGTGGTGTCTCAGGCTGGGTCCTGAGACTAATAAACTAGAGGGAGGATTCAAAAATTGTACTTGCCAGCCGCAGTGGCCACATAGTAGAACAAGCTCCTGAAAATGGCAGTTTCTATGTCCCACTGATGAGCTGCAGGTTCCTCATGCCTTTCCCAGAAACTCAAGATCATCAGGTAGGTCTTCCCTATGCTCCTTTCAAATCACAGCTTCTACTGGTGGTCTGACACAAGCTCTGGTATCCCTGAGCCCTGTAGCTAGACCCCAGGACCTGACAGCCAGTAGGCAGGCATCAGCACTGAGAAATCCTGGTTCTCAACTCCCCCCCACTAGTGAGCCAGCACAAGCCCTGGGGATCCCTGGGTGCCACAACCAGCTGCCTCATAGCTCATCCCTGTCAACAGCAGGTCCTACGCAGCCCATACTACAGGTGCCACTATATCATACAGCTCTGGCAACCAAAGGGGTGTTTGGTGCTTGGAAACACAGGACATCTCCTATAAAAGGCCACTTTTCCAATATTGGGGAACATAACTAACCTACCAGATACACAGAAATAAATACAGCAAGTTAGGCAACATGTGATGATGGAGGAACATGTTCCAAACATAGATATAACAAGATATAACCCCAACAAGATATAACCCCAGAAGAAGAACTAAGTGAAGGGGAGATAGGCAATCTACCTGAGAAAGAATTCAAGATGATGATCATAAGATGATCAAAGAACTTGGGAGAAGAATGGATGGGCAGAATGAAAAGTTAGAAGCTTTTGAAAAAGAATTAGAAAATATAAAGAACCACCAAACTGACAGGGAGGATACAATAACTGAAATGAAAAACACACTAGAAGGAATAGACTGTAGATTAAATGATACAGAGGAATTGATCAATAAGGTGGAAGACAGAATGGTGGACATCACTGAAGCTGAACAATAAAGAGCAAAAGGAATAAAAAGCAATGCATATGGTTTAAGAGATTTCTGGGACAACATCAAGTACATCAACATTTTCATTAAAGAGGTCCCAGAAGGAGAAGGGATAGAGAAAGAGGCAGAGAACCTTTTCAAAGACATGATAGCTGAAAACTTTCCCAACCTGGGAAAGGAAATAGACATCTAAATCCAGATAGCACAGAGTCCTAAATAGGATCAACCCAAAAAGGATCACACCAAGACACATTATAATTAAAATGGAAAAAATTAAAGGAAGAATATTTAAAAACAGCAAGTGAAAGGTAATAACTTATATATACAAGGGAACTCTATAAGGTTATCAGCTGATTTTACAGTAGAAATTCTATAGAAGAGAATGGCATGATATATTTAAAGTGTTGAAAGGGAAAACTCCACATCTATAAAAATTTTGAATCACACTGTTGTATATGTTAAACTAATGTAACACTGTAAATAAGAGCTACTTCTATAAAAATTACAATACTAAAAAGTAGGAATTATCCCCATTGTCCATTTTACAGATGAAGAAACTCCAATTTAGGCAACCAAGATATAGCAAGATATAATGCCTTAAGATAGCTTACAGTTAAACTTATTTAACAGATAGAATTAGAATTTATTCTTAGACCTGGCGACTCCAGAGCCTGTGCTATAAATACTTCCCACTCAAACGTGGCTTAGGAACCAGCAGCATTCACACCACCAGGGAACTTGTTAGAAATGCATGTTCTCAGACTTCGTCCCTTGTGGTGCACTGATAAATGTTTTACAATCAGCTTTTTGGGAGAGTTTGTGTGGAGGGGTTCTTTGGCTAAGTCCCGAAGAACTGATGCTTTTGAAACATGGTGCTGGAGAAGACTCTTGAGAATCCCTTGGACTCCAAGGAGATCAAATCAGTCAATCCTAAAGGTATTCAACCCTGAATATTCATTGGAAGGATAGATGCTGAAACTGAAGCTCCAGTACTTTGGCCACCTGATGTGAAGAGCCAACGCATTGGGAAAGACCTTGATGCTGGGAAAGATTAAGGGCAGGAAGAGAAGGGATCTATAGAGGATAAAACAGTTGGATGGCACCACTGACTCAATGGACATGAGTTTGAGCAAACTCTGGGAAATAGTGAAGGACAGGGAAGCCTGGCATGCTGCAGTTCATTGGGTTACAAAGAATCAGACAGGGCTTAGTGGCTGAACAATAACACAGTATAAGTAATCCTGCCATGGCATATTACAAACTCCCTATGTGAAGTCACTTGACTACAGGGTCAGGAAGAGAGGTGAATGGTTGGCTCTTGCAAGGAGGTTGGAGCCAGCTCCCCATACCACTCACCTCATAGCTACTGAATTAGAGTCTTCACATCCACAAGCTGCAGTCTATATGTTTGGGAAGCCCTGGTCCAAGGCTTTGTATTGCCTTGTTTTGTGCATTCCAGTGAGGTGCTTGGCCCTAGTCTGGTGTTCTGCTGTTCCTTTACCTCCCACCATGCTGAAATTTCCAGGATAGGACACTGGTTGGCTTCGTTGGGATGGAGCACAGATGGAGTCTGCCTTCTGATCTCAGGCACTCCTGACTGGGGCTCAGTGTAGAGAAAGTAGAGTTCAGGGAAATGGTCTGTTGTGAATCAGTAGATACTTGGCCAGGTACTCTGAGGGAGGCTCAGGACAGCTGAAAAACCAGCACCATTATGCAAGATTTTTCCTGACCAAGAAGAGCATGTGTACTGCCAAATATCTGGGAATCATAAAGTTAGGGACTTTTGCTTTCCTCTACTATTGCATAAGCCATTTGGTCAAGCCTGAGTGCATCTATCTCATATATACAATGGATAGAAAATATTGTAATAGGCTTATAGTCTGTAGAATTATTATGCCTTTTATCTGGAACTCAAACTGAAAGCAAGTACAGTTTTTCTTGTTTTGCATGAAGAAAACAGATATACTTAAGGAAGTATTTCAAAGGATGCGAATTAAAAATATTATTTTTGTCTAATCTCTTACTTCCCATCTACCTGCGGACTCAGTATAATAGCTAATGGATCATAAGGCAGTTCTATTTCCAGTTTTTTAAGGAATCTCCACACTATTCTCCATAGTGGCTGTACTAGTTTGCATTCCCACCAACAGTGTAAGAGAGTTCCCTTTTCTCCACACCCTCTCCAGCATTTATTGCTTGTAGGTTTTTGGATCGCAGTCATTCTGACCGGTGTGTAATGGTACCTCATTGTGGTCTTGATTTGCATTTCTCTGATAATGAGTGATGTTGAGCATCTTTTCATGTGTTTGTTAGTCATCTGTATGTCTCCTTTGGAGAAATGTCTATTTAGTTCTTTGGCCCATTTTTTGATTGGGTCATTTATTTTTCTGGAATTGAGCTGCAGGAGTTGCTTGTATATTTTTGAGATTAGTTGTTTGTCAGTTGCTTCATTTGCTATTATTTTCTCCCATTCAGAAGGCTGTCTTTTCACCTTGCTTATAGTTTCCTTTGTTGTGCAAAAGCTTTTAATTTTAATTTGATCCCATTTGTTTATTTTTGCTTTTATTTCCAATATTCTGGGAGGTGGGTCATAGAGGATCCTGCTGTGATTTATGTCAGAGACTGTTTTGCCTATGTTCTCCTCTAGGAGTTTACTGCCTTATGACCCAGCAATCCCACTACTGGGCATACACACTGAGGAAACCAGAATTGAAAGAGACACGTGTACCCCAATGTTCATTGCAGCACTGTATATAACAACCAGGACATGGAAGCAACCTAGATGTCCATCAGCAGATGAATGGATAAGAAAGCTGTGGTACATATACACAATGCAGTATTACTCAGCCATTAAAAAGAATACATTTGAATCAGTTCTAATGAGGTGGATGAAACTGGAGCCGATTATACAGAATGAAGTAAGCCAGAAAGAAATACACCAATACAGTATGCTAACACATATATATGGAATTTAGAAAGATGGTAATGATTACCCTGTATATGAGACAGCAAAAGAGACACAGATGTAAAGAACAGTCTTTTGGACTCTGTGAGAGGGCAAGGGTGGGATGATTTGGGAGAATGGCATTGAAACATGTATACTATCATGTAAGAAATAAGTCTCCAGTCTAGGTTCGATGCAGGATACAGGATGCTTGGGGCTGGTGCACTGGGATGACCCAGAGAGATGGTATGGGGAGGGAGGTGGGAGGGGGTTTCAGGGTTGGGAACTCATGTGCACCTGTGGCGGATTCATGTTGATGTATGGCAAAACCAACACAGTATTGTAAAGTAAGATAAAGTAAAAATGAATAAACAAATAAATAAAATAAATGGCAAAATTAAAAAAAAAAGCTAATGGATGAAGAAAATACCATTGGAGGAGAGGGAATTTGAAAATTACCTAAATAAAAACTCTTTTATGAGAAATGGGGAAGCTAAGGCCTGGTGGGTTAGAGAAATGAGGTATCTGTCACACTGCCCTGGAGCTGTTTAGTGATGGAGCCCATAACTACTTTAGCTGCTACTTCTTAGGCTCCATGGTGCCTTACTGAACTTTTATTTTTATTTATTTCCATTGATGGAAAATTGTTGTACAGAATTTTTTTGTTTTCTGTCAAACCTCAACATGAATCAGCCATAGGTATACATATATTCCCTCCCTTTTGAAACTCCCTCCCATCTCCTTCCCCATCCCACCTCTCTACTTTGCTACAGAACCCCTGTTTGTTTCCTGAGCCATACAGCAAATTCCCATTGGCTATCTATTTTGCATATGGTAATATAAGTGTCCATGTTACTCCTTCCATACATCTCACCCTCTTCCCCCCTCTCCCCATGTCCACAAGTCTATTCTCTAGGTCTATTTCTCCACTGCTGCCCTGTAAGTAAATTCTTCAGGACCATTTTTCTATATTCCATATATATGCATTAGAATACGATATTTATCTTTCTCTTTCCAACTTATTTCACTCTGTATAATAGGTTCTAGGATTTATCCATGTTATTAGAAGTGACTCAAATGCACTCGTTTTTATAGCTGAGTAATATTCCATTGTGTATATGTACCACAACTTCTTTATCCATTCATCTGTTGATGGGCATCTAGGTTGCTTCCATGTTCTAGCTATTGTAAATAGTGCTGCTATGTACAATGGAATACATGTGTCTTTTTCAATTTTGGTTTCCTCAGGGTGTATGTCTAGGAGTGGGATTGCTGGGTCATATGGTGGTTTTATTCCTAGTTTTTAAGGAATCTCCATACTGTCTTCCATAGTGGCTGTATCAATTTACATTCCCACCAACAGTACAAGAGCATTCCCTTTTTTCCACACCCTTTCTGGCATTTATTGTTTGCTGACTTTTTGATGATGGACATTCTGACTGGTGTGAGGTGGTATGTAATTGTATTTTTGATTTGCATTTCTCTAATAATGAGGGATGTTGAGGATCTTTTCATGTGTTTGTTAGCCATCTGTATTTTTTTTTTTTGGAGAAATATCTGTTTAGGTCTTTTTCCCAGTTTTTGATTGGCTTGTTGTTTTTCTGGCATTGAGTTCTATGAGGTGGTTGTACAGTTTGGAAATTAATCCTTTGTCAGTTGTTTCATTTCCTATTATTTTCTCCCATTCTGAGGGTTGTCTTTCCACCTTGCTTATAGTTTCCTTTGCTGTGCAAAAGCTTTTATGTTTAATCAGGTCCCACTTGTTTACTTTTGTTTTTATTTCTGTTACACTAGGAGGTGGACCACAGAGGATCTTGCTTTGGTTTATGTCATTGAGTGTTCTGCCAGTTTTCCTCTAAGAATTTTATAGTTTCTGTTCTTACATTTAGGTCTTTAATCCATTTTGAGTTTATCTTGTGTATGGTGTTTGGAGGAGAAAGAAATGGCAACCCACTCCAGTATTCTTGCCTAGAGATTCCTATGGACAGAGGAGCCTGGTGGGCTGCTGTCCATAGGGTTGCACAGAGTCGGACATGACTGAAGCGACTTAGGATGCATACATGCATTGGAGAAGGAAATGACAACACACTCCAGTATTCTTGCCTGGAGAGTCCCAGGGACGGAGGAGCCTGGCGGGCTGCTGTCCATAGGGTCACACAGAGTCGGACACGACTGAAGCAACTTAACAGCAGCATGGTGTTAGGGAGTGTTCTAGTTTCATTCTTTTACATGTAGCTGTCCAGTTTTCCCAGCACCATTTATTGAAGAGGCTGTCTGTGTCCCATTGTATATTCCTGCCTCCTTTGTCAAAAATGAGGTACCCATAAGTGCATGGGTTTATTTACACTCAATGACATAAACCAAAGCAAGATCCTCTGTGGTCCACCTCCTAGTGTAACAGGAAGTTTATTTCTTGGCTTTCGGTCTTGTTTCAGTTCAGTCCAGTTCAGTCACTCAGTCGTGTCCAACTCTTTGCGATCCCATGAAACGCAGCACACCAGGCCTCTCTGTCCATCAACAACTCCCAGAGTCCACCCAAACCCATGTCAATTGAGTTGGTGATGCCATACAACCATCTCATCCTCTGTCGTCCCCTTCTCCTCCTGCCCTCAATCTTTCCCAGCATCAGGGTCTTTTCCAATGAGTTAGCTCTTCATATCAGGTGGCCAAGTATTGGAGTTTCAGCCTCAACATTAGTCCTTCCAATGAACACCCAGGACTGACCTCCTTTAGGATGGGCTGGTTGGATCTCCTTGCAGTCCAAGGGACTCTCAAGTCTTCTCCAACACCACACTTCAAAAGCATCAATTCTTTGGCACACAGCTCTTCACAGTCCAACTCTCACATCCATACATGACCACAGGAAAAACCATAGCCTTGACTAGATGGACCTTTGTTGACAAAGTAATGTCTCTGCTTTTCAATATGCTGTCTAGGTTGGTCATAACTTTCCTTCCAAGGAGTAAGGGTCTTTTAATGTCATGACTGCAATCACCATCTGCAGTGATTTTGGAGCCCAGAAAAATAGTCAGCCACTGTTTCCCCATCTATTTGCCATGAAGTGATGGGACTGGATGCTATGATCTTAGTTTTCTGAATGTTGAGCTTTCAGCCAACTTTTTCACTCCCTTCTTTCACTTTCATCAAGAGGCTCTTTAGTTCTTCTCCGCTATCTTGTTTCATTGATCTATATTTCTGTTTTTGTGGCAGTACCATACTGTCTTGATGGCTGTAGCTTTGTAGTATAATCTGAAGTCAGGAAGGTTGATTCCTCTAGCTCCATTCTTCTTTCTCAAGACTGCTTTGGCTATTTGGGGTCTTTTGTGTTTCCATATGAATTGTGAAATTTTTTGTTTTAATTCTGTGAAAAATGTCATTGGTACTTTGATATGGATGACATTGAATCTGTAGATTGCATTTGGTAATATAGTCATTTTCACAATATTGATTCTTCCTACCCAGGATCATGGAATATCTCTCCATCTATTTATATCATCTTTGATTTATTTCATTCAGTTCAGTTCAGTTCAGTCACTCAGTCGTGTCTGACTCTTTGCAACCCCATGAACAGCAGCACGCCAGGACTCCCTGTCCATCACCAACTCCTGGAGCTTACCAAAACTCATGTTCATCGAGTTGGTGATGCCATCCAGCCATTTCATTCTCTGTTGTCTCCTTTTTCTCCTGCCCCCAATCCTTCCCAGCATCAGGGTCTTTTCAAATGAGTCAACTCTTCGCATGAGGTTGCCAAAGTACTGGAGTTTCAGCTTCAACATCAGTCCTTCCAGTGAACACCCAGGACTGATCTCCTTTAGGATGGACTGGTTGGATCTCCTTGCAGTTCAAGGGATTCTCAAGAGTCTTCTCCAACACTACAGTTCAAAGGCATCAATTCTTTGGCGCTCAGCTTTCTTCACAGTCCAACTCTCACATCCATACATGACTACTGGAAAATCCATAGCCTTGACTAGACAGACCTTGGTTGGCAAAGCAATGTCTCCGCTTTTAATGATTTCTTTCATTAGTGTAGTGTCTTATAATTTTCTGTGTAAATTTTTGTCTCCTTATGTAAGTTTATTCCTAGATCTTTAATTCTTTTTGTTGCAATGATGAATGAGATTGATCTTTTAATTCCTCTGATTTTTCATTGTTAGTATATAGAAATGCAAGTGATTTCTGTGTATTGATTTTGTATTCTTGATGTTCAAGGATACAAAATCCTTGTGTTTCTCTTCCCCAAACAGGACTGTCTCATATAATTTCTTCCCCCCTCATCCATTCGACAACTTCAAAGACTGACTATAAACTACTTAATCCCAAATCAATTTTCTAGCCCAAATCTTATTAGCCTATTAGATGTCCTGACTTGAATGCTTCTCTGATGCCTCCAACTCATCTTGTCTTTTCAGTTTTTTTCTTAAGACAGCTCCTCTTGTGCTTCCATAGGACCACATATCCCCATCAGAGTGCTTATAATACTGTATTTAATTGTCAATTTGCTTGTCTCTGTATGACATAGACTCTCAGCCTGTGACAGCAGTGGCTATGTTTGATTCATTGCTTGATCCCTTGCATCTAGCACAATACTTTGCATATAGTAGAATGATCACAAAGTGCTCAGTATAACAATGGCAATTTACCCAGGGTTCCCAGGAGGCAAAGACTGAGGCAACGAATTATTGCTACTTCTTTTGTTGGGAGTGCAGGCCATGGTACAGGAATAAGGTTCAGTAATGAAGCAGAGAATGAGAAAGAAGCAGAACAAAGATGTGTTATCAAGCTGTTATCAAGATATGTTATCAAGCTGGTCACCCAGAAGTTTTTTAAGCTACTCTCAGAAAGAAAGTGGGAATGCTTTATCCACTGACTTTCTTCCCCCTTGGAGCACTAACACCTCTTTACTTCTATAATAAGCATGGGTAGATATCAAGTGGTTCCATGGCATCTTACACCTCAGAGTCAACAACAAAATCCTGGGAGACAATGCAGGAGGTGTGCAAGAATCATATATGAATTGATGGCCAAATTAGGACCCAGGTTTCCTCCATCTCTTTTGGGTAACTCCCACTTCCAATGAGCTAACAAAACTTTACCAAAATACCTCTAAAATATACCCTGTTATTAATATCTTTTCCTCCACTGCAGTTTTTCTTTTCTATTTTAGAATCTCTCTGTTCCTCACTTATGTTTATGCCATCATCTCTTACTTGACCTTCCTGTATCCAGTCTTGCCTGCTCTGAACATTGTTCTGATCCTGATCCTTCAATGATGCTCCATCTTTGTCAGGAAAAAACTGAATCTCACCAACATGACTTATAAGAATTTTCATGATTTGATTCATTGTATTTAACCAGCTGCATCTGATGCCATATCCCTCCCCCTGCACATCAGAACTTCTAAACTTTGGTCATACAGAATGGCTTGAAATCCCCTGTGTGGTTATGCTCCCTCACATCTCTGGAGCTGGAAATGTTGCTTCCTTTCTTTGGAATGCTGGTCTTTCTCCAGCGAGTTTCTTTCTATCCTTCAAAACTCAGCTCAGGCATGAGACCCTCTAGAAACCCTACCCTGATTCCTTTCCTCTAGACCAATGATTCTCAAATAGTAGTGCATCAGAATCACCTGGAGGGCTTATAGAAACAGAGACGGTTGGGTTCCACTCCCCAGAGCTTCTGATTCAATAGTAGGTCTGGGGTGGGGCTTTAGAATGTGCAGTTTTAACATGCTCCCAGATGATGCTGTTGTTGCTAGTTCAGGACCACACTTTGAGAAATACAGCTCTGGGGAAACACCTGTACTTTTCCTTTACATAAGATTTTACCCAGCTTATATAGTAGTTTTGTTTACTGGTTTTTTTCCCCAGTCAGCATGTGTTCATCAGAGGGAAGAGGCAAGGTGTTATCAATCTCTATAACCCAGCACTTGGTACTGAGCCTGGCACATAGATGCTGTGTTAACAGAAGGAAAAGGGGGGAAAAGGAAGGGAGACACTTTGAAGAAAGACTGGAAGACAGAATTAGATACAAAGGTCTTTAGAGCATGTCCCCAGATCAATACTTTTATTTTTGGCACAGAATACTATTATACTACAAAGATTGTATATTCTACTAAACATAGTAGAACCAGTGCAGTGTAGTGGCTACAAGTATGGGCTCTGATATCATCAGCCTAATATTAACTCCTAGTTTCACCATGTGATGTTAGACCTGTCACTTAGTCCCTCTTTAAAATTTAGTTTTTACACTCATAAAATGGGAATAATAAGAATTCTACCTATTGGGATTGTTTTAATATTTATCTGAGGCAATACTCAGTGGTTTTTAATAGCTCTTGGCATATCATAAGCACCCAATAAATATTAACTACCATTTTATTATCTGTTCCTTTAAATAGCTTAGTTACAAAATGATGTGATTTTAGTGATTGAAGAGACATGAGCATCAACAACCAAATATAAGCTAGGTTGCTTATTTCTTAGGAATTTTTGTGTGTTGAAGCATTGGGTTTATTTAAGATTCCACATATATTTTTAAATTCAGATGATTGTTATCAAGGTGTTTAACAATGGACTCAGGAAGAAACCGACTTCAGTTTTATAAAGTAAGTTGTACACTTGCTACTTGAAATTTATTTTTTTTAATATTCATATTGTAAAGGGGAAAACGTCTTCAAAAGGATACATCTGCTAAAAGAATATTTCCATTAAAATAACTTATGGTTAAAAAGACAGTTTTATCCAAATATCTCAAGAGGCTTTACAGTCATTATCTAAATATCCCTCCGAAATATCATTAACATATGCTATGCCAATTTTCAAGGGAGAAAATGCCTGTCAAGTGAAAATGTTCAGAAGCAGAATTCTAGTGCTTAGATCAGTAATCTAAGCCAGAAGGTAAAACATTACAATAAAAAGATGAAACTGACAGGAAAGAATTTTAGACAACTGTATTGAGGAGGAGCCTCTAGACCTTACACAAAGATGATCTTTCTCTCAAAGGCTACAAGTAGAAGGGAAATAATTTATAATCACTTGAATAGTGTTCCTCCTCCTCTTTCTGTTCACTCATTCAGTTGTTCAACAAACAGAATCTAAGGTGTACCAGGCTATGCTAAGCATTTATTTTGTACTACATCATTTGATTTATATACATAGTTACAAAGAAGATATTGTGATTAACTCTACTTACAGAATAGAAGCTTATAGGGATGAAGAAATGTACCTGACTCCTCCAGCTCTGTTTTACTACAGGGCTACAGTAATCAAGAGAGTATGGTAGTGGCACAAAAATAGAAATATAGATCCATGGAATAGGAAAGCTCAGAGATAAACCCACATACCTATGGTTTCCTAATCTATGACAAAAGAGGCCAGGATATACAATGAAGCAACGGCAGCTTCTTCAATAAGTGGTGCTGGGTAAACTGGATAGCTACATGTAAAGAATGAAATCAGAACACTCCCTAATATCATACAGAAAAATAAGCTAAAAATGAATTAAAGACCTAAATGTAAGGCTAGACATAATAAAACTCTTAGAGGAAGACATAGGCAGGACACTCTGACATAAATCACAGCAAAATCCTTTTGACCCATTTCCTACAGTAATGAAAATAAAAATAAACAAATGGGACCTGATTAAGCTTTAAAGGTTTTGCACAGCAAAGGAAACCACAGACAAGATGAAAAGTCAACCCTTAGAATGGGAGAAAATATTTTCAAATGAAGCAACTGAAAAAGGATTAATCTCCAAAATATAAAAACAGCTCATGTAGCTCAATATCAAAAAACAACCCAATCAAAAAATTGGTGGAAGAACTGAATCGATATTTTTCCAGAGAAGATATATAGATGACCGACAAACAGATGAAAAAGATGCTGAACGTCACTAATTATTAGAGAAATGCAAATCAAAACTACAATGAGATATCACCTCACATCTGTGAGAAGGGCTATCATCACAAAATCTATTATCCAAACAATAAATGCTGGAGAGGGTGTGGAGAAAAGAGAACCCTCTTGCACTGTTGGTGGGAATGTACATGGATACAGCCACTATGGAGAAGAGCATGAAGTATCAGGGGAGTTTGTAATTTCCTTAGTTCTGTCTCACCACAGCAAATTTTGAAGCGACAGATGAACCAGTGTTATAGCTCAGTTACAGTTCAGTTTTATTTGGTAAGCAAAGGAAAATAAATCCTCAAGGCATGAGAGTGGGCCGACCCAAAAGAGGCCTAGAGAAGAGCTGATCAGCTCAATTTTGGCTCCCCTTTTTATGTTTTTTTCCTCCTCCTGAGCCTGCCCTGTGTAAATTGGGCTAGCCAGGAGGGCTGTTTGCTTCACCTGAGGTTCTAACTCTGGTCCTCGGACCTTGCTTTGTTCTATCTTCATGGGCTTTTTCCTTTCTTTGTCTTTTAGCCACCGTTATTTTGGACTCCTTTTTCCTATTCTAACTACCTAACACTACTGTATAGCATTGTTATCTACTCAATGCTCTGTGATGACTTAAATGTGAAAAAATAAAAAAAGGAGGGGATACATGTGTGTGTGTGTGTATATATATATATATATATATATATATATATAGTTGATTCAGTTTGCTGTACAGTGAAAACTAATATAACATTGTAAGACAACTCTATTCCAATAAAAATTACAAAAAAGAAATATACCTGAGTCACAGCGTATCTGGAGAACTGAGTGTTTCTAACTCCAGATGCTGGGTTCTAATCACCATGCTACTCCGTGGTGTTCTACTACAGGGTGTTCACAGAACTGGGGATGCATGGAAGCCAAAAAGGGCTTTGAAAATGACTGTCTGAATGTGACTATATAAACTATTGAGGGGATGATGGGCAGGAAGCCTAGGTGTCCCCAAACGGAGGAAATAGGCTGCAAGTTTCAGACGTTTTTCATCTCTCTTTTAAGTGGCAGAAGGAAACAAACTATAAGTGTCAGATTCGTTTTCCCTTCTTTATACAAAATTAAAAGAAGGTTTATTTTAAAATTCTGTGTTGCCATGACGACACCTGGTTCCACCTAAACTTAACTTTTCTCAAACTTTGAGCTAACTAATGCATTTTTCTTATGGAAAAGTTTTTCTTAAGCTATGTTAATGAACTATGTATTTACTTTAGATTCCATCTTTCTTAAAGTAGGTTCAGCCTAAGACTCAGAACTGACTTGACAAACCAGTATGTTTTACTCATGCAAATGTCCTCTTAAGCTATGTTAATGAGACTATATATTTGCTTAGAAACCTGCCTTGAATTCTTCAAGATTCATGTCAATTGTTTTATGGCCCTGGATGACTCACCTTGTGCCAATGTTATCTCAAAATGCATGTGGTGGGTGAGGGGCCTGGTGCCAATCTCTGAGTTTTGAGACATTTTCTTTCTCTAATTAGCAGCCTGCTTACTGGAGAAGGCAATGGCACCCCACTACAGTACTCTTGCCTGGAAAATCCCATGGGTGGAGGAGCCTGGAAGGCTGCAGTCCATAGGGTCGCTGAGGGTCTGACACGACTGGGCGACTTCGACTGAGCGACTTCACTTTCACTTTTCACTTTCATGCATTCAAGAAGGGAACGGCAACCCACTCCAGTGTTCTTGCCTGGAGAATCCCAGGGATGGGGGAGCCTGGTGGGCTGCCATCTATGGGGTCACACAGAGTTGGACACGACTGAAGCGACTTAGCAGCAGCAGCAGCAGTAGGTATACTATTCAGGTATGACATAAATCAAATCCCTTATGATTATACAGTGGAAGTGCGAAATAGATTAAAGGGACTAGATCTGATAGACAGAGTGCCTGATGAACTATGGATGGAAATTCATGACATTGTACAGGGATCAAGACCATCCCCATGGAAAAGAAAGGCAAAAAAGCAAAATGGCTGTCTGAGGAGGCCTTGCAAATAGCTGTGAAAAGAAGAGAAGTAAAAAGAAAAGGAGAAAGGGAAAGATATTCCCATTTGAATGCAGAGTTCCAAAGAATAGCAAGAAGAGATAAGAAAGCCTTCCTCAGTGATCAATGCAAAGAAATAGAGGAAAACAACAGAATGGGGGAGACTAGAGATTTCTTCAAGAAAATTAGAGATACGAAGGGAACATTTCATGCAAATATGGGCTCAATAAAGGACAGAAATGGTATGGACCTAACAGAAGAAGAAGATATTAAGAAGAGGTGGCAAGAATACACAGAAGAACTGTACAAAAAAGAGCTTCATAACCCAGATAATTGTGATGGTGTGATCATTCTCCTAGAGCCACACATCCTGGAATGTGAAGTCAAGTGTGCCTTAGGAAGCATCACTGCAAACAAAGCTAGTGGAAGTGATGGAATTCCAGTTGAGCTATTTCAAATCCTGAAAGATGATGCTGTCAAAGTGCTGCACTCAATATGCCAGCAAATTTGGAAAACTCAGCAGTGGCCCCAGGACTGGAAAAGGTCAGTTTTCATTCCAATCCCAAAGAAAGGCAATGCCAAAGAATGTTCAAACTACCACACAATTGTACTCATCTCACATGCTAGTAAAGTAATGCTCAAAATTCTCCAAGCCAGGCTTCAGCAATACGTGAACTGTGAAATCCCTGATGTTCAAGCTGGTTTTAGAAAAGGCAGAGAAACCAGAGATCAAATAGCCAACATCTGTTGGATCATCGAAAAAGCAAGAGAGTTCCAAACAACACATCTGTTTCTGCTTGATTGACTATGCCAAAGCCTTTGACTCTGTGGATCACAATAAACTGTGGAAAATTCTGAGAGAGATGGGAATACCAGACCACCTGACCTGCTCTTGAGAAACCTATACGCAAGTCAGGGAGCAACAGATAGAACTGGACATGGAACAACAGACTGGTTCCAAATAGGAAAAAGAGTACATCCAGGCTGTATATTGTCACCCTTTTTATTTAACCTATATGCAGAGTACATCATGAGAAATGCTGAGCTGGAAGAAGCACAAGCTGGAATGAAGATTGCCGGGAGAAATATCAATAACTTCACATATGCAGATGACACCACCCTTATGGCAGAAAGTGAAAGTGAAAGTGAAGTTGCTCAGTCGTGTCTGACTCTTCGCGACCCCATGGACTGTAGCCTACCAGGTTCCTCCGTCCATGGGATTTTCCAGGCAAGAGTTCTGGAGTGGGGTGCCATCGCCTTCTCTGGGCAGAAAGTGAAGAGGAACTAAAGAGCCTCTTGATGAAAGTGAAAGAGGAGAGTGAAAAAGTTGGCTTAAAACTCAACATTCAGAAAACTAAGATCATGGCATCTGGTCCCATCACTTCATGGGAAATAGATGGGGAAACAGTATCAGACTTTATTTTTTTAGGCTCCAAAATACTGCAGATGGTGACTGCAGCCATGAAATTAAAAGACACTTACTCCTTGGAAGGAAAGTTATGACCAACCTATATAGCATATTTAAAAACAGAGACATTACTTTGTGAACAAAGGTCCGTCAAGTCAAGGCTATGGTTTTTCCAGTGGTCAGGCTGCAGTCCATGGGGTCACTAATAGTCAGACACGACTGAGCGACTTCACTTTCACTTTTCACTTTCATGCATTGGAGAAGGAAATGGCAACCCACTCCAGCGTTCTTGCCTGAAGAATCCCAGGGATGGCAGAGCCTGGTGGGCTGCTGTCTGTGGCGCTGCACAGAGTCGGACACGACTGAAGCGACTTAGCAGCAGCAGCAGCAGCATGTATGGATGCAAGAGTCGGACTGTGAAGAAAGCTGAGCACCAAAGAATTGATGCCTTTGAACTGTAGTGTTGGAGAAGACTCTTGAAAGTCCCTTGAATTGCAAGGAGATCCAACCAGTCCATCCTAAAGGAGATCAGTCCTGGGTATTCTCTGGAAGGACTGATGCTAAAGCTGAAACTCCAATACACCAGCCACCTCATGCGAAGAGTTGACTCATTGGAAAAGACTCTGATGCTGGGAGGGTTTGGGGGCAGGAGGAGAAGGGGACGACAGAGGCTGAGATGGCTGGATGGCATCACCAACTTGATGGACATGAGTTTGTGTAAACTCTGGGAGTTGGTGATGGACAGGGAGGCCTGGCGTGCTGCGGTTCATGGGGTCACAAAGAGTTGGACATGACTGATCGACTGAACTGACGGGGGGGGGCACTCTTTCTGCCCCCTTCTGACGTCTATGTCAGAAGCTTTCTCTATCTCTTTTATATTTTAATAAAACTTTATTACACAAATGCTCTGAGCAATCAAGCCTTGTCACTGGCCCTGGATTGAATTATTCTCCTCTGGAGGCCAAGATTCCTGGTGTCTTTCATGGCTCAGGAACAACCTTTCACTATCCTATGTGCAAGTTATAAAAGCTTACCTCTGATATTTAATTTATTAAGCAATTACTTGTGTACTTTAAATAGTGTATTCTGAAAGTGATGTGTTAACTTGGAATATAGCTTTTCCCCAAACTCATTTTTCATGGGAGTATCTGATTGAAATACTGGACATGCATTTCCTTGCCTTCATTAAAACCAAATTTGAGTTTTCTAAAGAAAATGATTTTCACTTTTGTTTAGACTGTTTAATGTTTATGACATAGCATTTTTGGTATTTGTGTCTGCTGTTATCATGGAAATGTTATTCTAAACCATCCATATTATATGGCTTTGCTGGCTGTTTCACTTATTCGTGCATACATATATTATAGTAATTATATGTAGTTGTAATGTACTATATGTATATGCTTCTCAGGTGATGCAGTGGTAAAGAATCCACGTGCTGATGCAGGAGACACAGGTTCAGTCACTGATTCAGGAAGATCCCTTGGAGAAGGAGACAGCAGCCCACTCCAGCATTCCTGCCTGGGAAATCCCATGGACAAAGAAGCCTGGGGGGCTACAGTCCATGCGGTCACAAAAAGAATCAGACGTGAGTTAGCGACACGACAGGGACAGTATGTGTATATATGGGGCTGTGTGCTCAGTCACTTCAGTCGTGTCCAACTCTTTACAACCCTAGGGACTGTAGCCCTCCAGGCCCCTCTGTCCATGGGGTACTCCAGGCAAGAATACTGGAGTGGGTGGCCAGGCCCTCCTCCAGGAGACCTTCTGACCCAGGGCTTGAACTGCTTCTCCTACATTGCAGGCCGACTCTACTGCTGAGCCACTGGGGAAGCCTAATGTGTGTATATATATAACTATTTATACATTATACTAATGTAACTTTTGTATAGATTCTCAAAATATGATGTAAAAGTCTTTCTTAAAATTTAATTTCACACTTTCAGGTATAAAATTTTACCACCAAAGAGTAATTATTGAATTCATGCTAATTTTTTAACAGATTTCTATCAAGTAAACTTTATGAACACTAAGATAGTATTGATAGAGTTGTAGGCTAAAATGACTTACTCAAATAGTACTAATTTGTCTTCAAGATTAAATATTTAAGAAACTATTCTGTAATATGAAAGACTTGTTAGTGTTCTAATAACAACCATCATTTTATTTATTGAGATAGATTTCTTTTTTGGAGTGATGGACTAAAAATGTTATTGCCTTATACTTAATCATATTTGATAACCATGGTATTCAAAGATAGAGGTTTTATAAAGCTTTTGAAAACTGAGTCAAGGGGGTCAGCTCAATTTCCATTCATTTTATCTTTCTGTCTCTCTGGTGTTAGTTTCATCCTAAGACTGTTCCCCTTTAGCAAAATGGTAGCAGACAGTGCTCCGAGAATAAGGAGAGATGGAAAAAGGGAAAGCAGGAAGGAAGGGGAGGTAGAAAGACAGGGATCAAGCCAGTGCTGTTCTTCTAACCATGTAACAAAAGGATTTCATTTAGTCTAACAGGGCCGATTGATATTACATGCTAACCCTTGAATCAATCCATGTGACCATAGAAATGTCAAGCATAAATTGACTTGTTCCAATTAGAGTGTGCCTCTGATGGAGATGGATAAATCTCCACAGTGCATGGCTATTCCATGGCTATTCCATGGCTATTCCATGGTGAGGGATGGATGAAACAGAGGCTGGTGGGTCCACTATTTGTTTCAATGTAGCAGTGTTGACTTCTATGGGGATAGTGCGTAAAAAGCACTCTCATATCCATGCCCTCACTTGATTTCCAGAAGAACTCTTGAGTAAAGAGGTATAAGTAGGATCATTTCCATTTGATGGATGAGGACACTGAAATCAGTGTGGCTAAGTTACCTTGAGCTCATGTTTATTCTTTAACTTCAGGTTCAACACTTTCTAGACACTTGTTCATTTTGTTACAATAACTAGTTCAAAAGTTGAATGATTCAGTCAAAATACACATTTGCTATCATGTTGCCCAAAGAGACTTGTAGTATTGAATTTTAAAACTTTTGCTATCCTATTATTCCAAAATGGTAGCAAGTAACAGTACACAATGTTACCTAGGGATATAAGGAAGAGTCTGAAATCACACCTGCCTTGGTTGGCATCTTTGTTTTCAAATAGCCTCTCAGTTAAAGGGTCACAGACAGAGAGTCCACTTTCTATATTTGCCTTAGAAACTTGCTGCCACCTTTCTACTATTGTGATTGGTAGTTGTAATGTTTGTGTTCTCCCAAGACATCAATATAGGAGAAAGCCTAAATGCCAATATGCCAGGAGAGCTAGAGACCATCTAGAAACTTTCCAGTGTTCAAGGGCAGGGTTCTGTGTGACAGTTTGCCAGTAGTCTCAGAAGAATAGAAGATTCGTGAATAAAAATTCAAAGAGAAAAATTTCCAAATTGGAAGAAAATCCTTTCTTGGGAGGCTTGCTCACTTTGCTTCTCCTAATAATATCTTTTCACTATTTAATATAGATGTTGATGGTTATAATAGGAAATGGCTGGACTGAGAAGGAATTGTGAAAATATTACAATTGGAGTCTGTAAGATTTAGTAATAATTAACCCCTAAAGCTGGTCTTAAAATATTCAATTGTTAGCTTTCACCATGCCATTGAATGCCACCATGATGTCAACAATGTTCCTAAAATTTTTGTGGTCATGTATATTCTTTTTTCTCTTTTCTTAGGATCTTAAATAACTTATACGTTTATGTGGCATGGATATGGAGATGGTGGTTCTAGAGTTAGTAACAAACCTACAGAGTAGAACATTTATACCATATACGTATCTACAGATAGATATGCCTATCGTAAGATGGAAAGGAATACTCATACTAGAGAAAGGAAGAAGTGAAGTCGCTCAGTCATGTGTGACTCTTTGCAACCCCATGTACTGTAGCCTACCAGACTACTCCACCCATGGGATTTTCCATGCAAGAGTAGTGGAGTGGGTGGCCAAGTTCTATAACTACTGGGCAAAGCCCTTTAGCAAATGGTGGATGTAGGGGAATGTATCATTCCTCTTTAACAAATTAAGCATAGCAAGGGATTATATATACAAAAAATAATAAAATACATTGGACTTTATTTAATAATAAGCATTTACATAAATTCCAAACCCAATGCAGGGGTCCCCAGTCTCTGGGACCTAATGCCTGATGATTTTAGGTGGAGCTGATGTAACATTAATAGAAATGAAACATGTAATAAATGTAATCTTGAATCATCCCCAGACCATCCCCCCAACTCTGGTCTGTGAAGAAACTGTCTTCTGTGAAACTTGTCCCTGGTGCCAAAAAAAGTAAGGAAGAGGGATATACTTGACCAAACAAAAGTCACTAGCAACTGAATGTAGGTAAATGTCAAATATGGGGTGTTGTTAAAAATGTTAGAGAAAATCAGAAGACTGAAGCTCTCAAAAAGGTGTTCTAGAGGAGATATGATTTTGTGTGAGAAATTCATGAAGGAGCAATCCCCAGGCAGGCAATAAGTGGGTTAAGTGTTAGTGAATTTGTGGTAAGATGGATGAGGTTTATTTCAGAAGTGTGTTCAAGTCTAAAAATAGTGGGGAAAAAATGGTTAGAGGCCAGCTTGCAATATGCCTTTGACAAGACTGAGCTGCACCAATCCCTTGCTAGACTCACTGCCCAGTGCTCACCAGAAATTCTCTTAGTTCCTGGAGGTCAGAAGTATAGGAACTCATGTCCACTTGGCGTATTTCCAAGGACTTCAAAGCATCATTCTCCCTACCCCACCCCCAACCACACAAACACACACACACTCTTCCCCAGGTTACAGCTCCTATTCTGTTCTTGGTTAAGATTTTTTTTTTTTTTCCTAGTCACACAGATAATTTGAAATTTTTCTGCTAGTATTTCTGGGCTTCAGGTACAGCATTTTTCTTAGCTGGTAGCTACCATGAATTTTTGCTGCAGATTAGGACTTATTATTATTTTTCCTTGCTACTCTACTCTTTTTCATGTTGCCACGCTGTTACTGTAGAATTTAAACCAGGAATGCATTTAGATAGACAGTTTCTATGGAAAATACAAATGAAGATAGAGTCACAGCACATCTAATTTGCTGTGCACAGTTGGTGTTTGATAAAGGGCTGTAACTGAGAAAGATTCAACTCCTGTTTTATGCTATCTTATCATGGCGATTATCATGGAGATTAACAGAAGCAAGACAAAACAAAGCCTTCATTTCTGGGGGAAAAACAAGTAAGTATGAGTAATAGTCACGAAAATAGAAATGACATTAATGAAATGGTGCTGATATTTTGAAACTGGTTGTGTCTAAATGTAAATTAGCATTTTGTTCAACACCTGAGCTATTAATTAAAATATCTAATCTAAAACCTTAGTCAGGTTTTAAAATTATATTTATTTTTAATTGATTGATTGCTTTACAATATTGATTTCTCCATACATGAACATGAATTAGCCATAGGTGTACGTATGTCCCCTCCCTTTTGAACCTCCCTTTCACCTCCCTCCTCATTCCACGCCTCTAGGTTGTCACAAGCCCCGTTTGAGTTCCCTGAGTCATACAGCAAATTTTCATTGGCTATCTATTTTACATACAGGAGTGTATATGCTTCCATGCTACTCTCCCCATTCATCTCGCCCTCTCCTTCCTCTCCCCTGCCCTTGTCCGTAAGTCTGTTCTCTATGTCTGCACCTCCATTGCTGCCCTGCAAATAGGTTCATCAGTCCCATCTTCCTAAATTCCATATATATGCGTTAATATATGATGTTTCTTTTTCTCTTTCTGACTTACTTCACTCTGTATAATAGTCTCAAGGTTCATCCAGTTCATTAGAACTGAGTTAACTGCATTCCTTTTTATGGCTGTTTACTCAGTTTTGAAGACGCTTAAAACACAAAGGCAAGGATGGAGAGAGTAGAAAAATTGGATAATTACTTAGCTATGACAAACCTAGATGATGTATTAAAAAGCAGAGACATCACTTTGCCAATGAAGATCTATCTAGTCAAAGCTATGGTTTTTCCAGTAGTCATGTACAAATTTGAGAGTTGGACCATAAAACAGGCTGAGTGCTGAAGAACTGAGGCTTTCAAACTGTGGTATTGGAGAAGACTCTTGAGAGTTTCTTGGGCAGCAAGAAGATCAAACCAGTCAGTCCTAAAGGAAATCAGTCCTTAATATTCATTGGAAGGACTGATGCTAAAGCTGAAGCTCCAATACTTTAGCTACCTGATGTGAAGAGCCAACTCATTGGAAAAGACCATGATACTAGGAAAGATTGAGGGCAGGAGAAGACCATGGCACGGGATGAGATGGTTGGATGGCATTGTCGACTCAATGGACATGAATTTGGGCAAGCTCCAGGAGATGGTGATGGACTGGGAAGCCTGGCACGCTACAGTCCATGGGGTCACAAAGAGTAAGACATGACTTAGCCACTGAACAATAGCAACAATTTACATTAAAAAAAAGAAAACTCTAACCCTTTACTATTCCGTGGAGCTGACAATTTCTTCAAGATGAGTTCTGCAAGTCCTAGAGGGACTCCTTTTAAATTGACCATGAGTATGTGACCTCCTTGAGAACAGCATTAGAGTGAGGCTGGAGGCATTCTGTCTTTGTTTGCCATTACCTCCAAAGGTCAAAAAGCATTTCTAAAATACCTCCTTGTCCATACTAACCTTTTTATGAACAAAATTCAAGATAGTAGCAATTTTCCAAACTCCACAGAACGATTAAAGTATAACTTAAATTTTCTTTAATATTTCAAAAGTTGTTTTGAATGGAGGTTTAGAATAGTCACTGAGAATAGAGAAAATGCAGAGATAACTTAAAATGAATATATAAAATCACTTGAGATTATATACTTTATTATTAATACTTTCCTAGAGAGTATTTCAGTCGTTTGTTTCATTATCAATAAATGCATACATAATACCCATGCATTCATTATTTGCTAGTATATAATTATTATGGAAGAAAGGTAGGAACAAAGGAAAGAAAGAAGGCTGACTGAAGGGAAAGAAGGAAGAAAGTAAGGCAGGCAGGCAAGAAGGAAGAATATGCTTTGTTTCAAGTGTTTTTTGAAATACTATCAATTGGGTGATAAATAGATCAGACCTAGTCCATACTGTTTTGGTGTTGACCATCTGGTGATGTCCATGTGTAAAGTCTTCTCATGTGTTGTTGGAAGAGGGTGTTTGCTATGACCAGTGTGTTCTCTTGGCAACTCTATTAGTCTTTGCCCTCCTTCATTCCGTATTCCAAGGCCAAATTTGCCTGTTACTCCAGGTGTTTCTTGACTTCCCACTTTTGCATTCCAATCCCCTGTAACGAAAAGGACATCTTTTTTGGGTGTTAGTCTAAAAGGTCTTGTAGGTCTTTATAGAATCGTTCAACTTTAGCTTCTTCAGTGTTACTGGTTGGGGCATAGACTTGGATTACTGTGATATTGAATGGTTTGCCTTGGAAAGGAACAGAGATCATTCTGTCATTTTTGAGACTGCATCCAAGTACTGCATTTCGGACTCTTTTGTTGACCATGATGGCTACTCCATTTCTTCTGAGGGGTTCCTGCCCGCAGTAGTAGATATAATGGTCTTCTGAGTTAAACGCACCCATTCCAGTCCATTTTAGTTCGCTGATTCCTAGAATGTTGACATTCACTCTTGCCATCTCCTGTTTGACCACTTCCAATTTGCTTTGATTCACGGACCTGACATTCCAGGTTCCTATGCAATATTGCTCTTTACAGCATCGGACCTTGCTTCTTCCTCTAGTCAAGGCTATGGTTTTTCCAGTGGTCACGTATGGATGTGAGAGTTGGGCTGTGAAGAAAGCTGAGTGCCAAAGAATTGATGCTTTTGAACTGTGGTGTTGGAGAAGACTCTTGAGAGTCCCTTGGACTGCAAGGAGATCCAACCAGTCCATTCTAAAGGAGATCAGCCTTGGGTGTTCTTTGGAAGGAATGATGCTAAAGCTGAAACTCCAGTACTTTGGCCACCTCATGCAAAGAGTTGACTCATTGAAAAAGACTCTGATGCTGGGAGGGATTGGGGGCAGGAGAAGGGGATAACAGAGGATGAGATGGCTAGATGCCATCACTGACTCGATGGATGTGTGTTTGAGTGAACTCTGGGAGTTGGTGATGGACAGGGAGGCCTGGCATGCTGTGATTCATGGGGTCGCAAAGAGTCAAACATGACTGAGTGATGAACTGAACTGAACTGAGTCCATGCTGCTAAGTTGCTTCAGTCATGTCTGACTCTGTACAACCCCATAGACTGCAGCACACCAGGCTCTGCTGTCCCTGGGATTCTCCAGGCAAGAACACTGGAATGGGTTGCCATTTCCTTTTCCAATGCATGAAAGTGAAAAGTGAAAGTGAAGTCGCTCAGTTGCATCCGACTCTTCATGACCCCATGGATTGCAGCCTACCAGGCTCCTCCATCCATTGGATTTTCTGGGCAAGAGTACTGGAGTGGGGTGCTATTGCCTTCTCCGTACTATTATAAAATGTCTAGTTTTGATCACTGCTTTTTTTTAACAGAATCAGTTCAGTGCAGTCGCTCAGTCATGTCCAACTCTTCGTGACCCCATGGACCACAGCACACCAGGCCTCCCTGTCCATCATCAACTCCCAGAGTTTACTCAAATTCATCTCCATTCAGTTGGTGATGCCATCCAACCATCTCATCCTCTGTTGTCCCCTTCTCCTCCCACCTTCAATCTTTCCCAGCATCAGGGTCTTTTCAAATGAGTCAGCTCTTTGCATCAGGTAGCCAAAATATTGGAGTTTCAGCTTCAATATCAGTCATTCCAATGAACACTTGGGACTGATCTCCTCTAGGATGGACTCCTTGCAGTCCAAGGGACTCTCAAGAGTCATCTCCAACGTCACAGTTCAAAAGCATCAATTCTTTGGTGCTCAGTTTTCTTTATAGTCCAACTTTCATATCCATACATGACTACTGGAAAAAAATAGCCTTGACGAGACAGACCTTTGTTGGCAAAGTAATATTTCTACTTTTTAATATGCTGTCTAGGTTGGTCATAACTTTTCTTCCAAGGAGTAAGCATCTTTTAATTTCATGGCTGCAGTCACCATCTGCAGTGATTCTGGAGCCAAAAAAAAAAAAAAAAAGTCAGCCACTGTTTCCACTGTTTCCCCATCTAATTGCCATGAAGTGATGGGACCAGATGCCATGATCTTTGTTTCCTGAATGTTGCACTTTAAGCCAACTTTTTCACTCTTCTCTTTCACTATCATCAAGAGGCTCTTTAGTTCTTCACTTTCTGCCATAAGGGTGGTATCATCTGCATATCTGAGGTTATTGATATTTCTCCTGGCCATCTTGATTCCAGCTTGTGCTTCATCCAACCCAGTGTTTCTAATGATGTACTCTGCATAGAAGTTAAATAAGCAGGGTGACAATATACAGCCTTGATGTAATCCTTTTCCTATTTGGAACCAGTCTGTTGTTCCATGTCCAGTTCTAATTGTTGCTTCCTGACCTGCATACAGATTTCTCAAGAGGCAGGTCAGATGGTCTGGTAATCCCATCTCTTTCAGAATTTTCCACAGTTTATTGTGATCCACACAGTCAAAGGCTTTGGCATAATCAATAAAGCAGAATTAGATATTTTTCTGGAACTCTCTTGCTTTTTCGATGATCCAACAGATGTTGGCAATTTGATCTCTGGTTCCTCTGCCTTTTCTAAAACCGGCTTGAACATTGGAAGTTCACAGCTCATGTATTGCTAAAGCCTGGCTTGGAGAATTTTGAGCAGTACTATACTAGCATGTGAGATGAGTGCAATTGTGTGGTAGTTTGCGCATTCTTTGGCATTGCTTTTCTTTAATATTCGAATGAAAACTGACCTTTTCCAGTGCTGTGGCCACTGCTGAGTTTTCCCAATTTGCTGGCATAATGAGTGCAGCACTTTCATAGCATCATCTTTTAGGATTTGAAATAGCTCAACTGGAATTCCATCACCTCCACTAGCTTTGTTCGTAGTGATCCTTCCTAAGGCCCACTTAACTTCACATTCCAGGATGTCTGGCTCTAGTTAAGTGATCAACCATCATGATTATCTGGGTCATGAAGACTTTTTTGTACATTTCTTCTGTGTATTCTTGCCACCTCTTCTTAATATTTTCTGCTTCTGTTAGGTCCATATCATTTCTGCCCTCTATTGAGCCTATCTTTGCATGAAATGTTCCCTTGGTATCTCTTAAGTTTCTTGTAGAGATCTCTAGTCTTTCCCATTCTATTGTTTTCCTCTCTTTCCTTACAGTGATGACTGAGGAAGCCTTTCTTATCTCTCATGCTTTATCTCTCCATGCTATTCTTTGGAACTCTGCTTTCAAACGCATGTATCTTTCCTTTTCTCCTTTGCTTTTCACTTCTCTTCTTTTCACAGCTATTTTTATGACCTTCTCAGACAGCCCTTTTGATTAATTGAATTTATTTTCTGGGGGGTGGTCTTGATCCCTGTCTCCTGTACAATGTCACAAGCCTCTGTCCATAGTTCTTCAGGCACTCTATCTATCAGATCTAACCCCATAAATCTATCTCTCACTTCCATCGTATAATTGTAAAGGATTTGATTTAGGTCATACCTGAATGGTCTAGTGGTCTTCCCTTCTTTCTTCAATTTAAGTCTGAATTTGGCAATAAGGAGTTCATGATCTGAGCCAGTCTTTTCCCGGTCTTGTTTTTACTGACTTATAGAGCTTTTCCATCTTTGACTGCAAAGAACATAATCAGTCTGATTTTGGTGTTGGCCATCTGGTGATGTCCAACAGAATAAAATACTTGAATCCATGTCTGTTAATAACTAAATACTATACATGCCATTCTATGAATACCACATTGTATGTATCCACTTCCCTACTTAAGAGACTGTTTTGCTCCTAAGTTTTGATTTTTATGTAGCAGTAAAAGGTTTATCCTGGTAAAGAAAGTTCATAACAACTCTGATTTCTTTAGGACAGATTTCTAGAACAGGATTACTGGGCTAAACTTTCTAAAGGTCCTTTGTTCCAACTTACAACATACTTGGGACAGGAGAATTCAGAACATATATTCTCAGGATGCTGTAATTCAGACCTCCATCTGTCTGTGTTTTGAAGGAGGAAGGGAAAGGCAGATATCTCTATAATTTCCAAGGCTAATAGGTAAGAGAGTTCTTAGTTTTTCTTAGGACATTGTTGTTTATTAGTGAAACCATCTCTCTGCCTGTACAGTCAATTGGAAAGGTTGCAGAATCAGAGTAGCATTCAGCTATTTTTCTGCCTCATTCATATAATGAACAAGGAACTAATTAATTCTGACATTTGAAAGGGTCTTTGATGCCACAATTAAACTAAAATAAAAACTCCAAAAATAACTGTGTATGTGTAACTTTGGAGAGGGTAATTCTGATGTCATTTTACTCAGATTCACAGCTTCCACTGAAACCTCATTTATACTGCATGTGATCTTGCCTTCAAGGTAAGAGGCTTCAGTTTAAACACTCAAGGACAGCAGCAACATGATCAAAACACTAGTTGGGATAGGCGGATACTTGATATGGTGGGCAACCAGCCATGCTGTATTGCCATCTGGAATTCAAGAAAAACTTTTTTATGAACACTTTTTTTTTTCAGTTGAAACATAGCTGCTTTATACTATTATGCTAGTTTCACATATACAATATAGTGATTCAATATTCCTATAGATAGTACTCCATTTGTAGTTACAAAATAATGACTATATTTCCTTGTGCTGTACTATATATTTTTACTGCTTATCTGTTTTATACTTAGTAGTATGTGCCTCTTAATCTGCTACCCATTTTCGGCCTCTCCCTGCTTTCCACTCCGCGCTGGTAATCGACACTTTGTTCTCTGTATCTGTGAGTCTGTTTCTGTTTTGCCACTTGCATTTACTTTCTTATAGATTTCACATATAAATGATAACAGCATTTGTCTTTCTCTGACTTATTTCACTAAGCATAATACCTTCCAGTCCACCCATGTTGTTGCTCGTAGCAAATTTTCATTCTTTTTTATGGCTGAGTAGTATCCCATAGTATATATGTACCATAGCTTCTTTATCCATTCATCTATTGATGGATTAGGTTGCTTTCAGGTCTTAGCTATTATAATTGTGCTATTATAAATACTGAAGTGAATGTATCTTTTTGAGTTAATGTTTTTGTTTTTTTTTGAAATATATCCAGAAGTGAAAATGCTTATCATTGTGGTAGTTCTAGTTTTAGAGTTTTTTTTTTAAGAAAAACTATTCTCAACAGTGACTACACCACTTTACATTTCAACCAATAGTACACCATGATTCCCTTTTCTCCACACCCTCACCAACATTTGTTATTCATAGACTTTTTGATAAGAGCCATCTGACAGGTATGAGGTGATATATTATTGTGGTTTTGATTTGCATTTCTCTCATATTAGCAATGCAGAGCATCTTTTCATGTGTAGGCCATCTGTATATCTTTGGGAGAAAATCTTCTCAGGCTTTTCAGTTTTTAAATTGGGTTGTTAGTTTTTTTGATATTGAGTGGTATAAGCTATTTATATATTTTGTGTATTAATCCTTGTTGGTCATATTATTTGCAAATATTTTCTTCCATTCAGCAACTTGTCTTTTTGTTTTAATCATTGTTTCCTTTGCTATATAAAAGATTTAAGTTTAATTAGGTCCCATTTGTTTGTTGTTGCTGTTATTTCTTTTGCCTTAAGGAGACTGATGCCCTCCCATCCCCACCCATTCCCAGTTGCTTATGATTATGTTAAAGAGTCTTCTGCCTTTGTTCTCTTCTAGGACTTTTATGGTTTCAGGTCTCCCATTTGGGTGTTTACTCCATTTTGAGTTTATTTTGTGTATGGTGTAAGGAAATGTTCTAATTTTATTGTTTTACAAATTGTTGCCCAGTTTTCCCAGCAAGTTTTCTTGCCTGTTATTTTATTTTATTTTTGTATATGAATCTTCCAAATTCATTCTATGAGGCTACCATTACCCCTATACCAAAACCAGGAAAAGACACTATAAGAAATTGAAAGCCAATATCTCTGATGAATATAGGTACAAAAAACAAATCCCTCAATGAAATGTTAGCAAACATAATCCAATATATGAAAAGGACCATATACCATGATCAACTGATATTTGTTTCAGGGATGCAGGGATGGTTCAATATTCTCAAATCAGTCAATGTGATAAACCACATTAACAAATGGAGGGATTAAAGTCACATAATTGTCTTAGTAGACACCAAAAAACATTTGAAAAACATAACATCCATTCATGATAAGAACTCCCATTAATGTGGATAGAGAGTGAATATATCTCAACATAGTAAAGGGCATTTATGACAAGCCCATAGTCAACATAAAAGCTGAAAGCCTTCCTGCTAAATTTCGGAAGAAGACAAGGATGCCTACTCTGGTGACTTCTTTCTAACATAGTATTGGAAGTCCTAGTCACAGTAATCAGTCAACAAAAAGAAATTTAAAAAAAAAAAAACAAAAAACAACAAACTTCCAAATAGAAAGAGAAGTAAAAATGTAACTATTTTCAAATGATGTGATACTATACATAGAAAACTCTAATGTCTCCAAAAAAAAAAAAAACAACCTGTTAGAACTAGTAAATGAATAAAGTTGTAGGATTGTACTGTGGTTTTATTAAAGTAGTCTCAAATGGTACTTCACAGCTGAGTAAATGAATTGAATATTTGAGTGTATATTAAACTAAGATCATACTACTTTTACTCAACCTATCCATAATGCTTGTATGTGTAAAAGGCATTCTCTCCAAGAGGATTATTACTACAGTTAATTCCTAAGTAAGGAGTATTCCAACTTCAGTGTGGTGACCAGAAAGGCTTCTTTGAAGAACTGAAATATTGTCTGAAATCTAAGGCATGAAAGGAGCTAGCTACACATGTGAAATATGGGAGAAAAAGTACCCTAGGCTAAGATCAAGCCAAGTGGAAGACCTTAACCTGAAAAAGCAGTTGCTGTGTTTACAGAACCAAAAGGAGGCAGGCTGGTCCATCAATCTCTTTGCCAAAATCTGGTGGGGACCCTGAGTGCAAGACTTGCACTTTGCGTACTCTGTCTTTCCTTTAGCAGCTACAGCAAATCTTGGTAAATAGGCAGGCCTCTATTATTTTTGTTGAGTAGTTGAAGTATTGAAGGAACGGCTATTACGAGTCTTTTATGTAAATTTATATGCATGGTAATATTGCTAACAAACATTGATTCACTACCTTCCTCTCAGCACTAATGTCTCCAAAGGACTTCACTGGGTCGCATTGAATGCCCATTCATCCATTTTCTTGAGAACATTCCTAAAGTGCTCTTGCCTCTATGACTTGGTGACAAAGCTCCCCTTCTAGGAATGCTGAAACACATATGCTTCTGTTTCTAAAATTTCAGCTATGCATGTTCAATGCTTTTAATTTTGCTGTATCTGAATTGCAGCTGTGTTCTCATTATATATATGTGTATTTGTGTATATGAGTATTTGACTCACCTTAAAAAGCATAAATACTTACTAAGCATTGAAAACTTAGTATGAAAATGACCGTATTATATTCAATATCATTCCTATATTTTAAATAGGTATGTATATATTAAAGTATGAAAGTGAAGTGAAAGTGTTAGTTACTCAGTTGTGTCTCTTTGCAACCCCGTTGACCACAGCCCATTAGGCTCCTCTATCAGTGGGATTCTCTAGGCAAGAATACTGGAGTGGGTAGCCTTTCCCTTCTCTGGGGGATCTTCCCAATCCAGGGATTGAACCCAGATCTCCTGCTTTGATGGCAGATTCTTTATCATCTGAGCCCCAGGGAAGCCCATATTAAAGTAAGTGTGTGTGTGTATGTGTGTGTGTAAACTTTTTATAAGGGGTGTCTCTTTTACCTTAAAACTATATTCTCTACTACCAAAGATTATCTGTGCCATGCAGCATATCATATTCCAATTCACATTAACTTTAGGCTTTTATTCAATTCCCAACTCAAGCCCCACCTTGTACGGGAAGCCTTTCTTCAGCACTCCAGCTACTAGTGGAATGATGACTTTCAGAGTACTGTTTTTGTATTCTTTTCATTTGTGTCAGGCTGGGCCCGGGAGAAGAATGCAAAGGGATCAGACAGAGCGGCCTGCACGAGCCTTTACTGTTCAAGAACCAGTAATAGGTTGACAGACTGTGGCTTCATTGCATTGTATTGACTTCATTGCATTATATTGGCTTCAGCACTCAAACACCTTCAATGAGGTCTTTGAAACTGATGTCTTCTGAGAGTGACTCTTGTCATATTGGGGTTGTAGACTTCTTCAGAAGTTCTTGATGACTGAATTTTCTCCTCCAGAAAGAAAACACATGTAGCATAAAAGTAGGTACATAGTTTAAGGTTGTTTAAAAGATCCCAAGAAACCCATCAGTTGAAGTCTATTTCCAGGTGTTAGTGACCCCATGTTAAAAGCAACAACAAAAATACCCAACCCTGACAAATAACTAGCATTCATTAAGAGCTTACTGTGTTCTAGACCTGGTACGCAATAATTCACATGCATTATCGCTTTGTACTTTTAAGTTTTCTCACAATCCCCTATGGTGCATTCTATTGATTATCTCTATTTTATAGAGAGGAGAAAGCAAGATACAGAGAGGAAGTTCAGTAATTTTGCTGAAGGCCAACTGCTGGGAAGTTACAGAGGCTGATTTTGTACTCAGGCAGTCTGAATCCCTCCCTTAGCCATACTCTCATTGCCTTTCTTCACTGTGTTACTTTCCCCTAGTCATGATGAGAGGTGACTAGCACATTCACTTCGTGAGGGAATATGCTACCAGAAACCTGGGTGATTGACAAGAGCACCAGATATTAATGTTACAAATTCTTCCTTCAGTAATGGAAACTATCCATTCTGAAATACACAGAGAATAAAGATAGATTTGAAAAAGCCCACTTGGTAAAATTTCTTACCTGGAAAATCCCATAGACAGAGGAGCCTGGTGGGCTACAGTCCATGGGGTTGCAAAGATCTGGACACAGCTGAAGCAACTGACAATGCGTGAGCCTGCAGGTGGTAGTGAACACCCTCCTTACTACTTCTCACCCAGAAATTTGCTTAATGTCTGATTTCTAAGATGAAGTTTTTAAAAAATAAAAGAATAAAATTTGCTTTCATTCTCATTGTAACATATTCTAATTTTAAGAGATCACAGGTTAATTAAATTCATTTTAAAACAACTTTTGGGTACTACCTTAATTAACCTTCTAGGTTTCCTTGTTATTCCACTCCTTTTCAGTGCTGTCAGTTTCCCAGGGTGAGGGCTAAAACTCCTCACCTTGTCAGGTAGGCGAGGAGGGTGGGAAATAGCATTTGTTCCTTAGTTTCATTAGAGAAGCTCATTAACTGTCAGATAAAGCACAGACAGTCCATCCATAGAGAACAGCAACACCAGTGACATTTATTACATGGCTAGTGTTCAGAGGCTCCTTAGAAACCAATTTTCATTCTTACAGCTCCTGTCCCCACAATGGGACTTCTCTAGGATTCGTAAGCAAGCCTGATCAAAATGTAAAGTGAGAAAGAACAGATAAAAGGTCTTAGATAACTAAAGCACAAAACCAGCCCCAAAGACTCATGGCAGAGATAAAGCAGCAAAACTTTTAACTGCTTCCCTTTATACCTGGGTATTATTTACACAGCTTCAGTAGTGTTGCTGTTTTGTGGTTTTCCTGTGACTTCACAAAGTCAGTGGGCATCAGAGCTGTTTGGTTGATGTCCCCAAACAGTGGAAACTGACACTGGTTTTCTGAATTGACCACTATATTCATATAGTGAATCTATTTTCCCTATTAATCCTAAAATGCTTCCAGACAACAAACTTGAATGAGGACTTGGCCTCATGTTTCACATGCAAGAGCTCTGTGCAGTGAACCAGGCAATCCTCTGAAAGCATTTATGCTCTTTAGCAGTGTCGTGAGCATTTTATTCTTTTAAAAAAATATCAGAAAAGGGTCCTTCTCCAAACTGATCTATAGTTTACCCAGAGAAATGGATATTGAATGAAATCAGTATCCATTTTTTATTTCTATAGAGATGGTATCCTCTAAAACCTGACCTCTAGTCCTCATTTGCCATCAAACCAACTGTATTATTTTCCTTACCTACAGTGTGACTATACTGCATGGCATTTATAGTCTGGCTAGAAAACCATGTAGCTTTCTGGTTATGTATAGTTTTATATTAATCTTCATTACATTATTTTACAAACCCATGAACTAGGTTATGATTTTCCTCATTTATAGAGGAGTAAACTGAGACACAGAAATGTGAAGTAACTCTCCTAAAGGTGCCCATTTAATAAATGCAGAAGGCAAGCTATGAACAGATTCTGTTGGCTTAACCAGAAGACTGTTCCTAAAGTCTTTTCTAGCTCTAACAGTCTATGATTCAAAGCTCTATGAATTGCAATTTTTCTTTAATTTACTTTAACCACTGGCTAGCCTGGTGGGGGGCTTAATAAAATATAACACTCACAACTTATTTCTCAATCTCCTCCAACCACTTCTATTCACAAAAGAACATGACCATGGAACAAAGCTAGAGGACCCAGTGAACTCCCAGTGTCCACTTGGTTACTCCTCAAGTCTCAGAAGAGCAGAGGACTGAACCAGAAAGTGGGATAATTGCTCTATTATTTAAAAACAGTTTCAAGGAAGTATCTCTAACTTGAAGGAAACATGAGTCAATAAGTGAAATTTCCTGAAAAAGATACCTCAGAATAGAGGTTTTTGAATTTTGAAAAGGAATTAGAATTACCTGTGGAGTTACTAGAAATGCATATTGATGGGCACCACTATAGAGATTCTGATCCAATATATGGGGCTACTGTGTCTGAATTTTTATCAAGTTCTCTAGATCTGATGTAATTAATGTTAAAAAGGAACTGTCCTAGAGACTCCCTGGAGTCCATTTGAGCTGCTATGACAAAATACCATAGACCCGTTAACTGATAAGCAACAGAAATTTATTCACCACAGTCCTGGATGCTGGGAGTCTGTAGATCAGGATGCCAGTGTGGTTGGGTGAAGGCTCTCATCTGTTTTCACACTTTCCCTTTGTATCCTCACAGAACCAAAAAGGCTAAGAATCTCTCTTGTGTGTGTGCTCAATCGCATCCAATTCTTTGCAACTCCATGGACTATAGCCCACAAAACTCCTCTGTTCATGGAATTTTCCAGGCAAGAATACTGGAGCAGGTTGCCATTTCCTAGTCCAGGGGATCTTCCCAACCCAGGGATCGAACACGCATCTCTTGTGTCTCCTGCACTGGTAGGCAGATTCTTTATTACTAATGCTACTCTCTAGGTTCTCTTTTATAAGACACTAATCCCACTCATAAGGATCCAGTATCCAGTCTCATAGCTTAAGCTCCTCCCAAAGACTCTAATTCCTAATACAATCACCATTGGGGTGTTGAGATTTCAACATTTGCATTTTGTGGTGCCATAAACATTGAGATCATAGCAGGCAGTGTAGCCAATTGTTCTTAAAATAGTTCCATGCTGTATTTGAGGTCTTTCCATAGATGTTTACATTCTTAAATCAAACTTCAAGGTTGATATATTCATCTTCTTTTTTGACATCTCTACCTGGCTATCTCTTAAGTCATCTCATATTTAGCATCACAAAATTCTTGATTTTATTCTCCCCTGAATATTGTTCTCCACATCTTCCTCAACCCAATAAATATAACTACTAACAATGTGGTGATTAAAATAAAAATCAGTAACTCTTCCTGTCCTACCCATATTTTGACCTTCCTACCCTCCATCTCTTCCTCCAACTCCTAATCTACTTCCAAAATAGATCTTTCATTTGTTTACTTTTCTCTATTGCCAATATCATCATCTTAGTCTAAGTCACTCTATATGTCACCTGGACTTCTGAAGTAGGGTTCTCACTGGTCTTCCTGATTCCAATCTATCCCCTCCAATTGGCCTTCTACATAGCAGCTAGTGATTTTTCAAATGTTAATCAGACCACAACACTTGAATCACTCAAGTGTTCACACAAGTGTTCCACTTGAATCACTCTAATGGTCTCTCATTGCAAATAGAATTCATACTCCTTAGTATGGCCTGCCAAGCCATGAAGGGTTAGTCCCCACCCAGCTCCAGACATACCAGCTTTCCAACAGCAGGCAGGCTTTGCTATTCCCTCTGCCTAGGTTGGTCTGCTCATGATGCCATCTGCAAGGTTTTCCCTCTAAATCAGTCCTTCTGATCCTTTAGATCTCAGTTGAATTGTCAACTCAGACAGGTGGTCCCTGACTTCTATAGACCCTTTCAACCTTGTGATCTCTTCCACAAGCTACTGTATTTCCCTCATATCATTTATCACTATCTGAAGTTATTTGTTTATTGCTGATAGAATGTAACCTCCATGGAGTCAGAAACCTCACATGTCTTGCCTTCTTTTGTTCCTCAGTGCCTAGCACCCTACCTGGCACTTAGCAAAGACCTGATAAATATTTGTTGCATTTAAATCCAGAGTTAACAAGTTGTTTGGATATTTCCTTCTTTAAAAAATATGTAAAACTGAGATTATGTGGTGAAAGGTATAATTAATGTAGAAGGTAAAATTCTAGAAAAACAAAAGAGTAGGTTTTGTGAAGTATATCTCCTTTGTCCCTTAAAATCCCACACAATAGAATCTTTTAAACTAGGATAATCGATCCACATTAGTCCCATCCATGCTGATTATGTCTAATCCACACTCATTTCTTAACTTCTGGCTCTGTTTTCTCAAGGCAGAAGGCAACTGACCTGATTCATAACCCAGCCCACTGTGCTCATGGTGGCCTCCTCAGCATGGATACAGAGGGTTCACTGAACATAATGAAAGGTTCTTGGCCCTAAGCAAAAACAAATGATGATGAACCGTTTTGTGCTCTCCTCTGGTGTGAAACTCCTCATCTGTTATTAGCTCACAGAGCATCCTGTTGTGGAAATGTGATTGTACTTCCAATGATCAGATGAATGAAACATGGATGGATTCCTCCAAAGGCTGCACGGGGGTAATTCTCTCTGCTTAAATGTTATAGACAAAGTTCAAATTCTTTCAAACAATAGAGTGTTACTTTTTTTTCCCTTAAGACCTCACATTTAAGAATCAGCTAAAATATAAATCCCTTTGAAAGCTGACACTTTGCAGTGCAAAAGACTCTAGCATGCTCTAACTCTACACCAAACAGGTCAAGGAAAAAAGTAATACCTAAGAATCTTTTTATGGTGGCAGTTATTTTGGGGTGGTTGTTTTCTTGGCCCCAATGCATTTTTCCTTTGTCTGGTAGGAAATCTTGATTTTGCTTTATCAAAGAATCCTCTCCTAATGCTTAGTCCAATAATTTAGCTGTGATAGATCCACCCTGGATATAAGAATGAAAACAGAAAATAAACTGTTCCAATCAGATTGTTTCTCCCTGGAATTTTAATCTTGAGTAGAGTAACTCAGTTATTGAAAATGGTAGTATGTGATGGTTGTCCAGAAGAGTTTCAGTGGTTTCTGTTTCTAAAGTTTCCAGAACTCTTGGCTCCTTGTGTTTTCAGAGACCTGTTTCTTAAGCTTTTATTTTCATTGTAAGCTATTTCATGTTATTAAATTTGTTCTTATTATCTACTGACACCCAGCAAACCTCTCCAGAATATAGTGACATAAAATGATTTTTTAAAAAATTTTGTGGTTCTTGAAGTTAGCAGCAACTGAGATTCCAAGATGGATCAGTGGTAAAAAGTCCGTCTGCCAATGCAAGAGATGAAAGAGATGTGAGTTTGATCCCTGGGTCAGGAAGATCCGCTGGAGTAGGAAATGGCAACTTGCTCCAGTATGCTTGCCTGGAAAATTCCATGGACAGAGGAGCCTGGTGGGATGCAGTATATGGGATCACAGAGTCAGACATGATTGACTGACTAAGCACAAGTTAGCAATTAGGGCTTGGCACAGAGTAAATGGCTAGTTTCTGCTCCAGCATGACTGGGACATCAATCCAGTAGCTATTGTCCTCCTGTAAGAGTTCCGTAGCTACCTCCTACTGCTGTTGTGGCAAACTTAAGTGATGTATCTGCTTAAAACCCCAAGTGATGCTAGGCATCTCCAGGTAAGCAGTTCATCTCTCCAGTAATTGTGTATTATGGTAAAAACTGATCTCTCATTATTCACTCATAGTTTTTCATTATATTTAGTGCTATACCATAAACCTTGAGTAACACCATGAGACCCATATGAAATGCCATTAATGATGTTAGAAATGCTCCCAAGAAGCAGAGAAAAGTCATGACACTACAAACAAAAGTTGAATTGTCAGATATGCACTGTAAATTGAGGTCTGCAGCTTCAGTTGTCCATCATCTCAAGATAAATGAACCCAGCTAAGTAAAAAGGTGAAAGGAAATTCGTGAAAATGTCGCTGAAGCTATGGCCATAGGTACAAACCCCACGCATTTTGTGAAAGACCTTTTATATCTTGTATCAAAAATGTGGGTACAAGATTGCTGTAAGAAATGCATGCCTATAGATTCTAATAAAATCTGAGGAAAAGTAAAGTCTTTCCATGATGACTTAAAGAAAAAAGAGAATGAAGGATCTAAAGCCGGAGAACTGAATTCTAGTGAAGGATGATTTGATCATTTTAGAAAGAGTTTTAGCTTTAAAAATGTCAGGGTAGTGGAGAAGGAGCTTCTGCTGGCCAAGAAACAGCAAATAAGTTCACAATGCCATTAAGAATGAGAAGGCAATGGCACCCCAATCCAGTACTCTTGCCTAGAAAATCCCATGGACGTAGGAGCCTGGCAGGCTGTATTCCATGGGGTCGCTAGGAGTTGGACATGACTGACCGACCTCACTTTCACTTTTCACTTTCATGCATCCAAGGAGGAAATGGCAACCCACTCCGGTGTTCTTGCCTGGAGAATCCCAGGGATGGGGGAGCCTGGTGGACTGCCATCTATGGGGTCGCACAGAGTCGGAATTAGCAGCAGCAGCAGTGGCCATTAAGAAAATCATGTAAGGGAAAGGATATCTGCCTGCCTGAATAGGATTTTAATGCAAACAAAAGTAACCTATTTTTGAATAAAAATGCCACAAAAGACATTTATTAGTAAGGAAGAGAAGAAAGCACCAGGGTTTAAGACAGGAAGGGATAGGGTAACTCTACTGTTTCGTATAAATGCAAGCTGATTTTTGATCATGACTGCCCATACCTATAAAACTATTAACCAATGAGCCTTGAAGAAAAAAGATAAACACGAGGTGCCAGTCTTTTGGTTGTACAGTACAAAGGCCTGGACAGTGATAATCCTTTTCCTGGATTAGTACCAATGATACTTTGTCCCTGAAGTCAGAAGTAACAGTAAGGGGCAGCATTTTAAAGTTCTTTTGATTTTTATATTAGACCACGCTCCTAGCTACCCAGAACCCTATAAGTTCAATACTTGGGGCATTGAAGTAGTCTACTTGCCCTTAAATATAAAGTCTCTAATTCAGCTTCTAGATCAGGGGCTCATAAGGACCTTTAAGACTCTTTACACAAACTACAAAGATATCATGACATAGATAACCACTATGGTGTAATCACCCACCTAGAGCCAGACATCCTGGAATGTGAAGTCAAATGGGCCTTAGAAAGCATCACTGAACAAAGCTAGTGGAGGTGATGGAATTCCAGTTGAGCTATTTCAAATCCTAAATGATGATACTGTGAAAATGCTGCATTCAAAGTGTCAGGAAATTTGGGAAAATCAGCAGTGGTCACAGGAATGGAAAAGGTCAGTTTTCATTCCATCCCAAAGAAAGGCAATGCCAAAGAATGTTCAAACTACTGCATAATTGCACTCATCTCACATGCTAGTAAAGTAGTGCTCAAAATTCTCGAAGCCAGGCTTCAACAGTATATGAACTGTGAACTTCCACATGTTCAAGCTGGTTTTAGAGAAGGCAGAGGAACCAGAGATCAAATTGCCAACATCTGTTGGATCATTGAAAAAGCAAGAGGGTTCCAGAAAAACATCTACTTCTGTTTTATTGATTACACCAAATCCTTTGACTGTGTGGATCACAATAAACTGTGGAAAATTCTGAAGGAGATGGGAATACCAGACCACCTTACCTGCCTCTTGAGAAATCTGTATGCAGGTCAAGAAGCAACAGTTTGAATTGGACATGGAAAAAAAGATTGGTTCCAAGTAAGAAAAGGAGGATGTCAAGGCTGTATATTGTCACCCTGCTTATTTAACTTATATGCAGGGTACATCATGCAAAATGCTGGACTGGATGAAGCACAAGCTGAAATCAAGATAGCTGGGAGAAATATCAATAACCTCAGATATGCAGATGACACCACCCTTACAGCAGAAAGCAAAGAACTAAAGAGCCTCTTGATGAAAGTGAAAGAAGAGAGTGAGAAAGTTGGCTTAAAACTCAACTTCAAAAAAGATCATGGCATCTGGTCCCATCATTTCTTGGCAAATAGATGGGGAAACAATGGAAACACTGACAGACTTTATTTTGGGGAGCTCCAAAATCACTGCACATGGTGACTGCAGCCATGAAATTAAGACACTTATTCCGTGGAAGGAAAGTTATGACCAACCTAGACAGCATATTAAAAAGCAGAGACATTACTTTGCCAACAAAGGTCCATCTAGTCAAAGCTATGATTTTTCTAGTAGTCCTATATGGATGTGAGAATTGGACTATAAAGAAAACTGAGCACCAAAGAACTGATGCTTTTGAACTGTGGTGTTGGAGAAGACTCTTGAGAGTCCCTTGGACTGCAAGATCTAACCAGTCCATCCTAAAGGAAGTCAGTCCTGAATATTCATTGGAAGGACTGATGCTGAAGCTGAAGCTCCAATACTTTGGCCACCTGATGTGAAGTACTGACTCATTGGAAAAGACTCTGATTCTGGGAAAGATTGAAGGTGGCAGGAGAAGGGGAAAACAGAGAATGAAATTGTTGGATGGCATCACCAACTCAATGGGCCTGAGTTTGAGCAAGATCCTGGAGCTGCTGATGGACAGGGAAGCCTGTTGTGCTGCAGTCCATGGGGTTGCAAAAAGTTGACATGACAGAGCTACTGAACTGAACACATATTACTCTGTGTGTTCTAAGAGGATTTTCAACAACATGGAAGACAACCCTGATAAAGAAAACATCATGAAAGTCTAGAAGTCTCTACCAGTGGAGATGCCATTGTTTACTGAAAAGTCTGTGAAGGCCATCTAGAAACAATAAATTCCTGCTAGAGAAAACTGTCCAGATGTTATAAATGACTTTACAGAATTTACAATAGGGCTAATTAAGGAAATCATGAAAGACTGTGGATATGACAAAAAAAGTTGGAAATGAATTTCAATCGAAAGCCAAGGGTTTCAAGACATGGGTCTTGGAGAAACTGAAGAATTAGTAGACACCACAACAAAGATCTCTTACACAACAGAGAACAAGACAGGATGCATTATCCCTGAGCCTCTGGTGGAATAAGATAACCTAGGGGAACCACCAGCATCCCTAAAGTCCAGCATTGTGGGTTGCTTTGTGAAACCCCCTTTTCTGGTCTTGCGCAATGAGTACTGGAGAGGAAGATGCAATATGACTGTGAAGGAGAAAGGGGGAGAAGCTTGAACAGCCAGCACATGGGCCTTGGCAGACCAAGTTCATTCCTGTAGAGTCTGGGTAATAATCCCAACCAGTGGCTTTGCTTATCAGCAGACCCAAGTCAAGCAACCTCTGACCAGTGAATGAGTTGGGAGCAGATCTGCCTTATTTAGATCCTCAAACAAGTTTTGCCAGACCTAGAGCTCAGTTTCTCCACATCCAAGAAAGGAGTTCAATCATAGCCCCATTCACTGTGTGTCTTCTGGCCCCAGATTACTGGGCTGGTGAGAACTCCTGGAAGCAGTGTGGCCCAGAGGCACTAGAGCTGAAAGGTGAGTGGGCAGAGTTGATTATCCCCAGAGCAAAGCCAGTACTGGGTATGGAGTGTTCTGGTATTACAAACAGGCAGGGGGATTAATTCATAGCTAAGGCAGAGGGTAGCTCCCAGACCCTCCCAACCAGAGAGCTTATTTGAGAAACTGAGAGTAGCCTGAAGTGGCCTTTCCTGCTTCACCCAAGTAGGGAGTTGAGACATGACACCACTCACTCTGGAGGGGCCCCATCTGACCAGAAGAGTGGTGACAACTCGTGTGTCTCAGCAGCACTTGAGCCTAGAGATAGGCAGGCAGAGCTATGGGTTTGCAGGACAAAGCCAGTAGCACTGTTTGATCAGGAACTTGGGATGTGGGTCACCTTGAGATAAGAAAAAAAGAGCTTTACCAGGTTTAGAGCTGTTTTCCCACTGTATCCAGGCAAGGAATGTAATTTATAGTTCCACCGACTGCTGAATATAGCCTTTAGCCTGTTCAAACACGGAACTTAACCAATATGTAACACATGGGAAGCTGCATAGCCCATTCAACAGCCCTATGTACAGTGGCATTTTATCAGTCAATGGCTGCTTCCATCTTTGGAGCAAAAGTGGTGGTCTCACCTGACCAGGGAGTTAAGTGAACATTCTGGCCCCATTCAGGTTCCCAAACAATGAGGTGTATGGGCCCTGGATCCTGTTCTTCCATCCTTCCAGAGCACGAAAGGTAATTCATAGGCCCATTTACTACTGAATAGAGTACACAGTCCTGACCATCTAGTAAGCCTAACTAGCGAATCCAGGCAATTGTGGACCCCATCCTACAGCTCCACTCAGGTAGGGAACCAACCAGCAGTCCTATCCAAATGGAGACTTATGAACTGTCAGACAAAGAATTCAGAATAATTCTCTTAAGGAAGTCTAGTGAACTATAAGAAAACACAGATAACTGTTGCCAGTCAGTGACTGCTCCCTGCATCCATGCTCATCATTTGAATAGTTGCCTCACCCAAAAATAGACCATAAAAGCAGAGCCCAGATGCCCAAGGACATTGCCAGCAAACATATCCAAAACCCAAACTGAGCTAATTGGTGAAGAACTGCCTTTGCCAAAGCAAACCTATAGTCTGGGAGAGGAACTCCATTAGTTATGTATATAGATTCCAGTATAAAGATGCAAATATCAGAAAAAATCAGGTAAATATGATGCCACCAAAGGAAACTAATAAAGCTTCAAAATAAAGAACTGGAGATTTATGAACTGTCAGACAAAGAATTCAGAATAATCCTCTTAAGGAAGTCAAGGGAACTATAACTATAAGAAAACACAGATAACTAAACCAAATTGCAAAAATAATACATGGGTAAAATTCAATAAGGAATTCAGTAAAGAAGTTCAATAAAGAAATAGCAACCATCAAAACAAGATAAAACAATCAGAACTCCTAGAGTTGAAATTACAATAATTGAGCTGAAAAATTCAAACAAGAATTTAAAAAGTAGATTAGACAATGCAGAAGAAAGAATCAGTGACCTGGATGATTAGACATTGGAAATTAAAAATTTAAAGGAGAAAAAAGAAAATAAAAGAAAATAGAGATATTTTCGTATGCGGTGTTAGAAAGTGATCTAGTTTCATTTTTTTACAAGTGGTTGAGCAGTTTTCCCAGCACCACTTGTTAAAGAGATTGTCTTTACTCCATTGTATATTCTTGCTTCCTTTGTCAAAGATAAGGTGTCCATAGGTGTGTGGATTTATCTCTGGGCTTTCTATTTTGTTCCACTGATCTATATTTCTGACTTTGTGCCAGTACCATACTGTCTTGATGACTGTGGCTTTGTAGAAGAGCCTGAAGTCAGGCAGGTTGATTCCTTCAGTTCCATTCTTCTTTCTTAAGATTGCTTTGGCTATTTGAGGTTTTTTGTATTTCCATACAAATCTTGAAATTATTTGTTCTAGCTCTGTGAAAAATACCGCTGGTAGCTTGATAGGGATTGCACTGAATCTGTAGATTGCTTTGGGTAGTATACTCATTTTCACTATATTGATTCTTCCAATCCATGAACATGGTATATTTCTCCATCTATCAGTGTCCTCTTTGATTTCTTTCACCAGTGTTTTATAGTTTTCTATATATAGGTCTTTAGTTTCTTTAGGTAGATATATTCCCAAGTATTTTATTCTTTTCGTTGCAATGGTGAATGGAATTGTTTCCTTAATTTCTTCTTCTACTTTCTCATTATTAGTGTATAGGAATGCAAGGGATTTCTGTGTGTTGATTTTATATCCTGCAACTTTACAATATTCATTGATTAGCTCTAGTAATTTTCTGGTGGAGTCTTTAGGGTTTTCTATGTAGAGGATCATGTCATCTGCAAACAGTGTAAGTTTTACTTCTTCTTTTCCAATTTGGATTCCTTTTATTTCTTTTTCTGCTCTGATTTCTGTGGCCAAAACTTCCAGAACTATGTTGAAGAGTAGCAGTGAAAGTGGGCACCCTTGTCTTGTTCTTGACTTTAAGGGAAATGCTTTCAATTTTTCACCGTTGAGGATAATGTTTGCTGTGGGTTTGTCATATATAGCTTTTATTATGTTGAGGTATGTTCCTTCTATTCCTGCTTTCTGGAGAGTTTTTATCATAAATGGATGTTGAATTTTGTCAAAGGCCTTCTCTGCATCTATTAAGATAATCATATGGCTTTTATTTTTCAATTTGTTAATGTGGTGAATTACATTGATTGATTTGTGGATATTGAAGAATCCTTGCATCCCTGGGATAAAGCCCACTTGGTCATGGTGTATGATCTTTTTAATGTGTTGTTGGATTCTGATTGCTAGAATTTTATTGAGGATTTTTGCATCTATGTTCATCAGTGATATTGGCCTGTAGTTTTCTTTTTTTGTAGTATCTTTGTCAGGTTTTGGTATTAGAGTGATGGTGGCCTCAAAATGGATTAAAGATCTAAATATAAGACCAGAAACTATAAAACTCCTAGAGGAGAACATAGGCAAAACACTCTCTGACATAAATCACAGCAGGATCCTCTATGATCCACCTCCCAGAATTCTGGAAATAAAGGCAAAAATAAGCAAATGGGATCTAATTAAAATTAAAAGCTTCTGCACAACAAAGGAAAATATAAGCAAGGTGAAAAGACAGCCTTCTGAATGGGAGAAAATAATAGCAAATGAAGCAACTGACAAACAAATAATCTCAAAAATATACAAGCAACTTATGCAACTCAATTCCAGAAAAATAAACGATCCAATCAAAAAATGGGCCAAAGAACTAAATAGACATTTCTCCAAAGAAGACATATGGATGGCTAACAAACACATGAAAAGATGCTCAACATCACTCATTATTAGAGAAATGTAAATCAAAACCACAATGAGGTACCACTTCACAATGTCTGCGATCCAAAAATCTGCAAGCAATAAATGCTGGAGAGGGTGTGGAGAAAAGGGAACCCTCCTACACTGTTGGTGGGAATGCAAACTAGTACAACCACTATGGAAAACGGTGTGGATATTCCTTAAAAAATTGCAAATAGAACTGCCATATGACCCAGCAATCCCACTGCTGGTCATACACACTGAGGAAACCAGAACTGAAAGAGACACGTGTACCCCAATGTTCATCGCAGCACTGTTTATAATAGCCAGGACATGGAAACAACCTAGATGTCCATCAGCAGATGAATGGATAAGAAAGCTGTGGTACATATACACAATGGAGTATTACTCAGCCATTAAAAAGAATACATTTGAATCAGTTCTGATGAGATGGATGAAACTGGAGCCGATTATACAGAGTGAAGTAAGCCAGAAAGAAAAACACCAATACAGTATACTAACACATATATATGGAATTTGGAAAGATGACAATGATGACCCTGTATGCAAGACAGCAAAAAAGACACAGATGTGTATAACGGACTTTTGGACTCAGAGGGAGAGGGAGAGGGTGGGATGATTTGGGAGAATGGCATTAAAACATGTATACTATCATGTAAGAATTGAATCACCAGTCTATGTCCGATGCAGGATACAGCATGCTTGGGGCTGGTGCACGGGGATGACCCAGAGGGATGTTGTGGGGAGGGAGGTAGGAGAGGGGTTCATGTTTGGGATCACATGTACACCCGTGGTGGATTCATGTCAATGTATGGCAAAACCAATACAGTATTGTAAAGTAAAATAAAGTAAAAATAAAAATAAATAAAAATAAAAGAAAATAGAGATAGCTTAAGGAAATTATGGGACACAATGACTAGAAACAATATTTGCATTATGAAAATTCCAGAAAGATAAGAGAAAAAGAAATGGACAGAAAGGCTGAAAACTTACTGAAACTGGAGAGAGAAATGGACATCCAGATCTATAAGGTCAATAGGACCCCAAATAGATTGAACCTGAATAGGGCTACCTTAAAACACATTATAATTGTCAAATGTCAAAGACAAAGGAAGAGGCTTAAGAGCAGCAACAGAAAAGAGAAATCACATACAAGAAACTTCCATAAGACAATCAGTGAATTTCTCAACAACAACTTCTTATGGCAAAAGATAAAGAGATAACATACTCAAAAAAATTGTAAGAAGGTAAATCTCACCCAAGAATTCTATATCTGGTAAAGCTGTCCTTCTGAAACAAAGAAGGGATAAAGACTTTCCTGAACCAACCAAAGCTGAGGGAGAGCAATACAGTAGACTTAGCTTAAAAGAAATATAAACAGAAGTTCTTGGAGGAGAAGTAAAAGAATGTTAATTAACATCATAAAAACATAAAAAGGTAGAACAAATCTCACTGGTAGTGGTAAATAAATAGTCATAGTTAGATTATAAATTATGGTAATAGCAGTGTATAATTTGCACACATCTTTAGTTTGAACATTAAAAAATAGTAATAAAAATAACCATAACTACAATGATCTATTATCAGTAACACAATGTAATATAAACATATAACAAAAATAACCTAAAATGTGGGGAAAAGGAGAAGTAAAACTGTAAAATTTATGAATTCTACTGAAGTTATCAGTTTAAAATAGGGTATTATAAGTTTAAGATGTTTTATGTAAGCTTCATAGTAACCACAAGGAAAATCCTCTATTAATTACACAAGAGAACACGGTGAAGAAGTCAAAGCACGCTGATACCAGAAAGTGTCAAAACACACAGAAAAAGAGGCAGCAGGTTAAGAAGTTAAAAAACAAATAGATCAACAAAACAGCCACGAAACTGTTAACAAAATGACAGTAGTTGTCTCCTACCTATGGACAATTACTTTAAGTGTAAACAGATTGAAATAACTTAAATAAATGTATGGAATATAGAATGGTTGAATGGTTTAAAAGTCATACCCAATAACATGCTTCCTGTAAGAGACACACCTTAGCCTTTAAGATATACATAGACTGAGGTTGAAGGTATGGAAAAAGAAATTTCAAGCAAATGGTAACCAAAAATATTACCATATTACCATAATATTATCATAAATATTTATGTGCCTGATATTGGAACACTTACATATATAAAGCAGAAATTAACAGAGCTAAAAAGAGAAACGAATATTGTACAATCAGGTTTGAGGACTTAACTACCCCATTCTCAACAATGGATAGATCATCCAGACTGAGAATCAATAGGTGAGAGCAGATTTGAAAAGCAACATAGACCAAATTTTTCCTTGGAAGTAAAGCTATGACAAGTCTAGACAGTGTATTTAAAAAGCAGAGACATCACTTTGCCAACAAAGGTCAGTATAGTCAAAGCTATGGTTTTTCCAGTAGTCGTGTACGGATGTGAGAGTTGAACCATAAAGAAGTCTGAATGCCAAAGAATTAATACTTTCAAACTGTGCTGGAAAAGATTCTTGAGAGTCTCTTGAACCAGTTAATCCTAAACCAGTCAATCCTAAAGAAAATCAACCCTGAATATTCTTTGGAAGGACTATTGCTGAAGCTAAAGCTCTGATACTTTGACCACCTGATGCAAAGAGTGAACTCATTGGAAAGGATCCTGATGCTGGGAAAATTTGAGGGCAGGAGGAGAAGGGGGTAACAGACAATGAGACAGGTGGATGGCATCACTGATTCAATGAACATGAGTCTGAGCAAACTCAGGGAGATAGTGAAGGACAGGGAAGCCTGGCATGCTTCAATCCAGGGGATTGCAAAGAGTTGGACATGACTTAGCAACTGAACAACAATAAACCAACTAGACCTAACAGACATATATAGGACATTCTATTCAACAACATTGGAATATAGATTTTTTTCAAATAAACATGGAACATATACTAGAATTGATCATATATAGCCCACAAAACAAGTTACCAAATTCAAGAAGACTAAAATCATACCACAATCTTTGCCCACAATGAGATGAAACCAGAAATCAATACAAAAAGAAAACTGAAAATTCACAGACATAGGGAAATTAATCAACACTTTCTTGAACAACAAAAGAAGAAATTTTAAAAGGACTTAATAAAAGTTTCCTGAGACACAAACATGGAAATTCTATACACCAGAACTGATAGGATGAAGCAGAACCAGTTCTAAGAGGCAAGTTCAGAGCAATAAAAGCCTATGTTAAGAAACAAGGATTCCAAATAAATAAACTATGCCTTAATGAAGTAGCAAAAGAAGAACAAATCCGAAAGTCAGCAGGAGGAATGAAATAATGAAGACCATTATTATTATAAAGAGCAGAAACAAATGAAATTGAGAAGAGAAAAACAATAGAAAAGATTAACCAAATAATTGGTTCTTTGTAAAGGTAAACAAAACTGACAAACTTTTATGCAGACTAACAAAAAGAAAGGGGACCCAAGTCAACAAAATTATAAATAAATTAAAAATTGAGACATTACAGTTGATACCTCAGAAATTCAAAGGCTCACAAGAGGCTAATGTGAACAACTATATGTCAAGAAATCAGACAACATTTTGCTTGGTTAGTCACTAGTCATGTCCGACTCTTCTTGACCCCATGGACTGTAGTCCACCAGACTCCTCTGTTCATGGAATTCTCCAGGCAAGAATACTGACCCAGGGATCAAACCTGGGTCTCTTGCATTTCAGTCAGATTCTTTACAGTCTGGGCCACCAGGGGTGCCCGGACAACCCGGAAGAAATTTTTGAAATTCTCGAAACACACAATTTACTAAGACTAAATCAGGAAAAAATAGAAAATCTGAGAAAACAAATTACTAGTAAGGAAAATGAATCAGAAATCACAAATATCCCAGGACTACAGGTCTTCATTGATGAACTTTACCAAATATTTAAAAAATAATTAATACCAATCATTCTCAATTTATTTCAAAATATCACAAAGGGGAGACAATCCCAAACCCATTTCATGAGGCCAGCATTATCCTGACACCAAAACCAGAAAAATATGAATAGAAAACTACCAGAGTTAATATTCCTTATGTTCAATACGTACTATGCTACGCTTAGTCGCTCTGTCATGTCTGACTCTTTGCAACCCACGGACCATATAGCCCACAAGGATCCTCTGTCCATGGGGATTCTCCAGGCAAGAATACAGAATGGGTTGCCATGCCCTTCTCCAGGTGATCTTCTCAACCCAGGGATTGAACCCAGGTCTCCTGCATTGCAGGCAGATTCTTTACCATCAGAGGCACCAGGGAAACCCAAAATGCTCAAAAAAGTACTAGCAATTTGAGTTTAGAAGCACATGGGAAGAATCATACACCATGTTCAAATGGGATATATATCTGGGTTTCAAAGATACAACACACACAACTCAGTCAGTGTGACACAGCACATTAATTGAATGAAAGAATCACTTCAACTGATGTAGAAAAAAAGCACTTGACAAAATTCAACATTCAATCATGATAAAAACTCTTATGTTGATGTATGGCAAAACCAATACAATATTGTAAAGTAATTAGCCTCCAGTTAAAATAAATAATTTAATTTAAAAAATTAAATATAGAAAGACCACATTAGAGAACATACTAAAAGCCATACATGAAAGCCCACAACTACCATGATATGCTCAATGGTGACAAAACCTTTTTTGCTAGGATAGGAACAAGTCAGGGTTTCCCACTCTCATCATGGTACTATTCACATGCAACATTTGTTGTTGTTGCTGTTCAGTCACTCAGTCATGTGCAGTTCTTTGCAACCTGATAGATTGCAGCACGCCAGACTTCCCTGTCCTTCACCAACTCCTAGAGCTTTCTCAAACTCATGTCCATGGAGTCAATACCATCCAACTATCATGCCCTTGTCATCCCCTTCTCTTCCTGCCTTCAATATTTCCCAGCATCAGGGTCTTTTCCAATGAGTCAGCTCTTCGCATCAGGTGGCCAAAGTATTGGAGCTTCAGTTTCAGCATCAGTCCTTCTAATGAATATTCAGGACTGGTTGGATCTCCTTGCAGTCTAAGCGACTCTCAAGAGTCTTCTCCAACACCACAGTTCAAAAGCATCAGTTCTTCAGTGCTCAGCTTTCTTTATAGTCCAACTCTCACATCCATACATGACTACTGGAAAAACCATAGCTTTGACTATATGGACTTTTGTCAGCACAGTAATGTCTCTGCTTTTTAATACACTGTCTAGGTTTTCTTCCAAGGAGTAAGAGTCTTTTAATTTTGTGGCTGCAGTCACCATCTGCAGTGATTTTGGAGTCCATGAAAATAAAGTCTGTCACTGTTTCCCTTGTTTCCCCATCTATTTGCCATGACAGGATGAGACTGGATACCATGATTTTCTTTCTTTTTTTTTTTTTTCCAATGTTGAGGTTTAAACCAGTTTTTTCACTCTCCTCTTTCATTTTCCTCAAGAGGCTCTTTAGTTCCTCTTCACTTTCTGCCATAAGGGTGGTGTCATTTGCCTACCTGAGGTTATTGAAATTTCTCCCAGCAATTTTTATTCCTATTGTAGTTCATCCAGCCCAGCATTTCACATGATGTACTCTGCATATAAGTTAAATAAGCAGGGTGACAATATACAGCCTTCATGTACTCCTTTCCCAATTTGGAACCAGTCTGTTGTTCCATGTCTGGTTATAATTTGCTTATTGACCTGCATACAGGTTTCTCAGGAGGCAGGTAAGTTGATCTGGTATACCCATCTCTTTAAGAATTTTCCACAGCTTGTTGTGATTCACACAGACAAACTGCAATGCGGGAGACCTGGGTTTGGAAGATGCCCTGGAGAAGGGAAAGGCTACCCACTCCAGTAACCTGGCCTGGAGAATTCCATGACTTATTAGTCCATGTGGTTGTAAAGAGTTGGACATGACCAAGTGACTTTCACTTCACTTCTTCACACCATCAAAGGCTTTTGCATAGTTAATGAAGCAGAAGTAGATGTTTTTCTGGAACTCTCTTGATTTTTCTACAATCCAACAAATGTTGGCAATTTGATATCTATTTCCTCTGCTTTTTCTAAAACCAACTTGAACATCTGGAAGTTCTCAGTTCATGTACTATTGAAGCCTTGCTTGGAGAATTTTGAGTATACTTTCCTAGCATGTGAAATGAGTGAAATTGTGCTGTAGTTTGAACATTCTTTGCCATTGCTCTTCTTTGGAATTGGAATGAAAACTGATCTCTTCCAGACCACTGGCCATGGCTGAACTTTCCATATTTGCTGTCATATTGAGTGCAGCACTTTAACAGCATCATATTTTAGGTTTTGAAATAGTTGAGCTGGAATTCCCATGTAACATAGTACTATTATTGCCCTAGCTAGTCCTAACTAGAGCAATCAGGCAACAAAAAGAAGTAAAAGATATCATAACTGGAAAAGATGAATTAAAATTGTCTCTAATTACAGATTACATGATTTTATATATAGAAAATCCTAACAACTCAACAAAAAAATGAACAGATCTAATCAATGAATTCAGTAAAACTGCATGATACAAGGCTAACACAAAAATCAGTCGCCTTTCTATACACTAACAATGAACTTTCTGGGAGAAATATCAATAACCTCAGATATGCAGATGACACCACCCTTATGGCAGAAAGTGAAGAGGAGCTAAAAAGCCTCTTGATGAAAGTGAAAGAGAAGAGTGAAAAAGTTGGCTTAAAGCTCAACATTCAGAAAACGAAGATCATGGCATCCGGTCCCATCACTTCATGGGAAATGGATGGGGAAACAGGGGAAACAGTGGAAACAGTGTCAGACTTTATTTTGGGGGGCTCCAAAATCACTGCAGATGGTGACTGCAGCCATGAAATTAAAAAACGCTTACTTCTTGGAAGGAAAGTTATGATGAACATAGATAGCATATTCAAAAGCAGAGACATTACTTTGTCAACCAAGGTCCATCTAGTCAAGGCTATGGTTTTTTCAGTGGTCATGTATGGATGTGAAAGTTGGACTGTGAAGAAAGCTGAGCACCGAAGAATTGATGCTTCTGAACTGTGGTGTTGGAGAAGACTCTTGAGAGTCCCTTGAACTGCAAGGAAATCCAACCAGTCCATTCTAAAGAAGATCAGCCCTGGGTGTTCTTTGGAAGGAATGATGCTAAAGCTGAAACTCCAGTACTTTGGTCACCTCATGTGAAGAGTTGACTCATTGGAAAAGACTCTGATTCTGGGAGGGACTGGGGGCAGGAGGAGAAGGGGATGACAGAGGATGAGATGGCTGGATGGCATCACCGACTTGATGGATGTGAGATTGAGTAAACTCCGGGAGTTGGCGATGGACAGGGAGGCCTGGCATGCTGTGATTCATGGGGTCACAAAGAGTCAGACACGACTGAGCAACTGAACTGACCTGAATGATTTTTTTCAATATGACACCTAAAAGCACAAGTAAAAAATAGTAACAAATATGTGGCACTATATGAAACTGAAATCTTCTTTGAGGCAAAGGAAACCATCAATAAATTTAAAATGACAACATATGGAATGTGAAACAATATTTACAAACTATATATCTTATAAGGGATTAATATCTAAAATATATTAAAAAATTCATATAATTCATAGCAAAAAAACAAAAAATGCAATTAAAAAATGGGCAAAGGACCTGAATAGACATTTCTCCAAAGAAGATGTATGAAAAGCCAACAGATATATGAAAAGATGTTCAACATCACCAGTTATTAGGAAATGCAAATTAAAATCACAATGAAATATCACCTCATACCTGTTAGAATAGGCATCATCAAAAAGATAAAAGATGAATTCTGGCTTGGGTGTGAAGCAATGGGAAACTTTTTGCACTGTTAGGGGGATTGTAAATTGGTACAGACACCATGGAAAATAGTATGAAGTTTCCACAAAAAATTAACAATAGAACTGTTGTATAATCCAGCGGTTCTACACTTGGATTATAACCACAGGAAACAAAAGTGCTAACTTTAAAATATATCTACCTATTCATGTTCATAGCAGCATTACTTACTATAGTAAAGACGTGGAAACAACCTGTCTCCACTGGCAAAAATGGTTGAAGAAATGGTGATGGATGTATATATGTGTATGTGTTTATTTATGTGTATGTGTGTGTTTACACACACAATGGATTATTATTCAACTCTAAAAATGATGGATGAAACTTAAAGCCACCACATTAAGTGAAATAAGTCAGATGGAAAAAGGCAAATAATGTATCATCTAACCTATATGCACAATCTAAGAATAAAAGACCAATCCATACTCACAGAAAAAGAAATCAGACTTGTGGTTACGAGAGGTGGATGGTGGTGAAAGTGGACCCCAGATAGAGATGGTCAAAACGTACAAACTTCTATTTACAAGTTAAATAAGTACTAGGGATGTGATGTACAACATGATCACTATAGTTAACATTGATATATAATATAGAGGAATATTTTAATGGAGTAAATCTTATTATTTCTCATCACAAGGAGACTTTTTTCCTTTCTATTATATCTCTATAAAAATATGGATGTTAGCTGAATCTATTATGGTAATCATTTTACAATATAGGTAAATCAAACAATTATGCTATACACCTCAAAATTGTCAATTTATTTCTTTTTTTAACGTTCCCTGAACTCTATTGTTTCTTTACAAGTATTTATTCCCAAACTTTCTCATAGGAAAACATTAGTTGTAGGGTTTTTGTTTTTTGTTTGGGGGCTATTACATTATACAATTTAGAATCAATCACTCTTTGGTTGTAATAAAATGTAAACAAGGTGACCTTTAAACTTTTTTGGCATCTTGAAATTGAAAATGGACTGTGTCTATATGGACCTCAAGGAAAAATCATAAACTAAATTCTGAAATCATTAGAGCTTGGTATTTTGCATATGTATGTTCAAAGCATGTGTCCATGATGCACCAGAAAACATGCTGGTGCTTCAGTTTTTTACAGTCCAGTGCACTATATAGTGTTCAGTCCAGTCTTCAGTCCAGTGCATAGTATAGTGTACAGTCCAGTGCACAGTATACAGTTCAGTGCACACCCGGGCACATCTGGACACTTCTGCACACAGCTGGACACATGTAGAGCATAGCTGGATACATCTGGAACACAGCTGGAACACAGCTGGAGTACATTTGGTATGTGGCCCTGGAGCACAGCTGGAACACAGCTGGAGCACATTTGGTGTGCAGTCCAAGTGCACAGCTGGAGCACAGCCAGAACATCTGGAACACATCTGGCATACAGTCCAAGTGCACATCTAGACACATTTGGGGCAAATCTGGGTACAGCAGGACACATCTGATGTGCAGACCAAGGGCACATCCCAGTGTACAGTGCAGTATACAGTCCAGGGTACCATCCAGTGTACATACTGTACACAGCCATGTGCAGTCCAGGGTACCATCCAATGTACATCCCATGTACAGTCCAGGGTCCTCTCCGGTGTATATCCTGCATACAGTTCAGTATTCATCCCATGTGAAGTCCAGTGTTCATCCCATGTACAGCCCAGGGTACTGTCCAATGTATATCCTGTGTACAGTTCAGTGTTCATCCCATGTGCAGTCCAGTGTTCATCTCATGTACAGTCCAGGGTACTGTCCAGTGTACATTCCATGTACAATCCCATTTACAGTTCAATGTATGGTCCAGTATACATTCCAGTATACATCCAGTGAACAGTCCAGCATAGTTTACATCTAGTATACAATCCAGTGTAGGTCCAGTGTTTCTGTGTCTGTCTTCTCTACATCCATAAAATCCTATGAATGGCTTGTATTTATTTTTATAGGAGATGGCAAAGTACAAATAGTCAATAGGCTCAAAGAAGGAAGGATAAAAAGAAAAAAATTTAAGTGAACTGAAAGTTGGATTGTTTGACACTGAATTCAGGTCAGTGGTATGCCAGAGCTCTCACGTTCCAGCCCACAGGAGCAGTATTCAGAATGTCAGGAATTTCTTCCCTGATCCTTAAGTCCTTTATAGCTTTAAATTACTGGGACTAGTTACATCAGGGAAATCAGCAAGCACTACAAATCAGGGCTTTTGTTTATCAGAGAGCCCGTGTTCTAGTGGAACACAACTGACATCCATGATTATGATACAATTAGTCCAAGCTCATGTCCATCCAACATGTGAAGTCAGAGACAAGTGGAATAAGAATGCAGAATTCCTTTGAAGCTAGTGAGGACCCTTAATCTAATTCAGAAGAGCCAAGAAAGGCTTCCCAGAAGAAAGAAATACAGAGGCTATCCAGGTGAAGAAACAGTGTGTTTGGTATAGGGGAGCAGGTATAGTAGGAAGCATTTTCTCTGAAAAGAAAGGGAAATCGGAAGTAAGAGCCAGCAAGGTACCTTTGAGAAACTGCATGCAATTCAATAACAGCCGGGGTTTAGAGTGAGAGAGCCTCATCCAGTGGTATAGTAGCCAATGGAGGGTTAGACAGGGTCAGCTCGTGACAGGCTCCAGAACCATCACTGTTTTCCATACTACCTAATGCAAAAAGTGGGAAGTGTGCTGTTATTTGTGCTTCTGCTGGAAGAATTCTTTTTGACAGCCCATAAAGCAATGATGGATGTAAAAAATAACATTGCTCAGCTTTTGCCACCTTGCTATATACTTCCCACATGCGCTTAAGAGAAAACTCGAACCACCAAAGTCATTAATAAGCTTATATTGTAAGTATACTTGAAAGATTCTGAGAAGAGCTGGTCATCCTTATTTTTCTGTCTAAGACAGATTTTGGGAGAAACATTTTAGTGTTTGCATGACCTTTAATCAGATATACTGCACCTTTTTTAAGATCCCAGTAAATTACTGCCTTCCTGTAAGTACTAGGAGACTTAATGGTACCATTAAGAAATGCATAAATACCATCTTTTAATTTTTTTTCTTCATGCAGATTTTATTCCTGCCAGCAAAGTTTTTTTTTCTTTCAGTTTTGCCTATGGAAATTAAGCAGTATTTTATTAGCAATCAAATTTTTCAAAATTATCTTTATTCTGGGTCTAATGTAATTCCTAGAGCCCTTCTCATGCTGTAAAAGGACTGGGTTCTTCCAAATGTCTTCTTCTTAATCATCACTAGCTCATTAGCAACATTTCTCTCCCCACTTCCTTTTTCCTCTACCTCTGAAGAAAAACGATACTGATCTAAAAATCAGGATTCATTTCCACATAACCAAACAATCTTTACTAGATGTCATATCCAACTTAAAAGTATGAAAATTGCATTCCTGTATTAGCCAGGACTCTTTCTAGTTTCAAGTGACAGACCTCAACTCAGTCTGGTTTGAGCAAAAATGAATAAATAAATAAAGAACATTTATTGTGCCCCTGCAATGGAAGAGTCCAGAGTATCCCACTTCAGACCTGGTTGGGTTCAAGGACTCAAGTTACTTCACAGCTTCTCTCCCCATCTCTTTGGTTTGCATTGCTCTGCATTTTTTTTAAACCATTTATCATTTATTTATTATTATTATTTTTTACTTTACAGTATTGTATTGGTTTTGCCATACATCAACATGAATCCACCGTGGGTGTACACGTGTTCCCCATCCTGAACAACCCCTCCCATCTCCCTCCCCAGAGAGACATTATCTACCAAACTGCTCTGCATTTTCTTCAATTTTAGCAAGTTCTTAACCATGTGGTGACTATTTGGGCCTGGAGGCAATATTCCTACCAGTTAGGAACTGGAAATAAGTAGATAGTAGTGGTTTCATGAAAAACTAAAGTTTTGTTACTGAAATAAATAGGGATGGATGATACAGAGGCCAAAAAATGATAGATTTCCCTATACAATTACTTTAATTAGTAGTTTTAAGATTTATGAAATCTAAAATACAGTAAAAATCCTCATCTTATTTTACAGACATGGTAAGGCCTCATAACTTAGTAATTTTTATTTTTGAGATCCCAGAATTTCAAATTCTGTGATATATAAACTTTGAAACTCATGTGAGGAATTTGACAGTTTTCACAAGGAAATTTTCTCTATACAGCAAGGTTATTAAATTAAAAAAAATCCCTTTGTTTCCTTTTCTTCAGACACATTGCTAACATTTTCATAAGGATGATACAGTTCTGACTTGAGGAAGACAAAATCTAATAAACCCTTAACTTTTCAGCCCTAATCTCATTTTCTTAGCAGCTTTTTCTGTACCCTTTTTCTGTACCTAAAAGGAATCTGTTATCCTTTGCTTTAACGTCCACATTTAGTTCAAGAGCGTTTTCCAGTAAATGCATCTAGAACTCTGTAAGACGTCTATCAAGACCTAGGGCTCTGCTTACAGAGGGATCTGTAACAGTTCCTTTAGCCTCTCATGGAGCAACATGAAGATTTTTTGCCACCCTCCCTAACTGAAAGAGACTGAACGCATCTAATAAAATGTTAACATTTCTGCAGATTACATAGTATGAAGGGAAAGTCAGATTCCTTTTATCAAAAACAATATAACATCCTCATTATATTCTTTGACTTTGTTGGATTCCTATCTGTATTGTATAGATCAACATGATCGATAAGTTGAAATCTTCACTTACAGGAAGCAAATATCTTCCCCTCTTTTTTCCCCCAAATTTAGGATGACTTTGAATCCCTTGCACTGGCCCGTTGCACACATTAACACTTCCCTCAGTCCCTGCTTCTTTGCAGGAGCCGTTGAACACTGGCCTTACTTCTTCATCCAACTTGCTTTTGAAGATGTGATTTGAGTTTCCTGACTGAATGCCTTTGATCCTGTTCTTTTTAGGTTAAAATGAAAATAGCTAATTAGCAGCTCTCTTCTTCAGGATCTTAGGGTTTTCCACACAGGTCATAGAGAGGATTCAGAATTATTATTATTATTTAGGTAATTATCCAAGTTGATTAGAGAAGACTTAAACATTCAAAAAATCTCTCCTTATTTATTACCAATGAGTGTTCAGATGCCATCTGGACTGTTGCGAGAGAGATGAAGGTGATTCGGTGCTATGATTAGGTCCCATGACTGATCCCGTGGCTGATTTGGCCACCAGCACTGATAATTACATCATTAATGAGACACGGACAGAGGAAATTACCTGCAGCAAGAGGAGAGAGTGCACGGCGAGAATGTTTTCCACCCTGACCTTTAGAACACAACTTCTCAAGCAGAGAGTGAGGAAAGCTGGACGCACAGAGAAGACCTCAGTAACATGCCACAGGGTGTTAAAGGATCCCTAGCTCCCAGGGTGGTTCCTCAGTGGCCCAACAGATACATCACACCTGACCATCAGGCAGAGAATAGGAATAGCTACCATCTGCTCTGAGTTCACTAGATCGGAGGGCTTGCATAATGTATAGCATCAATTTGCTCTTTAATCTCTCAACAACTGTATCAGGGATTGCCACTGCCTCTATTTCATATATGACAATCTGAGTCCAATAGACATTAAGCAACTTAATGAAGTTCACACAGCTGGTAAATGGCAGACTAGAAGTTTGAATCCATATCTACTTTATGTCTAACCCTGTTCTTATCTATTAGATCTGTGAACTGTAAGATGCTATTGGTAGATGCAACCATAAGAAGAGCAGATAATATGTTTCATGGTGTTTTGGTCCAAGTATATGCCCTTCACTGGGGACACTACAAGCTTTCTGAAGGAGCCCCAGATGAGTAAGGACATAATAATGCAACTAAAAAGTCTGATATTTATTGTACAACTTCCCATATAATTGTCATCATTATAACTCCCAGAGATAATATGAGTTGCCCAAATAACACATCTATAAGAATGCTAAATTCAAACCACTAAATGGATGTGAAGTCAGAGGAATGTAGTCAGGGGTTTGTCAGTAGGTGAATGAAATGGAGATTCAGAAATGTCTATGTAGGCAAATGTGATGGTCAGAAACAAGGGCAACATTTTGAATTCTGTCACATGGATGATGATTCATTTCCCAAGAGGAGTTTGATATGAGGATCCATTCATCTCCTCTTCTTGACTGAGATCTTTCCAGGCTGAAGGATCCTCTTGTTGTGTCTGATGCCTGATGCCCAGCTTATAATCACAAAGACCAAAATAAGCAATGGGTCTCCTTACTACTAGTCCAGTGCTCTGTCCACATCTCTGGGAACAAAATTCCCATTTCAGTCATTATCATGACTTCACAGAAAAATCTAGGATTAGCTTAGTTAGTAAGACCGAGTTAAATTTTTCATCTTAGAGAGAATACAACTAGGACACAATTTTTCTTTTGAAATATAAATGGCAAAGTAGTTTCCTGACTTCACAAGAGTCAAAAAGGATTGAAGAATCATTGCCCAGCTTTGATCCTCCCACAACTCTTCTTGGAAGAAAACTCAAGCAAATCCCCCTTCCCTCCTCATTTCCTATTAGGTAGGCAGACGTTATTAGCAGAAATCGGTAACTCCTTCATAACTGCATCCTGCCATTTCTCCTGCCACATTTCTTCAGCCAACTCTACATTCAGATCTATTTTGGCAGATGTGAGTTCTATATTTCTCTTGCCCCTGGCTACCTTTGAATTACCACAGTTCCATAGCACTGCAGGTCTATCACCTCAAGGTTTGACAAATAATATTGTATAACTACTGCTGATATCAACTTTAAATGGAAATTAGATTCTTTCCCTATTTTTTATGTTACACTTTAATTTGGGCAAACTACAGTTCTAGACATCATGTTCACTGCAATCATCTATCTTTCAGAGAGCAATAGTGGTCCTGCTTGCTTAAGTACCTTGCATTTTTCATGTCAGTCTTTCTTTCCTTTTTTTAGAAGCATACCTGTGCCACGGGGAAGGGCATAATGTGCTCTCATGAATCTGACTGCTCATTCAAGCAATAGGAAATGGGAGAGCCATTTACCCTACTGATAAAATGTGCTGCAGTCGTCTAGGGGACTTTATCTCCTGGATTCCATTACCAGAGTAATATGCATCTTCAGGAGAAATACCCTGGAACCTAGATAGATCTCTGGAAGACTGAACTTTAAACCTTATAGTATCTTTAAAAATGTAAGGGGGTGGCAGTATCTATGGGAACACCAAAAAGTAACTAGCAAACCACCAGTAAACTCTTTGAAATAAATTCTCAAGCTCATTAGAATAGAAGATTTAACAGGTTTATCTTTACTTGACAAAATACATTGTTCCCTTATTGAGGGAACAGAGGTCATTTGGGTCAACCTACTTCTTGCAGAACTTATAGACAAAAAGAATACTGATGAGTTTAGTGGTCATTCTCAGATTGTCTCTACCAGCTATATCTTGCCCTTCTTTTCTCTGCTGTTTGTCCCAGGAAGGCTGGTTTATTTGCATTATATGACCCAGGCTCTTGCCCTCTGAGTTCTGGTTTATTTGGACCGATAGGAGAAACTAATAGGAGATTGGAGAGTCAGAGGAGAGAGAGGGTGGAGCATTTATTCCTTCCTTGTCTGCCTTCTGCTTTGTTGCAATGTTGGCAGTGACTATGCTTCCCTGCAGGCTTGCATCTACTAGCCAGCCACTTCTCCATGGCATCAACTCTTCTGGGTCTAGTAACACCTTCTCCTCTACTTCTCCATTAAACCTAGGGGTGATAATGGATTCCCACTATTGGCATTCTCTGGCTGTCTTATATCTCTAACTACTTACTTCAGTCCTGTCTATACTTGCATAGTTCTCCAATCATGAAATTATTTTTAATTAAAACTTTTTGCATCTATTTCCTGAAATGATTCAGCTTGAGTTTTCTTGAGAAAAACTTTCTCTTTCTCGACAAGTTGGTTCTTATCTTGGCATGATTACTTAGAAAGCTAAAAATGCTTTTTTGCTAATGGTAGCTTAAGTATATTTTGAGCAAATAAAAGCACACATAAATTATATAATAGTCATGAGGTGAATAATCACAAATGATTCCACTTACACTCAACCCTCTATCTACCTAAACTCTTTAAATATTTGAGTTTTCTAACCTACTACTTTGCTTCTCTGGCTTTGAAAAGTTTCAGGAAAGATTCAGGTGAGGCATTTACAAAAGTGCTTGAAACAGGTTGAATTTCCCTTTAGGAAGCTTGTGCTGTAGGTGAGTTGGTTATTCAAAGAAGCCCTGCCCTTGGTGCCTGGCAAACATGATGCAACTATCCTCTGCCAGCCTCCTTTCTCAGAAACTTATTCTAAGTCCTAGGCAATTAGACAACTAGAGGCTGATTCTGGACTTCCCAGGTGGTTCAATGGTAAAGAATCTGCCTGTCAATGCAGGAGACTGGGATTAGATCCCTGGGTCAGGAATATCCCCTGGAGAAGGAAATGGCAAACCATTCCAGTATTCTTGCCTGGAGAATCCTATTGACAATGGAGCCTGGTGGGCTACAATCCATAGGGTTGCAAAAGAGGCAGACGCAACTGAGCACGGCACACTGTTTCTAAGCTCACTCGCTCTTTAGGAGCAGACTCTATACATTAAAATACACTCCTTTAAATTTTTTTTCCTGGGTTAGTGACAAGATTTCAACTCATTAAAACAGAGCAGGGTGGGGGCAGAGGGGAGACCTTTAACTGTAGTGAATGGGCCTTTGGAAAACTGACCCAGAAGAAGCAGAATTACTTTGCTGACAGAGGTCCATAGAGTCAAAGCTACGGTTTTTCCAGCAGTCACGTGGATGTGAGAGTTGGACTATAAAGAAAGCTGAGCGCTGAAGAACTGATGCTTTTGAACTATGGTGCTGGAGAAGACTCTTGAGAGTCACTTGGACTGCAAGGAGATCAAACTAGTCAGTACTAAAGGAAATCAGTCCTGAATGTTCATTGGAAGGACTGATGCTGAAGCTCCAATACTTTGGCCACCTGATATGAAGAACTAACATTGGAAAAGACCCTGATGCTGGGAAAGATTGAAAGCAAGAGGAGAAGGGGATGACAGAGGATGAGATGGTTGGATGACATCACCAACTAAAGGGACATGAGTTTGAACAGGCTCAGGAGTTGGTGAACGACAGGGAAGCCTGGTGTGCTGCAGTCCATGGGGTCGCAAAGAGTTGGACAGGACTGAGTGACTAAACTGAGCTGAACTGAATTTGCTGCTTATACATTTTACCTTGTTTTAGGTGAGTGAAGCTAACCAGTGAACTGTTTCCATTTTCTGATTCTGCTATTTTTGTAATGAGAAAAATGTTTGCTTGCTTTAATACTTGGAAACTATACTAATTCCTCTTCTAATTTTAGCTTTTCCACATCAGTTTCATATATTTTTAGACATTGTCCATCAAAAATTGCTAATGGTAATTTTAAAAATGCTTCAAACATGCAGGGTGTCTAGATTCTCTAGCTGCAAATGTACAACAAAGGTATTTCTTACCTCTGTTTTTCAATTAGTGTCCCCCTCAAGCAAACTTTAGTCAATAAATACTAAGCATTTATTTGGAGTCAATGCTGGACATGATGAGGAATATAACTATTAAAAAGGACATCATTCCTTACCCTAAATGGGTTCAATTGCCAGCCTATGGAGATGTACTATAATTTGGCATATTCCATGGGAAATCTTGGAAAATTCAATTTTCTCAAGCACTGGAGATCCACAAACCAGGATTAATTTGTGACTTTGCTTAAGCATAGATTGAACTGCTCAGCCTTTGGGTTTCGGCTAAAAAGAGGGTAAGATCACTGATTTAGTGGGTGAGCAATGCTGACATCTCAGTATCTATAATGCATCTTATCATGCATGCCCTTAATATGCACAACTCACATTAAGTAGTAAAAATTTTACATCTGAAAAGAAATTCAACTGTAGTGTTTGTAACCATGAGAGGAGAAAGTAAGCAGTCTAAGAAAATGCTGGTCTTTACGGAGTGTAAGAATACTGGATAATTTAAGAAGTAACATGTCATATGGGTGTGAATGTATGACAGGAAAGTGACACAAATTTTATATAAGTGCTTTTTAATTTTTTTATCCATGACCTATGATAAAAATAACTTTTCTTCACAATATAAATAAACACACACAACGAACCAGAATTTCAATAACACAATACTTTCTTTTACTGTAGGTCATATATTCTTATGTTTTCCTAATCTTTTCTCTTTTTCTATTTCTTTTTTAAAAAGGCTGATTGTGACCCACTAAATTGACTTTATGAACCACTAATGGTTTGTGATCCAGTCTGAAAATCACTCCTATTAACAATATAAATGAATAAAGAGTAAGTCAGTCAGTTGATGAAGTTCTTTCCATTGGTTATCTAGCCAGAATTTATTTTAATAGTATCATAAATTACTTTAATCCTGTGTTTATAGATTCATTAAGGGTCTTATGGGGTCACTTTAATTTTTCATTTATTCTTCATTGCACTTTATGGAAGGAATTATATAATAGAGTAGGTGTGTGTGTGCGTGTGCGTGCATGCTCAGTTGTGTCCAAAGCTTTGCAACCCCATGGCCTGTAGCCCTCCAGGCTCCTCTGCTCATGCAATTCTCCAGGCAAGAATATTGGAGTGGGGTGCCATTTCCTACTCCAGGGGATCTTCCCAACCCAGGGATTGAACCTGCATCTATTGCATCTCCTGCATTGGCAGGTGGATTCTTTACTGCTAGTGCCACCTGGGAAGCCATATAATAGAGTAATACCATGAATATAGGGGGTTTCAGAGCCAGTCAAATATGTGGTGCACTTAGTTGCTCAGTTGTGTCTGACTCTCTGTGATACCATAAACTATAGCCCACCAGGCTCCTCTGTCCATGAGGATTCTCCAGGCAAGAGTACTGGAGTGGGTTGCCATGCCTTCCTCCAGAGGATCTTCCCAACCCAGGAATCAAACCCAGGTCTCCTGCATTGCAGGTGGATTTTTTTACTGTCTGAACCACCAGGAAGCCCAGTAAGTTCAATAAACAAAGTGGTTGAAGAGTATGAATAAGGGAAGGATTATGGTTGAGCAGCTGCTCTAAGAAAGTAACATATGATATGACTGTAAAAGATGAGTAGTTTGTCAGGTAGAGACTGGGAAAAGACAGTTCAGGTTAGAAGGGCGTGATCTATTTGGGAGACGAGTGAGAAGTTGATTGTATCTAAGAGGTAGGCAAGAAGATATAGTGAGGACTCAATACGTGAGATTGAAATGCATCAAGCAGCAAGATCAGGGCCTAGTTTCTTCATTTACATGATGGAAGTTTGAAGTTCCCTGTCACTGAACAGTGAACAACTTTCATAGACATGGATTACATTGTTACAACTGGACACAACAGGATCCTGGAGTTTCTTTAAGATTTAGGGTGGAATTCAGGAAGAGAAAAAGAATAAAATTTATAAGATTATTTATGTTTTATACTGCAAACTCCTTAAGCAAGTAGAGACCTTGGTCTGATTCATTGATGTTTTCTAGCAACAAAATAGATATTTTTCCAAAAAAGACACACAGATGGTCAAAGGGCATGTGAAAAGATGCTCAACATAGCTAATTATTAGAGAAATGCAAAACAAAACTACAATGAAGCATCACCTCACATTGGTCAGAATGGCCATCATCAAAAAATCTACAAATGTTGGAGTGAGTATAGAGAAAAAGGAACCCTCCTACACTGTTGGTGGGAATGTAAATTGGTGCTGGAGAAAATGGAGAAAGTATGGAGCTTCCTTTAAAAAACTAAAAATAGAGCTACCATATGATTCACCAATCCCACTTCTGGACATACATACAGAGAAAACCATAATTCAAAAAGATACGTGCATTCCATTGGAGCACTATTTACAATAGAAAAGGCATAGAGGCAACCTAAGTGTCCATTGACAAACGAATAGATAAAGTTGTGGTGTATTTATATAATGGCACATTAAAAAATCACAAAAAGAATAAAGTCATAAAAAAGAATAAAATGATGCCATTTGCAGCAACATGGATGGACCTAGAGATTATCATACTAAATGAAGTAAGTCAGACAAAGACAAAAATCACATTATACCATTTATATGCAGAATCTAAAAAAAATGATACAAAGAAACAAAATAAATTGTATACAAAACAGAAATAGACCCACAGACAGAAAACAAACCCATGATTACCAAAGGTCATGGAGGAGGGATAAGTTAGAACATTGGGATTAACATATATACACTACTGTATATAAAATAGATAACCAACAAGGATTTACTGTGGAGCACAGGGAACTATACTCAACATTTTACAATAAACTATAAGGGAAAATATCCTGAAAGAAAATGTGTGCATGTATAATCGAATCACATTGCTGTACACTTGAAACCAACACAATATCGTAAATCAACTCTACTTCAATAAAATGAGTAAATAAATTAAACAGGACCTGGAGCATGGTAACTAATCAGGATACTTTCTAAATGAGTAAATCACTGAGTGAATGAATAAGGGAGTGGACAGTTTTCCTTGATTGGTGATAATCACCTGAATGCTATTTGTCCAAGGTTCCTTGTCCTCTAATATAGAGTTTGCATTATTCTAACTCTAATAACATTCTAAATTCAGTGCTCTCTTTCCATCCTCTTCCTGGCTGATCTATTCTAAGTTCCATAGGCATCCTTTATAATAGCTTATTATTTGTTGAACCTGTTCTCTATTTAGAATCTCTCTTTGATACACTATCTTTTATGTGTTTTAGCCAGCAATCTGGTTCTCCCAATGAAATCTTATCTATGAAACTTTGCTTGGAATATTTGATCTCTCAGTGCCCTTGATTCTATTCTCATTTAATTATTAGATTAAAATAATTTAATAATTAATGTTTTGATACACACATATATTTTAAACTTCAGAATATTTGAGAAATGAAGAAAGTATCCAAAATGAGCAATTTCTATAATCTTAGTATGAGAGAAAAGTTTGTTAACATTTTGTTCCTTATAGTTACTAATATTTTAATATATCTACATTAATGAATTAATAATATATGCATATATGTGAATACAAGTTGAGATTGGAGATGTGTAACATTTTATACATCACTTTTCACTTAATTAAATGTGAATTTTTCCTCATTATCTTAGTTATTTTTCAAAAATCTCACTCTATTTATAGAGTATCCCATTATTCTATTACATTTTAGCACATATTTAAGTTTTTCATATGCTTTATTGGACACTGTGTTATTTCCAATTTTTTACTTCTCAATCAACTTTGTGATATTTTTCTAGTCAAAGCTTTATATTTGTACTTACAATTTCCTTGTACATAAAGAAAGAGAAGAGAAACTACTTGGAAAAGGAGTATAAGCATTTTAAATAGCATTGCTGAATATGAAAAATGGCAAATTGTCCCAATTTCTATCCCAGGAGGTTATTGTAATTTATACTCTCCCCAGGAGAGTATAAATGGCTTACCTTTACATACTTCTCAATCTTATTCTTAATATGTTTTAGAGCTTAGTAATTTGAGAGCAAAGAAAATGACATTGGTACTGAGTGAATTTGGTTTTATTTTTCAAGAGGTGGCTTCAACATTATTGTATATTATTTTCCATTTTTTTCTTTTTTCAAATGGCTATACATGCCCTATATTTATTTTCCAACTCAGACATTAATCTTTTTTTTTAAAAAAGCCACTAGTTTTTAAGAATTCTCTGATTTTCTATAGCACTTGTCCTTTCCTCACATTATGTGGGACATATCTATGTATACGTATATACTCATACACACACCAGCTTGCTTATAGAGTTTTGGGCAAAGAAGTCCTGTCCTTACTGAAATCTCGTTCTTTGAAGAGCAGTGTAGATAAATGACAAGGACATGCCTGTGGAATCCACTAGAGCTAAGATTAAATAACAGCTTTTCACTGGGGCACATGCTTCAATCTCCTTAAACCTTAGTTTCTTTCTTCTTAAAAAAAAAAAAAAAAGGTTAACGCTCAGTTGCTCAGTCATTTCTGAATCTTTGTGACTTGATGGACTGTAATCCACCAGGCTCCTCTGTCCGTAGAATTTTCCAGGCAAGAATACTGGAGTGCTTAGCCATTTCCTACTCTAGGGCAATAAGGGACAAATAATCTCGACCTCCCTGGTGGCTCAGATGGTAAAGCGTCTGCCTACAATGCGGGAGACCCGGGTTCAATCCCTGGGTGGGGAAGATCTCTTGGAGAAGGAAATGGCAACCCACTCCAGTATTCTTGCCTGGAAAATTCCATGGACAGAGAAGCCTGGTAGTCTACAGTCCATGGGGTCGCAAAGAGTCGGACACGACTGAGCAACTTCCCTTCACTTCAATCTCTTCTTCAGAGTGTAGTGACAATTAGATGACTTATGTAAAGCCCTAACAGTGGCTGGCAGGTGGTAGAAAGTCATAAATAAGGTGGTGCTATAAATTGTGGTGGTGCATATAAAGAAGTGGTGCTAGAGAAGACTCCTGAGAAAGTCCCTTGGCTAGCAAGGAGATCAAACCAGTCAATCTTAAGGGATATCAACCCTGAATATTCACTGGAAGGACTCATGCTGAAGCTGAAGCTCCAGTATTTCGGTCATCTGATGCAAACAGATGACTCATTGGAAAAGTCCCTGATGCTGGGAAAGCTCAAGGGTAGAAGAAGAAGAGGGTGCCAGAGGACAAGGTGGCTGGACAACATCACCAATGCAATGAACATGAACTTGGGCAAACTCCAGGAGATGGTGAGGGCCAGGGAGGCCTGGTGTGCTGCAGTCCATGGGGTTGCAAAAAGTCAGACAACACCGAGCGACTGAACAACAACAGCAAGTACAATTAATTCTGAATTGTCATGTTTAGGCTGTAATTAGGCATATTACAATTAACATTTTCTGTTTTAATGATCTAAATATCTAGAAGAAACTTCTTTTTCACATGTGGGACCTTTCTCACATGAAGTTAATAATATCTTCATCAGTAGATTCTTGAAGAGCTTTTCCAAAATAGGGTTGTAGAGTGACCTGGTCCAAGCAATTCAGTTTGGAATTCTGCTTCAAGGATTGAGGTAGTCAGAAATGTTTGTGGTACTGCTCTCTGATGAGATATGCCATTAAACTTTGACATTTACCAAATAGTAGTGCTTAGAATTACTGTAGTTGGCTCTCTTTCCACCAACTCTATCTTTTGTTTTGTAGCACTAAAGATATAGAGACCTCTGAAGAACAGTTTCAGGGAAAACTAAACGATTTCTTACAGTTGCAAGGAAAGTTTTCTGCTTTGATTCATCATGGTTTTGGAGGGCCATGAAATCAAGCATTTCGCTTTCATTTATGCCCTTATTTATTTTACTGGCCACAAACAACCAGAAGATCTTATGAAATCGGTCTTGAATCGTTTCCCAATTCCTCTCTGCATTAGCAGGAATCACTCCCATTCAGCTGATATTCTTCCTCTTAATTTTTCTGCCTGCTAGGTCAGTTCCACCTCTTCTGGCCAGCGGCTACTGTGAATCCATAGATAATGTCACTTTAATACATCCTTATTGATCTAGATATAGCTGAAGTTTGACTGCATGTCCACTAGTCCCCAGATCATTTCCCCATCAATAGGGATCTCCCTCTTTATCTTCTACCCACTTCCTTCATGTGCCAAGATAAAATGGAAAGTAAATTACTCTTGCTGAACTATTTCTGTCCCTTCAATTTTCTGACTACTTTCTTGAGACAGACAGCTTTCTATTTTCTTTAACATTTTTCTTTCTTGGGTAGGGAATTGAAAAGACATTCTGTCATCTGAGATATTGCTGTCCATTTCCTTTCCTTTCTTTTCATCTATATTTTATTTGTGTTAGCTTTTTCAGACTTTAGTCAGTCTTTTCACATGCCTTTCTCCCCTTGTAATTTTATATCAGTTATATCGATATATAATTTACATACCACCAAAAGTGTTTCTTTCTTAGTATTTTTGAGAGGAAGTAGGAATGAAAGCAAAATATCTTTTTGGTCACATAACTTTTATTCCCATCTTTTATTTGCTCCTTAGTCAAAAATTAAACCTATATTTATATCTACATGTCTTTTAATAATGATTTTTACATTATTTCTTGTCAACTTTTGTTTTCTTTCACATTAGATTGATAATTTCTCTGGTCCTTGGTTTGTCTTTCTGGTAAACATTTCTTTGTCTGTTTTTTATTGTCTATCTAAACCTCAGGAGTGTAGAATTTTAAAGTACTCATAATCTGTATAAACTTCTAAAAATTCTTCTTTGAGATATTTGGTATGCTCTTCTCCTGCCTTATATACTGACAGAATGTCTAAAATATAGAGCATAATACAACAGAAGGCCAGAACAAGGTTATATCAATGCACAATAAATACGTACTAATTAAAATAGGTACTAAAATTGTTAGTACAGGTATAAAAAGGATGGCTACTGGAAAATACTTATTTTATAGGATAATGACAAATAGGTCCATTGAGCCAAGACAGAAATGATGTCACTTTGGATGTGTCTGGTGGTAAAACTAAAGTCCAGTACTGTAAAGAACAATATTGCATAGGAACCTGGAATGTTAGGTCCATGAATCAAGGTAAATTGGAAGTGGTCAAGCAGGAGATGGCAAGAGTGAATACCAAAATTTCTCCTGAAATGAAGTCAGTGAACTTTAGTTCAGATGACCATTATATCTACTGCTGTGGGCAAGAATCCCTTTAAAGAAATGGACTAGCCCATGGGCTTCCCTGGTAGCTGAGCTGGTAAAGAATCCACCTGCAGTAAAGGAGACCCTGGTCCAATTCCTGGGTCAGAAAGATCTGCTGGAGAAAGGATAGGCAATCCACTCCAGTATTCTTGGGCTTCCCTTGTGGCTCAGCTGGTTAAGAAGCCTCCTGCAATGTAGGAAACCTGGGTTCGATCCCTGGGTTGGGAAGATCCCATAAAAAAAGGAAAGGCTACCCACTCCAGTATCCTGGCCTGGAGAATTCCATGGACTGTATAGTCCATGGGGTCGCAAAGAAATGGAAACAACTGAGTGACTTTCACTTACTTCATTCACTCATAGTCAACAGAGTCCAAGATGCAGAACTTGCATGCAATTTTGAAAATGACAGAATGGTCTCAGTTCATTTCCAAGGCAAACCATTCAGTATCACAGTAATCCAAGTCTATGCTCCAACCACTAATGCCAAAGAAGCTGAAGTTCAATGGTTCTATGAAGACCTACAAGACCTTCTAGAACTAACACCCAAAAAAGATGTCCTTTTCATCATAGGGGACTGGAATGCAAACATAGGAAGTCAAGAAATACCTGGAGAAATAGGCAAGTTTGGCCTTGGAGTACAGCAAGAAGAGGGCAAAGGCTAATAGAGTTTTGCCAAGAGAATGCGCTGGTCATAGCAAACACCCTGTTCCAACAACGCAAGAGATGAGTCTATACATGGGTATCACCTGATGGTCAATACCAAAATCAGATTGATTATATTCTTTGCAGCCAAAGATGGAAAATCTCTATAAAGTCAGCAAAAGCAAGACCAGGAGCTGACAGTGGCTCAGATCATGAACTCCTTACCACAAAATTCAGACTTACATTGAAGAAAGTAGGATAAATCACTAGGTCATTCTGGTATGACCTAAATCAAATCCCTTATGATTATACAGTGGAAGTGACAAACAGATTCAAGAGCCTAGACCTGATAGACAAGAGTGCCTGAAGAACTGTGGATGGAGGTTCATAACATTGTATAGGAGGCGATGACCAAAACCATCCCCAAGAAAAAGAAATGCAAAGGCAAAATGGTTGTCCAAGGAGGCCTTCAAATAGCTGAGAAAAGGCAAAGGAGAAAAGGAAAGATATACACATCTGAATGCAGAGTCCCAAAGAAGAACAAGGAGAGATATGAAAACCTTAAGTGAACAATGCAGAGAAATAGAGGAAAACAACAGAATGGGAAGGTTTAGAGATCTCTTCAGGAAAATTAGAGATACCAAGGGAACACTTCATGCAAAGATGGGCACAATAAAGGAGAGAAATAGTATGGACCTAACAAAGACAGAAGATATTAAGAAGTGGCAAAAATGACACAAGAACTGTACAAAAAAGGTCTTAATGACCCAAATTTAGCCACAATTGTGTTGTTAGAAACCTAGAGCCAGACATCCTGGAGTGCGAAGTCAAGTGGGCCTTAGCAAGCATTGTTATGAATGAAGCTGGTGGAGGTGATGGAATTCCAACTGAGCTGTTTCAAATCCTGAAAGATAATGCTGTTAAAGTGCTGCACTCAATATGCAACAAATTGGGAAAACTCAAAAGCAGAAACAGGGCTATAAAAAGTCAATTTTGCATGATACAGGGTGCTCAGGGCTGGTACACTGGGATGACCCAGAGGGATGGGATGGGGAGGGAGGTGGAAGGGGGCTTCAGGATGGGGAACACATGTACACCCGTGACAGATTCATGTCAATGTATGGCAAAACCAATAAAATATTGTAAAGTAATTAGTCTCCAAATAAATAAATAAAAAGACTAAAAAATAAAAGCATTTTTCATTCCAATCCCAAAGAAGGCCAATGCCAAAGAATGTTCAAACTACTGTATAATTGTATTCATTTCACATGCTAGCAAGGTAATCCTCAAAATCCTACAAGGCTTCAAGAGTATGGGAACTGAGAACTTCCAGATGTACAAATTGGATTTAGAAAAGGCAGAGGAACCAGAGATCAAATTGCCAACATCCATTGGATCATAGAAAAAGCAAGAGAATTCTACAAAAATATCTACTTCTGCTTCACTGACTACACTAAAGCCTTTGTGTGGATCACAACAAACTGTGGAAAATTCTTAAAGTGATAGGAATATCAGACCACCTTACTTGCCTCCAGAGATATCTGTATGCAGGTCAAAAAGCAACAGTTAGAACCAGCCATGGAACAACAAACTAGTTCCAAATTGGGAAAGGAGTACATCAAGGCTGTGCCTTGTCACCCAGCTTATTTAACTTATATGCAGAGTATATCATGTGAAATGATGGTATGAATGAATTACAAGCTGGAGTCAAGATTTCTGGGAGAAATATCAATAACCTCAGATATGCATATGACACCACCTTTATGGCAGAAAACAGAGAGGAACTAAAGAGTGTCTTGATGAAGATGAAAGAGGAGAGTGAAAAAGCTGGCTTAAAACTCAACAGTCAAAAGCTAAGATCAGGGCATCTAGTCCCATCACTTCATGGCAATTAGATGGAAAAAAAATAGAGATAGTGACACACTTTATTTTCTTGGGCTCCAAAATCACTGTGAATGGTGACTGCAGTCAAGAAATTAAAAGACACTTGCTCCTTGGAAAAAAGCTATGACAAACCTAGCCAGCATATTAGAAAGCAGAAACATAATTTTGCTGACAAAGGGCCATATAGTCAAAGCTATGGTTTTTTCCAGTAGTCAGGTACATATGTGAGCATTGGACCCTAAAGAAGACTGAATGCAGGAGAATAGATACTTTCAAACTGTGGTGCTAGAGAAGACTCTTAGAATCCCCTAGACAACAAGGTGATCAAACCAGTCAGTCCTAAAGGAAATCAATCCTGAATATTCATTGGAAGGACTGATGCTGAAGCTGAAGCTCCACTACTTTGGCCACTGATGTGAAGAGCCGACTCATTGGAAAAGATCCTGATGCTGGGGAAGATTGAGAGCACTAGAAGAGGGGAGTGATAGAGAATGAGATGGTTGGATGGCATCACCAACTCAGTGGACAAGAATTTGAGCAAGCTCTGGGAGATAATGAAGGACACGGAAGCCTGACGTGCTGTAGTCATGGGGTCGCAAAGAGCTGGACATGACTGAGTGCTGAATGTGTGATACTATATGTTTGTCAGTCAACTCACAGGAGGAAAGTGGAAAATATGCACTGGGATTCCCAATTACATTTTTTTCAGAGACTATGTATGGAGTACCTCCCAGGACTGAGTCTGCCTCTAAGAGGTAGAATAGTTAATGAGGACTTACCAGTTCTGCCTTAATTTACAGAGTTTATATTCTAGATTCATGCTGTCTAATAAAATAGCCACTACTCAGACATAGATATTAAAATTAAAAAATTAAAAACTGAGTTCCTCAGTTGCATTAGCCACACTTTAAATGCTCAGTAACCACATGTGTCTAGTGGCTATCATATCGGACAGGATGGATTTAACACATTTTAAGATCACAGAACACTAAAGTAGAAGGGATAGTCATTCAGATAGTGTTTTTTATTTTTTAAAGCTTAATAATAAGTCATATAAAATGAAAAGCAAAGATAAATAATATTCTAGGCATTTATGTAATCTCTACCAGAATAAAGCATATTTTGTTAGTTGCCACATTTGTCTCAACTGATTCTTTTTTAAAAAATAAAATATAAAATATTATGAAAAATCCATGGTCCTTCCCCTTTCCTCTCCCTCTCCTCCTAAAGATAACTATTATCCTCAAGATGATGTGAATCACTCATAAGCATGTTTTTGAACTTTTACTGCATGGGAATACATTGATATACAATACAAACTCTTATTTTATGCTTCACAATTTTTTACATAAGCGTCAGCTCTTTGCAACATGCTTTTCTTGTTTGTTGTTTCCATTTAACATTTTCTTATGATATTTAACCAGTGATGTATATCATTCTATACACTAATTTTTTCTGCTCTGTAATATTTGTGTATGTGTGTATAAAAAAACCCCATTGTGCATTTATTTACCCTCAGGAGCTTTCCAACTAAAGTCATAATGCTGTAAACATTTTACACACTCTGCTGGATAACCCAACCTCTGTGCCAGGCTTAATATGAGTTCAGCAGCCCACAGATTCTAACCCTTTCATGAAAGTGCACAGAAGGGCAGGGTCCCTCCATGGTACTGCTGGATCCCCCACCGTGGCCTTGCTTTGGTGGGGATGCTCTGAGTGGTCACGTGCTTATTCTCTGATAGGACCACAATGGGGTCAATCAGCAGTGGCCCTGCAGTCTCAGAGCATCTGATTGAGCTGCTCTTTTCTGGAATCGTGTTTCTTAATTCTTTCCTAAGTAAATGAGTCTCTATGTAAATTAAGTCCTAAGAAATAGCTTGTAAGACACATGCACTCATTTCTTGAGGGGAAAAATAAGTCAGTAAGTTTATGTCAAAATTTCCACTCTATCTGAATATATTTAGCTACTATCTTTTGATGTTCTGATCTCATAAATTTAAAAGCAATGTTGGATCCTAGCTAGGGAGACAGGCAGCAAGTACTGGGTATATTTCTCCTTTCTCCTTTCTTTAGCCTTGTCCTCTCAAAGAATTCTATTCTTTATGAAATGTGAAATCAGCCTCAAGATTTTTAAGAATTTCAATGTTATACTGACTATTTCCATTTTGGGTGTTTAAAGTACACCTTTCTTATAGTTGCCTCAAGTACAAACTGAACCTGCTTTCACCTACGACATGAAACTGCTTTTGTATCATTTCAAAGATGGGGAAACTGAACATGTTGATGTGTTCCATTGATGTATTTCATGCAATTTAACACTCCAGGTTATTGGTTTAGGAAAAACTAGTAAATTGGGCATTTCAACAAACTGATTCAGAAGAGGGCTGTAAGACTGATTATCAAAGCAGGCCTGAGGGTCATTTTCATGAATTGTATGTTCTAGGAACCTCACACAATACACATTAGAAAAGAAATTACTCATCTCTATCTAGTCCAGTAAGGTAAGCCAGTAGGTGCCTCCAAATAGGTGGGACAGTTTAAAAAAATTCTTTTTCTGTTTAAATTCTTTCCCCCCAGCAAAACATCTTTCCCCAAGTTACGTCTACTCAGTAATATAAATGGAAAGACCTAGGACCCTTCTTCCCACTCCCCACCTCACATACTCAGTCACCACTTTCTCCCCACAGATTTATAGCATATAAGAATTCTGAAGGACACATCATTAGTAAGTGCTAAAGATTCATGAGAAACTGCTAGAGGACTTTAGTTTCTGGGTTGGTTATTCTAAATCACTTTACAATGGAAAAGAACTAATTATTCTGGAAAAAAATATTTTAAAATCCATTTTTTAAATATCTACCATTGACATGGCAAACATGTAAAGTATCTGTAATCTACAGACACACATACACACACAAGAAGGAAAGAATAAAGAAAGAAAAAGGGAATGGGAAAGAAAAAATAAAGAGTTAAAGAAGGAAGGAAGGAAAGAGAGAAGAGCATCCTGAGAGGTAGGCTAGCACTTGAAGTGAATTTCACCTTGAGATGAGCCTCACTAACTCAAGGATTCTGTTTTAAAAGTTGTGCAGGATATAAGAGAATAGAAATAAAGGCTAAGGCCTCATAAAGTGAAAATGTAATAGGAAACCCAGTATCAGTCTGCATATCCAAAGGGCTACTCTTTCAAAGTAAGGTTTTGTGATAAGTAAACATACTACCTAGAAGAAGACAATATGGAACCAAACCCTGTCTCCTCTGACCTTGGCAATGGTTGAAGAGGAAAAAGTTGCCTTTGAGAATTAATAAACAACTAACTGGCCTCACTTAGATTTTGAGCTCTAATTCCTGTTACCATGTATAACTAAAATCATCTTAAGCAAATAATTTCAAGTAGGTAATAACTGGGGAATCAAACGTAATACTCTCTGCAAAAATCCAACTTCAGCCTAACTTTCAAAGAATTACTGCAAAGGATTTCCCAAGGAATGTGACCTCAGAGTGAAAGATCATATATCATATAAGCAAACAAGGCACCGTGAGTTAGAGCCAAAGAAACAGCAGAGAGTAGAATCCTATCATAAGGAAAATGATCAAATACAGAATAAAAAGCAAGTGTACTTAACGTGTTTCAAGACAAAACAGAAAAGACTGACATCATAAGTAAGGAAAAATAGATTATAAAGCAACCACACACGTGTGGAAAAGAAGCAAATTGAGTTTCAGATATGAAAAATGTGATAAATAAAGTAAAAAAGGAACTAAAAGGTGAAAAGAGCAGATTAGATTCTGCTGAAAATAAGTAGTTTCTGGAGAAAAGATCTAAAACAATGCTGAATATATTTCAGAAAGACAGATGAAAAATATATATTTTTTTAAAATATACTTTTTTTAAAGGAGGCAATTGGGGCATGGAGAACAGTGTAAGAAGTTTGAAAAATAAGAATAGGGAAAACTGGGAAAGGTTAATATTATAAGTGATATTGTCAGAAGTGTTCAGAATTGTTGAAAGTTATCAAACTGTAAGTCTACAAAACACATGAAAAACCCACACAAAATAAATTTTAAAATTCATATGTATATGAAATATACATATATTTATACACATGTGTATATATCACTGTCTTTGTCAATCAATTAATCAATCAATCATCAATCTATGTAGATTGATGGGCACAGATTGCCCTGTAGAACACATGGGCAAAGAAAAAATTTTGAAAGAAGCCAGAGAAGAAAAAGAGATCACTGACAAAAGAACGGTAATTAATCTGGCAGCTGAATTATCAACAGCATGCATTGGAAGCCAGAAGACAAGGGAATATTATCTACAATGTGCTAAGACAAAAATAATTTTCAAGGACAAGGACAAAAGAAAGGCATTCAGAATTTTAAAATCATTACAGAGTTTACTTCACTAAAAAAAAAAAAAAGCTAACGGATGAATTTTGAGTGGAAGGAAATTTAACCTCAGATAAAAAGTCTGAAACAGAAGAAAGAAAGGGAGCTATATTATTGTCATGTAAAAATTTTAAACAGTTATTATATAATGTTTAAAGGTTATAAATAAAACAAGATTAAACTTCAGTTGCGGAGAAACATGCACATTGCGGGTAAGGATAGTCAGAATTAAAAGATGTTAAAGCTTTTATAATGTTTACAGTGACAGCAAAGACACTGGTTCATTTTCTACTTCATTAATTAAAGGAGCACATTGATATTATCTTAGAAAGAATAACATTAAAATTCGTATTCCACAGTTATGCTAAATGAAGAACTTCTAGAGGTCTGCTCTTTAACATCGTACCTGTAGTTTACAATATGGTAATATGCACTGGAAATTTTGTTAGGAGGTAGATCTCATGTGAAGTGTTCTTACCACAAATAAAACCAAACAGAAGAACCAAAAGGACGCAGGGAACCTCTGGGAAGTGCTAGACACGTCTGTTACCTTGATGGTGGTGATGTTAGCACAGGTGTTTGCATATGCCCAGCCTCAAACTGTGTGCATTAAATATGTACCATTCTTTGTATATCAAGTACATCTCAATAAAGTTGCTGTAAAAATCCGAATTACTGCTTCATTAGTGTAACAGAAATCAAGAAAGAAGTGAAAAAATGTAAAAAAAAAAAATCCTGAAAATAAATGTCAAATTGCAGGTATAAAAACAAGACTGTGAAAAATCCAAATAGTAGTGTAACACAATTAATGTAAATTGTTTAAACTATCCAGTTAAAATATAAAACTTGTTGGAATATATTAAATTAAAAACAAGAAGTATGTGATCTATACTGGAGACAGATCTAACACGGAGGGATACAGAAAAGTATGGAAAAATATAACAAGTCAATACTAACTAAAATTAGACTAGCATATTTATGTAAATTTCAGACAAATAGCTTTGAGACCAAAATATAATCAAAAATAAATAATATAAAGAGACATAAACAAAATGAGAAAATATACAAAATACTAGAGAAATAAAAAATTCTAAATATGTTATGTGTAATATATGTCCAAAAACTAGAAAGCCACTATTGACATAACTTTAAGTAGAATTAAAACCAAATCTCATAGCAGGATGCTTTAAAGCAACTCTCTAAGATATTAGGAAATCCAACAGGGTCACACCATACTTTAGAAAAACTGACATCATTCAGCTATTATGAACATAGACTAATAATTAGAAAGAAAACAGTAATAAAAACAATGCATAAATAATGCATAAGTAAAAAGAATTCAAAACAGTATCTAGCACAAAGAAGAAATCAAAATGGACAAATATGAAACGCAAAGGTAGAGAAGATTAGAACAGCACACTTAACCTTCAAAAGGCCATGCAAGAACATCCTTGTAGTCTACAAAGATGACTGTGAAATGAACCACACCTCTGGGTACTCATATCATGTGTGCCTACTTACAACTGAATATGGGAATACCCTGTGTAACCAACAAGGTGTTATGCTAAGCAACTTCCAAGGTTAGAATACAAGAAGACTTGAAAATATCACCTTAGTCAACAGAAATGTATGTTCTTGGGTAGACCAGCAGCCCCCATATAAGAAGTGTAATTAGCTGGAATCACCACAGAGTAGAGACCTAAGCTAGTCAAATGGAGTGAACACAAGGAAAGAGATGCCCAACTAGTCCCCAGATATTTTAGTTCTTCCAAATAAGATGCCAGAAATACCGTTGAAGATTTCTTAAATTTCTGGCTCTCTTGAGCCTGAAGATAGCTCCAGTATCAGTCTCCATCTAACTGAAATTCCACATGAGACTCCAATCTCTAAGTTGTAAAATCATGAGAGAGAAAAATAAATTATTATTTCAGCAACCAAATTTGGGGACAGTTTAGTATTCTGCAGGAGATAATTGAAATAACCATAAAATTAGAGATGAAATAGCCTTTATAAACAGACCTAAAACACTTTATAGGACTAGTATCATTCAGATTATGTTTTGTGAATATCAGCAGAATTAGATAGGAAAAAAATAACAATAAATGATACATTTATGAAAAAAAGGGGTTTGAAGCATAGTTCCATGTCTGGAACAAAGAGGAAGTTAGGGTGGAAACTTAAAAATATTTATTAGTTAGTCATAGATAAAATAGAGACTTATGTGGTACAGCTTGTGGGTAATAGATATACAGATGGGGCAATTTTATTGCCTTAAATTTTCACATTTTTAATGAAGATTAAAGGGTGATAATTAATGAATTAAATTAATCAGGGTTCAGTTAGGAGGTAGAAACCATACCAGAAATTTCAGGAGGGAACATTTAAAGAACTGTTAGTTGAGAAAAAAATGGTAAACTTCTATTGGAAGGGCAGAAGAACAATTTGAAGAAATAGATACATGCATATCTACAGCTGAATCACTTTGTTGTACCTGTGAAACTAACACAACATTGTTAATCAACCATACTTCTATATGAAATTAAATTTAAAAAAATACAACAGAGAGAGTGACTGCAGAAAACAGCTAACACCCTTAGTGCTGGCAGAATAAAAAGCAAGTAAGATTCACAGATGGGAGGCTCAGTAATAATAAAATTTAGACCTCTGAGAAATGGTGCAGTTTTTCCGAAAACATACAAACCACTATGGCAGTTGCAGAAGGTCACTCACCAGGACCAGGAGAGCAGCATGCCCTCCTGGTAAAGAACACTTCTGAATAGACAGCTGTGTGTGGCATTGACTGTCCTTGCTAGGAAGGCTGCAGGGACCAGCTGTGGACCAGTCCACCTGCTACAGAAGAAAAACAGGAAGAACCCACTTTTTCCTCCATTCTCGCAGTCTCCTTACAGTGCCTCTTATTGTCAGAGTCTAATATAGAGAAATATCAATAACCTCAGATACGCAGATGATACCATCCTTATGGCAGAAAGCAAAGAACTAAAGAGCCTTTTGGTGAAAGTGAAAGAAGAGAGTGAAAAAGTTGGCTTAAAACTCAACATTCAAAAACTAAGATCATGGCATCTAGTCCCATCACTTCATGGCAAATAGGTGGGGAAACAATGGAAACAGCAAGAGAAACAAACAAACAAACAAAAACAGTTATTTTTTGGGGCTACAAAATCACTGCAGATGGTGACTGCAGCCATGAAATTAAAAGACGCTTACTCCTTGAAAGCAAAGCTATGACCAATCTAGATAGCATATTAAAAAGCAGAGACACTAATTGGCCAACAAATGTCCATCTAGTCAAAGCTATGATTTTTCCAGTCTTCATGTATAGATGTGAGAGTTGGACTATAAAGAAAGCTGAGTGCTGAAGAATTGATGCTTTTGAACTGTGGTGTTGGAGAAGACTCTGAGAGTCCCTTGGACTGCAAGGAGATCCAACCAGTCAATCCTAAAGGAAATCAGTCCTGAATATTCACTGAAAGGCCTGATGCTGAAGCTGAAACTCCAATACTTTGGCCACCTGATGTGAAGTGCTAACTCATTGGAAAAGACCCTGATGATGGGAAAGATTGAAAGCAGGAGGAGAAGGGGGTGACAGAGGGTGAGTTGGTTGGATGGCATCACCAACTCGATGGACATGAGTTTGATCAAGCTCTGGGAGTTGGTGATTGACAGGTAAGCCTGGTGTGCTGCAGTCCATGGGATTGCAAAGAGTCAGACACGATTGAGTGACTGAACTGAACTGAACACAGAGGCAGCTGGAAGAGGAAAATTTTGATTTGCAGAATCCAACTCCAGGATCAAAAATAGGGCAAAAGAAGGGCAATTTATAACTGAGAGCAGATAAATTAATGTTAGACATTCTGAGGATTCAACATAACTTCACAAAAAGCATAAAGCAGCTAAGAGAAAGGAAATATTAGAGACAGAAAAATAATGAAAATATAAAATAAAAAGGACCAATAGATGAAATAATTTTTATGTTCTCAAAACTAATAAAAATAATAAATCTCTGGATAGATTAATAAAACAAATATTAAATTATGATATAACTACAGATCTGACAAAAATTAAAATATGGATGTATATTGAATAATTTCATGTTAATAAATTTGAAAACTTAGATGAAATGGACTTAATTCTAAAAGATACAAATTACCGAAACTGCTATAAGAAAAAACGGTGAATGTAAAATATCCTATAATCATTTAAGAATCCTAATTAGCAATTGAAAAATTTCCTAAAAAAAAAGAAAAATTTCCTCCAAGAAAATATCAAACTAAATGAGCGCAACTAACATTTAATGAACAAACAATTCAAATTCCAAACAGTTTCTTTGAGATAACAGAATAAAAAGAAATGCTTCTTGAGTATTTCAAATTAGTTGTAAAGTGTTGACTGGAACTGAGAATAATGAGATAAGGATAGTATAAGAAATAAAATCTATACTTTTATTTTCCCTCAGGAATGTATAAACATCTTAAACAAACTGTTAGACAACCAAATACACAATAAAAAAAGTACAGAATCAGATAAAGTGTATATCAGAAATAGGATATAATAATTGTGGTGTATTTATTTAATAAACTCCTAACTATGTTGTGCCTTAAATGGAAAACACTATAGCTATAAGCTATAACATGGATGGATTTCAAAACCAACATTAAATATATAATATTGGAAAAAACTATATCCTATACTATTTTATACTTTTATGTAGATCTTGACTCTTAGTAACATTTTTCTTACTCTCCTTCCTCTTTCCTCTCTGATTCATCTTGCCTAACACAACACCTTGTAGAAAGCAGAGCAGACACCCACCAAATACTTGATGAATGAAAGACTGTATGATCAGAGCTACAATTTCAGGATTACATTAGGTATCTTTGCTGTGTAACAGAGTTTCAAAATATAGTAGGTTGGTAAAACATGTATCTCACAACTTCTGTGGGTCAAAAATTCAGGGTAAGTCTGGCTCCCTGTATGACTACAATTGCGATGATAGTCAGGGCTATGGATATTCAACATTCAAATGAGGTTTACCCACTTGCAAACTGACTCGAGACTGTTGACAGGATTCAGCTTCTCTCTGGTTATGGCCTGAGGCTGCCTTCAGTCTCTAACTACATGGACATCTCTATGCGACAGCTCACAATATGGTACCGTCTTCCATCACAGTAAGTGACAGCAGCGAAGAGAGAGTGAGCATGAAGAAAGTCATAGCTTTTTATAATTTCCTCTTGGTAGTGACATCTCATCACATTCACCATAACCTTAGTCACCAGGTCCAGCCTACAATCAAGAGAAGGGATTGTACAGTGTCCATTCTGAGTGGCATGAATAATAAAGTCTATAAGTGGTCAAGGAAGATCATTTATCATTGATCTGAAAAGACTTCATGGACTTGGGATTGGGTTTGAGATTTTAAGTATGGTTTGCACTTTGTTAAAGAAAGAGAAGGAGGACACCCATGCAGAAGACTCATAAAATATGGAATGAGAAAAAAAGAAAGAGAGAGAAATCATACTGGTAGTGCTTGAATGGCCTGACTTTAATGCCAGATTGACTCGGCTGCTGCTGCTGCTAAGTTGCTTCAGTCATGTCCAACTCTGCAAGCTATGGTCTGTAAGACTGTAGCTCACCAGGATCCTCTGTCCATGGGATTCTCCAGGCAAGAATACTGGAGTGGGTTGTCATGCCCACCTCCAGGGGATCTTCCTGACCCAGGGATCAAACCCAAGTCTCTCACATCTCCTGCATTGCAGGTGGGTTATTTACTGCTGAGACACCAGGGAAGCCCAGTTGACTGTAGGTAAAGGCTTATGAAAAATAGTGAATGGAGATTAAAGTCTCCAGGACCTAGTCAGTACAAGAAAGTGTATAATAAACATTTGTTAAATAAATGAATAAATAAAATCCTAGGCCTTTTTCTATTTGTAGCTTTAAAAGATATACAGATTAAGAATCTAACCTTTTAAATGTTTATTTCCACAATTATCTAACTGGTAACTGTGAGCAGTCAGGAAAGTATTGATTTCTGAGATTCACTGTCATTGAGGGACTGGGCCTTTGTGCTCTTACAGCTGCAGATGGGACGTGAGATATCAACACAGAGGAACCTGCCAGATCCAGGCTGGCTTAAGGTTTTGGGGAAAAGACACCTGTGACAGGCAAGTAGAGAGAAAGTCAACTGAAAGGCATTAATCATGCCAGAACACAAGAAACTGCATGTATTACTGGACAACATATGTCCTTTGTGATTGGCAATCCTCATTAAAAAACTGATTCAGTCCAGTTCAGTTCAGTCACTCAGTCGTGTCCAACTCTTTGCGACCCCATGAATCGCAGCACGCCAGGCCTCCCTGTCCATCACCAGCTCCCGGAGTTCACTCAGACTCACGTCCATCGAGTCCATGATGCCATCCAGCCATCTCATCTTCTGTTGTCCCCTTCTCCTCCTGCCCTCAATCCCTCGCAGCATCAGAGTCTTTTCCAGTGAGTCAACTCTTCACATGAGGTGGCCAAAGTACTGGAGTTTCAGCTTTAGCATCATTTCTTCCAAAGAAATTCCAGGGCTGATCTCCTTCATAATGGACTGGTTGGATCTCTTTGCAGTCCAAGGGACTCTCAAGAGTCTTCTCCAATACCACAGTTCAAAAGCATCAATTTTCGGAGCTCAGCCTTCTTCACAGTCCAACTCTCATATCCATACATGACCACAGGAAAAACCATAGCCTTGACTAGACGGACCTTAGTCGGCAAAGTAATGTCTCTCCTTTTGAATATGCTATCTAGGTTGGTCATAACTTTCCTTCCAAGGAGTAAGTGTCTTTTAATTTCATGGCCGCAATCACCATCTGCAGTGATTTTAGAGCCCCCCAAAATAAAGTCTGACACTGTTTCCACTGTTTCCCCATCTATTTCCCATGAAGTGAGGGGATCGGATGCCATGATCTTCATTTTCTGAATGTTGAGCTTTAAGCCAACTTTTTCACTCTCCTCTTTCACTATCATCAAGAGGCTTTTTAGTTCCTCTTCACTTTCTGCCATAACGGTGGTGTCATCTGCATAACTGAGGTTATTGATATTTCTCCCGGCCATCTTGATTCAAACTTGTGTTTCTTCCAGTCCAACGTTTCTCATGATGTATTCTGCATGTAAGTTAAATGAGCAGGGTGACAACATACAGCCTTGACATACTCCTTTTCCTATTTGGAACCAGTCTGTTGTTCCATGTCCAGTTCTAACTGTTGCTTCCTGACCGGCATACAGATTTCTCAACAGGCAGGTCAGGTGGTCTGTTATTCCCATCTCTTTCAGAATTTTCCAGTTTATTGTGATCCACACAGTCAAAGGCTTTGGCATAGTCAATAAAGCAGAAATAGATGTTTTTCTGGAACTCTCTTGCTTTTTCCATGATCCAGCGGATGTTGGCAACTTGATCTCTGGTTCCTCTGCCTTTTCTAAAACCAGCTTGAACATCAGGAAGTTCACGGTTCACGTATTGCTGAATTGCACTCATCTCACATGCTAGTAAAGTAATGCTCAAGATTCCCAAGCCAGGCTTCAGCTATACGTGAAAACACTGATTAAATCTTGCTAATTCCTTGCTGTAGCATGATTCCATTGAACATTATTTCACAGATGTCAATGACAAGTTCCCAAGTAAAACACCTTGGATTTTGCAGAATGAGATTCAAGATATACCAATTAATTTCTTCTTTATGAAAGATGATGATGTTTTGGGTAATAGGTTGATGATGCGGTGGTTGGTAATCATCATCACTATTAGCTCTCAAGTCTTTTTTTCTTTATCCTAAATGACAATGTTCAAAGTTGAATTTGTGTCTGTGTGCATATATAAAACTTGTTTATTTGTTTATGGCAATTTAGAAGCTTTCTAAACTGAAGTTAACTAGATGTATGGGTACACACACACACACACACACACACACTTACACCTTTAATGAAAGTGAAAGTTGCTCAAGTCGTGTCAGACTCTTTGCGAAGCCATAGACTACACAATCCATAGAATTCTCCAGGCAGGAATATTAGAGTGGGTAGCCGTTCCCTTCTCCAGGGGATCTTCCCAATCCAGGGATCCAACCCAGGTCTCTTGCATTGCAGGCAGATTCTTAACCAGCTGAGCCACCAGCCAGCTCTTACACCTTTACTCCTCCTCTAATGAGATCCTAAAGACTACAGAGTGATCACAGTAGCAATATACATCTCTTTCCTTAAAGCCAATAAATTGTGAATTGTGCTTCTGAAGGGGCCAATAATGCTAATTGGGAAAATCAGAGGAAATGGTACAATCTGAGGAGCTCTAGAATCTGCAATTTACACAGAATGCTCTCCTAGTTTGTATTTCAGCCTCAGCATAAACACAGGTAGATAGAGAACTGACTGCGAATGTCAGTGCCTTGCAAAAAGACAGAAGTGATGTAACTCAGTACTATAAACTGTCAGAGTACCTCTGAATTAATATCCAAAGCCTCTATGCATGTAAGCAATGAGTTCATGTGCATGCCATTTTTAATCACCTGAAAGTGCTTTGTTTGCTTTTTCGGTTTGTTGGGGAGAGGGGACAGAAGGCAACTTAAAGGCCAAAATATTACTGTATTTTATCTAATTAAAAATTTTTATCCGTTACTAAGGTCACATTTTCTGTTGCTTCTGCCCACCAATTCCATAAGGAAGCACTGCACTGTTAGCATCGGGAAAAGGAGCTGCAGCCGTGAAGCTACATTCCCAGGACAGTACAGGTCTCTTGGGAAGCAACAATCACGGTCTTGGGCTTTTGATGTGCAATTCGATGTTCCAAGTATGCAGTTGTATTAGGTAGAATTTAGAACACTTCTCTTTGCTTTAGGTTTCTTATCATTGTGGTTAGTTATTGTGGTGAGGTGGTCAAATTGTTTTTTCCCTGTCTGCTTATGCTATTACCTAAATCTAGACAAATTTCCTCTCTAAAGCTCAAGGAAAACATCATTATCTCTGATTAAGTTCAAGATGCTAAATGCCTTTTATCTTTCTCTTTTGAATGAACCCAGTATTTGAACTGCCTCCTTTTTCTTTCTTCCCCATTACCTTACAAACCTTTGAGGGCACTAAGTGGGAAAATACTATATTCAGAATTTAGGAGGTTAGCCTGCAATAACTTTACTCTGCACCAGCCAAGAACATAAGACTCTAGGGATTTGGCTTCAAAAGCAAAAGTAATTCTAGTCAGGATTATATAACTAGGGGCTGAAGAATCATAATTGGCAATTTATGGAGAAAAGCCTTATTTGCTATGGGGACTTTTTTAAAAAAATCTTAATCAGTATTTTCTGGATGTGCTTTTCTAAATTTCCAAGGTTGGCTTTTTATTTTCTTTAAAAGAAAAACAAAACACCTCTAAGCTTTGAAGAATACATTGACATGAATCTTAAACCCAGTATACTTTTTCTAAATGTAGGTATTTCCAGTGTTGCGGTTATTATCATTATTCATCACCTACTATGTGTAAAAGCCTACATTTGGCACAAAAGTCTGAAACTTTCACTATTTATAGGGAGCTTTATAGTCACATGGCAACATTAAACATTTTTTTTTTTAACTGCACAGATACTGGATTCTCAGCTATAGCAATACAATTTAAACTGAGACTTAAAACATGAAAGGGTCTAGTTAAACATACAACCCAACAATTCTACTACAGGGCATATACCATGAGAAAACCATAGTTGAAAAAGACTCATGTACCCCAAAGTTCACTGCAGCACGATTTACAATAGGGCATGGAAACAACCCAGATGTCCATCGACAAAAGAATGGATACAGAAGCTGTGGTACATATATACAAAGGAATATCCCTCAGCCATAAAAAGGAACATATTTGCATCAGTTCTAATAAACTGACTAGTAAACTTAGGTAGGTTTGAGTCATATTTGAGGGAGATGAACCTAGAGCCTATTATACAGAGTGGAGAGAGTCAGAAAGAGAAAAACAAATATTGTGTATTAATGCATATATATGGAATCTAGAAAGCTGGTACTGATGAACATATGTGCAGGGCAGCAGTGGAGACACAGATGTAGAGAATGGACTTGCAGACACAGTTGGGGAAGGAGAGGGCGGGACAAACGGAGAGAGCAGCATGGGAACTTACACACACCACATGTGAAATAGAGAGCCAGAGGGAAGTCGCTGTATGACTCAAGGAACTCAAACCCGGTCTCTGTGACAATGTAGAGGGGTGGGAGGGAGAGTTAAGAGGAAGGAGACGTATGCGTATGACACCGTATTGTAAAGCAGTTATCCTTCAATTAAAAATAAATAAATTTAAAAAAACATGAAAGGGGTCTAGTTAAATAAGTCCCTTTAATAGAGAGAGATATGAAAGCACCTTTCAGAATCCTTTCCAATGTCACTTCTTCTGAGAAAATTTCTCTCTATTCTCTCTAAATCATGCCTTCATGCTATAATTTCCCCTCTAAAGTTTATTCTAACTTTCTTATAATTTTCTTCATATGTTTTTCATATGTGAAAACACTCTTTATGATACTAAAATTATAGATACATGTTATTATATACTTGTCCCATCCCATAGAGCATACAACACCAACAGTGAATCCTAATGCAAACCATGGATTTGGGGTGATTATGGGATATGGGTTTATCATTGTAAAAAATGTACCCCTCTGGTGGGGGATGTTGAAGATTAGGGAAGCTATGCATGTGGGGAGGCAAAGGGTATAGGAGAAATCTTTGTCCCTTCCCCTAAATGTTGCTGTGAACCCTAAAGTGCTCTAAAAAGTCTTAATTAAAATACAAACAGAAAGAATCAAGTGTCCATAAGTCATACAGATCATATTTGAATCTTCACTTTTCACTAGCTATATGTTCTTTGAGCAAAATGAGGATAATGATAACACTTATCTCAGGAAGTTTTTGTTAGGATTCTATGACATTAATCACATGAGGCACTAAACTTTGTGTCTGGTAGACAATGGTCTTGAAATTGATATAATCATCATTATCATTAATTAATTATACTGCTAGTTGTTCACTGAAACCAAGCTTCAGGTCAAATGATTTTGACAGATATTAAAAGATGCTAGCTCTTTGGAAGAAAGGCTATGACCAACCTAGACAGCATATTTAAAAGCAAGACATTACTTTGCCAACAAAGGTCTGTCTGCTCAAAGCTATGTTTTTTCCAGTAGTCAGGTATGGATGTGAGAGTTGGACCATAAAGAAAGCTGAGTGCTGAAGAATTGATGCTTTTGAACTATGGTGTTGGAGAAGACTCTTGAGAGTCCCTTGGACTGCAAGGAGATCCAACCAGTCCATTCTGAAGGAGATCAGCCCTGAATATTGATTGGAAGGACTTATGCTGAAGCTGAAACTCCAATACTTTGACCACTTGAAGTGAAGAACTGACTAATTGGAAAAGACCCTTATGCTGGGTAAGGTTGAAAGCAGAAGGGGACAACAGAAGATGAGATGGTTGGAGGCATCACTGATATGATGGACATGATTTTGAGCAGGCTCCAGGAGTTGGTGGACAGGGAAGTCTGGTGTGCTGCCATCAATGGTGTCACAAAGAGTTGGATACGACTGAATGACTGAACTGAACTGAAAATAGAACACTTCAAGTGACAGGCCAGCTATATTGCAGGGAATGCTTCCACTGGAAACTGTTCTTCACAAAGCCTGCCTTTCCTCTTTCAGTGACATATTTCTGCTCAGAGTTCTCAGTGGCAGGAAACCAAAGGGACACAATTTGATATTTGTATTTGTGTCTAGGACTAAGACCTTGGTCGTAACAGCTGAGATGAGATTCTCTAGGATTTTTATCTGCATGGAACTTGGTCGAAAGGAGAATGCAGAGGAAACTGGAAGGTTCCAGGATTTTCACTTCTGGAGTACATTTGGGCACCCCGTGAGCTAACTCAGACACCTGAACTTGTGGCATGCCAAGGGCTTCCTCTGGTGTCCTAAGATGCTCTGCCTTAACAGACATCCAGTTTCAAGGCTCTTGCTCAAAGCTGATGCTCTGTCAATGTTACTGATGGGTGCCTGACTCCACAGAGCTGATGGTGACAAAGTTGAGTCCAAAATTAAAAAAAAAAAAAAAAACAAAACACACAGAGCAGGTTTTTTCTTTTATTTTAGCCAGATCTTCTTCGTGGTTGAATACATCTGCTGTATTTCCATTGAAAACACAACATTTTGGTTGGTGTGAAAATCTGTGTCAGGAAATGCCCCCAAGAGAACAAAACATGTATCAGGTGATAATGGATGTTATTACTGGAAGCAACATTTGTCTCTTTTCTTCCCCCGTGACTCTCATTCAACCACAGTAAATTTCAATATGTGTGTCAGGTTTCCTACAATTTATATAAAATGAAACTCTTTGGGGAAGATAACACTCAGGTGTCCATATGATTTCATGCTGCAGCCTCAGCTCAGATCTAAAGCTAATGTCAGTTTCTGGTTCCTTCTCCTAAAGAGATGTCAACAGAATATGCTGGTTCTAAATAAATGTGTCTCTGTGACTGGTATTTTTGATGAACCTGGCTGTGCTTCTGCTCTCAGAAATCACCCCCTTCTGTGATCATAAGAAAAAGCAGGCCCATCTTTTAAGACAGGGATAATTTTTGCTTCATTAAGCACTATTTCTTAAATTTGTTTGCAGATTTTAAATGTATTGGTTAATCTTTGTGTCACACATTATTATGCAGAAAAGTTTAAAGGATGCTGGTTATCAAAACAGGCCCTGAGGTCTAATGGAATATGATTGGTTCATAATGCTTTCAGAGCCAGATGATTATTTCTTCTATTTTTCTGCCTTCTTGATCCACCTCTCCAAGCAAATATTCTTTGTCTCTTTCTACAACTTGAAGGTTAAGATGTATATTTGGAGGTACCATGAGACACATCATCAACAGACACTGAATGGGTGTGTACCTGGACTAGAATAATGAGAATGAGAGAGGGTGTCAGATGATGGGGTCTGAATGACAGTTGGAAGGATGATGGCTGTGATACTTAGACAAGAACAATCTGGGGTACAGGATAGCAGGGGCAAGGTTTACTTTCAAAGAGTTGAAGTGTGGTCAACTGAAATATGAAACTACTTATGTTGCATAATTGGGCAAAGGGAACTAGCATCAACATGCAGGTTCAGACTCCTAAGTATCTCTCTTATCTTTCACTTTCTCTCCATGTCAACTCTCCACCACTCTGGTCCAAAGTCATTTTCACCTCTTGCGGGGAATACAAACACAGTCTCATAACTCATCTCCCTATTTCACTTCTGCTCCTCACTAAATCATGTCTTTGTTTTCAACCTGTTGATAATATTACATCACTTTGGATACAGTTGAATTTTAGACAGTCTAATATCCTGAATTATCTTGTTGTTCATCTCCCATCTGGCACATCTCCTTGCCCATGGTCTCTGCTTCAGCCACAGTGGGATTCTTTGAGAAAGATGATATTCAAGTGTCCATGTTATTTCATGTTGAAGTCTCTGCAGCGTGTTTAGTGTTTTAGAATCCTCAGATACATTTCTCCCTTTGCTTGCAACCACCCTTCCTTCTTTAAGAACTCCACTGAGTCTCCTCAATGTTCTATCTACCCATCTATTCATCTAGACTTCACACACACACACTCCTTTCTTCACGTCCAGGCTATATCCTTCAGTTATGGGCTCTAATGGTGCCATCTACCTCTTTTATAGTGCCTTCCTTGTAATCATGTACAGGAAATCTGTTATTACAGCTTCCTCGAACATTCCATGGGGGAAAAGACTGCCTCGATTGCACACTACTGTACTGCAGCCCTTCATATTTATTTATAGAGCTAGTACAGTGGTTAACACATGACAAGATGCTTTCTTCATCAGTGTGAGTCAGTGATGGAATAAAGGAGAGAATAAAAGGAAGCTAACTTCTCCCTATATGCAAGAATTCTAACATTGGAGGTTGTCAGAAGATAAATTGGACTACTCTGTGTGTGTGTGTTTCCAGGTTGGGGGCGGGGGGCGGGCAGGCAGCAGTCCTCACTTACTGTAAGTATTCATGTGAACATGAGAAAACCTCTTAGGATGAGTAATGCAGTGGCATATGAAGCACTAAGTGGGATAACTGGACTCCTTAGATGTTCTTTCAAAGCAAGTAATTATAAGGTTTGTAAATTATTTTAAAGCTTTTAGTAGGTGAGAGGAAAAGTAGTTTTGATTAAAAAGTTTAGTAAGGAAGAGATTAATATTTGCCCAAAAATAAATGTTTTGAACATCTGGCTTTCTAATTTATGTAGAAAGGTTTGTGCCCTGTAGAGGCTATGCCGATGAGGGTGATATTCATTCATTCACTCATTCATTCAACAAATGATTCCTCTGCTGGGGGCATGGCAGAGGACAAGAAATAAGCTCACTCCGTTCAAGATGCTTATATCCTAGTGGACATAAATGCAAAATACATGAAAAAATAAATACATAAAAACCTAATAAGTAATAGCTAATAATGATGATGGGGAGGGTGGCTTCCTTAGAGTAGTCAGAGAAGCTTACTGAAGAATGTGGACTTTAAGATGAAATTGTATAGCTCAATGAACACTACTCAGTACTTTGTGGTGACCTAAATGGGAAAGAAAAACAAAAAAGAGGGGATATATATATATATATATATATATATACACACATACATACATACAGCTGATTTACTTTGCTGTACAGGATAAACCAACACGATATTGTCCAGTATATACACTAGAAACTAACACAACTATACTCCAATTAAAAAAAAAAATAATGAAATCTGAATGACAAAGAAGGAAAACCTATGAGAAGTTCTGAAGTAAGAAGATGAAGGGATGAATGGACCCTTACATACAGTAGTCACATATGGATGTGAGAGTTGGGCCATAAAGAATTCTGAGCACTGAAGAATCAATGTTTTCGAACTGTGGTGTTGGAGAAGACTCTTGAGAGTCCCGTGGACTGCAAGGAGATCAAACCAGTCAATCCTAAAAGAAATCAGTCCTGAATATTCCTTGGAAGGACTGATGCTGAAGCTCTAATACTTGGCCACCTGGTGTTAAGAACTGACTTATTAGAAAAGACCCTGATGCTGGGAAAGATTGAAGGCAGGAGAAGGGGACAACAGAGGATGAGACGGTTGGATGGCATCACCAGCTCAACGGACATGCATTTGAGCAAGATCCAGGAGTTGTTTATGGACAGGGAGGTCTGGTGTGCTGCAGTCCATAGGGTCACAAAGATTGACATGACTGAGCAACTGAACTGACTGACTGACTAAGGCAGAAAGGAGAATGGAACATTGGATGCGGAAAATGAATGCCAGCATAGATGGTTGAGAATGAAGAGAGTGGTACTTGGCAAAGTGGTCCGAATGGACCAGACTAGATGAAGCTGGAGTTGTTGCTGCAGTGAGAAGACTGAATTTCATCCTAATGAAATAAGCAGTCATGGAGGTCCTGAGTAGAGAGGTTACCCCTCAGACTTCAGTTTTGCCCTCTTATCTTTATTATAAAAGCTTTTAAATCTGTTTACCCCAGAACCTCAGCTTCCCTGATGGCTTGGCAGTAAAGAATCTACCCGCAGTGCAGGAGCTGTGGGTTCAATCCCTGGGTCAGGAAGACCCCCCCTGGAGTAGGAAATGGCAACTTCACTTCAGTATTCTTGCCTGGGAAATCTTATGAACAGAGGAGCCTGATGGGTTGCAGTCCACAGAGTCGCAAAGAAGTTAACCAGATCCTTCCTGAATACAACAACAACAACAAAAATCCAATCCCTCCCAATACTTCTGAATAATCCCAGGGAGAGATGATATGTCTTGGATGTTTTTCTCCTTTCTTGCTCTGCCCCATTGCTTCTAGCTCCTCCTCTAAGGGGAGGAATGTTTCATTCAGAAGGACGTTTTGTCACCACCTCTCCTTGTCATGTAATTCTTTCCCCTTGGTTCTGCTTTAAAACTTTGACCACTGTAGTCCCCCACCACCACTTCATTCCCAAGACAATGCTAACAAGAGACTAAAAGCGAGTTGTAGTGGATAATAAACTTTCTTTCCTTAAAACTTAAAGATATACAGAGTCATGTCAACTGAGATGAGGAGAATTTGACTTAAAACTAGATTATCACTGCCTGGTCCCTGCAAGTTAATCATCTCTCCTCTGTCACAGTAGGCTGTGACCATTGCTGGACTGTTGCTCACTGTGGCCTAGATTTTTGCCACATTGATATTGCCTCTATTTCTCTCATTTTATATCTTCCACCAAATTTTTGTTTCATGGCCTGTCAAGGGAACCTGCAATATCTTCTGGCATCTTTGTTACAGGCCATATTATGTTCTTCCCAAATTCCTGTGTTGAATTCCTAACCCTCAGGACCTCAGAACATGACTATATTTAAATATACAGCAAGAGGGAGTTAAAATGAGGCCATTAGGGTGGACTCCAGTCCAGTGTGAGAGGTGTCCTTATAAGAAGATGAAATTTGGACAGAGACTCACACAGAAGCAGAATGCCACGTGAACAAAAAGACAGCCATCGACAAGCCATGGAGAAAGGTATCACTTAGATCTTGGACTTCTAGCCTCCAGAAATGTGTGAAAATAAATTTCTGGTTTTAAGCCACCCAACCTGTGGTACTTTGTTATAACAGCCCTAGGAAACTAATGCAGCCTTCCAGCCTCCTTCTCGGCCAGTTTTTTCAGAGATGCACTGTTTCTCATCAAGGTCTTCTGCTGCTGCTGCTAAGTCACTTCAGTCATGTCCGACTCTGTGCGACCCCATAGACGGCAGCCCACCAGGCTCCCCCATCCCTGGGATTCTCCAGGCAAGAACACTGGAGTGGGTTGCCATTTCCTCCAATGCATGAAAGTGAAAAGTGAAACTGAAGTCGCTCAGTCATATCCAACTCTTGGCAACCCTATGGACTGCAGCCTACCAGGCTCCTCTGTCCATGGGATTTTCCAGGCAAGAGTACTGGAGTGGGGTGCCATTGCCTTCTCCACTCAGGTCATTAGACCAAACAATTATAAACCAAGCTTGCTGTGTTAGTATTCAGTTCAGTACAGTTCAGTAGCTCAGTAGTGTCTGATTCTTTGTGACCCCGTAAACTGCAGCACTCCAGGCCTCCTTGTCCATCACCAACTCCTGGAGTTCACTCAAATTCACATCCATCGAGTCGGTGATGCCATCCAACCATCTCATCCTCTGTCGTCCCCTTCTCCTCCTGCCCTTGATCTTTCCCAGCATAAGGGTCTTTTCAAATGAGTCAGCTCTTCACAGCAGGTGATCAAAGTACTCGAGTTTCAGCTTCAACATCAGTCCTACTGATGAACACCCAGGACTGATCTCCCTTACGATGGACTGGTTGGATCTCCTTGCAGTCCAAGGGACTCTCAAGAGTCTTCTCCAACACCACAGTTCAAAAGCATCATTCTTCTGTGCTCAGTTTTCTTTATAGTCCAACTCTTACATCCGTACATGACCACTGGAAAAACCATAGCCTTGACTAGATGAACCTTTGGCATGGCCACGTTAACTAATATCAAATACATATTTGAATGTCAATAGAATGATCAAGAGTACTCTGTAAGTGATCCCTTTTAAGAAAAGGAAGGATCTGCCCTAGAGACATGTTCACCTCTCTGAGACATTTTGGGCATTTTTAGGGCAGTCAGATCTTCTCCTGTTTCTAGCCATCACTGCCTCAGAGGTACTTCTGGGTGACTTTACAGTACTCCACTGGTTTCCTTTACAAACCCAAGCTTGAGTTAAGGCTCTTATTGAGCTCTAAAAGCACCCATTTACAAATACTGATGTTTTTGGTGTAACAATTAACCCAGGGCATTTCACACCCCTCTGCCAGTACCCACCAAAGTCAGCCCAAGCAAACCTGTAGCCAAACCAGATACACAGAGGTGTGGCTGCATTCTTTGCTTAACTATAACATGCAGCGAGTGGATCAGCCCCTAACATCTCACCCACTCAGCTGGGCCAGTCTATATTCCACGTATTTATAAAAACCTTAAAAAATATTTCTGGGCCAAGTCTATCCAAAGTACTTGAGATATTTTATCCCACTTGGTCTTCATCAGAACCCCAAGATATATGAGTTACCCCACTTTATAGATGAGGAAATAAAGGTGTGGAGGACTTCCGTGACTTGTGCAAAATTGCAGGCAATATAAGGTGACGCTAGGTTCACAGATTCAGGTTAATGTGCCATGAAAGTTCTAGCCTTTCTCTCTCTGTGAGGCTTGATTGTCAGACTTTCTGAGTTTCTTCAGCCTTCACTCATCCCTCACTTCTCTCAACTCCTGCATCAAATGTTGCTAGAGCCACTGGCCACTTATTGCGGCTCACCTTGTTTTTTGGTTTTTACTGGAGTATAGTTGCTTTGCATGTTGTGTTGACTGCTGCTGTAAAACAATGTTAATCAGCTATATGTATACATATGTTCTGGAGAAGGCAATGGCACCCCACTCCAGTACTCTCGCCTGGAAAATCGCATGGACAGAGGAGCCTGGTGGGCTGCAGTCCATGGGGTCGCTAAGAGTCAGACACGACTGAGCGACTTCACTTTCACTTTTCACTTTCATGCATTGGAGAAGGAAATGGCAACCCACTCCAGTGTTCTTGCCTGGAGAATCTCAGGGACGGAGAAGCCTGATGGGCTGTGGTCTATAGGGTTGCACAGAGTCGGACATGACTGAAGCAACTTAGCAGCAGCAGTAGCACCACATTCAGGGCGTGGTTCAGCAGTAAAGAATCTGCCTGCAATGCAGGAGATGCAGGAGATGTGGGTTTGATCCCTGGCTCGGGAAGATCCCTGGAAGGCATGGCTATCCACTCCAGTATTCTTGCCTAGAGAATCTCATGGACTGAGGAACCTGGTGGACTACAGTCCATGAAAAGACAAAGAGAGGGACACAATTGAGGCAACTAAGCACAGCACGCACACCATGTTCACTCCCTAGTCTTGCGTTCAGTGGAACCTCCATGCTTGTGACTCCCTAGGAGCACAGGGAAATCTTTTTTAATTTTCCTTTGGAATCTCTCATAATGACAGCAAACAAAGGATCATTTGAAGGACATTATTTGAGAGCTTCCCTGGTGGCTCAGTGGTAAAGCACCCACTTACCAGTGCAGGAGACCTGGGTTTGATCCCTTGGTGGGAAGATACCCTGGAGGAGAGCATAGCAATCCACTCCAGTATTCATGCCTGGGAGATCACACAAACAGCCTACAGACAGTCCCTGTGGGCTACAGTCCACAGGGTCGCAAAAAAGCTGGACATGACTTAGTGACTAAACAACAGCAACAGTGTTGCAGGAGCAACAGTGGTGGCCTATACTCAGAATATCACAGTTTCAGAATCACCTTTTAATTCATGCTAGCTCTTTGGATCTAGATGAGCTTCTATAACTTCTCTGAGTTTAGTTTCCTCATCTATAAAATAGAGATAATAAATACCCCTCAGTGAGGTACTGTGAGAACTGGAGGTGGGACTAGGTCTGAAGATGCTTCATAAACTGGAAAGCACTATTCACACAGAAGAGATACTTTTTCAGCATTAATAGCTATACTATCAATATTGAGCAACAATGAACAGCATCTCTCAGTCTTACTTTCTCCATGAAAAAAAGAATGTGGTGGTCTACAAACTTTCTTCTTGTTTTAACACTTCCGAATTCCTCCTTCTGGGGAGGGTGAGGGTGTGTGGGATGGGCCAGGGTGGCTGTGTGGGCCAGACCTTCCAAAGTGAGAACTGATGCCTTGCATTCAAAGGGCTTATCACTCACATCCCACTTGCCAGCAACAGGATCATATCTCACATGGGGGCTGTCTGTCTTCAAGGAAGAGGTGGTGTGGTTATATGAATCGTGTTGTCGCCAGTACAGATGGAGAAATGCCACTCTCCCTGAGTTTATGGCCCTAACGACTCTTTCCCATACTGCGTACGTCAATCCACAACTGCATGTGATGCCTTCCAACTCTGGTCCCAAAGATGAAAAAAGAAAACCTGAAGATGAATATTTTCTCAGTTTCCTTTCTTTCAGAAAGGAGTTATTTTCCAAAATACCTTCCCTGTATCCCCAAACACAAATTCCTTGGTATGTCTCTCTTCTCTTGACAAAGAAAGTGCGAACGAGGGCGTGTTAACAGAGGTTGAAATGGAACAAACCTATTCACGGTCGGCCTGCTAAAATTCAGGTTTACTTAACATTTAACAGAAGCTCTGAGAGTGCTAAAAGGTTCTGGAGCTCTCCCCCGTGGCATTAGGTATGAACATGAAGGTAGTTAGAACTCTGTGTTCCTTGACCTTGCTGCAACTTAGTCTTGAATAAATTGAAGCAAAATAGGCCATGTAATCACAGACTTTGGTTTCTTCTCTAGGAATGATGACAGTTCTAAAATAAATAATTTTCACTACTCAAGTGCTCTGCTAGTGGAAGTCTATTTTCTTCAGAGAAAATGGTTCTTAAATATTTTAAAATGTCTAATTTCTCCACAAATTCCCAGAAATGGAGAAGCTAAATGGAGAGGTTGAAAGAGCTGGACTGACTTTAGGGATGACAGCCCTTATGAATACCAGTTATTCTCCAAATTATCTTTGAAACAGAGATGATTTCACAAACGATTCAATTTCTTGACCCCAATGGCAGTGCCTTCAAAATAACTATGGAAAATACTTGACATGTCTTTGTCTGAAGTCCAAAATCCTCTGTCATTTATCTCTATATCATCCTTCTGGTCAGATCTCTTTCTTTAACCTTCCAGGTATCCTGCATTTTGGGTGTACAAGTCACCAATCTTTTTTTTTCTCAACTATTCAAAGCATCTCACACTTCCTTGCCTTTTATACCTAGTGTTTCTCCAGCTTGGAAAACTCTTCCAGGTATGGAACTCTTTTTTCATTCTTTAAGTCCCCACTGAAATGCCACTTTCCTCACAACATTGCTCTTGAATTCCCAAATGGAATATTCATCCCATATTTAATATTTAGCAGTTCATTATTTATAGTGCTACTAAATATTTCATTTTGACCTGTTTAGAAGTTATGAATCATCTCTTGCTCCCTTTCTCTGAAAGTAAACATTTTAATAAAGCAAGTTGGGCTCATTCATTCACTCATTCATCCATTGAACAAAAATGAATTCATCCATATTAACAAACCAGTATCTCTGTATCTTGCCTTATTCTTATCCAAATATGTATTTGCAATACCTGTCTTTCCCTTTTGATCACAGGAAACTAGAGGACAAAAAAAAAATCACATGTTATTAAGCACTGAATTCCTTAGCTACTTTTAAGTGGCGGGTGCTTCACAAACATGTAGTGAATGGACAGACGGATGGATGGGTGAATGGACAGATGAATGAGATAGGCAAATAGCAAAACCTAATGGAATAAATTATGAATTAAGAGCTTATCCTTACCTTGCCTTAAGACAGTGGCTTTTGCTTTGAACCACTGCAGTATGTTTGTTGAATATCTGTTACTTTGGGTTACTCTTTTTGTGTACTTCATGGCCCTTCACTTGGGGAACCCTGTCTTACTCATTCCAAGTAATCTGTTTGGTCCATGAGGCTCAGATGAGTTCACTAATTCCCAAATTTTGTCACACAACCCTGGCCTAATAGAGTATTCTGTTTACTCAGAGAAGAAGATTGATCAGGGATGGAAATAAAATCTAATCTGGGCCAATTAGTCTCTTCCCAAGAAATTGACAGTTAGTAGGGGAGACTCTCTTTTTGTCCTAAAGGACAGTAAGTAGAAAGTTGATATGAGCTGGAGCTACAGAAGACTTTGTTTCCACCATCAGAGAAAGAGTTTATTTAACAATAAAGCCATCCTGGGAAAAAAGTGGGACTGAGGGACAGGAAAAGGAAAAAAAAAAAGTGACTATTTTATTTGAATCATGAGATATAGCCACGCCTGTAGCCTACTTTTCAGGATGTGAGTAAATAAATCCTCTTATGTTTTACATTAGTTATATTCAATTACTGTTATTGTAAAACAAAAGAATTCTGACACAGGGGGATCTAAAGAAATTGTCCCAGTATAGTCACTCTTTATATTAAACACTTTTATCTCCAAGGAAAATCACTGTAATCAGTTGGAAATTAAGTCAGGTACTAGGAGACAAAATCCCTCAGAAATTAAGGGATATAGAAATCTGTACATCTCTGCCTTCCCTTGAAACTTAACCCATGCAAGTCCTTCACTCCCTTTTTTCTTGCTTTCCCCACCAGTTTTATTGAGATGTACTTGACACACAAATTTGTATTAGTTTAAGATTTATACTGCAACAATTTGATAGATGTATGTATTACCCAGGGCTTCCCTGGTGGCTCAGCGGTAAAGAATCTGCCTATAATTCAGGGGACCCGGGTTCGATCCCTGGCTCAGGAAGATCCCCTGGAGGAGGGCACCACAATCCATTCCAGTATTCTTGCTTGGAGAATCCCATGGACAGAGAAGCGTGGCAGGCTGCAGTCCATAGGATCACACAGAGTGGGACATGCTTGAACCAACTAAGCAGCAGCAGCAGCATGTATTGATAAATGACTACCAAAGAAGTTTTAACGTCTATCACCTCACGCAGTTGCATTTTTTTAAAGTGCAAAGTCCCCTAAGTCCCTTTAAACTAAATATCTTGTTTATTTTCCCAAATACCTAACTTGCCTCCTTCTCCAAGGCCATTCCTATAACTGACATCCCCATCCTCTCTCACCTCCACTCCAGAGGCAGTCTTCCAACTAGAGTCTTATCCTCAACTGTTTTCATGATAAATTCTCTACCCAAGGCCAGGATGGTCTCTCTGAAGCACAGTATGTATCATATTAACTTTTTATCTCAAACATCATTGTCCCTCATTACTCTCAGAGAAAAAGCCCAAATCTTTCGGTGTAATTTACAAACATTACTTTCTGGTCACCTTTTATCTCTTTCAACTCTCCCTAGCCTGACTTTTTTCAGCAAATTTGATATTTTTAAAACATTTCCTGAGGGTGCCATGCTCTTTCTTCTTTCTAGGCCTTTTGTATTACATTCTCTTTGCCTAGAATGCCCTTTCACCAGTGTGCTCTGAAATAGTTTCTACTCCTTTGCACTGAATAATGCCCACCAGCCATTCATGTCTATCTGGAGTCACAGAATAAAACCTTATTTGTATATAGGGTCTTGCAGAAGCAATTAAGACAATTATTGAGATGAGATTATATTAGATCAAGATGGGTCCTAAGTCCAACAAGGATGTTCCTGTGAGAAAGAGAAAAGGACACATAGAGAAGAAGGCAATGTGAAGGTGGAATCAGAGGTTTGAGTGATGCATTTCTAAGCCAGGGAATGCCAGTGATTTCCTGTGACCACCTGAAGCTAGGAGAGAGGCACAGAACAGACTCTGTCTCAGAAGCTCTGGAAGGAACCTATGTGGACACTCATTTTGGATTTCCAGCCTCCTGACCTGTGAGATTACATGTCTGTTGTTTGAAGTTAATTCGTTTGTAGGACTGTTACAGCCACCCTAGAAAATGAACATACCTTTCTTTGGATATCACTCTACATGGCACCTCCTTTGCAAAGCATTTCCTTATACCACTAATCTGAATCAAATATTCCTTTGATATTTTGAAAAAATATAGGATCCCTAGGATGCTTTCTCTCTTTCGTTATGTTTAAATTTCCTGTTTGCTTGGCTTCTAGGAGGCTATACTACACAGGCTTCCACAGATGTGTGCTTAGGACCTATCACAATGGCCAGTGCGTAACAGGTGTCCACAAGTAAGCTTTGACTGATTCATTGTGCCTTATTCCTTTCCCTCTTTTTGGCACCAGAGTACATCATGAGAAACACTGGGCTGGAAGAAGCACAAGCTGGAATCAAGATTGCCGGGAGGAATATCGATAACCTCAGATATGCAGATGACACCACCCTTATGGCAGAAAGTGAAGAGGAACTAAAAAGCCTCTTGATGAAAGTAAAAGAGGAGAGTGAAAAAGTTGGCTTAAAGCTCAACATTCAGAAAACAAAGATCATGGCATCCAGTCCCATCACTTCATGGAAAATAGATGGGAAAACAGTGGAAACAGTGTCAGACTTTATTTTTTTAGGCTCCAAAATCCCTGCAGAAGGTGATTGCAGCCATGAAATTAAAAGATGCTTACTCCTTGGAAGGAAAGTTATGACCAACCTAGATAGCATATTCAAAAGCAGAGACATTACTTTGCCAACAAATGTCCGTCTAGTCAAGGCTATGGTTTTTCCAGTGGTCATGTGTGGATGTGAGAGTTGGACTATGAAGAAAGCTGAGCACCGAATAATTGATGGTTTTGAACTGTGGTGTTGGAGAAGACTCTTGCGAGTCCCTGGGACTACAAGGAGATCCAAGCAGTCCATACTAAAGGAGACCAGTCCTGGGTGTTCATTGGAAGGACTGATGCTGAGGCTGAAACTCCAATACTTTGGCCACCTCATGCGAAGAGTTGACTCATTGGAAAAGACCCTGATGCTGGGAGGGATTGGGGGCAGGAGGAGAAGGGGATGACAGAGGATGAGATGGCTGGATGGCATCACTGACTCGACGCACATGAGTTTGGGTGAACTCTGGGAGGTGGTGATGGACAGGGAGGCCTGGCGTGCTGCGATTCATGGGGTTGCAAAGAGTCGGACATGACTGAGCGACTGAACTGAACTGAACTGAAAGTGACTGATACATAGAAAGTGGTCTTTAAATGTTGTTTAATTAGTGATGGAGTCTGTCAATTGGCTTATGCTTCTAGTAGTGGCACAGGCTATTGGCTCTCACCTATCCTAGGGCTTCTCAGGTGGCTCAAGATGGTAAAGAACCTCCCTGCAATACAGGAGACCTGGGTATGATTCCTGGGTGGGGAAGAGCCCCTGGAGGACGGCATGGCAACCCACTCGAGTATTCTTGCCTCAGAAATCCCAGGGACAGCGGAGCCTGGTGGGCTACAGTCCATGGGGTTGCAAAGAATCAGACACAACTGAGCTTCTAACACTTTCACTTTCTCACCCATCCTCAGCCTCACTAAAGAGAGGAGAGCTTTACTGAAGGTGAATGTCCAAAAGCCCTTTAAATCATGTGTAACAACCATTCTATATCCAATTTTAGGGAAAATAGCCAGATCTTATAACTAGACAGTCACATTAGAACAGAGAAGTTCTGATTCCATATTAATCATTCCTGCCACTGAATCCTATGACCCTATTAACACTGGGACAAAAACATTCCGATCTTTCAATTATCCGTTTAAACAAAATACTCTTAGTGATCCTGGTGATAGATAAAGGAAAAACTGTTGAGAGGGTTTAGGCAAGATGACAAGGAGTGTGGGGCAGTGGGATTCTAAGGGCACATATTCTAGGGGAATCTCAAGTGATGGCAGATAGCTGTGGTTGTCATGAGCTATTATTAGTTTTCTTGGTCATTTCCAAATGCATCCTACCTCATCAAAAACATATTATGGAGCCCGCAAACCAGTAGGTGATGTGAAAACTAAATGAAAAAAAAAACACACACAGAAGTAAAAGAAGAACTAGAGAGTGCATACTTATTCTGAATAAAGCAAGAGGAAATGCAATTGCACATTACAATGAGTCAGTCTTCTCCAAAAGCCATGGAGTTGGCCATGCAGTTGAGTGAAAAAGCAAAAAACTCTGGGAATGGAGGGGCAGGCAAAAATAGCAACATATTTTTTCTTTCAAAATTTCCACTTGAGGAGTATTTGGAGTCCTGGGATTTCCAGATTTCTCCTGAGATAAATAAACGATGTCTGCTGTTTTTGTGTGTGTGGAATAAGCTCACAGAAATATGTGTATATCTCCATAGCGTCTGCTAAGAGAAGATGAAACTTTTCTTCTTAGTAAGACTGAAAAAGAAAATGTGTTGAAACAGTATATACTCTTTGGGAATGGAAAAATACAAGACAGTGTTTATGTTAAGTAGGTTCAAACAGAGGAATAAAGAAGTCTCTACATTTTTACCTCAGGCGCTAAACCCTGTGTGGTTAAATGCATTGACTTTGCAGTTACACTGACCTGGTACAAATCTAAGATCTATTACTAACTCATCTGTATAACCTTGGACAAGTAAACTCAGTTCTTCATGTTTCAGTAGCAATCTATAATTTGGGAACAAATAATATATATAACTCATAGGTTGTGATAAGAGAAAAAGGAATTATGATATAAATAATATAAAATAGTATACAACACACAGTAAACACTCAGTAAATATAAGCTCTTATTTTTAATGTTATTCTTATATGGATTCAGCAATAAAAATAGAATGGTAAAAAAGAACTAGGTACAGTAGTCAAATGCTCAGAATATAGGAACTGGAAGCCCCTGTTCCTTTTTGGTTATGTGCTATAAGGGGGTGATTGAATTTCTCTAAGTCTCATTGCCTTCTTTGGTAACACAAGACAATGATAGTACCTTTTCACAAGGTTGTTGTGTTACATAAAACACTGACTTGATTATGTGGTGCACAGTATTATACAAGGTCTACAAATAGCAGCTCTTTCTATTACAGACTTAGAATTCTTATGAATTGGCTGTGAGAACTGATTGCTTTCACAAAATACAATATGTAAAGCCGTAAAGGTTTCATTTCATGAGCCACAGAGGAAAAGCCCATTAGTTCAGCCTTTTAAAGAAAACAAACCAACAAAGAAAATAATTATGCTGAAAAAAGATGAAAGAAGATATTGAATTTTTAACTGTAGGATAAGGCATATTTCAATCTTCCCAGGTAGCTTAGTCGTAAAAAAAAAAAAAAAAAAAAAAAATCCACTTGCCAATGCAAGGAGATGCAAGAGATGCAGGTTTGATTCCTGGATAGGGAAGATGCCCTGGAGGAGGGCATGGCAACCCACTCCAGTATTCTTGACTGGAGAATCCCAGGGACAGAGGACCCTGGTGGGTACAGTCCATGGGGTCACAAAGAGTTGGACACAGCTGAGCAACTGAGGACACGAGGCATTGTGTGTGTGTGTGTGTGTGTGTTTTCCCTATAGGTACCAGTGTGATGGTAGGTGTTCCTTTCTCAGACTTTATTTGGGGACGGAACAAATACTGAGGTTGCACACACCTCCTCTGTGGACTTTTGGGGTATTGTCTTTCACCTTTAGAAGCAGCTCAATGGATGTAGCCATGTGCTAGTGTGGTAGTTGGAAGCATATACAATTTTGAAAAAAATGTTTAAGAGGAGAACATGGAGGTGATTGATGACTAAAATGTTTCACAAAAATCAGGTTTTGGTTGGATTTAAAAATGTCAATTCAATATGAAACTCTAGCTAAGCATCACAGTCTGATAGCTGAGGTTCCACCGTTAAGGCTAGAAGGTTATTCCTTATGGACACCCTTTAAGATGGCTTGAAAGCTATGCTAAGAATCAGAGGGAAGAACAATAACTATTCTCTTTAAGCACATATGTATCAGGCATGATATTGAGCATTTTTCCCCATTTAACCCTATCACAATGCTCTGAGATAGGTAACATGGTGGGTATTTATGACCACCCTTGGATTCAGGTAGGCTGGATTTTTAATCTCAGCTCTTCCACATTCTACCTGACTGAACCACAGCACTGTAAGCCTCCATTTTATCACAGGGCTAATAAATCTGCCTTCCTGGGCTCATCTCAGGATTGTATAGCACAATGAATATAAAGATCCTAGCACCATACCTGCCAGATAGTAATCGGTCAATAAAAGGAACTTGTTATCCTCATTTTACAGAAAAGAAAATTATGACTTAGGAGAGGACAAAAAGGGCTAAGACTAGGGGTCTTAATTCACAGAGAATTCGGCAAGATGTTATGAAATCCATATGTATCTGGGCACTGCCTGGTTTCTCAATTCTCAGTCCACAGCCATGTTTACGAGAATTTTTCCAAGAGCTACCTCACCCATCCGCTCATTCTCCTTCCTGACACTGACTACAAGACTGACTGCCACATGTGCAATATTCAGCAGGTAGCAAGTTTGGCACTGAACTTTCTATAGACATTATTTTCATTTTATTGCAATAAGAACCTATGGGATAGATAACGTTTCTGGCATTTGAAGATGATGTATGTGATGCATAGAAAGAATAAATTATTTGCCCCAAATGTCACAAACAAGATAGTAGAAGAACAAGGATTTGAACTTGGTTTATTAACTTTAAAGCTCATACTCATAATATATCACTCCCCATATTAACCTGTAGCCTTCTGGTATTATTGGATCGGAGACATTGAAATAAAATTTAAATATAAGAATAAGCAATGAATACCCTTTTTAGGATCCAAATACTCACTAAATACAGACCTGACAAAACATGATTCATATGCCACTCCAAGACCTTGCTTGGCACTGAAAACATGACACTTTTTTTTAAGTCTTAATGTTGTATCAGAATTGTTTTCCACAAAGACCCATGATCAATCAGAGTTCATAAACAAGATGTATATTGTTTGAAATCTCACATCTAATTTGTCACAATGATTTTGTTTACAGGAGGAAATCCCATAGAGAGAGGAGCCTGACTGTCCATAGGGACACACAGAGTCAGACATGGCTGAACGACTAAAACACGTAAACACACAGGCATAAATTGAGAAGGAAAGGTGTTTTTCCAAGATCACAGCATTTCAATGGCAGACACAGCCTGGAAACTGGGTCCCAGACTTCTGACACATGCTCTTTCCACAAATCCTCAACATTTATCCTGATTTATTTTGTTCTATGGGGACCCTGCTTGTGATTGGGCAGTCTCTGGAAATCACAAATGAGAAGCTACTAGCAGCACACACACTACCTGGGTATTTGTGAACAAACTTCCAACTCTTGTCATGGAGAGGACATACACCACTTTTCAATTAATATTTCTGTGTGGTTCTAAGCTTTCTTTTAGCCTCCTGCCTAAATATGGCTCACTTAACCCAGTTTCGGATACAATCCCCTGGCTAATTCACATGGTTTGATCTGTCCTAGTCATAAATTTCTTGTTAAAAGGAACGTAAGTTAGATTGGCTGTTACTGGCAACATCTCAGAAGGTATCCACATCTGAAACAGCATCTGTGGTAGTCACAGTAGGGTAACTGCTATAAAAAGAACAATTCCTGAGCCAGGGGCTATTATTGTATTAGCAATAAAAGTCAGTTTTTCACCGCCTGAGGTACATAGATGGCAAGGAAAGGATTGATGGTGCAGGGTGGCCACATTTCACACAATAATTCAGGGTCTCCTGTAACTCTGCACTCATCAGGTAGATGGGCAAAGCAAAAGATATTTGAGATTTCTGTGGGAGCATTTTTAAGGGCAAGGACTCAAAGCGATACCAATTTCTTCCTATTTTCATTGTCCAGGTCCCAGTCCCATGATCACAATTAACCATAAGGAAAGATGGGTAATGTGATATCTAGCCAGGTGCCCGGGAGGCAAAAGTGTTGGTGCACAGCTTGCTAGTATGTCTGCAAAGCCACTAAATTCCCTCCCCATCACAATTCAAATGCACATAGACACACATGCCTACAGAACTGGCTTGAGTAAGGGGACATTCAAACCCTGGCCATACATTAACAAAGAAAACAAACTATGAAATCAAGCTATTTTTCATCTGTGCATGAGCTGATAAACATTTGAAGCCGCAGAGGATAAAAATGTATCAATTTTAAATAGGAATGTTTTTTTATCAATTAATTCTGATTCTAGGTACTGACCTGAAATTAAACAAGTAGAAAATGCACAAGAATATATGTAAAAAGATGCTCATTACAGCATTATTAGACTCGGAAAATAGTAGATTAAAACGCACATCAATAGAAGATTGATTAGACAAATTATGGTGACTTTAGACAATGTAGTACTCTGAGGCTTTAAATACAATAAAGTACTTTCACATACAGTAACATTTCTATAATAACAAGTAGAAAAATAACAAATATAATTTCTGTTTTTAGCGCTACCCTGAGCCACAAGCATTACGTGAAGGCTGTACAGTGGAGCTGAATAACACTGCAGCCCTGGCAATACATAAAGCAATGTATGTGTTTACATCTCTATGTAACTCCTCTCAGTTCTGTTCAATGGATAGGGCTTTACAAACCTGGAGAGCAAATGTGATTCCATCTCTTTTATTTTATTCAATTAATTGCTGGAGTTTCCACCTACCATAATTGTAGAAAATTCAGAATCTCCTTCAAAGGCCCTTCCATCCCTTTGGATAATCCAAGGAAGCTGGGAGCATGAATGGCCAGGACATGGGGATGTGTGGAAAAGGGGTAGTCTATTTGACTTCCGCTGCCTATGGGAAGTACACTTCAGTGTACTTAGCATACACTGCCTCCCCAAGGAGTTACTGACAAAAGCTGCACATGGTCTGAGACACAATGTCAGTCTTCTCAAATTTGGCATCTGCCCCAACCCACCCCATCTTTTAGGTGATGGGACAGCTTTTCTCTAAATTCCCCAAACAGAATTTGTTCAATTGCATGAACTGCCCCTTATCAGAGACATCACTCACCAGTTCTTCTGAGGGAGGGTTTCCTCAATGATTTCCCATTATTTTGTCCTTCTAAGAAAGCTTCTCTAAGGGATTTCAGATTGTGCCCAGGTGAGCTCTTCCTAGAGGAGGGGGAAGGGGGAAATTCCATTAATGATCAGTGATTCTGGCATCACTCACATTAGAAAACGAATGCGCAAAAATCTTACAAAGGTAATACATATTTATATGCACTTCTATAAAGTCCTTCTTTCTCTTCATAGATCATATATATGTATTGTGCACAGATATTTTTATATCTGATCCACATGTAATCTATAAAATGTATATACGATATATATGAAGAGCGATATGTCTAAAGAACCTCTTGATGAAAGTGAAAGAGGAGAGTGAAAAAGGTGGATTAAAGCTCAACATTCAGAAAAATGAGATCATGCCTTCTGGTTCCTTAACTTCATGGCAAATAGATGAGGAAACAGTAGAAACAGCAGCAGACTTTATTTTTGGGGCTCCAAAATCACTGCAGATGGTGACTGTAGCCATGAAATTAAAAGATGCTTGGTCCTTGGAAGAACAGTTATGACCAACCTAGACAGCATATTAAAAAGCAGAGACATTCCTTACCAGCAAATGTCTGTCTAGTCAAGGCTATGTTTTTCCAGTAGTCATGTATGGATGTGAGAGTTGGACTGTAAAGAAAGCTGAGCGCTGAAGAATTGTTGGGTTTGAACTGTGGTGTTGGAGAAGACTCTTGAGAGTCTCTTGGATTGCAAGGACATCCAACTAGTCTATCCTAAAGGAAATCAATCCTGAATATTCATTGGAAGGACTGATGCTGAAGCTAAAACTCCGATACTTTGGCCACGTGATGTGAAGAACTGATTCATTTGAAAAGACCCTGATGCTGGGAAAGATTGAAAGCAGGAGGAGAAGGGGACGACAGAGGATGAGATGGCTGGATGGCATCACCGACTCAATGGACATGAGTTTGAGTAGACTCTGGGAGTTGGTGATGGACAGGGAGGCCTGGAGTGCTGCAGTCCATGGGGTCGCAAAGAGTCAGACACCACTGAGTGGCTGAACTGAACTGATTGTTACCAAAGAAGACAGCAAAAAAAAAAAAAAAATGCAGACAAAAATTTGTTAAATAAATGTATGTAATAGCCCTAAATTAGAAACAATCCAAGCATCCAAAGCTAGTAAATGGTTTGGTAAATTATATGATTATTGAATTGACTATTTTGCAGTCTTCCCAGATGGCTCAGATGGTAAAGTATCCGCCTGCAATGCAGGAGACCAAGGTTGGATCCCTGGGTCAGGAAGATCCCCTAGAGAAGGGCATGGCAACCCACTCCAGTATTCTTGCCTGGAGAATCCCACAGACAGAGGAGCCTGGTGGGCTACAGTCCATAGGGTCGTGAAGAGTCTGACACGTCTGAGCGACTATCATATTTTTCAGTCATTAAAAATTATGTTTATAGAAATATTTATCATGAGAAAGGACTAATGTGTTATTAAATAAAATGTTACCAAATCTTAGCAAATATAATACGATCTCATCTTTGTAAACAAAATATGGATATGTACAGAAATAAACTGACAACATCCTAAAATGTCTTTGGAATATGGAAAGGAAGAAGATTTTCATTTTTCAGTTTATGTTATTGTATAATTCTCAAATATTCTACAAGTAACTCAAATATTTTTTTTATTTAAGAATGTATTGAAATCCTTTCTATTTTCAAAAATCCTTATCCTTTCTAAAGAAACGAACTCTTTTCTCCATCTCAGATATACCTACTGAGGAATTTTAAGGAAATCATAATAATACACTACAAAAATATACATTACATTTAAGTACAACAGCAACAAAATTTTTACACACTTACATTTGACTAAAGAGAAGTTATGTATGGAAATGAAACCTATAATTAACTACCAAAAATATATAAACTCTGAAGCCCATTTTAAATTCTTCCATACCTGGAGCTGGTTACATGCACTAAAGAAAGTCTAATTTTTATTGAGCACCTACATACCCATTAGTTAATCATTTTTACATGATCTATTCAATCCTCCCAAAAAACTAAGGTATTATCCCACTTTTACAAGAGAAGAATTGATGCTTTTGACCTGTGTGCTAAAGAATGGATGCTTTTGAACTGTGGTGTTGGAGAAGACTCTTCAGAGTCCCCTGGGCTGCAAGCAGCTCAAACCAGTTCATCCTAAAGGAAATCAGTTCTGAATATTCATTGGAAGGACTGATGCTGAAGCTGAAACTACAATACTTTAGCCACCTGATGTGAAGAACTGACTCCTTGGAAAAGACCCTGATGCTGGGAAAAACTGAAGGCAGGAGGAGAAGGGGACAAGAGAGGATGAGATGGTTGGATGGCATCACCGACTTGATGGACATGAGTTTCAGCAAGCTCTGTGAGCTAGTGATGGACAGGGAAGCCTCACATGCTGCAGTCCATGGGGTCGCAAAGAGTCAGACATGACTGAGTGACTGAACTGAACCAACCTGATGTTAGGAAGGATATTCCCAAAATTATACCAGCTGTTGTCTGCAATAGTGATGTTGGTTTTTGCTTATTTTTACTTACGTATTTATAAATAAAATTGTGTTTATTTTACATATTTTTTATGTAAAACTCCCTCTTGCTTACATTTTTACATGCTATATTTTGTCTTCATTTATATTGTGTGTGGGGGTAATTGAACGTGTATGGGTTCATATCTGAGTAAATCTATGTTAAATTAAGTATCTCAGGTAAAGAGTCTTAGGACACAAATTAGTAAGAGTGGTATGTTAGCACTTATTTTTTTTTATTTAGTTTTTTATTTTTTAAATTTTAAAATCTTTAATTCTTACATGCGTTCCCAAACATGAACCCCCCTCCCACCTCCCTCCGCATAACATCTCTCTGGGTCATCCCCATACACCAGCCCCAAGCATGCTGCATCCTGCGTCAGACATAGACTGGCGATTCAATTCTTACATGATAGTACACATGTTAGAACTTAAAATTGAAGCAAATTGAGGATCTGAAAGGATGTGGATGAAATGAAGCTACTTTATTCTCTAAGGAATTTTAATTATATGGCTCCTTCTCTTTCTGAGTAACAGGCATGTCTTTGTTCAAGTACCTTCATTCCAGTCCTCTCCCTCCATCCTTTCAAGAGGACTGTTAGTAATCAGTTGTGGTGACATTACATTATGCTTGTGGAAGTGATGTCACTCGCTAAGGGTGCCACAAACAGCATGCTGATTGTACAGATATTTGGAAACCTGCAGATGGTGTGCCTGTAAGCAGACAGCCCCAGAAAAATGGAATTCAGATAAGGTTTGGGTTAGAAACTCTTGGGGACAAGGGTATATTATTGTTTCACTGTTTTCCACTAAACTTGGCAGTGTTTGCATATAGTAGTCATGAGTATCCATCAAACTGAATTGACCTGAATTTATTAATTATAAATTAATCTGCTTCTTTCAGGGCTTGCAGTATCTCATTGTTTTCTCTTCCAACATAAAGTTTCAAAATAAACAAAGAAAATTCAGGCCATTTCTGAGCATATTTGATTCTGTTTAATGTAAATTGAGAATGTAAATGGAAAGGTTTCCAGTTGGTTTTACTTTAAAAAGAAAAAAAAAAATGTAAGCTCTTTCTTAGCAAGTGGTCCACTGTGAGCTGTAAAAGAAAGAGCCTGCTTGTGGGGGGAAGGCTCCAGTGAGATGGAAAGATGTTCAGGTGACTGTAAATAGATTCTACTTGACAACCTTTCCCACATGGGAGCGGTGCCTTCAGAGCACATAATTTGTTATCAAACCCTGCCAGAAGCAGTGTGGCTGATGCAAGACTCAGATTTCAAACTTCTCTGGGTTGAACATGAGGGAAGATCCCTGGGAAATTTGGTTTCTAACTGAAAGTTTAGGGGATCCTCAGCCTTTCTCAAGTCCTGGCTTAGTTGGACGGAGCTGATGTTCAGAGCCCCCTCATATTTTATGAAGTTTCAATCCAGCTCAATGTGGGCTGTGACAGTTTTCCCTCCAACCATCCCTGGCTGTGAGCTGCTGCTGACTTAAGTCCCCTACTGGTTTAAGTATGCTTATTTAAAGATTAAAAGAAAGCTTTACTTCCTAAAACAAAGGTATATTTTCATTGCCAAAAATTAGGAAATTTTATAGTTAAAAAGAACAAAAGTAAAGAGTACCTACAACTCACTGAATATACCATCCCTTATACACACACACATACATGCATATATTTGAGTACATGATTTGGGGTAGAATTTTATGTATTACAATATGATTAATATAGGGCTTTCCAGGTAGTGCTAGTGGTAAAGAACCTGCCTGCTGATACAGGAGACAGGCGAGACTCTGGCTTAATCCCTGGATTGTGAAGACCCCCTGGAGGAGGGCATGGCAACCCACTCCAGTAATCTTGCCTGGAGAATCCCATGGAGAGAGGAGCCTGGCAGGCTACAATCCATGGGGTTGCAAAGAATCAGACACAACTGAAGTGACTTAGCACATACACGTGATTAATATACACAAACCTATAACATATATAAACACATATATGCATCTTCAATAACATCTTAGTATCTGGGAATAATGTATTATAACTGATTTGACCCATTTCTTTTGTTTTTGTTGATACTTGGTTTGCTTTCAATTTAATCTGGGAGTTGATGACTAAAAAGTGATAGGGAAGAATCTCAGTTGAAGTAATATGGAAGTAGCCAGATAGATACTTGAGGTCTCAAGGGAAGGTATTACCTAAAAGTCCTGAAATCTCATTCATTCTTGGAAGCATCAGTTGTTTTCAAGACAGTACTGTTTTATTTCTAAATAATTAATTACTTTTAACTAAAGATTCAAGAACATTCCACAAGGATATTCTCAATTTATTAAAACCTTATTTGGAAAGACTTAAATTGTTCAGTGTCTATGTATCTAAAATTTTAAAATAATAAAACACACATTCAAACACACACAAACACTATTTGGGATCTGGAGCCTCACTTAGATCACTGGTTTGGATATATTTCTCCTTTAATGGGAAAATTTTTCCTCATTTGTAAAATAAGACAAGCACTATCTAGACTCTTCTAACTCTAAGGCTGAAGTTCTATTAAAAAAAAGATTTTAAGGTCTCTTAAAATTCCAATACATATTTCTTAAAAAATTTCTTGGAAAACCCACTAAAGTAGTATTTCAAACTCAAAATAAATGGCTAAATCAATTCTCACAAAACTGGGAAGATATTAATAACTTTGATTTTTTGAAAAGGTATTAACATACAAAACCAAAATTTTGACTAGATTTTATTGTTTTTTAAATCCATGAGTATGTTGTATGATCAAAAGCTTCTTCGCTTTTTTCTGCTTCTGATTCAGGATGTTAATTACAATGTTTGCGATTGTGTTGTCTACATATTCTTACATTTTGAATTTTGTGAAACAGTTCTCCACGTAAATGAGAACAATTCAAGAAATGCCATAGCACTCTCTCTGATTTCTCTCTAAAGAGACACCTGTAGTTTTATACTCAAACAGAAGAGATAATACAGGTAGCTTGGCAGCTCTGGCTATGGACTTTCTTTTCACCATGACCGCAAGTAGATGTAAGGAAATGTCTAAATGGAAGACTCAGACAGAGTTTCAAAATGGTTCTGCACGGTGGAGAGGCAGCTTTGATACAGTGGAAGGATGTTTGATATCCAAAGGCCTAGATTCAAATTTTGGGTCTGTAAATCCCTATTCAAGGGATTTTAGGCTAGTCCTTTAACTGTCATAATGTGGATATAACAATAAGATGAAATAATGGATGGAAATAAAAGCAAAGAAAATAAAAAATCCACAAATTTTGTGGAGTGGATCAGGAATTATTAGAAAAATTAAAGATATAAGATTAGTGATTAAAGATCTTAAAAATATAGTAAAAGATGGGAAAACTAAACACAAAGCAATAGAAGAAAGGGAAAAAGAAAAATCAGAGCAAAATCAGTGAAATAGAAAACTGATAAAATAGATTAAGAGAACCTAAAGTTGATTCTTTTAAAAGATTAATAACATTAATAAACCTTTAACTAGACTGATCAAGCAAAAGGAAAAACACACATGAGTTAGCCATATGAGTAATGAATAAGTGGGTCATGATCTAGATACCCTAGTCATTAAAAAGTTAACAAGACAATATAAAATATAAATTTATGACAGTAAGATTCTCATACAGAAAAACACAAACCACATAACTCACAAAGTGGTAATATTGACATAAGGGAATTAGAAAACATGGATAGTCCTAAAAATGTTTTTTAAAGCGCTTCAGTTATAACAAAAATGCTTACTATTGAATTATCTTGGCATGTTTGTTAAACACTGACCATAATTGCACTGATTTGTTTCTGTATTTTCAATTATATTCCATTAATCTATATCTCAATTTTTATGCCAGTACTGTGCCTGTCACTGTTACTTTATAGTTAAGTTGTTTTTTTTTTAATGCAATGGTAATTACTTTACAGAATTTGGGAGTTTTCTGTCAAACCTCAACATGAATCAGCCATATGTATATGTATATCTCCTCCATTTTGAACCTCCCTCTCATCTCCTTCCCCATCCCACCCCTTTAGTTTGATATAGAGCCTCTGTTTGAGTTTCCTGAGCCATACAGCAAATTCCCAGTGGCTATCTATTCTACATATAGTAATGAAAGGTTCCATGTTACTCTCTCCATATACCACACCCTCTCTTCCCCTCTCCCCATGTTCAAAAGTCTGTTCTCTATGTCTGTTCTCTATGTCTGTTTCTCCATTGCTGCCCTGTAAATAAATTCTTCAGTACCATTTTTCTAGATTCTGTATATGAGTGTTAGAATACAATATTTATCTTTCTCTCTCTGACTCACTTCACTCTGTATAATAGGTTCTAGGTTCATCCACATCATTAGAACTCACTCAGATGTGTTCCTATTTATGGGTGAGTAATATTCCATTGTGTATATGTACCACAACTTCTTTATCCATTCATCTGTCAATGGGCATCTAGGTTGCTTCCATATTCTAGCTATAGTAAATAGTGCTGCAATTAACAATGGGATACATGTGTCTTTTTCAATTTTGGATTCCTCAGGGTACACGCCTAGGAGTGGGATTGCTGGGTCATATGGTGGTTTTATTCCTAGTTTTTTGTTTTTTTTTTTAAAGAATCTCCATACCATCTTCCATAGTGGCTATATCAATTTATATGCTATTCCCACCAACAATACAAGAGCATTCCCTTTTCTCCACACCCTCTCCAGCATTTATTGTTTGTTGATTTTCTGATGATGGCCATTCTTCCTGGTATGAGGTGATATCTCATTGTGGTTTTGATTTCAATTTCTCTAATAATAAGTGATCTTGAGCATCTTTCCACGTGTTTGTTAGCCATCTGTATGTCTTCTTTGGAGAAATGTCTGTTTAGGTCTTTTCCCCACTTTTTGATTGGGATGTTTGTTTTTTTGGTATTGACTTGGTTGAGATGCTTGTATATTTTGGAAATTAATCCTTTGTCAGTTGTTTCATTTGCTGTTATTACTCCCATTCTGAGGGTTGTCTTTTCACTGTGCTAATAGTTTCCTTTGCTGTGCAAAAGCTTTTAGGTTTAATCAGGTCCCACTTGTTTACTTTTGTTTTTATTTCTGTTACTCTGGGAGGTGGGTCATGGAGGACCTTACTTTATGTCATCGAGTGTTCTGCCTATATTTTCCTATAAGAGTTTTATCATTTCTGGTTTTACATTTAGGTCTTTAATCCATTTTGAGTTTATCTTTGTGTACGGTGTTAGGAAGTGTTCTAATTTCATTCTTTTACATGTAGCTGTCCAGTTTTCCAAGCACCGTTTACTGAAGAGGCTATCTTTACAGCATTGTATATTCTTGCCTCCTTTGTCAAAAATGAGGTACCCACAGGTGCATGGGTTTATTTCTGGGCTTTCTATCCTGTTCCATTGGTCTATATTTCTGTTTTTGTGCCAGTACCATACTGTCTTGATGACTGTAGCTTTGTAATATAATGTGAAGTTAGGAAGGTTGATTCCTACAGCTCCATTCTTCTTTCTCAAGACTGCTTTGGCTATTGGGAGTCTTTTGTGTTTCAATATGAATTGTGAAAATTTTTGTTCTAGTTCTGTGAAAAACTTCATTGGTAATTTTATAGGGATTGCATTGAATCTGTAGATTGCCTTTGGTGCTATAGTCATTTTCACAATATTGATTCTTCCTACCCAGGAACATGGAATATCTCTCCATGAGTTTATGTCATCTTTGATTTTTTTCATTAGTGTCATAAATTTCTATATACAGTTCTTTTGTCTCCTTAGGTAAGTTTATTCCTAGATCTTTAATTCTTCTTGTTGCAATGGTGAATGTGATTGATTCCTTAACTTCTCTTTCTGATTTTTCATTGTTAGTATATAGTAATACAAGTGATTTCTATGTATTGATTTTGTATCCTGCAACCTTGCTAAATTCACTGATTAGCTCTAGTAATTTTCTGATATTATCTTTAGAGTTTTCTATGTACAGTATCATGTCATCTGAAAACAGTGAGAGCTTTACTTCTTCTTTTCCAATCTGAGTTCCTTTTATTTATTTTTCTTTTCTGATTGCTATAGCTAGGACTTCCAGAACTATGTTGAATAATAGTGGTGAAAATGGACACCCTTGTCTTGATTTTAGGGGGAATGCTTTCAGTTTTTCACCACTGAGAATAATGTTTGCTATAGGCTTATCATATATGGCCTTTACTATGTTGAGGTAGGGTCCCATTTTTTCAAAGGTGTTAATCATAATGGGTGCTGAATTTTGTCAAAGGCTTTTTCTGCATCTTTGAGATTACCATATATTTTTTTGTCTTTCAATTTGTTAATATGGTGTATCACATTGATCAATTTGCATATATTGAAGAATCCTTGAATTCCTGGAATAAATCCAACTTGATTATGGTGTATGAGCTTTTTGATGTGTTGTTGAGTTCTGTTTGCTAAAATTTTGTTGAGAATTTTTGCATCTATGTTCATCAGTGATATTGACCTATAGTTTTCTTTTTTTGTGTTGTCTTTGTCAGGTTGGTATCAGGGTGGTCTCATAGAATGAGTTTGGAAGTGTTCCTCCTTCTGCAATTATTGGAAAGAGTTTTAGAAGGATCAGTTCAGTTCAGTCACTCAGTTGTGTCCGACTCTTTGCGACCCCATGAATCGCAGCATGCCAGGCCTCCCTGTCCATCACCAACTCCCGGGGTTCACTCAGACTTATGTCCATCAAGTCAGTGACGCCATCCAGCCATCTCATCCTCTGTCGTCCCCTTCTCCTCCTGCCCTCAATCCCGCCCAACATCAGAGTCTTTTCCAGTGAGTCAACTCTTCACATGAAGTGGCCAAAGTACTGGAGTTTCAGCTTTAGAAGAATAGTCATTAGCTATTCTCAGAATGTTTGATAGAATTCTCCTGAGAAGCCATCTGGTCCTGGACTTTTGTTCTTTAGGAGATTTTGATCACAGCTTCAATTTCAGTGCTTGCAATTGGGTTGTTCATAATTTCTATTTCTTCCTGGTTCAGTCTTGGAAGATTGAACTTTCCTAAGAATCTGTTAATTTCTTCCAGGTTATCTATTTTATTGCCATGTAGTTGTTTATAATAGTCTATTATAATCCTTTGTATTTCTTCATTGTCTGTTGTAACCTCTCCGTTTTCATTTCTAATTTAGTTGATTTGATTCTTCCCTCTTTTTTCTTGATGAGTCTGGAGAAAGGTTTGTCAATTATGTTTATCTTTTCAAAGAATCTTTTCGTTTCATTAATCTTCACTGTTGTTTCTTTCATTTCTTTTCATTTCTGCTTGGATCTATATGATTTCTTTCCTTCTACTAATTTTGGGGCTTTTTTGTTCTTCTTTTTCCATTTGCTTTAGGTGTAAAGTTAGGTTGTCTATTCAATGTTTTTCTTGTTTCTTGAGTTAGGATTGCATTGCTGTAAACCTCCCTCTTAGGACTGCTTTTGCTGCATCCCATAGGTTTTGGGTTGTAGTGCTTTCATTGTCATCCGTTTCTAGAAATTTTTTTATTTCCCTTTTGATTTCTTCAGTAACCTGTTGGTTATTTAGAAATGTGTTGTTTAATTTCCATGTGTTTGTGTTTCTTACAGTTTTTTTCTTGTAATTAATATCTACTCTCATAGTGTTATGGTTGAAGAAGATGCTTAATATGATTTCAGTTTTCTTAAATTGACTGAGGTTTGATTTGTGACCCAAGATGTGGTCTCTTGTGGAGAACATTCCATGTGCAGTTGAGAAGGTGTATTCTTCTGCATTTAGACGGAATGTCCTGAAGATATCAATGAGATCCCATCTCATCTAATGTATCATTTAAGACTTGTGTTTCCTTACTAAATTTCTGTTTTGATGATCTGTCTATTGGTGTGAGGGAGGTGTTAAATTCTCCTACATTATTGTGTTATTGTCAATTTCTCCTATTATGTCTGTTAGTATTGGTCTTATGTATGCAGGTGCTCCTATGTTAGGTGAAGAGATATTTACAATTGTTATGCCTTCCTCTTGGATTAATCCCTGGATTGTTATGTAGTAGCCTTCCTCATCTCTTGCAATCTTTTTTATTTTAAGGTCTATTTTGTCTGATATGAAGATTGCTACTCCAGATTTCTTTTGCTTCCCATTTGCATGGAATATATTTTTCCATCCTCTCACTTTCAGTCTATATGCGTCTTGAGGTCTGAAGGGGCTTTCCTGTAGACAGCATATATATGGGTCTTGTTTTTGAATCCATTCAGCCAGTCTGTGTCTTTTGGTTGGAGCATTTAATCCATTTACATTCAAAGTAATTATATATATATATATATGTACATGTGTATATATACATATACATATATAAATATATATACTTATCTTCCTATTGCCATCTTCCTAATTGTTTGGGGTTAATTTTGCAGATCTTTTTTTCTTCTCTTGTATTTCTTGACTCTGTAAGTCCCTTTAATGTTTGTTCTAAACCTGGTTTGGTGGTACTGAATTCTCATAACTTCTGTTTATCTGAAAAGCTTTTGATTTCTCCATCAATTTTGCATGAGATCCTTGTTGAGTATGGTAATCTTGGTTGTAGATTTTTCCCTTTCAGTACTTTAAATATATCCTGCCGTTCCCTTCTGGCCTGCAGAGTTTCTGCTGAAAGATCAGCTATTAAGTGAATGGGGTTTCCCTCGTATGCTACGTGTTGCTTATCCCTTGCTGCTTTTAATCTTCTTTCTTTGTGTTTAGTCTTTTTTAGTTTGATTAGTGTGTGTCTTGGTGTGTTTCTCCTTGGGTTTATCCTGTATGGGACTCATTGTGCCTCTTGGACTTGATTGACTATTTCCTTTCCATGTTGGGGAAATTTTCGACTATAAGCTCTTCAAAAAATTTCTCATACCATTTCTTTTTCTCTTCTTCTTCTGGGACCTCTTTAATTAGAACATTGGTGTGTTTGATATCATCCCAGAGGTCCCTGAGACTATGCTCAGTTCTTTTCACAATTTTTATTTTATTCTGCTCTTCAGAAGTTATTTCCACCATTTTATCTTACAGCTCACTGATTCGTTCTTCTGCTTCAGATATTCTGCTATTGATTCCTGTAGAGTATTTTTAATTTCAATTATTGTATTATTTGTCTTTGCATGTTTATTCCTTAATTCTTCTGGGGATTGTTAATTGATTCCTGCATTTTCTCCATTTTGTTGTCAAGGTTCTTAATCATCTCTACTATCATTATTCTGAATTCTTTTCAAGTAGTTTGCCTATTTCCTTTTCATTTATTTGGACTTCTGTGTTTCTAGTTTATTCCTTCATTTGTGCAGCATTTCTCTGCCTTTTCACAAATGGTTTTTTAAACTTACTGTGTTTGAGGTCTCCTTTTCTCAGGCTTCAAGGCTGAATTTTTTCTTCCTTTTGCTTTCTGCACTCCTAAGGTTGATCCTGTGGTTTGTGTAAGTTTCATATAGGGTGAGACTTGTGCTGATTTTTTGTTTGTTTGCTTTTCCCCTGATAGGCAAGGCTGAGTGAGGTGGTAATCCTGTCTGCTGATGATTGGGTTTGTATTGTTGTATTGTTTGTTGTTTAGGTGAGGTGTCCTGCCCAGGGTGCTATTTGTGGTTGGGCGATGCCTGGTCTTGTATTCCAGTGGTTTCCTTTGTGTGAGTTCTCACTATTTGATACCCACTACGGTTTGTTCTCTGGTAGGTCAGTGTCTTGGAGTCAGTGCTCCCCTTCCAAAGGCTCAGGGCTTGATCTCCTAAATAAATTTGTATTTGGAATCCCAAATACAATGCTAGTTCCAAAAGCATAGAATGATAGTCTCTCCCAAAAAGGTATAGTAAGTTTTGATATTCAAAAGTGTCAATCTTCCTACTTGGTTTTTCTTTTTCAAATTGCTTTGGCTATCTGAAGCCCTTTGCAGTTTCAGTTGAATTTTAGAATCAGTTTTTACATTTATATAAAAATGGCCTGGACTTTTCTGGTGGCACAGTGGATAAGAATCTGCCTGCCAATGAAGAGAACACACACAGGTTTGATCCATGGTCCAGAAAGATTCCATATGCTGTGGAGCAACAAAGACCATGTGCCACAATTACTGTAGCCTGCACACTCCAGTGCCTGTGAGCACCTGTGCTGCAGCTGCGGAAGGCCATGTATGCTAGAGCTAGCAAGGTGCAACTACTGAGCCCACGTGCTGCAACTGCGGAAACCTGTGCACCTGAAGTCTATGACCCCCACAAAGGAAGCCACTGCTATGAGAAGCCCATGACCACAACTAGAGAGTAGCTCTTGCTCTCCACAACTAGAAAGAGCCCATGTGTAGCAACAAAGACTCAGTGTAGCCAAAAATAAACAAATAAATATAGCAGTGAATAAATGTCAAATTAAAAAAAAAATTAATAATGGATTTTGGTAGAGTTTGCATTAATTTGTAGATCATTTTAGGCAGTATTGGTAACTTAAAAATATTAACTCTTCCTACTTATGAACATGAAATTTGTATTTCTTTAGGTCTTTAATATTTTTCATCAATGTTTTGTGTGAGATGTACATATATCAGATAAATATTTATGCAATGTATATATAAACACTGACATATGTTGAATTCCAGAAGACAATATTAAATTTTTAAGAGTAAAATATATTTTTTATATTTGCTCATTTCTCAGCTATTTACCCTGTCTGTTGTTTCTATATTTGTAAAACTCCAAGTCTTCCCTTTAGTATGAAGAACTTAATTCATCATTTCTTGTAGAGGATTGACAATGCTTCTGTTAATTTTTCATTATCTGAGAATATCTTTCTTTTGCCTTCATTTCTGGAGAATGTGTTTGTTGAAAATAGAATTCTGTATTAATAATTCTTTTACTCAATTACTCAGAGATATTTTTCACTGTCTTCTGTTCTCTGTAACTTCTGTTCAAAGACTTATGAAAATAAATAGATAGGCAGGTTACATACTGAGAGGAAAGATTCATAATACTTATTTCTGAAAATGGACTTGTATCCTGGTTATATGAAGAACTTTAATTCAACAATATAAATACAAATAACTCAATAAAATTTGGAAAAAGTCTTGAATGCACTCCTTACAAAGGAATATTACAAGTTGCCAGTAAGCATGTGAAAAATGTTCAACAGCATTAGTCAGCAACAAAATACAAATTAAAATCACTATGAGATTCCACTTCACACGCAGAAGAATTGCTAAGACTGGCAAAACAAAATATTGACAAAATATTGGTGTGGAACATGAGAAGACTTATACTTTGCTGATGAAGTATAAAGTGGTAATCTACTGTGAAAACTGTTAGCTTCTTTCAAAGTTAAACATAAATCTGCCCAATGATTCTTCTGCTTCACTGATAAGGCATTTACCTGAGAAAAATAAAAACATATGCCCACATATAGACCAGGATAACAGTGTTCATAGTGGTTTTCTTGATAAAAGCCACAAGATGGAAAACACCCAAATGTTCATCAGCAAGAAAATGATTAGACAAATCACGGTGTATTAGTAAAATGAAGAGCCACTCAGCTGCTAATACACACAATAACAATATTCTCAAATATATGCTCCTGATTATTCTGCAGCTCACACAGAAGAGCATATACTGTAGAAAATTAAATTCTAGATCAGGCTAAAATATGGTGTTAGCCATATGGTGATAGATGTTAGAAGCTCTGTTGTCTCTGAGGCGAGATGAGGAAAGGCAAGAAACTTAGATATTTGTGTGGGTTCCACAGTTGTCTGTATTTGTAAAATTAATTGTTTACTTTAGACGTGTACATGTTACTTTATTTAAATTATACCTCAATTTTTAAGAAAGAACAAAAGTGAACAAGACTATACCAAAAAAAAAAGTTCTAAAAGTTAATAAAAAGTAATTCAACAATATCTGAGGTTAATTTGAAAGAAGACATTCTGAACATACACCTCGCATTTGAAAATCCAGAATATCCATCTGATGCAATCAATCCAAATAAGACATAACAAGCTTGGTTCCTAGAGTCCTGGTATGTCAATACTCCCTTGACAAACTAACCCAAGCAGTCATCATTCTGCTGCAAAAGCACCACAATATCTTCTGGAAGACAGCTTTTAGTTTTGGATTTGCAAGTATAGAAAAAAATAGAGGCTATGTAGGAGAAAATTGTTTTTCACCAGGCTGCTTTCCCCTGAGAAAATCCTTCAAAATGTTGCTCAATAAGCACAGCGTATAGATATAGAAGAAATATATCCATTTCTTGTGATTCAGGGCCCAACGTGGCTGACTAATATGTATCTACTTACAATACATACACAAAACATTTATTACAGTCTTACATGTTCAGAGACTAAGGGAGGCAGTGGGCTAACATTATAACAGCAACATATAGATAGGCTATTATCACATTATCTCAATTAATAGCCTTCTATTTTCTTCCCATGTCCTTTTTCCTAGTCAGTTTCAACACACTATATTATGTTCACTATATTATGTTCAATCTGCCCACGACACCATGAGAGTGGCTCTCATAAAGGTCACCATTCATATTTACTTGGCTATATCCAGTGGATACTTTTCAGTCTCTAGTGATGACAGTCTCTTTCTCAATGTACCTTGCTGTTTCATAGTTTCCCTCTCCATTTCAGGATGCTTTTTGTAAATCCTTTTAGGTCTCATATGCCTCTATCAAACCATTAAAACTCGGCATAGTTCAAGTCTAGGTCCTATATTCTGTTTTTTTCACCCTATAATCTCTTTATGAGAAATGTCGATCATCTATACCTTTATGTCTCTCAAGTTCATATTCCCTTCTGAAACTTTTTTTTCCTTGAAGGTCACACCTGTATATCTAGCTCTTTAGGGAAATTTCAATTTGGATGATTCGCAGATGCCTCAACTTAAGTCTGAATTTTGCAATAAGTTCATGATCTGAGCCACAGTTAGCCCCCAGTCTTGTTTTTGCTGACTGTATAGAGCTTCTCCTTCTTCTACTGCAAAGAATATAATCAATCTGATTTCAGTATTGACCACCTGGTGATGTCCATATGTAGAGTTTTCTCTTGTGTTATTTGAAGAGGGTGTTTGCTATTACCAGGGTGTTCTCTTGGCAAAACTCTGTTAGCCTTTGCCCTGCTTCATTTTGTACTCCAAGGCCAAATTTGCCTGTTACTCCAGGTATCTCTTGACTTCCCACTTTTGCATTCCAGTCCCCTATGATGAAAACGCCATCTCTTTTGGGTGTTAGTTCTAGAAGGTCTTGTAGGTCTTCATAGAACTGTTCAATTTCAGCTTCTCCAGCATTACTGGCTGGGGCATAGATTTGGATTACTGTGGTATTGAATGGTTTGCCTTGGAAACAGAGATCATTCTGTCATTTTTGAGATTGCACCAAGTACTGCATTTCAGACTCTTTTGTTGACTGTGATGGCTACTCCATTTCTTCTAACAGATTCTTTCCCATAGTAATAGACATAATGGTCATCTGAATTAAATTTGCCCACTCCAGTCCATTTTAGTTTGCTGATTCCTAAAATGTTGATGTTCGCTCTTGCCATTTCCTGTTTGACCACTTCTAATTTACCTTGATTCATGGACCTACCATTCCAGACTCCTAGGCAATATTGCTCTCTACAGCATCAGACTTTACAGATGGTTGGATGGCATCACCAACTCGATAGGCGTGAGTTTGAGCAATCTCTGGGAGTTGGTAATGGACAGGGAAGCCTGGCGTGCTGCAGTCCATGGAGTCTCAAATAGTTGGACACAACTGAGTGACTGAAGTGACAGATGCCTCCTTCTCAATATATTAACAACTAAATTCATGATCTTTGTGCTGGCAATACCTCAACTTCTCCTGATCTCAATGTCATATCTACCTAAGATATCCAAACCTCTACTCTCTGTCCGTATGCCTCATAAATCCCTCTGGTATCATGTGGTTCAAGGTAATATCACCTCTTCCCAGAGCGCAGATGATAACTATAACTGCTCACCAGAGCAACAAGAGTGATCTTTCAAAGCAAATCTGATCTTGTCACTCACGCTGGAAATAGCCCCTTCTTTTCTCTCCTAATCCTATATTCAAGTTGTGAAAGTGTTAGTCACTCAGCTGTGTCCAACTCTTTGTGACCCCATGGATAGCAGCCCAGTGGGCTCCTCTGTCCTTGGGATTTCCCAGGCAAAAATATTGGAATGGGTTGCCATTCCTTTCTCTAGGGTATCTTCTTGACCCTGGGATTGAACCTAGGTCTCCTGCATTGCAGGCAGATTCTTTACTGTTTGAGTCACCAAGGAAGCCCCATATTCAAGTTAATTGATTATTAGTGTGTACTTTACAAGACTTCAAAACTTAAATAAAATGCTAAAAATCCCTTTTATGATCACTCAGCCTGGCTCTTCTCCTTGTAATCACATTTAGAATACTACCCCTTTTCAGCCTCTTATCACAATTACTGTGGAATAATTAATTTTGAAGTTATTTATTTCATGCACCTCTCTCCAACTAGAATGCCAGTTTAATGAAGAGAATAAGCATGTCTATTTACCTGTTTGTTATATTCATAGTTCTTAGACCAATACTTGGCACATGGCATGTACCAGTAAATGTTATTAAACTACTTTGTTGTTCTCTCCAGTTAGCATCCTCTCTGTCCTCTGCCCTGATGACCTTCATTGAGCCAATATTCTGGCCTTCTATAGCCTTTTAACTCTTCTCTCAGACATCACTCATTCAGAAAGCCATCCCTGTTGTCTCTGGACATCTCATCTCTGTGCTCCTATGGTTCCCTGCATATTCCTATTTTATATATATCATATAATTTTATTTTTTCTGAGTACCTATATTTATTACCTGTCTAATTTCTGAGGAGAGGAATTCTGTGCTTCATGTACATATACACAAGTATTGGCCATAGAACTCCAGGAGTTGGTGATGGACAGGGAGGCCTGGCATGCTGCAGTTCATGGGGTCGCAAAGAGTCGGACACGACTGAACTGAACTGAACTGAACTGAACTGAATCAATAAATATTTATTAAATGAACCAATGAGTTAGTAATTTGGTATGATCCTTCATTTTGTAGGTAAAGAAATCAAGATTTAAGAAGTTAGATGGTTTTTTAGAATATCTGATGTTAGAATCCAACATCTTTTCACTTGTTCCTATAACTCATTCTTCTTCTTGGCCCTAAACAGTGAAATTCCATGTAATTCCAAGGTTCCTGCTCAAGGACCCTCCTCTGTTCAACAGATGGTCACAGGCAATAAAATGATCAGATTCAACTTTTGCCTACTTTCATCTATCTTTTCTCCCTTGGAAAGAAATTGTAACACTATTTTTAGAACTAAAAGTGGGATGAAAAAGGAGAAGAGTAAAAAAATAGTCTTGCATAATTTGCTGATGGAATAAACAAGCCCTGCATAATTGAGAACAGCCTGGGTTTTAACATGTTTCAAATCTCCATGAATCAGGAGGCATTTGCACTTGCATGACTAAAAATGTCAGAGAATGATTCTGAAAGGCCTCTTTTGAGAGTGAAATGTTTCTGGGTCTAAAATCCATTTTACTGAGCAAACTACACTAGTCATAAAGCCTAAGAGGTTTTCATTTCCATAATTTTATCAAGTTGTTTTCAGAAGAAGAAAAAATCCCAGCTTATAAATTTAGACCTTCATAACTCAGCAAGAAATATATTTTAAATAATAGCTCTGACTGCCTTGACAAAAAAAATTGGCAACTTTGTGTGAGGCTTCTCACCAAGTTTTGCCTCGCCTCTCAGCTGGACAATTTCAATACCTTTGGAATTATATCATGTTGTGTAGCATCTCTAACTTTTCAGTAATTTCCTTTTGCTTTCAGAATTTCTGAGAATGGCAAAAGATCCAGCTCACTCATTTAATTCATTCAAGAAATAAAGATTCATTAATAATATAAAGATTTTATCTTTTATGTGTTAAGGAATTTTCTAGAAATTATATAAATACCAATAAATGAATCATACAAAAGTCTTTATCTTCATGTAGTCAACTTTCTGGTAGAGAAAGACTGATGATAAATAAATTAGGAATTAAGAAATAAAGAATATCCAATTGTTATGAATAAAGTAAAACAGGGAATTATGGTAGACAGAGAGGAAACTGAGTTACATTTTGAAATAAAATGATTAGAAAAGTTTTCACTGAGCTATTATTATTTGGGCTGAGATCTGAAGGAAGTGAACTAGTGTATAAGATATGAAATATGAACTTGCATAGTAGAAATACATACAAGATATTTCATATCTAGTGTGCAAACTGGAAGACACTTCACAAAAGAACTGGGCAGTCCTTTCAGAATCTTAAGATCTTAAAAAACTTGGGAATACTAAGGGATTATCACATATTGGAGAAGACCAAGGAGACATGTCAACTAATGCTATCTGGTAACCTGGATTGAATCCTGGAATAGAAAACAAGGACTTAGTGAACAGGCTAGTGAAATTCAAATAAAGTCTGCAGTTCAGTGACAGTATTATAGCCATATTAATTTATTAGTTTTGATAATTGTGCCATGGTTATGTAAGATATTAACATTAAAGGAAGGTGGATGAAGGGTATGTGGAAACTCAGTACTACTTCTGCAACTCTTCTCCAAGTCTTTAATTATCTCACCAGAAGAAGTAAAACTAAGTAGACGTACTACGGAAAGAGTCTTCTGAGGAGAGGGAAGAGCTTAGTGCAAAGGTTTCTAGCCTATTAGAAAAGGATCAAAGACACAGGGTGGCTGAGCTGAGTGAGCAGTGGAGGAGAAAAACAGAACGTGTAACACAAGCAGGAGTGTGCAGGGCTCTTCACGACGTTATCTGGGCTTTCACTTTGTAACTTTGAGTTACATAGAAGCTATCAGAACTTAAGCAAAGAAACATCATGATCTGACTGTGATTTTAAGAGCATCATTGAGGCTTCTGTGTGGATGGGCTAATGAAGCAAGTCAGGGGAGAAGTGATGGTGGCTTGGACCAGGGTGTAGCAGTGGAGGTGAGTTAGTGAACTGATAGACTATCAATTCTTCCTATTACGCTCGAAAGTAGAGTAAACAGTTCTCAGTAAAGCATAAAAGGTGTGAGTTTTTCTTTCTCTCTGGCTTCCCACTTCTGTGTTCTTCCATCTTAGCCATGTAGGATTCATTTTCGATTTCTCCCTCTATAAAATGGAGAAGGTAGTTGGTTCAGATGGCCACCTTCTTGATTTATGCTAGTTCCAAGGAAGTAGTGCTTCAGTACTCATCATCTCCCTTTTCTTATACAATGGAGAAAATTACCTCATTATTGACTGGGGAATTTTGCAGAAACTAATGCATATGACTAATGATTTTTATTTTGGCCAGCCCAAATTTAATTCTGTTATTTCACTAATACTTTGCAGGTTATTATATACAATAGTTATACCTGACATACCTATGAAGTCTTCTCTAGCACCTTGTCTCAGAAGATATCATGTCTGTCTGGACAATCAAAGAAAGCCTCTGCATAAAATTCACTGAAAAATTCTTTATTCACTCAAAATTTCACAATGCATCTATCATTTTTTGAAACTTTTGTGATAATAAATTCCATAAAAACATCTACTTCTGCTTCACTGACTGCAATAAAGCCTTTAGCATAGTGGGTCATAACAAACTATGGAAAATTCTTAAAGATAACACTAGACCACATTACCAGTATCCTGGGAAACCTGTATGCAGGTCAGAACTAGACATAGAACAAATGACTGGTTTGAAATTGGAAAAGGAGTAAGACAAGGCTGCATTGTCAACCATGCAAAGTATATCATGTGAAGTGCTGGGCTGGATAAATCACAAGCTGGAATCAAGACTGCCAGAAGAAATATCAACAACCTCAGAGATGAAGATGAAACCACCATAATGGCAGAAAGTGAAGAGGAACTAAAGAGCCTCTTGATGAGGGTGAAAGACAAGAGTGCAAAGTTGACATAAGTTCAACATTCAAAAAACTAAGATCATGGCATCTTGTCCCATCACTTCACGGCAAGTAGATAGGGAAAAAGTGGAAACAGTCACAGATTTTATTTTCTTTCCTCCAAAATCCCTGAATATAACTACAACCATGAAATTAAAAGATGCTTGCTCCATCAAAGGAAAGCTTTGATAAACCTAGACAGCAAATTGAAAAGTAGAGACATCACTTTGCCAACAAAGGTCTATACAATAAATTAAAGCTATGATTTTTCCAGTAGTGATGTACAGATGTGAGATTTGGACCATAAAGAAAGCTGAGTGCTGAAAAATTGATGCTTTCAAACTGTGGTGGTGGAAAAGACTCTTGAGAGTCCCTTGAACAGCAAGGAGAACAAACCAGTCAATCCTAAAGGAAATCAACCCTGAATATTCATTGGAAGGACAGATGCTGAAGCTGAAGCTCCAATAATTTGGTTACCTAATGTGATGAGCTGACTTATTGGAAAAGACCCTGATGCTGGGAAAGGTTAAGGGCGGGAAGAGAAGGGGGTGACAGAGCATGAGATAACTAGATGGCACCATCAACACAATGGACATAAGTATGAACAAACTCCAGGAGACAGTGAAGGACAGGGAAGCCTGGTGTGCTATAGGCCATGGGGTCACAAAGAGTTGGACACTACTTAGCAACTAAACAACAACAACATGATAATAAACTTGCATTTATAATATATACAAGGTTGGAACAAAAACCTAAGGGAGCCAAATGTGAAGGATAACAACAATCATATGTTGCGTAATGAACCCTTGATCAATTTTAAGCCCTAACAATTCCACACAGTGATGTTAACAGTATCACTCTTTAAAAATGTATTTATATATTTACAATCAGTAATGTGTTAATATGATAGATTCATTCACTTTAAGCCAGTAAGACCTTGATAAGTCTCCCTTCCTAGGAGATGTTTAGAAGGCCACCAGGAAAATGGAACCATGTATTCATACATATTCAAAGGAATGGATAACTAATTTGTACTGACAGTTCAGAGTGAGAAAGACACGGGTGTGAATCTTTCACAGCACCTTTCCCTTTCCCCCATTCCACAGGATCTCCATAGGTCTAGTCAATGTACACCCATGGAGTACACCAATAGGCTACTCATTTTAAAATTCTTTAATGCCCTAAAGATCCACCATAGCTGCAGAGAGAAAGACTTGCTATTCTCAGACAGCCTTAGCAAGTATTAGTATAGTGGGCTACCAGGGCCGGGCAACTTCTGCTCAAAGTGGAACTCCTCTTTAGGGTCATATTTACCAGATAGCTCTCCTTTGGGTTGGCTGAGATGTAGTCAGATCTGCTCATGGTCTGACAATTCTGGCTCAATCTTATTTCTCTTCTATTTCCTAAATATCACACAGTCTGCAAGCTAACATTTAAAACTCCCGTTTCATCATTCAGGCCTGTTTCAGTGCCTTCTTCCTAGAAGATCTGTCAAAAATATTGGTCTTACCTATAAAATCAGTCCTGTCTTCTATCTGCCTCATCAGTCTCTTTCATTATTTCATAATCAGAATTGCATACAACTTCTGACACATACAGAAACTCAGTAACTGTTTGTTTAATAGAATCCAGGGAATTTGGGTCCTATTTCAGCCTTTGCGCAGGTATTTTTTGTTGTTCTTTCATTCAGTAGTGTCCAACTCTTTGCGACCCCATGGACTGCAGCACACTGGGCTTTCCTATCCTCGCTATCTCCCGGAATTTGTTCAAACTCATGTCCATCGAGTGGGGATGCTATCTAACCATCTCATCCTCAGCCACCCCCTTCTCCTTTTGCCTTCAATCTTTCCCATCATCGGGGTCTTTTCCAATTGGTCTTTTCTGATTCGTACTTTCTGGCACTATTAGTAACTGTCCTCTGCTTTTCCCAGTAGCATTCTGGACACCTTCTGAGCTGCAGGGCTTATGTTCCAGTGTCATATTTTCATCTTTTCATACTGTTCATGTGGTTCTCACAACAAGAATACTAGAGTGGTTTGCCATTTCCTCCTCCAGAGGACCACGTTTTGTCAGATCTCTTCACTATGACCAGTCCATCTTGGGTAGCCCTGCTCAGTATGGTTCATAGCTTCATTAAGTTATACAAGGCCCTTAGCCACAACAAGGCTGTGATCCATGAAGGGGATTTTGTGTTATCAGACTGGTACTATTCTCCTCCCAGATTGTTTTGTCTCACCCTATAAGGAGGTGGAAGGAGACCTTCTACACATCATCCTGAAAACCCCAGACCCTTAGGGAAGAGGACATTTCCATATGCACTTATACTTCCTCCTGGAGGAGACCCAGCCTAGCACCCCCAGAGACACAGTCTGGTTTGACAACAGGTTGAACCCACTAATCATGGTGTTGAGTCCTTTCCTTCAGAGAACAAATTCAGCGACAGAGGTACTGCTGGAAGAATCACCGCAAGTTAGTTCCTGCTGAGGTGGGTGGTGACAGAAGTCAGAGCCACAGCTTTCGGGCGGGGTCAGCAGCCCTTTCTGAAAAGGGCCACGGTGTCTGTTCCATATTCTTTGTTAATCTTTATAACCCGTTAATATATAAAATCCATTCTGAAACTTGAGGGCCATGAGAAAACAGATGCAGACCCTAACTGGCTATCCTCAATGCAGATGACTGTTTATGGTGGCTGTAAAATACTCTGGGTGAATAACAATGAATGAGCATCCTGTCCTCTACACATTTAATGCAAACTCATGACCCCACCTGCTCTATACCCTGAGCTGACAGGTCTCTGTGGTATGTGGTTCTTATTCCCAAGATGACTGCATCTTACTGGTTTCCAGACTAGCTGCTTTGGAATTTTCCAGGAATGCCTTAATGGTTCATCAGGGAAGAATCAGGTGAGAACCAAACCACTCCCCTAGCCCACATCAATACGAAAAGCTGTGCTACACATTCCCTAGAGTGGTTTTCCTTTCCACAGAATTTATTTTCCTTCCTTTTCCCTTTCTCCTTCCCTCCCTCCCTTCTGTTCTTTCTTTTCTCCTTCCTTCCTCCCTCCTTCCCTTCCTCCTTCTCTCTCTTCATCCTCCCTTCTTTCCTTCCATGAAGTTTCTTTTGAATCAAAAAGAATACTGTATTTTTTCACCTATATGTGGAAGCAAATAAATAGCTGGAAAATAAAGAAGGCAGAGTGCCAAATAATTGATGCTTTCAAACTGTGGTGCTGGAGAAGATTCTTGAGAATCCCTTGGACTGCAAGGAGATCAAATTAGTCAATCCTAAAGAAAATCAACCCTGAATATTCACTGGGTGGATTGATGCTGAAACACCAATACTTTGGCCTCTTGATGTGAAGAGTTGACTCACTGGAAAAGAACCTGATGCTGAGAAAGATTGAGGGCACGAGGAGAGGGGGTGATAGAGGAAGACAGCATCACTGATTCAATGGACATGAGTTTGAGCAAACTTTGGGAGATAGTGAAGGACAGGGAAGCCCAGCATGTTGCAATCCATGGAGTCCTGAAGAGTTGGACATGACTTAGTGATTAAACGACAAAGCAAAAACAGATTCACAGATACAGAGAAGAACCTAGTGGTTACCAGTAGGGCCCACTACTGGGATAGGGGTAGGGGTGAGATAGGAGAAAGAGATTAAGAGGTACAAACTACTAGGCATAAAATAAGTAAGACACAAAGACACAAGAAATATAGCCTACATTTTATAATTACTTTACATGGAGTATAATCCATACAATGTTTGTTTGTTTGTTTGTTTTTTATATTTCTGATTACAAGTTTATTATAAGGGACCATAAAGGGTATAAACCAGCCAAACAAAGAGACAGAAAAACTATGTTGTACACCTGAAACTAATGTACTAGTATAAGGCAACTATGACTTCAACTAATAAGGGTGTTTTAAAAAAGAATGCTTCTTGACTCAAAAATATGAGACAAGAGAAATTCCCTGAAGTAGACTTGATAAGAAAAAAAGCAAAATAGGGCAACTTTAGGCCCTGAAATCAGGCTCACCTGGCTTCTCAGTCAGTCAGATCATGTCCCTTTAGCAACCACAGCAATTCATTGCCTTTCCTCCACTCTCAGTTTCCTCATCTCCTTTTGGGGATTGTTACTCTTCCCTCCCAGCTTCGACATGAGAATTAAGCAAGTCAATTCACATTAAAAGGCTCATTTGAGGGGTTGGCATGTAGTGGATACTTCTGTAACCCTTTGGTAGGACCTCTATGGGGTCCAAAAAAGTCACCTGCCACAATTCATCACTACAGCACATGCATTTTACAAATGTAGTCAAAGCTAGAGACACAAGAGATGAGGCAAAAGGCTCGGAAATCCCACAAAGCCTCAACATCAGCACATAATGTCCCTCAACTCCCACAGATCCGTATCCCATAACAGAATCACTTGCAGTTGTCTGCTGCTTGTTGGAGGGGTAGGGACACAAAGCTCTGCACTTTCATTCTTCTCTCGCCTCCCCAGCAGTGTATTTATGAAAGATCCCCAGAGGAAGGCATTAGGACCTCCAAGACCCCGGGAGAAGTATGAATAACCCAATATTAACATAATAACAGAAACATTCATCCATGAGAGCCTCTGTTGTCTTTGCAGAGGTTTGCTTGTTGAGTAATTCTATGGGCCTCATTTTTTCCTTTACTGATAGTTTCTCCACTTTAACTTTAAATATGTGCCTGACAAATCTGAAGGATACAAAGGACTGATCAGTCTTGGTTGAACTTGAACATCTGTCTTGATACTAGGAGAATGAAGTCTGCTTGTTATACTATGCTAACACAATGGAAATATAAACAAGAGGGACAGGAGTATAACTGACTCCTAAAAGCCTAAAAGGGTTTGTGGCAGGCAAGAGAAAAGAGGAAATTAGGATCAACTGAAACTTTAGGTCTTTGACTCAGGGATATTCCAGTTCAGCAAAAATTATACTACCTGGAAGAGGGATGGTAGAGTCTGTACTCAGGGAAGTCTCCTACACTGCTTCGAGTGGTGGTAAATGAGCCAGCACCATTAACTAAAGAAACTCTTCTCTACCAACAATTATGGCACCATTCGTCATAGCACCCAGAAGAATAACAAAGGATCCATGTGACTGAAGAAACCAGTGTGACTTCCCTTATCACCTGCCCCATTCTTAGGGGACAGGGAAGAAAACAGAAGGTCAGGGGCAGGAAGCCCAGGAGCAGGGACTGAGTCCATGAAGAATGCACCTTTGGAGAACAGGCAGATCAATCCCAAGTCAATCTATTTGCTTTTATACTACATTTTGGGCTCCCCAGGTGGCGCTAGTGGTAAAGAATCCACCTGCCAATGCAGGATACATAAAAGATGCAGGTTCAATCCCTGGGTCAGGAAGATCCCCTGGAAGAGGGTGTGGCAACCCACTTCAGTTAACTTGCCTCGAGAATCCCATGGACAGAGGAGCCTGGCAGGCTACAGTCCATGAGGTCACATGACTGAAGTGACTTAGCATAGCAGACCCCAATTTACTACAACATATTTAAATACTTCAGAAGTATTTAACATGCTCATTAGAAGCCTAAGTAGAGGAGAAAGGGTGAGTGCTCATATGAATTATCAATGGTGAGAGTGGAATTTAAGATGCTTTCATCTTGAGCCTGAGATAACTAGAATTCCATGACTTTCCTGAATATTCTGGGTTATTAACATTCTGCTGCACAGTCAGTGGGGAGCAGGATGTTGGGACTGTTCCTCTACCATGACTCCTTTTTTAACCCTTCAAATGGAATTTTATGAAGACAGTATAAGACCATTTATGTAAAGTACTTAACAAAGACTGACAGAATGTGGTCCACTGGAGAAGGGAATGGCAAACCACTTCAGTATTCTTGCCTTGAGAACCCCATGAACGGTATGAAAAGGCAAAATGATAAGATACTGAAAGAGGAACTCTACAGGTCAGTAGGTGCCCAATATGCTACTGGAGATCAGTGGAGAAATAACTCCAGAAAGAATGAAGGGATGGAGCCAAAGCAAAACAATACCCAGCTGTGGATGTGACTGGTGATAGAAGCAAGGTCCAATGCTGTAAAGAGCAATATTGCATAGGAACCTGGAATGTCAGGTCAATGAATCAAGGCAAATTGGAACTGGTCAAACAAGAGATGGAAAGAGTGAACGTCAACATTCTAGGAATCAGCGAACTAAAATGGACTGGAATGGGTGAACTTAACTCAGATGACCATTATATCTACTACTGCAGGCAGGAATCCCTCAGAAGAAATGGAGTAGCCATCATGGTCAACAAAAGAGTCTGAAATGCAGTACTTGGATGCAATCTCAAAAATGACAGAATGATCTCTATTCATCTCCAAGGCAAACTATTCAATATCACAGTTATCCAAGTCTATGCCCCAACCAGTAATGCTGAAGAAGCTGAAGTTGAACGGTTCTATGAAGACCTCCAAAACCTTTTAGAACTAACACCCCAAAAAGATGTCCTTTTCATTATAGGGGACGGGAATGCAAAAGTAGGAAGTCAAGAAACACCTGGAGTAACAGGCAAATTTGGCCTTGGAATGCGGAATGAAGCAGGGCAAAGACTAATAGAGTTTTGCCAAGAAAATGCACTGGTCATAGCAAACACCCTCTTCCAACAACACAAGAGAAGACTCTACACATGGACATCACCAGATGGTCAACACTGAAATCAGATTGATTATATTCTTTGCAGCCAAAGATTGAGAAGCTCTATACAGTCAACAAAACAAGGCCAGGAGCTGACTGTGGCTCAGATCACGATCTCTTTATTGCCAAATTCAGACTTAAATTGAAGAAAGTAGGGAAAACTGCTAGACCGTTTGGGTATGACCTAAATCAAATCCCTTATGATTATACAGTGGAAGTGAGAAATAGATTTAAGGGACTAGATATGATAGATAGAGTGCCTGATGAACTATGGAATGAGGTTCGTGACATTGTACAGGAGACAGGGATCAAGACCATCCCCATGGAAAAGAAATGCAAAAAACCAAAATAGCTGTCTGGGAAGGCCATATAAATAGCTGTGAAAAGAAGAGAAGTGAAAAGCAAAGGAGGAAAGGAAAGATACAAGCATCTGAATGCAGAGTTCCAAAGAATAGCAAGAAGAGATAAGAAAGACTTCCTCAGTGATCAATGCAAAGAAATAGAGGAAAACAACAGAATGGGAAAGACTAGAGATCTCTTCAAGAAAATTAGAGATACCAAGGGAACATTTCATGCAAAGATGGGCTCGATAAAGGACAGAAATGGTATGGACCTAACAGAAGCAGAAGATATTAAGAAGAGATGGAAAGAATACACAAAGAACTGTACAAAAAAGATCTGCATGACCCAGATAATCACGATGGTGTGATCACTCACCTAGAGCCAGACATCCTGGAATGTGAAGTCAAGTGGGCCTTAGAAAGCATCACTACGAACAAAGCTAGTGGAGGTGATGGAATTCCAGTTGAGCTATTTCAAATCCTGAAGGAAGATGCTGTGAAAGTGCTGCACTCAATATGCCAGCAAATTTGGAAAACTCAGCAGTGGCCACAGGACTGGAAAAGGTCAGTTTTCATTCCAATTTCAAAGAAAGGCAATGCCAAAGAATGCTCAAACTACTGCACAATTGCACTCATCTCACACGCTAGTAAAGTGCTGCTTAAAACTCCCCAAGCCAGTCTTCAGCAATACATGAACTGTGAACTCCCTGATGTTCAAGCTGGTTTTAGAAAAGGCAGAGGAACCAGAAATCAAATTGCCAACATCTGCTGGATCATCGAAAAAGCAAGAGAGTTCCAGAAAAACATCTATTTCTGCTTTATTGACTATGCCAAAGCCTTTGACTATATGGATCACAATAAAATGTGGAAAATTCTGAAAGAGATGGGAATACCAGACCACCTGACCTGCCTCTTGAGAAACCTATATGCAGGTCAGGAAGCAACAGTTAGAACTGGACATGGAACAACAGACTGCTTCCAAATAGGAAAAGGAGTACGTCAAGGCTGTATATTGTCACCCTGCTTATTTAACTTATATGCAGAGTACATTATGTGAAATGCTAGGCTGGAAGAAGTACAAGCTGGAATCAAGATTGCGGGGAAAAATATCAATAACCTCAGATATGCAGATGACACCACCCTTATGGCAGAAAGTGAAAAGGAACTAAAAGCTCTTGATGAAAGTGAAAGTGGAGAGTGAAAAAGTTGGCTTAAAGCTCAACATTCAGAAAATGAAGATCATGGCATCTGGTCTCATCACTTCATGGGAAATAGATGGGGAAACAGTGGAAAGAGTGTCAGCCTTTATTTTTTGGGACTCCAAAATCACTGCAGATGGTGACTGCAGCCATGAAATTAAAAGACGCTGACTCCTTGGAAGAAAAGTTATGACCAACCAAGTTAGCATGTTGAAGAGCAGAGACTACTTTGCCAACAAAGGTCCGTCTAAACCAGGCTATGGTTTTTCCAGTGGTCATGTATGGTTGTGAGAGTTGGACTGTGAAGAAAGCTGAGCTCCGAAGAATTGATGTTTTGAACTGTGGTGTTGGAGAAGACTCTTGAGAGTCCCTTGGACTGTAAGGAGATCCAACCAGTCCATTCTGAAGGAGATCAACCCTGGGATTTCCTTGAAAGGAATGATGCTGAAGCTGAAACTCCAGTAATTTGGCCACCTCATGTGAAGACTTGACTCATTGGAAAAGACTCTGATGCTGGGAGGGATTGGGGGCAGGAGGAGAAGGAGACAGAAATTGAGATGGCTAGATGGCATCACGGACTCGATGGACGCGAGTCCGAGTGAACTCCGGGAGTTGGTGATGGACAGGGAGGCCTGGCATGCTGCGATTCATGGGGTGGCAAAGAGTTGGACACGACTGAGCGACTGAACTGAACTGATCTAAGAAAGACTGAACTCAAGTAGGCACATAAAAGCTGGTCATTATTATCTTTACTTTTCTCAAATTCTTAGACTGCCAAAAGATTTCAGTAACACAATATCTAACAAACAAAGTCAGCATCCATATGAAGACCCGAGATGACTAGCCCCAAAATAGTCTAGAATGTCATGAGCAGTGAGCTTGTGAAAACTAAACACATTTCGTTCTTAAGATGTTTCTCTTAAATATGTTAGTATTTTGGTGCCATTTAGGTATAAGCATAACTGTTACATAAAGAATAATATAAAATTGCAGAATGCCAAACTTTCACAACTATATAAATGTACCTTCCATGGGATGAGTGCTCTGATAAATTTTGATGGAAAGATCTATTTAGTATTTGTTGTTTAAAGATACTATTTTAGGCAAGGAAGAGCCATGGGCATCAGACAGGTTACCAGCAGCCAGTGGGAGTTTAGTAACTTCCTGCTGACCAATGCAAAATATCTGTGCTTCTTATCTACCATTTAAGAATTTTCTAAGTGTATTTTTCTACCCATATCCTTGTGTTTAATTTTTATTTTATTAAACCCCTGGGCCAGAGGGTGAATCTTAAATGTTACCTATTATACATCTTGTCCCATCTTTTCATGGTTAATTTCTCATTGCTGCTTGGGGTTCCTTTGGGCTCTTATCTGAGAATAGTATGACTTTAATACTATTATATAACCAACAGGTATTATTCTGGTGTAGCTGCTCCCTGACAGAATTCTGATAGATTTCATTTATCAGAATTGATCTTTTTGTTGATTCTTTTGCCCAAAATACCCCCTACAAAATGGCTTGTTTGCCTTTGCAGCCCTTATGTATAGCCTGTCAGAAATATGTCAATTCTGCCTCTCTTGATCTTCTGAACCTGTATCATGATAAGCTGATCAAGGCATCTTCTTGGACAATTGGAATGAAACAGGGAGAAGAGACCCAGATCCACATGTAAGGCTGACCTGATACTAATTCATTTAATTTGCCTACTTTATCTACCTGTCACCTAGAGACTGAGGTAGTGTTTCTAAAGGGAGACCCTGACCATCAAACTTTAAAAAATAATGCCTAAAAGCTATTGGAATTTCTTCTATTTAACCAAAATTTAACCCAACCTGAGACTAATATTTTAATCTACTGCAAATTACAAAACACAATAGTATATATTAATATTACCTCTTTAGAACTATAATGTTTCATATGTACAAAACAACCAATTTCCAACTGTTATTTTTTACCTTTATTTCTCATGAATCCTACAGATAGCTCCAATTTCACTCCTAACATGATTGAGTCTGGCTCTAAAATATATTGCATTATCAATATACTTATCTTCATATTCACTGCTACCATTGTAGTAAAAACTATCATTGTTCCTTACCTAGAACATTAAAGTAACCTCTACCATTTCTCCCTGCTTCCTTTCTTGCCCCTATCAAGTTTTCCATAGAGCAGCCTGTGTAATACCCAAAAAAATATAACTTATGTCAGCATTTACCACTGCTTATAATACCCCAGTGGTGCACCATTGTAATTTGACTAAAGTTCAATATTATGTAGCCTACATGATTCTCAGTGATTTGGCCTCTGCCTTTAATGCCTTCTATAACACTCTTTCTCTTGCTCATTTTGCTTCAACCACTCTGACCTTCTTATCATTTGACAACTCTACAATTATTCTCACTTCATAGTCTTATACTGAAAATGTTCACCAGTTATCTCTTTACATGGTCATTTTTTCATTTGTATTACATACTTGATTAGTTACCTCAAGCCTAAGTAATCACCTAAAGTAGCACTGTTGTCATTTCCCTGGTGGTTCAGTGGTTAAGAATTTTCCTTGCAATGTAAGGGACCCAGGTTCGATCCCTGGTCAGGAACTAGGATCCCACATACCCTAGGTCAACTAAACAACTAGAGAGCCCCATGTCATCAAATACAGCCAAATAGATAAATAAATTAATGAAAACAATATTACTTTTAAAGAAATTTCAAAAACAGCACTGTTTACTTCAATCATTCAAGTCTGTGTGATAAACTGCATCATTGGTCCCAGTGATTCATCTTCCCTGCATTTTTTTCTTTCTATAGCTTCATTTTGGGGCAAAGTATGTATCTTTGCTCCTTAACTTTTGGTTTGTCCATATAATTTCCTCTCACTAGTAGTATATGAGTATAAGTGACAGCTTGCCAGTTTCAAACCCATCACCTTAGAAGATCTCCCTTGTGATTTGCTTCCTTACTCATTTAGCATTGCACTGCATGGAACATGTTCTAGATAGCCCTCTGCTTTAAAGAAAATGAGAAATCTATGGAACACATCCACCCAGCTGCCCCAGAGACAGGTAGGGCTATGTCAGTCCCTACGAGCTGAAGCCAAGACACCTATCTGAGCCAAGTCTGAATCAGCTAAACCTCAAATACCCTCTGATGAAAGTAATTTCTTTGCAAGCTACTAAGCTTTGGGTTGATTTGGTACACATCTTTATTTTTGCTATAGGTTACTAAAATGCTGTGTTTTTAGAGCACTTACCAGAAAGGTATTTTAACTTATTTTTTTACTTATTTATGTGTCTTTACCATTACTAGACTGTAAGTTTAATAGGGACAGGAATCTTACCTGTCTTGTTTTCCCTGAACCTATAATAAGTAAATACTGATTGGCACACCAATCACATACTACATATTCAATAAATCTTTGCTGAAAGAAACAATGAATTGTTGAAGCAGTTTTACCAAAGGGCCTAATTAGCAATGTAGAATTGAGGGAAAACTGGAAAAAAATTCACATAACCATGTAAATAGAAACATTGGAAAATAAAACTCTGAGGAAAGGTTAAAATCTATTGATCCCAATTTTTCTATTAGCAGTTAGGCTTAGGATATCAAAGATATGAGGTCACGCAGAGGCAAAGGGTACAAAACTGGTAGAATGTGGAGCTGATTTTCAAGTGTTTGTAACATGATATTTTGTGATAAAACCTCAAAGCTAACCTTGAACAGAACTGAACTTTCAAGGAACAATTCTCTTAATCTAAGTGCTCCCAGTGTCACCGCACCTCTTAAGCGATGTATTTACTGAGTGTTTTGTGTAAGAACATACATCAGTCTCCAACACAAACTGGTCTAAACAACAGAAAATGGAATTGTTCTCATTTTAAAAACATATAAAAGAAGAGTAAATATTCAGAAGAGTAGGCTTTTGCAATTCAGGAATAACATTGAGGGTCTGGTTTCCGCCGCCGCTCCCCGCCCCCCCCCCCCCCCCAGACTCTTTTTGTAGTCAGGGTCATCCTAAGGCTGACTTCCTCCCTTGTCACCAGGTAATTGCCTAGAGCTCCCAGGCTATGTGACTCATGCTTCTTGGTCCATGTCAAATTTTTCCTTTTTCTCCAATCTTTGAACATAAGTCCTGGCTTCTACTTTGACTTAGTATCTTAATATGTGACTCCTCACTCCCAAACAAGTCATCATGGCAAAGGGAATGTCATGCTCTAACTGGCTTATTTTTGGTGGTGGCATCATTCATGGAGACAGAGGAATAAATTAATCTCATTCAAACATATAGGCTTTAGGAAGTATGTGCGGTGGGAGGACAGAGCTACAGGGAGCTCCCACAGTGCTCTCTTCTGTCTCTTGGCATCTCTTTTTCTAGAAACATTACCTGTGGTTTGACTCTATCTGGAACTCTACTTAGCCAACCGCATCTCCCTTCCTACCAGCTCCAGAAAGTACCCTATCTACTTATTACTTATATGTTTATATGACTTTGATATCTGAGCTACCTTTTTCCTTTAGACAGAAGCTATAGTAAGCAGAATATGGCCTTCCCAAAGAAGTTCATTCCAATCCCAAAGAAGGGCAATGCCAAAGAATGTTCAAACTATCACACAATTGAACATATTATACATCCTAGTAACATCATGCTCAAAATTCTTCAGGCTAGGTTTCAACAGTATTTGACCTGAGAACTTCCAAATGTATAAGCTGGAAAGAGAAAAGGCAGAGGGACCAGAGCCAATATCAGTTGGATTATAGAAAAAGCAAGAAAATTCCAGAAAAGCATCTACTTCTGCTTCATTGACTACACTAAAGCCTTTGACTGTGTGGATCACAACAAACTGGGAAAATCTTCAAGAGATGGAAATACCAGTTCACCTTATCTACCTCCTGTAAAACCTGTATGTAGGTCAAGAAACAACAGTTAGATCAGACAAGGAACAATGGCCTGGTACCAAATTGGGAAAGGAGTATGTCAAGGCTGTATACTGTCACCCTGCTTATTTAACTTCTATGCAGAGTACATCATGAGAAATGCTGGACTGGAAGAAACACAAGCTGGAATCAAGATTGCCAGGAGAAATATCAATAACCTCAGATATGCAGATGACACCACCCTTATGGCAGAAAGTGAAGAACTAAAGTGCCTCTTGATGAAAGTGAAAGAGGAGAGTGAAAAAGTTGGCTTAAAACTCAACATTCAGAAAACTAAGATCATGGCATCCGATCTCATCACTTCATGGCAAATAGATAGGGAAACCATGGAAACAGTGACAGACTTTATTTTCTTGGGCTCCAAAATCACTGTGGGTGGGACCTGCAGCCATGAAATTAAAAGATGTTTGCTCCTTAGAAGAAAAACTATGACAAACCTAAACAGAGCGTTAAAAAGCAGAGACATTACTTGCTGACAAACGTCTATGTAGTCAAAGCCACGGTTTTTCCAGTCGTCATGTATAGATGTGAGAGCTGGACGATAAAAAAGGTTGAGCACCAAACAACTGATTTCTCCAAACGGTGTGCTGGAACAGACTCTTGAGAGTCCCCTGGAGAGCAAGGAGATCACACCAGTCAATCCTAAAGGAAATAAGTCCTGAATATTCATTGGAATGACTGATGCTGAAGCTGAAGTGGAATACTTAGGCCACCAGATAACGAAGAGCCGACTCACTGGAAAAGACCGTGATGCTGGAAAGATTGAAAGCAGGAGAAGGGGATGACAGAGGATGAGATGGTTGGATGGCAACACCAACTCAATGGACATAAGTGTGAGCAAGCTCTGGGAGATGATGGAGGACTGAAAAGCCTGGCATGCTGCAGTCCATGGGGTTGTGAAGAGTTGGACACGACTGAGCGAGTAAACAAAAACAACAAAGTTCATGTCCTAGTCCGCGGGACCTGTGAGCTGTTAAATAGAGTTAAAAAAGTGAATCAAGACTGCAGACGGAATCAGTCCTGCTAGTCAATTGACCCTGAGATGGGGAGATTACCCTGAGAGTATTTAAGTGGGCCAAAGGTAGTCATGAGTCTATATACGTAGAAGAGTGAGACAGAAGAATTCGAAAGAGATGTGAAGATGCTATACTGCTAGTTTTGGAGGTCAAAAATTGGGTCAGCAAGGAAGTGGAACCTCCCCAAGAGCCTCCAAGAGGATCCAAAGTCCTCTGACACTGATTTTGGTTCATTGAGACCCCTTTGGAATTATAAAATAATACATTTCTGTTGTCTTAAGCCTCTAACATTGTGGAAGTTCGTTACAGAAGCAATAGGAAACTAATACAGAAATAAATATACTTTAATGCATTTTTTACCTTTGTCCTTCTAAGAAAATGTCCTTCCTAAAAGGAAGAGGACTACAACTGAAAACAGAAGGAAACCATCTATAATGAAGATTCAGCACTGGACTTTGCTACTGACCCTGTCCCCAGAACTTGCCAGCACATTATCATCTCAGCCAGTCAGAAACGGGTTTGAACCCATTCTTCTGCTTCTTCCTCCTGCTTCTAGGCTGCACTTGCTGTGAGCAATGGGCATCCCCTGCCCTGTATGAGCTCTGTCAGACACTTTGGTTCCAGATCAAGGCCTCTCATGAGCTGAGTGTCCTTCACCTTTCTAGCCTCAGTTTCTTCATCTCGAAAAGGTGACTAATGATGTTGCTTACCTCATGGAAGGTGTGTCAGTTTACCATAGCAGCCCAAACTGACTACCTTCCATAGACTGCATGGTTTAAACAACAGAAACTGACTCTGTCATAGTTCTGAAAGCATATCTAGATGTCATCCAGTTTGGTTTCCTTTGAGACCTTCCTCTTTGGCATGCAGGATGGCCACCTTCTCCCTGTCCTCTGATGGCCATTCCTCTGTGAGTATGTATCCCTGGTGTTTCTCTGTGTGTCCCAAGTTTTCTTCCTATAAGGACACCAGTCATATTGGGTTAGGGCCTATTCTAGAGACCTCAATTTAAAGGAATCACCTCTTTAGAGATCCCTCCAAATAAAGTCACATTCTGAAGTATGGGGGTGGGGGTGTGAAAACAACAACATGCAAGTTTTGTAGGAAGTGGGAGGGGGCACATGCAGCTCATTACAGAGGGGTTTTGAGAGTGAGAAAATATGACCAATCAGAAGCCCTTTAGCAGAGTGCCTGACTCACCTAAATAAGTGTTGTCATGATTTCTTTCTGATAAGACCGTGATATTTTATTAATGAACACAGCTGCTAAAATCTCAGAAAGGGAAAAGTCACATATGAAAGCTGGGATTGAAGCTCTGGGTAGTGGAGAGCTGGAGAAGATCAGAAGGGATCGAGGTTGGAGGTCAGTGGGCTGGAACATAACATACCTGGTTCTGCTATCCAATTTCCCTCTCTGAAAACACAGCCAGTTTCGTATCTGGCTTATACAAAACACATATATGTTCTGCAAGCCCAACTCATTTAGTGCACAGAGAGAAATGTCCTACAGAAGCAGGTGCAGTTAAATATAGCTCAGGCTGCATTGAAGGTGCAGCTCCCAGCTTCATAATTCTCTCCCAGGCCTCACAAACCTCCTAGAATTCAAGGTAGTCAAGCTAAAAGCCGACCCACTCAGCTTTTGATAAAGACTGATACCAGATATATACACTGATGTCTTGGGATTTGATTCAGTTAATATTTAAGGGATTTATTTTTCAAAAGTGTGAAGGATGATACTAGTAATAATATCACATAATCATTTGCCATAGTCTTACAATATCTAGACATTGCTTGTAGCAATTTAGGCACGTTATTTTGTTTGCCTATCCAATACATACTTGTTCCTTTGTGCCAGACTCTTTTCTGGTTTCTAGAGATACTGCAGTAAATAAGACATACAAAATTTTTTCCATCAGGAGGTATACACATTAAGCGGGAATCAGTTCAGTTCAGTTCAATAGCTCAGTCGTGTCCGACTCTTTGTGACCCCATGAATCACAGCACGCCAGGCCTCCCTGTCCATCACCATCTCCCGAAGTTCACTCAGACTCACGTCCATTGAGTCCGTGATGCCATCCAGCCATCTCATCCTCTGTCGTCCCCTTCTCCTCCTGTCCCCAATCCCTCCCAGCATCAGAGTCTTTTCCAAGGAGTCAACTCTTTGCACAAGGTGGCCAAAGTACTGGAGTTTCAGCTTTAGCATCAGTCCTTCCAAAGAAATCCCAGGGTTGATCTCCTTCAGAATGGACTGGTTGGATCTCCTTGCAGTCCAAGGGACTCTCAAGAGTCTTCTCCAACACCACAGTTCAAAAGCATCAATTCTTCAGCACTCAGCCTTCTTCCAGGTCCAACTCTCACATCCATACATGATCACAGGAAAAACCATAGCCTTGACTAGATGGACCTTAGTTGGCAAAGTAATGTCTCTGCTTTTGAATATAATATCTAGGTTGGTCATAACTTTTCTTCCAAGGAATAAATGTCTTTTAATTTCATGGCTGTAATCACCATCTAAAGTGATTTTAGAGCCCCCCAAAATAAAGTCTGACACTGTTTCTACTGTTTCCCCATCTATTTCCCATGAAGTGATGGGACCGGATGCCATGATCTTCATTTTCTGAATGTTGAGCTTTAAGCCAACTTTTTCACTCTCCTCTTTCACTTTCATCAAGAGGCTTTTTAGCTCCTCTTCACTTTCTGCCATAAGGGTGGTGTCATCTGCATATCTGAGGTGATTGATATTTCTCCCGGCAATCTTGATTCCAGCTTGTGTTTCTTCCAGTCCAGTATTTCTCATGATGTACTCTGCATAGAAGTTAAATAATCATGGTGACAATATACAGCCTTGACATACTCCTTTTCCTATTTGGAACCAGTCTGTTGTTCCATGTCCAGTTCTAACTGTTGCTTCCTGACCTGCATACAGATTTCTCAAGAGGCAGGTTAGGTGGTCTGGTATTCCCATCTCTTTCAGAATTCTCCACAGTTTATTGTGATCCACACAGTCAAAGGCTTTGGGATAGTCAATAAAGCAGAAATAGATGTTTTTCTGGAACTCTCTTGCTTTTTCCATGATCCAGCGGATATTGGCAATTTGATCTCTGGTTCCTCCACCTTTTCTAAAACCAGCTTGAACATCAGGGAGTTCACGGTTCATGTATTCCTGAAACCTGGCTTGGAGAATTTTGAGCATTACTTTACTAGCCTGTGAGATGAGTGCAATTGTGCAGTAGTTTGAGCATTCTTTGGCATTGCCTTTCTTTGGGATTGGAATGAAAACTGACCTTTTCCAGTCCTGGGGCCACTGCTGAGTTTTCCCAATTTGCTGGCATATTGAGTGCAGCACTTTCACAGCATCATCTTTCAGGATTTGAAACACCTCAACTGGAATTCCATCACCTGCACTAGCTTTGTTCGTAGTGATGCTTTCTAAGGCCTACTTGACTTCACTTTCCAAGATATCTTGCTCTAGATTAGTGATCACATCATCATGATTATCTGGGTTGTGAAGATCTTTTTTGTACAGTTCTTCCGTGTATTCTTGCCACCTCTTCTTAATATATTCTGCTTCTGTTAGGTCCATACCATTTCTGACCTTTATCGAGCCCATCTTTGCATGAAATGTTCCCTTGGTATCTCTAATTTTCTTGAAGAGATCTCTAGTCTTTCCCATTCTGTTGTTTTCCTCGATTTCTTTGCATTGATCATTGAAGAAGGCTTTCTTGTCTCTTCTTGCTATTCTTTGGAAATCTGCATTCAGATGCTTATATCTTTCCTTTTCTCCTTTGCTTTTCACTTCGCTTCTTTTCACAGCTATTTGTAAGGCCTCCCCAGAGAGCCATTTTGCTTTTTTGCATTTCTTTTCCATGGGGATGGTCTTGATCCCTGTCTCCTGTACAATGTCACAAACCTCATTCCATAGTTCATCAGGCACTCTATCTATCATATCTAGTCCCTTAAATCTATTTCTCACTTCCACTGTATAATCATAAGGGATTTGATTTAGGTCATACCTGAATGGTTTAGTGGTTTTTCCTACTTTCTTCAATTTAAGTTTGAATTTCATAATAAGGAGTTCATGATCTGAGCCACAGTCAACTCCTGGTCTTGTTTTTGTTGACTGTATAGAGCTTCTCCATCTTTGGCTGCATAGACTATTATCAATCTGATTTCGGTGTTGACCATCTGGTGATGTCCATGTGTAGGGTTTTCTCTTATGTTGTTGGAAGAGGGTGTTTGCTATCAGTGGAAATAAAAGACATTAAATGTGTGTGTGTGTGTGTGTGTGTGTGTATAATACTAATTGATGGAAAGCATTGTGGAGAAAATAAAGCAGAGACAATGAGTAGAGGGATGCTGTAACTCTACAGAGGTTGGAGGAGGGATGCTCACTGAGAAGGTAACTTTGAACAAAATTTAAAGGAGGGGAGGAGAAGGTATGAGTCACAAGGAAGAGAATGCTCCAGGAAGAAGGGAGAGCATTTCAAGGATCTGAGGTGGTAATGAGCCTACGGTGCTCGGTCATTAGGACACATATGGTATCCAAAAAGGAGTGAGAGGATGAGAACCATACCAATGATGACATGAAAGGGAATGGAAATGCACTGATGAGGTGGGGTATTATCAGATTGTGTAAGGACTTGTCATTTTATTCTGTGGAGATAGAGAGCCAAAGGAGGATTCTGCACAGGGGAACCAGCTGAGCCACAAGGGAAGCTGTGACATGATCTGACTAATGTTATGAAGACATCGCCCTGGTGCTCTGTTGAAACTCTAGAGAGGCAGATATGATATTCAGATCCAATCTGTCTAACACCAAAGCTGGGGTCTTTCATGTGCTTTCATTTTTACAGCGTGTGTTCTTTTCACAATGCTCTCTGTGCTGCAGAAACAATGAGCATGAATATGTATCCTTCATTCAGATGCTCAGAATGCCAACCTTCTCTCTCAGGTGTGCCTTTTAATTGTCCTCCACAAAAGCTGTTGAGCACAGGAGGTGTTCTTATCGTCTGCTCTCATCTTGGGACTGAACCATTTCTCCATTTGTACTTAAAGTAATGCACCAAGTATTTAAGAAAAACAAAGGAGGACAGCCAGCACCCCCACCCTTGGTCTGTGGAAAATTCATCTTCCATGAACCTGGTCCCTGGGTCCAAAAAGGCTGGGGACTAATGATCTAGGGAATCTCATTTCATACAAAGATTTCAAACACCATGAAGACCTGGTAATTTCCAAATATAAATCTTCCACCCCATTTAAGTAGCAGACTCATGTCTGATTCAGATCACTTCTCTGAACTTCAATTTGTATAGCCATCTAATTACTTGACATTTTGTTTCATACATTTAAAAGATATCTAGAACAAAGCATGTCTAAAAGAGACTCTCAATTTCCCATCTCAAAATCTGTTCTTCCATCCATGGATCCCATTTACTTCATTGCCCCACATTCCTCTTCTTCCTTCAGAGATCATATCCAATTCTTCAGCAAGTAGTTTCACCCTCACCTTCAAATTATCTCCTAAGATTGATGTTTTACTACCCCTGTCATGACCATCTTCATTTACACCACTATCATCTTTCTCCTTGACTAGTGCAATAGTTCTCCTACTTTCGTCTTCCATTCTTTCCTAATATGGTCAACTTCTACTCAGCAACCAGCGTGATGTGCTATAAACAAGTATGAAGGGCAAAAACTAAACCACAAAACCATGGTGGGTCAAGATGTGAAGCAACTCTAATCTCATTATTGGTAATGAGTATGCAAAATGTGCAGCTACTTGGAAAACACTTCAGGAGTTTTTCCTACATTTATACATTTTCATGCACTCATCACATGACCTGGTAATCCTACTTCTTGGTATTTACCCAAGTAAAATGAAAATGTGTTCACACAAAAATCTGTATGTGGATGTTTATAACAGATTACTTTTTAAGTCAGAAAAACAGAGGAAATACTTGGAAACAAGTAAATTATGGTACATCTATTCAACAGCATACTACTATTCAGTGATAAAAAGGAGCAAACTACTGATACATTTAACAATGTGGAGGAATCCCAATTGCATTAAGCCAAGTGAAAGAAGCCAGAATGAAAAGCTATTTACTATATGATACCATTTATATGATATTCTGAAAAGGCAAAACTATAGTGATAGTAAAAAGATTTAATGAGGGTAGAGGTTAGTGAAAATGGACACTGGCAATTCTCTTGAGTGATGGAATTGTTATATCTTGATTTTGGTGATAAATGCATGGTTATAAGTATATGTCAAAACTAGTAGAACGTGTGTACTTTTCACAAAAGTAATGTTTACTATATGTAAATTATAACTTGATAATATAGGGAAAATAATCTGGCACATTTGGTAGAACAGGTACATAACTAGATACGAGTAGAGAATGTGGGTCAGATGGCAGGAAACATACATCTTGTAAACAACCGGGGTCCTTGGGTAGACAAAGACAAAGCAGAAACCTTCAGACTGACAGGTAATGACATATTTTGGGGTGATAAGGCTCCCAGAGGCAGACAAAAAAGGTGTGAAGCAGCAGGAATCTCTGGAGTTGGAATGTAACCTTTTGCTCATTATGCTCTCATTACAGTAAAATTAGCCTAGCAGATAAGAATTACCCATCACACATCAATGCCATGACAATTCCAATCAGGACTAACTAAGGACAAAAACCCCTCATCTCCTCATTTAAGGTGGAACATGGATAAAAATAAAAAAATACCACTCTAAAATCCCTCCCTCCTCAGTGAATATTCCACCCATTCACTTTCACGCCTCACATAACCAACTTAATAAATTCAGGGCAGCCACTAATAAGTCTGCCTACTCTCTCCTTGAGAGCTTTGTATCACTTAATAATCCTCACTTTGTTTTTTTTAACCTCCATGTCTCATCTCTGAATTCTTTCTGTGAGAAGACAGACTCTCTGATAACATATTCAATTTCCTATTTAAAATGCTGCAATGACTTCCCATTAGACTCAGACTAAAATCTAAACTCCTAATATGCATAACCTGGGCCCAGCCTACTCTCTGTTTTGAAGACATTGAAGTTCTTCTTTCAGAACATTTTCATTTTGTTCCACTACTGGGAAAGACCTATCCAAGATCTTTGCATGGCTTATAGCTTCATAAATGCATTTCTGCACAAATGTCCCCTCTGGTTTCTCGAGTTGAGCAATGTTCTCTGTCACCTTAGTCTATTTTTCTTAGTAGTATTTAACACAATTAATGTTTTTGCTAATTGATTTCTTTACCTGACTATTAACAGAATGTGAGTCCCACTAAATCAGGGATTTAGTATGATTTGGTCACTGCTGTTTTCCTAGCACTTAGAATAGTGTCCCAGAAAAGAAGTATAATTAATATGTATTGTTGAGTTTATGTTGATGAAACTGAGAGCCTATGAGAGCACCAGAATATTTGTTCAGATACTTGTAAAATAAACTGCTGAATTGATACCCATTATCTTGTCTGGTTTTCATGGTGCTGCCAGAGAATCAACAGATAGGAAATGCTTTTGTACTTATTGCATATGAGCTGAGTGGTTATTAGGAAAATAGAAGGAGTTATGTGGAACGTCTGCTGGTTAAGATCTCAGTAGTTTAATGCTGGTTCTGTGTCCACCTTCCTGTGTGTGTTTCAGGAACACACAAAAAAGGAGAAGCAACTTATAGGATTGTACAGATGCATAATGAATTAGACTTTTCTTTTTTTTTTTTTAATTTCACTCTTTGATTTCTCTGATCCTATAATTAGGTTTCTCGGATTCAGTAATTATGGTATAATTAGGCTGTGGTTAATAATGATTGTCATGTGTATATAAGCATATAATCAAAGAGTTTAACCATCGTCGAGATGTGTACGAAAGTTATTTACCTATACAATATACCTACAAATAATACATATAGAGAAATTCTTATGCAATATTACATTTATAACCTTGGTAAAACCCAGAGAGTTTTTAAGTTTTCTTTTTTTTTTTTTAAATTCAAGATTTTACAAATTCTAGACAAATGTAGAAAGCCAACCTAGAAAACATACATATAATTATATAAAGTTAAAACTGGTAAAGAAAAAAAGAATAGAATACTCTGTAATTGGTGATTCATATTGCTGGTGTGAAAATGATGCTACTAATATAAATTAGGACACTATAAATTTAAATTAAATTCTTCCTTTGTACTCTAGAGGATTAAATTACTTAGAAACTGCTGTGTTCACTAAGGGGACAAAAACAATCTTCAGCTAATATGAATTATCAAAATCTCTGAATTAAAAGTGCAACCCCAATAATTAGATTTAATTGAGGATGAAGTAAATAATTGGACATTGGCACACTGCCCCTTTCTTTTAATCTGCAAGGAGATAAAAAGGGGTGTGGGTAGTTGGTTGAACTCTGTTAACTCCTGGGAGAATCCATAGGACATTGGAGAATAAAAGTAATTCCATGAGTAGTTGCAGAAGATTGTAATTTTCAAAGTCAATGCTTACCTAACATCCAATTAACTGGCAGGATTTTAGATCTCCAAGCATCCCCTCTGGATCAAGGGAAGAAAAAGGGGAGAAAAACTGACTTCATCTCTTTCTAATATTTATTCAGTGCTGTAGCCAGGAATGTATTCATTTCTAAATAGGGTGATAGTGTGCTTCATTAGTCTCTACACAATGCCAAACATCTGAGCAAAACTGGAAAACTGCATCCCAAATATCCTTTATTTTCTATGAAGGATTGTAGATGCATATACTATTTCTTTATAACTGAGGGCTTTTTAGCTTCTGGCTGTTATTCAATCTGACTTTTTCCATTGGAGGATAATAAGTTTCAACTTGCCTTATTGTTCTTATCTACACCTCTGCCATCTTGGTTAGTGGCACCAAAAACATTTACACCTTTCAGTTGAAGCCAGACTTCATCCTAATTCAACAAACTTTATTTCCTCTTTCATGACTGCTTTGAAATCCCTGTGGGGGAGTTTTTGTTTTTTAATTAATTGATCTCTGTTATTTCTCAGGCACTGTATAATTAATATATAGGCAATACTTATTTAATTTTTACACCTTAGGGTGGAAATTACTTGAAGAAGGAAAACTGAGCATTGGCGAGCTGCAATATTTTCAGTATAATACAACCAAAGAGAAACAAAGAAAGGATACAAATGCACTTCTTCCCAAAGCACTTCCTCCTTTCATACCATGCTTTGATATGCCAAATCTCAAGTTGATCAAGAAACTAATGAGCCAGTACTTAAGGAGCTCCAGTTTAAGTAAAAATTTTCAAGAACTGGCACTTTGTCTTCATTCAGTTCTTCCTAATTCCACTTTTATTCACATGCTCACCCATGGTTAATAAAACAACTATTCAAAAGCTTTCAAGCCATGAATCTTATAGGATTCCGTGTTAATACAGTTGAAAAAAATGAAAGGAAGTTGTTTTAACTGCATTTACTAGGCTGTTCCAATCTTTACCTTTCTTTGTCAGGTGAAGTTGTTGGATTAGAATAAAGGTGTTGAATTTCACTCACTTTGTATTAGTCTCAAAGGTCAACCCTACATTTTTATCCCAATTAGAGTTTCAGGGAGTTGGTTGACATTCTACCTCTGTGAAGATTCTAACTCAAAAGCCAAAAGTTCCTCCAAGAAATAAGGAAAAAAAAAATCTCATCAAGGGGATTTAATGAGAAATAAAAGTAAGTGCATGCATCTTTTCCTTACTGGATTTTGTCCTTATACTATTCAAATATTATAAAATCTTAAAGTTTGGAAAAGAAATTTGAAACAATTGAAACATGGACTTCCCTGGTGGTTCAGTGGTGAAGAATCTGCCTGCCAATGTAGGATATGTGGGTTAGATCCCTCAGTTGGGAAAATCCCCTGGAGAAGGAAATGGCAACCCTCTCTAGTATCCCTTGCCTGGGAAATCCTATGGACAGAGGATACTGGTGGGCTACAGTCCACAGGGTCACAAAAAGAGTCAGACATGGCTTAACGACTAAACAACAATAATCTAAACATCTTCTATTAACATTTACCACTTTACATGGAAGTAGTGGGTTTAATCAAGAAAACAAGTAACTATAAATGAAAATTTCCTTTCTCACTTCCTATTTCATGCTATCTTTACCTAGAGCCAGCACCTCAGCTGATACTGACTATTTTATATGGGGTGATCTGAATCTTTATTCCTCAACTGTCTTACCCCTTAGAATTCCTGTCTCTAGTAGGTTGATCTATCAACATTTACCACTCTATGGAAGCAGACCTTGACAATCCTTTAGATTTTGGATATACAGACATCTCTGTGTGTGGCAAGAAAACATTTTCCTTTGTTAATTGGGATTCTTCACTGCAGCCTCTTTCTTGCCTATTGATTCAATGGCATAGTGAACCCAAAATATCCAGGTGGCATTCTTGATTCATTAGGTTCACTAGTATCACTTTGTATTCCCTGGTGAAAAGAGATTTTGTTTGATTGTGATTTTTTCTTTGTTTTTGTTTTACCATAGGAAGCACAACCTTATACAGCCCAAAGGTGTAGACACCAGCAGGAACAAAACACAAAATTTTGTGAATGGACCATTAGGCAAAACAGTGAGAGTAGTTACTCGTATTTCCGTGCCTAGTTACATGGGATAGAGAATAGATACCAGTCACTGTGCCACCACAATTTAAAGCATCAGCTTTCAGACTTCCCTGGCAGTCCAGTGGTTAAAACTCTGTGCTCCCAATTCAGGGGTACAGGTTTGACCCTTGGTTGGGGAAGATCCTGCATGCCACATGGGTGGCATGGCCAAAAAAAAAAGAAAAAAGAAAGAAAAATAGCCAGCTTTCCAATCCTTCTAAGTGTTATCATCCAGGTAGCACCATGCCTTTCCAAGTGTCCCTCTGCTCTGTTGCTCCTGGACAATGGAATACACAGAGAAGCACATCCCGAAGTGATGAGCTCTGTCTGATTTCTGTTTGCTCTAAAGTGAGTTTCTTTGTCAGAAGAATGATCTGTATGAGATCATAATGGTGAATAAAGCATTAATAAATCCAAAGACAGGGTGCTGGGAGAAGCACCAAGAGCAGTGAAGGGGAATTCATGTCCTACACATTTCTTTGCAGCTGGGACAAATCATAATGTAAGGGTTTTAGATGAGCAAACTGCCATCAGATAAATGGTGATATGTCAGTATCAGTCTGTAGTTCTTAGCACTTGTGGTAGCCTAATCAGTCTTGGTGGGGAAAATCTCAGGCAATGTTTCTGTTCACAAAAAACCTGGCTACTCCATTCATAAACCCTTTGGTTAAGCACTGAGTGTTTGGGAAAACTGTCTATAGCATCCACAGACTGGGTTATTCATGAAGAGGATGGCCTGTGTTTAGCAATCAGGGGAGACGTTGAGGAGATTCTCATCCTTTATGCCCTTTCCAAGACGTCTATCTATCCACAAACTACTCTCCAAACTTGTTTCTCATAAGTTCATGGCAATCTGATCAAACTATTACCTATTGCCAATGTATCAATACAGACTGTATTTCTAACCCTCTCACTTCCCAGAAAAAGCATTCAACAAGACACATTGCTCCATGTTCTTCTTGCTGGGAGGTTTCCTTCCACACTGAAATTTAGGGCCACCCATGAGTGTGTGGTTTTAATGCTTCAGCTGTCTGTTCTTAGCCAATATCGGTATGTTATGTAAAACAATCAGCAATGAGGCTCCAAGTTTTTCAGAAGCAGTAATATATGTAGTCCCTCGTGGCCCAGACAGTAAGGAATCTGCCTGCAGTGCAGGAAACCTGGGTTTGATCCCTGGGTTGGGAAGATCCCCTGGAGAAAGGAATGGCTATCCACTCCAGTATTCTTGCCTGGAGAATTCCATGGACAGAGGAGCCTGGCAGGCTACAGTCCATGAAGTCGCAAAGAGTTGGACATGCTCGAGAGACTTTCACTTAACATAGTCAAGGAAAATATCTATGAGGAATGTGAACTGATGGAGAGGTAGCTGTGTAGTAGGAGTAAGTGCCATGAAAGTCAGAGTTAGTTAATAGCTCATGTAACTCAAGTGTTCCTTAAGGACATACTTGGGTGTCCACTCATTCATACTACTTCTATTTCATTAGAAACAGAACTTCTTTGCAAGCCTAAGTTTATGATCTCTAAACACCCAATTAATGATGCAAGTTTAGGCTGCGATACCAAGGGAACATTTCATGCAAAGATGGGCTCAGTAAAGGGCAGAAATGGTATGGACCTAACAGAAGCAGAAGATATTAAGAAAAGGTGGCAAGAATACACAGAAGAATAAAAAAAAAATATCTTCACTACCCAGATAATCACGAAGGTGTGATCACTCACACTCACCTAGAGCCAGACATCCTGGAATGTGAAGTCAGGTGGGCCCTAGGAAGCATCACTACGAACAAAGCTAGTGGAGATGATGGAATTCCAGTTGAGCTGTTTCAAATCCTGAAAGATGACGCTGTGAAAGTGCTGTACTCAATATGCCCGCAAATTTGGAAAACTCAGCAGTGGCCACAGGACTGGAAAAGGTCAGTTTTCATTCCAATCCCAAAGTAAGGCAATGCCAAGGAATGCTCAAACTACCGCACAATTGCACTCATCTCATATGCTAGTATAGTACTGCTCAAAATTCTCCAAGCCAGGCTTCAGTGATATGCGAACCATGAACTTCCAGATATTCAAGCTGGTTTTAGAAAAGGCAGAGGAATCAGAGATCAAATTGCCAACATTCACTGGATGATCGAAAAAGCACGACAGTTCCAAAAAAACATCTATTTCTGCTTGATTGACTATGCCAAAGCCTTTGACTGTGTGGATCACAATAAACTGTGGAAAATTCTGAAAGAGACGGGAATACCAGACCACCTGATCTGCCTCTTGAGAAACCTGTATGCAGGTGAGGAAGCAACAGTTAGAACTGGACATGGAACAACAGACTGGTTCCAAATAGGAAAAGGAGTACATCAAGGCTGTATATTGTCACCCTGCTTATTTAACTTATATGAAGAGTACATTATGTGAAATGCTAGGCTGGAAGAAGCACGAGCTGGAATGAAGATTGCTGGGAGAAGTATCAATAACCTCGGATATGTAGATGACACCACCCTTATGGCAGAAAGTGAAGAAGAACTAAAGAGCCTCTTGATGAAAGTGAAAGTGGAGAGTGAAAAAGTTGGCTTAAGGCTCAACATTCATAAAATGAAGATCATGGCATCAGGTCCCATCACTTCATGGGAAATAGATGGGGAAACAGTGGAAACAGTGTCAGACTATTTTGGGGGGCTCCAAAATCGCTGCAGATGGTGATTGCAGCCATGAAATTAAAATATACTTACTCTTTGGAAGGAAAGTTATGACCAACCTGGACAGCATATTCCAAAGCAGAGATATTACTTTGCCAACACATATCTGTCTAGTCAAGGCTATGGTTTTTCCAGTGGTCATGTACGGATGTGAGAGTTGGACTTTAAAGAAAGCTAAGCACCAAAGAATTGATGCTTTTGAACTGTGGTGTTGGAGAAGACTCTTGAGAGTCCCCTGGACTACAAGGAGCTCCAACCAGTCCATCCTAAAGGAGATCAGTCCAGGGTGCTGGAGGGACTGATGCTGAAGCTGAAACTCCAATACTTTGGCCACCTGATGCAGAGAGCTGACTCATTAGAAAAGACTCAGATGCTGGGAAAGACTGAAGGCAGGAGGAGAAGGGGATGACAGAGGATGTGATTGTTGGATGGCATCGCCGACACAATGGACATGGGTTTGGGTGGGCTCTGGGAGTTGGTGATGGACAGGGAGTCCTGGAGTGCTGTGGTCCATGGAGTCACAAACAGTTGGACACGACTGAGCGACTGAACTGAATTGAACTAGGCTGCAGCACTGGTTGCAAGCATTAGCTGACAATCCAAGATCCGTTCCTACTAGTGCCACTGATCAACATAAACCATTTCTCAAGAGAACAATAGCATTATGATGTTCTCCTTCAATGTCTGGGTATCTGTATTGTAATTCTTCTATCAGGGTTTGCCAGAAGCTCAGCAGGGCATCCTGATAAGGAACAGACACTTGAGCATTGCTAGTCAGGTCACTGGTCCAAAGAGAAACAGCTGGAAACGTAGTCTGGTCCAATTGCAAACCTTTTCCCTTCTAGGACATCACTGAAAACAGCCAATCATACAGATGAATTTTGTAAATGGGCTGAAGAAACACTTTTAAATATGATGTCTGTTAAGCTAGAATCTAAAGATACCCTCCAAATATTATAACTCTTTTCTATTAAAGGAAGTATAAAGTGCAGCAGCTTGTCTCTCAGGTAGGAGGGAATACATACTTATGCCCTAGATTCAGGAAGACCCCTAAAAATCTCAGTGAGATCAGAGGCCCCTGGATATTTTAAGATTTTTATCTCTCTGTAAGGTGTACCTGTATCTTACCACATCATCTCTTGAAGAGATCTGATTGCCATTATAGCATCCATTTATAGATCAATATAATACCATGTGGGATGGCAAGGTGATTAAGATTCCTGCATGCCAGATATGACAGCGAGCCAGAAAATTGTTAAGCCTGGGTTAAGACAGTGAATTAAATTGCCTTCTCTGTAAAGCAGAAGAAAACTGTATCTGCTAAACTTTGCTAATTGGTATAAAGTGGGGGAAAAAAGAAAAGCATTTTCCAGATTGATAGCTGCAAACTAGATGCTAGAGCTTTTTTGATCTGCTCTGATAAGATAGCCAGTGGGAATTAGCTGTATAACTCAGGGACTACAAACCAGAGGGACTCTGTGACAACCTAGAGGGGTGGGATGGGTTGGGAGGTGGGAGGGTGGCTCAAGAGGGAGGGGACATCTGCATGTCTATGGTTGATCCATGCTGATGTATGGTAGAAACCAATATAATATTGTAATTATCAATATTCATATAAAAATGAATAAATCTTTTTAAAAAACAATACTTGTAACAGCAGCTAAAACTGGAGTTGCTGACTGATTTAAATACATGCAAATCCAAATTAATTATCTAAGACACTTTCTCCACAGTCCAAAGAAGGAAGTTTTATGTTATAGGTATTGGAGGAGGGCATGGCAACCCACTCCAGTGTTTTTGCCTGCAGAATGCCATGGACAGAGGAGCCAGGCGGGCTATAGTCCATAGGGTCTCAAAGTGTTGGACACTACTGAAGCAACTTAGCACACACACGCTCCATATTTCACAGCTTTGAGGCTGCCAATAATCTCTACAGTTTCTTCAGAAGCACAGTAATATTTGGGGCTTACTATTTTGTGACTATATGTTTGCATATTTGGGGAGGTGGTGAGGGCAGTAATAGTCTTTCAAATGGTCCTGTCTCCCATAATAGGTCTCACTCCACAGGTCAGGGAAGGAAAGTAAGGATTCATCTGACAAATAAGTACATCTGTTCTTATTATACATTCTGAAACTGAGAAATGACCACTGTGTAGATTCTTAAACCCGTCTGGTCTGCTGTGAGATGGATTTAAGAAATATCTTAGTTATCAACTAAGGACTTCAGAGGATTCTCCCTGGTGAACTACAGTGGAGTTATAATTCCTAAAGGATTAATATAGAAACTGAGCCCATACATAATCATCCTTTAAATGTTTGTGTTTCCCCTTCCCTTGGAAATGGCAGCAGGTCTCTCTGAGAAAAGAATGGATAAAAGATTTGGTATATTGAAAAGTGAGTTCAAAACTTGGACTCACTTTTATGCAAGGGATTCTGAGTTTGTGAACTGGCTTGGGGCTGAGAATTGGGTAAAGGATTATGTGGTATATTATTTTCAAAATCTACTTCCATAAGTGGACCAGAATACTTGAGTTAGTTTAAAGAGCTCAACTTTTCTCCAATAGTCAAGTTACATGGGAAGCCAAATGATCAAAAGATTCATTGGTGAGGATGGAGTGAGAAGAGCCTAATATTGAAAGCATCTAATGTTGAAGCATCTAGTGGCCCTCTCATTCAGTACAATCACTATCAGAACAACTTTCACAAAAAAGCCAGATGTATAAAATCACCTGTCCTAGACTAATATTTTCATAGGTAGGATTTACATGGGTATTGATGAAATATTTCTTCATATTCTCTCATTTCTGGCTGGTCATCTATTTGATCTCATATTTTTTTCCCAAACAGGTTACACATGCATTTAATTCATTTTTTTTACTTTAACCAAACACCTCCTAGTCCTGAATTTTGAATACTGCAAAATTTTATTGAAACTATTAGAAGTGTCCTGTTAATTTGCTCCCACAAATGGATGACAAAGTTAATAAAGTAATATTTAAGTCACTTTATTTCTAATTTAGGTTAGAGGATGGAGGGGCAGCATCTCACTGTAGCTTTCAATAACCACCAGCAGTCATCATTAGAGGAGGAAATCAAGATGGCAGAGGAGGAGGACACAGAACTCTAGGGTTCTACAGCTAGAATACAAGTCCCTTTAGTTGGCTGGAGGATTGGTGGGACTAACAGCAGAGCTGTGGGAAGCTATGCTTGTTTGGTCCTGGAAAGGAATGGAGAGGGGAGATGAGACTGATGATATGGCTGGCCAGTTTCTGCCTACCGCCCTGGTGTTTGTCTCAGCCTGAGTGAGCCAAGTGACTGCTCTAGGCCTGCTTGCATCATGACACAGCTCCACACTGGGACAAGAGCCACTGTGACAAAGAAGAGAGCTTGGTTGTTAGACACAGAGGTGGCCCAGCCTCGAAGTAGCTCCTAAGTGGGGCAGAAGCAGCTGTTACAGGTTCTTACACAAGTAGCACACTGGAAACAGTTCAGGTCTCTGACCCCGGCTGGACTGCCACAGTCTGTGCCCCAAACCATGCCGAGTGCCCACATTTCCCCAGCATTGTTCACCTTTGGGGCAGGGGTACTGATGCTGGGAGCAGAGAGAGAACATATTTATTGGGAAAGATGCCAGCTCAGACTATGCCCTCAGGGCTTCTGGTTCAGTAACTTGGAACCTGCCTCAGCCCTCATAGAGTAATGACATCCCCTGAGCAGAGGTGAAGCCGTTGTTCGCAAGTGGCTCTGGTGTAGCCCCTCATCTCCAACTCACTTCCCACTAATGATAGGTGCCAGCAAACCCTAAGGAAAGATGTGATTTGTGTTCATGTCAGATACAGCTCTCCCACTAAAACCACTAAGCATGCTCTACCATAAGGATACCTTTCTAGATCACAATAGGTAACTATTTCACTTAATATCACAGACACAGAGAATGTTAAGCAAAATGAGAAGACCAAGGAATTTGTTTCAAATGAAAGTATAATAGAAAGTCCCTGAAAAAACAGCTAATGAGGTAGAAATAAAACAGATAAAGAATTCAAAGGATTAGTAATAAGAATATTAAACAAATTAGGACAAAGAATAGATTAATAGTAAACATTTTAACAAGGAACTAGAAAATATAAATAAAGGGCCAATCATAACTGAAAAATACAACACATGGAATGGAAAACATATTAGAAGGTATTAACAGCAGATAGGGTGATACAGAATACATTAGTGATCTAGAATAAAGAATAATAAAAATCAATCAGAACAGCAAATAGAAAATAAACTGAAAAAATGTGAATGATTTAAGGGACCTTTGGGACAACATCAAGTGTTCCAACATTCATATTATGGGGGTTCCAGAATGAGAAAAGAGTATCCAAAATCCATTCAGTAAAATTATGGCTGAAAACTTTCCCAGACCTGAAGAACTAAACAGATATCTAGGAACAGGAAGCACAGAGAGGCCTAAACCAGTTGAACCCAAAGAGATACACATTAACACATAATCATAATTTAAATGACAAGTTAAAGATAGAGAATTTTAAAAGCAGCAAGGGAGAACCAAAAAGTTACATACAATGGAACACTCACAATGATAGCTGATTTTTCAGCATAAACTTTGCAGGTCAGAAGACAGTGGAATCATATATTGAATGTACTGAAAGGAAAAAGCCTATAAACTAGGATACTCTGCAGGAATGTAATCATTCAGAATTGAAAGAGAGATAAAGTGCTTCTCAGAAAAGCAAAAACTCAAAGAGTTCATCAATACTGGACCAGCATTATAAGAAGTGTTAGAGAGTCGTCTCTAAGTGAAAAAGAAAAGGCTACAACAAGAAATAAGAAATTATGAGAGAAATAATCCCAATCCCAATCCCACCAGTAAATGTTGGGATAAATCACTTAAAAAAAAAACAAACTAGTATGAAGATTAAAATACAAAAAAGCAAAATAAAGTATAGCTACAATAATAGGAAAGGAATAAATATTAAGATATAAAATGTGACATAAAAACACAATCAGAGTGAGGTGGTAAAAAAAATCCAGATCTTTTAAAATATGTTGAACTCAAAGGACTACCTGTTTAAAATTAATAGATATAGGTCAACACATATGAACCCCATGGTAATCACAAGTCAAAAATCTGCAATATATACAAAAAACTAAAAAACAAGGAATACAAGCATAGCAATACAAAATCATCAAAACACAAGGGAAGAAATTAAAGAGGAAGAAAGAACAGAGGAATGCTGTAAAAACAAACATAAAACAAGGAACACATGCAAAATAAGTTTATACCTCTAAATAATTAGTTTGAATGTCAGTGTACAAAGTGCCAAGGTCAAAACACATAGGGTGGCTGACTGTATTTTAAAAAGCAAGACTGAGATGGATGAAACTGGAGCCGATTATACAGAGTGAAGTAAGCCAGAAAGAAAAACACCAATACAGTATACTAACACATATATATGGAATTTAGAAAGATGGCAATGATGACCCTGTATGCAAGACAGCAAAAAAGACTCAGATGTGTATAGTGGACTTTTGGACTCAGAGGGAGAGGGAGAGGGTGGGATGATTTGGGAGAATGGCACTGAAACATGTATACTATCATGTAAGAATCGAATCACCAGTCTATGTCCAATGCAGGATACAGCATGCTTGGGGCTGGTGCATGGGGATGACCCAGAGGGATCTTGTGGGGAGGGAGGTGGGAGAGAGGTTCATGTTTAGGATCGCATGTACACCCATAGTGGATTCATGTCAATGTATGGCAAAACCAATACAGTATTGTAAAGCAAAATGAAGTAAAAATAAAAAATTTTAAAAAATTTAAAAAAATAAAAAAATAAAAAAAATAAAAAGCAAGACTGTCTATAAGCTGCTTACAAGAAATTCACTTCAGAGTTAAAGACACACATAGGCTGAAAGGGGATGAAAAAAGATATTTCATGCAAATGGAAATGACAAGAAAATGGGATAAAAATACCCATATGAGACAAAATAGACTATAAAACAAACTCTATTAGAAAAGACAAAAAATGACCTTATATTATGATAAATGGATCGATAAAAGAAGGGGCATAACATTTATGAACATATGTACACCTAATACAGGAACACCTAAATATATGCAGCAAATATTAATAGACATAAAGTGACAAACTGAAAATAATATACTAATCAGAGGTGACTCTAACACTGGGCTTCCATCAATGGACAGATCATCCAGACAGAAAATCAATAAGGCATCAGTGTTCTTAAATGACACATTAGATCAGTTAGACTTAATAACTTAGACTTTAATCCACAGGACTTTTCATCTAAAAACAGCATTATACACATTCTTTTCAAGTGCACACTGAATCTTCTCTATGATATGGAGGATACAAAAACTAGACAAAAAAAATCAGTTAAGTCAATGATTAAATCAAAGAAGAAATCATAAAATAGTCCACAACACATGAAAGTGGAAACATAGCTCTAAAATCTTTGAGCTGTAGCAAAGGCAGTTCTAAGAGGGATGTTTGTGGCAATACAGGCCTAATCCAAACAACACAAATCCAAATAAACAACTTAGCTTACCCCCTAAAAGAATCAGACAAAGAAGAACAAACAAAAGCCAATGTGAACAAAAGGAAGGGAATGATAAAGATCAGAGAGGAAACAAATAAAACAAAGATAAATAAAAACAACAAAAAAGATCAATGACACCAAGAGCTGCTTTTCAAAAATATAAACAAAACGGATAAACTTTTATCCAGGTTCACCAATGAGAGAAAGAGAGGACACAAATAGACAAAATAAGAAATTAAAGAGGAGAAATAATAATTGATATCACAGAGATATGAAAAATACATAAGAAAATACTAAACAGTTATTGCCAACAAGTTGGACAACCTAGAAGAATACGATAAATTTCTAGAAACATACAACTTTTCAATTCTGAATCAGGAAGAAATAGACAATGTGAACAGACCATTCTCTAGTAGTAAAATAGACTTTTTTTAACTAAAAAAAAAAAAAAAAAACCAAACAGGTTATTTATTTGACTTTTTTCTTGTTTCTTGAGGTATGCCTGTATTGCCATGAACTTTCCTCTTAGCATTGCTTTTATAGTGTCCCACAGGTTTTGGGTTGTTGTGTCATTTTCATTCATTCCTATGCATATTTTCTTTTTTGATTTCTTCTGTGATTTGTTGGTTATTCAGAAGTGTGTTGTTCAGCCTCCATATGTTGGAATTTTTAATACTTTTCTCCTGTAATTGAGATCTAATCTTAATGCATTATGGTCAGAAAAGATGCTTGGAATGATTTCAATTTTTTTGAATTTATCAAGGCTAGATTTATGGCCCAGGATGTGATCTATCATGTTCTGTGAGAACTTGAGAAAAAGGTGAAGAAATGGAGAACCCCAGGGTTAGTAGAAGGAAAGAAATCTTACAAATTAGGGCAGAAATAAATGCAAAAGGAACAAAAGAGACCATAGCAAAAATCAACAAAGCCAAAAGCTGGTTCTTTGAAAGGATAAATAAAATTGACAAACCATTAGCCAGACTCATCAGGAAATAAAGGGAGAAAAATCAAATCAATAAAATTAGAAATGAAAATGGAGAGATCACAACAGACAACACAGAAATACAAAGGATCATAAGAGGTTACTATCAGCAATTATATGCCAATAAAATGGACAATGTGGAAGAAATGGACAAATTCTTAGAAAAGTACAACTTTCCAAAACTGAATCAGGAAGAAATAGAAAATCTTAACAGACCCATCACAAGCACGGAAATTGAAACTGTAATCAGAAATCTTCCAGCAAACAAAAGCCCAGGTCCAGATGGCTTCACCGCTGAATTCTACCAAAAATTTAGAGAAGAGCTAACACCTATCCTACTCAAACTCTTCCAGAAAATTACAGAGGAAGGTAAATTTCCAAACTCATTCTATGAGGCCACCATCACCCTAATACCAAAACCAGACAAAGATGCCAAAAGAAAAGAAAACTACAGGCTGATATCACTAATGAACATAGATGCAAAATTCCTTAACAAAATTTTAGCAATCAGAATCCAGCAACACATTAAAAAGATCATACACCATGACCAAGTGGGCTTTATCCCAGGGACACAAGGATTCTTCAATATCCGCAAATCAATCAATGTAATTCACTACATTAACAAATTGAAAAATAAAAGCCATATGATTATCTCAATAGATGCAGAGAAAGCCTTTGACAAAATTCAACATCCATTTATGATAAAAACTCTCGAGAAAGCAGGAATAGAAGGAACATACCTCAACATAATAAAAGCTATCTATGACAAACCCACAGCAAACATTATCCTCAATGGTGAAAAATTGAAAGCATTTCCCCTAAAGTTAGGAACAAGATACCCACTTTCACCGCTTCTGTTCAACATAGTTCTGGAAGTTTTGGCCACAGCAATCAGAGCAGAAAAAGAAATAAAAGGAATCCAGATTGGAAAAGAAGAAGTAAAACTCTCACTGTTTGCAGATAACATTATCCCCTACATAGAAAACCCTAAAGACTCCACCAGAAAATTATTAGAGCTAATCAATGAATATAGTAAAGTTGCAGGATATAAAATCAACACACAGAAATCCCTTGCATTCCTATACAATAATAATGAGAAAGTAGAAAAAGAAATTGAGGAAACAATTCCATTCACCATTGCAATGAAAAGAATAAAATACTTGGGAATATATCTACCTAAAGAAACAAAAGACCTATATATAGAAAACTATAAAACACTGGTGAAAGAAATCAAAGAGGACACTAATAGATGGAGAAATATACCATGTTCATGGATTGGAAGAATCAATATAGTGAAGATGAGTATACTACTCAAAGCAATCTACAGATTCAATGCAATCCCTATCAAGCTACCAGTGGTATTTTTCAAGAGCTAGAACAAATAATTTCACAATTTGTATGGAAATACAAAAAACCTCAAATAGCCAAAGCAATCTTGAGAAAGAAGAATGTAACTGAAGGAATCAACCTGCCTGACTTCAGGGTCTACTGCAAAGCCACAGTTATCAAGACAGTATGGTACTGGCACAAAGTCAGAAATATAGATCAGTGGAACCAAATAGAAAGCCCAGAGATAAATCCACACACCTATGGACACCTTATCTTTGACAAAGGAGGCAAGAATATACAATGGATTAAAGACAATCTCTTTAACAAGTGGTGCTGGGAAAACTGGTCAACCACTTGTAAAAGCATGAAACTAGAACACCATACACAAAAATATACTCAAAATGGATTAAAGATCTAAACATAAGACCAGAAACTATAAAACTCCTAGAGGAGAACATAGGCAAAATACTCTCCGACATAAATCACAGCAGGATCCTCTATGATCCACCTCCCAGAATACCGGAAATAAAAGCAAAAATAAACAAATGGGATCTAATTAAAATTAAAAGCTTCTGCACAACACAGGAAACTATAAGCAAGGTGAAAAGACAGCCTTCGGAATGGGAGAAAATAATAGCAAATGAAGCAACTGACAAACAACTAATCTCAAAAATATACAAGCAAGTTATGCAGCTCAATTCCAGAAAAATAAATGACCAATCAAAAAATGGGCCAAAGAGCTAAATAGACATTTCTCCAAAGAAGACATACGGATGGCTAACAAACATATGAAAAGATGCTCAACATCACTCATTATTAGAATAATGCAAATCAAGACCACAATAAGGTACCATTTCACATCAGTCAGAATGGCTGTGATCCAAAAGTCTACAAGCAATAAATGCTGGAGAGGGTGTGGAGAAAAGGGAACCCTCCTACACTGTTGGTGGGGATGCAAACTAGTACAGCCACTATGGAGAACAGTGTGGAGATTCCTTAAAAAACTGCAAATAGAAATGCCTTATGACCTAGCAATCCCACTGCTGAGCAAACACACCGAGGAAACCAGAATTGAAAGAGACACGTGTACCCCAATGTTCATCACAGCACTGTTTATAATAGCCAGGACATGGAAGCAACCTAGATGTCCATCAGCAGACGAATGGATAAGAAAGCTGTGGTACATATACACAATGCAGTATTACCCAGCCATTAAAAATAATACATGTGAATCAGTTCTAATGAGCTGGAGCCTATTATACAGAGTGAAGTAAGCCAGAAAGAAAAACACCAATACAGTATACTAACACATATATATGAAATTTAGAAAGATGGTAATGATTACCCTGTATGTGAGATAGCAAGAGAGACACAGATGTAAAGAACAGTCTTTTGGACTCTGTGGGAGAGGGCGAGGGTGGGATGATTTGGGAGAATGGCACTGAAACATGTATACTATCATGTAAGAAATGAATCGCTAGTCTAGATTCAATACAGGATACAGGATGCTTGGGGCTGGTGCACTGGGATGACCCAGAGAGATGATATGAGGAGGGTGGTGGGAGGAGGTTCAGGGTTGGGAACTCATGTACACCTGTGGTAGATTCATGTCAATGTATGGCAAAACAAATACAGTATTGTAAAGTAAAAATAAAAATTAAAAAATTAAAAAGGAAATAAGCAAACAAAAAAACAGCAGGAGGGAGATTAAGATGATGAAGTAAGATAATATGAAGCTCACCTCCCCCAATAAACTCATGAAAAATACAGATAGATTTGGAATAATTTTCATGGAAAACTAACTGGAAACTGGGAAATGACTGCTATATAACCAAGGTTATAATAGAGATGTATATAGCTGGGTAGCACAGTAAAAGTATTAAGTTGGGACCTGTACTTATGGAGGAATCGAAGATGAAAACAAAGACTGCAAAGGTGGACACTCGTCCTGGGGAGTGAGCAGGTGGTCATAGAGTAGGTTTTCCAGTCCCAAGTGCTCTGCCTAGGAGATAAGAATCCTTGACTGCCTAGAAGGAAAGATTGGAGAAGCCTAGAATATACGCATGAGGAGTGTATAGATACTGGCATGATGCCAGAAAGGCTGCCTGAGCAGAGATCTGCCTATGCAGCTGCCACCTCATCACACTCCCAAGTCTGAACCAAGTGAACACCTCACTTATGCTCATTTTATGACACAGCTTAGCACTAGATTGGCTAGGACATGGGAAAAGACTTGATCTAGGGATGCAGAAGTGACTCAGGGACACAGGGTGAAAACCAGGTGGGGCAGTGACAGCCACTGTTGATGGTTATTCAAACAGTGCCCCAGGAGCAGCCTAGACTTCTGACATCTGAATTCTCACCATTGCCTTGCTGAGCACCCCAGCTCAAACTAGGAAAACACTTTGACTCCACATGCTTCACACCATAGCCTACCACAAGATCCAAGGTTGTTACAACAGGAAAAACTTGATTGTCCCCCTTTTTTTTTTCAAACTGCATTCATAACCTTAACCAAGGAGGTGAAGACCTATACTCTGACAACTATAAAACACTGATGAAGGAAACTGAAGTTCACTCAGTTCAGTTCAGTTCAGTCACTCAGTTGTGTCCAACTCTTTGCAACCCCATGAAATGCAGCACACCAGGCTTCCCTGTCCATCACCAACTGGAGGAGCCTGCTCAGACTCATGTCCTTTGAGTCAGTGATGCCATCCAACCATCCCATCCTCTGTCATCGCCTTCTTCTTCTGCCTTCAATATTTCCCAGGATCAGGGTCTTTTTCTAAGGAGTCAGTTCTTTGCATTAGGTGAACAAAGTATTGGAGTTTTAACTTTAGTATCAGTCCTTCCAATGAATATTCAGGACTGATTTCCTTTAGTGGTGACTGGCTGGATCTCCTTGCAGTCCAAAGGACTCTCAAGAGTCTTCTCCAACACCACAGTTCAAAACCATCAATTCTTCGGTGCTCAGCTTTCTTTAGAGTCCAACTCTCACATCCACACATAACTACTGGAAAAACTAGTTTTGACTAGATGGACCTTTGTTGGCAAAGTGATGTCTCTGCTTTTTTGATATGCTGTCTAGTTGATCATAGCTTTTATTCCAAGGAGCAAGCGGCTTTTAATGTCATGACCGCACTCACCATCTGCAGTGATTTTGGAGCCCTCCAAAAATAAAGTCTCTCTCTGTTTGCATTGTTTCTTCCTCTATTTGCCATGAAGTAATGGGACAAGATGCCATGATCTTCATTTTCTGAATGTTGAGTTTTAAGTCAATTGTCTCACCCTCCTCTTTCACTTTCAGTAAGAGGCTCTTTAGTTCTTTGCTTTCTGCCATAAAGGTGGTGCCTGATATTTCTCCCAGCAATCTTGATTCCAGCTTGTGCTTCATCCATCACAGCATTTCAAGTGATGTACTCTGCACATAAGTCAAATAAGCAGGATGACAATATACAGCCTTGACATACTGCTTTCCCAGTTTGGAACCAGTCTGATAGAACTGATAGAATATCTGATAGATATTAAATGGAACCATTCAATAGAATGGGAAAGACTAGAGATATCTTAAAGAAAATTAGAGATACCAAGGGAATAGTTCGTGCAAAGATGGACACAAGAAAGGACAGAAATGGTGTGGACCTAGCAGAAGCAGAAGATTTTAAGAACAGGTGGCAAGAATACACAGAAGAAATATACAAAAAAGATCTTCATGAGCAAGATAAACATGAAGCTGTGATTACTTACTTAGAGCCGGGCATCCTGGAATGTAAAGTCAAGTGGGCCTTAGGAAGCATCACTATGAACAGAGCTGGTGGAGGAGATGGAATTTTAGCTGAGCTATTTCAAATCCTAAAAGATGATGCTGTGAAAGTGCTGTACTCAATATGCCAGCAAATTTGACAAACTCAGCAGTGGTTACAGGACTGGAAAAGGTCAGTTTTCATTTCAATCCCAAAGAAAGGCAATGGCAAACAATGTTCAAACTACTGCACAACTGTACTCATCTTACACTCTAGCAAAGTAATGCTCAAAATTCTCCAAGCAAAGCTTCAACAGTATGTAAACTTTAGAAAAGGCAGAGGAACTAGATATCAAATTGCCAACATCCACTGGATCATAGAGAAAGCAAGAGAATTCCAGAAAAACATCTACTTCTGCTTTATTGACTATGTCAAAGCCTTTGACAGTGTGGATCACAACAAATTGTGGAAAATTCTTAAAAATATGGGAATAGCAGACCACCTTAACTGCCTCCGGAGAAATCTGTATGCAGGTCAAGAAGCAGCAATTAGAAATGGACATGGAACAGACTGGTTCCAAATCAGGAAGTTCAGTCAAAGAAAAGGAAATATATCTCTTTCCATGTTCACTGACTGGAAGAATTAATATTGATAATATGACCACACTATCTCAAGTAATCTCCTGAAGGAGGAAATGGTAACCCACTCCAGTAGGGACAGAGGAGCCTGGCAGACTAGAGTTCCATGGGGTTGCAAAGAGCTGAACATGCCTGAGTGACTGAGCACACAGGCATGCACATCAAATAATCTACAGATTCAATGCAAGCCCTGCAGAAGCGCTGATGGCATTTTTCACAAAAATAAAACAAATAAGCCAAAGTATATATAGAACTATATAAGACCCTGAATTGCCAAAGCAATCTTGAGGAAAAAAAAAAATAAACCTGTATGTATCACTCTTCCAGATTTAAGACTATACTACAAAGCTATGTTAATCAAAACAGCATGTTACTGGCACAAAACAGACACATGAATAAGTGAAGAGAATAGAGCCCAGAAGTAAACTCACATACTTAATGGCCAATTAGTGTACAACAAAGGAGGCAAGAATATACAATGCAGAAAAAAGTCTCTTCAGTAAGTAGTGTCTGGGAAACAAAATAGCCACATGTAAATCAGTGTAACTAGAACATTGTCTCACATCATTAACAACAGTAAACTCAAAAGAGATTAAAATCCTAAACATAGACCTGAAACCATAAAACTCCTAGAGGAGAACACACTTAGACATAAATCATAGCAATATTTTTTTTTATCTGTCTCCTACGGCAAAACCACTTCCAATTTGCCTTGATTCATGGACCTGACATTCCAGGTTCCTATGCAATATTGCTAATCTAGAGCCAGACATCTTGAAATGTGAAGTCAAGTGGGCCTTAGAAAGCATCACTAAGAACAAAGCTAGTGGAGGTGATGGAACTCCAGTTGAGCTGTTTCAAATCCTGAAAGATGATGCTGTGAGAGTGCTGCACTCAATATGCCAGCAAACTTGGAAAACTCAGCAGTGGCCACAGGACTGGAAAAGGTCAGTTTTCATTCCAATCCCAAAGACAAGCAATGCCAAAGAATGCTCAAACTACCGCACAATTGCACTCACTTCACATGCTAGGAAAGTAATGCTCAAAATTCTCCAAGCCAGACTTCAGCAATACGTGAACTGTGAACACCCTGATGTTCAAGCCAGTTTTAGAAAAGGCAGAGGAACAGAGATCAAATTGCCAATATCTGCTGGATCATAGAAAAAGCAAGAGAGTTCCAGAAAAACATCTATTTCTGCTTTATTGACTATGCCAAAGCCTTTGACTGTGTGGATCACAATACACTGTGGAAAATTCTGAAAGAGATGGGAATACCTGACCACCTGATCTGCCTCTTGAGAAACCTATATGCAGGTCAGGAAGCAACAGTTAGAAGTGGACATGGAACAACAGACTGGTTCCAAATAGGAAAAGGAGTACATCAAGGCTGTATATTGTCACCCTGCTTATTTAACTTCTATGCAGAGTACATCATGAGAAACGCTGGACTGGAAGAAACACAAGCTGGAATCAAGATTATATGACACCACCCTTATGGCAGAAAGTGAAGAGGAACTAAAAAGCCTCTTGATGAAAGTGAAAGAGGAGAGCGAAAAAGTTGGCTTAAAGCTCAACATTCAGAAAATGAAGATCATGACATCCGGTCCCATCACTTCATGGAAAATACATGGGGAAACACTGGAAACAGTGTCAAGACTTTATTTTTGGGGGGCTCCAAAATCACTGCAGATGGTGACTGCAGCCATGAAATTAAAAGATGCTTACTCCTTGGAAGAAAAGTTATGACCAACCTAGACAGTATATTCAAAAGCAGAGACATTACTTTGCTGACTATGGTCCGTCTAGTCAAGGCTATGGTTTTTCTTGTGGTCATCTATGGATGTGAGACTTGGATTGTGAAGAAGGCTGAGTGCCGAAGAATTGATGCATTTGAACTGTGGTGTTGGAGAAGACTCTTGAGAGTCCCTTGGACTGCAAGGAGATCCAACCAGTCCATTCTGAAGGAGATCAACCCTGGGATTTCTTTGGAAGGAATGATGCTAAAGCTGAAGCTCCAGTACTTTGGACACCTCATGTGAAGAGTTGACTCATTGGAAAAGACTCTGATTATGGGAGGGATTGGGGGCAGGAGGAGAAGGGGACGACCCAGGATGAGATGGCTGGATGGCATCACAGACTCGATGGAAGTGAATCTGAGTGAACTCCGGGAGATGGTGATGGACAGGGAGGCCTGGCGTGCTGTGATTCATGGGGTCACAGAGAATCGGACACGACTGAGCGACTGAACTGAACTGAAGGCAAAACCAAAACAAAAGCAAAAATATACAAATGGAACCTAATTAAACTTAAAAGTATTTTCATACCAAAAGAAATTTAGCACCAAATCACAAAGACAACCTATAGAATGGGAAAAATATTTGCAAATGTTTACTGATAAGTCTTTAATATTCAAAACATATAAACAGCACATACAGCTCAATATTAAAAAAACAAAATAAAAACTTGATTAGAAATAGGCAGAAGACCCGAATAGGCATTTTTCCAAACAAGACATGCAGATTCTCAACAGGCATATCAAAAGATACTGAACATCATTAATCATCAGAGAAATGCAAATCAAGACCACAATGAGATATTACCTAATACTGACAGAAAATATCTGTAGGAAATATACACATTTTAGGTATAAGGCATGTTGGTAAGGATGTGGGTAAAAGCGAATACATGTACACTGTTGGTGTGAATGTAAACTGATAGAGCCACTATGAAAAATACTTTGGATGTTCCCTCCCAAACTAAAAATATCAACAGAACTACCATATGATCTGGCAATTCTACTTCTGGGTATATATCTGAAGAAAAGGAAAATAATGCTTTGAAGATACACGTATTCTAATATTAATAGCACTATTTACAATAGCTAAAATGTGGAAGTGACCTACTTGTCCATTAACAGATGAATGGATAGAGTAGGTATGAGATACATATGTACAATGGAAATGTTACTCAGCTTTAAAACAGGAAAAAAGTTCTGCCATTTGCAACAGTGTAGATGGACCTAGAAGGTATTACACCTAGTGAAATAAGTCAAAGAAAGACAAATACTGTATAATATCACTTATATGTAGAATCTTAAAAAATGAAACAAATGAATGTATATAATGGAACATCTCTATTTCTGTGAGAAATATGAAAACCAAACTATTGGTTTTCAGAGGGGAGAGGGCGGTGAAGAGGGTCAAGATAGGGATATGGGATGAAGAGATATAATCTACTGTGCATAAAAAAGATAAGCAACTAGAATACATTCTACTGCACAGGATTATAGTCATTATCTTGCAATAACTTTTAATGGAGTGTAATCTATAAAAATCACTATTTTATAAATCTAAAATCAAGATAATTTTGTAAATCAACTATACTTCAATTTTTTAAAAAATCATCATTAGCTAGAACTAAATAAATAGGTATCTAAAACTGACAGAGCAAAAGATTTTTGAGAATTATATAGCAAAAATTTTTTTCTTCTGTATAATAGGTGAACCTAATCTCAGAATTTAATAGTCTAAGGATAATTTTTCTTTCTCCATGTTCATAGAACCAATTTTGTCAGACCTAAAGATGGATGAAAATGGAATGAAATCCACATCTTCAAAGCTGATCTATAATAATGGTGATATGCACTTTGTGCAAACCTATTAAAATGAATAATGGTGCCCTGATACAACAATCAAGTCATTTTACTATAGGAAATCATTCATCACAAATGCATATAAATCTAGAATTCAATTAATCATCTTATACAATGGGTTAGTCTCTTGCAATTTTTATTCTATTTTTCTTTAAATAAAATGTAGTTGTCACTGGAAAATATCAAACCAACTCTTAACAAATACATATGGATTTGTAATTAAACTCAATATAATCTATGATGTACTATAAAAAGTAGAAAGCCAAAATCCAATTAAAATTGTGATTGGAAACAATGCTGGGTTACTTTTGGACAGAGTACAACACATTTTTATTTTTAACAAAATGCATTATTAAAGGTTTTAATAATGAAATTTAACATGAGATTTAATGGTGCATTCAGTGAATAGCTGAAGGCAAGAAAAGTGTATCAGCCATTAAAAAATTATAGTGGTGATACACTTTATTAAAATAGACATGCCACTTGTTGACTCTAAAAATAATATGAAAAAAAGAGGAAATTGTGATTGGAAAAAATATTATATACTGATGCTGGGAATATAGTAGACAATTAGAAACAAATAGAAATAATTATCAAGTTTTAATTTTTTCCCTTTTTTTTGGAAGTGGTCAGATGTTACTGCCAAATGAATAACTGATTTAAATGCAGTGAGTTGGATAAATCTAGCAGTGATTGATTTTATTTTCTCTATTTTTTTTCTATTAATGTAATCCTGATGCCAGCTGAACTCATTGAACTATCCAATTAACTTACAAATGAAAAGCATATTGACCTCAAGCACAATTTATAAGAAATTCTGAAGATGCTCCTGTTTGCTTCAATCTTCCTCTTGGTTTCCCTAAAATGAATCTAGTTCAGATTAATCTCCAATTAAAATAAATAAATTTATATTAAAAAAAAACAGATTTCTCTTTTAAAACTGTTTATATAACCAAAGTGAAAAATATGAATTCCTCATCTCCCAATGCTGTTCTTACAATTATCTACTGCCTTTGATACACTTGTGGAGATCTCAATTATCTACACATTAGCTAGGTGATGCTTAGTATTTATCCTAAACTACTTACACTATGGGAAGTAAGAATTACAGTATACAAAAGTTTGCACATTAAATGATAGATAATTATTTTGTATAATGTCTTGCTTCAGAAAGACATAATCTGATGCAAGCTCTTGTTTTAAATACCTCTTCTGATGACCCCAAAGCTGGGGTAGGGGGAGGGGGAATGTGTTCTAAGTGTATCTAGTCACAAATAAGAGTTATGGCAAACAGAACTACAATTTCAAGTTTATGGTATTTTGAGGAAAGGACCCAAGCAGTTTATTAAGTCTTTTCTGATCAATAAGGACAGGTACCTAATACTGACTTAAGAAAACAGGGAAGTCTGCATGGAAGAGGTGCCATCAAGGTTAAAACCTGAAAGGTAAGTAGAAAAGGGAAATTGTAGGAAGCATTCCAGGCAGAGAGAAAGCATGTGCAGAGGTACAGGGGCAAGAGAGAGCAAAGTACATTGGAAGATGTTCAGCTAGTTCTGGAATGCAGCTAGTGAAGGAGCAAGTAAGAACAGGCATGGATACAGATTAACCAATGGGCAGCAATGGAGACTCATTAAGAGGTTTAAGTGCCAGACTGCGTCATTAGATTTTTATTCTATAAAGAATACTCTGGTTATAGTATGAGAAAATATATTGTAGAAATAAAACAAGATTGAAAACAGAAAGCAAACTTCAGAGACTTTCTTGCTAGAATTCATTACTTTCTGTAAACATTTGCAAATTATTTTTTAGATTATTTCTCCAGTTCTATTTGGAACCCCTCTCCTACTCAACATTTATATGGCCTTTTGTACAGTGCCAACATCTTTCCTGCTTTAGGGCCTTGATGCAAGTCCTTCCCTCTGCTTCCAATATTCTTCTCCCTCTCTTAACTTGGGAGACTTAACTGATCCTGGAGGCTTACCCTTGGATTTCCCTCTTTCCTATCAGTCCATTAAAAACTCCCAAATACAGGGAGGTCTTCTGGTCTTTCCTGGTGGCTCAGACGGTAAAGCATCTGTCTGCAATGCTGGAGACTGGGTTTGATCCCTGGGTCAGGAAGATCCCCTGGAGGAGGAAATGGCAACCCATTCCAGTACTCTTGCCTGGAAAATTCCATGAACAGAGGAGCCTGGTAGGCTACCATCAATGGGGTGGCAGAGTCAGACATGACTGAATGACTTTACTTACTTACTTCTGTTATCTACTCTACATTATGTCTGGCACCTCTTCTATTTGATATTTATTACACTTGCAATTAATTTTTATTGCCTTTCAGCCTGATGGACTGAAATTCACATGAAGGCAAGGTGAGCAAAGCCTTGTTGATGGCTATTTCTCCAGGGCCTAAATAATCCATACGCACTTAATAAGTATTTGTGGAATAAATGATTCAAAGTAAGAATTTTAAAATATCATTGAATGAAATGGAACAACTTGGGCCACAGACCAATATTTCTTCAGTCAAAATTATGAACTTTGAAACACAACAAACAAGGTAATAGGTGACTTCTGTCCATTTTGGTTACTATGTGTATGTGCTAAGTTGCTTCAGTCATGTCTGAATCTTTGCGACCCCATGGACTATGGCTAGCCAGGCTCCTCTGTTCCTGGGACTCTCCAGTCAAGAATACTGGAATGGCTTGCCATGCCCTCCTGCAAGGGATCTTCTTGACTTGGGGATTAAACCCACGTCTCTTATGCTTCCTGCATTGGCAGGCGCATTCTTAAGCACTAATACCACCTGGGAAACCCTTATAATTACTATAATTTTATTTTAAAAGTTTATTAAAGTACCATGTACAAGCATAAAATATGTATCTCATAGATGTGTTTCTTGATGGAGTTTCATAAATTGAGTAGGCCTATGTAACCAGCATTTAGAGTTTTTTAAAAAGAATATTTTTAGCCTTCCCAAATCACCCTTCCTACTTCCATTTTGTCACTACCCTATGCCTACCACTATCCTGACTTTTAACAACATACCCTAGCTTTATCTTTTCCCTTTTTGCTTGTAAAAGGAATTACTCTGTATGTATCTTTAATATGACTGGATTTTTCCCCCAGCATCATTATTTTGTGATTTAGCAACACAATCATGGTTTATTTTACATTTTAAAAAGCTCTCCTGAGGTATAATTCACACACTCTACAATTCAGTGATTTAAAGTATATAATTCAATGATTGTAGTAAGTTTCCAGGACTGTGTAACTGTCACCACAACCCACTTTTAGAACATATTTGTCCCTTCAAGAAGAAACTCTGTTAGCAGTCACTCCCAAACCCACTCTCTGCTTCTAGGCAATCACTCATACACCTTATGTGTCTATAGAAACAAGTTATTTGCCTATCATGGACATTCATAAAGATGGAATCAACAATAAATGGTCCTTTGTAACTGGCTACTTTGGCATCCTGTTTTATTGTCAAATATTCTACTATGTGGAAATTCCATGCTTCACCCAATTATTATTTGGTGACCATCTGTGGTGTTTTCACACGTTGGTTGTTCTGGATAATGCTACTATGTACATTCTTATATAAGATTTTGTGTGGGTGTAAGTTTCTAATTCTCTTGGGTATATAACTAGAGATAGAATTGCTAGTTCATATGATAATTTTATGTTTACTATCTTGAGGGACTGCTAGATTATTTTACAAAGTGACTGTAGCATTTTACATACCCACTGGCAAAGTATGAGAGTTCTGATTTCTTTTTTATCTTTATAAATATTTATTTTAAAAATTATAGTCATCCTAGTGAATATAAAGTAATATCTCATTATAGTTTTGATTTGGATTTCCTTAATGACTAATAATGTTGAACATCTTTTTAGGTGCTTCTCTGCCAATTGTATATCTTTTTTTTTTTTTTTTTTTTGAAGAAATGTCGACTAAATACACTGCCTGCTTTTGAATTGGATTTTTTTTTGGCCTTTTTATCATTGAGTTGTAAGAAGATATGCAAATCCCTTATGAAATATATATCATTTGAAAATACTATCTCCAATCCTGAGGATTATCTTTTCACTTTCTTTACAGTACTCACGCTCAGATTATTTTTTCCTTTCTTCCTTTTAGTCTAAGTACCTAGGGGCTACCCCTGGGTTGGCTTAAACCACTTACTAGTCAAACAAGCTCAGCTGCCTTAACAGTTAGATTTTCACCCTTTACCACTGAAGATCTGTGTGATTTGGAAGCTGCTGTCATAGTACGTGACGTTTGCATTGTTTTTTCTCCTCCCATGTTCAGTTGGGGACTGGTGGTTTAAAGACTCCCTCTCTGATTTCTCTTCAGAGGGTACAGCCTGTGACATGAGCACAGTCTTCTAGATCCCCAGGGGTGAATGTGATTTTACTTTTAAGCCTGGAGTTTTAGGAGGTGACTATGATTCTGAGCAGCTTATTGTTCAGTGTTTGCTCAGAGACTTAAACTTAATCTGAAGGTGAGGCTTCTGATGGAGTCTCTTTGTAGCTTTCAATTCTGGCTGCTTCCTGCTCTTCACACTCCCCTGCGTGTGCAGCTCAGATAGCCATCCTGACTCCTAAAGTTGTCTGTGATCCTATGAGAGTTCTTTGCTCTACATTCCCCAGTACTACTGTCTGTTAAACGTCTGGATGCTCTGCTGCTTTGCTTGTGTCATAGAGCCAACCTCCTCCTCTTAATTACTTTCTGCCAAGACTACAGTGTTTCTTGATGCCACCGTTAGTCATGGAATTCTCAACACTCTACTCCAGGTCAAAGTCAGCCCACTATGGTAGAAATGGAGAGATCTTATTCCTCATGGCCTGACTTTTATTCTGGGAAGAAACCCAGTACCCCTGCATCAAAGCTGAAACTAAGGACATGCTTTCCAGGGATGACACCTACTTTCTCTGGAGGTGTAACACAGGTACTGATGTGAAATTTGGATCATAAAGAAGGCTGAGTGCCAAAGAAGAATTGATACTTTTGAATTGAGACTACTGAGAGTCTCTTGGACAGCAAGGAGATCAAACCAGTCAATCCTGAAGGAAATCAACCTTGAATATTCATTGGAATAGCTAATACTGTAGCCGAAGCTCCAAGACTTTGGCCACCTGATGACAGCCCCTGGACGTCTCAGCTTTAGCCCCCATCATGGAACCTTTGCTGTTGTTCAGTTGCCCAGTTGTGTCTGACTTTTTGCGACCCCATGGACTACAGCATGCCAGGCCTCCCTGTCCTTCACTATCTCCTGGAGTTTGCCCAGCTTTATGTTCATTGCATCCGTAATGCCATCCAGCCATCTTATTCTCTGATGCCCTCTTCTTCTGCCCTCAATCTTTCCCAGCATCAGGAACTTTTCCAATAAGTTGGCTGTTTGCATCAGATGACCAAAATACTAGAGCTTCAGCTTCAGCATCACTCCTTCCAATGAGTATTCAGGGTTAATTTCCCGTAAGGTTGACTTGTTTGATCTCCTTGCTGTACAAGGGACTTTCAGAAGTCTTCTCCAGCACCACAGTTTGAAGGCATCAATTCTTTGGCACTCTGCCTTCTTTATGGTCCAGGTCTCACAACCGTATGTGACCACTGGGAAGACCATAGCCTTGACTATACTGACTTTTGTTGGTAGAGTAATGTCTCTGCTTTTCAACACACCCTCTAGGTTGTCACAGTTTTCCTGCCAAGAAGTGATTGTCTTCTGATTTCCTGGCTGCAGTCACCATCAGAAATTATTTTAGAGTCCAAGAAGAGGAAATCTGCCACTACTTCCACCTTTTCCCCTTCTATTTGCCATGTAGTAATGGGGTTGGATGCCATGATCTTAGTGTGCTTTATATATATATTTAGTTTTAAGCTGGCTCTTTCACTCTCCTCATTCACCCTTATCAAGAGGCTCTTTAGTTCCCCTTTGCTTTCTGCCATTAGATTGATATCATCCATATATTTGAGGTTGTTGATGTTTCTCCTGCCTATCCACACAGTCAAAGGCTTTAGCGTACTTGATGAAACAGAGGTAGATGTTTTTCTGGAATTCCCTTGCTTTCTCTACAATCCAGTGAATGTTGGCAATTTGATATCCGGTTCCTCTTCCTTTTCTAAACTCAGTGTGGACATCTGGAAGTTCTTGGTCTCATAAAGCTGAAGCCTCACATGCAAGATTTTAAGCATGACCTTACTAGCATAGGAGATGAGTGCAATTGTCCAATGGTTAGAATATTCTTTAGTACTCCTCTTCTTGGGAACTGGGATGAGGATTGACCTTTTCCAGTTCTGTGGCCACTGCTGGGTCTTCCAGATTTGCTGGCATATTGAATGCAACACTTTGGTGGCAATGTCCTTTAGGGTTTTGAATATTTTTACTGGAGTTGCATTGCATCCACTAGCTTTATTAACAGCAGTGCTTCCCTAGGCTTCACCCTTCAGAATGTCTGACTCTGGGTGTCTGACCACATCATGGAGCCTTTCAGTTCAGTTCAGTTCAGCTGCTCAGTCATGTCTGACTCTTTGCAACCCCATGAATTGCAGCACACCAGGCCTCCCTGTCCATCACCAACTCCTGGAGTTCACCCAAACTAATGTCCATCCAGCCATCTCATCCTCTTTCGTCCCCTTCTCCTCCTGCCCCCAATCCCTCCCAGCATCAGAGTCTTTCCCAGTGAGTCAACTCTTCACATGAGGTGGCCAAAGTATTGGAGTTTCAGCTGGCATAGGCCAATCAGAGCCCATTATTCTTGATGGGATGTGCTGTGATTGAGCTTCTGTCTTACAAGTGACAGTTGAGTTGGGAAAAGCAGAGCTGATCACTTGTGCCATGACTTCTGGAAATAAATCTTCTGTGACACAGCACTGGGTAGGGATCAGAAAGAGTGATAGTCTTCCTTCCACTCCCAGGGTGAACATATAACCTCAAAGTGGGACATGGAGAAGAATGAGCTCAGGTCTTCTTGGCTTGACTTGAATAGAGCACCTGGGGGTGGAAATTCCAAAACACTACCTGGGGAGCATAAAGACATGGTTCAAATGCCAAAGAATGGCATGAGATTTTATAGATTTTTATGTGTAAGCCTTATTTTTCATTTGCTGTCTTCCCTTAGTGCATTTTACTGACAAATGATTTTTTTAAATTTATCAATAAAATTGTTGTTTTGTTAGGAAGGGGTCCATCCATCTTCTTTTCCTTCCTCATTTTGAAAGTCCTGCTCTATCTATGCCCTCTACAGCTTGCTTATATTCAATGCTGTTTACTCAGTGTTATGAAGTAACTTGTTATTTCACTAGGTACTTGTACCAAAATCTATTTATACATTGTTGTTGTATTTATATTGTACATTGATAGACAGGTAAGCGTACAGTCTACAGTGTTGTAAACACACTGCTGTTAGAATGTACCTATGTCTTTTGGCGAAAACACGGACACATTTCTGTTGGATATTTACAGAGAAGTAGAATGGCTGGTCCTATGTTATGTGCATACTTAGCATTAGTGTATACTGCTGAAAGGGCTTCCTAGGTGGTGCTAGTGATAATGAACCTCTCAATGCAAGAGACATAAGAGATGCAGGTTTGATCCCTTGGTCAGGAAGATCCTGTGGAGAAGGGAATGGCAATCCACTCCAGTACTCTTGCCTGGAGATTCCAATGGGCAGAAGAGCCTGGTGGTCTAGAGTCCATAGTGTCACAAAGAGTCAGACATGACTGAAGCAATTTAGCATGCATGTATGCATACTGCTGAATAGTTTTCTAGAATTATTATACCAATTTACAGTCCTACCAGAAATTTATAAAAATTGGATGCTTCATGTCTTCATTGATACTTATAATTGTATTGCTATTTTTGTCTGTTCAATTTAGTGTGTTGATGGTGAAGAATCACACTATTGCTTTAGTTTATACTTCTCTGATGACTAGCAAAGTTGATCACATCTTCATATTCTCATCAACAATTTGAATTGCACTCTTGGTGAGTTACCTGTTTGAGATTTTTTTTTTTACCCAATTTTCTATTGGATTGTCTCTCTTGCTAATTGATTTAAATTCTTTAAATATCCTGAATGCCCTAATATTTTTTAAAAGAAAAGGAAATACATGGACAATAAATCTGATGGAGGTATTTTGAGATAATACTAAGAAAATATCAAGTCTAAGAGGTGATTTTAAAAAAGAGCTAGTAATTGGGGTTAAAAATGCTAGGCAATTTAGAAGCTGAAAAATGCTCTCAAGTTAAATGGCTGTTACAGTCATCTTAGGGTCTCAGGTACTACTAAAGTTTTGATGTATCTCTGCCCTAAAAGTTCTGTAACAACAAGCAGTAACTAATAACAACAATCAGACTATTACTTTTCAATGACACTTTTCTTGGCACTGTGCCAAATTATTTTCATTTATCACATTTAATGCTTCCAATTCTGTAGGGAAGATTTTATTAAGCGCATTCTAAAGCGAGGAAAGAGAGGCAAATTTGTTCAAGATCAAAGGGACTAAGGACTATTGACTCCATAATCTGAGTAATATCATACTATAGAATAAGACCAATCAGTCTTACAAGTATACAGAACAGTTGAGGAACGAAAGATATTTAAGAAATATAAAATAGGTCTTAAAAGAAAATATTAAATAAAATTAGTGTAATTTATCTTGAAGAAAAATGTTTTGTCTAAAATAATGCTTTTAAGTACAAAAAGATGTTTAATGAAAAAAAGTCTTGGAAACTATAAGAGAAGGAAAAAAGTGCATACATATTGAAGCATGCAGGATTTCAATTATCAACAATAATATTTTCCCTGGTAGTTGCTAATAGCAATTCAAAAATCATTGAGGACCACATTCAAAGTTTAACCACATTACCTTGTTGCTCAATATTCCTTTCAGCCCCTTACACAAAAGTCCAACAGACTGCTAGGTCTCAAATGTATTTTCATGTCTCTCTGATTTTTTGTATACCCAGAATGTTTTATCTCCACTTCTTAATTTGCTATCTTCTGGAAAATCTTATTTAAATATCACCTGCTCTGTGAAGACCTCTAATTTTGCTTCAACATCCAGGAAAAAGTGTAATATCTAAATAAGCTTTAATGGAAGTACATATCCTTCACTGTAACTGAATCAATTATTTATGTATTTATCTCTCCCATAGGATTGAGAACTTCATGGAGAGAAGGCTCATCATCCATAGCTGGTGTGCGGTAAGTATTTAATAAATATTATATGTGCAAGAAGCTGGGTATATTGGAGGACAAAAAAATAATAAAGCATCCTGTCAGCATGATATATGGTAGCTGACACTTGGCCTCAGTGCCAAGACACAAGAAGTAGGTGAGGACCCCAGTGAAAGGAGATTATCTACCCAAGTTGAATGGAACCCACCCTTGAGTTCTGACCAGTTGCTGCTAAGTTAGAATGCATATTCCACATTGACAAACAGTGACAGAAAGTGAAGAAGAACTAAAAAGCCTCTTGATGAAAGTGAAAGAGAAGAGTGGAAAAGTTGGCTTAAAGCTCAGCATTCAGAAAACGAAGATTATGGCATCCGGTCCCATCACTTCATGGGAAATAGATGGGGAAACAGTGGAAACAGTGTCAGACTTTATTTTGGGGGGCTCCAAAATCACTGCAGATGGTGACTGCAGCCATTAAATTAAAAGATGCTTACTCCTTGGAAAGAAAGTTATGACCAACCTAGATAGCATATTGAAAAGCAGAGACATTACTTTGCCAACAAAGGTCCGTCTAGTCAAGGCTATGGTTTTCCAGTGGTCATGTATGGATGTGAAAGTTGGACTGTGAAGAAAGCTGAGCACCAAAGAAGTGATGCTTCTGAACTGTGGTGTTGGAGAAGACTCTTGAGAGTCCCTTGGACTGCAAGGAGATCCAACCAGTCCATTCTAAAGGAGATCAGTCCTGGATGTTCATTGGAAGGACTGATGCTAAAGCTGAAACTCCAATACTTTGGCCACCTCACGCGAAGAGTTGACTCATTGGAAAAGACTCTGATTATGGGAAGGATTGAGGGGAGGAGGAGAAGGGGATGACTGAGGATGAGATGGCTGGATGGCATCACTGACTCGATGGACGTGAGTCTGAGTGAGCTCCGGGAGTTGGTGATGGACAGGAAGGCCTGATGTGCTGCAATTCATGGGGTTGCAAAGAGTCAGACATGACTGAGCAACTGAACTGAACTGAACTGAAGGTAATCATGAGAACTTGAATTCCAAATCTGTTCATCCATCCATTTCACCCATATATGTGTGTGTGTGTGTTTGAAATCTCCTGATGTTTACATCCTGCAAAGTAATTTTTTACAGTCACTCTGCATGCCAAACAATAACAGCAAAATATGTCTATTGGTGAGACTGGGCTAGTATGCCTCCAATTTGTAACTCCTGGCACAAGGGAATATTTCTAAACATCTAGTAATAAAGGATTTTGCTATCTCTGTTTCCCGTAAACTGAGGAAACCATTTAAAATACCTCTAATAAAACTCAGGATACTATAGCCTAAAATGGCTAAAATATGACTCTGCATTTATACTGTTTAATAAAGAACACCAGATTCTACCAGGGCCTTATGTAAGCACTGTGTACACATGAGACCTTTGTAGGCCCTGAGGATTGATTCATCACTGATGGTGAACTCTCTTACTAAGTACAGAGTTAACTGGTTTCTCCAAACTTACAAAAATCAGACAAAACAAAGAACAACCAGAATTCAATTTCCTTCTTGAAAACACATCTAGTGACTACAAATCAGCAGTTTAGTTCAACCAAGCTTTCAATGATGAAAGTAAAGAGTTTCCATCTTTTGCCTAAATATGTTTAATCATACAAAAGCAAAAAGACTAACTCTTTTACAAGGAATAAACATGTAACTCTTGATATCATAAGATACATTAATTAACCAGCCTCATGGAGTTTTTAAGATTGAGTGGGATTCCATGAAGAAAGAGCATACCATTGCACCTTGGAACATAGTAGTGGCTTGATAACAAAAGTAAAAGAATGACCAATAGTTATCTATCAAGTTGCCCAAACACAAAAAATATGTGATTGTTATAAAAATAAATGGTTATTATCCAGTTATTTTTTAAGGATGATTGTGGGAATTGTTTTAACACCAAAGCTGATAGGATGATATTTCAGGATAGTGAATTGGAAGCCATCAGCATTAGCAAGGTGGGGTGCAGGGATGAACAAACTTACCTTCAAGCTATACCCCTCCAATCTGAACTCCCCAATCATTTTGTTCTAATTCCCTGATGATCCAGATCATATCTCCTCACACCCCAAGGGAATATGAGACTTACTAAAGTGCTTGGAAAGAATAGAAATATATTTCTCATGTTCACAGGCTTCAAGTTGAAAACGTTTCAGAGACTATGTTAGATGAGTGTCTGTTACATTGTAGGATCACAGCTACTATAATGAAATATAAATTAATCTTTTAAAAATAAATTTCACATTTTTAAGTTGAGAACAGCACAACAATTCTGAGTGATAATTTTCAGCATTAAAATTTTAAATGTAAATACTAAATTGCATTATAATTTTTGAAACTCTATTATGGGATTTCTTCATTTTTAACAAGTTTCTTAAATAAGTGAAGTGACCTGGGCCTCTCTCCATCTTTGAGATGGTCTGGGGTCCTACAGCTCTTTTCATAGAGAAGCTTTGTTAGATGGTAAGCTCCTTGAGGTCAAATATCCGTTCCCAAGATAGGGACAATTTGCTTCATTTATTTATTGCCTCGTGTTCTGCACATAATCATTACTCTGTTGTGACTCCAGCAACAAATAATACAGCTGCCTTGAATGTTGCTGAGTTGCTCTGTTGGTTACATTGCCTTAGTTTACAATGTGAGCAGAACTAATAGAGGAAGTTACCTTTTTTCTAGAAATTTTGGTGATATTTTTGATACACAAAGATGTTGGAAGTAGAAACTACACAATCATTTGGAAAAAATGAAGTTATTTCAATGAAATGAAAAGTGTTTCTGATACTCTTATGCAGCATGACTGGTACATAAAACATTCCAAGATATTATACCTTATTCTTCTTGTTCTCTCTACACGCACACTCACATACACACATAGCCACACATCTTGATACAAATGGGCAATAAACTCTTATGGAAAAGATGAGTCACTGGAAATAAAAATGTCTTCAGTGTTGACTGAGATGAGCAGTGGGTGCTATACTTGCTGTAAGGCTACCAGATTGAGTACAGAATGCCCAGTTAAACTTGGATTTCAGATAAACAACATGCAATCATCTTAGAATAAGTGTATAGTATATATTTAGTATAAATGCAACTCATACAGTGTTGGCAACTCCAACTTGGAGATTAAGAAAGAACTATCCTATTTGAAACAGCTGTGTGAAGAGCAGGTGAAAATTCACATAGAAATGACATGCACGCTGTATCTGACGCATAGTAGGTGCTCAGTAAATCCCAGCTTTGAACATTCCCCAGGTGGGTAGGGTAAGTGGGAATCCCTCCTTTCAGTTTGTAGATGATAGTCCCTCAGAATATAGTTCTGATCCAGATGATGTGAATACTAGACCAGCAAAAAGACAGAAAAAACAAAAACAACAACAAAAACCCCTTAGTTATTGATTCTGCTATAGCAAGTGAAAATGAAACTCAGTGCTGGAAAATGCACCTTAGCTTCGACAGAAGAGAGGACTGAAGACAACATTTCATGAAATTAGAACTTTACAAGTGTGTCAGGTTTAACTATTGAAGGTAATAATCCACAAAGTATTAGTGAAAGGGTAGGTGTAATTTTTTGGCCAGCCAAAATAAAAATTGCCAGCTGCAGACATTAGTTTCTGCAAAATCCTCCGGTCAATAATGAGTTATAATGACTACAAGCTTAAATCATGGAGATATAATAATGGGTCAACATATGTGAAACTTCATGGTAACCACAAATGAAAAACCTATTATAGAGACACAACAACAACAACAAAAGGAACTCAACCATACTAGAAAGAAAATTATCAAAACACAAAGGGAAGAAGTACTGAAAAGAGGGAGAACATAAAAAATAACCGGGAAACAAGTAATAAAATGGCAATAAGTACATACTAAGCAATAGTTATTTTAAATGTAATTGATTAAGTGCTCTGTTTAAAAGACACAGGATGCCTGATGAATAAAAACAAGCAAACAAATAAGACCCTTCAAATAGACTCACTTCATTGCTAAAGACACAAAAAGATTGGAAGTGAGAGGATGAAAAATATATTTCATGGAACCAGAAAAGATTAGGTAGGGGACAGTTATATCAGATATAAAAGACTTAAAAAAAAAAAAAAGGCTAGAACAAAAGACAAAAAAGGAGCATTTTATAATGATAAAGGAATTAATACAAGAAGAGGATATTATGCTCATTAACAAATACACACCCAACACAGGATCACCTAAACATATAAAGCAAATATGAATAGGCATAAAGGGAGAAATTGAAAATAACACAATAACAGTAGGCAACTTTAACACAACACTGATAGCAATGGATATGGTATCCAGAGAGAAAATCAATAAGGCAACAGTGGTCTTAAATAACACAATAGACAAGTTGCATTTAATTGATAGTTACAAAACATTACTTTCAAAAGCAGCAGAATACATATTCTTTTGAAGTGCACACGTAACATTCTCCAGGATAGATCACATGCTAGGTTACAAAACAAGCCTCAGCAACAAAAAGGAGGATAGAAATTATATCAATCATTTCTTTCTGACCACAAGGTTGAAAAACTAGAATTACTTATAGCAAAAAGAAAAAAAAAAAAAAAGAACCTGGGTAAAGCATAACCAAGTAGAAATTAAACAACATGCTACTAAAACACAGGGTCAAAAAGAAATCAAAGAAGAAATCTGAAAATACCCCAACATAAATAAAAATGGAAACACAACTTTCCAAAATCTATGGATATAGCAAAAGTAATTCTAAAGGGAATTTCATAGTTACACAGGAATTCGGCAAGGAACAACAAAAAAACTCAAATAAACAACTTAACTTACCATATAATGTACTTATAAAAAATAAGAACAAACAAAGCCTAATGCCAGCAGAAGAAAGGAAATAATACAGATTAGAAAGAAAATAAAATGGAGATAAAAGACAATAGAAAATATCTGTGGAACCAAAAGTCAGGTTTTTGAAAATATAAATAAAATTGATAATCTTTTAGCAAAGAAATTTGTGTATGCATCACAATAAACTGGAAAATTCTGAAAGAGATGGGAATAACAGATCACCTAATCTGACTCTTGAGAAATCTGTAAGTAGGTCAAGAAGCAACAGAACTGGACATGGAACAACTGACTGGTTCCAAATAGGAAAAGGAGTACATCAAAGCTGATATTGTCACCATGCTTATTTAACTTATATGCAGAGTACATCATCAGAAACACTGGACTGGATGAAGCACAAGATGGAATCAAGATTTCTAGGAGAAATATCAATAACCTCAGATATGCCGATGACACAACCCTTATGGCAGAAAGCGAAGAACTAAAGAGGCTCTTGATGGAAGTGAAAGAGGAGAGTGAAAAAGTTGGCTTAAGATCAACATTCAGAAAACAAAGAACATGGCATCCGGTCCCATCACTTCATGGCAAATAGATGGAGAAACAGTAGAAACAGTGGTAGACTTTATTTGAGGGGGTCTCCAAAATCACTTCAGATGGTGACTGCAGCCATGAAATAAAAAGATGCTTACTCCTTGGAAGGAAAGTTATGACCAACCTAGACAGCATACTGAAAAGCATAGGCATTATTTTGCCAACAAAGGTGAATCTAGTCAAGGCTATGGTTTTTCTAGTAGTCATATATGAATGTGAAAGTTGGACTATAAAGAAAGCTGAGCACCAAAGAATTGTTGGTTTTGAACTGCGGTGTTGGAGAAGACTCTTGAGAGTCCCTTGGACTGCAAGGAGATCCAAACAGTCCATCCTAAAGGAAATCAGTCCTGGGTGTTCATTGAAAGGTCTGATGTTGAAGCTGAAACTCTAATACTTTGGCCACCTAATAGGAAGAGCTGACTCATTTGAAAAGACCTTGATGCCTGGAAAGATTGAAGGCAAAAGGAGAAGGGGACAACCGAGGATGGGATGGTTGGATGGCATCATCAACTCAATGGACATGAGTTTGAGTAAACTCTAGGAGTTTGTGATGGACAGGGAGGCCTGGTGTGCTGCGGTCCATGGAGTTGCAAAGAGTCAGACATGACTGAGTGACTGAATTGAACTGAACTAGCCTGGAAAATCCCGTGGACGGAGGAGCCTGGTAGGCTGCAGTCCATGGGGTCGCTGAGAGTTGGACACGACTCAGTGACTTCACTTTCACTTTTCACTTTCATGCACTGGAGAAGGAAATGGCAACCCACTCCAGTGTTCTTGCCTGGAGAATTCCAGGGACAGCAGGGCCTAGTGGGCTGCCATCTATGGGGTCGCACGGAGTCATATACGACTGAAGCGACTTAGCAGCAGCAGCAGCAGCAGCAAAGAAAGAGGAACCAAATAAACAAAATAAGTAATAAAAGCACAGAAGTAATAACCAATGCCAGATATACAAAAAGACCATAAAAGAATCCTGTGAACAGTTATATACTAAAAAACGTAGAAAACTTAAAAGCAATGGCCAAATTTCTAGATATACACAATCTTACAAACTGAATGAGGAAGAAACAGACAATCTGAACAGACTTGATAACTAGTAGTGAAATTGAATTTGGAACTCAAAAACCCCCACCAAGCCATGTGCAGAACTAGATGTTTTCACAGAGTAATTCTATCAAACATAAAAGGAATTAATACCAATCTTCCTTGCTGCTGCTAAGTCACGTCAGTTGTGTTAGACTCTGTGCGACCCCATAGACAGCAGCCCACCAGGCTCTGCTGTCCCTGGGATTCTCCAGGCAAGAACACTGAAGTGGGTTGCCATTTCCTTCTCCAATGCATGAAAGTGAAAAGTAAAAGTGAAGTCGCTCAGTTGTGTCTGACTCTTCATGACCCCATGGACTGTAGCCTACCAGGCTCCTCTGTCCATGGGATTTTTCCAGGCAAGAGTACTGGAGTGGGTTGCCATTGCCTTCTCCAAATCTTCCTTAAAGTATTTCAAAAAGTTGAAGAGTAGGGAGCACACTCACATTCATTTGACTAAGCCCCATTTTCCTGATATCAAAAATGGACAAAGAAAAAGCAAGAAAAGAAAATTATAGACTACTATCTTTGATGAGTATAGATGCAAAAATCTTCAACAAAATATAAGCAAACCAAATCCAGCAACACATATAAAGGATCATACATCATGATCAAGTTTGATTTATGCCAGTGTCACAAGGATTGTTCAATATACACAAATCAATCAATGTGATACACCACATTTTTTAAAAAGATAAAAATCACATGATCATTTTAATAGATGAAAGAAAAGCATTTGACAAAATTCAAAATCCATTCATGATAATAACTCTAACCACCATGGGTACAGAGCAAATATATCTCGATGCAATGAAGGCCATTTATGACATACCCACAGCCAACATAATACTCAATGGTGAAAAGCAAAAGCCTCCCTGCTAAATTCAGAAATAAGGATATCAACTTTTGCTGCTTCTATTTAACATAGTATTGGAAGTCTAAGACACAATAATAAAACAAGAAAAATAAATATAATGGATCCTAATTAGAGTGAAAATGAAAGTCACTCAGTTGTGTCTGACACTTTGCAATCCCTGGGACTATACAGTCCATGGAATTTTCCAGGCCAGAATACTAGTGTGGGTAGCCACTCCCTTCTCCAGGGGATCTTCCTAACCCAGGGATGGAACTCAGGTCTCCCACATTTTAGGTGGATTCTTTATCAGCTGAGCCACCAGCGAAGCCCAAGAATACTGGAGTGGGTAGCCTACCCCTTTTCCAGGGGATCTTCCCAACCCAGGAATTGAACCGAGTCTCCTGCATTGCAGGCGAATTCTTTACCAGCTCAGCTACCAGGGGATCCCTAATTGGAGGGAAAGTGTTAAAACTGTCACTACTTGTAGATGACACAGTACTCTATATATCCTAAAGTCTCCAGATAAAAACTATTAGAATATATTAATTCAGCAAGGTTGCAGGATACAAGATCAGAAATTTTGCATTCCCATACTCCAATAAGGAATTAACATAAAGGGAAGTTAAAAAACAATCCCACTTAAAATCACATAAAAATTACTTATAAATAAACTTAACCAAGGATATGAAAGACCCATACTCTGGAAACTATAAGACTCTAATGAAGGAAATCGATAATGATTCACTAAAAGGGAAATATACCATATGCACTTAGATTAGCAGAATTAGTATTGTTAAAATGGTCATACTACCCAAATTACAGATTAAATGCAATCCCCACCAAAATACTCATTATATTTTTAACAGAACTAGAAAAAATAATCTTAAAATTCACATGAAACAACAAAAGCTCCTGAATTTCCAAAGTAATGTTGAGAAAGAAGAACAAAGCTGGAGGTAGAATACTCCCAGATTCAAACTATGCTACAGAGCTACCATAATAAATTAGCATAGTACTGGTGCAAAAATAGACATTGGTTCAATGAAACAGAATAGAGAGACCAAAAACCACACCTATGGTTAATTAATATATGACAAAGGAGGCAAGAATATTCAGTGGAGAAAGGATAGTCTCTTCAGCAAGTGGTGCTGGGAAAACTGGACAAGTTTATATAAAGTGAGATTAGAACATTTCCTCAAACAATATTCAAAAATAAACTTAAAGTAACTTAAATACCTATAAAAGACCTGAAACTAAAAAAACTCCTAAGAGAGAACAAGGGCAGAACATTCACAAAAATTGTAGTGATATATTCATAGATATCTCTCTCAAGGCAAATGAAATTAAAGCAAAAATAAACAATTTGGACGTAATTAAACATAAAAGCTTTAACACAGCAAAGGAAACCATCTATAAAATGAAAAGACAACTTATGAAATGGGAGAAAATATTTGCAAATGATATATCTAAAGAGGGATAATATCAAAATATATAAGTAGCACATACAATATTTTTTTTAAAAACCCAAACAAAAAATGGACAGAAGATCTAAATAGACATTTTTCCAGAGAAGACATGCAGATGGTTAACAAGCACATAAAAAGATGTTCAACATCACTATTATTAGAGAATGAAAATTAAAATAACAATGGGATATTTCTCCACAACTGTCTTCAGAATGGCTATTTGCAGGAATCTTAATTTGTAGAGTGACTATGAAAAACAGGAGGTTCCTCAAACAACTAAAAACAGAACTACCATATAATCCAGGAACTCCACCCATGGGTATATATCCAGAAAAAATAAAAACACTGATTTGAACAGATACATGTACCAATGTTCATAGTAGAATTATTTACAATAGCTAAGATATGGAAGCAACCCAAATTCCCATTAACAGACAAGTGGATAAAGATGTTGTTGTATACATGTACAATGGAATATTACTCAGACTAAAAGAGAAGGAAATTCTGGCATTTGTGGATGGACCTAGAGAATATTATGCTTAATGAATAAGTAGACAGAGAAAGACAAATACTTTATGTTAAAACTTGCATGTGGAATCTAAAAAATGACACAAGTGGATATATATTCAAAACATAACCAGAATCACAGATATAGAAAATAAACTAGTAGTTACTAAAGGGGAGAGGAGTGAGGTTGGCAAACTAGGCTATTTGATTAAGTGATACTAATTACTGTTTAAAATAAATAAGCAACAAGGATATATTGTATAGCACAGGGAATTATAGCCATTATCTTACAATAACTTTTAGTGGAGTGTAAACAGTAAAAATTTTGAATCACTCTGCTGTGCATCTGAAAATAATACAATATCGTAAATCAATCATACTTCAATAAAAATTGTCACCTGGATAATAGCTGCTCCTGGTCATTTTGCCAATTAATTCCAATATACAAAGTGCTAGGCATTCAGCAAACTTTTCTCCTAAATAGTGCCTTAATTCATTTTGTCATTTACAAAAATTTATTAAGCATATGCAATGTCATGCTCATTATACTTGGTATATTTCCATGAACAAAGCAACTAAGATATCTGTTAACACAGAGATTATATTCTAGCAAAGATTTTCTTTTATTGTGACAATTTAAAAATTACACTAGAACAAAAGGAAAAGCATAATGATCTCTGATATACAAAGTGTTCAAGCTCAATATTTTTCAATATTTGCTAATTTTCATTCTTATATCCCTCATGTTTTTTTCCCTAAAATATTTAAAAACTAATCTCAGGCATCATTCATTACATCTGTAAATTTTTTGCTTGCCCCAATATACTATTTGCCTTTTGTATGTGTTTCTGTGTGTATAGTTCATACCATCCTCACTGCCATCAGTATGATTGATACTCCACCCTTTATCTCCTGGATTACTGGAATAGTTCCAACTAGTCTTGCTTTTGCTCTTACCCCTCGAGTGTCTATATTCTCAATACAGCAGTAAGAATTAGCTTTTAAAAATATAATCACGTCATTGTGTTTAATACCTTGCACTGGCTTCCCGTATTATTCAGAATAAAAGCCACCACTAGACCATTCAGGTATGACCTAAATCAAATCCCTTACGATTATACAGTGGATATAACAAATAGATTCAAGGGATTATATCTGATACATAAGAGCACCTGAAGAACTATGCATGGAGGTTCCTGATACTGTATAGGAGTGGTGATCAAAACATCACTAAGAAGAAGAAAAGCAAAAAGGTAAAATGATTGTCTGAGGAAGCCTCACAAATACTGAGAAAAGGAGACAAGCAAAAGATAAGGAGAAAAGGAAAGATATACCCATCTAAATGCAGAGTTCCAAAGTATAGCAAGGAGAGATAAGAAAGTCTTCTTCAGTGATCAGTGCAAAGAAATAGAGGTAAAAATAAAATAGGAAAGACTAGAGATATCTTCAAGAAAATTAGATATACCAAGGGAACATTTCATGCAAAGATGGGCACGATAAAGGACAGAAACGGTATGGACCTAACAGAAAGAGAAGATATTAAGAAGAGGTAGCAAGAATACATGGAAGAACTGTACAAAAAAGATCTTCACAATGCAGATAACCACGATGATGTGATCACTCATCTAGAGCCAGACATCCTGGAGTGGGAAGTCAAGTGGGCCTTAGGAAGCATCACTATGAACAAAGCTAGTGGAGGTGACTGAATGCCAGCTGAGCTATTTCAAATCCTGAAAGATGATGCTGTGAAAGTGCTGTACTCAATATGCCAGCAAATTTGGAAAACTCAGCAGTGGCCATAGGACTGAAAAAGGACAGTTTTCATTCCAATCCCAAAGAAAGACAATGTCAAATAATGTTCAAGCTACCAATTCTCCAAGCCAGGCTTCAAAAGTTCATAAACTATGAATTTCCAGATGTTTAAGCTGTATTTAGAAAAGGCAGAGGAACCAGAGATCGAACTGCCAACATTTGTTGGATCACAGAAAGAGCAAGAGATCTTCAGAAAAAACAAACAAACAGAAAAAAAAAACACATCTAATTCTGATTCATTGACTACGCCAAATTCTTCGACTGTGTGGATCACAATGAACTGTGGAAAATTCTTAAAGAGACGGGAATACTAGACCTTTTTACCTGCCTCCTGAGAAATCTGTATGCAGGTCAAGAAACAACAGTTGGAACTGGACATGGAACAAGAGACTGGTTCCAAATTGAAAAAGGACTACCTCAAAGCTGTGTACTGTCATCCTACTTATTTAAATTATATGCAGAGTTCAGTTCAGTCACTCAATCATGGCCGACTCTTTGTAACCTCATGAAATGCAGCACGCCAGGCTTCCCTATCTATCACCAACTCCTGGAGCTTACTCAAACTCATGTCCATCAAGTCAGTGATGCCATCCGACCATCTCATCCTCAGTCATCCCCTTCTCCTCCTGCCTTCAATCTTTCCCAGCATCAGGGTCTTTTCAAATGAATCAGCTCTTCACATCAGGTAGCCAAAGTATTGGAACTTCAGCTTCAGCAACAGTCCTTCCAATGAATATTCAGGACTGATTTCCTTTAGGATAGACTGGTTGGACATCCTTGCAGTCCAAGGGACTCTCAAGACTTTTCTCCAACACCACAGTTCAAAAGCATCAATTCTTCAGTGCTCAGCTTTCTTTATAGTCCAACTCTTACATCCATACGTGACTTATGGAAAAATCATAATTTTGACTAGATGGACTTTTGTTGGCAAAGTAACGGCTCTGCTGTTTAATATGCTGTCTAGGTTGGTCGTAGCTTTTCTTCCAAGGAGCAAGTGTCCTTTAATTTCATGGCTGCAGTCACCATCTTCAGTATTTTGGAACCCAAGCAAATAAAGTCTCTCACTGTTTGCACTGTTTCTCCATCTATTTGCCATGAAATGACAGGACCAGACTCCGTGATCTTAGTTTTCTGAATGTTGAGTTTTCAGCCAACGTTTTCACTCTCCTCTTTAATTTTCATCAAGAGGCTCTTTAGTTCCTCTTTGCTTTAGGCCATAAGGGTGGTGTCATCTGCATATATGAGGTTATGGATATGTAGAGTACATCAGTGGAAATGCCAGACTGGATGAAGCACAAGCTGGAATCAAGACTGCAGGGAGAAATATCAATAATCTCAGATTTGCAGATGGTACTACCCTAACGGCAGAAAGCAAAGAGGAACTAAATAGCCTCTTGATGAAAATTAAAGAGGAGAGTGAAAAAGCCTGGCATGCTTCAGTCCATGGGGTTGAAAAGAGTCAGACATGACTGAGCGACTGAACTGAACTGAGGTTGGAAGGTATCCAGTATGCTACTGGGGAAGAACAGAGGGCAATCACTAAGAGCCCAGTAAGAATGAGGCAGCTGAGCCAAAGAAGAAACAACTCTCAGTTGTGGATGTATTTGTTGTTGAAAGTAAAGTGCAATGAGATAGCATCACTTACTCAATCGACATGAATCTAAGCAAACTCCAGGAGATAGTGGAAGGCAGAGGAGCCTGATGTGCTGCAGTCCATGGGGCTCTAAAGAGTCGAGTATGACTTGGCGACTGAAAAACAACAAACCAAGAACTACAAATCTTATCTTACCTGGTTTCCCATTAACTCTCTGACCTTATATTACATTCTACTGCTTTTTGTCCATTTAATTTCTGAGCTATACTGCTTTTCCTGCTGTTCCTTCAACATGCCAGGCATGTTTCCTTATGAACTTGCTATTCTCTATTTCTGGAATGCTATTTCTTAACTCCTTTATTGGTAATCCTCACTAAAATATCAACCTCTTCAGTATTTTACATCTTCCTTCCACAACCAATTTTTTTTTTTTTTTGCTCTCTAGCATTATCACTCAGTAATTGCTTTAAACCGAAAAATCTGTGTCCTCCTGAAATTAATAATTTGAAACCTAAAGTTCAATGTAATGGCATTAGGAGGCGGGGGTCTTTGGGCTTAGATGGCAAAGCATCTGTCTACAATGTGGGAGACCCAGGTTCAAGCCCTGGGTTGAAGATTGGGTTGGGAAGATCCCCTGGAGAAGGAAATGGCAACCCACTCCAGTACTATTGCCTGGAAAATCCCATGGACAGAGGAGCCTGGTGGGCTACAGTCTATGGGGTCACAAAGAGTTGGACACGACTGAGTGCCTTCACTTTCACTTTCAGGTCATGAGGGTGGAGTCCTCATGATGAGATAAGTGCCCTTATAAAAGAAAACGCAGAGAGATCCCTTGCTCTTTTTGCCATGTGAAGACAAGATGAGAAGTTAGTCATTGGTGAACCAGGAAGCAGGCTCTCACCAGGCACTGAATTTACCAGCATCTTCTGAAACTTTCCATCCTCCAGAATGGTGAGAAATAAATTTCTGTTGTTTATGAGCCACCAGTCTATGGTATTCTTAAACAGCAGCTGAAACAGACTAAGACAATAACTTATCTTGTTTATTATAGCTCCCACTAGAATGAAAGCATCATGAGGGCAGAATTTATTTCTGTTTTGTTACTATCATATTCTCAAGCACTAGGAACAGAACCACTCAACAAGAACCACTCAAGGAGACAGTAAATAAACAGCTGTTGTGCGAATGAGACATAATTATCATTGTCATGATTATCATCTTCCATATCTCCCATGCATGTAGGCATTTTCTGTTGAGTTTGAGCTGTGTGGTGCCTTCTTCCTTATTTATATATCTGCTTCTTTTTATTTTCCATTTTATCCTTTTCATAAATAGATTGACAAAAATCCTTAAGCGCTTCTGTGTCCTCACTTTTTCAACTCCAGTGGTCAATGGTATGATGGCAGTACCTCTAATTACCTCACTAGAAAATTATTTCTCTAGGGCATGGAACTGTTTCTGGTCCTCCAGGCACAGAGACATCAAGAAAACAAAGTTAATTAGGCACTTCAGAGTCTAGACAACTGCTTGACAAAATCAAGCCAGAGGACCTCCATTTTACCCTAGAGGTTGGTAGAACCAGTTTTTGTGAGAAGTGATCAGAGATGCCCTGGTAGAAAATTATGCTAATCAAGCTATCATTGAAAGATAATTCAGCCATGAAATGGATGGTGTGCCCTTCTGTCTAGAGGGAAGGCTGCTGACATTCTGTTGATGAGTCCCTACCTTCATAATAGAGGATTATCATGAACACCAAAAATTTTCTTCTCCGAGCTTGCTAAGCTCTTATCTTAGCAGGAGCTAATAAACAAGAAGAAGGTACATTAGAATATATTTAGAACAGTGGTTCTCAACTTTCAGATCATTCTGTCTCCAAAAGTAAATCTGCCAATGCCTGGAGACTTTATGGTTGTTGCAACTGGGACCATGTTCCTGACAAGTAGTGCATGTTTACCCTCAAACAGTAAAGAATCCACCTGCAAGGCAGAAGATCCAGGTTCAGTTCCTGGGTTGGAAGATCCCCCAGAGAAGGATAATAGCTAACTGCTCTAGTTCTCTTGCCTGGAGAATTACATGGATAGAGGAGCCTGGCAGGCTACAGTCCATGGGGTTGCAAAGAGTCACACACAACTGAGTGACTAACAATAACATAACAGAACAATGGTTCTCAACTGGAAATCATTCTGTCTCCAAAAGTAAATCTGCCAATGTCTGAAGACTTTCTGGTTGTCGCGATTGGGGCCATGTTACTGACATCTAGTACATGTTGACCAGCAATGTTGCTAAACATCCTGCAATGCCCAGGATAACCGCACCCCCCGTCCCCCTCCCGCCCCGCCGCGCCACAACACAAAATTATCTGATCCAAACTACCGGCTGTGGCTCAGTTGGGAAATGCTGATACAGAAGAATGATATCTTTAGGTCTACAAGTTTTACTCATATCACGTGACTTAAAAGCAACATAAAATAATGAATTGCCAGTATCTTCACTTGATTTCACTTCCCTCTTGTTCTTTTATCTCTCTCAGCAAATTTTCTGAGGCTTCTTGGCTGTTTCTTTTTCCCTCCCAGCTCTCAAAGTTGTCATACCTCAGAGCTCAATTCTAAATCTTTTTATTCTATATATTCTCTCCCAGTTGGTCTCATCCAGTCTTGTGACTTTCAGCACCACTGATATGTTAATGATTCCTAAATTCATACCATTTCAGATTAGAACTCCAGACTTACCAACTGTCATCAATGACTTTAACTTCAAAATACATCTAGAATATGATCAAATCCTGTTATTTCCACTGACCCAGTGTCTTAGTCCATTTGAGCTGCTACAACGAAGAGTTGTAAGCAGTCTGGGTAGCTTACAAGCAATAGGAATTTATTCCCCTAGGTTCTAGAAGCAAGAAGTCTGAGATCAGAGAGCCAGTCTGGTCAGGTGAGATCCCTCTTCTGGGCTGCACACTTTTCATTATATCCTCACATGGTGAGAGGGGCTAGGGAGCTCTGTGGTATCTCTTTCATAAAGCACAAATTCCATTCATGAGGGACCTACCTCATGATATAATCACCACTCAAAAGACCCATCTTCTAATGGTATCACATTCAGAGGTAGGATTTCAAAATGTAGATTTGGAAGGAACACAAACATTTAATTCACAACATCCAGGTTCAAGCCAAGCTTACTGAAATAGCCTCCTCACTGCTTTGAAACACTGGCTTGTCTATTCACATCAGGAGGACTGAGTATCTCTCAGTGTTCAAAAACATATGAAAACATGTTTGTCAACTTATACAAATAAGTCATATGCAAATATATTTTATACAAATAAGACACAATTATTATTGCTAGTTGTATTAGTTTCCATTTACTGTGTGCCTGCCATTCCAGTAAACAAGGATCAAACCATCAGCCACTTCAGTTGCCCCCCACCCCCCATACACACAAATATGCACAGCCCCAACAGTACACCGTGAAGGAAATTCAGGGTAGAGAAATGTTCCAAGCATTATGGTTATGGTTAGCTAAGACGCATACCTAAAGAATAATTTGAATGAACTCAGACTCTTATAGCTTCCCATACATAGAAAAGCACTAAAAGCATTAACTTGAGAGTCTGTTTCCATGATCAGGAGTAATCTTTTGATGTTCAACTCCATTTTTTTCCAGGAAAAAAAATAATCCTGTATATCCTCGCTTCTTCCTTACCTCTTTGCAACAGTTCCTCAGAGACACTTGAAAAACTGTCTCCAGGGCTATAGTTCTCAGAAAGGTCTCTAAATAAAACTTACATAGCAACTTTCAAGTTGTGCATTTTACTTCAGCCAACAACTGGTTTAACAAATTCCCACAAACCAAGTGCTTTACACAACACAAATTTACTTTCTTATAACTCTGTGGGTCAGAAAACCAACGCAGACTTCACTGGACTAAAATCAAGGTGTTCACAGGGCTGCATGCCTTACTGGAGATTCTAAGAGAGAGTTTGTTTCCTATTCTTTTCCAGAATCTGGAGGCATTCTATTTTCCTCGGTCTGTGATTTCCTTCCTCCATTTTCAAAGCCAGCAGTGGTGAGTCTAGTCTTTCACATATCCCATCTCTCTAACCTCCACTTCCATTTCATTTCTCTACTTTTTAGGACCTTTGCAGTTACACTGGGCTCGCGTAGATGATCCAGGAAAAATACCTTACCAACTGATTAACAATCTTAATTTCATGAGTGTATTAGTCACTCAGTCGTGTCCAACTCTTTGCAACCTCATGGACTGTAGTACGCCAGGCTTCCCTGTCCATCACCAACTCCTGGAGCTTGCTCCAACATATTTCTGTAGATGAGGACATATATTTTTCTGACTATCATACTAATCAGAGCTTTTTCTTGTCCAGTACTAAAATATTTATAATTATTTCTTCACTCCTCTGATTTAAAACTAACATTTGATATTATGTATTTACAAAATAAAACAACAACAACAAAGGAGAATATTTTATCATAAAAAGAACACTGACCTTTAAACCATATTTCATGGGAATATCTTTGTTTAAAAAAAATCAAATAAAGGAAAAATAGTATTTTGAGATGAAATATATTACAATACCAGTGCTAATGTAGAAAACTGAGTAATATTTCAACTGACTTGTTTGATCCATCTGTCTGCTTCTCCATACTTTCACTTATTTGAGATAGAATAACAATAATCATCCGAGTGCCTGCTCTGTGCTAGCTTCAGTTTTAAGTGTTTTAATCCATGATTCATTAAATTTGCATGGCGTTTTGAGAGAGATGTTATTCTCTTCTTACAAATAATAGAACTGAAGTTTAGAGTGACTTGAATGCCATAATAAGAGACAGAGTGGACATTTGAACTAAAACAAGAAAGCCTGAGAGGTTTAGGTGACTTGCCATGGGAAATTCAGAAAGGCAGTAGCAGAAACATATCTGGAAAAGACAAGTCTCAAATTCAATCCAGTCAATTTGTCACTAATTAGGCAAAAGATTCAGGTTATGCTGATTACACTTTCTCTCTTTTTAAGGGCCTCTTCTGCTTGAGAGAACAAGCAGTTTGGGAAAAGCCCATTTCCAGTTGGCATGTTTACCATGTTCTTCATTTGAAGAGAGCATCCAATTCCAGGAATATTTTTGCCAGTAATAAATTCACTTTAATCGGAAAAGTTACAGAGGATTATCTTAAGTGCCTGCAGAGCAGAAATGACAAGCCAGAGGAACCATCCATTACGTTCACTGATAATTGGATACAAAGTGCTGACTCTGAAAGACTGTGCTCCAATAATGCAATTATTTGCCAAAAATTCTTAATAAAAAGCACATTTCTCTTCATGCTTTTCAGAGGCAAGCCGCTTTAAAAATCCCAAACAGAGTCAAATGCAGCGATTCAGAGTACTTGAGGTTGTGGTTATACACCTCATCTCTGATCTTCCTATGCTAAGATGATGAATGCAAACGGTGCTGTCAGGACCAAAACAATGCTAAATGTGACACCATAAACCATCTGGATTAGTAAATGCAGGGTCAGGTTCTCATATATTTCATACTATTTTAAATTCTCATTTTATTATTTCATACTATGATTGAATGGATCCTGGTGGTTTGATATAGCAGGTGCGTCAGTAGTCAAATCAACTTGTCATGACTGGCCGAACTCCCAAGAGCATCTTGGAGGCTTGCCTTACAGTTTCAGGCTGCATCACCTTACTTGTTTCCCCAGTGGCTAGACTGATGGGACCCCTTTTCTTACTCAACAGAAAACTCATTTTATCTGTTAAAGGTTATTTTACTATTGGAGGTTGTACATGCGTGCTTAGTCAGTCAGTCGTGTCCCACTCTTGGCGACCCCATAGACTGTAGCCTGCCAGAATCCTCTGTCCATGGGGTTCTCCAGGCAAGAATACTGGAGTGGATTGCGATTTCCTTCTCCAGGGAATCTTCCCAACCCAGGGACTGAACACTTGTCTCCTGCATTGGCAGGCAGGTTCTTTACCACCGAGCCACTTGGGAAGCCCTGGAGGTTGTGAGGATTGGCAAAGACTGCACATATATCCTTCACTGTTCCTACCATCTGGGTAGGGGCTGGGTGTCCCTCTCCTCTCATAAACCAGGATGACAGCATGACCTTTCACTCCAAAAGTTCCTTCCTCCTTTAAAGACCCCTGAGTTGCACAACCAAGTTTCCTTGCCTTTTATAGTTAAAGGTTGCGATCTGTCAGGGGATCTCAGCCATAAGCAGCCTCAGGGTTCTCTAGAAATTGTATGTAAACTTTTAGGTGTATAAGGGGGAAGTATACGTTTATCAGGGAGAATTCATCAGACATTAAAAGCCAAAAATAAAACCAAGCCAAAACAAACAGACAAAAATGTTGTGTGACCTATAGTAGCTTAAAAACAACCAAGAAAGAGGATTGATGAAGTCTTTTCTTTTTCTAAAATTGAGATATTAATTCCAATGAGCTGATGCTGCAGTTCTGGTTTTACAGCTACTGATGGATATTGGTGCTTGTTCCTGTCAGACTTGATGTAAAACAAGGTGACACATAAATAAATACATAAATAAAGAGAAAAACAAACAAGTTAGGTGCTTGTGATCGACAATTAAGGAGAAAAAATTCCTGGAATCCACAAACTATTGTGAAAACAATAGGACTGCCTATATCTACATCCATAGAACATCTACATTTTGTGGTATCAAAGGCCATGGAAGAGCATCACCTACAAACACTTTTGCCATAATTAATCACAGCTGGTTCCTTCCTTCTCTACTATTTCCTTTTATATATGGGTATCACTGAAAATACAAGACAAGAGCTACTATCAGACTAATCACAGAAAGCGCCTAACTTAGTTTAAGGAGTGAATGGACACAGGAAGACTTTTCAGAGGAGTTGAAAGCTAAGCTTAATATTCAACTGTAAGGTCAGAATTGGCTAGGCAAAGAATTGATGTTACAGCTAGGGAAAAAGAATACTCCCTGGAAAAAAAAGAATAGGATATTTCAAACACCAGGGACCATGCAGAACATATTATCTTTGACAAACACAAAGTTCCAAATGGCTGGAAATTAGAATGGGAGGTCTTGGGCTTTCATGATCACACTAACCAAATAACCAGCTCTCAACCACCAGTGAACTCTCATGTCATATCATTTATTTTACATATTGCCATCTGAAATTCCTTTATTCGGTCATTCATTCAACAAATATCAACTGACCACCTCACCTATGTTTAAGATCTCATTCTTGTTGCTGGGGATAGAGCAGAGAAGAGGACAGATCATATTCCCATGGAGCTTAGTATCCACTTCATTTACTTATGTATCTAATCATATATTTCCTGCAAATCCAATAAACTGTACATTCCATGAAGACAGGGGCCTCCCATGTCCTCTACAATATCCTCTGCTCAGTATCTAGGACAGTGCTTAGAATGCAAGAGGTGTTAAACAAGTTTTCTGAATGAATTTACTATGAAGGGTGTACTAAGAGATGAGACTGGAGAAATGACTGGAATTCAGTGCACTGACACTCCTGATAAACCATGCTAGGAAGACTGAATTTTATTTTATATGTATTGTGGATATTTTAAGGAGGAATATAATATGATCAGACTTTTGCTTAAGAAGACTGTTCTGGGTATATTATGGAAAATGGGTTGGTATGAGAAGATTATAGACAGAATAACCATTTTACATTATTGCTTTTTCCATGAAGCATGTTGTTTTTTGTATTTCAGGTCATCATTATTACTGACCTTCCTCCTATCTGAGTTGCAACTCCTGCTGATTTCTCCTCGTGTTCCTCTTAACATTGGAACATTACCTCTTGCCCCATACCTTGGATGTTTGATCTCTCCATTTCACTTCTTACTTAGTTTATCTCATTTCATCCCTTGGTTTTAAATACCATTTATAGGCTGACAATTCCTCATATTTATCACCAGAGGGATCTCTTCTTTGAATTCTAGATTTGCCTGACATATGTCACATTAACTGGTTCTCTGCCCAGAATGTTCCTACAATAAATTCATATAATTTCTTCTTTCATCTCTTTTAAATCTTTGTTAAAATGTCACCTTCTTAGTGAGGTTTTCTCTGATTTCCCAGTTTAAAATGGAAACCTCCTCTTCATTACTCCCTATATGTTTTGGCTGCTTTTATTTTTACCTATAAAATTTCTTTGAACTGTGGTGTTGGAGAAGACTCTTCAGAATCCCTTAGATTGCAAGGAGATCAAACCAGTCAATCCTAAAGGAAATCAATCCTGACTATTCACTGGAATGACTGATGCTGAAGCTGAAGCTCCAATACTTTGACCACCTGATGCAAAGAGCTGACTTGTTATGAAAGACTCTGATGCTGGGAAAGAGTGAAGGCAGGAGAAGGAGGGGACGACAGAGGACAAGATGGTTGGATGGCATTACTGACTCAATGGACATGAGTTTGAGCAAGCTTCAGGAGATGGAAAAGGACAGGGAAGCCTGGCATGCTGCAGTCCATGGGGTCACAAAGAGTCAGACATGACTGACCGACTGAACAACAACAATATAATTTATTACCTTCTAACATACTATATGATATCTTATTTTTATTGTCTTCTTCCCTGAAATATAAGTTTCTAGAGGTAAGGAGCTTTAAACTGTTTTGTGCACACAGACAAATGCACACACACATTCATGCACACAGACATACTAATGATTTAAGTTAGTGTTGTCAGTAATAATCTGCAACAAAATGTATACCAAAGTAATACAATTGTGATAGCTGTGGTAGCTCAGTTAGAAATTACTGAGCACTACAGTGTGCCAGTGGAAGCCAGACCCTAAAGATGTAAAGATGAATGTCATCCTTTTTTATGTAACAGACTTTAATATATCTTTGTGTAGGGATATATATCATTCTAGCAGCAAATAATAAAATAGCTGCATAGTAAACATTTTTGACTGACTCCTGACTCAGAATATGCTTTTACTATTTTTCAATTGGACTATACATAATGAAACTCAGAAAGAGAGTCACTTATACCTATTATTATATATAAAATAGATAATAAAGGCCTACTGTATAGCACAGGGAACTCTATTCAGTATTCTATAATGATCTATATGGGAAAAGAATCTAAAAAAGAGAGGATATATTTATATGTATAACTGATTCACTTTACTGTACAGCAGAAACAACATTGTAAATCAACTATACTCTAATTTTTTTTTTTAATTTAGGTTTAGTCACTTTAGGTTTAGGTTTTATATAGAAAAGAACTTAAAGGGATGGTGTGTGTGTGTGTGTGTGTGTGTGTGTGTGTGTGTGTGTGTGTGTGCGTGAAATGAAGTTTGCAGCATCCTTACATTATTAACTGTAGTTAGAAAAAACGAGGTTTAATTTCACTCTTTTACTTTTTGGGTAGTTTTGCATAGTGGTTAAGCATTAAAAAGTCCGAGTTTCTGTTCAATCCCCACAGCTGTGTGAGCTAGGGCTGATAACCTGATCTGTCTGAACTTCAGTTTTATTATGAAATAAATAACTGAAATAACATCACTTACTGGATGTTTTTGTGGAAGGGGGATGGTAAGGACTAAGTGGGATAATATCTGTTAAGTTCTTACAGTGACTGGTACCTAGTGAACAATTAGTTTCCTGATTCAACTAATGTCAGACATGTATCTACTAGATAACTGGCACTATCTTTAGTTTTGAATATACAGTGATACACAGCAGGCATCTTCCTTATATTAATTATTGTTATCACTGTTATTATGAGGAGGTACAATCTTGTCATTAGCCTCTGACTTGTAACTTTCCTTTCTTTTTTCACTCTGACAATTAAACTCAAGATGTTAAATTTATAAATCAAAAATACTGTTCTACTCTAGTATGGAAACAGATTCAGTATGGTTTGGCCACAGTGTATATCCATGTTCACTTGGTTGAGAATCATGTCCTTTGGGACTTGTCAGTGACCTGGAGCCTTCATACAGTGCCAGCATCTCCAAGGTCTCCGAAAAAGATAACATGGGAGTTGTTTTTATGAAATGGATTCAGTTTCCTGAAGAATTCTTCCATACTTTATAATCTCATAAAAGAAGAGCAATATTCCAGTCCCTTGGGAGACACCTTTTTCATCTCAGAGATAAAGAGACTTAGCAAGGGCAGGGGATTAGGGTGGGCTGAATAGAAGGAGGTGGAGGTCTGCTCTGCTCTTCCATCACTGGCAGGTTTACACTGATAATGATGAATTGCTTTGCTGACTAAAGGAATCAAGTGGTTAAAAACAAGCAAACAAACAAAGGCTTTCTGCCAAGGAAATAAAATACTGGATTTTAAACCTCAACACTCAAGGAAGGCCTTCAAGATGATAAGTCTTTAGTTTAAGATAATCAGCTTTCAGTTCAGTTCAGTTCAGTTCACACTCAGTTCTGTCTGACTCTTTGCGACCCCATGAATCGCTGCACACCAGGCCTCCCTGTCCATTACCAACTTCCAGAGTTCACTCAGACTCATGTCCATCGAGTCAGTGATGCCATCCAGCCATCTCATCCTCTGTTGTCCCCTTCTCCTCCTGCCCCCAATCCCTCCCAGCATCAGAGTCTTTTCCAGTGAGTCAACTCGATGTGGCCAAAGTACTGGAGTTTCAGCTTTAGCATCATTCCTTCCAAAGAAACCCCAGGGCTGATCTCCTTCAGAATGGACTGGTTGTATCTCCTTACCCCAAGGGACTCTCAAGAGTCTTCTCCAACACCACAGTTCAAAAGCATCAATTCTTCAGTGCTCAGCTTTCTTCACAGTCCAACTCTCACATCCATACATAACCACTGGGAAAACCATAGCCTTGACTAGATGGACCTTTGTTGGCAAAGTCATGTCTCTTCTTTGGAATATGCTATCTAGGTTGGTCATAACTTTTCTTCCAAGGAGTAAGCGTCTTTTAATTTCATGGCTGCAATCACCATCTGCAGTGATTTTGGAGCCCCCCAAAATAAAGTCTGACACTGTTTCCACTGTTTCCCAATCTATTTCCAAAATGGAGTAGCCATCATGGTCAACAAAAGAGTCCAAAATGCAGTAGTTGGATGCAATCTCAAAAATGACAGAATGATCTCTGTTTGTCTCCAAGGTAAATCATTCAATATCATGGTAATCCAAGTCTATGCCCTAACCAGTAATGCTGAAGAAGCTGAAGTTGAATGGTTCTATGAAGATCTACAAGGCCTTTTAGAACTAACACCCAGAAAAGATATCCTTTTCATTATAGGGGACTGTAAAGCAAAAGTAGGAAGTCAAGAAACACCTGGAGTAACAGGCAAATTTGGCCTTGGAATATGGAATGAAGCAGGGCAAAGACTAATAGAGTTCTGCCAAGAATATGCACTGGTCATAGCAAACACCCTCTTCCAACAACACAAGAGAAGGCTCTACACATGGACATCACCAGATGGTCAACACCAAAATCAGATTGATTATATTCTTTGCAGCCAAAGATGGAGAAGCTCTATACAGTCAACAAAAACAAGACCAGGAGCTGACTGTGGCTCAGATCATGAACTCCTTATTACCAAATTCAGACTTAAATTGAAGAAAGTAGGGAAAACCGCTAGACCATTCAGGTATGACCTAAATCAAATCCCTTATGATTATACAGTGGAAGGGAGAAATAGATTTAAGGGCCTAGATCTGATAGAGTGCCTGATGAACTATGGAATGAGGTTCGTGACATTGTATAGGAGACAGGGATCAAGACCATTCCCATGGAAAAGAAATGCAAAAAAGCAAAAAGGCTGTCTGAGGAGGCCTTACAAATAGCTGTGAAAAGAAGCGAAGTGAAAAGCAAAGGAGAAAAGGAAAGATACAAGTATCTGAATGCAGAGTTCCAAAGAATAGCAAGAAGAGATAAGAAAGCCTTCCTCAGCAATGAATGCAAAGAAATGGAGGAAAAGAACAGTATGGGAAAGACTAGAGATCTCTTCATGAAAATTAGAGAGACCAGGGGAACATTTCATGCAAAGATGGGCTCAATAAAGGACAGAAATGGTATGGACCTAAGAAAAGCAGAAGATATTAAGAAGAGGTGGCAAGAATACACAGAAGGACTATACAAAAAAGATCTTCATGACCAAGACAATCACAATGGTGTGATCACTCACCTAGAGCCAGACATCCTGGAATGTGAAGTCAAGTGGGCCTTAGAAAGCATCACTATGAACAAAGCTAGTGGAGGTGATGGAATTCCAGTTGAGCTCTTTCAAATCCTGAAAGATGATGCTGTGCAAGTGCTGCACTCCATATGCCAGCAAATTTGGAAAACTCAGCAGTGGCCCCAGGACTGGAAAAGGTCAGTTTTCATTCCAATCCCAAAGAAAGGCAATGCCAAAGAATGCTGAAACTACCGTACAATTGCACTCATCTCACACGCTAGTAATCAGCTTACACTTCCTTAAAGTCATCCCAGCATGGGTTATTCTCCCTCTCTGTTTCCTAGGAGAAAAATATTGACAATACATATATTTGATAGAGGGCTTGCATGCAGAATTTTAAATAGCTCTTACATTCAATAAGACAAAAAACCCAATTTAAAAAAAAAAGATGAAGCCTTTGAACTGCTGCTCCAGAGGAGAAGATAAACAAATGCTCATTAAACACATGTAAAGATGGTCAACATCCTCACCAAGAAAGGGAAGGCAAATTAAAACCTCAATGAGCTACCACTGTACACCATTAGAGTAGCTAAATGACAGTGATAATAAATAAGAAGCAATAATACTGAGTAAAGGTAAAGACGTAGAGCAATTGGAACTCTCATATATTGCTGGTAGAAAATGTAAAATGGTCCCACTGCTTTGAAAACTATATGGCTACAGTTTTCAGCAAAAGTAAATACAGACTTATCATATGAACCAGCATTCTAATACTTGACATTTACACAAGAGGAATGCAAACGTATCTGTACTTTGGTATCATTGGGAGCTTGTTAGAAATGAAGAATCTCAAGCATCATCCCAGACTGGTGGAATCCAAAGCTACACTTTTACAGCATCATTATGGAGTTTGCACACATATTACAGTTTGAGAAGCACTGTCCTGAGAAGCATTAAGCTCTTGCAAGGGAAGATGTTTCTTTCACATTCTTCAAGTGAGAACTCTCAGATTTTCATGATTCAGGCATTCAAATTCCCCTAGGTCGGTAAATGACAGCACTTAAACTAGTGGGCCATAGATGTCACTTAGGATCACAGCCAGAGAGCTTTTCAACCCCGTGTCATTTTGAGGGTTTATAGTAGGGAATTTATTCTATTGCCGGGTACCCAAATACATCAGCAGAATAACCTTAAGACATAGATATATAGCTACAGATATATAGTTTCCCAGGTGGTTCCGCAGTAAAGAATCCTGCAAAGCAGAAGCCATAGGAGATGCGATCTCAGTCCCTGTGCTAGGAAGATCCCCTGTTGTAGGAAATGGCAGCCTAATTCAGTATTCTTGCCTGGAGAATCCTGTGAACAGAGGTGCCGGGCTGGCTACAGTAATATTGGATTGCAAAGAGTCAGACACGACTGAAGAGACTTAGCATGCACGCATGCATACTGTATTAATATATATGCACACACATACGTACAGAGTAACAGTTGTAAGCTTACTAGCAGATTATAATAACAGTAAGAATTTTAAAATTTGCTAAAAAGATTTACTATGTGCCTGACACTGTTGTATATATGTAAAAGTATATATGTAATAATTTATATCTGATCACAATCACTAGGAAGTCAGTAATATTATTGTTCTCAGTAGCCTGAAAGAGGGTATGATTTTCATAGAATCTATTACTGAGAACAAAAGTAAAGAGTTGAAGACAACTGTCTGAATTTTTTTTTTTTGACAAATAGATTAGAATGCAATAAAGGCCTCATTGTAAATAAAGTAAAATCCAAGCCGTATAACTTGCTTAAAAGAAAGAGAATTTGTTTTACAGTTTGATTGATTTGAAGGTAGAAATTGCTGAGTGGGTACTGATTACCTTGCTGAAGATGCAAGCAATTGGCAACAATCATACCAATTATAAGCCACTTAAGCAACCTCAATTAAATTAGTGGTAATTCTAAACTACTTCATCTTGCATAGAGACTGGTTTAATTTTTATGTAAATTCAAATTCTGGTTGTGCAAATCCTAATTGTCTAACAACAAATCAAGCTAGATTATTCCCATTTGTCTTTGCGGAAATCTGAAAGCTGCATTCCAAGCTGTGGTAGGTGTACACAGAGACCAATACCATCTCTGCAAAAAAATCCTGTGAAGGAGACTCAAAGATCAAGTCCATTTTGCTGACTTAACATTGACAAGTAGGCAGGCTGAATGAAATGAGAAAGTGACAGATTGAAGATCACCAGCATTTAAGAGCGCCATAGAAAAGAAAATACACTGCACCAGGGGTTTATAGCCCTAACTAAATTCTGATTCTGCCAAACACTTACTGTGTAATCTTGAAAAAGTCTCTATTAGTTAGCTATTACTGTGTGATAAAAAAACACACAGTTTCCATGGATTTTTTAAAAAAGCGATTTATTTCTTAAGAACCTGAAGGTTGGTTGGGGTTTGGCTGATCTTGGCTGACCTCACCTGGGCTTAGCTCCAAACTCTCATCTGAGACCACGTCTGCTTCACTTGTCACTCATCCTCCTTGGGCTAGGATTACCTAAGTCACGTCCTATCCATGGCTAAAGGCAAGAATGCAAAAGGGCAAATTCAACCATGCAAGCTCATTTCGTGTCCTGTTGTCATGTCTATCTGCCAAAACAAAACACAAACTAAGCTTAAGTTGAAGGGGGAGGGGATTCTACTTCATTACTATGAGGCCATGACATGGGTGTGGATGACCAATAACTCAAGCTATTATGTTCTTTCCCTTTTATTTAGCTTCCACAGCCATAAGTCAAAAACAGTAGATTACTATCAGGACACTTGCAACTCTTAACAAATTCTGCAAATGCAGCAGAAATTCCATGAGATTCTATAGTACTATTTATAAACTACTGCCCTGCAGGCTGGATTCAGACATGGTTTAGATTATCTGCTGAGAATTTTAAAATAATCTTAATTGGCTGAAATTATTTTTTAAAATCAGGATATTTCACACAAAAACCCAGAATTCAGATGTTTCTTGTGGGCTCATAATATTTGGCCATGGTGATACTGAGTAGAAGCAGCCCCCTCTACACAGGGCAGATCTCTGCAGATCCTCACTTCTCCCCTACTTGTCCTCTACACTCCCTCTATTATCACACATCCACCCCACTTCACTTATTTATATTATTCGCCTCAACTGTCGCCATTTTTTCATTTCTATCTTGGGATTTCAGGATTGAGTTCTTACTCTTCAATTGCCAGCTACTCACATTCCAAATAAGTCACTTAACATACCTGAGGTATATTTTTCTCATTTCAAATAGAAAAGGGGAATTCTGGAAGTCTTTAAGGAAATTCTCTGCTCTACCATTCCATAATTCTAAAGACATAAGATCAAAGACTATGATATACATCAAGATATCTCACAAAGAAAGGAAAGAGATCTATTTCAAGAGCTGACCAGTGGCTTTTCAAATGAAGATATGCTGACCAAGTTCTGGAAATTGAAAGCCAACAGAACAATCAGGAGTGGTGCTTGCACAGTGGGTCTCAAAGGAGCCCACGAAAGCAAAGGACCAATTAAAGAAAAAGATAAATTGTTGAGTTGGGCTGAATATCAGGAAGGTTTTCCTAATAGGCAAATCTTTAAACTGGCATGCTTTCCCAGGAGAAGTGGCAGAAAGTTATTTAACATAGGGCTAAACAAAGCGTTGCAATTCTGTAAACAAAATTCTCACTTAAACCAGGGCTATTGACTCAAGGATAGGATGTTTCTTTCCCATCATTTTCTAAGCTGACTTTAGGCTACAACTAAAATAAATAATGTTTGCTGTAGGTTTGTCATATATAGCTTTCATTATGTTGAGGTATGCTCCTTCTATTCCTGCTTTCTGGAGGGCTTTTATCATAAATGGATGTTGAATTTTGTCAAAGGCTTTCCCTGCATCTATTGAGATAATCATATGGTTTTTATTTGTCAATTTGTTAATGTTGGGTATTGTATTGATTGATTTGCGGATATTGAAGAATGCTCATCCCTAAAGTCAGAAACAAGACAAAGGTGCCCATTCTCACCACTACTATTCAACATAGTTTTGGAAGTTTTGGCCACAGCAATCAGAGCAGAAAAAGAAATAAAAGGAATCCAGATTGGAAAAGAAGAAGTAAAACTCTCACTGTTTGCAGATGACATGATTCTCTACGTAGAAAACCTTAAAGACTCCATCAGAAAATTACTAGAGCTAATCAATGAATATAGTAAAGTTACAGGATATAAAATTAACACAGAGAAATCCCTAGCATTCCTATACAATAACAATGAGAAAACAGAAAGAGAAATTAAGGAAACAATTCCATTCACTATTGCAACGAAAAGAATAAAATACTTAGGAATTTTTTTCTTTTTTTTTTTTTTTTCACTCAGTTGTGTCTGACTCTTTGTGACCCTATGGACTGTAGCCTACCAGGCTCCTCTACCGAAAGACACAAAAGACCTATATATAGAAAACTATAAAACACTGGTGAAAGAAATCAAAGACGACACTAATAGATGGAGAAATATATCGTGTTCATGGATCGGAAGAATCAAAATAGTGAAAATGAGTATACTACCCAAAGCAATCTATAGATTCAATGCAATCCCTATCAAGCTACCAACAGTATTTTTCACAGAGCTAGAACAAATAATTTCACAATTTGTATAGAAATAAAAAAAACCTCGAATAACCAATGCAATCTTGAGAAAGAAGAATAGAACTGGAGGAATCAACCTGCCTAACTTCAGGCTCTACTACAAAGCCACAGTTATCAAGACAGTATGGTACTGGCACAAAGTCAGAAATATAGATCAATGGAACAAAATAGAAAGCCCAGAGATAAATCCACACACCTATGGACACCTTATCTTTGACAAAGGAGGCAAGAATATACAATGGATTAAAGACAATCTCTTTAACAAGTGGTGCTGGGAAAACTGGTCAACCACTTGTAAAAGCATGAAACTAGAACATTTTCTAACACCATACACATAGATAAACTCAAAATGGATTAAAGATCTAAACATAAGACCAGAAACTATAAAACTTCTAGAGGAAAACATAGGCAAAACACTCTCCGACATAAATCACAGCAGAATCCTCTATGACCCACCTCCCAGAATATTGGAAATAAAAGCAAAAATAAACAAATGGGACCTAATTAAACTTAAAAGCTTCTGCACAACAAAGGAAACTATAAGCAAGGTAAAAAGACAGCCTTCAGAATGGGAGAAAATAATAGCAAACGAAGCAACTGTCAAAGAATTAATCTCAAAAATATATAAGCAACTCCTGCAGCTCAATTCCAGAAAAATAAATGACCCAATCAAAAAATGAGCCAAAGAACTAAACAGACATTTCTCCAAAGAAGACATACAGATGGCTAACATGAAAAGATGCTCAACATCACTTATTATCAGAGAAATGTAAATCAAAACCACAATGAGGTACCATTTCATGCCAGTCAGAATGGCTGCTATCCAAAGTCCACAAGCAATAAATGCTGGAGAGGGTGTGGAGAAAAGGGAACCCTCTTACACTGTTGGTGGGAATGCAAACTAGTACAGCCACTATGGAGAACAGTGTGGAGATTCCTTATAAAACTGCAAATAGAACTGCCATACAACCCAGCAATCCCACTGCTGGGCATACACACTGAGGAAACCAGAACTGAGAGAGACACATGTACCCCAATGTTCATCGCAGCACTATTTATAATAGCCAGGACATGGAAGCAACCTAGATGTCCATCAGCAGATGAATGGATAAGAAAGCCGTGATATATATACACAATGGAGTATTACTCAGCCATTAAAAAGAATACATTTGAATAAGTTGTAATGAGGTGGATGAAACTGGAGCTGATTATACAAAGTGAAGTAAGCCAGAAAGAAAAACACCAATACAGTATACTAACGCATATATATGGAATTTAGAAAGATGGTAATGATTACCCTGTATGTGAGACAGCAAAAGAGACACAGGTGTATAGAACAGGCTTGGATTCTGTGGGAGAGGGCAAGGGTGGGATGATTTGGGAAAATGGCATTGAAACATGTATATTAGCATATATAAAATGAATCACCAGTCCAGGTTCAATGCACGATACCCAAGGGTGCTTGGGGCTGGTGCACTTGGATGACCCAGAGGGATGGGATGGAGAGGGAGGTGAGAGGGGTGTTCAGGATGGGGAACACATGTACACCTGTGGTGGATTCATGTCAATGTATAGCAAAACCAATACAATATTGTAAAGTAATTAGCCTCCAATTAAAATAAACAAATTTACATTAAAAAACAAAATAAATAATGAAAAAAGATCACAACCTAGGATGGGGCTGGGAGACATAATATTTGTTACACTCACATGCATTCCTCAGGCCTTTCAGTTTAATGCACATGGTTAAGACATCTCTAAAACAATGATCTATTTTCCACCAGCAAATGTGTGTTAAATGCTCATACACAAAAAATGAATGCAGACACACTGTTTTGTACACTGTTATGAATGCAAGGTTTCAGGCTGTCACTCAGTTTGCCCTATAGAAGGAAGAGATTTTTGTTTTCCTCCTGATCTGCTACACATATTTTTGGAGGTATTTTGGGATAATAGTGCTTGTTATTCAATTATTTAAGACAGAGTGTTTGCTGACAACTCAATATTCTATTTTTTCCTTTCTTCTCTTTGAATAGGAAAGTGCAAAATGGGTAAACGAAGATAACTGGCTTGGCTTGGGAATGAGTGAGGAAAACAAACAAACCTAAAGCAAGGAAGCCCCCCATCCCCACCACCCTGTCCCATCTCATTAGCCAAGGTATTAAGGGTGACCAAGGAAAAAGCTTACAAAAACACTTTGAAGTGCTACAGCAAATACATGCTCTCCTAGAGGATTAACATAATGAGAGCAAGCAGGCCCCTGGAATTAGCTCATTGTCATAAAGGGCAAATTTGATTAGAGGAATACAGGAATGTGAACTGATTACATTTGTAATAATCCCTTATCCAAAAGCGGTACCATATTCATTCACTAAACAAACATTTACTATGCATCAGAGTTGTTCTCCTAAAAACTGAAAGACTAGCCAAGGTTGTTTCCTGCATGCCCCCACCTCTCCCATTCTGTTTCTAGAACTTTAAAGGCAGTAACTCCTCTGGCATTCTTGTGCTGCCAGGGAATCATCTGACATTCATGACAGTTATCTGATAAATGTGCTAAGGATTAAACAAATTCTACCTTGTCGATTCAAAGAAGGAACTGATTAAAACAATGATGTGAAACATTAATGAGGACTATAATGGGGAAAATCTAGGTGGGAGAAAAAGAAATATTTAACAGGAGAAGAATACTTCAAAAGTTTCATGTTCCTTTTTTTCTTCTTTTTTTTAAATACAAATTTATTTATTTTAATTGGGGGCTAATTACTTTACAATATTGCAGTGGTTTTACTTCAGGGAATTCATGGAAATAGATACAAATCACCAAAAATTGTGAGCAGAGATTCGCCTCACAAATCTTCAATAAAGTACAAAATAAAATATAATTTAATTTATTTAATTGGAAGAAACACAATAAAACATATGAGAAGTTGGGAGGAAATAGTTGTCACCACACGTTCTGGTAGACTGTTGATTAGTTCAGCACTTTGGAGGCAATTCTGTCACATCTGAATTAATGTTAAGTGTCTATCTTCCATGATCTAACAGTTTCACATCCTAGTATCTACTTTAGAGACACTCATTGGTCCTTAAGAGAAGACATGATCAAGCAGTGTTTATATTAGCAAAAACTTGGAAGCAAATTAAATATCCACCAACAAGGGAATAGTTCAATTTGGATATTTGTATGAAATCCTCCAACTTAATAATATTGTAAACTAAATGTATTAAAAGCAAATAAACATACATGCAAATAATAAGCAAATTACCGTACAGATCAAACAAAAGGTGGCTATAGACAAAATTCAGCCCAAGGACCCTCAACACACAACCTCTGCTCAATAATTATTCAGATCTTATATGTTACTTCAAAATGTACCTTTTTAAAGTGAATAATACTAAGCAATAAATATAACCTTTTTGAAAATCTATTAGGTATAGATTACTGTGTCTAGTGTTTTATATATATATATATATATATTCTTATACTGGCAGAAAGCATGCAATATAGTTATTATACTTTTTCAATGTTAAAGGTAGAGATGGTTTGGGAATTTCTGTTTACAAAAGACAAGCTGTCTATGTCACCAGTCTAACCTTGAAATAGTCTCAGCCAGAGTGGGGCTGAGTTTCTATTTCCAGAGAAGAGGGTCCAGTTTAACCAGTTTTCAACTGAGCAAATTTAGACATCATACCATTTATGAGGCTGTTTTTGCTGTGCACACAAAGACAGTGCCTGGGGGAAATGTTAGGTGCATCTCTTACTGGTTGACCAAGATGGACTTAACACTCCCCTCAGGGCCATTAAACTCAGACAGGCTTTTTCTTTTCAAGAACCTCCTTTTCTTGAGGAAATTTTTAAATAGAAAGTTGTAATTATAAATTATTTCCCCACTCCTTCAAGAAACAAATCTTTTTAAAAGCCTTCTGTCCCTTGGAACTGTCTTTCTCAAGGACTTGGGAGCCTCTGAGATGTAAACATTAAAGGAGGTATCACCCCAGTCTCCTAGTTTCCATGGTAGGGAAGGAGCCTAACTTTGGTGTCCTAAATGTTCCAAGTTGTAAAACTACCTCTTGTCATGAAGATACAAGAAAGTTGACTTCTCCTTCTGGTAAGACCAGTTAGCAAACACACTTGGCCTGTAACTAACTCCCATCTCTCCCTCACCTACTGCCTCCCCCAGCGCTTAAAAACTCTCTAGTCCATTGCTTCAGTAGAGTTGATTTTAGACCCAGTTCTGGTCTCTCACCCCTATGGCAATCACCTTGAAAAAAAAAAAAAACCTGTACTTATGTGTTTAAGTTTGGTGCAATTTTTGTTTGACATGATCTATTTTGTATTTTTCAAGTGATTGGGGGAAGCTCAGAGATATATCAAGGAAAAGAGGTTAAGAGAAAAGGGAAGAAGAGTTTGTTTAATGTATAGAAGGCAGCAGCCCCTCGTTCCTATCATGTTAAGAAAACAAACTTTCTGAAACATATATTACAGCCAATTCTGGCAGGTTATATAAAAATTACATATTATATTTATTTAGCATTTAATATTATTTAGGTACTTTTGCATTTCCCAAACTCTGTTTGACTGTCCAAGTCTCTCTTTCAATCGAGATTTGTTCTTTAAAAGTGACAGAGGAGCTAATTCAAACGGGCTTAAGCATAAAAGTAGTTTGCTGTATCAATAATTTAAAAGTTTATGAGTATTCAGGTCAGGTTCTCAACAGTATCTTCAGTGGTTGTTCTCTCTCTTTAAGCCCTGACTTCCTCCTCCCTGCCTTCATTTTTAAGTTTGAGCTTCCTTTGAGGTTACGAAGTTCAGTTCAGTTTCTCGGTCATGTCCGACTCTTTGCGACCCCATGAATCACAGCACAAACTCACGTCCATCGAGTTGGTGATGCCATCCAGCATCTCATCCTCTGTTGTCCCCTTTTCCTCCTGTACTGGCCCACTTTAGGATTAGAGACTATGCAGTGGGTAAGAGCACTTTTCTCATGTAGTTTCATCCAAAGATCTAGAATTGGCTTATAATTAAACAAACTTGCATCATATGATCTGCTGTGACCTTGTCAATGAGGAATGCCAATGCTGGAAATGGCCTGAGTCAGATCCTATCCCATTAAAGCCGCAACCATTAACAGCCAGGAAGAGGATTCTTTCAGAAGAAAAGCAGGGTATGCTGCCCCAAAGAGAAGAAATGGGAACTATACTAATCAGGCTACATCAACAAATTTCCACTGCAAACGGTTACAGTCAGCTCCATGGATGAACACAATGTTCTGTACCTTCAATCATTTTAACGGAACTTCCTTCAAAAGAAGGAAGTCGTTTTGTCTCTGTCTTCATATTACAATTTATCATGGTTTCCTCAAAGCAAAATAAGGTTTATCTTTTCCTCTCCAACCCCTATGACAAGTCTGCCATAGGCAAAGGATAAATGGACCTTGATAAGTTTCTTTGTCTTCCTATGTCCCAATTTTTTCATCCTCCCTGAGAGTAATCATATTCATTTCTATTCAAACACTGATTTACTCATTTAAAAATATTTATTCTTTATAATAACTAAAACAACAACCAAGGTAACATCAGCAACTAACATTTATCACATGGTTACTATGTGTCAATCAGGATTTTTTCTTTCTTTCCTTTTTTTTTTTTTTTTTTAACTTGCCTGCATCGGGTCTTAGTTGCAACACACAGACTCTCTAGTTTGGGCACATGGTCTTAGTTGCTCCACAGCGTGTGGAATCTGAATTCCCATACCAGGGGTCAATCCTGCATCCCCTGCATTGGAAGGCAGATTCTTAACCACTGGACCACTTAAGGGAAGTCCCTGTCAGTCAGGATGTTAATTACCTTTGAACCCCTTCCTCTGTCTACCATTTTATTGCCTATAATATAAACTCTTGCTGTCCCCTGGTGACCAAAGCTCTTTTCTATGACAGAGACTTCCTGAACCCTATGACTAGAACATTCTATCCTCAGCTTTTCACATGGATACTTCCTTTTTCTCATTCAAATATCAGCTTACGTATTTGGTCTACAGAGAGGCCATCCAAGAACACTCAATATGCATTACCCATCTACCCAAACCTACCCGCTCTTCACACATTAACCTTATTCTTCGTCTTCTTCCTTCTCTTCTTTTTCCTCTCAATTTCACTTATCACTTCTTAACTTCTCTTGGGTATCTGTCTCTCATTGCCCTTTGTTCGTCTTCTCCTTGGAGTATAAATTTATAAGAGCAAGGATCTCTGTCTTGTTTATAGCCATATCTATCCCAGTATTTAGAAACCTGCATGGCACAGAGCTGCCAGTGCTCCGGTTTATAAATGCATCTCTTTTAACCTCCATAATAATCCTATAAGGTAGGTACTATTAACCATCCTGTCTTTATACAAAAGAAAACTAAAGCCAGAGAAGTTAAGTGCCTTGCCCTAAGTCACACAGCTAGTAAGTGGCAAAGCTAGTATTTGAACCAGGGAATTCTGACTCTCACAGTCAGTGGGGAAACTAGGGTCCTAAACTCCTGTGGCCAGATTCTGTGCTTAGCATAGATGCATGAACAAAATAGACAGGGCCCATCATTCATGAGCTTACAGTCTGGATGTAGCTAGACTTCCACAAGAAATCAAATAACTATAAAATTGCAATTGGATAGAAAGCATAGGAAGCAAAAGTATAGGATTCGATGATGAGCACATAAAAACAAGACCTAATCTATGAGGAAGTCAGGGAATTTAAGACCTTAAGGATGATAGCTTTCAGCCAGGGGAAAGAAAGTGAAAAGGCAGACTACAGATGCATGGGATGGCACTGGTAAATCCCTGAGACTTTTACCTAGTTCCAGGCAGGATGCAAGAACTGAGAATACAAGTAGAATTCAATGTTGTTTTCCCCTTTGACGTAGTTTTGTTGATTATGTGAAAAAGGAAAACAGCTGTCAAGAGGTATAAGAAACACAATATTAGGAAGAGAATTCAAAAGTCCTTTCAATTTTTAAAAGATCAAGTAGTCCATAAATGATTTAAAAACAGGGAAAACAATTAATTAGGTTGATTTATAGTTATATATTGAATTTCTCTAGCTACAAACTAAGAATAAACCTTCTTTTAAGGAACCACTGAATATCTGCAAAATTTTGCCTTGTATTATTCCAGAAGCATAATTCTAATCAATAAATCAAGAGCCAAGTAATGTTACAGTCCACATTCTCCATAATCAATGTCATAAAGCTACAAATTAATAACATCAGCATAAACAGATCAATTCAAATAACTTGGAAATTAGAATAATAATAGCTCACATTTACTGGATGTTTACTACATACTTTCAGAATGCTGAGATTTGCCTTAATCAGCTCATTTAATCCACATAAAATCTTTATTAAGTAGATACCATTATTATTATCATTTTGCAAGTGAATAAGCTTATGACAAGAGAGAGATTATGTAACATGAGCCAAGTTATTCAGCTAGCAGCTTATATATGAGGGATTTAAAATAAACAGCCTAATTACAGTGCAAGCGCGTGCGTGTGTGTGTGTGTAACCATTTCGATATTCTGTCTCTCCAAAGTAGTTTTAGGGTTAAAGATTGAATTAAGGGCACAATAGTACTGAGAGGAAAAAATAATGATAATATAAGCAAACTAAGAAAAGCTAGAATTATGAGCAGAACATATTGATAATTGTTGAAGGCATAAGTGAGTACATAAGGGTTTGTTATGTTGATTGTCTATTTATGTATATGTTCAGAAGTTTCCATGATATAAAGTTATAAATAAAAGATAAGAGCAGATCAATAAATTAAAAATAATCACTTAGCATCAACAATAATACAACTTCACCTTTCTTGTAGAGTTCACTGTTCATTCCATTTTCTTATAAATATTTTTATCCAAAGCTCTAATGTAAATAGTTACTTTTTATTAAAGACTTCCTGTTAATGATTCCATATATTATTGTATTTAATTCTCACATAACACTATGCAATATACATTATTATCTCTATTTCACAGATGAAAGAAAGGGGGGTCAAAAAGTTTTATTAACTTAGTAAAGGTCTCCGTTTGGAATTGAAAAATAGAAATTTGACCTTGAATCCATTTTGTCCTGAAGTCTTTACTCAGTACACTATACTAAATGACCACAATTACATAATTATAAGCTTTCTCCTGGCAGGGCACTTCTAAAACTTATTTTCTAAAAATTTATATAGCATCTAACTGGCTTTTCAGAAACACTTCATGAGAGGAATGAGGGAGAGAAAAAATGAAAAAGAACAGAGAGTATCTTACAATACACTTATACAAACACTATCAGTAAAAATTCATTGGGTTTGCCCAAGGTTGAATAGCTTTACTCATATTTTTTAAAAATATTTATTTGGCTGTGTCAGATTTTAGTTGCAGGATGGGGGAGCTTTCCTTGCAGAGCACCAACTTTCTAGTTGTGGCACAGGCTTAGTTGCTCTGTGGCACGTGGGATTTTAGTTTCCCAACCAGGGATTGAACCAGTGTCTCTTGCATTGGAAGGCAAATTCTTAACTACTGGACCACCAGGGAAGTCCTAAATAGTTTATTTTTGATGGGTTTAAAACTCCAGTTATTTCAAATTATGCACAATTCCCTGGAAAGGAACTGTTTCTTTCATTGAATGCGACTGTATGATGGGAGCCAAGTGAGGCTGGTCTTCATGGGAACTTCTGTAAGATTCCAAGTTTGTAAATTTTTAAATTTCTATTAATGTTTCACATTCACATCAAAAAAGCTTTGATTGTATACTCATTTGTCCTCCCTAGTGCTGAGTCATCTGAAAAACATAGCTTTTGTCCAAGTAACTGATAAAAACTTTATAAACACAAACCACTAAGGAATGACCTAGAGACATTTTTCAAAAGAACTTAAAAAAACTGGTACTGAACACATCACCTTACCCACAGACACAGCAAGAATGAATTTGTCAAAATTATTGACTGCTTTTTTTTCTGTTAAACCATGTTGATGAAATTCATATCATTTGCAAGTTTGGAAAAATAACTTGAAAATCAGACTGTTAATAAGTATGATTTGTTCATAGTAGATCTCCATGGGTATCTAGCAGGTACTGGGGTCTTTCCTGTACACTCACAAGCCGAGCAGTAAATAGCAACTTGTGACTTTTCTTTTGTGATCAAGATTAGGTTTGTTGGTCTTTAAATTTTGAAATTACATTTTTTTCCTAAGAAAACTGGCACAATATTAATCTATATTCAAGTTCTGATAACTTGTCTATTTTGGAATGCTCTTCACACATTCTGAATTGTATTTCGCTATATGTAAGAATTAAAAGAAGACAAAACCATCTACCAAAATAGAATTCATTTTCCTTTGAGAACTTCTCCTACTATATTCTTCTTAAGAGTATCATGAAGACTGACTGGTAGTTTAGTCTATTCTCGTGTCTGACTCTTGCAACCCTATGGACTATAGCTTGACAGCTCCTCTGTCCATGGGATTCTCCAGGCAAGAATGGAGTGGGTTGCCGTGTCCTTCTCCAGGGGATCTTCTTGACCCAGGACTTGAACCCGGGTGCCTGCATTGCAGGCTGGTTCTTTACCCACTGAGCTAAGAAGGAAACCCCAAAAGACTGACTAGAGTCACTTTTTTTTTTGCCTTAAATTCCTAAATTATACGCCTTGAGTGCTTCCAATTTTCCTACATCCACTGTAATGTCTACTTCATCTGATGATAAATGTCATTGAAATATCTTCATTTATCTCATTTTTACACATTTCTCCTTTTCAAGATACATACTGCAAATATGTGCTTAGGCTTTTGCTGTGATGTGGGCAAAGAACACTCTGGCCTTTAAGATATGTCCTAGCATTTAAGTGGCTTTAAGAAGTTTAAAATGCTATATGGTTCATTATTAATATAAAAAGAATTATAATACCAACCCAGCTAAATATCCATTATTAATTCTGTCTGAAGATTAGAAAAAAAATTTGGCAACAATTCTCTAGTATGTAGCATCTGTTTATTTGTGTTTGCTGGAAATTTGAAATAATCTTAATGTCCAACATTATAATATATAAAAGTATAGTTTATTAAAGTAATGAAACACTGTGTAGAATTTTAAGAATAATGAGTTCTCTGTGTAATGACATGTAAAAATCTCTAGGTCATATTATTGAGCTAAGCTGAATCAGATAAAATTAAAAATACATATTTACATACCTATATACACAGAGGTAGGTAAAAATTTAAATAAGTCTAAAAGGATAATGCCAAATCATAGAGGTATAAAATTATGAGAAGGATATACTTTCTATCATATTAACTTTTTCTCCTATATTTTACCACAAGCATATATTAACCTTATAATTAGAAAACATTAATTGACTTTTTCTACTTTGGGCAAATACTGTATTTAGATTATTTTTGAAGCATCTTACTTCCTACTGATGTTGTTCTATGTTTTCATAGGTAATTTGGTATTTTTGACAGCACAAAAATATTTTCTTCTACTAGAAGAACATTACAAGTCTACAACAGTGGTAATGGCAATGAAAATCAACAATTGTAATATTTGATTGACTTAGTATATGCTAAGCCCTCTGTCTATTATCATATTCAATCCAAAGCACGTTACTTTAGGGAAAATGTTATTATCCATATTTTACAAATAGGGCACATCTGAGAGTCAAACCTTACTCTCTTTGATGTCAAAGCTCATGGCCTCATATTCACTATCATATTAAACCATGTCCCAAATAAAGTAAACGAATGCAAAACCAATAAACATTTTCCAGAATTCAAGCCCATAAATTTCTTTTGGATAGAGTTGGTAGAGTCACCAAATAGTAAGAATGAAAAGAGTGCTTAATAGAGAAGGGATAACGATTCTTGTTTGCTCAGGTCTACAGCTGTCAGATCTATTTTCTTAATGAAAATGATGAAGCTGCATAGCATAACATCTATGTAAGGCATCCCATTCTCCTCCCAGAAGCCTGGGGATGCTGTGCTATACTGCAGTGTCCCATTCTCAGGCCAGTCCACACTTTGACCTTTACTCTCAGTTCAGTTCAGTTCAGTTCAGTTGCTCAGTCATGTCAACTCTTTGCGAACCCACGGACTGCAGCATGCCAGGCCTCCCTGTCCATCACCAGCTCCCAGAGTTTGCTCAAACTCATGTCCATTGAGTCGGTGATGCCATAAAACCATCTCATCTTCTGTCATCCCCTTCTCCTCCCACCTTCAATCTTTCCCAGCATCAGGGTCTTTTCAAATGAGTCAGTTCTTTGCATCAGGAGGCCAAAGTATTGGAGTTTCAGCTTTACTCTCTTTAGGAACACCTAAACCCTTAGGAGGGCTTTCAAGAAAGCTCACTGGTAAAGAATCACCTACAATGAAGGAGAGCTGGGTTCAGCTCCTGGGCTGAGAAGATCCCCTGGAGAGGGAAATGGCAGTCCACCCTGGTGTTCTTGCCTGGGAATTCCCATGGTCAGAGGAGCCTGGCAGACTCCAGTTCATGGGGTTGCAAAAGGGTCAGATAAGATTCGGCTACTAAATAACAACAAAAGTCCTTAAGAAGTGCATTTTCTGTAACTGGTTGGGAGTCTCTAAAGAAAGGTTTGATTTTGAGCAGTGTCTAAAACTGCCAAGAATATGCTGTAATGACAACTGCATTCTGACAGTAACATTCTTTCACCAATATATTGTTTATAGTAAAGAGAATACTCTTTTGTTTGTTTGTTTGTTTAAGGATGGTATGACAAAATTCCTCCTCTTGGGCCTCAGTGATCCAATGGTCTAAAAAGATTAAAGCATTACATGTTTGTACTGAAGCAACATGAGACAATTCTAAATACTTCCCTAAGTTAGACACTTGCACATTGATGGTTTCTAAGATGCAAACAATAATAATAAAATGGTCTAGGTGACAATGAGACTTTGATTATAGCTATTTAAGTTTTGTAGTTTATGCTCAGTCTAACAATTTTGAAAAAAAATGCTTGTGTGGAAATTATAAGCTATTCAGCGCTTCTCAGGAGATAATCTTATAAATACAAGTTTGGTGCACTTGTTTGAAAACTACCCAGAGTGGAAATAAATAGTGTAACTTACATGGCTCTTGAAAGCACATCAGTTTAATTTTTTAAAGAAATAAGAGATTGAAATTGGACAATGTAAGGGTTGTTGGAAAATCTGAAGTCTAACCTCTGAGAAGTCGTGTATACGTGCACTTCTTTGTATGTGTGTGCATGTATGTATTTGTGTGTACATGAACAGTATGTGAGTAAGGCTCTGGGTATTTAATCGAAGTGTAGATGTATGTGTGTCTCTACACACGTAAGCATCAGAAATACACTTCTGAGAGCTTCAACATAAGGATGGATCTTATACCTAGAAAACTAGGCATTAAGGTATGAGAAGTGTTTAATTTTTTAAAGATCTGAGATCTGCTTATTTTTACAGCCACAATTTATTTTGATACATGAAGCTCCTTTAATCCTATGCAAAGTTGATCAATAAAGAAATAACTGTCTCTCTTTATTACCCTAGTCTCTTAAACTAAAGAGACTAAAGGCAACTAAAGGTTGACTAATTTGCCAGTAGTCAATTTCCAACTAAAGTCTGTTCACATTCAAATCAGTTGTACAAAGCACTGCGTTTAGTCAAATAATTCAGACTGAGGTTTGGTTTGGGAGAGCGGGACAAAATGAAGATGGTAACACTTTAACAAGCTGTTGAACAGAAGTGACTAAATGTCTTCTCTTCAAATCTTAACACTTTCTAGGAGTAAAATTCTCAGCTTCCAGCTGCCAAGCAAGGAGTCATTTCACACCTCCAGTCCTCAGTATCAAGAACTCCCTGCCTCAAACCTCCTCACTTCCTGAGGTCTGAGCTGGTTGCCTGACCTCACATTTATGGTCAACTTTGTGGTGTTTTGCAAGCCTTCCAGTGGAGGCTTTCCAGAAAAAGTATTCTGACAGCAACTTGTAAGAGGGGACTTTTCATATCTTTCTCATAAGGTCCATTTCTCTGAATTCTTTATGTTCATTCCTGTTGGACCTGGAAGATAAATGTGTCCATTCAACAAGACATTTCTTACCTGCTATATGCTTCACCTGGGGCTGGTGCACTGGGAAGACCCAGAGGGATGGTATGGAGAGGGAGCAGGGAGGGGGGTTCAGGATGGGGAACACATGTATACCTGTGGCGGATTCATGTTGATGTATGGCAAAACCAATACACTATTGTAAAGTAATTAACCTCAAATTAAATAAATTTATATTAAAAAAAAACTTTGATAGGGTGGTTCTAGTTACTTACTCTTGTATACCAAACCACCCTCAAGCTGAATATCTGAAAAAAAATAATGCATTATTGTCCCTTTCAGTCCCAAGGGTTGACTAAGCTCACTTGGACAGTTCTCACTAAAGGTCTCTCATGACATTGCAGTCAGATGGCAGTGGGCACTGGAGTCACCTTGAGGCTCATCTTGGTTCAAAGCCAAGAAGGCTTCCTCCCGCACAGATCTGGCTTCCCAGGGTTTCCTCTTTCCTTCTCTCTACACAGTGTCAACTCTTCTGTGGGCCTCTCCATACGTATGGTCTTCTGACACGATTGTGGGCTTAAGAAAGCAAATAGTCACACTTCTTCCATGGTGCTTGACTTGCAAGAGAGAAGAATGAAACTTCTGGGCCAGCTGAATTTGTTGTTACTTCAAGAAGTCATGCCTGACTCTATGACCCCATTGACTGCAGTACATCAGGCTTCCCTGTACTCCACTATCTCTCAGAGTTTGCTCAAATTCATGTCCTTTGAGTCGATGATGCTACCTAACCATCTCATCCTCTGCTCCCCTCTTCTCCTTTTGCCTTCAATCTTTCCCAGCATCAGTGTATTCTTCAATGAGTTGGGTCTTCACATCAGATGGCCAAAGTATTGGAGCTTTGGCTTAAATATCAGTGCTTCCAATGAATATTCAGGTTGATTTCCTTTAGGATTGACTGGTTTGATCTTGTAGTTCAAGGGACTCTCAAGAGTCTTTTCCAGTACCAGAATTCAAAAGCATAAGTGCTGGGACCAGTCTCCCCTCAAAATTGGCACAGCATCTATTCAGCTGTATTGTAACATTCAAAGCAGTCCCAGGGCCAGCTCAGATTTCAGGGTACAAAGTGAGACTCTTATTTTTGTGGAGGAGTGACAAAACCACATTGCAGAAGAGTGCTGGAACAAGCAATATGACAACTACCTTCAGAAAACACAATATGTCCCATTTGGTGTCTCATGGATGGAGGGTGCATTCCTACTGTCTATTTACATTCCAGATTGCATTTTCAAATCCTTAAAGTCTTCAGGTATAGTATTTCTTCTCTGTTTCTGTAATTCCCCCTCCCTGTTTCTCTTCCATAAAACTTGATTGAGTTCCTACAAATGGGTAGCCTCTCTGTAACAATCACATCCTTGAATTCAGATAATGAGGTCAGTTGAACAAAGCTAGTGAAGATGATGGAATTCCAGTTGAGCTCTTTCAAATTCTGAAAGATGATGTTGTGAAAGTGCTGTACTCAATATGCCAGCAAATTTGGAAAACTCAGCATGGCCACAAGACTGGAAAAGGTCAGTTTTCATTCCAATCCCATATAAAGGCAATGCCAAAGAATGCTCAAACTACCGTATAATTGCACTCATCTCTACTTTACACTAGTAAAGTAATGCTCAAAATTCTCCAAGCCAGGCTTCAGCAATATGTGAACCATGAAATTCCAAATGTTCAAGCTGGTTTTAGAAAAGGCAGAGGAACCAGAGATCAAATTGCCAAAATCTGCTGGATCATGGAAAAAAACAGGAGAGTTCCAGAAAAACATCTATTTATGCTTTATTGACTAGGCCAAAGCCTTTGACTGTGTGGATCACAATAAACTGTGGAAAATTCTGAAAGAGATGGGAATACCAGACCATCTGACCTGCCTTTTGAGAAACCTATATGCAGGTCAGGAAGCAACAGTTATAACAGGACATGGAACAACAGACTGGTTCCAAATAGGAAAAGAAGTACATCAAGGCTGTATATTGTCGCCCTGCTTATTTAACTTCTATGCAGAGTACATCATGAGAAACGCTGGGCTGGAAGAAGCACAAGCTGGAATCAAGATTGCCGGGAGAAATATCAATCACCTCAGATATGCAGATGACACCACCCTTATGGCAGAAAGTGAAGAGGAACTAAAAAGCCTCTTGAAAGTGAAAGAGGAGAGCGAAAAAGTTGGCTTAAAGCTCAACATTCAGAAAATGAAGATCATGGCATCTGGTCCCATCACTTCATGGGAAATAGATGGGGAAACAGTAGAAACAGTGTCAGACTTTATCTGTTTTGGCTCCAAAATCACTGTAGATGGTGACTGCAGCCATGAAATTAAAAGACGCTTACTTCTTGGTAGAAAAGGTATGACCAACCTAGACGGCATATTCCAAAACAGAGACATTACTTTGCCGACTAAGGTCCGTTTAGTCAAGGGTATGGTTTTTCCAGTGGTCATGTATGGATGTGAGAGTTGGACTGTGAAGAAAGCTGAGTGCCGAAGAACTGATGCTTTTGAACTGTGGTGTTGAAGAAGACTCTTGAGAGTCCCTTGGACTATAAGGAGATCCAACCAGTCCATTCTGAAGGAGATCATCCCCGAATGTTCTTTGGAGGGAATGATGCTAAAGCTGAAGCTCCAGTACTTTGGCCACCTCATGCGAAGAGTTGACTCATTGGAAAAGACTCTGATGCTGGGAGGGATTGGGGGCAGGAGGATAAGGGGAAGACCAAGGATGAGATGGCTGGATGGCATCACCGACTCAATGGACTTGAGTTTGAGTGAATTCCGGGAGATGGTGATGGACAGGGAGGCCTGGCATGCTGAGATTCATGGGGTTGCAAAGAGTCGGACATGACTGAGAGACTGAACTGAACTGAACTGAACACCATGTTGTATTAAAATGTTCTCTTTTAACAGATAGTTACTCTTTTTTTTAGAAGAAGGAAACCAATCGTGGTTAATATGGAATACAATAAATAATACAGGAATAACCCTGCCATGTTAAGGAGTTAGTCCCTGCTCCTGGTAATTTTGGCTAATGAATGATAAGAAGCAACCATTTATTTATTGACAGCTTTTATACTACCTAGGGCTACTATGTAGCTCCATCAGTAAATAATCTGCCTGAAATGCAGGACACCTGGGTTTATTTCCTGGGTCGGAAGATCCCCTGGAGAAGGAAATAACAACACACCACAGTATTCTTGCCTGGAGAATCCCATGGACACAGGAGCCTGGCAGGCTACAATCCATGTGGTCACAAGAGTGGGACACAGCTTAGTAACTAAACCTCCTAGCACTACCTGTACTGGAAACAACAGGGGGACAAAACAGGTCCATGTTGTAGGCTGATTTCTGTCTCCACCCCAAATTAATATGGTGAAGTCCTAATCCCCATCCCACCAGAAGGCCACTTATCTCAAACTAGGGTCATTGTATACATAATTAGTTAAGATGAGGTCATAAGGATGAGCTTTAATTCAAGATGACAGGTATCCCTATAAAAAGAGAAAATGTGGACACAGACACCTATGCACAGAAAGAAGATGATGTGAAGAGACACATGGAGAAGATGGCCAACTCCAAGCCAAGGAGAGAGGCCTGGAAAAGATCCTTCACTCACAGTCCTCTAAAGGAACCAACCCTGCCAACACCTTAATCTCAGACTTCCAGCCTCCAGATCAGTGAGACAATACATTTCTGTTGTTTACAGCATTCATTTTTATGGTGCCCTAGTATGGGCTTCCTAGGTGGCGCTAGTGGTAAGGAACACACCTGCCAATGCAGGAGACACGAGCTTGACCCCTGCGAGATCAAGGCAAGGTCTTCTGGAGGAGGGCATGGCAACCCACTCCAGTATTCTTGCCTGGAGAACCCCATGGACCAAGAAGTCTGGCGGGCTACAGTCCATAGGGGCCGCAAAGAGTCAGACAAACTGAAGTGACTCAGCATGCACAGTAAACTACTACAGTCCTAATTCATCGAGCTTATCAGCCAGACATTAATCAAATAATTAAAAATAAGAAGCATATAATTACAAAATTGAACTCAGAAATATGAAACAAAGAAATGTAATTCAATGAGAGCAGAGACTAGACGAATATTTCTGAGGCTGGTGGATCAGAGAAAGTTTTCATGAGGAAATGATGCTGAGGTGGAAGATGAAGAGTGATGAGGAGTAAACAGAGAAAAAGCAAGACAAGCATGTCACAGGTTGGGGGAGCTGGTGATGTGGTAACAGCACCTTCGGAGGCCTTTGTTAACTGACAGAGGATGCAACTGAGATACCAACACAAAGGAAGCATGGCTTTAACAAAGGGAATGGGAGGGGCAATAATGTAAAATAAGACTGGTAAACTAGGAAGAATAGCCACGCCTTTGCAGACCTCATTAAAGACATCTTTTAGTTTTACAGATCACTGAGAACCCCTTAAAGCAGTGGTCCCCAACTTTTTGGTACCAGAGACTGTTTTCACGGAAGACAATTTTTCCACAGACGGGGTGGAGGGTTGGGGTCAGGATTATTCAAGTGCATTACATTTATTGTGCACTTGATTTATGTTATTGCTGCAACAGTTCCATTTTAGATCATCAGGCATTAGATCCCAGAGCCTGGGGACCCCTGCCTCAAAGAGTTATAAGTTGGAGGAGGTATGATCATATTTGAGTTGTAAAAATACTTATTTTGGAGAGAACATGTTGGAAAGTGCTTGGGCCGGGGACAGGGAAGGAAGATCTGGATTCACGAAGATGGAGTGCAATGGCCTGTAGGTAGGAGGCTCAGAGACGTGGGAGAGAAAGCCAGCTGAATCCAGACAAGGGTCAGGGAGACAGAAAAAGCTACCTGTGCTGTGTGACATATTTAGGAAGAGAATAGCATAAGATTTGCTGATGGGGGGGATCAGAGATGAATGTGGCTATTTCTCTGTACCATCACTCAGAGTTGCTATTAGAAGACTCATTTTGAGGGAGATGCTTATGGACTTCTCATGTTTTATGGGCACTGGGGAGCTGCAAGTTGAGAAATCAAGAAGACAATTGAATACACATGGAGCTCAAAAAGAGAACTCTGGGTTAGATATATAAATTTGAGGGTCATTAGCAAACAGATAGGGATTGGAGCTTTGCATGTGACTGGGGTTGTTATGAAAAAGGGTACAAAGTAGGAAGAGACCACGGCCTAGAATGGAAAGTTAAACTAAAATTTTTACTTGTCTTTCTTTTTTTTTTAATTTTCCTATTATTTCACATGAAATGATATAAGAGTTTGTATCCTATTCCTCCTGACAATTTGCTTTTTTTTTAAAAAAAACAGAGGCCTCTGAAACCACAGATCTCCAAGTTACAGTACAACTTTGGGCAATTGTTAATCATATATGCTTTCATTAAAAAAAAAAAGCAACTGCAGTTGTTTTTGTTTTTTCTACTTAAAATTACAAAAGGAGAGAAATGTTTTCATAAGTATTTTAGATTAAAAAAAGCAAGAATTGATTTTGCTTTTCATAGCTTAACAACAACAACAACAAAAAGGTATCTTTAAAAACAACCTATTGCCCATAGGGAAAAAGAGGCCTTATCTGATTATAGTGATGATTGGATTTTTTGTACTTATTGACATTTGGTCCAGGCACTATCCTTGAATCATTCAAATTCTAGCAGCATCACAACATTATTTGTGAGTGTTTATTGCCTTTGTTAAAGCAGAAAGATACACACATGCGTTGTTTCCTTTTAAAAGAAACTCACTGGGTTGTGCCATTTCATTGGCCCTTAGAAACTGTTAAGTTATTTCTTTGTTAGTATGGACAGAAAATATGAGCATGCTTACTCCATCACCCTTTTAGGTTTCTCTTATCAAACTTGCAGATGTTCGTAGCTGCTAACTCTAGCTATGAAATGAGCATAGCTGGAAACAAAAAGGCGACTGGAAGAGTCAACAGAATAAGCAGTGATATCCACTCCATCATTGGGGTCAGACTGTCATACATCCAAGTGAAATGTGTGCTGTGAATCTATATGTGCACTTCATTATTGTTAATAATGATACCAGTGATAGTGAGATTAGAAGAAAGTGCTGATTCTTTTTAAATTTGATATTAACTCTATGCAACTTTATTAATATACCATTATATATTAAAATCTGCATACCACGGAATATAGTTTTATTGCTAGAACCTAAAAAAAAATTCATCATGAAACTCTGAAAGGTTTACTCTATAAGAATATTCATTTATATTTGGCTCTGAGAAGCATAAACTTAGAACCAGAGAACATAAGTTAAAATGATAAGGTCCATCTATACGATGAAATAACTCACAGCTATTAAAATTAGGATACTGAAATATAATGAAATGGAAATGGTCAAGATATAAAGACAGTGCAAAAATAATTATATGGAATATCACTTCTGTGCATGCATGTGAAAAATGTCTATTTATTTTAAAAAGTTTGAAATAGTTTACACTGAATTCTTAAACTTAATAAAATTTTATTTTTAAGTCTGAATGTTAAATATTGTTGCAAGCAAAATGACACAAAGACAAAACACACAAAACACACAAGAGACGGACAATACACACTCTGGCCAGAGGAACAGAACTGCTCAAACAATTTGCGGTTTATTAATATAAAGCCCCCCTAGGCAGAATTCCAGACTGCATGAATAAACCTTTTCAGTATAGCGCAGGTGCATACATGTTATCGTACAGCAAGGGGAGTGAAATCCCTGTCTACTGCAGAGTCTGTCCAAAGCCCTCTTTTCATTCTTATCACAAGAAGGGAATGCTCCCTCGTTTGCAAGGGACCGTTAAACTCAAGGCTGTGTCCAGACTCTTTGGCAGAACACCTCGTTTGCAAGGACATTCAGCCCGAGCAGAGAGACCCATTTGCAGGCACATCTCTGCTACCCTATTAACCCTTCAAATATACTTGTGATACATTTTCATTACTGTGGCTTTTTGTATATTCCAAATGTTTCTCAATGAGTGTGACTTTTTCCAGATACAGAAAAAAACTTAAATTATGATTACCTTATCCAAAAAGATAGCTATTCCTTTATCCCTCATCTACTTGCTAATATTTGACATCCTATAACTAGAGATTTATTCATCTTCAATCCTGCAAAAGCATTTCCTAGAGAAGAGAATTTAAAAAGCAGTAAGAGTGTTTTCATTTAAGCTTAAATAAGCTCACTGACTCCTTCCAGAAACAGAAGTTTTATGGCTACAAAAGATTCTCCCTCACAGGACAACAGAATCCCCATCAGGAAGGTGAAGCACACTCAGCGCTCACTCTGTGCATGGGAACCTGCGACTTTTCACATTTTACCAATCTAGGGAGAAGTTGCAGAGAAGGAGCAGGAGAAGGCAGTACTGGCAGTACTCCAGTACTCTTGCCTGGAAAATCCCATGGACAGAGGAGCCTGGTAGGTTGTATTCCACGGGGTTGCTAAGAGTCGGACACGACTGAGTGCCTTCACTTTCACTTTTCACTTTCATGCATTGGAGAAGGAAATGGCAGCCCACTCCAGTATTCTCGCCTGGAGAATCTCAGGGATGGGGGAGCCTGGTGGGCTGCCATCTATGGGGTCACACAGAGTTGGACACAACTGAAGCGAGTTAGCAGCAGCAGCAGGGAGAAGTTGACCAGTCTAGGGAGAAGCAATTTAGTAATGTAACAACTCTTCTCCAGGTCTTGGCATTTAACAACTTTATCAATGGATAAAAGTGTTCGTAAGTTATTATTTAGTTTTATGCAGATTCAGATGGACACTTTACTTCCCACTACTTTGGCTACCTCATTCCAAGAGGTTGACTCATTGGAAAAGACTCCGATGCTGGAAGGGATTGGGGGCAGGAGGAGAAGGGGATGACCAAGGATGAGATGGCTGGATGGCATCACGGACTCAATGGACTTGAGTCTGAGTGAACTCCGGGGGATGGTGATGGACAGGGAGGCCTGGTGTGCTGCGATTCATGGGGTCGCAAAGAGTCGGACACGACTGAGCGACTGAACTGAACCGAACTGAATCTTAAATGTAATAATAAATACAGATCTGAGATACATTCATATATTGCCTAGACTCTGGCACGTAATTCTGTTTGTTTTCAATATACATTTAAAATAACCTGGATTATTGTGTGTCTCTTCCTTCTTCTTAGACATGTTCATCCTTTATTCATTTACATTGTGAAAATTAATTTTTGAGCAGGATGGCATTCAAACAACATAAATATTAGGTTTAGACATCAGATTAAAGTAGAACTAGGCTACATCACTTAAAAACACCCTATTTCTAATACTTTTAATGCTACTGATACTACTGTGAAGTGGAAAGCATTTGCTGACCATCTCTTAGGATTGAGGTACTTTCTATAATTAAATTACCTATAAAGTACTTCATATATATTTATATAAATTAATTTAATTGAATAAGCACTCATTTGAGGTCCGTAATTTGTTCTTGTTTGACAGATGACAAAGCTGAAATGTAAAGACTGTAAGCAATTTGCCTTACTTCACACAGCTATGAAGTATCAAACTGGATTCAAACATTGGTCTATTCAACATTAAGATTCTACTTTCATCCAGTGTGCTATAACATCTACCTAGATTTTTAGAAGAAAAAAATATAATGACCCTCCACACTACTATTTTCACTGGAATCACCACCACTCTCACCACCAACTAGAATGTGATGTTTAGGAACATTTTCAACAATAAGATGCATCACTGTTGCCAAGCTGTTTGTCACTCCCAACGGTTTTTTAACGACAAAATTTGAAGTCAATCACAGGGTGTCTGGATGCAGGATGATCTGTGTTATCTAAAGCATTCAAATAGCCCCAAAGCCACTTGGAATTCTCGGTTTTCCTGGCATAGCTGTCAGTTCACAGTTAATTTTATTTCCACTGTCTATCCTAGAATCTTTGCAATCAAGTTATTTTAGACAATTGATGATAAAGTACTACTCAAGTCATGATTTTGGATAATTTGAGGCACTTATTTATCTCTTGGCAGACTTTTTCAGTAGCCTATAAACTATACGTGTAAATGACAACCTGGGTTGAGTATATTTTCACTGCACTTGACAAGCTCACTGGACCAAAAGACCTCGAGCCTGGGTGGAAATAAGCATGCTGAAATGTCTAAATTACTTAATCATATTTTCTCTCAATCAGAAATGTGAGTTCTCACTAGGCTTGTTGAATGCAATTGGCCATTTTAGTTAAGGCTCATTGAAAGGAAAAGGAAAATACATTTTAAAGACTAGATGAATAATTTTATTGCTCTCATACCTGCACCCTCAGACAGGCATTTTTGGTTGTAAATTTGGTGGAGCTGAGAGAGAAAAAAAAGGAGACTAGGGTTAGCCAAAGGAAAAATATATTTATATTTTTATACACAGTATGTTATATAATATACATATTAAAGGAAAGATAAATCCATCTGAATGCAGAGCTCCAAAGAATAGCAAGGAGAGATATGAAAGCCTTCCGAAGTGAACAATGCAAAGAGATAGAGGAAAAAAACAAAGAATGGGAAAGACTAAAGATCTCTTCAAGAAGATTAGAGATACCAAGTGAATATTTCATGCAAAGATAGGCACAAGAAAGTACAGAAAATAGTGTAGACCTAACAGAAGCAGAAGATAAGAAAAGGTGACAAGAACACACAGAAGAACTGTACAGAACAGGTTAATGATCAGGATAACCATGATGGTGTGATCACTCAACCAGAGTCAGACCATGGAGTGTGAAATCAAGTGGACCTTAGGAAGCATTCCTACAAACAAAGCTTCTGGAGGTGATGGAATTCTAGTTGAGCTATTTCAAATCCTAAAAGATGTTGTGAAAGTGCTGCACAGAATAAGCCATAAAATTTTGGAAAACTTAGCAGTGGCCACAGGACTGGAAAAGGTCAGTTTTCATTCCAATCCCAAAAAAGGACAATGCTGAAGAATGATTAAAACACCATATAATTGCCCTCATTTCACATGCTAGCAAGGTAATGCTTGAAATCCTTCAAGCTAAGATCTAACAGTACGTGAACCGAGAACTCCTAGATGTACAAGCTGAATTTAGAAAAGGCAGAGGAACCAGATATCAAACTGTCAACTCCACTGGATCATAGAAAAAGCAAGAGAATTCCAGAAAATTAACTACTTTTGCTTCATGGACTACACTAATGCCTTTGACTGTGTGGATCACAAGAAACTGTGGAAAATTCTCAAAGAGAAGGGAATACCAGACCAGCTTACCTGCCTGCCCCCACCACCTTACAAGAAAACTGGATGCAGGTCAAGAGACAACAGTTAGAACAGGACATGGAACAATGTACTGGTTCAAAATTGGGAAAGGAGTGTCAAGGCTGTATATTGTCACCCTGCTTGTTTCATGTATATGAAGAGTACATCACGCAAAAATGCCAGGCTGGATGAAGCTAAAGTGGAATCAAGATTGACAGGAGAAATATTAATAACCTCATATATGCTTATGCTGCTGCTGTTGCTAAGTCGCTTCAGTTGTGTCTGACTCTGTGCAATTCCATAGACAGCAGCCTACCAGGCTCCCCCATTCCTGGGATTTTCCATGCAAGAACACTGGAATGGATTGCCATTCTTCACCAATGCATGAAAGTGAAAAGTGAAAGTGAAGTCATTCAGTCATGTCTGACTCATAACCTACCCAGCTCTTCCATCCATGGGATTTTCCAGGTAAGAGTACTGGAGTGGGTTCCCATTGCCTTCTCCAATATATGCTTATGACACCATCTTAATGGCAGAAAGTGAGGAGGAAATAAAGAGCCTCTTGATGAGGGTGAAAGAGGAAAGTGAAAAGACTGGCTTAAAACTCAGCATTCAAGAAATGAGGACATGCCCTCTGATCACATCACTTCATGGCAAATAGATGGGGAAACAATGGAAACAGTGACAGACTTCACTTCCTTGGGCTTCAAAATCACTGCAGATGGTGACTGCAGCCATGAAATTAAAAGACACTTGCTCCTTGGAAGAAAAGCTATGACCAACCTAGATAGCATATTTAAAATCAGAGACATTCCTTTGTCAACCAAGCTGTGGTTTTTCCAGTAGTCATATATGGATGTGAGAGTCAGACTATAAAGAAAGCTGAGTGCTGAAGAATAGATGCTTTTGAACTGTGGTGTTGGAGAAGACTCTTGAGAGTCCCTTGGACTGCAAGGAGATCCAACCAGTCCATCCTAAAGGAAATCAGTCCTGAATATTCACTGGAAGGACTGATGCTGAAGCTGAAAGGCCAATACTTTGGCCACATGATGCAAAGAACTTACTCATTGGAAAAGACCCTGATGCTTGGAAAGAATGAAGGCAGGAGGAGAAGGGGATGACTGAGGATGAGATGGTTGGATGGCATCACCAACTTGACGGGCATGAGTTTGAGCAGGCTCTGGTAGTTGGTGATGGATAGGTAAGCCTGGCACGCTGCAGACCATTGGGTCATGAAGAGTTGAACATGACTAAGGGACTGAACTGAACTCAGCTCAGTGAGTTTCCATTTCCCAGGGAGGATAATTGACACTCAGAGAGCCTAAATAGGGAAATCATTCAAATGTACAAGGGCGGCGATAAGGAAATACCCCTCATCCAAGGTAAGGATCAACGGCTGCACTTTGTTGGAGCAGCTGTGAAGAGATACCACACGCCCAAGGTAAGAGAAACCCAAGTAAGATGGGAGGTGTCGCAAGAGGGCATCAGAGGGTAGACACACTGAAACTATACTCACAGAAAACTAGTCAATCTAATCACACTAGGACCACAGCCATGTCTAACTCAATGAAATTAAGCCATGCCCATGGGGCAACCCAAGATGGGCGGGTCATGGTGAAGAGGTCTGACAGAATGTGGTCCACTGGAGAAGGGAATGGCAAACCACTTCAGTATTCTTGCCTTGAGAACCCCATGAACAGTATGAAAAGGCAAAATGATAGGATACTGAAAGAGGTACTCTCCAGGTCAGTAGGTGCCCAGAATGCTACTGGAGATCAGTTGAGAAATAACTCTAGAAAGAATGAAGGGATAGAGCCAAAGCAAAAACAATATCCAGCTGTGGATGTGACTGGTGATAGAAGCAAGGTCCGATGCTGTAAAGAGCAACATTGCATAGGAACCTGGAATGTCAGGTCAATGAATCAAGGCAAATTGGAAGTGGTCAAATAAGAGATGGCAAGAGTGAACGTCGACATTCTAGGAATCAGTGAAATAAAATGGACTAGAATGGGTGAATTTAACTCAGATGACCATTATATCTACCATTGCAGGCAGGAATCCCTCAGAAGAAATGGAGTAGCCATCATGGTCAACAAAAGAGTCCGGAATGCAGTACTTAGATGCAATCTCAAAAATGACAGAATGATCTCTGTTCATTTCCAAGGCAAACCATTCAATATCACGGTAACTCAAGTCTATGTGCCAACCAGTAACGCTGAAGAAGCTGAAGTTGAACAGTTCTATGAAGACCTATAAGACCTTGTAGAACTAACACCCAAAAAAGATGTCCTTTTCATTATAGGAGACTGGAAAGCAAAAATAGGAAGTCAAGAAACACCCGGAGTAACAGGCAAATTTGGCCTTGGAATACGGAATGAAGCAGGGCAAAGACTAATAGAGTTTTGCCAAGAAAATGCACTGGTCATAGCAAACACCCTCTTCCAACAACACAAGAGAAGACTCTACACATGGACATCACCAGATAGTCAACACAATTCAGATTGATTATGTTCTTTGCAGCCAAAGATGGAGAAGCTCTATACAGTCAGCAAAAACAAGACCAGGAGCTGCCTGGGGCTCAGATCATGAACTCCTTATTACCAAATTTAGACTTAAATTGAAGAAAGTAGGGGAAACCAGTAGACCATTCAAGTATGACCTAAATCAAATCCCTTATGATTATACAGTGGAAGTGAGAAATAGATTTAAGGGCCTAGATCTGATAGATAGAGTGCCTGATGAACTATGGAATGAGGTTTGTACATTATACAGGAGACAGGGATCAAGACCATCCCCATGAAAAAGAAATGCAAAAAAACCAAAATGGCTGTCTGGAAGGCCTTACAAATAGCTGCAAAAAGAAGAGAAGTGAAAAGCAAAGGAGACAAGGAAAGATATAAGCACCTGAATGCAGAGTTCCAAAGAATAGCAAGAAGAGATAAGAAAGCCTTCTTCAGTGATCAATGCAAAGAAAAAGAGGAAAAGAACAGTATGGGAAAGACTAGAGATCTCTTCAAGAAAATTAGAGAGATGAAGGGAACATTTCATGCAAAGATGGGCTCAATAAAGGACAGAAATGGTACGGATCTAACAGAAGCAGAAGATATTAAGAAGAGGTGGAAAGAATACACAGAAAAACTGTACAAAAAAGATCTTCATGACCCAGATAATCTCGATGGTGTGATCACTCATCTAGAGCCAGACATCCAGGAATGTGAAGTCAAGTGGGCCTTGGAAAGCAACACTACAAACAAAGCTAGTGGAGGTGATGGATTTCCAGTTGAGCTCTTTCAAATCCTGAAAGATGATGCTGTGAAAGTGCTGCACTCAATATGCCAGCAAATTTGGAAAACTCAGCAGTGGCCACAGGAATAGAAAAGGTCAGTTTTCATTCTAATCCCAAAGAAAGGCAATGCCAAAGAATGCTCAAACTACTGCACAATTGCACTCATCTCACATGCTAGTAAAGTATTGCTCAAAATTCTCCAAGCCAGGCTTCAGCAATACGTGAACCGTGAACTTCCTGTTGTTCAAACTAGTTTTTGAAAAGGCAGAGGAACCAGAGATCAAATTGCCAGCATCGTCTGGATAATGGAAAAAGCAAGAGAGTTCCAGAAAAACATCTATTTCTGCTTTATTGACTATGCCAAAGCCTTTGACTGTGTGGATCACAATAAACTGTGGAAAATTTGAAACAGATGGGAATACTATACCACCTGACCTGCCTCTTGAGAAATCTGTATGCAGGTCAGGAAGCAACAGTTAGAACTGGACATGGAACAACAGACTGGTTCCAAACAGGAAAAGGAATACGTCAAGGCTGTATATTGTCACCCTGCTTATTAACGGACTTTTGGTCTCAGAGGGAGAGGGAGAGGGTGGGATGATTTGGGAGAATGGGAATTCTAACATGTATACTATCATGTAAGAATTGAATCGCCAGTCCATGTCTGACGTAGGGTGCAGCATGCTTGGGGCTGGTACATGGGGATGACCCAGAGAGATGTTGTGGGGAGGGAGGTGGGAGGGGGGGTCATGTTTGGGAATGCATGTAAGAATTAAAGATTTTAAAATTAAAAAAAAAATAAAATAAAAAAAAATTCTATGCAGAGTACATCATGAGAAACGCTGGATTGGAAGAAACACAAGCTGGAATCAAGATTCCCGGGAGAAATCTCAAGAAGCTCAGATATGCAGATGACACCACCCTTATGGCAGAAAGTGAAGAGGACCTAAAAAGCCTCTTGATGAAACTGAAAGAGGAGAGTGAAAAAGTTGGCTTAAAGCTCAACATTCAGAAAACGAAGATCATGGCATCCGGTCCCATCACTTCATGGAAAATAGATGGGGAAACAATGGAAACAGTGTCAGACTTTATTTTTGGGGCAGCAAAATCATTGCAGATGGTGACTGCAGCCATGAAATTAAAAGACGCTTACTCCTTGGAAGAAAAGTTATGATCAACCTTGATAGGATATTCAAAAGCAGAGACATTACTTTGCCAACTAAGGTCAGTCTAATCAAGGCTATGGTTTTTCCAGTAGTCATGTATGGATGTGAGAGTTGGACTGTGAAGAAGGCTGAGTGCCTTAGAATTGATGCTTTTGAACTGTGGTGTTGGAGAAGACTCTTGAGAGTCCCTTGGACTGCAAGGAGATCCAACCAGTCCATTCTCAAGGAGATCAGCCCTGGGATTTCTTTGGAAGGACTGATGCTAAAGCTGAAACTCCAGTACTTTGGCCACATCATGCGAAGAGTTGACCCATTGGAAAAGACTTTGATGGTGGGAGGGATTGGGGGCAGGAGGAGAAGGGGACGACAGAGGATGAGATGCCTGGATGGCATCACTGACTAATGGACGTGAATCTAAGTGAACTCTGGGAGTTGGTGATGGACAGGGAGGCCTGGCATGCTGCGATTCCTGGGGTCGCAAAGAGTCTGACATGACTGAGCAACTGAACTGAACTGAAGTAAATAGCAAAGATGAGATTATATGTACAGATCCTTTGGCTCCATGGTGATGAGCTAATCTATATACTTTCTCCATATCCTTGACAAATCTCAGAATTTTTCAAATTGTGCCTCATGCCATCTATATCAGGCTCACCTGGGAGTACATGCTAAAGCACAATTTCTACAGTCTTTTACTCACTTTCCAAATTAGAGTCTCTGGGGAAAATAAGATAAAGTGAGTGAAAGTGTTAGTTGCTCACTTATGTTCAACTCTTTGTGACCCCATGGACTGTAGGCCACTAGGCTCCTCTGCCTATGGAATTCTCTAGGCAAGAAAACTGGAGTAGTTTCCATTCCTTTCCTCAAAGGATCTTTCCAAACCAAAATTGAACCCAGTTCTACATTGCAGGCAGATTCTTTACCATCTGAGCCACCAAGAAAGCAAGTCCCAAAGATCAAAATTTTTAATTTACTCCAAAGATGACTTTTTAAAAATGGTACTATTTGAGAACTGGTGTGGCTAACAGGTAGGGTCATGATTTTGAGAATAATACAGTAGAAAGACTGTGATGTCATAAATCAGGTGACCTGGGTTTTAATACCACCCTGCAATGGACAAGTTACTTCACCTTTTTGGTCTATGTAATCCCATTTGTAAAGGGACGGTATTAGATCAGATGCCCATTGTAACATTTTGCAAGTGCTTGAAATAGACCCCCACAATATAGGCAATATTAGTTCAGTAAGACTAATTGTTTGCAGTGCTGGCTACTGTATTTCAAAGAGACTTTCACTTTGTGGAATAGAGTCAAAGTTGGTCAGCACCACAGCCAGTCAAGAGCACTTGGGTCCTTCCCTGGCTTTCAGTACTCTTCTAGGCATAATTAAAGATGGGTGAGTGAGGGCTGCCATTCCAAATGTGCCACGGTTGAAGCACGGAGGTAGATTCTTCTAACCAGCAGCATATTTCATGGAAGACAAGTGATATTTTCTATCTGAGAAAGCAGGGACTTTAAGAACTGACAGCAACAGCTCCCTAATCTATTTCAGCTAAGAGGTAATCATTTCCAATCTCAGAAACCATTCCTGCAAATCCAACAGCACGCATTTCATTTGTGGCTCACACAACTGTACTACTGGCCTTTATAAGAGAAGTAAATAGGTCCTCAGTGGCTGCTTTGTATTGCCAATTAGCTAATCTGTTGGCAGAATCTTGCATCTGCATATGCAAATACACGTTTAGCAACACACCGTAGTATGCTGGGACACATTTCATTTTGCAGACATTATTTTGGGGGCCTGGAAGAAAACGCAGTCTTTATTTTAACTTGCAGTGACTTGTCCAGTGTTTTCCATACCAACATGTGTTTGATATGTAGGTCCCAAAATAAACAGCTAATGAATATTCAGGTGTGATGAATGCAATCACAGAAAGAGCCAAGAATAGACCATCAGAGTGCAGACTCCTACGTCCCATCTGTAACCATTAGGATAACAGGACTACACTGCCACTAGTGAGGCACAGAGTCATTCATTTAACAAATAGCTATCACTGCACATTATGTATGAGCTACTGAAATAAACAGCAGTTTTTAATTTCAAGGAGGAAAAAATACCTGAAAGTAGAGAACAATTGCTTAGCAATATTTATTCAACAAATATTTATTGAGTACATACTTCATATGTGTGAGATACTGATACAGGCACTGAAGATTCCAGCAACATTTTTTTTTAAGTGCTAAAAATCATTTCCCTTGCAGACTTTATGTTTGAGGAAGACAAACAAAGATTAAATAAATATGAAATGTAGAGTATGATAGATTGTGATGAGTACTAAGAAAGGATGGCAGGAAGGATGGGACCAAGAAGAAAAGAGACTGACTTAAGATCAGGAAAGTCCTACTAGGAAGATACAAGTTAGAATGTAGATTTGATAAAGATAAGAAAGTGAGCCATGGGGATGTCAGTGGGAACAGTGTTATAGGCAAGGAAAAGTGTTAAGTGCAATGTGTTAGGTGAGTGTCCAGTAATTTGAAGAATAGATGGGAGGCTTCTATGGCTAAATAGAATAAACTTTAAGAAAGGAGTCAGATAAGAGTATGCCCAATCATGTAAGATTTTATAAACCATAAAAAAAAGTGTTTGACTTTGACTCTGAGTAAGATGGGAAGCCACAGGAATTTGAGAAAAAGGTGATATCATTGAACTTTTATTTTAAAAGAAAGACGTTAGCCATTGAGCTGAAAGTAGACTAACGCAGAGAAGGGCAGAAGAAGGAAGTCCAGTGGGATGGGTGTTGCTATTAACAACTCTATGAGTGATGGAGGCATGCATTAGGGTAGCAGTGATGAAGCTGGTGGGAAATGGCTGGATTTCGGATGATTTACATGCAGAGCTAACATGATTTTTGAATCACCTCATTTTCATTTTGGAATATAATATACATGTATGTAAAACATAAATGCAACATCTATCAAATATGTAAACATCAGTTATCCCCCACCCAAGTTAATAAACACAACATTATCAGCACTCTAGACATTCCATATAGTTAGCACACTGGGAGAAAGACTGCATGTGCTGAGTAGAAGCAAGGGAAATATAAAAGAGACCGAAATCAAACTTCGTTGTTGTTCAGTGACTCAGTTGTGTCCAACTCTTTGCGATCCCATGGACTGTAGCAAACCAAGCTTCCCTGTCCTTCACTGTTGCTCAGAGTTTGATTTATAAATCAAATTTATAAAGATGAAAATTAAGGTCTTAAATAAAAAATTCACTAGATAGGATGAACAGTAGAATAGACACTGCAGAGTAAAAAGAGATGAACTTTATGTCTTTAATGAAAAGGGATGGAACTACACTCTTGAGAAATACAAGGGACATCTTCCAATAGAGGTAAAAACTGTTCCTGCTGACTCTGTCATTCTCAGAGGGAGAGGTCTCTTCACAGGAGGAAACACAGATTCAGGGTGTTACTGGCTAAAGAACTAGACTGAAACGATTCTTGTTCAGTCCTGAAATCTAATCACAGTGGCTACAAACACTAGAGAGCAAAAAAAATATGGGCCAAATATTTATTGTAAACTTCTGATAATCTAGAAGGCATGGTATACAAGTTATGTGACTTTGGCTACAGAGGAGTCTCTTTTTAAAGGACTGCTAGCACTGGAGCTTCTGCCCACTTTGTTAATGTCAAAGGAATAGACAGAGTAGCAGGAATTGCTTTAATTAAAAATATTATGGAACAAAATATTCTGTTCCAGGCTATTCTGTTCTAGTGGTAGAATACAGTACTGTAACAGCTTGAGGTGAAGATCATAAAAGGATGCTTTTGAACATAGAGAAATAGGGTTTTTATCAGCACCTAGATCTGTGGTCTGCAATAGCTATAACATTTATAATGTGTGAAAGAAAATAATAGTTAAGAATAATAGTTAAGACATTTAATTTTACCGAAGTGTGCAGCAGCACCACTAACAATCATAACCGGTTCTTGAAATCTTCTTGACCCTGGTACTAAAGACTAGGATATTTTAGGTAGGAAGTTCCACTACTGAGAACTCAAAGAGCTGTAGGTTGCTTCCAACCTCATCTTAGAATTAGTCAATCTGTTGTTTTGTTGTTGTTCAGTCACTAAGTCATGTCCAGCTCTTTGCAACCCCATGAACTAGCTACAGCATGCCAGGCTTCTCTGTCCCTCATTGTCTCCCAGAGTTTGCTTAAACTCATGTCTATTGAGTCAATGATGCCATCCAACCATCTCATCCTCTGTCGCCCCCTATTCCTCCTGCCCTCAATCTTTCCACATCAGGGCCAATGGGATGGTACAAATATAGTAGCTTAAAAGAGACTATGGAAGGTGAAATAAAGGAAGGAGAAATAAAAAAAAAATTGGAGTATTGAAAATGCTTTCTTTGGTTTTGGTGGAAGTTTTGCTACAGAAAATAGCAAGGTAAAATGCTTGAATTTTTCCTTCAAGTACACTGGACTGGAAGAAACACAAGCTGGAATCAAGTTTGCCGGGAGAAATATCAATAACCTCAGATATGCAGATGACACCACCCTCATGGCAGAAAGTGAAGAGGAACTAAAAAGCCTCTTGATGAAAGTGAAAGAGGAGAGTGAAAAGTTGGCTTAAAGCTCAACATTCAGAAAACGCAGATCATGGCATCCGGTCCCATCACTTCATGGGAAATAGATGGGGAAACAGTGGAAACAGTGTCAGACTTTATTTTTTGGGGCTCCAAAATCACTGCAGATGGTGACTGCAGCCATGAAATTAAAAGACACTTGCTCCTTGGAAGAAAAGTTATGACCAACCTAGATAGTGTATTCAAAAGCAGAGACATTACTTTGCCGACTAAGGTCCGTCTAGTCAAGGCTATGGTTTTTCCTGTGGTCATGTATGAATGTGAGAGTTGGACTGTGAAGAAGGCTGAGTGCCGAAGAATTGATGCATTTGAACTGTGGTGTTGGAGAAGACTCTTGCGAGTCCCTTGGACTGCAAGGAGATCCAACCAGTCCATTCTGAAGGAGATCAACCCTGGGATTTCTTTGGAAGGAATGATGCTAAAGCTGAAGCTCCAGTACGTTGGCCACCTCATGCGAAGAGTTGACTCATTGGAAAAGACTCTGATGCTGGGAGGGATTGGGGGCAGGAGGAGAGGGGATGACCCAGGATGAGATGGCTGGATGGCATCACGGACTCAATGGACTTGAATCTGAGTGAACTCCGGGAGATGGTGATGGATAGGGTGGCCTGGAGTGCTGCGATTCATGGGGTTGCAAAGAGACAGACACGACTGAGCAACTGAACTGAACTGATAGTCATTTTTAATTACTTGGGCTTGGGATTAATGTCTCTAAGGATCCAGTTGCTGATTCCAATAAATGACCCAAATTATCTTTGCAAAGGACACCAGCAGGGCATTTTGTTGCATTTCAAAAAAAAGTAAAGGCTACCCTGAAGAATGAGGTCAAGATTTTCTCCATATTGTCTTCAAGAATGAGATGGCAACAAAAAGCTATTCATTTGGTGGAGTAAGAAGAAATGCAAAGCTCAATGTGGAATTAGAAACAGCATCTAATTAGGCTTTAAGACTGGATATATATGTGCATGAATACAGATACACATACACATGCATGGATCTGTGTGATTTCTTTGTATTTTATGATACATTGCAGTGAAATTATTCATTAGTTTATGGATATATTGCCCTTTCATTTTCCCTTCAATGTTTAGGTGATCTCAAATTAGGAAATTCTACATTTAATCATGTAAAAGATTAATGCTAAAGTAAGCTTTTTGGCCTTTGCCAATAAATAGTAATTCAATCCAGTATTGATCTTTTTACAAGTAACAGAGCTGAAAAATTTCTGTATATAACTGAAGACTATAAAATAGACTTGCATAAAATTATCACAACTGCTTCATGTTTATATTTAACTTATATTTTTGTACAAGCAAGATTTTATAAGATATATTTAAATTTTCAATGTTTTAGCAATCCTTCCAACTTTTTCATGATTTTTAGGAATACAAACTTTTAAGAAAACAATGAAACTAAATTATTGCCTTTTGGCCATTAGCCAGCAAATAAAATATGGCTTTAACAAAACTGTGTCATTATACAGTTTGAAAATTATATCAGGACATATCCAATAGAATTACTAACCTCGATGCCTCTTGTAGAATGCATATTAATCTTTCTACATTAAGGAAAATAATGGCTGTGACTAGAAAGCCAAGTTACTACATAGTGATTATATATGCTGGCTGTGATATCCAACCACTGAGACATCAAATTTGAAATGCAATTTTATATGACAGAAATTGCTTATGGCTCTAATATGCCAAGAGTTTTAAGATATAATGTTTTTTAGAGAGAAATTCTGCTTCCACTATGGATTATGTACATAAATGTAAAATTTGACAACAGTAGAAGCAGTGTGTTTTAAAGTAATTGAACTTCTGAATTTATTTTTAATATTCTATAGTCAACATGACTACAATGAATTACTGGAATGATTAGTAAGTGTACTTGTTTTAAATGTTTTGATCCTGTTATATTTTTCATTAAGGTTTCTAAAAATTAAATTGGATATTATATTTAAAAAAGATTACTAAGCTTGAAGATATAACAATATGAATTATTTTATAAAATAGAGAAAAAGTACTGGAAAAAATAAAAAACATCAGTGAGCCATGGGACAACTTCATGTACCTTTGTATATAAACATTTAGAATTAGTCTCCTAAAAAAAGGAAAAAAGAAACATGTATTAGAAAAAAATAGCTCAAAATCTTGCAGAGTTGATAAAAAACTGTATACCCGCAGATTCACGAAGCTCAACAAAACCTAAGCGTGACGTATGGGCACTGCCATGTGTAAAACAGATAGCTGGTGAGAAGCTGCTGGATGGCACAGGCAGCTCAGCTAGGAGGTATATATGTATACTTCTAGCTGATTCATTATTTTTGCACTGCAGAAACTAGCGCAGCACTGTAAAGCAACTATACCCCAATTATAACTAAATAAGTAAATAAAAAATTTAAAAGGAAATATGAAAAAAACGATTTTTGTTCTTCTGGATATAACATGTCTATTTGCATCAGAAGATTGTCTTTCTTCACTCGTTTCAAACAACCTGATGAAAATGCACCTTGGTTTAGGTTCTTTCATACTTCTTGTTACAAGTCTTTTGCGTAATTAGTGATTATTTTCATTGCTATAAGTAAAATTTTGCCCTACAAGAATAGACACATTGAAGTCCTAACACTAAGTAACTCAGAATGTGACCTTATTTGGAAATAAGGTCTTTACAGAGGTAATCATTAAACTAAGGTCATTACAGTGGGCTCTAATCACGTATGGTATCTTTATCAAAAGTAGAAATGTGGACACACAGACAGGAAGGCGCAGAGGGAAGACAATGTGGAAACACACAGAGAGGATGTGATACAGAGAACTGGGGTGAGGTCTCCACAAGCCAGTGGATGTCAAGGATGGACAGAAGCCCATCAGAAGGTAGGGACAAGCAAGCAGAGATTCTCCTCCATGTTTCAGGGGAGAAGGGCCTTGCTCACACACCTCTTCATTCTTAGTAGCCTCCAGGCACTCAGAGTATGTGAGATCCTGGAAGTGCACTGAAACAAGTGAGATCAGGCAGGCCCCAGGAAAGCTGGACCACTGGATATTCTTGCCAATTCTTTCCCTCTCCAGGGAGAAGCCAGGGACTGAGGCCTTTCACTTATTTGTTTTGTGCTAGAAGGGCTGCAGTAATGAGCTACATGCTACATCAAACCACCATCTCTGTTCTTACCAACCTTCTGGTGGCTAGACTATGTTTGGTTCTTTTTAGACTATGTTTGGCACACTGACACAGACAAGACAAAAGCCAGCCCTTGAGCAGCTCCTCTAAAAGTTAGTGCATTTGCCATGTGGTCCGACTCTCTTTCCCTTCCCAGGGAAAAGCTGTGAGTTGGGGTTTTGCATGCCCTTACTCTGTGCTAAGCCAGAAAGAGAGTTTATGCAGAGTGCTAGCCCAAATCACCATCTGTGTTCCCGTTCTTGCATCTAGAGCATCCCAGGTCCCCTAAGGTTTACATGACCAGCAAAACACAAGCTAGTCCTTCAGGATCTCCTGGAAAAGTTAAATCAATAGGCTATAGTCCAACTCTTTCCTTCTCCAGTGAGAAGCTAGGAGCTGCAGTGTTTCCCTCTGATCAGTTGGCACTATACCAGAGGTAGGGATTTGGCAAGAAGGTGTTTTGGATTTCTCTTCTGGTTTCAATGGGTCTGATTTTACACTTTCCCAAGGTGTAGGAACCTCTCAACTAGCTTCTGGATTTCCCACCAAGGGAATTTTTCTCTGAATCGCTGTTGAATCAGCATGTTTATGGGTGGAAGGAAACTCTAAGACTCATTTATTCTCCCATCTCACTGACATTATCCTCTAAGAGCTGATGTTCTTAAGCAGCTCTAATTCACCACATAGAGTTTCTAAAAACACTTAAGGAAACTGCAATTTTCTGCTAAGGATCCTAAAGAAGTATTGACAAGACTATTGGAGTACAGATTATTATTGCCAGTCTAATTCCATTTCCTATTCTGGAAGTCCAGAGAAAATCAGATTACAAACCAGTAACGTGGGAAATGTGTTTGGAAAGGGCCTAGTAGGGCATGCTCACTGATTGAATTCTAGTTATGTAGCATTTGGCTATACTCTAGTTGGCAAATACACTTTACAAAAATGATTTTATTCTCCTTAAGCAGGAGGTGGTGGTATACTGTGTGTGCATTCTTCCCAACTTCAGTTTCAGTGACATCACATTGACAGCTTGAAATCAGCTACGATGGGAGCATACCCATTATATACCATGGAAATTGGCAAATGTTATAGATCAGGGATTTTTTTTTTCCTTTGGAAAATCAGCTGTTGAAGATTTACCACTACAATATTTGGAGAACCATGAGTCTAAAACACTATGAGCTGTGGATGTTGAGACAGAATTTGATCTGGTCGCTGGGGACACAGACCCTGAGGTGAAGATTTTTATAGGATGTTGTATTAACCACATCTTTTATTTTCTGTATATTAATGCTTTGATATCTCTGGCCTTGCCAATACTGGAAGGGCTACCCAATTTCTAAAGACAGTAAAAATGCAAACCTAACAATTCAGAACCCTTACCTCCAGCTACTTGTCCTAACCACCAGGGTCAGATACCAGGCAATTAAGGATAGCCTCTGTGACCCAGAACCCACTGAAATTTGCACAAGTCAGCCAACACTAAGCCTGTAGGTAACTATCTTCTTAATGACAATCATTTCCTGACTGTTGGCCCTACCATACCTAAATCATAATAAAATCTCTATGACAACAGCAGTTATTTGGGAGTTCCCTGGTAGCCTAGTGGTTAGGATTCCAGGCTTTCACTGCTGTGCCCTTGGGTTCAATCCCTGGTTGGGGAACTGAGATCCTACAAGCTACGAGGTGTGCCCAAACAATCAAACAAAAAACCCCACAGCAGTTCTTTGAGAAATGCTCTCAAGATAAACACATTTGAGGAAGAGATAGAAATAAAGTTAAAAGAGAGAGGATTTACCTATGATTGAGTCCCAAGAAAGGCCTGAGTCAACTCCACAGAAATGGGAAGAAGTGGGATGACCCTTCCATGTGGTTCCCTTTAAGGCAAGGGGCCCAGGTTTCATAACCATATATTGATCAAGGTAGGTTCTGCTATTTGCTGTTAGTCATCAGTATTCTTGGCAGCTGAGGGAAGCTCTTTTGTTCTGAGAGATGGCTGGGGAGGTGTACCCCTGCATGCACTACCTAAATGGAGGATAAACTCAACTAACAAATGCTGTCTACCTTATACGATTCATGAGCTTTCTGATGGAGTCAACATCATTGAGGAGAATAAATGCTGTAGCTGAAAAGGTGCTAAAAGTTCAAGTCAAGATTCAGATATGTCCTTTCAACCCAGGCAGAAAAATGAATGTAAAATAAATTAGCCATTTACAGCTTTGCAAAACCTAACATACTGTGAAGATTTATCAGCTGGACCATGGAAAAATATGGACTCTATTCAACAAAGCAATTAAAAATGAACACTGGTGCAACTGAAATCCAAATAAAATAAGCTTCCAATGTAGATAAAATGCAGAAATAGAAGTTTGTTGGATCTCTCTTGCTCTCTTCCTCTCCCTCTCTCCTTTAGAATTCTGCATGTTAATTTATAAAGCTGCTAGTCTGCTGAATAGAATAAGGCAATTGACAATGGCTAATAAAGCTCCTCAACCCCCAAGAAGAGGGAACACAAAAGCATGTAGCCAGTGTGGATTCTGAGCAGCAGGGTGATTCTAAGGAAATTTTCTATTATTTCCTGGTTGCTTTCTTTCTAGAAATTAGAGAATAAAGGTTGTGAAATCCACAGTCACCATTCTTTATTCTAATAACTGATGATAAAAATAAAGTATTAAAAAGATATCATAGTTGAGCTACAAAGTTCTATGGATTATTTTGTCAACTGAATGGAAGACAAGAAAAGAGAACGCGCTGTATTCAAAGAAAAGTTAGCAAATGTATACAGAAAAGGCAAACATTCAGATTTCATAAGAATTCAAGGAAACTACTGCAGAGGAAGAGAGGGAGCTAGTCAGGGGAGCAGTGAGAAGTGAAGACACTTCACCATGAAGAGTTGAATATGTGAGGCTTCCCTAGGGACACATATTCTTTAAATAAAACACGTTTAAGTGCAGTGGCTTAGTTGCATCTTGATGCTTTCCTTCCACACGATTTCAAATATCTGTGTACCTACAGGGTCCCTTACTTGGATCCACACAATCCAGCACACATTTATTGTTCTGGTCTTATTCTTAATGAAAATGAAAGTGAAAGTGTTCATAGTTCAGTCATATCCAGTTCTTTATGACCCCATGAACTGTAGCCTGCCAGCCTCATCAGTTCAGGGGATTCTCTAGGCAAGAATACTGGAGTGGGTAGCCATTCCCTTCTCCAGGGGATCTTCCTGACCCAGGGATCAAACCTGGGTCTCCTGCTGTGCAGGTAGATTCTTTACCATCTGAGCCACCAAGGAAGCCCTATCCTTGCTTCACCTTGAGGAAGGTGAAGAAACAAAATTTGCTATTAAAAATAGCTAATGTATTTTGAGCATTTACTATAAACTAGACTCAGCATGACTGAGCGACTTCACTTTCACTTTTCACTATCATGCACTGGAGAAGGAAATGGCAGCCCACTCCAGTGTTCTTACCTGGAGAATCCCAGGGACAGAGAAGCCTAGTGGGCTGCCGTCTCTCGGGTCGCACAGTCGGACACAACTGAAATGACTTAGCAGCAGCAACAGACTCAGCAAAAATCTCTTTAAACTGTCACCATGGTTGTTTGGTGAGGAACTTACTATTATTTCCACATATGGATGAAAACGGTGAAGTTCAGGAACATTAAGTAATGTGCCCATGGGTATGAGTCTGTAAACTGGTTAAAAAAGATTAGAACCATAGTCAATTTAACTGCAGAGTTTGAACTTTAAATCTGTTTTCTGCTATTGTTTAATCTATAAGGAGAGATTCATTATTACTAATAGAATTCAAGAGGAAGGAGAAATTGATATTGTCATTGAATGATTAGCTGGAATTAGAGTTAAAAATGGTATTTTTAAGGAGGGAAAATATTTGTACAAAGACATAAATTCAGAATATTGTATTCCGTTCCAAACAGCTAATGTAGAAAAGTGTGTGCTTTTCTCCTGTTTATTGGCATACTTTGGGAACACAAGTGGATACTGTATCAGGAATTAATAGAAGATAGGATTAAGGCAAATTATTCAAGCTCAATATATTCACCTTTCCCTTTGTTTTAGTTACTGGATTTTCTAACCAGAGGAGAGTCTTGGTTCATAGCCCTTAAGCATGTCCCTAAGTGATGAACTGTCCCAAAGGAGACAAGAAACAAGATAAAGTTATTGTCTTAGAAATTACTGATCCTTAGGGTTATCTCTCCTCCCTGAATCTCCCAAAATATTCTCAGGCCTAATGGTGCCACTCAGGAGAGCCAGAAATCAGGTTTCCAATCATGCTAGCCAAATCTCTGACTTAATTGCTTACTCAGACCATCTAATGTTAAAAAGGTTGGGGGTCATTTTGAGTGGGGTGTTCTTTAGCTAGCCTGAGTGATACAAAGGGATTTCTAGAGTCTTGACCAGGGTACGGAAGTAGACCAATACGTCATCCTAACTTCTGATGTCCTTTCTGGGCTGCCTTCATGTGGGTCACATATCCCTAAATACTACAGACAATTCAGCATGGAGAGAGAAAGAGAATATTTGAGGCAGTTCAAATTCCAGACTAGAAAGTAACAGAATGACTTTTACTCCACACAGCATCTCTGCTGTACTTTATCTCCTCATACATGCATGCTGTCGCTTCAGTCATGTCCGACTTTGCAATCCCGTGGACTGGAGTCCGCCAGACTCCTCTGTCCATGGAATTATCCCGGCAAAAATATTGGAGTAGGTTTCCATGCCCTTCTCCAGGGGATCTAGGGATCGAACCCACCTCTTTTATGTCTCCTGCATTGGCAGGCAGGTTCTTTACCACTAGTGCCACCTGGGAAGCCCTTTATGTTCTCACAATACACACACACACCCCCCAAATCTAATCTTCTCCTTAACGGGTAAAAGGGTTAAATTTGTTCTCAGCAAACTATAAAAAGCAACTTAGAGGAGAAGTGAAACAGACATTTTTTGATTGCTTTGCCAACATTTATCTCCCCAAGAGCACCACTTTCATAGAAGCCTAGTCTTTTCCTGTTCTCAGCATGGGTTTTGAGTGGAATTGATATCATTCTTAAGGCAATTATCCTGTGGCAATCCTCTGGTCACAGAAATTGTTTAATGGGTGAGTATGAAACAGTAGCAACACACATAATTACCAAAGAAACACTAATTCCTAGAAGAAAACATAGGAAAAAAACTTCTTGACATTGGTTTTCACAATGACTTTCTGTATATGACATTAAAAAGCAAAAGCAACAAAAGCCAAAGTAAAGTGGCACTGTATCAAACTATAAAGCTTCTGCACAGGAAAAGAAACAATCAACAAAATGAAAAGGCAGCCTACAGAATGAGGCAAAATATTTGAAAATTACAGATCTAATAAGGCATTAATATAAGGAATGTATACATCTCAGCATTGAAAAATCAACTAATCTGAGCCAAAAATGGGCCAAGAATCTGAAAAGACACTTTTCCAAAGTATATGTACAACTGGCCAATGGACAATGAAAAGGTGATGGATATCACTAATCATCAGGGAAACATAGTTCTAAACTATAGTGAAATATCACATCAGACCTATCAGAATGATAATTACAAAAAATTATGAGCTAATAAACATTGGTGAGGATGTGGATAAAAGGATATCTTTGTGCACTGTTGGTAGGGGTGCAAACTGATACAATCCTTACAGAAACAGAATGGAGGTTCCTCAAATAATCAAAAATAGGACTACTGTATGAACCAACAATTCCAGTTCTGAGTGTAAAATCTATCCAGGGAAATGAAATCACTATCTCAAAGAGGTACCTGTACTGTCATGCCACTGCAGCATCATTTGCAATAGCAAGATATGGAAACAAGCTAAGTGTCCATCAAGAGATGAATGGATATGTGATACACACACATACGTGCACAGAAATACTATGCCATATAAAAGAAAAAATCCCTGCTCTTTGTGACAATATAGATAAACACAGAGGACATTATAATCTCACTTATATGTGAAAAACTGTATTCAGGGACTTCCCTGGTGATCCAGTGGTAAAGAATCCACCTGCTAATGCAGGGGACATGGGTTTGATCTCTGATCAGGGAAGATTCCATATGTTGCAGAGCAGCTAAGCCCACGCACCGCAACTACCACAGCTACTGAGCCTGAGCTCTGGAGCCCATGAGTCACAACTACTGAAGCCTGCGTACCCTAGAGCCCATGCTCCACAACAAGAGAAGCCTCTACAGTGAGAAGCCTGCACACCACAACTAGAGAGTAGCCCCCACTTGCTGCAACTAGGAAAAGCCTGCACACAACAGTGAAGACCCAGCACTGACAAAAAAAAATGAATATACAAATTAAAAAAAAAAACAAAACTGAACTCATAGAAAGTATTGTTTGCCAGGGATTGAAAGTAAGGCTGGGAAATGGGTAAATGTGGTCAAAGCCTAAACATGTTAGTTTTAAAATGAATAAATTCTTATCCAGTACAGCATGGTGACAATAGTTACTTGAATACTTGAAAGTTTCCAGGAGAATAGATCCTAGAAGTTCTCAACACACACACACACACACACACACACACTCACACACACACAAACACACATAAACACACACAAGGTAACACTGTGAGTTTACAGATATAACTAACCTTATTATGGTAAATACATCTATATATATGTGTGTGTATATATATATATCTCACACTGTACATCTTAAACTTATACAATGTTATATTTCAAAGAAAAAACCATAATTCAAAAACATACATGCACTCCAATGTTCACTGCAGTACTGTTTACAATAGCCAAGACATGGAAGCAACTTAAATGTCCATTGACAGAGCAATGGATAAAGAAGAAGTTGTGTGTGCCTGCTTAGTCGCCTAGTTGTGTCCAACTCTTTCCATTCCTTCAGACTATATCCCACCAGGCTCCTCGGTCCTTAGGATTTCCCAGGCAAGAATACCAGAATGAGTTGCCACTTCCTTCTCATCCAGGGATTGAACCTGCCTCTCCTGTGTCTCCTGCATTGCAGGCAGATTCTTTACCCACTGAGCCTTCAGGGAAGCCCTGTAGTACATATATACAATGACATATTATTCATCCATTAAAAAGAATGAAATAATGCCGTTTGCAGCAACATGGGTGGATTTTGAGATTGTCATCCTGAGTGAAATAAGACAGAAAGGGAGAAATACTGTATGACATCCTTTATACACAGAATAGAAAAAAAAAATGACACAAAACATAGAAAGATTCACAGACTCATAGTTGAGGGGGAGGAGGGGAAGAGTTAGTGAGAGAGTTTGAGATTGACATCTACACATTGCTGTATTTAAAATGAATAGCCAACAAGACCCTGTATAGCACAGTATAGCACAGGGAACACTGCTCAATGTAATGTGGCAGCCTCGATGGGAGGGAGTGTGGGGGAGAATGGATACATGTATATGTACGGCCCAGTTGTTCTGCTGTACACCTGAAACCATCACAGCATTGCTAATTGGTTGTACTCCAACATGAAATAAAAAGTGTTTGTGTTTTTTTTTTAATGACACTCCCTCAGCTAGCTCAGGTATCCCCACTATAATCAATCATTGCACCCTCTACTTTCCCTTTAGAAGCAATATCATATTTTGTGTTTATTATACATACATGGATATAATTGTGTGATGCCTTGACTATCTTACTAAACTAAGCTTATCAAGGGAGAGGACTTAACATGTTTATTTTTATGTCAATTCCTAGCACAGTGTCTGGCACTTAGTAGACATTGAGTAAAGGGCTTTTTTTTTTTCCCCCTAATGAAATGACTACATGTTTCCTATATTCTGAAGTATATCAAATGATTATATATATGTTTCTTATCTATTTTAGAAAAAAGGCAGGATTAGGCACAGTGTGAATATGAACTAGAACTTTCTTTTCATGGACCTTCTTGGCACACCCAGTGGTATTATTTTCTTTCATTTCCATTCTGGCCACCTGGCCAGCAGAGCTCTGAAAAAGGCAGCTGGGGCAGAATGGGGCGATCTACCAACCCCTGGGCCCAGCCCTTGGCCTTTCTGCTGTTGCTCTTTGAACCCGACTTTAAGCACTCAGGGTAAATGAATTATTCTCTTCCTGTTTAAGCACTTCTGAGAAAGAACAGCTGCAAAGCCGGATGAGTCCTGGAAGATCAAACAAGACTGGATATTCTTGCTGGCTTGTCAGGCCCCATTGCAGAGCTTGCTAAATGCCGGCTAGCATTTGATTATGTTCAGCACAGCCCCTAAGGAAGTATTATCTCTTGATTGTCATTTTGAAAGCAACTTACTTTAAACAAAATTCTTTCTTGCCTTTCATTGTGAAAAAATCCAGTCTGTCTTTGGCTACTCTACCCTTCGCTGTTCTGGTCAAATGCCACCGCCTGTTCCAAAGAATGACTCTTCAATACTATTACTGATAGACAAGTCAGAACAGAAACTGTCCTTTTCTTCTTTCTACCCTCTGGAGCCATAAATCATCTCCTCATCCCAGGTGATTGTCACAGACAGTCCACTTAAAGCCATATTTCATGATTTAAAGGGTATAATATTTCTTCAACAGACCATTTCTAACCATTCTCCCTGCATTCCAGGGACTACTCGACATTTTTTCTTATTTTCAAAGCACCTAAGTGTGCACCAGGTAAGTTGTGAATATTCCTCCCAGCCTCTTCTTTCCAGGAAGAACAAAGAAAATTACTACACTGGACTTGAACAAGAACTGTTGACTGAGGTACAGTCTGCAGGCTAGACAATCTGTGGTTTTAGGAAGAAACCCTGGTTGCTTTCATTTGTTTCACCCTTCAATTTTCACAATATCTGCTAGGTGAAATTTGATTTTAGATTGAAAAAGAGGCTTAAATGGATTTGTCCTTGAATCTCAGCTGTTAAAAAAGTCTTACAATGTCCACTGACTTTAAGAAAACATAATTTCTATAATTTAGTATGGAGGGGATTTTACTTTTGCTTTTCTAATAAATTACACATGCAGCCTAATGGATGGTAGGGAGGCTTTTACATGAGGAGTATCCTCAACAGGCATGCACAACAAAATATATTTTGCTGCTTACCTAATCTGATTTTATGTTAAAACCTTTAATTTAATTTTCCCATTAATATCAAAAGCTTGACTGTGCACAAAATGATACAACATTAAGAGTGACTTTTACAGTATTTAAATTCCATGTTCACTCCACTTTCACTCATTCATATCAAGAAAACAAATTTCAAATTAAGTAAAAGACAGTATTTAGGCATAGATGAGACATAAGACTAAAACCAAAGCAATGTCACTTGCTACAAAGAGTCCCACACTCTGTAAGCACCCTGCAGTTTCTCCTCACTGTTTTTAGAAATGAGGGAATTGAATGTTGCAAAGGAAATTGTCATCATATATGCCCAAGAAGGTGTCTCCCAATTTGTTTCATTTATGCCAGGTTCCCCTTTTGTACCATCTTAAATCTCATTCACTGAACTAAAAAATCTTTGTCAGTATGAAGGTCATTAATTTTAATTAAATGGAAATTATTTTTCTTACACTTGCAAGAAAATGAGGATTAGTCTCAATAACTTTCATTAAATAAATAAAGCAAATTAAAATTTATAATGTATCTCTAGATGGATCTAAAACGGTCTCATCAAAAGCCTATTAGTTGACAAGGAGGGAAGTATCTCAGTGGATTATGGTTAAAAAAAAAAAAAGTACACTCAGAATCTTGTTTATTCCTCTTTAGTACCCCTTGCCTGCTCCTCATTCTGTACTACTCTTGAATATATACATAAGGAAAACTATTCGAAAAATAGCACTTCATTAATTACTGAAAATCTTCAATTCATTTCCCTTTTGCAAAGAATTAGCATTGCATCACAAAGGAAAGCATAACAAATGTTATTTTATCATGAACATTAAATTCAGTTCAGTTCACTCTCTCAGTCATGTCCGACTCTTTGCAACCCCATGAATCGCAGCACGCCAGGGCTCCCTGTCCATCACCAACTCCCGAAGTTCACTCAGACTCATGTCCATCAAGTTGGTGATGCCATCCAGACATCTCATCCTCTGTTGTCCCCTTCTCCTCCTGCCCCCAATCCCTCCCAGCATCAGAGTCTTTCCCAGTGAGTCAACCCCTCACATGAGGTGGCCAAAGTACTGGAGCTTCAGCTTTAGCATCATTCCTTTCAAAGAAATCCCAGGGTTGATCTCCTTCAGAATGGACTGGTTGGATCTCCTTGCAGTCCAAGGGACTCTCAAGAGTCTTCTCCAACACCACAGTTCAAAAGCAAATTACTCATTTATAATTCAATATTTCTAAAACACTTGTTATTTATAGGGCAATCCTGAGTGCTCATTGGAAGGACTGATGTTGAAGCTGAAACTCCAATATTTTGGCCACCTGATGCAAAGAGCTGACTCATTTGAAAAGACCCTGATGTGGGAAAGATTGAAGGCAGGAAGAGAAGAGGATGACAGAGGATGAGACGGTTGGATGGCATCACCAACTCAATGGACATGAGTTTGGTTAAACTCCAGGAGTTGGTGATGGACAGGAAGGCCTGGCGCGCTGCGGTCCATGGGTTGCAAAGAGTCAGACATGAGTGACTGAACTGAACTGAGAGAAGATTTCAGAGTAAATTATCTAAGACTTCTGATTGGGGGTCTATTTTTTCTAAAAGTGAAAAAAAGTCAAGATTTGAAAAGGTTAAATTATTTACACAGGTTATAAAGGAAAAGTCTGTCTCCAGGTCTATACATATGAAAAGACAGTTTTCTTTATCCAACTTTTTGTATGACTTGTTTGAAATGACTACTGTGGAAAATTAATAGAGGGCAAAAATGTTACTGAGAATATAAATGTCAGAACCAGGTAGGATGCATTTGGTTTGGGAACTCTTCCTTCCCTTCTCCTCCCTCTCTCTCTATTTTCTCCCTCCTTCCCTCCATTCTTCCTTCCTGTTTTATTCAACATGGGGAACCAATTTTCATGAGACGGCCCAGAGATGACGCTGATTCAGCCTTCTCTCACAGGGCTTTAAATGTGGACTGCCTTTCAGCTATCTGCTCAAAAGGTACATGAAAAGATGCACAGCACTGTTAATTATTGGGGCTTCCCTGGTGGCTCAGCTGGTAAAGCATCTACCTACAATGCAGGAGACATAGGTTTGATCCCTGGGTCAGGAAGATCCCCTGAAGAAGGAAATGGCAACACACTCCAGTACTCTCACCTGGAAAATTCCATGGATGGAGGAGCCTGGGAGGCTACAGTCCATGGGGTTGCAAAGAGTCGGACACGACTGAGCAACTTCACTGGTTAATTATTAGAGAAATGCAAATCAAAAACAGCAATAAGATATCACTTCACACCTGTCAGAATGGCCATCATCAAGAAGTCTTACAAATAACAAATGCTGGAGAAGACATGGAAAAAAGGGAACCCTCCTACTGTTGGTGGGAATGTAAATTGATACAAACACTATGGAAAACAGTATGGAGGTTTCTTAAAAAACTAGAAATAGAACTACCACAAGCTCTAGTAATCCCACTCCTGGGCATGTATCTAGAGAAAACCATAATTCAAAAAGACACATTCATCCCATTGTCTACTGCAGCACTATTTACGAGAGTCAAGACATGGAACTAACCAAAATATCCATGAACGAATAAATGGATAAAGAAGATGTGGTATTTTATACAATGGACTGCTACTCAACCATTAAAAAGAATGAAATAATGCCATTTGCAGCAACATGGTTGTACCTAAAGATTATCACACCAAGGGAAGTAAGTCAGAAAGAAAATGACAAATACATGATATCACTTACATGCAGCATCTAAAATACAAAACAAATGAACATGTATATGAAACAGAAACAGACACATAGATGTAGAAAACAGACTTCTGGTTGCTAAGGGGGAGGGAGAATGGGGGAGACAAGCACTGGGAGTTTGGGATTAGTGGCTAAGCTCAAGTGGTGGCTCGGATGGAAAGCATCTGTCTACAATGTGGGAGACCTGGGTTCACTCCCTGGGTCGGGAAGTTCCCTGGAGAAGGAAACAGCAACCCACTCCAGTACTCTTGCCTAGAAAATCCCATTGATGGAGGAGCCTGTTGTCCATGGGGTTGCAAAGATTTGGACACGACTGAGCGACTTCACTTCACTATATAAACTATTATATTCAGAAAACGAAGATTATGGCATCTGGTCTCATCACTTTATGGGAAATAGATGGGGAAACAGTATCAGACTTTATTTTGGGGGGGCTCCAAAATCACTTCAGATGGTGACTGCAGCCATGAAATTAAAAGACACTTACACCTTGGAAGAAAAGTTATGACAAACCTAGATAGCATATTGAAAAACAGAGACATTACTTTGCCAACAAATGTCTGTCTAGTCAAGGCTATGGTTTTTCCAGTGGTTATGTATGGATGTGAGAATTGGTCTGTGAAGAAAGTTGAGTGCCAAAGAACTGATGCTTTTGAACTGTGGTGTTGGAGAAGACTCTTGAGATCCCTTGGACTGCAAGGAGATCCAACCAGTCCATTCTGAAGGAGTTCAGCCCTGGGTGTGCTTTGGAAGGAATGATGCTGAAGCTGAAACTCCAGTACTTTGGCCACCTCATGCGAAGAGTTGACTCACTGGGAAAGACTCTGATGCTGGGAGGGATTGGGGGCAGGAGGAGAAGGGGACGAAAGAGGATGAGATGGCTGGATGGCATCACTGACTTGATGGACGTGAGTTTGAGTGAACTCTGGGAGTTGATGATGGACAGGAAGGCCTGGTGTGCTGCGATTCATGGGGTCGCAGAGTCAGACACAACTGAGTGAATGATCCGATAGGACCTGCTGCTTATTTATATAATTTTTTTTCTACAGAAAAAATAGATATATAGAGAGATATAGACAGATAAATAAATAAACAACAAGGTCTTACTGTATAGCACAGGGAACCATATTCAGTATCCTGTGACAAATCATAATGGAAACGTAAATAAAAAGGAAAAAAAATATGCATAATTGAGTCACTCTGCTATACAGTTGAAATTAACATATTTTAAACTAACTATACTTCAATAAATTTTTTAAAAAAGAAAGCAGGGACTATTTCATCTAAACTGTCCAATTTCAAATCTCCACTATTTCTTATCAGGCACATAAAATTAGACAAGTTAGATAATCTCTGAGTTTGGGGTTGTAAGAATTCAAAACTGGGAGAATAATGTCACTTTTATTGAGTTATCCTAGTGATAACTACATGTTAGTTCACACAAAGCATCTTACCTCTGTGCTGAGCTGCTGCTGCTGCTGCTAAGTCACTTCAGTCTTGTCCAACTCTGTGTGACCCCATAGACGGCAGCCCACCAGGCTCCCCCGTCCCTGGGATTCTCCAGGCAAGAACACTGGAGTGGGTTGCCATTTCCTTTTCCAATGCATGAAAGTGAAAAGTGAAAGTGAAGTTGCTCAGTTGTGTCTGACTCTTAGCGACCCTATGGACTGCAGCCTACCAGGCTTCTCCGTCCATGAGATTTTCCAGGCAAGAGTACTGGAGTGGGGTGCCATTGCCTTCTCCGTCTGTGCTGAGCACATAGTAAATACTCAGTACATGTATATCTTTATTAATTTCAGAAAGGTGTCAGGCTGGGGCTGGCTTTTCCACTTAGGAGCAGCCAGACATTGGAAACATTACCTAATCATTCTTTTTCTCTTTAGTTTAAAAATAGAATTTGAAAAGAGAATCCATATAATAGAGTTTTGTGATTAATAAAATGACATCATACTGAAACATGGCTAGGTTTCAATATCTATGAGTATGGCTTTTCACATTTTACTTTAAATAAAGTTCAGTTTGTAAGTTTAGTTACACAAATTATATTTCTAATTAAAGAGCCACATTAACATTTACAAATTCAGTGGCTTTAATCTCTTTTATGAAACAGGGAGGAAATCTGCAAGCAAAACAAAAAAACTAGATTATTAAATGAATCCAACACACTAACATATTAAATGATGAATCATCAACTCAATGGACATGAGTTTGAGCAAACTCTGGGAGACAGTTGAGGACAGGGAAGCCTGGTGTTCTGCAGTCCATGGGGTTGCAAAGAGTCAAAACAATTCAGCAACTGAATAACAACAACAAGATAGAAGGGGAAGCATTTTAAAATTTAATACTCAGACATAACCAATTTATTAACTAAGGTCTACTTGAGGTCTTGACTTTTTTACCATGACTTTTGAAACTACTAAGCCTGAAGATTTTGGTTTTCAGGTACATTTTGAATTCATAAACAGGAGTTAAATGTGACTGAGCTTCAATGGATGAGAGGATTATTACCACCCAGTATCTTCTATAAGAGTGTGCTTTGGAACTTTGGGAGCTTTGTAAATATGAAAATTAAGAAATTATATCTTGGGGGGTAGTCCCACAATGGTGGAGGAATAGGTTGGGGAGACCACTTTCTCCCCCCAAAATTCATCAAAATATCATTGAATGCTGAGCAACTTCCACAAAACAACCTCTGAATGCTGGCGGAGGACACCAGGCACCCAGAAAGGTGGCCCATCCTGTTCAAAAGGAGGTAGGACAAAATACAAAAGACAAAAAGAGACAAAAGATTTAGGGACAGAGACCAATTCCGGGGAGAGAGTCATGAAAGAGAAGTTTCCAAACAGTAGGAAACCCTCTCACAGGTGGGTCTGTGGGGAGTTTTGGAATTTCAGAGGGCAACATAACCAGGAAAAAAAAGAAAAACAAAACCCCCACAGAATATGTGCCTAAACACAAGTGCCAGTGGAGAAGTAGCCCAGACGCTTGCCTTTGCCACCAGTGAGCAGGGGCTGGACAGGGAGACACAGGCTGCATAATTGGTGCTTAGGGTAAGGACCAGGCCTGAATGCCCCGAGGACAATCTGAGGGAGCTAATGAGATAGCAACCCAAACTGTGTAATCACCAGAGAGAAAAAAAGGGAGAACTTTAGCACAAAAGACTCTAACACTCAGCCTGGCCTGCTCACAGAACAAAGGACTGAGTGAGTACCAAAGGAGAGCTAGCCCACTGTGTACAGGCTCCTACCCCCACCCCGCCAGAGGCAGAGGGGCAGGCATGCGATCGCCAGAGCCAAAAGTCAGGGGCTGCTCCAGTCTCAGCCCCAGAGACCAGCATCCTCCGCCAAATGGTGAGCAGGCTCCCACATCTTCCTGGGATCCTGGAGAGTTGGCATCCGCCAGGAGGGTCGCAGCCTGAAATCAGTTCCCAGAGGAGACACACATCACACCTGAGACGGTGCTGTTGTGCTGCACCTGGGAGAGTGAGTGGCTGGCACCAGGGAGGTGATTAAGATGCACTGCCCACCTGGGACAGTGCGCTCTCCAAACACGTGGTCACCTGAGCTGCTAGGACCTGGGAAGGGTACAAAACACATGCCCAGCCAAGTCTGTGCCCTTGCGGAACACCCGAGAATCTGAGCAGCTTAGACCTGGGAAGTGCACGAAACACAGGGGCCACTTTGGACAGTGCCCCTGCAGAGCACCTTGGAGCCTGAGCAGTGTAGACCCAGGAAGCACATGCTGCCTTGAGCTGGGGCAAACCCAGTATGTTCCATACACTGTGAGCACTCCCTACACATGCCAGCAGTATTTGTCTGCAGTGTCCCTCCCTCGCCACAACACAACTGAACAAGTGAGCCTAAATAAGTGATCACCTTTGCCCCCTTGTGTAAGGCTGGGAATTAGACACTGAAGAGACTTGCAAACAGAGAAGCCAAAATAAACAAAGAAGAGGGAGCTGCTCTGGAAATGACAGGTGCAACAGATTAAAACCCTGCAGTAGACACTGACTAAGCATTGGAGGGGGCCTATATATCGCGAGAACAAGTACAAGCTGGAACAAGGAACTATGAAAATGAACTTACCCCAAACCGCCCACAACAGGGACAGAGAAATTCCTAGATATATTTTTACTATTATCACTTTTTAAAAAAAAATTAAGTTCTTTATTACTCCTTTAATTTTCATTTTTATAACCTACTATTACCTTTCAAAAAAGACCCTATTTTTAAAGCAAATTTCACATACATATATATTTTATATTTTGTGGTTGATCTTGTTTTGTATTTTTAATATTGTTGTTTTGAGAGTCTAACCTCTACTCTAGATTTATAACCTTTGTTTTTTTGGTATTTGTTATCAATTTTTACCTTTAAGAATCCAATCTTAAGTATCCATTTTCACTTCAGTTCAGTTCAGTCGCTCAGTCGTGTCCGACACTTTGCAACCCCAAGAATCGCAGCACGCCAGACCTCCCTATCCATTACCATCTCCCCAGAGTTCACTCAAACTCATGTCCATCGAGTCGGTGATGCCATCCAGCCATCTCATCCTCTGTCGTCCCCGTCTCCTCCTGCCCCAATCCCTCCCAGCATCAGAGTCTTTTCCAATGAGTCAACTCTTTGCATGAGGTTGCCAAAGTACTGGAGTTTCAGCTTCAGCATCATTCTTTCCAAAGCACACCCAGGGCTGATCTCTAGAATGGACTGGTTGGATCTCCTTGCAGTCCGAGGAAGAGTCTTCTCCAACACCACAGTTCAGAAGCATCAGTTCTTCAGCACTCAGTCTTCTTCACAGACCAAATCTTGCAGCCATATATGACTACTGGAAAAACTATAGTCTTGACTAGATGGACCTTTATTGGCAAAGTAATGTCTCTGCTTTTCAATATGCAATCTAGGTTGGTCATAACTTTTCTATCAAGGAGTAAGCATCTTTTAATTTCATGGCTGCAGTCACCATCTGCAGTGATTTGGGAGCCAAAACAGATAAAATCTGACATTGTTTCCTCTGTTTCCCCATCTATTCCCATGAAGTGATGGGACTGGATGCCATGATCTTCGTTTTCTGAATGGTGAGCTTTAAGCCAACTTTTTCACTCTCCTCTTTCACTTTTATCAAGAGGCTTTTGAGTTCCTCTTCACTTTCTGCCATAAGGGTGGTGTCATCTGCATATCTGAGGTTATTGATGTTTCTCCTGGCAATCTTGATTCCAGCTTGTGCTTCTTCCAGCCCAGTGTTTCGCACGATGTACTCTGCATATAAGTTAAATAAGCAGGGTGACAATATACAGCCTTGATGTACTCCTTTTCCTATTTGGAACCAGTCTGTTGTTTCATCCATTTTTACTTAGGGTGTGATTACTGGCTTGATTGCTCTCTCCCCTTTTGACTCCCCCTCTTCTCTTCCTGGTTACCTCTATCTTGCTCCTCCCTCTTCTCTTCTCCATGTAACCCTGTGGACCTCTCTGAGTGTCCCTCGCTATGGAGAATTGTTTCATCATTAACCTACATGTTTTATCATCTGAGCTGTATGGATGGAGCAGTCTTGAGGCTACTGTAAGAATAAGACTGAAAGCCAGAGGCAAGAGGCTTAACTCCAAAACTTGAGAACATCAGAGTACTCCTGATTCCAGGGAACATTAATAGACAAGAGCTTACCCAAAAGCCTCTATACCTACACTGAAACCAAGCTCCATGCAAGAGCCTACAAGTTCCAGAGCAAGACATACCACACTAATTCTCCAGCAAAGCAAGAACACAGCCTCCAGCATTAAAAGACAGGCTGCCCAAAGCTACGCCAAACCCATAAACACCCCAAAACTCACTACTGCACACTTCATTGCACTCAAAAGAGAAGAGATCCAGCTCTACCCACCGGAAAACAGATGCAAGTTCCCCTAACCAGGAAAGCTTGACAAGCCATTAGTCAAAGCCCACCCACAGGGAGCAGGCTACACAATAAGGAGGAACCACAAACTTCCAGCTCAAAGGAAGGGCACACCAAACACAGCAATCTAAACAAAATGAAAAGGCAGAGAAATATTCAGCAGGTAAAAGAACATGGTAAGTGCCCACCAAACCAAACCAAAGAGGAGGAGATAGGGAGTCTACCTGAAAAAGAATTCAGAATAATGATAGTACAGATGATCCAAAATCTTGAAAACAAAATAGAGTTACAGATAAATAGACTAGAGACAAGGATTGAGAAGATGCAAGAAATGTTTAACAAGGACCTAGAAAAAAATAGAGCTAATCAATAACACATAATGCAATAAATGAGATCAAAAGCACTCCGGAGGGAATCAACAGTGGAATAAGTGCAGCTGAAGATTGGATAAGTGAGGTGGAAGATAGAGTGATGGAAATAAATGAAGCAGAGAGGAAAAAAGAAAATAATTAAAAGAAATGAGGACAACCTCAGGGACCTCTGGGGCAATGATAAATGGCACAACATTCAAATCATAGGAGTCCCAGAAGAAGACAAAACAGAAGGTCATGAGAAAATATTTGAGGAGATAATAGCTGAAAACTTCCCTAAAATGGGGAAGGAAATAGCCAGAGTTCCAAGAAACCCAGAGAGTCCCAAACAGGATAAACCCAAAGCAAAACCACCCAAGACACATATTAATCAAACTAATGAAGATCAAACACAAAGAGCAAATATTAAAAGCAACAAGGGAAAAACAACACATAACATACAAGGGGATCCCCATAAGGATAACAGCTGATCTTTCAATAGAAACTCTTCAGATCAGAAGGGAATGGCAGGACATACTTAAAGTCATGAAAGAGAAAAACCTACAACCCAGATTACTATACCCAGCAAGTATCTTATTCCAATATGGAGGAGAAATCAAAAGCTTTACAGACAAGCAAAAGCTGAGAGAATTCAGCACCACCAAACCAGCTCTTCAACAAATGTGAAAGGATTATTTTCTAGACAGGAAACACAGAAAAGGTTTATGAACTTGAACCCCAAACAACAACATAAATGGCAACAGGATCATACTTATCAATAATTACCTTAAGTGTAAAATGGGTCAAATGTCCCAACCAAAGGACAAAGACTGGCTGTATGGATACAAAAACAAGCCCCCTATATATGCTGTCTACAAGAGACCCACCTCAAACCAAGGGGGCACACATAGACTGAAAGTGAAGGCCTAGAAAAAGGTATCTCATGCAAATGGAGACTGAAAGAAACTAGGAGTAGCAGTACTCATATCAGATAAAATAGATTTTGAAATAAAGACCGTGAAAAGAGACAAAGAAGGACGCTACATAATGATCAAAGGATCAATCCAAGAAGATGATATAACAATTATAAATATATATGCAGCCAACTTAGGAGCACCTCAGTACATAAGGCAAATGCTAACAAGTATGAAAGGGGAAATTAACAGTAACACAATATTAGTAGGAGACTTTAATACCCTACTCACACCTATGGATAGATCAACCAAACAGAAAATTAGCAAGGAAACACAAACGTTAAATGATACAATGGACTTGTTAGACCTAATTGATATCTATAAGACGTTTCACCCCAAAACAATGAATTTCACGTTTTTCTCAAGTGTACATGGAATTCTCTGGGGTAGATCACATCCTGGGCCATAAATCTAACCTTGGTAAATTCAAAATAATTGAAATAATTTCAAGCATCTTTTCTGATCACAATGCAGTATGATTATGTCAACTACAGGAAAAAAATATTAAAAATACAAACATATGAAGGCTGAACAACACGCTTCTGAATAACCAACAAATCATGGAAGAAATAAAAAAGGAAATTAAAATATACATAGAAGTAAAAGAAAATGAAAACACAACAACACCCAAACCTATGGGATTCAGTAAAAGCAGTGCTAAAGGGAAGACTCAACAATACAAGTTCACCTCAAGAAACAATAGAAAAATCAAATAAATAACCTAACTTTATACCTAAAGCAACTAGAATAAGAAGAAATGAAGAACCCCAGGGTTAGTAGAAGGAAATAAATCATAAAATTGAGAGCAGAAATAAATGAAAAAGAAAAGAAATAAAAGAGATTATAGCAAAAATCAACAAAATTAAAAGTTGGTTCTTTGAGAAGAACCAACTTGAAACAGACAAACCATTAGCCAGACTCATCAAGAAAAAAAGGGAGAAGAATCAAATCAACAGAATTTAAAATGAAAATGGAGAAGTCCCAATAGGCATCACAGAAATACACAGGATCATAAGAGACTAATATCAGCAACTATATGACAATGGAATGGACAACTTGGAAGAAATGGACAAATTCTTAGAAAAGTATAACTTTCCAAAACTGAACCAGGAAGAAATAGAAATAAAAATTCTTAACAGACCCATCACAAGCAAGGAAAAGGCAACACTCTTGCACTGTTGATGGGAATGTAAATTGATGCAGCCACAATGGAAGACAGTATGGAGATTCCTTTAAAAACTAGGAATAAAACCACCATATGACCCATCCAAGGAGCGGTGGCTGCATGGGCACAGGACGGCCTAGAGGAGCCATCCCATGTTGAAGATCAGGAAGGGCGGCAGTGAGGAGATACCCCTCATACAAGGTAAGGAGCAGCAGCTGCGCTTTGCTGGAGCAGCCATGAAGAGATACCCGATGCCCAAGGTAAGAGAAACCCAAGTAAGATGGGAGGTGTTGCAAGAGGCCATCAGACACACTGAAACCATACGCACAGAAAACTAGTCAATCTAACCACACTAGGACCACAGCCTTGTCTAACTCAATGAAACTAAGCCATGCCCATGGGGCCACCCAAGACAGGCGGGTCATGGTGGAGAGGTCTGACAGAATGTGCTCCACTGGAGAAGGGAATGGCAAACCACTTCAGTATTTTTGCCTTGAGAACCCCATGAACAGTATGAAAAGGCAAAATGATAGGATACTGAAAGCAGAACTCCCCAGGTCAGTAGGTGCCCAATATGCTACTGGAGATCAGTGGAGAAATAACTCTAGAAAGAATGAAGAGATGGAGCCAAAGCAAAAACAATATCCAGCTGTGGATGTGACTGGTGATAGAAGCAAGGTCTGATGCTGTAAAGAGCAATATTGCATAGGAACCTGGAATGTCAGGTCTGTGAATCAAGGCAAATTGGAAGTGGTCAAACAAGAGATGGCAAGAGTGAACATCGACATTCTAAGAATCAGCGAACTAAAATGGACTGGAAAGGGTGAATTTAACTCAGATGACCATTATATGTACTACTGTGGGCAGGAATCCCTCAGAAGAAATGGAGTAGCCATCATGGTCAACAAAAGAGTCCGAAATGCAGTACTTGGATGCAATCTCAAAAATGACAGAATGATCTCTGTTCGTCTCCAAGGCAAACCATTCACTATCACGGTAATCCAAGTCTATGCCCCAACCAGTAATGCTGAAGAAGCTGAAGTTGAACGGTTCTATGAAGACCTACAAGACCTTTTAGAACTAACACCCCAAAAAGATGTCCTTTTCATTATAGGGGACTGGAAAGCAAAAGCAGAAAGCCAAGAAACACCTGGAGTAACAGGCAAATTTGGCCTTAGAATGCAGAATGAAGCAGGGCAAAGACTAATAGAGTTTTGCCAAGAAAATGCACTGGTCATAGCAAACACCCTTTTCCAACAGCACGAGAGAAGACTCTACACATGGACATCACCAGACAGTCAACACCGAAATCAGATTGATTATATTCTTTGCAGCCAAAGATGGAGAAGCTCTATACAATCAACAAACACAAGACCAGGAGCTGACTGTGGCTCAGATAATGAACTCCTTATTACTAAATTCAGACTCAAATTGAAGAAAGTAGGGAAAACCACTAGACCATTCAAGTATGACCTAAATCAAATCCCTTATGATTATACAGTGGAAGTGAGAAATAGATTTAAGGGCCTAGATCTGATAGATAGAGTGCCTGATGATCTATGGAATGAGGTTTGTGACACTGTACAGGAGACAGGGATCAAGACCATCCCCATGGAAAAGAAATGCAAAAAAGCAAAATGGGTGTCTGGGGAGGCCTTACAAATAGCTGTGAAAAGAAGAGAAGCAAAAAGCCAAGGAGACAAGGAAAGATATAAGCATCTGAATGCAGAGTTCCAAAGAATAGCAAGAAGAGATAAGAAAGCCTTCTTCAGCGATCAATGCAAAGAAATCGAGGAAGAGAACAGAATGGGAAAGACTAGAGATGTCTTGAACAAAATTAGAGATATCAAGGGAAAATTTCATGCAAAGATGGGCTCGATAAAGGACAGAAATCGTATGGACCTAACAGAAGCAGACGATATTAAGAAGAGGTGGAAAGAATACACAGAAGAACTATACAAAAAAGATCTTCATGACCTGGATAATCACGATGGTGTGATCACTCATCTAGAGCCAGACATCCTGGAATGTGAAGTCAAGTGGGCCTTAGAAAGCATCACTACGAACAAAGCTAGTGGAGGTAATGGAATTCCAGTTGAGCTCTTTCAAATCCTGAAAGATGATGCTGTGTAAGTGCTGCACTCAATATGCCAGCAAATTTGGAAAACTCAGCAGTGGCCACAGGACTGGAAAAGGTCAATTATCATTCCAATTTCAAAGAAAGGCAATGCCAAAGAATGCTCAAACTACTGCACAATGGCACTCATCTCACATGCTAGTATAGTAATGCTCAAAATTCTCCAAGCCAGGCTTCAGCAATATGTGAACCGTGAACTTCCTGTTGTTCAAGCTGGTTTTAGAAAAGGCAGAGGAACCAGAGATCAAATTGCCAACATCCTCTGGATCATGGAAAAAGCAAGAGTTTCAGAAAAACATCTATTTCTGCTTTATTGACTATGCCAAAGCCTTTGACTGTGTGGATCACAATAAACTGGGGAAAATTCTGAAAGAGATGGGAATACCAGACCACCTGATCTGCTCTTGAGATATCTGTATGCAGGTTAGGAAGCAACAGTTAGAACTAGACATGGAACAACAGACTGGTTCCAAATAGGAAAATGAGTATGTCAAGGCTGTATATTGCCACCTGCTTATTTAACTTAAATGCAGAGTACTTCATGAGAAACTCTGGACTGGAAGAAACACAAGCTGGAATCAAGACTGCCGGGAGAAATCTCAAGAAGCTCAGATATGCAGATGACACCACCCTTACGGCAGAAAGTGAAGAGGAGCTAAAAAGCCTCTTGATGAAACTGAAAGAGGAGAGTGAAAAAGTTGGCTTAAAGCTCAACATTCAGAAAACGAAGATCATGGCATCCCATCCTATCCCTTCATGGGAAATAGATGGGGAAACAGTGGAAACAGTGTCAGACTTTATTTTTGGGGGCTCCAAAATCACTGCAGATGGTGACTGCAGCCATGAAATTAAAAGACGCTTACTCCTTGGGAGAAAAGTTATGACCAACCTAGATAGTATATTCAAAAGTACAGACATTACTTTGCCGACTAAGGTCCCTCTAGTCAAGGCTATGGTTTTTCCTGTGGTCATGTATGGATGTGAGAGTTGGACTGTGAAGAAGGCTGAGTGCCGAAGAATTGATTCTTTTGAACTGCGGTGTTGGAGAAGACTCTTGAGAGTCCCTTGGACTGTAAGGAGATCCAACCAGTCCTTTCTGAAGGTGATCAGACCTGGTATTTCTTTGGATGTAATGATGCTAAAGCTGAAACTCCAGTACTTTGGCCACCTCATGCGAAGTTGACTCATTGGAAAAGACTGTTATGCTGGGAGGGACTGGGGGCAGGAGGAGAAGGGGACGACAGAGGATGAGATGGCTGGATGGAATCACTGATCAATGGACATGAGTTTGGGTGAATTTCGGGAGTTGGTAAGGGACAGGGAGGCCTGCCATGCTGTGATTCATGGGGTCGCAAAGAGTTGGACACGACTGAGAAACTGAACTGAACTGATGACCCAGCAATCCCACTGCTAGATATATACCCTGAAGAAACCAATATTGAAAAAGACACATGTACCCCATTGTTCATTGCAGCACTATTTACAATAGCTAGAATATGGAATAACCTAGATGTCCATTAAGAAAAAAACGGATAAAGAAGTTGGAGTATATATAGTGGAGAAGGCAATGGCAACCCACTCCAGTACTCTTGCCTGGAAAATCCCATGGATGGAGGAGCCTGGTGTCCTGCAGTCCATGGGGTCGCTCAGAGTCAGACATGACTGAATGACTTCACTTTCACTTTTCACTTTCATGCATTGGAGAAGGAAATGGCAACCCACTCCAATGTTCTTGCCTGGAGAATCCCAGGGATGGGGGAGCCTGGTGGGCTGCCATCTACTGGGTCACACACAGCTGGACACAACTGAAATGACTTAGCAGCAGCAGTAGTATATATACACAAAGGAATATTACTCAGCCATAAAAAGGAATACCTTTGAGTCAGTTCTAATGAGGTAGATCAACCTAGAGCCTATTATACAGAGTGAAGTAAGTCAGAAAGAGAAAGATAGATACCATATTTTAACACATATATTGGAGAAGGAAATGGGAACCTACTCCAGTATTCTTGCCTAGAGAATCCCAGGGATGGGGGAGCCTGGTGGACTGCCGTCTATGGGGTCACACAGACACGACTGAAGCGACTTAGCAGCAGCAACACATATATACGGAATCTAGAAAAATGTTCCTGAAGAATTTACTTACAGGGCAGCAGTGGAGAAACAGACATAGAGAATAGACTTGTGGACATGGGAGCGGCAAGGAGAGGGTGAGATGCATGGACGGAGAAACATGGAAACTTATATTACCATATGCAAAATAGATAGCCAATGGGAATTTGCTGTATGGCTCAGGAAACAAACAGGGGCTCTGTATCAACCTAGAAGGGTGGGATGGGGAGGGATGTGGGAGGGAAGTTCAAAAGGGAAGGGACATATGTATACCTGTGGCTGATTCAGGTTAAGGTTTGACAGGAAAAAACAACATAATTCTGTAAAGCAATTTTGCTTCAAAAAAAATTTTTTTAAAGAATTAATCTCAAAAATATACAGGCAGCTCATGCAGCTCAATACCAGAAAAATAAATGACCCAATCAAAATATGGGCCAAAGAACTAAACAGACATTTCTCTAAAGAAGACATACAGATGGCTAACAAACACATGAAAAGATGCTCAATATCACTCATCATTAGAGAAATGCAAGTCAAAACCACAGTGAGATACCATCTCAAGCCAGTCAGGATGGCTGCTATCAAAAAGTCTACAAACACTAAATGCTGGAGAGGGTGTGGAGAAAAGGGAACCCTCTTACACTGTTGGTGGGAATGCAAACTAATACAGCCACTATGGAGAACAGTGGAGATTCCTTAAAAAACTGGAAATAGAACTGACATTCTACCTGGCAATCCCACTGTTGGGCATACACACCAAGGAAACCAGAACTGAAAGAGACATGTGTACCCCAATGTTCATTGCAGCACTGTTTACAATAGTTAGGACATGGAAGCAACCTAGCTATCCATGGGCAGATGAATGGATAAGAAAGCTGTGGAACATATACACAATGGAGTATTACTCAGCTCTTAAAAAGAACACATATGAGTCAGTTCTAATGAGGTGGAAGAAACTGGAGCCTATTATGCAGAGTAAGTAAGTCAGAAAGAAAAACACCAATACAGTATATTAACACATATATATGGCATTTAGAAAGATGGTAACGATGAGCTTATATGTGAGACAGCAAAAGAGACACAGAGATAAAGAACAGACTTTTGGACCCTGTGGAGAAGGTGAGGGTGGGACGATTTGAGAGAATAGCATTGAAACATATATATTACCATGTGAAATAGATCACCAGTCCATACTGGATGCATGAAACAGGGCACTCAAAGCCGGTATACTGGCACAACCCAGAGGGATGGGATGGGGAGGGGAGGGGGGGGGGTTTGGGATGGTGGACACATGTACACCCATGGCTGATTCACATCAATGTATGGCAAAAACTACCACAATATTGTAAAGTATTGCCACCAATTAATATAAATAAATTAATGAAAATATAAAATATGATAAATAAAAAAGATATCTTACTGCAATTTTAAGTTTCAATTTTACCTCATTGCATATGGAGTTGAAATTTTTTATGTTTAAAAAACTTGCATTATTTATATAGTGGACTGATTTGAGCATCTATTTCCCAAACTTTATAGTAAACATCTTAAGGGAAAGGGCTGTGTTTTATGCATCTAATTTTTGCTCAGTTCTTAGCATAATAATCCGGCATAAAATATGTTAAAATAATATATTAAATAGAGGAACAAATGAGTGACCCGGAAAAAAATAAGTGGCTGGGCTTTCTTCAGCTTCTTACTTTGTGAATGTTTATCACTGGATCTTACATGTGCAAACTCTAAGTTGACATCACTGGTTAAATTTGTTTGGAGTAGAAGCTAACGTGAATTGTTATGTGCAATTCAAAAACCTAGATATTTTATTTGTTTCTTTACTGCTGCAATCTGGGTCTAGAATTCTGGTACATGGGATATACTCAGTAAATATGTGTTAACATGAATGAATTTATGGCATGCAACTCGCCTTCTAGGGTTATAAAAACCATGAGCACAGCTTTCAATTATAAGGGATTTAAATCTAACCTGAGTCAAATAGGGTCTTCCTATTTGAACACATATATATGCACAAACACATGAGCACACGCATACATTGTAATATCACCAAAAGCAGAATAGCTAATGTGGGCTTACATGCTATTGCTTATAATGCAGTCCCAGCTTCCCTCTCTCTGTTGAGCAATGTCTTGCACAAAGCTGGTATTCAAACAGTATTTATCAAACAGCTGAAGGAATGAAAGCTAGGCATCAAAACTCATTACATCCAAAAGCACTAATCAAGGCCAAATAGGTGAGGGGACTTCTCTTAGGAACTGTATAAAGCAGTTCAAACTTTCAGAGAGAATTTTTAAATTAAAATCTTCACAAGGACAAAATTGAGACACAGCAGTATATACTTCATAGGTTTATTTTAAGACAAAATTGCAATTGGATCACTTCTGCTTCTGCTGCTTCATCTCTTGATGTTGATGGCAAGACCTTCACAGTTCCCAAAATTGAAATAAATGCTAAGAGACAAAGAAGGCTAAAATAAGGCCTCATGTATAAATAAGCTTTTAGGAAGAGCTATTTTCTTACGTAGGATATTTTTCATCTCTATTTTAAATAATAAATTAAAGCCATTATGTATATGAGCATTCTGTTGTCCCCCAGATTAGGCCCTGGGTAAACAGGTCAATTAGTAGCAGGACATGGGCTTCCTGGTTTAGAAAGAACCTAGGGAAACCACTAATTTCTCCTCAGCATGATACCATATGCATACCCTATATAAAATAGATAAAACTGTGTCAAATAGATGGACAGTGTATATGATCTAGGATGGTGACTGGGATTAGTCCCTGCTCTTGCCGCAGGGCTCTGATCTCCCCTTATGTTCAACACTCACATCATAGTATTGGCTTCTGCTCTGGTGCGAAGTCCCCTTTTTCATAAATATTGCCCCTAACTTTTTTCCATGTAGTCAATAAATAATAAAACAGTATACCACATAATACAGTTTTCACATATCCATGATGAACTTCTCACATGGTTTTCCAAACAGGTGTATTAACAGTTTAAATTATTTTTAATGAATAAAATAGAAATTAAGAGTTATTTTGACATTTTTCTCCTTCCTTCATCTCTTGTCTATATAACATCACAAATGAAAATAAAAGAAAATATAACCTAGTTCATTTAATCAATTTTGTGAAGAGAAACTGTCTAAGCTATTGCTTGGATCTGAAATAAAATTCAGTGATTTTGTTCCTTTTACCAATGTTTGTTTTGGAGTTTTAAAAATACAGCTTCTATGTAGGTGAGAAGCAACATAGTTCGTTGCCTTGTGGGACAGATAGAAAATTACACTGTAAATAAATAACCTGAACCTCTTGAGTAGCTCACTTTTATGTCAGAAGTTTTCTTAATTACAGCATCTATTTCAGGAAGATGAAAAGGACCCTGTTGTCACTTTTGTTGCATATCACATCATAAGACAATTTTGATTTCATCCATTTGCTAATGGAGCACTCCTAACTCACTGAATTAGAAAAATAGAATAGGTACCCTATGGATCGAAAATTTACCTGTGAACAGATACAATTAGTGTGGTGGTCTCATGGTTTGTGAAGAATTTTTGCTTTAAAAAAAATACATATCCTTCTGTTTAGACCCTGTGGTATGTATGTTGCTAGAAACTGTGCATCCTTTTCTAATTACGTTTTCCTGTTAACTTTTAGTGCACAAGAACAACAATAATAATGGTCACATTCCAAACACTATATACATGTGAACTCATAAATTTTATAGATAAGTAGAATTCCTAGCTTTATGTCAAAGAAATGGACAAAAGATACGTTGAATAACTTATTGGTGAGAGTTGGCGAAGGAAGGCAGAGCCATCATTTAAATCAGAGACACACATTTTAAATATGGTCAGGGGAGACCATATTGATAAGCTGGTTTTTAAACAAAAACTTAAACGTGAAAAAGTGAGGCATGCAGATATCTTAGGATATGGCATTCCAGGCAGAGAGGACAGCAAGTACAAGGGCCCTGAGGCAAGAGTGTGCTTCTGTGAGAGACAATGGGGTATGGGATGACTTAAGTATCTGTGCCTGCTAACCGGAAGAGCTGCTATTATCTGACATGGGGAAGATGTGAGTGATACAGTTTGGTAGGACAAATCAGTTCAGTTTTGAATAGGCTGAGTTTGAGAAACTTGCTAGATTTTCAAGGGGAGATATCAAATAGACAGGTAACCAAGCCCAGCAGTTTAGAGAAGAAAATAAATTTGAGGGTCATCAGGCTTTTATGGAGACACTTTCAGCCAAAGACCACCAAACTAGGAAAGGAAGGTAGAAAAGGTAGGAAAATGCCAAAAGATGAGGAGTTACCATGAAAGAAATTGAGATGGAACAGCCAGTGAGGCAGGAAGAAAATCAGGTAACTGGAGTCCTAGATGTCAAATGAAAAAAAAAAAAAAAAAAAAAAAGCCTTTCAATGAGATGGAGGTCATCACATTTATCAAATCGTGCAGGTAAATCAAGTAGATGAGGACTGGGAATCAAATATATCAATGTGCTTGACATCAGTGACCTTGACAAGAGAATTTTCATTACATTGATCAAAGCAAAAATTTAATTAGAGTGGATTTAAGAGTGACTATGAATTTCCCCCCAATCATACACTAGGATTTGTCAAAGAATGAGTAATTTTTCTTATCTTTATTGGTTGCATTAAACAATGTGTGTTTCTAAGAAATATTTTTAATGATGAATAACTTGTGAATACAACATATAATTCAGTAAAAAATAGTGGGGATAATAGTGAAAAATGTGTAAAAAAATAAAGAGTAAAAAGGTTTAACAGAGAAGCACATCCTGAACGAATGAAATGGATACATGAATGTGATTGTGTCATACAGTCATGTTTGGAGATAGCAAATTCACTTCACTACAACTTGGGGGTGAAAATGAGGGAGATTTATTGGCTAATGTAACTGAAAAGGTCAGACACAGCTGAGTCAAGATGCCCCATGGCATAGTCTCAACTCAGTCAAGTTGCATTGCAGCGCTGCTGTCCTTTCTGTTGACTTCACTTTCAGGCAAGCTCCCCATTCATGTTGGCCACAGGTAGCTTAGCAATTAAGGAGCGAGCTAGCCAAAGGAAAATTAAGGCTCTAACACAATAAAAATGAAGGAATGGATAAATAATGCATAAAAAATGTTAATTATGAGAAAGGAAGAAGATTTGAAAGAAAGAAGAAGAAGACAAGTAGTTACATAGCATCTACTGTGTACTTTACCTAAACTTGCTCATACTTTCTCATTTAATACTTCTAACAACTTCAAGAAGTAAATGCTTACACTGGGGAAAGCTGAAAAAAAGGGACAAGATCTCTAATAGTCACTTTAGGTAAAACTAAATCTGCCACTAATATTAAAGTATAAGCTAATATTTCAAACCTGAGAATATTTGTATTCATAACCATCAGTTCAGCTTAGTTCAGTCGCTCAGTCATGTCCATCTCTTTGTGACCCCATGAACCACAACATGCCAGGCCTCCCTGTCCATCACCAACTCCTGGAGTCCACCCAAACCCATGTCCATTACATAACCATACAATGAAAAAAACAATGTAAGGGTCATCTATTTAGCATTATGATCAAAAGTCATGAAAACAAGTAAGTACAAGTGCTAAATGTAATAGAAAGGTATAATCGTGTAGTCTGGTACAAGCCTAGAGTTTCTCTAGTTCAATTTCCCTATCCAGTGAAACTGTTAGCATCTGAGAGTGAGCAAATAGTAGAGAGAGGAGAGAGGAGAGGGGTGACAGGAGTGGTGGGTGGTAGGGGAGCTCTAACGTGGGTTGCAGGGTGTGAGACAACATGTGAGAGGTTTTCCAAATAATCCTCTCAATTCAGCCTTATTTCTCTCTGTGGGGCCCTAAATGGGAAACCTTAAAAAAGAAGGGCTAGCTTTGCGGTTTAGAGCTAAGATGGCACCTGGCGGAAGAGATGAGGGCATGGTGTAAGTTGTTTGTTAAAACTTTTGATTGGCTCTCTTGATTTCCATGCACGTGGAGGGCACGTGATCACCATAGACTGCTGTTACAATGAAGCGCACAGACGACTTGACCTTTAACGTGATTGGTGCAACAATGGTATATTAAGATTTGACCTTTGACGTGATTGGTGCAACTATGGAAAGTCCCTCGCAAAACCCCCTTGCTTGCCTATATAAACCAAGAGCTTGTGGCAATAAAGCAGAACTGCTTAGACTGACGCCTGTCACGGGTAGTTGTCCCTCGCTCGCCGGAGGGGCTGGGTTGGCAGACAGCAGGCTCACCTCTCCTCGGGACCCCTAGGCTTTGCTGAGGGAAGTTCCACTGCCTCTCTTTCTGCGGAGTGCCCCCCTGCCCCCATCTCTCCGTTTCCTGTAGAACTACACAACACTTCCAAATCCTGAACGTTTCTGAGGTTCCAGAGCTAACTCTGCTGCTGCTGCTGCTAAGTCGCTTCAGTCGTGTCCGACTCCGCGACCCCAAAGATGGCAGCTAGCTAGTTGCTAATTGGCTTTAGGCAGAAATTTCAGCTTCATTTGCTTTGCTACTCTATTACCATTCTTCCAGCCGTTTTACTCCTTTGTTTGCTATGCTGTCTCTCATCTGGGGTCTTCCTCTTTCATTCTTCTTTATAGACTTATCTCTCTTTTCTTCACTGCCATTTTTTTCCGCTGATATTTTTTGAGAAATAACAAGCATAACCATATCCATTCAATCTACTTCATTAGACCAGAGGTCTTTTCATCCATTTCTACATCATCTATCTACATGTTTTATAAGAGATCATGTTAAGTGTGCTATTATATCCCTGTCAATAGTCTAAAACCCCATCTTTCACTTTCAATAAACCTTATCTACAACTTTTGCCAATTTTTGAATCCTACAAACACCTGTATATTTGAAAACATCCCTTGGTTTAAATTCAACCCCATATTTATTTGATCATTCTGTTTTTAGGTTGGTTCCAACTCTGAAGTATCACTGTGTATCAGACAGAATTTGTATTCTGATCTTATTACATTTAGGATGGCAGGAAACATATGGCAATGTTTAGATCAGTATTTTTAACTGTAGTCACCTACACGTTCAAGTACTTAGCTAATGTGATTGATTCGAAATCAAGTTCTCATCCTACCTGGAGTTTTCTAACCTACTATTGCAAAGTTAAGCTCACAGTTGCTGCATCTATATAAAGTAAAAATTAGACATAACAAAAGATCGTGAAGTCTGGAATAAATGGTGCAGAGCTGAAAATGCCATCACTTCTCCACAGGGTTTTAACATCTCAAGAAGAACATACATTTGAGAAGAACACTGAATCGGAGAACCAGAGAAAATGCAGCTCAAAGCAGACTATTTCTTTTATATGTCAGGGAATTTTTGGTAGTGGTTTGCTTTGTTTTATGCTTTTCTTTGGCTCTATAAAGTATCTTGACGTACTGCCTACGACAGCTTGCTATCTATTTCATTTTTTTAGAGTAAGTGAGATGCCATTTTGAAAGGCACTGAGGCATCACTATTAAATTATACCCACTGTATGTGCAGACAGCCATGTAGTGAGCTCACTTCTGCTTCCTCATTCAGCCTTAATGTGTCTAGCTGAGGAGAGCTAAGCTATCTATCATATCACCATGACACGGCAGATTTGATACTTAGATACACAAATATTCTTCCTTATAAGGACTAATTATTACTCCATATCTTACAGGTTAACAGTTTTACTGGGAATTCAGGTATTCTATTCAAATGAAGAATATGCTATAACTTAGAACATAGGTTAATAACTTAGCATGCGGACTGGTAGATAGCTGCTTATTAACTGTCAATTCCTTCATCTCATTGAACATCCATTGCCTGTTCCCACAATAAGGCCTTTGTCTTAAAGACACTTATTCAAGATACTGAGGTCAGGGCTCTCCTAATCTTTTTGGCAGCAGTGTACATGTCCCTTTCTCAGAAAAATTTCCTGTGGTCACTGCCACTAGAGGTACTCTCTTGCACAGCACCCATTTTATTATTTTTCTGTGTGCTTACCAGGGCTTGATATCTTCTTGATTATTAATTTTCTTGTATACTCAGTTCAGTTCAGTTCGGTCGCTCAGTTGTGTCTAATTCTTTGCGACCCCATGAAATCGCAGCACCCCAGGCCTCCCTGTCTATCACCAACTCCCGGAGTTCACTCAGACTCATGTCCATCGAGTCAGTGATGCCATCCAGCCATCTCATCCTCTGTCGTCCCCTTCTCCTCCTGCCCCCAATCCCCTCCCCAGCATCAGAATCTTTTCCAATGAGTCAACTCTTGGCATGAGGTGGCCAAAGTATTGGAGTTTCAGCTTTAGCAACAGTCCTTCCAATGAACTTCCAGGGCTGAACTCTTTCAGAATGGACTGGTTGGATCTCCTTGCAGTCCAAGGGACTCTCAAGAGTCTTCTCCAGCACCACAGTTCAAAAGCATCAATTCTTTGGCACTCAGCTTTCTTCACAGTCCAACTCTCACATCCATACATGACCACAGGAAAAACCATAGCCTTGACTAGACTAGAAAGAGGTTATTTTGTTTTATCCTTTGTTTTATTTCTAGTGCCTAGAAGAGTGCCCAGAGAAGGCAATGGCACCCCACTCCAGTGTTCTTGCCTGGAGAATCCCAGGGACAGGGGAGCCTGGTGGGCTGCCGTCTATGGTGTTGCACAGAGTCAGACATGACTGAAGCGACGCAGCAGCAGCAGCAGCAGCAGCAGCAGCAGCAGCAGCAGCAGCAGCAGCAGCGTGACTAGAATATAGTTGGCATATGCATATTTCCATATTATTCAGAGAACGGGGCCTTGTCTGGTATGTTCATTGTGGTAGCTTTAATTCCCTGAACATAGCCTTCATTTGTATTCAGTTAATAAATAAATGACTTTCCTCTGTAATTTAATGCCTAACTGTATCAGATATTTTTAAATAAAATTCTCTACTTGTTTAAAAAAATGTGGTACACATATGCAATGAAATATTAGCCACAAAAGGAACGAAATTGGGTCATTTGTACACATGTGGATGGGCACAGAGACTGCCATATAGAGTGAAGAAAGTCAGAAAGAGAAAAAAAAATTGTATATTAACCCACATATGTGGAAATCTGGAAAAATCTAGAAAATAGATGATCTTATTGACAAAGCAGAAATAGAGACACAAATATATGGTATAGAGAATAAATACACAGACATCAAGGGTGAAAGGTGGGGCAATGGGAGGAACTGGGAGATTAGTATTGACATATATACACTATTGATACTATGTATAAAATAGATAACATTTACATAATTAGTATATTCACTCTGTCAAGCATGCTGCTGCTGCTGCTAAGTCGCTTCAGTCGTGTCCGACTCTGTGCGACCCCATAGACAGCAACCCACCAGGCTCCCCGGTCCCTGGGATTCTCCAGGCAAGAACACTGAAGTGGGTTGCCATTTCCTTCTCCAATGCGTGAAAGTGAAAAGTAAAAGTGAAGTCGCTCAGTTGTGTCTGACTCTTTATGACCCCATGGACTGCAGCCTACCAGGCTCCTCTGTCCGTGGGATTTTTCCAGGCAAGAGTACTGGAGTGGGTTGCCATTGCCTTCTGCAATGCATGAAAGTGAAAAGTGAAAGTGAAGTCGCTCAGTCATGTCCAACTCTTCGCAACCCCATGGACTGCAGCCTACCAGGCTCCTCCGTCCATGGGATTCTCCAGGCAAGAGTACTGGAGTGGGGTGCCATAGCGCTCAGCAAAGAGGACAATACCTGTCCTCACAGGAAATAAGTGGAGAAAACAGCAATGAAACAATCAACTGTGGTATGAAAAGTACCTTCAGAGACGAGTATACAGTGTTATGAGAGCAGACACAGTAGAAAAGCCTGCCCCATACTTGAGGGTGTCCCAGAGGGAGTGACATTAAGCTGATGCTCAATTATAAGGATAAATTAGGGAAGTAAACTGAACTGTGGGATTTGAGGGAGAGTGGTCTTCAGAGGGTTTCCTTGGTGGCTCAGATGGAGACCTGGTTCTGTGCCTGGATTGGAAAGATCCTCTGGAAAAGTGAATGGCTACCCAGTCCAGTATTCTTGCCTGGAGAATTCCATGGACAGAGGAGCCTACAGGCTATTCTTTAGAGTGCCTGATACTGTCAAGGAATTTAAGAAGTCAGAGTGAGGGGCATACAGAAAACTGGCAAAAGGTTTGTGAGGATGAGACCAAGTCCTGAAGAGCTCTAAAGATAATGTGTGGTGCTTGGTCCCTATTAAAGGGAAGTGGAAACTATTAACTGTTTTAAAAATAGAACAGCATGATTATATTTGCTTTTTAGAAACAGTACTTAGGATGAATTATAGATAATAGACAATGGATAAGGATTCATTCCCCTAATGAACCAGGAGATGATATAATACTGAAGGCTGTGGTTACAATGTTCAGGGCAAAATAAGAGGGGAATTCCAACTAGGGAGATTTAAATTTCTATTGTCAGGATATCACTATTATAATTATAGAACTGAAACAAGACGAAGAGACAAGCATTACTCCTAGTTTTCTAATTTTGGAATATTCTGCAACTATAAGGAATTCTTCAAAGTCTTCTCCTTGGTTATCATTTGTTTCTCTGTACATTATCTCCTTTAACATCACTAACAGAAGGCAGGAGGAGAAGGGGACGCAGAGGACGAGACGGTTGGATGTCATCACTGACTCAGTGGACATGAGTTTAAGCAAGGTCCAGGAGATGGTGAAGGACAGGGAAGCCTTGTCTGCTGCAGTCCATGGGGTCACAAAGAGTCAGACATGACTGAGCAACAACAACTGCCTCTGAGTCAATTCTACATCACTAACTCTACATTCAGCCAAGATCAACACCATCTCTCTGTAACTATAGATTTATTTTCTCTCTCTCCTTCCCCCCTTCCCTCCCTTTTTCCTTCCCTCACTCTCATATATATTTATAAAAATTTCCCCTTGCCCTACTGTTTTGTGAAGCATGCAATAAAGCACAGACAGAAATAATGACTACTGGCACCTTGCTTGTTTTCATTATTAAGTATAATATTAAAGACTGTCTTTTTGCATTGTGCTTTTAAAATTGTTGAAGTTCTTTCTATACCTAATGATCTGAGTTTTTTAAACAATATAATGGTATTAAATTTTCTTTAAAGTTTTTTCTCCATTTTCCTAATATAGTCAATCACACTGATTGATATTTGTATGTTAAACCAACCTTGCATTTGGGGCATGATGCGTCTTGGTTGTGGTGTAATATCCTTTGCATGTATTGTTTACTTGACTTGCTAGTATTTTTAAAGCAATTCTGCACCTACGTTTATGAATAATATTGATCTTAAGATTTTTATCCTCCCATCGTAAATTAGAAAACTGGACAACATATGTAAAATAACTGTTCTAAAAAACTGTGTATCAGAAATTCCCCAAAAGAAGGCAAACACATAAGGGACATTTGAGCAGTCAGTTTTCTGCTAGGAAGTACTTCTCTGACCTTTATTGGGAGAAGAATCCTAAGCAAAGATACAGCAGGGACATCTTGCTAAATTAAGGACAAAGAGGTAAAATTTCAGAAAGGCTGAGGCTCCGAGGAGGAGGAGGTAACTATACAAAGAAAGAACTGCATAAATCTGCATAGGAATGAATACCCCTGTGTCTTTCTCTGAATACTAAGACATGCAAGTGTAAAGTCCAGCAGAAAAACTATTTTATGGATACACTCTGCATTCCTTTATTTACGTGTTTGGCATACTGGTGATTCAACCTTGAGTTATAACTCCTTGACCCAAAATGATGAGTTGACAAATATGAAATAATTTCAATTCATTGACTATTTTCCTATGTTCAGCAAGTTTGTTCTTTCCACTGAATTGGAGGTTTCCTTTGTTCTGGAAGAAACAGAAGATTGGCCTCCAGAAACATGTTGTTTTAGCCAGGGGATAGAGGAAGTGATTAGGCCTTGCATGCTCCCTTTCCATTTTTAATCTTAGTGATGATAGCTAGCAGAAGGCAAGCAATATGTGGCTTCCACCTCAGGTGTGCAAGCATATTGCAATTAAAGAAAGCTACTCTTAGTCACCCAGGGGGAAAGCGATTGATCAAAGTGTCAAATGATTTAGTTCTACCAGTGTAAACTACAATTCACTGCCCCCAATACAATGATTTTATTTAGTAAAAAGAGGATATCATTAAAACCCTGACACATATTATTCACAGACTGTGGTCTAAAGAAATATGAATGGCATAATTATTCTATCTACAGGTAAACACATTTGGTGGCCTCCCCACATTCATCCTTATTATAAATAATCATTCCAATTAGTGTTATCCAAATGCTGGGCGCCGGCTTGGGTAACGATGCAATTTAAAGCAATGTAAATCAGATTATTTTTTATACTCAGTGAAATAAATCCAAGTCAGGCAAGAAAATGGCTCACAGCAAAGGAAAAGAGATACAGATGGCAAACCAACTTGAAAATTCTATCACCAAATTAAGGCGACAAGAATAGAATCTGAAGGCAAGTTACTCTAGTGATCATTATTGTCATCAACACTTAATACTGAGCAACAGTGAACAATAACCTAAGATTACAAGTTAATTTGGTATGGAATCAATCCCAAAATGTGGGATTGCCTTGACTGGATAGAGGAGAAAAAAATAATTACCTAGGAATGACTACAGTGGGCTCCTCATATTGGCAGTGTGTTTGATATTTTTTCCAGGTAGCATTTAATATCTAGTGTATCATTTTGCCTTCATATCGACAGTATAATACTGTTTAAGAACATATGCTCTGGAGGCAGAATCCTTTGAGTTCCAATGTTGACTCCGAAATATAATCTTTGAAAACCTCAATTTTATCAGCTTCCCAGGTGGTGCTAGTGGTAAAGAATCCACTTGCCAATGCAAGAGGCATAAGAAATGTGGGTTCAGTCCCTGGGTTGGGAGGATCCTCTGGAGAAGGGAATGGCAATCCACTCCAGTATTCTTGCCTAGAGAATCCCATGGACAGAGGAGCCTGGTGGGCTACAGTCTGTGGGGTTGCAGGAGTCAGATACGACTGAAGTGAATTTGCATGAAGTGTGGACTAATTAAAGGGCCTGCTTCTTATGGGTGTGGAAGTTCAAATAACTAGATAAGGTTCTTGGAGCTGGCTGCTAAGGAAATCAGGGCATAAAACACACAGTCAGCTTCTAGAGTCTGTATTCCAACTACCACACATATTACTTATCCCTTTTCAGGGTTTTGAGATAATTTAGCAAAACCAAGCACATGGGGCACTTAGCTTACTGTTTGGGGTGCAGTATTCAACGACCAGTAGCTAGGAGGGGGAGGTGGAATCAAAAGAAAAGGAAGTGGGACAGATGGCCTCTATAACTAGATTAAGGCAGGGGTTTATAAATTTTTACTGTAAAGGTTTAGACCGTATTTTAGGTCTTACAGGATATATATTCTGTCTCAAGTACTCAATTCTGCCATTGGAGCTGGAAAGCAGTCACACAAAATAGGTAAATGAATTGGCATATTCCAATGAGGTTTTAGTTGCGAAACATGTGTTGGACTGGGTTTGTCTCTTGGGCCATAGTTTGACATTCAGATTAGAGATTGAGGATTTGAATGCAGTCTTTCTTGTTTGTTTTTAGCTTTATTGAAGTGTAATGGACAAATAGTGAAAGCAGTCTCATGGTGAAGTCCAGCATTCTTTTCTCTCTTTCTCAGCTGCCTCCCTCTGGACTACTGCTTCATCGGGAACAAGTAAGAAACAAGACCATATGACCTCTAAGCTGTTTCTGGAATTGATATTCTAAGATGATATGGTACAGTCCCAGTGTATTATCTGAGGATGATTAAATGACTATCAGAAAAATTAAAACAAATGCTAATTTCAGGTGTGGTAGACACAGCTCAGATCATGGTAAAAATTATACCTGTAATCCTTCATTCTCTGCTTAAATTTAATTATGTGTCTTGACCCAAAAGTTCATTAGGGTTTTTCCCATGAGATGCTATAGAAAAATCAGAACAAACTTTTTGGCCAACCCAATACATGGTTAAGGTGAGAATACATATTTATACCTAGAGTGCTTCATACTTTTCAGCCCCTGGTTTCCAGGTGAAGTCTGCAGCTAGGGTACAGAGATGCCCTGCCTGCCTGTGAAAGATCCTGTTTATGTCCGTTGTGCCCGATTGCTATTAGCACTCTTTTTCACTCTTCTAAAAGTGCTCCAGTTGGCAGAAAAAATATTAAATATGGTCACCCTATTGACAGAAGATAAATCCCAGTTTTACAGATCTCCACCTTCTTTGGAAGCTACAAAATTCTCTCCAATTAGGGATAGAAAACAAATCTTATCTAATATTCCCTCTCCTTTAGCAAACATCTGTTGTGTACCTCTTTCGTCACTCTCAAAAGAGTTGGACACGACTTAGCAACTAAACAACAAAAACATTCCTTGCATTGTGAAAGGCATTAAAGTTAAAATGCTCCCTGAGAAGTTTTCGTCTTATTTGGAGAGAGACTGTTTATGAAGGTTTAAATGAACTTAGCCTGTGACTGAACCCTTTAAATTCCACAGGCCCCAGCTGTTTTCTCACAGATTCCCTTCACTGTTCTGTGTTCCATGGGAACCAGAGCGAGGGTACATGCTTTTAACCCAGTCATCAGCATCCATCATGCTTCGCGTGTGCTCATGCATGCTAAGTTGCTTCAGTCGGGTCCAACTCTGTGTGACCCTATGGACTGCAGCTTGTCAGGCCCCTCTGTCCATGGAATTCTCCAGAATATTGGAGTGGGTTGCCATGCCCTCCTCCAGGGGATTTTCCCGACCCAGGGATCAACCCAATGTCTTTTACTTCTCCTGCACTGGCAGGTGGGTTCTTTACCACTAGCACCACCTAAGTAAATATTCAGGAGTGAATAACTCAGTAATAGTTAAAGGTTTCCTCATTAAATTTTGATTTTTTTTTTTTTTTTGGTTCCCACCTTGCATTGAGAAAGGGAAGTGAATTATTACACAGAATTTAAAAGGCTTCTGTGAATAGCTGCAAATACTTTTCTTCAAACTTTACACCAATTATTTATTGAGAGGGTACTGTATGCCAGGCTCAAAATTAAACCTTTATATACTGTATAGGACTTAATTCTCACAATCTCATGTGAGGAAGGAGCTATTATTTCCTCTATTTTGTAGAAAATAAAGCTACACCTCAATGAATTTAGGGAATTACATAAGGCAGCATAACTAATAAGCAATGGAAACAAGATTCCATTTCACCTTAGATTCCCATGAAGATGGAAACATTATGGAAGTTGTTAAGCAGAGCACAAGATAGATTTATAAAAACTCAATGACAGCCTTGACTAAACTGCTTGCTATAATAATACCAGTATCACTACTATAAATATTGCATACACCGTACTTACATAAAAAATGTTTTTCATCTGAAATTCAAATTCAACAGAAGGTGCTATATTTGTATTTGCTAAATCTGGCAATATTATCTGTTACTCACACTACTTAGGCTATCTCTACTAGTACAGCATGAAGAAACCCTAATGCAGTTCTTAACCCAGTTGCTCTATATTCCATTCCTGATTTCAAGGTCCTAGGAGAAGGCAATGGCAACCCACTCCAGTACTCCTGCCTGGAAAATCCCATGGATGGAGGAGCCTGGTAGGCTGCAGTCCATGGGGTCGCGAAACGGGACACGACTGAGCGACTTCCCTTTCACTTTTCACTTTCATGCATTGGAGAAGGAAATGGCAACCCACTCCAGTGTTCTTGCCTGGAGAATCCCAGGGACGGGGGAGACTGGTGGGCTGCCATCTATGGAGTCGCACAGAGTCAGACACGACTGAAGAGACTTAACAGCAGCAGCAGGTATATATGGCGGAGAAGGCAATGGGACCCCACTCCAGTACTCTTGCCTGGAAAACCCCATGGACAGAGGAGCCTGGTGGGCTGCCGTCCATGGGGTCACAAAGAGTCGGACACGACTGAGCAACTTCACTTTCACTTTTCACTTTCATGCATTGCAGAAGGAAATGGCAACCTACTCCAGTGTTCTTGCCTGGAGAATCCCAGGGGCAGCAGAGCCTGGTGGGCTGCTGTCTATGGGGTCGCACAGAGTTGGACACGACTGAAGCGACTTAGCAGCAGCAGCAGCAGGTATATATGGACATAGAAAAGATTCCTAGTACAACCTTGACAAAGTACAAGGAAGGTACCATTTATCTTCCAGCCCCAATCTCCTGCTGCGAATTATCTGATCTCATCCGCAAGTACCCAGATGTCCCTTGAGGAGTCAACCTTCTATCAAACCTGTTCTCCCACTGCACATATTAATCCCTGAGAGCAATTCTCTGGTTCTCCTTTTATGGTGATGAGGGACAGCATAAAGTCCTGAGCTACCATATCAATTACAACAGCAGCTACAGGCAGGAGGAGGGGAACCAGTAGGAAGCCTAGTGTAGCTGGCTAATGCAAAACCTACAAAGAAAGCCCAATACTGATTTTTTTCAGTGGCAGAGACTGACATCTCCTTGCAGGGAAATTGCTGACACCTAGAAATGATTTAAAGCAATTATGTACAAAACTCCTCAAATAGGGGATGATTAAGTTTTGAGTCACTACACTTCAAACTCCAATTTGGTAAATGTTAAGTAAAGTTCTTTTGTAAAATCACCCATCCTCCATATTAAACCAAATTTTATGGTAAAACTCTTGCAGCTAAATAATTTGCCTTTAAAGGAAGACCTATGACCCTATCATATGACTTTGTAATCTCACTCCTGAGTATATATTCAGAGAAAAACATGGCACGGAAGTATACATGCACTCCATTGTTCACTGCAGCACCATTTATGATAGCCAAGACATGGAAGCAATGTAAATGCCCATCCACAGAGGACTGGAGAAAGAAGGTGTGGTGCATATACACAAAGGAATTTTACACAGCCATAAAGAAGAATGAAATCATGCCATGTGCAGCAACACGAGTGAACCTAGAGATTTTCATACTAAGTGAAGTAAGTCAAACACAGAAAGAGAAATACCATATGATATCCCTTCTATGCAGAATCTAAAAAGAAATGATACAAATGAACTCATTTACAAAATGTAAACAGACTCAGGCTTAGAGAAAGAACTTATAGTCATCACGGGATGGGAACACGGAGTTTGGGATCAACATGTACATATTGCTATATTTAAAAATGGATAACCAACAAGGAGCTACTGAATATCACTGGGAACTTTCCTCAATATTATGTGGCAGCTTGGATGGGATGGGAATTGGGGGGAGAGCAGATACATATGTATGTAATGATGAGTCACTTTGTGGTCAATATGAAGCTACCACAACATTGTTAATCAGCTATACTTTAATAAAAAATAAAAAAGTTAAAAATTAAAAATAAATAATTATATATATTAAATTTTAAAAAGACATATGATCCTATTAGAAAAAATGAGATAAGAGACATATTTCTGGAGAGAAAATGATCTTGTCTATCTTACAGAAACAAGAATAAGAAATCTTCCTTCTGTGAATTTAGTGGTATGGGTGCTTTAAATGCATGGTTCCCTTGCTCCATCATGAGGAAAGAGGTTGGAAAGTCCAGGGCCCACTTTTGTGAGGTCTGAGGATAAAGCTTAGCCTGCAGAACACTAGAGTCACTTGTGAAGTCAAGCTTTGGGTGGTATAATTCGAACTTCTGAATCAAGCTTCTTCCAAGACTTCTGGCTTTTTTTCTCTACACAACTCAACATAGTTTCTTTGTTTGTTAAGCCAGTTTAAGATGAGTTATATTTTGTCACTTGCAAAATGAAGATTTCTGACAGTTGTATTTAGTATCCATTTGTTTGTGTTTCAACTTGCATATTCCTTAATACGTGGTCTACTAAAATGCACAGAATACAAAAATGAAAGCTATATTAGAACAGTATGATAAAGAAAAGATGTATATGAGTACAAAAAGAAATTTTTGAATACAAAATGGAGACAGAAATGAAGCTCAGAAACTAATACAATACTGTAAATCAACTGCTGCTAAGTCGCTTCAGTCGTGTCCGACTCTGTGCGACTCCATAGACGGCAGCCCACCAGGCTCTGCCGCCCCTGGGATTCTCCAGGCAAGAACACGGGAGTGGGTTGCCATTTCCTTCTCCAATGCATAAAAGTGAAAGGTGAAAGTGAAGTCGCTCAGTCGTGTCCGGCTCTTTGTGACCTCATGGACGGCAGCCCACCAGGCTCCTCCGTCCATGGGATTTGCCAGGCAAGAGTATTGGAGTGGGGTGCCATTGCCTTCTCTGGTAAATCAACTATACTCCAATAAAAAAGAAAAGTTTATATAGCAACAAAAATAAATGAACCTCAGACAAAAATGTTTACTGTGAAGTCTTTACCCTTGGTCTGGGTAGCCCAGAAATTTGCTATTAGCTTACATGTAATGCAAAGGGAAAGGCTTGTTTATCCAATTCACAGTGGAATTCCAAGGAACTGCTCAGGAGAACCATCAAGTTATAAAATCGAAAGTGGAGGTTAAGAGAGAGGAGACATCCCTTTAGGGTGGAACAGTTGAATAAAGTACCCTATGGGAGGACAGACTTGAGTTTAGCATGAGAAATGGGGTAGCATGTGTGTGGAGGAGAACTAACATTCCAGGGAAGAGAAGCAGAATGAGCAAGTCTATCCTTGAAGTGAACTTGTATAGAGGACTGACCGTGAGGAGACTGGCCTGGACAGAGATGAGAGGACTTACAGTGAGATGGAATCAAAGAATATTTTAGAACACAGGTCAAAATGTGCAGCAGAATGCAAAAATAGTGCAGATGAACATGCTGCAGGGCAAGAACAGACAGCAAAGATGGACATACGGACGTGAGCACAGGCGGATGCAGGGAAGGAGACAGCGGGAGGAACTGAGATACTAGCGTTGACATGTTCACACTACCATGTGAAAAGCAGCTAGTGAGGACCTGCTGTATAGGACAGGGAGCTCGGCTTGGTGCTCTAGGATGACCTAGAAGAGTGGGGATGATGGTGGGTGAGAAGGAGCTTCAAGAGGGAGGGGATTTATGTACATATATAGCTGATTCACTTCACTATACAGCAAAAATGAACACAACATTGTAAAGTAATTACATGCCCCCCCCCCACACACACACAAAACAGTAGATGTTACCTAAAGTTTATTAAGTACTAAAACTTCTTGGATTTTACAATACATCCATGCTAGCAATTTTGGTCTGATGAAAAATGGAAATAGTCTATAAATTAAGTCTTGACAAAAAATAAAACTGAGAATAAACAAACTCCCTTGCAAAAAATAACTAACATATTGAGCTTAACCCTCCTGTTGTGTAAATTAGTCCTCAGAAGTAATTTAGGTTACTTTCACTCCCTAACTCAGAAAGCTAAATTCTTAATAAAATAATTCTTAGCTATACCCTGTCAAAATTATAAATCAGAAGTTTCACTTACTGTTTTCTTAATCTGGTAGGATGGAGAGTAGGTAAAAAGGAACAGCATGACATGCTCAGATGGGATAAACACTTATGGTCATCATTCTAACTGGAGTGCACTATTAACTGACCAGTCACTTACTTAAATTACAAAAGCTATAAATCATGAAAAAATCATGAATTATCAGTACCCACTGAATACTTGCGGATTTCAGTTATATTTTGACACAACTATCATATTAGTTCTGTGGCCTTAGGCAGGTAAATTAATCTTTCTGATACATGGTTTTCTGATTTGCAAAATAGATGCAATAATAAATGCCTACTAGTGCTTATAAGAATTAAGTGAGAAATACTGTATATATATGTATATATATGTATATATATGGGGCTTCCCAGGTGCTGCCACTGGTAAAGAACATGCCTGCCAATGCAAGAGACATAAAAGAGACAGGTTCAATCCCTGGATAGAGAAGATCTCCTAGAGGAGGGTATGGCAACCCACTCCAGTATTCTTGCCTGGAGAATCCCCAAGGACAGAGGAGCCTGGTGGGATACCGTCCACAGGGTCTCAAAGAGTCAGACACAACTGAAGTGACAACACACACACACACACACACACACACATACACACACACACATATATACATAATATAAGTGCCTAGCAGGGGTAGCTATCAGTAACTACCACTAGAAAAATTCTATGGGCCAAAATCTAAGGATGATATAAAAATTAATACTCATTAGAACCTAAAAGTTCTTTCCTCTGTGCAGATAAGTAAGCTCTGCCAAAGAGAGGATGTAGGTTTAATCCCTGAGTCAGGAAGATCCCCTGGAGGAGGAAATGGCAACCCACTCCAGTATTCTTGCCTGGAGAATCCCCTGGACAGAGAAGCCTGGGGGCTATGGTCCATAGGGTCTCAAAGTATTGGACGCAACTGAAGCAACTTAGCACACAATCAGTATTATCATGAAAAATCTCCCCCATTATTCTCTTACCATTCAGTACAGTCGCTCGGTCATGTCCGACTCTTTGCAACCCCATCAACTGCAGCACGCCAGGCCTCCCTCTCCATCACCAATTCCAGGAGTCCACCCAAACCCATTTCCATAGAGTCAGTGATGCCATCCAACTATTTTATCCTCTGTCATCCCCTTCTCTTCCTTCCCTCAATCTTTCCCAGCATTAGGGTTTTTTCAAATAAGTCAGCTCCTCGCATCAGGTGGCCAAAGTATTGGAATTTCAGCTTCAACATCAGTCCTTCCAATGAACACCTAGGACTGACCTCCTTTAGGATGGACTGGTTGGATCTCCTTGCAGTCCAAGGGACTCTCAAGAGTCTTCTGCAACACCACAGTTCAAAAGCATCAATTCTTGGGTGCTCAGCTTTCTTTATAGTCCAACTCTCACATCCATACATGACCACTGGAAAAACCATATCCTTGACTAGATGGACCTTTGTTGACAAAATATTGTCTCTGCTTTTTAATATGCTGTCCAGATTGGTCATAACTTTCCTTCCAAAGAGTAAGCAGCTTTTAATTTCATGGCTGCAGTCACCATCTGCAGTGATTTGGGAGCCCCCAAAATAAAGTCAGCCACTGTTTCTCCATCTATTTGCCATGAAGTGATGGGACCGAATGCCATGATCTTCATTTTCTGAATGTTGAGCTTTAAGCCAACTTTTTCACTCTCCTCTTTCACTTTCATCAAGAGGCTTTTTAGTTCCTCTTCACTTTCTGCCATAAGGGTGGTGTCATCTGCATATCTGAGGTTATTGAGATTTCTCCCGGCAATCTTGATTCCAGTTCGTGCTTCTTCCAGTCCAGCGTTTCTCATGATGTACTCTGCATAGAAGTTAAATAAGCAGGGTGACAATATACAGCCTTGACGTACTCCTTTTCCTATTTGGAACCAGTCTGTTGTTCCATGCCCAGTTCTAACTGTTGCTTCCTGACCTGCATATAGGTTTCTCAAGAGGCAGGTCAGGTGGTCTGGTATTCCCATTTTTTTCAGAATTTTCCACAGTTTATTGTGATCCATACCATCAAAGGCTTTGGCCTAATCAATAAAGCAGAAATAGATGTTTTTCTGGAAATCTCTTGCTTTTTGGATGATCCAGTGGATGTTGGCTATTTGATCTCTGGTTCTTCTCCCTTTTCTGAAACCAGCTTGAACATCTAAAAGTTCATGGTTCATATATTGCTGAAGCCTGGCTTGGAGAATTTTGAGGATTACTTTACTAGCATGTGAGATGAGTGCAATTGTGCGGTAGTTTGAGCATTCTTTCGCATTGTCTTTCTTTGTGATTAGCTTGCCAAATTAATAAATTTACTTATTTTACGATTATACCTAAGTAACCAGGAAAGATTTAATGCTAAGATGAAACCACTGATCATCTGAGAGCTCTTTGAAGTAGCTGAGATCATATGCATGCATGCATGCTGAGTTGCTTCAGTCATGTCTGACTCTCTGCAACCCCACAGATAGCAGCCCTCTAGGCTCCTCTGTTCATGGAATTCTCCAGGCAAGAACACTGGAGTGGGTTGTAATTTCCTTCTCCCCTGAGGTCATATATTATTATTTTTATTTTATTATAGTTATAAGCAAGTGACAGTGAAATGCATTATACCAAATCAATGGTTTATTATAGGAGAAATTACCTTTATTTAATCATTACCTTTGTCAGTAGTTCTCAAATTTTAGTACATATTTCTAAGAATCACCTGAGGAACTTGCTAAATCTACAGACCCCAGGGCCTAATCCTCAGGTATTCTGTGTTGGAGAGAAATCCAATTCCACTTTAACAGACACTACTGGAAATTCTGATACAAGTTGTGCACTGGACACATTTTGAAGGCTTTCCTGGTGGCTCAAATGGTAAAGAATGTGCCTGCAATGCAGGAGAGATGGAGTTGGATCCCTGGGTCAGGAGGATCCCCTGCGGAAGGGAATGGCTGCCCCACTCCAGTATTCTGGCCTGGAAAGTTCTATGGACAGAGCAGCCTGGTGCGCTACATTCCATGGGGTCAAAAGGATCCTACAAGACTGAACAACTAACACTTTTCAGACATATTTTATGAAAATCTGATCTGACATTCAGCAATCCCTTGAGGTCAGGGCATGCAGATGCACTCACAACAAAAGTACTGTAAGGAAAAAGTATATAGCAAGGAAGGGGTGGAGGGTCTACCTACTGTTGGCCTCCACAACAACAGCACACATTTTTCTAGTGACAGTCCATGACTCCCTCACTCCAGGTCCATGGTTCTGGACAGCACTCTCCCAACCCCACCGCCAGAGTGATCATGTGATCTAAGTACAAACCAATTAGCACACCAGAGTACTGCTGTTTCCCATGACTGGTTCATGCTGTTCAGAGCAGGTCGAATCAGAGAAATTCACAGGACAACCAACGAAAGGAGAAAAAATGGTCTGTCCTCTGCTGCAGTGAGAGTATTAAAGTACTACCGATATTTTGTCGCTTTTTAGAAACTGAGCTTAAACCTAAACCAGCAGGATTCAGATCCTGAAGATATCTTTTGAGTTCTGAAGCCAGCTATGCCTGAAGCTACAATCACCACAGGACTTCTCCACCTTGTGAGCTAGTAAATTTCATATTTTTGATTTGAGACAGCTTTACTTGCAACTCATAGAAACACAGATGATTTTCATCCAAAGTTTTGGACAGGACCGTTAGAATTCACCAGGTGGCAGATTTTAAAGAGAGGACTTCCTAAAATTGCTGTAAAAATGCTTTTCTAGTACTTACAAAATGCTTATAGCAATTCAGAATTAAAAAAAAAAAAGATTCTAACTCCCTGAACATTTACTGTGTTAGACCTACCTTATGCAAAGCACTATACCATTTAATCCTCAGACCCACCTTCCATGGTAGATACTATATTACCCTGATTTTGCATAGAAAAATGTGGCTTAGAAATATTAAGAAATGTGTCCAACATTGGCTTCTCAATGGCAGAGTTGAGATTCAAGCCCTGGCTACCTGACTCTGAGGACTGAAATTATAACCGCTGCAGTATATCATCTCTAAAATATTTGTTTGTACTCAGCTACTATAATTAGACTTGCTCAGAAAATAAAATGCCTTGAGGAATTCACTTTTCTGGAATTAGAGTTCAACTCTACTCCTTTACACTGTATTAAACCCACCTTTCAATTACTTGTGATTGGCAGGTCATTTGTATCCATTTCTTGCTGTTTTCTAGTGGTTTAACATGTTTTCTGAGAAACCTAGTTTGCTTTTGGATCTTGTTGCCTGAAGAGTGAAGGGAATGCACGAGAATGGTAGTGGGGGGACAGGAGGTGCCTCAACCACAGATTTCAGATGGCATCATCCCTTCAGCTTCTGTTTGCTGACTGGATTGATGCTCTGCCTTATTCTGTTCAATTCATTTGTTATCACCAACCTAATATCAATATAGGTTTAGATTCACATCAAAACTCCATTCAGCTAGACAGAAAATGTGAAAGACAGCCGATCTCATGATTAGGGCAGCCTGATTTGGTACAGAAGGACATGGTTCACTGATCCTCTGGATACAAAATGTAACATCTGTCTGTGATAATGCTTCCTACTTCTTGCAGTAATACCATTTCCTGCTACATTCTGCTAGTGTAGAATCTGTTTAGGTTGATAAAATGGTACTCTTTTTTTTTTTTTTCTTTTTTAATCACCTCAGCATTGTTTTGGACTAATCAGCATTCTTAATGTCATCTTCAAATATGACAGAACTTTAGGATGAGTGTTCAAATGTTTTACATTATGAAAATGAGGATGATGATAAATACTTAAATCCCAAGCATGGATTTGTGTGTTTTCAGTATGTTATCTCATTTGTAACAGACCAACAGGAAAGATACTATTACTGCTCCCATTTGGTGGTTCAGGGAATAGAGGCTCAGAGTGATATAGTGGTTTTCCAGTACTCATAGACCTAGTGAGTTGTGGAGCTTGGATCAAATACATGTCTGACTCAAAATTTTTTCTCCCAAAGTAGCCTGCATCATTTTATTTAATTATTTATTGAGGTAACATTTATATATAATGTTATAAAAGTTTCATGCACACAATGCAATAATATGATACTTGTAGACACAACTCTACACATGGATATCACCAGATGGTCAATACTGAATCAGAATGATTGTATTCTTTGCAGCCAAAGATGGAGAAGCTCTATACAGTCAGCACAGAAAAAAAAAAAAAAAAGGCTGAGAGCTGACTGTGGCTCAGATCATGAACATCAAATTGCAAAATTTAGACTTAAATTGAAGAAAATAGGGAAAACCACTAGAGCATTCAGGTATGACCTAAATCAAATCCCTTATGATTATACAGTAGAAGTGACAAATAGATTCAAGGAATTAGATCTGATGGACAGAGTGCCTGAAGAACTATGGATGGAGGTTTGGGGCACTGTACAGGAGGCTGTGATCAAAATCATCCCCAAGAAAAAGAAATGCAAAAAAGCAAAATGGTTGTCTGAGAAGGCCTTACAAATAGCTGAGAAAGGAAGAGAAGCTAAGAGAAAAGAAGAAAAGGAAGGATATATCCATCTGAATGCAGAGTGCCAAAGAATATCAAGGAGAGATAAGACAGTCTTCCTAAGTGATCAATGCAAAAAAGAAACAGAGGACAATAATAGAATGGAAAAGACTAGATATCTCAAGAAAACTAGATATACCAAGAGAATATTTCATGCAAAGTTTGGCACAATAAAGGAAAGAAACTGTATGGACTTAACAGAAGTAGAAGATATTAAGAAGTGGCAAGAACACAGAAGAACTCAATGACTCAGATAACCATGATGGTGTGATGGCTCACCTAGGGCCAGACATCCTGGAGTGTGACTTCAAATGGCCTTAGGAAGGCTGTGAAAGTGCTGGACTTGATGTGCCAGCAAATTTGGAAAACTCAGCAGTGGCCACAGGACCGGAAAAGGTGAGTTTTCATTCCAATCCCAAAGAAAGGCAATGCCAAAGAATGTTCAAAGTACTGCACAATTGTACTCATCTCACACGCTAGCAAAGTAATGCTGAGAATTCTCCAAGCTAGGCTTCAACAGTACATGAACTGAGAACTTCCAGATGTTCAAGCTGTTCAAGCTGGGTTTAGAAAAGGCAGAGGAACCACAGATCAAATTGCCAACATCCACTGAATCATAGAAAAAGCAAGAAAATACCAGGAAAAAAAATAAAACAAAACAGAACAACTTCTGCTTCACTGACTATATTAAAGTCTTTGACTTTGTGGATCACAACAAACTGGAAAATTCTTAAAGAGATGGGAATACTAGATTCCCTGGCCTGCCTCCTGAGAAATAAGTAGGCTGGTCAAGAAGCAACAGTTAGAACTGGACATGGAACAACAGACTGGTTCCAAATTGGGAAAAGAGTATATCAAAGTTGTATATTGTCACCCTGTTTATTTAACTTTATGCAGAGTACACCATGTGAAAGGCCAGGCTGGAGGAAGCACAAGCTAGAATCAAGATTGCTGGGAGAAATATCAATGATCTCAGATACAGAGAAGACATCTGCCTTATAGCAGAAAGTGAAGAGGAACTAAAGAGCCTCTGATGAAAGTGAAAGAGGAGAGTGAAAAAACTGGCTTAAAACTTAACATTCAAAAAAACGAAGATCATGGCATCTGGTCCCATTAACTTCATGGCAAATAGATGGGGGAAAATGGAAGTAATAAAGTGTCAGACTTTATTATCTTGGGTACCAGAATCAATGTAGATGGTGAATGCAGCCATAAATTAGAAGATGCTTGCTCCTTGGAAGAAAAGCTATGACAAACCTATACAGCATGTTAAAAAGCAGAGACATTACTCTGCCAACAAAGGTCCATTTAGTTAGAGATATGGTGTTTCCAGTAGTCACATATGGATGTGAGAGCTGGACCAAAAGGAAAGGTGAGAACAGAAGAACTGATGCTTTGAACTGTGGTCTTGGAGAAGACTCTTGAGAGTCCCTTGGACTGCAAGGAGATCCAACCAGTCCATCCTAAAGGAGATCAATCCTGAAATTCATTGGAAGGACTGATGCTGAAGCTGAAACTCCAATACTTTGGCCACCTGATGCAATGGACTGACTCACTGGAAAAGACCTTGATGCTGGGAAAGATTGAAGGCCGGAGGAGAAGGGGATGACAGAGGATGAGATGGTTGGATGGCATCACTGACTCGATGGACATGAATTTGTGCAAGCTCTGGGAGCTGATGATGGACAGGGAAGCCTGGCATGCTGCAGTCCATGGAGTCACAGAGTCAGACATACTGAGCAACTGAACTGACCTGAAAGTGATCACCATCTAGTTACCATCCATCACCATACAGTCTAGTAACCATCTGGTAAGAGTTTAGTTACCATCTACGCCATACAATTGAACTCCTTAATTCATTTTACCTACCCTCTTGTACCCTTCTCCTTGGTAACCACCAGTCTGTTCTCTCTATCTAAATGTTTTATTTTGTTTTGTTTGTTCATCTGTTTTGTGTTTTGCATTCCATGTATAAGTGAAATCAAGCGATAGTTGTCTATCTCTGTATTAGTTCATGTAGTATAATACCCTTGAAGTCCATTCACATTGTTGCAATGGAAGGCTTCCTTGTTCTTTTATGACTGAGCAGAGGAGAAGGGAATGGCACCCCACTCCAGTACTCTTGCCTGGAGAATCCCATGGATGGAATAGCCTGGTGGGCTGCAGTCCATGGGGTTGCTAAGAGTTGGACACGACTGAGTGACTTCACTTTCTGTTTTCACTTTCATCCATCAGAGAAGGAAATGGCAACCCACTCCAGTGTTCTTGCCTGGAGAATCCCAGGGATGGGGGGAATCTGGTGGGCTGCCGTCTATGGGGTCACAGAGAGTCGGACATGACTGAAGCAACTTCGCAGCAGCAGCAGCAGCAATAGCCCATATATGGTACCATATTCTCTTTTCCATTCATCTTTCAGTGGATACTTTGGTTGCTTCCATAGTTTGTCTATTGTAAAGAATGCTGTAATGAACATGGGATGCAGGTATCATGTCAAGATAGTAATTTCATTTCCCTCAGATATATACTTACAAATGGAAAAGTTGGGTCATATGATAGTTCTATGTTTAATTTTTTGAGAAACCTCCATACAGTTTCCATAGTTGCTGCATCAATTTATAAACCCACTAATAGGGTATGATGGTTCTCTTTTCTTCACATCTTCTCCAATATTTATTTGTGCCTTTTGATAAAAGCTATTCTAATAGTTATGTGAGGTGATAACCCATTGTGGTTTGATTTGCATTCCACTGATGATTGGTGATGCTGAGCACCTTTGCATGTCTGTTGGCCATATCTTCTTTGGGAAAATGTTCAGATTCTCTGACCATTTTTGTTTAGATTGTTTGCATTTTTGCTATTGAGTTCCTTACATATTTTGAATATTAACTGCTTATGGGATATACGATTTGCACATATTTTCTCATATAAAGCAGGTTGCTTTTTTTTTTTTTTAAGGTTCCCTTTGCTGGAGAGGAGCTTTTAGTTTGAAGTGGTTCCACTTATTTAATTTTGCTTTTCTTGCCTTTGCTTTTGAAGTCAGATCCCCAAATTCAAAGCCAAAACCAATGTCAAAGATGTTACAGCTTATGTTCTATTCTAGGACTTCTTTGAAATCAGGTCTTATGTTCAAGTATTTAATCCATTTTGACATTTATTTATTCATTCATTCATTTTCACTTTGAGTTACTTTTTGTGTATGGTGATACACAAGACAGGGTCAAGTTTCATTCTTTCCATGTGGCTGTCTGGTTTTTTCAACACCACTTATTGAAGATATTCTTCTTTCACTGTTAGGTATTCTTGGCTCCTTTCTTGAATATTAACTGACTATACACATGCAGGTTTATTTCTGCGTGCTCTATTCTGTTCCATTCATTTGTCTATTTTTATGCCAACAACATACTGTTTTGATTACTGTAGCTTTGCAGTACAGTTTGTAATTAGGGCATGGAATACATTTAATTTTGTTCTTCTTTCTTAAGACTATATTGGCTACTCATAGTCTTTGTGGTTATATACCAGTTTTAGAATTATTTTTTATTAATTCTGAAAAATGGCACTGGAATTATGGATTTTCTTGAATCTGTAGATTTCTTTGGGTAGTATATTTAACAATATTAATTCTTTTAACCGATGAGCATAATGTCTTTCCATTTATCTGTGTCTTCTTCAGTTTCATCCATCAGTGTCCTATCATATTCAAAATACAGTTCTTTACCCTCATCGATTAGGTTTATACTTAGGTATTTTTTTCCTTTCAAATGCAATCTGCAAATGGGGTTATCTTATTTTTTTAAATAATTCATTATAGTGTATAGAAACACAACAGATTTCTGTACATTGATTTTGTATCCTGCAACTTTGCTGAGTTTGCTTATCAGTTCTCTTGCTCTCTTCACTTTTTAAATTTACTTTTTCTCTTTGCTACTGTTTGGGGAACGTGCACTGCCATGTGCTGCATGCTGCTGATCCATTCTTCAGCTTCATCTAGTCTGCTGTTGAACCCTGTCTAGAGTGTTTTTCAGTTCAATTATTATATTCTTCAGTTGTGATTTGATATTTTCTTTTCTCTGTTTGTTGAAGTTCTCACTGTATTCATTCATTCTTCTCCTGAGTTCACTGAGCATTTTTATACCATGACTTTGAACTCTTTACCTTTAATATTATAACAGATATTACTTATATCTGTTTCCTTAAGCTCTTTTCCTGAGGTACTTGTCTTGTTCTTTTGTGTGGAACATATCCCTCTCTTTCTTCATTTTGCTCACCTCTCTGTGTTTGTTTTTATACAATAGGTGGGATAGCTAGCTTTCCTACTCTTTCAGGAATAACCTTGTGTAGGGGGTAAACTTTATGGTTCCACCTTGCCCTAGCTCTTCATCATCTCTCCAACCTCTGTCATTGTAAAGTAGCCTCATTTGTCCTTCATAGGTCCCTGTTGTTAAGGGTGTGCCAAGCTCTGTCAATGCTACAGTGGAAGGGGTCTCAGTCAGCATCTATTGTCAGGGTGAATAGAAGCCTGCTTCTCAGGCAGCAGCTTTTAAAAGATGTAGACACATACGGTCCTGGTGACTACAACTGTAAACTCTGCTGACTACTAGACCAGGAGACCTGGAAGTATTCCCTAGGTTTCAACTGCTGTTCAGTTGAGTGTATAAGGTCCTGTGTAGAAGGTATCAGAGAACCGTAAGAAGGCCAAGGGATTCTGTGAGGATGGCATCTCTCTACCTGTATTCCATGAGAGCGCCTCTGTAACCTCTAGAAATGCTGCAATCCTGAAGCCTGTCCCTCAGGCTGAAGCTCCAGGACAAGTAAGTGGGCCCTTTTTACAGGCAGACTCAGGGTGTGTTTCAGTCTGCTGTCTGTGCAGTATCCTGGGTGTGCCAGCAGGCCCAGGACTGTCACTCCAATTGTACAGTCCTGTGGGGCCTAGGAATGCACGCTCCTGACTAGGGCCAGGTGATCAGGGTTGTCCCTTATGTGGACTGCACCTACCTGCTAGCATTAGTGATGCTTCAAGACAGTGCTGAGGGTAAGGCACATGCCCATAGATCTGAAATGAAGGTAGGGAACAGTGGCAGTGGAACATGTCTGTGGCATTAGCAAGGTTGGGAAAGAGTGGCGGGGTGGGGAGGCATGCCCACCACTTTAGTGTGGAGGACGAGCACTGGGGGCCAGACACACCCGTGGCTTTAAGAAAGCCATTAAGAGCACGGGGGCAGGGTGCATGTGTGGCTTGAGTGATGTATGAGATCACTAGTGGTGGCTTTAGAGCAAGGCTTTAGTGAGGCTGTGTTCACATGCACTCACCAGCATTTTCAAGGTAAAGGGAGAATGTAAGAAAGGTGTTCACCAGCACCTCAGTTCTGGAAGAACTCATCCCTGCCCCTCTGGCAAATGCTTTAAGACTATCAAATGAATGTCCTTCATGTATAGTCCAGGCACTTCCCTAATTGCTGCCTTTGTGCTAAATCTCAGGATGAGTGAGATAACCTATAAACCCCTTAAAAGAAACATCTCAGATGCCACAAAGCTCTCTGGGTCCCCTAGATATAAGCCTCATTGGTTTCCAAAGCCAGGCATTTTGGGGGCCCAGTCTCTCCAGTGCTGGTCACAAGGTTTGGGGTGCACAATGTGGGGCTCACCTCCATTACTACTCAGTGAGTACCTGAACACCTGTGAGATCTCCATCATGGGCTGTCATGCTAGGGGTGGGGTTTTGATGAGACTGCATCTCTTTCCCTCCTCCCCACCTTGGCATGGGCATTTAATCTTCTGTTGTGGAACTGTTGCTCAGCTAGCTATCAGTAATTTTTGAGAGGTAACAATTTCTATATGAAGCAGTAGATTTGGCGTGTCCATTGGAGTTGGTTAGTTCAGGGTCTTCCTACACTACCATCTTAGACAGTCTCCAATTCTTAAATTCTTAATTATTACATTTGATTATTCAGTCCAGTGTTCTCAAATTTTAGTGCATACCAGAAACATTTAAAGGGCCTGTGAAAACACAAATTACTCATGATGATTTATGGCAGAGACCAATACAATATTGTAAAGCAATTATCATCCAATAAAAAAGGAAACAAACAAAAAAACAGAAATTTCTGGGCCCCACCTGAGTTTCTGATTCAGTAATGTGGGGTATGTTGTGATAATTTCAAACAAGTTCCCAGGTGGTGCTAAGCTTGTCTGAGTTCCACGTTTTGAGATATACTCATCTAGTTCCACTGCTTCACTTTAGAGCTGTAGAACCAAAACTCAGAGAAGTAAAGGACTCGGCCAAGTTCACAACATGGATTAACAGCCAAGAGAAAATGAGAACACAGGTCTTTTGGTTCCCAAACAAATGGTCTCTTAACTATGAAGAGGCATCTAACCTGTCTCTCTTTCATATTTTCAATAAAGAAATATAATATTTGGCTAAAGTTATAAATAATAACTCCTCTGACATGTTCTGATTCACTAAGCTGACAGATATTCATGAATTGTGCTCAGTCGCTCAGTCATGTCCAACTCTTTGCAGCCCCAGGGACTGTAGCCCACTAGGCTCCTCTGCCCATGGAATTTTCCAGGCAAGAATATTAGAATAGGTTGCCATTTCCTTCTCCAGGTGGTTCTTCCTGATCCAGGGATCAAACTGAGTTTCTTGTGTCTCCTGCATTGGCAGCTGGATTCTTTACCATGAGTGTCATCTGGGAAGATCCATTCATGAATTAGAGTTGTTAATTAACTTTCTTGATTCTTAAGTTCCTGTAAATTTGGGGTAACTAATTCCTGCTTTGCAGCTCTGTCATGAGGATTGGATATAATTAGAAATTCCCCCCACTGGAATATAAGCTTCATGAAGTTGAGTATTTTGCTTATCTTTACTTCTTGCTACATTCCTATATCCAGAAACACTGCCTCACATAAATTAGTTATAAATATTTCTTGAATAAATAAAAATGAATACATGGTACATTGTAGGAACTCAATAAATGGTGGCTTTATTGCTATCTTAATGTCATTACTACCACCACTATCACTACTATCACCAATTTACATTTCCCTGATTCATTTTCTATTCTATTTTCTCCATTTCAGGTTTGGGTGTTTTTTACACCCTCTTTACCTGCCAAGCTCCATCATATTTTCCGGTAATGATGTTTCTATTTTATGGCTTCGGAAAAACAGGCCAGATGTTAATTTTTTGTTGTTGTTACTTTTTCAGCAAATTCTCACCATTGCCACTGAGATTTTTTTTTTCCCCCCAATGGGGAGCTTTAAATTACTGCAAACATTCTGCCTTGGCTGCTTTTTAAATCTTTTCCAGCTGTCAACTTCAAAGGGAGGATGACCATTGGTTGTTTGGGACATGTTTTAACTCCTTAGATAACACTGAAATATCTTCGGCTGCAGGGTTGGTAGGATATCCCTCCTTGCCCTGTATGGGACTCTCTTTTGCCTCAGTTAACAGCCAAGCAAACAGGAAAGAGACTTCATTGAATTTATTCTGTAGTACATTCTTCCTGCCTGAGATATCTGGTATTACGTACCCAAACTCCTTGTGAAAGGAAGCATTCATGTGCACCAATATAAGATATTGCTCAGAGCCCTGAACAGTTTTTGGAGGAAAACAGTGAAAGTGAATGGAAAAATGCCTTGCTAGCTATTGACCCTGGCTGCATTATACATTCATTAGCAGAGCATATTAAAAATCCTGAAGCACAGACATCTTTCAAAGCTGCTCAGTCAGACCCTGTGAGGACTGGGTTATAGGCATCTGCAGTTTAGAAAGCCTCATTTGTTACCTACTTTCCTTCAAAGACCAGTGCAGAGTGCCTCAGTAGTGTTTCATGGATCCTTAACACAAGGAAAAATGTAAAGTCAAAGTATCAGGATTTTTATAATCCAAATTTTTCATAATCTTTAATAAAGACTCTCCTTTATTCTGAGAGTAGCCATTCTCCCTTACACTGCTAAAGAAAATCATTAAAAACCACTAAATAAATAAAATGACACCACGACTCAGCTTACACTAGTTACATATCCTGAGAGGAAGCAAGATTGTAATCCAAATCTTTAATTTAGAATATCTGCCCTTATGGTTTCAACCTGGGGCTCACATTTGAAATTAATGCTGTTTCCTGTCTTTCACAAGGCATGTGACAATCTAAGTTGCATTGCCTGTGTTCCCTGGTCAACCATCAAGAGGCTGTCTCTTGCAGTCTCTTTCAGCTGGTCTTGAGGAAGGATGCCTATTGCTCTGGGGGTCGACCGAAGGTTTCCAACATGAATTTTGCATATGACACTAAGCCCATACCTCAAATCAGATTGCCCTAGGCATACACTCTTAATATTCTGAAACTACGTATGCTAACATCTGAGATGCATTAAAAGATATATAAACAACACCTTGGGGCTTCCGAGGTGTTACTAGTGGGAAAGAAGTGTGTGCAATGCAAGGAGACTTAAGAGATGTGGGTTCATCCCTGGTTCAGGAAGATCCCGTGGAGGAGGGCATGAAAACCCACTCCAGTATTGTTGCTTGGAGAATCCCATGGACAGAAGAGCCTGGCACGCTGCAGTCCATAGGGTTTCAAAGAGTCAGACACAACTGAAGCGATGTAGCATGCACACATGCACACACATAGGAACAACTTAATTTTATTTACATGGATCATGTTCTTCCTGACTGTTTTGGTTTCAACATATTCTTTTTTAAAATAACAGTAATAATAATTATAATGTTATATACTATAAATATAATTATTAAATTATACTATCTATAGCTCTAAAATGATATATTTATGTGATAGATTTTTAACAATGTTGGTAATGCTCTTTGTGAGAGAATCATTCATTTATATATCTTCAGTTGCACTGGTTTGTATAATCCAAAAGTCTGGGGTTATCTTACTCTGTAATCAAAAGTATTCAGAACATGGTGACTTTCAACCATTATTGTTTTGCCAGCAATCCATGATGACTATTTACTATTCATTTTGGAAAAAGAAAACCACCCCTCACACACCCAGGTTCCTTTTCATACAATTCTGAGGATTCAAACCAATTCCACTTATAACTGAGTTTGGGTATCAAACAACAAACAAATATGTGTTCTGTGAGAAGGGCAGTCTTGCTACAGCCTTGAATAGCTTCTTAAAATGAACTCTTTCCCCTGTAACTTCTTAAAGCACCTGACCAGTCCCCTTGACTGGCATTTATCACTTATTTTCTAGAGTGATACCTATTTATATACCAGCAGATCCTTGGCATCCTTATGAATTACCAGTTCCAGTTTCAGATCTTCCTATGCGACCCTGAGGAGACCATAATTTGTATAATGTGTCATATTATAGTGGTATGAATTTAATCATAGTCACTTTGAGCTGGTGTAAAAAACTGAATGACGCCGGCAGTGCAATACTCTGGATAATTGCCCAGCATCTCCCCTCAATATAGCTACTGTTTGCCATTTGTATAAGATGAAAACTTTTATTTTTGTTGAAACAACTAAGAATATTTTAGTGTGAATTAAAATAGTAGTTAATTGGTAATATAAGGCTGTTTGTAGAAAATGTCTGATAGAACTACAGTTCAGAAGTAATAACAACAGAGGGTTTCCCTGGTAGCTCAGTGGTAAAGAATCTACCTGCCAATGCCAAAGATGCAGGTTCAATCCCCAAGTCAGGAAGATCCCCTGGAGAAGGAAATGGCAAGCCACTCCAGTATTCTTGCCTGGGAAATTTGATGGACAGAGGGACATGATGGGCTACAGTCCATGGGGTTGCAAAAGAGCTGGACGTGATTTAGAGACTGAACAAGAACAGATAACAACAGGTAACACTGGCACTTACTACATGCATGGTGCCATAAAAATAGCTTTATATTCATGATCTTATCAGATCCTCACAACCCTACAATTTAATTACATTATTAAATCCATTCTGCAGAGAAGAAAATGCTGCTTAGAGGCTTTGGTTTAAAGTTACATAGGCAGAGTCTAGACAAGTAAAATGCTGTGTTTGACGCCCAAACATGTACTTTTTTTCCTCCTTTAAAAAAAAAGATATAATTGACATACAACATTTAGTTTAAGATATACAAAATAATGATTTGACATTTGTATGTACTCCAAAACGATCACTATAATAAATCTAGTTAACACCCATCACTGTATGTGAACAATTTTTTCTTGTGATGAAAATTTTAAAATCTACTCTTTTAGCAACTTTCAATTATACAACACAGTATTATTAACCTTAGTTGCCGTGTTGTACTTTACTTGTTCTATATATGGTAGTTCGTACTCTTTAACATCCTTAACTCATTTTTTCAACACCCACCACTACCCCCCACCCCACCTTTGGCAACTACCAATCTGTTCTCTGTAGCCATCAGCCCCTTTGATTATTTGTTTTTATTTTGTTGTAATTGACATATATTAGTTTCAAGTGTAAAACTAATGATTAGATATTTATATATATTGCAAAATGAACACCACAGTAAGTCTAGTTAACACTGTTATCGTACATAGTTACAAAATTATTTTTTCTTGTAATGAGAACTTTTAAACATGTCTTTTTAGTTCCTACTGGTTTATTCTACCTACCTCTTCCTCAGCACCCCACATGACTTTCCACATTCCTTCTGTGCTATAAGTTCTATCAGGTCAGGTGTTTATCTCTACTCAGCTATTCCCAGGATGACCTAAACTAGAACTTTTGCTATACCAGAATTTGTTGGATACAGATTGCTAGGTGTATAGCAGAATGAATGACGGCACTTGCTAATTACATTCACTTACCTTCTCTTTACTTCATCAGGAAAAAACAAATGGGAATAAATACCCTTCCATGTGCATTTACTCCATATTCTCCTTTTTGCATCAGAAATTCTGAATATTGAATGAAGAGAAATTGTTCTTTATTTAAGGGGTTCCCAGGTCAAAGAAAGCAAAAAAAAGAAAATTCTTTTCTAAAGATATTAAACACTCCAGTCCAGTTCAGTCGCTCAGTTGTGTCCAACTCTTTGCGACCCAATGGATGGCAGCACGCCAGGCCTCCCTGTCCATCACCAACTCCCAGAATTTACTCAAACTCATGTCCATTGAGTTGATGATGCCATCCAACCACCTCATTCTCTGTCATCCCCTTTTCCTTCTGCCTTCAGTCTTTCCCAAAATCAGGGTCTTTTCCAATGAGTCAGCTCTTCACATCAGGTGGCCAAAGTATTGGAGTTTCAGCTTCAACATCAGTCCTTCCAACGAATATTTAGGACTGATTTCCTTTAAAATGGACTGGTTGGATATCCTTGCAGTCCAAGGGACTCTCAAGAGTCTTCAACACCACAGTTAAAAAGCATCAATTCTTCAGCACGCAGCTTTCTTTATGCTCCAACTCTCACATCCATACATGACTACTGGAAAAACCATAGCCTTAACTAGATGGATCTTTTTTGGCAAAGTAATGTCTCTTCTTTCTAATATGCTGTCAAGGTTGGTCATAACTTTCCTTCCAAGGAGTAAGCATCTTTTAATTTCATGGCTGCAGTCACCATCTGCAGTGATTTTGGAGCCCAAGTCAACCTCTACGGTTCATCCAGTGGTGTCGCAATGCCATTTACAAATTTTTAAGGAAGAGCTGATTTGAAACCAGGAAGTACCTGAGAGGTTCTGCCTAATTAACTTTGAAAGAAAGGGAATATCACATCTTATCATTTTATAATAAAGTGAAACACCCTAAAATAATTCATAGTTAATTTTGCCATCTCTGTATTGGGATTGTCCAGAGAAACAGATACAATAGAATACTTGCAAATATACGTGAGAGGAGATTTATCATAGGGATTGGCTTACCTGATTATGAAGACTGAGAAGTTCAATGATCTGCTGTCTGCAAACTAAGGAACCAGGTGAGCCTGGGGTATAATTCAGCCTGGGTCTGAATCCTAAAATCCAGTGCAACTGGTGGTGTAGATCCACGTTCAGAGGTCAGAGAACCAGGAGTACAGGTATCTAAAGGCAGGAGAAGATGAATGTCTCAGTTCAAGAAGAAAAAGCAAATTCCCACGTCCTCTGACTCTTTGCTGCATTAGGCCCTCAAATGATTGGATGATGCCCACCCACACTGGTGAGGATGACCTTTTAATTCCACTTACTGATTCAAATGCTAATCTCTTCCAGAGACATCCTCATAGACATACACAGAAATAATGTTTTCCCAGCTGTTTGGATATACTTTTGCTCAATCAATTAACACCTAAAATTAACCATCACAATCCTCATATATTTCCATGAAAATAATTAGATAATTATTTATTTTATTATAATAAATGGAAAGAAGGAGAAAGAGGGTTTTGAGAGTACAGAGTAGGCAATGCCAAAGAATGCTCAAACTACTGCACAATTGCACTCATCTCACATGCTAGTAAAGTAATGCTCAAAATTCTCCAAGCCAGGCTTCAGTAATACAAGAAACGTGAACTTCCTGACGTTCAAGCTGGTTTTAGAAAAGGCAGAGGAACCAGAGATCAAATTGCCAACATCTGCTGGATCATAGAAAAAGCAAGAGAGTTCCAGAAAAACATCTATTTCTGCTTTATTGACTAGGCCAAAGCCTTTACTGTGTGGATCACAATAAACTGTGGAAAATTCTTAAAGAGATGGGAATACCAGACCACCTAACCTGCCTCTTGAGAAATCTGTATGCAGGTCAGGAAGCAACAGTTAGAACTGGACATGGAACAACAGACTGGTTCCAAATAGGGAAAGGAGTGTGTCAAAGCTGTATATTGTCACCCTGCTTATTTAACTTCTATACAGTGTACATCATGAGAAATGCTGGGCTGGAAGAAACACAAGCTGGAATCAAGATTGCCGGGAGGAATATCAATAACCCAGATATGCAGATGATACCACCCTTATGGCAGAAAGTGAAGAGAATTAAAAAGCCTCTTGATGAAACTGAAAGAGGAGAGTGAAAAAGTTGGCTTAAAGCTCAACATTCAGAAAATGAAGATCATGGCATCCGGTCCCATCACTTCATGGGAAATAGATGGGGAAACAGTGGAAACAGTGTCAGACTTTATTTTGGGGGGCTCCAAAATCACTGCAGATGGTGACTGCAGCCATGAAATTAAAAGACACTTACTCCTTGGGAGAAAAGTTATGACCAACCTAGATAGCATATTCAAAAACAGAGACATTACTTTGCCGACTAAGGTCCGTCTAGTCAAGGCTATGGTTTTTCCTGTGATCATGTATGGATGTGAGAGTTGGACTGTGAAGAAGGCTGAGCGCCAAAGAATTGATGCTTTTGAACTGTGTGTTGGAGAAGACTGTTGAGAGTCCCTTGGACTGCAAGGAGATCCAACCAGTCCATTCTGAAGGAGATCAGCCCTGGGATTTCTTTGGAAGGAATGATGCTAAAGCTGAAACTCCAGTACTTTGGCCACCTCATGTGAAGAGTTGACTCATTGGAAAAGACTCTGATGCTGGGAGGGATTGGGGGCAGGAGGAGAAGGGGAAGACAGGATGAGATGGCTGGATGGCATCACTGACTCGATGGACGTGAGTCTGAGTGAACTCCGGGAGTTGGTGATGGACAGGGAGGCCTGGCGTGATTCATGGGGTCGCAAAGAGTCTGACACAACTGAGCAACTGATCTGAACTGAGTAAGAAGATACACCCTTTTGAGGGGAGCACCTGGACAAACCTCCCTTTGGAAATGATACAGGATCTGGAACTGAAAGACGAGGCAGACAGCTAAATTAGAACACGCACTTAACACACATGAGAGGTGAGTTGTTGCAACCGGGTTAAGTGCCTAAGGGAGATGGACCAGCATGCTTTAAGCAGAAAGAATCAGGAAGCAGTTAAAGAAGTGAAAAAAAAGGTGGATGAATTTTGATGATTGAAATACTGAAGAAACCTGAATAAGAGCTACAGTATGGTTTAATAGTATTATAGCAATATCAGTTTTCTGATTTTCATAAAACCAGAAATTATGACTACTATAATAATTTTATGATTATGATAATTTATGATTTTTTATTATTATGAAATATGCTATATAAAGTACTCCAGGGAAGGGTTTGTGGGAGCTTTCTATATTATTTTTCAACTTTTTATGATTATAAATTATTTCAAAATAAATTTTATTTTTATAAAGAACATTTGGACAATGACCTCTGGATGTCATCTTGAAATTGGGACTTCAAGTTCATGGGTATCAATAAAACTACAGATATGTCATGGCATTCTTGAGCTTATCCACTGTGTTCTTTTGGCATGTGGAGTGCTATATTGCCTTAATTTATTAGTGGTGCTTCGCATCTGACATATCTCCCCCAGGCACTGGTGATAGTCATCTTAAAAGCAAAATGTAACCAGGATTCCGAGCAGATGAGAATTAGCTGTCTACTTTTCTATGTATCCATGAATGTCAGCACTCTGCTATGGAATATGTGATAGGTAGGCATTTGTGACTCCACGTATAGGCCATTAGCTGAGAATTGAGGCTCGGGGAAAGTCTAATTGAATCATACTGCATGACAATATAAGCAGAATGTGCCCATCGAAGGTCAAAAGAAGCAGTACATACAATACTGTGTAACAGCTACAATGACAGTTATGCTTATCGCTACCTAAGACTCCATCAGTCTAGCGCTGGTTACGGCAAATAAGACACGGATCCAAGGAAAACCAGACAGTAAGCCATACAAATTAGTGGAGTTGAGCCTGGATTGACTTACTGTCAACAGCACAATTGTCACTCCTCTGAAACAAATGTAGCATGGAGCACTCACAAAAATTCTGTCATTCTGCTCACGATTCTGCCCCTGTTCATCCCTGCTCACTGGAATAAATAGACTTCCCTCTGAAAGATGTTTAGGTCATCCTTGATTGGCCCTTGCCTTGTTTTCTCACCTCATTTCTTTTTCTTACATTTTAAAATTAACCAAATTCTTTTACTGATCTTCAAAGACTTTGGGTTCCTTTATGCCTCTAAGCAACCAGCCGCGTTTTCTCAATCTTCATGTGCTAACTCAAAAGTTACCGTGTCTGTGATGCTTCTTTTAGCTTGTCCAAACTTAGGCACATCTTCCTTATATTTTCAGTCACCCTGTAAGTAGCTATATTTTAAAAAGTGTCATTTTATATTTTAATGTGTTTTTTCACATATCTATCTTTCCACTAAGTTTTAGACTCTTTAAGGGAAAAGTGATTCCTCTCCGGTGTCCTTAGGGACTATAAGACTGCCTGACATAGTGTAGGTATTGATTAAATTTTTGATGAATGAATATAAACAACATTTTTTTGAGCACTACTTGCCTAATTAACAGGAAAAATGTTATAATGGTTTCCAATAAGAATCATCAATATTAGTACAAAGGAATTTATGTCCATGGCTTTGAAGCATCAATAAGAGATCAGATTGTGGTTTAGTAAAATGAACTTGCTTATCATCATACCCCATGCATGCTGGATAGGGAAACCACATGGTTTTAAAAAATCTACTTAAAAATGCAGAAAACACTATCAGAATTCTTAAGATACCTATACAACACAAAATATTTTTGAACAAAACAGATCATTTCTACTTATCCCACCTTGGTACTATGGACTTTTGTTCCCCATTTTAATAGATTATTCTTGATGATAATACTTTTTTTTATCATATCACGAAACCTTTTGATGAAAGGACAAGGATTTCAGGTGAAAAATGACAATGCTTAAAATTCTCTTATGGAAACTCTTGGGTAAATTTATTTTCTTTTCCAGTGAATAAGTGCAATATATTCCAATTTTAGAAAAGGACTAAGAAGGGACAAATAACTAAAGGTGACGTAAGAAGAAGCTATAAGCTTGAATGATCTCAGGTCTGCAAAAATATTCCAAGTATGACAAGATACTTATGTATTCCAAATATTTCCAGTTTTGGGAAATAGGTATTCCAAACATTCCAAAGTATTCCAAAATATTCCATGGAAATAAAAAACAGGGGAGGAAGATTAAAGAAGTAAGGGAAAGATCTATAAGCTGAACCTTGATGTTACTGAAGGATTAAATTGAGTTTACTGACAAGCATTTTTAATATAAAATGGGACTCAAATACTTTTTGAAATTTATAGTCTGATGTAATTATATAGACATATGCTATATTAACCACTGGGATACCATAGTCAATAAAACATAGACCTTGCCTCTGAGAGGCTTAGTCTTGAGGGAAGCAGAACAGTCAAAGCCCACATTATGGAATTCCACGGACTTGAATTTGGATGCCATAATGTCAAATTATTAGTTGTCTCACTTGGGCTAGTTGAGACACCTCCGTAGTTCATTTATCTGTAGAAGGGAAATAATAATAAACCACAATGTTGTTTTGAAGATTATACAAGAAAATTTCTGGAATGTGCTTGGAATTGCCTGGCTGAAAGTAAACATACACATAGACATTTAGCTGAGAAAGTTAAATAATCATTTTCCTAATTTATATATGTATAGGCCCTAGGTATAAAAGGACTAACGGAAGTACGTAATAATATAAGAAATCTCCATATAAAATTTTACTATATAAAAATAAGTCAGCCTATCCTCAATTTCATTTAAAAAAATCACTGAAAAATGGAACTTTTTTCTGAAGAAGAAAAGGTGAAGTCAAGACTATATGGTCCTTGTGAGAGATAGATACAAAAAAAAAAAAATAGAATTCAGTTCAACTTCAGGAAAACTCCACATTCATCAGAATTGTCTGTCCAAAAACGGAATGCACTGCTTCACGACAATAAATTCTCTGCAACTCAATATCTTAAATACCACTGAAGAACAATTTGAGATTGCAGAGAGATTAAGGTGAGTAATAATTTAGGGATAATTAGTAATAAGCAGCCTATCCAACCAGATGCTAGGAAAACCTGCCAACCCTACATGTATGGCCTAACTCTCCATTTATTTTGCCACAGAAAGAAGGCCATAATCAAGTTCTGGCTGTTGCTTTACCAATCAAATTGACTGTGTTCTGGTTGATTATGAGCAAATTTTAGAGTAACTTACAAACCATGCTGTGAAACAATTGATTTCCCCATGATTGGCCATCATTTTGCTTCTCTGGTCGCACACAACAGAATCAACAAAATCAAAATAATTACAAGTGATTGGTGAAAAGGCTGTGCATTACTATTCCACACTGAGTTTTCTCTTCGTTTGGATTTATGAAGTTCTGAAAACAATGTGTTTTTCCCATTATTGAGGACATGCATCAGCACCTATTTTGTACTTTCACCAAGGTACAAACACTGGTTAAAAGGATTGTCACTGCTTATGCCTAAAGTTAGTCACGGACAGCCCCCACTTGGTATGGAAGGTAATGGAATTTAGAATCAGAAAGACCAAGACTTGAGGTCCATCTTTATCCAGTATGGCCTTGGGGATAGTTAACCTACGACTGCTCCTTTATGGGCTAAAATACTCATTGCACAAGAAATATATGTACTTAAAAAGAAATAATATTTTATCACGCATAAAATGATATTTAACATCCTTAATATAAGTGATAAAAGAGTAAATATCCTTTTATTAATGTGTCCCTTATTTCAACTGCATCTATGAACCCTCATACACTATGGAGGGGTCCCCAAACTCCATGATCTAATGCCCAGTGATATGAGGGGGAACTGATGTGATAATGATAGAAATAAAGTGCATAATAAATGTAATGTGCTTCAGTCATTCCAAAACCATCCACACCTTGCTGTCTGCGGAAAAACTGTCTTCTACAAAACTGGTCCCTGGTGCCGAAAAGATTGGAGATTGCTGTACTACAGACAGGATTGGAGACAGAGCTGGATAAATTAAGATGTTACTTTAAGTCTCTCCTTTATGGAGGGGAAAACTGAAGCCCAAGTTTCCACAGCTAAATAAGGGAGGCATTAAATGAAAGGAAAGGATTCATTCTCCATCTCCTGCTTCTCAGTTCAGTGCTCTTTCTACAAGGCACGCCATCTCTGGTTGTGTTGTTGTTCAGTCACTGAGTTGTGTCCAACTGTTTGTGACCTCATGGGCTGCAGCAGGCCAGGCTTCCCTGTCCTTCACTATCTCCTGGAATTTGCTCAAACTCATGTCCATTGAGCCAGTGATGCTATTTAACCATAGCATCCTCTGCTGCTCCCTTCTCTTTTTGCCTTCAGTCTTCTCCAGCATTGGGTTTTTTTTTGTTTTGTTTTGTTTTTTCTGGTGAGTCAGGTCTTTGCATCAGACAGCCACAGCAATGGAGCTTCAGCACCAGCATCAGTCCTTCCAGCGAATATCCAGGATTGATTTTCCTTAGGACTGACTAGTTTGACCTCCTTGCAGTCCAAGGGACTCCTAAGTCTTCTCCAATACCACAGTTTGAAAACATCAATTCTTTGGTGCTCAGCCTTGTTTATGGTCCCAATTTCATATCTGTATATAACTACTGGAGAAACACAGCTTTGACTATATGGACCTTTGTTATCTCTGGTAATGTCACTTATTCAAAAGAAATAATTCCCTTGTCTTGAGAAAATTAAATATTGCATAAAGGAAAAGAAAGAACATGAGCTTTGGAATCAGGCGTTCTTCATTTGATTCTAAGATTCACCACTTGCTAGTTGGAGGCCTTAGGCAAACCACAACCTTTGTGACCCTTTGTTTTCTCATCTAAATTTATGGGTTATCATGTGTACCTCAGGAGAAGGCAATGGTACCCCACTCCAGTACTCTTGCCTGGAAAATCCGATGGACGGAGAAGCCTGGTGGGCTGCAGTCCACGGGGTCGCTGAGAGTTGGACCCGACTCAGTGACTTCACTTTCGCTTTTCACTTTCATGCACTGGAGAAGGAAATGGCAACCCACTCCAGTGTTCTTGCCTGGAGAATGCCAGGGACGGCAGAGCCTGGCGGGCTGCCGTCTATGGGGTCGCACAGAGTAGGACACGACTGAAGTGATTTAGCAGCAGCAGCAGCAGCAGCAGCAGCAGCAGCAGCAGCAGCAGCAGCAGCAGCAGCAGCAGCAGCAGCAGCAGCAGCATGTGTACCTCAGGAGACTTGTGTAAAGTTTTTAAATAAAGAATATCACATTCTTAGAACACCATTTGCCACAGTAAGAACTCTTGCTAACTATTAGATAACGATAATAATGAGAAGAGGTTTAAGTACCCTAACACACTTAAGGAGGAGAGAAGAGACAGGAAGTCCTCTTGGTCATGCCCAAGAGCCTTCAGTGTGGCAGTCACTCACAGAACAGGAATTCACTACAACAGGGAAACAGCAGTGTGTTGTCTTTTTCTTCTCCTCCAATAGCTATAGGCAAAAAAAAAAAAAAAAAAATTTAACTTCTTCCTTCAGATTTTCCAAGTTTGTGTTCTCTCTTTGCTCCTAATAAATATTCTCCTCAGGGAATGCCCACATAGTGCCTGCAACAGTCAGCCACTTCTGGCCCTAGTTTGGTTCTGAGGCACACGGGTATTGCAGAGCACTGCACCTCCAGAGCTGAGACATCCATCAAAGTCTCTTTTCAGTGACTGTCACTGTCTCCAAGGTCTGTTTGCTGTTTTGGTGAATTAACTTATACCCACCGCTGAGCCTAATCCTACCAAGTTCTTCAAGGAATTCATTGCTCCATGAGTTTAGCTTTCTAATCACTGTACAACATAAGGCTGTGTGCAACCAGAAACATGTGCCCAATTTTACAGTATATTCCATTTGATTGCCTTTTTCAGTTGCTTGGTTAACCTCCAATTTCACAAGAATGCTCTGATCTGTGGTTTTAGTTCATGTAAGTATTTCCCTGTTTGTTAAGTATTTCTGCTGGATAATCTGGCTATCCAGAAATTTCATTTTATAAAAAAAAACTTCTAGAGTTTTATGATACAGGAAAAGATAAACCTCCACAGGGATTTAAAAAAATGTCTGCAAAGGGAAGTTAAAACTTTTCAGTTCAGTTCAGTCGCTCAGTCGTGTCCGACTCTTTGTGACACCATGAATCGCAGCATGCCAGGCCTCCCTGTCCATCACCATCTCCCGGAGTTCACTCAGACTCACGTCCATCGAGTCAGTGATGCCATCCAGCCATCTCATCCTCTGTCTTCCCCTTCTCCTCCTGTCCCCAATCCCTCCCAGCATCAGAGTCTTTTCCAATGAGTCAACTCTTCACATGAGGTGGCCAAAGTATTGGAGTTTCAGCTTTAGCATCATTCCTTCCAAAGAAATCCCAGGGCTGATCTCCTTCAGAATGGACTGGTTGGATCTCCTTGCAGTCCAAGGGACTCTCAAGAGTCTTCTCCAACACCACAGTTCAAAAGCATCAATTCTTTGGCGCTCGGCTTTCTTCACAGTCCAACTCTCACATCCATACGTGACCACAGGGAAAACCATAGCCTTGACTAGACGGACCTTAGTCAGCAAAGTAATGTCTGTGCTTTTGAATATACTATCTAGGTTGGTCATAACTTTTCTTCCAAGGAGTAAGTGTCTTTTAATTTCATGGCTGCAATCACCATCTGCAGTGATTTTGGAGCCCCAAAAGATAAAGTCTGACACTGTTTCCACTGTTTCCCCATCTATTTCCCGTGAACTGATGGGACCAGATGCCATGATCTTCGTTTTCTGAATGTTGAGCTTTAGGCCAACTTTTTCACTCTCCACTTTCACTTTCATCAAGAGGCTTTTTAGGTCCTCTTCACTTTCTGCCATAAGGGTGGTGTCATCTGCATATCTGAGGTTATTGATATTTCTCCTGGCAATCTTGATTCCAGCTTGTGTTTCTTCCAGTCCAACGTTTCTCATGATATACTCTGCATATAAGTTAAATAAGCATGGTGACAATATACAGCCTTAAAAAAAACTTACTCACTTGTATTGTCTCCATGACACTTTGCTTATCAAGAGTATTTATAGCAATTCCATAAAGTTCCATAACTCTGATAGCTCATGTCTGCTACTCTCTCTTTTTATACTCCCCTCATTTATGAATCATCAAATCTCACATTTCTTCTTGTTCACCATTAATACTGACTGAAGTATGTAGAGACTTTATGGACAAAGTCATGGGTAGAAGTTCTATTTTACATTCATACAGACCTAGTTTGAATTTCAGTTCCTCCATTTACCTTGTGACCTTGTGCAAATGGCTTTGTCTGGACTCAGTTTCTTTACCTGTGAAATGGTACTGAAATAATAGTATCTACTTTTAACGTTCTGAGGATTAAATTATGCATATGAAATACATATAAAAAGACTGTACAATGCCCTTCATGGAGCCACTTTCACTAGTAATTTTTAAAAAGACTAAAATGCTTAGCCCAGTGGGGTTGACATGTGATGGGACTCTAGAAATCAGAGATACTTAGTTGCTAATCATCATTATCATCTTCATTTAAAACATTATTTAATTGGAGGCTAATTACTTTATAATATTGTAGTGGCTTTTGCCATACATTTACATGAATCAGCCATGGGTGTACATGTGTCCCCCATCCAGAACCCCCTCCCCCCTCCCTCCTCATCCCATCCCTCAGGGTTATCCCAGTGCACCAGCCCTGAGCACCCTGTCTCATGCATCAAACCTGGACTGGTGATCTGTTTCACATATGGTAATATACATGTTTCAATGCTATTCTCTCAAATCATCCTACCCTCACCTTCTCCCAAAGAGTCCAAAAGTCTGTTCTTTACATCTGTGTCTCTTTTGCTGTCTCACATATAGGGTTTTCATTACCATCTTTCTAAATTCTATACATATATGCATTAGTATACTATATTGGTGGTTTTCTTTCTGACTTACTTCACTCCATATAATAGGCTCCAGTTTCATCCACCTCATTAGAACTGAATCAAATGCATTCTTTTTAATAGCTGAGTAATATTCTATTATGTATATGTACCACAGTTTTCTTATCCATTCATCTGGCGATGGACATCTAGGTTGCTTCCATGCCCTAGCTATTGTAAACAGTGCTGCAATGAACATTGGGGTACACATGTCTCTTTAAATTCTGGTTTCCTTTGTGTATGCTCAGCAGTGAGATTGCTGAGTCACATGGCAGTTCTATTTGCAGTTTTTTAAGCAATCTCCATACTGTTCTCCATAGTGGCTGTACCAGTTTGCATTCCCACCAACAGTGTAAGAGGGTTCCCTTTTCTCCACACCCTCTCCAGCATTTATTGATTGTAGACTTTTTGATAGCAGCCATTTTAACTGGTTGAGATGGTACCTCACTGTGCTTTTGATTTGCATTTCTCTGATAATGAGTGATATTGAGCATCTTTTCATGTGTTTGTTAGCCATCTGTATGTCTTCTTTGGAGAAATGTCTGTTTAGTTCTTTACTATCACCTATTTAAGCACTTTATGTATATTATCTCAGTTTTTGCAACACCTCGGAGAAGGCAATGGCACCCCACTCCAGTACTCTTGCCTGGAAAATCCCATGGATGGAGAAGCCTGGTAGGCTGCAATCCATGGGTCGTGAAGAGTCAGACATGACTGAGTGACTTCATTTTCACTTTTCACTTTCATGCATTGGAGAAGGAAATGGCAACCCACTCCAGTGTTCTTGCCTGGAAAATCCCAGGGATGGGAGAGCCTGGTGGGCTGCCTTGTATGGGCTCACACAGAGTTGGACACGACTGAAACGACTTAGCAGCAGCAGCAGCAGAGTCTGAATCATGTTCTTTTTACAGTTGAGGTAATCAAGGCTCAGAGAATTTTAGCAACTTTCAAAGAAGCTGAGTTAACAGATAAGGGGAGAGTTAAATTGGGTTCTGTTAAAAGTTTGCATTCCTAATCATTTCATTACCCAATATTATCTTTTTCAGTTTGGAAATTTAGACATGTGTCAAAATGCTAGTTCATGGATGTGTTTTGTTGGTCTGATATGGATTTTTTTTAATAGTCTCACATTGAAAACCAGAAAAATCAGAACATATAGCCCTTTGAGGTTAAGTCCTACTTGGAGACAATTGTCTAAACTCATAGTCACTGTGACTTTCAACCAGATATGCATCTCAAGTTTATATCAAGTTTATATCAGCCCTTATTGCTTCACTTCTTTCCAACATCTGCTTGGCCTCCATTGTCATGTAACTTTTACGTCTCACTTGAGGCTATGGGAGGTATACAACATGTATTATATTCTTAATCTGTCAGAACAATCTCTACCTTATGTGTTCTGAATAAATATTAAAGCAGGGACACTACAGGCATCACCTGCCTTTCAATAACAAGAGAGATTAACTACCATTATTTCATTTACTGATTAAATGCTCATATATTACCCTATTCAATCTGTCATGACATGCTGTAATTCTGGTTCAGACAGAAATATTTAAAATATTTAACATTGCTGTCTGTTTTAATTCACTCTTTGGATGTATCCAGCTCTCCTGGGGAGTGGAAACCTCAGAGTATAATCTACGCCTAGGCTGCCTGAGTTATTACATCTCTGCAGAAATTACACAAGGCGTTGGGACAATGAGAGGTCTCATTTTCTTGGTCCATACTTCCTTACTAGCAATAATGACAGGACTAGAGTGAGAAAGACAATATGGATTTGCAAATACACTATGTTCTACCTATATTGAGTTGACAACTTGACATTATCCATTGGGAGACGGAATAGAGCAGAACCTGGAGGTTCTCTTGAGCATACAAGATTACTTACTTTATATATGAGTAATCTTTACGAATTAACTTATTACCTAAAGTTCCAAACTCTTCTCTAGACCTTACCCCAAATATGGTTGGACCTGTCATTATTATTTATTTTGTTTGCATCAATTTTTCTCATTATAAGGGCATTATCCTAAAGGTGGTTTTGACAGACCTTTCAAATCTTAAACTCTACCAGATTATTTTGATGAGCCTGGCTCTCCCTCCTTTTGTATGAAAAGCAAGCCAATCCATGGTTCTGCTGTTTTCTTTCTTTGTTCCCTCTCTTTCCTAACAGAGTCAGGTTAATCTTCTTATATTTTCAAAAATGTATTAATTAACTCCTTCATATTTGAGGAAATATAAGATCAACCTAACTCTGTTAGGAAAGAATGAGAGGGAACAAAGAAAGAAAATAGGTAGAATTATAGATGAGTGGATGGCTGGATGGATGGCTATAGATAAATAAGAGTTATAGAGGTATGATAAATTGATCGATAGATACAAGTAACATTAAGCAAGAAGTCCTGCTCTAAGAGAGACGATAGGAAGATACTGGTGTATCCGATTAAAAAAAAATTAATCTCTTGCTCAATCAGCAAATCTTGTTGCTTTACCTTCAAAACATATTCAGAATTCAAACAGTTTCTCCACCACTATCACCTCCATGCTGGTTCAGGTCATGATCATCTTTCCTCTGGATTATTGCAATATCCTTTCAGCTATTATTCTGGCTATGCTCTCGCACCCTACTTGTCTCTTCCAAGCAGGGTGATCTTGATAAAACATGATTTTTAGATTAATTTTTCAGATATCTCAATCCTTCCTTGGAGATACTCTAATGAAATATTATCTTTTTTATGGTAAAAGTTAAATGCTTATTATGTGAACCTATAAAGGCTGACATAATTACCTCTTCTGCCCCTATTTTACCTCTCTGACTTCATTCCTTTCTTTCTTCTATTCATTCACCCATTCCAGGAACGCTGATTCCCTAAGTGTTCCAATGTACTTGTCCTGGAGCCACTGCAGGGCCTCTGAACTTGACATTTCCTTCACCATGAACTGTTCCCTATTATTTACACACAAACACATGTATATATAGTGTCCCTCTCATTTCATGAAGTTTTTCCTCAAAAAAATAAAGAAAGAAAACAAAAAGAATCTTCTCTAAGAAGACTTACTTAGCTATCTTTCTAAAATACCAACCACCCCACCACCACCAATTCATATCCCACACCCCTGCTTGGTTTTACTCCTCAATTTTTATCACAATTTAACCAGTATTTTTTACTTATTTATCTTATTTATTATCTTTGCCCTTCAATAAGCTCCATAGGGCAGGAATATTTTGCTGTTGTTGTTAACTGTGTCCCCTGGCCCCTAGAACAGCAGCTGAGTTAAAATACTCATCAAATGAATGAGTAAATGATAAATGAGATCATACATGCCAAGCCCAGAAAGCAGTACATGACACTGATTCACACATTTTCTTAGTTTATACAGAATAGAAAGGTAGATTAGAATGACTCTTTCTCCTTACTTCGTATCTCCAAAGACTCATGACTTCACAACATCTTAAAAGAATACAGCTGAAACCTAACTGCTAAACTTTCTTTCTCAAATCTGTTTTAAAAAGGTAGGTCACTCATTGTACCATGGGAGATGTTTTGTCCAAAGCCAAGCGCTTAATGGCTCTTTTTTTTTTTCTTTCACCATATAATGAAAGCTAAAATAAAGCAAAGTAGCAACCTAACAGTCCAGAAAAACCCTAGACAAAAAGTGTAAATGAATGTGCTCAATGATAAAAGAAGAAAAAATTTCATATAAAAGAAGAAAAAGTGACTATTTCAATTCCAGTTTCCCAGGGATTTTGTGTAAGGAAAACCTAAGCCAACTTTGTAAAAATCTTACTTCAGGAAGCTTCTTTATTACTTATAACTGCCAAGAAGTTAAATAAGGATTCACCAAGTTTTATAAACTGAGAAAAATCAATTATTTTCATTCAATAAATGTCAAAAAAGTCAAGACATCAGCAATGAACAAGAAAAGTTTACACAAAAAGCAATGTATCACAGAGCGTGTTTTTGGCTTTTTCTGTATTGAATGGGATTAGAGACCAATGATGAACAAGGCTTCATCTTTTATTTATTTTTAAAGGCCTCATATTCATATATATAATGGGGTTTGAATGAATTAACAATAGTTTGCTTGCATTACACCACAACTGTCATTTGCTTTTCTTATATATAGCATCAGAACAGATATGTGTAAATTGGTACTTTTTGTAGCTGTGAATATATGGATGTTCTTTTCATATCAATATAATATCAGGTCACCAAACTCTCAGTACCTCCCTTATGAAGCAAAGTTACTGTCCTTATGTGACCAACATCCAATGAAATACATAAGGAAATCGAATGGATTATTAATTCCCCACGTTGGTAACTCTCCTGGATTTTGTTTTACTTTGCCTCCCAGCTTGCATTACCTCTTCTTCCGCTGGTGTATTGTAACACATTTTGGGGAAATTTACCTCCTCCTGCAGTGTGGTCTTGATAGCTATGTTACAGAACCAAACTTGGATTCACTTGCCCACAAGCCAATCTACTGACCCTGGGTTATGATGAAGGGAAGTGCAGCATTTACTGCAAGGTACCAAGCAAGAAGTCCAGGCAGCTGGTGTTTAACAGGCCTGAACTTCCTGAAGGATTTCAGGGTCAGGTTTTCAAAGATTGGGTGAGGGAGGGGGGTTGTGGGGTGTGTGATCAGCTTGTGGACATTCTTTTCATTGGTTGGTGATGAGGGAACTGGAGTCAACATCATTACCCTTCTAGTTCCAACTAGTGTGGGGTCTGTGTGCTTGTGGGCAGCACACAGTTAACTTCTTACACCAAGTGAGGGTTTCAGTATCTGCAAAACAGCTCAAAGAACAGAATACTATCTCTAGCCCTTGAGGGGGAATTAAAGGTCCTTGACTGTTTGGTGGCTAAATTATTATTATTTTGTCTCACTTGACTGTTTTTCTTTCTTTTGGGACTTTCTCACTTCTCTGATTAAATGTATTCTTTTGAATTTGGGAAAGCCTAGGAGGCTAAAGCTTTTCTACAGAGAAGAGTCTGGCAGAGGAAATAGAGGGTGTTCTGTTGCAGGAAAACCCCATAGGGCCCTGCTCAGTTACAGCTTCAGCTTCATTATTCAAGATGCAATGCTTGAGCACTTGGACTTTATCTTCTGTGACTTCAGATCTTACATATAATACTACTACTTAAGAATTTTGAGTGTATATAAGGATCAATCTAAGTTCCTTAGGTATTCTACAAGTCAATAAACTAGATGTTATCATTATTCCCATCTTACAACTGAAGCAAATATTCTAAGAACAAGCCAGTCACTAAGTGACAACACTGAATTCAAACCCAGACCTGAACTGACAGCAGATATGCTTCAGCATTAGGCTATACTGCTTCTTATTAGTTTATTTGCCCCAGCCCCAGCTTCCTGAGTTTATTCTTTTCCTGCTACCAGGACCCCTGGAGCTACCTGGGTTTATCATCAGATATTCTTCATTTGTGACTGTAGCATAGGCTTCTAAGAAGTTGACTTTTTATCAAGATATCTGACATAGTTCTTGTTTCTTCATATTAATAAATCTTAATGCCTTTTTTGTAGTTTTTATCTGAATTCACCTCTTCCAAAAGGATATTTCTGTGAAGATCAAAAAACACATTCGTTTTGTAAAATCTATTTTAAAGGGTACTTCAGGCTGTATTGTTCTCTTTCCATGGGCTCTGTATATAATGGGGTGAGCCTGTGTGGATTCCTGGTATGTGAAGTCCTACTATTCAGGGCAGGGTCAAAGCCCTGCTACACAATGCAAAAGGAGTCAATACTTTAGTTCACTCCATGAATGCCTTTCTGAGCCAAAGGGATTGTTTGATTTCCCTAACTTCAAAACCATGAGTTTGTTTCAGATTTGACCTTGTTATACAATCCCAGCAGAAGCCCACCTCTCATCAGCTCAGGGGCCACTGTCCCTGTACTCTGACATCCCAACTGGAATATCACAGCTCAAGAGTGGCCAACCCAAGTAAGGAATGCAAATTTACCAATGCCATCATTTGAGGAGATGCTGTTTTCTCTCTTTCAGCATTTATGCCTCTAAAAACATATATGCTATAAACTAAAGAACTGATAGTAGGCATCTAGTGCTCTTATTATTATTATTTTAATGGCCTTGTGCTCTTCATTTTATGAATCAACCCTCCTCCATTTCATGGGCTATTGATAAGACCATTAATCCAGGGTCCTAATTCCTAGTCACAGAGCTAGGCACCTAATACAGACTGCATGACTGGCCAATTAGAACACCTAATTTAGAACAGTTAGTCAAAAAAAGAGATCTGGTCCTCCAAACAGGTCTAATCAGTGCTGGTTTTATTCTTTATTTAGACTTAACTTTTTTTTTTCTTTCTTTCTAATTGAAGGATAATTGCTTTACAATATTGTGTTGCTTTCTGCCATGTATCAACATGCATCAGCCATAGTAGACTTAACTCTTATGTCTTTAGAAGTGAAATCAATCAGAAGGTAAGGTTATAAGGGAATAATCTTTCAATGTTGCTGTATAGTTGCTCAGTTATGTCTGACTCTATGACTCAATTAACTGTGCAGGTTCCTTTGTCCATGGAATTCTCCAGACAAGAACACTGGAGTGGGTTTCCATTTCCTTCTCCAGGAGACCTTCCCGGATCAGGGACTGAAAGCACATCTCCTATATTGGCAGGGAGATTATGAGCCACCAGGAAAGCCTTGTAAACTCCTATACATTCTTCTTTAGAATAAAGCAGACTTTTACTGCTCACAAGGTTATTTGGGAGGTGCAAATTTTTTCCCTTGTATTCCCCCATTCAATCTGGGCTGCCACAATCAGACAGAAAGCATGAGGACACATTTTTCTTGCATCTGTAGTGGAAGCCCTAGCAAACACAGTGTTTGTTTTAATATAATGGATGCAGGTACAGAGAAGGAGAGGGTTCTTGGAATTATGACATGTATAAATGTGGAGCAGCTTATACTGTCCATACAGTGGTGAGGCAAGATCTAAAGAATAGAATAACCTAGTGAAGCTAAAGTCACTCAGTAGTGTCCAACTCTTTGCAAATACAGTCCATGGAACTCTCCAGGCCAGAATATTGGAGTGGGTAGCCGTTCCCTTCTCCATGGAATCTTCCTAACCCAGGCCTCCCACATTGCGGGCAGATTCTTTACCAGCTGAGCCACAGGGAAGCCCAGAATAACCTAAGGGGGAAATAAAGAAAAGGGCAGGGACCAATGGCATCACTTGACCCTCCATCTCCTATGTTACCTAAAGCCAGGACTACTGCATTGATTTCCCTTTACCACCATTAGTTCCCCACCGCCCTACTTTATACCTTTGTGCATAAAGAAGTTTGAAGTGGACTTTGTCACATGAAAATATTCTGGTTAATCTTTTATGTCTATAAACTAGAATATATATTTAGAATTTTTAAGCATATTATTTTGTTTTTCCTTATAATGTCAACACAATTTTCCTAGTAATGTCTATCTATCCAGTACTTTGGCCACCTCATATGAGGAGTTGACTCATTGGAAAAGACTCTGATGCTGGCAGGGATTGGGGGCAGGAGGAGAAGGGGACGACCGAGGATGAGATGGCTGGATGGCATCACTGACTCAATGGACGTGAGTCTGAGCGAACTCCCGGAGTTGGTGATGGACAGGGAGGCCTGGCGTGCTGTGATTCATGGGGTCACAAAGAGTCGGACATGAGTGAGCAACTGAACTGAACTGAATTGATCTATCATATATCTATACAAACACACACTTTATTTTTATAAGATCCTACACATTGGAAAAAGAAAGGTAAAACTCAGTCACTTTGAAGTATGTTCTTGATATCTATTTGTTATCATATGGCATAATCACACTCTTCAATGACAAAACTTGATGTCTCTTGAATTCTTATCATGAAAGCTTTCGGTATCTTATCTAGTCAATACCTCTTCATCATTCACTTACCCTTCCTCCATAATTGAAATTAGGTTTTCTAAAAATTCAGTGGAGCTATCCAATATTTTAGTTAATTTTGGATCTCTCCTCTATTAAAAGACTTATAAGAAGATAGTCTTTAAGCTGAAGGTTGCCTAAGTCATTCACTGAACATGAGACAGATTATTAGGACAATTTCCAGTAAGAATAATTTCCTATGATTCTTCAGCAATTTTTTTTTTCTTTTTGTTATGCTGTCAAATGAATTGCCTTTGTTTTTCAATCTGCCTGTTTGTCAATAGCTAGGCACACTGAGATTACCATGACAGAGGAAGTGGATATTGAGAAATACAGGGTCCCAGAACCTAATTTGCTCTGCTAGCAAGAGCCATATTCTAGATTCAAATCTAAATCACGAGTCTCTAAATACCATGCTGTCTTCATTTAAGCACTTGTTCTTTAAGCTGATCCATATGCAAGGGTTATGATGATATTTTTTTAGAAAACTAGTTTCTATTACATCAAAAATAATGAAAATAACTGGATAATTTATATCTCCTATTGTTTTCAAACTTGAAGAGATATTATTATGATAATATCCTAATGATCATGAAAGATGCATTTTTTGTCTGAGATTCAACCTAGAAAAGATCAAGTTTAGGTATTATTTCTTGGGAGTTGGGAGAAGGAAGAAAGCTTCCCTTTTTCCCAGGACATGGAACTTGGTACAGCTCTTTCTCGTGTCTTCTGTTATGACGTTTTAATTTTTTCAGTGTAACCCTGGTCAGTTGGGTTTTTCAAGCTACCCTTTGTATTAGAAGCCACTTTGATTCCCAGCCATGTCTCTACAATATAACTGTTTTGAGAAATACATGAATTAGCTCTGAAACTATAAATATATTCCCCCTCTCCCTGGGTAGATTGGTTGAACTTCAACTCTGGAGGCATGCTTGATCTAACTTTATCTTTTATTGTTTATTAATATCTCTGTTCTGTGATCTCAAGTCACCCCCACTGCCTGTGTGCTGCACAGTAACACAGTGGAGTTTGGGGCCAGAGCTGAGCTCACCGGGTGGTCAGTGGCCTGACAATAGCATCAAAGTCTCTTTACTCTCAGTGAAAGCAAAGCAAATCTATCACAGGCTACATTCCTTTCAGGTCAACAGGATGGAAAAACCTTCCTGTCCTTTGTCATTTCCAGCCTCTTCCATGTTACACCTTAAATAAATCTGTTTTGATGTCTCTGGCTTGTGACCTCCTGCCATCTGTTGAAGAACAAGGTGGTGTAGGGGGAGTTTGGCCAGTCTTATGGCAGGAAGAGGTCACATAAATCTCAGTGGGGAATATCACCAACCTGACTCCTTTCCAAACGCCTCAAAAATGGTGATTGATTATCTGTAGTAAATCGCTATGTATTTACTCTCTAAGGGTATTTGACATATCACAAAAGTTCAATTGATTTTCCCCTTCAAATTACTTTACCAAGGTATTTGAATTTGAAATTTGAATATAAAATTCTTGCCTTAGGCTCCTTCCTAGATCCTAAGGTGGAAAAAAAAAAGTACAAAATTCTGTTTTGAGTTATATCAGAAATTATAATTATTTTAAATCGCTTTGCTATCATTGAAGTGAAGTGAAGTGAAGTCACTCCGTTGTGTCCGACTCTTTGCGACCCCATAGACTGTAGCCTACTACGCTCCTCCGTCCATGGGATTTTCCAGGCAAGAATACTGGAGTGGGGTGCCATTGCCTTCTCCAGGGGATCTTCCTGACCCAGGGATCGAACCCGGGTCTCCCGCACTGCAGGCAGACGCTTCACCGTCGGCCACTAGGGAAGTGCTAGTGGACTTGCTACCATTACACTGAAACAATTATTTAATCTTCTTTTGCATGCAAGTAGAGAGAAAAAACTTGAGTGTGTATAATATATGTGTGTGTTTTGCTACTCCACCGTCCATTCAGTTTTCTTAAGTAACAGTGCCTGCATTATAAATCTGGGGTCCATCACTCCTCTATTCTGATTCTATGTGGCTCAGCTCATGTTGACTACATCTTGCTTTCCCAGAAGAGGAAAATGATCCAGGTGTGGCCTATCAGGGCACTATATCTTCCCCAACCCCCAGGACTATCTCTGGGCAGGGCAGGTGATCAAAGTAGGCCAATGGCATTCCATCCCTGGACTTATGGTTTAAAGTGAAGTTCCTCACTTTCCACTGGGATTACTGAGCTGGTAGAATACAAATCTGGAGATGACGCTATTTACTTTACCATACCAAAGAGAAAATCTTCCTGAAAATAAGCAAATATGAAAGAAAGCAAAACTGTTAGATGGATCTGATTGTACCCCTTGATCTAGCTTTGCCTAAAAGCTTGAACTTCTCAATTACATAAGCAAAATACTAACTCTCTCTCTCTCTCCTCTAAGCTGGTTTCAACTGAGTTTCTGTCACCTTCAACTGAAATGTCCTACTGTAACAGTTGGAATAAATGTTGATAAAATTATTTACCACGGTAATTCAGCAATATTTTAAAAAATCTAATTTTAATATATGATGGAGAAATATTTTTAAGAAGGAATCATAATAAAGATGAAAGCTGATTTCTGAAACAAAAGCAGCTTCTCTTTTTTTAATTGAAGGATGATTGCTTTACAGAATTTTGTTGTTTCCTATCAAATCAACATGAACCAGTCATAGATATACATATGTTTGCTCCCTTTTGAATCTCCCTCTCATCTCCCTCCACTTCCCATCCCTTTAGCTTGATATAGAGTCCCTGTTTGAGTTCCCTGAGTCATATAGCAAATTACCATTCGCTATGTGTTTTACATATGGTATTGTAAGTTTCCATGTAACTCTCTCCATACACCTCACCAAATCCTCCCCCAACCTTGAGTCCATAAGTCTGTTCTCTGTTTCTCCACTGCTGCCCTCCAAATAAATTCATTAGTACTATTAGATTCCATATATATGTGTTAGTATATATTTCTCTTTCTCTTTCTGACTTACTTCATTCTGTATAATAGGCTCTAGGTTCATTCACCTCATTAGAACTGATTCAAATATGTTCTTTTTTATTGAGTACATGGCAAAATAGATGGGGAAACAATGACAGACTTTATTTTCTTGGGCTCCAAAATCACTGAAGATGGTGACTGCAGCCATGAAATTAAAAGACACTTGCTCCTTGGGAAAAAGACAGCATATTAAAAAGCAGAGACATTATTTGCCAACAAAGATCCATCTTGTCAAAGCTATGGCTTTTCCAGAAGTCATGTATGGATGTGAGAGTTGGACCATAAAGAAAATTGAGCACTGAAGAATTGATGTGTTTGAACTATGGTGTTGGAGAAGACTCTTGAGAGTCCCTTATACTCCAAGGGGATCAAACCAGTCAACCCTAAAGGAAATCAGTCCTTAATATTCATTGGAAGCACAAAGATTAAAGGCAGGAGAAGGGGATGATAGAGAATGAGATGGTTGAATGGCATCACCAACTTGATGGATATGAGTTTGAGCAAGTTCCAGGAGTTGGTGATGGACAGGGAAGACTGGAATGCTGCAGTCCATGGGGTCACAGAGTTTGACATGACTAAGCAACTGAACTGAACTGGATATTTCATTTTTTATATGTACCACAGTTTCTTTATCCATTCATCTGTCAAATGGCATCTAGGTTGCTTCCATGTTCTTGCTATTGTAAATAGTGCTGCAATGAACATTGGGTTACGTGTCTTTTTCAATTTCGTTTTCCTCAGGGTACATGTCTAGGAGTGGGATTGCTATGTCATATGGTGGTTTTATTCCTAGTTTTTAAGGAATCTCCATACTGTCTTCCATAGTGGCTTTATCAGTTTATACTTCCACCAGCAGTGCAAGAGGGTTCCCATTTCTCCACACCCTCTCCAACATTTATTTCTTGTAATCTTTTTGATATTGGCCATTCTGACTGGTGTGAGGTGATATCTCATTGTAGTTTTCATTTAGATTTCTCTAATAATGAGCAATATTGAGCATCTTCTCATGTGTTTGTTAGCAACCTGTATGTCTTGTTTGGAGAAATGTCTGTTAAGGTCTTTTACCCAGTTTTTGATTGGGTTGTTTGTTTTTCTGTTATTGACTTATATGAGCTGCTTGCAAATTTTGAAATTAATCCTTTGTCAGTTGTTTTATTTGCCATTACTTTCTCCCATTCTGAGGGTTGTCTTTTCACACTGCTCATGGATTCTTTTGCTGTGCAAAAGCTTTTTATTTTAATTAGGTCCCACTTGTTTATTTTTGTTTTTACTTCCATTAGTGGAGGTGGGTCATAGAGGATCTTACTTTGATTTATGTCATTGAGTGTTCTGCTTATGTTTTCCTTTAAGCGTTTTACAGTTTCTGGTCTTACATTTAGGTATTTAATCCATTTTGAGTTTATCTTTGTGTATGGTATTAAGAAGTGTTCTAATTTCATTCTTTTACATGTAGCTGTCCAGTTTCCCAGCACCATTTATTGAAGAGGCTATCTTTGCCCGACTGTATATTCTTGCCTCCTTTGTCAAAAATAAGGCATCCCTGCACTGCACTGTGCTTAGTTGCTCAGTCACGTCTGACTCTTTGCAACTCAGTGGACTATAGCTTGTCAGGCTCCTCATCCATAGGGATTCTCGTGGCGAGAATACTGGAGTGGGTTGCAACGGCCTCATCCAGGGGATCATGCCAACCCAGGGATCAAACCCAGGTTTCCCACATTGTGGGCAGATTCTTTACTGTCTGAGCCACCAGAAAAGCCCTCAGTTCAGTCAGTTCCATCACTCAGTTATGTCTGACTCTGCTACCCTTGGACTGCAACATGAGTTGGATGTCTGGATGACATCCATGAGTTGGATGGTTGGCCATCCAACCATCTCACTTTCTGTCATCCAATTCTCCTCCTGCCTTCAGTCTTTCCCAGTATCAGGATCTTCTCCAATGAGTCAGTTCATCGCATCAGGTGGCCGAAGTATTGGAGTTTCAGCTTCAGCATCAGTCCTTCCAATAAACATTCAGGGCTGATTTCCTTTAGGATTGAATGGTTTGATCTCCTTGCAGTCCAGGGACTCTCAAGAGTCTTCTCCAACACCACAGTTTAAAAGCATCAATTCTTCGGTGCTCAGTTTTCTTTATAAGAGTGAAGTAAGCCAGAAAGAAAAACACCAATACAGTATACTAACACATATATATGGAATTTAGAAAGATGGTAATGATAACCCTGTATGCAAGACAGCAAAAGAGACACAGATGTATAGAACAGCCTTTTGGACTCTGTGGGAGAGGGAGAGGGTGCATTGATTTGGGAGAATGGAATTGAAACATGTATAATATCATATAAGAAACAAATCGCCAGTCTAGGTTCAATGCAGGATACAGGATGCTTGGGGCTGGTGCACTGGGATGACCCAGAGAGATGGTATGGAGAGGGAGGTGGGAGGGAGGTTCAGGATTGGGAACACATGTACACCCATGGCAGATTCATGTTGATATATGGCAAAACCAATACAGTATTGTAAAGTAAAATAAAGTAAAATTTTAAAAAAAATCCAATTCTCACATTCATACTTGACTACTGGAAAAAACCATAGCCTTGACTAGATGGACCTTTGTAGACAAAGTAATGTCTCTGCTTTTTAATATACTCTCTAGGTTGGTCATAGCTTTTCTTCCAAGGAGTAAGTGTCTTTTAATTTCATGGTTGAAATCACCATCTGCAGTGATTTTGAAGCCACAAAAAATAAAGTCTTTCACCATTTCCATTGTTTCCCCATCTATTTGCCATGAAGTGATGGGACCAGAATCCATGATTTTCATTTTTTGAATGCTGAGTTTTAAGCCAACTTTTTCACTCTCCTCTTTCACCTTCATCCAGAGGCTCTTTAGTTCTTCTTCATTTTCTGCCATAAGGGTGGTGTCATCTGCATATCTGAGGTTATCGATATTTCTCCTGGCAATGTTGATTCCAGCTTGTGCTTCATCCAGCCCAGCATTTCTCATTATGTACTCTGCATATAAGTTAAATAAGAAGGGTGACAATACACAGCCTTGATGTACCCCTTTCCCAATTTGGAACCAGAATGTTGTTCCATGTCCATTTCTAACTGTTGCTTCTTGACCCTGCATACAGATTTCTCAGGAGGCAGGTAAGGTGGTCTGTATTCTCATCTCTCTAAGAATTTTCCATAGTTTGCTGTGATCCACACAGTAAAAGGCTTTGGCATAGTCAATAAAGCAGAGGCAGATATTTTCTGGAGCTCTTGTGCTTCTTTGATGATCCCATGGATGTTGGCAATTTGATCTCTGGTTCCTCTGCCTTTTCTAAATCTAGCTTGAACATCTGGAAGTTCACAGTTCACATACTGTTGAAGTCTGGCTTGGAGAATCTTGAGCATTAATTTGCTGGCATGTGAGATGAGTGCAATTGTGCGGTAGTTTGAACATTCTTTGGCATTGCCTTTCTTTGGGATCGCAATGAAAACTGACCTTTTCCAGTACTGTGGCCACTGCTGAGTTTTCCAAATTTGCTGGTATGCTAAATGTAGCACTTTCCCATCATCATCTTTTAGGATTCAAAATAGCTCAACTGGAATTTCATCACCTCTACTAGCTTTCTTCACAGTGATGTTTCCTAAGGCCCACTTGACTTTGCATTCCAGGATGTCTGGCTTTAGTGACCACACCATCATGATTATCTGGGTCATTATGATCTTTTTTGTATAGTTCTGTGTATTCTTGACACCTCTTCTTAATATCTGCTGCTTCTGCTAGGTCCATACCATTTCTGTCCTTTGTTCTGTCCTTCTTTTAAAAAAAAATTAATTTTTTTATTTGTTTTGTCCTTCCTTGTATGAAATGTTCCCTTGGTATCTCTAATATTCTTGAAGAGATCACTAGTTTTTCCCATTCTATTGGTTTCTTCTATTTCTTTGCACTGATCACTGAGGAAGGCTTTCTTATTTCTCCTTTCTATTCTTTGGAACTCTGCATTCAAATGGATATGTGTTTCCTTTTCTCCTTTGCCTTTAGCTTCTCTTCTTCTCTCAGCTATTTGTAAGGCCTTCTCAGACAACCATTTTGCCTTTTTTGCATTTCTTTTTCTTGGGGATGGTCTTGATCCCTGCCTCCTGTACAATGTCACAAACCTCCATCCATAGTTTTCAGGCACTCTGTCTATCAGATCTATTCCCTTGAATCTATTCGTCACTCCCACTGTATAATCATAAGGGATTTGATTTAGGTCATACCAGAATGATCTAGTGGTTTTCCCTACTTTCTTCAGTTTTTGTCTGAATTGGCAATAAAGGGTTCATGATCTGAGTCACAGTCAGCTCCCAGTCTTGTTTTGCTGACTTTATAGAACTTCTCCATCTTTAGCTGCAAAGGATATTATCAATTTGATTCCAGTACTGTCCCTCTGGTGATGTCCACGTGTAGAGTCTTCTCTTGTGTTGTTGGATAAGGATTTCTGCTATGACCATTGCATTCACTTGGAAAAACTCTGTTAGCCTTTGACCTGCTTTGTTTGTTACTCCAAGGCCAAATTTGCCTGTTACTCCAGGTATCTCTTGACTTCCTACTTTTGCATTCTAGTCCCCCATAATAAAAAGGATATCATTTTGGGGTGTTAGTCATAGAAGGTCTTGTAGGTCTTCATAGAACCTTTTGACTTCAGCTTCTTCAGCATTACTGGTCGGGGCACAGACTTGGGTTAGTGTACTATTGAATGGTTTGCCTTGGAAACGAACAAAGATCTTTCTGCTGTTTTTGAGACTGCACCCAAGTATTGCATTTCACACTCTTTTGTTGACTATGATGGCTACTTCATTTCTTCTAAGGGATTCTTTCCCAGAGTAGTAGATTTAATGGCCATCTGAGTTAAATTCACCCATTATAGTCATTTTAGTTCACTAATTCCAAAAATGTCAATTTTCACTCTTGCCATCTCCTGTTTGACCACTTCCAATTTGCCTTGATTCATGGGCCTAACATTCCAGGTTCCTATGCAATATTGCTCTTTACAGCATCAGACTTACTTCCATCACCAGTCACATCTACAACTGGGTGTTATTTTTGCTTTGGCTCCATCTCTTCATTCTTTCTGGAGTTATTTCTCCATTGATCTCCAGTAGCATATTGGGCACCTACTGACCTGGGGAGTTCATCTTTCAGTGTCCTATCTTTTTGTCTTTTTATACTATTCATAGGGTTCTCAAGGCAAGAATACTGAAATGGTTAGCTGTTCTCTTTTCCAGTGGACCACATTTTGTTAGAACTCTCCATCATGACCAGTCTGTCTTGGGTGGCCCTACATGGCATGGCTCATAGTTTCATTGAGTTAGACAAGGCTGTGACCCATGTGATCAGTTTGATTAGTTTTCTGTGATTTGGTTTTCATTCTGTTGGCCCTGTGATGGATATGTGGCTTACCTGGTGGCTCAGAGGTTAAAGCATCTGCCTGCAATGCCAGAGACCTGGGTTCAATCCCTGGGTTGGGAAGATCCCCTGGATAGGGAAATGGCAACCCACTCTAGTATTCTTGCCTGGAGAATCCCACGGATGAGTCCAGGGGGTCGAAAAGAGTTGGATGTGACCTAGGTACTTAACTTTCACTTTCACTTTTCTAATGGATAAGGATAAGAAGCTTATGGAAGCTTCCTGATGGGAGAGGCTGACTGAAGGGGAAACTGAGTCTTGTTCTGATGGGTGGGGCCATGCTCAGTAAATTTTTAATCCATTTTCTGTTGGTGGGCAAGGCTGTGTTACCTCCCTGTTGTCTGACCTCAGGCCAAACTATAGTGGAGGTAATGAAGATAATGGTGACCTCCTTCAAAAAGGTCCCATGCATGCACTGCTACACTCAGTGCCCCGGAACCTGCAGCAGGCCACTGTCAACTCACACCTCCACTGGAGACTCCTGGATACTCATTGGCAAGTCTAGGTCAGTCTCTTGTGGGGTTACTGCTCCTTCCTCTTGGGTCCTGGTGTGCACAAGGTTCTGTTTGTGCCCTCCAAGAGTCTGTTTCCCCAGTCCTGTGTAAGTTCTGGTCGCTCTATGGTGGGGTTAATGGTCACCTCCTCTAAGAGGGCTTATGCCATACCCAGGTCTGCTGCACCCAGAGCCCCTACCCCAGCAGCAGGCCACTGCTGACCCATACCTCTAAAGGAGACACTTAAACACAGTTCTGGCTCAGTCTCTGTGTGATCTCTGGGCCCTGGTTCTTACAAGGTTTGTTTGAGCCCTCCAAGTATCTCTGAAATGTATGAGGTTTGATTGTAAACATGATTGTGCCCCTCATACTGTCTTGCTGGGGCTTCTCCTTTGCCCTTGGATGTGGGTAACTTTTTTTTTTTTTTGGTGGGATCCAACATCCTTCTGTTGATGGTTGTTAGGCAACAAGTTGCAATTTTGGAGTTCTTGCAAGAGAGGATGAGTTCACGTCTCACAGGAGAAGGATGTGCGCTCATCTTCTCCTGCCCAGTGCAGGAAGACTCAAAGACTTCTCCTCCATTTGGATTTGGAGGGAAACCCTAAGAGACTATTATGAACAACTATATGTCTATAAAATGGATAACTTGAAAGAAATGGACAGATTCTTAGAAAAGTTCAATCTTCCAACACTGAACCAGGAAGAAATAGAAATTATGAGCAACCCAATGACAAGCACTGAAATTGAAACTGTGATCAAAAATTTCCCCCCCAAAAAAGCCTGGGACCAGATGGCTTCACAGGAGAACTCTATCAAACATTTAGTAAAGAGCTAATGCCTATCCTTCTAAAACTCTTTAAAAAATTGCAGAGGAAGGAACACTTCCAAGCTCATTCTATGAGGCTACCATCACCCTGATACCAAAATCAGATAAAGACAACACAAAAAAAGAAAACTACAGCCCAATATCACTGATGAACACAGATGCAAAAGTCCTCAACAAAAGTCTAGCAAACAGAATCCAACAACACATTAAAAGCTCATACACCATGATCAAGTTGGGTTTATTCCAGTTTTCTTAATGTAACAGAATTATTTGAGTGGTTTATGCAAAGGAAAGGGTTTCAAAATATAAAGATTTTTAGTCAAGTAAATTTTCGACAGACAGAAGTTATTTGCCAAATAGATTCAGCCTTTTACCCTTATGGGCTGCCCTTGCGGCTCATCTGGTAAAGAATCCACCTGCAATGTGGGAGACCTGGGTTTGATCCCTGGATTGGGAAGATTCCCTGGAGAAGGGAAAGGCTACCCATCCAGTATTCTGGCCTGAAGAATTGCATGCAATCTATAGTCTATGGGGTCACAAACAGTCAGACACAACTGAGTGACTTTCATTTTCACTTTCACCCTTGTAAAATCAGTTTGTCTTATGGATACAGATTGACTGAACTGAGGGGAAATGTGTCTGACATCAGCATTAAGACTCACAAACAGGTACGTCTTTGATGTATGTTGCATGCTACACGTACCTACAGTGCTAAATGGCCTATTCTATTTAAGTTTTTATGAAATACATATGAATGTTTTTCTAACACTATTTATTCCATGAGCCACAGAGTAATTTATACTAATGAAAGTCACCATTTACTGCATGCTTCTTATATGCCAGAAACCCTGCTTTGACTCTACACACATCATCTCAGTTTCTTCTAAATAGTCCTCAAAAATAGAAGCATCTATTGCCCTTTTATAGATAAGGAATTAAGCCCCAAAGAGTTGTAGCCACTTTACCAAGAACATATTGAAAGAAAAGGCAGCTGTGAGACTTAGATCTATCTGTGTGATCTTGAAATATATTAAAACTTTCACTCTCATAGAATCAGAAATGTTTTCATTTTATTTTTTCTAAGCATAGTGAGGAATGTGTACCAAATGAAAGACACTGTTCTAGGTATTAGGAATACAGAGTCAAACAGCAAAATTTTGTGCTCAGGATATCCACAGTCAAGGAGCTAACTCTGTGGACAAAAACAAGATGATGATAAGTTGCTTGATATTGGCATGCTATTGCCTTGAATTTTATTTCAGGACACCAAAATTCTAAACAGAATCTGAAAAGCCCTAAATCAGACTAAAATGAGCAGAATGAAAGAATATAAGTGAAAGATGCTCTGATCTGAATCTCTGCAGAAAAGTTGAGGCAGAACCAATACAACATTGCAAAGCAATTATCCTCCAGTTAAAAAAAAAAAAAGATAAGTTATAAGGATTTACTGTATAGAACCGGTAACTATGTTCAATATATTATAATAATTTATAATGGAAAATAACCTGAAAAAATATATAACTGAATCACTTTGATGTCCAACTGAAAATAACACCATAATGTAAATGACTTTACTTCAAGTTAAAATTAAAAAAGTTGAGCCTGAATACGTAGTTTGGAACACTTGGTTGCACCTCTGTTCACCAGTTACTGATATAAAAAGTTGGACAAAAATAAGATACCACTGTGCACTTATTAGAGTGATCAAATCCAAAACACTAAAAGCATTAAATGCTGATAAAAAGAAAATCCCATTTCTGGTGAGAATGCAAAACGGTACAGGCACTTTGTAACACACTTTGATAGTTTCTTACAAAACTAAACATACTTTTACTATATGATTCAGCAGTCATGCTGCTGCTGCTGTTGCTAAGTCGCTTCAGTCGTGTCTAACTCTGTGCTACCGCACAGACGGCAGCCCACCAGGCTCTGCCATCCCTGGGATTCTCCAGGCAAGAACACTGGAGTGGGTTGCCATTGCCATCTCCAATGCATGAAAGTGAAAAGTGAAAGTGAAGTTGCTCAGTCTTGCCTGACTCTTTGTGACCCCATGGACTGCAGCCCACCAGGCTCCTCCGTCCATGGGATTTTCCAGGCAAGAGTTAATCATACTTCTTAGTATTTACCCAAAGGAGCTGAAAACTTATGTCTTACGCACATGGATGTTTACAGCAGATTCATTAATAATTTCCAAAAATTAGGAGTAACAAAGATGTCCTTCAGTAGGTGAATGGATAAACAAACTGCAATACGTCCAGCCAGAGTAATTTCTTTTAGTACTAAAAAGAGACGAGCTGTTAAAACATGAAAAGACCTGGAGGAAACTTCAATGCATATTACTAGGTGAAAGAAGCCAATCTGAAAAGGTACATACTGTACAATTCCCACAATATGACATTCTGAAAAATATAAAATTATGGAGACAGTGAAAAGATCAGTGGTTGCCAAGGTTTAGGAGGGAGGGAGAGATGAATATGTGGAGGATATAGAATGTTTAGGGCAGTGAAACTACTTGATATGATGCTATAGTGGTGGATACAAGTCATTATACATTTGTTAAAACTCATGGAAGTCACAACACCAGGAATTAACCCTAATGCAAACAATAGACTTTCAGTGATTAACAGAGTGTCAATGTATGTTCATTGATGCAACACATGTACCACTCTATTGAGATATGCTGATGATGGGGGATGCTATACATATATGAGAGCTGGGGTATATATGTATAACCTCCCTCGTTGACAACATATTTCAATAGAGTGGTACATGTGTTACATTAACGAACTTCAGTTCAGTTGCTCAGTCGTGTCCGACTCTTTGCGACCCCGTGAATCGCAGCACACCAGGCCTCCCTGTCCATCACCATCTCCCGGAGTTCACTCAGACTCACGTCCATTGAGTCAGTGATGCCATCCAGCCATCTCATCCTCTGTCATCCCCTTCTTCTCCTGCTCCCAATCCCTCCCAGCATCAGAGTCTTTTCCAATGAGTCAATTCTTCACATGAGGTGGCCAAAGTACTGGAGTTTCAGCTTTAGCATCATTCCTTCCAAAGAACATTGACTTTACTATATTAAATCTCTGTACCCACTGCTCAATTTTGCTATGAACCTAGTACTGTGCTAAAATAAAATAGACCATTTAAAAAAATAAGTAAAAATAAATGTAATGGAAGCAGTGTCATATAGCAGTTAAGGAATAGGCTAGGAATAGAATTTGAATCTCAGATTAACTACCTATTGGTGTTATAACTTTGCAAAAGTTACTTACCATCTTTGGGCCATCAATTTTTTTCTTTAATTGGAGAAAAATAATTACTAGCTCAGAGAATAGTTGGAAAGATTAAATGAGATAATATATAGTAGAAGACTTTTGTATTTCCCTGCTCAATATCCATTCTCTTTCCTGCTGTTAAGAGCAATCTGTTCCATTGTGAACAGCCCTCCCCAGCATTCAACCATGGTTCACATAAAACTGAATATTTCTTTAGATATAACAACTGGTCTTTGCTAGAAACCAAGCAAATCATTCATATTAAGTGGGTCAAGGTTAAATATACCATCCAAGATGGAGCAATAAGTACAGTTATAGAACTTCCACTGGAACTATTGGGAAAAAGGAGCTTTTTTTTGAGTTGCTAATTGTCGCCATAAACATGGTAGAATATAAACAATAAGTTACTAGTAGCCACCTACACTGTATAGAAAGAGTTTTCCTGATATTGAATTAAGAAATGGGGAAACACTGAACCAAAAATGGATAGACACAGTTTCTTTAAGATATTGAGCATGTGGTTTTATAATACTTAAGGGTGGGTTAAGCTCCAGATATCCTAGGCTTATGAGCCACTATGAATATGATTTATCTCCTTAGTCATTGAAAACCTGTTTTTGAATATTCTGCATAAACCATTTACTATTTGTATTGCCCCTGAGACACTTAGGATTTAAAATGGGATATAACAAATCTAAAAAAAGAATATAAAGTAAACGTGTTAGTCACTCAGTTGTCCAATTCTTTTAGAGCCCATGGCCTATAGCCTGCCAGGCTCCTCTGTCCATGGGATTTCCCAGGCAAGAATACTGGAGTGGGTAGACATTCCCTTCTCCAAGGGATCTTCCCAACCCAGGGATCAAACCCGAGTCTCCTACATTGCAGGCGGATTCTTTACCATCTTAGCCACCAGGGAAGCCCTACTATATATAATTTTTTTTTCATAAAATCCTAAACACGCAAAATCCTTTCAGTGTCTCAGTACTATTTTGCAAATACCATCTTTTTTAATTTCCTTTAAAAATTTTATTGGAGAATAGTTGATTTTTAATGTTGTGTTAGTTTCTGCTATACAGCAAAGAAATTAGTTATACATATATTCATTTTATTGAATTTTTTGAAGGGCTTCCTTTGTGGCTCAGATGGTAAAGAACCTGCCTGCAATGTGGGAGACCTGGGTTTGATCCCTAGCTTAGGAAGATCTTTTGGAGAAGGGAAAGGCTACCCATCCAGTATTCTGGCCTGGAGAACTCCATAGACTGTGTAGTCCATGGGGTCACAAAGAGTTGGACACAACTGAGTGACTTTCACACTTTTCACTTCATATTCATTTTTTTAGATTCTTTTCCCATAGAGGTTATTAGAGTATTGAGTAGAGTCCCTTGCACTATACAGTAGGTCCTTATCAGTTATCTATGAGAAAGGAATCTAAAAATAAATGTGTGTGTGTGTGTGTGTGTGCGCGCACGCACACCATGTGCTTACTCACTCACTTGTGTCCAACTCTTTGTGACCCCATGGACTGCAGTCTACCAGGCTCCTCTGGGAACTCTCCCAGGCAAGAATACTGGAGTGGGTTGCCAAGCACTCCTCCAGGGGATCTTCCTAACCCAGATATCAAACCCTGGTCTCCCGCAGTGCAGATGGATTATATAACTAATTCCTTCCCTGTACAGCAGAACTAACACAGTATTGTAAATCAACTATCCACCAATAATTTTTTAAAAAGAAATGAAAAAAGAGTATTTGCAAAGCATTACATAGTCATTGAAAGGATTTGTATGTTTAGTATTATGAAAAAAATTTAACAGAGAAAATGCAACTGTACTGATTTTATAGTTAGGATCTAGCACTAAAAAAATTGGATTCTTCTTTACAGATGATTATTTTCCTTTGGATTTGAAATCTATATTATTTCACCATTCTGGGACAAAATTCATTTATACAAAGTACTGGGATCAGTGTAAAATGGAAAGACCCCAATTTTTTACATTTGAAGGCAAATTCCCACTGGCATCCTGCATGTAGAATATGCAGACTATCTTTAGTTACAATCCTGAGTATAAAGTAATTTTAAAACATGGAGTATGCAAGTCTTTAAATTGCTACTCTCCCCTTCCAAGTAGTTGGTGACCTGCCAAAGAAATTTGCTCATCTACCTGCTTCCTATCACAACATAATGCAACAGAATTATACCATCTCCTGACACAAATCCAGGATATGGCCTAGGGTGTATTCAGAAGTTGTTGGTGGTGTTTAGTTGCAAGTCCTGTCTAATTCTTTGAGACCCCTTTGATGGTAGCCTGCAAGGCTCCTCTGTCCATGGGATTTCCCAGGCAAGAATACTGGAGTGGGTTGCCATTTTCTTCTCCAAGGGATCTTCCTGACCCAGGGATCGAACCCACATCTTCTACATTGGCAGGTAGATTCTTTACCATTGAGACATGTTAGTGTAGAATTTTTTCACAATAATTTTTTATTATGTATTAAAAGTAATACATCAGAATTTCCAATCAGCTAACTATATAAGGCCAGAATTTCTGATAAGGAAACACGTCTATGACAGGAAGAACGTTTTTCCTCACTAATATATCCCAAGTTCCTAAAAGAATGGCTATACATCACAAGCACTAAATTGTTTTTTGAATGCATGAATGGATGCAAGAATAAATTTTCTTCTTAGAAGAGCACTGCTAAACTGTGATAAATATGAGAAAGAAATCTAAGTTTTATTTCTATTATACTGAGGCTTGGACATCTTATCCTTCCATACTGTTGTGTATGAGACTCCTATGATATCAGAGATCAAAACAGACTCAGAGAAGAAATGAACATGTACATATTCTATGTATTTTGTTTCACTGCAGGATAATTTATGGTAACAAAATATATCTAAATGTCCAGGAAGAGGATATTGGTCAGATAAACTATGCTACATACATATAACAGAATATCCTGCAGCCATTAACATGGCCCTCAAGACATTAAATAAATTTTAAAATTATCAATATATAAAAAGTAGAAAAGTAAATTGAGAAACTTTTCACATATATTATGCCATAAGCTTTAAATTACAGTCTATACAGTTGTCTATAGACAACTGTTTCAATTGTCTATACAGTTGAAAATCAACATTGAGCATTTTGATGATTTCTAGTTTACATGGCAAGCATGTCTTTAACATACTTATATCCTTGATAAATGAAGTATTTATGATCACAATGATAGTGATTTTGGTTGTGAGGAGCACTGAAGAAGAAACAGGAATAAAATCTCAACAAAAATATTTAAAGACAACACTATTAGTTCAAGCTCTCTTTTCTTCCAATTTAAAGATTTGGAAGTATTTATACTTGAAGCATGAACAGAAAGAGAAACAGGAAAGAGGACAGGAATGACGAGAAATATGCTGTCCCAGTTTTCTCTTTCCCCTGAAGAAACAGAAAGGCTCAACGCACATCTTTCCTAGTACAGATATTCAAACTTGTTTCTGTTCATTTAGATAAGTAACTATGAGGATGATAATCATTGGGCTTATGCAATTGTGAGCCTGAAGTTTCCACTGTGAGAATGTTGAAAAAAAAAAGAGTATTAATACAGATGTTCATCAACAGATGAATGGATGAAGAAGTTGTGGTTCATATATACAATGGAGTATTATTCAGCCATAAAAAGGAATGAACTTGAATCAGTTCTAGTGAGGTGGATGAACCTAGAGACTGTTACACAGAGTGAAGTAAGTCAGAGAAAAACAAATATTGTATAATCATGCATACATACAGAAGCTAGAAAAATGGTACTGATGAACCGATTTGCAGGGCAAGAATAGAGATGCAGACACAGAAAACAGACTTCTGGACAGAGCAGGGGAAAGGGAGTGTGGGAAGAAAGTAGCAGTGAAACATATATGTTACCGTATGTAAAATAGCTAGTAGGAAGCTGCTGTATAACACAGGGAGCTCAAGCTGGTGCTCTGTAACAACCTAGAGGGGTGGGATGGAGAGCAAGGGGAGAAGGTTCAAGAGGGAATGGATATATGTATCCTTATAGCTGATTCCTGCTGCTGTATGGCAGAAACCAACACAACACAGTAAAGCAATAATCCTATAATTATTTTTTTAATGTAAAGGTAAAAAATATTTTTAGGAGTATTAATATTCTCTGAGATGCTTTTGTTGTCATAAAATCACAACCAACAGAATGAGGAGTGATACTCCTTTCAATTTCCTGCACTAGAACTGCAATTTGCCCTTAAACAGCCATTCACACATTGTTCACATGGTGCTAACAAAAGGAACGTGTTGTGACTTTGCCTTTCATCTGTATTTACTTTTCATCAGTATTCATCCTGTATCAGAAATCTGTAAGTATTCAATAAATTAAGCTCCGATACAATCAGGTAATTTGCTTCCTTTTAAGAAAATTTTTTTCCAGTGGTAACGTATGGATGTGAGAGTTGGATTATAAAGAAAGCTGAGCGCCAAAGAATTGATGCTTTTGAACCGTGGTGTTGGAGAAGACTCTTGAGAGTCCCTTGGACTGCAGGGAGATCCAACCAGTCCATCCTAAAGGAGATCAGTCCTGGGTGTTCTTTGGAAGGACTGATGTTGAGGCTGAAACTCTGATACTTTGGCCACCTGATGCAAAGAGTTGACTCATTGGAAAAGACCCTGATGCTGGGAAAGATTGAGGGCAGGAGGAGAAGCGGACAACAGAGGATGAGATGGTCAGATAGCATCATCGACTCAATGGACATGGGTTTGAGTGGACTCCAGGAGTTGGTGATGGACAGGGAGGCCTGGTGCGCTGCGGTTCATGGGGTCGCAATGAGTCAGATACAACTGAGCGACTGAACTGAAGAAAATTTTACAGTTGTCTCTATTAATATTTCAAAGTTCACCTCAAGATTTTATGACCTAGGGATTTTTGAAAAAAATCTTCTCCAATGTGAAAACTTTATCCTGGATGTGCATATGTGTTATTTCTATATTATTACCTGTCATATCATTCAATGTGTTCATTACATAAGTTTTGACTATCTTAATGACTCCTGTGATGTGTCATATACAAAATAATGACCACCTTGAAATGGTCATTTAAATTTAGATTTATAAAGTGTCACTTTCAAATCATATTAGTGTCCAGATTCCTATCACATTTAAACACTTGATTCCATGACAGTAAACAAAATTCATCCTTCTATGAAGCTGCAGCCTACCTTCCCATAAAGTCCTGAAATAGCCTAGGTATCCACTACCACTGCACCTCAACAGTCAAAAAAATAAGCTTACCTATTACGTTATCCCTTTCACTTGTACCAGTAGCAAAACTTCGAGATGAATAAAATCAATTACTCTGGTTCTTGTCCATAAATAATAGCCATCTCTATTCTATCACTTGAGCTTCTCAAGCAGCATATATTTAGGTCAGAACTAAAAGAAAAACTCTGAAAATTAATAATGATGTAGTGTAGTTTTCACACCAAAACTGTGCGCTTTTTTGAGAGTCATGACTCTGGCATAAATATTTTTACATTTCTGGCATCCAGTTAATAAAGCTAGTTTTATTAACTTCAGTCCAGCAGTCAAATAAATAGCAATATCCCCATCTATTCTGTAGCTATAGGATGCATTCAGGACCATGGACAACACACAGTTAAGTCCTTAAAATTATGACTTCAGCATACTGCAAATTAGCTGTGAAAATGTAAGGCTTATCCTCTCTTTTTAGATACAATGAAAGCAATTTCGACATTCATATTATTAAAGGCAGTGTAACATTTGATGTTTGAAAAGTACTTGTCATTACTCGTCAGATGTCTTTTTTCTCTACAAATATGTAAGATTCACAACTGCAAGGACTTTATCATATTTCTTACTGTGTATTCGTTGCTCAGCCAATAGTCTGGGACATAGCAAGTTTTCAAATAAATGATCCATGAAGTGAAACTCTCATTATTAAAGCATAACAGAAAAAAACCACTAACAACAAACATGTTAAGATTTGTTCATTAAGAAAAGCCAGTAATGGGACTTTGAAAAAGTGACAAGTAGTCAGCTTCATTCAAATTAAAGTTCAACAAAGAACTCATAAATTCTACATAACCAACAATCTACTGGGCTCTTAATTCATAAATTCAGTGAAACCATTTTGTATAACTAAAATGCTTCTACAGAAGAACATTAAAAATACATGTTCTCTAAGATTTATATCTGTAGATAGAATAAAAATGTATTATTCAGAGACTGTGACAGTACAAATAGAAGGAGATAAGTAAGATGCATGTTTAACTCTCCACATGGTGCAGGACTGGGGGAGAGATTTATGTGCTGGCAGACTCCACTCATGCCATTGGCATGCATCATTGGAAAATGACTGCAACTATAAAAAAGGTATTGATGACTAGAACAACTTGGTGTATTTCAGCCTAAGGTGGAAAAAAAAATGTTGTCACATATCTCTGAACACCCGAGGCAGGGAACAGTCTGGCTGAAGCCTAGCTGACTAAAAACATAGCTAAAGATTGGCAATAACTTGAGCATTAACTAGTCACCCTGCATTGAGTTCACAGTTACTGGATATTAAATCTTAGTCCTTTGCATCATGAAAATAAAAGCAGATATTAATATATGGTATTTTTCTATCAATATTCATGGTATTATTTAACTCTGACCTACAGAGTTTTAAAGCAGATCTAAGCAACCAACTATAGAATGGTTTTGTGTTTTTTTTCTGATATAGAATCTGTGTGATCTGGGATGATGGGGAGATTGATAGTCTGATTACCTTCTAGACAGTACCTTCCAGAATCTCTACAAACTCTGATGAAATATGACTTTGGAAAAGCTGACTGTAGCAATTCTAGACGAGTGCACTCACCAGGTACCCTCCTTTCAACACACAAATATATAATTCTCTCCTGCAAAGCTATGTTCTGTTTTACAAACTGTGTAAGGTGTTCTGTTCACAAAGTAAATATATTATCTATATAGAACAGTCTCTGGTTAAAAAAAAAAAAAAAAAAACAATCAGCTAGCCATTTACTGACACAATGTCAAACAACAAGTTTCATTTATTTTTTCCTTTGCTGAGATATTTATACAAATCTCAAACAGTATTTTATTTTTAAAAAATCAGTTAAATCCAAACCAATTACCAGTCAGACCATATGCAACAGATTTAATTGTCCAAATAACCTATACTACCGTCAGATTTTTGTTCCAAACAGACCACTATGTAAAAATACTGCTGGAATTAACCAGTTGACTCAAACTCCAGTGGACAGAAACTACATTAGTGATTGTTTCTACATGTAGTACTAATTTGGGACAAAATGAGCATTAGTTTATACAAGGAGAAAATAAAGAAAGGTCCCCAGTTCTTTCACTAACCAATGACTTCACTGGTCTGTTTATAGAGCCAACATTTCATTTCCTGCCATTAAGGCATATTTTTAAGGCAGCAGGATGACATCCAAAAAAGAGCCTAAAAGTAGCAGACAGGGGAGTTAATGATTAAAATACTGGGCTTTGAAGTTAACCAAATTAGTATCTGAATTTTTCTACTTTATCTCTGGGTTCATTTAGACCCTAGGCTTTCATTTCTGCATCTGTAAACTGGATAGTGATAGTATCTAACTCCTAAATTATGAGTATTACAAGAGATAATATATTAAAAATGTAATTTCACATAGTACATAACACATAATAAAACTCAAAAGTGATACCTCTTCATCTTAGCATTGCTACTGGGAAAGAACCTACCTGCCAGTGCAAGAGACACACGAGATGCAGGTTGGATCCCTGGGTCGGGAAGATCCCCTGGAGGATGGCATGACAACCTACTCTAGTGGTCTCACCTGGAGACTCCCCATGGACAGAGGAGCCTGGTGGGCTGCACTCCATAGGGTCGCAAAGAGTTGAACACGAATGAAGTGACTTAGCACACACACACTCTTAGTAGACTTAACTATGTCACTAACCAGCAATGTGATTTCTGTGGGTTGATAACAATAATACGTTAATAAATTCTTATTTGCGGCCAGAGTCTATATTAAAATTTTTATCTGGACTAAATTAAAATAAAATTGGATTTTCAGTATCAACACAATTCTTCTCCTTGTTCAGATGGAGAAAAATCAAGGCTCAGAGAGGTCAACTAATTGAATCTAGGTGAAGGATCAGATTTGACTGACATTAAACATTATATGTTAGGGCCTATGAATTCATCCCCATGCTTCCCACGTATCTAAATAGAAATAGCAGGGAAAAATGAGTTCTATTTATAAGATAAATAGGAAAGAGAAGGAAACTGAAACTTTATTCTCCATGTGTTTAACATGGTGCTAATTTTACCTGAGCAGTCCAATTAATTCTATCTAAATTCTTTAGAAATCATTACGTCTATTTTAAATGATAAGATAGAGTTCCCATCTACTTCAAGAAAAAATGTACTGATAACAGAATTAAGATCTGCTGAAAACTCTCATGAAGTCCTTTTCCTATTCATTGTCACAAGCAATTAACACTCAGAATTTAATGCTTAATATTAAATTGTATCTACCCCAAATAATAAAAGCGATATTTAGTGTATTTCACTTCATACATGGCACTATACTTCATGTGTTCATTTTTTCACTGAAACATATAATAGTTATTTATTTTGATATTCATAGCTGTGATTCCTTCAATTTCACCACTGTACATTTCTCAGTTTTAATGAAACATCACATTTTATTTATCTATTCAATTTTAAGAAAACACCACAGTTTATTTAACTATTTTTTCCTTGTTTAGACTTTTCTCACCACTACTACTCATAAGTTCTTCTCTTTATATTTTCTATATATTACATAAGGGCCTCTGTATACCTTTGCAGGACTTTCTCTAGGACCTGTACCTAGGAACTGAATTGCTTTATAGTCAATGTATGTTTTTAACTAGTCTATTTACTGCAAAATGTTTCACTTCTTCAACCTTTCTTTTCTAGGTATTGTCAAATTATTCTCCAAAATAGGTACACTGATGTATAAGAGTTTCAAAAATACTAAATAGAATTATCAAACATCAACATATTTGTGAATCTGTTGAGTGTACAATAGAATTTAATTGAATTTCAATATCATTTCATTTATTACTAGTGAGGTGGACTACATTTGCTCATATTTATTTGGGATCCAAGTTTTTTCCTCCTCTACACTTCTTTGTTAACACTTGTTCTTGTAATCAAGCTATTGTATTTTTCTTATCAGTTTGTTGATGCCATTTTTATCCTGGGCATTTATTATTTGTATTGGTAATATCTTCTCCCAGTCTTTGAATCTTTTAATTTTAATTACTTTTTGTTTAATATACTTTTTGATGAGACCATTTAAATTTATAAACATATTTCATGGTTTGTACTTATTATGTCTATGTTAAAGTCATTTCCTGCCTAGAAGTCATAAAGATTGTCTCCCATATCATCTCCCTGAAAATACAAAAGTATGATACTCATACTTTAGTCTTTAGTTCACACAGAAATCATTGGGGGATATAACATGAGCTATTAATTCTATATTACTTATTTCCACATGAGTTTTAAATTATGATATCAGCAGTTTACACATGACTATCCTCAGAGCAAACATATGGGGTGGATACTAATATAATTCCAAATTAATTGACACAGAAAGAAACTTAGAGGTTCAGTGACCCAGCCAATGTCCACAGTTAGTGAATGGTTGGGGCAGGATGTACACCTGGGGAGTATGGGTGGATGGGCTTCAGGGCCCATGCATAATGTAATAACATGTGTCTGAGCCAAGATTTCTGCAACAAAGGAAACAGAAGCTTAATATGAACTGAAGAGAACACCAAAAAAATGAAACTCCCTATTTCTCAATGGAGCTGTTGGGTAATGCTTTCCATTTTAGGGCCTCATATTTTTTTGTCCTATACTCAGGCTGTTTTGTGTTTGGTGAGATTAGACAGTCAAAAGCAATGAATCCAATTAATTAAGTCAATTGATAAAGCAGTTAACTAATCTATTATCTGTAGCAAGTGGTCCACTGGAAAATTTCATTAATCAATTGATTCAATTAAGGACTAATTAATGATAGGTTCTGATGATGTTTTAATGTATCTGGCGCTGATGCTTGCACTCATTCACTTGTAGTTAAAGATAGACCTAACTGGATAAATACAAATCAGTGTGTTAGCTGGGAAGAGTGCGTACCCTGAATGTTATGGATCATAGTTTGCATGCATGCTCAGTTGCTAAGTCATGTCTGACTCTTTGCAAGCCTATAGTCTATAGCCTGACAAGCTCCTCTGTCCATGGGATTTTCAAGGCAAGAATACTGGAGTGGGTGGCCATTTCTTTCTCCAGGGAATATTCCTAAACCAGGGGTCAAAGCTGAGTCTCTTGTGTCTCCTGAATTGGCAGGTAAATTCTCTACCACTGAGCCACATGGGAAGCCTCTCATGGATCGTAGTAGAGAGGCATTTATGTTGGGTGAGGTAGAAGGGTAGTGGAAGGAATTTTCAGACAAGTCTTCCTGAAGTAGATGTTTTGTGTGATCATGTGATAAGGAAAAATTCATCAGACAGGCTGGAGTTCAATAACAAGCAGAGGAAAGAGCAGCAGCAAAGACATATAGATGATAATCAGCAGAAAGTATTTCTGGGACATCACTAAACTTTCAGTGTTGCCAAATTGCTAAAAATATAAGTGAGGGTTCAAGGTGAGACCAGAGTAGTTAGCAAGAGCCAACTGTAGGAGAACATCATATTTGTCATGACAAGGACACCACACTTTATCCCAAGGCCAATGAGAAACATCACTACATGATGTAAACAGAAGGGTGGTTTTTATCAGTTAGGCAGCCTAGAGAGTAATTGGGAGGCTGTTGCAAAAGTGCAGGTAACAGACAACAGGGCTCTTATCCCTCAAGGTTACAAAAATCACTACCACAGTTCATGCTAAGGAATTATAGGTTCCTAGGGCCACAGCTCCAAATTTTGAGCCTTCAAGAATCTTTTGGAAATAGTCATTTGTATACCCATATTTCCCCCACCAAAGAAATATCTATAAGAGAAAAATACCTGAGCTATTTTTGGACCTAACTCACAACATTAAACTTGCCTCTCCAATTACCTTCATTTATACTGCCTGTCCAGGCAGCAACAACAAAAACAAAACCTCAAGGAGGTAATTTGAGAAATCTAATGCAGTGCCTACCTACTAGTGGGTAAGGGTAAAAGGAACCCACACACGAGAGACAGTGTGTCAGAACGAGCAACATCAGGGACAATAACTACTAGTCCTGAAGGAACAAGAAAAGGAAGAGAAAGAGGGAGAGTTGAGCGGAGAGGTTGAGTATCAGTAATTGTGACTTTGGTCAAGAAATAAGCTAAGGGCTTCCCTGGTGGCGCAATGGATAGTAATCCATCTGCCAAAGCAGGAGACAAGAGTTCAATCCCTGATCCAGGAAGATCCCACATGCTGCAGAGCAACTAAACCCATGTATGCCGGAACTATTGGGCCTGTGCTCTAGAGCCTGGGAGCCACAACAACTGAAGCCTGTGCACAATAGAAGCTACAACAATGAGAAGCCCACATACTGCAACCAGAGAGTAGCCCTGCTCTCTGCAAGAGAAAGCCCATGCAGCAATGTAGACCCAGCATAGCGCCTCCCCACTACCAAAAAAAAGAGAAAGGGAGTCAAACTAGAAGGGCTTTTCAAGAAGGAATCTGGGAGAATATCCCACTTTCACTTTTCACCCTCCATCCAATACTCTGCCAGCTCCTACCACTGTCAAACCCTGTAGGAGGCTGGAATGCCAGGGAGCTTCCTGGTGAGAAGCAGCTGGATCAGCCTTGGCCTCAGAGGCACAGGGTGGGAGAGAGTGGAGAGTGAGTCTGCAAGTGCTCAGAGTTCTGCCATCCACAAACACATCATAATGTGATTAAAATCTATGTCAACAATACAAGTGCAATTCAAGATGACATCCTGCTCTCTTTCTAGTCAGATTCCTGCATCTTCTGAGCACCTGTCTCTATAGAAATTCTAGATCTAGCACTGTTGATAATCACAGCATTCAACACTGAAAGAGTTCACTACATGCATGCTTAGTCAGTTTTTATATTACAGTAACATAAGTCAAGGCTACGGTTTTTCCAATAGTCATATATGGATGTGAGAGTTGGACTGTGAAGAAAGTTGAGCGCCAAAAAATTGATGCTTTTGAACTGTGGTGTTGGAGAAGACTCTTGAGAGTCCTTTGGACTGCAAGGAGATCCAACCAGTCCATCCTAAAGGAGATCAGTCCTGGTGTTCTTTAGAAGGAATGATGCTAAAGCTGAAGCTCCAGTACTTTGGCCACCTCATGTGAAGAGTTGACTCATTGGAAAAGACTCTGATGCTGGGAGGGATTAGGAGCAGGAGAAGAAGGGGATGACAGAGGATGAGATGGGTGGATGGCATCACTGACTCAATGGATGTGAGTCTGAGTGAACTCCGGGAGTTGGTGATGGACAGGGAGGCCTGGCGTGCTGCAATTCATGGCGTCACAGAGTTGGACACGACTGAGTGACTGAAATGAACTGAACATAAAAATATAATTTGTTTTCTTTCTTTTTTACGATTCACTTCTCTTCATATTCTTTTCTCTCACTAATCTATTCATTTATTTTATTTTATTTATTTATTTAATTTACAGATGAGGAACCTGGAGAAGGAAATGGCAGCCCATTCAGTATTCTTGCCTGGAGAATCCCGTGGACAGAGGAAACTGACAATCCATGGGGTCACAAAGAGGCCAACATGACTCAGCAAGTAAACAACAACAGATGAAACTGTAAGAAAGGAGAAGCTACTGAGGCAAGTTGGAGGAAACCGAAAACTGGGTGGAAATAACACTTGTCAAGATCTTAGATCCAGGAACCCTTTTGGGTCTTCAGGTCCCAAAAGAGTAGTTATATTTCAACTGCTTTGTAACTGGCAATTCAGAGAGATTGCCTTGTAGGGGAAGAAAACTACTCTGGGGTTCATACAATTTGATTTAATCCTAACTCTTGAGAGGGACACTTAGGGTCTTGATACTTATATCCACTGTGAAGTCATCTTTCAAAATGGAAATAATGTTTTTACTTTGAGGAAAAGGCTATTCTGGGAGAAGACTGGTAAATAAAGATGAAGAGGTTGCTGCTAATTAAATTCTGAAAATATGGTAATTTTCCTTCACCTGAACAAATAATAGGCATTTTTTAAAATCCTGATTTACTACAAAAGGCCTATCATCCAAGAAATAACAGATGCATATAATGCGGCACTTTCAAGATTATTGTCTCATGTTTGAGAGATTAGGGTCATCACAGATAATAAATATTACAAACAAGCCTATGAAGAAAAAGAGAAATATTAAGATTGCAAACTGAGAAAATTAAAACTCTGAATTAAAGGAAATAAAACACTGGAGTCTCTCTTTCCCCCAGATAAATTAATTGTGTAATAAGAAAATTGGAGCAGGATATAATATGCAATTAGGCAATAAGAGGAAAACAAGTAATTCTGGGCAGGGCGAGGGTGGTGCCGTGAAGCTGGACAAATAAACTGAAGGCTTACAGACCAAACAGTTGTAAGTAATTATTTGCAGGTTAAAGGGATTTTTAAAATAATATGCTTTGTACAAAAAATTAGCGTACCACAATGATAAGGTATTTTAGCAACAGTTCTACTACAGAATAATCTGAAAATAAGAACCAAGCAGCTTAGTAACAAGTATGCCAAAGTGATAAGGTAAATGGAGCTTTAGGACTGGTTTAAAAGCAAAAAAGTCTGTTTTGCATTTCTGTATGATTGGTAGCAGTTTCTGTTAGACCAGGATTAAAGTACCAACAGAATACTCACGACTTCCTTCACTGGTTAGGTATTAATTTCAGGAAATATTTTGTTTCCTACAACCCTTGTTTTCATTATCCTTTGTTAAACACAGCCACTAAATAAATTCTCCCTATTTTTCCTGCTTGCTTAATCCCTGTGTTTCCACGTAGATAAATCTCACATAATTAGCTGAAGCTTTGGAAAACAGTGTTGCCTGGTGCACATGAAATGAAGTTTTATAACATGCCAGCGGAAGTTACAACCTGTTGTGGGAATAGAAATGCTTTATTGGGAGTTTCTTGCCCATGGCTGTACATGAAATGAAGAGAGAACAGAGGAAATTCGTTCAGCTCTGAAAATCCTTCTTCAGCCAAAAAAAAAAAAAAAAAGAATAAAATATTTTATTTTCATTTACTTTCTTTGATGTCTTATACCTAAAATTATTTTTGGCTATACTGTTACTATGCCAATATGACTGATTATAAGAACTTTTCAGTTTAAAAATCAGACAAAATTTGCAGATCATCTTTGTCTCCTTAGGCTCTAGGATAGGGCTTGGCACTTATGAAAAATGAAAAAAGAAATGGTGTCAACTATCTGAAAGCATTCAGAGATAGTATTCTTTATTCTTCCCTTTTAGATTCCAGTAGCCCAATGCTGCACTTTTTATCCTTATTGTAAAATTGGTCAACTGCATGGATTTACCGTCCTGTGACATAAGCTAAATTTCTGAGGAGAAGAATAACAAGCTTAAAGAATTGGGCAATAGTAACTATGTTAACTTGACTGGAAAAGATGTGCCCAGATTAAACAGTATTTCTGCATGGCTCTATGCAAGTGTTTCCAAATGAGATTAGTATTTGAATCACTTGGCTCAGTAAAGTAGGTTGCCCTCTCCCACGTGGGGAAGTACCATCTGATCTACTGAGGGCCTGAATACCATTGGCTCTCCTGAATCTCAGGCTTTCAGACTTTGGCTAAAATTAAACATCTGCTTTCCTGGGTCTCCAGTTTGCAGATGGCTGAGATTATGGATCTTAGCTTTCATAATTGTAGAGGCCAATTGTTTAAATAAATCTCTCAATCCCTCTCTTTCTCCAAAGCTATATATGGGTGGGGTGAGAGATAAGTATATACAGATATAGATGTAAATATAAATAGACAGATATTAATACAAAGTGATATTACTATAGATATACCATAATAACTATAATAGAGGTATCATATATGGGAAGGCACTAGCATTTCTCTCTCTCTCTCTCTCCATATATACATATATATATCTCAGTGTTACTTGTTTTATTTCTTTGGAGAACCTTCATACATTAACCACACACACACACACACACACACACACACACACACATAGACATACACACACTGAAGAACAACAACAACAACAACAACAACAAATCTGACTAATCAATTAATCAGTTCTTCCAAATCATGCAGAGAAAATATTGACAATAGGCTGAAGTATCACATGCACTTTTCCATTACCTGGAAATTTGGTATTAAAGATATGTATTGTTGGTGTTGTTTAGTCACTAAGTCATGTCCAGCTCTTTTGAAACCCCATGGACTGCAGTCCACCAGGCTCCTCTGTCTATGTAATTTCTCAGTGGGTTGCCATGCCTTTCTTCAAGAGATCTTCCCCACCCAGGGATCAAACATGCATCGCCTGCATTGGCAGGTAGATTCTTTACTACTGAGCCACCTGGGGAGACCAAAGATATGTACAGAATAGGCTTAAAATAAGAAAGTAAATATCAGGACATAGGACAGAACTTTTGCCTCAGCTATTTGATTATTAAGGTTCTATCCAGACTAGTCACTCTCACCTATGCAGCATCAGCATCATCTTGTAACTTTTAAAAAAGCAAATTCTTGGGCTACCTCAGATCTCCTAAATTAGATACTCTGGCCATGGTCCCAGAAATCTTTTTCACTAAGTCCTCCTCCAGGTGATCCTAATGCGGGCCTGAGTTTGAGACCCTCTAATCTCAATAATCTCTCAAATTATTTGGTCTGCATCACAGTACAGATTGTTTATTTAAAATAAATCATTAATTATTCTAAAGCACAGGGAATATAGCATTTTTGGAAAGGGTGTACTTATAGAAATAGCAAATTAAAAAGGTGAGGCAAAGCATATGTTACCTTCTAGGTTATTGTACATTTGGAAATGTAGTATGAATACAGTTGCAACATGTGTCCTATTCCATTTTCTTTTAATTATCCAAGCCAGATAAAAACCCCATAAAAACCCCTACCCAGGATTCTCCTAATGGAAACTGCAAAAGAGGAACTCTCTTTCTGAAATCAGGAACTCACTGATTTCCTGAGCTAAAGAGATGTAAGTTAAGAATTGCCCTCATTCACATTCTTTGTTATGAGGTTTTATTTATAATACTGATGCTCCCAAATCTCTATTTCCAGCGTTCTTTTGTTTAATGGCTACACTCCACTTACCACCTCTCCATTTATGCATGTTATACACCTTGAACTTAAAACATTCAGAACTATATTCTTGATTCTCCCAACCATGTTCCTCAAATCTGCCCATTTCTCTTTTTCACATTCCAGTTAATTTCACAACTAACCACCACCCCCCCGCCCCTGTGCCTTTTTTGGGAGAAGGAAATGGCAACCCACTCCAGTATGCTTGCCTGGAGAATCCTGTGGAGAGAGGAGCCTGGAGGACTGCTGTCCATAGGGTTGCACAGAGTCGGACACAACTGAAGCAACTTAGCATGCATGCATGCATTAGAGATGGAAATGGCAACCCACTCCAGTATTCTTGCCTGGAGAATCCCAGGGACAGAGGAGCCTGGTGGGCTGCTGTCTATGGGGTTGCACAGAGTCGGACACGGCTGAAGCAGCTTAGCAGCAGCAGCAGCAGCAGCAGCAGCAGCAGCAGCAGCAACCCCCTTTTAAATCATCCATCTGCTCAGGGAAAGATCTTAAGAATTGCATAGTTTATTTCTCGCTGAGTTCCCACATCCAATCCATCAAGCCTTACTTAAAATCTATTTAAAAAACATATTCTGAATTAATTTCTTGCTGTTACAAAGAAAAAAAAAAAAGCTTCCACCTTAATCCAAACCATTGCAACTTCTTACTAGGACTGAAGTATCTGCCTACTAGCTATCTTCTCTGCTTCCACTCTTGACTTGTTAAAGTTTATTCTCCACTGAAAGTGAAAGTGAAAGTGAAGTCATTCAGTTGTGCCTGATTCTTTGCGACCCCACAGACTGTAGCCTACTAGGCTTCTCCATCCATGGGATTTTCCAAGCAAGAGTACTGGAATGGGTTGCCATTTCCTTCTCCAGGGTATCTTCCTGACCCAAGGATCGAACCCAGGTCTCCCACATTTCAGGCAGACACTTTACCCTCTGAGCCACCAGGAAAGTCACTTTATTCTCTACTAGAAAGATATATTTTAAAAATTAAACTTAATTTTTTCAGTTTCTGCTTTGAATTCTTCCAGCAACTTTCTAATGAAACTAAAATAAAATCCATACTCTTTACCATGGACTAGTAGACCATGTCTATTCAATATTTACCTACTTTCCCCACAGATCTCTTTGTTTCACTCACATAAGTCTTGCCTCCACCTGTTACACATTCTAAGACCATTTTCATTTTAGGGTCTTTACATATGCTGAGCCTGCTTTCTGCAATTCCCTTGCCCTAGAGTTCTCAATGAATGCTTCTGCTTCATTCTCCATTTCTCAACTCAAACTCTAAAGAGGCCTCATCATAAAAGCTTCCCTATATAAAGTAAATCACTCTCTTTTCCCAGTCATAAGCCATTACTTTATCTTCTGCACTTATTCCTTTTATAGAACATATTAATATTTGAAGCAAGATTTTTATGGATTTATTTTTAATTTAAATTCTGTCTTCGACCTCTATTACAGGATATGTAACACAGCTTCCCTAGAGGGTCATATGGTAAAGAATCCACCTGTGATGCAGGAGACCTGGGTTTGGTCCCTGGGTGGGGAAGATCCCCTGGAGAAGGGAATGGATACCCAGTCCAGTATTCTTTCCTAGAGAATTTCATCGACAGAGAAGTCTGGTGGGCTACAGTCCATAGAGTTGCAAAGAGTCAGACATGACTGAGTGACTAACACTTTCATTTTCATAGAGTATATAAGGCATGGAGTTTTATATTCTCACATGCATGGATATTCTGAGGACTACTCTCTTAACACAACATGGCATACATATGTAGGCACTCACTAAATTTTTATGGGAATAATTAAAACATCAATGTGGGACAGACTCAAATGCAGCAGGGAGAATCAAATCTATATACAGACAGAGGATGAGAGAAACTTGATAGTGTTCAACCTCTAGGATCCACCCTACGCAAGACCATTTCTACTCTTTCCTTTTCCATAGGTTGGCCACGTAAACCAGTAAAAGGGCAAAGACATGATTATTTGAACTTGATTCCTATATCTCTTAAAACAGAATGTTAGACTGATTAAACAATTTATCCATATGAATGTTTTAGAAATGGACCTAAATTTTGTTCCTTCTTACATGGAAAAATTTCTTGGGTTCTTATACATCTTGTAAAGTGATTAATAGAAATGATTATTGCACATGATTAGAAAGGACTTGGCCAAAGTAGCACAGAAACACCCCTGAGGTTTTCTGGGTGATGAAAAAATGGAATATTAGTTATAGCCTGCTTATCCTGGCCAATAACTGGAGGCTAAATTCAGCTTATTATGCAGCAACTGGTTATTGAGATTGCCAGAAAAACATTTTGTAAAACAATTAGACTGAATATATATTAACTTCGAGTGACCACACATAGTCCGGGTCTTGGTGGCCTTTTCAAAACTAATACATTTTGCTCTGTCAGAAAAATATTGGATTTGTTGAATTAGAAGTAATTTAGTTTTGGCTAAATGGAATTATAGAAGTAAAGCAATATCCAAGTCTTTTTACATTAGTTCCTTTCATACTTTTATTCTCTAGTATTAAAAAAAAAATAGTAGCAACCCCTTTTTCATTAACTCTTCTCCAAACACACTGACCTAGCTATTTCAGAATATCAAAGCTTGCCGAAATCTCTAATCTGTTGGACACTTCTCTGTAAGGAATGCCCTTATACTATGTTTTTTATTGACATTTTCTGCTCAGCCCTCAGGTATTGACTCAAATAGCACTTCTTTTGAAAGACTTTCCTGTCTATCCTAATTAGATCTCCTTGTTGTTAAGTTTTAGCTGCCTCATTCTTTTCTTTATAGGACTTGTCACAATTTATAATTGTTTTATTCATTTTCTTGCATATTTGTCCATGATCTTTTACTTTCTACTATAAGGAAAACTTGCCTAGAAGAACAGAGACCGTTTCTACTGTATACATCATTCTATGTCCAATTCTTGCCTGTAGTAGGCATACCAGAAATATGCGTCTATGCATGAATGATCCTGTCCCAACCAAAACAGGACATTGAGATCAGAGAACAAATCCTGTAGAAGATAGTGTCTGAGTTCTCTTCATGGGCCCCTATGTAAAACTATCTGTAAGAAAGATTTGCCAAAAAGTGACACCAACACAAAAAAAGCCACTGTTGTACAAGTTACAAGAAGGGTATACAGCTCTACATACTCATCTACAGAACTCATCTGACTGGAGTGCTACTCTATGCTCAGCTCCCTGGACTACCTATGGGGCCCCAGTACCATGCTATGAGGACAGCCAATGCGATCTCTGCTTTGCTTCACTGAGGATCCCTAATAATAGTGTGAGGACCAGGATCACGCATGATAAGCTTTCCTTCTCAGAAGATAAAATCTCCTATTGCCTTGCCCTGGAAAAACTTGCTGTTCTTAAAACTGTTTCAACCAGTAATTTTCAGCTAGGCAGCCATTTAAGTCAGTCCCTAATCTTTTACAGGGTTTGAAGCTCAAGTTTGATCAATAAAGTAGAATGATTAAAAGTAAGCTCTCTAAGGCCAGAAGGTCTTCAGAGTCAGTCTAGGCTGTGCCACTTTGGTACAGTTATGTAAATTCCTAAAGAGATGGGAATACCAGACCACCTGACTTGGCTCCTGAGAAATCTGTATGCAGGTCAAGAAGCAACAGTTAAAACTGGACATGGAACAACAGACTGGTTCCAAATCAGGAAAGGAGTACATCAAGGCTGTACATTGTCACCCTGCATTTGAAAATGGAAACTCATTACCTGAGATCTTCTAACTTGGAGTGGACACCGCTATGACCCTAAGCTGTTTGGAAACTGGGATCCATGTTATCACTGTGTCTGGGGAAACTGTCCAAGGGTCAGGCAGAAAGAGATCAAGTCCTGAGTCTTTGGAGTGGGAGCACTGACTCCAAGATCCTAGACTATCAGGGAATTAACACTAGGGAGTATCAAATAGTGAGAACTCACACAAAGGAAACCACTTGTATACAAGACCCGGCATCACCCAACCACCAGTAGCACCCTGTGCAGGTCGCCTCATCCAAACAACAAACAAAACAAAAACACAAACACAATCATCGACAGACAGAATTACCACCTCACTCAGCCTTGCCCATTAGAGGAAAAACACAACAAACAAACAAACAAAAACTTAGCATAAATCTCATCCTATGTGAAGCTTACACAAACCACTATACCAACCTTAGAGGTGGCAGAAACCAAAAGGAAGAGAGAATTCAACCCTGAAGGCTGAGAAAAGGAGACCTCAAAAACAATAAATTTTAAAAAGTAATGAAAAGGCAGAGAAATACTACACAAATGAATAAAAAACTAGAAACACAGAAATCCAAATAAATGAAGAGGAAATAGGCAAACTACCTGAAAAATAATTCAGCATAATGATAGTGAAGATGATCAAAAACATTGGGAAAAAATGGAGAAAATGCACAAATAAATTAACAAAGACCTAGAAGAATTAAAGAATAAACAGCCAGAGACAAACAACACAATTACTGAAATTAAAAATACTTTAGAAGGAATCACTAGCAGAATATCTGAAGCAGAACAACAAGTCAGTGAGCTGGAAGATAAGATGCTGGAAATAACTTCTGAAGAGCAGAAGTAAACATAATGAAAAGATCTAAGGATAGTCTAAGAGACCTCTGAGACAATATCAAACGCACCAACATTTGAATTATAGGGGGGTCCCAGAAGAAGAAGAGGAAAAGAAAGGGTATGAGAAATTTTTCAAAGAGATTATAGTTGAAAATTTCCCCAACATGGAAAAGGAAATCGTCAATCAAGTCCCAACAGGCACAAAGAGTCCCATACAGGATAAACCCAAGGAGAAACACGCCAAGACACATACTAGTCAAACTAACAAAGATTAAACACAAAGAAAAAATATTAAAAGCAGCAAGGGATAAACAACAGGTAACAAACAAGAGAAACCACATATGTTTAACAGCTGATCTTTCAGCAGAAACTCTGTAGGCCAGAAGGAAGTGGCAGGATATATTTAAAGTACTGAAAGGGAAAAATCTACAACCAAGATTAGTATACCTGGCAAGGATCTCATTCAAAATTGATGGAGGAATCAAAAGTTTTTCAGACAGGTAAACGTTAAGAGAATTCAGCACCGCCAAACCAGCTTTACAACAAATGGTAAAGGGATTTGTATAGTCAAAAAATGAAAGAGAAAAAAAAGATTTACAAAATCTAACCCCAACAACTAAGAAAATGATAATAGGAACATATATATCTATAATTACTTTAAATGTAAACAGATTAAATGCTCCAATCAAAAGACACAGACTGGCTGAATGGACATAAAAACAAGACCCATATGTATGCTGTCTACAAGAAACCCACTTCAGACCCCAAGACACATCTAGACTGAAAGTGAGAGAATGGAAACATATATTCCATGCAAATGGAAAGCAAAAGAAAGCTGGGTAACAATCCACATATCAGACAAAATCAACCTTAAAGAAAATTACAATATACAAAGAAGGACACTACATAATAATCAACAGATCAATCCAAGAGGAAGGCATCACAATTGTAAATATCTATGCACCCAACATAGGAGCACTTCAATACATAAGAAAAACACTAACAGACATAAAAAGATAAATTGACAGTAACATAATAATTGTAGGAAACTTTAACACCCCATTCATACCAATGGACAGATCATAAAAACATAAAATTAATAAGGAAACAAAAGTCTTATATGATACATTAGATGAGATGGATCTCACTGATATCTTCAGGACATTCCATATAAATGCAGAAGAATATACCTTCTTCTCAAGTGCATATGGAACAATCTCCAGAATAGACTATATCTTGGATCACAAATCAAACCTCAGTAAATTTAAGAAAATTGAAAGCTTATCAAGTATCTTTTCTGACCACAACGCTAGATAACTAGATATCACTTATAAGGAAAAAAACTGTAAAAAACACAAACACATGGAGATTAAACAATACATTTCTAAATAACAAACAAGTTACTGAAGAAATCAAAAGGGAAATCAAAAAATTTCTAGGAACTAATGACAATGAAAATACAACTCAAAACCTATGGGATGCAGCAAAAGCAGTTTTAAGAGGGAAGTTTACAGCAATACAATCCTAACTCAAGAAACAAGAAAAACATTGAATAGATAACATAATTTTACACCTAAAGCAACTGGAAAAAGAAAAAAAAAATAGCAGAAGGAAATAAACCATAAAGATCAGAGCAGAAATAATTGAAAAAGAAATGAAATAAATAATAGTAAAGATTAATAAAACTAAAAGCTGGTTCTTTGAGAAGATAAAATTGACAAACCTTTAGCCAGGCTCATCAAGAAAAAAAAAAAAAAAAAGAGAGAGAAGAATCAAATCAACATAATTAGAAATGAAAAAGGAGAGGTTACAACAGACAATGCAGAAATACAAAGGATTATGAGACTATATGGTAATAAAATGGATAACCTGGAAGAAATGGACAGATTTTAAGAAAAGTTCAATCTTCCAAGACTGAACCAGGAAGAAATAGAAATTATGAACAACCCACTTACAAGCACTGAAATTGAAACTGTGACCAAATATCTCCCCAAAACCAAAAGCCCAGGACCAGATGGCTTCACAGGACAATTCTATCAAACATTTTGAGAAGAGCTAACGCCTATCCTTCTAAAGCTCTTTCAAAAAACTTCAGAGAAAGGAACACTTCCAAACTCATTTTATAAGGGCACCATCACCCTGATACCAAAACCTGATGAAGACAGCACACAAAAAAAGAAAACTACAGGCCAATATCACTGATGAACCTAGATGCAACAAACTTCAACAGAATTTTAGCAAACAGAATTCAACAACACATCAAAAAGCTCATACACCATTATCAGGTTGGGATTATGCCAGGAATGCAAGGATTCTTCAAGATGCACAAATCAATCAATGCGATACACCATATTAACAAATTGAAAGACAAAAAATATATGATAATCTCAATAGATGCAGAAAAAGCCTTTGACAAAATTCAGCACCCATTTATACCAAAAACTCTTTAAAAATGAACATAGAAGGAACCTACCTCAACATAGGAAAGGCCATATATGATAAGCCTATAGCAAACACTATTCTCAGTGGTGAAAAACTGAAAGCATTCCCCTTAAGGTCAGGAACAGGACAAGGTTGCCCATTTTCACCACTATGATCAACATAGTTCTGGAAGTCCTTGCTACAACAATCAGAGACAAAAAAGAAATAAAAGGCATCCAGATTAGAAAAGGAGAAGTACAGTTCTCGCTGTTTTCAGATGACATGATACTGTACATAGAAAACCCTAAAGATAGTATCAGAAAATTACTAGATCTAATCAGCGAATTTAGCAGAGTTGCTGGATACAAAATCCATACACAGAAATCACTTGTGTTTCTATACACTAACAATGAAAAATCAGAAAGAAAAATTAAGGAATTAATCCCATTTACCATTGGAACAAAAAGAACTAGATATCTAGCAATAAACTTACCTAAGGAGATGAAAGAACTGTACATAGAAAATTATATGACACTGATGACAGAAATCAAAGATGACATAAACAGATGGACAGATATTCCATGTTCCTTGGTAGGAAGAATCAGTATTGTTAAAATGACTATAGTACCAAAGGCAATCTACAGATTCAGTGCAATCCCTATGAAATTACCAATGGCATTTTTCACATAAATAGAACAAAAAATTTTACAACTCATGTGAAAACACAAAAGGCCCTGAACAGTCAAAGCAGTCTTGAGAAAGAAGAATGGAGCTGTAGGAATCAACCTTCCTGACTTCAGGTTATACTACAAAGTTACAGTCATCAAGACAGTATGGTATTGGCCCAAAAACAGAAACATAGAGCAGTGGAATGAAATAGAAAGCCCAGAAATAAACCAATGCACCTAGAGGTACCTTATTTTTGACAAAGGAGGCAAGAATATACAGTGGTACAAAGAAAGCCTCTTCAATAAATGGTGCTGGGAAAACTGGACAGCTACATGTGAAAGAATGAAATTAGAAACTTCCTAACACCATAAACAAAGATAAACTCAAAATGGATAAATACCTAAATGTAAGACCATAAACTATAACATTCTTAGAGGAAAACATAGGCAGAACACTCAATGACAGAAATCAAAGCAAGATCCTCTGTGACTCACCTCCTAGAGTAATGGAAATAAAAACAAAAGCAAACAAGTGGGACCTGATTAAACTTAAAAAGCTTTTGCACAGCTAAGAAACTGTGAACTATGTGAAAAGACAACCCTCAGAATGGGAGAAAATAATAGAACATGAAACAACTGACAAAGGATTAATTTCCAAAATATACAAACAGCTCATACAACTCAATACCAAAAAAAACAAACAACCAAATCAAAAAGTGGGAAAAAGTAATAAACAGACATTTCTCCAAAGACATACAGATAGCTAACAAACACATGAAAAGATGTTCAACATCGCTCATTATTCAGTTCAGTTCAGTCGCTCAGTCGTGTCCAACTCTTTGCGACCCCATGAATCGCAGCACACTAGGCCTCCCTGTCAGAGAAATGCAAATCAGAACTACAATGATCACCTCACACCAGTCAGAATGGCCATCATCAAAAGGTCTACCAACATTAAATGCTGGAGAGGTTGTGGAGAAAAGGGAACCCTCTTATACTGTTGGTGGGAATGTAAATTGATACAGCTACTATGGAAGACAGTAAGGAGACTCCTTAGAAAGGTAGGAATAATACCACCATATGACCCAGCAATCCCACTCCTAGCCATATACCCTGAGGAAACCAAAACTGAAAAAGACATGTGCATCCCGTTGTTCATTGCAGTACTGTTTTCAATAGCCAGAACATGGAAGCAACCTAGATGTCCACTGACAGATGAATGGATAAAGAAGCTGTGACATATATATACACAAGGATATGACTCAGCCATAAAAAGGAACACATTTGAGTCAGTTCTAATGAGGTGGATGAACCCAGAGCCTGTTATACAGAGTGAAGTAAGTCAGAAAGAGAGAAATAAATATTGTATACTAATGCATATATATAGAATCTAGAAAAATGGTACTGAAGAGTTTATTTTCAGGGCAGCAATGGAAAAACAGACATGGAGAATAGACTTATTGGCATGGGGAGAAGGGAGCAGAGGGTAGATGTATGAAAAGAGTAACATGGAAGCTTACATTATCATATGTAAAACAGATAGCCAACATGAATTTACTGCATGTCTCAGGAAACCCAAACAGGGGCTCTGTATCAACCTAGAGGGGTGGGATGGGGAGGGAGATGGGAGGGAGGTTCAAAAGGGAGGGGATATATGTATACCTATGGCTGATTCATGTTGAGGTTTGACAGAGAACAACAAAATTCTGTAAAGCAATTATGCTTCAATTAAAAAATAAATTTTTATAAAAAGAAAAAAAAAAGAGGAGGCATAATTAAGCCACCAAGTTCTTTAAAACTCATAAGTGGTTTTCTGGTATCTTCAGTATTAAATCAAAAAGCATTTGAATTTATCATTAAATTTACCATTGTAAACACACACACACAATGTAAAGAAGCCCGCAGTTGTTACACCTTTGATATTAGCTTTCTGGTGATTAAAACCCTAGGGTGCTGAGTTAGTGGAAATGTTAAAAATGTGTACCTAAAGTACAGTAAGAGCTTTCTCTCTATGCATTTTTCAAAAAAGTTCTGAATAATGCTGGATGGAAAACTCTGGGAAACCAGGGCCCTCTGATTAGAGCCCATGGGGTGGCATTGTAAGTTTCCCCAAACTTTGCTGCATTAATGCCTCCATTAAAAAAACAGAGAAAAGGAAAGAAAAGATAATGGAAGCAAAGAATAGTTCATACCATACAGAGTTATTTGATGATTAAATGAGCGACAAAGAAATTAGTGCATGGCATAGTTCACAGTAGACATCCTCTCTTTATCCAGATCCTCTTCCTGCCTCTTCTCATCTAGTCCCACATTCTTCAATGTCAACTCTGTGCTGATGATGCCCAGACTGCTCTCCTGAATTCCACATTTGCATGCCCACCTGGTAGGGCACATATTAGCTATTCCGGCCTTAACACATTTAAAAGTGAACTATTGATTCCCTCACATTTTCCCCCTATTTTACCAATCCTCAAAGTCCTCTTCAACTCAGAAAACAGCAATTTCACCTTTTAAATTGCTCAGGCCCCCAAACTGGACATTCACCCTTTATTCCTCTCTATCTCACTTCCCATGTATTATGCATTTGATAGCAAGTCTGTTGATTCTCTGAAATACATACAGAATTTGATGACTCCTCTCCACCTCAAGTGTTACAAACTGTTGGGCAAGACTCCATCAACTTTCTCTTGCGTATTATCAAATGTCTTTTAATTGATTTCCTGTTTTAACCCTTGTCTTCTCTAACCAATTCTCCATAGAGATAGCATTATGATATTTCTAACGCATGAATTAAATTACATGAAGTATTTTCTTAAATCCACCCAGTGCCTTCTTAGATCACTCAGAATGAAATCCCACTTGTCACTATGTCTTACAAAACCCCATGTAACCTGATCCTGTCACTTACTGTCCCTCAAATCCCATGACAGTCCCCTCTCTATATTCTAGTCACACTGTCCTTCATGTCTGAAAATACACCACAAACACTCCTGACTTAGGCTATTTTAAATTAATTTTCATTGGAATATAGTTGATTTAGAATGTTGTATTACTTTCTGCTGTATAGCAATGTGAGTCAGTTATACATTCATCCTTTTTAGATTATTTTCCCATACAGACCATTACAGAGTATTGAGCAGAGTTCCATGTGTTATACAGTAGGACCGTGTTGTTTATCTACTCTATATATAGTAGTGTGAATCTGCTAATCTCAAACTCCCTATTTATCCCTCTCCCACTTCCCCTCTTGACAAGCATAAGGTTGTTTTCCACACCTGTAGCTCTATTTCTGTCTTGTAAATAAGCTTATTTGTACCATTGTTTTTAGATTCCACAGAAAAATAGTATCATATGGTGTTTGATTCTCTCTGATTTGCTTCACTCAGTGTGACAATCTATAGGTTGATCCACCCTTAGGCTTTTGTATGTGCTCTTCCCTTGACCAGGAATGCTTTTACCAAGGCTCTTCATATTTTCCTTTCAGCCACATTTCCTAAATGCCACCAGAAAGTCCTTCTCTAACCACTCTTGCCCCCATCTCCACTCATCCTGCTTTAGTTCTCTTCATGGCAATTATTGTCATCTGGTAGGTTTTATAATTGGTCTTTTATTTTCTGATTTCCTCTAAGGCAGAAAATTCATGCGAGCAAAGATTTACCATTTTGTTCACTATAGTTTTCCCAGTTCCTAAAAAAAGTGGCTAATAAGTAATTGGTAAGTAAATGAAAAACTATTATTGTATTTTGTGTTATCTACTAACTAAAAGCATATCAGGCATCATAAAACATTCTAAGGAAGTTATTTAAAGAGACAGAATCTGTCAAGCACTTCTGGAATTACACATAAAAAGAATAAAACCTCATACATTTGTCCCAGTAATATCTTATCGAACTTACCAAGTTCGAATTCTTAAAACATGCAAGGCACCAGAGAAGTATAAACATCTCCACACATACACACAAATAAATACATGTAAAAAGGATGGAATCCAAATAAAGTGTGTGGATTTTACCAAAGTAAATTTCCTTGTTTTGATATTATAATATAGTTATGTACTATGTTACACTGGGGAAAGTGAGTGAGGGGTAAAAAATTCTCCCTCAACACTTTTTAAAATCTCCTTAAATTCTATTGTTATTTCTTTTAAAAAGAAAAGAGGTGTAAGGCTCCTTGACTGTTAGTGCCAACCGGTATTCACTGCATATGAGGCTCCAAAGGAGACCCTAAAGAAGTTATACGCAAGTTAAGAAAACTTTGTTGCAAGCTCAAATGTCACCTCCATTGGAAAGTGATCAAAGAACAATATTGCTGTGTGTAATTATAACTATCTAAAATTGATGTGAAATAAAGGAAGCTTAGGGCTTCCCTGGTGGCTCAGTGGTAAAGAATCTGCCTGCTAATGCAGGAGACGTGACTTCCCTGATCTGGGAAGATCCCACATGCCGCAGGGCAACTGAGCCCATACGTGCTTATAGTCACAACTATTGAGACTGTGCTCTCAAGACCAGGAGCTGCAACTTCTGAGCCCATGTGTCACACCTACTGAAGCTCAAGTGTCTAGAGCCCATGCTCTACAACAAAAAAAGCCATTAGAAGGAAAGCTCATGTGCTGCAACAAGAGAGTAGCTCCAGCTTGCCACAACTAAAGAAAAGCTCGCAAAACAACAGAGACCCAGCACAACCAAAAATACATTAATAAATAATTCTTTTAACGTACGTTTAGTGAGCCATGGAAGCATAACTTTAATAAGCAAGTTTCATCACTGTCAGGAATCTAGGTTTAATTTTTTATGCGTCTATTCTAAAGAATACATTTCATGAGAATTTAAGGGAAAAAATGAGAGCAAAAGCATAGAAAGACTTAGGCTTTAAAATATAATAAATTGAGGTGTTTGTGTTTTAAATTTCCCCTCTTAGAGACTCACACAAGTCTATCATGAGAAAGACTTGAAGAAGTTCTTAAATCAAAATTTGTTTATCCTATCACTTGCCAAACTCACTTGGTTACTGGAGATAAGGGTATCTTTTAAATTTCATCTGAGAGAATAGGGTAGGACCTTATGACAAAATCATTGCAAATGGTGACTGCAGCCACGAAATTAGAAGATGATTTCTTCTTGGCAGGAAAGCTATGACAAACCTAGATAAGTGTATTAAAAAGCAAAGACATCACTTTGCTGACAAAGGTCCATATACTCAAGGCTATGGTCTTTCCAGTAGCCATGTACAGATGTGAGAGCTGGACCATAAAGAAGGCAGACTGCCGAAGAAGTGATACTTTCAAATTGTGATGCTGGAGAAGACTCTTTAGAGTCCCTTGGACTGCAAAGAGATTAAATCAGTCACTCCTAAAGGAAATAAATCCTGAATACTCATTGGAAGGACTGATGCTGAAGCTGAAGCTCCAATACTTTGGTCACCTGATGCAAAGAGCTGACTCATTGGAAAAGACCTTGATGTTGGAAAAGATTGAAGGCAGAAGAACAGGAGGTCAACAGAGGATGAGATGGTTAGATGGTATCACTGATTCAAATGACATGAACTTGGGCAAACTCTGAGAGCTCGTGAGGCACAGAGAAGCCTGGCATGCTGTAACCTAAGGGGTTGTAAGAATTGGACACAACTTGGCAACTGAATAAAATTATGATGAGAGGTAATATAACTAACTGCTAACACATTTATCAAGACTATTTTATTACAAGAGATATGGAAGAATAACACACCAAAAGTCTTCTCCACTCTTTTTTTTTTTTAATATACTTTTTGAGTAGTTTTAGATTTACAAATTTCTTAAACTTTAGAAACAGCTTATTTCTGGGATTTTAGACTAGGATTGTTTAATTTATAGATTCAGTTAGGAAGAACAGGCATTTTGAAAATATTGAGTGTTCTCATCCATGAACATGGAACATCACTCTACTTATTTGGTTCTTCTTTGATTTCACTTATCAAAGTTTTATATAGCTTCCCAGGTGGCTCACTGATAAAGAATCCACTTGCCAGTGCAGGAGACACAAGAGACTCAAGTTCAATCCCTGGTTCTGGAAGATTTCATAGAGTAGAAAACGGCAACCCACTTTGGTAGTTTGCCTGGAAAATTCCATGGACAGAGAAGCCTGGAGGGTCCCAGTCCATAGGGTCACAAAGAGTTGGACATGACCAAGCATGCATGCAAATCATATAGATTTTGCACATATTTTGTTAGACTTACACCTGAGAATTTCACATTTTGGAATACTTATGTAAATGATATGCTTTTAATTTTGAATTTTGCATGTTTATTATTGGTATATGGGGAAGCAATGCACTTTTGTATGTTAACATTGTATCTTTCACCTTGCTATAGCTGCTTATTAGTTTCAGGAATTTTTTGTCATTCTTTTGGATTTTCTGCATAGATGATCATGTCATATGCAACAAAGAGATGATAATTTACATCTTCTCTCTCAATCCATATAACTATTATTTCCTCTTGCCTTACTGCATTAGCGAGTACTTCCAGTACAACGCAGAAAAGGAGTGAGAAGGAGCAATCCTTCCCTTATACTTGATCTCAGTGGGAAAATTTAATTTCCTCATTACTGAATATGATATTAGCTGTATATATTTCTCATCAAGTTGAGGAAGTTCTTCTCCATTCCTAAATTACTGAGATATTTTATCATGAATGAACATTGAATTTTGACAAATGCTTTATCTGCACCTATTGATACAACCATGATTTCTTTTTAGTATTTTTGATGGACTGCATTAATTTTCAAATGTTGAAATAGATTTGCATAAATAATTTCTATTTGTTTATTATAGTTATTATTATACATCATTGGATTGATTTGCTAATATTTTGTTGAGGATTTTTTCATTTATGTTCATGAGAGATACTGGCCTATAGCTTTCTTTTCCTGTAATGTCTTTGCCTTATATTGGTACTAGGATAATGCTCACATCACAGAATAAATTATAATTTTTCTTTTGGCTTCTATATTCTAGAAAAGATTATAGAAAACTGGTGCAATTTCTTCTTTAATGTTTGATAGAATTCACCAGTGAACCCATCAGGGCTCGATGCTTTCTATTTTGTAAGGTTATTGGTTAACCTTCCTAATTATTGATCCAGTTTATTTATTAGACATAGGCATATTCTGATCATTTATGTTTTCTTGTGTGGGTTTAGGTATACTATGTCTTTAAAGGAATTGGTCCATTTAATCAAAGTATCAAATTTGTGGACATAGAGTTATTCATAGTACTCTTCATTATCATTTTAATACTTCTGGAATCAGTAGGATGCTTAATCTTTCATTCTGGATATTAGTAATTTGTACTTTCTCTCTTTTCTCTCTCAGGTAGCCTGGCTAGAGGCATTTGCCTTTATTGATAATTTTATAGAACAAGCTTTTGGTTTCATTGATTTTCTCCACTGGTAAATTATTTTCTATTTCATTGACTTATGCTTTAATTCTTATTATTTCCTTTCTTCTGATTTATTAGGATTTAATTTATCCTTCTTTTTCTGGTTTCCTAAATTGGAAATTTAAATTATTGATTTGCAATTCATCTTTTCTAATATATACATTCAATGCTATAAATTTTCTTCTAAGCACTGCTTTCACTGCATTTCACAAATTTTGATAAGTGGCGTTTTCATTTTCATTAGTTCAAATTTTTTTTTAATTTGTCTTGAGTTTTTTTTAACCCATGTGTTATTTAGAAATGTACTGTTTAATTTCCACCTATTTTGTGATTTTCCAGTTATCTTTCTGTTGTTGCTGTTCAGTCATCAAGTCATGGATACTGCAGCTCATTTCATTAAATGCAATTTATTTTTGGTTTTGTTTTGGTTTCATTGCTTTTAACTTTTACAAATACTAACTCACCTCCTAATCTTCATTTACTTTCCAGAGTACACCAGAAGAAGGTCTACCATTCAAACAAATAACAGTATTAAATTTGCTAGATAATTTCCAACCTACTATTTAGTTAACAAATCATTAATTTGTTACTATTTAGTTAATGGGCTTCCCTCATAGCCCAGTTGTATTTCCCCAGAACTTGATCACTTTTTGATGAAATTATAAAGTTAAATGTCTAAACACTGACATTTATAAAATCAATGTTGAAGGAGATCAGACTCTGGAAATATTATAACTCAGCCTTCCCTCACCCCAACCACCACTGCCAACAATATTATTAAAGTCTTCTTTAGCTAGTGTCTGGGTCTTTGGGACTTGGCCACAATTTTAAATAAACAATGCCCCAAAGAATATATCATGTATTTTACAGGTGACTATCTATATTTAAATATTTGAAATTAACATCTACCAGGGTCTACCGGGAGAAGGCACTGGCACCCCACTCCAATACTCTTGCCTGGAAAATCCCATGGATGGAGGAGTCTGGTAGGCTGCAGTCCATGGGGTCGCTAAGAGTCGGACACGACTGAGCAACTTGACTTTCACTTTTCACTTTCATGAATTGGAGAAGGAAATGGCAACCCACTCCAGTGTTCTTGCCTGGAGAATCCCAGAGACGGGGGAGCCTGGTGGGCTGCCGTCTATAGGGTCACTCAGAGTCAGACACGACTGAAGTGACGCAGCAGCAGCAGCAGCAGCAGCAGCAGCAGGGTCTACCATTCACCTAGGGGCAACTATCCCAAGAAGTGACTTATTTAAATACACCTTTATACTTCTGATGTATCCCAGAAAAGGTAACGTGATACACGGGTAAACAAAAATAGCATCTGAAGGACTTCCTATATATTATGTAGGGTGGGTAAACCTGACGATCATTTTGCTTTGGGAATTAATTTTTTTCTATTGAGCATTCAGTTCAGTTCAGTTCAGTCGCTCAGTCGTGTCCGACTCTGCGACCCCAAGAATCGCAGCAAGCCAGGCCTCCCTGTCCATCACCATCTCCCGGAGTTTACTCAGACTCACGTCCATCAAGTCCGTGATGCCATCCAGCCATCTCATCCTCTGTCGTCCCCTTCTCCTCCTGCCCCCAATCCCTCCCAGCATCAGAGTCTTTTCCAATGAATCAGCTCTTCGCATGAGGTGGCAAAAGTACTGGAGCTTCAGTTTTGGCATCATTCCTTCCAAAGAAATCCCAGGGCTAATCTCCTTCAGAATGGACTGGTTGGATCTCCTTGCAGTCCAAGGGACTCTCAACAGTCTTCTCCAACACCACAGTTCAAAAGCATCAATTCTTCAGCGCTCAGCCTTCTTCACAGTCCAACTCTCACATCCATACAAGACCACAGGAAAAACCATAGCCTTGACTAGACGGACCTTAGTCGGCAAAGTAATGTCTCTGCTTTTGAATACACTATTTAGGTTGGTCATAACTTTTCTTCCAAGGAGTAAGTGTCTTAATTTCATGGCTGCAATCACCATCCACAGTGATTTTGGAGCCCCCCAAAATAAAGTCTGACACTGTTTCTACTGTTTCCCCATCTATTTCCCATGAAGTGATGGGACTGGATGCCATGATCTTCATTTTCTGAATGTTGAGCTTTCAGCCAACTTTTTCACTCTCCTCTTTCACTTTCATCAAGAGGCTTTTTAGCTCCTCTTCACTTTCTGCCATAAGGGTGGTGTCATCTGCATTTCTGAGGTTATTGATATTTCTCCTGGCAATCTTGATTCCAGCTTGTGTCTCTTCCAGTCCAGCATTTCTCATGATGTACTCTGCATAGAAGTTAAATAAGCAGGGTGACAACATACAGCCTTGACGTACTCCTTTTCCTATTTGGAACCAGTCTGTTGTTCCATGTCCAGTTCTAACTGTTGCTTCCTGGCCTGCGTACAGACTTCTCAAGAGGCAGGTCAGGTGGTCTGGTATTCCCATATCTTTCAGAATTTTTCCCAGTTTATTGTGATCCACACAGTCAAAGGCTTTGGCATAGTCAATAAAGTAGAAATAGATGTTTTTCTGGAACTCTGTTGCCTTTTCCATGATCTGAGATACATTTATCAGAATGAGTGATATCTTACATTCCCAGGCTTTTCAACAGCTCCTTCTGTGAGCTAGAAAAGTTGCCTCTTCTTTTCATTGTTGCCAAAGCCTAGTATCTCTAGCAATAGTGGACAATGATTCCAAGGCTCAACTACTCTGATTGGTTCTGATAATTACATGTATCTGATTTGCTGGGATTCCAAGAACTGTACACTTACTCTTTTTGACTTTTCACCATTCATAAGTTCTAAAATAAATAATAGTCAGTTAACAAATTAGAAAAGTATAATTTGTTCTCTTTTATAGGCACAATTATCAAGGAAATAATTTTTTGCATTTGAAGTGGCTTAAGGGCTTATACATTATTACATAGTAATATCATACAATAACTAGTAATTTACTTGACAAAATTACCAGTTCCCAAGTACTATTCTCAAATGAGTTAAATGTTGAGTTCACGGTGGAAAACAAGTTATTTTAATTGAGGACAGTGCAGGGAGCCTGAGTATTTATGAATGTTCCAATAGGAGGCTATGAATCAGTAAGTTCAATTTTGTTTTAAGTTTCAGAGTGTCTCCTTTAACAATATAAAATTCTTGTCTTTGTTCTCACATGGGTAAATTGTATCAAAATTTGCTTGGCCTCTTGAGCGGCTGAGAGAATTTGCTCTTTTGTTTGAAAGACTTGGCCTTGACCTCAAGAGTTTCACTCTCTTAGTTTGGAAAATATATTGCATTTATGAAATAGTACTAGAAAATAAGACTCAAAAAGCCTAAGCAGAGAGCTCTGTGTGAAAATTTACAGGCAATTAATCTTACAACATGTCATATCATTGTCAGCCCTGGTCACTTTCTAAATTATAAGTACTGTCAGCAGTCTTTACAGCCTGATATTCTCATGTTAATGCTTGGCAGTGCTCTTTCTCCTAATACAATCGCCCATGGCTCCCTTCTCTGTAATCCTTATTTGAGATCCTCTGTATACCAGGCACAGCATAAAATGAAAACTCCTCTCTACTTGTATCTGTTCACAGAACCTTCCTTTTCCATTCTTCATAACCAAACCCTGGCTTTCCACCGAGGATGCAGTAAATGTGGTATCTGATGAGAACGTCTCAGGAGATGCTGCTCTTTCTGTCACACACTTCACACCTTATGTCCAGGGAGAGGAGTACCTTTCTCCATGACCTCCAACTCTTGGGTAAAAATCCCAGATCTCAGTGTCTCGGATGATACTACCTTCTGAAGAATCTACTCCCTGAGGCATCTTCTACTGATTCCTTGCTCAGTCTGCAAACATCCCTTAAATATGTATCCCCAGGGAAAGCCAGGCTGGCCATATATACCAGGGTGGGAGCACCAATCTTGGTGACACTTTGGCTTTATTTATTTGCCTATTTATCGCTAAGTCTCGACTCCATAGTTCTTGATGGCAGGTGACTTGCTTAATTTCCCCAGTAACTGGCATAGAGTCTGACACTTAGAAAGGATGTAATAAAGGGTTGTTTGAAGGATTAATGAATGACAGAATAACATCAGTGATAATCTGTTATAAAAGCTAAGTTTGTGTAAATTCTTACCATATGTCAGGTTTTGCCCTGAGCAATTTGCATGCATTGGCTCCATGAAATCCTTACACCCATAAACCAAGTGATAATGAGGATTAGGAAATTTAGAGGGCCTAAGTAACTCACACTCACTTTTGTTTCTTGTGATCACTTCCCAAATATTCTACATTGTACTCAAGCTCTGTCTCAGGGTCCACTTTTATGGAAATTCTTTTATTTTTATTTTTTAAAGTATAAATTTATTTATTTTAATTGGAGGTTAATTACTTTACAATATTGTATTCGTTTTGCCATACATCAACATGAATCCGCCACAGGTATACACGTGTTCCCCATCCTGAACCCCCATCCCTCCTCCCTCCTCCCTCCCCATACCATCCCTCTGGGTCGTCCCAGTGCAACAACCCCAAGCATACAGTATCATGCATTGAACCTGGAATGGCAATTCATTTCATATACAATATTATACATGTTTCAATGCCATTCTCCCAAATCATCCCACTCTCTCCCTCTCCCACAGAGTCCAAAAGACTGTTCCATACATCTGTGTCTCTTTCAAATTGAGACATATGGGGGAATTATTTATCTATTGACTCTCATCCCTATTGATCAAGGGTGGTGAACTGAGCATTGACTCCTGCTTTTCTGAGTTGAGCTTTGCCTCCCAAGCCCAGGTATTAGAGAAGGCTCAAGGTGGGAGGAGACAGGTAGGAGACTTTAGGCCAATGAGAAGCTCTGCACCTACACAAAGCTCACTGAAGCCTGCTCAGAAGCAGCTACTACAACAGTGGCTGATGCAAGACGCAGGGCCCAGAGAATAGCAGTGTTCCACCCAACCATCCAAGAAGGTCACTGTGAAATAAAAAGGGAAAGGGGAAATGTCAGCTCCCTCAGCTCTGAGCCTGACACACAGAGAATCCCAACAGGTATTGCTCTAGTGTGGGGTTATTATGTAGACCTTCAACTCTCAAGTCTGAAGATACGGCCTAGAAGAAGAGCAGGTGTCTTTTTTCCTCTATTAGACCATTTACATCTTGGAGCAGTTTCTGCATTTGGTGGCATCCAAGACCATGGACTTCTAACTGCTCTGAAATGACACCCCTGGGCAAGTCCCTGGAATAGTATTTATTCCCACTGTTCTTTTCTCATGGAAAACCCACAAGTGCTTGAGGGGCTGGTTCAGAAGTGTTTGGACCTTTTTATCTCTCTCTTTCCTCTCTTAAGAAGAAGGCTATTCAAACAATGAGGTTGCAATTGCACAACAGTTTCTAAGGTCTAAATGCACAGGAAAATAAATAACCCTTTGATTTAGGAACGAAAATGATATTGGGGATAAACAATGAGAATGCTGACCAGCCTAAATAGGACAAATAAAATCTTCCATGAAAGATTAGCAACCCACAGGAGGCATGGGGATACCCACAGAAGACATCTGCTTCAGAGAACAGAAGCCTGCATGGTGGGGTTCACATACCCTGGTCCTGTGGAGAGAGGCAAAGTCTTTAGGGTTAAGAGGACAATCACCTCCTTGAGGATATTTTAGACTCTTGCTACTTATCCCAGACTGGAATAGAAGGAGGAGAGAAAGAGAAAATATGCTGAAAAGCATAGAAACAATGAGAACAAAACACCAAAAGCAACTAGTGCAAGTAATATCTATGTGTGAGAGGATGAACAGAGGATAAAGCTCAAATATCTGAAGTAGGATGGAGAGAATGAGAATGAAGAAAAGAGAATGAAGCAGAGACTCAAAGGAAGGGAATAAAGGGAGGAAGAGGATGAAGAAGCAGAGACTCAAGTGAGAGGCAGGAGTCTGAGGTGAGAAACAGGGAACAGGGGAGTTCTTCCACCACATGAGGTCACAGCATAAAGGCACCAGCTATGAACCTCAAGGAGGAGGGCCCTCATTCGATCAAGTTGGCACCTTGATCTTGGATTTCCAGCTTCCAGAATTATGAGTAAAAAATGTCAGTTGTTTATAAGGCAGAAAAAAGACAAGGAACACGGGAAATCAGGGTCTGAAAGTGAGAACAATGTGAGGACAAGCATTTATAGTTGACAGGAATGTAAAGTACTGTTTGGAGTTGGCCAGTAGGCAAGTGAAAAGATGCTCAACTTCACTAATTATCAGAGAAATGCAAAGCAAAACTACAGTGAGGTACCATCTCACAGTGGTCAGAATGGCCATCATTAAAAGGTCTACAAATAAATACCAGAGAAGGTGTACAGTAAAGAGAACCCTTCGACAGTGTTGGTGGAAAGGTGAACTGATACAACTACTATGGAGAACAGTATGAGGTTCCTCAAAAAACTAGAAATAAGAGTTGCCATAGGATCTAGCAACCCACTATTGGGTATATACTGAGACAAAACTATCATTCAAAGAGATACATGCACCCTTATGTTCACAGCAGCAATAGCTGACATGGAAGTAGTACAATAGCCAAGACATGGGAGCAACCTGTCTATCAGCACGAGAATGGATAAAAGAGATGTGGAGTATGTATACAACGGGATGTTAGTCATAAAAAAGACTGAAATCATGCCATTGTCAGAAGCACAGATGGAGTTAGAGATTATACTAAGTGAGCTAAGTCAGAAGGAAAAACAGAAATCCATTATGATATCACTTAGATGTGGAATCTAAAATATGACACAAAATATGACACAAATGAACTTATTTAAAACAGAAACAGACTCACAGACAGAGAACAGAGCTGTGGTTGCCAAGGGGGACAAGACTGAGAAGGGACAGGTTATGAGTCTGGTATTAGCAGACACATACGGAAAGTGAAAAGTGAAATTGCTCAGTCATGTCTGACTCTTTGCAACCCCATGGACTGTAGCCTACCAGGCTCCTCTGTCCACAGGATTTTCCAGGTGATAGTACTGGAGTGGATTGCCATTTCCTTCTCCAGGGGATCTTCCCGACCCAGGGATCGAACCCGGGTCTCCTGCATTGTAGACAGACACTTTACCATCTGAGCCACCAGGGAAGTCCTACATACTACTATAAGTAAATAGATAAAACAACAAGGACCTACTGTGTAGCAGAGAGAACTATATTCAATATCTTGTAATAAATTATAATGAAAAAAATATGAAAATAACCAATATTAATGTAAACAGCATTATTGGAATAATACCTATCTCCATGTAATATAGTGTTCACTTAATGTATCTCTGTTAAATTTATAACCATTTTATTTATAATTTTTACTATAATTAATAAGGAAGATATACTTTTCTTCATGCCAACAAATAAGAAAGTTTCACCTCTCTTCTTCAAAGAAACTTTAAGTGTTTGGGCGCTAAACAGTGCACAGACAAATTCACTGTGGATAATTTTATTTTTGAAAATTTCTAAAAATTCTCCATATGTAAATATGTATATATGTATGTGGTGTGTGCAATCACAATGGTGTGATCACTCACCTAGAGCCAGACATCCCAGAATGTGTAGTTAAGTGGGCCTTAGGAAGCATCACTACGAACAAAGTTAATGGAGGTGACGAATTCCAGTTGAGCTATTTGACATCCTAAAACGATGATGCTGTGAAAGCGCTGCACTCAATATACCAACAAATTTGGAAAACTCAGCAGTGGCCACAGGACTGGAAAAGGTCAGTTTTCACTCCAATCCCAAAGAAAGGCAATGCCAAAGAATGCTCAAACTACCGCACAATTGCACTCATCTCACACACTAGCAAAGTAATGCTCAAAATTCTACAAGCCAGGCTTCAACATTACGTGAAACGTGAACTTCCAGATGTTCAAGCTGGATTTAGAAAAGGCAGATAACCAGAGATCAAATTGCCAACATCCGCTGGATCATCAAAAGAGCAAGAGAGTTCCAAAAAATAAACATCTATTTCTGCTTTATTGACTATGCCAAAGCCTTTGACTGTGTGGATCACAATAAACTGTGGAAAATTCTGAAAGAGATGGGAATATCAAACCACCTGATCTGCTCTTGAGATATCTGTTTGCAGGTCAGGAAGCAACAGTTAGAACTGGACATGGAACAACAGACTGGTTCCAAATAGGAAAAGGAGTACGTCAAATCTATGTATTGTCACCCTGTTTATTTAACTTCTATGCAGAGTACGCTTTGCTGGAAGAAGCACAAGCTGGAATCAAGATTGCCGGGAGAAATATCAATAACCTCAGATATGCAGATGACACCACCCGTATGGCAGAAAGTGAAGAGGAACTAAAAAGCCTCTTGATGAAAGTGAAAGAGGGGAGTGAAAAAGTTGGCTTAAAGCTCAACATTCAGAAAATGAAGATCATGGCATCTGGCCCCATCACTTCATGGGAAATAGATGGGGAAACAGTGTCAGACTTTATTTTGGGGGGCTCCAAAATCACGGCAGATGGTGACTGCAGCCATGAAATTAGAAGACACTTACTCCTTGGAAGGAAAGCTATGACCCACCTAGACAGTATATTCAAAAGCAGAGACATTACTTTGCCAACAAAGGTCCATCTAGTCAAGGCTATGGTTTTTTCAGTAGTCATGTATGGATGTGAGAGTCGGACTGTAAAAAAGCTATGCACCAAAGAATTGATGCTTCTGAACTGTGGTGTTGGAGAAGACTCTTGAGAATCCTTTGGATTGCAAGGAGATCCAACCAGTCCATCCTAAGGGAGATCAGTTCTGGGTTTCACTGGAAGGTCTGATATTGAAGCTGAAATTCCAATACTTTTGCCACCTGATGTGAAGAGCTGACTCATTTGAAAAGACCCTGATGCTGGGAGGGATTGGGGGCAGGAGGAGAAGGGGGCAACAGAGGATGAGATGGTTTGATAGCATCACCGGCTCAATGGACATGCTGCTGCTGCTGCTAAGTCGCGTCAATCATGTTCAATTCTGTGCGACCCCATAGATAGCAGCCCACCAGGCTCCTCTGTTCCTGGGATTTTCCAGGAGAAAATACTGGAGAGGGTTGCCATTTCCTTCTCCAATGCATGAAAGTGAAAAGTGAAAGTGAAGTCGCTCAGTTCTGTTCAACTCTTCATGATCCCATGGACTGTAGCCAACCAGGCTCCTTCATCCATGGGATTTTCCAGGCAAGAGTACTGGAGTGGGTTGCCATTGCCTTCTCCACAGTGGACACGAGTTTGGGTAAACTCTGGGAGTTGCTGATGTACAGGGAGGCCTGGCCTGCTGCAGTCCATGGGGTCACAAAGAGTTGAATCTGACTCAGCGACTGAACTGAACTGAACTGTGAGGTACGTGTATGTATGTGTGTGTTTGTGTGTGTGTGTGTGTGTGTGTGTGTGTATGTGTATGGTTGAGTGTATTCAATTTTTAGAATCAAGTGTATATAGATTATATAGAATATTATAAGATAATAGTGTGCATATAAAAATATAACTTTATAATATACCATAAGAAAGAGGTCTGCATGCATTGGTTTAATGTATGTTACATGTTTCTATGATGATACTCCTGTATTTATCTACTGCATACTTCTAAAAATTCAAAATACTTACATTTAATGTACTCACATTTGAAAACACTGGTGTCCGCTAAAATACACCTCTTGTCAGGGGAGACAACTTCCATAATATTTGCTTAAAATATGCTTCACTCTTGACTCACTTGGTAGTAGGAGGTTTGCCACCTGTTACGGAATTAACAGAGTGTTCAGGCTTCTGACTTAGGGGAGATCGTCTGTCAACTCAATGGAAGGCTGATATTTATAATCAGCCCTGGATGCCTTGAAGTTTGTATTCAGAAGTATGAAATTCTGAGGTTTATAAGCTCTGAGTCTGATGGAATTCCCTGCTCAAAGTGCGTAATCAATTTGAAAAAAAATGGATACTACTACTAGTTTTATTTGATTTTTTTTTTTGCAAACCACTTTCAATATCAGCTTATTTACTGAAAATTCCTGGAAGCAACAAAGTACCATCTGTTTCCTTATCAAATTTCACCCCCACAATCACAGGCAAATACCATTGTTTTTTTTTATTCATGAGGTTGCTTAGAAACAATGTAGTTATATTCACAGATCAGCTATGATTAAGACTCTGATGATGGACCTAGTGCAGGTAAAAAGTAAATGAGAAAGAACTTGTCCGAATTCTGAAACAGACTGAAAACCAACTTTCAACCTAGAAACACATCCAAGAGCAAATTCCTCCAGGAAGTATCTCACACAGACACCTACATTTAGAAAGATGTCTTCTTTGGGATATAACATCAATAGCCATGTAACCTGGTGGGTCCATTTCTTGTCAATTAGAAAATATAGCACTGGGATGCCTTTACAGGTGAGTTTTTTTTTTTTTTTCGAAAGCGTGAGCAGGGTATAGTATGTTTTTTCAGCCTCAGAAGACTGAACTGACTATGAAGAGTGCCTCCAAAATGGATTTCTCAAGCTGAAAATGGTCAGAGCATCCTTCTACCAGCCCACTAGGGGAAAGTCAATATTCCAATTCTATTAGTGTCAGTGGAAACAGAAAGAGATGTGAACAGACAGTGCACAGAGTGTCAGAACACATCCTGAGAGAAAGGTGGCCTCTTGAGGAAAAAAGCGGAAAAAAAAGGACAAAGCAAAAACAGTAACAACAACAACAACAACAAAAAACCCACAGTGACTGCTATGACTGTTCATTCAGAGAAAAATACCAGTCTGGAAAAAAAAAAGGCAACTCAATGTCCCTTTTTTTTGGTAGCATTATTTTGCCAAATTATTGATCAGACTAACCCCTTCCATTTCAATGTCCAATAAAATCTCTTGCAGCCTCCAAAACCGAAAAAAAAAAAAAAAGTTTCATGCATAGTTCTAAAATTATGCTAGACCTATGTTGACATAAACAGTATTGTTAATATCTGGCACAGAATTAAAGCAACAGCAATAAACATTGTGTTTAATCTGTTATGAAAGTTTGGATACATTACACTTCATCCTAAAATTCTGATTCAGATATAAACATCTCATTAACCAATTATGTCCTTTAAAACATTGGCTTTACATGGTTCAGTTATGCTTCCCCCACACCCTAAGTTTTGGAAATATTTGGGTTTCTATTTGAATTCATTTACTTTTAAAAGCCATTCTGGGCAACTACTAATATGCCTGATAGTATAACAGGTCTTCCTAACTGCTCAACAGTACAATTCTTATAAGCCTTTCAATTTGCAAATGAGGAAACTGACACTGCAGAGGTTACTAGTTTTCTCCACATTTATTTAATTGCAAAATAGATGGTGCTTTTATATTACACAACACTCCATTCATCAAGATGCTTAATAGCAAACAAAAGGGAGTCCTGTGCCTTTGAAAGTGTGAGGCTCGGGAGTTTCCAATTGAGTAGTATAAGCAGAGTGAGTCAATCAAAGTGGAATGCAGTCAGCTCAAAGTTAAAATACATGCCCTAAGCTACATATTCCTGGATAATGAAATAGCAAGTCACTCTAGTATTTTTGCCTAGAGAAGCCCATAGACAGAGGAGCCTGGAGGGCTACAGTCCATGGGATCTCAAGGAGTCGGACAGGACTTAGTGACTAAACAACAACAAAAGCTACATACATATTCCAGGAGTATTCTGGACATGGGTTGTCAAGTTGGGTTGAAACCAGATCACAACTGGGCAATTAGATTCAAGGGTAACTGTGGTGTTGGAGAAGACTCTTGAGAGTCCCTTGGACTGCAAGGAGATCCAACCAGTCCATCCTAAAGGAGATCAGCCCTGGGTGTTCATTGGAAGGACTGATATTAAAGTTGAAAGTCCAATACTTTGACCACCTGATGCGAAGAGCTGACTCACTGGAAAAGACCCTGATGCTGGGAAAGATTGAGGGCAGGAGGAGAAGGGGATGACAAAAGATGAGATGGTTGGATGGCATCATCAACTCGATGGACATGGGTTTGGGTGGACTCCTGGAGCTGGTGATGGACAGGGAGGCCTGGCATGCTGCGGTTCATGGGGTCACAAAGAGTCAGACACGACTGAGTAACTGAACTGAACTGAGTGGAAAGAGACAAGAGGACTTTTGGCACCAGTCTAATCCTAATGGAGTGGCTCTAGATGCTGCTAGGCCCTACTGTATCTCCTCTGTCCATACCTTCTGCAAGCTATTTAATAGGAGGATGAAAAAGTAGGGACATTAAGTCTTCACATACCAAAAGTCTGTATACAATAAAGTGTGTTTTGGACTCAGCATTGTTGAATGTTCATCTCAAGTTTGCCTATATAAATAAGAACCTAGCAAATGTTCTCAGGAACAGAATAAAGAAAAAATAAAACTTCAATATTATAATATTACTTAAAATGCTACCTTGACAATGCAGCTTATCTCAGTTTTTATTATTTTCCCTTTTATCTGCTTCTGGTGTGCACAAGTGAGAGGGAAGAATCTGTTCTTTACTTACAGGCACTGCAGTTGAACATCCCAGCACTTGAACCACCTTTTATTTTTAATGTTTTAATTGTCAAAGAAATAAAACATGTTTTGCTTTCCCAAAAGGATATCAAACAAGAGGCATGGTCAAAAGCATCCTATAGCTTTATGCTTACCAAATCCCAGGGGTTGTTAGCAATGGAGCAGCAGGTGGCCTCTTATTAATGTGTGTGTTATCCCTTCAATAGTCAGATAGTGTGAAAGAGAAGTTGCTCAGTCGTGTCTGACCCTTTGCAACACCATGGACTGTAACCTACGAGGCTCCTCCCTCCATGGGATTCTCCAGGCAAGAGTACTGGAGTGGGTTGTCATTTCCAATAGGCAGAGATCCCCCCCCCCAAAATAGGAATGCCTAGGTCTTTGTAAACCTGTCATTATGATCTATGATGTCTAAAAGGATGTGAAAAGAGCTTTTATTATTATTATTATTATTTCCTAAGAGAAAGCCCAGTTGTACTTATCCTTGATTAAATCATATTCTGTGTATCCTGAGGGATGCCTAAAGGTGACTCCACTGGATCACATATCAGTGCGGGATTATATGTCACGTTAGATCACACAGAGAGGATCCTCCACACCTTGGTCTTCCTTTCAACCTCATTTTTTAAATCCCTCTGCCATTTCCTCCAAAGTCTTATTTTAATCTTCCTACCTCACCTTATGTCTAATGCTCAAATTCTCATTAACAGAGACCTCCCACTCTTCAACATGTAATAGGGAAGAACAGAATCTAATTCCATGTTGGATCTGTTTCTTTTACTTTAACCTTTGTTCTCTGTTGCTTTTGTTATTATAATTACTGAAAGGATGTTGTCCATAGCTCTAAGCATAGAAAAAGACCTGCCTAGAGGAACCCTGCTCCATATACTTGAGTATTAAACTAAAGTGCCTTTGTTTAGCTCACAGGGAGACATTCTGACAGTGCCCATCTATGAATGGACACAGAAAAGAAAAAAAAAATATTATCACATCCCCTCCCCAATACTGGCCAGGCCAGGAGATATTCCACAAGACTTACACCTTTTTGTTTAATGGACTCACCTCCTACCCCTATCTGTTCTATAAAACATACTAGCATCCATATCCAGACAAGATGATACTCCAGCACACTAGTCCACCATCTTCTTGGATGCCCCAATTTCCTTGCTTCAACACCTTGCCTCCCAATTATCTGTCTGTCATGTAATGAGTAGACTGAACTTGAGCATCTCAACAAGAGCATCTCCAAGACACACAAGTTCTTCCCTTGCTGGAAATGATTGGCTCTCACTCCTTTATAATAAAAAAAAAGGGAGAAGAAAGAAGGATTAAGGAGGAGGAGGGACAAAGATTTCTATCCTACCTCTCATATCTTAACTCCTGGAGTTGTATCACTGTGAAGTATGAAGCCCAGGGAGAAGGGGACAGGGTGTAGTGGGGGAGAGGGTGTCCAAAGTCAGCAGTCCAAACAAAGCATCTGCTGCTCCAGCATGAAATCAATTTGTGTCCTCCAGGATCAGAGCAGCAAAGTAAATCAAGAGTCATATGTAGTTATTCTTTTATGCATTAATGTATTCTTTCTTTCATATACTCATTCAACATATATTTTTAAAATGCCTACATTCTTCAAGATAACAAGCCAAGCAGAAGAGAAATAACAATGAACAAAGAACAAATGAGCAGAAGTAAAATGTTAAACAAACTGGAAAATCAACAAGCTTTTTAGATGCATTAGAAAAGTAAGGTCACAGGGCAAAGTGCTGCCCTAGAAGCTGGAGACAAAAAGAGACAGAGAATCACAAATTCCCAGAGAACAAAAACCGCAAGCAAAAGAAACAGTGCCTGGGTAGGAAAACCTGAGTTATAATCAACGGATTGCTACAGGCTCAATGTGGACAAGTCTGAGAGATTAAAAATTTTAGGGGGACCTAGTCACCCTGAGTTTTGTGAGTTTTTGCCTCAGGGAGCTCTACCAAGCTCTCAGTGATTGGAGAAAAATCCCCTTCTGCTTCCAGCAGAGGGAGGAAAAATAAGCCTTTTGCAATATATGAGAGCAATCTAGTCCCAAGAAAATGTGCCCTAAGGAGCAACTATTTCACCAGAGCCTGTTGTTCAGTCACTAAGTTGTGTCTGACACTGCAACCCCATGAACTGCAGCACACCAGATTTCCCTGTCTTTGAATATCTCCCAGAATTTGCTCAAATTCATGTCCATTGAATTGGTGATGCCATCCAACCATCTCATCCTCTGTCATCCCCTTCTCCTCCTGCTCTCAATCTTTTGCAGCATCAGGGTCTTTTCCAATGAGTTGACAATTCCTGTCAGATCCTAATCTGTGTGGGAGACGTAGCTGGGAAATTAGGATGTGAAAGAGAATTACCCATCCAGCTTCCTCTAGCTATCTGGTTCCACCCAAGAAAGGTAACACACACACACCCACACACACACACACACCCACACACACACACACATCCACACCCATACCCACCCACCCACCCCCACCCACCCCTACCCCCACCCCCACCCCCACCCCCACCCACACCCACACCCACACACACACACACACACCAGAGAAGCACTGGTGAAGTTCACAGTCCAGGCTCCCAGACTCAGATGTAATCATAGGATCATAGAATGTTTCCCCCTCAACATTATCATTCTATTCTTAAAGGCCTATATATTACATGGTTTTTGTTTTGATCTTTATCCAGTACATCATGTCTACCTTTCAACAGATGGGAATACCAGACCACAAGGTCCATCTAGTCAAAGCTATGGTTCTTCCTGCGGTCACGTATGGATGTGACAGTTGGACGTGAAGAAGGCTGAGCACCGAAGAATTGATGCTTTTGAACTGTGGTGTTGGAGAAGACTCTTGAGAGTCCCTTGGACTGCAAGGAGATCCAACCAGTCCATTCTGAAGGAGATCAGCCCTGGGATTTCTTTGGAAGGAATGATGCTAAAGCTGAAACCCCAGTACTTTGGCCACCTCATGGGGAGAGTTGACTCACTGGAAAAGACTATGATGCTGGGAGGGATTTGGGGCAGGAGGAAAAGGGGACGACAGAGGATGAGATGGCTGGATGGCATCACGGACTCGATGGACGTAAGTCTGAGTGAACTCTGGGAGATGGTGATGGACAGGGAGACCTGGGGTGCTGCGATTCATGGGGTTGCAAAGAGTCAGACACGACTGAGCGACTGAACTGAACTGAACTGACCTGCCTCTTGAGAAATCTGTATGCAGGTCAGAAAGTAACAGTTAGAACTGGACATGGAACAACAGACTGGTTCCGAATAGGAAAAGTAGTATGTCAAGGCTGTATATTGTCACCCTGCTTATTTAACTTATATGCAGAGTACATCATGAGAAACGCAGGACTGGAAGAAACACAAGCTGGAATCAAGATTGCCGGAAGAAATATCAATCACCTCAGATATGCAGATGACACCACCCTTATGGCAGAAAATGAAGAGAAACTAAAAAGCCTCCTGATGAAAGTGAAAGAGGAGAGTGAAAAAGATGGCTTAAAGCTCAACATTCAGAAAACGAAGATCATGGCATCCGGTCCCATCACTTCATGGGAAATATAGATGGGGAAACAATGGAAACAGTGTCAGATTTTATTTTTTGGGGCTCCAAAATCACTGCAGATGGTGATTGCAGCCATGAAATTAAAAGACTTGGAAGAAAAGTTATGACCAACCTAGACAGCATATTCAAAAGCAGAGACATTACTTTGCTGACTAAGGTCCACCTAGTCAAGGCTATGGTTTTTCCAGTAGTCATGTATGGATGTGAGAGTAGGACTATGAAGAAGGCAGAGCGCCAAAGAATTGATGCTTTAGATTTGTGGTGTTGGAGAAGACTCTTGAGAGTTCCTTGGACTGCAAGGAGATCCAACCAGTCCATTCTGAAGGAGATCAGCCCTGGGATTTCTTTGGAAGGAATGATGCTAAAGCTGAAACTCCAGTACGTTTGCCACCTCATGCAAAGAGTTGACTCATTGGAAAAGACTCTGATGCTGGGAGGGATTGGGGGCAGGAAGAGAAGGGGACGACAGAAGATGAGATGGCTGGATGGCATCAATGACTCAATGGACGTTGAGTCTGAGTGAACTCCGGGAGTTGGTGATGGACAGGGAAGCCTGGCGTGCTGCAATTCATGGGGTCGCAAAGAGTCGGACACTACTAAGCAACTGAACTGAACTGAAAGATACAGTTCAGAGATAATCAACAAGATGGAGATCAAGATGACAGAGAAGGAGGACTCTAGACTCACTTTCTCCCATGAACATATCAAAACAACAACTATAGCACAGTTCTGCTGAAAGTGACCTGGGGACTAGCAGGACTGTTCTACAACCAAACCTGTCAAGAAATCCCCACATGGAGTCTGAGAGGAAGGAAGAAGTAACATGTTGGGGACCCACACACCTGGCAGAGGATACAGAGGAAGAGGGATATATTACAGATGTGGGGGTCCTTCCAGGGAGCATAGGGTTCAGGTCACTTATTAGTCACTCTGGCCCTGGGGTCTGACACCAGGAAGACAATTCCTTAACTGGTTTGAACACCAGTGTAGTTACAGGAGGGTTGTAAGAAAACCAAACCATGGTCTTGAAGAGCTTTCCCAGCAGAAACTTGTTTACTCCCAACTGGAGTTCAGAGGCAGCAGACTGAAAACTGCCTTAGCCTCTGCCCAGCTTGCAAGAACCACTCCAACCCGTCCCCAAGTCCTCAGTGGGATCCTGCTTCAGCCTCTCTTGCCCCTGCACCAGTCCCCACTAAGGCGGAGGCTGCCACTGCCAACAACAGCAAGCACGTGTAGAGGGAACAGAGCCTGCTCCAGAGCTAGCCTTGTCTCTGACCAGGGTGGAGGCATTCAGAACCAGTGTATACATTGTCAGTGTATACACTCAGGAAGAAGCGATACTAGCTTAAGGGCAGAACCATCACTGCAGGCATGTATACCTGCACACACTTGGGAAGGAGCAAAATCAACTCAGTAAAATGTCACCAATCTCTCTGGCCCCAACCCAGCTGCTAGCCAAGGCATGCACATCAGGGGCAAAAGTGAAATCAGCGCAGAAATACAGCCCCAACCCCTTAGGCCCCAGTCCCTAAGTCCCCAAGGTAGAGACTGCCATCAAACCTGGGAGAAACCCAATTCCCTCGTGCTCCTGTTTCAGCACCTTTGGCCCCAGCCCCACTCCTGAAAAAAACCTGTAAAGTCAGCTGAGCATCGGCAATACCCCAGACAGTGCCTAGCTCTGGCTCTAGCCCTTGCAACTCCAGTGCTACTTCCCATCAAGGCAGTGGCTGCCGGCATACTCTGGAGGAAGGTGTGGCGCATGCTTACTTCAGATCTTGTTCTAGTCAGACTGCAGATGGATGGTTCCACACAAGAACACGTCTTCAAGCCTGAGAAAGGTAACTGTTATACCAAACTTCATAGAGACAGAGAAAATGAAACAAAATGAGCAGACACAGGAATATGTTCCAAATAAAAGAACAAGGGAAAAAATCTGAACCCTAATAATACAGATATATAATTTACCTGACAAAGAGTCCAAAGCAACAGTAATAAGGATGCTAACTGAAGTTGGAAAAAAGATGGATAAATACAGCAAAGATTTTAATGAAGAACTAGAAAAATATAAAAAAGAACTAGTCAGAGCTGAAGAATACAACAATTGAAATTAGAAATACACTAGAGAGAATTAACAGCAGGTCAGGTGATATAGGAAAATGCGTACATGATCTTAAAGATATAATAATGGAAATTGCCCAATCAGAACCTCAAAAATGTATTTTTTAAAAAATGAGATTAGTTTAGGGAGTTCTAAGATAATATCACGCATACTAACATTTGCATTAAAGGAGTCTCAGATGGAGAAGAGAAAGTAGTAGAGGTTCATGAAGGAAAAACAAAACAAAACAAATGATTCAAATAAACAAAACAAAAAAATGAAAGAGAAAGAAGTATAACTGAGACCAGAGATATCTTTCAAAAATAAAGGGATATTACAAATAGTTATATGTCAAGAAACTGAGCAAACTAAAGAAATGGAAACTTTCTAGAAGTATATAATCATTCAGGATTAAATCAGGAAGAAAAAGATAATCTGCACAGACAAATTACTAGTACTGAATTGGTAATCAACAAAACTCCCAACAAACAGAAGTCCAAGACTGAAGAACGTCACAGGGGAATCCCATCAAACACAGGACAATTATAAAGAAAAGTTAATACCTATCCTTTTAAAGTATTCCAAAAAAACTGAAGAGGAGGGAACACTTTTCTTTATTACTTAATTTTATGAAGCCACTATTACACTAATAACAAAACCAGTCAAAGATATGAAAAAGAAGAAAAAATTACAGACCAACATCTCTGATGAATATAAATCAAAAATCCTCAACAAAATAATAACACTGAATTCTGCTGCTGCTGTTGCTAAGTCACTTCAGTCGTGTCTGACTCTGTGCGACCCCATAGATGGCAGACCATGAGGCTCCCCCATCCCTGGGATTCTCCAGGCAAGAACACTGGAGTGGGTTGCCATTTCCTTCTCCAATGCATGAAAGTGAAAAGTGAAAGTGAAGTCCCTCAGTCATGTCCAACTCTTAGTGACCCCATGGACTGCGGCCCACCAGGCTCTTCCGTCAATGCGATTTTCCAGGCAAGAGTGCTGGAGTGGGGTGCCATTGCCTTCTCCAAACACTGAATTCTACCATTTATAAAAAGAATCATACACACCATGATCAAGTTGGATTTATTCCAGGGATATAAGGATGGTTAATGTGTGTTATCACACTAACACAACGATGGATAAAATCACATGATCATCACAATAGGCATGGAAAAAACATCTGACAAAAGTCAGTATCTATTCAGACAGAATCGCTCTCAAAAAGTTTGCATATAGTGAACATATCTCAACATAATATAAGACATTAACACACAAAAAGCAGTAGGCAGCATAGTCAATGGTGAAAAACTTGAAAGGAATGTGACCAAAAAGGGATTAATTCCCCCAACATACAAACAGCTCATGAAGCTCAAGATTAAAAAAAAAAAAAAACTACTAAAAATGTTTAAAAAACCTGAATAAATATTTTTCCATAAGTTTGTTTTCTACGTTTGTGGTTGGCGGGGAAAGGGATAGTTAGGGAGTCTAGGCAAATCATGTACACACTGCTATATTCAAAATGGATAACCAGCAAGCACCTATTATATAGCACATGGAACTCTATTCAATGTTATGTGCCAGCTGAATGCTAGAGGGGTTTGGGAGAGAATAGATACATGTATATTTATGGCTGAGTCCCTTCACTGTTCACCTGAAATTACAACATTGTAACTGACTATACCGCAATACAAAATAAAAAGTTTAAAGTTTAGGGAAAAAAAAAATTCCAAAGAAGAGATACAGATGGACAACAGGCACATGAAATGACGGTCAATATCATTAATTATCAAGGAGATTCAAACCTAAATCACAATGAGATGTCACTTCACACCTGGCAAATGGCTATTATCAAAAGACAGAAAATAATAAATTCTGACAAGTATGTGGAAAAAAGAAACCTTAGTACACTGTTGCTAGTAATGTAAACTGGTACAGCCACTATGGAAAACAGCATAGAATTTCCTCAAAATTTAAAAATATAAATACCGCTACCCACCACAACATTGTAAAGCAATTATCCTCCAATTAAAAAAAAAAAAAAACTAAAAATATAACTGCCATATGATCCAGCAATTCCATTCCTGAGTATATATCTGAAGAAAATGAAAATAACAACTAGAAATGATATATGTGCCACACTACTCACAGCAGCATTATTTACATAAGGCAAGACACAGAAGAATTTAAGTATCTGTCCACAATTGAACATGAGTGTTAAAAGGAATTATATAGAGAGAGGTGCAGTGACAAGCAATCCACCAGGATATGCAGTACAGGGTGTGCAAGAGATGCAGGTTCGATCCCTGGTTTGGGAAGATCCCCAGGAGTAGGAAACGACAAACCACTCCAGTATTCTTGCTGGGAAAATTCCATGGACAGAGAACCTTGAGAGCAACAGTCCATAGGGTCACAAAGAGTCAGCCACGAATGAGCACACACACATACCCAAACACACACACGCACACACACTTTCCAAAACAGAAAGAATCAGGCTCAGATCAGTTTACTGGTGAATTCTATCAAATACTAATAGAAGAAATTATATTAATTCTCTATAATATTTTTCACAGGACAGAAGCAGAGGAAATACTCCCTACTTCATTCCACAAGGCTACCATTATCCCAGTACCAAAATCAGACAAAGACATTGCCAGAAAACTAAAGATCAACATCCTTTATAAACATATATACAAGATTCTAGAGAAAAAATTGCAAGTCATATTCAACAATGTATAAAAGAAATTATACACCACAAGCAAGAGGGATAATCCTAGGTATGTGAGGATGACTCAGCACTCAAAAATCAATTAAAGTAACCCATCCCATTATCAGGCTAAATAAGAGTGATTATTTAGTCATATTAATAAATACAGAAAAAAGTATCTGACAATATCCAACATTATCCATTGCTGATAGGAATGCTGAGCAGGTTAGAAATAGAGTGGATATTCCTCAATTTGATAAAAAACAAACAACAAACCTTGCTAAAATTACATTTAATGTTGAGAAACTTGAAGCACTCTCATTAAGATCAGGAACAATATGAAGATATCCACTCTCTCTACTCTTTTTCAACATACTAATGCAATAATACAAAAAAAGAAATAGAAGGTATACAGATCAAGAAGGTAGAAATAAAACTATCTTTGCTCACAGATGACATGATCATTTATGTGGAAAAATAAAGAATTAAAAAAACATGAAATTGGTAAGTGATTGCAGTGAAGGTTGCAGGTTAAGGTATGAGGGACGACAGAGGATGAGATGGTTGGATGGCATCACTGACTCAATGGACATGTGTTTGGGTGGACTCCAAGAGTTGATGATGGACAGGGAGGCCTGGCATGCTATGGTTCATGGGGTCGCAGAGTTGGACACGACTGAGAGACTGAACTGAACTGAACTAAGGTATGAAATCAGTTCCTTTTCTATAATATACTCTAGTAATGAACAAGTGGAATTGGAAATAAAAACACAATGCCATTTACATTAGCTCCAAAAAAAGTGAAAATACTCAGATTTAAATCTAATATAATAGGTACAAGGTCTATTTGAAGAAAAACAAACCTCTGGCGAAACATAGGAAAAAAGAGCTAAATAAATGTAGATAGAGTTTGAGGATGAGAAGGTTCAGTATTGTCAAGATGTTATGTCTCTCCAACTTAATCTATAAATTCAATGCAATCCTAACAAAAATTCTGGTAAGTTATTTTGTGGATATTGACAAACTGATTCTAATGTTTATATGGACAGGTACAAGACTCAAAATAACCAACTCCATATTGAAAGATAAGATCAAAGCTGGAGGTCTGACATGCTCAACTTCAAGGCTTACTATTAAGCTATAATAGTTAAGATATATGACACTGATGAAAGAACAGACAACTAGATGAAAAGAGAGGAGAAACCAGTCATATTCCCCTAGAAATATATCCCCATAATATGAAATGGTCTCTGACAAAGGAACAAAGTGAATAGAATGGAGCAAAGATCATCTTTTAAACAAACAGTCCTAGAATAATTGCACATCCGAATGCAGAAAGAACAATAAAAGCAAGACACAGAAGTTACCATCAATAATTTTCTGAAAATGGATCACAGACCTACATGTGAAATGAAACACCATAAAACTGGCAGATGACATAGGAGAAAGTCCATATGACATTGGATTCTTCTTATACACAATATAACAAGTCTGTATGCTTCACAAAAGGAATAATTGTTAAGCTGGACATGGTTAAAATTAAAAACTATCCTGCTAAATACAATGTTAAGATAATGAGACCGTAAACACAGTTAGGGAGAAAGTATTTCAACAAGCTTATCTGACAAGTTCAGTTCAGTTCAGTCACTCAGTCGTGTCTGACTCTTTGTGACCCCATGAATCGCAGCACACCAGGCCCCCCTGTCCATCACCATCTCCCGGAGTTCCCTTAGACTCATGTCCATCGAGTCAGTGATGTCATCCAGCCATCTCACTCTCTGTCATCCCCTTCTCCTCCTGCCCTCAATCCCTCCCAGCATCAAAGTCTTTTCCAATGAGTCAACTCTTCTTATGAGGTGGCAAAAGTACTGGAGTTTCAGCTTTAGCATCATTCCTTCCAAAGAAATCCCAGGGCTGATCTCCTTCAGAATGGACTGGTTGGATCTCCTTGCAGTCCAAGGGACTCTCGAGAGTCTTCTCCAACACCACAGTTCAGAAGCATCACTTCTTTGGTGCTCAGCTTTTTCACAGTCCAACTCTCACATCCATACATGACCACTGGGAAAACCATAGCCTTGACTAGACAGACCTCAGTCGGCAAAGTAATGTCTCTGCTTTTGAATATGCTATCTAGGTTGGTCATAACTTTCCTTCCAAGGAGTAAGCATCTTTTAATTTCATGGCTGCAGTCACCATCTTCAGTGATTTTGGAGCCCCCCAAAATAAAGTCTGACACTGTTTCTACTGTTTCCCCATCTATTTCCCATGAAGTGATGGGACCAGATGCCATGATCTTCGTTTTCTGAATGTTGAGCTTTAAGCCAACTTTTTCACTCTCCTCTTTCACTTTCATCAAGAGGCTTTTGAGTTTCTCTTCACTTTCTGTCATACGGGTGGTGTCATCCGCATATCTGAGGTTATTGATATTTCTCCCGGCAATCTTGTTTCCAGCTTGTGCTTCTTCCAGCCCAGCGTTTCTCATGATGTACTCTGCACATAAGTTAAATAAGAAGGGTGACAATATACAACCTTGATGTATTCCTTTTCCTATTTGGAACCAGTCTGTTATTCTATGTCCAGCTGTAACTGTTGTTTCTTGACCGGCATACAGATTTCTCAAGAGGCAGGTCAGGTGGTCTGGTATTCCCATCTCTTTCAGAATTTTCCGCAGTTTTTTGTGATCCACACAGTCAAAGGCTTTGGCATAGTCAATAAAGCAGAAATAGATGTTTTTCTGGAACTCTCTTGCTTTTTCCATGATCCAGCGGACGTTGGCAATTTGATCTCTGGTTCCTCTGCCTTTTCTAAAACCAGCTTGAACATCTGGATGTTCATGGTTCACATATTGCTGAAGCGTGGCTTGGAGGATTTTGAGCATTACTTTACTAGCATGTGAGATGAGTGCAATTGTGCGGTAGTTTGAGCATTCTTTGGCTTTGCCTTTCTTTGGGATTGGAATGAAAACTGACCTTTTCCAGTCCTGTGGCCACTGCTGAGGTTTCCAAATTTGCTGGCATATTGAGTGCAGCACTTTCACAGCATCATCTTTCAGGATTTGAAACAGCTCAACTGGAATTCCATCACCTCCACTAGCTTTGTTCATAGTGATGCTTTCTAAGGCCCACTTGACTTCACATTCCAGGATGTCTGGCTTTAGGGGAGTGATCATACCATCGTGATTATCTGGGTCATGAAGATCTTTTTTGTACAGTTCTTCTGTGTATTCTTGCCGCCTGTTCTTAATATCTTCTGCTTCTGTTAGGTCCATACCATTTCTGTTCTTTATTGAGCCCATCTATGCATGAAATGTTCCCTTTGTATCTCCAGTTTTCTTCTTTCCCATTCTGTTGTTTTCCTCTGTTTCTTTGCATTGACCGCTGAGGAAGGCTTTCTTATCTCTCCTTGCTATTCTTTGGAACTCTGCATTCAGATGCTTATATCTTTCCTTGTCTCCTTTGCTTTTCACTTGTCTTCTTTTCACAGCTACTTTAAGGCCTCCCCAGACAGAAATTTTGCTTTTTTGCATTTCTTTTCCACGGGGATGGTCTTGATCCCTGTTCGCTGTGCAATGTCACGAACCTCCATCCATAGTTCATCAGGCACTCTATCTATCAGTTCTAGTCCCTTAAATCTATTTCTTACTTCCACTGTATAATCATAAGGGAATTGATGTAGGTCATATCTGAATGGTCTAGTGGTTTTCCTTACTTTCTTCAATTTAAGTCTGAATCTGACTTCCCTGGCGGCTCAGATGGTAAAGCATCAACTTACACAATGTGGGAGACCTGGGTTCAACCCCTGGGTCGGGAATATCTCCTGGAGAAGGGAATTTTAACCCACTCCAGTATTCTTGTACCCCACCCCACCTCCCCAACAAAAGCAGCTACAGTCATGGGATCACAAAAAATTTGGACAGGACTGAGCAGGCACACACAGAGCACAGGGAATAAATATAACAATGAATAAATTATTTGGGCTTCCCTGGTGGTTCAACTGTAAAAAATCCACCTGCAATGCAGGGGACACGGATTCAAGATGCAGGTTCAATCCCTATGTCAGGAAGATGTTCTGGAGACAAAAACGGTAACCCATTCTAATATTCTTGCCTAGGAAATCCTATGGACAGAGGAACCCAGTCGGCTACAGTCCATGGAGTCACAAGAATTGGACAAAACTTAGCAACTAAACCACTCACCACCAAGCACATTAAATGTGGTTCAACATCATCAGTTATTAGAACACTTGCCAATTAAAATTATAGTGAGTTATTTGTCAAATGGGCAGCATAAAAAGCCATCAGATTTTGGATATTGAGACAATGGCTTGATTATACATTGTTGGTAGGAACATAAAATGGTATGTCACTGTGGAATACAGTTTGCTATGTTCTTATAAAACTTATCAAGTACATACCATAAGATCTAGCAATTGTACTCTGAGGTATTTACTCCACAATAATGCCTGTATGTTTCATATAAAAACTTGTACACTGATATTTTGAATGACTTTACTCATAATGAAAAAAAGAAACTGGAAACAACTTAGATATTCTTCAATGGGTGGACTGTTTGATCAAACTATGGTACAATCATATGATGGCATGCTAGTCAGCAATATAAAGGGAAAAATTACAGATGCACAGAACAAGTTTCCAGGGAATAGTATTGTGTGAAAAACTCAACTGTAAAATATTTATACTGCATGACTACAATATATAACGTTCTTGAAATGAGAAAAATTTTTCCACAGAAGGTCAGATTCGTGGTTGCCTATGGTTGGAAACAGGAACAAAGGCATGAGAGGGAAGTAGGTGTGACTGTAACCAGAAATATGAAGAGACAGGGCATTTAATTGCAAGGTCTGAAGATGCTGGTTGTTCAGAATCTAATGAAATTTCTGAGTCTTCAGAAATGGCCAGCACCTTTCCTATAAGTACTTGAAGGTATCACAGGACTCTTTCTCTCACACATGCAAGGCAACGTGTATCCCCCTCCAGCACCTCCCCCTACAGCATCCCCCTTCCTACTTTCCCTCCATGTCAGTAGACCTATTAATAGGTTAAGTCCTAGCAGAGCACAGCTGAGGATGTGCTCAGACTGAAAAAATAAGAATGAAACAATCAAAGGAGCTATGAGATCTAGCCATGGCAAGGTAAGCATGAAAATGCTTGATCAAGAACAATGGAAGTAAAACTGGAGAGGAATTTAACACCCAGGTGTATGAACTCATACTACAATGCTCTCAGGTGCAAGGAAAACTGTACTGACTGAAATTAAACAGCTAGAATCACTATGTGGCAGAAGAATAGACTAAGGGATTAATGAAATGGACATGCTGAAATAGGTGTGCTATGTATAATCAGAAGACCTACCAAACGATTATGCTTCACAAGACCCAGAAGACATACCAGTTACCAAGGCCATAACAAATGTGCTGAGAAGGGAATGTGTGTGTGAAGTCGCTCAGGCGTGCCCGACTCTTTGCGACCCTGTGGACTGTAGCCCACCAGGCTCCTCTGTCCATGGGATTCTCCAGGCAAGAATACTGGAGTGGGTTGCCATTTCCTTCTCCAGGGGATCTTCCCGACCCAGGGATCGAACCCAGGTCTCCTGCTTTGCAGGCAGACACTTTATCTTCTGAGCCACCAGGGAAGCCTGAGAAGAGAATAAACATTGTTAAAAATTTTAATGGTGGTTCTTCTCTAGAGCAGGGATCCCCAACCTCTGGGATCTAATTCCTGATGATCTGAGGTGGAGCTGATGGAACAATAACAGAAATAAAATGCACAATAAATGTTAATGTGCTTTAATCATCCCAAAACCATTCCATCCCAATCTCTGGAAAAGCTGTCTTCTATGAAAACTGTCCCTGATGCCAGAAAGGTTGGGGACCATTCTAGAATGTAGGACTGACATAGAAGCTATTATAGAACCTAGTTCATTCATATCAATTATATAAATTAACATGAGGTGACTTAAGTCAGGTAGGGTAGGTCCTTAATCCAATGTGCCTGATCTTATAATCATGTGAAGACACAGAAACACACATGAGGAGAGAACTCAGTGTGCTGAAGCCCTTGGTAAAACATATGTCATCTAGAGTGTGAAAGATGCTCTATTCTGGTGTAGAGGACACTCACATCTATAACATTTAGAATTCAAGGGGTCGTGATAGTGGAGGGCCATTCTCTTTCAAGTCATAAATAAATCACCGCATCTCTCATCTCTTGCCATGAGGAAAACGCTTTGGCTGGTGGGCCTCTTTAGATTATGTGGGTAATTTAATCCACTTGCACCTCAGGATGCTTTCTGGGCTCATAATATATCAGACAATGTGGATGACTTTCAACTAGGAATAAGACCCAGAGTAGCAAAGAAAAGAGCAACCGCCCAGGCTGCAGTGATACAGTTTTACTGATCCATAATATCCAGCAGACCCTTCTGTGCTGAAGATATCAGAGGGACAAAATAAAATGTGTAAGTTTGGGGACAATACCCAGTAAGACAATCACAACTCAGGACAAAGGACAACAGACCCTCCTTAGCTTCCATCATCAGATGAGATTAGCTTCATTCAGAATGCTATCCCAAAAGATTATTTTACAATCCAGCAATCTCCCAGCTGGGTATTTATCTGAAGAAAATAAAATCAGAATCTTGAAGACATAGTCTCACTCCCATGTTCATTTAAGCAGTATTCACATTAGTCAAGATATGGAAATAAATGTTTGTTAGCAATGAGTGGATAAAGAAAATGTCCTATATATACTATAGAATATTATCCAGCAAGAAGGATGAATTCTTGCCATCTGTTTGAACATGGCTGAACCTGGAAGGCATTATACTAAGGGAAATAAGTCAGACACAGAAAGATAAATACTGCATAATCTCACTTATATGTGGAATGCAAAATCACTGCATTAATAGAAGCAGAGAGTAGAATAGTGGATGTTAGACACTGGGGACAGGAGAATACGAGGAGATACTGGTCAAGGGAGATGTTTCAGTTATACACAATGAATAAAACAATACTGCACTGGTAAATTTGGCAAGAGGGTAGATCTTAAATGTTAGGAAGAAAGGAAAAAATAATCAATAAAGGATAGATGGATTTAGATATTAGTATACTAAGTGAAATAAGCCCAAGAAAGACAAATATACGATATCACTTATATATGGAATCTATAAAAATGATACAAATGAACTTATATACTAAATATAAGTAGACAACCAGACATAGAAAACAAACTTGTGGTTACCAAAGGGGAAAGAGCAGAGGGATAAATTAGGAGGTTGGGATTAACATATGTACACTACTATATATAAAATAGACAACCAATAAGAACCTACTGTATAGGACAGGGAACTATACTTAATATTTTATAATAACTTATAAGGGAAAAGAATTTGAAAAAAGATATATATGTATATATAACTGAATCATTTTTAAAACTAAATCAACATTGTAGATCAATTATACTTGAATAAAAATTAAAAAGAAAAATAAATACAATGTTAAAAATTAATAAAAGGAAAAGAAAATCTAAGTGAGATGATGGATATAATAATTACTTTGATTGTGATATTATTTCATATGTATATGTATATCAAATTACCAAGTGATGTACTTTAATATGTATAGTTTTAAATTGTCAATTATACCTTCATAAAGCTACGGAAAATGCAGTGAGGTATTATTTCACACTCATCTAATTCCTCTTCCCCTTGCCACATACCCATTCCACCCTCCCAAAGTCAAATAAAATAATATCAGGTGTTGGTAAAGCCAGATAAATTAAAATTCACACACATTACAAGTGGGGAAGTCATTCATTAACAATTATTTAAGCAATAGTTTTGGCATTAGTAGTAAATATGACTCAGTAATTCTAAACTAAGTATACCTTAGAGAAACTCTTGCCCATACCACTGGAGACATATGCATAAATTAATATATATCAGAAAGAAAACTATGCAGGAAAGCAAGACAATGATCAAAATTCAAGCTACACCTGTGAAGGGGAAAAGGAAGCCATAAAATTAAAGCGGGACACTGAAAGAGATTACGTACTGCTATGCTCTAATCCTTAAATTTGTTGACAATCACAATTGCTCACCTGATTAGTATTCATTTACACATAAATATATATTTATAATGTATTTGATACATTTCTATGTGTGATACATTTTATAATATGAGAATTCAATGGAAGAACTGAGATTCAAATCTAGGGAGAATTATCCAAGAGCCTATGGTCTTAATCAATGAATATATTTTTATACATATTAGTCAGCTTCCCTTGTGGCTCAGGTGGTAAAGAATCCACCTGCAATGCAGAAGACCTGGGTTCGATCCCTCGGTTGGGAAGATCCCCTGGAGAAGGGAAAGGCTACCCAGTCTATTATTCTGGCCTGGATAATTCTATGGACTGTATAGTCCATGGGGTCGCAAAGAGTCAGATATGACTGAGTTACTTTCACTTTCACTATGCATATTAATAAATAAATGATTTTTTTCTAACAGCAACTTTCCCTTCAAAGCTGTTTTATTTTTATTTTCTTTATGTCATTTTAAAACATGTTTATTGCAGTATAACTGATATACAAAGAACTGCATACATACATTTAACTTACAGTTTGATGAGTCTGGCCACCAGTAAACACTTGTGCCACCACCACCACCATCAAGGTCACAGACATATCCAACAGCTCCCAGAGCCTTCCTGCATCCCTGGTTTTTGTTTTGTGCGAAGAATGATTGTTAACCAACAAGCTCATAGTCACCAAGATATGCTTCCACTTCTAAGTTCAATATCTGACACAGATGAACACTTTGAATGAACCATCTCGAATCCTCACTACAAATCTATATGGGAAGTATAATTTTTATTTTCAATTTGCAGATGGTGAAAGACTGGAGAGGTCACACAAATGAAAAATACAGGAGTCAGGATTCAAGCCCTGCTTCATCTGTCTCCAGAATGATTATTTCTGAGAATCGTCAGATATTGCCTTTTAAAAAACCCAAGATTAATTTTATTTGTCTTACTGCCTCTTCATAGATGAAACTACTGATCCATATGTATAATTTACCACTAGCGACTCTTTTGCCCACATTCCAGATGTGCCCCATTATGTACAGCTGGCTGGGGTACACAATGTACAAATAATGAACTCCATCAGGCTATGGCCTTTATTTATTTATTTGACAAGCTTTGTTTTGGCTGTGTAAGCAAATGTTTGTAAAACTGAAATAGGAGTACATTTAACAAGTTAAATTAATCTATATAATTTCTTGTTGATATGCAGATGAGGCCACAATGATAGCAAAGTTCCAAGGGACACTGCCTGGGGTGGCTATATCCCTGCATCTCATTCCCAAATTCCTTTCCTAGGCCCTTTCAGTTCATTGCAAATTGGGCTAATTTTTATATTCATGCACACAGTTCCATTTTATCCTTTATGAGTATCTTGTCTCTAAAGGGGTCACAGAAGAAAAGAGAATGAGACTTTTAAAAGCTTCATTTTTATCACTTTACTTAGTGGAAAATTCTGGGAACAATTTAATACAGTTGACTCTTCAAACACCCTGAAGTTCTATTTCTGAGATACCAATGAATATTAATAAGACTTCAAATGATTTGCTGGAAAAACTAGCAAAAAAGGCAACAGACGGCAACATGGTGAAGGTACAGTTCAAAATAAAGAAATAGTTATTTCAGTTTCATATTAAAGTATAAACTTTACTGAAGCTCTATCTCCTATACTGACTTTTTTTTTTTTTCAAAAACACAAAACTTGAGAGTTTAAAATAAAACCACAGACTTCCATTAATAAGCCTGGGCTTGATGCTTCCATAGTAGACACCAACAACATACACACACCTACATGATATAAATTCATGACTTTAGCGGTTAGAAGAGCTTCATTGTGAATTTACCAAGGACTCATTATGTGATTATGTGAACTCAGATCCATTTTCTTCTTTTCATCTTTTCTTGGCAACACTTCCTACTTTCACAGGTTAACTCCCCATTTTTCTTTTCCCCAACCCAACCAAACTTGCCACCATTTCTTTTTGCTGTTATTACCTTTTAAAAAAGGATTTTTAAAATTAATTAATTTATTTTAATTGGAAGATAGTTACTTTACAATGTTGTGGGTTTTGCCACACATCGACATGAATCAGCCATGGGTGCACATCCTGAACCCCCTTCCCACCTCCCTTCACAGCCCAGCCCACTGGGTTGTCCCAGAGCACCGGCTTTGAGTGCCCTGCTTCATACATCAAACTTGCACTGGTCATTTATTTTACATATGGTAATATACCTGTTTCAACACTATTCTCTCAAATCATCCCACCCTCCCCTTCTCCCACATAGTCCAAAAGTCTGTTCTTTACATCTGTGTCTCTTTTGCTGCCTTGCATATAGGATTGTCGTTACCATATTTATAAATTCCATATATATGCATTAATATACTGTATCAGTGTTTCTCTTTCTGACTTACTTCACTCTGTTTAAGAGGCTCCAGTTTCATCCATCTCATTAAAACTGACTCAAATGTGTTCTTTTTATAGCTGAGTAATATTCCACTGTGTATATGTACCAGACCTTCCTTATCCATTCATTTGCCAATGTATATCTAGGATGCTTCCATGTCCTAGCTATTGAACAGTGCTGCAGTGAACATTGGGGTGCATGTGTTTCTTCCAATTCTGGTTTCCTCGGCATATATGCCCAGCACTGGGATTGCTGGGTTGATTGCTAGGCTGTTCTATTTCCAGTTTTTTAAGGAACCTCCATACTGTTCTCCACTGTGACTGTACCAGTTTGCCTTCCCACAAGCAGTGTAAGAGGGTTCCCTTTTCTCCACACCCTCTTCAGCATTTATTATTTGTTGACTTTTTGATGGCAGCCATTCTGACTGGCATGAGTTAGTTCATTGCAGTTTTGGTATGTATTTCTCTAATAATGAGTGATATTGAGCATCTTTTCATGTGATTTCTAAGCAATGCTTTCTCAGAATAAGCTCCTTACTCTTAAGGCTCTTTCTATATGATCTCAAAAGTGATAGCAGCATGTCAGCAGCACTGTACTTCCTGGTCCACTTTCACCTGGGGAAAAATCAACCTGCTGTTTCAAAGCTTAACTAAAAACCTTTAGTTGAGTCTCACTGACTCTTATTGACCTTTTCTGGGTCTTGTTACTATGCATGAGTCTAAGGCTGTAGCCAAGATAACATATTTTGAATGACTTAAGAAGACTGGGGCAAAATTACAGAAATTAGGAGTGAGATCAATTCCATTCATGAACATGACTGAGAAGTTTGGAGCACTACTAAGAAGAGGAAAGATGAGATGAATACTAAAGAGGCAAGCATCAATGCCCATCACAACACTCATGTGGAGATTCAAGTCAACTATGAGAAAATTAAAGCTATTGCTCTGGGTTTGTCCAAAGTGGGGAAAATCCAACTTTGTTGGTGGTCCAGTAGCTAAGACATGCTCCCAGTGCAGGGGGCACACGTTCAACCCCTGGTCAAGGAATTAGAACCCACATGCCACAACTAAGAGTCTGCATTCTGCAACTAAAGCTCCTCTATGCCACAACTAAGACCCAACACAGCCAAATCAAAAGAATAAATAAAACCAAAAACACAAAATGGGGAAAATCAGAATTTTGTCTCTGAAGATGGCACAGATGGATAAAGGGATAGAGTTCAGACCAGTGGCTGCCAATATCTGTCACATATCAGGGGCAGTCCCCTACCTTCACTCTAATCAAATATTCATCAATTGTTCAGATTTTGATTGAGTTCAACTATGTATAAATAATTACCCACCTTTGAGTTTATTTGAAATAAATAATATTCTAGTGTTTCTAGAATCTTTGCTAGACTCCCTGGTTAGAAGCCTAGCAATGAGATATAAATTGACTCATTTTGGATCCTGGTGAATTGCTTGCATCCGATGACAATGTTAAAAAAAAATCCCTCCTTTAAAACACTGGCATTAGTTCTGAGTGTGTGCCTCAGTAGCAAGTGAAGACAAAAATCAGATCTCTGATATTTTGTATATAAAATAGATTCTAGATATTATTACAATTTTATTACATATATATTATTTCCTATACTTATAATTTTATTATACATACAGTTTTCCCATAACTACCTGGCCACATAGAATATTTAAATTTTAGGTACATGTCCTCTTGTCACTAAATATAATATAAAGCTTGTAGTACCAAAATACTAAGCTTATAAATCAAAAGATTATCTGGGAGAAAGAATCTTCATAGAAGGTGCTTAAAGTACATTCAGTGTGTCAATCTCTCCAGAAATATCTTGAATCTACTTATATAGACAGAGAACAGTATACCTAGGCTACATCATCATACTGTCATATCAACTGTTATTTTCAATGAATTGTGCCATATAATCCCCCCTTAATCTTTACTTAGAGTCAGTCTAAGAAATAAAAATAATATGCATTATAATATGTATGCTCAGTTGCTTAGTTGTGTCTGACTCTTTGCAACACCATGGACTGTAGCCCACCAGGCTCCTTTGTCCATAGAATTCTCCAGACAAGAATACTAGAATGGGTGGTCATCTCCTCCTCCAGGGGATCTTCCCAACCCAGGGATCAAACCTGTGTCTCCTGCATTGGCAGGCAGATTCTTTACCACTGACCCACCTGGGAAGCCCCCATAATAAATATAATAGCAATAAATAGAAACTGTGTCATTGTATCCTCTTTTAGAATGTCAGATATGATACTCCATACGACTGTCTACTTTATAATAATTTTCAGAAAAGGTTCCCTCTTACTGACTACCAAGAAAAGTTGGGCTTCTAAACAGTCCTTCAGTTGTGTCCTACTCTTTGCGACTTCATGGACTGCAGCATGCTAGGCTGCCATCACCAACTCCTGGAGCTTGCTCAAACTCATGTCCATTAAGTCGGTGATACTATCCAACCATCTCATCCTCTGTCATCCCCTCTCTTCCCACCTTCAATCTTTCCCAGCATCAGGGTCTTTTTCAATGAGTTAGTTCTTTGCATCAGGTGGTCAAAATACTGAAGTTTCAGGTCCAGCATTGGTCCTTCCAATGAATATTCAGGACTGATTTCTTTGGATTGGCTGGTTTGATCTTGCTGTTGAAGGGACTCTCAAGAGTCTTCTTCAACACCACAGTTCAAAAGCATCAATTTTTCGGTGCTCAGCTTTCTTTATAGTCCAACTCTCACATCCATACATGACTACTTGAGAAGCCATAGCTTTGACTAGACGGACTTTGTCGGCAAAGTAATGTCTCTGCTTTTTAATATGCTGTCTAGGTTGGTCATAGCTTTTCTACCAAGGAGCAAGTGTCTTTTACTTCCATGTCTGCAGTCACCTTCTGCAGTGATTTTTAGCCCAAGAAAATAAAGCCTTTCACCGTTTCCATTATTTCCCCATCTATTTGTCATGAAGTAATGGGACCAGATGCCATGGTCTTAGTTTTCTGAACATTGAGTTTTAAGCCAACATTTTCACTCTCCTATTTCACTTTCATCAAGAGGCTCTTTAGTTCTTCACTTTCTGCCATAGGGTGGTGTCATCTGTATATATGAGGTGACTGATATTTCTCCCAGCAATCTTGATTCCAGCTTGTGCTTCATCCAGCCTGGCATTTTGCATGATGTACTCTGCATATAAGTTAAATAAGCAGAGTGACAGTATACAACCTTGACGTACTCCTTTCCTAATATGGAACCAGTCTTGTTCCATGTCTAGTTCTAACTGTTGCTTCTTGATCTGCATACAGATTTCTCACGAGGCAAGTAAGGTGGTCTGGTATTCCCATCTCTTGAAAAATTTTCCACAGTTTATTGTCATCCACACAGTCAAAGACTTTGGCATAGTCAATAAAGCAGAAATAGATGTTTTTCTGGAACTCTCTCACTTTTTTGATGATTCAATGGATGTTGGCAATCTGATCTCTAGTTCCTCTGCCTTTCTTTTTTTTTTAATTTTTGTTTTTACTTTATTTTACTTTACAATACTGTATTGGTTTTGCCATACATTGACATGAATCCACCACGGGTGTACATGCATTCCCAAACATGAACCCCCCTCCCACCTCCCTCCCCATAACATCTCTCTGGGTCATCCCCATGCACCAGCCCCAAGCATGCTGTATTCTGCATCGGACATAGACTGGTGATTCTATTCTTATATGACAGTATACATGTTTCAATGCCATTCTCTCAAATCATCCCACCCTCTCCCTCTTCCTCTGAGTCCAAAAGTCTGTTATACACATCTGTGTCTTTTTTGCTGTCTTGCATACAGGGTCATCATGCCATCTTTCTAAATTCCATATATATGTGTTAGTATATTGTATTGGTGTTTTTCTTTATGGCTTACTTTACTCTGTATAATTGGCTCCAGTTTCATCCATCTCATCAGAACTGATTCAAATGTATTCTTTTTAACGGCTGAGTAATACTCCATTGTGTATATGTACCACAGCTTTCTTATCCATTCGTCTGCTGATGGACATCTAGGTTGTTTCCATGAAATAAAAGCAAAAATAAACAAATGGGATCTAATTAAAATGAAAAGCTTCTGCACAACAAAGGAAAATATAAGCAAGGTGAAAAGACAGCCTTCTGAATGGGAGAAAATAATAGCAAATGAAGCAACTGACAAACAACTAATCTCAAAAATATATAAGCAACTTATGCAGCTCAATTCCAGAAAAATAAACAACCCAATCAAAAAATGGGCCAAAGAACTAAATAGACATTTCTCCAAAGGAGACATACGGATGGCTAACAAACACATGAAAAGATGCTCTGCCTTTTCTAAATCCAGGTTGAACATCTGGAAATTCATGGCTAACATACCGTGGAAGCCTGGCTTGGAGAATTTTGAGCATTACTTTGCTAGTGTGAGATGAGTACAGTTGTGCGGTAGTTTGAACATTTTTTGGCATTACCTTTCTTTGGGATTGGAATGAAAATTGACCTTTTCCAGTCCTGTGGCAACTGCTGAGTTTCCCAAATTTGCTGGCATATTGAGTGCAGTACTTTAACAGCATCATCTTTTAGGATTTGAAATAGTTCAACTGGCATTCCATCACTTCCACTAGCATTGTTCACAGTGATGCTTCCTAAGGCCCACTTGACTTTGTATTCTTAAATGGTAGGTATATTTATTTTTTTAGTTTGGATCCTGAAATCTGCATAACTAATACATTTTCTCTCTTCTGCCAAAAGATGAAATCCAAATTTTTCACTCACCTGTAAGCAAATATATTGATCAAGGATAACAAATAATGGAAAATTCTGTGTAATTAATCCTCCTTTCTGACCCCACCACAGATGCTACTAATCAGACATGGCACTACTTCCCATGAAATATGGAATCAGAATTCTTCTCACATAGTTCTCGAGGCAGTGTTGGAAGTCCAGGGCTAGTCAGTCTTTTTGTGTAGACAGACTGCTAATTATTTTTCTGAGCATGCTGATATCTCTAGGGCACATTGATACGATGGTACTCATAAAGCAGATGAAGGAGAGTCAGAATCAATAGAGACTGTTAAGGTAGCTGAGAACGTGTAAAGCCTTCATTGGTTCTCCACCTTAAAGGTCCATTTCTGACTCAGTTTCTCTTTCCTGTCTCTAAAACCCACAGCACTGAATTTTTCATGTCCTTAAAAAAATTAAGAAAACAATAACCTCTAATTTTGTTTTATTTGGCCTTTAGGTGTAAGACACGATTCAGAAAGGATCAAAAATGTACCCTAGATAGAACTTACACTACTGCCCAAGCTTCTCACTAAAACTTGGTTGCTGTTCTGTGACATTTCAAAAATAGTAGAATTTGACGAGATGGCCAAGTTTCCAGTGTCCAATTGCCAATCATGTCAGAGCCTCAGAGCCCAGAGCCAGGAAATAAATAGCAAGCATCTGCCTTTCTGTGCAGTTTTCACAATGAGATACAGCAAGTTCACCTTTGCTTATTTGTAAGGATTTCAGATGTGATATAAAGGGAGAAACTGCTCTACTGAAGCGTAGGAGAATGGTATACTTCCTGTGCGCAGAGCTTCAGTTTACATTTTACTATGCCGAGTTTCCAATATAAATCTCACAGGAACATAAGATCCCAAAGGGAGGCTGTGGCCTGAAAAATAAGTTGCTGGGTCTCCTTTCTTTAGAATGGGTCCTGGATGATGATATGGACTCAAAAAGCATTTGATAATAAACATGTATTAGTTAGGGGATTCTGGCTGAAAATTAAGAGAAAAATCAACTAGGACCGGCTTAAAACCTGTGTATCTTGATCGGATCAAAGATCATACCGAGTCAAGTAAATCAGAAAGATAAAAATAAATACTATATGTCAATCTATACACATGGAATCTAGAAAAATGTTACAGATGAACCTTTTTACAGGGCAGAGATAAAGATGCAGACATAGAGAACAGACTGTGGACACAACGGGGGAAGGGGAGGTTCGGGCAGATTGGGAGAGCAGCACTGATGTATATCCTCCACCATGGGTATAATAGAAAGCTAGCAGGAAGCTGCTGTACAGCACAGGGAGCTCAGCTCAGCGCTCTGTGGGGATCTAGAGGTGCGGGATGAGGGGTGGGACAGAGGCTTAAGAGGGAGGGTATATACCTATACATATAGTGGATTCACGCTGTTATAGAGCAGAAACTAACACAACACTGTGAAGCAATTATGTCCCAAAAGTAATAATACAAAGAATGGATAAAGAATATATAATGTGATATATTCATACCATAAATATTAAAAGAATAAGAAGAGAACAAAGTATTGATGGTTTAGTCACTAAGTCACGTCTGGCTCTTGAGACCCCAGGGACTGCAGCCCTCCAGACTCCTCTGTCCATGGGATTTCTCAGGAAAGAATTACTGGAGTGAGTTGCCATTTCTTTCTCCAAAAGCATTGATATATGCTACCAAAAAGGGGGCATAAAATCTAAAGATAGGATAGACTTAGAAACTAACTTAATCTCTGGTCTCTGGACCAATTCTCCTGCCAGTCTCTTGGCGATCCCTTCTTCAGTGTCACAGTGTCCTACTTTGCCCATGAGCAAGAAAAAGAATGATATTCAAAGAAAAAAAATGTGATATTCATTAGTATTTACCAACAGATATCTCTGGTCACTTCCCTGGCACCTGTCAATTTGCATGTTCCTGTATCCATGATGTTAGATGTGGTCATGTGACTCACTTTTGCTAGTGAAATGTGATTGAAAGTTATGTATAAATCACTACTGGGTGTGGGCTCTAAAGGTCAAGATATCCTCTGCTGCAGTGATGAGCTCTATTCTGGAGAATGGCTGTTCCGCCAGCTCATGTCCATGGGAGTGGGTGGGTGGAACAAAGGAGAACTCCCATCCCACTTGTGATGGAAATGAATATAAAAAGGACACTAACCATTGCTACTGTAACCCACATATAACCCAACCTATCCAGACCAATACAAAGGAGAAGCTGTTCCTGAGTGGTCTCCCAGAAAAAAACAAGAATGACCTTAATGTGAACCACCTAGATCCTCTCCTTACAACTCATTGGCATGAATTCCCATCCCTGAGTCAATTATCATCAAGGGAGATTATTGCTATGAGCCAACCCCTATATCTTGGCTTCTGAATATAAATTCCACTGTCTTCTGGCATGTGCAAGGGTATATAAAAGCCTGAACACAATAAGCTTTTGTTAGATATGATGAAAAATTCCATCCACAAGTCAATGCAATTTTTCCTTTCTTCACTGGGTTTAAGAGGGTGCTTGCTAGTATTTCTTCTTAAAACAGACAGGGAAAAATCTCTTTCTGCACACTTACTATCATCTCAGCTGGACCATTCACAGTAGAAAATTATCATCACACTGTGTTTATATGATTCCCTCTTTCTCTTTTGGAACAAGAGATAGGGTAGAAAGAATAAAAGAGTACTAGTGAATTCACTTCTTTACTAAAAAAGTACAGAGGATGACAGGATAAGATGGTTGGATGGCATCACCAACTCGATGGGCATGAATTTGAGAAAGCTCCAGCAGTTGGTAATGGACAGGGAAGCCTGACATGTTACAGTCCATGGGGTTGCAAAGAGTCAGACATGATTGAGCGACTGGATTGAACTAAAATTCACTTTTTATTCATAAGCTTTTATATAACTTACTTTTTAATCTGTACAAGGCATAGGTGAGAAATATCCACATAATTAATTCCAAGGAATTGAGAAAGTCCAACTGGCTTCATTGGATTCATTACTAGTATGAATAGCAGTAAACTATGGGGGTTCTCTCAGCAGTGACTGTATACATTTTTCATAATAATTTGTCTCATACTGCCATCCTCCCAAATATTTCCTAACAACCAAAACAGAACATATTTTCTACGCAGATTACTTCAAAATAAAAACTCCCTTTAGAATAAAATATAATTAAATGATTTGGTCCTTTGAGCATAATAAATATTAACTCACCCCAAGATTCGACATAAGTTACCTTAGAAGAAAGTAACTAGGTAGCTGAATCTAAAAGTCTTCTCCTAAAATATTCAAGTTGGTTCATAACCTCTGTGTTTATTATTCTAAAGCCCCAAACAAAGTAAAATTATGCTAAAAACATCTTAAAGGATAAAATTATGTAGCATGATACAGACAGAAGTGAAGTTACCCTCACTCACTTTACCTTGAGTCTCATGTATAGCAAATAGCACCTCGAGTTCACCTGGTGAATTTGAAAGTACTGAAAGGTACAGAATTAAAACAAGACCAAAGTGCTAAATGGAGAAGGCAATGGCACCCCACCCCAGTACTCTTGCCTGGAAAATCCCATGGACGGAGGAGCCTGGAAGGCTGCAGTCCATGGGGTCGCTGAAGGTCAGACAGACAGCGACTTCACTTTCACTTTTCACTTTCATGCATTGGAGAAGGAAATGGCAACCCACTCCAGTGTTCTTGCCTGGAGAATCCTAGGGACGGAGGAGCCTGGTGGGCTGCCATCTATGGGGTCGCACAGAGTTGGACACGACTGAAACAACTTAGCAGCAGCAGCAGCAGCAGCAAAGAGCTAAATACCAGTGACAGTTCAGAGACTGCTAAACTTTTTTCCCCTATATATTCCTTTTAGCACATGAAAGGCTCTTCCAAAGTTGTCTGTTACATCAACCATGCATCTCCAATACATTTGTTCATTTATTCATATGTGAATGCATTTGGAGGAGTCAGAAAAGAAAAGAGGGGAGTATCTTGGTTGCAAATGTGGTTAACTGGATAAGCACTACTGTGTCCAAATGTGTATAATAAGGCCTTTGGAAATATTATGTTTTGGATTGTATCTTTGATTAATGTTGCTCATTTTACTTCCTCAAGATGTTTTCAAAATGGAGCAGCAATTTTGAAAGATGTAACTACCTGCAACCAAGAAAATAATCCAGTTTCAGGCATCAAGATCTATAAAAATTCAGGGCAGCAAACAAACAATTCATTTCCTAACTCATTTCATTGCATATCCTACAATAAGCACTCCAGAGGGTCTTGACATTTCAGGGGTGGGGAAGCTTCCCTCTATGCCTAGGAAGGAAGACCAAGAATGATTCAAAAATGTAAGACACTACAGCAAACTAAAATTACATTAGAATCTTCAGTTCAGTTGCTCAGTTGTGTCCGACTCTTTGCGACCCAATGAATCACAGCATGCCAGGCCTCCCTGTCCATCACCAACTCCCGGGGTTCACCCAAACTCATGTGAATCGAGGAGGTGATGCGATCCAGACATTTTATCCTCTGTCATCCCCTTCTCCTCCTGCCCCCAATCCCTCCTAGCATCAGGGTCTTTTCCAATGTGTCAGCTCTTTGCATGAGGTGGCCAAGTATTGGAGTTTCAGCCTCAGCATCAGTCCTTCCAATGAACACCCAGGACTGGTCTCCTTTAGGATTGACCGGTTGGATCTCCTTGCAGTCCAAGGGACTCTCAAGAGTTTTCTCCAACATCACAGTTCAAAAGCATCAATTCTTCGGCACTCAGCTTTCTTTACAGTCCAACTCTCAACCTCCATACATGACCACTGGATAAACCATAGCCTTGACTAGACCTTTGCTGGCAAAGTAATGTCTCTGCTTTTCAATATGCTATCTAGGTCGGTCATAACTTTCCTTCCAAGGAGTAAGTGTCTTTTAATTTCATGTTCTGCAGTCACCATCTGCAGTGATTTTGGAGCCCCCCAAAATAAAGTCTGACACTGTTTCCACTGTTTCCCCACCTATTTCCCATGAAGTGATGGGACCAGATGCCATGATCTTAGTTTCTGAATGTTGAGCTTTAGGCCAACTTTTTCTCTCTCCTCTTTCACTTTCATCAAGAGGCTTTTTAGTTCCTCTTCACTTTCTGCCATATGGGTGGTGTCATCTGCATATCTGAGGTTATTGATATTTCTCCTGGCAATCTTGATTCCAGCTTGTGCTTCTTCCAGCCCAGCGTTTTTCATGATGTACTCTGCATATAAGTTAAATAAGCAGGGTGACAATATACAGCCTTGACGTACTCCTTTTCCTATTTGGAACCATTCTGTTGTTCCATGTCCAGTTCTAACTGTTGCTTCCTGACTTGCATATTAGAATCTTGGTTAATTAGAATTCAAGCAAATAGAACCCTAAAATAAGCTATGAACTAGAATAAACTCTAGGGGTCATTTAGTCCAACCACCTGGAAACACAATAATCTATTCTTCAATATCCTTTTATCGGTTGTCCTTTATCTCTGTAAATGTATTTCCAGGAATGGAGATTTACATCTTGATATCACATAATATATCCTTAAACAGTTATAACATGAGATCATTATTTATCATAATTGAGGTGAAATTTTTCTTCTTCTAACTTGGCCCTAGTTTTTCATTTTAAGATGACAAGAAATAAGCCATATATTTCTTTCTTTTAATTTATTTATTTTTAATGGAAGGATAATTACTTTACAATATTATGTTATTTCTGCAATATGGAGCTTCCCTGGTGGCTCAGATGATAAAAAATCTGCCAGCAACGTAGGAGACCTGAGTTCAATCCCTGGGTCAGGAAGATCTCCTAAAGAAGGAAGGGCATGAAAACCCACTCAGGTATTCTTTCCTGGGAAATCCCAAGGACAGAGGAGCCTGCTGTGCTATAATCCATGAGGTCACAAAGAGTTAGACACAACTGCATGACTGACATTTCTGCCATACATCAACATGTATCAGCCGTAGGTATACATATGTCCCCTCCTTCTTGAACCTCCCCTCTACCTCCCTCTTATAATAATGTGAAAGTGAAGTTGCTCAGTTGTATCCAACCTTCAGGGACCCCATGGACTGCAGTCTACCAGGCTCCTCTGTCCATGGGATTTTCCAGGCAAGACTACTGGAGTGGGGTGCCACTGCCTTCCCCGAATAATATGAAATGCTAGCTTTAACTGTGAATAAAGGGAGAAGAAGAATAAAAAAGTAGGAATCAAATTGTAAGTTAAATGACCAACATCCTTGAGTATTTTCTGTGATATGCCCTCATCTCCTCTCAAAACCTCATCCCTGTATACCTACAGCAGGAAAGGCAAACAGAAACTTATTCATGTCACTCTTCTCTATAAAATCCTTCAAAGGATTTATCTTAGGATAATATCTAAACTTTTTACATTGGTTTTAAAGACCCACATACTCTGGCCTCCTGCTACCTCTCTAGCCTTCTTGATTCTCATGCTTACCTGAAAACCAGCTATCCATTTATAACTAAATGAATTTCAATACTTGGACCTATTTCCAGGGCAGAAATACAGACGAAAACAGAGAGAATGAACATCCAGACAGGTGGAATGAAGGGGAGGGTGGGACAAACTGGGAGACTAGGATTAACTTATATACACTGCCCTAAGTAAAAAAGATAGCTAATGGGAACCTGCTGTATAGCCCAAAAAGCTCAGTTCAGTCCTCTGTAATGACCTGGTGGGGTGGGACACAGGCAGTGGGATGGGGAGGTGAGAGGCAGGTCCAAGAGAGAGGGGATATATGTATATTTACTTACACCTGATTCACTTCATTGTACAGCAGAAACTAACACAACATTGTAAAGCAATTATATTCCAATAAAAAACTGAAAAGAATACTTGGAAACTATGACACTTCCTCTCTTCATTTTACCTCCTGAGATTCTTATTGTTCTCTTTGTCAAAAACATTCTTTCACATCTTCTTGCTATGCATAACTATTAATAATTCTCATTCCATGTCAAATATCTCTCAGAAAGCCTCCCCTGACTTTCCAAATTTGGATCTGATGGCTCTCCCACAAGGTCTCATGGCATCCTACAACCCCATTAACACTGTTGTTTAATCGCTCAGTTGTGTCCGTCTCTTTTGCAAACCCAGGGACTGTAGCCCACCAGGATCCTCTGTCTATGGGATTTCCCAGGCAAGAATACTGGAGTGGGTTGCCATTTCTTTCTCCAGGGGAGTTCCTGACCCAGGAATTGAACCCGTGTCTCCTGCATCTCCTGCATTAACAAGCTGTTTCTTTACATTTGAGCCACTAGGGAAGCCTCTCAGTAACAAACACTTTTGCATATTATACCTTACTCACAAGAACTGTAAGCTCCAGGAAAGCAACAACTGTGCAAACTCATTCATTATTTCAGCCTTTGATTCTATCATAATGTCTGAAAAAATAGTTGAACCTCTGATAAATACTTTTTAGATATGTAAATAATTAAATGAGCAAGTATGAATAGTTAATAAAAGCCTGTGCAAGTCTACTTATCTGAGAACAATAAAATTATCTTTAGAACATTATACCTAATAAAGCTGAAAATACACTAGTATGTTTTGGAAGGTTTCCAACAACCAGAAAACGATAACAGAAAAAACATTTCTAACTAATTAAGCTATTAGGTTGTTATAATTAAGGTCTGCATTTTTTATTAATTTTGACAATTCTTGGCACAGGGGTGGTTGTTCTGTTTTATCTTTGCTAGTAGACTTCTTTAAGTCTTGATTTATGATTAAAGTATGAGATGTGTTTTTATAACATGATGTAGTTTCTTGAAGGCTTCCATGGTGGCTCAGCTGGTGAAGAACTCACCTGCCAATGTAAGAGATACAAGAGATGTGGGTTCGATCCCTGGGTTGGGAAGATTCCCTGGAAAATGAAATGGCAACCCACTCCAGTATTCTTGCCTGGAGAACTCCATGGATCAAGGACACTGGCAGGCTACAGTTCATGGTGTCGTAGAGAGTTGGAAATGACTGAGCATACATGTGCATGGTTTCTTTAGTAATAATTATAAAAGGTTTACACAGAAACAACTATGATTTTCAATACTAGAGGCTATAATGTCTCTAAATCATTGCCTTTCTTCATTTGGCAGTAAGTGAAATGGGGTAATGAAGATTGTTTTGAACTTGCATACTTCAGATTACCCTTAAATCACTATATGTTATCTCTTATAGGATCAGATCAAAAAAAGGGATTGACAAAGAAGTAAATAAATAACCAAGAGATAGACAGTTTGCCTTGTAATGTCTAGTACACATCCAGCTTTCCTCATTACCTATCCAATGTGCACCTATGAAACAGGGAGCCACGAAAGAAACCAGGAGCTGCATTTCATGTGATCAGTGCCATAAGTTACTGCCTGGCCCACCGCACAAGAGCCGTTTCAGCCTTGAATGTGGCCTTTTGTTTGAATGTATCACCATATGTTCCCAAATTGCTGTGCAAAGACTGATGGTTCCACAGTCTCCCATTAATATTTTGCCTGGGCATAATGTTCATTTTTATTTGTCTAAAATGTCCCAAATTGCCAAGCGATTTTTAAAGTAAGTGTTAAATTTTGCAAATAGAAGCTGCTATTCTGTGATTCAATCGTACAGTCAAAATAATGAAAATATCGTGACCTGAGTTAGGATACCATAGTAAGATACAGATGACAATTGTCACTCTATAGCAGAAGGAGTTGAGACTGAAACCCAGAAACAAGACTTCAAAAGATATTTTTTTTTATTTTCACTGTCATACTATTCATATTCAGCTCATTAGTCTTGAAATAACACAGCAGAATAATCTTTTAGGGAATTTAAATAACTTGAACAATACTCATTCCAGTTTCTGGAAAGGATAGCATATGTCCCAAGTGAAAGTTTTAATATCAATGGCTTAATTCTTTTGTTTTACTCAAAGGTAAGAAGGGACCAAATGGGAGAAGAGGACTTCATCGCCCTCCTCCCCACACCAGCCTGCCTGTACCCCTTCATGCTCTTGTTCCCCAAGATGTAGCACCCTCTAATCTATGACAAACTTGATTTTTGTGATCTAGGAAAATCATAGAGCAGTCAGTATATGATGAGAAGCAACAGCATAAGACAAAAAGCGTTCTTCTCTTCTGTCTCTCTCTCTCTCACACACACAGTGACAGGAATGCACAAAAAACACACACAATATGCAAATTCACAATATCCTTTTGGCAAAACATGAGATCAGAGGACATATGAGACACCAAATTGGCACCACCTTAATCTTGCATTGTCTGATTACAGTGTTAGAAATATTGTTTCCATATTAGTGTCCATTTGTAGACTTTCCTCGGGGAATAGGAACTTCAGTTACTACTTATATTGCTCGTGCCTCCTGGGGACAGAAAGGCATAGTAATAAAAACATGAACTTTGGAATCAGACATACTTGGATATGAACCCTGGCTACACTGCTTATTAGCCGTGTGATTGCAATTTTCCACATTTGCATAAGGAATTGAATACACTGGTGAATGCTACAAGATAGTTTTATATTTTCTCTATTCTAAATAAGAAGGTATACATTAAGCCTATGTATAAGCTAAGACTAAGAGATTTTTACTGTATTACTCAAGATCAGACATCTTATAAGTAAGATAACTTTTATATTTAGACCAAGATCTATCTGACTTTTCAGCCCATGTTCTTGGTTCATCTGCCATATTTTTGCATCAGTCTCACTTACATTGTGGAGAAGGCAACGGCACCCCACTCCAGTACTCTTGCCTGGAAAATCCCATGGGCGGAGGAGCCTGGTAGGCTGCAGTCCATGGGGTTGCTAAGAGTTGGACAGGACTGAGTGGCTTCACTTTCACTTTTCACTTTCCTGCTTTGGAGAAGGAAATGGCAATCCACTCCAGGGTTCTTGCCTGGAGAATCCCAGGGATGGGGGAGCCTGGTGGGCTGCCATCTATGGGGTCGCACAGAGTCGGACACAACCGAAGCGACTTAGCAGCAGCAGCATTTACATTGGGAAAGTGAGTGAACCTCTTACAATGAATGAAAAGCACTCAATATATGTATTTGTCTCATGTCCTGGTAACTTTGCTTAAAGTAAGCATATTCTGTTGTCAAATGATAACCATGTGACCTTTCATATTTAACTTTTCTTTTTTCAAATGTAAAATGAGCATCTTGGTAACACTAATAACTGCTCAATAAGGTTAAGAGGATTAAATCAGTGAATAAGCCTAAAGTACTTAGAACCGAGCTGTCTTATAGTAAACAGGTATTATATGCATAAGTTTATTGTTACTAGTGTTCTTCTGTTGTCATGAATAATATTATTATTGCTATTACTTAAAGCATATAATGAGTGACAGGGATCCAACTTTAAGTGACGTAAGCAAATAGTGATAAAGTTCTTCCTTATGTAACTAGAGGCCTGGATATGGGCAGCGCTGGGCCTTGGTTCTGTGGCCCAATGATACCCACAAAAGACAAAGTTGTTTCTTTTTCCTCAACTGTGCTAATCATAATGCTTTTTTATTCTCATTGCCTCAGAATAGTTGCCAGACTTTCAAGATTCACATTTAACATTCAATTCAGAAAGAAAAGAGAAAGGGACCAGAGAAGTAGTATAACCAATGACTATCCCCTTTATCAGAAAAGTGAATTTTTTGAGGGGTTCAAAATGGGGTGGTGGGCTAGAGGCCATGAGGGTGTGAGTTTATACAACAAGATCATTGTCAAAAGAACATAAGTAATAGTGCAATAAGTTTTTTTAATCTGAATGTTTGGTTAAATAATCCATGCTATAATTCTAGCATGGAACATTATGGAGTTGTAAAATGCAATGTTTACAGTCTGTATACGACAGGAGGTGCTTGTTATATAATAGTCACTGGAAAAAAAAAGATAAAAATTATATACAGAGAATGGACATAAATATGTTAAAAATATGTATTTAAAAAGCCCTAAACAAAATACATTAAAATTCAAATAGTGAAAAAATATTAGGTGTGATTACCTATTGCAATTTTGTACCTAAATCATTCATTGATTTTTTTTTCTTTTTAAGGACATATTCTGTTAAAAACAATTGGTTAACTCTAAAACTCTGAGTCTGTTTCTTTGAGAACATTCAATTTAATGATGCAATTGTCAAGTATAATCTGACATTGCTTTTAGAAGATTATAAGGTACTTTTAGCTTGAAAAAAAATAGTGATTTTTTTTTTCAAAGGCCATCCCAGCATTCTCATAAGGCATGCACTTAAGTTTCCTTGATGAAACTATGGTTCATGGCCTCCAAGTTAGGCTGGGAGGGTGCCTTTTTAACTCTTTGAGCTTCTGTGTTAGAGATGGTTAAAAGAAATGGGTTTGAGAATTTTCTTGGGCTCCAAAATCACTGCAGATGGTGATTACAGCCATGAAATTAAAAGACATTTGCTCCTTGGAAGAAAAACCACGACAAACTTAGATAGCATATTAAAAAGCACAGACATTACTTTGCCGACAAAGGTTCGTATAGTCAAAGCTATGGTTTTTCCAGTAGTCATGTGTGGATGTATGAGCTGGACTATAAAGAAAGCTGAGCGCCAAAGAATAGATGCTTCTGAACTGTGGTGTTGGAAAAGACTCTTGAGAGTGCCTTGGACAGTAATAAGATCAAATCAGTCAATCCTAAAGGAAATCAATCCTGAATATTCATTGGAAGGACTGATGCTGAAGTTGAAGCTCCAATACTTTGGCCACCTGATATAAAGGGCTGACTCATTGGAAAAGACCCTGATGCCAGTAAACATTGAAGGCAGGAGGAGAAGGGGAAGATAGAGGATGAGATGGTTGGATGGCATCACTGACTTGATGGACATGAGTTTGAGCAAGCTCCGGGAATTGGTGATGGACAGGGAATTCCGGAGTGCTACACTCCATGGGGTCCCAGAGAGTCATAGATGACTGAACAACTGAACTGAACAGGCAATGGATGTCAGGTTGGGCCATCACACCTGTCCACTGTATTCACACAGAAAAATTAAGAAGTTGTGAAATATAAATTAATGGTGAAGTGTCATCAATACTCATTAAAAGTTAAGATTTAAATTCAAAATAACTAAATGAAACATATGGTAATTCTATTTGAAACAAACACAATGCTTTCATTTGTAGCAGCACATTCAAGCAATAGTGAACATTTTAATAGCCCTGTGTCTTGGGAATTTATCTATAGCAATAAGCTCCCAAGTCAGTTTTGGAGGCCAGGACTATAGTATGTAGGGTCCAGCAAATTAGTCCCCACTGATACATGGGGACCTTGTATGGGACCTTACTTCTGAAACATTAATCATGAAACCATGAAAGGTTATAATGATGAAACTGAACCCAGAAAGAATCTCCCATGACTTGTCTACAAAATAATGTAATCAACAGTAACATAATAAAATCACACATTAAAATTGAGTGTTTATGTGACCCATTCCAGTGGAAATGCTTTGATTCATGGATTCAAAAGTTTTATTATTTTGGTGGCTCTGACAAAGCATGCTCCAGGACATCCCCCTTGCCCAACCTCTTCCCACTCCAGGTCCAGGTAGCAAACCGAAGCCAGCCAATACAAGAATTCTACACAGGATATGCTCCTACATAAGGCCACCCATTTAAGACTGGGAAAGGTAGCTCTTGTGGCTAACCCATAGAAATAAACATGGTGTGTGTATGGGGGCGGTGTGGGGAAGGGTGGGATGAATTGAGGGATAGCACTGGCATATATACACCACAATGTATGAAACAGATAGCCAAGGGGGAACTGCTTTATAGCGCAGGGAGCTCAGCTCCGTGCTCTGTGATGACCTAGAGGGATGGGAGACTTAAAAGAGAGGGGATATATGTATATCTGTGTGTGTTTGTGATTCACATATAGCTAGTTGTATAGCAAAACCCAACACAGTAAAGCAATTATACCCCAATTAACATGAATTTGTAAAAAAAGAAATAAACACAGAAAGTCAAACAAATGAGAAAGCAGTAGAGTTTGTTCCAAATGAAAGGATAAGATAAAACCCCAGAGGAAAAAGAACCTAATGAAACAGACATAGTAATGTACTAGATATATATTCAAAACAATGATCATTAAAATGTTCAACAAACTCTAGAGAAGCATGGAAAAATGTAGTAAGAACTTCAATGAAGGGTTTAGAAAATATAAGAACGAACCAGTTAATAGCTGAAGAAAACAATAACTGAAAGGAAAATATACTAGAGGAAAACAAGAGCAGATTAAATAATAGGGAAGCATGGATCAGTCATCTGGAAGGTGATTAATGGAATTCACCCAGTAAGAAAAAAGAATTTAAAACATTAGGATAGTCTAAGGGACCTCTAAGACAACATCAAAAGTACGAACATTTGCACTATAGGGGTCCAAAGAGAAAAGAGTGAGGGGGCAATAACTTATTTGAAGAAATAATAGTTGTCCCTAACCTGGAAAAAGAAACAAATATTCAAGTGCAGAAAGCATAGAAGAGTCCCAAACAAGATGAACCCAAAGAGATTCACAAGAAGATAAATCATAATTAAAATGGCAGAAGTTAAAGATATACATAATTTTAAAGATATTAAGAGAAAAATGAAGAGTCACATATAAGGAAACCCCCATAAGACTGTCCGCAGAAATGATGTAGACCAGGATGGGAGTAGAATGATATACTCGCACTGCTGGAGAGAAAAACAGTTACAAGCAAGAATACTCTAACTGAACGAGGTTCTGAAGGAGAGTTTCCCAGACAAGCAAAACCTGAAGGAGTTCTCACCACTAAATAAATCATCCTTACAGGAAATGTAAAACGGTCTTTTTCAAGCAGAAATGTATGTGTATGTATTTGTGGTTCAGTTGCTCAGTCATGTCTGATTTTTTGTGACCCAGTGGACTGAAGCACACCAGACTTTGTTCTCTTTCACCATCTCCTGGAGCTTGCTCAAACTCATGTCCATTGAGTCTGTGATGCCAACCAACCATCTCATCCTCTGTCGTTGCCTTCTCCTCCTGCCTTCAATCTTTCCCACCATCAGGGTCTTTTCTAATGAGTCAGCCCTTTTCATCAAGTGGCCAAAGAATTGGAGCTTCAGGTCAGCATCAGTCCTCCCAGTGAATATTCAGGATTGATTTCCTTTATGATAGACTGCTTTGATCTCCTTGCTGTCCAAGTGAGTCTCCAGAGTCTTCTCCAGCACCACATTTGGAAGGCACATGTGTGTATATATATATGTATCTTACTAGTAAAGGTAAATGTAAACGAAGGGCACTGGGAAAGTATAGAGATCAAAATACAAAAGTAGTAAGAGCAACTGTAGTCACAATAAATAGGCAAATGATACACAAAATAAAATGATGTAAATAGGATGTCAAAACCGTAAAATATTGCAAGGGGAGCTATAAAAATGTAATGATTTATGAAGTGTTTGAACTTACGTGATTATCAGCTTAAAACAACAGATACACACTTTCCCATACACATCTCACTGTAACTACAAATTAAAACTTAAAATAGGTACACACACACACACACACACACAAAGAAAAAGTAACCCAAATATAAAATGAAAGAAAATCATGAAATCACAGGAAAGAGAAGAAAAGAAGAAATTGATAGCTTTTGGTGAACCATGTCAGATTCATGATCTCCGAAGGAGATTTAGCTTCGGGACCAGAGATCTGGCTTGATCACTCAAGAGCTTTTGTATAGCAGAGTTTTATTACAGTAAAAAATGGGACAGACAAAGCTTCTGACATAGACATCAGAAGGGGGATGGAGAGTGCCCCCTTTGCTAGTCTAGGCAAGGGAGTTATACACTTTTTAAAGTAGTTATATACTTTTTTAATGTAGTATTACAATACATCAAAAGAATGTCTCAAGGTTGTAAAGATCTTACTAGACCCATTCTGATAATTTACATTTTAAGATAAAAGGATTAGCCAGAAGGTTTTCAGGAAGGAGGGACTGTCCTCAAGCAGCATACATGGTTATATAAACCTTCAGTTCAGTCCAGTCCAATCGCTCAGTCATGTCTGACTCTTTGCACCCCTATTGACTGTAGCTCGCCAGGTCTCCCTGTCCATCACTAACTCCTGAATTTACTCAAACTCATGTCCATTGAGTTGGTGATACCATCCAATCATCTCATCCTCTCTCATCCCCTTATACTCCTGCCTTCAATCTTTCCCAGCATCAGGGTCTTTTCAAATGAGTCAGCTCTTTGGATCAGGTGGCCAAAATATTGGAGTTTCAGCTTCAGCATCAGTCCTTCCAAAGAACACTCAGGACTGATCTCCCTTAGGATGGACTGGTTGCAACTCCTTGCAGTACAAGGGACTCTCAAGAATCTTCTCCAGCACCATAGTTCAAAAGCATCAATTCTTCAGTGCTCAGCTTTCTTCACAGTCCAACCCTCACATCAATACAAGACTATTGGAAAAACCGTAGCTTTGCCTAGATGGACCTTTGCTGGCAAAGTAATGTCTCTGCTATTTAGTTTGTTGTCTAGGTTGGTTATAACTTTCCTTTTTTTATTTATTATTATTTTTTTAATTTTTATTTTTACTTTATTTTACAATACTGTATTGGTTTTGCCATACATTGACATGATTCCCAAACATGAACCCCCCTCCCACCTCCCTCCCCATAACCTCTCTCTGGGTCATCACCATGCACCAGCCCCAAGCATGCTGTATCCTGCATCGGACATAGACTGGTGATTCGATTCTTACATGATGGTATACATGTTACAGTGCCATTCTCCCAAATCATCCCACCCTCTCCCTCTCCCTCTGAGTCCAAAAATCCGTTATACACATCTGTGTCTTTTTTACTGTCTTGCATACAAGGTTGTCATTGCCATCTTTCTAAATTCCATATATATGTGTTAGTATACTGTATTGGTGTTTTCTTTCTGGCTTATTTCACTCAAAGAGTAAGCATCTTTTAATTTCATGGCTGCAGTCACCATCTGCAGTGATTTTGGAGCCTCCCAAAATAAAGTCTGACACTGTTTCCAATGTTCCCCCATCTATTTCCCATGAAGTGATGGGATCAGATGCCATGGTCCTAGTTTTCTGAATGTTGACTTTTAAGCCAACTTTTCACTCTCCTCTTTGACTTTCATCAAGAGGCTCTTTAGTTCTTCTTCACTTTCTGCCATAAGGATGGTGTTATTTGCATTATCTGAGGTTATTGATATTTCTCCCAGCAATCTTGATTCCGGCTTGTGCTTCATCCAGCCCAGCATTTCTCATGATGTACTCTGCATATAAGTTAAATAAGCAGGGTGACAATATACAGCCTTGATGTACTCCTTTTCCTATTTGAAACCAGTCTGTTGTTCCATGTCCAGTTCTAACTGTTGCTTCCTGACCTGCATATATGTTTCTCAAGAGGCAGGTCAGGTGGTCTGGTATTCCCATGTCTCTTAGACCTTAGCACAATTTATTGTGATCCACACTCTCAAAGGCTTTGGTGTAGTCAATAAAGAAAAAATAGATGTTTTTCTGGAACTTTCTTACTTTTCTTCATGATCCAGCAGATGTTGGCAATTTGATCTCTGGTTCCTCTGCTTTTCTAAAACCAGCTTGAAAATCAGGCTTCATATTTTGAAGCCTGGCTTGGAGAATTTTGAGCATTACTTTACTAGTGTGTGAGATGAGTCCAACTGTGCAGTAGTTTGAGCATTCTTTGGCACTTCCTTTCTTAGGGATTGGAATGAAAACTGACCTTTTCTAGTCCTGTGGCCACTGCTGAGTTTTCCAAATTTGCTGGCATATTGGGTGCAGCAACTTCACAGCATCATCTTTTAAGATTTCAAATAGCTCAACTGGAATTCCATCACCTCCACTAGCTTTGCTCATAGTGATGCTTCCTAAGGTCCACTTGACTTCACATTTCAGGATGTCTGGCTCTAGGTGAGTGATCACACTATCGTGATTATCTGGGTCATGAAAATATTTTTTTAATGCAGTTCTTCTGTGTATTCTTGCCACCTCTTCTTAATATCTTCTGATATTGTTATATTTACAATCTAATAATTGTACAAATCTACAAATCTAAATTGTTAGATTTTAATCTAATCAAAAGGCTGAGAAGAAATAAACAGAAGCTTTTAGATGCTTAAGCCTAATACCTAGCCACTTTCAAGACAGTTATATGTCAAGTAAATATTTGAAACCAAATTTTAACAACAAATGTGTACTCATAATATTTGGAAATAGACATATCATGAGTGAAAAAAATTATAGAGAAAACAGAAAATATTTTGGATAAAGACATGGTAAATACTAATGATATCATTCAATATCTTTGAATGATGTCTTCCACAAAACTGGTTCCTGGTGCCAAAAAGATTAGGTCTGCTACTTTAAGGCTTTGGAGAGAAGGCAACCTAGTTTTGAGTCCTCGCTTGGCCACTTTGCAAGTACATGACTTCACAAGTCACCTTCTCAATCTTTTTTCTCACATGGTCATTTAGTCACTAAGTCGTGTCTGACTCTTCTGCATCCCCATGGACTGTAGCCCACTAGGCATCTCTATCCAAGGAATTTCCCAGGTGAGAATACTGGAGTGGATTGCCATTTCCTTCTCCAGGGGATCTCCCCACCCCCGGGATCGAACCCACAACCCCTGCACTGCCAGGTGAATTCTTTACCACTGAGCCCACCTAAATGAAGAATAATAGTTGCTATCCTGCTAGGTGTCCAAGAGGATTAAAATTTGGACATGTAGATAAAGTCTTCACAATAGCCTCCATACCTGGCATAGAAAAGAGTCTCAATACATCTCAATCACTTTGACATTCCTTCAGAAAAATCAGCAGGAATTTGTCACAAATCTATCTTTAACTGTTATGCTAAATTTCTGTTTTATCTATTACCATTTTTACTTTGTTACTGTCTAAAGATGTATCCCTTTAAAACAAACAAGAAGGGTGACCTTAGTGGTCACTATATTTCTACCAAAGTAGTGTAGTAGATAACAGACTCTGGATTCAGAATTCCTGGATTCAAATATTAATTCCACTTTTTACTCATAGGTGATTTTCATCAAATCTGTACATCCTCATTTGTAAAGAAACAACCAAAGGGTGTTTACTTCAGTCACTCAGTCGTGTCCAACTCTTTGTGACCCCATGAATCGCAGCATGCCAGGCCTCCCTGTCCAGCACCAACTCCCAGAGTTTACCCAAACTCATGTGCATCGAGTCGGTGATGCCATCCAGCCATCTCATCCTCTGTCGTCCCCTTCTCCTCCTGCCCCTAATCCCTCCCAGCATCAGGGTCTTTTCCAATGAGTCAGCTCTTCGCATGAGGTGGCCAAAGTATTGGAGTTTCAGCATCAGTCCTTCCAATGAACACCCAGGACTGATCTCCTTTAGAATGGAATGTTTGGATCTCCTTGCAGTCCAAGGGACTCTCAAGAGTCTTCTCCAACATCACAGTTCAAAAGCATCAATTCTTTGGCACTCAGCTTTCTTCACAATTAAATTCTCACATCCATATATGACCACTGGAAAAACTATAGCCTTGACTAGATGGACCTTTGTTGTCAAAGTAATGTCTCTGCTTTTGAATATGCTGCCTAGGTTGGTCATAACTTTCCTTCCAAGGAGTAAGCGTCTTTTAATTTCATGTCTAATGAAAAAAATTTAGGAGTAGTGGACACACCTGTGATGGTTAGTTTCATAAGTCAACTTGGAAAGCATTTTTAGATGAGACTAACATTTGAATCAGTGATTTCTGAGTAAAGATTGTCCTCCATAATGTAGGTGGGCCTTATCCAATTAGCTGAAGGACTCGGTAGAACCAAGAGACTAGTCTTCCCAATCAGGAGGGAATTCTCCAGTATAATCCATTCAGATCTCACTGTCTCATTAGCTTTCCTCAGTTTCCAGAATGCTGGGCCAGCACACTGGAGATTTTGAACTTGCTAGCCTCAAAATTTTGCAAGATCCATTTCCAATTAATAAAGAAATACAGCTTCCCTGGTGGTCTAGTGGCTAAGAATCCACCTTACAATGCAAGAGTCAGTTGTTTGATTCCTGGTTCAGGAATCCTAGTCCAGATCCCACCTGCTGCGGGGAAACTAAGCCCAAGAACCACAACTACTGAGCCCCCGCACCAGAACTACTGATGCTTACATGCCTAGAACCTGTGATCCACAAGACAAGGCACCACAGTGAAAAACCCTTGCACTGAAGCTAGAGAACAGTCTCCTCTCACCAGAGAAGTTTGGCATGCTATGGTCCATGGGGTCACTAAGAGTCAGACAGGACTGAGCAGGCACGCATGTCCTCATTAACCAGTATGAATTAGTAGCAACCTTTTTCCCTTGTGACCCATGGGGTCACAAAGAGTTGGACATGACTGAGCGACTTCACTTCACTTCACTTCACTTTTTCCCTTATTGTGTCTGCAATAGGTCTTCCTTGACAGCTCAATTGGTAAAGAATCCACCTGCAATGCAGGAGACCTCGGTTCAATTCCTGGATTGGAAAGGTCCGCTAGAGAAGGGATAGGCTACCCATTCCAGTATTCTTGGGCTTCCCTGGTGGCCCAGCTGGTAAAGAATCCACCTGCAATGCGGGAGACCTGGGTTCGATTCCTGGGCTGGGAAGATCCCCTGGAGAAGGGAAAGGCTACCCATTCCAGTATTCTGGCCTGGAGAATCCCACGGACTGTACAGTCCATGGGGTTGCAAAGAGTTGGACACGACTGAGCAACTTTCACTTCACTTTCATGTCTGCAACATTGGTCTCTAAATGACTCAATGGTCTTAGTTCTCAAAGGTTTGGATCTACTCCTTCATGGTCATGGTGCTGTATAGATTGATTCATGGTTGGTCACATCATTTCCCAAATCTAGGGTTTTAGGCTGTGTAGTGAACATATATTCAGTCCTCCTGATGTAGTCTTTCAGATCCTCACTCCCTTAGACACTTTCACAGTTATATGAGTCTTAAGGCACATAATAAATGCCTTAGTCACATAATACTTGTAGTGTGCCTATTTTGCTGATTAAGCTCTGAGTAGTGTAATTTGTAAAACATAGCAGACACAGCAGCTTTAATTTTTACTAATTCAAGGTCATATATTTGTGAATAAGTGCATCTTGCCTTAAGTCTGTCTTAAGAACACTTACTTTACTCAATAAGACACCAAACCACATAGTAAAAATTGGCTTTCTTTTCTATTACAGGCCAAGGAGGCCAAATCATTAATGAAAGTCATGATTTGACTTCAATCCTCTACCTGATAATATGATTTTTGTTCATAAGTATAATGGAATGTCATCTCCAGAAAAAGTGGACACTTTGAGTGATGGCTGAAAATTTGTCAAATTGAAGTTTCTCTTCTGTGACAAATCACTTTGGAGCATGAGAAAAGTTTGTGCTCATTTATTTTATTCAAGACAAGTTAACTCAAAAGAAAGAGAGCTCAGATGCAGAAAGCAAATCACCAACTCATAAAGTATATCAAGGGTCCTTGGAACATTCTTGCTAGCAGGTAAGGCCTTTGATATTTGTCACAGAGCAGTGCTTACTACACTTATTTACAGGTAGTTGCAGTGAGTTGATCCTTGGATGGCAGGACATTGCACAAGTTTTACCATTTGACTGTCAGAAAATACTTTAAATACACTATAACAAGGGAATGGGAAGAAAATAGGAGGTATGTTTATATCTTAACTTTTTTGAAATTGGTAATATTACCATTGCTGCTTATTAATGTTGATGTTAGAAAACACAGGTAGCCTGTTACCAAGTGTCCACTAGAGAAGGTAATTTGAATTTCAGTGTCATTGCCAAATCATCTTGGATTTTTTTAAAAAGGCAGTCTTCACTAAAATATAGTGAGCAGATCATATCTACAGGGCTTAGCAGTAAAATATAACAATTTTTGTCTATTCTAAAAGAAAGAATCCCATTGTTCACAATTTTATGACAATTTAAGGATTTTTTTTACCAGTTAAGAAAACACTATGCTTAATTTCTGAACACTACTTAACACTAAAACAAATAAGTGTAGTCTTAATAAGGTATATATAAAAGAACAACAGACATAACTTAATAGACTGTTGAATTATCACAAAAAGAAACATCAATTAAACCAGCATTCAAACCCAAACAGAAATGTTACAAGGATCCAAAAGCTTCTGTCATCCTCCTTCCCATCCATCAGCCACCAACTCCCTTAAAAGTAACTTATTATCTCTACTTTTAGTATCATAGATTAGTTTGACCATAAATATAATAATATAACATATGTTCTTTGTGTTTGACTTCTTTGCTAAATATTCTGTTGGTAGGATTTATCTATGTTGTTTCATTTAGGAGTGGTTCATTTTTTAACTTTTCTAAGTATTTCAATACATAAATATATCACAAATTATGTATCAACTTTAAATGATAGGGAAATAGATCCTCTCTAATTAAGAGGTATTATAAATAGTATCCCTGTCCTAAACAGTTATAAATTGAGTGCCTGAATGCTGATTAAAGATAAAAATATTTTAAGTCATATATAGTTGAATTTTGAAGGGCTCAATTTATGGAAAAATATAACAGTTTATACCTCAGGGTCCCTTGAAAAGGCCATTAGCTTCTTAAAGAGAAATTTCCAAGTACTGATTTTTCACATTATTTTTTAAATTTGTTGGCAAAAAGAATTAAAGGATCTTTATAGTCTAGTTTATAGGCAATTAAATAAATCTGGTCTCATGAGGAAAGAATTAGAGAACTCATACTGCTTTTTTTCATGATTCAATCTTATCACTCATAAGCATAAGGCCCTTTTTCATTTATTCGTTTATTTACTTATTCACAGCTCTCTGTTTTAGTAATAGTAAGCACCTATAAAACTACTGTCTAACACAGAAGGTAGAATAATGGCAATAACTTACATCTACTTATAACTCCTACTGCAGGAAGATTGAAACCCTGCCTTTCCTATCTGAGCTAACTATTAATAGTATCCTAAATCCTGTATTTTTCACCTTTTGCTTTTTCATGTGATTTCATCTATGTATGGGCTCCAAAATGTGTTTTTAAAAAGATGTTATGGGAAAGGAGGTGGGAGGGGAGTTCAGGATGGGAAACACATATACACCCATGGAGGATTCATGTCAATGTATGGCAAACCAATACAATATTGTAAAGTAATTAGCCTCCAATTAAAATAAACAAATTTATATTAAAATAAATAAAAAGATGTTCCTAAATTTTTATAAAAACATACATATTACATTTTTGTTTCAGAACTTACAGTTTCATTAAATATTATTTTCATTACTTCTGCTATGGCCATGATGTAGTAACTGCTATTAGATCAGTCCCTTTGCTATAAATATCTAAAACAATCACTATCAAAATATTAGTGGCTTTTTTCCCAGAACCAGAAAAAATAATTTTAAACTTTATATGGAAACATAAAAGATCCTCAATAACCAAAATAATCTTGTGTAAGAAGAACAAAGAAGGAGATATCATTCTCCCTGACTTCAGACTATACTACAAAAATACGGTTAATAAAAACAGAATGGTCCTGACACAAAAACAGACACATAGATCAATGGAACAGAAGAGAGTACAGAAACAAGCAAATACTTAAAAACAACCATTTAATATACCACAAAAGAGGCTATAATATTCAGTGGAGAAAAGACGGTTGTGTCAATAAATGTTGCTAGGAAAATGAGACAGCCATGTGTAAAAGAATGAAATTAGAACACTTTCTCATACCATATACAAAAATTAACTAAAATTAAAGACCTAAATGTAAGACTGAAAGTCATAAAACCTCTAGAAGAAAGATAGGCAGAACAACCTTTGCTATAAATCATAGCAATAATTTCTTTGAATGTCTCTCCTAAGGCACAAGAAACAAAACCAAAATGAAACAGATGGAACCTAATTAAACTTAAAAGGTTTTGCACAGCAAGGGAAACCACCTAAAAAATGAAAAGACAACCTATTAAATGAGAGAAAATATTTGCAAATGATGACTGATTAGGAGTTAATATCCAAAATATATAAATAGCCCATATAAATCAGTATCAGAAAAACAAACAGCTCTATTACAAATGGGCAGAAGATCTAAACAAACACTTTTTCAAAGAAGATATATAGTTGGCTAATGAGCAATTCAACATCACTAGTCATCAGGGAAATGCAATTCAAAATACAATGAGATATTACCTCACACCTATCAGAGCAATCATCATCAAACAGACTGCAAATGATGAGTGTTGATGAGGATGTGAAAAAAAGAGAACTCTCGTACACTATTGGTGGGAGTGTAAATTGGTATAGCCTCTACGGAAAACAGTATGGAGGTTCCTCTAAAACCCAAAAACAGACCTACCATATAATCCAAAAATTTCACTCATGGGGGTACATGTCCAAAGGAAATAAAAACACTAATTCAAAAAATACATGTGCTCCAATGTTCATAACAGTATTATTAACAATAACCAAGATATGGAAGCAAAGTAAGTGTTCATCAACAGATGAATAACACAATGGAATACTACCAGGTCAAAAAAATAAAATAAAATTTTGCCATATGCAAGAGCATGAATGGACATGGGGAGTATTATACTTAGTGAAATAAGTCAGACAGAACAAGATAAACACTGTATGATATCACTTACATGTGGAATCTAAACAAATACAACTAATGAAGAAAAGAAGCAGACTCATAGACACAGAAAACTACTAGTTCCCATTGGAGAGAGGGAAGTGAGGTGGGCAAATAGGGGTTTAAGAGGTACAAATTACTGTGTATAAAATATAAGCAAAAAGGATATATGGTACAGCACAATGAATATAACCAGTATTTTATAGTAACTCTAAATGGACTGTACATTTAGAATGTACATTTAGAAAATGAGGAGTATATCATGAGAAACACTGGGCTGGAAGAAGCACCAGCTGGAATCAAGATTGCCAGGAGAAATATCAATAACCTAAGACATGCAGATGAAGCCTCTCTCATGGCAGAAGTGAAGAGGAACAAAAAGCCTCTTGAAGAAAGTGAAAGAGGAGAGGGAAAAAGTTGGCTTAAAGCTCAGCATTCAGAAAACTAAGATCATGGCTCCTTCTGGCCGCTGCTGCGGCAGCCAGGAGGAATAACTCCACATCCAAAGAGTGGTGGCTGCCCAGGCGCAGGGGGGCCTAGAGGAGCCATCCCACGCTGAAGGTCAGGAAGGGCGGTGAGAGGAGATACCCCTCATCCAAGGAAAGGAGCAGCAGCTGTGCTTTGCTGGAGCAGTTGTGAAGAGATACCACACGCCCAAGGTAAGAGAAACCCAAGTAAAATGGTAGGTGCTGCATGAGGGCATCAGAGGGTAGACACACTGAAACCATACTCACATAAATCTAGTCAATCTAATCACACTAGGACCACAGGCTTGTCTAACTCAATGAAATTAAGCCATGCCCGCGGGGCAACCCAAGACGGGCGGGTCATGGTGGAGAGGTCTGACAGAATGTGGTCCACTGGAGAAGGGAATGGCAAGCCACTTCAGTATTCTTGCCTTGAGAACCCCATGAATAGTATGAAAAGGCAAAATGATAGGATACTGAAAGAGGTACTCTCCAGGTCAGTAGATGCCCAATATGTTACTGGAGGTCAGTGGAGAAATAAATCCAGAAAGAATGAAGGGATGGAGCCAAAGCAAAAACAATATCCGGTTGTGGATGTGACTGGTGATAGAAGCAAGGTCTGATGCTATAAAGACCAATATTGCGTAGGAACCTGGAATGTCAGGTCTATGAATCAAGGCAAATTGGAAGTGGTCAAACAGGAGATGGCAAGAGTGAATGTCAACATTCTAGAAATCAGCAAACTACAATGGACTGGAATGGGTGAATTTAACTCAGATGACCATTATATCTACTACTGTGGGAAGGAATCCCTCAGAAGAAATGGAGTAGCCATCATGGTCAACAGAAGAGTCTGAAATGCAGTACTTGGATGCAATCTCAAAAATGACAGAATGATCTCTGTTCATTTCCAAGGCAAAACATTCAATATCACAGTAATCCAAGATTATGCCACAACCAGTAATGCTGAAGAAGCTGAAGTTGAACAGTTCTATGAAGACATACAGGACCTTTTAGAACTAACACCCAAATAAGATGTCCTTTTCATTATAGGGGACTGGAATGCAAAAGTAGAAAGTCAAGAAACACCTGGAGTAACAGGCAAATTTGGCCTTGGAATGCAGAATGAAGCAGGGCAAAGACTAATAGAGTTTTGCCAAGATAATGCACTGATCATAGCAAACACCCTCTTCCACAACACAAGAGAAGACTCTACACATGGACATCACCAGATGGTCAACACCGAAATCAGATTGATTATATTCTTTGCAGCCAAAGATGGAGAAGCTCTATACAGTCAACAAAAACAAGACCAGGAGCTCACTGTGGCTCAGATCATGAACTTCTAATTACCAAATTCAGACTCAAATTGAAGAAAGTAGGGAAAACAGCTAGACCATTCAGGTATGACCTAAACCAAATCCCTTATGATTATACAGTGGAAGTGAGAAATAGATTTAAGGGCCTAGATCTGATAGATAGAGTGCCTGATGAACTATGGAATGAGGTTTGTGACACTGCACAGGAGACAGGGATCAAGAGCATCCCCATGGAAAAGAAATGCAAAAGAGGAAAATGGCTGTCTGGGAAGGCCTTACTAATAGCTGTGAAAAGAAGAGAAGCAAAAAGCCAAGGAGACAAGGAAAGATATAAGCATCTGAATGCAGAGTTCCAAAGAATAGCAAGAAGAGATAAGAAAGCCTTCTTCAGCGATCAATGCAAAGAAATAGAAGAAAACAACAGAATGGGAAAGACGAGAGATCTCTTCAAGAAAATTAGAGAGACCAAGGGAACATTTCATGCAAACATGGGCTCGATAAAGGACAGAAATCGTATGGACCTAACAGAAGCAGAAGATATTAAGAAGAGATGGCAAGAATACACAGAACTGTACAAAAAGGATCTTCACAACCACGGATAATCACAATGGTATGATCACTCATCTAGAGCCAGACATCTTGGAATGTGAAGTCAAGTGGGCCTTAGAAAACATCACTATGAACATAGCTAGTGGAGGTGATGGAATTCCAGCTGAGCTCTTTCAAATCCTGAAAGATGATGCTGTGAAAGTGCTACACTCAATATGCCAGCAAATTTGGAAAACTCAGCAGTGGCCACAGGACTGGAAAAGGCCAGTTTTCATTCCAATCCCAAAGAAAGGCAATGCCAAAGAAGGCTCAAACTACCACACAATTGCACTCATCTCACATGCTAGTAAAATAATGCTCAAAATTCTCCAAGCTAGCCTTCAGAAATACATGAATCGTAAATTCCCTGATGTTCAAGCTGGATTTAGAAAAGGCAGAGGAACCAGAGATCAAATTGCCAACATCCGCTGGATCATGGAGAAAGCAAGAGAGTTCCAAAAAAATATCTATTTCTGCTTTATTGACTATGCCAAAGCCTTTGATTGTGTGGATCACAATAAACTGTGGAAAATTCTGAAAGAGATGGGAATTCCAGACCACCTGACCTGCCTCTTGAGAAATCTGTACGCAGGCCAGGAAGCAACAGTTAGAACTGGACATGGAACAACAGACTGGTTCCAAATAGGAAAAGGAGTACATCAAGGCTGTATATTGTCACCCTGCGTATTTAACTTATATGCAGAGTACATCATGAGAAACGCTGGACTGGAAGAAACGTAAGCTGGAATCAAGATTGCTGGGAGAAATATAAATCACCTCAGATATGCAGATAACACCACCCTTATGGCAGAAAGTGAAGAGGACCTAAAAAGCCTCTTGATGAAAGTGAAAAAGGAGAGTGTAAAAGTTGGCTTAAAGCTCAACATTGAGAAAACGAAGATCATGGCATCTGATCCCATCACTTCATGGGAAATAGATGGGGAAAGAGTGGAAACAGTGTCAGACTTTATTTTTTTGGGCTCCAAAATCACTGCAGATGGTGACTGCAGCCATGAAATTAAAAGACGCTTACTCCTTGGAAGAAAAGTTTTGACCAACCTATGCAGCATATTCAAAAGCAGAGACATTACTTTGCCAACAAATGTCCATCTAGCCAAGGCTATGATTTTTCCATTGGTCATGTATGGATGTGAGAGCTGGACTGTAAAGAAAGCTGAGCGCCGAAGGATTGATGCTTTTGAACTGTGGTGTTGGAGAAGACTATTGAGAGCCACTTGGACTGCAAGGAGATCCAACCAGTCCATCCTAAAGGAGATCAGTCCTGGGTGTTCTTCAGAAGGACTAATGCTAAAGCTGAAACTCCAGGAGTTTGGCCACTTCATGCGAAGAGCTGACTCATTGGAAAAGACTCTGATGCTGGGAGGGATTGGGGGCAGGAGAAAAGGGGACGACAGAGGATGAGATGGCTAGATGGCATCACCGACTCAATGGACGTGACTTTGAGTGAACTCCGGGAGATGGTGATGGAAAGGGAGGCCTGGCATGCTGCGATTCATGGGGTTGCAAAGAGTCGGACATGACTGAGCGACTGAATGGAACTGAAATGGGCTGTAATCTATAAAAGTTTTGAATAACAACATTGTACACTATAAACTAAGATAGTACTGTAAATCAACTATGCCTTAAATAAATAAATACACACACACACATATACATATCAAAATATTTAAGGTTACTGTTTTCAGACTGAACAGCAACAATACATGTTAATCCCTGAAAGAAAAGAAGCTCATCAGTAAGTTCTTCATTTTTCCGGCTTTATGTTCAGGGAATATTTCCTAAACGTTACAGAGGTTGGTGAATTATGAGCACACCATGGCACTCCCATTGAGCTGAGCGGGCAGACATCTGAAATGTCTGGAAACTGTAGCATAGGGCACTTAGGAGAAAATTACACAGAGGCAAGAATCTAGAAGTTTGATTCTCCAGTAAATTATATGGTTGAGATTGGGCTGCATAAGCATAGGATCAGACTTTTTGAAGCTTACCAGGGAGTAACTATTATAGGGTTAAGGGCAGAATGGGGATAAAAGAGTTAAATAATGTTAGAAGATACTGTAAATCTAAACCAACCTGACTGAAGAAATCTTGTTTAATAGCCTAGCCATCTAGCTGAGACACCAAAGAGCCACACATTAGAACTAAGGATCGTGTCTAACATAGACCGAAACCAAGCTGGTAGACAACCTTGGACCATGAACATAAGTATATATATGAAACATATATAGTAAGGTAATTGTAAGTAACTGGAGTAAGATAACTGTAAGAGAATTGGAGTAAACAAATTATATGGTGACCTTAGTATTCTTTATAGATATACTAGCTAATTTAAGGATATTCTGAGTAGATGTTTGGTCTAATAGATATTTGTTGCCTTTTTCTACATCATCATTTACCATTATTTTAGGAATAGTATCCTGATGTTCTTTTGAAACAATTCAAATTTGTTGGCTGCAATTTTAATCAAGTTAATACATAAGATATCTTCCTCAAACCTGGATAAATGACTAGCACTAAAGTCAGTTTAGTAGGATTCTGTAATCTAAGACCTTGAGTCCTAAATGAAGTAATTTAAGTACAGAAATAATCACGGACAATTATGTCAACACTGATGCATAACATTAGTCCAATAATTCTATTAGCATATATCCTAAAAAGTGGCATAATTCTCTCATTCTTTTGCTCTAAGTCTGGGTCTTTAAATTTTTGTTTCTTAAGACACTGAATCTTTATAGCAAATTTGTGTTCACAAGAAAAAAAAAAACACTTTTCTTATGTAGTGCGGACTTCGTTCCTGTTGCTTATAATCAAAGCAGTAGAAGTAGTGATTGGATAAGTATTTAATGTCAAACATCCTGCCATTATGAGTTGTCAGTACTCATTTCTCAGAAATTAAGGGCACTCCATCCCTGTTCTGTCTGGGTTCCATGTTTATGTGTGAACTATTTCGGATGAGATAGGATTTGGACTTTTTCCAATGAATCAAAAGTCTCTTGGCAACTAATTCTTCTCCTTTTGTTTAATTTGCCTTTGGGAGAATAGTTTAAGCTCTTCAGTCTGGTCCAGTCTTCACGGGTGCATTATTTAAGTATGGTAAGTGGGTACAGACATTGCTTTCATATATCTTCAAAGGACAGGTTTACTGTGTCACATAGACATATGCCATTCACAGCCTAAAAGTAAACCCAGTTACAATTTCCCTGTCTTACAGACTCTCCAGATTAGAAAACACACTTACAAGCACTGATTAAAATTGGACCAAGCAATAACAAGCTATCAGAATCAATCTTAGCTGTCTGTCTGAAGGAGGGAATTTTCAGTCATATGAACAATTCTGGGCTCTAGACATGGCGAATGGGGACAGCCAATAAAGGGGTAATTAGCACAGGAACCAGCCAAATTCCATGTACATACTAATGGGAGGCTGTTCAAGGGAAATGGGAGAAAGTTCTAATTTTTTGTCCTACTTTCTTCAGCAAAATTTGTTGGTCCTTAGTTACATCTATTAACTCCTTTTTAACAATCTTTTTCAGTATATAAAAGTCACATTTTCCTGTGTACATATGTGACTGCCTACAAAGCAGAACGTGTAACTAAGAAAGTACAATTCTTTTTTATCAGAGTCTTTCTGCATTTCCCTATAGTATATGTTCTTCTCCACTGGGCAGAAAAACAGTTCATCTTTGAGGTGAGCCACAAAGAACTGTCATGTTTGACTTTAGAACAACAGGCACAATCTGTTAGTACTATCTCTTTCTGTGAGGCAGAAAAATCATCCCAGGAAAGTCTCAGATTTTATTTATGGACATTACCTGTATGCTTCCCAAATATTATGGCTGCCCATGGTGACTGTGGCTTTTAATAGCTCACACTTAATCTTTTGCATCACATGTCAGAAAGGAGAACATTCTCTATTATCTTTACATCTTATTACTTTCATTCCAGGTTAGAATATTAGCACATGATCCATTTGAAATATCCAGTGAAGCTCAGTATAGCTTACTGTAGGTGTCCGCCTTAGGAATGAGTAGTACAGATAGATAACTGTAACTCGAAAATGTTTACTATTTTAGCACAATGCTGTCAGAAACACTGACAGATACCTCTGTCCAGCAGGAAAGCAAATGTTTGGTTCCTTAAAATAAATAAATAAATAAACGGACCTCTGGCATCTAATTCCTTTAAACTATACATTTCCCTCCCTGTACAACATTCTGCAGAGAAGGTGAGTTGTTTTTGTTAAAACTGTCCTTATCCTTTCAGAAAATCACTGCTGCTGCTGCTGCTCACTCAGTCACGTCTGACTCTTTGTTATCCCATGGACTGTAACCCACTGGGCTCCTCTGTCCATGAAATTCTCCATGTGAGAATACTGGAGTGGACAGCCATTCCCTCCTTAAGAAAATCACTGTGCTGTGCTGTGCTGTGCTTAGTCGCTCAGTCGTGTCTGACTCTTTGCAACCCCATGCACTGTAGCCTGCCAGGCTCCTCTGTCCATGTGGATTCTCCAAGCAAGAATACTGGAGTGGGTTGCCATGCCTTCCTCCAGGGAAGGAAATCACTATAACCAGTCAATTCGCAGGACAGCTATCAAAGAGTCTAAAGGAAGATGTCTGAAACTACATTTCTCATGTAATTAGAAGTAATATTTTCTTTAAAGTGACTGTTGGGAGAAATTTACAGTAGTAATATCAAGTAACAAATTTGATCTTAAATTGAAATATTTGTCTCTTTTTCTGTTTCCATGGAATCAATAAATGTCACAGATCCTAAATACCAATGGTTCAAAATGGTTCCATGGATTTTCCAAAAGTATTTTTTGCCTACCTAAAACCTCCAGAGTCAAGGCAGCCCACTTCATGAGTAGCTCTGCCACACTCTTGAAATATTTTTCTTTCTTATTCTTTGAGTTGTTCTAACAGCAAAAATTAAAATTCCCTTTATTTTAGTGGAAAAACTTGACATTTCAGTGTCATTAAAAAAATTAACACAAGTTGTTCTTTTCCTTAGCTTTCTACATCTGCTGACTTTCCTGTGTACTTGTATATTGTTCGATTTAGTTTAATTGCAATATAAATCCCAGTGAACTTTAAAATGAAATTAGGCGCATACATGAAATATATGTGATTCTGCAAAATGCATTTCCCAGAATGACTCTTTTCGACCAGAGAGAATATCTAAAATCTTCTTAAGCATATTTAATGCATATTTATGAAGGCATTTAACAAAGATTCAGTTCACACTTTTCCTATCTACTGAAAACATTAATATATTTCTATCAACACATTCATTCTTCAATAAGTATCTATTGGCATTTACATAAACATCTATATAAAAAGATTCTGTTTTATCTTAATTTATTAGATACTCATATACTCTAGAAAACTGTTTTCAATTTATTTGTTTTTTCTTGGCATTAAAATGGACTTTTCAAAAAATAAATACATTCAAATTCTTTCTCTATAGTCACAACCAACTCCCTAGATTATAAATTTTTTAATATAAAATTTATTTTAATTGGAGGCTAATTACTTTTCAATATTGTATTGGTTTTGCCATACATGAGTCTGCCACAGGTGTACACGTGTTCCCCATCCTGAACCCCTCTCCCACCTCCCTCCCCATACCAAATGCAAGGCCAGTCACTTCTTACTGAAGATTTCATTTCAAATTTCCAGATTTTTATATTCAAAGACCTAGCATTTGTTAAATCTAACATGCAATATTTGGTAATTTGTGAAGTTATCTCCACAGCTAATAGAATAAACTAGCACTGGGGGCAGCAGTGAGATGATGATGTTGGTATTAGGAAGACAAGAGGCAATGTGACTGGTAACTAAGTGAGAATGACTCGATTCAAACAGATTTGGCTTAAATCTCACCTCTTATCACTTACTAGCTGTGTCCAGGGATAAATCTCTGTGATCTTCAACTTCCTCATCTATAAAATGTAAATGAGAACAGTACATACTACATAGAGTTTTAATAAGAATCAACTAACGTGATGTTTGTATAAACCTTATCAGTGTCTGGTACACAGTCAATGCTAATTAACATAGTGTTTAACTGCTACTGTCATTATTACATTAACCTTTTGTGTTAATCAGCTACCGGATAAAATTTGTGGTGCTGAATGACTTAACAGTTTACTTATGTATTTTTTATACTTAAAATCATCTTTTATTAACATAAGATGCTATACACTGTAGAAATGTTGAAAATAAACACAAGGGAATTGTTAAAAAATAACACTATAAATAATAAAATATAATAAAAAGAATAACACTAATAATTAAAACTTATATTTTACCACCCCAAAATCACTGCTGCTAATATCTTCAGCTCATATCTTTCTGGGTTTCTAACATGAGCATGCTCCTGTACATATGTAACAGTTTTTAATCTGAAGTAATAACATACTATTCTACAATCTCCTTTTATATTAATTTCAATATTTTCATATTAGTAAATATTTATAGCTTTGATATCTAGATAACATTCTATTTTTCCCAAATGGTCCCAAATAATCTCTATAGTTTATCAGCACCAGTATCTAATCCAAAACCATATGCTGTATCTGATTGTTTTGTTCTCAGCCATTCTTCCAAGAAGCACAAATCTTTTTTCTTTTTTTCCTTCTTGTTAAAATGACACTGATTCATTGCAGGGAACAAGTAATGATTTTTCCCATCATTTTCTCATTTTTAAAGGAGTCTGACTCAGTAGCCATGGTCTCAAAATTTTATAATAGAGAAGATATTGCTGCCTTCATTTACCACTGTTAAACAACGTAGTTTAACTGCTCTCCATCTCTTATTAAAATGCAATCACAGATAAATTTACTGGGTAAATCTTAGATGATTCTGTTGGGTATACAATACATCCGGACTATTGCAATGATATAGGGTTTTTGCCCAGCACTCACTCAGCTAGGAAAAAAAAAAAATGGGTCTTCTACTCTCTGATATTTCAGTCTTCCTCTTATTAATGTGTAGAGCAATGGAATATACTTATTACTATGAAAGAGTCTTGTTTCATCTTATATTTCCAAATTAGCCAAGACCAGACGCTTGATAACCCTTAGTGTATTAAAAAATCCTAAATTATCTAGATGTTTAGGTACAAAATCGGGATAGTTCTCTATCTCAATCTATATACATATTCATGGAGGCCTAAGACTAGTCTTCAACTAAGATTGCATCAGCCCCTAAGAAAAGTATTCTAATATCTAAAGTAATAGAGAACATAGAAATATAAAGTCACAGAGGACGAGACAATGTCCAGTAATGGAGGAAAGGTAAACTTTTTTTTTTCTGTTTCTCTGATGATTTTTTTCCCCTTTCTGTTTTACTAATATAAAGAGAAGAAAACCCAGTGATTATTATCAACATACTGAATGGTTGAAATATGATTCCTCATGAGATGTCATAATTCTCTAGAGCAACAGCTTTCAACATTTCAAGAGCAAGAACAGAGGCTGATTGATGTGTGGAAGATGAGAGTAGAATGAAATAAGGGGTCTTCTGCAGGGAGATACACCACCGATCTCAGGATCTGATAATAAGTGGGATATCATGACCATCTCTTAGAGTATCTGACATTAACTAGCCTGAGCTTCCCTTCAAATGTGTTTACAGCATTCCTCAACTGAACATAATCAAGCCCAAACTGATGAGTAAGAATATACAAAATAATAGAAAAAAGAGAATACCTGCATAGATCTCTGCAACAAAACTATATCTTTTTGACCTAGAAATTCTATTACTAATTATACACTTAACAGAAATGCATATGTGTTCACCAAAAGAGACTATGTAAAAATCTTCATAGCAACATTCTAAGGAATCAAATACTTTTCAAATTTCAAACTGGAAACTACCCAAATGGCATTCAACAGTGGAATAGATGTTTTTAAACAATGATGATATATTTAAATATAGTGAAATATGCTAAAGTCATAAGGATAAACAAATTATAATTACACACAATATTAATTACTGTCTTGAACAGAATACTGAATAAAATTACTCAGACACAAAAAACTACATACTACTATTTGTAGCAGTATATAAACTATAAAATAGGGGGGAAAAAAGCACATCTATCCAATTAGAAGACAGAGTATTTTATGCTAGAGGGAGAGATTATAAAGAATATATACATACTCATATATATCAGAGAAGGCAATGGCACCCCACTCCAGTACTCTTGCCTGGAAAATCGCATGTCTGGAGGAGCCTGGTAGGCTGCAGTCCATGGGGTTGTGAAGAGTCAGACACGACTGAGTGACTTCACTTTTTTCTTTTCACTTTCATGCATTGGAGAAGGAAATGGCAACCCACTCCAGTGTTCTTGCCTGGAGAATCCCAGGGATGGTGGAGCCTGGTGGGCTGCCGTCTATGGGGTCACACAGTTTTGGACACGACTGAAGTGACTTAGCAGCAGCAGCAGTAGCAGCACATATATATCATATTTCAAAAACATATTTTGAATCCCCACAGCTCTCAGTTTTTGTCATCTATCTAAGAAATAATTCTGATAGAGGGGAAAGTACACAGACTTGGGTTCAGAAGATCTGTAACCTTTGACAGTTATTGTGAATTTACATTTCATATCTGTAAAACTGAACAAATACAAGTTTGTTGTGAAGCTTAAATGTGCTGATGCATGATTAAATTCTTGGAAACCAATAAAATGTAGTATGAATATATTATCCTAGTAGAAAAAAAGTCTCTAAACAAATACTTTTTGGATGAACTGAAGGGTATCTGACACCATTACAGGTACAGTGGAGATAACTATAATTTTTTTGAGAAATAAATGACTGCTTACATTTTATAGCATTGAAAAGGTATTGTATCACTTCAGGTCGTGGGCATAAAACTTCAAATTATTCATTAAAATTTTCATTCATCTGGCAAGTACTTATTAAGTGTCCACTGCTTAGAAGTTATTCTTCAAAAACAGAAGAAAATAAACCATTCTGCACTCATGAATAGTGTGTTCTATGGAAGAGAGACAATATCTGAGCTCAGATCTGAGCTATGCTATTTATAACTCATGTAACTTTTGGCATATTACTCTACCTCTCTAAGCCTCTTTACATGTACAATAGGAATGATACCAGTGACTACCTCAAAAGTTCTTTTATCCTAAGAACTAATGCCTATAAAATTACTATTTCACAGTTTAGCATTCAGTACATGAAATGCTGGTAGTGATAACTACCACCATGAGCCTGACATTCATAGAATCGTATGTGAACACTACTTTTTTCATTTTAAAGAGCATGTGCTGTTCTTTCCCTAATCCACTCTTTATGAGACATCAGTTCAGTTCAGTTCAGTCGCTCAGTCATGTCTGACTCTTTGAGACCCCATGGACTGCAGCACACCTGTCCATCACCAACTCCTGGAGCTTGCTCAAACTCATGTCTGTTGAGTCAGTGATGCCATCCAAACATCTCATCCTCTGTCATCCCATATCATGAGATATCATACCATATCATGATATACCATATCATAGCATATAATGGGACATGGTAGCTCTTTTGATCTGGACTTTCATAAATTAAAAATAATTTAACTCGAAGTTCAGAAATAAAATTACATTTACCTTCTAGTCAGTCTGAATTTTCCAGAGTTTTCTAGTCCTGGCAATATTTGGCTAACAGATATGTGAATTAGGAAAATATACATTTCATGTACCAGCAACATCACTTCCCAGTTGTTCTTCTTGCCTCCATTTCATTATCAGGCTATTTTGGGGGGCATTATGTGTGTCACAATTGTCCAATCCAAAAGGAAAACGCAGAATGTCAGTTTTTGTCTCCCACTTTTTGAAATCCCCCATCTCCTACAAGGTCGAGCCATAGTTCCTTAAGGTAATATTGGAATCAAACAGAGCTGCCTAATTTCATCTTCCAACCCCACATTCCCAACACCATATTCAATGCCCCATCAACTGAAAACTACCTACAGTTTCACAAATCCTGCATTTCCATTCTTACTAGTCTGTCTTTACTGGGGCAATCCTAACCTCCCTGATACCTCCTTCTCTTCCTTCTTCCAGCCCCTCACCTAGTGACTCAAAGGGGCAACTCTTTCTCTTCAGGAAAGAAACAAAGAAAAAAACATCACTAGGCTACTTTCCTCAACTTCAGGCCTTCTATTTTCCCTTTCCTAAGTTTTTCTATAATAAAATTATATGCAAAACCCCAGTATATACAATGGGCAGGCCTAGAATCCAGAGTTGTTTCTTAGCTCTTGTCTTATTTACTAGGGGCTTTAAAACCACTGATTGGGAGGAGTGGATGTCATTCTCTAAAATCTCTACTACAACTAATCATCCTGTCCTCTATGACAGAAACAGCCATAGACATGGGTTATCTGTTGGGTCTGACTGTTCCAATAAAATTTTATTTACAGATTTGATCTGCTGGCTATAGTCTGATGTTCTCTGTGTGTGTGAGTATGGGTGGGTGGGTGGGTGTGTGGGTGTTAGTCACACAGTCATATCTGACTCTGTGACCCCATGGACCATAGCCCACCAGGGTCCCCTGTCCATGGAATTCTCCAGGCAAGAATATTGGAGTGGGTTGCCATTCCCTTCTCCAGGGCATCTTCCCAACCCAGAGAAGAAACCCAGGTCTCCTGCATTGCAGGCAGATTCTTTACTGTCTGAGCCACCAGGGAAGTCCCAGTCTGATGTAGATGAGAATGAAAAGGTTGATGATGATACTGAAGCAGTAACTAAAACTTTTGGGCACTACCATACATGCCAGGTATTGCACTGAATATTATTTAATAGGGATATAAGACAAGAATATTTATTACCATTATTATAGATTGAAAAAGCTAAGCCTCAGAATGTCAAGTACTTTCCCCAATGTCTTCCAGCTAGAATGTTTCTGACTAAAACATTTTTCTCTTCTTCTCCCCTCCTTACTGTCTAGAGAACTTCCTAAGCCTCTTTCCAGCTGCAAGGCTATGTCATCCTTTGACAATTACTGCAGAAATGAGTTTATAGAAAATAGTCTCTTTGGCAAGTACCAATCTTATAATCTCTCTCCACTGTCATTATTGGGGCTATGAGTGCCTTTAAAAATATATGGTGCCCCATATGGGGAATGCAATTCAAATTCCAGAACCTTCAGTTTGCTGATACTGCTTTTAGTAAATGGTAAAATAAACTTTATGATTTCTGAAGCAGAACAATTCAGTTCATGGACCTAGTTAAATGGAAAAAGCCAATGAATCTCTAAGGAGATGGGGCCTGGGCACATCTTTGTCCAGGTCTGAAGGCCATGAGACTTGAATAGTGCTTTTGAAAATCATTCTTTTCAGACATGTTAGTTATGGGTAAGAGATAAAGCCACCCTGAGTTTTGTTTTTGTCTCAGTAAGACTAGTAATAAAAAGATCATTGAGGAATTGTAACACTTCTTGACACTGACTGATTAAGAGACAATGTCTGACTTGGATTTTCTTCAGTTAATGTCAAGAGAGCAAAGATAATGATTCCCAGTACTCAGGGCTCAGCTAGAGTGATGAATCCAGCCAATCTAGCCACATCTAAGGATGACTGCACTGCTGTAACACCCTGACTCAAAGTTACTTTATTATCTACCTCTATTTCTCTACTGAAGTGGTGGGCCTTGCCAAAAATCAGCTTTCGAATTTATTCAACTCTATGAAAATCATTCAGAGGAAGCAACAGTGAAGGAAGAGAGAAAAGGAGGTTACATAAATAGAATGTTATCCAGTAACTGATAGAGCACAGGTGTAACTAAGTGCATTCCTAAATTCAAAGTTCAGATTCTCCAGAAAAATGGTAAAGTTTTCTAGACTCATGAGAAGGATAGCAAAAACAGCGTTAATTAGTTCCTCTCCATTAATCTCATTATGGTTTTTAAAAGTTCCCTGAACAAGCATTATCTTTCCCTCCTGTATCTCTGATATGCACACTATCCTACCTTGGATAACAGCTATTTGTGTACTTGTCCGTTTCCCAGTATTAAAGTGAGCCAGCAAGGCTTGGTGATGAAGTCTATGCGTTTTCAGGTCAAAGAGTTGGTTTAGTGCTAGTTTAGTCTCTTAACTATGTGATTTGGGGAAAATCATTTGCGTTTCCAGATTTCCAGTATCCTTCCTATGAAGTGTGGATGACAACAGCTCCTATACCGTAGGACATTTAGAGAGATTAAACGAGATCATACATGTCAAGTGTTTTAGCACAGTACCAGGGATATACAGAGTGAGCAATCAATAAATATTAATGTTGGCGTTACTGTGAAATTATGAGTTTATGTAAAAATAATCATCCTAGCATGTGATCAGCAAATTATTTACCTGTGTATATTCTGAGCTTCATAGGTCACATACACCACATAGCTACACAAGGCAGGAGCTACAGGAATACTTTTGATATGGTAGGTTTCCCACCTCTTCTTTAAAACTGATACTCTGTTTCTATACTGTATGAACCCTTTCTTCTAATTTCTTTGTAATTCTTTTGAAAATCAAGACCATCTATTTTATCTGCATAAAAGATAGGTATGGACATGACAACTGCCAAAGATAAACAAAGCCAGGTGTTAATTAAAGCCTTGGAAATAGATTTTATTCAGTAACAACTGGCAGTAGAAGGGCTTCCCAGGTGGTTCCGTGGTAAAGAACTCACGTGCCAATGCAGGAGCTGCAGAAGATGTGGGTTTGATCCCTGAGTCGGGAAGATCCTCTGGAGGAGGAAATGGCAACCCACTCTAATATTCTTGCCAGGAAAATCCCATGGACAGAGGAGCCCGGTGGGCTACAATCCATGGGGTCACAAAGAGTCAGACATGGAGCAGTTGAGCACACACACACACTGGCAATAGGAGAAAGAGTTGAAGGGAGTTGCTGATGGACAGGGAGGCCTGGCGTGCTGCGATTCATGGGGTCGCAAAGAGTCGGACACGACTGAGCGACTGAACTGAACTGAACTGAACTGAGGTGACTGGGCATTTTAAAGGGAGAATGAAGATGTAGGGAGGGGGAGAAGGGGGACCCAAGTGAAAAATTGCAAAGGGTTAATCAAAGTACAGGTGACTAGGTCAGTGGGTCTGCTTGCTGGCAATTATGGAGGGTGGGATGCTGTCATCCCACAGAACTAGAAGACAGAGGCCATCTCCTTCCTGAAGGTTAATTTCAAAGGAATGACTTTCAAGTCTTCAACAAAGACATTCCCAGGTACTAGGTGATTCATCCTGATACATATCTCAAAGGGAGAAAAAAGGACCCCCAATTATAAGCCCTTTTCAGTAAATGCTCTAAGAAAGGGAGATCAGACAAATGAACCCATCTATGAAACAGAAACAGGGACACAGAGAATAAACGAGTGGTTGCCAAGTGGGAGGTGGGTGGGAGAGGTTTGGATTTGGAGTTTGGAATTAGCAGATACAAACTGCTTTATATAGAATGGATAGACAACAAAATCCTACTATATAGCACAAGGAACTACATTTGATAGCCTGAGATAAACTATAATGGAAAAGAATATGAAAATAATATATATATGTGTGTGTCTGTGTGTATGTGTGTAACAGAGTCACTTTTCTGTACAGCAGGAATTAACACAACATTGTAATTCAAATATACTTCAATAAAAAGTAAATTCAAAAAAAAAAAAAAAAAGATGAGGTCAGGGGCCTACCTTCCGGAAGGTGGCTAGAACAAACAATAAATTTTTTACAGCCCTGAGCTTTTCCAGAGAGAAATTCAAAAAGAGGCTGGTTGTCCCAGGAACATGGTCTTAGATGGCTAGAGGCCCTGTTAAGTCTAGGGAAGTCTCCTAGTGCAGGAGTTGAACAAACTGTTCATGCCAAGAGATTTCTCAGTCCTCAAAACCACCCTGGTATATAGGGCTTCTCACTCTAGGCCAGTGGATGTCACTTAGAGCGAGAAGACATCATCTTCAACCCAAATAAAAACAGGAGATAAAGCGTGAGAAACCAAGGTTGAATGAGTTTATCCAATCAAAATGGGCACTTTTTTCCAAATCATATAATGATATTAAGCTAGGCTAAAAGCCTTCAGTGGTGGTCTGGTTAGATGATTCACTTATTTACATGTCCTTCAGTTATTTATGCAAAGAAGGCAATGGCAACCCACTCCAGTACTCTTGCCTGGAAAATCCCATGGATGGAGGAGCCTGGAAGGCTACAGTCCATGGGGTCGCTAAGAGTCGGACACAACTGAGCGACTTCACTTTCACTTTTCACTTTCATGCTTTGGAGAAGGAAATGGCAACCCACTCCAGTGTTCTTGCCTGGAGAATCCCAAGGACAGGGGAGCCTGGTGGGCTGCCATCTATGGGGTCGCACAGAATCGGACACAACTGAAGTGACTTAGCAGCAGCAGCAGCCTGGTCCATAAAAAGATTCAAAGGAAAGCCTCATGAGAAAGAGCAAAGGTATTCTCTTACCAGATAAGAAAATAATTCCTTAGATGTAGGAAAAGAGAAGAGTGCAAGGGAACTCATAAATGAGTAGGCACTTTTGAATCCCCAAAAAAGATACTCTGTAACAAGTTCGTAGGACAAAATCCCTGGAGAACATGTTGGATCCGGGGACAGTTTCTTGCATCCTAAGAAGAGCCCAACAAGAGCCAAGAGATAGGACACAAGAACACATATTTTCAGTGGTTATAGACAGGTATAATGTTAGATAGAGTCACAGTGGTTCCCTCATTCTATTGCCATGCTGAATCAGATTTTTGTGCTTGAGAATAGCATAGAAAGAGAAAAGCATTGCTGAACCAAAAGGGAACACTTAGATGATAATGAGAGACATCTTCTTTGTGACCAGTAAAGATGATGGATCCAGGGCCAGATGGCATCTGTGTAGACAGACTAAAGCATCAGTTGAACACAGCCCTGCCACACTGATGCCTTGAGCAATGTGCAGTGCAAGAGTGATTAAATGCACAGGCTCTAAATTCAGAGTGTTGGTGTTTGCAACTGAACCAAATGAAATCTATTTAACTCTGTAATTTATATTTATCATCAGTACTAATATCTATCCCCAAGGCTGTTATGAAGATTAAAGATGAGTTCCGTGATGATGATGATGATGATGAAGAAAAAGAAAAAGAAGCCCTCTTAAAACAGAAGGGGAGGATCCACAAGGACTAAAACTAATTTTCTACTTCCACTTCATACTGAGGACTACAAATATAAAATAGACTGAGTTATTTGAAGAAATGCCTATTCCTATATACTTTATTTGTGGACTAAGATTCATTATTTATCCACCAGCCTAGACGTATGGGGAGGTGATGTCAGGAAATGTTTCCTAGAAAAGGGAATGCTTAAATTCGGAGACCTAATGAATAAGTACTAGGAATTTTTCAGGAAACTTGGAAAAGACAGTATGTTTCACATTTGAAAAATATTAAAGATCTAAATGTAAGACCAGAAACTATAAAACTCCTAGAGAAGAATATAGGCAAAACACTCTCAGACATAAATCACAGCAGGATCCTCTATGATCCACCTCCCAGAATTCTGGAAATAAAAGCAAAAATAAACAAATGGGATCTAATTAAAATTAAAAGCTTCTGCACAACAAAGGAAAATATAAGCAAGGTGAAAATACAGCCTTATGAATGGGAGAAAATAATAGCAAATGAAGCAACTGACAAACAACTAATCTCAAAAATATACAAGCAACACATGCAGCTCAATTCCAGAAAAATAAACGACCCAATCAAAAAATGGGCCAAAGAACTAAATAGACATTTCTCCAAAGAAGACATACGGGTGGCTAACAAACACATGAAAAGATGCTCAACATCACTCATTATTAGAGAAATGCAAATCAAAACCACAATGAGGTACCACTTCACACCAGTCAGAATGGCTGTGATCCAAAAGTCTGCAAGCAATAAATGCTGGAGAGGGTGTGGAGAAAAGGGAACCCTCCTACACTGTTGGTGGGAATGCAAACTAGTACAGCCACTGTGGAGAACAGTGTGGAGATTCCTTAAAAGATTGCAAATAGAACTGCCTTATGACCCAGCAATCCCACTTCTGGGCATACACACCAAGGAAACCAGAATGGAAAGAGACGCATGTACCCCAATGTTCATCACAGCACTGTTTATAATAGCCAGGACATGGAAACAACCTAGATGTCCATCAGCAGACGAATGGATAAGAAAGCTGTGGTACATATACACAATGGAGTATTACTCAGCCATTAAAAAGAATACATTTGAATCAGTTCTGATGAGATGGATGAAACTGGAGCCGATTATACAGAGTGAAGTAAGCCAGAAAGAAAAACACCAAAACAGTATACTAACATATATATATGGAATTTAGAAAGATGGCAATGACGACCCTGTATGCAAGACAGCAAAAAAGACACAGATGTGTATAATGGACTTTTGGACTCAGAGGGAGAGGGAGAGGGTGGGATGATGTGGGAGAATGACATTGTAACATGTATATTATCACGTAAGAATCAAATCTGCAGTCTATGTTCGATGCAGGATACAGCATGCTTGGGGCTGGTGCAGGTGATGACCCAGAGAGATGTTATGGGGAGGGAGGTGGGAGGGGGGTTCATGTTTGGGAACACATGTACACCTGTGGTGGATTCATGTCAATGTATGGCTAAACCAATACAGTATTGTAAAGTAAAATAAAGTAAAAATAAAAATTAAAAAAAAAAGAAATGTAAAAAATACTAGAAATAAATCATTGAAAATCTCAAAAAAAGGAAAAATATATACATATACACTTTTTAAAGGTTAAACTCCATTTACAATTATTACAAAATATTGGCTATATATCCCACATTGTGCAATACATACTTGCAGCATACGCCAGTAGTATGCACCTCCCACATGTGGCTCCACCCAACTGGTAACACTAGTTTGTATCTGTGAGTCTGCTTCCTTTCTTTTGTTATATTTGCTACTTTGGTATATTTTTAGGTTCCACCTCTGAGCCACCAGGATAGCCCTTAAGTGACATCATACAGTATTAAAACAATATATTTTAGTTAGGAAACTGTGTGAACATTCAAAAGTCTAAGCAAGCATAGTGCATGGCTATAATATGAATAAAATTCTGATATGGCTGGAGTGAGGGATATAAATCAGAGAGATAATTGAGTAAGATTATGGGAGGGTCATTTCCATGACCTGCATGGTTGCTTATCCAATATTATAGGTAGACAGATGACAGACTGATAGAAAGAAAATGTGAGAAGATATAAAGATATAAAATCTATATATTTATGTATATTTGTGACTGATCAAGATGGACAAAAAAACTAAGGTTAACGTTTTTTTCAGACTCAGAAAATGGTTAAGGAAAATAATACCTAATTTGTTCCATACATGCTGGTCTTAGGACCCAAATTTGTTCCATACGTGCTGGTCTGAGGCTTTCTGAGTGTCAGAGATGATGCCTCATCTTCCTGAGGGACCCACAGAGCACTTAGTAGCCAATGAAATCAATAAAGCCTTCTGGGTTAATTGATTTTAGCATTAAAGGTATCTAGCAACTCCGTATACCACTTGGAGCTTTCACAGCACTCCTTTGTCTGGGTTTCTATATATAAGGAAACAATTGAAACTTTACCAAAAAGAAGAGGAAGGCAGGTGGGGGTCTTTGAGTTATTAATTAGACATAACTTTGACTGAGCAACTGAACTGAACTGAACTTGAACTAAAGAAACCCAAGAGACAGTAAAGGAAAGTCTTTCTAGATGCATTCAAATATTGAGTTGCATGGCAGTGAGGAAGGCAAATATGAGTAGTACTGATGTGTGTGTGTGTGTGTGTGTGTGTGTGTGTGTTTGCATGCACACAAGAATGCTGTTCAATAAACCAAAGCTACCTCAAATAAGTAGTTATGTTATACATTATGTCAGATAAAGGTGGGTTTGGATGATTTATCACCAGTCAGTGGCCAGAGACATAGAAGACAACATTGATATGCTGTCTATTACTATGTATCATTTTTATTCCTTCCTTCATAACAAACACAATATCTTAGCAGATGTGGTTGAAGCTTTTCTGAATATTCAGAGTTCAAATGAGGAATCATGAGGAATCAAGTAAGAAAGTTAAGGTAGATTATGGCAGCTTGAGATATTCTATCATGAATACATAAAATAATATTGTATTCACAAATAGGGAAAGGAAATATCACTTGTTAAAAACATTTTTTTCTTTTTTTATTAAAAACTAAAATCCCCCTCCCACCTCCCTCCCCATCCTATCCTTCTGGGTCATTCATTAATGTTGACTAATCTAAAACATTTGTGTTTATTATTTTTCAATAATAAAAGATTTGTGTATCTACCTATTCTAATAAGATTTTATGAACCAAAAGACTAATTTTGATTATACAATGAATTAAGGCTTTTTTTAAAAAAACTAACATAGAAATCTGTATGCAGGTCAGGAAGCAACAGTTAGAACTCGACATGGAACAACAGACTGGTTCCAAATAGGAAAAGGAGTACATTAAGGCTGTATATTGTCACCCTGCTTATTTAACTTCTATGCAGAGTACATCATGAGAAAAGCTGGGCTGGAAGAAAGACAAGCTGGAATCAAGATTGCCGGGAGAAGTATCAATAACCTCAGATATGCAGATGACACCACCCTTATGGCAGAAAGTGAAGAGGAACTTAAAAGCCTCTTGATGAAAGTGAGAGAGGAGAGTGAAAAAGTTGGCTTAAAGCTCAACATTCAGAAAACGAAGATCATGGCATCCGGTCTCATCACTTCATGGGAAATAGATGGGGAAACAGTGGAAACAGTGTCAGACTTTATCTTTTTTGGCTCCAGAATCACTGCAGATGGTGATTGCAGCCATGAAATTAAAAGACACTTACTCCTTGGAAGAAAAGTTATGACCAACCTAGATAGCATATTCAAGAGCAGAGACATTACTTTGCCAACTAAGGTCCGTCTAGTCAAGGCTATGGTTTTTCCAGTAGTCATGTATGGATGTGAGAGTTGGACTGTGAAGAAGGCAGAGCACCAAAGAATTGATGCTTTTGAACTGTGGTGTTGGAGAAGACTCTTGAGAGTCCCTTGGACTGCAAGGAGATCCAACCAGTCCATTCTGAAGGAGATCAGCCCTGGGATTTCTTTGGAAGGAATGACGCTAAAGCTGAAACTCCGATACTTTGGCCACCTCATGCAAAGAGTTGACTCACTGGAAAAGACTCTGATACTGGGAGGGATTGGGGGCAGGAGGAGAAGGGGATGACAGAGGATGAGATGGCTGCGTGGCATCACGGACTCGATGGACTTGAGTCTGAGTGAACTCTGAGAGTTGGTGATGGACAGGGAGGCCTGGCGTGCTGCAATTCATGGGGTTGCAAAGAGTCTGACACGACTGAGCAACTGAACTGAACTGAATTGAAAATACCTTTCTTCTAATTTTCATAAATGGCTATAGATTGTGGAGGTAGAAAAGATAATAAACTAGTTCTATGAGAGGATATTATGAACTTCACACAAATAATATAGCAAATATTAATTAGTAAAATATTGAATTTGACTATCATAGTCAAGATTAGACCTGATAACCATGGTAAGGGGAAGAGGAAAATAAATTTGCAAGATGTCAAAGAAAATGAAAGAAACTTAAAATACTTTTGAAAACAGAATAGCAATTTAATAATAGAAACCTAATAATATATGACTATCATAGTGAAATACAAAATGCCAGAAATAATTATATAAATGTTCTTACGAATAAAAGATTCAATGGGAAATATGAATATGAGTATTTCTGTTTAAAGTAAAAGCTAAAATTTGTAGAACTCTCATCTTGTGCCAAATCCTATACAATTGCCTGATAGAATTAAAACATGGGAAAAGTTTTTTTATGTTATCTACTAAAATATATTTCAAAGAACATAATATAGTTTATTTCACTGAAAATTACATTTTATACAATGTTTTAGTACATAATTTTGAATGAATTCATCTCATTAACTTAAACAAGAATTTTTAAGTAACACATACTTCTCAAGCAAATAAGTAAATAAATAGAAGAATGCAATCAGAGAAATAAGTACATGAATAACAGGGCAAATAGGTATCTCCAGACAGGAAGATTTATACAATAAATAACAAAAAATACTTTTTATATTTTGTGATTGACAGGGCAGAAATATTAAGCTCCATCTTTCTTACAGAAGATTTAGATCAAGAGACATAAGGAGGGCTCCTTAAAATCAAACAATTAGCACCCAGGACTGGATCCTAAACCAGTATCTTCTAACTTTTAACTTTCTCTCTATATCTGTATAGTACTCTATAGTTTATAAAACATGCCCACCTAAGTGCCTCACTTGAAATTCATGGCAGTGCTGTGAGATTTAAAAAAAAAAAAAAAAGAGAGAGAGAGAGCAATAATAGGCCAAGTCTGAAAACATGGTTAAATTTGAGGAGTGACCTCCTGGGTAGACACAGCCAGTAGTTGCAGTGAGGTTACATTTGGAAATAGTGGGGATTCAGACCATTCACAGAATAGGGCTAGACTGTGATAGGCCTAAAACTCAGAACGGCTTACACGACTCTCGTTTCTATAGCAAGTATATATTACGTTTTTATTCTAGCTTTATACATTAATTAGACCTAATTGCTGGCATATTATTCCCCCTAGTATTTACAAACATTTCATGGATCTGTATGGGAAGAGGTGAGCAAAGGCCATCTGTCAAGTGTTCAACAGGGCAAGACATAAGTTGACCTTGAAATCCAAAGCATGTTGAATTTCCTAAGTATTCTGAGGAGATGACACAGCAAAATGAATGATGTGATAATTTGCTGCATATAAGTTATACTTCAACTGGCATTTATTTATAATATTTCAAAAGATAAAACTGGAGATCTGAATAACATTTTAGGATATATTCAAATTTTTCAATTTGATTCTCATAAACTACCTGAGAGGGGTACAGAATAAGCATTGAAACTTCTAATTAATAGATGGCATCCACAGAAGTTAACAGTATACTCACTCTAAATGTACTAAGTTTCCCAATTACTCGTCACCTTCACCTTATGAGCTTGCAGATTCAGAAAGGTGCTTGCTTGATTTGATCTCTCCAAATCAGATCACTCTGACTTCAGGTGGTCCCTGGGTTACCCCAGGTCCACACTGAAAATAATGCAAATCCTGTTGTATTTTGTGGCTTCTGGTCAGAGGAAATTTTCCATATGTAATATCAATGAACTATTTATAATCTTTGCCTTTAGATCTTTATAGTTTGCCCTTGGTCCACTCATATTTTGACTGACAGTTTCAAACTTTTTGGCCATCCAGAATTGCTACTTGATTCTTTGACCTTTGAATTTATCTGCCTCCAGTGAAATACTTGTATGAATTATCTATTTTCTACAGTCCCTAGACTCTGTCTTTGGGTCTTATGCCTCTGTTCATTAAGAGATAACTACCAGTTTCCTAATGGACATGAGGTGGCCTACCTATTATTCAATTGCTGATCTTAGTTCAAGAAGGGCTTTCAGAGCCAGCCACCATCTGGTAGAAATGGACTAGAACTACCCTACTACAAATGGGTCCCCCTCCAGAGACCTGGTTCTCCTGGGTTATTTCTCAGTCTTCTATTTTTACATCTATAAATGAAGATCTCTCTAGCTAGAAAAACCATACAAAGTAGCCTGATTTCACATTATGCTCAACTAAGCCTCAAATTCTGGACTGGACTATCAGAGACCATCCATCACAGAGGCTGCTCTTAACAGAACTGTACTAAGCATTTCCTGCTTGAAATGCGTCCTTCTTTATTATGGTTTGGTTTCCCATCCTTTGGAAAATGTGATCAGGGTATACCTCAGTACTTCAACTTTATTGTTAAACTGAAACAACAATGTAAACACGAGAGAAAGAGAAGAGGGGGTTGGAGGGAAGGCAATCAAGTTCTAACCAGCTAAACCAGCCTGGAGAGAATGATCAAATCCCATTCAACATGTTATTCAGTAAGGCACAATTTAAACAGTTATATAACCATATGCATGTAATTATCACAACATTGCCAACTACAAGTGGGCATGCAAGACACCACATGTGGATGAAAAGCACAATCTCCTCCCTGGAGCTAAAAAATACATTAAAATCTAGTCAAGGGTGAAACATCTACTATATAGGTATACAATTTCTCTGGCTTTATCCAAGCAACAAAATCGGTGTTTCAAAATCAGACATGCTCTCAAGTCTCAGTGAGTTACCCAAAGTGTTAAAACATATGTTAGAAAGAAAACAAGAGGTCAAAACTGTCTGAGAAAACCTCAGGTATTCTAGACTCTAAAGGCTTTGTTGTCAGGCAAGGGAGCAGATAAATTATACTACAAGCCAGCAAGGCCCATTTTCTCTTTTTGAGGTCTCTGATCCAATTCATCCTCAATTTTGGGTCTCACTTGAATATCTCAGTTTCAGATGAAACTGCCTTACAGCAGTACACAGTTACTCCTTCTTTCTCCCTGCATTCAGCTGGCAATTCTGCCATCACTTTGTGATTGTTTTAAAAAACAGGTCTCTATCAAGGACATCTCCCTCAGCCATCCTTCCTCAAAGTGCCATGCTGTTCAATGATGTTCAACTAACCATTTAACAATTCTAGATTCTAGAATCTCTAACTTGTAAATACTTACTGCTTAACAAATTCTCCCCACTGTATATTCAATAAGACAAGGAGAAATAAAGAACTGTGGCTCTCTCCAAAGAGATACACAATTGCAGAACTTGCTGTTTGGCCATTAAGAATTAAATGTAAACTATCAATTGAAGTATACACAGATTATTCAGCATCAATACTTACAGTTTCTCTGGTGTCAGGGCAATTTACAACATGTACACTTGAGAGTAGAAGGCAAACATTAAAAAAAACTTCTTGATATGATTTATAAACACAAAAATAATACTATCTTAGGGAAAGAGGACAGATGTCATGGGTATAAACACATGCATCTCTATTTCCAGGTCAGACATCACTAATTGATTACTGCACACTTCTGAGCCTAGGCTGAACCTAGGTCACTCTGTCAACAGAGTGCTCTAGACAACTACTAATAATCAAAGTGTTAGTGTGTGGAGTAAAACCTACTTCTGATACTAATATTCAGACTATATATTTTTTTCAAACCCCATGTAGTACAAATATTCTAAATCCTTTAATAGTCAGTCTGATTAAACATTAAATATATGCTTGTTTGATAAATATATGAATTCAACATTCTATTCCCTCCCAATATTTGCACACTATGTTTACATTAGTGTAAACACTGTTTACTGACATTTCAGTGAACAATTCTCAATCTTCTTTTACGTCTTTCTTCATTTGACATACCACTATTGTATTGGAGTCAACCTTCCCCCTACATTGGGGGTTTCCTTAACTTTTACCTCTAAACTCTCTTGTTAAAGATGAATTTTAAGCATATGAAAGGATGATACATCTTCAAACAAATAATAATCCATAAGTCACTAGCATTTAAATTACTTGGACAGTGTTCTTTTTAATTTAATTTAATTATTTTAATTGGAGGCTAATTTCTTTACAATATTATAGTGGCTTTTGCCATACATTGATGTGAATCAGCCATGGGTGTACATGTGTCCCCCATACTGAAGCCCCTTCCCAACTCCCTCCCCATCCCATCCCTCAGGTTGTCCCAGTGCACCAGCTCTGAGTGCCCTGAATCATGCATCAAATTTCGACTGGTGATCTATTTCACATATGGTAATATACATGTTTCAACACTATTCTCTCAAATCGTCCCACCCTCGCCTTCTCCCACAGAGTCCAAAACTCTGTTCTTTATATGTGTGTCTCTTTTGCTGTCTCACATATAGGGTCATTGTTATCATCTTTCTAAATTCCATATACATGTGTTAATATACTGTATTGGTGTTTTTCTTTCTGACTTACTTCACTCTGTATAATACACTCCAGTTTCGTCCATCTCATTAGAACTGATTCAAATGTGTTCTTTATAATAGGTGAGTAACATTCCATTGTGTGTATGTTCCATAGCTTTCTTATTCATTTGTCTACCAACGGACATCTAGGTTGCTTCCATGTCTCAGCTATTGTAAACAGGGCAGTGTTTTGAAAACAGAAATACCATGACAGACCTAGCAGAACAAAATATTGGATGGTGGAGGAGTGCTGAAATATGTGTGTACTTGGAGGAAGGTAAGTGGTAATATGGTTTTTAAAATATGCCATATAATTCAGACACACCGTGAGATTTGTACACTACTGCTCATTCTATGCCACTGAACATGGCATTGCTTTTTTCCCCAATTTCCCCTCCAGGAACAAAGACTCAGAGAATAAATACCTATGATCTGAACCTTTACTTTGTCTATTTCCATTTCTGAACTTCAATTTCATGCTTGCTGTCAAACATACCTTTGCTAAATAGTCCCTTAATTGCTAACAAGTTTTATTCCTCCTTACTTCTTATCTTTTACAAACTCATGCTCTTTGCTGGATAATAACTCAGTTCTTAGGGCATGCTATCATGAGAAAATAAATAGAGCTTTCTGCTCAAGATATTTTTCTTTAAATTATTTTCATTATTAAAAGTAGAGACACCTTTTAAAGGAAACAATTAAGAGGACAAGGATGTGGCCTTTTTTCCCGACTTCTAAGCAAATAACTCTGTCTCTTACATAGTATTACTTGGATTACTTCTGGCTTACCGATTATTCAGGATACAATGATATTGGTAATAAATTGAATTTAACTGTACATCTATTTAGGGCATGTGATGAAATAAAAATATCTACTTGAACACAAGACAACAAACGTTAAAAATAACCGTTTTCTGCCTCTTTCGGCCCCCTCCCTCCCCTCTGGTGTGCACTATGCACCTGCATTATGCATTAACCAGATCTCCCCAGTGGCAGAAATACCTGCTCAACCATAAAGATCAATTTTCTTCCTTCTGGCAACCAGCTATGTATCTCTTTAGAAGGTGACATTCCTTTCTCAATCCTATGAGGGGTCCTGATGACCCCTTGCCTTGTATGTGCAGACATTTTTGGTTAACTTATGCTCAATGCCAATATACCATTTCCCTTAAAGATAGTGATTGCTGTAAAACAGACTGGTCAGATGACCTGGACAGATACAAGGCCACACCTAATGTTAGTTCTTAGCTTCAGTACTTATTTAGGACCCATTAATGTTACAAACTATATTACCTGAACTCTTCATGGATCTTAGCCTTGTTGTGGCGAAGAGACTTGCATAACTCCATGAAACTATGAGCCATGCCACTCAGGGCCGCCCAAGACAAGCGGGTCACAGTGAACAGTTCTGACAAAACATGGTCCACAGGAGGAAGAAATGGTACCTCACTTTAGTATTCTTGCCACAAGAACCCCATGGACATTATGAAAAGACAAAAAGATATTACACTGGAAAATGATCCTATATTACACTGGAAAAAGATCCTCGCAGATCAGATGGCATCCAAAATGTTTTATTGGGGGGGGGGGGATTACTAACAGCTCCAATGAGAATAAAGAGACTATCAAAGTGGAAATGATGCCCAGTCGTGGAAGTGTCTGGTGGTAAAAGTCAAGTCCACTGCTGTAAGAAAAATATTGCATAGGATCCTGGAATCTTAGGTCTATGAATGAAACTAAATTGGTTGGTCAAGCAGGAGATGGCAAAATTGAACATCAAAATCTTAGGAATCAGTAAACTAAAATGAACGGGAATGGGTGAATTTAATTCAGATGACCATTACATCTATGACTATGGGCAAGAATCCCTTAGAAGAAATGTAATAGCCCTCAAAGTCATCAAGAGAGTCCAACATGCAGTACTTGGGTGCAATCTCAAAACTGATAGAATGATTTCAGTTCATTTTCAAGACAAACCATTCAACATCACGATAAACTAAGCTTAATGCCCCAACCACTGATGCCAAAGAAGCTGAAACTGAGCAGTTCTATGAAGACCTACAAGATCTTCTAGAACTAACACCATAAAAAGATCCTTTTCATCATAGGGGATTAGAATGCAGAAGTGTAAAGTCAAGAGATACCTGGAAGGCAACTTTGGCCTTGGAGTACAAAATGAAGTAGGGCAAAGGCAAGCAGAGTTTTGTCAAAAGAACACAATGGTCATATCAAATACCTCCTTCCAACAACACAAGAGATGTGAGTACACATGGATATCACCAGATGGTCAATACCAAATCAGAAAGATGTCATTCTCAGATTGATGATATTCTCTGCAGCCGAAAATGGAGAAGTTCCATACAGCCAGCAAAAACAAGACCTGGAACTGACTGTGGCTCAGATCATGAGCCCCTTATTGGAAAATTTAGGCTCAAATTGAAGAAAGTAGGGACAACTGCAAGCTTATTCAGTATTATCTAAATCAAATCCCTTATGATTATACAGTGGAGGTTACAAATAGATTCAAAGCTTTAAATCTGATGGAGGGCCTGAAGAACTATGGATGGAGGTTTGTGACATTATACAAAGGCAGTGATACAGATCATCCTCAAGAAAAAGAAATGCAAAAGGGCAAAACGGTTTTCTGAGTAGGCCTTACAAACGGCTAAGAAAAGAAGAGAAGCAAAAGGCAAAAGAGAAAAGGAAAAATATACCAATCTGAATGTAGAGTTCAAAGAAGAGCAAAGAGAGGTAAGAAAGCCTTCTTCAGTGATCAATGCAAAGAAATAGAGGAAAACAATAGAATGGGAGAGACTGGAGATCTCTTCAAGAAAATTAGAGATACCAAGGGAACATTTCATGCAAAGATAGACACAATAAAGGACAGAAATGGTATGGACCTAAGAGAAGCAGAAGATGTTAAGAAGAGGTGCCAAGAATACGCAGAAGAACTGTACAAAAAAGATCTTAATGACCCAGATAAACATGATGGTGTGATCACTCACCTAGAGCCAGACATCTTGGAATGTGAAGTCAAGTGGGCCTTAGAAAGCATCACTATGAACAAAGCTAGTGGAGCTGACGGAATTCCAGATGAGTTATTGCAAGTCCTAAAAGATAATACTACTAAAGTGCTGCACTCAATATGACAGCAAATTTGGAAAACTCAGCAGTGGCCACAGGACTAGAAAAGGTGGGTTTTCATTCCAGTTCCAAAGAAAGGCAATGCCAAATACTGTTCAAACTACTGGACAACTGCTCTAACACGCTAGTAAACTAATGCTCAAAATTCTCCAAGCCAGGCTTCAACAGTATATGAACTCTGAACTTCCAGATGTTCAAGCTGGATTTAGAAAAGGCAGAGGAACCAGAGATCAAATTGCCAATATCTGTTGCATCATAGAAAAAGCAAGAGAGCTCCAGACAAATATGTGCTTTATTGACTACATCAAAGCCTTTGATTGTGTGGATCAAAACAAACTGTGGGAAATTCTGAGAGATGGAAGTACCAGACCACCTGACCTGCCTCCTGAGAAATCTGTATGCAGGTCAAGAAGCAACAGTTAGAACTGGACATGGAACAACAGACTGGTTCCAAATAGGAAAAGGAGTACGTCAAAGCTGTATATTGTCACCTTGTTTATTTAACTTATATGCAGAATACATCATGCAAAATGCTGGGCTGGATGAAGCACAAGCTGAAATCAAGACTGCAGGGAGAAATATTAATAACTTCAGATATGCAGATAATATCACCCTTATGAGAAAAAGAAAAGAAGAATTGAAGAGCCTCTTGATGAAAGTGAAAGAGGAGAGTGAAAAAGCTGGCTAAAAACTCAACATTAAATAAACAAAGATCATGGCATCTGCTCTCATCACTTCATGGCAAATAGATGGGGAAACAATGGAAATGGCAAGAGACTTTATTTTCTTGGGCTCCAAAATCACTGTAGATGGTGACTGCAGCCATGAAATTAAAAGACACTTGCTCCTTGGAAGAAAAGCTATGATCAACCTAGACAGCATCTTAAAAAGCAGAGCCATTACTTTGCTGACAAAGGTCCATCTAGTCAAAGCTATGGCTTTTCCAGTAGTCATGTATGGATGTGAGGATTGGAATATAAAGAAAGCTGAGCACAAAATAATTGATGTTTTTGAATTATGCTGTTGGAAAAGATTCTTGAGAGTCTCTTGGACTGCAAGAAAATCAAACCAGTAAATCCAAGGAAATCAGTCCTGAATATTCATTGGAAGGACAATGCTGAAGCTGAAGTTCCAATACTTTGGTCACCTGATGCGAAGAGATGATTCATTGGAAAAGACCCTGATGCTGAGAAAGATTGAAGGTTGGAGGAGAAGGGGACAACAGAGGATAATATGGTTGGATAGCATCACCGACTCAATGGACATGAGTTTGAGCAAGCTCTGGGAGCTGGTGATGGACAGGGAAGCCTGGTATGCTGCAGTCCATGGGTCACAAAGAGTCAGTCAGGACTGAATGACTGAACCTAACTGATACAGAATGACTTCTTCTATTGTCTGTGCCCTACCCCACAGATTGGCTTTTGGTTATCTTGTCACCACAATTCCCAGCACCTGGCAGTGTCTATTCTATAGTATGTGCTGTGTTAAGGTAGATGCAGTATTTAGGAACTGCATAATTACTTGCTGAGATAAAGACACTGAATTCATAATGGTGAGTTTTATCCTTCAATGTCTTTGAAGATAGGTTGCAGGTAAAAACAAGCTTTTACTTCGACAAGAGAATATCCAAGGATGAGACATAACAGCTATTTTTAATGATTTAAGGTCTCGCCTTTGAAATAAGAGTAGATTTATTCATTCACTCAACAATACTTTCTAAGCTTGTATACTTTCTAATACTTTTATTCTGCCTGTGTTACAAGATTATTGTTTCTCGAATTACTGAGTGTTGTACTTAGCCTCAGAAAAACTTAATGATAATTAGGTGACTTGAAACAATTGATCAAATATGTACTGTGGGGTGTGTGTGTGTGTGTGTGTGTGCATGTGCGCGTGCACATCCATGCACACTAAGTCGCTTCATTCATGTCTGACTCTGTGACCTGATGGACTGTAGCCTGGCTCCTCTGTCCATGGGATAGAATACTATCCAGGCAAGAAGACGGGTGGGTTGCCATGCCCTCCTCCAGGGGATCTTCCTAATCCAGGGATCTAACCCACATTTCTTATGTCTTGTGCATTGACAGGTGGGTTCTTTATCACTAGTGCCACCTGGGAAGCCCCATATATATACTAATTGTTATATATACTCAAGAGTGGAATTGTAGGTATGAGAACAAGCAGCAAGAGGGAACCATTTCCTGGACAATAGCAGACTAGTGAGACTGGCAGTCCAGAGACTTAGGGCTGCTGTTAATGGGCCTAGTCTTGTTAGTACAGTGAGAGGCCTACCGATGAAACTGCCACCTGACCTGGGAATGAGCATCCCCAGCACTGTCAGACAAACTGGTCATGAAATGCCTCTCAAAACTAGGTGGACTTTAAGATCAAAAAGGAAGGAACTGTAAAATAAAGACTTGCTCATCATCCAGTTCTACAAGAATAAGTCATGAGCCACTGCAGCCAGTGACACACAGTAGACCCTGAAAAAAAATCAGGGCAAAGATTAAGATGAAGTACTTTGTGCTCTAAGAAAATTGGCAGAACTGGTCTTCAGATTGTTAAGATATTTTTAGAGAAATTTTTTATGAACCTGGATTCTTCCACTTCCCATCCTTAGAAAAGCACTAAAACCATTAACTAAAATGTCTGTTCCTTGTGATTAGCAGTGACTTTCTACTGAGATGTGTACTTGATTGTATGTACCATCTCACAAAAATCATGTATGTACCAGATTCTGGTACACATATGGCTTCTTTGGACTGTCTCCTGGGTTATAATACTCAGATTGGCTTACATAAAATTTTGTAGGGTTTTTTAAAGATTGACTATAAAGTTTTTTGTTGACACACTGTATAATATTTTTTACAAAAAGACTGATATGAATACTTTTAAATAAGCTGTGGGCAAGTATGCCACATTTTCAACTCAAACTATTTCCCTACCCCCACAGACTCACACACATATGCATTGGTCTACTCTCTGCAGGCATGTGATTTTACAATGTCTAGCTTAAATCATACATCTCATTGTCCTTCTGGTAATCACTTGAGAGTTTTGCTTGACTCAAGTTAGGAAATGGCAATTTTAAATGTCAAAATTGAATTCACTAGATAATATTATGTTTCCTTATTTCATTTTAGTTATTTCAAACTTGTGCTCTATTCCAAATTAGGACAAACCTAATCTTTCTCACTAAAAAAAAAAAAAAATCTAGGTTCATATGTAAGAATTTAACTGAGATACAAGCACCTTAAAAACATATCCATGATTTTAAGTAGGTCTTAGACACATTTTATATTTTTGACATCTACCCTCTTCAGAATTTAATCAGTCAAATATAAGGGAAGTTACTCCTAAATTATGATTTAGAGAGAGAGAAAATATTTATTGTTCAGTGTCTGGGCTTCTTATTGTAACTTTCAGATACTTATTAGAGATAGGTTCTGAAAAAATTCTAACCTAAGGGGCTTTAATTTTTCCCATGACTCTTACTAAACAACTCTTAATGACAGGCTTAATTTCATCAGAGAATTATTAATACTAACTTAACAAACTGATATTTATGGAGTACTTACTGTAACCTAGGTATTACTCTGAGTGACTGGAAAAGAACCACTGAACAATGTAACCTCCCTACTCTCATAGTGTTGACTTTATAGACTCAAAAATAAGAAAGATACTCTGTTCATAAAGCACCACAGACTTCCAAACTTTAGTTTCAATATTAACTCCTCTAGTATCATGGGCACCCAATGTATGATGGTAAATACTTGTAGTGTATAAACATTTCAGTCTTCCTGGCATTAGTTACGTCTGTAATACAACACTGCATTATTACCACTTAAAATACATAAAGAGAAAAATCAGTGAGGAAGGATAAGAGGAAGGGATTTGCCTGGTGAAAATCCCAGGAACCAGAGACATTTCGCATAATCACTTTAATAAGAGCCCATGTTAATTTCAGTTGATTAAATGCAGTTGATTTCCAGCAAAATAAGATCTGTCAAATGCAAGTCATCTCATTGTTCCTACAATGTGAAGAGACATTCATATTATCTGGTATATAGCAGATAGATATTGCTATTATAGGGAAAAGAGAAAAGGTGACAGGGATGCCCCGCTTCTTGGTACGCTCTGGTCACATTTCATTTTAATGTGATTAGAGGGCATTTGACACTTTAATCAGGGTGATATCTCACACGCCTGGAACACTTAGCCTGCGACAGGAAACTGCACACTGACATTCGCTTTTTCCCGTGTCCGGTTGATCACTGTCACTCCAGTCTGGTGGGCACCCGTAGGTATGTGGAGAAGAACTATGGCCAAAACATTTTAGTGAGTTCTCCTCGGCCCAAGACCAGATGGCAGATACAGTAAGTCTTTTATAAATGTACTTGTTAACGATTAAGCCAAACCCCTTCAGTTCATGCTCTTGTTAGTTACTGGCTGCCTCCTTGTAGTGAAGCAAGTCCTCCTAAGTGAAATCTAGGTGACATATGCTAGTTCAGATGGTAATTCTTTTTTGCTCATACCGAGGTCAGGTTTGGCCAAAATTAATTGATGGTGCAGATTCCCAGGCTGGTATTTTGTCCAAATAAATGTCATACTTAATCATTATTACTATACTTAGAGATGAGGTTTTTTCCTTCTCTTTTTTCTTTTTTTTTTTTTGGCTGCACCATGAGGAAATCAGGATCTTAGTTACCCAACCAGGGATTTGAATGCATGCCCCCTGTATTGGGGGCACAGAGTCTTAACCACTGAGGTCCCTAGAGACAAATATTTTCCACTTTCACAGATGGAAAAACTAAGATTCAAGCAGACTGAATTACTTGCTTGAAATTATAAGGCTTATAAATAGTATGGGAACTGAATGTTTGCCCTTGTGTCCTACTCCACTGGAAAAATGAAAGCAGCAGTAAGAAAACTTCCACAGATGCCCTTCACAACAGCCCCCACCTGCCAGCGTCTGGATCTATATACTCTGCTGTTCTGCCCCTAACCACAGACAAAGTATCCATTATTCCCTTCAAAGCTCATCCTTCCACTTGCACACTAAATTCTACTTCCTTTCATCCACTTAAGAACAACTCTTCAGAACCTGACATTCCTTACATTATCTATGTTTGGCTCACTGTTGCATCATTCTTGTCAGTATGCAAATCTGCTATTGTTTCTCCCACTGTAGCAACCCTTCTTTTTATCCTATTTCTCTTGCCAGCTTCTAGTGCATTTCTTTGCTGTCTTCTTTGGCAAAACTCTTCTAAAAACTGTTCTATACACATTTTCCCTGATTATTCACTTTCCATTCTCTCTTAAAACAATTCCAATCAGGCTTTGTTGAAACTGTTCATATCAAGGTCACAGGCAATCTCCATGTTGCTAAATTTTATACTCTATTCTCAGTCTTCATCTTACTTGACTTAGTAAGCAGAATTTTACACAGTTGTTCTATGTTCTTGATATATTTCCTTCCTTTGGATTTCAGAGCAACACAGTTGCTTGGTTTTCCTCTTATTCTACTGATACCTCCTTCATCGATCCATATGATGACTCCCTCTCTTCATAATAGTAAAGTGTTCCAGAGTTTTATCATTTATGCTCAATCCTTTCATGAACTCAAATAATCTTAAGACATTATTTATCAGCATCTCTCTGCTGATAAAACTCAAGTTTGAACTTCTTGGCCATGGCTCTCTCACAAATTCTGGGCTGGTAAATTCAACTACCTACTCATCATCTGCACTTGTATGTCTAATAAATATTGAAACTGAACATGATCAAAACCACACCCCTGGCCACCAGTAGCCATGACATGAATGCCTGGCTCATAGCACATACTCAATATATGGCAAATGAACGAATCATTTTTGCTAAAAATTAATATACTTGAGAGTTCAATTGGATCATTTGGATTATAAATTACATGAGGAATTAAGAAAAAAAAAGAGAAACAAGAACTGAGGTTGATAAAGTCTTCAGAGAAAGGCATCATCTGAGCCAGAGATGAAACTATCTCTATTTCTACAGAGAACAGTTTCTTAAAACTATGTACAATGTCTAGTAATTATTTTACCCTGCTCTCCAAGCCCTTCACCATTTAGCTTCTACACAAATCTATTAATCATCCTTGAGATAAAAATTACTCCTAATCATGGCTCAGGAGGTCACATATACAATAACTGGAGACCCTACCAAAGAATTAAAAGGATGAGTCTATGAGCTCCAGAACCTAATCACACTCATCTTTTCAGAGAATGGAGTCTTTACCTTCATCTTTCCCTTCCCTTCATGCATTTGTTATCAGGCCTTTAGTCATTGATTTGGTTTGGACAGGTATATCTCTCTCTCTTCTTAATGTCTGGTTTTGTGTGAATGATAAGAGGAGTGCATAATTTTTTTGTTGGTGTTGTTATTGGTTTTATTCATGCTTGTTTTGATAAGCTAACTTACAACTTTAGGTTTGTTTGTTTTTCTTTTTGATTTTTGCCTCTCAGTTTTCTTTGAGAGCCAAAATCTTTTGATCTATCTTTCTGCTCAACATCAACTGATAATCCCTGACTGGGACCTGAGCCTGCTGTATCCTGCAAGAACAGCCTGTCCATTGGCACCACTGGCCTCACGCAAAAGGAATGTTCTCTCAAAGTGTTTGGCAAGTAGTCAATAAACCTGATACAATTTTAAGAGGCAAGCTAAACAGCAATTTGGAGAAGACTACCATGTAGCTGAAAGTAATTTAAATACTACAAAATAGACCCACTATACCTACAGGCATTATAGGTGACACCACCTACTATGTCAAAGTAGTTACAGTGCAGTGGGAAAGAGTAAGGTATCAAAATCAGAGCCCCAGCCATTTTTACTACCAATTATACGGACTTGTAAATGTCATTTGCCTTCTCTGAGGCTCAGTTTCTCTTTAAATTCTTATTTTTACAGTAAGAACAATAACACCTACTTCATAGGGGTGTTATACAACTTTAAAGGGCAAAATAGCACTCCATAAATAGAATATATTATATACATTAAAATTATATATTTGTATGTAAATATGTGATAGATATGATTATATATGAAATTTATTTTATTGTCCTCTTAGCATTCAGCCTGTCTTTCTTTTCTACAATAGACATGCCTTTGCTTGACAATACCTGATAAATAATATGATCTTAGGTACCCTCTCAAACTTTTGTTCTTCAGTAGTGAACCAATAATCTAGGGCAATCCAATGGCTATGGTTGTCAGTTCAGGGCAGGACAGTCCCAATATAGATAAACTCATAGCTTTTTATAGGAGTGTTGGTAAAATAATCCCCAAATACCCGAGAACCAGGCATAATGCAACAGGAGATATTAGAGACTGGGGAACACATGATGAGGACTGTGTGTCCTAACTAAGGGCAGCTAAATTAAAAAGTTCTATGAGTTTATCTATATCGGGAATGTCCAGCCCTGAGGACTGTCTTGATACCTGAGGCAGGGACCATCCACAAGGAAAAGAAATGCAAAAAGGCAAAATGGTTGTCTGAGGAAGCCTTACAAATAGCTATGAATAGAAGAGATGTAAAAGGCAAAGGAGAAAAGGAAAGATGTACCCATTTGAATGCAGAGTTCCAAAGAAGAGCAAGGAGAGCTAAGAAAGCTTTCCTCAGCAATAAATGAAAAGAAATAGACAAAAACAATAGAATGGGAAAAACTAGAGATCTCTTCAAGAAAATTAGAGATACCAAGGGAACATTTCATGCAAATATGAACACAATAAATGACATAAATAGTATGGACCTAACAGAAACAGAAGATATTGAGAAGAGTTGGCAAGAATACACAGAACTATACAAACAAGATCTTCACGACCCACATAATCATGATGGTGTGATCATCAACCTAGAGCCAGATATCTTGGAATGGAAAGTCAAGTGGGCCTTAGAAAGAATCACTATGAACAAGGCTAGTGGAGGTGATGGAATTCCAGTTGAGGTATTTCAAATCCTAAAAGATGATGCTGTGAAAGTGCTGCACTCAACATACTAGCAAACTTGGAAAACTCAGCAGTGGCCACAGGACTAGAAAAGGTCAGTTTTCATTCTAATCCCAAAGAAAGGCAATGCCAAAGAATGCTCAAACTACTGCACAATTGCACTCATCTCACACACTAGTAAAGTAATGTTAGTAATTCTCCAAGCCAGGCTTCAATAGTACATGAACCATGAACTTCCAGATGTTCAAGTTGGTTTTAGAAAAGGAAGAGGAACCAGAGATAAAATTGCCAACATCTGTTGGATCATGGAAAAAGCAAGAGAGTTCCAGAAAAACATCTATTTCTACTTTATTGACAAGGCCAAAGCCTTTGATTGTGTGGATCACAACAAACTATGGAAAATTCTTAAAGAGATGGGAATACCAGACCACCTGACCTGCCTCTTGAGAAACCTGTATGCAGATCAGGAAGCAACAGTTATAATTGGACATGGAACAACAGACTGGTTCCAAGTAGAGAAAGGAGTATGTCAAGGCTGTATATTGTCACCCTGCTTATTTAACTTATATGCAGAGTACATCATGAGAAACGCTGGGCTGAGGAAAGCACAAGCTGGAATCAAAATTGCCAGGAGAAATATCAATAACCTCAGATATGCAGATGACACCACCCTTATGAGAGAAAGTGAAGAACTAAAAAGCTTCTTAATGAAAGTGAAATAGGAGAGTGAAAAAGTTGGCTTAAAAGTCAACATTCAGAAAACTAGGATCATGGCATCTGGTCCCATCACTTCATGGCAAATAGATGGAGAAACAGTGGAAATAGTGAGAGACTTTATTTTGGGGGGTTCCAAAATCACTGCAGATGGTGACTGAAGCCATGAAATTCAAAGACCCTTACTCCTTGGAAGAAAAGCTATGACCAACCTAGACAGCATATTCAAAAGCAGAGACATTACTTTGCCAACAAGGGTCCATCTAGTCAAAGCTATGGTTTTTCCAGTAGTCACATATGGATGTGAGAGTTGGACTATAAAGACAGCTGAGCGCTGAAGAATTGATGCGTTTGAACTGTGGTATTGGACGAGAGTCTTGAGAGTTCCTTGGACTGCAAGGAGATCCAACCAGTCCATCCTAAAGGAAAATAGTCCTGAATATTCACTGAAGGACTGATGCTGGAGCTTGAACTCCAATAGTTTGGCCACTTGATGTGAAGAACTGACTCCGTGGAAAAGACCCTGATGCTGGGAGAGACTGAAGGCGAGAGGAGAAGGGGATGACAGAAGATAAGATGGTTGGATGTCATCACCGACTCAATGGACATGTGTTTGAATAAGCTCTGGGAGTTGATGATGGACAGGGAAGCCTGGCATGCTGCAGTCCATGGGGCTGCAAAGACTCAGACACGATTGAGTGACTGAACTGACGGCACAAGCACAACGTGACCTCATCCACAAAGGACACAGGGAACTTCCTCATCTCCACCACAGACTCATCCCACCAAATCTTCACCTTTTCTTTGATCAACCCTGGTATGATGCAGGGTCTTGATCCCAAGCATAGAATGAATGAACCAATAAAATGACCAGAGAACTAGAGTGTGATGACTCAGAACAGCAACGTCAGGTGGAACCCTTGTCCATACCTTGCTCAGCCCCCTGAAAGTCCAGTGACCACAGCCATGTTGCTTTTCTTTTTAGACTCATTCTTGACATCTATAAAATGGGGTCAGTGATGCTGTTCTTATAGGGGTTTTATCCATGTCGTAAATGTAAACACTGGTCATAGGGGCACATTTTAAGCACAAAATGAGGAATAACTACTGTTATTTCTAGGCTCTCTTTTTTAAAATTTTTTATTTTTTATTTTTATTTTTTATTTTATTTTCTTTTTTTAACTTTTTATTTTTAGTTTATTTTACTTTATAATACTGTATTGGTTTTACCCTACATTGACATGAATCCACCACGGGTGTACATGCGATCCCAAACATGAACCCCCCTCCCACCTCCCTCCCCACAACATCCCTCTGGGTCATCCCTGTGCACCAGCTCCAAGCATGCTGTATCCTGCATCGGACACAGACTGGTGATTCGATTCTTACATGATAGTATACATGTTTCAATGTCTAGGCTCTCTTATAGAGGTCACATTGTCAAATCTCTCCTGAGGCCTCTGGATATAAGAGCCCTCTCTTTCCCTCCTAGAGCCTGGTACCTTATTGCACCTGTGTCAGTGAGTGGAATGAGTCTAGCAGAATCAGCCCAGTCATTATTTTTTAATAGTCTTCAGAGAGGAAACGCATTTCCCTTGAAACACATGGGTACAGGCCTACATGAGACATTAAAATTCCCTTAGTCCAATTCCATCATTTTACTGATGAAGAATGAGTCTCTGGGGTGGAAGGCGAATATGGAAGTACATACTTTAAGGGTCTTAACAGAATGCTTTCTAATATAAAAAAGAGAAGATGGCCCAGGAGACAAGGGCTTTATGATGAAAACTACTCTGAGTCCAAAGTCAGGATTTTCAGCATTTCTAAGTATGTCTATAATTAAGCAATAAAACATTTCAATTTGTAAAGGAACCATCAAGTGAGTCAACTCAACTACCTAAGGAAATATTATAGGGAACATCTGTAAGCAGACAGTGCAACTGGCAGATGCCGAATACCACCTGAAAACACAGAATGCTGGATCCACAGTGTGATCCACTGAGTAATAAACACACATATAACACACTTCTTGTTCAGAGCAAGGGATGGAGATGGGAAGATGATGAATTGTGGGAAAGTATCGTACGTCACAAGCATTCAGAGAAACACACATGTTTATCCTCTGATAGACAGTGCCATTTTCCTTACACTCAATTTCACCAAGCAAGCAGGGATTGTTGAGTGATTAATACTAGATAGTTCCCTGAAAGGCATGGCCAGTAGTTTCAATATCTCTGACGGCTTATGAATATTATCCTGCAGTAAATTCTAAATGAACTGTGAAAACAGTTTGGTGATTAGCTTCTTTGGAACAACAAGAGGCACCCACTTTTGCTTTCACTTGGCTTTGAAAGACTAAAGGAGAATTCAGCCGTTGTCCATGCCATACACTACCTCCAAAAGAAGCCTTTTCCCTAACAGCCCACAAATAGGCAGTCAGAATTTCACAGTTATAAGAGTATTTTGGAACAAGTGGAGAGTCACATGTTTCCTTACATTTACTTATGTCTTCCAAACCTCCAACTTTAAGGAAAAACAAATACTGCTTTGCAGTAAGAGGACAGCAGCCAAGTGACAAGCCCAAAGATGCACTTAGATCCCACTTCAAGAAAGGACTTGCTACCCAGCTCTAGCAACTCTAGTTAACTGCCAGCTCCCAGCCGTTAGTTCCTCTGGGTCCATCTCATGTTTTCCGCCATAAGTAACCTAAGCTGGTGACTGCACAAAGCCGTGGGACAAGGCCCAAGCCATTTCTGTCCAACATAGGGATGTTCTAATGGGTAACCTTCCTCTGTGCTACTATAGCTTTTATGAGACCTGCACTGCAGTCTGCCAGGTCTCCCTCCTCAACCCTATCTGCTCCCTTTTCCTTCCACAGGTTTTTCTACCAAACACATGTTTTGCACTCCTGATTCAATCTCAGTATTTGTTTCCCAGGAGTCTCAAAGACATATCTGGAAACAATTTCCATCTGGGATGAGAAAAATCTGAAACAGAAAAAACAGATATCTAAGAGAGACATTACTTTGTCAATAAAGTTCCGTCTAGTCAAGGCTATGGTTTTTCCAGTAGTCATGTATGGATGTGAGTGTTGGACTATAAAGAAAGCTGAGTACAGAAGAATTGATGCTTTTGAACTGCAGTCCTAGAGAAGATTCTTGAGAGTCCCTTGGACTGCAAGGAGATCCAACCAGTCCAACCTAAGGGGAATCAGTCCTGAATATTCACTGGAAGGTCTGATGTTGAAGCTGAAACTCCAATACTTTGGCCACCTGAAGCAAGGAGCTGACTCATTAGAAAAGACTCTGATGCTGGGAAAGATTGAAGGCAGGAGAAGGGAACAACACAGGATGAGATGGTTGGCTTGGCATCACCGAGTCAATGGGCATGAGTTTACGTAAACTCCAGGAGTTGGTGATGGACAGGGAGGCCTGGTATGCTGCAGTCCATGGGGTCGCAAAGGGTCAGACATGACTGAGCAACTGAACTGAAGCCAAAGTTCTCTAAAAATTATTTACAGGTAAAATCTACCACCAATAAAGACAACAGAAAATAATGTTCAAATACTTCTAAGTGCTACCAGAAGTTCATAGATTTACGGAATAGTGGAAATAAATAGGAAATGCATAAAATAACACAGGTCATAATAAATGAAGAGTCCCCCAGTGTCCTTTTAGGGAGAACAGTGAACCTGGATGCTTCTGTCTGGCCAGAGTTGAAGTCCATACTAGACTCCCACTGCTCACAGTCACTTTTAACTTGCACACAGATTCTCCTATGCATAGGTGTGTCAGCCTCCAATAAAAGCAATAAATAAAGGGGAGAGATGGAAAGCTTTATGCAACACAGAAAGATGGTTTTGTAAGCATTATGTAAATTGGTGTGTATTTGAAATATGCTAATGCACACGATGTCATGTTGATATAATAACAGATGACATTTTCATTTTGGGAAGAGGTGCAATGTGATTCTGCTCTATCCGGGGTAGAATCCTCTGGGAACCAGTCAGGTTGTCAGAGATCTCAATATTAAAATAAAAATGTATACAATTTGGAATGTAATGGACCATGAGACATCTTTTAAAATACTGTGACCTAGGAGTGTTCCAACTGTTGCTGTTCTCTTCTGCTGACTTTGCCCTGAGATAAAATCCATGGGCACTTTAGCCCCATCAAGGGTTCATGAGAATTTCTAACTCTGTGGTAGATCTCAGATAAATATATTGCTTTTCTTTTTAGCACTATAATGAAAACTGAAATTTGAAGGGCCTAGTGTCCTCAAACTAAAATTATCGTCCCCTATATAGAGCTCTATTAATTCAACTCATTGCTGATTTTGATGAAACCAAAGTAGACTAAAGTTTTTCATTGAAATGCATCACCTTCAGACTTGAATATAGAAATCAACCATAATAATAACTGTTATCAAATGCATCATTTGTTGGGTGCTCACTGTGTTCTAGGTATTCTGGTAAGTGTTTTACGCACAGGATCTCAATTTTCATATCAGCGCTATCAAAAATTTGTTATTCTCGTCATTTGATAAGAAGAAAACTTACAGAGTTATACAGTTAGCAAGTAGCAAAGTAGTTAGCTGTGAGCAAGTAGCAAAGTGATGATTTCAACCTAAGAATGTTAAACTTCATAGCCCTGAGTTTTAGAGAGGTTAATAATGCAATTGCAAATGGTGATGCATGCAATGAGTACCTAACAATGAAGCAGCCTGCTATTAGCTGAGAAAACAAGAAATAATGTGTTCTGAGCAGAAATGCCACCTAATCTCATTTTTTAAACTTTGCAACATCAAGCATAGTGCTTGGCACTCATTGGCTTCTGAAAGATTTGTTCCACACCCAGTCTTGATTTGAGGTTGGGACACCAATATATATGTAAAGTAGAGAAAATACAAGAAAAATGTTGCATATATAATCCCGATATTCTAGTACCTTTTTTCACTCAAAATAACTACCTGACTATAACATTAGAAGTAAAAGAGCAGCATGAGTGTGTGACTCTGACCTGAACCCGCTATTTGGCTCTCTTCTTTATTAGTTAAGCAAGTTACTTAGTCTCTGAGGGCGTCAATTTCAAAAAAAAAAAAGTTACATAATACCCTTACAGAGTCATTGTAAAGATTCAGAGATAACACTTGAAAAGTATTTAAAATACTATCTATCTGTCTAGAGTTGGCTCTTGATGGTAGCAACTGTTTTCCTCCCTAGCCTTGGCCGTGAGAACTTTGTAGCAACACATCAATCACTTGCACATTAAACTTTTTGCTCTAGTTGTAGCTTAACTATTTTGGTCATTGAATCCATTGACCCAAGTAAGGTATAGTATTATGATCAAAACTTAACAATCAGAAGTTGCAAAGGAACTTTCTAAATCACAAGAGCTTCTTGGTTACTCCTCTTCTTCCACAAGCAAAATGACAAGAGATAAGACAACAATACAAGTAAATTTGAAGGCCATTTCCTAAATCTAATTCTTCATATTTAAAAATATTTCACATGATCTTTTTTTCATTTTGAGTTTATAGAAATGCTGTGAAGCAGATGACCTTATCCCTGTTTTAAACAATGGAAAGTGAAGTGAAGGTGTTAGTCACTCAGTCACGTCCAACTCTTTGCGACCCCATGGACCATAGCCCACCAGGCCGCTCTGTCTATGAAATTCTTCAGGCAAGAATACTGGAGAGGGTAGCTCTTCCCTTCTCCAAGGAATCTTCTTGACCCAGGGATCAAACCCAGGTCCCCTGCATTGTAGGCAGACTCTATCATCTGAGCCACCAGGGAAGCCCTGTTTTAACCAATAAGGAGGTGTAAAGTAGAGAAGTAAGATTCATTGCTCAAAGTCCCAAAGCCAGCCAGATTAGAGCTGATTATTTGGAGATACATATATAGAGAAAGCAATGGCAACCCACTCCAGTACTCTTGCCTGGAAAATCCCATGGACGGAGGAGCCGGGTGGGCTGCAGTCCATGGGGTTCCAAAGAGTCAGACATGACTGAAGCAACTTAGCAGCAGCACCTTACATATATGTTTCTTCTTCAGTGAATCACCTATTTATTTTCCATGCTTTTTACTTTTTATTCAACTTTTAATTACTAATTTGAGAAAGTTGTTTATTAATAGTATTATTAGTATTAATAGTATTAATTCTTTAGCTCAGGGCTTCCCTACTAGCTTAGATGGTAAAGCATCTGCCTGCAATGCAGGAGACCTGGGTTTGATCCCTGAGTCAGAAAGATCCCCTGGAGAAGGAAATGGCTACCCACTCCAGTATTCTTGCCTGGAGAATCTCATGCACAGAAGAGCCTGGTGGGTTAGAATCCATGGGGTCACAAAGAGTCCAACACAACTGAGCGACTAACATACACACATGTAATGTTGCATTTATCTTCTCCAGTTTATCATGTCTTTTAACTTTGCTACTACTTTTCTCTGTATGAAAAGTTTTAAACTTTTATGAGCTTAGATTGACCTTTTTCATTATAGTTTCCAGCTCTGGTGAAATACCTGAAAAGTCCTCCTTTGTCTCAAGAGTACAGAAATAATTATCTAACTTTTCCTCTAATCTGTCTGGAAGAATCCAAAAGAGCTTAACATCTCACCAATACTGGAATGATTGATATGTCTGGGTGAGTTGGGTATGGCTAATTTTTCACTTTCTTCTTCAGATCCTTGTGGTTTAACTATATCAGGACTCTTCCTACCTCTTTAAATCTGTCTAAACTGTCTACATAAAGAAAATAAATTTACTGGCTCCGGATCTGTGTAGTTCAGGAGTAGTTCCTCTTCAGAAGAAAATAATTTAGGACTCAATGAGACCAGAACCAGCTTTGAGGTTTTGGTTTCCTCCACCCCTACCCCCGCATGCCATACTTTGCATTTAGTCACTCTACTTCTGCTTCATTCACAGATACAATCACACCTTAAGATAAAAAGGGCTTCCCTTATAGCTCAGTTGGTAAAGAATCCGCTGGCAATGCAGGAGATCCCAGTCCAATTCCTGGGTCAGGAATATCCTCTGGAGAAGGGATAGGCTACCCACTCAAGTATTCTTGGGCTTCTCTTGTGGCTCAATTGATAAAGAATCTGCCTGCAGTGTGGGAGACCTGGGTTCGATCCCTGGGTTGGGAAGATCCCCTGGAGAAGGGAAAGGCTACCCACTCCAGTATTCTGGCCTGGAGAATAGTCCATGGGGTCACAAAGAGTTGGACATGATTAGGTGACTTTCACTTTCACTTTATGATAAAAAAGATCCTGTCTGGATCCAGTGAGTGGAATGCTGTCACAGTTCCTTCTAAACAAGTAAACTTTTATTTTCCTGAAACAATCTGTTTCTTACTAGCTTGTGGCCACCAATTAGACCACGTGTCCATTTCTGATTTAATCACATCAGACTAAGACTCTTCTAGTGCATTAAGACAGTCAAGATCCAGTCCTGAAGCTTAGGGTGAGACCAATATCACACAAACTATTATAAGAATGGGGTAAATGTCTTACAAGAGAAACAATTACTATTGGGTGGGAAAAATTAACAGATGTCAATGTTGCAACAAATATATACCCTCTTCCAGATGTTCAAGCTGGTTTTAGAAAAGGCAGAGGAATAAGAGATCAAATTGCCAACATCTGCTGGATCATCAAAAAAGCGAGAGAATTCCAGAAGACCATCTATTTCTGCTTTATTGACTATGCCAAACCCTTTGACTGTGTGGATAACAATAAACTGGAAAATTCTTAAAGAGATGGGAATACCAGACAACCTGACCTGCCTCTTGAGAAACCTGTATGCAGGTCAGGAAGCAACAGTTAGAACTGGACATGGAACAACAGACTGGTTCCAAATAGGAAAAGGAGTACGTCAAGGCCGTATATTGTCACCCTGTTTATTTAACTTATATGCAGTGTACATCATGAGAAATGCTGGGCTGGATGAAGCACAAGCCGGAATCAAGATTGCTGGGAGAAATATCAATAACCTCAGATATGCAGATGACACCAACCTTATGGCACAAAGGGAAGAGAAACTAATAAGCCTCTTGATGAAAGGGAAAGAGGAGAGGGAAAAAGTTGGCTTAAACATTGGCTCAACATTGGCTCAACATTCAGGAAATTAAGATCATGGCATCTGGTCTCATCAGTTCATGGTAAATACATGGGGAAACAGTGGAAACAGTGTCAGACTTTATTTTTTGGACTCCAAAATCACTGCAGATGGTGATTGCAGCCATGAAATTAAAAGATGCTTACTCCTTAGAAGGAAAGTTATGACCAACCTAGATAGCATATTCAAAAGCAGAGACATTACTTTGCCAACAAAGGTCCATTTAGTCGAGGCTATGGTTTTTCCAGTGGTCATGTATGGATGTGAGAGTTGGACTGTGAAGAAAGCTGAGCCCTGAAGAATTGATACTTTTGAACTGTGGTGTTGGAAAATACTCGAGAGTCCCTTGGACTGTAAGGAGATCCAACCAGTCCATTCTAAAGGAGATCAGTCCTGAGTGTTCATTGGAAGGACTGATGTTGAAGCTGAAACTCCAGTACTTTGGCCACCTCATGCAAAGACTTGACTCTTCAGAAAAGATCCTGCTGCTGGGAGGGATTGGGGGCAGGAGGAGAAGGGGACGACAGAGGATGAGATGGCTGGATGGCATCACCAACTCAATGGACATGGGTTTAGTTAGACTCCGGGAGTTGGTGATGGATAGGGAGGCCTGGCATGCTGCAGTTCATGGGGTTGCAGAGTCAGACATGACTGAGTGACTGAACTGAACTGATAAGTCGATTTTCTTTCTTTCTTTTTCTTTTTTTTGGTAGAAAAGGGGAAATGCGGAAAGAAAACAAAATAAAAATATTAATGAAGTAGTTCTTTTTTTCTTTCGCCCAATCCATGCTTTCCCAGAGTAAAGAGAGTAGTTATTTTTGGAAGTCTAAATTCTAAGTCATCATAACCAACATCCCTGGTTTTGCTGTAGACTGAACACGTTAACTCCGTCGTCTTTGGAAATGTCACTCATCAGCTTAATTAGCCCTAAAGAAAGTGCTTGTTTCAAATTAGGAGCAACAGCAGTTTTGAGAAGGACATAACATCATTAATGATGTCAACTTGGTTAAGGCATAGGGTTTTTAAAGTTAATTTTTAAATGAGACTGACTGAGCCATAATTATTTTTCCCTCCCTTGGCTTTCCAGATCTCACAAGTTATCTGGATCTTCATCACTTCAAGCCAGCTAGCACCCCCATCACCCAGGAGGAAGTTAGTTCTGCAGTGATTGGTTGGCTACTATCAGGACAGCAAAGTCATGATAATATTGCAATAATAACTGTGATCCTAATCCTACTGAGTAACTATTTGGGTTTTGTGCTTCCTTACAGTTTACACAAGACAAACTATTTTCTATGATCAGTATTTTCATGCAAATATCCACATATGTTTGAAAAAAGATAATTAACAGAGGAAAGGGAGAGTTAAAGTAACAGAGAATGTTAGCTGACTCTATAAAGGAAGTGTAACTTTTTACTATTTGATCAAATTATTTGGATAATATTTCTTCCTGAAGAGTTAATAGTATTTTTCCACTGAATTCGTAAGTAAAACTAGCAATAACTTTGTTTCACCTTTCACCTTTCTTTCACCTTTTAGTGGAGCTAAAAGTGTTTCATATTGTTTCATATTAGGCTGTACTTAATTGGTGCTTAATAGCCATTTGTTGAATTTAAGCTAACAACAGTTCTAAGTGAAGAGCAATATACTAAACTGATGTGGAAAGAACCAACCATGAGGATGATGGTGGTGATTGTGACAGGTTAAAAGGATGGGGACAAAATTTTTGAGGATGAAGAATTCATTAGCAGTGTTGGAAAAGCCTGTTTTCAGGCTCTAAGCACTTCCTCTAAGTCCCTATCATAATTTTCTAGTGTTGCTAGTATAATTGCAAAAACAAAAATTATTTGATTATGTATGTAACACTTTCTAACGGAGATAAATTTCCTTTTAATATACTTTAGAGGAGAAACTTTCTTTTTTTTTTAATTGACACAGATCATATATATAGTTGGGGTATAGTTGCTTTGGGGCTTCCCTAGTGACTCAGGGAAGAGTCTGCCTGCAATGTAAGAGACTCAGGCTCAATCTCTGGGTCAGGAAGATCTCTTGGAGGAGAGGGATAGCAACCCACTCAAGTATTTTTATCTGGAGAATTCCATGCACAAAGTATCCTGGTGGGCTCAAGGGGTTGCAAAGAGTTGGACACAACTGAGCAACTAACACACGCACATAGTTGCTTTACAATGCTGTGTTAATTTCTGCTATACATGTATCTCCCTCCATCTTGGACCTCCCTCACATCTCTCTAGGTCACCACGGTGCACTGAGCTGAACTCCCTGAGCTATACAGCAGGTTCCCACTAGCTATCTATTTTACACATGGAAGTGTTCAGTTTAGTCGCTAAGTTATGTGCAACTCTTTGAGATCCCAGGGACCACAGAATGCCAGGCTTCCCTGTCCATTACCAACTCTAGATCTTGCTCAAACTCATGTCCATCAATTCAGTGATGCCATCCAACCATCTCACCCTTTGTCATCCCCTTCTCCTCCTGTCTTCAATCTTTCCCAGCATCGGTGTCTTTTCTAATAAGTTAGTTCTTTGCATCAGGTGGCCCAAGTACTGGGGCTTCAGCTTCAGCATCAGCCCTCCCAATGAGTATTTAGGATTGATTTCCTTTCAGTTCAGTTCAGTCACTCAGTCATATGCAACTCTCTGCAACCCCATGAATCTCAGCACGCCAGGCTTTCCTGTCCATCACCAACTCCTGGAGTTTACACAAACTGATGTCCATCAAGTTGGTGATGCCATCCAGCCATCTCATCCTCTGTCATCCCCTTATCCTCCTGCCCCCAATCCCTCCCAGCATCAGGGTCTTTTCCAATGAGTCAATTATTCACATGAGGTGGCCAAAGTATCAGAGTTTCAGCTTCAGGATCAGTCCTTTCAATGAACACCCAGGACTGATCTTTAGGATAGACTGGTTGGCTCTTCCTGCAGTCCAAGGGACTCTCAAGAGTCATCTCCAACACCACGGTTCAAAAGAATCAATTCTTCGGCACTCAGCTTTCTTCACAGTCCAACTCTCACATCAATGCATGACAACTGGAAAAACCATAGCCTTGACTAGATGGACATTTGTTGGCAAAGTAATGTCTCTGCTTTCGAATATGCTATCTAGGTTGGTCATAACTTTTCTTCCAAGGAGTAAGCATCTTTTAATTTCTTGGCTGCAATCACCATCTGCAGTGATTTTGGAGCCCAAAAAAATAAAGTCTGACACTGTTTCCACTGTTTCCCCATCTATTTGCCATGAAGTGATGGGACCAGATGCCATGATCTTCGTTTTCTGAATGTTGAGCTTTAAGCCAACTTTTTCACTCTCCTCTTTCCCTTTCATCAAGAGGCTTTTTAGTTTCTCTTCCCTTTGTGCCATAAGGGTGGTGTCATCTGCATATCTGAGGTTATTGATATTTCTCCCAGCAATCTTGATTCCAGCTTGTGCTTCTTCCAGCCCAGCGTTTCTCATGATGTACTCTGCATAGAAATTAAATAAGCAGGATGACAATATACAGCCTTGACGTACTCCTTTTCCTGTTTGGAACCAGTCTGTTGTTCCATGTCCAGTTCTAACTGTTGCTTCCTGACCTGCATACAGGTTTCTCAAGAGGCAGGTCAGGTTGTCTGGTATTCCCATCTCTCTCAGAATTTTCCACAGTTTATTGTTATCCACACAGTCAAAGGGATTGGCATAGTCAATAAAGCAGAAATAGATGTTCTTCTGGAATTTTCTCGCTTTTTTGATGATCCAGTAGATGTTGGTAATTTGATTTCTGGTTTCTCTGCCTTTTCTAAATCCAGCTTGAACATCTGGAAGTTCATTGTTTACATATTGCTGAAGCCTGGCTTAGAGAATTTTGAGCATTACTTTGCTAGCATGTGAGATGAGTGCAATTGTGTGGTAGTTTGAGCATTCTTTGGCATTGCCTTTCTTTCGGATTGGAATGAAAACTGATCTTTTCCAGTCCTGTGGCCACTGCTGAGTTTTCCAAATTTGTTGGCATTTTGAGCGCAGCACTTTCACAGCATCATCTTTCAGGATTTGAAATCGCTCAACTGGAATGCCATCACCTCCACTAGCTTTGTTCGTAGTGATTCTTTCTAAGGCCCACTTGACTTCACATTCTGCGATGTCTGTCTCTAGGTGAGTGATCCCACCATCATGATTATCTTGGTCATGAAGATCATTTTTGTACAGTTCTTCCATGTATTCTTGCCACTTCTTTTTAATATCTTCTGCTTCTGTTAGGTCCGTATCATTTCTGTCCTATAAAGAGCCCTATTTTGATCTCCTTACTCTCCAAGGGCCTAGTGTATATATGTCAATCCCAATCTCCTAATTCATCCTGCCCCACTTCTTCCCCCTCTGTGTCCACCTGTCTGTTCTCTGTGTTTACATCTCTATACTTGTTTAGAGGCATGTGCAGTGTATCCAGATAGTCAAGTTTTCGTGATGTGGCTTAACAATTGAAAATCAGTATTCTCTGATCATTAAAGACCTCCCAACTCTTGCCACCACAGAATGGCAAGACCATATTTTCTGACTCTTCCCATGAATTAAGGGATTCAAACCAGCAGTAGAGGAAAAAAAACATATATATATATATATATATATATATATATATATATATATATATATATATATATATATATATATATAGTATCTATCTCACTTTAGCTACAGAGGCCCAGGATCTCTATCCCCAATTGTTTATGTACCTTGAGGTGGTGCAAAAAAATATTTTAGAGGCTTGGACCATATAAAAATAATCACATTTATAGCAGTATGGAATATTGCAGGGGCAGAAATAGGTAACAGTTAGAAACACTACTCCTGTGTTAAGGACTTGGCTTTAAAATTTGTCTGCACTCTCTAGTAACAGAGTAACTGTGAATAAGGTAACAAATCCCATTCAAGCTTGTTTCCTAATTTGAGGAAGGAGAATGTAAATAGCATCTCACCTTAACAGTGACTGTGAGAATGACATGAGAAAATTCTAAAAAATCCTTTTGCCAGGATACTGGCTTCACATTAAGTGCCTGAATATGTAAATATGTGAACACACACGTTTTTGAATTAGGACCTAATTCAACTTATAGAGGACAGTGAGAACTGTAAGATCTCAGTTTACTAACACTGGAGCTGAGAATCAGCGTGAGAAAGACCATGGTCCATGACAGTACCACTGGATGATGGCAGAAAAGTAGAACAGGTTTCAAAGTCTTAATTCCCAATATAATGAGCTCTCCACTGAACTGCAGGTCTTTCCTCTAGGGCCTAGGAACATAAACCAAACATTCTCTTAAGTACCAGTGGTAGGTTAGAAATCTACATAGTTATACATATACACGTTCTCTTACTTATACCCATGTAAGCTAGTCTTAAAGCTAATTTTTTTCATTTGCCATCACAGACTTCCTGTTTTCAGACTTCTCTTAAATGTAACCATTACTCCTATGTTTTATGGTTTTATGTTCTGCTTATAGAATCCTCCCCATCCCCCTGCTCCCTTTCTTTCACTCTGCACCTGCATTTGTGTATGCATCATTTTCAATTCACACTTCTAGTTACGCATACATTGAACACAGGAGCACCACAACTACCACACAGATATGACTAGCTCTCTAGCAGCCTTGCTGTGTAGGCCTGATACAAGTAGGACTGTGTAGGTTTTCCAAAATGCTCTTCAAAGCACCGCTCTCCACCATACCTCAACTCCTACAAAGTGTGGTTTCTGATTTTGTTGCCCCATAGAGAAGGCACATAGCACTCTAAAAATATAGCCCATATGCATCTTCTTTCAGAACACCATCATTCAACTTTCAAGAAGCAGGGCAACAACTTCAATAGAGACTTAGTTCCCCCCACAAATTTGACATTCACTTAATGAAATCTGCTTCATGGTGGTAAACATTTTTATTCTCTTGAACCAAATACCCATAAATGAGTCTGGAGAAAGCTTTTACAAAACCTTCAAAATGGTCTGTAATGATGAGGCAACTCAGTTCTTTTTTTTTTTTTTCTTTCCAAAGCAATTGGCTTTGATTCCCTTTTGATTTTTTATACTGTGCTTAAAAAGCCTGAGTTCCTGAATCAATACTACAGGCCTGCATTTTCTGTCCTAAACAATTATTTACAGAGTTGGGGGAACACTTGTAATTTAGCATGCCACTTAGGCAGTATGAGAGTTGAGCTGCTTGCCTTTTAATCTAATAAAATGGGGATGAAAAATGTCACTGTGGATAAGTGAAAAATAAGTTTGTAAGGTACCAGTATTCCCAACATCATTGCTTCAGAAACCAGGATAAACTTGTATGTTTGAAACATACTATAAAAGGCACAATATTATAAGTTTAGGTGTATTAATGGAGGGAATATCAAACTATAAAGCACTGAGTGAATGAGTGAGTAAAAGTCGCTTAGTTGTGTCTGATTCTTTGCAACTCCATGAACTTTGGAGTTTGCCCGCCAGGTATACGAACCATGGTAAAAACGTATCAACACAAATGAACAGAGCTGTAATTGTTGGTTATCATTAAAAAAACATGGAACAGATAACTTGATATACCTATCCTCCATCACATTATGTAGGCAGCCACTCATTACATTTATGCACAAGGCTCTCAACTACTATGAACAAAAATATCTCATTATCTAAAATTGCAGGGGTGAGTGATAGGAGAGGATTTTGGAAATAAAACAGGAACAAGTATTAAGGAAAGAGAAATTAAAAATCTGTAAGCAGACCAGAATGTCAGAAAACTCTTGATAGCAGATCTGTCCTAAATGCGAATGAAATCTCACAAGATCATAGCCACTTATGCAGTACGGGAATTAGCTGCTTGCCTAAAAACAGACCTCATCTCACAAGTCAACTATGATATACTGATTTAGCTTTCTGAAGCCATACATTGAGAGAGATTCTGAGGCTGTTAATAGGTTTAATATAATTGAATAATAATTTTTGTTACAGATGCAGAAAGGGGAAGAAGGTAGAGGGGCCTGTAAGTCACATTATCAAATTTTGTTCTGGACTAGAAGTCTTTTTTTTTCTTTTCCTATTAAGGGACTCAGTATTGTTGTTGTTATTGTTTAGTCACTAAGTCATGTCTGGTTCTTTTATGACCCCAAGGACTGTAGCCTGCCAGGGTCCTCTGTTCATGAGATTTTCCAGGCAAGGATAATGGAGTGGGCTGCTATTTCCTTCTTCAGGGGATCTTCCCAATCCAGGGATCGAACCCATGTCTCCTGCGCTGCAGGTGGACTCTTTACCACAGCCACCTGGGAAGCCCAATCAATAATTATTCAATGCTTAATAAAGATGTAAGCAAACCAAGTACTAAACCCTTCTCTTGCGTCCCACTTGAAATGCCTTATCCCCATTTGCCTTTGAGTCCTTACTGACTTGAATCCTTCCAGGGTTCAAATAAAGCAGATTGTGTGTTCCACCAAATAATAAGCCTCTGATTCTATAGTGGCCTGCCTAGTTAAACTGAACTCAAGTCTTTCTTGAACATCATCTACCCATGGAGGCCTACCTGACTTCCCTATTTCAAATGGCATTCACTCAAGCTACTCTTTTTAAAACCTAATTCCCTCAGTCTCTACATATTACTTTTTTATTAAGAGTATCAATATTTGCCAGTCTCCCCAAACTGAAATGTAAATTCTACTAAAGTCGGACTCTTTGTTGCATCACAGAGGCCGAATACTCAATGACTACTGTATCTGTTAAATTAACTTTTCACAGGTAGCCTTTTCGACTCAACTGTTGTATTAGCATCATGAAACTGAAGGCTGGATTCTACTTTGTTTGTATTTTCCTAGGACACAAAGCACTGGCAAGAGGCACTTCACCAAACATTAATAACTGATTTGACTTAACTTTAATAAGCCATTTATCATGCTATGCACTGCTACTGCAGTAATAGAAAATATGTTTCAGTACTTAATGTGTACTAGGCACCATGCCAGATGATTTACATACATCATCTCAATTAATCCTCACAAAAAATCTATGAGACAGTTATGATTATTATCTCCATTCTACAAATGAGTACAGCAAGGTTGAGAGGACTACGTCATTTCTCCTAGGTCAATACAGCTTAGTAAGTGACAGAGTACGGTTCCACTGAGGCCATCTGGCCTCAGGGCACCAGCACCTAATCAGTATCTAGGTCAAGTATGGATTGAGAAAGGTAGTTTAAGACCCCTAGGTTGGAAGAAAATTTCCAATTCTTGTTCTATGTGAGGTTGAGTGATTCACTTTCTTTTTCTTTTTCTTGCCTAGGTTTTCCAACCTGATAGTGGGAGATAATTTCTGAGTAGGATAAGAAAACTGACAATCAATCAATCAACAACCAACCTTTGCTGGTAGAGCATTTGGGGTGCCTAAAAAAAAAAATGCCTCCTCTAGATTTCTAAGGAAAATATTACTTTGGGCTATCAGTAACCTGCTGTTGCAAGAAGACTAGATTTCAGTTAGCAGAAAAACAGCTCATAAAAAGTCACAAACTAAAATCTCAGTGGGAAATAGATTTCAAAGTGGAGGGATCCAGAGCAGGAGGGTGGTACAGTGAGTGCTTTCTGAGAGATGGCACCCATGGTACCAAGCTGGAGGAAGCTGCATATATTCAACTCAGCTGGATGGGCTATGGGCTCACAAAAGCCAAGAATATATCTGAACCCAATTCTTTCACTGATATGGTATTAAAATCGCAAAGATATATTCCTAGATAGCCTCTACAGATATTAAAAACAAAATATATGAGAGCTAATAAACATTAACTTCCAAAACAGAGAAATAACTAGCATATTGATGAAATTCAAGTCCTGTTTTCTTTATATCACCCAGAATCTTTTGAACATACCACATATTTATTTGGGGCTTCCCTTGTGGCTCAGCTGGTAAAGAATTTGCTTGCAATGCATGGAGACCTGGGTCCAATCACGGGGTTGGGAAGATTCCCCTGGAAAAGGGAACGGCTACCCACTCCAGAATTCTGGCCTGGAGAATTTCATGGACTGCATAGGCCATGGGGTTGCAAAGAGTCGGACACGACTGAGCAAACTTTCACTTTCAGTCTTTATTTGCCTAAGGCCTGATTCACAGCAAAGAACAGAGGCTTACTCAGATGCTCTATGAAAAGAGGTATAGTACAAGGAATAATACCTCATACAAAGACCACCAGACAGGAGCCACCATCCAATAAAATGTTACTGAAAGTAGAAAGCTGGCAAGAACCAAAGGAAATTAGGGCTGGATCTCATATTCTCAAATGTTCTATTCCTTCTATACACACAAGATATATTTACTTCTACTAACCAACATCTCCTTAATTGATATTTCCTATTATTTTCATTGTTTTCTTTGAAAACTTTTTATAGACTATTATATCTCCTCATTATATCACATATATATGTCTAAATCAAAACCAAAATAAAATATCACTTCACACCTGTTAGGATGGCTATTATTTAAAAAAAAAAAAAAAAAAAACAGAAGACAAGTGTTGACAAGGTTGTGGAGAAATTCGAATCCATGTGTATCATTGGTGGGAATGTAAAATAGTTCTGCCACTATGGCAAAAACTAAGGAGGCCCCTCAAAAAATTAAAAATTAACTTACATTACAATCCAGCTTCCATCTCCTGAGTGGGTATCCAAGAGAATTGAAATTAGGATCTCAAACAGATATCTGCTCATTTCAGTACTGTTTACAATAGCCAAGATATGGAAACAACTCAAGTATCGATCAAGAGAAGAATGGATTAAAAAATGTGATGGGCGTGTGAGTGTGTGTGTGTGCGCACACACGTGCACACACAAAGATAGACACAGAGAGGATAGAACAGAATATTATTCAGCCTTCAACGATAAGGAAGTCCTGACAACATGGATAAACCTGAGGACATTATGCTAAATGAAATAAGTCAGTTACAGAAGGAGAAATGCTGCACAATTGTACCCAGAGGAATTATTTAAAATAGTCAAAGAGAAGTAGAAGATACAATAGTGGTTTCCAGGGGTTCAGATGTGCAGGGAATGGGAAGTTGTTATTCAACAGATGCAAAGTTTCAGTTATGATGAATAAATAAATTCTAGAGATCTCCTGTACCTAATAGGTAACCATATGGTAGGATATGCTAGAAAATTAAGACAACAGATCTCAAGTTAAGTGTCTCTACAAAACAAACAACAGCATCATCAAACAGCATCAAACAGCATCAAACAATGACGATACAACAACAAAGAAGAACAAAATACACCCAAAAGGTGGACACATGAGGAAACTCTGGGAGGTTTCTGTCACCTTAATTGTGGTGACAGTATCACAAATGTTTGCACATGTCTAAACTTGTCAAGTTGTACACAAATATGTATAGTCTTTTGTATATCAACTACCTACACCTTAATAAAGCTATTAAAAGTCATTGTGGTTCATCACTTCCAAAGATAAACACAGATTGATATGTTAGGAACGTATTTCTTTTTGGTCCAGGAAATCAGGACGTCTTCCACAGCATGTGAAGTATAAGTGGTGAATTTCATTCACTATCATTTTTTTAGTATCTATTGTATTCCTGAAACTAAGGAATGATATTGAAAAAAACAGATAAGACCCTCAGAAAGCTTCCAATTCAGTTAAAGAGAAAAAAATAATATGCAAGTGATACATAAAGTAATTTCAGATAGTGATAAACACTGTTAAACCAATGAAGAGATTGACTAGTGGTGAAAAGGCAATTTCAACTAGAACTGAGAAACAATCAAGATCTTGGCTCCTTGTAAAGTCTTGGCTAAGAATATTTCTGTAAAGATAAGAACTTTGTCAACCCTGAGGACACAGAACTAAGCTGGGGATAGAATATGCAGACTCTGACAGAAGTATGGATTTTATCTCATAAAATAAAGGAGTATATATAGCTTATTCTAATTGCAATGGGAAGCCAATGGAGGGTTTAATATGGGATATAATTCATCTAATTTTAAAGTTACATTGTAGTAAATACATGGAATAAGAAAGATCTTGTTGGAAAGAATAATTTTCCCCAAAGAACAGCCACGATATTAAAAGTCACAGATAAGAGAGGGGTGGATGAATCACAGCGGCAAAGAAGAAAATGGCAAATCATACAGCTTAATCAGTAGGTGGAGACCAAGTTGTGCCTTGAAGGACATGTATAATATTTGGGACTTTGGCAGAGAGAGAAGAAATATTATTGGTTTCACCTTTCTGAGGGACTGCTTTGGAGACAGGGAAGACAGGCATGTAGAATAGTCATATGGCTCTTAGATGTCCAGTTCAGAGAAGATAATTTCATTGCCTAACACTAGGGCAGGGATATGGGAACTCTGAGTGGTTTAGAGAGACACTTGGGAGTTGTAATCTACAACTGGGTGACAAATTAGCTGTGGGTTATAATGACCACATTATAGTGGCTTCTCTAATGGCTCAGATGGTAAATCTACCTGCAATGCAGGAGACCCAGGTTTGATCCCTGGGTTGGGAAGATTCCCCTGGAGGAGGGCATGGCAACCCACTCCACTATTCCTGCCTGGAGAATTCCATGGACAGAGGAGCCTGGTGGGCTACAGTCCATGGGCTCACAAAGAGTCAGACACGACCGAGAGACTGGAACTTTCACATTCATGTGGTGATGGTTTAATCGCTAAGTCATGTCTGACTCTTGTGACCCCCATGGACTGTAGCCTGCCAGGCTCTTCGCCCATGACCGCATATTCTGACGTGGTGACTGTGTGGTTGTTGGTACTACTGACTCAAAGAGGGAGCTCAAAAGGAGTAAATGGGATGGAAATGATAAAAAGTTCAGCTTTACTCAAGCTGCAGTTTACATATCTAAACTGCACCGAACATATCTAAATTGAAATGTCCAGTTAGTTGTTGGATAAAAGGGCCGAATGTCAGGAGAGAAACAGCGACACAGATTTGGGGCTGTCAGCATGAAGTTGTTAAAAGAAACAGTGGGAATGGCTGAGGTCAACTTCTTCCTAAGGAATGCCATCTTCCCAAACTGATATTTTTAGAAATGTAAGAGATCTTAGAAGTCATTTAGCCCAACTCTATTTCTCAGATGGATACACTATTGATCCAGCAAGAGAAAGTGATTTGTAAGGGCCATGTATACACTATGCAGTAAGTGGGGGACAGGCAGAGATGGAGACAGATAAAGAGATGGAGAGACAGAGATATGGAGAAGAAATAAAAGAGGTGCAGCATCAAAATTCATTTCCCCCAGATACAAATATCTTTATGTTACCCTACTTATCTAATTACACTGTAACAGTGCATCGGTGCCCCATAACATAAATACATATTAGCTTACTTTCAGTTCAATTCAGTTCAGTCGCTCAGTCATGTCCGACTCTTACTTACTTTACTCCTACATAAAAATTATCTGATTTCCAAAATATCACATTACACCTATGTATTGGTAAAGGAATACTGTGTGATTATGATTAGTTACAATCTCTAAATGTTCTAGTTATTGTCATGCAATTAATTCGTTTAATGAGGCATTAATTTAGATTGAAACTATGATACTACTAAGATTTTAATTTTAGAAATAAATATCTCATAAACAAGTAATTGCTGTATCTATAGGTATCACTAGATTAATCTCCTCCTATAAAAGCAACATTCCAAATAGCAGAAACAAGTCATACATTATGAAGTATTTTTACTTTTAATTTATTTGAAAGGAATATACTTTTATTCTATAGGAAACACAGAATTACTCTGGTTCTGTCCTTCCCTTTGGCTCTAACAAGTGTAGGACATAGTGCTTTTCTTTGTCTTTATGACAATGGAAATATATGAGCCATTTAATAATTATAATTTAGCCTAAAGAAAAAGACAAAAACTAGTTTCCAAAATAGTGCACGTTTTTACCGTCTCTTTTATTTACAGAACATGAAAAAATTAAAAAATCTTGTCAGTGAATAAGCCCAGGATTTATAATTATTAGTGAATATGTCATCTCATTTCCTTCTAAGCTACAGAAAAAAATCAGGATTACTGTCCAGTCTTATAAACTTTGAAAATTAGATTAGGAAAAGAGCTTAGGTATCATTGAAAGATCTTTATGTTTTTCAGCTTCACCTTTGACATTCTCTTCTGCCTTAACTATACTTCAGTGACATTGATCTTTATGTTTCTTACAGATCAAGTTTATTCCTAAATCATGGTTCTTTCTGCCTGCTCTTTCCTTAGGGATTTCCATGGCTAGACTATTTTCATCATTAATTGATTTGAATGCCACCTTCTCAAAGGCATTCCCTGCCCACTACATCTAATGCAGATCCTTTCTCCCCTTATTTGCTCTCTAACCCATGTTCTTATTTTATGGTACCATCATTCTGTAGCATAAAATTATCTTATTTATGTATTCTTTTTTTTAATTTTTATTTTTACTTTATTTTACTTTACAATACTGTATTGGTTTTGCCATACATTGACATGAATCCACCATGGGTGTACATGCGTTCCCAAACATGAACCCCCCTCCCACCTCCCTCCCCATAACATCTCTCTGGGTCATCCCCTTGCAACAGCCCCAAGCATCCTGTATCCTGCATTGGACATAGACTGGTGATTCATTTCTTACATGATAGTATACATGTTTCAATGCCATTCTCCCAAATCATCCCACCCTCTCCCTCTCCCTCTGAGTCCAAAAGTCCGTTATACACATCTGTGTCTCTTTTGCTGTCTCGCATACAGGGTCATCATTGCCATCTTTCTAAATTCCATATATATGTGTTAGTATACTGTATTGGTGTTTTTCTTTCTGGCTTACTTCACTCTGTATAATCGGCTCCAGTTTCATCCATCTCATTAGAACTGATTCAAATGTATTCTTTTTAATGGCTGAGTAATACTCCATTGTGTATATGTACCACAGCTTTCTTATCCATTCGTCTGCTGATGGACATCTAGGTTGTTTCCATGTCCTGGCTATTATAAACAGTGCTGCGATGAACATTGGGGTACATGTGTCTCTTTCCATTCTGGTTTCCTTGGTGTGTATGCCCAGCAGTGGGATTGCTGGGTCATAAGGCAGTTCTATTTGCAATCTTTTAAGGAATCTCCACACTGTTCTCCATAGTGGCTGTACTAGTTTGCATTCCCATCAACAGTGTAGTAGAGTTCCCTTTTCTCCACACCCTCCCCAGCATTTATTGCTTGCAGACTTTTGGATCGCAGACATTCTGACTGGTGTGAAGTGGTACCTCATTGTGGTTTTGATTTGCATTTCTCTAATAATGAGTGATGTTGAGCATCTTTTCATGTGTTTGTTAGCCATCCGTATGTCTTCTTTGGAGAAATGTCTATTTAGTTCTTTGGCCCATTTTTTGATTGGGTCGTTTATTTTTCTGGAATTCAGCTGCATAAGTTGCTTGCATATTTTTGAGATTAGTTGTTTGTCAGTTGCTTCATTTGCTATTATTTTCTCCCATTCAGAAGGCTGTCTTTTCACCTTGCTTATATTTTCCTTTGTTGTGCAGAAGCTTTTAATTTTAATTAGATCCCATTTGTTTATTTTTGCTTTTATTTCCAGAATTCTGGGGGGTGGATCATAGAGGATCCTGGTGTGATTTATGTCGGAGAGTGTTTTGCCTATGTTCTCCTCTAGGAGTTTTTATAGTTTCTGGTCTTACATTTAGATCTTTAATCCACTTTGAGTTTATTTTTGTGTGTGGTGTTAGAAAGTGATCTAGTTTCATTCTTTTACAAGTGGCTGACCAGTTTTCCCAGCACCACTTGTTAAAGAGATTGTCTTTACTCCATTGTATATTCTCGCCTCCTTTGTCAAAGATAAGGTGTCCATATGTGTATGGATTTATCTCTGGGCTTTCTATTTTGTTCCATTGATCTATATGTCTGTCTTTGTGCCAGTACCATACTGTCTTAGTGACTGTGGCTTTGTAGTAGAGCCTGAAGCCAGGCAAGTTGATTCCTCCAGTTCCATTCTTTCTCAAGATTGCTTTGGCTATTCGAGGTTTTTTGTATTTCCATACAAATCTTGAAATTATTTGTTCTAGTTCTGTGAAAAATATCGCTGGTAGCTTGATAGGGATTGTATTGAATTTGTAGATTGCTTTGGGTAGTATACTCATTTTCACAATATTGATTCTTCCAATCCACGAACATGGTATATTTCTCTATTAGTGTCCTCTTTGATTTCTTTCGCCAGTGTTTTATAGTTTTCTATATATAGGTCTTTAGTTTCTTTAGGTAGATATATTCCTAAGTATTTTATTCTTTTCATTGCAATGGTGAATGGAATTGTTTCCTTAATTTCTTTTTCTACTTTCTCATTATTAGTGTATAGGAATGCAAGGGATTTCTGTGTGTTGATTTTATATCCTGCAACTTTACTATATTCATTCATTAGCTCTAGTAATTTTCTGGCAGAGTCTTTAGGGTTTTCTATGTAGAGGATCATGTCATCTGCAAACAGTGAGAGTTTTACTTCTTCTTTTCCAATCTGGATTCCTTTTATTTATTTTTCTGCTCTGACTGCTGTGGCCAAAACTTCCAGAACTATGTTGAATAGTAGCGGTGAGGGTGGGCACCCTTGTTTTGTTCCTGACTTTAGGGGAAATGCTTCCAATTCTTCACCATTGAGGATAATGTTTGCTGTGGGTTTGTCATATATAGCTTTTATTATGTTGAGGTATGTTCCTACTACTCCTGCTTTCTGGAGAGTTTTTATCATAAATGGATGTTGAATTTTGTCAAAGGCCTTCTCTGCATCTATTGAGATAATCATATGGCTTTTATTTTTCAATTTGTTAATGTGGTGAATTACATTGATTGATTTGCGGATATTGAAGAATCCTTGCATCCCTGGGATAAAGCCCACTTGGTCATGGTGTATGATCTTTTTAATGTGTTGTTGGATTCTGATTGCTAGAATTTTATTGAGGATTTTTGCATCTATGTTCATCAGTGATATTGGCCTGTAGTTTCCTTTTTTTCTGGCATCTTTGTCAGGTTTTGGTATTAGGGTGATGGTAGAATGAGTTTGGAAGCTTAACTTCCTCTGCAATTTTCTGGAAGAGTTTGAGGAGGATAGGTGTTAGCTCTTCTCTAAATTTTTGGTAGAATTCAGCTGTGAAGCCGTCTGGACCTGGGCTTTTGTTTGCTGGAAGATTTCTGATTACAGTTTCAATGTCCATGCTTGTGATGGGTCTGTTAAGGTTTTCTATTTCTTCCTGGTTCAGTTTTGGAAAGTTGTACTTTTCTAAGAATTTGTCCATTTCTTCCATGTTGTCCATTTTATTGGCATATAATTGCTGATAGTAGTCTCTTATGATCCCTTGTATTTCTGTGTTGTCTGTTGTGATCTCTCCATTTTTATTTTTAATTTTATTGATTTGATTTTTTCTCTTTGTTTCTTGATGAGTCTGGCTAATGGTTTGTCAATTTTATTTATCCTTTCAAAGAACCAGCTTTTAGCTTTGTTGATTTTTGCTATGGTCTCTTTTGTTTCTTTTGCATTTATTTCTGCCCTAATTGTTAAGATTTCTTTCCTTCTACTAACTCTGGGGTTCTCCATTTCTTCCTTTTCTAGTTGCTTTAGGTGTAGAGTTAGGTTATTTATTTGACTTTTTTCTTGTTTCTTGAGGTATGCCTGTATTGCTATGAACTTTCCTCTTAGCACTGTTTTTATAGTGTCCCACACGTTTTGGTTTGTTGTGTTTTCATTTTCATTAGTTTCTATGCATATTTTGATTTCTTTTTTGATTTCTTCCATGATTTGTTGGTTATTCAGAAGCGTGTTGTTCAGCCTCCATATGCTGGAATTTTTAATAGTTTTTCTCCTGTAATTGAGATTTAATCTTATTGCATTATGGTCGGAAAAGATGTTTGGAATTATTTCGATTTTTTTAAATTTATCAAGGTTAGATTTGTGGCCCAGGATGTGATCTATCCTGGAGAAGGTTCCATGAGCACTTGAAAAAAAGGTGAAATTCATTGTTTTGGGGTGCAATGTCCTATAGATATCAATTAGGTCTAACTGGTCTATTGTATCACTTCAAGTTTGCATTTCTTTGTTAATTTTCTGTTTAGTTGATCTGTCCATAGGTGTGAGTCGGGTATTAAAGTCTCCCACTATTATTGTGTTATTGTTAATTTCCCCTTTCATACTTGTTAGCATTTGTCTTATATATTGCAGTGCTATGTTGGGTGCATATATATTTATAATTGTTATATCTTCTTCTTGGATTGATCCTTTGATCATTACGTAATGGCCTTGTCTCTTTTCACAGCCTTTGTTTTAAAGTCTATTTTATCGGATTTGAGTATTGCCACTCCTGCTTTCTTTTGGTCTCTATTTGCGTGGAATATCTTTTTCCAGCCCTTCACTTTCAGTCTGTGAAATGTGTCCCTTGTTTTGAGGTGGGTCTCTTGCAAGCAGCATATAGAGGGGTCTTGTTTTTGTATCCATTCAGCCAGTCTTTGCCTTTTGGTTGGGGCATTCAACCCATTTATGTTTAAGGTAATTAATGATAAGTATGATCCCGTTACCATTTACTTTATTGTTTTGGGTTCGGGTTTATACACCCTTTTTGTGTTTCCAGTCTAGAGAATATCCTTTAGCATTTGTTGGAAAGCTGGTTTGGTGGTGCTGAATTCTCTCAGCTTTTGCTTGTCTGTAAAGCTTTTGATTTCTCCTTCGTATTTGAATGAGATCCTTGCTGGGTACTGTAATCTGGGCTGTAGGTTATTTTCTTTCATCACTTTAAGTATGTCTTGCCATTCCCTCCTGGCCTGAAGAGTTTCTATTGAAAGATCAGCTGTTATCTTTATGGGAATCCCCTTGTGTGTTATTTGTTGTTTTTCCCTTGCTGCTTTTAATATTTGTTCTTTGTGTTTGATCTTTGTTAATTTGATTAATATGTGTCTTGGGATGTTTTGCCTTGGGTTTATCCTATTTGGAACTCCCTGGGTTTCTTGGACTTGGGTGATTCTTTCCTTCCCCATTTTAGGGAAGTTTTCAACTATTATCTCCTCAAGGATTTTCTCATGGTCTTTCTTTTTGTCTTCTTCTTCTGGGACACCTATAATTCGAATGTTGGAGTGTTTCATATTGTCCTGGAGGTCTCTGAGATTGTCCTCATTTCTCTTAATTCGTTTTTCTTTTTTCCTCTCTGATTCATTTATTTCTACCATTCTATCCTCTATTTCACTAATCCTATTTTCTGCCTCCGTTATTCTACTATTTGGTGCCTCCAGAGTGTTTCTGATCTCATTTATTGTGTTATTCATTATATATTGACTCTCTTTTATTTCTTCTAGGTCCTTGTTAAACCTTTCTTGCATCTTCTCAATCCTTGTCTCTAGGCTATTTATCTGTGATTCCATTTTAATTTCAAGATTTTGGATCATTTTCACTATCAATATTTGGAATTCTTTCTTGGGTAGATTCCCTATCTCTTCCTCTTTTGTTTGGTTTGGTGGGCATTTCTCCTGTTCCTTTACCTGCTGAGTATTCCTCTGTCTCTTCATCTTGGTTATATTGCTGCGTTTGGGGTGGCCTTTTTATATTCTGGTAATTTGTGGAGTTCTCTTTATTATGAAGCTTCCTCACTGTGGGTGGGGTTGTATCAGTGGCTTGTCAAGGTTTCCTGGTTAGGGAGGCTTGTGTTGGAGTTCTGGTGGGTGGAGCTGGGTTTCTTCTCTCTGGAGTGCAATGGAGTGACCAGTAATGGGTTATGAGACGTCAATGGTTTTGGAGTAACTTTGAGCTGCCTGTATATTGAAGCTCAGGGGTGTGTTCCTGTGTTGCTGGAGAATTTGTGTTGTGTATCTTGCTCTGGATCTTGTTGGCCCTTGGGTGGAGCTTGGTTTCAGTGTAGGTATGGAGGAGTTTGATGAGCTCCTATTGCTTAATGTTCCCTGAATTCAGGAGTTCTCTGATGTTCTCATGCTTTGGACTTAAGCCTCCTGCTTCTGGTTTTCAGTTTTACTTTTACAGTAGCCTCTAGACTTCTCCATCTATACAGCACTGATGATAAAACATCTAGGTTAAAGATGAAAAGTTTCTCCACATTGAGGGACACCCAGAGAGGTTCACTGAGTTACATGGAGAAGAGAAGAGGGAGAGGGTAGTTAGAGGTGACTGGAATGAGATGTGGTGGGATCAAAAGAGGAGACAGCAAGCTAGCCAGTAATCACTTCCTTATTTGTGCTCCACAGTCTGGACTGCTCAGAGGTATTCATGGAGTTATACAGGGAAGAGGAGAGGGAGGAAATAGACAGAGGTGGCCAGGAGGATAAAAGAGGGAAATGAAAAGGAGAGAGACAAATCCAGCCAGTAACCAGTTCCTTAGGTGTTCTCCACCGTCTGGAACACACAGAGATTCACAGAGTTGGATAGAGAAGAGAAAGGGGAGGGAAGAGACAGAGGCCACCTGGTGGAGAAAAAGGAGAGTCCAAAGAAGGAGAGAGTGGTCAAGCCAGAAATCTCGCTCTCAGGTAAAATTGGGTAGTGAAGTTTGGCTTTTTAAATGTACAAAATTGTCAACAAAAACCAAAAAGCAAAGATTAAAAATCTATAGTAGAGGTTGGATTTTCAAAAATACAATATTATAGAAAATAAGAAGGAAAAAAGAAAAAAAAAGCCACAAGAATTATTAAAAAACACCAACAACAACCACACAAAGACTATATATGGTGTTTGCTTTAAAAAAATGGTCTTTTTTTTTTTAAAGTAATAGTAGGTTATAGAAATAAAAATTAGAGGAGAAATAGAGGACTTAACAATTTTTAAAAGTTAGGGGGAAAAAAGAAGAAGAAAAAAGAAAAGAAGAAAAAACACCCCCACAACAGCATCAACAAAAAAGAAAAAGAAAAAAGAAAAAAAAAGGAATGATTGTAAAAATAGTAAAGATACATCTGGCCCTTTCTCTGGTGTTGTGGGCAGTGTGGGGTCACTTCCAAGGCAGTTCCCTCTGTTTAACTTCTTCTGTTTGCTGGTCTCTTCAGTGTCTGATTTCCGTCCTGACACAGGGGGCTCAGTGGTGGACACTTTTTTTTTTTTTAGGCTCACTTGTTCAGTAGCACTGTTTTTGAAGGCAATGATCTGCTTTTCTGGGTGCCTGATGTCCTCTGCCAGCAATCAGAAGTTGTTTTGTGGAGTTTGCTCAGCGTTGAAATGTTCTTTTGAGGAACTTGTGAGGGAGAAAATGGTCTCCCTGTCCTATTCCTCTGCCACCTTAGGACCGCCCATTTATTTATGTATTCTTGAACACATTTCCCTCTGTCTCTCCCACCACAATGGAAGCTCTATGGGAGCAAAGACTGTATCTTGTTCACAGCTGTATTTCAGTGCCTTGTGCATAGTAGGGCTTCACAAATGTTTTCAAATAAGTAGATCTAGCATATCTCCTCCAATCTATAGTTTGGGAGCCTGTGTCCCACTAACCAATGATAATGCTGGGGCAACAACCCTGAAGTTTTCATTTGAAGTCAGGAACTCTCCTGATCACACACGTTTTGTTTTGTTCTTCTATCTCATCTGAAAGAATCCTTCCTTTTCAAGGTATTTAAATATTTTTGAAAATTTATAAATGTTAACAATATTATGATAATTAATATTGACTGAACATCATTTAGGTATCAAGCATTATATTAAGTGTTTTATATGTTTCAGCACATTTAAGGCTTGCAGTAACTTTAAACTAGTAATATTTATTCTCATATTTAGATTGAGAGAGAGAGGTGGAGAGAGAGAAACAGAAACAGACTCAGATCTAAGTAAAGTGCCCACAGCTGGGGCTTTTTAATGATTCCAAACACAATTTCGTGATTTTTGCTATGTTATATTGGGTAAAGTGTAATAATTTATTGGGCATTGAGGGAAAAAAAAAAACTTCTAAGAAAAGCAAACCTGAGGACAAATAAATATCACAGCAGTTCAGACTATCCAGATTTGTATTCTTTGCAAGCTACAATGTGATGACAACATCGGTAAGAGCTTTCACTAGGTCATATCATATTGATCACTGGACCACTAGGCTGCTGGAAAGGTCCATGGCCTGAGGCTGACTGATGAACTGTCCATCACTGTAACTTCTCAAGTGCCTAATGGAGAAGTGTCAGCATTTGGGCCCCAAGGATGAAAAGATTAATAAAATTCACAATCCATATTTCAAGTATATTTCACCCTAAATAAAATGAATCCAAACCTTGCATTTATCAAATCGATTTTTCTGTGTGAATTAACATCAGAATTTACAGATTTCCTTTTAAGGTTCTCAAAAGTTCCTAAATGTCATAATAAATAATAGACTTAGATTATTTAATTTAGAGAAAAAAAAGATTCTCTTTAAGCTCCCTATAAACAACAGATTTGTTGGCTATTTTCAGGGTTGTGCAATGTTTAAAAATAGAAATATTCTTATTCTCCAAGACTGAAGTGGGAAATGTGAGGAACCCATTGAGTCCAGTGTTATTTGTAAGTAAACTAGACCAACAAGGATTATTATGAATATTCATATTGACACTGATTTCAATTTTTTTTTATAGTGTTTAAAACCAAATAAGAGGAAAGAATGAATGTCAAATGTTTTTAGTGTCTTAGCTCCCGCTTTCAAAGAGTCTAAACATCTTAGCTGGCATCCCTAATCACACTCCATTTCCTTAGTCCTTAAAGAAAACTGAGCATTTTTTATTTTCTCACAATATCTTCTCATTCATTTTCCAAATAAGTTATTTGTGATTTCCTGCTGATGGTATATTTACATGAATCCATTTGAATTTTGACATGAACTTGGGCAAACTTCAGGAGAAAGTGAAGGACAGGGAAGCCTGGTGCGCTGCAGTCCATGGGTCACAGAGTCAGACACAACTTAGTAACTGAAATATAACATTTAAACTTGTTCTAATCTATCTATTAGGAAGAGTGCTTCCTGTTGAATTAGATGTAGGAAGGATGGCAGTGTGGTAGAGAGAGGAGGGCATTAGGTGACCCTGGAAGAGATGATAAATCTTGTGGTGCCTCAATTTCCTCAGGAATAAAAACATAGACACTGAAATAATGAGCTCAGAGATGGCTTTCTCCGTAAGGCAGCCCTCATCTTGAACCTAAAATCCTCTCATTTAATCACAAGCAAGTTTCACAAATGTTATTCACAAGGTCATGAAAACACTGAAATATATGCATATGTGCCTTATCATTATTTTTCCCTCACTTAAGAGGCAACAGTTGCATTTTATTGGATTCCAAAAATAGTTCATGAGCAACCTCCCTATTCCGGTTTTAAGAGCCACTGTCTGCTTTGTAGCTCTATCTATGAGAGTCTGTATCTTACAGTGGTTAAGAAAACATATTCTGGATCCAAACTCCTAGATTTCATTCTAACTCTTCAAAATACTAATTTGTTACCTTGCTCTTTAAATTTGACCAGCTCTTCAAAATACTAACTTTTGTGACAAGTTACTTAACTTACATGTCAGGTCTTTCATCAATAACAATGGATAATAATAGAATACTCCTTATAAGATTCCTTTTAAGCATTGTGTAAGCAAAATGCTTGACACAAAGTGAATACTTGATGCTATTTTTATTTAGGTTCTACAATTAAATGGCCATACAGATCAGATATGTTTACTTTCTAATATGTACATAGAAAATAATAGAGTTCTGGAGCTTCCCTGGTGGCTCAGTGGTAAAGAATCTGCTGCCAGTGCAAGAACTGCAGAGTATGAGGATTCAATCCCTGGGTTGGGAAAATCCCCTGCAGAAGGAAATTGCAACCCACTTTAGTATTCTTGCCTGGAGAATCCCATGGACAGAGAAGCTTGGCAGGTTACAGTCCACAGGGTAGCAGAATCCCACACTACTGAGCACACATGCACAAATAGTTAAAATCAATGATAAACTACTTTGTCTCAAATTGTGCTGAAAAGGGAAAAATTAAAAATGCTTAGTCATTTAATCTTTGCCATTTTTCCCTCTAGTACTAGGATTCACATCTGATCTTATCATGTAAACAAGCAACCTACTCAGATCATCTTTGTTTTATCTTCTTGCACTTAGAATATATTTTCCCACAAATCATGAAGTCAAATGTACTGTCTAAGCAATGATTTTTAAATAGTTTAAATTATTATTACCTACACATACTGTATCTTGAAGCTTTTCTCCTTAATTTCTTTATTCAGAATGTTTATTCAAGGTGCTACACAGATGAATTAACACTTATAAAAAAGTGAGTATAAAAACAGTGGGTTTTTTTGTTGTTGTTCTTGTAGATTAACTGTAACACTGTCTTTACTATTTCAATTATTAGTAGTAAGTGTTTAGCAGACATCTGTTAATGTTGGAGTTTTAGGCGGCTTGTTCTGTAACAGCTGGGTGTCTGAAATAATGATCTCTGAATAAGAAATTCACCTTTGAAGTACATTTTGTACTCAACCAATTTAAGGCATTTCTCACACATCTTAATTATTCCAGACTTGAGATATGGTTTTGGTATATTAGAAAGAGTGAGACTCAAGGTGGCCTTAGTTCTAGTAACTGCATCCTCTCCAATTAGCAGTGACATTTCTGAATAACCCTTAAAATTGCCAGGCTCTGTCTCTTCATTTGCAAAATTAAGGGTAGGAGGAGTTGGCAGGGTGATCTCTACACTGCTGGCCAAATAATCCTGTGACCCTAGCTCTGTAAAGAAAGCTAATAATGTAAGTATTTTTAAAAAGAAATATGATTGAGTGGTTCCTGTTAAACCAACCTGGAAAGTTCAACATTTTTTTTTTTTTAATTTATGAATGAACTTGAAATAGGGCTTCTCTAGTGGCTCTGATGGTAAAGAATCCCCCTAAAATGCAGGAGACCTGGGTTCGATCCCTGGGTAGGGAAGATCCCCTAGAGACAGGAATGGCTACCCACTCCAGTATTCTTGCCTGGGGAATTTCATGGGTGGAGAAGCCTGGTGGGCTACAGTCCACAGGGTCACAAAGAATCAGACACGACTGAGCGACTAAAACGTTCACTTGGAAGAAATAGCATAACAATGGCAAATTTCACTCTTAAATAGTTATTTAAGACTTATTTAAAACCTCATGTTATCCCAGTAAGAAAACAATGCCAAGGGTTTGTACTCAACAATTTGATGTCTAGTCTAGCTTGATTCACATTTATATCCCTTCAGTGAACATTTGATGCATACTTACTTGAGTGCAGCAGTCATAGGATGTAGAAATGCCTCACATAGTCCAAGCCCTTATGAATCCACTCCAAAGATTTAAGACTCACAGGTTGACAACAACAAGAAGGTGGAATAGGAAGTGCCGGACCCACCTTCCCCCTACAGAGAGATCAACTCAATTAACTGTATCAGAGCAATTCAGTTTCTTTTGTGAGAAATCTAGAGAACAGATAAGAATCTCATGTGTCACAAGTGAGTGTAAAAACAACTTAACCGTAGCCAATAGAAAAGTTTCTAATACCCACTCACCACAGAAACCTCACCCAGTTTTGCAAGAATAACTGGGGAAAAACAGTTCTTTGGTTCTCTCCAGAGAGGGAAAAAGAAGACTAAAACATATGTGCAATGTTCTAGCTTTAGAGCAGGTTCCTGAAGGACTAGTTTGTGTCTTGCATAAATCTAAAGACTGACAGGAAAACAAGCCAGATTGGAAGCTGCAGAAAATAAAGGTGAAAGTTTCAACTAGCATACCCTCCTTCACCACAGTTCCTATCCGTAGCTAAATGTGGGATAATTTGGGAAACAACCTCCCACTCCCCGCTTCTCTTAGGAGGGAAAAGAGTTGGAACGTACATGCAACATTTCAGCTTTTCAGAGGACTGCCTGAAGGACTGGCTTTTAGCTCGCTTGTTTTGGAGGGCTGAGTAGACAGGACATATACTCTGGTTGCCTGGAGGCTTCTGCCTTCTAGGGTCGCACAGAGTCAGACATGACTGAAACGACTCAGCAGCAGCAGCAGCAGCAGGGCATCTTGTGTCTACTCCAAAAGAAACCTGCTCCAAGAAACCTGCAGTACAACAGACTGCAGATTGGCAATTACTCTACTCCCTTCTGGAATCAAGGTTTCCGCTGAAAAATCTAATCTATTGATAGTCTTATGGAAACTCCTTTGAAATGAGTCAATTTCTTTTGCTGTTTTAATAATTCTCTATTTGACTTCTGACAATTTTATTATGATATATGCCTAACTGGACTTAGGATACATTCGAGTTGCAGTTTTCTGGGTTTCTTGAATCTGACTATCCATTTCATTCCCCAAATTTGGAAAGTTTTCAGCTAATCAAGAATACTGTACCTTGCAAAATTCTCTTTCAAAATTGAAGAATGAAAGACTTTCCCAAATAAATAAGAGCTGAGTGAATTCATCACATTAGATTTGCCTTATTAAAAAAAAATGCTCAAGAAATTCCTTCAAGTTTAAGTAAAAGGATTCTATAAAGCAAGAAAAAAAAAGCATGTAAAAGCATAAATATAAAAAGCATGAAGCTCAAATATAAATGTAAATATACAGAAAAATACAAAATAATTTATCACAGTAATGGAGGTAAAATTTAGCATCTAGCACAGAAGTTGAAAGAAAAAAGTATAAAATAACTAAACATAATTATAAAAATATGCTAATAATATACAATATAAAAATGTTATTTATGATATCAATAACAAAAATTGAGGAGGGGAAGGAAAAAAGTTGAGTTTCTATATGCTACTGAGATTTTTATTAGCATAAAATAAGTTTTATGGTCTATGTTTTAGGTGAACCCCATGGTAACCACAAATAAATGCCTATAGAAGATACACAAGTTTATAAGAAAGGAATCAAAACATAAGCTAAAAATTCATCAATAAAACACAACACAAAGACAGCAAAAGTGGAAAAGAGGGCAAAAGAAGCTACTAGAGAGAGATCAAGAACAAAATGGCAATAGTAACTTCTTACATGTAAATAGTTTTAATTCCCCAATCAGAAGACATAGAGTGGTGAATGGATAAAGCAAAGCAGCAGGAAAAAAAATTTTAAAAGATCCAACCCTATGCTATTTACAAAAGTCTCACTTTAGACATAGGGCACACACAGACTGAATGAAAAAATTCAATGCAAAGAGTAGCATTAAGAGAGCAGGGGTGGCCATGCTTATACTAGCCAAAACATAAGTAAAAAACTCAAATAAATGAGGACGGACATTATATGATGACAAAGAGTCAATTCACAGGGAAGATGTAAGAACTATTATTTGTTTGCATCTATCATCAGAGCATGAAGGAAACACAGAACTGAAGGGAGAAACTGATGAATAATAATAATAGGAGACTTCAGTATCCAATAATGGACAGATCATCCAGACAGATTCAAAAAGAAAACAGAAGACTCAAACAATACTATAGACTAAATAGACTTAACAGACATATATAGAACATTCCACCCAACAGTAGCAGAATATACTTTCTTCACAAGTGCACAGGACATCTTCTAGATTAAATCACATTAGATCACAAAAGCAGTTTTAATAAATTTAAGGAGATTAAAATCATACCAAGCACCTTCTTTCGACCACACTGGGATAAAATTAAAAATAAATACCTAAAAGAAACCTGGAATATTCACAAGTATCTGAAAATTAAGCAAAGAAGTCTTGAATAGGTAATGTGTTAAAGAAGAAATCAAAAGGGAAATTAGAAAATATCTTGAGACAAATAAGAATGGAAACACAAGATGCCAAATGTCATGATATGCAGCAAAAGCAGTACTAAGGGAAGTTTACAGTGTTAATTTCAACATTAAAAAAGATGAAATAGACCAATAAGCAACCTAACTTTACAGTTAAGAGAAATAGTGACATAAGAACAAACTAAGCCCAAAGTTAGCAGAAGGAAGGAAATAATAAAGATTAGAACAGAAATAAAATAGTAGAAAAACAGGAAATATTTTTGAAAACTGAATTTTTTTATGTGTACTTTTTATTGTTGTAAAATATACATAAACATAAACCAAACTGACAAACTTTAGGTACGCTGAGAAGGACAGAACACTCAAATTAATAAAGTGAAAGAGCAGACATTACAACTGAGGCCATAGAAGTAAAAAGAATCACCAAAGGCTAATAGGAATATTCATTGCTTTCCCGGTGGCTAAGGTTATAAAGAACTCGCCTGCCAATGCAGGAGATGCAAGAGACTCAGACTTCCTGGGTAAGGAAGATCCTTTGGAGAAGAAAATCGCAAACCACTCCAGTATTCTTGCCTGGAGAATCCCACTGAAAGAGGAGCCCATGGGGTTGCAAAGAGTCGAACACAACTGAGCATGTACTGCCGCATACCAAAAATGGATAATCAGAAGCAAGAAATAAACTCCTAGAAAATACAAGCTACCAAGACTGAATCACAATTAAATAGGAAATACAAACAGACTAATAATTAATAGGGAAATTGAGTCAGTAATCACAAACCTCCCAACAAAGAAAAGCCCAGGATCAGATGGCCTCACTAGCAAATTCTACCAGATATTTAAAACAGAATTAAGGCCACTTCTTGCCAAACTTTTGCAAAAGACTGAGGAGAAATGAACATTTCTCAACCCATTTATGGGACCAGAATTATCCTGATATTTAAGTCTAAAAATGACACCGTATCCCAGATGAACAAGATGTAAAAATCCTCAACAAAATACTAGCAAACAGAAGCAAGAGTTTCAACAGTACATTAAAATAACAGTACATCATGAGCAAATGGGATTTATTCCTGGGATAAAGCTAGTTCAACATCTACAAATCAGTTAGTGAAATGCATCATATTAACAGATCAACATTCAAAAAATCATATGATCATCTCAACAGATGCAGAAAACTACAAAAAATCTCAAAATCCTCATGAGAAAAAAATGCTCAGTAAACTATGTTTAGAAGGAATGCATCTCAACATAATAAAGGTAACACATGATAAGCCAACAGCTAACATCACCTTCAACAGTCAACATCGAAAGTTTTTTCTCTAAGGTCAAACTAGTCAAGAAAGCCCACTCCCACAACTTCCGTTAAATATAGGACTGTAGATCATAGCTAGATCAATTGGCAAATAAAAAATATTAAACTATTCATCCACGTTGGAAAGGAAGAAGTAAAATGATCTGCTTCAGTTCAGTTCAGTTGCTCAGTCATGTCCAACTCTTTGTGACCCCATGGACTGCACCATGCCAGGCCTCCCTGTCCATCACCAACTCCCAGATGACATCCTTCAAGTCAGTGATGCCATACAACCATCTCATGCTCTGTCATCCCCCTATGCTCCTGACTTCAATCTTTCCCAGATGAGGGTTTTTTTCCAAGTAGTCAATTATTTGCATCAGGTGGCCAAAGTACTGGAGTTACAGCTCCACCGTCAGTCCTTCGAATGATATTCAGGACTGATTTCCTTTAGGATGGACTGGTTAGATATCCGTATGGTCCAAGGGATTCTCAAGAGTCTTCTTCAACAACACAGTTCAAAAGCCATCAATTCTTCAGCACTCAGTTTTCTTTATAGTGCAGCTCTCACATCTATACATGATTACTACAAAAACCATAGCTTTGACTAGGCAGACCTTTGTTGGCAAAGCAATGTCTCTGCTTTTTAATATGCTGTCAAGGTTCATCATAGCTTTTCTTCCAAGGTGCAAGTCACTTAATTTCAAGCCTGCAGTCACCATTTGCAGTGATTTTGGAGCCCCCCCCCCCCCCAAATAAAGTCTCTCTCACTGTTTCCACTGTTTTCCCATCTGTTTGCCATGAAGTGATGGGACCAGATGCCATGATCTCAGTTTTCTGAATTTTTACTTTTAAGCCAACTTTTCACTATCTTCTGTCATTTTCATCAAGAGGCTCTTTAGTTCTTCTTCACTTTCTGCCATAAGGGTGCTGTCATCTATATATCTGAGTTATTGATATTTCTCCCAGCAATCTTGAATCCAGCTTGTGATTCATCCAGTCCAGCGTTTCTCATGATGTACTCTGCAAATAAGTTAAATAAGCAGGGTGACAATATACAGCCTTGACACATTCCTTTCCCTATTTGGAACCAGTCTATTGTTCTGAGTCCAGTCCTACCTGTTGCTTCCTGACAAGCATATAGATTTCTCAAGAGGCAGGTTAAGTAGTCTGGTATTCCCATCTCTTTCAGAATTTTCCACAGTTTGTGGTGATTCACACAGTCAAAGGCTTTGGCATAGTCAATAAAGCAGAAATATATGTTTTTCTGGAACTCTCTTCCTGTCCGATAATCCAAAGGAAGTTGGCAATTTGATCTCTAGCTCCTCTGCCTTTTCTATAACTAACTTAACATCTTGAAGTTCAAGGTTCACATACTGTTGAAGCCTGTCTTGGAGAATTTTGAGCATTATTTTGCTAGCATGTGAGATGAGTCCAATTGTGCAGTAGTTTGAGCATTCTTTGGCATTGTCTTTCTTTGGGACTGGAATAAAAACTAACCTTTTCCAGTCCTGTGGTCACAGTTGAGTTTTCCTAATTTGCTGGCATATTGGGTGCAGCCCTTTTACAGCATCATATTTTAGGATTTGAAATAGCTCAACTGGAATTCTATCACCTCCACTAGCTTCCTAAGGCCCACCTGACTTCACCTTCTAGGATGTCTGGCTCCACGTGAGTGATCATACCATTGTGATTACCTGGGTCATGAAGAAATTTTTGTATAGTTCTATATATTCTTGCCAACTCTTCTTAATATCTTCTGCTTCTGTTAGGTCCATACCATTTCTGTGCTTTATTGAGCCTATCTTTGCATGAAATGTTCCCTTGGAATCTCCAATTTTCCTGAAGAGATCTCTAGTCTTTCCCATTCTATTGTTTTCCTCCTTTTTTTTTTGCACTGATCACTGAGGAAGGCTTTCATATCTCTCCTTGCTCTTCTTTGGAACTCTGCGTTCAAATGGTTATATCTTTCCTTTTCTCCTTAACTTTTCAGTTCTCTTCCTTTCACAGCTATTTGTAAGGCCTCCTCGACAGCCATTTTGCTTTTCTGCACTTTTTTTACTTGTGGATGGTCTTAATCCCTGTCTCCTGTACAATGTCATGAACCTCCATCCATAGTTCATCAGGCACCGTATCAGATCTAATTCCTTGAATGTATTTCTCACTTCACTGTATAATTTTAGATTTGATTTAGGTCATACCTGAACGGTCTAGCGGTTTTCCCTACTTTCTTCAATTTCAGTCTGAATTTGGCATTAAGAAGCTCATGACATGAGCTACACTCAGCTCCTGGTCTTGTTTTTGCTGACTGTATAGAGCTTCTCCATCTTTGGCTGCAAAGAATATAATCAATCTGATTTTGGCGTTGATCATCTGGTGATGTCCATGTGTAGAGTCTTCCCTTGTGTTGTTGGAAGAGGGTGTTTGCTATGACCAGTGCGTTCTCTTGGCAGAACTCTATTGCCTTTGCCCTGCTTCATTCTGTACTCCAAGGCCATGTTTGCCTGTTACTCCAGGTGTTTTTTGACTTCCTACTTTTGCATTCCAGTCCCCTATAATGAAAAGGACATCTTTTGGGAGTGTTAGTTCTAGAAGGTCTTGTAGGTCTTCCTACAACCATTCAACTTCAGCTTCTTCAGCATTACTGGTCGGGGCATAGGCTTGGATTACTGTGATAACGAATGGTTTGCCTTGGAAACGAACAGAGATCATTCTGTCGTTTTTGAGATTGCATCCAAGTACTGCATTCCGGACTCTTTTGCTGGCTATGATGGCTACTCCATTTCTTCTAAGGGATTCTTGCCTAGATTAGTAGATATAATGGTCATCTGAGTTAAATTCACCCATTCCAGTCCATTTTAGTTCGCTGATTCCTAGAATGTTGACATTCACTCTTGCCATCTCTTGTTTGACCACTTCCAATTTGCCTTGATTCATGGACCTAACATGCCAGGTTCCTATGCAATGTTGTTCTTTTTACAGCATCAGACTTTGCTTCTATCACCAGTCACATCCGCAACTAGGTGTTGTTTTTGCTTTGGCTCCATCTCTTCATTCTTTCTGGAGTTATTTCTTCATTGATCTCTAGTAACATACTGGACACCTACCGACCTGAGGAGTTCATCTTTCAGTGTCCTATCTTTTTGCCCTTTCATACTTTTCATGGGGTTCTCAAGGCAAGAATACTGAAGTGGTTTGCCATTCCCTTCTCCAGTGGACCACATTTTGTCAGAAATCTCCACCATGACCCATCTGTCTTGGGTGGTCCTACATGCCATGGCTCATAGTTTCATTGAGTTAGGCAAGGCTGTGGTCCATGTTATCAGATTGGTTAGTTTTCTGTGATTGTGGTTTTCAGTCTGTCTGCCCTCTGATGGAGAAGGATAGGAAGCTTATGGAGGCTTCCTAATGGAAGCAGCAGCTGCACTTCACTGGAGTGTCCATGAGGAGCTACACCACGTCCAGCATCAGAGAAACCCCGGCAAGATGGTAGGTGCTGAAGTAGCAGCTGTATGGTGTTGGAGCAGCTGTGAGGAGATACCCCATGTCCAAGGGCAAAGGAGAAGCCCCAGCAAGATGGCAGGAGGGGCAAATTCGCATTTAGAATCCAACCCCATTTCTGCCAGAGACACTCACAGGGCTGAAACAAACCTTGTGTGTACCAGGACCCAGGGTCCTCACAGAGACTGAGACAGAACTGTGTTTTAGCATCTCCTGTGGAGGTACGGGTCAGCAGTAGACTGCCACAGGACAGGGGCTCTGGGTGCAGCAGACTTGGGTAGGTATAAGCCCTCTTGGGGGAGGTCGCCATTAACTCCACCACAGAGCTGACAGAACTTACACAGGACTGGGAAACAGACTCCTGGAGGGCATAAACAGAACCTTGTGTGCACCAGGACCCAGGAAAAAGGAGCAGTGACCCCACAAGAGACTGACCCAGACTTGCCCATGAGTGTCCAGGAGTCTCCAGCAGAGGCATGGGTCAGTGGTGGCCTGCTGCAGGGTTGTGGGCAGTGGGTGTAGCAGTACACGCATGGGATCATTTGAAGGAGGTGGCCATTACCTTCATAGCAGGGAGGGAACACAGCTCTACCCATTAACAGATAATTGGATTAAAGATTTACTGAGCATGGCCCTGCCCACCAGAACAAGTCCCAGTTTCCTCCTCAGTCAGTCTCTCCCATTAGGAAGCTTCCATAAGCCTCTTAATAATTCCACACAAAATTGTTGTCAATAAAAAAACAAAGTAACACTGCAGGATACAAAGTCAACATACAAATGTCAGTTGTGTTCCAATACATTAACAAAAAATAATTCAAAAAGGAAATTAAGAAAATGATCCCATTCTAAAAAGCATCAAAAATAATGAAATACTTAGAAATAAACTTACCCAAGAGGTGAAAAACTTGTACCCACCAGTCTATGTCCGATGCAGGGTACAGCATGCTTGGGGCTGGTGCACGGGGATGACCCAAAGGGATGTTGTGGGGAGGGAGGTGGGAGGGGGGTTCATGTTTGGGATCGCATGTACACCCGTGGTAGATTCATGTCAATGTATGGCAAAACCAATACAGTATTGTAAAGTAAAATATTTTTTTTTTTAAAAAGCTATAAGGTACTGATAAAAGAGACAAAAATAAATGGAAAAACATTCCACAGACTCATAAACTGGTAGACTTAATATTATTAAAATGTTCATACTAAAGAGAAGGTTAATGCCAGACCACGTTATCTGTCTCCTGAGAAACCTGTATGAAGGTCAAGAAGAGACAGTTAGAGCGAGACATGGAACAATGGATTGATTCAAAATCAGGAAAAGAGTCCGTCAAGGCTATATACTGTCACCCTGCTTATTTTACTTACATGCAGAGTACGTTGTATGAAATGCCTAGGCTGGATGAATCACAAGCTGGAATCAAGATAGCTATGAGAAATATCAACAACCTCAGATATGCAGATGACACCTAATGGTAGAAAGTGATGAAGAATTAAAACATCTTTGATGAGGGTGAAAAAGCAGAGTGAGAAAGCTGCCTTACAACTCAATATTCAAAAAACTAAGATCATGGTATCCGATTCCATCACTTCATGGCAAACAGATGGGGGAAAAAAATGGAAACAGTGACATATTTTGTTTTCTTGGCCTCCAAAATCACTGTGGACAGTGAGTGAAGCCACAAAATTAAAAGATGCTTGCTCCTTGGGGAAAAAAAGCTATGAAAAACCTAGACAACATAATAAAAAGCAGAGACATCACTTTGCTGACAAAGGTCCAAATAGTCAAAGCTATGGTTTTTCCAGCAGTCATGTACAGATGTGAGAGTTGGACCATAACGAAGGTTGAGCACTAAAGAACTGATGCTTTTGAACTGTCGTGCTGAAGAAGACTCTTGAGAGTCACTTAGAGAGTCAGGAGATCAAACCAGTCAATCCTAAAGGAAATCAAAGCTGAATACTCACTGGAGGGACTGATGCTAAAGCTGAAGCTCCAATACTTGGCCACCACAAAAACCTGACTCATTGGAAAAGACCCTGATGCTGTGGAAATGGAGAGCAAGAGGAGAAAGGGACAACAGATGATGAGGTGGTTGGATGGCATCACCAACTCAATGGACATGAGTCTGAGCAGGCTCTGGGAAATGGTGACCTACAGAGAGGCCTGGCATGCTGCAGTTCATGGGGTTGCAAAGAGGTGGACATGACTTAGCAACTGAATAACAAAAACTTGCCAATGTTATCTATAGGTTCAACATACCCTCTATTGAAATCCTTATGGCAATTTTGCAGAAATAGAAAAAAAATTTGAAAATTCATATGAAACCCCAAAGAGTTCTGAAAGCCAAAACAATCTTGAGAAACAAAAAACTGTAACCATTACACTTCCTGACTTCAAAATATATCACTAAATTATAGTAATCAAAGCAGTACGAGATATGCATAAAGACAGACATATAGACCAAAGGAACCCCCAAAAGATCTCATTTATTCATAGAATATGAGTAAGAAAAGATACTACAAATGATGGTGTAAATATTTATTGACACAGAAAGGTATCTATAATGAAAAAAAATCAAAATTTATAATTAAATCTATAGATGATCCCATCTTTGTTTAAAATTTTACATATAGAAACATAAATGTATTTATGTAAGGTCTGCAATCACATAAATAAACATATTAATACCAGTTTTCTCTGGATGGTATATGATGAACAGTTTCTTTTTCTTTACTTTTTTCTGCATTTCTTTATTAGTTGCAATGAACCTACATTGAAAACTGGGCTTCCATGTGTATGTGGAAGAGCGACATAATAATCCTGTGTTAAGTACTGGTTGTGTCTTATGTGAATAAGATGATCACAATCTGAAAGCCTGTGAAGTGGACAAAGGATATCATGAAAACCTCTGGAACCCTGCCTTGCATTCTAGTTTTCAGCTTTATCTCCAACTCCCCTCTGCCTCCACAGAGGCCCTCCAGGAAGCCCTGAAAGTCTCATAAACACTGTCTGTTATCATCTGTTATCTTGAATTATTAAGTCTCTCTTCCATGCCTGTTTTGCTTCCTAAACTAGCTTGTAAGTTTCTTCAGAACAGTTATTCATGCCTGGCATGAGATTTACTTGGTTGCTTAGAGATTTTCAATAACATTCTACTCATATGACACTTCTTTCAATTCACATCAAATTATACTCTGTTCTTTAATTAGTTGTTGGGTTACAACTAAACTAAACATTCATGGCTATGTTTATGGTGTTCCCTCATCATAGAAACTGCCCTTCTCTCTCCCTCTCTTCCTGAAAGATTTTTACTGAGCCTTCAAACTCAGCTCAAATGGAGCATCTACTCTCTAACTCTCCTTGACTTCCCTACCTTGCACTCTAGCCTCTGCTCTGAAGTTCTGTGTCACTTCGTGACAGTGCATTTTAGTTATTTTCAGGGGTGCATGTGTCCTCCAGTGGGTTGCCAGCTCTGTAAAAGCAAGGTATGTCCCTTTACATGCCATGCTTCACAGACAGTAAGCATTCAATAAATATTTGTTGAACTGAACAAGATAGAAAAGTACAGAGACTCTGATACCGATAAGCGAGTCATGCTTTAGACCAGCACTTTGCCTCTCTACAGTGTGATTCTCTATATTCTCAGCAATGAACCTAAAGGATGAAAGAGTTCTGATTTGGGAGACTGTCAGGGGCAATAATAAATGTTCTATTTTTCACATTTCTCTTTTTCTGGTGGTAAGTCTTGATCTGAACTTATAGAGTATCAAGCATAGCCTTGTTAAAATCTCTATCAAAATTTGCACCAGTGCCAAGATTATTCTTGAAAAACCTGCTGTTTTAAATTAACCACTTCCTTCCATTCATAGAGGTCACTGAAAACTAAAGACAACCAAAACAATATGTAAAATACACTCAGATCTGGATGCCTAGAAGCACATGAGCTAAGTTGCCAGCAGGTATCCTAATAACTATCATTTCACCAAGTTGTATTTATTAGACATCTGTGAATTGCTAAGTGCTATCAAAAGTCTTCAGAAAGAAGCACTGTGTAGCCATGTTCCTCTTGGGAGGGACTATGCCAGGAGCAATATTGCTCATGTCATTGATTATGTGGTGAGCAGATGCTGTGAACCTTCTTTGAGAGGTTCACGGGAAAGTCACTCAGCAACTGGCAAAGGGTCCTCACTCTCATTAGAGGAAATGGCAAGCAGGGAAAGAAGCAGGTCAGAGTGTCCCTCAGTCCCCTCGGATGACATCAGTGGCAGTTTCTGGCCTTTGTCATTCAATGCCCATTTTAATTTCCCTTATTCTGTGTTGAGCCATATGTTATATGACTGTAAGTGGCACCTCTGCGGAACAGAAAACTGTCTCTACTTCACTCTTATTAATCTGCTATAAAACATAATGACCCTTACTTTGGTCCACATCTTGGTGCTGCCCACTAATTGAGTGTTCTGAACAGGAATCCAGTCAGCAGCCATTTCAGCCACTTCACCTCTCTGTCTTTCTTTCACAACCTGCAGCAAAACGGTGCAGAATTCTTGCTACAGAGAAAACCAATTTGGAAAGACTCATGGACTTTAGGACCTGAGTAAGCCTGCTTATGATGTTTAATTATTTGAAACATAACAACATTTTTCTCCCCCAAAACTTTCCCTAAAGAATCTATCTTAGAAGTATTTTATTATCCAGAGGCTTTTCAAGAACTAATTGGGAACCAAAAGATAATATCACTCCTTTTCAGGAAGTTATAGTATCTCAGAATTTTAGGGCTGAAGGCAACTCAGAAACAACTTTAATCAATTATTTCATTTCATGGAGAAGGCCAATTTGACAGGCTAAAGGGCTTTCCCACTACCACTCCATTAGCCAGTAACAGACTCAGTCTATACTTGAGCCTCCTAACTCAGAGGAGACGGTGCATGTTTAATTAGGTTTTTGTGCCAAAGGGGAGAAAATTGTTTTATTGAACTACTAAATCAATAGAATCATAATATGCATCTGATTTTAATCTGCAATGCAAACAAAATAAATACATACAACCAAAAATGAATAAACCCTCTAATTTCCAAAGAAAAGCAACTAATGTCAGAATAAATCCGTTGGCCTGATGTCAAGGGTCAAGTTCAGAATATTGGAATGGGACACATGTTTTGATCAAATAAATGATTCATTAGTTTCAATCAGAGTTTGTTATTTACAGGATGCCAAAAACAACCACTCAATTCAGTAAAACTGGACAAATCAGTGAGAAAACAATTCCAAATCTCTCTATTCAAAAGAGCTGAATATAATATGTAACTAGATGTTGTCAGAAATTAAAAGAGCAAAGAAGTGGGAACGTATCAGAATCCTACCTTAGGAAACCACAGATACAGAGAGGAAAGGAAACCATCTGGAGATGTGTTTAGGTACTTTTTAAACTACACGCCTTTGTCCACACTCCTTTAACTGTCCCTATCCAAAAATGTGGGCTTTTGGCATAGATAATGCATACCTTGACCCACTCCCTTAATAATACTTGACTGTACCAGGGCAGGTCACCTGAACCAAGCTGGGACAGTCAGTACCCTCTTCCAGGAGTTTGGACTTGGGACAAGCAAAGTGTCACGCAGTCTTACTGGGTAAATGGAACCCTAAAAGGTAACAACAGAAGATATGGACTCTGTATAGACTGACTGGCACAGAGAGCTTATTGACTGAGAAGTTGGAAGAGGTACAGAAAAACAGTATTTATGACTGTAATCAGTGTTGAAAGAAAAACAGAGAATCCTGGGATAGAGCATAGAGGTGTGAGGTTTATCACAAAAGAGGATGATCAGAGACAGGTGATGGTGTTTAACCTGAGACCTAATGGATGAGGAGCCAGCGATGCAAGGAGCTAGGTGAAAGGTGTTTTAGATAAAGTGGATAGCATAACTAAGGGCCATAACGGGGGCAGCTTAGCACATTTAAGGACATGAAACAGATCAGTGTGACTGGAGCAGAGTGACTGAGGTGGGTGGAGGGTGAGTTTGCAGACAGCTTTTAGTGAGGGTGACCATCTGCTCCTGTTCAGAACAGTCTGAGTTTGTGCCTGTTGCACAATTATAATTATTCATAGCACTACTTTTACTCTCAAGATGTCCCATTTTGGACAATGAATTATATAGTCACCCTATAATTTCCTACCAAGAGGTAACAATTTATACTTTCTTCCAAACACAAGCAGTTGAAACCATTGAGGATTTTGAGCTGAGACATTTCAAGATCAGATCTATAGTTTTTAGAGATCCTTGGGGTAAAGAATATGAATTATAAATCTGGAAGCAGAAACTATGGGTAACTGGACTTTTGGTCTGGCATGGTATTGGTTTTTGTTCTATCCTGATGCCCTTCATGTATTTGAGAAGAAATTCCTGGATAGGTTTGTGAAAAGACATACTGAGGGGTTTCAAACAGTGTATGTCACCAGGGACAGAGGAGAACATAAAACATTTAGGGTCAGATCAATACAAAATAGAAAGTGTTTAGGAGCCTGGATGACCTAAGTAGTTGCCTCAACTCTCCTCTTTGTAGGCACATCCTCAGGACCACTACTTATGAGCATTCACTCACTTCTATTCAATGCTGTCACTTAAAAATAATTCCTCTGAAAAAAATGCAAGCATAATCCTGAAGCCAAATCAGAGAGGAAAGAAAAGATTGGATGAGAAGCCAGTAAAGAATTCCACATGTAGCTGCTGAGTTCTGAGTAAGATCAAAGATAATTCTGAACACCTGAAACAGGGATGCCTTAAAAAGGAAGCCTACCTGGCAATCATCAGTCCCCAGAAACAAACATAGTTATAAGGCAAAAAAATTAACAATTGTTGGGCTTCTCTGGCGGCTCAGCGGTGGAGAATCCACCTGCCAAGGCAGGAGACAAGGGTTTGATCCCTGATCCGGAAAGATCCCATGTGCTGCAGAGCAGCTGAGCCTGTGTGCCACAACTATTACGCCTGTGCTCTAAAGTGCCAGACCTGCAACTCCTGAAGCCTGCATGCACTAAAGCCAGTGCTCTGCAACAAGAGAAGTCACTGCAATGAGAATTGCAAGTACCACAACTAGAGAATAGCCCCTGCTCTCTGCAACTAGAGAAAACCCCATATAGCAATGAAGATTCAGTACAGCCAAAAGTGAATAAATATTTTTAAAAATGAAAAGAATGGCATTGAAACATGTATAATATCATATAAGAAACAAATCACCAGTCCAGGTTGGATGCAGGATACAGGATGCTTGGTGCTGGTATACTGGGATGACCCAGAGGGATGGTACGGGGAGGGATGTGGGAGGGGGGGTTCAGGATGGGGAACACGTGTACACCCGTGGTGGATTCATGCTGATGTATGGCAAAACCAATACAATATTATAAAGTAATTAGCCTCCAATTAAAATAAATAAATTTAAATTAAAAAAAGAAATATTGCTGACTTTCAATAGTACAAGAAAGCATGGATTAAGACCAAGTTGGCTACCTCTTTAAAATGAGAGACTCCTCTCTATGCCACCCACTTGCTTTGGATGCTTACGAAGAGTTGCTTGAGCAAATGAGCATTACTGAGAGCTTTGTAGGGTTATCTTCAAAGAATCAGGAAGGTCAAATCAAGTGTGATGGCTACTTACATAGGAAGCAAAGGTCTAATACTGGGGCAGTTTGTACAAGTATCCCTAGTCCCCAGTAATGGTCTATTTTCCTAAAGCCAATTTATAGATTTGAGCTATTTTAAAGACACACCCTTTCCTAGTCCAACATCTCCACTTTTACATTCCTTACACTGCAACAATAGAAACAATACAGTATTTCCTCATAGATAAAAGCCTAATTACTTCATTAGGAACACTTTTCTCTTAAAAAGTATCAGATTCCCAAGGGGTGAGGTAAGACCAGGAGAAATAGAATTTTCATGGTTTAAACGTCATTAAAAGTGTACACATACATATATACATCAATATGTATATGTATGTATACAAGGCTCAGATGGTAAAGAATCCACCTGCAGTGCTGGAGACCTGGGTTCAGCCCCTGAGTCAGGAAGATCCCTGGAGAAGGATTTGGCTACCTACTCCAGTATTCTTGCCTGGAGAATTCCAAGGACAGAGGAGCCTGGTGGGCTAAAGTCCATGGGGTAGGACATAACTGAGGAACTAACAGTTTCACTTTCTTTTTCATATAGATATATATATTCCAACCTAAAAATGGTGACCATAATTGCAATATTAAATAAATATCATTTGATTCAATTAAATAAGTATATACCAAGATACCTTTTGAAGGTTCTAAATTAGGCTAGGCTCCCTGAGGAACATGGAAGGAACCTAATAAATGTTCTGTGGTCTTGATATTATATTTTGGGAAAGTGTCCACAAGAAAGCGGGGAAGGAGCAAATATAAAGAGACCAGAGAAAAAACCCCAAAAGAGATACAGAAATTAAAGCTAGAGACTGTTATACAGAGTGAAGTTAAGTCAGAAAGGGAAAAATATCATATATTAACACATGTATGTGGCATCTAGAAAAATGGTACAGATTAACTTATTTACAAAGCAAAATAGAGACACAGACATAGAGAACAAACGTATGGACACCAAGCAGGGAAAGGGTGGGTGGGATGAGTTGGGAGATTGTAATTGACATATATACACTACTGTATTGGAGAAGGCAATGGCAACCCACTCCAGTACTCTTGCCTGGAAAATCCCATGGATGGAGAAGCCTGGTAGGCTGCAGTCCATGGGGTCGTGAAGTTGGACACGACTGAGCTACTTCACTTTCACTTTTCACTTTCATGCGTTGGAGAAAGAAATGGCAACCCACTCCAGTGTTCTTGCCTGGAGAATCCCAGGGACGGGGGAGCCTGGTGGGCTGCCATCTATGGGGTCGCACAGAGTCGGACACAACTGAAACAACTTAGCAACAGCAGCGCTACTGTATATAAACAGGGTTTCCTGGTGGCTCAGCGGTAAAGAATCTGTAAGCCAATGAAGGAGACATGGGTTTGATCTCTGGATCAGGAAGACCCCCTGGAGAAGGAAATAGCAATCCACTGCAGTATTCTTGCCTGGGAAATCCCATGGACAGAGGAGCCTAGTGGGCTACAGTCCATAGGGATGCAAAGAGTCAGACACGACAGCAACTACACAAGTGGATAAAATCGATAACTAATGAGAATCTACTGTAGAGCACAGGGAACTCTACTCAGTGTTCTGTAGTGACCTAAATGGGAGGGAAATCCTGAAGAGAGGAGATCTATGTGCACACAGAGCTGATTCACTTCACTGTACAGCAGAAACTAGCATAACATTTTAAAGCAACTATACCCCGATTAAAAAAATTAAGAAAGAAATTGAAGCAGTGTTTGTCAGAGTACGATCAAAAGGCCACTTGCCTAAGAATCAGTTCAGTTCAGTTCAGTCGCTCAGTCGTGTCCGACTCTTTGCAACCCCATGAATCGCAGCACACCAGGCCTCCCTGTCCATCACCAATTCCCGGAGTTCACTCAGACTCACGTCCATCAAGTCAGTGATGCCATCCAGCCATCTCATCCTCTGTCATCCCCTTCTCCTCCTGCCCCCAATCCCTCCCAGCATCAGAGTCTTTTCCAATGAGTCAACTCTTCACATGAGGTAGCAAAAGTACTGGAGTTTCAGCTTCACCATCATTCCTTCCAAAGAAATCCCAGGGCTGATCTCCTTCAGAATGGATTGGTTGGATCTCCTTGCAGTCCAAGGGACTCTCAAGAGTCTTCTCCAACAGCATAGTAGGGGTGTGTACACAATGTAGACCCTCAAATGCCTTCATAAACCTAATAAATCAGATTCTCTGGGGATGAGACCAAGAATGCAAACAACATTACATCAGTCTCATGATAAAAATCCTCCAAACAAAATGAGAATACAATGCAAATACTTTACCAGGACCCATAATGTCCCACATGTTCTGTCACCTGCTTGCTTCTGCTACCTCGCCTCCTAGTCTGTCCTCTGTGCCCCACCCCCACCTCCCTAAATGCACACATCTCACTCTCTTATTAATCTCCAGTTACACTGGGATTCTTTCCAGTCCTCCAATGGCAAACTTTTCCCATGTTGTCCTATAACTGACCATCTTGTTTCCTCTTCAGAATGTTTTTCGTCGTCACCTCAGCCAGTGCAGCCACCTCACTACTTTACATGCTTTGTATTCCACAGACTCCACAGACTTTCTTTATAGTATTGTGTTAGCATTATACTGCTGCAGAAATACCACAGACCAAGTGGCTTAAGGCATCACAAAAGGATTATTTTATAATTCTGTAGGTCAGAAGTCCAATTCATGCCTTTCTGGGTTAAGATCAGTATTCAAGCTAGGCTGCATTTCTTTCTGAAGGATTTAGGGGAGATTCCATTTTCTTCCAGTTCTCAGAAGCCATTCAAAATCCTTGGTTCATGGCCCCTTTCCTTCATCTTCAAAGCGAGCAACATTCTAGGTCTCTGATCATTCTGTGCTCACACCTCCCTTTGACTGTACCCATGAAAGATCCCCAACTTTTATAGACTCATATTATTATGTTGGGAAATTAATAAGGATAATTAATGCAGGGTAATTTCTCCATGTTAAGGTCCTTAGCCTTAATGACATCAGCAAAGTCCACTTTGTCACAACAGTAATATATTCACAGATCCTAGGCCTTAGGACATAGATATTATTGGAGGCCACTATTCTGCCTACCACAAGTACTTAACACTTTCAGAAATTACCTTACTTATCTGCTTATTTATGCACTTACTGTCTTTATTATCCTGCTAAAACTGAAGCTCATCCTAAATGTTGAGTACCTGGAAACCATGCTAACATATAGTAGCTATACAATAAATGATGAGTGAATAAAGAGTGGAAGGATGATGTACTTGCACAGAAAATTCCTTAATTATTACCATTTTATTTATGCTCTTTGATTTCTGTGTCAGAAGTTAATGAAGTCATACTTATCAAGTCTACCCAGTTAGCCAGTTTTCAATAATTCCAGATCTCTAACAGCCTCATTTATACTACGTGGATGGGGCATCTAGTCTATCTGTGCATGCATGCTAAGTTGCTTCAGTGTCTGATTCTTTGCGACCCTATGGACTGGAGCACACCAGGCATCTCTGTCCATGGGATTCTCCAGGGAAGAATAACAGAGTGGGTGCCATGCTCTTCTCCAGCAGATCTTCCCACCTAGCGACCAAACCTGTCTCTTGTGTTTCCTGCATTGGCAAGCTGGTTCTTTACCACTAGTGCTACCTGGGAGGCCCTAGTCCATCTGTATTGTACTCTAGACATGCTTTACCTTGCTTGGAGAGTGCCTATAAGGGAGAAATGCTTTATGTCTAACAAAAATCCCTCTTACTGCCACTGAAGCTTCTTTCCTCTACTGTCGCTTTGAAGAACAGAGAACATACTGTTCTTTCAAAACACTTCAAGAGATGCAGAAATCAAATGATTACAGAGGGATGTACAGGTGATAGAAAAGAGTTCAGGCAGAAGGGTGAAAGACAATATAGAGTGGTGAAGACTGTGTGTTCCATAAAATGCATGCTGAGTTGAAAGGAGGATAATTCTGTGTTGCTATATTTTGTTACTTTTCACGTGAAAAAAGTCTAAATTTTCATGTGAGACGTACTTCTAGCTACAATAACGTGCAGGTAAGAATTCTTAGGCTTCAAACCATTAAGGAGTAGCAACTAAAATCTTATTAACAGCAACTAAAAATCCAAACATATGTGCACACACACGTATATGCACACAAACGCATGCACAAACACAACAATCTGTCTGAAGCACAGTCAAAAAAAGAAAAAAATTGCCACTGCAACCAGGATTTGTGAGAGCAGTATTTCAGAACAAGGAAACTCACTGAGGTGAGGTGTAAATCCTAACACCACTTTTCTGCTTGGGAGAATTTTTAACTTTTTTTTTTTTTTACAGAAAATGAGAGTCTGAGGAGCCAAAATAGAGGCAGCAACTACAGAGAGGTAGACAAGTCATTAGGATTTTTGCAGTTTTCAGGAAAAGGAAAACAAAAACTGAAGTTCAAGGATGTCAAGGCTGTTAGTATAAGAGGAAATAAGATTTTTCAGAGAAGAGAGGGTAGATATATAAGCCTAAAAGTGTTAGTCACTTAGTCATGTCTGACTGTTCACAACACATGCACTGTAGCCCAACAGGCTCCTCTGTCCATAGGAGTCTCCAGGCAAGAATACTGGCATGGGTTGCTGTTTCCTTCTCTAGAGGATCTTCCTGACCCAGAGACGGAACACATGTCTCTTGTGTCTCCTGTACTGCAGGCAGATTCTTTACATGTGGAGCCGCTGGGGAAGCTACATGAGCCTACAACTCCGTATTTTCCCTTTGAGACATTTGCCAGTTCTCAAGCTGTGTCTTTACATGTAACACAAAACCACTTTATTGCCACTAAAGCTTCTTTCCTCTATTAACTCTGAAGAACAGAGAATATCCTATGCTCCTACTTGATTTCAGGAGATAGAAATCAAATGATTACAGAGCTCATACAGCTGATGAAAATGAATGAAGTAGTTATGTGGAAACAGTAGGGACTGGTGGGGTCTCCAGTGAGCTGGAAAGGGCACACTGCATCTAAAGAAGGCAACCACTGAGGACAAAGAAATGTGTGCTTTTTAGGAACAGGAATTCTGTATGTTTAACACAGGACAGTAGCTCTGAGGAAACACAATTGGAGATGAGGATTCCAAGGAGGAGGGACCGTGATGAGAACTCCTGCCTTTCAGTTAGAAATTCTGGAGATCTACACCTTAGGAATGCTTCTCTTTTTTATTAAAGAACAAATCTTTTTTAATATTTATTCATTTTTATTTTTTGGCTGCATCAGGTCTTAGTTGCAGCATGTGGGCTTAGTTATCCTGCGGCATGTGGTGTCCCCGTTCTCCAACCAGGAAACAAACCTGAGTTACCTGCATTGGAAGGCAGATTGTTAACCTCTGGACCACAAGCAAAGTCCTTAGGAATACTTATCTTTACACTGATCTTTAAAGAAACTCTCTCCCTGATTGTATTGAATGTATATGTCTTTAGTGTGGCCAACTGCCAATGAAGAGGATAAATAAATTTATTGAGGAGTATAATATTATCTAAAACCTCTATAATTTCCCTACAAATATTTAATATTCATAAGAAATTTTTGAATATTTAATATTCATAGGGACTATTTCCCTACAGATATTTAACCAAAAATCACCAAGAATCTCAAGAAAGTGACTAAAACAAAAAAGACAATAAAATTAGCCTAAAGTTCATCTTTTATATATCTAAATATATAGATATATGTATGTGTGTATATATACATAAAAGCTTAAGAAATATATGGAAAAGGTCTAACATATATATAACTGGAATCTCAGAGAGGAAAGAGAATGAGATACAAGAAATACTTGAAGTCAATTGCTGAGAATTTTCTAAACTGATTTAAAAAAATCAACCCACAGCCTTAAGAAGCTCAGCAAATCCTAGACAAAGCCATACCTAAGCACATTAGAGTCCAACTGTAGAAAACAAAGCAAAAAGGAAATTTTAAATGAAGAGAAACAAAACATTAGCTTCAAAGCATCAACAATAAAACTAACTGCTTTTTGTTTAAAAGAAATAATGGAACAATAAGATAACGGAATGACATTTTTTAACTTGTTAAAGGAAAATAAATGAACAACAACAACAACAAAATCACTAACTTGGAACTCTGTGCCTGGTAAAACATCCTGCAAAACCAAGGGTTGAACAAAGACATTTCCAGAAAAAAAACAATAACTGAGGCAATCCATCACTAGCAAATTCAGATGCACACATGACGACATCAGGATTTGCTTTTACTTCACTTCATGCTGTGATTCTATCATCCTTTTTGTGACCTTTTTTTTTTTTCTTTTGGTGGTAGTTCATTGCTAGAACTGACCCCAGGCAGATTCAGGCTTATTTTTGTAATTATCAGTTGAGTGAAAAAAAAGGGATCTCATCCAGAAGTTCAAATTAGAATTGGGTCACATGTTTCAAAAAATCACTAAATCCCAGGAGTCAAAGTTATGATCATGTAGATCTTGGCCACACAGAACATCTAGCTAGAAGTGAATCAAGCTGGCTCACCCATGTCACATGGAAGAGATGATGTTCCAAGTGAAACAGGAGTTCTGTTATTCACACAATGGGGAATGGTAAACAGCAAAGAAGGACCAGACTCCTGACTTGTGACACATTTACAGCTTCCTCTAGGGTTCCATACATTCTCTTATGTAAATCAGCAGCTCTAGAAAGGTTTGATGTGTCTGTTAAGCCTGGGAGTCTCAAATCATGTCCCAGATGCAAAATCAAGGGAGACACAGAGGTTACTCTTGGTTAGTCCTAAAAGGCCTGCATTTGTCAGTATCCTGACACAGAATGGCCTATGACTTTTGGAAACCCACATTCAATTGGTTCCTTTCTTTCTTATTCTATCCCTCTTTCCTTCTCTTCCTAATTCCCTTCTTTCCCCTTTCCATTTTTCAGTTTTTTTCTCATGTATACTGGATAGTATGAATAGCAACCCACTCAAGCATTCTTGCCTTAAGAACTCCATGGACAGAAGAGCCAGTGTGGCTACAGTCCATGGGATGGCAAAAAGTCAGACATGCCTGAGAGACAAATATTTTAACTTTCATTCCGCATTTATCTGTCCAAGATGGCTCCTCTTAAATCCAAGGCTTTCTTCTAAAACATTTAGAAGTTCAACTTCTTTCCTTTACTTTCTTTCAGTATTTCATCCTGAATGTACAACTTCCTGGATAGTCAGTTCAGTTCAGTCGCCCAGTCGTGTCCAACTCTTCTGTGACCCTATGGACTGCAGAACGCCAGGCCATCAGCAACTCTCGGAGTTCACCCAAACTCACGTCCATCAAGTCAGTAATGCCAACCAACCATCTCATCCCCTGTCGTCCCCTTCTCTTCCTGCCTTCAATCTTTCCCAGCATCAGAGTCTTTTCAAATAAGTAAACTCTTCGCATCAGGTGGCCAAAATATTGGAGTTTCAGCTTCAACATCAGTCTTTCCAGTGAACACTCGGGACTGATCTCCTTTTAGGATGGACTAGTTGGATCTCCTTGCAGTCCAAGGGACTCTCAAGAGTCTTCTCCAACACCACAGTTCAAAAGCATCAATTCTTCCACCCTCATTTTTCTTTATAGTCCAACACTCACATCCATACATGACTACTGGAAAAACCATAGCCTTGATGAGATGGACCTTTGTTGACAAAGTAATGTCTCTGCCTTTTAAAATGCTGTCTAAGTTGGCCATAGCTTTTCTTCCAAGGAGCAAGCGTCTTTTAATGTCATGGCTGCAGTCACAATCTGCAGTGACTTTGGAGCCCCCCAAAATTATTCACCCACCATTTCCACTGTTTCCCTATCTATTTGCCATGAAGTGATGGGACTAGACACCATGATCTTAGTTTTCTGAACACTGAGTTTTAAGCCAACTTTTTCACTCTCCTCTTTGACTTTCGTTAAGAGGCTCTTTAGTTCTTCTTCACTCTCTGCCATAAGGGTGGTATTATCTTTATATCTGAGGTTATTAACATTTCTCCCAGCAGTCTTGATTCCAGCTTGTGCTTCATCCAATCGAGCATTTCTCATGAGGTACTCTGCAATATAAGTTAAATAAGCAGGGTGACAACATACAGCCTTGATGTGCTTTTCCTATTTGGAACCAGTCTGTTGCTCCATGTCCAGTTCTAACTGTAGCTTCCTGTCTTGAATACAGATTTCTTAAGAGTCAGGTCAGGTGGTATGGTATTCCCATTTCTTTAAGACCTTTCCACAGTTTATAGTGATCCACACAGTCGAAAGCTTTGGCATAGTCAATAAAGCAGAAAGGAATGTTTTTCTGGAATTCTCTTGCTTTTTTGATGATCCAGCAGATGTTGGCAATTTGATCTCTGGTTCCTCTGCCTTTTCTAAAACCAGCTTGAACATCTGGAAGTTCATGTTACTGCTGAAGCCTGGCTTGGAGAGTTTTGAGCATTACTTTGTTAGCATGTGAGATGAGTCCAATTGTGTGATAGTTTGAGCATTCTTTGGCATTGCCTTTCTTTGAGATTGGAATGAAAAGTGACCTTTTCCAGTCCTGTGGACACTGCTGAGGTTTCCAAATTTGCTGGCATATTGAATGCAGCACTTTCACAGCATCATCTTTTAAGATTTGAAATCACTCAACTGGAATTCCATCACCTCCACTAGCTTTGTTAGTAGTGATGCTTCATAAGGCTCACTTGACTTCACATTCCAGGATGTCTGGCTCTACGTGAGTGATCATACCATCATGATTTTCTGCGTCATGAAGGTCTTTTTTGTACAGTTCTTCTGTATATTCTTGCCACCTCTTCTTAATATCTTCTGCTTCTGTTAGGTCCATATCATTTCTGTCCTTTCATCTTTGCATGAAATGTTCCCTTGGTATTTCTATTTTCTTGAAGAGATCTCTAGTCATTCCCATTCTTTTGTTTTCCCTCTATTTCTATACATTGATCACTGAGGAAAGCTTTCTTATCTCTCTTTGCTCTTCTTTGGAACTCTGCATTCAAATGGGAATATCGTTCCTTTTCTCCTTTGCTTTTTGCTTCTCTTCTTTTCACAGCTATCTGTAAGACCTCTTCAGATAGCCATTTTGCATTTTTGCCTTTCTTTTTTGGGGGGGAGTGGTCTTGATTCATGTCTCCTATACAATGTCATGAACCTCTGTCCAAAGTTCATCAGGCACTCTATCAGATCTAGTCCCTTAAATCCATTTGTCACTTCCACTGTATAATCATGAGGGATTTGATTTAGGTCATGCCAGATGGTCTAGTGGTTTTCCCTACTTTCTTCAATTTAAGTCTGAATTTGGCAATAAGGAGTTCTTGATCTGAGCCACAGTCAGCTCCCCCTCTTGTTTTTGCTGATTGTATACAGCTTTTCCATCTTTGGCTGCAAAGAATATAATCAATCTCATTTCAGAATTGGCCACCTGGTGATGTCCATGTGTAGAGTCTTAGATAGTCAATGACTATAAAAACTTCCATTAATTTTTCTCCCAAGGGCACATGCTTTCTTCATTATCAAGATTATCCTAGCAACCTCCTCTTCACCTTCAACACCTAGGTTAAACTTCTGTTCTTTAGACTAGTCTCTTTTCTGATTGACCTAAGCAATAGTTTGATATGTGTTACTTTCATTTCCCTTATTAAATGACATTACAAGTAAACAATAATATTTATTTCCCTTCCCTGGTTTATCCAGTGGTCATGTATGGATGTGAGAGTTGGACTGTGAAGAAAGCTAAGCGCCAAAGAATTGATGTCCCTTGGACTGCAAGGAGATCCAACCAGTCCATTCTAAAGGAGATCAGACCTGGGTGTTCTTTGGAAGGAATGATGCTAAAGCTGAAACTCCAGTACTTTGGCCACCTCATGTGAAGAGCTGACTCATTGGCAAAGACTATGATGCTGGGAGGGATTGGGGGCAGGAGGAGAAGGGGACGACAGGGGATGAGATGGCTGGATGGCATCACCGGCTCAATGGACATTAGTTTGAGTGAACTCCGGGAGATGGTGATGGACAGGGAGGCCTGGCGTGCTGCAATTCATGGGATCACAAAGAGTCGGACATGACTGAGTGACTGAACTGAACTGAATACCTTTTGATCACCTCAATTGTAAGAACTGCATCATATTAATTAGTGTGGCCTCAGTACCCAGCACACATTACTTGCTCAACACGTTTGCTGACATGAACGGAAAGGAGAATGAATATAAGATTCTGAACTAACTCTGTAAAGCTAAAGTTCTTAGTTTGCTAAATCATTTTGACATTCTTTCTCTCCTTTCAACTCCCTCCCTCCCTTAAGAATTGTTTTATGTATTTTCTAAGGTGTAAATTTATGAAATAGTGTAATATGACAGCAAAGTCTCTTTTTTTCCTATCAGATCTTAGACCATTTAAAAAGTAATTATATGAACTCACAGTGTTATTAGTTATGTTCATTGAATTGGCATTCCCATTATGAATCCATTTTTAATTACATTGGACACATTTCATCAATATTGCTTCTGAGAGCAGCAGAATGTATAATGGCACCTGCAGAGACACACAAACCAGATTAAATGGAAATTCTATACCTGTACAGTTATGCCAACCATGACGGAAGATCTGATAAGGCCTCGCAAGAACTTCATCAGCTTAAACGTGCCCAATATTATCAAATAAAATACAGGGAAGTAAGGACACTCTGCCTTTGTGCAGGTTGTTTGCATCATTCAGAGCCTTTTGGTTAGAAGTGTTAGAACCCTAACTTGAGTGGCTTTGGGAGAACAAAGGGGATTTGTTGGTTCATGTATATGAAAAGGTAAGGGAGGTATCTTGCTGTACTAGGAGCTTAAGAAAAGCATTTCTAGACTTTTACTAGTACTCTAGTTCAGGAATTAGCAATCTGTTTTACCTAAAGATTCAGATAATAACTGTTTTAGGTATTGAGAGCATTATCAGGATTCTCCTGCATACTTTGGGGTGGTGATACACTTAAAAATGATGTGCTCATTTTTAGGAACTCTTTAAAATGTAAAAACTACTTTGAGCTCATAAGTCATAGAAAAGTAGACCCTGGAATGAATCTGGCTCACATGCTATAGTTTTCCTATCCCTAATAATTCATAGTCCATACTCAAAATTTTATTAATCTTATAATAGCATCCTTTATAATCTTTTTTCTATGTGCAGGAGCTAATTCAGGATAATTCACCATGTTTAGTTGTCAGAAATAATTCAGAATAATGTATTGTGTGCATTTAGTTATTTTTCTTTTAAAATTAATAATACCACAGTTGTCTTTCTTTTTTACCTTCATTTTTTTTTAAAGTACATGTCAGTTATCTTGTTGAATAAACTCTCATTTTGGATTTGTCTAATGTTTTGACACAATTAGATTAAGGATATGCATTTTTATAGGAATGCTACTAAAGGAGCCTTTGCAATGCACTATAATAGAAGTCACTTGGTGTCAGTTTATCTCAATATCAGTAATAGTGAATGTTAGCTTTGTCAGTTAAGGTAGTGTCTTACACAGTAAGGTTACTTTTCCCCTTGTAGTCAAAAAAAGCAATCTGTGGGGACTATTTTGATACTATATAAATATCCTGTTCTGGATCAAACTTATACCTACAAATTCGAGCTTACATTGATGATGTTCCATACGTATTAGTTGCAATTCCACTATAAGAAAGAGCTATCCTTATTTGTTTATTTCAGCATAAAATCAAGTAATTCTGACTTTAATTAATGAGTTATAATTCATTGCTGTCATTATTTACTTTGACATTTAAAGTATTTAAGACTTTATCACTGGGAGCCCATTCAAGCTGGTTGCTGTATCTTTCTGATATATATCTCCCATATTTTTGATAAAATGAGACATTCCTGCCTTTTCCTGCCTCAATCCTGAAATCAGCCATTTTTCTAAGAAAATATCTTGGTTCTTTTCAGTGCTGAGTTGTGTATCACACACATGATAAGGACGTCCTTTGTGGTATCAGTGAAGGTGATATGGGGATAGCAACATGCCATCTGTGACCCTCCCAATGTTCAGTTCAATTCAATCACTTAGTTGTGTCCGACTTTTTGTAACCCTATGGACTGCAGCATGCCAGGCTTCCCTGTCCATCACAAACTCCTGGAGCTTACTCAAACTCATGTCCATAGAGTCGTGATGCCATCCATCCATCTCATCCTCTGTCATCCCCTTCTCCTCCTGCCTTCAAACTTTCCCAGCATTAGGGTCTTTTCTAATGAGATGTTAAAATTAAGTGACATGGATTCTAAAGCAGCCAATTGAAAAATGCCCCAGGGGGCAATTATGAACATGCTTAAAAGTAATGGAAAAATATAAAGTCACAGAAAAGATGCAGAAAATACTAGGAAAAAAGAAAAAAATTAGAACTTAAAAATAAAATAACCTAAATATAAAACTTTTGATGAGCTCAACAGCAGAAAACAGAGGACAAAGGGAACCATCAGTAAACTTAAAACAGTAGAAATTATCCAATTAAAACAGTACAGAAATAATAGGCTGAAAAATCTATGAAAAGAACCTCAGATACCTTTAGAACTATAAAAAGAGATTGAACATTTGTGTTACTGGAGCCCCGAGAAAGAGAGGAGAAAGAAGATGAGACTGAAAAAATATTTCAAAAATGGCTGAAAATTCTAAAACAGGAAAAACCCCATATAGAAATAAAAAGGTGAGCAAATCCACAGTGGACAGTCAACAAGATATCATTTAATGAGTAAACATCTACTCATACTCAAAGAACTGCAACAAAATCTAAGTATATCTGTTCAGTTCAGTTCAGCCGCTCAGTTGTGTCCAACTCTTTGTGACCCCATGAATAGCAGCCCGCCAGGCCTCCCTCTCCATCACCAACTCCCAGAGTTCACTCAGATTCACGTCCCTCGAGTTGGTGATGCCATCTAGCCATCTCATCCTCTGTTTTCCCCTTCTCCTCTTGCCCCCAATCCCTCTCAGCATCAGAGTCTTTTCCAATGAGTCAGCTCTTCGGATGAGGTGGCGAAAGTACTGGAGCTTCAGCTTTAGCATCATTCCTTCCAAAGAAATCCCAGGGCTGATCTCCTTCAGAATGGACTGGTTGGATCTCCTTGCAGTCCAAGGGACTCTCAAGAGTCTTCTCCAACACCACAGTTCAAAAGCATCAATTCTTTGGCACTCAGCCTTCTTCACAGTCCAACTCTCACATCCATACATGACTACTGGAAAAACCATAGCCTTGACTAGACGGGCCTTAGTCAGCAGAGCAATGTCTCTGCTTTTGGATATGCTACCTAGGCTTGTCATAACTTTTCTTCCAAGGAGTAATCGTCTTTTAATTTCATGGCTGCAGTCACCATCTGCAGTGATTCTGGAGCCCCAAAAAATAAAGTCTGACACTGTTTCCAATGTTTCCCCATCTATTTCCCATGAAGTGATGGGACCAGATGCCATGATCTTCGTTTTCTGAATGTTGAGCTTTAAGCCAACTTTTTCACTCTCCTCTTTCACTTTCATCAAGAGGCTTTTGAGTCCCTCTTCACTTTCTGCCATAAGTGTGGTGTCATCTGCATATCTGAGATGATTGATATTTCTTCTGGCAATTTTGATTCCAGCTTGTGTTTCTTCCAGTCCAGCGTTTCTCATGATGTATTCTGCATATAAGTTAAATAAGCAGTGTGACAATATACAGCCTTGACGTACTCCTTTTCCTATTTGGAACCAGTCTGTTGTTCCATGTCCAGTTCTAACTGTTGCTTCCTGACCTGCATACAGATATCTCAAGAGGGAGGTCAGGTGGTCTGGTTTTCCCAACTCTCAGAATTTTCCACTGTTTATTGTGATCCACACAGTCAAAGGCTTTGGCATAGTCAATAAAGCAGAAATAGATGTTTTTCTGGAACTCTCTTGCTTTTTCCATGATCCAGCAGATGTTGGCAATTTGGTTTCTGGTTCCTCTGCCTTTTCTAAAACAAGCATGAACATCAGGGAGTTCACAGTTCACGTATTGCTGAAGTCTGGCTTGGAGAATTTTGAGCATTACTTTACTAGTGTGTGAGATGAGTGCAATTGTGTGGTAGTTTGAGCATTCTTTGGCATTGCCTTTCTTTGGGATTGGAATGAAAACTGACCTTTTCCAGTCCTGTGGCCACTGCTGAGTTTTCCAATTTTGCTGGTATATTGAGTGCAGCACTTTCACAGCATCATCTTTCAGGATTTGAAATAGCTCAACTCGAATTCCATTACCTCCACTAGCTTTGTTCATAATGATTCTTTCTAAGGCCCACTTGACTTCACATTCCAGGATGTCTGGCTCTAGATGAGTGATCACACCATCATGATTATCCAGGTCATGAAGATCTTTTTTGTACAGTTCTTCTGTGTACTCTTGCCACCTCTTCTTAATATCTTCTACTTCAGTTAGGTCCAAACCATTTCTGTCCTTTATCAAGCCCATCTTTGCATGAAATGCTCCCTTGGTATCTCTAATTTTGTTCAAGACATCTCTAGTCTTTCCCATTCTGTTCTTTTCCTCTATTTCTTTGCATTGATCGCTGAAGAAGGTTCGTGACATTGTACAGGAGACAGGGATCAAGACCATCCCCATGGAAAAGAAATGCAAAAATGCAAAATGGCTGGCCGGGGAGGCCTTACAAATAGCTGTGAAAAGAAGATAAGTGAAAAGCAAAGGAGAAAAAGAAAGATATAAGCATCTGAATGCAGAATTCCAAAGAATAGCAAGAAGAGATAAAAAGCCTTCTTCAGCGATCAATGCAAAGAAATAGAGGAAAAGAACAGAATGGGAAAGACTAGAGATCTTTTCAAGAAAATCAGAGATACCAAGGGAATATTTCTATGGGAGGCCATGTTAGGTCAGTAGCTTCACCGGCTGCTGTTTAGACTAGATGTCAACAGTCTGTGGCCAGGAGAGAGGGGAGTCTCATGGTTCACAGTGTATAGATTTATGTATAACGGATGCTCTGGAGCTTTGCTCATCAGGGACCATACCCTATAATAACTCTCAGAGCACCATGTCTATTCCACACGTTTAACATTCCATTGTCATAAATTAAAAATCAGAGTTTTCTGACAGTCATTGTCCTGAAGCTGAACAGTTTAACAGGTTACTCATAATACTGCTTCTGACTGAGAATACCCTAATGACATTGTTCAACCTTTGAATGACTCTCCTTGAAGTTTTAATTAACAGATTGATACCCAGTGTGATAGGCTTTGCATTAATGAAAGAGTGATGTCCAAGAAGATAAGGGCAAGGATGCACACAAGCTACTCCTTTGGAAAACTGTGAGAATGGAAAGAATGTAGGTTAAAAAAAATGATGGCAGAAATTGCAAAATAAGTAATGTTTATAACACTTGTTAAGAACAATGGTCATCTCTTAGTTTCAAATTTTTTCACATTCTGTGTATATGCTTGTCCCATTTCCCAGAGGAGTGGTTATCAATGTAGAAAGAGTAACTGAGATATTATTAATAGCATTCAGTTCCAGTGCCCCTGTCTAGGTTTGATGCAGGATACAGGATGCTTGGGGCTGGTGCACTGGGATGACCCAGAGAGATGGTATGGGGAGGGAGGTGGGAAGGGGGTTCAGGATTGGGAACCCGTGTACACCCATGGCAGATTCATGTTGATGTATGGCAAAACCAATACAGTATTGTTAAGTAAAATAGAGTAAAATTTTAAAAAATTAAGAATTTAATTTTTTTAAAAAAAGGGCAGAGAGGCATTGCATTAATAATGTGGAAGAAGATATGCGAAGGAGAAGAGGTAAAGGCTGCTCCCTGGGATAACCTCCCATCTCTTGCACCTGCTGTCCTCATCTAGGACACGAGGAAATCCATAGGAATCTCTTCATAGTGCCATTACTCTCAGAGACTCTACAGACATTATGATTATGGAGGAAAATTACTCTCCTTGGGGGAGTTATTCTTCTCCATTCATTGAGTGTGACTAACAGAAAAGTTACAGAAAGAATATCATCAGCTAAGCTGAAGCTGCTCAATTCTCCTTGGCCATTAGACATCTGCCTTTCTGGCACAAAATAATCAGCAAATAGGTGGAAAGGATATTACTCTTTGAAGGGAGAGCATGCCTTTCAGGTATGTCTTTCATATTTTCCCATCATAAAAACATTGCAGCACTCTGCACAAAGTAGTTGCTAAAAATTAATAATAAAAAAATCGAACATGCCAAGAGCTAAAGTCCACATCAGAAGTTCTAAGAAATCTGTTTCATCACAACACAGCATTACAGCTTATACTTCATCATATGTGTGACCTTGACCACTATTACATAACCCAATAAAGTAGTTAATATTATTTTCCCTAATTTACATGAGTACATTAGGCCATCAGGTCATAAATTATGGAACTAGGATCTGAATTTGATTCCATCATCCAAGTTCTTTTTTTTTAAACAAATATATTTATTTTAATTGGAGGCTAATTACTTTACAATATTGTTAAACACTATGCAGGAGCATAGGCTACATGATCAAGAAAAGTTTCTTCAAGTTACCACTTAGGACCAGGCCAAGATGGCTTTGAATACCAAAGGATGAGTCTGTGCTTATTCTCCGAGCATTTGGCAATCATTAAAGAATTTGAGCAAAGATGTGACATCATTAGATTGATGCTATAGGATTAATGTGAATGCAGTGTACAGGATAGACTGAAGGGAGAAAGAAAAGATATTCACAAAAGTATGAAATCTATCATTTATTGAGCATCTTTTAAGTTCCAAGCACATGCTATTGAATTTAATGAATCATATAAGGGCCTGGCATAGAACAAAAGGAGTGGGAGTCAAGCTACGTAGACAAGTATCAAGAATATATAACAAGTAAAATCAACAGAATTAGCAATTGATCAGCAGTGATAATCAACATTTGACAACTAGAAAGTTCTCAAATAGATTTACAGTAACTCCTTTCTCTTAACTATAATATGAAGGAAAAGGTGTGGCAAGATTCAAGGGCAGTGGGGAAACAGGACACCATGCTAACTAATCAGCCACCATGCAATGAAACTAGTGTTTTGAGTCAGCACCGGCCGAGTTCAATCTGCTTCAATCACAGCACAGGATTACAGCTTAAATTTCATCAATCAGTAAACAGCATTTATTGGGAACTCACAATATGTATAGCCCTAAATCTGCTGTATACCTATTCTAATAAAATCCTCAGAAACTAGCAAGTAGCATATGTTTATTTTGAAATACATATACTTAATAATTTATATAGTACCATGAGAATATCTATATAAAACTTCAGAGTGTACTTCAAATTCCCTCAAAGAGATTCTTTTTTCTTGGATCCACACATGAATTTCACAGCACTGGGGCTTTGAACAAAAATGTTCAAATTTTCAAAACTTCATGAATTAACTTTGATGTAAAAGATTTTTGAAGCCCACTGAGCTGAACATATTAGAAGATTTCATTTACTATTTCTATGTTAAGGTTGATCCTAATTTACTAGAAATGCTAGCACAAGGTCAGTCTCTAGAAATTAAACTAAATCCTCCTCTGATGGGTTTTGTTACCCATCAGATCCCCAGTACCAAGCTCTTTCCAGTGTAGTACAACTTCTCCCTTCAACTATTTTTCTCAGGATTGAAAGTCTGGAAAGCAAGATGCATTTCAATTTTACATGGTAAACTCAAAGGAGAACTAAGTCCTAAAAGAAGAGGTATCTTGGATGAAGAATAAGGGACTGGACTGGGTAAGGGAGGAGGTGAGTTACTCAATTAGAGAGTGACAGAAAAACTGTACAAAAGGAAGTTTTCCATTTATTAACTATAAGTTGTTATTTATTAACTATACTCCATAGAGGAACACTTACTGCTTATATACTACTTCCAGAGCCTCTATGATTGTCTGTTGTTTGGAAGACATCAGAAGTCTGGTTCTGTAACACAAGGGCCTTTCTGAAGCCATATGAGTTAGTTAATTTTACATGAGCCAAAGATCAGTTAAGAAAATGTACAACATGTACAGAATATAAAAACACTTAATAAATGAGTCCAACACTTAAAATTTAAATAGCCTATGTTTCATCTATCACCTTTCATGAGGGAAAGTTGTAGCTATGCCAAGTACTGGATATATAAACTCAAATAGGAGAAGTCTCTTCTTTCAAAGGGCTATGTATGGATAGTAGGTTGTGGAATAGACAGATCAATAAATCTCTTTACCTTAGTATTATAAAGAGGTACATGCTAGAGAAGCACATGGAAAGGATATAACATCACATTCAGGAGATAAGGGATGCTTTAATATGAATCCAACCAAAATGATCAAAGAACTGGGGACAGTCATGCGAGACAGAAGGAGCTTCCCACTTTTGATAACTATCAACATCCAGGAGCAAACTAAATCCAGCTATACGAAGGCTTTCGAAACTCTAAAAATGACTCTCACTTTGATAGATTCTAGATCCTCCAACCTTCATAAGAATTCAAGCGTGCTTCTAAAAATAATGTGTCACACAAACAGAGGGGATCTCCTTGCTACCCAAGTTAAAGGAAACATGCTTCCATCATAGTTACTCCCTATTAACCTTTTCTATTTAATTTTTTTTCAAACCTTAAACTTTTTATTTTGTATTTCAGTATATCCAGTTAACAATGTTGTGGTAGTTCGAGCGAACAGCAAAGGGACTCAGCCATACATATACATGTATCCATTCTGCTCCAAACCCTTGCTCCCATCTAGGCTGGTATATAACATTGAGTAGAGTTCCATGTGCTATCCAACAGGTCCTTGTTGGTTATCCATTTTGAATACAGCAGTCTGTACATGACTTCGCCAAATTCCCTAACTATCCCTAAGTTTGTTAGAGTGCGTCATACTGAGTGAAGTAAGTCAGCCTACTACTACTACGTCGCTTCAGTTGTGTCCGACTCTATGCGACCCCATAGATGGCAGCCCACCAGGCTCCCCCGTCCCTGGGATTCTCCAGGCAAGAACACTGGAGTGGGTTGCCATTTCCTTCTCCAATGCATGAAAGTGAAAAGTGAAAGTGAAGTCACTCAGTCGTGTTCGACTCTTAGCGACCCCATGGACTGCAGCCCACCAGGCTTCTCTGTCCATAAGATTTCCCAGGCAAGAGTACTGGAGTGGGGTGCCAGCCTAGAGAAGTTAAAATATCATATGATATCGCTTATATGTGGAATATGGAAAGAAATGGTACAAATGAACTTACTTACAAAACAAAGACTCATAGACTTAGAAAAAAAACTTATTTGATTTTCTTTATAGCACATATCACTTTTTCCACCTCCTTTACTTATTTACTATCTAACTACACCCATTAGAAGTGAAGTGAAAGTCATTCATTCTTGTCCGACTCTTTGCAACCCCATGGACTATACAGTCCATGGAATTCTCCAGGCCAGAATACTGGAGTGGGTAGCCTTTTCCTTCTCCAGGGGATCTTCTCAACCCAGGAATCGAACCCAGGTCTCCTGCAATGCAGGCGGATTCTTTACCAGCTTAGCCACAAGGGAAGCCCCACTACGACACAAGCCCAAAAGAGCAAAGACTTTGTATATCCTGTTCACTCCTCTATGCCCAGGGTCTGGGGCAGTCCCTGTCATATAGAAGATGCTCAATAGATGCATGTCAAATGAATGAATGAATGAATGTCTTCTGCACCAACTGAAAAAAGGTTAAGAGCAGCTGGTGTACTTATGCCCTGGCATTTTTAGCAGCATATTAATGGACTACATTTCTTGATTTTAGTGAATACTGAGTCATAAAACAACATCAAAGTACCTATTCTGTCACATTAGAACTTTACTATAGTGAGAGTATTTGACAAAATAAGAATCACTATCAATGTGTTAAATAGTTTTATGACAGCAATCAACAAATCTTGTGCAAATATCCTAAGTCCCAACTGATTAGTTTTGTGCATAGAGACACATTTTATATGCTTACCTAGCTTATATTAGAACAGATATTTTACAAAAAAAAAATCCCTCAGTTTATGGAGTATTTGTTAAGTAGCTATTATGTGTCATTTTTTAGGTAAAATAAGTCAATAATTACAACATGATTTAAGGACTTTTATAAAGCAAAGCTACTTCTTTTTGGAAGACCTAATAAAATTAACATGATTTTCAATTTGTACACCCTGCCTCATGGCACAGGATGACTTTGAACCCCAGTGAAACAATAATTCAATTGTATATACCTGGCTAAAAATGCCAGGGCATAAGTATACCAGCTGCTCTTAACCTTTTTTCAGTTGGTGCAGAAGGCAACCATTCACGCATTTGACATGCATCTATTGAGAATCTTCTATATAACATTCTATATACCTTCACACAGCTATTTCTATTTTCATACACACTATTTCAGTGGTTAATCATAGTGATATATCATAGTTGATGATAACAATGTATCAAGGCTCACAGCAGGCCAGACTCTATGTATATGGAACAGACTACTTCACGGGTGGATAGGTGCTACCATTATCTCCATTTAGTTGTGAGAAGACTGAGGCATAGAAAATTTCATCCTGAAAAGTTATAGAGCTATATAGTATCAGGACCTGTAAATATCCCAACATAAACGTAAAGTTTCTGGCTACTAACATCCTATAAAACTAACATACCTGCATTTTTCTTTTCAAATGAAAAATCTACTCACCTATTTCTTACCTAGTTGGTCCATAATTCATGTTAACTTTTGTTATTAAGAGCAGCTTGTCTGTTTATCTACTTTATCATAGAAATAAGTAAACAAAGAATCAATGCTAAATTCATTTGCTACTGAGCTGGAATCTCACATTTCATTTTCAAGGTTTCTATAGGGAACTCTAATGACACAGTAAACATGAAAATGATAGACACCAAAGAGCCCTGCTTGTGTCTCATAGCAATTAAAGATCAGAAATCCTACTCACAACTCTTCTCTTGATGACTTTTCTTTACTAGCAGCTGCTGTCTTACCCATATTATGTCATGAGTGAGTTTACTTCAGATAGCATGATATGTTTTCTTCTAGCTATGAAATGTATCTCACAGATAAGGGAAAACACTGTGTTAACCCACTTAATACTTTCTCTCATTTGCCCTCTTCCCAGGCTCCAGCAATATTTCATACAAATAATGACTTAACATGATAATGAGATCAATAATCTCCAGTTGATCTGGCTTTGAGCTCAAACCTGTTTGTAAAGAGGCCATTTGTATACAGCGGAAAGCTCAAAGACATCAACCCAAAGACATTGCGGCAACACTACTGGTTCAATAGTGGCCCCACCTCCTACCTTCTGAATGTCCTAGAGCATGCTTGTCACTCCTTTTGGCCCTCAGTTTCTTCTTCTATTTCAAATCAATCAATCAAATTTAAACCTACTTCTTAAGAGTTCTTTTTCTATTTTTAATTAAAGATTATTAAAGAATAGTGTTGACCATAAAATAGGTAATTTAATAAATAGTAAAACATTTCGATGACACAGCCAAGAACAATCTCAGCTTGAATCATTAGGGTAAAATTTCCATTACCCATGACCCTGGAGTTAGTTCACATGAACTGTTTAGGGTAAGAGGAAAGTACACTGAGAGCCCAACAACTTTGGGTCTTTTCCCAGCAGACTGTGATCCCTCCTCTATTCACCAGGGTGGCTCCTGCTATAAATTTTAGTCTCCTTGCTCCTATCTTCTGTGGTTGAGGCACAAATCTGGCTAGAGGACAAAATCAGAGAGCAATATCAAAGAAAACTTGGTTTTTGAACTATTCATTAATTAATTCATCCATTCTTAATATTGAAGGACAAGGAAACTAGTATGTATCCAATACTGATGAGGGATAAATGACTAAATCTAAGATCTACATACAGTTGCCAGCAGCTCCTTGACTAGTGAATCATTAATAAGGGACAGAGCCAAATATGAGCATCAAGATTCCTAGAATTTCAAATGTTTTCTATGAGTACAGCTTATACACAAACCACTCAGTAAGAATCCATATATTGCTTCCTTATGAGAGAAAAACTTGATAATATTTTTGTCTTTCTATGGTATTAGAAGATAAACTATGTATTTGTATATATGTATTTATTTAAAAAATTATTTCAAACAAATCTTAATAAGAGCTTATTTGAGGAAAAAGAAAACTTAAAAAATCTCCCAACGGTCATAGCTCATGGGATAACAAACTGGAAAAAAAAAAAAAAGCAAAACATTTTAAATCAGCTTTCCTTAAAAGTCTCAAATAATTCAATTTTAAAAATTCATGTTCTTTTCTTTTAATCATTACCTTTCTTTCAAAAAATATTAGCCAACAGTGCTATCTCCACTGAAGCAGTGAGCATTATCTAATTTTGCAGCCTGTACTGAATTTAGCAGAGCTGATGATTTAGAAAGAGGTTAGTGACTCCACCATATTTACATATGTAAATATGAGAACAACTTTGGGTTCTCCAACAGTGCTGCCACAAAGTCTCCATCACCACTTCTAGAATCAAAAGGCTGCATGGAAATATGATCAAAATCCAAAGACGTGAGTGACAGACAGGAAGGCCAGATGACCATGATGTGGGTAAGGGGACAGGAGTCTTGCTTGCAAATCAACACCAGGTTTTGAGTAGTGACAACTCTTTTCTTTTGAAAACCAGGTTAATTTTGTTAGCTGCTTATTCTCCAGTGGTTGCTTTTTTACAGGCCAAATAGCTCATTTAAAAATTTACGATTTATCCACTTTTAGTCCAATTAATCATCCAGAATATAAATGTGCTTCCATAAAATATATGCATACAACCATAACCAAATCCTCTTGAACTAATACAAATTTTAGAGAACCTGCAATCCATACACGTTAATTATTTTAAGTTCACTAACTCATGTGTTATTGAAGCCTTTACATGCTCTTGAAAGCCTTCTGTCTCACTCAAGCTGGTCCCATCCCCCTCTGCATTCTCACAGAAACTTCACTTGAATAGTCAATGCTTGAAGAATTATTAAAAACATGATAATGAAGTCTTAACCATACCTACCCTAAGCTGGTGGCTGTCTGTCAAAATGCCTCACTCTGTCATATGCCACACAGAACTCCAAACAAAAATTTCACTAAAACACAATTTTAATAGGTTGATTTTTATACAATGTGATTCAATCTTCCTTGCACACCTAGTTTTTAACACATTGTGTGATAGATAGAAGCTTATGTTCTCTTTGTTGAATGGATGAAAAAGTGTTAGCCTTGGGAATTTTTAATAATTTGGATACATCACATATAGATGTATTCATAATTAACCTACAGGCACTTCAAATCACCTATTTAATATATACATAGATTAATTTAGTATGTTAACTATGAAGCAATGATGATAAATACAAAAAAAGAAAGTCTCCTCACTGCCTCTTCACTCCTGGCCCCAGGACCTTGGCACATACTCTTGCTCTGTCTTAAAGAAGTTTCCTTCTCCTTTCGTCATCTTTCATCCAACTTCAACCCCATCTCCTCCACAATATTTTCTCTACTCATCTAGCTTCTGTTTGCCTTTTGTTTGCATGAATCTGCTTTTATTAAAGCAGGGAAGGTATTGCCATACACTTAAGGATCTTTTTAGTTCTATGCATGCTGCTGCTGCTGCTGCTAGTTGCTTCAGTCGTGTGCAACTCTGTGAGACGCCATAGATGTCAGCCCACCAGGATCTGCCCTCTATGGAATTTTCCAGGCAAGAGTATTGGAGTGGGGTGCCTATGCCTTCTCCACAGTGCATGCTAGGGATGGTCTACTTCTTTATTCTCCAACCTAGAAGTTCAGTTTAAATAACTACATCAGAAAACAAAAGGAATGGAAGCAAGAAAAGATGAGAGGGAAGATGAACACAGGTAATATAACATTTTTTTGTTTGTTTTTTACATAGGCACCCTGCAGCTGTTTAATAAAACCATCCCCTTGCAGTGATAAATTACTTGCAAATTATATCAACCTTAAATTGCTTCTCAAAGTTTCTAGCTGCTGATGGCAGCAATGTTTTATGGAGATTTAAACAAAGTGATTTGGCAAACAAGCATCACCTCATACTTGTACAGCCCTGAAATGATTGTTTTGGTGGCAGAGAGAGACTGAGAAATGAGGTGACCGTCCCCAATATGTAATTTGTCAGTCTGTGTGCTTGTTGTCCCTGAGTTAGTTATGGCACACATATTAGATGGTCAAAAACATTAACCTTCATTAACCAACAGTCTTCTGTGGGCTTTTGCTGCTTTGCTGGTTAGTTCATGACCATGTAAAAATATTTCAGAGACAAAGGAGAGAACATTCTCCATTATTACAAAAGAGAGAGGTGAATACTTGAGTCTCAGTCTGTCTCTGTCTGTCTGTCTCTCTCTCTCTCTCTCAGCTTCTTTCTCCAGAGTTACAGCCTAATAAAACTTTTTATGTTTGGGTCTACGGAACCAAAGTTGAACTGCAATCACATGACATTTTTGTTTTAAAATGAGAGGCAGTCACTGTGTCAGTAAAATTTAAGAGTTTAAGAATTATTAGATTCAGGAATCAGATGACATAGATATTCATCTGGACTCTTGACTTTTTGGCACAGGTCCTCCCATTTAACTAAGCAGTCAGTTATGTCTCAGGTGCAGGGATTGAGTTGCAGTAGTTTAATTCAGACCACTGCAAGGACACATGCCTGTCTCTTTAAAAGTCTTTATTAACAAAACATTTCCAATATTTTGCATTTCCTGGAAGCCACTGCAAGACTGTAAGAGGCTACTTATATCAGAAACTGTATGGAAGAAAGAGGTGACTTTCCATGCTTGGGCATCTGGTGTGAAGATACATAATTCCCTAGGGAAAGCACCTGCCTGATATAATACAGGTCCCCACAGAGTAGCTTTATAAACTAAAGCAAAGATTCAGTTTGTGAAGAAGGCTGTTCTGACTGATAGAGCTTTACAGAAATGAAGCAGGAACTCCAGAGATGTCCAGAACTCACAGATGTAGATCCTAAGTAGCTTAGTTTCACTGACCTCTTGCATTTCATTCATTTATTCAATTAATAAATATTTTAGAGTGACTGCTACTATTCATTTTGTCAGACATTTTAGCAAGGTAGAGGGCATCAAAAGGACAGAAATCTCTGCTCATAAATTTATATTCTGGAAAGAAAAGGAAATTTCCCTTCATTTACATGATTGTGAGTGCTATAAAGAAAACACATAGGGCATGAGATACTACATAATATGGCTAGTTAGGTTAACTTATCTAAGATGCTCTTTGGAGGATACGAAATAGCTACATTTCAACAGTGACCTCAAAAATGACAAGGCATCAGATATCCAGATATGCAAATAAAGCAGGAAGGGATTTAGGACCGGGCCAAGCTGAGACAAGAACATGTGTACAGATATGAGGATTCTGTAATACATCATTGCATTTGCTTTGCTAATCTTTTTCTAAGGTCTTTTGACCCTTTTTCATGAGGGTTATTAGCCTTTGATTGTCTTCTCTTGGGGGGCTAGGGTCAGAATTGTGCTGAAGTCATAAAATACGTAGAGAAATGTTTCGTCTTCTGTTTTCTTTAATAAAAAATGAGTAAGACTGCAATTACTTTTTCTTATAAGTTTGAAAGAATTCTCTAGTGAAGTCATCTGGGCCTTAATTTTCTTGCTAAGAAAGTTTTAATTTTTATAAATTCAATGCTTTTAATAGATCAAGGTCTAGTGTGTATTTTTTTCTATCTCCTTGTATCTATTTTTTAAAAATTTTCAAAGAATGTGTCCACTTCATCTAAAGTTTTAATTATTTTCATGAATTTATCATATGCCCAATCCATTTATTATCTGTAGAATATAAGCACATAAAACAACACATTTCCCTCTTAACGCATAGGATATATTTTGACTGAGTTTTCTTCTGACTCATTTTGTGATTCATGAGTTATTTAAAGGATTTTATTGAATTTCTAAATAATTGAGTCATATGTATATCTCATTACCTATTTCTAATTTATTGTTGTGACCAAAAGCATATTCTTTATGATTTCAGTCATTAATTTGTTGAGACCTGATTTGTAGCCCACCATATGAACTCTCTTGCTGACTAGCCCATATACACTTGAAAAAATTGTATTCTGTAGCTTTGATGCCATATCTGTAAATATCAAATAGGACTAATGATTGATAGTATTAGACTGATTCATGTTGCTTCATTGGCTTTAACTGCTACAGTTCATTTTTTTTCCCTCCAAATGTTTACACTTAGATAATCTTCAAGCTTCCTTATCCTTTTCTGTTATGTCCAGACTTATGTTTAGATCTTCATATTAATTTTTCATTTCTTCTAACAATGATATTATTTATACTGTTTCCATTTGGTACTTTTTAATAGTTTACCTCTCTGCTGAAACTTTCAATCTGTTCACACATTTTGTCTACGTTTTCCACAGTATTTTTTAACCTTCTAAGTTAGAGTTCTCATCTGTCTCTAATTCCAATTATCTAAATCATTTTTGCATCTCTTGATACTTTCCTCCCTTGATCATGTTTCATATTTTCTTGCTTCTTTATGCATATTACGCTTTAAAAAAAAATCTAATGCTGGATACTCTGCGAACAATATAAAGTGAAGTAAGCAATACTACACCTAGACAAAAAGTCATGATTTCTTCTTTTGATGTTGCTAATCTGTGATCAACCTGAGTATGATTTCTACTGTATCTTTACTAAGATTCAGTTCACTCTTGGCTTCAAATGTTTATTTGGGAAGAATCAGGACTTTCCCTTCAGCAGAGCTTGAGATGCAAAGTGATAATGATTCTCCAGAAATCTTCACACATAACAGCCTACCTGCCATCTTTTTTGGTTCTTAGGGAGTTCTCTATGCTCTCTGACATTTCACACTTTCCAAAGTCATGCCCAAAGACTTTTAACATCTAACACACTAAGTGCCTTGTAGTCTGTAGACATTCTGCATATTTTTGTTTATTTCAGTTGAGTGCTAATGTAATTGGAACTGGTAGATAAAAAGTTAACAGTTGTCACATCTTATCAAGTTACACTATGACCAATTTAGAAGGGCATGAACAGACTGTGCATCCACCAATTACAGCAGAGCTTAAAACACACTTCCTGCATTCTTCCCTGAATAAAGGCCTTTCTCATATTTTAAAATAAGTATAAACAAAAAACAAGAATTTCCTAGGGGCAGAAGCTGAGCAACACCCATAAGCAGTGTATCCCACTATAAGCATTTTTCATTTTGTAATTAAGATGGAGGTGAGTAGGTTAATTGAAACTTAGAATATGCTGATGAGAACATCAGTGAAGTCTGACAATTTTGTAACTTTATTAACTCTTTTATCTTTTGCATTTGTGGAAAACATAATTCACTGTTCTTCCTATGTCAGCTCTTGAGAGGGACATGAAACCCACCTTGATATCTGTAATAATAATACTATAATAAAATGCACCATTGTTGTTTCCCTTTGAAGAGTGGCTATTACAATTTAAGTATGTAAGAATCATAAGGTGACTGTGCTAAAATGAAGATTCCCTGGTTTCTATCCCAAAAGATTTTGATTCAGAAGGTTACAGGTGAGGCTCATGATCTGAATGTTAAGATTGAACAAGCTCTATCTGAAGTATTGCCTTATATTTAAGTCCAAGTTTATATTTGCACAAAGCCCCAGTGACTTATTACACTCTGATACGGACATGCCTAGACCCTTATCTTTTTAGTTTCCACATATATTACTCTCCCTTCATTGCTTCACCTTCAGCTACATTGACTGTCATTCAGTTTCTATAAAACCACACATTCCTTCCTGCTTTAATAATGATATATATGCTGTCTCCTCTGTCTTGGACTCCATATTTTTGTATGATCAACTCTGTCTTAACTTTGGGTCTCAGTATTAATGCTCCTCTAGTACAGAGATCAGATAGGTCTTATTTCTAGGAACCATCCTTCCTTCCTAGTTAGACAATTCTTCTAAAATGTGTGCATCTTTCCAGCTGTTTACACACTTGTACACTGCAGGGAGAAGCCTGTGCACCACAACTAGAGAGCAGTCCCACTTGCCACAACTAGAGAAAAAGCCCACAGAGCAACAAAGACCCAGCACAGACACAAATGAACAAATAAATAAATTTTTAAAGTTTTAAAAAATTAAATATACAATTTGGGAAAGACTTATTGCAATGAAGAAAATAAGGCAAGTAAAGGGTCAGAGAGTAAGGGTTTGGGAAGGAATTTCTTTAGATTGGATTATAGGGTCACTCTCTGAAGAAGTGACCAGTAGGGTCAGATCTGAATGATAAGAGAGCTAATCAATGAATACAGTAAAGTTGCATGATATAAAATTAACACACAGAAATCCCTTGCATTTCTGTACACTAACAATGAGAAAACAGAAAGAGAAATTAAGTAACACTTACATTCACCATTGCAATGAAAAGAATAATATACTTAGGAATAAATCTACCTAAAGAAACAAAAGACCTATATATAGAAAACTATAAAACACTGATGAAGGAAATCAAAGATGACACAAATAGATGGAGAAATATACATGTTCATGGATCAGAAGAATGAATATAGTGAAAATGAGTGTATTACCAAAGCAATCTATAGATTCAATGCAATCCCTATCAAGCTATCAACGGTATTTTTCACAGAGCTAGAACAAATAATTTCACAATTTGTATGGAAATACAAAAAATCTTGAATAGCCAAAGCAATCTTGAGAAAAAAGAATGAAACTAGAGGAATCAACCTGCCTGACTTGAGATGATACTACAAAGCTACATTCATCAAAACAGTATGGCACTGGCACAAAGACAGAAATATAGATCAATGGAACAAAATAGAAAGCCCAGAGATAAATCCACGCACCTATGGCCACCTTATCTTTGACAAAGGAAGCAAGAATCTACAATGGAAAAGACAACATCTTTAACAAGTGTTGTTGGGAAAACTGGTCAACCACTTGTAAAGGAATGAAACTAGAACACTTTCTAACACAATACACAAAACCAAATTCAAAATGGATTAAAGATCTAAATGTAAGACTAGAAACAAAAAACTTCTAGAGGAAAACACAGGCAAAACACTCTCTGACATAAATCATAGCAGGATCCTCTATGATCTACCTCCTAGAGTAATGGAAACAAAAGCAAAAATTAACAAATGGGACCTGATTAAAATTAAAAGCTGTTGCACAACGAAGGAAACTATAAGAAAGGTGAAAAGACATCCTTCAGTATGGGAGAAAATGATAGCAAACAAAGCAACTGACAAAAATTAATCTCAAAAATACACAAGCAGCTCATGCAGCTCAATTCTAGAAAAATAAAAGACCCAATCAAAAAATGGGCCAAAGAACTAAACAGACATTTCTCCAAAGAAGACATACAGATGGCTAACAAACACATGAAAAGACAATCAACATCACTCATTATCAGAGAAATGCAAATCAAAACCACAATGAGGTACCATCTCACACCAGTCAGAATGGCTGCTATCAAAAAGTCTACAAACAATAAATGCTGGAGAGGGTGCAGAGAAAAGGGAACACTCTTATACTGTTGGTGGGAATGCAAACTAGTACAGCCACTATGGAGAACAGTGTGGAGATTCCTTAAAAAGAAAAACTGGAACTAGAACTGCCATATGACCCAGCAATCCCAGTGCTAGACATACACACTAAGGAAACCAGAACTGAAAGAGATACATGTATCCCAATGTTCATTGCAGCACTGTTTACAATAGCTAGGACATGGAAGAAGCTGAAGTTGAACGGTTCTATGAAGACTTACAAGACCTTTTAGAATTAACACAGAAAAAAGATGTCTTTCTCATTATAGGGGACTGGAATGCAAAAGTAGGAAGTCAAGAAACACCTGGGGTAACAGGTAAATTTGGCCTTGGAGTACAGAATGAAGCAGGGCAAAGGCTAATAGAGTTTTGCCAAAAGAACACACTGATCATAGCAAATAATCTCTTCCAACAACACAAGACAAGACTCTATACATGGACATCACAAGATGCTCAACACCAAAATCAGATTGACTATATTCTTTGCAGCCAAAGACGGAGAAGCTCTATACAGTCAGCAAAAACAAGACCAGGAGCTGACTGTGGCTCAGATCAAGAACTCCTTATTGCCAAATTCAGGCTGAAATTGAAGAAAGTAGGGAAAACCACTAGACCATTCAGGTATGACCTAAATCAAATCCCTTATGATTATACAGTGGAAGTGAGAAATAGATTTAAGGGCCTAGATCTGATAGAGTGAACTGATAGATCTGATAGATGAACTATGGAATGAGGTTCGTGACATTGTACAGGAGACAGAGATCAAGAGCATTCCCATGGAAAAGAAATGCAAGAAGCAAAATGACTGTCTGAGGAGGCCTTACAAATAGCTGTGAAAATAAGAGAAGTGAAAAGCAAAGGAGAAAAGAAAAGATATAAGCATCTAAATGCAGAGTTCCAAAGAAGAGCAAGGAGAGATAAGAAAGCCTTCCTCAGCAGTCAATGCAAAGAAATAGAGGAAAATAACAGAATGGGCAAGACTAGAGATCTCTTCAAGAATATTAGGGATACCAAGGGAACATTTCTTGAAAAGATTGGCTCAATAAAGGACAGAAATGGTACAGACCTAACAGAAGCAGAAGATATTAAGAAGAGGTGGCAAGAATACACAGGAGAACTGTACAAAAAAGAGTCTCATGACTCAAGATAATCACGATGTTGTGATCACTCACTTAGAGCCAGACATCCTGGAAGGTGAAGTCAAGTGGGCCTTAGAAAGCATCACTATGAACAAAGCTAGTGGAGGTGATGGAATTCCAGTTGAGCTTTTTAAAATTCTGAAAGATGATGGTGTGAAAGTGCTGCACTCAATATGCCAGCAAATTTGGAACTCAGCAGTGGCCACAGGACTGGAAAAGGTCAGTTTTCATTCCAATCCCAAAAAAGGCAATGCCAAAGAATGCTCAAACTACCACACAATTGCACTCATCTCACACACTAGTAAAGTAATGCTCAAAATTCTCCAAGCCACACTTCAGCAGTACTTGAATTGTGAACTTCCTGATGTTCAAGCTGATTCTAGAAAAGGCAGAGGAACCAGAGATCAAATTGCCAACGTCCGCTGGATCATCAAAAAAGTGAGAGTGTTCCAGAAAAACATCTATTTCTGCTTTATTGACTATGCCAAAGCCTTTGACTGAGTGGATCACAATAAACTGTGGAAAATTCTGAGACAGATGGGAATACCAGACCACCTGACCTGCCTCTTGAGAAATCTGTAAGCAGAGATCAGGAAGCAACAGTTCAAACTGGATATGGAACATCAGACTGGCTCCAAATAGGAAAAGGAGTACATCAAGGCTGTATATTGTCCCCCTGCTTATTTAACTTATATGCAGAGTACATCATGAGAAATGCTTGGCTGGAAGAAGCACAAGCTGGAATCAAGATTGCCAGGTGAAATATCAAAAACCTCAGATATGCAGATGACACAACCCTTATGGAAAAAATTAAAGAGGAACTAAAGAGCCTCTTGATGAAAGTGAAAGAAGAGAGTGAAAAAGTTGGCTTAAAGCTCAACATTCAGAAAATGAAGATCATGGCATCCAGTTCCATCACTTCATGGCAAATAGATGGAGAAACAGTGGAAACAGTGTCAGACTTTATTTTCTAGGACTCCACAATCACTGCAGATGGTGACTGCAGACATGAAATTAAAAGATGTTTACTCCTTGGAAGGAAAGTATGACCAACCTTGACAGCATATTAAAAAGTAGAGACATTACTTCTCCAAAGGTCCATCTAGTCAAGGCTATGGTTTTTCCACTGGTCATGTATAGATGTGACAATTGTACTATAAAGAAAGCTGAGCACCGAAGAATGGATGCTTTTGAACTGTGGTGTTGGAGAAGACTCTTGAGAGTGCCTTGGACTGCAAGGAGATCCAACCAGTCCATCCTAAAGGAGATCAGTCCTGGGTTTCAGTGGTAGGACTGATGTTGAAGCTGAAACTCCAATACTTTGGCCACCTGATACGAAGAGCTGACTCACTGGAAAAGACCCTGATGCTGGGAAAGCTTGAGGGCAGGAGGAGAAGGGGACAACAGAGGATGAGATGGCTGGATGGCATCACCAGATTCAATGGACATGGATTTGAACTCCAGGAGTTGTTGATGGACCAGGAGGCCTGGTGTGCTGCAATTCATGGTGTCCCAAAGAGTCAGACACAACAGTTGACTGAACTGAACTGAACTATATGAATTCTTTTAGGCAGTTGGGTAAAAGCCCAAGATTCTTCCTGAGTCTTTGGGGCCTTGACTGTTTTCAGCTTGAAATAATTGACATGCTAAAGGCACACAATTTGGGGCAGCAAATTGTGCTCCCCTACAAAACATGTTAAAGATTTAATTAACAAGTCTTACAGATTGGAACTGATAGGGCTTAAGGAAAGAAGATCAAGCCAGTCAATCCTAAAGGAAATCAACCCTGAATATTCATTGGAAGGACTGATGATGAAGCTCCAATACTTTGGCTATCTGATGCGAAGAGCAAACTCATTAGAAAAGACCCTGGGAAAGGTGAAGACAGGAGGAGAAGGGGACAACAGAGGCTGAGATGGTTGGATGGCATCATTGACTCAATGAACATGAGTTTGAGCAAACTCCAGGAGATGGTGAAGGACAGGGAAGTCTGGTGTGCCTGAGTTCATAGGGTCATAAAGAGTCAGACACAACTTAGTGACTGAATAGCAAGGAATGGAACATAAAGACAGAAGATAACTAGTCTAAGAACTGAGCCCAGGGGTATACATTCTAGAGTGGTTTTAAATTTGGGACCAAGGAAAATGTCAGCAGAGGAGATCGGATAGTCAGTAAGGTAGCCAAAGGAGTAAGAGAGGGTGGTATCCCAGAAGCAGGTGAAGAAAGATTTTAAAGTAAAAGAGAGGAATCTAACCTATCAAAGGAAGCTGATACAAGGAGGAGCTTAGAGGTCTCTCTTCACCTTAATAGGAATCATTGTCTCATCAGGACAAAAGTCCTGTTGGAGTAGGTCTAGGGTAAAAGAGGGGTGAAGATGTGGAGCTAACGAGAATAGCCTGTTCTTTCGAGGAGTTTTCTGTGAAAGCGAATAGAAAAATTAACTGGTAGGTGAAAACAGACATTAAGATCAAGGGCATCTTTTTTCTTTAATTGATTTTAAGATGTCTGTATATCTGTGGAGTTTCTGATATTAAGCTTTATTATAATGGGGTTGACTCTACTACAAATGCCAGTAACATCTTGGATAACAGTTATCTTCAAAGTCTAGTAATGTACTCAACGGCACACTTGGTAACTAAAAAGTTGAGCCTCATAGTAACTATGACTCTGCTATTGGTATGTGGGGGCTTCCCTGATGGCTCAGCAGGTGAGGAATCCACCTGCAATTCAGGAGACATTAGAGACATGGGTTTGATTCCTGGGTCAGGAAGATCACCTGTAGTAGAAAATGGTATCCCACTCTAGTATTCTTGCCTAAAAAATCCCATGGACAGAGGAATCTGGCCAGGCTATGGGGGTCCCAAAACAGTCAGACATGACTGAGCGACTGAGACACACACACCCACACATCGCTAAGTGTATGAACTGAGACTAGCTAACTTGGAATAGTTACTGAAGGTCTCTGAGGCACTATTTCCTTATCTACATGATAAGGATGATAATTTATTTGAGAAGGATAAAATGTAATTACATATATGTTGCAGGCAATATATATATGTGTATATATATATCATCTACCACATTTCCTGAGACATAGTAAGCACTCAGCAATTGAGACGACTTGTCATTATTACTACTTTACTATTTAGTGCTGGGCTGTTAATCCCTTCTACAATCAGTAATATGGCCTACTAGGATTTTAGTGGCATCAAAGAGAAACACTCAGTCTTGACTTCCTTCCCCATTACATATATCTTGTTCCAAGGCAGACCCTAATGCCCTTTCCTATTTCAGAACATCACAGGGGATATATAGCCAAAGGGAATGAACAGCTGTGTGCCAAGTTCCACATAAAAACCTAGTGAGTTAATGTCATTTTAAACATGGTTTTCTTCTGTGTAAATGAGCTTGCAAATCTGCAAGCTTCTTACCACTAATTACTAGGTTAGCTAGAGTTAACCTGCAGGGAAATGGCGACGAGGAAGACAAACATGCATTCTTATATGAATGCTTATTTGCATAGTTCATACAACTCTAGGCTTGCAGGAAGAAAGCCCCCTGCTTCTCCTAGTTAAATCTGATGTGACATCAATGGATTTACACAAGAATACTAGGCAACAAATTAGCCCAACGCCACACTTAATCACAATCTAGAGTTAACCCAAGGGAACCAAGAACTAAACAAATAAATTTCTTAACATTTAGCTCTTCTCTTTACCTAGGCAAGTTGGGTAAGATCATTGCCTAATTCAATAAATGCTGAGTGAAACTGCAGCAAAGCAGCTTTGGTAAGAAAGTTGTGACATGCATAGTTTCAAATATATAGTCATCTGAAATTGACCCCTGACTTCAAATGTTAATGTCTTGTGTTGAACAAATTTTTCCAGAATGATCTTGTATGCAAGGAAGGGAGACACATCTGACTCAAACAGCTTAAACAAATATATTGGCACACTTAAAGAAAAGTCAGGAGATCAAAGGACTGCAGGCATGACTGAGGTCCAAGAGTTCAAAGCACATAATCAGCAAATGGTCTCTCTCTCTTCGTTCTGCTTTTCTTTCTGTGCATCATCTTTACTGCTAGCAGACCTAAAAGAAAGAGATTCTTTCTTTCTTTATAGCTTAAAAGCATCCCTAGAATTGAATCACATGCCACATGTCCACACACTATGAACCAATCACAGTAAGCTGTGTTGCTGTAAAGCTGATTGGCCAGGTCTGGGTCACATGCACAACACTAAGGCTAGGAAGGAGTAATCTTCACCTATACCACACCAGAGAATTCTGAAGATTTTGCTCCCACAGGGAAAATCAGCATGTTGTTATGACCCTAAGCAGATAAGAATGAGTTGAAGCTAGAAAGGAAAATGTAACAGATGCTCACTATTGCAAATGACTCAACTAGTCGAAGGTTCAATTTTTGTAAAAATATAAATAACTGTTATGATAATAGTGTCTACCTCATGGGATTATGAACAAATGCATACAATAAAAGACAGAGAATTCTGATTCTTTTCAAAGCTTTCTCAAAGTTATTCACATGTGTTAGTATTGACCCTAACAACTGATTTACCATTTCACTACTGTGACTACAGACACATTATATGTTATAAATTAACTATGTTATCTCATTTAGCAAGTAGTTCTTCAATCATAGGAAGGGAAGTGATTTCCAAAGCCACACATTATAAGCATGGTTGGAGTTAGCCTTCTAGTCATCCAAGCTCAGAGAGATGTGTCTCTTCTTAGACGAGTGAAGAGAATTCTGTTGAATTTAGGGAAGTCAAACACTAGGACCCATCACCTATAAAACCTCCGATGATATACCCCATATAAGGGTCAAGTATAGATACTATTTGTGAGGTACTATTTACAGATTGTGCCCAGATAATCTCTTGAGAAAAGTTTCCCAATCCCTTACTGTTTCTGTGCTTAAAAAGATTCCATAGGTTATAATATATCACAAAGGAAAGAGTAATATTTCCATAAATGCTTCCATGAAATAACTTACAAATTTTCATTACAGTTAGACAGTTTAAAAATCACAAGAGACTTTCATCCTCACTCTAACAATCCAAGCAAACCCAATAAGCTACAAAACCACAGCTAGCAAAACAAAACACCCCATCAAAGACTTCAGGATGCAAAGAAATTTAAAAAATAATAATAAATTCCAGAAAGTAGCAATTCCTTCATAGAGAAGAGATGGATAAAACCAAGTAAAAATATGAAAAAATAAATGCTAGAAGTGAAAACTTCAGTATTAGAAATGTACAATTCATTTGGTAGGCCTAAGTGCAGACTAGACACAGCAGGAAAAAGGCAGAACTTGAAGACTGGTCAAGAGCAGCATTCATATGGAAACACCCAAAAATGGGGAAGAGGGGTTAAAATCAGATGTTCATGGGACAATATCAGTTAGTCTAAAACTTAGAGTTTCAGAAGAAAAGAGAGAAAGGGGTAAACTATACATATAATGGTCAAAGACTTTCTAAAATGGGCAGAAGACATTAACCTAAGACACAAGAAGCTCAGTAAGAAAGAAGAATAAAGAACATCTAAAATCACCATGATCAACTGATAGAAACCAAAGACAATGAGGAAGTCATCAAAGCAGTAAGAGGAAGACAGATTAAAATGTTTTACATGTCAGCAAATCAAATTCAAAATAATTAAGTGATATTTATCCCATAATGCAAGTTTAGTGCAACATTTGAAAAGCAGTCAATATATGTCATTATAATAAAGAATATGGGATATAAATCATGCAATTATAACAATACATGCAAAATTTTTTTGATAAAATTAAGTATCCACTGATAAAAGTCTCAGTAAATTAAAAGTCAAAGGAAATTTGCTCAATTGAAAGAAGGCACCTAATAAAATCCTGAAGTCTAACATGATATATAACAGTAAAATACTGAATTTTTTTTTTCTCTAAGACAGGAACAAGGCCAGAATGACTATTCTAATGATTTCTATGCATATTTTACAAGCGGTCTTGCCCAGTGCAGTAAGTTCACAGGTTAGAAGAAATAAAAATGTTTATAGATAATATGATTGAATATGTAGAAAGACTGAATGGAATCTTTAAGAAAAAGATAAAACCAATCAATGACTTTAGTAAAAATAGATGATGCATAGTCAATATAAAAAATTACAAGCATTTCTATATATTAGCAAAAAATAATTAGAAACATAAAAAAGTAACCATTTACCATAGCAACTAAAGGGCACTAATGGTAAGCAAAACCCACTGCCAATGCAGGAGACATAGAGACGCGGGTTCTCTCTTTGGGTCAGGAAGATCTCCTACAGGAGGGCATGGCAACCCACTCCAGTATTCTTGCCTGGAGAATCCCATGGAGATAGAAATCTGGAAGGCTACAGTCCCCAGGGTTGCAGAGTTTGACACAACTGAAGCAACTTAGCATGCACATATGCATAGCACCTGAAACATATAATATCTAGGAACAAATGTAACAACAAATGTATACAACTTGCAAAAATTACTTAAAAATTTCTGAAAAAAATTAAATAAGACCTAAGTAAATGATAAGAAATACAATATTTCTGAATCAAAAGACTCAGTATTATTAAGATACCTATTCTTTCTAAGGGCTTCCCTCGGTAGCTCAGTTGGTAAAGAATGTGCCTGCAATGCAGGAGACCCCAGTTCAATTCTTGGGTCAGGAAGATCCACTGGAGAAGGGATAGGCTACCCACTCCAGTATTCTTGGGCTTCCCTGGTGGCTCAGATGGTAAAGAATCTGCCTGCAATGTGGGAGACCTGGGTGCAAGCCTTGGTTGGGAAGATCCCCTGGAGAAGGGAAAGGCTACCCACTCCAGCATTCTGGCTTGTAGAATTCTGCGGACTAAGTGACTTTCACTTTCACTCTTTCTAAATTGATCTACATACAATAAATATCTAAATTGTAACAGACCTTTGAACAAGAAATTGACAGGTTGCTCCTAAAATGTATATGAAAAAGCGAAAGATACAGATATGCTAAAACACTTTAAAAAATTTTTAAAAAGAGACAGATGGAGAACTTACATTATTTATTTAATGACTTACTACAAAGCTACAATAATAAAAACAGTGTTGAACATGAATGGAATGAGTGATATTACATGGTCAAAATATTTTCTTTTTTAAAAAATTAATTAATTTATTTTAATTGGAAGCTTATTACTTTACAGTATTGTAGTGGTTTTTGCCATACATTGACATGAATCAGCCATGGGTGTACATGTGTTCCCCATCCTGAATGCCCTCCCCACTTCCCTCCCCATCCCATCCCTCAGGGTCATCCCAGTGCACCAGCCCTGAGCCCCCTGTCTCATGCATCGAAGCAGGACTGATGATCTATTTCACATATGATAGTATACATGTTTCAATGCCATTCTCCCAAATCATCCCATTTCTAACATAGCACCAAGTCAAATTTTGTTTGAGTTATTTTAAACTTAGAGAAAAGTTGCAAATACAGTGCAAAGAATTCATATATATTTCTTACTTGGCTCCTCTTATTGTTAATATATTATACAACCATGGTGCTGCTGCTACTGCTGCTAAGTCACTTCAGTCGTGTCCAACTCTGTGTGACCCCATAGATGTACCTCTGTCAAAATTTAAAAATGAAAGTAAAAAAGAAAACCCTTTCTTTGGATCTCGTAAGTTTTTACACTACTGTTCTTTATTTTGTCGTTTCAGGATCTAGGTTAGAAAGTCAAACTGTGTTGTCATTATGTCTCCTTACATTCCTCTGGTTTATGACAGTTTCTGCTTTGCTTGTGATGGCCTTGATATTTTTGAAGAGTACTGGTCAAATATTTTGTACAATGTCCCTCAGTGTGAGTTTGTTGTTTCTCTCATGGTTGGTCTGGGGTTAGGGATGTTTGGAAGGTATATCAGATGCAAAGTACCTTTCTCATATCATACATGGGGGACATGCTATCAACATAACTTATCATCAATGATATTAACTTGGATCATGGGGCCAAGAGAGTATCGCCAAGCTTTTCCATTGTTACTTCCTCATTCCACTCTTTACTCATTGGAACCAAGTCACCAAGTTCAGCCCTTCACTCAATGACAGAAAGGAGATTAAGCCCTACTAGCTGGAGAAGAAGGCGTCTGCATAAATTATTTGGAATTCTTCTATATGAAACATTTCTTCTCCTTTATTTATTTATCCAATTATTTATTTTAATCTTGTGATCGGATCCTATATTATTAATTGTGTTACTAAGCTGTTCCAGCTTTGGCCACTGGGGCCTTTTTCAGATCTGTCCTCGTGTATCTTCAAGAAGCCCCCATCTTTTTGGCTTTTGAACATGTTCTTACATTTAAACACTACGAGAAGCACCAGCTTCATCTTGTATTTTCTTTTCTTTAGCCCTAAAGTTAATTTCTCCAAGAGACTCAGGTACCTATTAGAGAATGGTGTCCAGAAACAAAGATCTAGGCACTGAATATCCTCACTGTTACTTGGAATGTAACAATTTAGCCTACCTTTAGGCTAAATTCTTGGTGAACAGGACTAAGAAATTTATATACGTACACTAACTCATGCATATATATGTACTGATACTTATTTCTAGTTCTCTCCATCTGTATTATGATAAATTAAACCTATGTTAATACTAATATCTCCTACTGTGATCCAATACCATAATACTCATTCTTGCCTCCCCCCTTGCACATCTGTAACTTTGTTCTCCAACAATAAGAAGTCTCTCACTACCATCCATATTCACTTAATTATTTTTGACCTCAGTATACAAGGAAGAAATTTTCAGAATTGTTTAACCTATATCCCCATGATAAACAACTTTGCTAACTAGATAGAGTACAGTGTTTGTATTCAATACATTTTGGTTTTGGCCCTACAGTTTCTAGTTGAAAATCTATTTTCTATAAGTTACCTAAGTTAACTTCTATTTCCTCATCCCTCTCTGTGAAGTCATGTCATACATATGCAGTACAGATTATTCTTTTGTCACAGTCAACATTTCATCCTTGGATTTTCTGCAACCTCCTGGTTGATTTTTAATTTAATTTGAACACTAAAGTCTACTCTCTAGGATGTAAATTTCAGTGCGTTTTGACAACTTCAAAGTCATGTATTCATCATACCAGATAGAATAGATCAATCACCCTAACCATTCTTGTTTACCTTTTGTGATCAGCCACTCCCTCCTCTCCCAACCCTTGGCAACCACAGATCTATTTTCTGTTCTAACAGCTTTCCTCTTCTAGAATACCTTATGAAGGCACTCATTTGATATGTAACTTTTTGGTTCTTTCACTTAGCAAAATGCACTTAAGTTTCATCTATGTTTGTGTATGGGTCAGTAGTTCATTCCTTTTTATAGCTAGATAGAATTCCATTGTATGGATACATATCCACTCACCTATTGAAGCACACTGTGGTTGCCTCCAGTTTAGGGCAATTAAGAATAAAACTCCTATAACCTTGTATATGGATGAAAAAAATTTACAGTTCTAATAGGTAAATATCTAGGCATATAGTTTCTGTGTCATCTAATAAGAACATTTACTTTGTAAGAAACTTGCAAACAATTTTCAAAGTGGCTGTACTATTTTGCATTCCAACCAGCAATATATTCAAGTTCCTACAGCTCTAAATTTTCACCAGTGTTTGGTACTGTCAGTTTTTTTTTTAGACTTTGTTATCCAGTACAGGGATATGAATACAGCAAACATGAACAAATATGATTCCACAACTCTGATTCAAGCAAACTGTGCTGAATAGGATAAGGGAGGAAAATGCCAGTCTAAATTAGTGTCAGGAAACGTGCTTTATAAATGTTTTAAGAAATTAGATCTCATTAAGAGAAAGTAAAACAATTTGGGATAGAAATGACAAAATGATTTATCTCATGTGATGACTTTGATCAACTGCTAGAGGAATGCTTGGCATTTCCTGTTAAGAAGAATTCTGAGACTATACTGGGTCTCAGTGAAAAGGAATGCTGTAAGCAATTAGCAATGCATACATTATAAGCATACAACAAGGCACTGAACTACAAAAAAGTACTGGACTTTGTTATCTAATGTTACCATTAAGTAATAGATAATGTTATCTAATGTTATCATTAAGTAATAGATAATGTTATCTAATGTTATCATTGTTATATAATGAAGGTCCTCCAGAAGAACCTACTGGGATAGGTAAAATAATGGCTTCCAAAGACATCCAGTCTGTATCCAAGAACTTATGAATGCATTATGGCAAGGGGGAGTTAAGGTTGAGGATGGAATTAAAGTTGTTAATTTGACCTTGAAATAGGGGGATTATTCTGGATTATCGATAACAGCCTACCAATGTCCTTAAATTAGGAAGACAGAGCAAAAGAGTGGTGAGACATGAGACAAACTTGACTGGGCATTGCTGACTTTGAGACAGAGGAGGTCATGAGTTAAGGGATGTGGAAGCCTCTACTGCTAAGTCGCTTCAGTCGTGTCTGACTCCGTGCGACCCCATAGACGGCAGCCCACCAGGCTCCCCCGTCCCTGGGATTCTCCAGGCAAGAACACTGGAGTGGGTTGTCATTTCCTTCTCCAATGCATGAAAGTGAAAAGTGAAAGTAAAGTCGCTCAGTCCTGTCAGACTCTCAGCGACCCCACGAACTGCAGCCTACCAGGCTCCTCCGTCCATGGGATTTTCCAGGCTAGAAGACTCTAGGAGATGAAAAAGGCAAGAAAAGGGGATCCCCAGAGCCTCTAGAAAAGAATGCATCCCTATAAACACTTTGATTTCAACCCAGGGGATGCACATCAGAATTTGGATTTACAGAACTATAAGCTAAGAGAATCTTGGTGTTTTAAGCCACTAAATTTGTAGTAACTTGTTACAGTAGCCATGAAATATGAATTCACCTACTTTAATAATTAGAAAGCAGAGGTTGAAAATATAGTGTTAACTTTTTAGCATAAAAACAAAAAACTTAAGTTTAAAGTCAAATTCTTAGGTGAATGAGATAGTTTCTCAGTAATCAATTCACTTTTTAGACCATTGTGAAAAAGTAAATTTAAACCTTATATCTATTCCTTTAACACAAATTCAGAACTGGTATGATATAAAATAATGAAATTTTCGCACACAACCAAATCAAGTCACCTAGAGCAACTGAAAAAATCTAGGGTATTCTCTCAGAGCGGTCTGCAAGAACAAGGACCAAACATCACGTGAGACACATTGGGAAAATGAAAACATCATCATCGTTGCTATGGCATAACTGCTCCTCTGTTGATGGAAGAAATCTGTGTGTTGGGACTCAGTCTCTCCCTTTGTACTTGGCTTTCAGAATGAGAACAGCATGTGGTTATGATTCAGCCAACCCTGTCATTCTTTCGATAATCTCTACATTTTATTTACAACTCTCGGCTGTGCCAACGCATGATGAATGCTGCTATTATTTTCTGAGGAGCCCTGTGTGTTCATGGGTTCTACTTGCCTAGTATTAGTGATTAATTCTCCACACTCCCTCACCTGTCATTCCACCAGACCTCCTCATGTTTTCTCTTTAGATGGCACTAGAGGTGAGGATAGGATCATGCTGTGAGTGCATCTTTCTATTCTTATAGCTATTAGCTGTATCCTTTTTATTAAATTCAAAATCGTGCCAAGGGGAACAAAGGCAGTATCATGGATGGATGAAGGAGGTGCTGCTTTCTTCACTGTATAGAAAATAAAGTTCACAAACTATGTACTCTGTTGAAAGGGCAACTTTCTGGAAACGTTACCAAAAAAAAAAAAAAAAAACAGAATAGCCTCAAAATCACAACTGGAGGCAATGCCCTGCCCCCTGCAAATTATAATAGAGTCCTAAAAGTTAAAATAAAAGAAATGGCTAGAAAAGAATAAGGAGATATGTTTCCCTCCAACATGGCTAAAAGTCCTTTTTACCTGCAACAGAGCCAATCAAGAATAACACAAGCATTAATGTGGTCCCAAACCATAACTCAGAGCAGCACAGAAAAAAACATCATGGGGAGATTCATTCCTTTTTGGACGTCAGGAAGGAGTAAGAGGGCCTGAGGGCCAGAGGAGCATCCCACAGAGCTGTTAAAAGCTACTCTCAGAAGAAAAATTATTCCCTTTCAACCCTACAATTTCTAGCCAAAGAAATACAGTTGCTGCTGTTGAAACTTTATGATATGTTTTGGGGCTTTTTGTTTGCTTTTTGCCAAAAATATTTGTGGAGAATCTATTTATGTGGCTTTCTCACTGCTGTTTTACATATCTGATAAAGAAATGACTGGTGCTATAACATGTCATGAAATTTACACTGTTGCCAAAATATCTAGACACAGCACTTGTTAAATGCTAAGCACTCAATATTTGGAAGCTTCAAGTATATCTTTGTTATAAAAGCAAAACATCTAACCATTTTTTGCTTTAAGTTATGAATGGGAGATTACAAGGGCCTTAAAAAGTATTGGGAAGGGGGAGACTTCCTGTGTCTCACAGAAAGATAAAATAGGTCATAGCAGACAAGAAATGTCCGACTTACACAAAAGTATTATCTGATATTTAGCAACATATAAGTAAAGCAGTATCATTCTCATTTCTGTCAGTACAGGCAAATCACATGGGATATGCTTGGAAGGTAAAATTACAAAGATTCCGACTGGACTTGCAATGCTACTGATTAGCAGAACAAAGTCTAGCCAATGGCTTAAATGCTCTGAGCCTGGGTTTCCTTATTTATAAGACTTCTGCAAAGTAGTGAGAGAATGCCTGGCTATAAGCACTTAATAAATGAAAAATTAATGGATGAATAAGTAAAAGAATGCATTTAGAGATCAAGATCTTCCTTCCCAAATTACTCCACCAATAATCTTCCCCGTCCATCACATTTCACATCAGCTCCATCAGGGAACACGAGGATCTACCCAGAACTTGACATCTTTTATTATCTTCATTGTTGTCACCTAGTCTGAGCCATCTCTTGGATTCTGGTAATAATCTACCAATAGATTTTCCTGCTAACACCTTCACAATCCTATAGTCTAATCTCAGAGTACTTCCTTTAAAATAAAAGATTAAGTCCCTCCTCTTTTTAAAATCCTATTTAAATCAAAATAAAAGAACCAAATCTGTACATGCTAGACCTACATGCTCTAGCAACCTGTTATGTCTTTTATTTCCTTCTGATCTGCCCTCTCTTCTCATTTGGTTTCTGGAAAAGAGGCCTCTTTGCTCATGCAAGAACATGCTGGGCATGCTTGTGCCTCAGGATCTCTGCACAACTGTCCTTCTGCACGGGATGTTCTTCCCCCGTCTTTACACTTACAACTCCCTCATCACCACTCTTTGTTAGTATCTCACCTTTTCAGTGATGTTTGCACCGACCATACTACCAATATTGCAGCCATCTTATACACCAAGTTTTCCTTATTAAAATATTTCCTGTATTCACCCTTTTTAATAGCCTTACCACTAAGCAAGACACTGTTTTAAATTAATTTTATTAGACTACAGTTGCTTTACAATGTTGCGTTAGTTCCTACTGTACAGCAAAGTTAGTCAGCTATGAATGCACATATATCCCCTCTTTTTATTTTGTTCATTATGTTTATTGTTTGTTATCCATTTTTCCCTGCTAGGATGCAAGTTATCTGAGGGTTTTGTCCACTGATGCATTCCAAGAGTCTAGAAGACAAGGAGTGCTCAAAAAAATAATTGTTGAATTCTTTATTATTATTATTGTTAATACTATCATTATTATTATATTAATTACAGTATGTACAATATTAATATTTAGTATTAATAACACTAGCATTGTTATACTAATACTTATTATTGTTAATCTATCACACAGTACTTATATGCAATGGTCTCTGCCTCTTTATCTTGCTAAAGGACAACAGTATCAAAAACAAAGTGATTCGGGTATGGGAAAATTTGGGGCACCCCTGGGGACTGGAGATTGATTGTCTCCTTACTGGCATGTGAGAATCAAGCAGTTGTTTTCTGACACATATCTGTGGGATTTTACACACAGCACCAATCAACAAGCCAGGAAGAAATTAGCTAATGGAATCAAAGGACATATCAGTATCAAAAGCATATCCAGGAAGAGAAAAAGCATGGAGAAAAACATCAAACTTCTGGCATCAGGGGACAAACCTAATAAAGAAAAACCAGTGAAAACTTCAGGGCAAAATAAAAACCAGAACAACTCTGATCATTTTTCTCCAAGTTAAAAAATATTTTATAGTATTTCTTTCTACGACTTCGATCCCTGATAATATGCATGCTTGATGGAGAGAGATCACTATACAAAGACGTCCTTGATGGCAAAGATGAATTCAGGCCCTGAAATTTCACTGAGATGAGGATTATCCAAAGCTTCTGTTTCTAATGATCTTTTGATCGAAAGAATGATGACCAGCTTTTGGATCAGATTTCCTGATTCCCAGTGTGATTTTAGGAAATCACACTTCGTTTCCTTATTGGTCATATGAGGATAGAGTTCTTGCAAAGATAAAATGAGGTAATGTTCATGAAGCTCTTAGCACAGCACTTACACAGCAGATTTTCAGTTCTAGCATTTGTAATACTCCCTCATGTTTTATAAAGGCAGAGCCTTTATAAAACGCAGAGCCTTAAGCAACCAGTTGTCAGTACAGTGCATTTTTTGGTCTCAAGGAGCCATTCTGCCAAGCAAGCAACAATGGGAGTGTGCTTAGTAATCACACAGCATAGCCTGAGGCAAACATGATGAGAGACTTAATCTCTTCACAGATTAAATGGGAATAATAATATCTACCTCATAGGAGTCTGCAGTGCAGATAATATACACAAGTGAAGTGCCTGGCATATAGGAAATGCTTAATAAATGGTACTTATTTTTATTATTACAATTATGTCCACTGAAGGACTATTTCATGAGACTCCCTCTAACCTGTTTCTAAATTCAGATCTCCTTCTTCATTTCTTTTGTGAGTTGTTGCTAAGCGTGGACTCCTTCTGATTTGCTGTCTGTACTTCTCCCTTGGGTTTCTCTTACCTTGGAAGTGGGGTGTCTCTTCACGGCTGCTCCAGCAAAGCACAGCCACTGCTCCTTACCTTGGACGAGAGGTATCTTCTCACAGCCACCCCTCCTGACCCTGAATGTGGAGTAGCTCCTCTCAAGGTGTTGAGAAAGGAATCAGAGGGCAAACTCAAAAACCACAATCACAGAAAACTAGTCAATCTAATCACACGGACCACAGCCCTGTCGAACTCAATGAAACTAAGCCATGCTGTGTGGGGGCAAGGTCCAATGCTGTAAAGAGCAATATTGCATAGGAACCTGGAATGTTAGGTCCATGAATCAAGGCAAATTGGAAGTAGTCAAACAGGAGATGGCAAGAGTGAACGTCGACATTCTAGGAATCAGCAAACTAAAATGGACTGGAATGGGTGAATTTACATCAGAATGGGTGATTTCCATCATATCTACTACTGTGGGCAAAAATACCTTAGAGGAAATAGAGTAGCCAACATAGACAACAAAAGAGTCTGAAACACAGTACTTGGAGGCAATCTCAAAAACGACAGAATGATCTCTGTTCGTCTCCAAGGCAAACCATTCAATATCATGGTAATCCAAGTCTATGCCCCAACCAGTAATGCTGAAGAAGCTGAAGTTGAATGGTTTTATGAAGACCTACAAGACCTTTTAGAACTAACACCCAAAAAAGATGTCCTTTTCATTATAGGGGACTGGAATGCAAAAGTAGGAAGTCAAGAAACACCTGGGGTAACAGGCAAATTTTGCCTTGGAATACAGAATGAAGCAGGGCAAAGGCTAATAGAGTTTTGCCAACAGAATGCACTGGTCATAGCAAACACCCTCTTCCAACAACACAAGAGAAGACTCTACACATGGACATCACCAGATGTTCAACACTCAAATCAGATTGATTATATTCTTTGCAGCCAAAGATGGAGAAGCTCTATACAGTCAGCAAAAACAAGACCAGGAGCTGACTGTGGCTCAGATCATGAATTCCTTATTGCCAAATTCAGACTCAAATTGAAGAAAGTAGGGAACCACGAGACCATTCAGGTATGACCTAAATCAAATCCCTTATGATTATACAGTGGGAGTGAGAAATAGATTTAAGGGCCTAGATCTGATAGATAGAGTGCATGATGAACTATGGACAGAAGTTTGTGACACTGTACAGGAAACAGAGATCAAGACCATCCCCATGGAAAAGAAATGCAAAAAAGCAAAATGGCTGTCTGGGGAGGCCTTATAAAAGAAGAGAAGCAAAAAGCAAAAAAAAAAAAAAAAAAAGGAAAGATATAAGCATCTGAATGAGGAGTTCCAATAAATAGCAAGGAGAGATAAGAAAGCCTTCCTCAGCAATCAATGCAAAGAAATAGAGAAAAACAACAGAATGGGAAAAACTAGAGATCTCTTCAGAAAATTAGAGATACCAAGGGAACATTTCATGCAAAGATGGGCTTGATAAAGGACAGAAACGGTATGGACCTAACAGAAGCAGAAGATATTAAGAAGAGGTGCAAGAATACACAGAAGAACTGTAGAAAAAAGATCTTCATGACCAAGATAATCATGATGGTGTGATCACTCACCTAGAGCCAGACATCCTGGAATGTGAAGTCAAGTGGGCCTTGAGAAGCATCACTATGAACAAAGCTAGTGGAGGTGATGGAATTCCACTTGAGCTATTTCAAATCCTGTAAGTTGATGCTGTGAAAGTGCTGCACTCAATATGCCAGAAAATTTGGAAAACTCAGCAGTGGCCACAGGACTGGAAAAGGCCAGTTTTCATTCCAATCCCAAAGAAAGGCAATGCCAAAGAATGCTCAAACTACTGCACAATTGCACTCATCTCACACCCTACTAAAGTAATGCTCAAAATCCTCCAAGCCAGACTTCAGCAATACATGAATCATGAACTTCCAGATGTTCAAGCTGATTCTAGAAAAGGCAGAGGAACTGGAGATCAAATTGCCAACATCCACTGGATAATGGAAAAAGCAAGAGAGTTCCAGAAAAACATCCCTTTCTGCTTTATTGACTATGCCAAAGCCTTTGACTGTGTGGATCACAATCAACTGTGGAAAATTCTGAGAGAGATAGGAATACCAGACCACCTGACCTGCCTCTTGAGAAACTTGTATGCAGGTCAGGAAGGAACAGTTAGAACTGGACATGAAACAACAGACTGGTTCCAAATAGGAAAAGGAATACATCAAGGCTGTATATTGTCATCTTGTTTATATAACTTATATGCAGAGTACATCATGAGAAACACTGAATATTGTCAGCTTGCTTATTTAACTTATATGCAGAGTACATCATGAGAAACGCTGGGCTGGAAGAAGCACAAGCTGGAATCAAGATTGCCAGGAGAAATATCAATAACCTCAGATATGCAGATGACACCACCCTTATGGCACAAAGTGAAGAGAATTAAAAAGCCTCTTGATGAATGTGAAGCAGGAGAGTGAAAAAGTTGGCTTAAAGCTCAACATTCAGAAAACGAAGATCATGGCATCTGGTCCCATCATTTCATGGGAAATACATAGGGAAACAGTGGAAACAGTGGCTGACTTCATTTTTTGGTGCTACAAAATCACTGCAGATGGTGATTGCAGCCATGAAATTAAAAGACACTTATTACTTGGAAGGAAAGTTATGACCAACCTAGACAGCATATTCCAAAGCAGAGACATTACTTTGCCAACAGAGGTCCATCTAGTCAAGGCTATGGTTTTTCCAGCCGTCATGTATGTATGTGAAAATTGGACTGTGAAGAAAGCTGAGCGCCGAAGAATTGATGCTTTTGAACTGTGGTGTTGGAGAAGACTCTTGAGAGTACCTTGGAGTGCAAGGAGATCCAACCAGTCCATCCTAAAGGAGATCAGACCTGTGTGTTCCTGGGAAGGACTGATGCTAAAGCTGAAACTCCAGTACTCTGGCCCCCTCATGCAAAGAGTTGACTCACTGGAAAAGACTCTGATGCTGGGAGGGATTGAGGGCAGGAGGAGAAGGGGACGACAGAGGATGAGATGGCTGGATAGCATCACCGACTCAATGGACATGAGTTTGGGTGAACTCTGGGAGTTGGTGATGGACAGGGATGCCTGGCGTGCTGCAATTCATGGGGTCACAAGGAGTCGGACACGACTGAGTGACTGAACTGACTAACTCACTTCTCCCTTTGCTGGCTGGGTCAAGATTGTTAGCCAGAACAATCTGCCTTATTCTTGCTTCCTTCAGCCATGCTAACACTGCTGGCTTTTTCTTGAACCCCGGTTTTCACTTCGCTGTCCACTCAGAGGGCATTTCTGCTTCTAGTTGCAAGTATTCCCAATCAGAGAGAATTCTAGATACCAGGTGCATAGGAAGACTGAGCCTGCTCTCATGTCCATTGAAGACTCACCATTGGCACTTCCAGCCAACATGTGTTATGTTTACTCTCCCAGCATCCATTTCCTTTTATTTTGGTAATTAGATGCTAATATACCAGCTTTCTTTCAAGGATTCACATTTTTTTTCACTCTTATCCTTGTGTTGTGGGTGAACATTCTCCCACTGCCTATGTCAAGAGGGAATGTGTGATTCCTTTAATATCCACACAAGAGAAAGCTTGAGAAGTGATGGTGGTAATGTAGTTTGCTAAGTCATGTTTGATCCCATGAACTGTAGTCTGCCAGGCTCCTCTGTCCATGGGATTCTCCAGGCAAGAATACTGGAGTGGGTTGCCATTTCCTTCTCCAAGGGATCTTCCCAACCCAGGAATCGAACCCAGGTCTCCTTCATTGCAGGCTGATTCTTTACAGCCTGAGCTATGAGGGAAGTCCAACCTTGAGAAGAGAGCAAAGCAAATGGACTCAGAACTGAGAGATTGGGATAAAGAGCCAGTCCCAATGACAATGTTTGAGTCCCTAGGTGAATCCATCCCTGAGGCTGAACCACCGCTGTTTGTTAGTTATATCCACCAAGATGTTCCCTGATAAATTAATTCAGTTTAATGGGTTTTCTGTTATTTACATGTGTATGTTAATTCTCCATCTGTGTTTAATTCTTCTTTCTCTGCTGACATATTTATGCTTCTACATGGTACTAACAGACCCTTTTGAGAATCTGATGGAAGCTATCAGGCCCTGCTTCACTCAAAACGTATATATTAATAATACAAAAACACAAATGTTGCAAATATTTCCATGTTTTTCAGGACTGCTTGGAAACCCAGATGCAGAGTCTTACGTCAGGAAGTGTGAGAAGAAAAGAAAATGACATAATAAAGCTTTGGAGAGTGGGACAATTATTTGGTATTAGATGAATTAAGATGAGATAAAATGTTTGAAGGGTGGGTGTGTTAATCCATTTTACAAAATATACAAAAGCTACATACTTGTGGCAAAAATATAAAACAGAAGGAAAGCTCTGAGATCGTAATTTGTTCTGCAAAGGGCTGATTAAAATATGAAAAGCTGTATCAGGTGCAGTATTAATTCTTGTTATTCTGACTTTCATTTAACTTCTGTGCAAAACTTCTGACATATACAAACTAGAGAATAGTACATGAACTCTTCTATACTTATTATTAAGTCATGGTCAGTATTCTTTACTTTCTAATTGAGGTGAAATTCACAGAGGATAAAATTGACCATTTTAAAGTGAGCAATCAGTGGCATTTAGTACATTCACAATGCTGTACAACTCCCACCCCTGTCTAGTTCTAAAGCATTTTCATCACCCTGAAAGGAATTCTGGGCTCACTGTGCCATTGATCCCCATCTCCACTCCTCCCAACCCCTGGCAATCACTGATTTGTGTTCCCTCTCTTTGGATTTACCTACTCTGGATATTTTGTTACAATGGAATGAACAATATGTGACCTTTTATGTCTGACTATTATCAGTTAGCATAATGTTTTTAAGCTTTACCTATGCTGTCATTAAGACACGACTGAGAGACTTCACTTTCACGCACTGGAGAAGGAAATGGCAACCCACTCCAGTATTCTTGCCTGGAGAATCCCAGGGACAGAGGAGCCCGGTGGGCTGCTGTCTATGGGGTCACACAGAGTCGGACATGACTGAAGCAACTTAGCAGCAGCACCATGTTGTAGCATACATCAGTACTTCATCCATTTTTATGGCTGAATAATATTCTACTCTGTGGATTTACCACAATTTGTCTACTCATTCATCATTTATGAACATCAGAACGGTTTATACTTTTTGACTGTTGTGAATGTTGCTACTGTGAACATGTGTGAATATGTGTGAATATGTGCTTGTTTGAACACCTTTTTTTCAATTCTTTTAGAGTAGAAAACCGAGGAATGGGATTCCTGAGTTACCTGGAAATGCTATGCTTAACTTGTTGAACATCTACCAAACTGTTTTTCACAATGGATGAACCATTTTACAACTCCATTAACAATGTATGAATGTTCCAATTTCTCTATATGCTCAACCAACAATTATTATTTCCTGTTTTGTGTGTGTGTGTGTGTGTGTGTGTATTATAGCTGTTCTAGTGAGTGTAGAATACTTGGGCTTCCCTGGTAGCTCAATTGGTAAAGAATCCACCTGTGATGCGGGAGGCCTGGGTTCAATCCCTGGATTGGGAAGATCCCCTGGAGAAGGGCATGGCAACCAACTCTAGTATATTTGTCTGGAGAATGGCCAAGGACAGAGGAACTTGGTGGGCTGCAGTCCATGGGGTCACAAAGAGTTGGTCACAACTGAGCGAGTATGAACAGTGAGTGTAAAGAGGTGCCTCAGAAGAACTGTACAAAAAAGATTTTCAGGACCAAGATAATCATGATGGTGTGGTCACTCACCTACAGAGAGACATCCTGGAATGTGAAGTCAAGTGGGCCTTAGAAAGCATCACTACGAACAAAGCTAGTGAAGGTGATGGAATTCCAGTTGAGCTATTTCAAATCCTAAAAGAAGATGCTGTGAAAGTGCTGCACTCAATATGCCAGCAAATTTGGAAAACTCAGCAGCGGCCACAGGACTGGAAAAGGTGTTTTCATTCCAATCCCAAAGAAAGGCAATGCCAAAGAATACTCAAACTACCACACAATTACACTCATCTGACACCCTAGTAAAGTAATGCTCAAAATTCTCCGAGCCAGACTTCAGCAATACAGGAACTTTGAACTTTCAAATGTTCAAGCTGGATTTAGAAAAGGTAGAGGAATGAGAGATCAAATTGACGCCATACACTGGATCATGGAAAAAGCAAGAGAGTTCCAGAAAAACATCCCTTTCTGCTTTATTGACTATGCCAAAGCCTTTGACTGTGTGGATCACAATCAACTGTGGAAAATTCTGAAAGAGATGAGAATACCAGACCTCCTGACCTGCCTCTTGAGAAACCTCTATGCAGGTCAGAAAGCAACAGTTAGAACTGGACATGGAATAACAGACTGGTTCCAAATAGGAAAAGGAGTACATCAAGGCTGTACATTGTCATCTTGTTTATATAACTTATATGCAGAGTACATCATGAGAAACACTGGGCTGGAAGAAGCACAAGCTGGAATCAAGATTGCCAGGACAAATATCAATAACCTCAGATATGCAGATGACACCACCCTTATGGCACAAAGTGAAGAGGAACTAAAAAGCCTCTTGAAGAATGTGAAACAGGAGAGTGAAAAAGTTGGCTGAAAGCTCAACATTCAGAAAATGAAGATCATGGCATCTGGTCCCATCATTTCATGGGAAATACATAGCGAAATAGTGGAAACAGTGGCTGACTTAATTTTGGGGGGCTCCAAAATCACTGCAGATGGTGACTGCAGCCATGAAATTAAAAGATGCTTACTCCTTGGAAGGAAAGTTATGACCAACCTAGATAGCATATTCCAAAGCAGAGACATTACTTTGCCAACAAAGGTCCGTCTAGTCAAGGCTATGGTTTTTCCAGTGGTCATGTATGGATGTGAGAGTTGGACTGTAAAGAAAGCTGAGCACCAAAGAATTGATGCTTTTGAACTGTGGTGTTGGAGAAGACTCTTGAGATCCCTTGGACTGCAAGGAGATCCAGCCAGTGCATCCTAAAGGAGATCAGTCCTGGGTATTCATTGGAAGGACTGATGTTGAAGCTGAAACTTCAATACTTTGGCCACCTGATGTGAAAAGCTGACTCACTGGAAAAGACCCTGATGCTGGGAAAGCTTGAGGGCAGGAGGAAAAGGGGACGACAGAGGATGAGATGGCTGGATGGCATCATCGACTCGATGGACATGGGTTTGAGTGGACTCCGGGAGCTGGTGAAGGACAGCGTGCTGTGGTTCAAGGGGTCACAAAGGGTCAGACACAATTGGGCAACTGAACTGAAATGAACTATAATAAAATAGACAACTAATAAGGAACTACTCTGTAGCACAGGGAACTCTACTCAATATCCTGTAATAACCTAAATGGGAAAAGAATCTGAAGCAGAATGAATATATGCATATGTATAATTGCATCACATCCCTGCACACCTGAAACTAATACAACATTGTAAATCAACAGTGTGAGTGCAATAAAAATTTTAAAGAAAGAAAAAAAAATGTACCCAAGTTCACAAAACTAATAAGTAGGAGCCAGCAGTTGAACACAGAGCTTTTTAAACTCCAAAACCTTTCCAAAAAAGGGGAAAGGAGAAACACTGGAGAGGAAAGCTGGCATTCGGTCAGTTACTGCTCACTCTTACACGTGTTGCGTGCTTCCTTCATGTTTTCTGTTGTCGTTCAGTCACTCAGTCATGTCCATTTTTTATGACCCCATAGATGCAGCATGCCAGGCTAACCTGTCCTTCACTGTCTCCTAGAGGTTGCTCAAACTCATGCCCATTGAGTCGATGATGCCATCCAACCATCTCATCCTCTGTCACCCCCTGCTCCTCCTGCCCTCAATCCTTCCCATGTTTTAAACTCTTCATGTTTTAAAAACTGAATTAAGCAATAAGAATACACAGATGGCCTGGAGAACTTCCTACCCTAGAAGTAAAGATTAGGGAGCCAATTCAAACCATGAAATATCCTACTGTTTATAATGGTATATAGATCCTGGCACACTGAAATTCTCACCCTGACTGCTGCAGTCTCTAACTGTATGGGAATTCTGTTTGTATCCAGCCTTCTTCCTTTCTCTGTGTCATAGGCCTTGACCTTTATGGACCCAATCACTTGGGATTTGTGCCCTCTCAATTCCACTTGGGTGTGACAATATCAGAGAAAGGGACTGAGCCACTTCCTCTCCCATGCTCTTCTCTTGCTCCAGCACTGCATTATAGCAGTGGTCATACTTCTTTACAACCTCAGCTCCTTTGGGTGGCCTAGAGTCCACACTCCAGCTCTCACAAGGCACTGTTAATGGTATATCTTCCCCCTGCTTCTTCAGGTCTGGAGATGGGAATAAGAATAGGTAATAGAGCTCAAAGCACACTGTGGTTCATTCTATGATGCAGGTAAAATAAAGTTGGTGTGATGCAAGAAAAACCACATCATCATTTTTGCCATTGTTTCTAGGGGAACTGATGTTCTGCATCTCAAGTAACAAATACCACAAGGAAGCTTTCGGAAGGAAGTCTGTGTTTTGGATCAAGGTTACTCTATTATTTGCCTCTCTTCCTCTCAGCAACCTGCAGAAAAAAATTACACTGCACTTTCTCCAACAAGAAGTTGCCTTCAGAGAATGAGCTTGAAATACCTCACTACTTTATGGAGTTATAAGAAACTCTAGCACAGCTGTTAACTTTGGGATATACGCTGGTTCTAAAATGAATAGACCTAAAAAGAAACATGATAAACCATGCTAAAAATCTGAGGATAGAGAAAATCTGTATACCTATGAATCAAAAATCCAGAAGCCATAAAGGAAGTAATGATAAGCTATATAAATACTTAAACTTTAGCACAGAAAATAGAATATCATTAATAAAGGTGAAAATATATAACAACCCAGGAAGTTTATAGTAGAGATAAATAACTAATTTCTAATATATAAAAAATTCTCCTAAAAATCAGGAAAGAATAACAACTTGATTTTAAAAAAAGGGATGAGAGATATGAAAAGATCGTACATAGAAAAAGATGTTCCACTTCATTACTAACAATAGAAATGCAAATTAAAATCCACTAAAATGCCTGTTCTTATTAAAAAAAGTGGCAGAAATCCATAATCATAACAATACAGTGTATTGGCATGTGGTAGACTGTAAAACCATTCACAGTGATTCTTCTCCCTATGTTCTTTCCCCTAATCTGGGCTGCCCTTGTGCCACTGAGTCTGACAAACTGAATACAGGAGATGAACATCAGGTCAGGCCCAGCCTAAGCTTCCAGCAGACTTCATGCTTTCACTTGTTCTCTGTGTCCTCTGCCCAGCTACCATGGGAATATGCCTGGGTTAACTTTCTAGATGATGAGAGTGACTTGATTTGGTCACCTCCTTTGAACCCAAACAAAAGCCAACCAGTCTCAGAAGCTGACCTGCAGTTGACCTCAGAAATATGACAGAGCCCACCCAAGAAAACAGAAGATCTATTTAGTTGTGCCTCACCTAAATTACTCATCTGCATGATTGTGAGATAATTAAATTAAATGGTGGTTGTCTTAAATTGAGTAGTATTTTATGCAACACAAATTGATACAAGGGCATGCTCAGACATAGCTGGTAGGAGTATAAATCTTCCCTAAGAAAGGAAATCTGGTGCTATCTAACAAAACTACATATGCATATACCCTTTGACCAGCAAAACCATTTCTAGGAATCTGTACTAAAGGTAAACCTGAAAAAGTATATATGAATTATGCCTATAAAGAAGATTATTTATTAGGTTGCATTTTGTCTAGGAAAATAGAAGAAATACTACGTATGTATATAGACTTGTGCTGGGAAAAGAATCAATGAAAGGATAAATCAAAAACTAATAAAATATGCTACCTGTAGGAGGTGGGAGAGTTGGCATGATGGCAACAGAGAAGGAAATGAGAATTGCCTGAGAGTCCCATTTCATACAGAATTTGCTCTTAAGCTATGAAAATATTTTATATATTAATAAAAGAATAAAAATAGTCAATAACAAAATTACCCTAATAACACAGAGTAATCATTTTGGGTCCCTTCAGAATGCAATTCTTAAACTGAATGCACAAAGTCAGATATATACTAAGGACCAAAAAATTTTACAAAAAGATAAAATTCATTTAGTACTTTTTAAGTGTAATCTAGAAATGTTTTACAGACATGATAGGGAAATGTGGATCAACGATTATATTAACATAGTTAGAAATCATGGATTTCCAAAATAAAGAGAAAGTGGAGACAGAGACACAAGCGTAAAAATTAAAAAAAAATTGAGTAAAAACTTAAAATTAACATTTTATTGTTTCTTCATATATATATATATAGATGATAAATAAATTTATTTATACACATTTAACTTGGTTCATTAAAAGAACCTAAAGTGAATGTCATTCTGCGACTAGAATTTGGTTTCTAAGCACCATTCCTATTAGTAGAATTTGAGCTCCTTGGAGAAACAGTTATTTCCAAATCTAAAGAAGGGAAGGTCCTAAATGTACTGGAACATCTTTTGTTTGAAAGCAAGAAAATTTTCAGAGACTAATTGGACTGTATTAAAAGGATAAAGCTGATACCTGAAAGGAGACAATTCAGTGAAGACAATTTGTATATTAAGAAAACGGTAACTTATTGGAACACATTAATATATTAAAACTCTTAATTCTATAATTATACTTAAAAAGAGAAGCCAAAACAAACCCATAAAAATCCTCATATGCTATCAATCATTCTCTAAACAATTATACATAAATGGAAACAATTGTTTATCCTGCCTTATGATGGCTACAAGAATTCAGGGTAACCAAACAGCTCTAGTGTTTTGAGAAATAGCTCTTCCTTACAGAAGAATTGTAATTAATAAATGTAGAAAGAATTAAATAATTAAAAAACTAAAGAATTAGAAAATAAATGTCAATAAAATCAAGAAAAAGCATTGATGAATGTTTAAAGAAATAAATAAAAAGTTATTGGAAAATTGCATACTCACAAGATGTAAAGTATCAACCATAATGTTTTCAGACACGAAATGGAGAATGAGAGTTTATAATGGAGGAATCTAGCCTTCACTACCTGAACCCACTGACCAATCATATAATCACTGTTAATTATGGAAAAGTATGTGTTAAATGCCTCCTAATATGATGCATCATGAAATAAAAAGTGTTGCCTAAAGCAATCCTGCTCAAAAATTTTTTTTCTGAATTAGATACAATTTACATTTACAGGAAAAGCAAAAATAAGATAAAGAAATAAAAGGAAATAATCAGACAAATCCAGAAAGTGGGACATCTCTAAAGGATAATAGGCTTGAATTCTTCAAGAAGTCAGTAAGGCAGGCAGGGGTTCGAGGGAGGTGTCCAGAAGGGAAGCCAGAATAAGGAAGAGAAGAGGACTGGAGAGTGTTCAAGATCAAAATTTTAAGAGATATTATAAACCAAATGCAACGTGTCATCACTGATTGCATACTGGCTGAACAATCCAGTTAAAGAAGTTATTTTTGAGATTATTATGAAAATATGAGTTTACTGACAACCAAGTAGGATGATATGGAGGGGGGCGGGAGGGAAGTTCAAAAGGGAGGGGATATATGTATACACATAGCTGATTCACTGTTATACAGCAGAAACTATACAACATTGTAAAACAATTATACTTCAACTGAAAAAAAAGAAAGAATTGATCCTTTTGAACTGTGATGTTAGAGAAGACTCTTGAGAGTTCCTTGGACTGCAAGGAGATCCAACCTTGAAGACACAACTGAGTGACTGAACTGAACTGAAGCATACGGCAAGAATTAAGTTTGTCTTTAATCATCATCATCACCATGATTCTGCCAACTGTAACTTCTTTCACTAGATTGGTTATTTCACATATCAAATAGATAAATTAACCCTGCTGACATTTGCAAACATGAATGAATTTGCCAAATGGCTAAATTTAGCACTAATTCTCTAGACTAGTGTTTTGCAACCAAATTCTAGATCAGTTGTTTATATTCTGCTTAAATCTAATTTTAGGAGATATTAGTAGATGTATCACAGCTCAGTTCAGTCACTCAGTCATTTCTGACTCTTTGTAATCCCATGGACTGCAGCACACCAGGCTTCCCTGTCCATCACCAACTCCTGGAATTTACTCAAACTTATGTCCATTGAGTCAGTGATGCCATCCAACCAGCTCATCCTCCATCGTCTCCTTCTCCTCCCACCTTCAGTCTTTCCCAGCATCAGGGTCTTTTCCATTGAGTCAGTTCTTTGGATCAGGTGACCAAAGTATTGGAGTTTCAGCTTCAGCATCAGTCCTTCCAATGAATATTCAGGACCAATTTCCTTTAGGATGGACTGGTTTGGTCTCCTTGCAGTCCAAGGGACTCTCAAGAGTCTTCTCCAACACCACAGTTCAAAAGCATCAATTCTTTGGTGCTCAACTTTCTTTATAGTCCAACTCTCACATCCATACATGAGTCCAGGAAAAACCATAGCTTTGACTAGATGGACCTTTGTTGGCAAAGTAATGCATCACAAACAATTCTACCACAAACCAATAGACATCACGGACAAAAAATTCTATGTTCAAGCAATATGGAAAGAGATTATCTCTAGCCCCTCTCTGAGATTCATATTTCATGTTAGTGTATTAGAATCTTTTAGAAGTCTGTAATAAAGAAAGCTGTACTTTTGGGTTTATCTGCATTTAGGTTGCTGTCTTTAAACTTTGAAAGCAGGGAACCCTTTCCACATTGCTCTCTTGTCACTATCTTGGAGGAAAGTGTCCTGTGAACACCAGTTGGGGAATGGATCCACATGAGCATTTACTTGAGGAATGTAGAGCTAACTGTGAATGAGAACTTCAGACGGCTTCATTTCCTGGGTGTTCATGACCTACAGAGCTCTGGTTTCTTTAATTCTTGGTATCCATTAAGCTGTTCTCTGAGATCAACTATGAGCTCAGATCCACAGAAGTTTCTATATTGCTCCTCTCATTTTTATTTAATTTTGGCAAAAACACATCATGAGATCTATCCTCTTAACAAATTTTCACATGTGCAATACAATATTGTTAACTATATGCACAAAGGTGTAGGGCAGATCTCTAGAACTTGTTCATCTAACTTAACTGAACCTTAATACCCACTGAACAAAAAATTCCATTTTTTTTTGTTCCTCCAGCCCCTGGAAACACCATTCTACTCTCTAATTCTATGTGTTGGACTATTTTAGATGACTTCTATAAGGGGAATGGTTTTTTACGTGGCTTAGTGGTAAAGAATCTGCCTGCCAAGCAGGAGACAAGGATTCAATCTCTGGGTCAGGAAGATCCCCTGCAGAAAGAAATGGCAACCCACTCCAATATTCTTGCCTGGAAATCCCATGGACAGAGGAGCCTGGAAGGCTACAGTCCACAGGGTCACAAAGAGTCAGACCAACTAAACAACTGAGTATGCACACACCTTCTCTCTTATGGCTGCGTAATATTCCATTGTGCATGTAAACTACATCTTTTTAAGCTTCCAACAACCTCCATGTTGCTAAATCCAATGATCATGTCTCTGTGCTCATCTAACTTGGCTATCAACAGCATCTGACCCCACTGACTAAAGCCCTTTCCTTGAAAGGTTATTCAGTTATTTATGGCTGTACTGAGTCTTCCTTGCTAGGTGTGGGTTTTCTCTGGTTGCAGTGATAAGGGGCTACTCTCTAGTTGTGGTGTGTGGGCTTCTCATTGCGGTGGCTTCACTTGTTGTGGAGCACAGGCTGTGTGGTGCACAGGTTTCAGTAGCTGCAGCATGCGGGCTCAGTAGTTTCCGTTTCTGAGATCTAGAGTACAGGACAATAGTTTTGGCACACAGGCTTAACTATTTCACAGCATATGGGATCTTCCCAGACCATGGGTGAAACCCATGTCTCCTGCATTGACAGGTGTATTCTTTACCACTGAGCCACCAGGGAAGCCCCTATACCACGTTCTCTTTATCCATTCCACATTCTTATTTTTAAGCAATTCAATATTTAAACCAGCTTCAATTTCTCTGTTAATTTTTATTTAATACATGCATGTATGTATTCACTCATTTACCATTCTTTTCTGAATATCCTTCATGAGAAAGACATATACTAACAGTTCTGACAAAGGTTATAAAGATGCATTGTTCATTCTCCTTGCCCTGGAGAAGTCTACAATCAAGTTGTTTTTGCCCAATTGATGCCCTGTAAGTGTAATTTTATTTTAAACACCATTTTTCCTCTCCTACTATACATAAATGCTTTGGGTTAACAGTTTAAAATGCACACAAAGAAAAAAAGAAATCTAAATTCACTCCAAGAAATAACTTTAACACTGAAATATAATCAACAGTTAATTATCCTGGCAGAATGAGTCATTCTACTTTTATTATTATTGTTGTTATTTTAATGAGCAACTGTTTTGTTTAATGTTTGTGTAACTGGGTCTGGGAATTTTTCCACCCACATTTAGGAACGTTTCCACAACATGTGATTCGCACCTTAAATGTACTGTTTAGCAAAACAAAAGGAGAATGTATCTCCTCACTGAATTCCAAGCTCAAAAAAAATTATTTAAATCCATCTGCTTTCAACCAACAAACCACAGTATTTCACAGCTCTAAAAAGAGAGAAGAGAGTTATTTTTAAATCTCCATCAATCATATTAAGTAGCATTCTTCCACTTACATATGATATAGGCCACAGGGGAGACTAGGAAAAGAAAGTTAGGGATTCAAAAACTTAGGTAATTTTTTAGATTCCACACGTAAGTAATATCATACAGTATTTGTCTTCTCTGTCTGATTTATTTTACTTAACATAATAACCTTCACGTCCACCCATGTTGCTGCAAATGGCAAATTTTCACTTTTTTTATGTCTGATTAGTATTCTATTGTCTGTGTGTGTGTGTGTGTGTGTGTGTGTGTATGAGTGTGTGAGTATATAACATTATCTTTATCCATTCAGTATGACTTTAGCAAAAAAGAAGCAGATTCACAGAGAACGAACTAGTGGTTACCAGTGGGGAGTGGGAAGAGGGAAGTAGCAATATAGAGGTAGGGAATTAAGAGGTACAAACTAATAGGTATAAAATAAACTATAAGGATATACTGTATAACACAAGAATATAGTCAATATTTTATAATAACTACAGTTATGCTCTACTTGCTGATGGAGTATAACATTGGAAAATTGTGAATTGTCTATCAACTATATTCCAATAATTAAAAAAAAAACCTATGTAAACCCCATATGTCACTTCCTTTCTGTATTTTTCAGCTTAGTCATAAAATTGACAAAAATCTAAAATTATATTGATAAAAAATTGCAGTTCAACTGCATTTTCTGTGGAGACATTTGCCTCAATAGTCTGAATCTTCCACTGGTCTCACAATAATAATGATATTAGGGTAACAGAGTTATTCTGAATTCAATCTAATTCTATTGGTGCAGAGTACCACTTACAGTAGCTACTTAATGAATTTTATCTGAATTGAGCATTTCACTGGAGACAGAGGAGTCTTGATTTTTAATTGAAATTTAAAAGCCTCATCCTCGAGTTAAAAGATGATGGTAAAGGGTGGTTATAAAACAAAATCATAATCGGTTTAAATATAGATAGCTCATCAGCCAAATGTTTCTTATAATGTCGGAATGTATAAACTCAAACAATTTAATTTTCATCAGACTATACTGTACATCAGGTAGTCATGCCCTAAACATCTGAATAATATGCATCTAACCTGTATGCATTTTTATGAATATTATACCTGTAGAAAATGTTTGAGTAAATTGGAGATCTACTATTTTCCAGTTAAGAGGGAGAATGTTCAAGGTATAGGGAGATTTGAGAGGAGTAAAAATGGTATACAAATGTGAAAAGGCTCTTCATCAAGAAAAAATATATATATTTCTGAGTTTTCTGTGTCCAAGAATCTTTAGTACCCTTCTATAATAATTGCATGGTATAAAACTAGAGTAAAACACCTGTTCTGGTGAATACAAGCTCTGCATGCAAACTCGGTCATAAACCTTAGCCTCCATCAGAGGAAAGGGAAGGTAGAGAGGAAGTGAATATAGACTCACTGAAATCTCACTACACTCCACCCAGTAAACTATGTTTTACACCTGTCCCATACACAGAACACTTCTGTGCCTATGTCATATATGGAATTATAAACATAAATGGCACTGCATTTTCCTTTCCTTCCTCAGGGTCTTATTCTTAGCAATAAAACACACATTTTAAAATATTAATAATATTTATGATTCCTTTTGAAGTTGGTAGAACTTCCTGGATAGAGTTAAGGAACTAATAAGATATTGTGGGAAACTGAACTAGGATATATGTTTGAGAAATGGTGAAGTCCAATGTCATACCACCAAAACATAAGGATAGAGTAAAATTTTCAAAATTCATTGTAGTCCAAATATCTTTGATATAAATCAAGCATCAGATACTATGAAAAGATACATGTTAGTGAATTTCATATAGTATAAAAAATACTTTCCACCTCCCATGAAGTAGATACAAATTGGGAAGACTGACAGGCAAAATTTCCAAAACTGTGTCCCAATTCTATTCCTCACAACTATTTCTAGTAATGCACTCAAACTAGTTACAGGGGAGGGTGCTGGCTGAGACTGATAGGATCACAGTGTCCCTCCTTCCCTCATCACAGTTATTGGTCCAATGTGTGGGCATGGGGCCTAAGCAAAGCCAATCAGACTCTGCCCAAAGTTTTCAAAATCAAACAGGGAATAAGGAAATTCTGCCTAAACAGAGGGGAACACAAAGACATTTACTTTGCTGGATGAACACTCACCTACAGTAGAAGAGATTAAAAAAAGCTAAAGTTCAGCGATCAGCAGAGAAAGGAGAGAGAACAGTTGGGGTGGGGGGAGTTGTTTATCAGTTCCTCTTATCCTCTATGTCAGTTCTCCCCTACACAAACCTACAGGAACCTAATCCAAATTCCACTTCTATCACTTGCAAATGATAGCAGCTTGTCTAATATACTTAGCAGTTTAGAACTGTCTGTCAATATTGGCTAAATTGAGTGTAGAGTAGAAGCATTTACACTGTGTTTTGTTTTGTTTTGTTTTGTTTTGTTTTTTCACAAAAACCTGAAATTTGATTCATTGTCAGTAATATTTGAATTCACAGGAAATCTAACATCACAGCTCATTTTAAAAATTCAAATGAGGGCTTCTCCCTGGTGGTTCACTGGTAAAGAATCCACCTGCCAGTGAAGGAGACACGGGTTCCATTCCTGATCTGGGAGGATCCCACATCAGTTGCTCATCAGCAACTGCTGAGGAGCTGAGCATATGCTGAGGGGCAACTGAGCCCATTCACCACAACTATTGAGTCTATTCTAGATCCCAGGAGGCGCAACCACTGAGTCCAAATGCTGTACTACTGAAGCCTGCGCACCTAGAGCCCACGTTCCATGACAAGAGAAGCCACTTCAATCATAAGCCTGCACCCTGCAACTAGAGAGCAGCCCCACTCTCTGAAGTTAAAGAAAGCCCGCACCGCAATGAAGACCTAGTACAGCCAAAAATAAATAAAACTATATTCAAATGATAACCATTATTATCTATATATTTTTGCTTTTTGGGAACACTTATTATCTCAATCTTCCATGCAATCAAAGCTCTTTTTTACTTTTGTTCACTCTGATCTATATACTTATTTGACAATTAATAAGATGACAAATTAATTACAGTATACCATTATTAGCAGCTAGTAAACATTAACTATGAACCTGATACTTTCCAAGCTCATTTTATGCTCTGTTTTGATTACTTCCATTCTCTCATAAGTCAGTTATTGTTAGAATCCCATGTTATAAGTAAATGGAGGCATAGAAAAAATAATGTACTCAAAGTTGCACAGCTAGGCAATCCGAAGGAACTTTGCCTGAAACCCACGAGATTTGACTTTAGAGCTAAAGAGGACATATGCACACATAAAGCAGAGCTTGATAGACTGATGCATTCTGAACCCACAAAATAGTGAAAACTTCTATTTGTATCAAATGAAGTAGGAAAAGAATAAAGACAGTCCACTATCTTCATGTCCAAACTGTACTCCCATCCCCACCAGAACTATTCAATTGATGTTACATGCATTTGTTTAAAATCTCTCTCATCTCCTACACAGTTTATTAGTTTTCATAGTATCCCAAGTAGCGGGCACAGGGTCTAGGATACAATTCTCACTTAGTAATAACTTGGTTAAAAAAATGAATTGATAATCTAGGGGAAAGTGAGAATGAAGAACATAAAGTGTATATAGAAAAATTAATTTAAGGATCTGTGAAATCTGTGAAGGGCATTGTAGAAAATTAAATCCCTCCAGAAGAACTCAGAATCACATGCGGAACCTGAAAAAATTAGTATAGATAGTCTCATTTACAAGCAGAAGTAGAGACACAGAGAACAAACGTATGGACACCAAGGTGGGGAAGGGGTGGTGGGATGAATTTGGAGATTGGGATTGACATACATACACTACTATACATAAAATAGATAACTAGTGAGAACCTACCTTTCAGCCCAGGGAACTCTACTCAGTGCTCTGTGTGGTAACTGAGAATATACTCTCAGTTCAGATCAGATCAGTTCAGTTCAGTTCAGTCGCTCAGTCGTGTCCGACTCTTTGCGACCCCATGAATCGCAGCATGCCAGGCCTCCCTGTTCATCACCAAATCCTGGAGTTCACTCATATTCGCGTCCATTGAGTCCATGATATCATCCAGCCATCTCATCCTCTGTCGTCCCCTTCTCCTCCTGCCCCCAATCCCTCCCAGCATCAGAGTCTTTTCCAATGAGTCAACTCTTCGCATGAGGTGGCCAAAGTACTGGAGTTTCAGCTTTAGCATCATTCCTTCCAAAGAAATCCCAGGGTTGATCTCTTTCAGAATGAACTAGTTGGATCTCCTTGCAGTCCAAAGGACTCTCTAGAGTCTTCTCCAGCACCACAGTTCAAAAGCATCAATTCTTCAGTGCTCAGCCTTCTTCACAGTCCAACTCTCACAGCCATACATGACCAATGGAAAAACCATAGCCTTGACTAGACAGACCTCAGTCGGCAAAGTAATGTCTCTGCGTTTGAATATACTATCTAGGTTGGTCATAACTTTTCTTCCAAGGAGTAAGCATCTTTTAATTTCATGGCTGCAATCACCATCTGCAGTGATTTTGGAGCCCAAAAAAATAAAGTCTGACACTGTTTCTACTGTTTCCCCATCTATTTCCCATGAAGTGATGGGACAGGATGCCATGATCTTCGTTTTCTGAGTATTGAGCTTTAAGCCAACTTTTTCACTCTCCTCTTTCACTTTCATCAAGAGGCTTTTGAGTTCTCTTCACTTTGTGCCATAGGGTGGTGTCATCTGCATATCTGAGGTTATTGATATTTCTCCCGGCAATCTTGATTCCAGCTTGTGTTTCTTCCAGTCAGCATTTCTCATGATGTATTCTGCGTATAAGTTAAATAAGCACGGTGACAAAATACAGCCTTGACGTACTCCTTTTCCTTTTTGGAACTAGTCTGATGTTCCATGTCCAGTTCTAACTGTTGCTTCCTGGCCTGCATACAGATTTCTCAAGAGGCAGGTCAGGTGGTCTGGTATTCCCATCTCTTTCAGAATTTTCCACAGTTTATTGCGATCCACACAGTCAAAGGTTTTGGCATAGTCAATAAAGCAGAAATAGATGTTTTTCTGGAACTCTCTTGCTTTTTCCAAGATCCAACAGATGTTGGCAATTTGATCTCTGGTTCCTCTGCCTTTTCTAAAACCAGCTTGAACACGTTCACGTATTGCTGAAGTCTGGCTTGGAGAATTTTGAGCATTACGTTACTAGCGTGTGAGATGAGTGCAATTGTGCAGTAGTTTGAGCATTCTTTGGCATTACCTTTCTTTGGGATTGAAATGAAAACTGACCTTTTCCAGTCCTGTGGCCACTGCTGAGTTTTCCAAATTTGTTGGCATATTGAGTGTAGCACTTTCACAGCATCATCTTTCAGGATTTTAAATAGCTCTACTGGAATTCCATCACCTCCACTAGCTTTGTTCGTAGTGATGCTTTCTAAGGCCCACTTGACTTCACATTCCAGGATGTCTGGCTCTAGATGAGTGATCACACCATCGTGATTATCCAGATATACTCTAAGGAAACCATAATTGAAAAAGAAACATGTGCCCCACTGTTCACTGCAGCACTGTTTACAAGAGTTAGGACATGGAAACTATCTAAATGTCTATCAACAGAGGAACGGATAAAGAAATTGTGGTGCATATAGAGAATGGAATATCACTCAGCTATAAAAATTCTGAGATGCATTTGTATTAGTTCTAACACATATAAATGGAATCTAGGAAGATGATTCTGATTAACTTTTTTGCAGGGCAGCAAAAGAGATACAGAAGACATAAAGAACAGACTTATGGTCACAGTGGAGGAGGGAGAGAGTGGGATGACTTGAGAAAGTATTACTGAAACACTTACATTACCATACATAATATAGACAGCCAGAAGAAATTTGCTGTATGATGCAGGGAACCCAAAGCCTGTGCTCTGTGAGAATCTAGAGGTGTGGGATGGGGAGGAAGGTGGGAGGGAGGTTTAAGAGGGAGGGGACATATGTATACCTATGACTCATTCATGTTGCTCTATGGCAGAAACTATCACAATATTGTAAAGTAATTACCCTCCAATTAAAAATTTAATTTAATTTTAAAAAGAGGGGGGATATGTATATATATAGCTGATTCACTTACAGCAGAAACTAACATGGCATTGTAATGCAAGTATAAGCCAAAAAATAATAATAATAAAAATATATCTATTTAAAAAAGAACAAAAATACTCAGAATCAGATTGTCGTCATCCCCCGACTAATCCCCACCACAAGCCACTATCCTATTTTTCCTGTCTTTGGAATGTTGAAGAGCTTCAAGGACACCCTATTTCTACCCTGCCTCCCCTCTTGCCCCAGCACTTCCTTAGCTGGAAGCGACTATGTAGCTGTAGTATGCCTATTCTAGACACTGCTCTCTGGCTTTCCAGCTACAAGCCTCTGAAGACCTGTTTGTCTCTTACACATTTAATAAAGCCCACAGGCAAATGGAAAAACAACACAGAAAGGAGGTCAGACCAAGATCCATCTCCCCCCCCCCTCATTTATCAATGTGCTTTTACTGTGATCACTAAGAAATTAGTAAAAATTTAAGTTGCAGAGTCATTTTTTATGTCCCCTTTTTAGCTTCTCTGCCAAGAGGACATGAGTGTTACACTGAGGATCTATTCACTGCTGGACTTCTTGCCTCATCTTCACCTGTTGTTGTTGGGACAAGGGACAGAATATTTGTGGTTGGAAGTGGGCAGGGAAAGCAGAGAAACTGTCCAGTTGGCTGACTTACTCTACACTCTAACACAGAGGAGAATTACATGTAAGCTGAAGTAACCATTGACTTCTCTGCTTTCTGTAGATCATTCTAATTAAAACTAGTGTCATTAATAATTTAAATATACTTATATTTGATTAATTTATATTAATCTTATATCCTAGCATCAGAGTCTTGGATATAAGATTGATATAAAGACCCTGATGCTGGGAAAGACCGAAGACAAAAGGAGAAGTGGGAGACAGTGGATGAGATGGTTGGATGGCATCATAGATGTAATGGACATGAACTTGGGCAAATTTTAGGAGATGGTGGGGGACAGGGAAGCTGGGCATGCTACAGTCTATGGGGTCACAAAGAGTCAGACACGACTTGGTGACTGAACAACAATCTTGTATCCTACACAAATATACTTAAAATTTTGTATCTCATATGTTGTTATTAGAGGTCCATGGGACATTTATAGTAACTGGCACAAAGATAAACATTACTCAATTTCAAAAAGTAGAGTTTTTTTGTGTGTGTGATTTTTATTTTTTCTGCAGTTGCTGAAATATTCTCAGAGAAATTTTAATATGTCTTACTATGATTATATGTATTTTTCTTTTCCCTTACATTTCTTATGATATTTGCTTTATGCATCTTTGTTTCTTTGCTGCTAGGTGTCTAATAGTTTATGATGCCTATATTCTTTGTGAATTGTAGCTTTTATCATTAAAAGCATTCATCTTTGTCTCCTTTAAAATAAACAAACATTTTTTAAAAAACAAGTGATTTTAACCTCCTAGCTCAGAACTCACATTGGCCCTCTATGCTCTAGTTGCAGAAGTGTTTTATTTTCCTAATATTATCTTTAAATATATTGAGTAATATTTTTAAATTGAGAGGTTGTTTTCTTGCCCTCCACTAAGATTAGGTACATGGTAAAAACGTCCACTTGCCATGCCTTTTAAACCTCACAATCAGTGTTTTAACTATTGAAATAAGGAAAAGAAATAAAAGGAATACAGATTGAGAAGGAAGAAATTAAACTGTCTTTGCAGATGATGATACTGTCTATGCAGAAAATCTGAATCAACACCACCAAAAACTTCTGGAACTAATAAGAAATTATAGCAAGATTTCAGAACACATTTAATATGTGCTGTGCTTAGTAACTCAGTTATATTTAACTCTTTGCAAACCATGGACTGTAGCTCGCCAGGTTCCTCTGTCCATGGGAATTCTCCAGGCAAGAATACTGGAATGGGTTGCCATTCCCTTCTCCAGGCAAGTATACTGGAATGGGTTGCCATTCCCTTCTCCAGGCAATCTTCCCAACCCAGGGATCGAACCCAGGCAGGGATCTCCCTCATTGCAGGCAGATTCTTTACCATCTGAGCCACCAAGGAAGCCCTGTTTAATAAACAAAAGTCAATCATTTCCCAGTACATCAGCGCTGAAAAAGTGAAATTTGGAATGCACAATGCCATTTGACTTAACATCCAAAGAAATGAAATGGTTAGGTATAAATGTAGCAAAATATGTGTGAGATCTATATAAGAAAAGCTATAAAATACTGGATAACTAAAGAATAACTAAATAGATAGAGATTCCATGTTAATGTATAAGCTCAGTTCAGTCGCTCAGTCATGTCCAACTCTTTGTGACTGTGACCCCATGAATGGCAGCACGCCAGGCCTCCCTGTCCATCACCAACTCCCAGAATTCACTCAGACTCACGTCCATCGAGTCGGTGATGCCATCCAGTGATTTCATCCTCTGTCGTCCCCTTCTCCTCCTGCCCTCAATCCCTCCCAGCATCAGAGTCTTTTCCAATGAGTCAACTCTTCTTATGAGGAGCCAAAGTACTGGAGATTCAGCTTTAGCATCATTCCTTCCAAAGAAATCCCAGGGCTGTTCTCTTTCAGAATGGACTGGTTGGATCTCCTTGTAGTCCAAGGGACTCTCAAGAGTCTTCTCCAACACCACAGTTCAAAAGCATCAATTCTTCGGCACTCAGCCTTCTTCACAGTCCAACTCTCACATCCATACATGACCAAAGGAAAAAGCATAGCCTTGACTAGATGGGCCTTAGTCGGCAAAGTCATGTCTCTGCGTTTGAATATGTTATCTAGGTTGGTCATAACTTTTCTTCCAAGGAGTAAGCATCTTTTAATTTCATGGCTGCAGTCACCATCTGCAGTGATTTTGGAGCCCAAAAAAATAAAGTCTGACACTATTTCCCCATCTATTCCCCATGAAGTGATGGGACCGGATGCCATGATCTTCGTTTTCTGAATGTTGAGCTTTAAGCCAACTTTTTCACTCTCCTCTTTCACTTTCATCAAGAGGCTTTTGAGTTCCTCTTCACTTTCTGCCATAAGGGTGGTGTCATCTGCATATCTATTGATATTTCTCCTAGCAATCTTGATTCCAGCTTGTGTTTCTTCAAGGCCAGCGTTTCTCATGAGGTACTCTGCATATAAGTTAAATAAGCAGGATGACAATATACAGCCTTGACGCACTCCTTTTCCTATTTGGAACCAGTCTGTTGTTCCATGTCCAGTTCTAACTGTTTCTTACTGACCTGCATACAGATTTCTCAAGAGGCAGGTCAGGTTGTCTGGTATTCCCATCTCTCTCAGAATTTTCCACAGTTTATCGTGATCCACACAGTCAAAGGCTTTGGCATAGTCAATAAAGCAGAAGTAGATGTTAATGTATAGGAAGACTCAATATTGCCAATGTTAGTTCTTACCAACTTAATCTGAAGATTCAATGAAATTTCAATCTACATCCCAGGAAATTATTTGATGGATATTGACAGATGAATTCTAAAGTTTATATAGAGAGGCAAGAGGCCCAGAATTGCCAATAATACATTGAAGGAAAAGAATGAAGTTGGAAGGCTAACAGTACTTAAAGACTTACTCTAAAGCTATGGTAACTAAGACAATGTGGAAAGAGACAAATCAGTGAAACAGAATACAGAGCCCAGAAATAGACCTTCATAAATATAGTCAACTGATCTTTAACAAAAATGTAAAGACAATAAAATGTAACAAAGGTATTTTTTTTAACCAAATGGTGCTGGAACAATTAGATAACCTTATGCAAAAGAAAAAAAAATCAAAAACAAGTCTGACATCATTTACAAAAATGAACTCAAAATGATTACAGGCTTAAAACTATAAAACTTAAAAAAAAAAAAGAAACTAGACAATAACATAGGAGAAAATCTACATGACCCTGAGCATGACAATGATTTCTTCAGATACAACAGACACAATCCATTAAAACATTTTTAAAATAAAAAAAGAACCTAAAATGTTTTTAAAAAATAATATATTTTATATTACAATATTTTTAAAATTAAATTTAATTTTTTAATATTTTTAAAAAAATATTTTATTTTTAAAATAAAATATTTTAACTCTGCAAAAGACAATGTCAGAAGATAAGACAGACTTGAAACACATATTTGCAAAAGACACATCTGGTAAAGGACTATTATCCAAGATGTACAAAGAACTCAAAAAACTCAATAAACTATTCAAAGAATGATCCAAAGAACTTAACAGACACATGTCATAAAGAAGACATACAGATGGAAAATAGGTATATAAGAAGATTCTCCACAAAACATGTCATTAGAAAATACAAATTGAAACAGTGAGACGCCATTATACACCTATTAGGATGTCCAAAAACCAAAGCAAATGCTAGGGAGGATATGGAGCAAAAGGAATTTTCATTCATTGCTGTTGGAAATGCAAAATGACAGTCACTGTGGAAGACAAATTGGTGGTTTCTCACAAAAGTAAATATACCCTTCCAGTTGGATCCTGCATCACTGCTGCTGCTGCTGCTAAGTCGCTTCAGTCGTCTGACTCTGTGCGACCCCACAGGCAGCCCACCAGGCTCCCCCATCCCTGGGATTCTCCAGGCAAGAAAACTGGAGTGGGTTGCCATTACTTCTCCAAGGCATGAAAGTGAAAAGTGAAAGTGAAGTCGCTCAGTCATGTCCGACTCCTAGTGATGGCATGGACTGCAGCCTACCAGGCTCCTCCGTCCATGGGATTTTCCAAGCAAGAGTACTGGAGTGGGTTGCCATTGCCATCACTGCACTCCTTGGTATTTACCCAAAGGCTCTAAAAATCTACATACACACAAAAACCTGCACCTGATGTTACAGAAACTTCATCCAAAAGTTCCAAATTTGGAAACAATAAAGATGTCCTTTAGCAGGCTAATCAGTAAATAAACAGCAGTACATCCAAACAATGGAATATTATTGAGCAGTAAATATAAATGGGTTATCAAGCCATGAAGAGACATGGAAGAAACTTAACTTCAAGTTACTAAGTGAGACAACCAATCTCAAAAGGCTATATACCACACGATTTCAATTACATAACATTTTAGAACCTACATGATGTAACTATGTAGGTTCATCAGTTGTAAGGAATGTACCAATCTGGTAGGTGATGTCAATACTGGAAGAGCTAGGTGCAGGGGCAGGAAATATATGAAAAATTATTGTACCTTCCCCTTAATCTTTCTGTGAACTAAAACTGCTATGAAAAATTACCTTAACAACAACAACAAAAACTAGAAGTTTCATATACAACCTCAACATTGTAATTCTCTTCAAAAATCAATCATTTTTCTCTTGATAATGCCTAGCAATCATCATGAAAGTAGGCCGGGTCACCTGTCATTTGTTATTGAGCTAACGAAGAATTTTTTTTTTTTTTTTACACAGTAGAGAAGTATCTCTGTCTCTCTCATCCTCTCTCTTTCTCTCTTAAAAGCAGTACTGCAAAGGAGAGATTAAGATAGCAAAATGACACTTGTACATAACTTACTTCCCTTATGTGCTACCTGTTGGCCCCTACAGGCTACTGAGATTATTAGCCTTAGTTATGGAAGGCAAAATGATGCCTATTCATGGAAAAAGTATTATGGGAGTCAAATGATGCTAATAATAGATAACATTTAATAGAGCACTTACTCTTTACTAAATGCTTTATATACAGTGTGTAATAAATATTATTACAACCTTCATTTTACAAGTGAGGAAAATAAAGTTTAGAAAAATGATGTCATTTCTTAAGAGTACACAACTAGTTAGTAGTTGATTTAAAAATCTAATCCAGGATTCTTCTACATCCAAGGTCATACTTTCAACTAAAGTATTAATATATACTAGCTTAAAAAAATATACATGTTTGACTTAAGAAGCCAGAAACTAGTGCTCTTTGTAATTTTAAATTAATGAATTTAATATTAATTGATATTAATATATATTATACTAATGATTTATAGAACTCTACTCAATAAGATTTCTACATGAGCATTGACAGTGATACTTATTCAAGATCAGCATACATGAAAAATATAAAACATAAATACTCAACAAGTTTCCAGTATTAACTCTTTTTCATGACTATTTGCTGGATTGGTTAATTCATGTTATTGTGATATGTTTAATTGGATTGTCAACAACTTCGACCTGAATTCTGAATGGCTTTTTCCAGGGCTATTGGTTCGGGATATAACTTGATAGGTGGTAGGATTTCTTGGGCCAGAATCCAACAGCTGAGCCTCTGAACTCTATAGGCTTAGACAACTAGCCAGAGAAGGTGAAAATACATTTCTCTGCATCACTTTGGATCCTAGGAAGAAACAGATGGTAACACAAATGGGTAGCCTAAGGAGAGTCATACATGGAGACAGGACACTGGGAAACTATGAGGTGTTGCATGACTATCATCCCTAAGATGAAACAAGATCCTGATGCTGGGAAAGACTGAAGACAAAAGAAGGGGGCAGCAGAGGATGAGATGGTTAGACAGCATCACCGACTCAGTGGACAAGTCTGAGCAAACTCCGGGAGATAGCAGAGAATAGAGGAGCTCGGCATGCTGCAGCCCATGGGGTCGCAAAGAGTCGGACACAACTGAGTGACTGAACAAATCATCAAGATAAAACAGCAAGGAAAGGAAGCAGTTACCAGAACATGGAGACAGACAGCTTGTGGAAATGATCACCTGAAGTGCTACAGCTTTGGTTAAAGAAAGCAGTCAGCACTGGTGATGTCACAGGAATGGATCCAAGAAAATCAATACCAGCACCACACTTTCTTCAGGTGTCCCTTTTCCTGTCAGTTCTTGGCCCAGGCCAGAAGGAAAGAGAACCCACTGATGTAATCTAACAAACAGCTCTCCCAAGGCACAGAGCAAGGTGGAAAAGGGCAGAGAATATATCTGGAATGGAGGAGGATACTTACCACACAAGCCCTGGCTCAAATGACTACAAATTTCAGACTGACATACCTTTTTTCAAAAGTTCAAAAGGGCAAACCATTAAGTAACTTGCATTTAACTGGGAAATAACAAAAAAGGCTGTCGTAGAATTTTAATAAGCTTAGAGGTCTAGTTTTACACCTTTTCTAAAGCATGAGTCCCTGATAACAATACTACTAAAACAGTAGTCTCATCCATCCTCCGTCTGAGCATCTGAAATGATACAGAATTTGTTTATTCCTGAATCAGACAAGATTCCTTAAGTTGCCAGAGACAGAAATCCAACTCAGATCACTGATGTAACTTGGAATTCCAAATGCGGCATTCAAGCAAAGTTGGATGCAGCAGCTGAAACACTATCATCAGGTACTGTCATCAATGCCATCTTATGAGGCACAGGGAAGTTAATTTGCCCTAGGCCATTTGGCTAATAAAATAGAACACGTACAAACAGTTTTTCTTCCAATGTCTGTACTATGATCCACTACGAAAATCAAAAGGCATAGCAACGCTATATAAATCTTTGAGGAAATTTTTCATTCACACAAGTAAGCAAAGAAATGGAAATTCTTCCAATATAAGGGACCACTTTCAGCTATCAAATTGGCATGTTTGAATAATAATAATATTCAAAATTAGTCAGCAAGAAATGCAAACTTTCTTCTGTGGCTAGTGGAATTTTTCTAGCAATAATGCAAAATAATTTACTCTACATTACCAGAGCCTCAGAAACATATGTCATTTGGAGACAACCTATGAAAAGTATTCAAATTTATAATTAAAATAATGCTAAATGCTATGAAAAAGAACAGAAACAATCTAAACACTGAGCACTTAGACACTGATTAAATAACTTTTGAGATATCCACTCAATGGAATACAAAGCAGCCATTAAAAATGCTGATATACACTCATAAGTTTATTTCATTTCACTGAATGAGCTAAAAAAATATACAAAGTTAACGCAGAGAAATTAGAATGGAAGAGGAGGAGCTAATTATCTCTCATACAGATCCTCAACAGAATTCATTTACACAGAAGAGTCCCTTAAGCTTTCAATTCACAGAAATTTGACTCCTACGAATCTTTCCAGGAGCAAATCTACAACAGAGGGTGAGAATATCTGAACTAAGAGAGAGATATTGGTGCCTGCACCCCACACTGGTAATGGCAAATATTTATGACTATGTTATGTTCTGGCAGAAAGAGCATTGGTAGAGCTGATTCACTTTGCCATACAGTACATATTAATGTACACTGTAAAGCAACTACACACAGATAGAAATTAGTTTTTAAAAAAAAATAGAAAAAAAAGACATGTGGAGGCCTAAAGGAAATGACTTCTGTTTTCACTCCTGTAAGATCTTCCTCACTTTCTGAATTTGGTTGAAAAATGAAGTCTTAACCATATGGAAGGAAATGGTTCCCCTCTGCTTTGTACTGGTCAAGCCACACAATTTGAGGTGTTGTATTTTTTAATGCAAAATAACACCATGTTTGTCTTGGAATATATGAAAAATAAGACAAACTTAAAAAGAAATGAAAGGAGAGAAAATAACCATAACCTACCACTAGTAGTCCCACTTTCAACATTTTGTATATATAGTTCTACAATTTTCCCATGGAAACATATACCTTTTTTACATATATGAAATCACATTCTGCATCCTGAGCTATTAATATAAGGCTTTTTCACTTACTGAAATAATGTAAACATCTTTGCCTATCTTTGTATACCCAAAGAAGGATATTTATCACTGAGAAGTGAATTTATTGTTAAAAACAAAATAAATTAACAGCAACAAAACTAAGGGTTCTCAAGCGAAGAGAGCAACAAAGCAAGCAATGTTATGGTTGCCACTAGGTTCATTTAAGGATGAGAGAATAAGGAAGAATACTAGTTATTATTAACAAGACCTTTTGCTAAGTACTGCACATTCATGAACTCATTCTAATCACTTCTGGAGGGAGAAATGCTTATTCTTCATTTCCCATGTGAAGAAACTGTCTCTGAGAGGTTCTGTGCCTTGCCCAAGGTTCAGTTCAGTTCAGTCACTCAGTCGTATCCAACTCTTTGTGACCCAGTGGACAGCAGCACGCCAGTTCCAGTGAGTTCCAGTTCCAGTGAGTCCCAGTTCCAGTTTTCTGTCCATCACCAACTCCCGGAGCCTACTCAAACTCATGTCCATTGAGTCGGTGATGCCATCCAACCATCTCATTCTCTGTCGTCCCCTTCTCCTCCTGCCTTCAATCTTTCCCAGCATCAGGGTCTTTTCCATTGAGTCAGTTCTTCGCATCAGGTGGCTAAAGTATTGGAGTTTCAGCTTCAGCATCAGTCCTTCCAATGAATACTCAGGACTGATTTCCTTTAGAACTGACTGGTTGGATCTCCTTGCAGTCCAAGGGACTCTCAAGAGTCTTCTCCAACACCACAGCTCAAAATCGTCAGTTCTTCGGTGCTCAGCTTTCTTTATAGTCCAAGTTAATTTCTCTTTTTTTGTACAAATATCTATTGAATGCTTACTACCTTTCAGTCACTGGGTTAAGAACTGTGCATACAAAGTTAAACAAGTCAGAAAAGGTCCCTCTCTGAAGAAGCTGATGTGCCATAGAGGAACATAAGAAATGGACAAGCAAACAAATGAATAACTAATATAAACAAATAGGTCCTTCCACTCAAATACCCCCATAGGAAATGAGGCCCAGCTTGGGTTTTTCTAGAAGGGATCCCCTGTGTCCTGAAACCACTAGGGTATCAGTTCAGTTCAGACTCCAGGGCTTTCCTCTGAAAATACCCTTAGCTCTTTTACCTCGGGCATGATGCTGGCTAATAATATGCACCCCACGATGAGGCTCATATCATGAAAGGTTTTCTTTCAAAACCAGTGGTCATGAGACTTAGGGATCAAAAGATAGGAAAACACCATAGTTTGCATTTTCAAAGTATATTGCATACTGCCTAAGAGCATGATATCTGGAGTCAGATAGTTCAAAACTACCCCCGGTTACTAGATAGGAGGGCTTGGGAAAGCTATTCAACTATTCCTGACCTTGATTTTTTTCTGTTTATAAAATGAGAACAACAACAACAAAAGAAAAAAAAACAATAATAAAAGTACTTATTTCATAGGTTATTGGGAGCACTGAATGAGTTGATACATGTAGAGAACTTTGAACAGGGCCAAGTACATAATAAATGTTTAGTAAGTGCTATTACTAAAACATTTTGAGCTTATTTTTGTATGTGATGTTAAAGGATGTTCTAATTTCATTTTTCCATGCAGCTGTCCAGTTTTAAATTTATAAACAGCTCATACAGCTTATTATCAATAAAACAATCCAATTAAAACTGGGCAGAAGACCTAAATAGACATTTCTCCAAAGAAGATATACAGATGGCCAAGTGGCACATGAAAAGATACTCAACATCACTGTTTATTAGACAAATGCAAATCAAAACTACAAAGAGGTATCACACACTAGACAAAATGGTGATCCTCGAAAAATCCACAAATAATATATGCTGGAAAGGGTGTGTAAAGAGGGAGCCCTCCTACACTGCTGGTGGGAATGTAAATTGACGTAACCAGTATAGAGAACAGTATGGAGGTTCCTTAAAAAACTAAAAATAGAGTTACCACATGATCCTGCAATCTCACTCCTAGACATATATTCAGAGAAAAAAAAATATCCTTTTGGATCAATGCACCCCAATATTCATTGCAGCATGGTTTACAATAGCCAAAACACAAAAGTAACCTAAATATCCATGGACAGAGGAAAGGATGAAGGCAATGTGGTACATATATACAATGGGATATTACTCAGCCATTAAAAAGAATGAAATAATGCCATTTGTAGTAACATGGATGAGCCCATAGATTGTCATACTGAGTGAAGTAAGTCAGACAGAGAAATATCATATATCACTTATATGTGAAATTTAAAAAGAAAAAATACAAATGAACTTATTTATAAAACAGAAACAGACTCACAGTCTTAGAGAATTAACTTATGGTTATCTGGAGAAAAGTGATATTTAGGGAGTTTGGGATTGATATGTACACACTAATGTATATAAAATGGATAACTAGCAACAACCTACTGTATAGCACAGGGAACTCTGCTCAGTATTATGTAATAAACTAAAGGGGAAAAGAATTTGAAAAAGAATAGATACGTGTGTGTGTGTGTCACAACATTGTTAATCAACTATGCTCCAATATCAAATAAAATTTTTAAAAAGAAACTTTTTAAATTAAAAAAATAAATGGAAATAACAAAAACAATAATTCTTATCTCATAGGTTATCGTGAGCATTGAATGACTTGAAACATGTGGAGAACTTTGAACAGGGCCAGGTACCAAATAAATGCATTGTAAGTGATATTACTATAGCATCATGATATGATATCCTGGGACCTGGGGCATTGGAGGTACCAATGTCTACTCAGTAGGAGTTGAGCATGTACTGGCATCATATAGGTCCTACATTCACTGCCTGAGTGATATTGAACATTCCCCTAAATTTATTTTTCTTGACCTTAAAAATGTGGATTTCAACAGTACTTACTTTTGGAGAGTGTTTTGAAAATAAGATAAAGTAGTATGGGAAATAAAGGATTGGGCACTGTGCTTAGCACATGGTCTGATGCAACTAAGGTAATTATGATTAAAGTTATAGTCGCAAAACATATTAGAAAGTCACTTTCCCACTCACTTCTCCAAGCTGGTCCTCTTAAGGGGGCATCAGGGCCTCTGGCCTTTAATTCACTGAAACCTCCTCTAGACAGGAGAAAAATTTCCTTCTCTGTCAGATGAGAAGCTTACTATAAGCAAGACTAAATCAAGAAGGCATGAGAGTAGTGTGTGTGTGCACATACTGAAGAAATGAATGAGCCTTGTAATCTGAGAGTGTACCTTCCTACTAGCAGATTTTATTTACATTGTGTTTTCTATTATCATACCATTTAAAAACTTCTTTGGGTACCCTTTCACCCATCCTTCCTCCCCTCATTCTGGCTTACTTCACTCAGTATGACAGTCTCTAGGTCCATCCATATTGCTGCAAATGGCATTATTTCATTATTTTTAATGTCTGAGTAATATTCCGTTGTATATATGTATGAGATAGGGAGTTTGGGATGGACGTGTACATACTGCTGTATTTAAAATGGATAACCAACAAGATCCTCAGTTCAGTTCAGTCGTTCAGTCGTGTCCGACTCTTTGCGACCCCATGAATCGCAGCACGCCAAGCCTCCCTGTCCATCACCAACTCCCGGAGTTCACTCAGACTCATGTCCATCGAGTCCGTGATGCCATCCAACCATCTCATCCTCTGTCCCCTTCTCCTCCTGCCCCCAGTCCCTCCCAGCATCAGAGTCTTTTCCAGTGAATAAACTCTTCGCATGAGGGGGCCAAAGTACTGGAGTTTCAGCTTTAGCATCTTTATAGCAATTGGAATTCTGTTCAATCTTATGTGGTAGCCTGGATGGGAGGGGAGTTTGGAGGAGAATGGATACATGTTTAAGTATGGTGGAGTCCCTTCACTGTTTACTTGAAACTGCTAAGTCACTTCAGTTATGTCCAACTCTGTGCGACCCCACAGATGGCAGCCCACCGGGCTCCGCTGTCCCTGGGATTCTCCAGCCAAGAACACTGGAGTGGGTTGCCATTTCCTTCTCCAATGCATGAAAGTGAAAACTGAAAGGGAAGTCGCTCAGTCATGTCCGACCCTCAGCGACCCCATGGACTGCAGCCTTCCAGGCTCCTTTGTCCATGGGATTTTCCAGGCAAGAGTACTGGAGTGAGTGCCATTGCCTTACTTGAAACTATTACAACATTAATTGGTTATACCCCAATACAAAATAAAAATGTTTAAAAAATAAAGAAATAATTTTCTGGGTTTATAATAGTATCAGAATTATTATTATTATTATTATTATTATTATTTTTGATTCTATGGACCTACTCAACAAAAGAAGGAAAGAAATCAGTTTTGCCATGAGATTTAATGTGGTGCTTTTCAGGAGTGCCCTTAACACTATGTTACACTAAACCTGTGACTCATTTTCCCAATGATTCTCAGCCAGAACTGTTGCTTTCTTTGCTGTCTTATAATGCCAGGAATGCATTTTTCCCTAGAGTGTCAGAGAGTCTCTGATAACTGAGCAAAGCCTTTATCTCTCATTTTGCCTTTTTCAGAATTCCCAAGTTTAGCCACTGATTCTCAAGTATGGATGCAATTGATGTGCTAGAAAAACTGAATTTTACTTGGAGGAATTAGATATACCTGCTCCCATGATATTTTCTCTTCACTGCAATCAATATTCCCTTACACATTTAACAAGGTTTCCTGAGTTCCTACGATGTACACTGCATTCAGGTTCAGCATTGAATGAGACAGGTGAGTCCTTGTCTTACCGACTTTACATTTCAGGAAGGGTTACAGACAATTTACAGATACACAAATAAATGGTATCCTGAAAATAAAAAAATAGGGAGTAAACAGTTGAAGATTCAAGGAGAGAAGTATCAGGAAAGACCTCTCACTAGCAGTAAGACCTGAGCTATATACTAAGACGTGGATGAAAGAAAGACACAATAATGTAAAGTTCAGAGGAAAATGAGGCAGGATAAAGTAGGAAGTGAGATATCCTTGAGGTAAAAATAAAGTTGGTAAATTAACGCACAAAAAGAAGAACTAAGTGGCTGGAGCATAGGGATGGGGAGCCATGAGATGGACAGAAAATCCGAAGTATACCAGTACTCCTGCTTGCTTAAGGCTTGGAAGGAACTTTGGTTCATGATGTCTTGCTTTTGTTAATAAAGTAATTAGAGGTGAAAAGGATGACGATTACTGTGCTGAAATGCTGAAGATCCAGGTTTGTCCTATCGCTGCTATTTAATGATATGGTACCACTTTCTGTGACTCTATGACATAAGCAGAGATCATTCTAGATTGGAGTTCACACTCACAATCTCACTATAATACTCCAAGGCAGGATACAAGAAACTGACATCTAAATGCGGTTATTCTAAGCCTTGGTTTTCTCATCCACAAATGAAGCTAATAATAATAACAAATCAACATAAACACATGATATCCAAGCACCAAGCTACAACAGTAAAACATTAAAACCAAAGAGATATTTACACTTCCATATTCATTGCAGCCCAGGTGGCGCTAGTGGTAAAGAACCTGCCTGCCAATGCAGGAGACACAAAGAGACCTGGGCTGGATCCTTGGATTGGGAAGATTCCCCTGTGGGATCTGGCAGCCCACTCCAGTACTCTTGCCTGGATCTCAAGGACAGAGGAGCCTGGTGGGCTACAGTCCACAGGGTTGCAGAGAGTCAGACACGACTGAAGTGACTTAGCACACACTCATTGCAGCATCATTCATGACAGACAGAATATGGGAGGAGCCAAGTGCCCAACAACAGATGAATAAAGAAAGAAAAGGTGGTATATAACAATACTTAAAATGTAGCATTATTCAGCCTTAAAAAGTAGGAAATCCTACCATATGCAACAGCATGGATGAACCTGGTGGACACTATGTTGAGTGGCATAAGCCAGTCCCAGCAGGACAAAGGCTGCATGACTCCACTCACATGAGGAATATAACATACTCAAACTCAAAAGGAGCTAGGGAAACAACCACAGTTGCCGGAAGGTGGGAGGGGGGCTCTGGGGAGTTGTGCAATGGGCATAAAGTTTCAGTTACGCTAGATGAATGTATTTTAGAGCAATCTGCCATACAACATAGTGTCTGTAGTTGTTGTTCAGTCACTCGGTCATGTCCCATGTTTGTGACCTCATGGACTGCAGCATGCCAGGCATCCCTGTCCTTCACATCCCACAGAGTTTGCTCAAACTCATGTCCGTTGAGTCGAGGATGCCATCTAGTCATCTCATCCTCTGTCACTCCCTTATCCTCTTGCCCTCAAACTTTCCCAGCATCGGGTTTTTTTCTCCAATGACCAAGCTCTTAGCATCAGGTGGAGTATTGTAGCTTCAGCTACAATCATACAATTACATTTCTACTATTGTACAATTCAGCTACAATTTTTCAGCTACCGTGTATTGGAGCTTCAGCATCAGTCCTTCAAATGAATATTCAGAGTTGATTTCCCTTAGGATTGACTGGTTTAATCTCCTTGCTGTCCAAAGGGCTCTGAAGAGTCTTCTTCAGTACCATAGTTCAAAAGCATCAATTCTTCAGCATTCAGCCTTCTTCACGGTCCAACTCTCACATCTATACAAGACTACTGGATAAATCATAGCTTTGACTAAACAGACCTTTGTTGGCAAAATGATGTCTCTCCTTTTTGAATACGCTAAGTTTGTCATAGCTGTTCTTCCAAGGAGTAAGTGTCTTAATTTCGTGGCTTCAGTCACCATCCACAGTGATTTTGGAGCCCAAGAAAATAGTCAGTCACTGTTTTCATTTTTTCCCCATTTACTTGCCATGAAGTAATGGGACTAGATATATAGTTACGGATACAGTATTGAATGTCCCAGTGTTGAAGAAGATAGATCTCATGTGTCATGCTCTTACCACAAAAGAAAAAAAAAAAAGAACACAAGAAACTATGATGGCTTTCTTTATTATCTTGATTGTGGTGATAGCATCCTGACTATTTGCATATGTCCAAACTCATCAAGTTGTGTACACTAAATATTTGCAGTTCTTCGTATATCAGTTATGCTTCAACAAAGCTGTTTAAAAGGCAGCTAGAATTTTTTTCAGCTGCATTTCTGAGATAGTGTGGTGTTAGCCTATATTTTGGATTCTGCCATACAACATAGTGTCTGTCTGTAGTTGTTGTCATTCAGTCACTCGGTCATGTCCCATTTTTGCGACCTCATGGACTGCAGCATGCCAGGCATCCCTGTCCTTCACTATCTCCCAGAGTTTGCTGGGTAAACCGTCTTCGTAGAAATCCAGCCTTGTGCTCATGGGCATGCATGACTCCGCAATACACTTTCAAGACATAAATCATCTTCTATTTACTTTTTATGCTTTATAATGATGCTTGTGGCTGAAAGGTTACCAATTTTCTGACTGTTTATAGTCAGCAGGGTTAATTTTTTCAACTGGCCAGAAAATGTCAAGCCCATTGGAAGTGTTATTCACTTCATTAGCTAATGTAGTTTAATGTTTAGGGGATCAAAGGAAAGGAACATTTGAAGAATACCTTGGAATAAGATCAAGCATATTATTCAAAAGGGAAATTCTCTACTTAAATTACCATCATCACTACAACTGATTATCTTTTCTCATAAAATGACCCCATATGTCTGTATGTCAAATGACTGTATAAGTCATTTCCCAGATAGCCCTCAGCCATGCTTAAAAAATCCTTTGTAACCATTATATAATCATTCCAACAGCAAATATTTATTAATCTCTTAATATGTGCAAGGCTCTGGGATGAGCATTTTAAATAAATTGCTGCAGAGAATACTCATGACATTTTCATGAGGAAGGAACTATTGCTCTCATTTTGCAAATGAAGAAATGCATGCTTCCAACACTCTAGCTAGGACAGAATTCACATGCATCTGAGGCCTCACCAGTCAAGGTCTGAGGGTGTGAGTACAGGGACTGGCCTTGGCTGGCTCTTGGTCATGGCTTGAAGCCAAGGAAAGGGCTATTTCAAGGTTTCAATGCCAGTGAAAAAACATGCTAGTATTTTCAGCTTCATTCCCAGCTCTGCACCAGCTTTGCATCCAGCCTTTCTTGTTTCACTTGAATCTATTTTACTGAAAAGTTAACCACTGAGAGAAGAGATACACCATTGTCCTGGGTGCTCCCTATCCAGATATCATACGACCTAGATCATGCCTACTGCTTGGAATGCATTTCCTGAAACTGTCCTTTCCACACAGCTTGCTCCAGCCACATGGACCCTGTCTCAAGCATATGGTACAGTGCTAGCACATAGTGGGTACCCAATAAAATCATATCAAATGCATTTTTCAACCCTACAGTGGGAAACATTACCCTATGATGTTAGTTAAAACCAAGTTTTCAGATTTTTATTTTTATTCCTATTCAAACATATTCTGGACATAGAAATTAATTGAAAGACAAACCAGGTGCAAAATTTGCTCAGTTACTGAAGTAGATTGTCATCTGACATTCTAAATGAGAACTCTTTTTTTTTTTATATAATGTGCAGCAAAGAAAGTAATAATACTGACCTCAACTCAAAAAGAAATAGACCTGCAAGTAAGAAATCTTCTAATTGAACATGATTCAAACTTACAGCTACCTCAGACAAAAGAAGTCAAATAATTTCTTTAGTATTTAACATAAGATTGTCAGAATTCCATCACAGGGGTAAATCAGTATATTATAGTATAGTATCAGTATCAGTATATTATAGTATCAGTATATTATAGTATAATTCCCAGGAGAAAAGCAACCAAAAATAATAATAATGTTAGAGAACAGTATCGTTTCAACGATTCTTAAATAGATTAGATGAATACTCCAGCAACATTTGTCCCATTTTATTTTTGCTAACTATTTTTCCCTGCTGATGCAATGGTAAGCCCTCAGCCATTCAAAAACAAAAAAAAAACAGTTGTGTTTTCCTCCAAGATCTAATATCCCAATATCCCAGAGCTGATGCTGAAATGTCTGTCCCAATAAAGCAAAAGGTGAGTTTCCTGCTTTCATATTCCTGTTCTGTGAGTAGGAGTAGACCACACTCAAGTGCCTAAGAAATGGCGAAACTCACAGGATGAGATGAACACCAAGCTGGCAACAAGTGCGCAAGGCAAGGTGGGAAGAGAAACTGCCCATTTTACAATTTTCTCAAAAGTTATCCCTTGGAAAACACATGGGTGGAAAGTGCTCTGAGTGGATCTATGAATGATTCGCATTAAAAAAGAAAAGGGGTGGCCCCCGCAAAAAAAAAAAAAAAAAGAAGAAAAGAAAAAAAGAAAGAAACAAGAAAAAAGAACAAACCATCATCCACTGACACGGAGCTATATGTTTGGTACTGAGAGTTCAGCAAATCTGCTGTATGGATACTGTTTGCCACCTATGAAGTCTGAGGCTTAGGGACATAGTTTAAACTCGCCAATCCCCAGTTTTTAGCCTCATAAAATGAAATAATAATTCCTAGCTCAGAAATGTGTCTAGTGATAATCAAAACAAACTAGGAAGAAAGTTTTTTGTAGAATAAAAGGTCAAACAATTGCTCTTTGAAGCAGTTTCCAAGGCAGTGAAGAGTGACTGGAATGATCCATTTTCATTGAAAACCCAGTTTTCAATGAGCTGAAGGACTTCAGGCATGTGACTCTTGCTCTTGGAACCTTTGTTTTCTGATCTGTCAAACGGGAAGATAACAGTATCTCTTTCAGCCAGCTGTTTCTGTTTTTCCCTCACAATCACTCTCTGCGCTTGCCCATCTTGCTCTCACTTCTGAGAGATGACCTCTGTGGAGCAGATCGGCAGCCAGCTGCCTTGTATCTAATCTCCAGCAGAATGTGGCTCATAGGAAGCACAGAGGAACAGGAGATTAGAAGAAAGTGAGGTATAGGTATTCATGACTCTGGATCACTTCCTATTAGGTCTCAATGGTGTGCCTGCTGATCTACCCCAAAAATCAATTTTGTTAAAAGGTCCTCTCTTGTAACCACAGCTACAAGCTGAACTAAGCTAAAGACTCCCTCCCCTTTCCCCTCCTCCAGGCCTAGAGGTGGCAACACTTGAGCCATTACCAGTACCTGAAGAAAGTAAAGATTAACGTGTTCAAGATGCACAAAAAGGTTCACCACGGAGAACCAGCCACAGTTCCATGAGCACATGCCTTGCCTCTCTCTATTGTGATCACAACTTTATAGTCACTTAATTAAAATTTATCTCTGAAAAGACAGCCTTCTAAATGTGAGAAAATAATAGTGAATGAAGCAACTGACAAACAACTAATCTCAAAAATATACAAGCAACTTATGCAGCTCAATTCCAGAAAAATAAAGGACCCAATCAAAAAATGGGCCAAAGAACTAAATAGACATTTCTCCAAAGAAGACATACAAATGGCTAACAAACACATGAAAAGATGCTCAACATCACTCATTATTAGAGAAATGCAAATCAAAACCACAATGAGGTACCACTTCACACCAGTCAGAATGGCTGCGATCCAAAAATCTGCAAGCAGTAAATGCTGGAGAGGGTGTGGAGAAAAGGGAACCCTCCTACACTGTTGGTGGGAATGCAAGCTAGTACAGCCACTATGGAGAACAGTGTGGAGATTCCTTAAAAATTGCAAATAGAACTACCTTATGACCCAGCAATCCCACTTCTGGGCATACACACCAAGGAAACCAGAACTGAAAGAGACACATGTACCCCAATGTTCATCGCAGCACTGTTTATAATAGCCAGGACATGGAAACAACCTAGATGTCCATCAGCAGATGAATGGATAAGAAAGCTGTGGTACATATACACAATGGAGTATTACTCAGCCATTAAAAAGAATACATTTGAATCAGGTCTGATGAGATGGATGAAACTGGAGCCGATTATACAGAGTGAAGTAAGCCAGAAAGAAAAACACCAATACAGTATACTAACACATATATACGGAATTTAGAAAGATGGCAATGACGACCCTGTATGCAAGACAGCAAAAAAGACACAGATGTGTATAGCGGACTTTTGGACTCAGAGGGAGAGGGAGAGGGTGGGATGATTTGGGAGAAAGGCATTGAAACATGTATACTATCATGTAAGAATAGAATCGCCAGTCTATGTCCGACGCAGGATACCGCATGCTTGGGGCTGGTGCACGGTGATGACCCAGAGAGAAGTTATGGGGAGGGAGGTGGGAGGATGTTTGGGAACGCATGTACACCCGTGGTGGATTCAAGTCAATGTATGGCAAAACCAATACAGTACTGTAAAGTAGAATAAAGTAAAAATAAAAATTAAAAAAAAAAGAATTCTGACCTAAAAAAATAAATAAATAAATAAATAAAATTTATCTCATATAATGTATTGTTTCTGTCCAAGACCAAAATCACAGTTGATATAATAGGAAGAGGAAGAGCCTGTGGAAACTAGCCCTGCTGATGGAATTCTGAGATGAAGTTGTCCTTATATCTGAGGAGGAAATAGATACTCTCCTTGTAAGATATAAATAAAACAGCAGTATTCCATGTGATGCACTGGCATTTATAATTATTTGAGTAATCACTGAAGATGGACTGGCATGGGGTACAAATAGAAGACAAGAGAAGGAGAGATTAAGTGCCTGTAATCCTAAGTTTCTATGGCAACAATATTGATCAGGAGCTTTGGGGGGTCAGTTAGTTATTTCTGACAGCCTAGAGAGCTGATGGACCCCTGAGAAGAGTAAATTGGAGTCTTTAACTTCCAAGCTCATAATTCAAGTGGAAAATTGGAAAGCCTTGATGATAACTTTGCAGTAGAACTTTTTCTCCTGTATCCATAGGGGTAATGGGTCTGTGATGGAATCAAAGGTCTTGTGGTAAGTAACACTGAGTTGGGATACCAACCAGATACTCAGCTCCACCACATTTTTTATATAATGGCTTTGATGGAGAAGGGTAAGAGCCTGATCATGAAAAGGGGAAATGTGGGCAGAACACAGACGAGGCTGAGGATTTTTTGTCCCTAAATCTCCCTGACAGAGACAGATATCCTGAATAAAAAGCAATAAAAGGTAAATCCTAGCATATTCACAGAGAAGGCAATGGCACCCCACTCCAGAACTCTTGCCTGGAAAATCCCACGGGCGGAGGAGCCTGGTAGGCTGCAGTCCATGGGATCGCTAAGAGTCAGCCACGACTGAGCAACTTCACTTTCACTTTTTACTTTCATGCATTGGAGAAGGAAATGGCAACCCACTCCAGCGTTCTTGCCTGGAGAATCCCAGGGAGGGGGGAGCCTGGTGGGCTGCCATCTATGGGGTCGCACAGAGTTGGACACGACTGAAGCGACTTAGCAGCAGCAGCAGCAGCGTATTCAAGGCAGAAAATTCAAGGCTCCATCTGGGAAGAAAGTTTATATGACAAAAGAGCTATAAAACACTGCCAATTTATATCAAGAGGTGTACATTGGGGCAGCATCCATGAGAGAGACACTAATGGCAGCAAAACTTACCAAAATATAACACAGCATTTAGGCCAAAACTTGTTATATGGGTACACTCATCTCACTGGGAATAGAAAGAATAGTCTTGGTTGGCTAATTAAACTTGGGTTCAAGAATGGCCCAAGGACAATGAAGTTGATATGTCAGAACTTTCCTGGCAGATGTAGACAGGAATGAGTCAAATGCTTAGGGAGATGGGAATGGTAGACTAGGCTCCATACACATACCCTCTTCAGCCATGTTCTAACTGTCACAACTCCAGGAGACTCATAGGACACACTCCACCAAAATCTTTAAAACACATCCATGAAAAGGCTTTGGTTTCTTTTAAAAACAGTATATTGGTCATCCCTCCATGCTAGAGATGACTAGAAACTTTGCAACTAGAGTTGCAAAGAAAATTGCTTTCCTAATCTCAGTGGAAATAATAAGACTGTATGGTAATAGAGGGTAGGGGGAATAATAACTATTATAAGCAACACGAGGAACAAAGTGGTGGAGTGTTTTGATGCAAAGGGTTAAAATGACAGTGGTTAGTGGGCTATTGTGTCGTTTGACATTAAATAGACAGTTTTTGGATGTCTACTTGACATATATGAGTAAGAACATCCCAGGTATTAATGATATGGTAAGAAATCTAATTCAAATTAGGTGGCTGATTATGACCTCTTACATACTCTTCAGACATAAGCTAATTTATAAATCCCAGCTCCCCTCCATCTGAGGACAATCTCAACAACTAATCTTTGGTGTATATTATAAATATTTATCCAAGCCTTCCTCGAAGGGATCTGTAGACATTTACAAATTTAACGAGCGTTATTAGGTACTGACTCAGTACTGAATTAAGCCGCCTGAGACCCAAAACACTACTGTGAAGTACCTGTCCTAATGCCTGTCAGGTTATAGACGAATTCTTGACGAAAGCCATCTCCTGGTACATCCAGCAGGCAACCAACCCATGTTTCTTTCTCTAGTTCTAGAACATATTGGAAATAGATGTTATAGGACTCTCAGTTTTGTTCCTTGACCCACTGAGAGCTAGCACATTAAGAAGGACTCAGTGGAGGCCCCTGGAAAGGTTCCCCATTCTGGTGTATGCCAATATATCAATAGTTTTATTCATGGGGATGGAGATTGAAGAGATTAGGAGACTGGAGATTAGGTTCACCATCAAAGACTTTAAAAATGCAGAGGTGGTATCACTATTCTGGCATTTGGCCAGAGCTATTTAGAGTAAAACATTATTTAAATTTAAAAGCATGTGCAGATTTCACATCATTGAAATAATAGCAGTGTAAAAATTATGTAAAATTGATGTGGCATTTTCACCTATCACCCAGGAGCCATAACTAGAATATAGAAAAAATCCAATTGAAAAGAAGCTTATATAGTAGAGGGAAAGGAGGGAGGCTTAAAAATTTACGTCTAAGATATGTTCGAAGAATATAGACTCCTCTGGAACCACAGTCAAGAAAGCATTAGACTTTGCAAGGCCCAGCCCAGCAACCCCACAGAAAGACTTCCCATAGTGGGTCATCCTTCCCATGATCCAATTTCACTGTTTTTTTTTTTTTTCCTGCCCTCATGGAATTTATTTATTTATTTTTCACTTTTTTTAATTTTTATTTTTACTTTATTTTGCTTTACAATACTGTATTGGTTTTGCCATACATTGACATGAATCCGCCATGAGTGTACATGAGTTCCCAATCCTGAAGGAGGAGAGCAATAACTTTAGACAGATTAAGTAACACTTTATCAAATTATTCTGATTTTTTTTTTCATTTCACCCAGTGAGAAACCTAGGAACTCTGATATTTGAGATCTATCAACATTACATAACGTAACCCAACCAAACTGGAAGTAAGAGAGTTTCATCTGTGACCTAGAGTCAATCTCTCCTCCTTTTGCCCAGGGATCTGTATTAGGACATTTTTTTTCCAGTACCAAGTAGCAATTAGATTTAATTTTATCATCCTCTTGGTTTCCAAATCAGCGAAGTTGGTTAGTGACTTCTTCAACTAATATTTGGGATTAGTGAAGACTCTCCTTTCCTGACTTACATTTTCCTAGAGGGCTCTGTCTCAGGGTGTTGCTGCCTCAGTCTTCCCATAGGAGTCTAAGGGACTCAGAAAACTTGACCTATTTGCTGGTGAAGCCTTGACTTCCAGTAAGCTCACAAAGAGCAAAGCCTACGATGATTTGGTATGCGTATGCCTCTAAACGTGTCCTGTTAGATAATCCATGACAAGTCTCTGATGTGCCGAGAGTGAAAAAAGAATGGCTTCTTAGCTAGACAGGAAATACAAAATAAAACAAAACACTCAGAGTCCCAAAGCTAAACCTTGTAAGGTTATAAATGAGTATAAGTTTCAGGTATCGGGGAATTCTTCCTAGTTGTTAAAGTGCAGGAGCTTTTGAAATCACAGGTGACTGTTAAAAAGAGGTTTGGACAGAATCCTCAAGGTAGGTATAAAATCAAGCGCTTCATCTATATCTCTCTATAGTATCCAAACAGTTTTTCAAACCTGTGATCTGAGTCCCACTAGAAATTAGGAGAGAGTCGGGGAAAGAGGTCATTTACATAAGGAGAAAAATAGGACCACATTAGGATAGAGAAAATGCTATTCTTCTTGACTAATACATTTAACACCATTTCCAACATGATACTTGACAAAGAGGAGATATTTGAGATGCTTGAATGAAAGCATGGCAAGAAGAGAAATATGGTAGGCTGAAGATTTTTGGTATAAAATACCTACCTACTTGATTCATCATTCCCCCATGAGCTGAGCTTCAAGCCATCACAAGGCACTTCCTCCAGAAAAATATAGCTCTTCTAGAACACTTTTTAAAAAATTTTGATTATAAAAGAAATAAAAATCAGGCATGCAGGATTAATTACTCTTTCATTATTTTGTCTTAACAACAACTGTGCTCCCCAGCATTTCAACTAGGATGTGGTTTATTTAATATATTATTATACTGTTCAAGAAGTAATCTTAAGGAAATAAATATCTCTTACTGAGTGTTCCAATTATTTTCCTTGGTATTTTCAAATATGAGAGTTGAACCATAAAGAAAGCCAAGTGCCAAAGAATTGATGCTTCTGAACTGTGATGTTGGAGAAGACTCTTGAGAGTCCCTTGGACAGCAAGGAGATCAAACCAGTCAATCCTAAAAGAAATCAACCTTGAATATTCATTAGAAGGACTGATGATGAAGCTGAAGCTCCAATGCTTCCACCACCTAATGTGAAGAACTGACTCATTAGAAAAGACCCTGATGCTGGGAAAGATTGAAGGCAGGAGGAGAGGGGGACAACAGAGGATGATGCTTGGATAGAATCATCAACTCAGTGGACATGAGTTTGAGCAAGCTCTGGGACTTGGTGATGGACAGGGAAGCCTAGTGTACTGCAGTCCATGGGGTCAGAAAGAATCAAACACAATTGAGCAACTGAACTGAACTTATCTTCAAATAAGCTTCACATTCTCTTTTCTATCTTCTTTTCCTTAATTTTTTTGGTCCCTTATCTTCTCCTACCCCAGTCATATTGACCCATTTCATTCCCTTCTGCTTCTGTCTTTGTGATAAAATATTTCCTGTATATCTTCTGCTTCTTTGACTTAAATATTATTTATGTCTCCTTGATGTAGCAATTTAATTCCTCTTTCAAGAACAAAACCATATCTAATCTTAATTTTCCCTCCTTCCCCATAATTGGATAATTGCACATTTGGTAACTTAATCATTCAATTGTGCATGTGCAAAAAATAAAAAATTTTAATATGGTAAAGACACTGCTTTATTTAGTTGTTAGCAAAAAGGATTAATTTAGGGGTTTGGTGGATTTGTGAGTAGATTACTTTGTAGTTTCCATATCCTATTAATGGTACCTGGGGCCAAAGGGACTTCTGTTCTTAATGAAAGAATGGCTTCTTATAGACAGACTTTGAAATCTTAGGAGAATTGAATGGAACATATTTCTTAGAACTAAAAAGCCTGTGCTTTTACTGGCATGGGGGCATTTTGGTTGCTGTTGAATTGATTGTCCAAAGCAGCCACAGCCTTTGTGAAAATGGTAGAAAGTGTGTCCAGAGAATGAAATATCTTAAGAAGGTGAAAAAACTTGCTCAGGCCCAAATTTGTAAGGATTCTTTATTAAAGTTTCATGACTGAACACCCTGGGGTCTAAAAGTTAATTGATTTTTTCTTTTGTCCCATCCACCATGGGTAAAACAGATTATCAGAAATGTTTAAGGAGATCCTCCCAACACTAATCCCTAGCCTAAGGAAAGGTTCCCAGGGAGTATGGACCATTTAAGGGAATCACTGACTACTTCACTCTTCCTTGTGTGCAATGCGTGTGACAGTGAATTCAGCTTATGAACATCACGCAGCTCTGATGACTAGCTGATGCCCCACTACGGTTATAAAAGTATCTGCCCCAGCTCTAGTCCACTCCTCACTTCTTGAAAATGCTGAGGAGGAAAATGGGCCAGTTGCCAACTCTACAACTCCTCCAAATGACAAGAAAGGAAATTCTTTTTTTAAGCACAGTGAAATTTACTAAATACAGTGAGGTTTACTGAGGTTCACTGGGTCCAACATTTGAGGTTAGTGCCTACATCTTATCTGTCTCGATGTCTAACAGTGAGTGAAAATACCCAACATGACTGATAATCAATAAATGACAAAAGAAGGGCAGTTGAAAAACAGACAGGAAGAAATAAATAAAGGTAACAGACAATCAAGGAGGCAAAAATAAAGAAAGATGGAAAGAAAGGGAAGATTAAAGGGAAAAGGTGAGACTGAAGTGGAGGGAGAAAAAGGAGAAAATGAGGAAAAGAATAATAAATGAATAGTAAGTTAAACTGCAGAATGAGAGAAATCACTAGAGCTTGGAATCAAGTATACTTCATTCTAATTATTTCCTCATCTTAAACTGGAGACTAATACTATCACTTTGCAAGATTCTGTGAATAGGAAAAGTGTTATTTTAAGGCCCTATGTATGTCTCACTCTGGCCAGGGTACCACTTTTCTCTCTTGTCTCCATTTCTCCTCAAGGAGTCCTAGCTCCCATTTATGAAACCTTTGGGCTATTAGAGGGAGGTTGTCCAAACAGATTGAAAACAAGGACAGAGACAGTCATCAACCATGGATAATCCACAATTCAGTGAACTAAGGGAAAGTAGGAATGAACTGACACATTAATACTTGAAAACTTTCCCGTGTCATATTATCAGAGGTAGAAACGTCGTAAATGTTCAGTCAAAGGAAGCTATTCTTATTCATCAAGACAGGATGGACCCAGTGCCCAATTAAATGATAATGTAATGACTGAAGAACACTCAAGCAACATGAATAGCTGTTACTGTCTTCTTCAAAAGCAGAGGGACCTTCACCCAAACACACGGCTCCCAAGGTAAAGCATGATGCCACACAAACACACACACACACACACACACACACACAGAGAGAGAGAGAGAGAGAGAGAGAGAGAGAGAGAGAGAGAAAGCAAATATTTAGTACTTAATGTAAACAAAGTCTCTGGAATGAGCAGTGAAGACTTCTCAGCAAGTTCAAAATGGCTTCAGAGAACAAGGATGTCTCAGTGTGCGTCCCAGTAGTAAGTCATAAGCTAACCCTGTAAATATTACCTGGTAGTAAATATTACTACCAAGCAGATTTGACATTCACACCAAACCCTGGGTGGAGTCCATCTGCCTCTCCAGGTGACCATGAAGAGTAATACACCTTCAGGCATACTTCATACTCCTGCAAAGTAATACAAAGGAGAGTCAAAGAAGAAATGAGAATGCACGGTTTAGATAACAGCTCTTGTAATAATTCAAAGAAGTTAACACCTTACATGACCTGAAATCATTAGAATAGCCACTGGAGAAAATGATTCAGATGCATTCATTCCAAAAACATCTCTTTAATCAAGCCCTGTGCCAAGCAAGCATGATGGGTAGAAAGTTAATATGTGGCTCAGATTTCCTTCTGAAGTCTAGTGGTAGACTACAAAACAAACAAATATCTATAATAGGATAACATATACACTGCATGATAATAATAAGTACCTGTATAACAAGCCCTGAGGCAGTAGCATCAAGTTGGTGTATGGAAGCCTGGTTCAGTTCCTTATTAAATAAGGGAAACAAGTGGGGAGAGAATCTTGCAGAGAAACCATAGTCATGACGCAGGCATGCATGTGGGGAAGAACATAGCTACTGAGCCCAGTGGTCACTCTGAAGTAAAACTGCATAGAACAATACATACACATTCCACACTTAAATGCAAAGGAGTACATATATAACTGATAAAATTTGAATAAGCTCTGTGTCAAATCCTTGGCTTTGACATTGTAGTATAATCATACATGATGCTAATGTTGGGAAAGACTCAGTAAAGGGTCATAGAAGCTCTCTGTACATTTCTTAGAAACTTGCTTAGAATACGTAATTACTTCAAAATATAGAGTTCTTTCTTTGAAGTAAACTGAAACTTTCAGTCTAGACATGATGGTATAGACCCATTTTACTCTGTTCCTCCCCACTAAGTACAATGACAAACCCTGAAAATGGATCCAGAGACAAGAGAGATAGATGTCTGCATGGTATTGAGACAGTGAGCTGGTTTGGGATCTCAGGACTGGAGAAACAGCACAGTGGGAAGGCTTCCTGGCTTCCCCACCCAGCAGAAGGCCACACAAACCTGGCATTTCTCAAGCCCTGATTTAGCAACAGAAGGCAGCTCATTCCTCCCCTGGATCCATCCTCGACAACATCAGGCAAACCTGACACAAATGGCATGAAGGAGCCATTAAGCGTTTCACCAAAAATAAGGACCCAGGGAAAGCACTCTCCTCTTCCTGGGCCAAGACTCCCTCTTTCGCCACATGCAAGTGACAAGAGGAATGAGCGAGGAGAGGTGCAGCTGCTCAGGCAGAACAGTCAGTTGTCCCCGTGGTCCCCAAACTCTCCTCCCCCTTCCAGAGACATCAGAGCAGGCAACTCGGGCAGGAAAAGAAGACCCAGTCACAGTAAGCAGCCTGGCCTAGGAACCTGCTATGGTCTGTGGTCAAGGGATTCATCCCCACCAGAGACGCAGAGACAGTAAGCAGAACTGAAAGTAGGATCCAAGTACATCAAGTCTCTAAAACCTGGGAAGACTCAAGTGTTGAAAAAAAAAAAAAAGACAAACAGAAGAAACACTCCACCCAACCACAACAAGAACAGTACAATTAGAAAACGGGGGAAAGAAATGAACAGGTATTTAACTGAAGAGAACAGATAAATAGATGGCAAATAAGTACATGATAAAATACTCAGCAAAATTAGCCATCAGGGACATGAACATCAAACCCTAATGAAATAAAACTGTATTACCATCAGAATGTATAAAGTAAAAAAAAAAAAAAAAGTGACAATATCAAAAGCTGGCAAAACTGTAGGGAACAAACACTTACATACTGATATTAATAGGAGGTAAAATGGTACAACCACTCTGGAAAACAGTTTGTTAGGTTCTTATGAAATAAAGCATGCAATTACCATAGGATCTAACAATTGCACGCCAACAGTCATTCATGTTTTCACAAAAGATAAACATGAATGCAACTTTATTCAGAATAGCCTAAATCTGGAATCAGTCTGTACATCCTTCAACAGGTCAGCTATTAAACTACGGTATATCCAAGCCACAGCAATCAAATAAAAAAAAAATAAGGCATGTCCAAATTGGTAGGGAAGAGTTAAAATTGTCATATATAGATAATATGATTCTATATATAGAAAACTCTATAGACTTCACACAAAATCTATTAGAACTGATCAACAAACACAGCATGCTGCTGCTGCTGCTACTAAGTCACTTCAGTCATGTCCGACTCTGTGCGACCCCAGAGACGACAGCCCACCAGGCTCCCTGTCCCTGGGATTCTCCAGGCAAGCATACTGGAGTGGGTTGCCATTTCATTCTCCAAGCGTGCTAGCAGGATACAAGATTAACATACAGAAATTTGTTGCACTTCTTTACAATATCAATGAAATATGAGAAATGGAAAGTTTTAAAAATCCCTTTTAAAATCACATTTAAAAAAAATACTTAGGAATAAACCCGACCAAAAGGTGAAAGACTTCTATGCTGAGAACTAGAAGATGTTGATAAAGGAAACTGAAAATGATTCAAAGGTATGCCATGTTCTTGGATTGAAAGAGTTAATATTGCTAAAATGGTCATACTGTCCAAACTAATCTACAGATTTAATGTGATTCCTATCAAATTAGGGCTCCCCTCATGGCTCAGATGGTAAAGAATCCACCTGCAATTTAGGAGACCCAGGTTCAATCTCTAGGTAGGGAAGATCCTATGAAAAAGGGAATGGCAACCAGCTCCAGTATTCTTGCCTGGGAAATCCCACAGACAGAGGAGCCTGGCAGGCTACAGTCCATGGGGGCGCAAAGAGTCATACAGGACTGAGCAACCAACACTTTCACTTCTATCAAAATACCCATGACATTTTTCACAGAAGTAGAATGAAGAATCCTAAAATTTATATGAAAGAATAAAAGATCTACAGTTGCCAAAGCAATTCTGAAGAAAAAGATCAAAGCTGGAGGCATTACCCTTCAAGACTTCAGACAATACTACAAAGCTACAATCATTAAAATAGAGTGGTACTGGCACAAAAGTAGGCATATGGATAAATGGCACAGAATAGAGAACTGAGAAGCAAACACACACACCTATGGTCAGTTAATCTTTGGCAAAGGAGGCAAGAAAATACAAAGGGAAAAAGACAGTCTCTCAGGCAAATCGTGTTGGGAAAGCTGAACAGTAACATATAGTCAATAAAGTCAGAACACTTCTTCACAACATACACAAAAATAAAATGGTTTAAAGACTTAAATATAAGACTAGATACCATAAAATTCTTAGAAGAGAACATGAGCAAAACATTCTCTGACATAAATCATAGCAATATTCTCTCCCAATAGAAATAAAGCAAAAATAACCAAATGGTACCTAATCAAACGTAGAAGCTTTTGTACAGCATAGGAAGTCATCAACAAAAGAAAAGACAACATACGGGATGTAAGAAAATATTTGCAAACAATTTGACTGGCAGGGCTTAATTTATAAAATACACAAACAAGTCATACAACTCAGTATCAAAACAAGCAACCCAATCAAAAAAAATGGATGGCAGACATAAACACACAGTTCTCCAAAGAAGACATCCAGATGGCCAACAGACACATGAAAGGATGCTCAACATCACTAATTATTAGAGAAATGAGGTGTCATCTCACTCCTGTCAGAATGGCCATCCTCAAAAAGTCTGTAAATAATAAACAGTGGAGAGGGTGTGAGGAAAAAGGAACCCTCCTACACTGTTCTTGGGAAGGCAAACTGGTAGAACCACTATGGAGAAGAGTATAGAGGCTACTTTAAAAACTAAGTTGCCATATGATCCTGCAATACCACTCCTGGGTATATACCCAGAGAAAACCATAATTCAAAAAGACACATGCAACTCTATGTTCATAGCAACACTATTTGCAATAGCCAAGACACAGAAGCCACTTAAACGTCCACTGGTAGATAAATGGATAAAGAAGTGGTACACATATACAATGATACATTACTCAGCCAATAAAAAAGATGAAATATCATTCGTAGCAATGTGGATGGGCTTACAGATGATCCTCCTTCATACTAAGTGAAGTAAACCAAACAGAGAAAGACAAACATCATATGATATCATTTGTATGTGGAATCTGAAAGAAAAAATGATACAACAAGATTTAAAAAGGCAACATTTTGAAATTAGGAATGCGGGATCCCCCCTCAAAATTCCCTTCACTGTCATTTTAGTGGTGTTAACAGGATGGAATTAAATATATGCATTTGTTAAATTTGTTACAGTCATCAGAATGATCATCAATTTATTTTTATAAGTTTATTGTGTATTTTTAAATACTGCATGTCCATCTGTAAGTATCTTTAAAAAAAAAAAAAGTCAAAGCAAGACCCATCATTATAGAATTGAAAGGAACTCATATGGGAATTTTCAAATATGCTGCCCTTGTCCCAATCTCTCATAAGCTCCACAAGGCAAGATGATCCTGAATGACTGTGTGAATAATGGCTTTCTTTGACTTTTCTACTCCCAGCTATTTGAGTTACAATAGGTCTGCCCCACAAACAGACCTACAAACACTCTGTAGTTCCAGTCCTCTGTAAACAGACTGGAAAGGTCATAAGGATGAAGAATGGTTGATTTTCTTCTATTTTATATATAAATTTTAGAAACAAGATTTTTTGAAGTTTAGCATTGTCTGGCAAGAAAGTTGATTGTTATGTGGTTTATGGAATAGAAAGATGACAGAAAATCTAAACATAAAATCTGTACCAGTAGGCTACTTTTATCCCACTCAGAAGTCCCTACTTCATGATCCTGCATCTCCCTCCTCTTTCTTCCTTCCTCCCTTGCCTTCTGCCTCACTCCTTTATGTCTGCATCTCTGGTCTCATCTTATCCCAGACTCTTTGCTTGTTCTGTTCTAACCTCTGCTCCCACTTTACAAATCCCTGATGTTGTAGTTGTTCAGTCACCAAGTCACATCTGACTCTTTGCTACCCCACGGACTTCTGCTATTTGTAAAGCCTCCTCAGGCAACCACTTTGCCCTCTTGCATTTCTTCTTGGGGATGGTTTTGGTCAGTGCCTCCTGTACAATATTACGAAGCTCTCTGTCCATAGTTCTTCAGGCACTCTGTTTACAAGATCTAATCCCTTGAATCTAATCATCACCTCCACTGTCACCTCTGACACCCTGAAGATGCTGCTGTATTCCCAGCTCAGGGTCTTTGTATTTACTCTTTCTTCACCCTGGGTATCTCTTCCTTAGTCATCAACACAGCCTGCTCCATTTCTTCAAATCTCCACTCAAAATCACCTTATCAAAGAGACCTCCTCTAAGGACACTAAATAAAGCAGCACTAGTTCTCCCCATTCATCTACGCTCCCCTGAGCCTGCTTGGTTTCCCTTCACAACAAATGTAACATCAGATATCCTATAACTTTCCCAGCCTCTCTCTACTAGAATATATGCTTCCCAGGTGGCGCAGTGGTAAAGATTTGTCTAACAATGCAGGAGACACAGGTTCGATCTCTGCATAGGAAGATCCTTGGAGGAGGAAACAGCAATCCATTCCAATATTCTTGCCTGAATAATCCCATGGACAGAGGAGCCTGATGGGCTGCAGTCCATGGGGTCGCAAAGAGTTGGACACAACTAAGCAAGTAAACACTTACACACTAGAATATATACTCCTTGAGGTCAGGAACTGGGTTCACTGCTGTTTCCCAGTATCCAGGACAGTGTCAGACCCAGCAATGACATTACTAAGTTTGTGCTTGATAAACTGTGTATAAATATCATTCCCTTCTCTTTGCCAGAACTGTTAGCACACAAGTAGTTATGTCTCTAGGTTGTATGCAGCACATAGAATTACTGGGAAAGGGCTTGAGATTTTAGCATCATCTGGTAATTCACAAGATGTTTCTGCAAACTTGTTTGTCTGAATCAGGTGTGACTCCTGTCAATGATCCACCTGCTTGCATGGTATGAAGGACATCAGACAGTGAGTAAGCTTTGCAAAGACACCTGTCTTTTACATCACAATGCTAAATTTACAAAGTGGTGTTATATTGATTTGCATTATCCTAGACCCATGAGCACAAGAGGAGGGGATTTGCAGATAGCTGCATGGGCGGCTATATCCATAACGAAACCAATCCTTTGTACAGTTTGATGATAATTTTGGATTTTTCTCTCTTGCATTTTATCACAAAGTGAAACGTGTCCTGTTTATGATTCTTAACTCCTCATGCCACCAATATTCAATCTGCATCACTCTTTATACCTTTGTGATGCAAATCATTTTCTCTTCTTCTCTCTTCCCTTCTAAGAAGCTAAAAAAGAAGAGAAAACTCCTTTCCCTGGCACCACTTGCCTTGCCACTCACCACTTAGGATTTTTCTCCTTTTCAAGTCCTAGCAGCTCAGGAAAGATACAGCTGCTGCTGTTACACTGGCTTTTTCACCTCTGCTCCCCAACATTCCCTATATTTCAGTTTCTTCTTCCTACTAAGCTTACTACTCTATTCTCTCTTTTTTTCTCTGCAGGAAATATTATTTTATATTCTGCAACCTCCTATTCCAGGAGATATTTGTGAATATTATTGAGATTATCAGATGCCCAGGATGTGAAATATGAAGACATTCCATGGGTATTCTCTTGGCTAATATGCACGTAGCCCTTGGGGATGATTTTTCTTATCTAGCTGCTTCTCTTGTGCCTTCAAAGGACAAATGGAATGCGTTGAACCTAGACCTTTGAAGCAGCACCTGCTACTGATAATGAAGTAGGATTTTGTCCCAAATGATGTTAGTACAGATCATAGTTCCTAGGTAGATTCTTGACTCCTTGGCCTCAACACAAAGACAGTGAATAGGACACTAAAGTTGGGAACAGAGAAGAGAGTTAACTCGGAGACTTAACAAATCAACTGAAGTTGCTTTTGGATTTCAGCCTCTGAACCAATGGTAATCTATCACAGGGAACAATTCATATCTCTAATAATTTTAAAGCTAAGTGGAAGCCATCTTTCTAGGTTGACTTATCTTGGGGATTTTCTTAAGTTGCTTGCATACTAAGTCGCTTCAATTGTGTCCAACTCTTTGCAACCCCATGGACTGTAGCCCACCATGCTCCTTTGTCCATGGGATTCTCCAGGAAAGAATACTAGCGTGGGTGCCATGTCCTCCTCCAAGGGATCTTGCCAACCCATGTACTGAACCAGTGTCTTTTATGGCTCCTGCATTGGCAGGCGAGTTCTCTACCATTATTGCCAAGTGGGAAGCCCCTTTCTTAAGTTCCATGTCTAAATAACCCAGGTTAGAACTGCTTCACATTTTCTCTTGTTACTTTACTTTTGGGGGGACTTTCTTCAGTTTCATGTGTATAAATAAGTCTCTCCAAAAGTAAAGTAACAAGAAAAAACATGAAGCACTCCTTACCTGGGTTACTTAGCTATTCCAGAAAAAGTGTTTTGGGGCCTGGCGTGGTTTGCTTTCTCCACTTACTGGGACCAGAAAGAACCAGTGCTTAAAGCCAGATCTCAACCAGTATTCTGCCTCAGCAAAGGGCAGACCTGTGCTGATGACTGTCCACAGTGCTTTCTAAAAGGTTGGGCCCAAGCAAGAAAGTGTCAGCTTGGAGTCAGTTGCTCACTCATCAGCCACTGGCTAATATAATTCATACATCTGCATTGGGGAAAATGGCTGTGGTTCCCAACTGTCAAATCAACAACATTTAGGCCAATTTGCTGACTCTCAGGTCTTAATATCTGTGAGAAAGACAGTCAGTCCTGGGTGGCCAAATGGGCAAGAGGCTTTTCAAAAGATGTACATATAAAAGGATCAGACAAAAGCATTTAAAATGACAAGTTTCCTAAAGAAAATGCTCTAAGAAAAAGGAGATCAGGCCCTAGAATCAGGAATAAGTCTGCAAAGTTGAGCCAATCTAAAGGGAAACTGAAGACTGTGTTGTTCAGTAGAGAGCAAGGGGAATAGTGGGTGGGATGAGGTTATGCAGGCAGGCAGGGCACTGCTGAGCACTATGGTGGGTGGGGGGAAGATAAACTGTGCTCCAAGTGTGGCTGGAAGCCATGGAAAGATTAAGCAGGACAAAAATTTATCTGTTTTTACAGATAAAATATTTGCTGTAAAGGAAATTAACACATATCACCAAGTTACAATGCATAGCACATGCATTATTTTATTAAAGCCTCATCACCTTGATGTTACATTGAAAGAAAAGCCCAGGTAACTTTAGTTATATGTTGATTATTTAGATATAAGAGCATTTAAATGGCATCCTCAATTTAAAACTGAAAGAACAGATGCTCTCAGAAAAATTAAGCAACTAGCCCCAAGTTACTAAGTGGAACTTCATTTCCCTAAATTCTTAATATTGAAGAACTCTGTTGATATCATTTTCAGTCAACAACAAGTTCATTGGGATCTCTTCCAATCTCATCTGTACAGTGAGGACTCTAAAGGTTTACCTCTAGGACAGATCTCTCTATCATCCATGGCATTTTCCAGGCAAGAGTACTGGAGTGGGGTGCCATTGCCTTCTCCATATCATAACTTAGGTAATGACATTTAATGTAGGGATTCAGTTTCAGTTCAGTTGCTCAGTCATGTCCAACTATTGCGACCCCATGGACTGCAGCACACCAGGATTCCCTGTCCATCACCAACTCCTGGAATTTACTCAAACCCATGTCCACTGAGTTGGTGATGCCATCCAACCATCTCATCCTCTGTCATCCCCATCTCCTCCTGCCTTCAATCTGTCCCAGCATCAGGGACTTTTCCAAGGAGTCAGTTCTTCCAATCGAGTGGCCAAAGTATTGGAGCTTCAGCATCAGTCCTTTCAATGTATATTTAGGACTGACTTTCTTTAGGATTGACTGGCTTGATTTCCTTGCTGTCCAAGGGACTCTCAAGAGTCTTCTCCAACACCACAGTTCAAAAGCGTCAATGATTCGGTGCTCAGCTTTCTTTATGGTCCAACCCTCACATTCATACATGACCACTGGAAAAACCATAGCTTTGACTAGATGGACCTCTGTTGGCGAAGTAATGTCTCTGCTTTTTAATATGCTATCTAGGTTGGTCATAATTTGTTCCAAGAACCAAGTATCTCTTAATTTCATGGCTGCAGTCACCATTGGCAGTGATTTTGGAGCCCAAAAAAATAAAGTCTGACACTGTTTCCCCATCTATTTCCCATGAAGTGATGGGACCAGGTTGCCATGATCTTCGTTTTTGGAATGTTGAGCTTTAAGCCAACTTTTTCACTCTCCTCTTTCACTTTCATCAAGAGGCTTTTTAGTTCCTCTTCACTTTCTGCCATAAGGGTGGTATCATCTGCATATCTGAAGTTATTGATATTTCTCCGAGCAATCTTGATTCCAGCTTGTGCTTCATCCAGTCCAACATTTCTTATGATGTACTCTACATATAAGTTAAATAAGCAGGAGCCTTGACGTACTCCTTTCCCTATTTGGAACCAGTCTGTTGTTCCATGTCCAGTTCTAACTGTTGTTTCTTGAATGTAGGGGTAGCCATTGAGATATGCAATAAAATCTTTTAGGGGAGGTGCTTTCAGGATATCGCTTTCAGGAAAAGTGATTTCCACTCTGATAAAAAAAAAAGGGATGTATTGTGTTGGCCAAAAAGTTTGTTGAAGACATTTTTCTAGCCCATCTCGCTCTTTCTTTAATATAGCTGGATAAGGATATGATGGTGACTGTCTTGTCATCCTCACCAGCACATGGGGGATGATGCAGTAGAAAGATGATGTGGATCTTCGATGAGCTCTCCAGAATCATTGCTCTGCAGAATGTTTATTACATAAGAGAATACCAAATACCAATTGTTTAAGTCTGTTTTGCTTGGTTAATCTGTCACTTTGTACCTGAATGCAACCTAGACACTGGCCATCATAGTGACTAATCAGAGCCTGTGATCTAGCCAATCCAACTTTCTCACTATTCAGCATCGTTATTGTACAATTTAGTTATTGAGGCACATCCAAGAAGATTAAGCGCCTGTAATACCCAAAATCTGCTGTGCAGTAAATAACCTCCAAGTGACTTTTTTCCTGCATTCATTCAATTAACACTGAGCATGTGTTACATGCCAGGAATTATTACAAGCTTTGAGGATACAGAAGTGAACTAAACAGGAAACCATTCTTACATTCATGGAATTTATACATTCTATTGGGGGAAGACCATCATGCATGGTTTAAGGTTTCTTGAACTCACTAACACACCATTCTCCTCTCTCTGATCACTTAATTGCTACCCTTAGAAAGAAGGGCCAGGTGACTGGTTCTGATCAAGATCTGGACAATGTCTTTGTGAGCAGAACTGATACTCCTTCTTGGCCAAAACATTTCACTCATAGTGCAACAGATATTCTGTTCTCATATCATCCAAGCTTGAAGAAGTTTGTATTGTTACAGAGGCAACCCTGTTACCCATGGACATGAATTTGAGCAAACTTCAGGAGATAGTGGAGGGCAGAGGAGCCTGGCATGTTGCAGTCCACGGAGTCACAGAGAGTCAGACACGACTTAGATAGAACAACAACAGAGGCAACACAAATGGTCTGGATTTCAAAGTCACCTCACAGAGGAAAATTGTCCTGCAGAGTCAGACATTCAGTGCACTTGGCATGAGAGAGAAACAAGTTTTATTATGTTTGACCACTAAGATTCTGTGGTTGATTCTAACTGTCTACTTCAGTGTAGTACAGTGTTAGATAATGCATTTGACTATAACTCTCTTTCCAAATACTATAATTTTCTCAAATAAACAGTTATATAAGTATTTTTACATTGTCAGCTATATTTAGAATTTATTCCCTCTCAACAGCATGCACCATTTTAATTTCAGTGTGTGATACACAGACACACACATATTGAACAAAGCACAGTCAGATTTTTACTCCTATCAGTCACTGGTCATAATTTCCCTCTAAATACATTCTCTTCTGCTCTGTAAATCATAAGGTAAACAATTATAAAAGTTCATATAATTTTTTTAAACAGGGAACTGGGGAGAGACATATTTTAAAAAGCTAGACTAAATTTGTTGTCATTTAGAACAGAAATTGGAATCAGATAAAATAGTGAATTTCATTCATTTGCAGTAGAGCAATGATTGACTCTACATTTTTTTTATTCTGTGTTTTTGAATATGACCCTCTGAATGTCCCAGGAAGCTAAGTGCCCATCTGTCATCCCAGGAGATTACTCTGTTGCGAACAGTGTTCTTTTACAGCTGTATAAGACATTCACTCTATAATCTTTTCACTCCTAATCATTTACCACTGTAGTCTTTTTACAAGATTTCAAGTAACAAATTCATCATGTTCTAACATATTTTTGAAAGGATTATTAGATTAACTCTCATAAGGCACATTTGATATTACTATTTTTTATATGCTGATAACCAGAATCTCCTCCTATCTCCATGAAGTCTTTAGGGAAAGGCCCCTTGATTGCAAGAACTGGATAACTTTTCCTTAAATGCTCTTCTGAAGTTTTTTCAGTAAGCTGTCCTTTTGGGAGCCTATGTATGGACTGTGGCTTCATGAACATAGGGAGCATGCCTGTATCACCCATTGCTGTATCTCCAGGACTTAGCTGAGTGTTGTACACAGCCCACCTCAGGTCCCTCTGACTGATTATTTGCATAAATCCCCAGGTGGCAGTATTGGTGAAGAACCTGCCTGCCAATTCAGGAAACCTATGAGACTCAGGTTCGCTTTCTGGGTCAGGAAGATCCCCTGAAGGAGGGCATAGCCACCCATTCTAGCATTCTTGCCTAGAGAATCCGATGGACAGAGGAGCCTGGCAGGATATACTCCACAGGGAAGTAAAGAGTTGGATGCAACTGGAGCGACTTAGCATACATGCATGCTATAGACACACATAGTACATTTCAACTATTTTAAGTGAATTAAAAAAGATGAACCAACATAAATTTCAGGTATCTAAGTTGGAAATTCACTGCCATTCATTTGGTTTTATGCATTCTGGCCCCATTTTCCAAAATTAGTAGCATTTTTTAAAGTAAAAATTTAAATAAGAATCATGTCCCACATCCCTAGAAAGATTATGATATAAAAAACATCATAAATGATAAAGAAAATCCAGATTTATCTACATATCTTGATTCATTTTCACCTTCAAGCCTTTTGGGGGGCGGGGGGGGGGCTGTGCTGGGTCTTTGTTGCTGTGTGTGGGCTTTCTCTAGTTGCAGCAAGTGGGGGGCTACTCTTTACTTACAGTTCACAGGCTTCTCATTGTGGTGGCTTCTATTATTGTGAAGCATGGGCTCTAGAGCACAGGTGCTTCAGTAGCTGTGGCACATGAGCCCAGCTGCCCCCTGGCATGTGGGATCCTCCCAGATCAGGGATGAAACCAATGTCCCCTGCATTGGCAGGCAGACTGCAAACCAATGGACAACCAGCGAAGTCCTCCTGCTTTTTTTTTTAAATTTTTGCTATTTTAAATCTTAGCCCAGGTACTGGAATTAGTAGGCAAGCTGTGTGTTGCTTCTATTGACTCTTTCTCCTTATATTTTGTTGACTTTTATGGTGTCTGCTAATTTCTGATTGTATACTAGACATTATAAGTGATACATTGTAGATATTTGGGATTATTTGTGTCCATCTGAAGAGTGGAGTTTTGTTCTGGATAATTAGATGATGAAACACCTTTATCCACAATAGGTTAGGCTTTATTAGTGAAGGTCTATTTTGGATTTTCCCTTAATCCTGGGGCATAGACCTTAGCTCTGTTGTGTTGTTCTTATTCCTAAAGCATGATCCTTTGGGGATTTTACTTAAAATCTTGAACCCCCAACTCTTTCCAACACTAGAAAGTTGTTTAATTTTTAGTTCTTGTAGCCTTTCAGGTTTTAGATTTCTGGGAGCCTCATCCCATGCATGTACACTTTAGGAATATATTAAAATTGAGGGGAAAACATATGCAGATTTGGAAGTTTCCACCCTCTGTGACTTTCCTCTTTCACTGGTTTCTGTTTCAATTTCTAGCCATTCTTGCTACTAGGGAAAAACAATTTAAATTACTGGGTTTAAACAAATGGATTGAAACTAGCATATTTTCTTTGTTTTGAACATTTTATTCCCTCAAGTTTCTGCCTATGTTTGGTCATTTTTCTATGCTTTCAAATAACTATTATAAATATATGATAGACATATATATATAATATGACATTTATAATTTGTTAATAATAGAACTTAGTCTCCTGAAGTCTACACCATTATTCAAAGCAGGAGTCCCTATAAAAACTTTTAAAAGAAATGCCTTAAATATAAAACTGAAACCAAAATACATAAAAATAAAAGAGACACACACCAAATGAATAGACACTGAATCTAATAAAATTTTTCTATCCACCTACAAGTTTATAAGAAGAAAAATAAGGTAAGTCAAACCATGAGGGAACTGGTAAATTCATAATGTGCAACATTCTACAAAATGAGTGATCTAACTTCTTCACCAAATCAATGGCATAAAAATAGAATGAGAGCTTATAGGATAAAAGAGACTAAGGACACATAACAATCAAATGTTATAACTGGTCCTGGTCTATAGTTTGATTTTTAAAAGTAACACTAAAACAATATTTTTGAGAGAAATTTGAACATGGACTGGGAATTGGATGACCTCAGTAAACTATTGTTATCCTTCCCTGTAACAATGGCATGGTGGTGATGTTAGCATAATTTTCTCAGTTAGAAATGTGTCCTGAAATATTTAGTAGTAAAATGATACCACATCTGAAATATGTTTCCAAATTTAACAGGAAAAATTAGTAGGGAGTGGAAACATGAAACAGCATTGGGGAAAGGTTGAAATTTGATGATAAAGTTTTTGTTATTTTTTTATTTCTTGTTTTACTGTTTCAGGTATCTTTAACATTTTTCATTAAATATAGTTCAAAACAATATTTGTATAAGGGTAGATTCAAACCAGAAATGGAAATAAAGTAGTATATATGTCCCACTCCGACATTCTATGCCTATGGAAGACATCAAACGTGATGAGAACAATTTTCCTAATAAGTTAAATTAGATTTCTCAGCCAAGCCCTCCGGACGACTACAAAAACATGAACTGACACTAGCAAGAAAGATCAAATGTCCCTGCAAATGGCCCTTCCATTCCTTTCAGTTTCTCTTTGTATCTATGAACCAGCACCTTTCTCAGATTTTTCCATGAGGCGTCTAATATGTACACCTAAGTGTCTACAGGGAGAAGGCTGTAGAAGGCAGGACTAGGTCTCTCTGATACTCACTTCACACTCTGGACCCACAGTTACCTCCTATGTTGAGCTGCTTGAGACATACAACACAATTCTTGTATTTCTGAATGATTGTACAGAAGACAGCTGACTTGAGTTCTTTGGAACCACAGAAGATTTTGGATCAATAAGAAATAGTATTTTGTAGTATTAAACCAATGATATTTGAAGGTGTTGTTTTTATTGTTGTTACTGACTGGCCTATGGTAAAGGTAAAGTTGCTCAGTCATGTCCGACTCTTTGCAACCCCATGGGCTGTAGCCTACCAGTCTCCTCTGTCCATGGGATTTTCCAGGCAATAGTACTGGAGTGGATTGCCGTTTCCTTCTCCAGGGGATCTTCCCGACCCAGGGATCGAACTCGGGTCTCCCACATTGTAGACAGACGCTTAAGCGTCTGAGCCACCAGGGAAGTCCTATGAGCTCAGACTAACTCAATAAGGGGGCAGAAATGTCAATAATTTTATGTATAAGATGATCAAAACTGGGGTGCCTTAATATTGTCCACTATAGTATAATTTACTAATGATAGCCATTTATTGGTTCTTATGTGTTAGGAACTCTGTTTTACAAGAATGATTGTGCTCATTATATGAATTGCATTCATAAAAACATAAAAGGAAGATTTTATATTTTATACACAAGAAAATTGAGGCTCAAAGTTAATAAATAATTTTTCTATGATCATGTAGCTAAGAGATCAGGGAGCCAGAATTGTAGGTGAGTTTTGCCTAATTTGAAGCCTGTGCTCTGAACCACTGTACTATAGGCTCTTTGAGGGCATTGTATCCTTCAGTGAACTTGGTTAAAAAAAATAGTAAGTCTATATTTTATTCAGCATGAGTTGAATACAATAAATAAATACATTCTGATCCAGGAAGTGAAGAGGACATTTTGAGGAAATCAGTTGGGTAAGGGAATCCCACTAACAAGTTTTCTTTCCTCCATAACCAGTTCTATTCCCAGTTTTTTAAGGTATATTTTTAAATCATTCATAACATGTTAGAGGTAGCTGATGTACTACTCTGCATTGCCAAGTATACCTTACTGTTAAAGTGCTTTTATTAATAGTTTAGACAAGCAATATTTGTGTGAAGGTGGGAAGGGAATTGGGAGTCTTATTGCTTATGGTGCTTACAACTATTTGTTCAACCTAGAGGAGCATGGCGGGCTACAGTCCCTGGGGTTGCAAAGAGTTGGACATGACTGAGCAACTAAGCATAGCACACAGCCACGGCATAGGTATTACATTAACAAAGTAATGGCAAATATTTATGCAACACTTGATTATGAACCAGGCAAGGTTTCCACAGATTACCTCATCTTTAAAAGACAAGCAGAGCCACGACACAGTACTATTGATCTCCACATTTTATCTGATGAGGAACATGGAACTCAGGTTAAACAACTTGCCCAAAGTCACAGATGAACTGATCTAAACACTAATCTAAGTCCAGACTTCAAGTTCCCTGGTGGCTCAGATGGTAAAGCGTCTGTCTACAATGCAGGAGACCTGGGTTAGATCCCTGGGTTGGGAAGATTCCCTGGAGAAGGAAACGGCAACCCACTCCAGTACTCTTGCCTAGAAAAATCCCATGGATGGAGGAGCTTGGTGCAGGCTACTGTCCATGGGGTCACAAAGAGCTGGGCACAACTGAGCGACTTCACCTCACTTCAAGTTCTCACTACTAGACCCTCTGTCTTCACTGGTGTCCCTCCTGCTTCTCTCTTCCATGTAAACCAATGGCAAAATGTTTTTTTTAAAGGAGAAATATTTCAGTAGAAGTTGGATTCTGATAAAAACCACAGAAGTTCTTCATTTATGCCTGTTTTGAAAGTTATCTTTTTTCCGAAAAAGTCACTCCTTGGCATTTTCTCTTTGGTCAAATTCATGGCTGCTTCTAAAAATTCTTAAAACTATGTCTGGGTTTCCAGAAACATCTCAGTGGAAATGAGCAAATTTTAATAATTCAGGTTCCCATATGATGTAGAGAATTTGGGGCTCCTCTTACAACCAGGTCAGCAAGACCAAGACCTTTATCAACACTGACAGTACCTCCCACTCAGTCTGAGCTTAGGCCAATACCTTCTTCCGCATCTGTTGTCCAATCCTGACCTTTAAAAAGATCATTTGAAAGCAGGGATAAAAGACTTGAAAATAATACCTACAAATCATAATATCTTAGACTTAAAATACACTTTATGTTTCATCTAGTCCAACTCTCTCACCTCTCTCATTTCACAAATGACCAATCTGGGAAGAGGGGATTTGTGACCGAACTTTCAATTGCAAATAAACACCTTTTTTTTTTTTTTTCCTGAAACACAGTCTAGTGTTCTTTCTATCTCATCACAAGAGAGGGGTGGGGAGATGGACTGTTTAAAAGAGAGCCAAGCTAGTAAAGTGAAATTTCTATATTATGCCATTCCTATTAGTAGAGAACTGAAGAATAGCTAGTGAGCTTCAGTGTAGGCACTGGAGGACTTCAAGCAGGAAAAAAAATACTTTAGTTATTCAGGATGAATAAATTCCAGAGATGCAATGTATAGCACAGTAAGTATTTAATAATACTGTATTGTATACAAAGTGTATTTAATAATACTGTACTATATACTTGACATTTGCTAAGAGGGTTGATCTTAAGTGTTCTCATCACACACACACAATCATAACCATGTGAGGAGATGGTAGTGTTAATTAGCTTGACTGGGGTAATCATTTCACAATGTACACATATATCAAGGCAACATGTTGTATACTTCAAATACATACAAGTTTTATAACTCAAGTATACCTCAACAAAGTGCAAGGGTAAAAAACAGAAGTACATTGAGTCTACACATGCCCAAAAAAGCCTCCTATCAGAAGCAGTTAAATAAGAGGCTAGGTAAGGAAAAGAGCTACAGAGTCTGAAAAATTCCAGTTATTTCCACCAATCTAAAATAACACCTTTTTATTTGCAACCATAGTTAATCAATAATCATTCCTTTCCTCATATTTATGTAGTGCTCTTGACTGACCCAATCACTTTTCAGTTTAGCAAACAGCACAGAACAGATTGCTGTTGTTGTCCAGTTGCTAAGTCGTGTCTGACTCTTTGCAACCCCATGGACTGCAGCACACCAGGCTTCCCTGCCCTTCACTGTCTCTTGGAGTTCACTAAAACTCATGACCATTGAGTCAGTGATGCCATCCAACTGTCTCATCTTCTGTTGCCTACTTCTCCTCTCGCCTTCAACCCTGCCCTCAAGAAACCTAAGGTTTTAAAAAGTATATAAATCAACAATAAATGCACATTTTCATGTTATGAAGGATGTAACAGGCCAATGGGAAAGTACATGAGGGTTCAGTAATATAAAGAGTCATCCAGCAGGTCCCTTGGGCTGCGATCCAAAAGATACAAACTTGATAACTAGAGGAAGAGTCAGAGCAAAGGATTCAAGGAAGAATAAACAGTAAGTGCAAGCAAAGAGGCAACTTGTATCCATAAAGAATACACAGTTTGGCAGACTTCCCTAGTGGTTCAGTGGTTAAGACTTTGCCTTCCAATATAGAGGATACAGGTTCAATTCCCAGGTGAGGAGCTAAGACCCCCTATGCATGCCTCACAGCCAAAAAATAACAGAATAAAAACAATAGAAGCAATATTGTAACAAATTCAATAAAGACTTTAAAAATGGTCCACACTGAAAAATATTTAAAAATGTGTGTGTGTGTATATATATATATATATATATATATATATATATATATATATATATGGTTTCATGGACAGATAAGCAAGAAAATAATTTTCCTCTGGACTTACCAAATTCTGGAATCCGCAGCCTGATTTTTCCATTTCCCTACCATGATCTGCTTAAGTGTCTAAATTTTCTTTTTCTTCCCCCTTGAATTTCTTTAGTGCTTTTATGTAGATGACCATCTGGCACAACTTAAGAACTCTAAGGAGATTCTAATCTTTTAATAATCACCAGAGATATTCTCTGTAAACACTTAATTCCAGTACTTCTATACTGATCAATCTGATTTCTGACACAGGCAAACAGCCAACATCTCTGTGTGCACAGACAGATGGAAAAGAAATGTCTAATATCCTACCCTATGGAGAGTCTCTTCAGTAATTCCCTGACCACCACACCCACGGGACAAAAAGAATAAGAACTTCATGGTTTCAGTGCTGTGTTGACAGGACACACTGTTTAGCATGGTTAGTGTGTATTGTCAGTATGTCAGCTTTGATTTTTCACTCTGGCAGGCATACAACTACTATGTATGGGCCTTTTCTAGCTACCACACAGATTTATGAATCAAAACTAAAATTATGGTTGCTGTTTCCCTTTAAGATGATAATGCTTTTTTTCTCTGAGGGTAGAGAATGGACTTCAGAGCTATTCATAGCAACCTATATTTTTCCTCTTTATCATATATGTTAATGGTAATATAATATCCTTGTGCATAATTATTTTTAAGATTCTTCACTGAAAGTTAACTTCTTCAGAAAATACTTGGCAGGTTTGTCCTGCTCATCATTCTATTAAGCATCTTTCACAGTGGGTAATACATAAAGGAGCCAATCAAATCTTCTTGTATATCAGTCAGTTCAGCCGCTCAGTCATGTCCAATTCCTTGGACATGGACTGCAGCATGCCAGGTTTCCCTGTCCATCACCAACTTCCAGAGCTTGCTCAAACCCATGTCCATTGAGTCAGTGATGCCATCCAACTATCTCATCCTGTCGTCCCCTTCTCCTCCTGTCTCAACCTTTCCCAGCATCAGGGTCTTTTTCAATGAGTCAGTTGTTCGCATCAGGTGACCAAAGTATTGGAGCTTCAGCTTCAGCATCAGTCCTTCCAATGATTCTTCAGGATGAATTTTCTTTAGGATTGACTAGCTTGATCTTGCAGAGAAGGCAATGGCACCCCACTCCAGTACTCTTGCCTGGAAAATCCCATGGACAGAGAAGCCTGGTAGGCTGCAGTCCATGGGGTCGCTAAGAGTTGGACACGACTGAGCGACTTCACTTTCACTTTTCACTTTCATGCGTTGGAGAAGGAAATGGCAACCCACTCCAGTGTTCTTGCCTGGAGAATCCCAGGGACAGGGGAGCGTGGTGGGCTGCCATCTCTAGGGTCGCAGAGTCAGACATGACTGAAGTGACTTAGCAGCAGCAGTAGCAGCTTGATCTTGCAGTACAAGGGAATCTCAAGAGTCTTCTCCAGCACCACAGTTCAAAAGCATCAATTCTTTGGCACTCAGTCTTATTTATGGTCTAACTCTCACATCCATACATGATTACTGGAAAAACCATAACTTTGACTAGACTGACCTCTGTCAGCAAAGTAATGTTTCTGCTTTTTAATATGCTGTCTTCTTGTATATATCAGAAAGAAATTCATTAAAGTATATTCACAATCTAGAAAGTACTGGTCTATTTGGAGTGGGGAGAGACAAGACACAAACTCATGAAATGATTAGGAGGTGAGGCAGCATTTACTCATTCAGCAAGTATGTGAAGAACCATTATGTGCTTGGCATTATGCTGGGGCTACATTATTGAATAAAACCAGGAGAAGTATTTGGCCTTCCTAAGCTGAATTTCCAGATGCCAGAAAAATAATTGCACAAAATGGAAAAACAAACTCAGACAAACGCCATGAAGTTACTGTATAGATATTCATTTAGATGTTAGGAGCTTGAAACCAGGGATTGCCAAGAGAAAAATGAGGACAATTGACCACAGTTATGCAAGGATGGTTGTCAAGAATGTCCCCTCTGCCTGTGGCCATAGGCAATTTAGAACCTGTTACCATGTCTCGGCTAGTGAGACCCTCTTCAGACCCTACGGCCCAGCACCTTTGTGTATCCATCCTAATTTGTCATGCTCCCTCACTCCTGGAATCTACTTCTTCATTTGGTCCCTTTTAGACAGATAGCACAACTGGACACTCAACTTGGTTTCGCTGGCCCTGATATTTAGTTACCTCCTTAAGGATTAATCCATCCCCGCAACCAATTTATAGCTTAAAATTGCAATCCCTGGGTATCGTCTATGCCTTGGGTCATGTAATTCCCTTCCCTGTACCTCTTGATCTCCTTCAGAATGGACTGGTTGGATCTCCTTGCAGTCCAAGGGACTCTCAAGAGTCTTCTCCAACACCACAGTTCAAAAGCATCAATTCTTCGGCGCTCAGCCTTCTTCACAGTCCAACTCTCACATCCATACATGACCACAGGAAAAACCATAGCCTTGACTAGATGGACCTTAGTCGGCAAAGTAATGTCTCTGCTTTTGAATATACTATCTAGGTTGGTCATAACTTTTCTTCCAAGGAGTAATCGTCTTTTAATTTCATGGCTGCAGTCACCATCTGCAGTGATTTTGGAGCCCCAAAAATTAAAGTCTGACACTGTTTCCACTGTTTCCCCATCTATTTTTCATGAAGTGATGGGACCGGATGCCATGATCTTCGTTTTCTGAATGTTGAGCTTTAAGCCAACTTTTTTGCTCTCCTCTTTCACTTTCATCAAGAGGCGTTTTAGTTCCTCTTCACTTTCTGCCATAAGCGTGGTATCATCTGCATATCTGAGGTTATTGATATTTCTCCCAGTAATCTTGATTCCAGCTTGTGTTTCTTCCAGAGTACATCATGAGAAACACTGGACTGGAAGAAACACAAGCTGGAATCAAGATTGCCGGGAGAAATATCAATAAAAGGTTAACAAACATGAAGACTTCTCAGATTTTTCTGAAAAGATGTCTTTAATTTTAATGGCTATGGATGGGAAGTAAGAACATTCTAAGACAATGTAAGAGTAGGGATGGAGTTAGAATGAAAAGAAGAGAATCAAGAGAAAATACAAAGCCAAATCCATCAACCTGGTAGCTGATCAGACCCTATGGATAAAGTGGAAGATGAATGGACTACCAATAAAATGATTTAAAAGCTCCAAATTTATATCATGAAGACAAAGGAAATGTTACTACCATTAAGAGAAATCGGAGTTTGGTGTTGCTTTGGGGCAGAAACTAGAGGGAATATGAAAAGAGTCTGGAGGATCAGATGCATAAATAAAAGGACGAGCTAGAACCTTAGGACTTCCGTGGTGGATAAGATGGTAAAGAATTAGCCTGAATCATAGGAGACATGGGTTCAATCCCTGGGTCAGGAAGATCCCCTGGAGGAGGAAATGGCAACCCACTCCAGTATTCTTGCCTGGGAAATCCCATGGACAAAAGAGACTTGGTGGGCTATAGTCCATGAGTCACAAGAGTGAGACATGACTTGGGGACTAAACCACCACAGAATCCTAAGGAGTCCATCCCAAGAGGGTGACTTCACAAATCTGTAATAGTCCCAAACAGCATCTTTCAAGAGATATAACTCTATTTCAGAAAATGAAGAAATCAGTTAATTAAGTTCTCTCCTTCCCAGAAGGTTTTTAAGTGGTAATAGAGCCAAACTAATCTTTGTGGTTCCTGATGGGTCTTTTCCATTTCTGCGCCCTTCATTACGATGTTTGGCAGATAAACAGAGGTCATGTTTGACTTCTTGGTATCTCATTGCCTTGGCCTTTTTTCACATGTGGCTATAGGAGATGCTCCTTATAAGACAGGCTGAGAATGGCCCATCCTGCCTGTGGATAATGTGAAATAAAAGTCAATTATCAACCTATATTTATATCTAGAGCTATAGATACGTTTATATCTATACCTGTTATTCGTTTCCCAAAACACTGAACAAGAATTTATTCCTTAGAATGCTTGAGTCATTTGAATGCATCAAACCATAGAACAGTTTCTGCATCACCAAGGGCAAAATAAACATTTCTAGATCATATTTTAGGATGCACCTCAGGATTTCTAGTTCCAGAAATAAAATGATACTTGTGGTGCTGGGTTCTCAGTTCAAAGCTTAAATGTTCAGATGGAAACAGCTACCCTCCACCAAGTTAAGAAAAGATTTCAGCCGGCTTAGTTTATTTGAAGGATGTAAGTAGAAACCTTGGAAATTTTCCTGTCCTTTGGCATTCAGCAACGTTTGTCCAGTGTCTCAACTTATGCCTATATAAACAAGGACATAAAGAGTAACAGTGGAACCTAAGGTGGACAGACTCCTAGCTTACTCTGCTGTACCAGGAAAATGAAGTGGAGAGAACAAAAACCAGACATCAGAAAATGCAAGTTCCAGTTCCATGCTGTAAGGGGAGAATTAAGAGTTTTTACTCTGCCTACTGCCCGAGACTAAAAAGATTATAATGAGTACAGAACTTTTCAGTAAAAAAAAATTTCATCCACTCATTTATTCTTATTTGTTCCTTCAACAAATATTCACTGAATATACATTCATGCTACATACTGCACTACTGCCTAAGTATACATTGCTAGGAAAAACAAAAACTCTCTGCTTTTATGGATTTTTCTTACTATCTGGCATTGTATCTATGCAAGATATTAGTATTACAACATGCATAGGCTTTATTCTAACCTAACTCCAAATACACCCACACAATACATATATATGCATTTCAAGCTCTGACTCTAATATATATATATATATATATATATACACACACACACGTGTGCACACGTAAAACATATGTAAGTATGTACTTGAATCCACACATGTGTATTTTTTAATTCCCCCACATGGCATAGTGGTAAGGAATCTGCCTGCCAATGCAGGAGATGCAAGATACCTGGATTTGATCCCTGGGTTGGGAAGGTGTGCTCAAGTAGGAAATGGCAACCCACTCCAGTATTCTTGCCTGGATAATCTATGGAGACAGGTGCCCTGAGGGTTACAGTCCATGGGGTCACAAAGAGTTGGAAACAACTGAGCGACTGAACACAGCACATGGTACATATGAAAGTATGTATTGAATTCACATATATGTATTATTGAATTCAACATTCACACATATATGTATTTCAAGTTCTTCTCAGGTGTTGTTCATTTGGGAAGTGGTAGAATTAGAATTGGAGCCAAGCAGACCTGTGTTCATAAGCAGGCTCCAACACTTACTAGCTTCCTCCTGGAAAATTTACACTCAGTAACTACTATATTTAGGAGTCTCAGTATGTACAATGAGGATAATAATAGTGGCTCCATCTTAGGGTTGCTAGCATTTAATGAATTAAAATACTCTATGTAGCAGCTGGCATACCTAGAATCCTCTATAAATTATGGCTTAAAATTTTCACTTGGAGATGCTCTTTTTGCCATGCAGCTGCTGGAGGACAGATGCTCACTTCTCCCAGATTTCTAGATGAGGCTTGTCACTGAGGGCTACTCAGCACTGTCTAAATAATTCACATGGCTAGAGGCAGCCCAGACATAGGCATAGGTACTTAACTGCAGCCTGCTTGATTTCAGTTCATTCCTATGCAGGATTCTCAGGCCCTGCTTCCCCCATACATGGGAAACGTACATGCCCTCAAATGCCCCCACCAGCTTAATGGGGGTCAGGGTCTCTCGGCAGCTGGAAACGGTACCAAGTGAGTCAAATTCCCCCTCAGGGAAACCTGCTAAGGAAACGTGGCTGTTCTGCTTCTGGAGGAACCCACTAACCTTCCTCCAGCCCATCTCCAGGAACCTAGATGGAAAACAGGAATCTGTCAGCAGTGCCCTCTGCCACCAGCCTATCTATGAGGCAGTGGATGGAACCCCCATGCTGCCCTAGAGCTGGAAGCCAGCTCTCTGGTTATCAAGGGCCCTTGTGCTGGTGTGCAGCAGGCCACCTCAGAGGGCCAATTAGCAAAGCCACTGGGTGTGGTTTGGGAAGGATCGCTGTAACCCTGCAAGAGTGTCAGAGGCTACTTCCACAGGGTCTCGTTGCATGCACTGCACTCTGTCAGCGCCTGCTAGTTGAAAGTAATTGAAGCAGGTGCTACATTAATATTTATCATTCCTCTGTTAAACAGCATTTGATCTGAGAGTGCAAAATGCCACACACAAAAACTTTCCCATGAGCCAGGTCTGCAGTGTCCTACTGTTTTCTCCAGGACCTGCACTACCTGAAAACTGGAGGCTAGAATTTCCAGTTAATTAGTGTAGGACTTGCCCATCTGAACCACCACAGTGAGACTGATGAAATGCCCGTTTCTCATAGGTCTATGTGGAACTATTTTCTGCTGGATCTCATCAAGGACACTACTTGAAAGTGTTAAAGAGTGTGTATTAGTGTCCTAGGACTGCTGTAAGAAAGTACCACAAACTAGGGGCCTAAAGCAAAGGAAATGCAATTCTTCACAGACCTGGAAGACAGAAGTCCAAAATCAAGGTATCTACAGGGCAGGTGTCTTCTGGGGGCTGTGGGGAGAACGTGTTTCATGACTCTGCCCTAGCTCCTGATAGTTCCCAGCAATCTCTGGTGTTACCTGACTCGTAACATCATTAAGCCTAATCTCTGCCTCCATCTTTACAGGGACTTCTCTTTGTATCTCCACTTTGTCTCAGTGTCTCTATGTCTCTTTCTCTCCTTATGAGAGCACCTGTTATTGGAATGAGGGCCCACTCTAATCAAGTATGACTTCACCTTCCATCTCCAAAGGCTATTTCCAAATAAAGTCATATTCACATAGGTACCAGGGTTAGAAAGAAAGAAAGTGAAGTTGCTCAATCATGTCTGACTCTTTGCCACCCCATGGTCTGTAGCCTACAAGGCTCCTCCATCCATGGAATTTTCCAGGCAAGAGTACTGGAGTGGGTTGTCATTTCCTTCTCCAGGGGATCTTCCCTACCCAGGGAGTGAACCTAGGTCTTCCACATTGCAAGCAGATGCCACCTGAGGAACACCATTCAACCCACAACAGAGAGGATGAAAGAATAGCTAGAATTCTATTTCATACTTAAGGAAGTTTCTTTGAAAAGTGTCCTGTCTTTCAGTGAGTATATGGTGGCACTAGAACCATAAATCAGTTATGCTATTCACTTGGTGACCAGAGAAAGTCATAGAAAAGTGGTGTAGTCAATTTTCATTATTCGTGATGATTAAGTTCTATAGTGAAAGTGAAAGTCACTCAATCATGTCCAACTCTTTGTGATCCCATGGACTATACAGTCCACGGAATTCTCCAGACTAGAATACTGGAGTGAATAGCCTTTCCCTTTTCCAGGGGATCTTCCCAACCCAGGGATCGAACCCAGGTCTCCCTCATTGCAGGAGAATTAACAACCCAGGGATCAAACCCAGGTCTCTTGCATTGCAGGTGAATTCTTTACCAGCTGAGCCACAAGGGAAACCAAGAATACTGGAGTGGGTAGCCTATACCTTCTCCAGTGAATCTTCCCAATCCAGGAATCGAATCAGGGTCTACTGCATTGCAGGTGGATTCTTTACCAACTGAGCTATCAGGGAAGCCCTTAAGTTCTATAAAGTAGTCATAAACACAGAATTTTCAAATACTAAATCACTACTCCTAGAAGAAATAAGAGTTTAAGTTACTGTGAGCTTCTAATGCAACATTTTTGTCAACTGATCAATACAAAGCCTTGTGTTTTGTGTGTGTCTCTGTTATTTCATGTGTAACGTTAATTCATTAACCTTGAACTCACAGTCAACAGCACTTTACCTCATATCTGAACAAAGCTTTTCAAACACACATTTTCTCCATAAGTCACATCACAGCCTTCTTGTACTTAGGCACACTATATAGAACTAGGCTTGGACTTCATTTTAAATACCAAAATCATCCAGGAAAAAGCTAAAAAAAATGAAAAACACAGAAGTCAATAGACTCCAAAGGAGACTAGACTTACAGTGTGAGAATGAAACAAGAAAGAGTATCACCATGTTCAACCTCGATTGGGAATGTCTATGTCAAGCAACTTAAATCTTTTGCTGCTCTTTGTAGGTCACAACAATATACTGTGAAAGCACCTTGGCTATTGATTTTCGACAATTAGTAAATTACAACAAATAGGAAAATTTACAAATATGGAACCTGCCAATAATGAGGACTATTTATTGCAGTCAGTCCCAGTAGGTTTCATGCAGGAGGGCACCCATCTCAGCTGCAGATGCCAAAATAAATGAACTGATTTTTAGGAGTACAAAAAAAAATTAAAACAAGTAGGCAAATTCACAAATATGGAAGCTATGGGATAGACTGTATACTGTAGCCATTTCTAGACGGTTTTGTATTAGAAGTGCACCCCCTCATTTGCAGATGCCAAATTGGATGGAGGCTGACATCAGAGCATACCACAGTATTAGTGTTTGTCTTGCTAAGCACATGGGTTGATGGATCCATATCAAGCTGTAGAACACCCATCCCTATTAATAACATAATCTTTAATAAATCTGAGATGATACAGTCTACATGAGGGAGAAGAACGGGGGAGAGAGATCCTGAGCTTGACTGACTTTAACTATAAATATAAAAGTAGTGAAATTTTAAGTTTCATCAGAATCACTTTTTTCTTCTGACAGGTATTAAAGATGGACACCCAATATGAACAAATGCATGCCTAATACCTAGTATATACCCTGCCATAAGAAAGATGTATAGAAAGAAGTTTGATTATAGGTGTCAGTGAGCACTTCCTTGAGAAAATTATATTCAAGCTCTTACCTGAGGATGGGCTAGCCTCACAATTTAGAAGGAAGTGGTATTCCCATCAGAAGGACCAATGTTTGTGAAGATCAGAAACTAGGGAGAACAAAGTGAGTTAAAAGAAAGGAAAGTTTGGTGGGACTACAGTGTAGGATGCAAGGAGGAGAAGAGTTCAAAATGGGCCATAATCAGCAAAAACATCAAAAGTGTCAGTGTCAGCAACATTCAGCAATTTGACTTATAAAGAAGTAAAATGGCAACTTCTTCAAAATCCAGCTACTAAAGAGAAGGGCAGCTTGATGTAGGGTAGCAATCCTTCCATGAACACCGAAGTCCTCAAGATCCTTCTAGGACTTATGGGTATAAGCTCAAAACTGCATTCATGAAAATAAAAACAAAAATAAACAAAAGGGACCTAATTAAACATAAAATATTTGGTGTAGCAAAACAATCCATAAACAAAAAGAAAACTCTTAGAATGGGAGAAAATACTTAGCAGGTGAAGCAAATGGCAAGGGATTAATCTTCAAAATACAAAAGCAGCTCATGCAGTTCAGTATAAAAAAACAACCCAATCAAAATATGGGTGAAAGATCTAAATAGACCTCCTTCCAAGAAAACATATACCTGGTTAAAAAGCACATAAAAAGATGCTCAATATCACTATTAGAGTAATGCAAATCACCGTGTCCAAGGTCAGGGGCGGTAGCCAAGAGGAGCTACCCCACCTTCAAAGCCAGAGCAGCCACCTCGCGCCCGAGGCCAGGGGCGGTGACCCCGAGGAGCCACCCGGAGCCTGAGGCCAGGGGCGGCAGCTGGGAGGAGCTACCAACGTCCAAGGGCAGGGCCAGCGGCCGGGAGGAGCAACCCAAGGAGCAGTGGCAGCTTCGCAGGAACAGGAGGGCCTGGAGGAGCTATCCCAAGTTGAAGGTCAGGAACGGCAGCCGTAAGGAGATAACCCATGTCCAAGGTAAGGAGCAGCAGCTGCGCTTTGCTGGAGCAGCCATGAAGAGATAACCCACGCCCAAGGTAAGAGAAACCCAAGTAAGATGGTAGGTGTTGCAAGAGGGCATAAGAGGGCAGACACACTGAAACCATACTCACAGAAAACTAGTCAATCTAATCACAAGAGGACCATAGCTTTTTCTAACTCAATGAAACCAAGACATGCCTGCAGGGCAACCCAAGACGGGCGGGTCATGGTGGACAGGTCTGACAGAATGTGGTCCACTGGAGAAGGGAATGGCAAACCACTTCAGTATTCTTGCCTTGAGAACCCCATGAACAGTATGAAAAGGCAAAATGATAGGATACTGAAAGAGGACCTCCCCAGGTCATCAGGTGCCCAATATGCTACTGGAGGTCAGTGGAGAAATAATTCCAGAAAGAATGAAGGGATGGAGCCAAAGCAAAAACAATACCCAGTTGTGGATGTGACTGGTGATAGAAGCAAGATCCGATGCTGTAAAGAGCAATATTGCATCGGAACCTGGAATGTCAGGTCCACGAATCAAGGCAAATTGGAAGTGGTCAAACAAGAGATGGCAAGGGTGAACGTCAACATTCTAGCAATCAGTGAACTAAAATGGACTGGAATGGGTGAATTTAACTCAGATGACCATTATATCTACTATTGCAGGCAGGAATCCCTCAGAAGAAATGAAGTAGCCTTCATGGTCAACAAAAGAGTCTGAAATGCAGTACTTGGATGCAATCTCAAAAACTACAGAATGATTTCTCTTCATCTCCAAGGCAAACCATTCAATATCACAGTTATCCAAGTCTACGCCCCAACCAGTAACACTGAAGGAACTGAAGTTGAACGGTTTTATGAGACCTACAAGACCTTTTAGAACTAGCACCCAAAACAGATGTCCTTTCCATTATAGGGGACTGGAATGCAAAAGTAGGAAGTCAAGAAACACTTGGAGTAATAGGTAAATTTGGCCTTGGAATAAGAAATGAAGGAGGGCAAAGACTAATAGAGTTTTGCCAAGAAAATGCACTGGTCATAGCAAACACCCTCTTTCAACAACACAAGAGAAGACTCTACACATGGACATCACCCGATGGTCAACACCAAAATCAGATTGATTATATTCTTTGCAGCCAAAGATGGAGAAGCTCTATACAGTCAACAAAAACAAGACCAGGAGCTGACCGTGGCTCAGATCATGAACTCCTTGTTACCAAATTCAGACTCAAATTGAAGAAAGTAGGGAAAATCGCTAAACCATTCAGGTATGACCTAAATCAAATCCCTTATGATTATACAGTGGAAGTGAGAAATAGATTTAAGGGCCTAGATCTGATAGATGGAGTGCTTGATGAACTATGGTATGAGGTTCATGATATTGTACAGAAGATAGGAATCAAGACCATCCCCATGGAAAAGAAACGCAAAAAAGCAAAATGGCTGTCTGGGGAGGCCTTACCAATAGCTGTGAAAAGAAGAGAGGTGAAAAGCAAAGGAGAAAAGGAAAGATACAAGCATCTGAATGCAGAGTTCCAAAGAATAGCAAGAAGAGATAAGAAAGCCTTCTTCAGTGATCAATGCAAAGAAATACAGGAAAACAACAGAATGGGCAAGACTAGAGATCTCTTCAAGAAAATTAGAGATACTAAGGGAACATTTCATGCAAAGATGGGCTCAATAAAGACAGAAATGGTATGGACCTTACAGAAGTAGAAGATATGTAGAAGAGGTGGCAAGAATACACAGAAGAACTGTACAAAAATATCTTCACGACCCAGATAATCATGATGATGTGATCACTAATCTAGAGCAGACATCTTGGAATGTGAAGTCAAGTGGGCCTTAGAAAGCATCACTATGAACAAAGCTAGCGGAGGTGATAGAATTCCAGTTGAGCTGTTTCAAATCCTGAAAGATGATGTTGTGAAAGTGCTGCACTCAATATGCCAGCAAATTTGGAAAACTCAGCAGTGGCCACAGGACTGGAAAAGGTCAGTTTTCATTCCAATCCCAAAGAAAGGCAATGCCAAAGAATGCTCCAACTACTGCACAACTGCACTCATCTCACATGCTAGTAAAGTAATGCTCAAAATTCTCTAAGCCAGGCTTCAGCAATACGTAAACTGTGAACTTTCTGATGTTCAAGCTGGTTTTAGAAAAGGCAGAGGAACCAGAGATCAAATTGCCATCAACCGCTGGATCATGGAAAAAGCAAGAGAGTTCCAGAAAAACATCTCCTTCTGCTTTATTGACTATGCCAAAGCCTTTGACTGTGTGGATCACAATAAACTGTGGAAAATTCTGAAAGTGATGGGAATACCAGACCACCTAACCTGCCTCTTGAGAAATCTGTTTGCAGGTCAGGAAGCAACAGTTAGAACTGGTCATGGATCAAAAGACTGGTTCCAAATAGGAAAAGGAGTACGTCAAGGCTGTATATTGTCACCATGCTTATTTAAATTCTATGCAGAGTACATCATGAGAAACGCTGGACTGGAAGAAACACAAGCTGGAATCAAGATTGCCGGGAGAAATATCAATAACCTCAGATATGCAGATGACACCACCCTTATGGCACAAAGTGAAGAGGAACTAAAACGCCTCTTGATGAAAGTGAAAGAGGAGAGTGAAAAGTTGGCTTAAAGCTCAACATTCAGAAAATGAAGACCATGGCATCCAGTCCCATCACTTCATGGAAAATAGATGGGGAAACAGTAGAAACAGTGTCAGACTTTATTTTTGGGGGCCCCAAAATCACTGCAGATGGTGACTGCAGCCATGAAATTAAAAGACGCTTACTCCTTGGAAGAAAAGTTATGACCAACCTAGATAGTATATTCACAAAAGCAGAGACATTACTTTGCTGACTAAGGTCCGTCTAGTCAAGGCTATGGTTTTTCCTGTGGTCATGTATGGATGTGAGAGTTGGACTGTGAAGAAGGCTGAGCACTGAAGAATTGATGCGTTTGAACTGTGGTGTTGGAAAAGACTCTTGAGAGTCCCTTGGACTGCAAGGAGATCCAACCAGTCCATTCTGAAGGAGATCAACCCTGGGTATTCTTTGGAAGGAACGATGCTAAAGCTGAAACTCCAATACTTTGGCCACCTCATGCAAAAAGTTGACTCATTGGAAAAGACTCTGATGCTGGGAGGGATTGGGGGCAGGAGGAGAAGGGGACGACCGAGGATGAGATGGCTGGATGGCATCACGGACTCAATGGACGTGAGTCTAAGTGAACTCCGGGAGATGGTGATGGACAGGGAGGCCTGGCGTGCTGCGATTCATGGGGTCACAAAGAGTCTGATACGACTGAGCGACTGAGCTGAACTGAACTGAATGCAAATCAAAACTACCAGGAGATATCACCTCACACCAGTCAGAATGGCTATCATCAAAAAATCTACAAACAATAAATGCCAGAGAGGGTGTGGAGAAAAGAGAACACAACTCCTGCACAGCTGGTGGAAATGCAGACTAGTTCAGCCACTATGGAGAATAGTATGGAGGTTGCTCAAAAAACTGAAAATACAGCTACTGTATGATCCAGCAATCCCACTCCAGGGCATTATCTGGAGAGAAACAAAGCTGGAAAAAATACATGCCCCCCACTGTTTATTGCATCTCTGTTCACAATAACCAAGACATGGAGGCCACCTCAATATCCACTGACAGAGGAGTAGATAAAGAAAACGGGGTAAACATATACAATGGGATATTACTCAGCCATTAAAACGAATGCACTGATGCCATTTGAAGCAACATGGATGGATCTAGAGATTGTCATACTGAGTGAAGCCAATCAGATAAAAGACAAATATCATATGACATTGCTTATACGAGGAATCTAAAAAGAGGCTATGAATGGACTTATCTACAAAAGCAAAACAGTTACAGATGTAGAAAATAAACTTATGGTTTCCAGGGAGTAAGGGCAGCGGGGAGATAGTTTGGAAGATTGGGACTGACATATACACATTACTAAACACAAAATAGATAACTAAGTACCTACCTTCATAGCCCAAGGAACTCTATACTCAATGGTCTGTACTGGGAAAGAATCTAAAAAAGAGTGGATATATGCATAACAGATTCACTTTACTGTACACCTGAAATTAAAACACTAAATCAATTATATCCCATTAAAATTTTTCAAAATTAAAAACTGTGTTCATAGTAATATTAAGATATTATTCGTTTTTTTCTGGATTGACAGTTGTACTGAGGGCACAAAAGCAGTGGTGAGAAAATCACCAATGCCTTTGTACAAATCAAGTCACTGACACCAGACTGTCCTAGTAGGTAACTTTTATATCCTTTGCCATTACACATTCAAAACAAAAGTCCATTTCCAGCAAAGAACAGAAGCAGTATAAATTATTAAGTTTTTATAATTTAAACTTGAGTATGCATCTTGTGAATATTATAAGTAATTAAATGACAAAATTACAAGTGTGAATGAGACATTACTTCTGCATACCAATGTATGATGTTTGTCTTGATAAATAATAGTGTCAGTGTTTGGCTGCAAGATGAAATAGTTATGCTCTTTTTCTCCACAAAATGTAAAACTCTGGTTGTTCAGACTTGGAAATTTGACATAAAAATGTTTTCGTGAGAAAAAAATCAAGTCAGTCTGTCACATTAAGGAAAACAACTGATATCTGTTGCTAAAGATAAGATTTAAATGGAAAAATTAGAGTTCTGAAAATCTTGTGTCTGTAACTATAAACTTGACAGCTTACCAATACTTAAGAACTTTTCCTATGACATTATTATACTATTAACAGATGTGATTTCTTCGTACTACACAATAAAATATGACAATATTTGAAAAAATCTTCAAATTCAGTGAATCAATAATTTTCAGTTAACCAGGGCAGGGAGTCATATACGTTGGTAAAATATTCATTTTTACCAGAATGCAAGAAACCCATTGTATTACAACATAATGGAGTACAAAATTTCATTGAAAAGTTTTCATGTTCTGTATCACAACTGATCTCTGAGAACCTATCATTTGTTGAGCTTTGATCTAGTACAAATCAAAGGAAAATATCCACAATTATCTACAAATTTTATTAAAATATGCCTTATTTTCCAAACAAGTATCTCTGGGTGGTCAAAATTTTTTCTCACTCTTCAACCAAAATATCTTGCAAAAAATTAAATGCAAAAGAAAATATTAGAATCCATTTGTTTTCTATTAATCCAACATTAAAGAGATATTTTAAAATGTTTAAGAACACAACTGTTCTCATTCATTTTTTTATTTTGAAAACTTTTGTTTTTAAATTAAAATACTATTGATATCACCGTGTAACTGGTTTAATTAATGTTATTTTAAATGAAATAGTAAACAGTATTTTAAAATATCCTCAGTCTTCAATTCTAATATAATAAACCATAAATATAAACCCCATGAACAAAAGATCTTTGGGGTCCTCAATAATTGTGATCCTAAGACAAAAACATTTTAGAACCAATGATATACGGGAAAGAAGATGGACTTGATAAAAATCAACAACCAAGACTCCCTTCATCCTGCATCACTAATTCACAGAGTTCTCTTAGATAAGTAAGTGGGCTCTCCAACACCAGGTTCTTCTTGCATAAAATGAGTTATAATAATCATAAATGTTGATAGGGTCACTATAAGGATAAAGTGTACTTGTATATGCAGAGGCACTTTGTACCCTCCAAAGCATTATACAAAGGTTATTTTCTTATCATTATTCATGACAGTAACAGTTTGTACTAAAATGTGATGGATCATGTTAATAATAATTACCTTTCTGTGTTAAAAACAAAATTATGGAACAGATAAATCATAATGAAAAACATATTTATCTCTATAGCACAGGCTCATTTGATTGGTTTCCATTATTTTTTAAAGTTTTTAGAAACCTCAGAAATTCTTATTAAAGATAAGACCAATTTGGAAAACAGGTTCCTAAATAATTATTTTGGCATACATGTGGATATTGCAGGAAAACTCAGGAAACATCTCACAGTGATCTGAAAGTAATGAGCACTCCTGTGGCTGTATGAACCATCTACGAGATCCAAACTAAAACACAAAGATAAGATACTCAGATCACTTACTTCCTGCTGATATCGTCAAAGAACATTAGTGTCTGAAGCAACATTAGCAGCCCTTTTATCCAACATCTCATCTAAAGCAAGAATCTCCTCTAAAAACCTCTGACAACTTATCCAGTCTCTACTTAAATACTTCTAGCAGTTGGAGATATATCACTTAATACAGTGTATAGTCAAAGCTATGGTTTTTCCAGTATGTATGGATGTGAGAGTTGGACCATAAAGAAGGCTGAGCACCAAAGAATAGATATTTTCAAACTGTGGGGCTGGGAGAAGACTTCTGAAGAGTTTCTTGGACTGCAAGGAGATCAAACTACTTAATCCTAAAGAAAATCCACTCTATATTCATTGGAAGGACTAATACTGAAGCTAAAGCTCCAATACTTTGGTCACCTAATGAGAAGAGCCAACTCATATTAGAAAAGACCCTGATCCTAGGAAAGATTGAAGGTAGGAGGAGAAGGGCATGACAGAGGATGAGATGTTTGGATGGCATCACTGACTCAATGGACGTAAGTTTGAGCAAACTCTTGGAGGTAGTGAAGGACAAGGGAGCCTGGCATGCTGAAGTTCATGGGGTCACAAAGAGTTGGACATGACTTAGCAACTAAACAACAACAAAGGCAGTTTATTTTATGCATTAAAGTTTTTTGCAATGTGCATATCTAATTATACAAAAAGCTAATGATCTTTTTGAATTTCTAACAAATTCCCAAATGATGTAGATGTTGCTGCTCAGGGACCATACTTTGAGAACCACCGAACTAGGGGGTCTCACCACAATTCCTCACTCAGCTTATGTGAAAACATATTGTGAGTTACATGTAACTGAATTGCAGCAGAGGCTGTTCACAGTTTTGAGGCATTTTGGATGGTGAATTCTGAATGACTGTTAATAGGAGAGCAGTGGTGTGAATAATCCACTACCATGGATAATCCAAAAGCCATTTCAGCTTGATTTTGGAAGGTGTTCAAGTTGGATTTTAATTTTGTAAGAGCACTGCTTTTGCCTTAGCAAATAGGTTTTTTGCTGAGGCCAATGTTAAAACTGAGTGACTGCTTCCTGGGTAAACACATGCTTTCCCAGTGAAGAAGGCAAGCCAGACAGTCTGGCATGATAGCTGTGGAGACGAACCTGGCACTCATAATTCACAAAGCAGACAAAGGCTAACTGAGAGCTGAGTCCATGTATGACATATAAAAAAAATTGTAGTTCCTAAAAATATGCATGAAAGTTGGGAAGATTTGGGGGAAACTCATCACTTCCTCTTTCTATATATACTAAATTCTGTAGCTTATGGAATTCAAAGTATTTCCCTTTTACCCTGTGATCAACACCTACACCTACACACACACACACACACCCCTGTGTGAGTGTGTATGTCTATGGTTTTGCCTTAAGGAGGTCATAAAAGAAAAATACTTCCTGAAAGCTCACGAATCCATTGTGAACAGGCATGTCAGTGTTTGTGCTTAGAGGTAGTTATAGTCAATAAAAGTAATTTCTGAACATTAGCTTATAGATAGGCTGAATCAGAACAACCTGAGAACTTAAATAAAATACAGATTCCTTCTCCTCCGCCCCAGAGCTGAAATCCTCTTTTAGGAAGAGTCTTTATCTAGCCCTAACTCCCTGTAGACACAGCCCCACCACGTCACACCTCAGATGTGCTCTGCGCTCTGCTCACCTTTTCACTTTTCCCATGGATGCTGAGGTGATAGATGCTGCTGGGAGTCATGAAGGATTTAATGCCCATGCGGAGAACACTGCACCAATGGCAGCCTGGGGGGGGGAGCGGGCCAATGGCAGTCTGGGGCCAACAGATCAATAACTTCCTTCTTCCCTTGTATGAACGGTCCTGAGAAGCAGTCTGTGAACTTCCATGAAGACAGCCCTACAATATGGCACTCAGTTCACTTCAACCAAGCAGTTGCTAAGTTGGTTACATTTTTTTATATTGGCTCATTGGTTCTCACACCTTCCCTGCTTCACATCCCTTCTCCTTCAGTCAGGCTCCCTGGAGTGCATTCCTTCATAAAACAGGATGACAAAAGCCTTTGCTCAGGCTCTGCCTTCTGAAGATTCAGGCTAAAACCACATAGATTATGTTTTTCTCAGGGTATATGCCCAACAGTGGGACTGCTTGGTCATAAGGTAGTTTATTTTTAGTTTTTTAAGGACCCTCCCAATGTCCATTGACAGATGAAGACATAAAGGAGACGCAGCACACATATACACTGAAATATTGCTCAGTCATAAAACAGGAATGAAACCGGGCCATTTGTAGAGATGTGGATAGACCTAGATTCTGTCAGTCAGAGTGAAGTCAACAAAGAAAACTGAATATTATATATTAATGTGTATCCATGGAATCTCAAAAAATGCTGCAGATGAACCTATTGTCAGGGCAGGAATAGAGACAGAGAACACACGTGTGGACATGAGGGTGGGGGGAATGACCTGGGAGAGTGCAGTTGACATATGCACACTACCATGTGTAAAACAGAGAGCTAGTGGGAACCTGCTGTGTATCTTAGGGAGCTCAGCTTGATGCTCTGTGATGACCTAGAGGGGTGGGATGGAGGGGCAATAGTGGGAAGAAGGTCTCAGAGAAAGGGGATATCTGTATATGCATAGCTGATTCACTTCGTTTCACAACAGAAACTAGCACAACACTGTAAAGCAACTATACTTTTTTTTCTTTTTTTAAAGAAAAGACCATATGGAACTTCCTAGTTCCAAGGTATTAACACATACAAGGGCAGGGCTACTTTTAGCTCCTGTAGTGGGTAGGGCAAAAGAGGAAGAAGCAGCTCAGAAATGGAATAACTAGAGGATTTTTTTTTTTTTTGGTCTGTTTACAACTATCTCCAGAAAAAGCACTCCTGTGCTCTAAGCCATTCAAAATAAATATCACCACAGCTTTGTAAACAGAGGGGCACAGGTGGAAAGAGACAAATACTGAATGGCCTGTTTTTTCCCTATAAGGAAGTTTTCCCTCTTGGACTGCCTCCAGGTCTAAATACAACTTGCTGTCCTGAGAATCCAGTCTATAGAGCCCATGCCTTGTATAGGCCCTCCCAATGAAAGGAGAGACATGAGCCTCCTAAAACCAACCTCAGAAAATAAAATGACCCTTTCAGGCCTCACTCAGGTGGAACCAAAAAACCATGGCTCTTTCCCCAGAAATGAAGCAGTCTGGGGAAGCTGTGGCTCAGTTCCAGAGCTAGAAATGAGCAGGTGTGCCACAAGAGACAGGTTCCCAGAACCTTCTCCAGGCAAACAAAATTAACATGTGTTTCCTTTCTTCTTTCTTCTAGGAAAATCTGTCCAATAGACACAGAAAAAAATAGAACAGATAAAAGGAAAAGAAAAACAGTTATTTCAGAAATCCTTAGAAAGCTCGTATCTATACATGATGAGTGAAATGTAGAGCTGAAACATTACCTAAATTATATGAGCTCCAAAAATATGGGCCTGGAATAAGTTTTAAGATATGAATGCACTAGATATTTGTGGTCTCTATTGCATGTTCCTACATTTACTGCATTTGATAGCATATGCAAACTCAGTGTTCTTTATAATCATAGTGACCTTAGTGCTGAGCTATAGATCAGATAAATGAACAGTTTCTAATATGGTAATGCCAGGGGTAGAAAAATGATGCAAACCTTTGTGTGTCTGGGTGTGTGTGTATCCAATCTAAATTTTGATCTACAGACAAATATGTGATGGGTTTAAAAGTGGACGGTGAACTCTTACAATGTTACAATTCAGAAAATACATATTAAGTTTAGATAACATGATCAATGCTAGGATTACTTTATGGTAATGTTTAAAAAAAAAAAAACACATGCATAAAACATAATCCCAACAGGATAGTGATTCCTCCCATTTCATAGTGAAAAAACAAAGGCTCTGAGAGGATAAGTGATACAGTCCTATTAATAAGGTTTATGGGTTAGCTATTGCTTCCCTGGTGGTTCAGTGGTAAAGAATCTGCCTGCCAATGCAGGAGACCTGGGTTCTATACCTGGGTCAGGAAGATCCCCTGGAGTAGGAAATGGCAACCTACTCTAGTATTCTTGTCTGAGAAATCCCATGGAGAGAGGAGCCTGGTGAGATAATACATGGAATCACAAAAGAATCGTACACAACTGAGCAACTAAACAACAACAACATGGGCAGCTATTACTTGAACTTTTGTTCCTTTGATTCTAAATTTAGAGCTTTTTCCTGTACACCAACATGCTCCAATTGAATCCCAGAGTCTAGACTCTATGTTCCATGTCTCCTAAAGTGATAGCTCTGTAATCTTGCTTTGTGTTTCATTCAGGATTTCCCTGAGACTTCATACTGGAAGTCCACGGAAGTGACGACCAAGTATCCATCCTTATCCTTAGGAAGTGTCATGTTTGAGCATGCCATTCTGGTTACAGTTGATTTGTTTGTGGGTAAACAACTAACTCAAGTCAAACTAACCATTTCCATTTCCTGCAAAATCTTCACTTTGAACAGACAGAGTCAGACTCTTTTCTTTCTGGAGGTTGAAGACATACCTAAAGAAAACTCAGAAGTTATCAATACCATTCTTTGCTCCTTGAGGAGACAGGCCAGTGCAGTGAGAGAGACGGAAACTGACTTTGGCAAGAAGCAGTGTCAGGAGTCAGGGGGAAAGACGGCACTGGAGTTTCCGGACCCATGTTCTGGTAGTTCAGCTGTCTATCTGCCTTTTATGCCATGTGTTTATTCAACCCTTTCTCAAATTCTGTGAGTTAATAAATTTCCTTCTTGGACTGAATTTAATTCAAGTCTCATTCCTCTCACGCATCACCAAAAATAACCTAATACAATATTCAATGAGAAAATAGACCCAAAACACCAAGTCCTTTCCTGAAGTATGTATTCATTTCATTGGGACTCATCTTTGTGACCACATTGGACCCACATTTGCTATCTGACTTGCCTGGTCTCAGCCTGTTCATTCAGTGGAGGCCACATGCCTCGTTTGTGTCCTTTGACACCATCCCACTCCCTCACCCATCTGCTTTCTCAGAGCCATCATTTTGGGTTGAGGAAAGATGATTGCTTTAGCTCTGTGATGACAAGATACATACCAACTGCTGCTTTTCCTGCCTGGCAACTTCCTAGGAAGTCCAGAGACTAACTCTGGGACAAGAAAGTTTCTCTCCTGTCCTTTTAGTACTACTAAAGCCTAGACAGGATAGAGCTGTGGCTGAGGGTTGGGGAAGGTGTTATCTTATGCTATATCCCTTAGGTGCAAGCTTGAAATAAGGATTTGGAAGGTCCTGATTTATGGAGAGAGGGCTTTATTAAAGATCTCATCAAGTCCCATAGGTCAGGGCCCTTAGATACTATTAAGTCCACCTTGCTCCTCATGACTAAGCATTGGCCTCTGATAATCTGGTATCCTGATATCGCCACCACTACTAAGAAACTCAGTTCTGTACCAGAATCTTGTACTCTCAGTCCCTGCCTACACAGACAGCCCCCACTGAGTTTCTCAAGGACCACGTGATGCAGGCACTGTCCTCCACAGTGTGCTCACATCACTCTGGTAAATGGAGTGTCCTCAGGGCCCTCCCCAGGACACCACTGGCCGGTGGGTTTTCTGTTCTTGGGCTGAAGACTCATTTTGGCACACTCTTCTCTCATCTTTTCTGACATATTCCTTCACTGTTTGCCATGGCAGTTCTGCATCTCAGCGCCTCTTATTGTGGGATGCCACTTTATCTAAGCTTCCAAGGCTTATCCTGGAAATATATTAGGACCAACTCTGAGAGTCCTACCAGGGTGTTAAGTCCTGACAGCTCCTGCATAAGCTCTCTCAACCAGTTTAGTTTCCCCACCTTAATTCTGCACCCTCAGAATCCAATGAGGCCTACTCTGTACTTTGTTGGCACATGATAGCCAAATCACGTGGCCCCTTTGACATATAATTATTCCCACACCTGAGCAGATTCAGCACCTGTTGCCATCTGCCCCTGGGTACTAGTCTGGGAACCAGGAGAGGAGGAGGACGAGGCAGAGCCTAAAGACCAGCATTATCTTATAAAGCACTTGTCTCATCTGAGATTTCTCTACAGCCTCAAGCTAAATGTAGGGTGCCAAGAGCCAGCATGGGGAATCCCGCCCATGGCAAAGGTCATGAGGAAAGGGGCCTGACAAAACGCAAGGCAGGATCAGGCCTCAGGGGTCCCCCTGGATTTTCTCGAGCATCTACCCCCTAAACCAGAGTCTGCCTGCTTTACTGTGTTATGTTCTCCACCTTCTCTTCTAACATTAACAGGGGGCTGTCCCCCCATCACCTTTTTCTGGAAAAAGTTAATTTAGAGCTTTTAGATAATAAGCCTCCTGGGCATAATAAGAGTGTGTCAATCCAAAAACCCCTCTGATGGCTTTCTAGTCTGCCTGACAGGTTTGTCTGGACTCTTACAGCTGTGCATGTGATTGTTTGCGGCCTCCCAACCACCAGAGGCACAGGAAGCTTAAAACATCCTAGGAATGTAGGGGCTTCCGAGGAGTCAAAATCATTAGAATAGGACTGATTAAGGGTTTCATCGTTGAGCCGATACTTGCTGCCAAGTTTTCATATCTTTCATTTGTTGATATAGTTGGTATGTAGAAAAAACAGGTAGTAGCCCTGATATTAGCAACATTAGATCTTTGAGTTAAGTACTCTCTTTGTTATAACCCACTGCACCTTTGTTCTACAGAAATGTAACTTTATTTAGTACTTTGAGGGTGATGCAGATTAAAGAAAAAACACTTCAAGGGAAAATGAGTTTTCTGGTTGATAAAGACATTTATCTAGGAAAAGAGCCATAAAAATGTTAACAGGCCCCCTGGCCAGAAGATGATGTAAAACCACCTGAGACCTTTTGTATATGGGAAGGTATGCTAAAAGAAAGCCTGGTCTCAATAAGGGTCAGGACTGCTGCCCCTGCATAACTCTGCATATTCCATTATTTCTTTATGTACAACTTGGGGTATATAAGCTGCTTTTGAAAATAAAGTTGTGGGTCTGGCACCAATGCTTGGCTCCCCCATGTCGTTCTTTTCTCCCCTTTCAGGCTGAATTCCCATCTGGAGCACAGAGGCTCTCTGTGTCTACTTATTTGCCCTGGCTTCTAAGACCCACATGAGAGGGAGCCCAAGGCGGGGCACGCTCAGCTATTCAAGCAGGCGCCGGTGGCCTATGTAGATGATGCAAGCCCCTTGTCGTGAAGCTTTATTGGTCTCCTGTGTAAACCAAGTTATTCAGCCTCTTTTATCCACTAATTTTCCTACTACACTATTCTTTCCTAATCTCTCTATATCTCTAAATAAATAAGTCTCTCCTCACCGACGCCATTTCCCTTTTGAATTTCCTGGATCCACTGGGGCTGGAACCCGGCAGTAGGGGTTGGTGGGCAGGGTAGGTTCTATCTTTCAACAAGGGGAAGTGGAACACTTCTGCAGACACAGAGGGATCAAGGGCACCTGGAATTTCAAATTGCTCAAGAATGTCTACCCAGTATCTTTATCCCAACCCCAGGATCACACTGGTTTATGGGCCCTGAGTTGGCAGAGGAGAACTGCCCAAGTTGAAAACTTCATCTTCTACAAAGTCTGCTGATCTCCCAGATTTACACAGTCCTCAGCTTTTCCGCCCTCCAGCTACAAGTAATAAAGTTAAGGTCTCCTAAAGTGTTGCCAAGGAGGCCCTTTGACCCTCATGCTTTGCTTGAAGTTGAGTACTGATTCTCCTGGGCTTATCTTTTTCCCTCTTAAGGCATTGTCACACTCCTTCCTAATGTCTTAGCTTAACTGCACTGCAGCTTCATGTAGTGGTTGCTGCTATTCCATCTGCCATCAGTGACAGTGTCCTCACAGCTAACTGGTGGTGACTGAGCCAACAACTCCACCACTCACTCCTAGTGAGCTACTTCCTAGGACAACTACTATCAGCTCTCAGAGGCAGGATCCCCAGGAGCAGAAACTGGGACAGGAATTCAGGAGCCGTTTTAAGGGAGTAAGCTCTGGATTTCCTTCTTTCTGAGGTCACACTGCTTTGTGTGCTGCTTCTCTATATTTATCTATCTAATTGTCCCCTTCTCCACTATTCTCTCAACCTCAATCTCAAGGCAAACTTTATCCCTTTGTGCATACAGCCAAGAATGACAATCTTTTCAAAAGCAGCTTAAACAACTTCTCGTCAAATAACAAGTGGTCTTTTAAGTATCTATAATTTCTAATAATTCTAGATTGAGAAAAAAGTCTGATTTACTCAGCAATGGTAAGAGCCAATCAGCTATGGCCTTGGGAGGCTGACAGGGTAACATGGCAAAGACATACTTCTTGCACCTGTTCATTCAGGAAGAAGAAACTTACCCAGAGAAGAGAATGATGGGTTAAGCAAACACTCGAAATTTTCTATGGGAGCTTCTTTCTCTAGAAATAAACCAGCTAGCTCACTGACATAATAATTAGCATAACTTAGAAAGAAATATCCCAATATTTTCTAGCAAATGTGCCTCTGGCTTAAACAAGACATATAAGAGGTGGCAGAGTCTTATAAAGACCAATAGAATGGAAGCTTCCTGAGAGAAAGAATTTTTGTTCAGGAATGTATTTCCAGCACATATAAAACCACCTAGGTCATAGTAAGTTGTCAGTAAATGTTTTAAATGAACAAATTAAGAAACACCCAATGTTAGGAAAATCTGTTTTACTAACTTAGGTCCACTCATTGAATTCTGACTCAGTTTTCTCATCTATGAAATGGTGATAATAATGTTTATAGGGTTGTTTTGAAGGTGAAGAAAACGTTGATGCTATCATGTAGACCACAGCTCCAGGAACACAGCAAGTTCAGTAACCGAGAGCTATTATTAAAAGAGAGTCAAGCCAGGACACAATAATAGCCACTGAAATGAAGAACATTTAGTGGGCAATAGCTTCTACAATGAAAACAAACCACAGAATGCAGAGTAAATAAAGCTTTCTGAGGGAAAAACTCATTTTCATGAACTGAGACAGTAGTACAGACAAGTAATTAGTGCAGAAACAAAGGCAGTCATCCCTGCAAAAGTAGATCCTTCCAATAGGTCAGAAAAAATTAATGAAAAGCAATAGTACCAAGAACAGCAATAACACCGTTAGCATAAAACCCCTTCTGACAGTGGCATCTCTGGAGAATCAGTGGTCTCTGCCCTGCCCTGCCATCACAAAAATGGTTACATGTTCATGGAGGAGTGTTTGGAGGGAAGGAGACACACTGTTTGCTGCATTTCTATTTGGCAAGTCAGAGACCTTTGGTACACAAGAATGTGCTCAGTCAGTCAGTCAGTCAGTCATATCCAACTCTTTGCGACCCCCTGGACTGTAGCCCACCAGGCTTCTCTGTCCATGAAACTTTCCCTGTAAGAATACAGGAGCAAGTAGCCATTTCCTCCTGCAGGGGATCTTCCTAATCCAGTAGACAGGAAAGAGAATCTAAATTTTAGCTAATGGATGCTGTAATAAAGACTGTGTCTAACTCTTTCACCTGCTTTTTTTTCTCCCTTTCTCCCCGCCCTTTGCAAACAGCACAGATGGGGAAAAGAGAAGCAGACGATTCAAACTGGTACATTACGTGGGCACAAACAAGTTAGGGAAAAACATCTCTGCATGGTGAGAAAAATTCCACTTCTTTCTTGGACAGTTTCTGAAGTATTGGAAACCATGGTAACTAATATAAATGTAGCCAGTGCATTGTGCATTCTCAGTCTGCAACAATAAAAAACAAACTTAATCTGTTTTTTTTTAAGTTAAAAATAAATGTAACTTTGACAACAGACTTCAACAAACTTCTTATTCCTCTGATGATAATTTTTATAAAATACGCATTTTTGAAAGAGAAAGAACTGTTTAGATTTGGTCTGTACATACATATACACACATACATATGTATATACATGTATGTATGCATATAACACACATATACAGATAACAGTCAGGTATACACATTATGCTGTGTATCACGGTATACACTTTATTACACATTATTATATACTATAATACATATTATTTTATGACACATTACATATTATATATGGGGCTTCCTTCATAGCTCAACTGGTAAAGAATCTGCCTGCAATGCAGGAGACCTGGATTTGATTCCTGTGTTGGGAAGATCCCCTGGAGAAGGAAATGATAATCCACTCCAGTATTCTTGCCTGAAAAATCCCATGGATAGAGGAGCCTGGTGGGCTATAGTCCACGGAGTCGCAAGAGTCGGACACAACTTAGCAACTAAACCACCACCACCATATTTTATATACGTATATAAAATATATACATATGTATATATATGTGTGTGTGTATATATATGTGTATATATATGTATGTATATGTATATATGTGTGTATATATATATAGTACATGGGCTTTCCAGATGGCACTAGTGGTAAAGAACCAGCTTGCCAATGCAAGAAACATAAGGGATGTGGGTTCAAACCCAGGGTTGGGAAGATCCCCTGGAGAAGGGTATGGCAACCCACTTGCCTGGAAAATCTCATGGTCAGAGGTGCCTGGCAGGCTACAGTCCATAGGGTCGCAAAGAGTCAGGCACAACTGAAGTGACTTAGCACATACACACATATTGTACATATCCCCAGGGCTAAATGTGTTCACAAAACAAAGTATTATTGAATAATAAAAATCATATAATCACATATTAATAAAAATGAATGGGTTAGTAAGTACATTTAATGTATAATCTGTAACATTCAACAATACCATGTTTCCAGAAAAAAAATTGGCACTGAAAATATGGTAATTAATGAACAAATATAATCCATGTCCACTTGGGGCATATAGTCTGGTGGGGAAATAAGACATTAGTCACATAACCAATGAAATGAATACATAACTACAAACAGCTCAAAGTTCAATGAAGTGAAAACACACAGTAACAAGAGAATGACAAGGGATCTAATTTAGATGGGGGGATAGGAAAGTTGTTTAGAAAAATGAGGTACCAGCTTTGACAGCATGGAAAACCATTGTGTGCACTGTTTTGAAAACAACTGTAAAATATCTCATGGTGCAGAAAAAGATATTCAATTAGTAGACAAGCAAGAAGAGAGATTGCTCACTGACTGGCTCTCATTAGAAAAAGCAAGCTGAGGGATCAATTATTTCTATTAGAGGAAGGAGAAAAGTTATAGCAGGTCTCTGTAGCAACATGGAAACCTCTACTTAAACATTTGGAAAACATCATCAGAATCATTTGGCAATGGAACAAATTGTGGATGGAAGCAACTTCTCTGGGGCAGCCAGAGGTGGTGAAAGGAGAAAAGGTTAGTGGAAGGAATGTGTTTTTTCTCACATCATTAAAAATTAGCTTTTTCTCAGGAACATGGAAGTCCTTTCCTGAAATACTGCCCCTAAATGTCAGACAGACTCATAAACCAATTAATTAAATTGCCCTGCCCTCTTGCCTTTTTTTCTGTATCTTGGTTTTAGATCTCAAAGCCCCAAATAAACTCTAACAAAAATTTTTCTTATGAGGGGGTATTATTAATTGCATTTTTTAAACACTAAATGACTGTGTGGGTCATTCACTATAGTTGTTGACTGGCCCAGAAATAGAGCTTACTTAGACCCGGAAGCCTGGCATGCTATAGTCCATGGGATCACAAAGAGTCGGATACAACTTAGTGACTAAACAACAATCTGAACTCTGACTTTCAGGTACTAACAAAGATCATGTTCCCTGCCCTACACTGGGAACTAAAAACTTAGCGCTGGAGTGAGAAATAAAATAAAACAAAACCAGCAAATAAACCATACACTTGAGAAATTATCTTCGCATTATGTTGGGTTTTTCACATCCTGAAAGAGCCTATTTCCTAACTTTAATAAGTTTGAGTTTGCTGTTCTCAGCATAATTGGACACAGCTGCCTGCACTTTCTGCCAAGGTTTGAGAAAAATATGGAGTTATTATTAGAGCTTGGTATAGCAACCTGCCTAGCCAATGTAAATCTTAAGATTCAATTGTTTATTGGTTGTGAATTTTCCATTGTAAGGGCACCTAGAAAGTTTCTTCACTAATAGGGGTCTGGAAAAATGGGCTGGAAAGCTCCCAGTATCCAATCAGAAAATTAATTGTTTGATCCATCAATAACGTCAAAAGTCCACAATAGAGACATCAGATCACACAAAATCGGGCTGTCCTCTAAGTGAGTAACTGCAGGCAGCAAATCCCAGAAACTGCAAGCAAAGGTCATGATGCTTTAAGTCAGAGGTCTTGGTAAAAGCATGAATTCTACAAAGGAGTAGGTGTGAAATCAGTCTTGGTTTGAATTTCCCCAGAAGCACACTCTGAGATAAGAATTTGAGTATACGTAGTTTATTCGGGAGACACAGAGAACATCAGCAGGAAAGACAACGGTGTCAAAGGGAAGAGAAGACAGTGAATAAAAGTGCACCATTTAGCAGTTACCACAGTGAGCAAATGGAGTTTCACCCCATGGGAAAACTCTGGGAGGTTTCATTAAAGATGCCTCCTAATTATCCTACCCAAAAGGCAAGGGAGCTGGGGTATTTATACCACAACACTTGAGGCTGCTCCCAAGAGTGTTAATTCCATGGAACTTCTGGCCTCTATGTATAGAACAGGTGCCAGCTTCCATGAGTTTGGAGAAAGCACATGGACAAAAGACACAGTGGAAGTCAGCTAGAATGCACCAGAAGCTTAGAAACAGGACTGGGGGCACTAGCAGAAGTCACCTCAACATTCTTTGGATGCAATGGATATTCCATACAATGAAAACTGGGAGGATAAAATGCCAACTCCACTGAATTGGTAATAAATTCCAGGAGTACTAAGTGGAGGGGGATCCAAAGGCAGATGGAGGAGGACACTATAACCCATTAAAGATGCCTGCCATGGGCAAGGTTGAAACCGAACATCAGCACACAAGCCATGCATGCTCTGTCCTTCATCTACATTAGGAGTCAGGGAACTTTTTCTGTAAGGGAGCAGAGTCGTACTTGGTAAATATTTTGGGTGTCACAGGTGACACACACAGTTTTTGTCACACACTGTTCTTTGTTAGTTGTGTGTGTGTGTGCATGCGCACCTAGAGCCCATGCTCTATAACAAGAAAGGCTACTGCAATGAGAAGCCCACACACTGTAACAAAGAGTAGCCGCCACTCACAGCAAGGAGAGAAAGCCCACACACTTGAACGAGACCAAGCATAACCAAAAATAATAATAAAATAAATAAAGTATAAAAAAAAGAGGTGGAACTGTTCTATTAAATTATTTTTAAAAGTCATGCTGCTACAAAATAACATGTTTTAGATCATGTTTCATAAAAGTTACCTTCATATTTTAAATATAATGGTGAAGGTCTGAGAAATTTTATCTGCTCTCCTATCCTGCCCATGAGGTCCTTGGCACAAAGACTGAAATCCACTTACCTAATTCAAATGCCTAAGTTTACGACAGAGGAAACAACCCTAGAGAGACAAAAAGACTTGTCCAACATCAAATGTTTAGTGGTTCATCAACCAAATATTATTCAGTGTGTGCTAAGGTCCTAATGAATCCAGAAGACATGAACGTATAAGAGAAAATTCGAATTCCATAATACATTAAGTACAAATTGGGTCCTCCTACGAGTCTAGAGGAAAGAGGGATTAAATATAGGATGAAAGAATAAGGAAAGGCTACATGAATAAATACTCCCCCAGGAAAGGAAAAATCACTTTTGTTTTACATTAATTCAACAAATATGTATGGATCCCCTAAATTGTGTTAAGTACTCTGCAGATGGAGGATACAGCATTCCAGGGCATGGGTACTATAAAAGAAATGGAAATGAATGCAATGTGTTTCTGCTTTAGGTGCAGATTCATTAACATCCAGCAAAATGCTTTGAACACAGTCCTTGATTTTTCAAGGAATGAATGGTTCAAATAGCAATTTTGGTTCAGAGAATGTATCACAACTGTAGTGACCCATATGCATGAGGAATGGAGTCCTTTGTGATTTTTATGTGTCCAAGGTTTATAAATCTGCTAGTTTTTTTTTGGTGATTCCTAGTCCGTAACATGGTACACAAAGGACACAACCAAGTAAATCTATCCTGACTCAGGAGGAAAGGTTGAGCTAACATTAATCATTCTTCACTTTCTGAAGGTCCGCCACTCCTCAACAAATCTAAGGGTAAACTTACATAGTCAAGAAAGCTAGCCAGTCTACCCAGTTATGTGAAGAACAAAACCTCAGTGACATCAGCAGCAGTAATTCATACCCAGTTGCAAATTAATCAGAGAAGGAATGACATGATTGCCAAGACTTGTTGGGCAAGAAGCCAAAAATAAACATGCAACCCACTGAGCTCAGCAGAATATTAACCAGAGATTCCATATTTCTGTGGCTTCCCTGGGAGCAAGGAGCTGTCCAACAGGCCAGCCTCTTTAAATACTCCATCAGTTTAACACGCAGCCCTCTCTGGTGTGGGGTATATAATACGTGACACACTTAATTGCTTTAACTAAACAGTATTATCAGAAAGCAAGTGGCCCTGGGATTTGGGAGTGTTTATTTAACTATGATTAAATTTTATTATGGTTATTTTTGTGGCGTATGTACAACAACAACAACCATTTGTTATGCTCAGAGGCTCTGTGAGTCAAGGATACAGATGAGACACAATAGTTGCCTTATCTCTGCTCCACAAGGTCTGGGCCCTCCACTGTGGACACTGGAATGCTGGGAGTGACATAAACACTCAGGACAGGCATGACTTACATGTCTGACAGTGGAGTTGAGACATTCTGTAAAAGTAGATCAGTGGGAAGATTAAGCAGAGACGCCTTCACATGGCTTCTCTAGATTCAGTTCAGTTCAGTCACTCAGTCATGTCTGACTCTTTGTGACCCCATGAATCGCAGCACGCCAGACCTCCCTGTCCATCACCAACTCCCAGAGTTCACTCAGACTCGTCCATCGAGTCAGTGATGCCATCCAGCCATCTCATCCTCGGTCATCCCCTTCTCCTCCTGCCCCCAATCCCTGCCAGCATCAGACTCTTTTCCAATGAGTCAGCTCTTCACATGAAGTGGCCAAAGTACTGGAGTTTCAGCTTTAGCACCATTCCTTCCAAAGAAATCCCAGGGCTGATCTCCTTACAGTCCAAGGGACTCTCAAGAGTCTTCTCCAACACCACTGTTCAAAAGCATCAATTCTTCAGCACTCAACTTTCTTCACAGTCCAACTCTCACATCCATACATGACCACAGGAAAAACCATAGCCTTGACTAGATGGACCTTAGTCGGCAAAGTAATGTCTCTGCTTTTGAATATGCTATCTAGGTTACTCATAACTTTTCTTCCAAGGAGTAAGCGTCTTTTAATTTTATGGCTGCAATCACCATCTGCAATGATTTTGGAGCCCCCCAAAGATAAAGTCTGACACTTTTTCCATTGTTTCCCCATCTATTTCCCATGAAGTGATGTGACCGGATTAGGGGTCCCCAAATTCCAAGATCTAATGCTTGATGATCTGAGGTGGAACTGACTGTAATAACAATGCAAATACAGCATGCAATAAATGTAATGTGCTTGATCATCCAAAACCCACCCCCCTTGCCCATGGAAAAATTGTCTTCCACAAAACTGGTCCCTGGTGCCCAAAAGATTGGGGACTGCTGCTCTAAATGGCTTGGGTTTCCTCCCAGTTTGGCACTGTCAAGTTACTTAGATGACTTTCCTCTCAGTTCAAGCCTTTATTAACAGATGTTCCAGGTAACAAGGTAGAAGCCACAGGGCCACTCATGGCTCAATCTTGGAAGCCACATAATACCACTTTCACCTAATTCCCCAGATTCAATGGGAGAAAATATAAACCCACACCTTTCCAGAGGAGGACTAAGAACTTGTAGCCATGTTTTTAAAGCCACTACACCCATTATTATTATTATCCGATTTTTATAAAATGGACTCAAAACACTGAAAGACAGCAGAACATAGAGGCTCAATGAGTGCTGGGTTCAAATATCAACTCTTACCCTTCTTGACTGTAGGTGCATTATTTCACCTTTCTCTTTCCCAGTTTCTTGCTCTATAGAGTAGAGGTAACAACTGCCATACCTTAGTCATGAGATGGTTGTAAGGACCAAATGAGTCAATAAAGTTATTATCATCTGAAAGCAGTATCAGTATTAGCATCTAAAACAAAGAAACTCTCAATAAATGTTGCTGCTGCTGCTGCTGCTGCTAAGTCGCTTCAGTAGTGTCCGACTCTGTGCGACCCCATAGACGGCAGCCCACCAGGCTCCTCTGTCCCTGGGATTCTCCAGGCAAGAACACTGGAGTGGGTTGCAATTTCCTTCTCCAATGCAGGAAAGTGAAAAGTGAAAGTGAAGTCACCCAGTCGTGTCTGACTCTTAGCAACCCCATGGACTGTAGCCTACCAGGCTCCTCTGCCCATGGGGTTTTCCAGGCAAGAGTACTGGAGTGGGTTGCCACTGCCTTCTCCCAATAAATGTTGGTTATTATGAATTGATTCATTTATCAAATATCCACATGGTGAACAATTCTTCCCACTGTGGCTGTGGACAGTCTCTAGGGATACAGACATGAATAACAGATCCCTAATACTCATGAGGTCATACTCAAATTAGACAGGGGACTCATTAAAAACAGCAACATCTGATATGCACACATCCAAGATAATATTGTATAAGGGGGAAAACACTGATTTTGGACTCAGAGACTAGAATTCTTGACCAGAATCTGACACTTTCTAGTTGAGTCACCTTAACCCACTTGATTTCTTCAACCTCTACCTTTGCTTATCAAGTGATAATAGTACAGCAATTTCTACTCATCTCATAGGGGATCATAAGGGTTAGTGAAGTAGAATTATAAAAGTGCTTCACAAACTCTAATATGAACTACCATCATTGATCAGTCAATAGATGTGGAACCCTACAAGCTGGGATTTAATCACCAAAGGATCTGTTGTGCAGAGGGGCTCCCAGGTCATGTCCCCAAACTAATTTCACACAAGAGGATCTACATCAACACATTTAAAATCCCACAGTTCAGTATGTCTATTGGCTAAAAATACTTTTCAGTTTAATATTTACAAACTATGTGTCTCTCTTCTGTCATAGATCTGAGATTTAATCGAAGTCCCAAGTTGGACAACTTGCTATGTATTGATAGAAGGGGGTGTTATAAGAAACTAATACATGAGTCACTGAGAAAGAGCAAGTCTCATTTTTTTTGTGCATGAGCAATCATAAGAGATAAGCAAATCCCTCAATATGCTTCCCTGAGAGCTGAAAAAATAATATTTTAAGCTTATATCTTTGTACTGTTTTTTGTTGCTGTTCAGTTGCATGGTCATGTCTAACTCTTTGCGACCCCATGGACTACAGCATGCCAGGCTTCCCAGACCTTCACTATCTCCCTGAGTTTCCTCAAATTCATGTATTCCATTGTTCAAATACTTGCAACATTACTCTCCTGGGGAGGAAAGGAATGGGACTTGAAAAGAATATATTGTTATTATACAAGCAGGCATTTTGCATTACGGAATCTTTTTGTGAAATGTGACTATGAATAGAGTCGTCAGAATGTGTGCTCAAAGTAGGAGTTGGTACTGGATGGGCTTATTCATGGAGAAGGCAATGGCAGCCCAACTCCAGTGCTCTTGCCTGGAAAATCCCATGGACAGAGGAGCCTGGAAGGCTGCAGTCCATGGGGTCGCTGAGGGTTGGACATGACTGAGCGACTTCACTTTCACTTTTCACTTTCATGCATTGGACAAGGAAATGGCAACCCACTCCAGTGTTCTTGCCTGGAGAACCCCAGGGACAGGGGAGCCTGGTGGGCTGCTGTCTATGGGATCGCACAAAGTGGACACGACTGAAGTGACTTAGCAGCAGGGCTTATTCATATGTCTACTTATGAGAAGGCAATGGCAGCAAGTTCAAATCCTTACTTTACATGGTACAAGAGTACTATACGGGATGACTTTTAGCAGAGAGGGAGGAGATTCAAGGTGTAGATGACAAGATTAAGAGGATAACAAAAACAACACTCTTTTTTTTTAATTTTTAATTTTTTATTTTTTAAATTTTAATATCTTTAATTCTTACATGCGTTCCCAAACATGAACCCCCCTCCCACCTCCCTCCCCATAACATCTCTCTGGGTCATCCCCATGCACCAGCCCCAAGCTTGCTGCATCCTGCATCAGACATAGACTGGCGATTCAATTCTTACATGATAGTATACATGTTAGAATTCCCATTCTCCCAAATCATCCCACCCTCTCCCTCTCCCTCTGAGTCCAAAAGTCCATTATACACATCTGTGTCTCTTTCCCTGTCTTGCATACAGGGTTGTCATTGCCATCTTCCTAAATTCCATATATATGTGTTAGTATACTGTATTGGTGTTTTTCTTTCTGGCTTACTTCACTCTGTATAATCGGCTCCAGTTTCATCCATCTCATCAGAACTGATTCAAATGAATTCTTTTTTACGGCTGAGTAATACTCCATTGTGTATATGTACCACAGCTTTCTTATCCATTCATCTGCTGATGGACATCTAGGTTGTTTCCATGTCCTGGCTATTATAAACAGTGCTGCGATGAACATTGGGGTACATGTGTCTCTTTCCATTCTGGTTTCCTGGGTGTGTATGCCCAGCAGTGGGATTGCTGGGTCATAAGGTAGTTCTATTTGCAATTTTTTAAGGAATCTCCACACTGTTCTCCATAGTGGCTGTACTAGTTTGCATTCCCACCAACAGTGTAGGAGGGTTCCCTTTTCTCCACACCCTCTCCAGCATTTATTGCTTGCAGATTTTTGGATCACAGCCATTCTGACTGGTGTGAAGTGGTACCTCATTGTGGTTTTGATTTGCATTTCTCTAATAATGAGTGATGTTGAGCATCTTTTCATGTGTTTGTTAGCCATCCGTATGTCTTCTTTGGAGAAATGTCTATTTAGTTCTTTGGCCCATTTTTTGATTGGGTCGTTTATTTTTCTGGTATTGAGCTGCATAAGTTGCTTGTATATTTTTGAGATTAGTTGTTTGTCAGTTGCTTCATTTGCTATTATTTTCTCCCATTCAGAAGGCTGTCTTTTCACCTTGCTTATAGTTTCCTTTGTTGTGCAGAAGCTTTTAATTTTAATTAGATTCCATTTGTTTATTTTTGCTTTTATTTCCAGAATTCTGGGAGGTGGATCATAGAGGATCCTGCTGTGATTTATGTCTGAGAGTGTTTTACCTATGTTCTCCTCTAGGAGTTTTATAGTTTCTGATCTTCCATTTAGATCTTTAATCCATTTTGAGTTTATTTTTGTATGCGGTGTTAGAAAGTGATCTAGTTTCATTCTTTTACAAGTGGTTGACCAGTTTTCCCAGCACCACTTGTTAAAGAGATTGTCTTTACTCCATTGTATATTCTTGCCTCCTTTGTCAAAGATAAGGTGTCCATATGTGTGTGGATTTATCTCTGGGCTTTCTATTTTGTTCCATTGATCTATATGTCTGTCTTTGTGCCAGTACCATACTGTCTTGATGACTGTGGCTTTGTAGTACGGCCTGAAGTCAGGCAAGTTGATTCCTCCATTTCCATTCTTCTTTCTCAAGATTGCTTTGGCAATTCGAGGTTTTTTGTATTTCCATACAAATCTTGAAATTATTTGTTCTAGTTCTGTGAAAAATGTGGCTGGTAGCTTGATAGGGATTGCATTGAATTTGTAAATTGCTTTGGGTAGTATACTCATTTTCACTATATTGATTCTTCCGATCCATGAACATGGTATATTTCTCCATCTATTAGTGTCCTCTTTGATTTCTTTCATCAGTGTTTTATAGTTTTCTATATATAGGTCTTTAGTTTCTTTAGGTAGATATATTCCTAAGTATTTTATTCTTTTTGTTGCAATGGTGAATGGAATTGATTCCTTAATTTCTTTTTCTACTTTCTCATTATTCGTGTATAGGAATGCAAGGGATTTCTGTGTGTTGATTTTATATCCTGCAACTTTACTATATTCATTGATGAGCTCTAGTAATTTTCTGGTGGAGTCTTTAGGGTTTTCCATGTAGAGGATCATGTCATCTGCAAACAGTGAGAGTTTTACTTCTTCTTTTCCAATTTGGATTCCTTTTATTTCTTTTTCTGCTCTGATTGCTGTGGCCAAAACTTCCAGAACTATGTTGAATAGTAGCGGTGAAAGTGGACACCCTTGTCTTGTTCCTGACTTAGGGGAAATGCTTTCAATTTTTCACCATTGAGGATAATGTTTGCTGTGGGTTTGTCATAGATAGCTTTTATTATGTTGAGGTATGTTCCTTCTATTCCTGCTTTCTGGAGAGTTTTTATCATAAATGGATGTTGAATTTTGTCAAAGGCCTTCTCTGCATCTATTGAGATAATCATATGGTTTTTATTTTTCAATTTGTTAATGTGGTGAATTACATTGATTGATTTGTGGATATTGAAGAATCCTTGAATCCCTGGGATAAAGCCCACTTGGTCATGGTGTATGATCTTTTTAATGTGTTGTTGGATTCTGATTGCTAGAATTTTGTTGAGGATTTTTGCATCTATGTTCATCAGTGATATTGGCCTGTAGTTTTCTTTTTTTGTGACATCTTTGTCAGGTTTTGGTATTAGGGTGATGGTGGCCTCATAGAATGAGTTTGGAAGTTTACCTTCCTCTGCAATTTTCTGGAAGAGTTTGAGGAGGATAGGTGTTAGCTCTTCTCGAAATTTTTGGTAGAACTCAGCAGTGAAGCCGTCTGGACCTGGGCTTTTGTTTGCTGGAAGATTTCTGATTACAGTTTCAATTTCCGTGCTTGTGATGGGTCTGTTAAGATTTTTTATTTCTTCCTGGTTCAGTTTTGGAAAATTGTACTTTTCTAAGAATTTGTCCATTTCTACCACATTGTCCATTTTATTGGCATACAACTGCTGATAGTAGTCTCTTATGATCCTTTGTATTTCTGAAAAACAACACTCTTTTAAAATGATGGCATTTGGTTACTGATGGATATAGAAAAAAGGGGGGAAGAGTCCCAGATTCTGAGCATCCAAACCTTGAAAATAGTGTCTATCAGGTGGTTGAATGAAATGTTGGGATCTCAGGAAAAAGTGCTAGGAATGAAAGTTGTAGATTAAATTATCATCAGCCCAGTGATGAGGACTAAATATTTAAGAATGGATGGATTATATACAGAATCTAGAAAAATGATACAGATGAACTTATTTCCAAGAGAGGCAGAGACACAAACATAGAGAACAGAGTTATGGACACAGAGGGGTAGGAAGGGGTGGGATGAACTGAGAGTGCATTGACATATATATATGTTACCATATGTAAAACAGATAGCTACTGGAACCTGGTATATAACACAGGAAGCTCAGCCTGGCGCTCTGTGATGACCTAGATGGGTGCGATGGGAGTGGGGGAGTGAGGGAGGTCCAAGAACAAGGAGATATATGTGCTGATTCACATTATACAGCAGAAACTAACACAAGATTGCAAAGCAATTATGTCCCAATTAAAAATTATAAAAATAAAAGAATGGATTAGTTCACCAAGGAGGACAGTTTGTAAGGATAGAGTTCATAGAAGTACCAGAGATCTTATGGAGAAGATAAAAAGCAGAAAAGCTACTAAAGCTGGAGAAGAGTTAATCACAGAGTATGAAGAAGCTGAGCGCAGAAGAATTGATGCGTTTGAACTGTGGTGTTGGGGAAGACTCTTGAGAGTCCCTTGGACTGCAAGGAGATCCAACCAGTCCATTCTGAAGGAGATCAACCCTGGGATTTCTTTGGAAGGAATGATGCTAAAGCTGAAACTCCAGTACTTTAGCCACCTCATGCGAAGAGTTGACTCATTAGAAAAGACTCTGATGCTGGGAGGGATTGGGGGCAGGAGGAGAAGGGGACTACCCAGGATGAGATGGCTGGATGGCATCACGGTCTCGATGGACGTGAGTCTGAGTGAACTCTGGGAGTTGGTGATGGACAGGGAGGTCTGGCGTGCTGTAATTCATGGGGTCGCAAAGAGTCGGACACGACTGAGCGACTGAACTGAACTGAAGAAGAAGCAGAGTAAACCTTGGTCTCAATAGTGGAAATGATTTATAATGTATAGGAGGAACAACTAATAATATTCTAGGTGACAAGGAGATGAAAGGAGCTGAGGAAATAATTAAAGACCCATAGATGTGTCATTTTTCAAAAGAATTATTTTATTAGGAAAACCATCAAAGCTGGGGCATATGTTCACAGTAATAAAGAGGATGTATCATTCATGTGTAGACCATCTTCTCAATAAAGAGATGTGGGCAAATGTTTCATCTAAGGAAAAGCAATGAGTAGAGGTAAATGAAATTTCAAGGGAAGGCAAACATAACCGATGAATCAAAGAGAGAAGCAGAAATGAAGATTGACAGAGATCCGTTAATACACAACTAAGTAAGAAAAGAGTAAACATAGTATAGTTTGGGATACAGAGGAAGGGGTTCTGGGGAAATCCACAATGAATTGTCTTGATCGTCTCAGTAAAGTATTCTGAGCTTCTAAAGAGATTAGGGAAGGTCTGGAACACATGCTATGTGTACTATCACAGTCAGAGATTAACAAAGGATTAGAGATTTTTATACAACATGTGGTCTATGTAGCATCTGTGGTGTCTATAGCATATAATACAAAACATAATGTAATATAAAGCATATGTGTGTTAAATATATATAAAATATCTTAAAACATATCACAGACAAGCACTAGTACCTTGTTCCTGACCTTTATGAATACTTCATAATAATTTTTTTAATAGGGAAAATTTCCCATTAGGAATTGAAATATGAAAAATAAAAGGAATCAAGAAATTATCTAAGAAATCTTCTGAAAGGAACAAAATGCAGGTAAAAGAACTACAGATGACTTCTCTCATGGAGAGAGGGCTTCCTGGAGAAGTGAAGGACTTCTACACTAAATTCCAATTACATTTTCTAAATGAGAAATGAGGAAAGGTAGGACTGCGCAACAGTGAAAAGATGGTTAAGACACAGAATTTCCCCCCAGGGAGCAGAATTTCAATAGGACCAAACAAATTAAAGTAAAATCAGCTGAGTTTCTCCCAATGGAGCAAATAGAGGAAATACTCCTAAATATAAACTGCAGGATAGAAAAAGAGAATCACCTTGAAAACAGAAATCACGGGGATTCCTCTTTGTTTAGCAAACAGAAGAACATTTTAAAGAATTCTGATGTGTATTCCCAAAAAGATACAAGAGGACACTTCATCTATGAAAGTGTAGCTAAGCATTTATTTTAAAAGAAATCTTCTAAAATTAATAAAGATTATATAAAGATTTTTTAAAATATTGACATAGAAAACAGCAGGTTAGATACTTTCCATAAAGTAACAATGTACGTGGTTATGATGATACATGATGCCACAAAATACTAATATGATGGGAGAGATGAGAGAAAAGATAGATATGAGAATCCCAAAAAGAGACAGATAATAGAATAAGATAAAAATAATAAATAAAAGACATTACAAAAATTTCTAACTCAACACAAATGTGCAAAATGAACAAGCTCTTTATGTACCATAAAGAACTGTAAGTATTATGAGTATTATATAAAATGCATAAAGATGAAAAAATTTTTTGTGATCATTTAATTTAAAGGATTAAAACAATCACATAACTAGCCAAGAAGAAAATGCCTGCTAGTTGTACAGCATCCAAAGCACTCTTCTTGAAGAATAAACTACTTAAAGATGTATAGCAGCCTTATAGAGATAAATCAAAATAAATATCTCCTAAAGGAAATGGTTATTATATGAGGCTGAACTGTGTGCAATAAAGCTAAATTAAACAAGATAACACTGAACTAATTTTTGTCAATATGGTTTTAAAGTTTATGTAAAGATGTTATGGGGAGGGAGGTGGGAAGGGGGTTCATGTTTGGGAATGCATGTAAGAATTAAAGATTTTAAAATTTAAAAAATAAAAAACTAAAAAAAAAAATAATAATAAAGTTTATGTAACAATCAAAAATAATTTTAAGTCTTGGCACATCATTCAACAGCTTATAACTAACCAATCATGATATAGGGTTAAAATCCAAACAAGCATGTGGTTATATGAACAAATACTTAGAAGACCTCAAGTGGAAGGGAGAAGTAAAAATTGGACTAAAATTTGTATCTTACACAGTCAACAGTTTTTTAATTTCAGTATCCATTCAGTTCAGTCACTCAGTCGTGTCTGACTCTTTACAACCCCATGAATTGCAGCACGCCAGGCCTTCCTGTCCATCACCAACTCCCGGAGTTCACTCAAATTCACATCCATCAAGTCGGTGATGCCATCCAGCCATCTCATCCTCTGTCGTCCCCTTCTCCTCCTGCCCCCAATCCCTCCCAGCATCAGAGTCTTTTCCAATGAGTCAACTCTTCACATGAGGTGGCCAAAGTACTGGAGTTTCAGCTTTAGCATCATTCCTTCCAATGAACACCCAGGGCTGATCTCCTTCAGAATGGACTGGTTGGATCTCCTTGCAGTCCAAGGGACTCTCAAGAGTCTTCTCCAACACCACAGTTCAAAAGCATCAATTCTTTGGCGCTCAGCTTTCTTCGCAGTTCAACTCTCACATCCATACTTGACTACTGGAAAAACCATAGCCTTGACTAGATGGACCTTTGCTGGCAAAGTAATGTCTCTGCTTTTGAATATGCTATCTAGGTTGATCATAACTCTCCTTCCAAGGAGTAAACGTCTTTTAATTTCATGGCTGCAGTATAGAATTTTGTAAATAAAAATATCAAATATATATATATTTAATTTAGCAATAACCAACACTAATGGTGAATAACTCACCCGCCAATGCAGGAGACATAAGAGACGTGAGTTCAATCCCTCGGTCAGGAAGATCCACGGGAGGAGGGCATGGCAACCCACTCCAGTATTATTGCCTGGAGAATTCCACAAACAGAGGAGCCCAGTGGGCTAAGTCCATAGGGTCTCAAAGAGTTGGACATGACTGAAGTGACTTAGCATGGCACGGCAGAGCACAGCTAGAATAAAATATGATATAACCTGTTCCACAAATTGGGGTTTACCTATTGTCATATGCCTTGTTTTTCCAGTTAACTGCTCTTACCAACAAATGGCAGTAGGTTTGGTAGCTCCCTTTCAAGACTCTCCTGTCCCCCGGGAATCTACAGAGCCTAGGGATTTACACCCAAGACTTGTCTGAAGGATGCGCCTAGTAGAGAACACCCTGGGGTGAGCTGTGTGGACCACAGCTATTCCTTCTCACTTCCACAAGGCATTGCTATTGAAGAGCAGTTATTCACAACCTGGAAAGCACTCTGGCCCACCCCTGGGAGAATTATTCATGGATTCAGATCACTGCACCAGCTGGCCTGATTCATCAATAAATATGATCAGTGTGGATTTGGGCAGGGAGAGTCCTGGCTTGGGTTCCTAGGGTTACAGCTCTTAGCACTCTGCTTTCTGGATTTTTATAACCACCTCCCACATAGCCATCCCCATCCTCCCTGGGAGTGATGACACAGACAGATTCCAGGCCACTCCCTCCTGGACTCAAACATATCCCTCTTCCTGGATAAAATTATTTTAACTGTTTCAGAGGTTCTTTAAACATGTAGTTTCCCTAGACACATGAGCTTCTCATGTAAACTCTTACAGAAGACCCCTTCAGGAGCTCCAAGGAGCCTTTCAATCCTGAGGGAGCCCACCTGGAAAGCCTCAATGTGGGTGCACTTCCAAGGGGACTCCCCAGGTGACCTGAGATGATTCTTTGTTCCACCCTTAAAAGAAACACATATGTACATTTGATACAGTCCTACTTAGGGCTTCCCTTAAGGCTCCACTGGTAAAGAATCTGCCTGCAATGTGAGAGACCCAGGTTGGATCCCTGAGTTGGGAAGATCCCCTGGAGAAGGGAAAGGCTACCCACTCCAGTATTCTGGCTTGGAGAATTCCATGAACTATATAGTCCATGGGGTCACAAAGAGTTGGACATGACTGAGCGACTTTCACTTTCACTATAGATGTATATGCCTCTTCAATAAACATAATAAAAAGAAAACATGTGTATGTACATGTGAGTGTCACATGATAAAAGATATGCAAGGAGAAAAGGCATCAAATAAAAAAAAAAAGAAAACTCTTAAAGTTAAGATGCTTGTAAAACTAAACTTATCTCCTCTCTGAATGAATATAAATGCATTAAATCCGCAAAAAGTAAAGGTCTTACAGGCAGGAGGACTAGGATCCCAATAAAAGAACTTACAAAGAAATATTAAGGGAAAAAAAATATGGGTTGGCAAAATAAAGTATGATTTAAATCAAGGTAAAAAATTTTTAAAGAAGCCATTTATATTGACAAAAGTTAAGTATAGAATAAAGAAATTAAAGATGTGAGTCATGAACCTTCAAGTAGAAAATAATATAGAATTGAAATATAGCAATCAAAACTGTCAGAATTACAGAAAGAAATTGGCAGAAACACAAATAAAGTGGGAAAATTTAATACACCATCATTAGCTTTTGACAGAACAAGCAGAAAAAAATAATATATATAAACAATATATAGAAGTTTCAAATATAATACTTGATTATGTATAGAACAGCTTTTTACACACCAAGAATCCACCTAATTTTCCAAAGATTATGGGACATTTACCAAAATTGGTTACATTCTGTAGATAAATAAGAACTGTATAAATTCTCCAATGCAGAAATTATATACCACTTTCTCTAATAACAATCCAATAAAGTTAGAATTAAACAATGAAGTATACTTTTGAAATGTATCAAAGAAAACTTTTTTAAATAGGAAAATAAAACTATAATTATGAGCTATTTATAAAATAATGATGACTACTATAATATAGAAAATGGCTAAAAGAAAGAAAGCTATACTGTTCAATCAGATCAATATTTTAAAATAAGTGAAGGGAAATGAAGTGAACTTTTAACCTCAAAATTTTAAAAAGGAACATTAAAATTCCTTTTCAGAGAACAATATGGAAATTATTAATTAAAAATTCATTAGAAAAAATAAATTCAAAAAGCCATAAAACTGACCTTTTTCTATTTATCTGGATATATATATTACATAGTAGATACTTTTCTGTGTAGTGGAATATACATATAAAGCACATAGGATAAAATAACAAAAACTTCAAATAAAATAGGACAAGTCCTAAAATAAAAGTGCCAAAATATGCCTAAAAAGAAAGAAAAATAAACTGAAAAAAATGACAACATTGGGAATAACAGAAAAAGATGCTGAATAATTGCTTGTAAAAGTAGTCACTTGTTTAAATGTTGTCACTTTATAAGTGACAACAATATTTAACACAGGAATTAGGTCTTACTCTCCATTACCTCTCCACTACACCATGGGGGGGAAATATAAAACTTTTCATTTCACTTTTTTATTTCATTCATAAAACACATTACAACAAAATCTGATATATTGAACTAGATTTAAAATATTTAATAAAATGTTAGCAAATTAAAATTACTAAGACATTAATAAAACAGTAAGATAAGCTGAGTCAGTCTAATGAAAGCTTGAGTTCACCATTATTATTAGCTTTGTCAACTTATGACTTAACCTTAATGAGTCTCCATTTCCTCAGATGTAAAATGGTAATAGTACTGAATAGAATTATGGTGAGGATTTTAAAAGATAATATATATGGAACAAGAATTTAACAATATTTATTGAGTACATATGGGTAAACACTCAAATAAAATCTTTTCTTACTGTTAGCTTTTCAAACAAATTTATCTGAGGTATGCAAAAAAGATTTAGTACTAAATGTTTGCTAATACATTTCACCACAGTAATAAGTCAAAAGACAAAATTGTGTGGACATCTTGATATATTCTAAAACAGCACTGATAAAATTTAATGTGTTCTTCATAAAACACTGGGTCCCCAAAATGAGAGATGTACAAGAGGCATTTTATAAACTGAAAATTTACTCATGAAATAGAAAAAGGAAAAATGCTTAACTCTCTTTTGTTTGAAAATAGTCATTAAGTGAGCATTCCCAATGTCCTGGAATAAACAATAATAGAAAAGAATTTTAAAAAGAATATATATATTATATATGAGTGCATATATATATAAGAATATATATATAACTGACTCACTTTGCTCTACACAGAAATTAAAACACTGTCAATCAACTATACTTTAATAAAAAGTAAAATATATCAAAAAGTGAGCATTCCAATACTTCTAAGAAACCATCTAAAAGCAACAAAGAGAATGTGCAAACTTTATTCTCAGTTAAATAAAGTGACCGCTAAGCCTCAAATCTAAAGATGTGTCAAAGGACAACTGAAGCCATGGATAGAAAGCAAGAAATCATGCAAGGAACATCTGGAACAAGTTCCCAGCTTCAGATAGTCATTGGTTCAAGGAAGGCTTCTGAATGTGAGAGAAGGCACACACTGGTCAATGCCTGAATCCTTGGTCTTCACCCATCCAAAGGGGCACATGGTCTGGTGGCAGATGTTTCCCCAGATAAGGCTCCAATCTACCAGCCAGAGGAAGCAGAAACTCATCACATGAACAAATTATGTTTTCAGAAATTAGTCCACATTTTTGGAAGTGAGATGTTTCATTCTGAACCACCTCTCCACTCCTTAGTCCAAATTAAACTACTCTCAAGTGTGAATCATTGCTAGAAAGAAAAACAGAGAAAGTTCACCAAATATTATTGGCTCCCAAAGTACCAGAACCAAGTTTTAGAGGGAAGTTCTATTTGGAAAAGAAAAATAATTATAATTATTTAAAATTTTCTGGAACATAGAAAATAAGACTTCTCTAATTTTAATTAAATGAGAATAACTATGATACAAAGAGTTCAAAAATAGACAGTCTAAAAACCAACCTAGATGCCATTCTAAAATCTTAAGAAATATATTAGCTGACAGAATTCTGAAATATAGTAAAATAATTATGCACCAAAGCTAAGTGGACTTTACTCCAGAAATGCACATGTAGTTGAACCTCAAGATATTTATTAAAATATACAACATATCTAAAAATAAAATTTATGTTTTATCTTCATAGATGCTGAAATATTCGTTTAATAAAATTCAAAATTATGTCTTAACAAAAAATTTTTAAGATAGAAAGGATAGGAACAAATTGCTATTTCTTAATATCATAAAATATGTGCCTTTCAACCCCAAAGTCAACATCTCATATAATGAGAAATCACTTGATGCATTCTCACTTAAAATCAAGACTAAGACAAAGGAGTCCATAGCCACCATCATTATTTTATTATTATTTGACATTGCTCTGGAGGATGAAAATTGCAATTAGGAAGTACAAAAACTAGAGATACAAAAAAAAATGGAATGGAGTTAAAATTACAGAGGACACCATGCAAACAATGAGGTTATAAGTACATTAACTGGAAAACAATTACAAACAGTAAGAGAATTAAATAAAGAGGCAGATTGTACAAGCAATACAAGCACTCGATAGTCTTCATACACTATGCTAACAGTTAGAAGCTAAAGTGGAGAAATAAATCCCATTTAATACCGCAACTCCTTCTTCCCTTAAAAACAAAACAAAACACTGTACCTAGGAATGAACTATGTAAGAAGTATGCAGGATCTATATGAAGCAAACTGAAACAGTCTTAAAAGATGTAAAACTGGACTTCAACTAGTTTAAAGGGGTATCATTGTATTGGATAGGAAAACTCAAACCATAAAGATACAATCCTTTCTAAAGTAGTCTATAAATTCAACTGAACCCCAAAACAAAGCAAAACTCATTAAATTTTGTGAGAGGAGACTAGAAAAAATAATTCTAAAGTTCAAATGGAAAAATAAAGAGGCAAGAATATACAGGGAAATTTTGAAAAAGGAAAGTAATAAGGGAGACCACCTCTATAGTACACAAAAGCAAATCTTAAAAGTAAAATACTAAAGTACTATAGTACTGGTAAATGACTAGAGAAAGTTTTATAGCACATACATACAATGTATTAGTTACTGAAAAACTGTTCACTGAGATTCCCAGATACCATCTGAACAATAAGTAATTAGTCAGATAAAGATAATGCTCAAGGCTGGCAAGAGTTCAGAGCAATAGAAATAGGCAATCTCAAACACTATGCAAAAGTGAAACAAATGGATTCCTTATTACCTGACACTTTAAATGTATACAGTTGAATCTCTTGTATTTCTGGTTTTTTTTTTTAAATAGTGTTTAAGAACTAAATAGAGATGTATACAAATGTACTAGAATACTCATCATACCATTATTTAAAGTGGCAACAGACTGATCCAATCAAAATATGCAACAATAGAAAATAGGTAAAATAAGTTCTAATACATAAAATAGACTATAAGTAAGCTACTGATATGAATAATAAAAAGAAATTCAGTTGAAAATAGGCAAAGAAATGAACAAGAAATTTGTAGACAGGAAAACACAGATGCATAACCAAAACATAAAGACTTTCTTAAACTCATTCATTGGTTTTAGAATATGTCAGATTACATCCATCAGATTTCAAAAAGTTTTAAAAATTGGATTACCTCTAGATTTAACATGTGAAAATGTTAAAAAGCACTGCTCACAGGAGGCTTAACAGATACAGGTGTTCAAAAACATTATCTAATATCACTTTAGAAATTCAATCTCCATTTGCCTTTTGACTGAGAAATAACACTCCAGGGATAGAGTCCAGAGATATTTTTGCTCAAATCCACAAGGAATCTGTGCAAGGATATTCCTCACAGCATTATTTATAATTATTAAAACCTCATGGCATTGTTTATAACTATAAAGGGTCTACCAACTCAGGAAAGAAAAGTAGTGTGATGGGTAATCATTATGGATAATATAAAGCAGCTAAAGGCAGTTAGAAATAAATACAGACAGAGATAGATAAATCTTAAAGTACCAGTCAGTCAGTTAGTTCAGTTGCTCAGTCATGTCCAACTCTTTGCGACCTCATGAATTACAGCACGCCATGCCTCCCTGTCCAACACCAACTCCTGGTGCCTACTCAAACTCATGCCCATTGAGTCGGTGTGCCATCCAACCATCTCATCCTCTGTCGTCCCCCTATCTTCCTGCCCTCAATCTTTCCCAGCATCAGGGTCTTTTCAAGTGAGTCAGCTCTTCTCATGAGGTGGTCAAAGTATTAGAGTTTCAGCTTCAGCATCTGTCCTTCCAATGAATATTCAGGACTCATTTCCTTTAGAATGGACTGGTTGGATCCCCTTGCAGTCCAAGGGACTCTCAAGAGTCTTCTCCAACACCACAATTCAAAAGCATCAATTCTTCGGCGCTCAGTCTTCTTCACAGCCCAACTCTCACATCTATACATGACCACTGGAAAAACCATAGCCTTGACTAGACGGACCTTTGTTGACAAAGTAATGTCTCTGCTTTTTAATATGCTATCCAAATTGGTCATAACATTCCTTCCAAGGAGTAAGCGTCTTTTAATTTCATGGCTGCAGTCACCATCTGCAGTGATTTTGGAGCCCCCAAAAATAAAGTCAGCCACTGTTTCCACTGTTTCTCCATCTATTTGCAATGAGTACATTGGATTAAAAAAAAAAAAAAAACTAGAAATGACCCTGATCCTAGGCAAATTATAATTTCAATAACTTGGAAAACATATAAAAATTTTATTTTGTAACATTTATAAGACTAGTCACATGTCTAGGGCCCTACTTCAGACATCTAAAGAGAAGGTGTCTAGATGAACTGAGGAAGGAGTGGGTTGGAATGTAAATGTAGATCAGTAATGAGAGGTTGTGCAAATTCTGAAAATGATGACGTGCTCTGAATTCTCTGCACCAGAGACTTAAACAAAATTGGAAAAAGCATGATGCTGAAGATGATTTAATGCCAATAGACCATATGTGTAATCTAAATAATTTTAAAAATCAAGATACAATACACTATACATAGATTACTTCAATTTTGTTTAAAATACATTATGAATGAACAGAACAAAAGAGTAACAAAATGGTCACAACAAAACTCTCTCCAGGTATTTTTCATTCTTTCTTCCTTCCACTTTTCAAATTTTTCACTTTTTGCTTAAAATATTTGATTGCTTTTATAATAAATAGGAACAGTAACTCCAAGATAAAAACGGTGAAAGGGCACAAAGGGACTAGAAAAGAACATCTAGTTTCAAATCCTAGTTCTCCTGTCTCCAGTCTACCAGCTCGGCAATCAGGGACCTACATTTTTAAACTTCACTCTTTGTGTCTGAGAAATGGGTGCAGCAATGCATTCATTACACCTTAGGACTGTATTAGGGAGTATTCAAGATAGCACAAGTGGAATTATTTATAATCCATAAATTTAAGAGTATGTGAATCCACAATTCTTTATCTGAAACATCTGGGATTGGCTATTCTTCAGAATTCAGAATTGTTTCTGTTTTAAAGACATAATAGTCAAAGGCTTTTTCTGCATCTATTGAGATCATCATATGGATTTGATCTTTCAATTTGTTAATATGGTGTATCATGTTGATTGATTTGTATATATCGAAGAATCCTTGCATTCCTGGGATAAACCTGACTTGAGCACAGTGCATGAACTCTTTAATGTGTTGTTGAATTCTGCTTGCTAGAATTTTGTTGAGGATTTTTGCATCTATGTTCATCAGTGATATTGGCCTGTAATTTTGTGTGTGTGTTGCCTTTGCTTGGTTTTGGAATCACAGTGATTGTGGTCTTGTAGAATGAATTTGCAAATGTTCCTTCCTCTGCAATTTTTGGAAAGAGTTTTAGAAGGATAGTCACTAGCTCTTCTCTATATGTCTGATAAAATTCACCAGTGAAGCCATCTGGCCCTGGGTTTTTGTTTTCTGGAAGACTATTGATCAATTTTTATTTCAGCATTTATAATCAGGCTGCTCATAATTTTTATTTCTTCCTGGTTCAGTCTTGGAAGATTGAACTTTTCTGAGAATCTGTCCATTTCTTCCAGGCTGTCCATTTTATTGCCATACAGTTGCTCATAATAGTTTCTTATAATCCTTTGTATTTCCTCACTGTCTGTTGTAACTGACCTCAACTGACGCACCTGTGGGTACCTTATTTTTAACAAAGCAGGCAAGAATATACAATGGAGCAAAGGTACCCTCTTCAGTAAGTGGTGCTGGGAAAACTGGACAGCTACAGGTAAAAGAATGAAATTAGAACACTTCCTAACACCATACACAATGGTAAACTCAAAATGGATTAAAGACCTAAATGTAAGACCAGAAATTATAAAACTCTTAGAGGAAATCATAGGTAGAACACCCAATGACATACAGCAAAATCTTCTATGACCCATTTCCTAGAGTAGTGGAAATTAAAACAAAAATAAACAGGTGGAAGCTTTTGCACAGCAAAGGAAACCATAAGCTAGGTGAAAAGACAACCCTCAGAATGGGAGAAAATAATAGCTAATGAAAGAACTTACAAAGGATTAATTTCCAAAATATATAACCAGCTCAAGCAGATTAATACCAGAAAAACAAACAATCCAATCAAAAAGTGGGAAAGAGACCTACACAGACATTTCTCCAAAGATGACATATAGATGGTTAACACATGGAAAGATACTCAACATGGCACATTATTAGAGAAATGCAAATCAAAACTACAATGAGATATCACCTCACACCAGTCAGAATGACCATCATCAAAAAGTCAACCAACAATAAATGTGGAAAGAGTGCAGAGAAAAATGAATGCTCTTGCACTGTTCGTGGGAATGTGGACTGATACAGCCACTATGGAAGATGGAGATCCCTTAAAAAAAAACTAGGAACAAAACCACCATTAAGACCCAGCAATCCCACTTCCAGGCATATACCCTGAGGAAACCAAAAGTGATAAAGACACATGTACCCCAAAGTTCATTGCAGCACTGTTTACAAGAGCTAGAACATGGAAGCAACCTAGATGTCCATAATGGATTAAGGAGCTGTGGTACATATACACAATGGAATATTACTCAGCCATAAAAAGGAATGCACTGCGTGAGTTCTAATACAGTGGATGAATCTAGAGCCTATTATACAGAGTGAGGTAAGTCAGAAAGAGAAAAATACCGTTTACTACCACACATATATGGAATCTAGAAGGATGGCACTGATGAAATTATTATCAGGGCAGCAATGGAGAAACAGACATAGAGAACAGACTTTTGGACATGGAGTAGGGGAGGAAGGAGAAGGTGAGATGTATGGAGAGGGTAACATGGAAATTTATATTACCATATGTAAAATAGACAGCTAATGGGAATTTGCAGTATGACTCAGGGAACTCAAAAAATTCTGTAAAGTAATCATACTTCAATTTAAAAATAAATTTTTAAAATAATAAATAAAAAGACATAATAGTGTAGAAGAATATGTTACATGTAATCCCAACTAGGGTCAAGGAAACCATCTTAGAATGTAATAAAAATCATCTTCCATAAAATAAAAACCATCTTCCATAAAAATATTAGTCTTCTCACTAAGAGATAAAGTATGTAGATAGCCCCAGCTCAGGTTAAAGTGTTGTTGACCAACTAGTTCAAATCACCTCAGGTTTTGCCACCAAGTAAATTACAAAAGAAGATCCAACCAGTCCATTCTGAAGGAGATCAGTCCTGGGTGTTCTTTGGAAGGAATTATGCTAAAGCTGAAACTCCAGTACTTTGGCCACTTTATGTGAAGAGTTGACTCATTGGAAAAGACTCTGATGCTGGGAGGGATTGGGGGCAGGAGGAGAAGGCGAAGACAGAGGATGAGATGGCTGGATGGCATCACTGACTCGATGGGCCTGAGTTTGAACTCCAGGAGTTGGTGATGGACAGGGAGGCCTAGCGTGCTGCAATTCATGGGGTCGCAAAGAGTCAGACACGACTGAGCGACTGAATTGACTGAACCGAAATTACAAAACCATTTGATTTTCAGAACTTTTTTTGGTATCAGAATTGCAGATAAGCAAATGAAACATAATCTCATTGTCTTGTCAATATGAAATTAGAACTCAGCATTTTTATATAAATTTATCTAACTAGAGACCTACATGCTTCAGGAAAACTGGAAATAGAATTTATTTCAGAATTGGAAGTTGGCAAGTAGGGAAAACTTGGAAGTGAAAAATACATCAGGTGATAAAGGAAACATAGCTGAGTAGGGAGGTATGAGACTCTTGATAAGAAAGACCTGATGACCCTAATGTTGAGACTAAGTTAATCAGGGAGGAAGAGAAATAAGAAGACTGTGCCGGGTGTGGGCTTTCAGAGTTCAAGCCTTGAACAGGTATAAAACTCGAGGAAGTGGATTCTAGGCTTCATGGTTCCCAAGCTCTCACAGCCATGCTTAATTGTTCATTTACCCTCCCAGAAGTGAATCCTGGCTTTTCCATTGAGCAAATTGTCAACTGTCACAGCAGCCAAGCCAACAGATGGTGTGGGCCTGTGTCACCAGTAGTTTCCAAGTGTAAAAATATAGTCATTTAGATGTTTTTGGTGTACGTCCATTTCCTCATTAATCTTCCAAGTGCAGCTGCAAATGGGTGATTTCCACGTGAAACACCGTGGCACTCTCGCCACCGTCATCCACATACTTTTGGATCACCTGGCATGCCCCCGTACTAGGCTACACCTGGAAGTGAGCAAACAACACAAAATCCTGCTTGTATTTTTCTCTTATTATTTAGCAATTCTGTGCTTTATCTTAACAATACGTAAAGCTTTCTGAGAAAGGGTGCTATACTTAATTTTTTTTAATCCCAGAAAACACAGGGCATCATTCATTACACAAGAATTAAGGAATCCTTCTAGGAGGATGGTACAAATATGTAGAGGTAGCTAAAAAGGTACAAACTTTCAGCTCCAAGTTGAATAAAGTACAAGGATCTAATATATAATAGGGTGACTACAGTTAATAATGCTGTACTTTATAATTGAAAACTGCTAAGAAAGTAAAGCTTGCATGGGTGAGTGCCCAGTTGTGTCCGACTAGATGGAAGGGGAATGCTTCCATAATGTGAAGGTACATCAAACCATCACAATGTATATTTTACATATCTTAGCTTTTTATTTTTCAATTATACCTCAATAAAGCTGAAAAAAGTAACTCTTAAGTTGATTTAAAGTAAAAACTAATTTGTAAGAAGTGCCAACATTCCTTCTCCTCCCCCTCAAAAAAGGTACACACAACAAACAAGACAGAAACAAAAACAAAATCTGAAAGAATGACTCTACAAATTGTAAAGCCAAATACAAACTGTTATTGAATCATTCACTACTTTCATTTTGTAATCATTATTAAGAAGAACAAGTGAAAGCTATAAATCTGTCCATTACTTCCTACCTTGAGGCTAGCAAGAGTCTGAAGTTAGAATCTGGGCCACAAATGCCTCCTTCCTGCAACTTATCTGAAAAATTCTGACCAAATTAATCTCCCTCAAGTACATATCCAATTTCTCTAGCTTAAAACAAATAGTTTCTACTACCCATGTAAAAATATTTTTTTAAATCATCATCTAGCAGTTTTTCATTATCTTGCACCCTAATGCCCTCCCAAAAGATTCCTGATACGTTAACTTCTATTGACTCAAATTTGGACTTTGAGATGAAAACAATTTGAAAAGCACAGGCTTTCCTAAGCATGAACATCCAAACCTTAGCCTATTTGCAATTTTAAAAAAAGTAATAAAAGCAACCAATACTTTTTGATCTCACATTATATGCGAGACATCAAGCTAACTCCCTTATATCACTGTCATGTAACCCTGTACAGTATCAGGGTCGTCCCCACTTTCCAAGTGGGAAATCTGAGGCTCAGAAACTGAGTAACTTGCCAAAGCATACAGAGATAGTAAGTGCTAGTGCTGCTGCTGCTGCTGCTAAGTCACTTCAGTCGTGTCCGACTCTGTGCGACCCCATAGACGGCAGCCCACTAGGCTCCTCCGTCCCTGGGATTCTCCAGGCAAGAATACTGGAGTGGGTTGCCATTTCTAGAGCCTGGCTATGAACCCAGGCAATATAATTCAAATTTCTCTGCAATTTTTCTGTGTCCATTGCAGAAGCAGAAATTTCTACTGCCTTTAATCTTTTTCTAAGCAATTAGATAACACCAAGAGCCCCTTTAATTAAAAAACAAAGATAGCATTGCCTGTTGCCTTTGAACATTTTAATCAATCCTTTATGAGTGATATGACTGCTTTAAAAATCTCCATTTGAATAAATAGAGGAATGTGAAAAGGAAAAAAAGAAAAGGCAACATGGGCATTGTTTGAGTCCAATCATCCAGGTTAGCCTGACCACTGGCAGTTTAATGAATTGTGTTTTGTTGGTAGTGCTAGAAAAATTAGAACTTTAAACACACAACTCTAAGATCGGCATTCTCATAATTGCTGACTCATCCTGTATCATGAATCTGAAAGAATACCTAAAATTGTTTGCCTAGTTCAGCAACTCCTATTATTTTTTTCCTGTTTTTTTTTTTTTTTTTTTTTTTTTTATCTCCTACTTCAGTTACAACAGCTTAGGAGATAAAATAAATGTCCTATATAAATCTGGCAGAAAATCCTCAAATAGTTTATGACAATTAAGAACGCTGATATCATTGTTCTCACTATGAAATATCCTTTCTTTACAATATAGACACTCTATTGCTAGATACTATTATTCCTGACAGCATAGAAAATATTCACCATTGTAACAGCGGCTATGACAGTAGCTGGCACAGAGTAGGTACTCATATATATATGGGGAAAAAAAGACCAAGTGGTATCACAGAAATTATACCCATGACCTGTCCAGCCAAATCATTCTTTCTCTGATATAGCCATTAGGAGACAGTTTGTGCCACTTGCTTTGTCAATTTCAGAAATTTTAAAACACACTCAAAGATCCATTAGTTGTTAGTTTTAGCTTTTCAAAGACAGTTTTTTATTAAAGTATAGTTGATATAGAATATTATAAGCGTACAATATACTCATTCAGCTTTTAGAGGTTATACTCCATTTACAATTATAAAATATTGACTATGTTCCCATGCTGTACGATGCATCCTTGGAGTTTATTTTTATATAATTTGCACCTCTTAATCCACCATCTTTATATTGTCCCTGCTCCATTTCCTCTTCCCACTGCCATAAGTTTGTTCTCTGTGTCTGCTTCTTTTTTGTTATGTTTACTAGTTTGTTGTATTTTGTAGATTTCATATATAAGTTATATCATACAGTATTTGTCTTCCTCTGACTTATTTCACTTAGTATTTTATACTCCAGGTCCACCCATGTTGTTGCAAATGACAAAATTCAACCCTTTTTTGTGGCTGAGTAGTAGTCCCTTGTGTGCGGGTGTGTGTATGTCACATACATACATATACACATACACACACATGCACACCGTATCTTTAACCATTCATCTCTTAATGGACACATAGATTACCTCTGTAGCTTGGCTTTGTAAGTAATGCTGATATGAATATTGGGACGCATGTATCTTTCTGAATTTCTCTATGCTCGTAACAGTTTTATTTCACATTCCTGCGTACAGTCCATTTTCAGGTTTTGTGAGAGTTTTGAGTTTCAGTCAGAAGTCCTTTTCTTTTCTCCTCTTTATGTGGTGTGTAATTGCTTCAGCACCATTTGTTGAAAAGATTATCCTTCCTCCACTGAACTGGTTTCGCACCTTTGCCACAACTCAATTTGGCATATTGGTGTAGGGCTATTTCTGGGTCACTCTATTTACCTATGGGTCTACCCTTCAGCCAGTGCCACACTGTCTTGATCACTCTAGTTAGGCAGCAAGACTTACCATTGGGTACAATGGTTCCCCAACTTTATTCTTTATCATAATCGCTTTAGCTATTCTGTTTAGGTCCCATTTCTTTTCACGTACATTTTTAATAATATTGACAATTTCTACAGAAAAGTTTGTTGACTTTTTTAAAACTTATTTTTTATGGAAGGAATGTTGCTTTACAGAACTTTCCTGTTTTCTGTCAAACCTCAACATGAATCAGCCATAGGTATACATATATCCCCTCCCTTTTCAAACCCCCTCCCCTCTCCCTCCCCATCCCACTTCTCTAGGTTGATACAGAGCCCCTGTTTGAGTTTCCTGAGCCATACAGCAAATTCCCGTTGGCTATCTATTTTACATATGGTAATGGAAGTTTCCATATTACTCTTTCCATACATTTCACCCCCTCTACCCTTCTCCCCATGTCCATAATATTCTTTATGCCTGTTTCTCCATTGTTCCCCTGTAAATACATTCTTCAGTACCATTTTTATAAATTCTGGATTTTGATGGGAATTGCATTAAACCAATAGATAAATTTGGGGAGAATTGACAACTTCACTATCTTGAGGCTTTAATTACTTTTATATATTGTACTGTTTATCTATTATCCATAATAAAGTACGTTTTGATTTCCACAAAGTCTAGAAGAATGAAACTGTCATTACTACATCAAGATGAGTATCTTCAAAACAGAGCAATATTAAGAAAATCAACTTTGTTTCAGCCCAGTCAATCAAAAGTCTTGCTGAACAACTGAGGTCATGGAAATATCTAGCCAAACTGTTTCTGTTATCAAAAAGCATACTTATTAAATGCCTCACCTTTTCTAAAATAGCATTAAGAGGTTTCTCTTAAAGAAAGAAAGAGCTAAAGGTCAATGTATTGTTTATATTTCTAAAACCCTTTATCTTAAGGTGGTTAAAAGACAGACCACTAATATGGAAACAAATTATCTGTTGGCAGGAAGATTAGTATTTTTTCTTCTTTTTTCCCAATACAAGGCAAAATAAATTTAAGTAACTTCTTTTTCAATAATCTATGGGGGGAAATGCTTTAAAATATTTCTGTGTGCTAAGGAGTTGAAGTATGTGCATGCTCAGTCATGTCCAACTCTTTGCAACCCCATGGACTATAGTCTACTAGGCTTCTCTGTCCAAGGGACTCTCCAGACAAGAATACTGGAGCGGATTGCCATTCCTTCTTCCAGGAGATCTTCTTGACCCAGGGATAGAACCTGGGTCTCCTCCACTGCAGGCAGATTCTTTACTGTCTGAGCCACCAGGGTAGCTCAAAATATCTCTATTAGCATATATACACACTGATTTTTCATACACTTGTCAACAAAATACCATATGATGCATTCAGTTGCTTTCTCTCATTTCGGAATCAAGGAAAAGACTAAAATTAAGGCAAGAACTATGGGATAAAATAATGAGTATGTTAATATAAAACAAATATTGTGCTGTTAAGTAAACTATTGAAGGTAGTATTAGGCAGTTGTTAAGACGATCGGTATAAGTGGTGGCACAAGGAAATTAGGTTTGATATGGGTTGCATAGATGTTACAAGCAAAAAGTGAAAGTACCACAATCACAGTTACCACATACAATTTTCCTAGCTCTTATCCTCTGACAAGAGCTCTGAGATCCATATTTCAATACCTTCTGGAATAATAAGGTTTGTTTATTCATATCAGTTCAGTTCAGTCGCTCAGTCGTGTCTGACTCTTTGCGACCCCATGAATCGCAGCACGCCAGGCCTCCCTGTGCATCACCAACTCCGGGAGTTCACTCAGACTCACGTCCATCGAGTCAGTGATGCCATCCAGCCATGTCATCCTCTGTTGTCCCCTTCTCCTCCTGCCCCCAATCCCTCCCAGCATCAGAGTCTTTTCCAATGAGTCAACTCTTCGACCTTCAATTGTCAAACGCCCCAATAAACTCAGCATCACTATAATCACGTGCATATATTTCTGATTCCTAATTTCATATTGAAATCACAATCCTGAATGCTGGTCTCAGCCAGAACACTGCATCATCTTTCACCATTCACGTTCAAATATGGACTAAGCCACACAGATTCAGATTCAGGGCCATGATCTGTCAATCCATGATTCACATGTTGCCTGGAGATGTGTGTGTTGTTTTTTGTTTTTTTTTTTTTGACCCAGAGGGTGTTAACACAAATATTCTTTCACACCTTAAAATTCAAAAGATTCTGCATAAAAATTTAGGTGTCCAATTTCTTTTGGAAAAAAGTCCAATTTGACAGTACTGGGTCTGCACTCCCACCTATAATAATCCCTTATATAATTAGCTAGAAGTGACCATGGCTTCCCTCTTTAGATAGGACAAGAATGTGCATTTTTCACAGCTCTTTCCTCTCCTTATGATCTCATACCTAACTGCTTCATACATTTAAATTGTCTACCTGAACAGTGTAAGCATCTGAGTTTGAGGCCCATATTATAAATGCATTGATTTTCTTCTGTTTCTTCCTCATTGGCACATTCTCTCTAAATAATCTCCTATGTGCAGAAGTTTCTCCATTCTACATATTCTTCACATAGCCACCAGAATTCTGTTACTCTACACTTCCATCGAGACTCACCTCTTCTGTAAAGCCTTCTCCAAGGAAATGGGATTTTTTTTTGTGTTCCTGGCACTTCAAAAATGCTTTTGACATTTTAAAATAACACCAAAAATAAATAAATAAATAAAATACAAAGAAATAAACCTGACCAAGGAGGCGAAACAATATGTTAAGAACTATAAAACATTTAAAAAGGAAATTGAAGATTCAAAAGAAATGGAAAGATATCCCATACTCTGGGATTGGAGTAATATTATTAAAATGGAACTACCACCCAAAGCAATCTACATATTTAATGTGATTCATATCAAAATACCTATGACATTTCACAAAACTAGAACAAATAACCCCAAAATTTATCTGGAACAATAAAAAACCCAGAACTGTCAAAGCAATCCTGAGGGGAAAAGAACAAAGCAGGAGGCATAACTCTCTCAGACTTAAGACAATACTAAAAAGCTACAGTAATCCAAACAGTGTCGGAGGTACAAAAAAGGATATGTGCAACAAAATCCAGAGCCCAGAAATAAAGCCACAACCCTACAGTCAATTCTTGCCTCAAAGGAGGCAAGAATATAAAATGGGGAAAAGACAATCTCTTCAGCAAGTGGTGCAGGGAACATTGGACAGTTGCATGTAAATCAGTGAAGATGGAACATACTCTCATACCATGCACCAAAAATAAAGTCAAAATGGATTAAAGACTTAAACATAAGACATGATACCATAAAACTCCTAGAAGAGAGCATAGGTACAACATTCTTTGACATAAATCATACCACTGTTTTCTTAGTTTGGTCTCCAAACTAGAAATAAAAACAAAAATAAACCAATAGGACCTAATCAAACTTACAATTTTTTGCAAAGCAAGGTAAATCATTTTTTAAAAAAAGGAAAAGACAATCTACGGAATAGGAGAAACCATTTGCAAACAAAGTGACCTACAAAAGTTTAATTTACAAAATACACATTTCAGACAAGGCAACAACAAAAGAACAAACAACGCAATTGAGAAATGGGTAAAGGATCTTGATAGACATTTCTCCAAAGAAGACATACAGATGGCCAGCAGGCACATGCAAAGATGCTCAACATCACTAATTAATAGAGAAATGCAAATCAAAACTACAATGAGGTATCACCTCACACCAGCCAGAATGGCCATCATCAAAAAATCTAGAACAAATAAAAGGTGGAAAGGGTATGGAGAAAAAGGAACCCTCCTACACTACTGGTGGGATTTAAGCATGTGCAGCCACTAAACAAAAAACAGTGTGGTAGTTCCTCAGAAAACTAAAAACAGAATTACCCTATGATCCAGCAATCTCACTCCTGGGCATACACCAGGACAAAACATAGTTCAAAAATATACATGTGGCCTTCCCAGTGATCCGGTGTTTAAGAATCTGCTTCCGCATCAGGGAGCACGGGTTCAATTCTTGGTGGGGCGATTTCCACATGCCATAGGTATGGCCAAAAAGAAAAAACAAAAAAACAAGCATGCAGCATTATGTTTACAGTGGTACTATTCACAATACCCCAAACATGATAACAGCCTAAATGTCCAACAACAGCTGAACGAATGAAGACAACATGGTACATACATACAATGGAATACACCTCTGCCATAAAAAAGAATGAAACAATTCCATTTGCAACAAGAAGGATGCAACTAGAGATTACCATACTAAGTGAAGAAAGTCCGAAGAGAAAGACAAACGTCTATCTACAAAACAGAAACAGACTCACAGACACAGAAAACAGACTATGTCTGCCACGAGTGGAGTAGGGAAGGACTGGGAGTTTGGGATTCAGTTCAGTTCACTCACTCAGTCGTGTCTGACTCTTTGCAACCCCACGAAACACAGCATGCCAGGCCTCCCTGTCCATCACCAGCTCCAGGATTCTACCCAAACCAATGTCCATTGAGTCGGTGTGCCATCCAACCATCTCATCCTCTGTCGTCCCCTTCTCCTGCCCTCAATCTTTCCCAGCATCAGGGTCTTTTCCAAATGAGTCAGCTCTTCGCATGAAGTGGCCAAGTACTGGAGTGTCAGCTTCAACATCAGTCCTTCCAATGAACACCCAGGACTGATCTCCTTTAGAATGGACTGGTTGCATCTCCTTGCAGTCCAAGGGACTCTCAAGAGTCTTCTCCAATACCACAGTTCAAAAGCATCAGTTCTTCAACACTCAGTTTTCTTTATAGTCCAACTCTCACATCCATACATGACCACTGGAAAAACCATAACCTTGACTAGACAGACTTGTGTTGACAAAGTAAAGTCTCTACTTTTTAATATGCTATCTAGGTTGGTCAAAACTTTTCTTCCAAGGAGTAAGTGTCTTTTAATTTCATGGCTGCAATCACCATCTAAAGTGATTTTGGAGACCAAAAAATAAAGTGAGCCACTGTTTCCACTGTTTCCCCATCTATCTGCCATGAAGTGATGGGACTGGATGCCATGATCTTCGTTTTCTGAATGTTGAGCTTTAAGCCAACTTTTCCACTCTCCTCTTTCACTTTCAAGAGGCTTTTGAGTTCCTCTTCACTTTCTGCCATAAGGGTGGTGTCATCTGCATATCTGAGGTGATTGATATTTCTCCTGGCAACCTTGATTCCAGCTTGGGCTTCTTCCAGCCCAGTGTTTCTAATGATGTACTCTGCATAGAAGTTAAATAAGCAGGGTGACAGTATACAACCTTGACGTACTCCTTTTCCTATTTGGAACCAGTCTGTTGTTCCATGTCCAGTTCTAACTGTTGCTTCCTGGCCTGCATACAGATTTCTCAAGAGGCAGGTCAGGTGGTCTGGTATTCCCATCTCTTTCAGAATTTTCCACAGTTTATTGTGATCCACACAGTCAAAGGGTTTGGCATAGTCAATAAAGCAGAAATAGATGTTTTTCCGGAACTCTCTTGCTTTTTCCATGATCCAGTGGATGTTGGCAATTTGATCTCTGGTTCCTCTGCCTTTTCTAAAACCAGCTTGAACATCTGGAAGTTCACGGTTCATGTATTGTGAAGCCTGGCTTGGAGAATTTTGAGCTTTACTAGCATGTGAAATAAGTGCAATTGTGCTTAGTTTGAGCATTCTTTGGCATTGCCTTTCTTTGGGATTGGAATGAAAACTGACCTTTTCCAGTCCTGTGGCCACTGCTGAGTTTTCCAAATTTGCTGGCATATTGAGTGCAGCTCTTTCACAGCATCATCTTTCAGGATTTGAAATAGCTCAACTGGAATTCCATCACCTCCACTAGCTTTGTTTGTATTGATCCTTCCTAAGGCCCACTAGACTTCACATTTCAGGATGTCTGGCTCTAGGTGAGTGTTAGTGATCACACCATCATGATTATCTGGGTCATAAAGATCTGTTTTGTACAGTTCTTCTGTGTATTCTTGTCACTTCTTAATATCTTCTGCTTCTGTTAAGTTCATTCCATTTCTGTCCTTTTTGAGCCCATCTTTGCATGAAATGTTCCTTTGGTATCTCTAATTTTCTTGAAGAGATCTCTAGTCTTTCTCTATTTCTTTGCATTGATCTCTAGGATGAATAAACAACAAGGTCCTACTGAATATCACCAAGAAATATATTTAGTATCCTATTAGAAACCACAGTGACAAAGAATATTAAAAAAAATATGTGTATAACTGAGTCACTCTGCTGTACAACAGAGATTGGCACAACATTGTAAACCAACTATACTTTATAAAAAATGTGTTTTATTTTTGGAAAAAAGCTTTCCCCACTCAAGGTTACACAAATGTGTTCTCCTAGAAACTTTAAAGTTTTAGCTTTGACATTTAGGCCTCTGATCCATATCAGCTTTATTTCTTAATATATATTTCCAATTTTGGAGTAAAAGTTTGGTTTCACTTATTTTAATCAGTATGAGATATAGTTTATAATAAAAACATATACCCATTTTAAGGATACAGATTGATGAGTTTTTATTATCTTGTGCTGATTTAAACATTATCATAATCAAGATAAAGAACATCTCCATTACATCAAAAGTTTCCTTTGTAGGCACTCCTTCCCATCAGCTATTTAATATATTTGATCCAGTGTTCCAGCTATTTATAATGAAAGTGGCAATATACCACTTAGTTAATCACTGCCAGAAGCAGGACACTACTAAAATATTTTTTTGCTATCTTTAGTACAGTATTTATCACATTAATGATTGTTGTTTTACCTTCTGCTCATTTCATTGTTGCTGGACCTCCTAAGGGGATGAACAGTGCACTAGAACTGCTAATATAATTTTTGACGCATTGTTGGTGCTGAGTCAATATCTAAATGTCTGCAATTATATAAAAGATGCATAATAGATTTACTCTTGCAATACTATCCTCAGTTGTCCATGGTTAGATATGATTAATATTGTCATCATTTCTCATTAAAATCAAATAATTTATGAACTGTTTGTTAAAGAAGGGGCAACCTTTACTAAACAAAGTGTGTAACTTCACAGTCCAAATTCACCCATTCTCTCACACCAATCCAAAGGGCAGGTTAGAAACAGACTCACAGACATACAGAACAGATTTGTGCTTGCCAAGGAGGAGGAGGGTGGGAGAAGGGATGCATTAGGAGTTTGGGACTAGCATATGTAAACTATTACATTTAGAGCGGATAAACTGCAAGGTCCTTCTATACAGCACAGGGAGCTATATTCAATTTCTTATGATGAGCCATAATAGAAAAAAAAGTTACAAAAGAATGTGTGTGTATGTATATATATGTGTATATATATATATATAGTGTAACCTATATATATGTATAAATGAGTCACTTTGCTGTACAGTAGAGATTGGTACAATACTGTAAATGAACTACACTTCATTGTTTTTTTTTAACGTGGGGATAAAATCAAAGGGCAGATTAGAACTGTTTTCTATATTAAACATCCAAATGAGCATAACTGTAAGTCATCCTCAACATCACAAATCAAATTCATCTTCATTTGCTTATATGATAGTCCCATTAATTGGAGGCTAATTATTTTACAATACTGTAGAGGTTTTGCCATTCATCAACATGAATCCGCCACAGGTGTACACGTGTTCCCCATCCTGAACTCCTCCTCCCTCCTCCCTCCCCGTACCATCCCTCTGGGTCATCCCAGTGCACCAGCCCCGAGCATCCTGTATCATGCATTGAACCTGGACTGGCAATTCGTTTCACATATGATATTATACATGTTTCAATGCCATTCTCCCAAATCATCCCACCCTCGCCCTCTCCCACAGAGTCCAAAATACTGTTCTATACATCTGTGTCTCTTTTGCTGTCTCGCATACAGGGTTATTGTTACCCTCTTTCTAAATTCCATATATATACATTAGTATACTGTATTGGTGTTTTTCTGTCTGGCTTACTTCACTCTGTATAATAGGCTCCAGTTTCATCCACCTCATTAGAACTGATTCAAATGTATTCTTTTTAATGGAATTTTTTAATGTATTCTTTTTTTTTTATTTTGCATAAACTTCCAAATCACTTTTAGAAAAATATACAAGAAAAAACAAGATACCCAAAACTCCAAGTCATAATTTAAAACTTTTAAGTTACACATAACTCCGTAAATATACATAATATATAAATACAAAGTCACATTAAAGAAAAATTAATTCATTAAAAGTAAAACTAAAGTATTTCTCCTTTGAACTTACCCAACCTTTACTATGAGTATGGTATAATCCTTTTTCATTTTAAAGATTCATGAAAATGTGTGTGTAAGTATATCTTTAAAAATTGTGTGGTATATTAAGCTTTATATGTTTATTAATTAGTGTTATTCTATCTGCTTTTTGAGAGATGAAGTATTGAGAATTGATCTGTGTAGCTGTTACAGCCACTTTTTTCCTTTTGTAAATTCACAGTATTATTGTATGCATTTACCATGCTTTATCTATTCTTCTAATAATGACAATTGAGATTAACTCTAATTTCTTGCAACCTTAAGCCTTTCCTGGACTTTTCTCTCAGTGATTATCAAGGATTATTATCAATAATGACTAAACGTCTAACTGACATCATAAAAACATCCCACCCCAATGACTATACCATTTTACACTCCCCCAGGAATGGACTGGAGCACAGTGTACTCATACAAAAGTGTCAAATTCCCTTTCCACAGTTTAATCATTAAGTATGTGACAAATGGGTTTGTCTCCCCTTCTATCAGCTATAAAGTTAGAAAGAAGATAATCCAACTTTGAAAGACAAAGGTGCCTCGGTGGTAAAGAATTCACCTATCAGTGCAGGAGACAGGGGTTCGATCCCTGATCCAGGAAGATCCCATATGCTGTACACAGCTACTGAGCCTGTGCTCTAGAGCCTGGGGGGCCACCGTTACCAAAGTCAATGAGCCCCAGAACCTGTGCTTCGCAGCAAGAGAAGCCACTGCAATGAGAAGCCAGCACACCACAACCAGAGAGTAGCTCCCACACCCAAAAACAAGAGAAAAGCCCAGGAGCAACTAAGACCCAGCACAGCCTAAATAAATAAGTAAATAAATATTTTTTAAAAAAAGAAACGCAAAGGCACTCAACTACTGAATCCTGAAGTAGCTTTTGTTGTAAATTTCAAAAGTTCTTGAAAAATATCTCCCCACCAGAAAAAGACACCCAGATGTAAAAACACATACACTCCAAACATACCTTGTCTGATTTCAATAATCTACCCTGACTTTCCAGTTATCATGTCCTTGGGCCATATTTTAGGACCTTGAATCTATTTCTTATTCCCCAATCAATATGTCAGGTTCAGGGTGTATATTCTGTCACATATCCTGGCCTACATAACCCTAAGATTTGGCTACCTGTCAAAAAGATTGCTTACTAAAGAGATCTACACAAAAAGGAGGACTATGCCCTGACAAAATGTTTACACCTCTTTCCAATATATTCTCCTCCAACTCACCTCTGGCACTAACTGTACTGCCTGACTGAACTCCTTGTCTTCTTCTTGCTATATCCGGAGTCAAACACCAGAGATTTCCAAATTATCAAATTTAAACTTCAGACTGTATCAGGAACAATTTATTGGGGATTCCACTGCAGATCAAACATCATCTTTCCACCTGCTCCCACCTCACTGAATCACCACATTTTTACATGACATACTCACCTCTGGATAACTCATTGGGAACATCAGCCAAAATCTTTTTTTCTTTTGTTGGCTTAATGCAGCTTATAAACAAACAGCTGACTGTCTTCACTTTCCATTCAGCTGGTTTCTCCCTAAGTAGACAGACCCAGCTTTTGATCGTTTATTTGCTATGCAATGATTTTGAAAAATGCCTTGCTATTTAATTCTGGCCTGCATGTTCCTCTCAGGTGTGCCAGAAGAAGGGCTGAACTGAAGTTGGAGCTGGGATTCAGAAAGAGCTGCTTTGGCAGGATAAGATAAATGTAGGCAGGTGGTTGGCAGAAAGGGATGCTACCCAGCTGGCAATGTTTGAATGGAGAGGTGGGTAGGTCTGGCTGTCATCAACAGAGCTTGTTGGCTCTTGGCCAAAAAACAGGGTGGACTCTTAATACCAGAAAATACCAATCCAAGATATGAACTAAAGACACAGATTCTTGAGTGGGAGCCAGACATGGACTCCACTGAAGTCAACGGTCTGAGAAGGAGTCCACTTGGTCTGAAAGAAAAGAAAGGTGGGCAGAACTCCACTCATGACTGCATTTATGGGGATATTATTTTGATGAGTAGGGGATGGGAAGATCGCATCACGGCACAGTGGGAAGCATACAGGACATTAACGAACCTGAGTTCAAGCATCAGCTTTACCAGATTCAACTTGGTCAGCATATTTTATTTCCCTTAAAAGCACTTTCTTCAACTATTGAATGTAAAAAATACTAGTTCTTAAACTTGTGGGGGGAAAAAAATTCAATGATAAATTGTATGCAGATGCTTTGTAAATGATATAATGTTTGCAAACTAATGTTAGCTGTTATTTGGCTCAAGCAAAATAATGGCCTTTTAAAATAGGGGTTCTAGAAAAAATAGTTCAGTTCAGTTGTTCAGTCATGTCCGGCTCTGCAACCCCATGGACTGCAGCACACCAGGTCTCCCAGTCCATCACCAACTCCCAGAGCCTATTTAAACTCACGTCAATTGTGTGGGTGATACCATCCAACCATCTCATCCTCTGTCGTCCCCTTCTACTCCTGCCTCCAATCTTTCCCAGCATCAGGGTCTTTTCCAAAGAGTCAGTTCTTCGCGTCAGGTGGCCAAAATATTGGAGTTTCAGCTTCAGCATCAGTCCTTCCAATGAATATTTAGGACTGATTTCCTTTAGGATGGACTGGTTTGATCTCCTTGCAGTTCAGAATATAGACAGTTTAACAATAATTCCTAGAGATTTCAATATCCAATTTTCAACTATACATAAAACTACTAGATAGACCATCAAGAAAATAGAAGACTTGGACAACACCACTATCTATAGAGCAACTCCACCCAACAAAAGCAAAATACAACAAAAATTGGCCATCAATAACAGAAGAAACTTTTGAAAATTCACCCAACCATATGGTAAATAAATAACATATACCTAAATAACCAGTATATCAAAAAAGAAATTTAAAGGGAAATTCGAAAGTAGTTTCATAGGAATGCTAATGAAAACTTTAATGATTCGGCCTTCTCTGGTGACTGAGTGGCAAAGAATCTGCCTGCCAATGCAGGAAGACTCAGGTTCAATCCCTGGTCCAGGAAGATCCCATATGCCATGAGACAACTAGGCCTGTAAGCCATAACTGCTGAGCCCTCTCACTGAAGCTATTGAAGCCTGCATGCCTAGAGCCCATGCTCCACAACAAGAGAAACCACTGCAATGAGAAGCCCATGCAAGGCAACAAAGAGTAGCCCCTGTGCTCTGAAATGAGAGAAAGCTGACAAGCAGCAACCAAGACACAAGGCAACCATGAATAAATAAATATACCTTAAAAAATTAAATGATTCAAAAAAAGCAATCCTCAGAGAGAAATCTACAGCTGTAAAAAAACTCACTAGAAAAGTGACATCTCCATGTGACACTATATAGAAAGCCCTAAAGTTTCCACCAAAAAAAAAAAAAACCAAAACCTAAAAATAGTAAATAAATTGAGTAAAATTGCAGGATACATATTAATATGCAGAAATCTGTTGCTTTTCTATACACTAATAATAAATTATCAGGAAGAGAAAGCAAGAAAACAATCCCATTCAAAATTATATCAAAAAGAATAAAATAGCTAGGAATAAAATTAAGCCAGAAGTAAAAGACCTATATTCTTAAACTATAAAACACTGATGAAGGAAATTGAATACAATATGGAATATATATAGACAATGGAATTACTCAGCCATAAAAAAAGAATGAAATTTTGCCATTTGCTAAAACATGGATGGACCAAGCGTATTATGCTTAGTGAAATAATAGAGCATTTATATTTCTCTCACTTAATCACTTATATGTGTGATTAATCACCTTAAAAATAAAATGAATGTATTTAACACATCAAAAAAATTCATAAAGAGTACAAACTAGAGGTTATCAATGGGGAGGGGGAAAGGGCAAGACAGGGTAAGGAGATTAAAAGATACAACCTATTATGTACAAAAAGATAAGCAACAAGGATATATTGCACAGCTCAGGGAAATATAGCCAGTAATTTATAACAACTATAAATGGAGTACAATCATAAAAATATTTAATTACTATGTTGTACTGTACTATATCTGAAACTAATATTATAAATCAATACTCTACTTCAATAAAGGAAAATACAGGAAAGAAAGGAGGAAGGGAAAGAAAGGAAGAAAGAGACATCTTGGCTACTGTGAACAATGTTGCAACGTACAAGGTAATGCATTCATGTATCTCTTCAAGACAGCCAAGGCACCGAAAGCCAAATAAATGTTGGCTGCATTGATTGATGAATGCGTTAAAAAAAAAAAAAAAAAAACTGGCCCTAACTTAAACACATATTTTTATCATTTTAAAAAGATTTTTGATGAAGAGTCAAATTAGTAAACTTTCAAGAAACATGAGATTACTTTTTCACCATAATATTTATATATCCTTGATAATTAATAGATCTTGACTTGGAAATGGTAAGGACCTAACAGAAATAGAAAAGATTAGGAAGAGGTAGCAAGAATACATAGAATAAATATACAAAAAAGGTCTTAATGACCCAGATAACCACAATGGTATGGCCACTCACCTAGAGCCAGACATCCTGGAATGCAAAGTCAAGTGGGCCTTAGAAAGCATCACTATGAACAAAGCTAGTGGAGGTGATGGAATTCCAGTTGAGCTATTTCAAATCCTAAAAGATGATGCTGTTAAAGTGCTGCCTCAATATGCCAACAAATTTGGGAAACTCAGCAGTGGTCACAGGACTGGAAAAAGTCAGTTTTTACTCTAATCCCAAAGAAGGGCAATGTCAAAGAATGTTCAAACTACCACACAATTGCACTCATTTCATATGCTAGCAAGGTTATGCACAAAATTCTTCAAGGTAGAGTTCACTAGTACATGAACTGAAAATTTCCAGATGACCAAGCTGGCTTTCAAAGAGTCAGAGGAACCAGAAATCAAATTGCCAACATTTATTGGATCATGGAGAAAGCATTGGAGTTCTGGGAAAACATTTGCTTCTGCTTCATTGCCTGTGCTAAACCCTTTGACTGTGTGGATCACAACCAACTGTGGAAAATTCTTAAAGACATGGGAATACCAGACCACCTCCTTACCTGTCTCCTGAGAAACCTGAATGCAGGTCAAGAAACAACAGAACCAGACACAGAAGAACTGACTGGTTCCAAATTGGGAAAGGCTGTATATTGTCACCCTGCTTATTTAATTTATATGCAGAGTATTAATACATCATGTAAAATACCCGGCTGGGTGAATCACAAGCTGGAATCAAGATTCCTGGGAGAAATGTCAACAACCTCAAATGTGCAAATGATTCCACTCTAATGGCAGAAAGCAAAGAGGAACTAAAGAGTCCCTTGATGAAGGTGAAAGAAGAGTGGAAAAGGTGACTTGAAACTCAAGATTCAAAAAACTAAGATCATGGCACCTGGCCACCTCATCACTTTATGGCAAATACAAAGAGAAAAAGTGGAAACAGTGACAAATTTTATTCTCTTGGGCTTCAAAATCACTGCAGACACTGACTGTAGCCAAGAAATTAAAAGACACGTGTTCCTTGGAAGGAAAGGTATAACAAACCTAAACAGTGTATTACAAAGCAGAGACATCACTTTGTCAACAAAGGTCCATATTATCAAAGCTATGGTTTTTCCAACAGTCATGTATGGATGTGAGATTTGGACCATAAAGAAGGCTGAGCACCAAAGAATTGATGCTTTTGAATTGTGGTGCTGGAGAAGACTCTTGAGAGATTCCCTTGGATTGCAGCAAGATCAAACCAGACAATCCTAAAAGAAACCAACCCTTAATGTTTATTGGAACAGCTAATTCTGAAGCTCCAATACTTTGGCCATCTGATACGAAGAGCCAAATCATTGGAAAAGACCCTGATGCTGGGAAATATTGAGAGCAGGAGGAGAAGGGGGCACAGAGGATGAGACAGTTGAGACAGGATGAGAACGACTCAATGGACATGAATTTGAGCAAACTCCAGGAGATAGTGAAGGACAGGAGAGCCTGGTGTGCAGCACCCCATGGGGTCGCAAAGAGTTGGACACGACTGAGCAACTGAACAATAAAAACAAACTTGTATAACTCCCTGCAAATTAAAAACAGCATATTAAAAATGATGATGTAGGTATTTTTAAATGGTGATATAGGTATTTTTAAATAAACATTTTTAAAAAACAAAATATGATATATGCAAACCATGACATATTAGTCAGCCCTAAAAATGAAAGAAATCATGCCATATGGAATAATACAGAGGAACCTTGAGGACATTATGCTAAGTGAAATAAGCCAGTAACAGGACAGACACTGTGTGATTCCACTTGTATGACATATAGAATTAGAGAGTAGAGTGGTACCTTATTCTTCAAATAATGTCTTATTCTTCAAAGAAGATAGACTGTTTTTCTACTTGTAACTCAAAAGAAAGAAACTTCTATATATCTAAGACCCATTGACCCTTCAACATTATCCTAAGAAAGCAGAAGTGTCATTAAAACATATAGATGTTCATAGACGTTTGAGTAATAATTACTCAAAATGAGAAACCAGCAAGGTGTCTATAAACTGAAGAAAGAGTGGTCCACAGATACTGGGGGATATTGTTAAACAACAAAAGGAAACACTACCGAAACATGCAACAACATAGGTAATTCTCACAGCATTATGCTGAGTAAAATACGCCAGACACAAAAGACTCAATATTGTAGGATTCTATTAATAGGAAAATCTAGAGAAGGCCAAACTATAGCGACAGAAAGATCAGGTGTTGCAAGAGGCCCTGACAGCAGCAAAGAATGCCTTTCAAAGCATCAGGGAGAATTTTTTAAGATTACAAATTCTTCTGAATTTTACTGCAGTGTTAATTACAAATCTATATTAAATTATCAAGTCTCATATGTAATGGTAACTTTCGTGTTTATAAATTATACCTACGTAAAGCTAATTTTAAAAACAGCATAGAAAATATATTTATTCAAATATTTAAAAGGAAGAGTCTATATTTAGGGCTTTCCTCCTGGCTCAGCAGTCAAGAATCCACTTTCCAATGCAGGAAACATGGGTTTGATCTCTGGGTTGGGAAGATCCCTTGGAGAAGGAAATGGTAACCCATTCCAGTATTCTTGCCTGGGAAATCCCACGGACAGAGACACATAGTGGGCTACATTCCATGGCCTCGCAAAAGAGTCAGTTACAACTTGGTGAGTAAACAATAAAGAAAGAAAAAATATTCTGAAAAGAATGAGGGAAAATTATTAAACATGCATAAATAGTGAAAAAACGCTCATAACATACCAAATAGGAAAAGGAGTACGTCAAGGCTGTATATTGTCACCCTGCTTATTTAACTTCTATGCAGAGTACATCATGAGAAACGCTGGACTTGAAGAAACACAAGCTGGAATCAAGATTGCCGGGAGAAATATCAATAACCTCACATATGCAGATGACACCACCCTTATGGCACAAAGTGAAGAGGAACTAAAAAGCCTCTTGATGAAAGTAAAAGAGGAGAGCGAAAAAGTTGGCTTAAAGCTCAACATTCAGAAAACTAAGATCATGGCATCCAGTCCCATCACTCCATGGGAAATAGATGGAAAAACAGTGGAAACAGTGTCAGACTTTATTTTGGGGGGCTCCAAAATCACTGTAGATGGTGATTGTAGCCATGAAATTAAAAGATGCTTATTCCTTGGAAGAAAAGTTATGAGCAGCCTAGAGAGTATATTCAAAAGCAGAGACATTACTTTGCTGACTAAGGTCCGTCTAGTCAAGGCTATGGTTTTTGCAGTAGTCATGTGTGGACGTGAGAGTTGGACTGTGAAGAAGGCTGAGCGCCAAAGAATTGATGCGTTTGAACTGTGGTGTTGGAGAAGGCTCGAGAGTCCCTTGGACTGCAAGGAGATCCAACCAGTCCATTCTGAAGGAGATCAGCCCTGGGATTCTTTGGAAGGAATGATGCTCAAGCCGAAACTCCAGTACTTTGGCCACCTCATGCGAAGAGCTGACTCATTGGAAAAGACGCTGATGCTGGGAGGGATTGGGGGCAGGAGGAGAAGGGGACGACAGAGGATGAGATGGCTGGATGGCATCACGGACTCGATGGACATGAATCTGAGTGAACTCCAGGAGTTGGTGATGGACAGGGAGGCCTGGTGTGCTGCGATTCATGGGGTCACAAAGAGTCAGACACGACTGAGTAACTGAACTGAACATACCAAAAATTTAATAAAGGAAAACTAAGAATATTCATCGTACTACTCAAAAACCCATTTTCAGCTAAACTGGAGTAGGTCAAAATCATGTACTCTTAAGAAAAATATATTCATCTTTTGAAAAATAGTGACATGGATTATAAAGTATTTATTGCAAAATTACAAAAGAAAACATGTTTTTTGCAACCTCAAAACTTTTAGCCAATTTATTCAACTATTTTGTCAGTGAAGTTGTTGGTACTATTCATAGACAATGGCCAGGTGAGCAAGAGCAACTTTAAACAACATTCTGGCATCATAGGAATGTTGACTGTACAATATTTTTTTAAAACTTCATAGTATAGAACTATGCCTAGGTACTTATGCTATCATTAGTAAAAACCAGGTGCTCATTAAATCAACATTCATGTTACAATGACTATAAAAGTTGTGGAAACTGGAAGCAGGGTAGAGTTAGAAATAGATAGCAAACACATACAAAAATATCCAGTACAGTCAGGACTCAAATGTTTAATGAATGGAATTAAATCCAGTCAATAAGATAAGTCATGTACATAAATGTGTGTGTATATGTAAAGGCCTATATTATAAATGTGTATATATGCCAATGATATCAGACATAAATATAAATATATGACATATATATGTGTGTGTATATATATATATTTAATGCAGCAATTTTAGTTAGGCCAGAAATGCTTATCTGGCCTTGAAGAACTCATACTCTTTAAATAAGTAAGTAGAAATGAAGACAAAGGAACATTGTAAACCAATACCCACTGGGGAACTGGCATTGTATGGTCAGGGTACAATAGCATTTTAAACTCTTTTCATTTACACAACAGGAGAGGTCTCAAGCTGGACTTGAGTAGAAGGACACATTAGCTTTCAGGACTCCACCCTCCACGGATATAACCAGAGGTAGGCTAGAGGATACAACTAGAGGTAGGCTGGAGGCCACTCCTGGTCCTTTCCCCATAGCCAATCCCTTCATTCTGGGTATTAGAATTAGCCTCAGAATTCTCACTCAGAGAAGAGGCACTCATAAAATTGAGCCTTAAAAAAAAATTCAAGAACTACAGTCCTTGCATCTTACATGTCCTGGGGATTACCTAGAATAAACAGATAAAGCTGATCTACAGGAATGTAAGTTAATAGTATTCTTTTAATAAAGTCCAAAGACTGCAGGGGAAAATGCTATGCATCCTCTCAAGCTCCTTACAAAGGGATATATATCACGGCAAATCAGCAACTACCTCTGGACTTCCCAGGTGGCGCAGTTGTAAAGAATCTGCCTGCCCATGCAAGAGACACAAAAGACATGGGTGGTCTTGCCTGGAGAATCCCATGGACAGAGGAGCCTGGCAGACTACAGTCTACGGGATCTCAAAGTGTCAGACACGACTGAAGCGACGAAGCGTGCGCACCAGCTGCTTCGTCCTCCCACACACATCAAGAAGGGTGGCTTTTGGTGTCAAGCTTTTCCAGAGTTGTGCATTCTGTATGATATTCATGGAAAACATCTTTAACCCTTTTCTTACACTCAGATTTTTGGTGTCAGAATACTGACAGTTTGAAGACTCCAAACTGTCTAACTTCTATGGCACGTCAGAGTCCAGGTTCCCTTCAGGGCCCTGAAAGGCTTTCGGCAGCAAAGATAAGAAGGTCAGCCAGAAGGTCTTAGTTTTCAAACACCTGAAGATGAGGGGAAGTTGGGAGAGAATTCTATAAGGCTTTAGCTTACCTCTGTGGTTTACTTCATTGTTTATTATCAAAAAGCCTCTATCACCTCAACACAGGTTAACTCATGTATCCTGAAGGAGCACCTCCTAAGCCCTTCCTAAACAGTAAGAACACTGCTGGGGCTTTCATATCCCCAGAACTCTTCATAGCTTTCATATACCAAAACTGGTGGAGCTCAGTGTTTGTCTTGAAACAGATCACAGCAGACACGTAAGTCAGCACTGGACTGGGAAGCAGAGCAGAAACAGTCTTAGTTTCAGCAGGTGATGTGAGAGTACAGACAAGTCAGAGCAGGAGGAAAGTGTGAAACAACGAAGATTTGGAAAAGGAAGTGCTATCTGAGGTGAGCCTTGCAGAGCCTTGCTGCAGGTAAGGTAGCCAAAGAAAGAATAAAAGAAGAGGGAGGAGGAACTAAATTGGACAGAAGAAACAGCATGTGAAAGTGCAGGTGGCAATGGAGAAGCTCCTGCATTTAGGAAGATTCGGGCGTTCTGGGAGCCAAAATTGTAACTGCAAGGAAAGAGCTGGGAGACAAAAAGCCTGGTGGGTAATGACCATTCACGGAAGGAGGGAGGACGAAAGGAGGAACAGGTTGGGGAGGAAGATGGGAAGCATAGGGAATGTGAAGAGTTCAGTATCAATAGACATCATTTAGCAACACAATTTGAATATGAAACATCTTTCCTGAGGCAACACTTAGGATTCCATTTGTTCTATAAAGAAACAACTTTTTAATTTCCTTCAGGCTATTGGTTTGGACATCTTAGAAGTATTAAATTCACCGAAAAGTATAAGTACAGCATGGGCCTGTTATTCTAAATCTCCTATTCTACTCATATTGGCAAGCTGCTTCACAACCATGTTGACTTTTAAGAAATAATTATGAACTATTCCTCCTGGGGTTTGTTAACTGAATTATTGAGTGGTGCTGCATGCAAAGGTCAAAAGCAGGATTTTCTATGCATGGTATACACTCACTTCCATTTCTTGAACAGGACAGAATTATTTAGGTGTCTATTACTACAACAGGAACCTACCAAGGAGTTTATTTAAACCGTTTAAATAAAAAATAATCATTCAGGCCAGCAGATCCACATGGGAAACTAATTCTCATGTCTACATTTCCCCAAAACACAGAAACACATAGTGGAAAAGTAATTTTTGTAAAACCATGGGACAAAACCCACATTCTCAGAAATTATAAGGTATTGTTATTGTAGTTTTGATGCACTGAATTTAGTAAGAAATGAGAAAGATACACAACTCATAAGATAAAGCTTTGTTTGTAGTTCACTGAACACACAGTCACAAGAGCAGCTAGGCATCATGCATAAAAGTAAGGTCAAATGTGCAGAAGATCCAAATTAATCATCATTTCCCAAGCTGAGATCATTTTGCACAGCTTTTAGAGCAAAATTGGTCTCAATTTGTTAATTTTTTAAACAAAAATGTCAAGCTGCACAAGTTTTTGAATTTGTCTTAAATTTGTCTGAATAAATACAACCCCTCCAACATATTTGCAACATTTTGCAATGTCAGATGTTGCTTCCAGCTGCAAGAAAATATATTCTTTATGCTCCTTTATACTCTAAGCAACTTAGAATGCTTACATCTGTAGCAAGAGTAGCTTCATGTAGAGTCCAGCATCCACGTGGTGGTTGTTTCTATATACTGTTGCACTACATAAAAGATAGCACTGCCAAGTACGTAACGACTGGCTTTGCATGTGGGGGCGCAACATTTCAACAGTCTTCATTATTCATACCAATCTGGCTCTAGTTCACCTTCCATAGACACTCCAGATTAAATTTTCTTCATTATCATTATAGAACTTGATGAATAAGTGGCACATCTGCTCATGAAGCAGTTTATTATTTGTTCTGATAAGGTTTGAGATGAATAGAAAAATAACTACAGAGAAGACAAATGCACCCAGATTTATGCCCATTGTGAAATGCAAGACTAGCTATGCTTTCTTTGAAAATCCATGGATCTCCCCACTTCAGTGAATGGGGAATTATTACCTAATGAGTTGATGCAGTTTCCCATGGGGGCAAAAATGCAGAGCAGACAGAAATCAAACCAAAGCAAACGCATACAAACCTGGCATGTGACAAGAGCCTAATGAAGACCTTATATTGTTAAATTCAATTTCCAGCCCATCCTTTGAAAAGATAATTTGAAGATCTGTAAATATTTTCCCAACAATCCCATATCAGATATTTCTCATACAAAACAAGACTGTATAAATAAATCTGCTGTTGATGAAGACATCAACATGTAACAGATGTGCAATTCACATGTGGTTTACAACCAATCTCTTCTATGACTATTAGGCTTGTGGGATCCATCCATGTTGAGACTAGCATCAGGTCTCTGCGGTGTGAAGAGCTCCTACCACTCCTGACCTAGCTCTCCCAGGCCTATGTTCGTGCACTTTTTGGCAGTAAAACTTGACTATACCTCCCATTTGCCATAATCCAGCTATACAGCTTAATGAGGCTGAGGGCCTAGGTATGTATGAGCAGGTTCACCTCTGCCAACAACAAACAAAATAGCAACAATCATAACAGTTAAAAAATTAAAAAAAAAACTACTCAGACTTTAATGTACACAATCAAATCACAGGAGAATCTTGTTTAAATGAAGATTCTGACTCAGTAGGTCTGGAGTGGGGCCTAAGATCCCAATTTTGTACTTGCTGCTGGCTCTTGGAAGATACCAGCATAAAGGCAGACTTATGATGTTTAATAATAGAAGCCACCTGTGGCTATTGGGCATTCAAATGAAGCCTCCTAAAAGAGATGCGCTGTGAGTACAAAATACACATCAGATTTAAAAGATTTACCATAAAAAACGTTACTGAAAGTTAAGTTGCTCAGTTATGTCCAACTTTTTGCGACCTGATGCAATTTTCCAGGCCTGAATACTGAAGTGGGTTACCTCTTCCTTCTCTGGGGATCTTCCCGACCCAGGGATTGAACCCAGGTCTCCCGCATTGCAGGCAGATTCTTTACCAGCTGAGCCACAAGGGAAACCCAAGAGAATAATGGGTGCCTATCCATTCTCCCGTGGATCTTCCCAACCCAGGAATCGAACGGGGTCTCCTGCATTGCAGGCAGATTCTTTACCAACTGAGATATCAGAGAAGCCCTAAAAAAAAGTTAAGTAGGCCATTAAAATTTTTGTATTGATTAAATACTGGAAATTTTAGATTAAATTAAATAAAACATCAAAAATTAAACACTGAAAAGATATTTTAGAAATAATGAGTTAAATAAAACCTTATCAAAATGAATTTCAGGTTTTTCTTTTTTAAATGAGACAGCTATAAATTTTAAAATTACACATGTGATATACAGCAAAAAACATTCTCTATTTTTCAACATACTAAGATGGCCAAAGTACACGTGTGTACAAATATATGTATATATATACATATACACACACATTAGATAGAAATGACAAAAATCTATATATATGGGATACACATATAGCTTGCCACACCTCTTTACTTAATAACTATTATCGCCTCAAAACAAGTGATGAATCTATTAAAACGTTTTCAACTATAAGGAATCAAACTATTTATCAATCTAAGGGAAAAATGAGTAAAATAAGATTAGATTCTGGAGTGCTTCGTTTAGAGATCCTAACTTCATTTCTTTTCAATTCTCTTAGCTCTGGTTCAATGTTCAGTCAAAATGACCCACTAACAACTGAAAAAAAAATCCAGAGAAAGAAGAGATAATCATCTCCTGAAGTCTCTATTTTAAGGAAACTTTTCCAGAAACTTACTCTCATTTCCACATTCCAAACTAAGTCAGACTCCCAATTCTAAACTAATCTCTGCGGCCTAAAAAGTGACATATTCTCATTACCATAGACACAATGTCCCAAATCACTGGTAAGAGCAATGGCTTGAACAAACCCTGGCCCACCCCCAGGAAAGAGAAGTCGACCCTTCACAGGTCAAGAAGTAGGATGGAGGAGGAAGAACTCATTGCCAACCAAGGAGTGTGGAACGCCACCCCTGATTTAAGGTGTAAGGGCGTCTTTCCTTTTTTGTTGGTTTTTGTTTTGGCTACACTGCGTCTCTGCTGCACTTCCCGGCTCCTCTAGCTGTGGTGCTTGAGGGCTTATTCTGCCCCATGGCATGTGGCCTCTTACTTTCCCAGTCAGGGGTCAAACCTTCACCCCCTGCACTGGAAGGCAGATTCTTAACCACTGGACCACCCGGGAAGTCCCTACACAGAGGATTATTATTTGGGGAAAATTACACCTGAGAGGGGTGAATGTTTTTAAATCCCCCAAATACATGAAAAAAGTTTAAAATAGCATTCAGAATTCACTTAGTAGTAAAATACTGGTGACTTTTCCTCTAGACATTTCTTTAGGCATCAGTTCACTTCAGTCACTCAGTCGTGTTCGACTCTTTGCGACCCCATGAACCACAGCACATTAGGCCTCCCTGTCCATCAACAGCTCCCAGAGTTCACTTAAACTCATGTCCATCGAGTCGGTGATGCCATCCAGCCATCTCATCCTCTGTTGTCCCCTTCTCCTCCTGCCCTCAATCCCTCCCAGAATCAGGGTCTTTTCCAATGAGTCAAATCTTCACATGAGGTGGCCAAAGTACTGGAGTTTCAGCTTTAGCATCATTCCTTCCAAAGAACACCCAGGACTCATCTCCTTTAGAATGGACTGGTTGGATCCCCTTGCAGTCCGAGAGACTGTCAAGAGTCTTCTCCAACACCACAGTTCAAAAGCATCAATTCTTCAGCGCTCAGCTTTCTTCACAGTCCAACTCTCACATCCACACATGACTACTGGAAAAACCATAGCCTTGACTAGACAGACCTTTGTTGGCAAAGTAATGTCTCTGCTTTTTAATATGTTACCTAGGTTGGTCATAACTTTCCTTCCAAGGAGTACGCATCTTTTAATTTCACGGCTGCAATCACCATCTACAGTGATTTTGGAGCCCAAAAAATAAATCCCACTGTTTCCCCATCTATTTCCCATGAAGTGATGGGGCCAGATGCTATGATCTTCGTTTTCTGAATGTTGAGCTTTCAGCCAACTTTTCCACTCTCCTCTTTCACTTTCGTCAAGAGGCTTTTTAGATCCTCTTCACTTTCTGCCATAAGGGTGGTGTCATCTGCATATCTGAGGTGATTGATATTTCTCCCGGCAATCTTGATTCCAGCTTGTGCTTCTTCCAGCCCAGCATTTCTCATGATGTACTCTGCATATAAGCTAAATTAGCCGCATGAGAATATACAGCCTTGACGTACTCCTTTTCCTATTTGGAACCAGCCTGTTGTTCCTTGTCCAGTTCTAACTGTTGTTTCCTGACCTGCATATAGCTTTCTCAAGAGGCAGGTCAGGTGGTCAGGTATTCCCATCTTTTTCAGAATTGTCCACAGTTTATTGTGATAACACACTCAATTTTAACCCTTTTTTTCTCCTATACAATCTGCTGCAGACATTTTTAACGCTAACACATTTAAATCAATATAATCATTTTTGGCCAGCTATAAATATTCCATTTTATATATTTATATAATTTAGAACTTTCTAATCAGTGTACTATGCCTGGGCTTCAGACATACCTTCAGATTTTGGTCTGCTTGGTCCTAAGAGCAGTTATTATAGGAAGAACCGGGGACTCTGAAACTTCGTCTGTATTAGACCTGTTTTCTGATGGCCTTCCTAAGTCATAAGGTTTGTGAAACACAGGCACTATTTTTGGATAGTTATGCTCTTTCCAAACTTTCATTATTAGAAGCAGATCATTATAAACAATATTAGCCACGTACTTTCTCAGCTGAGGGATCTGACAACAGAAATTTAGACCCTTGTATTTTCAGCAGGTTTATAAAGGCTGCAAGAAAAAGATACATATAGAATTTTATTACAGAGATATGTGGAAATATAGAGAAACAGTGATTATATCTCCATCAGTTCCACGGTCTTCCTTCCTAGGCCTATGAAATTCTCAATGCAGCAAGCATCACAAAGAATAGTCAAGTTCATTTGACACCACTTGGTATAACAATTAGAATATAAGTGACCTATTTCACTAGGTTCATTGGTATTTATACTTCCTAAAACAATAAAATAGTTATTGTGAAACTAAGAAAAAGGGAAATATTAAGTTCATATATGGTTGCTTTGAGCCAGTATTTGATCCAAGGTACAGGGAGCTCAGTTGGAAAAGAATCCACCTTCAATGCAGGAGAACAGGGTTCAATCCCTGGGTTGGGAAGATCCCTTGGAGGAAAAACTGGCAACCCACTCCAGTATTCTTGCCTGGAAATCTCATGGACAGAGGAGCCTACAGCCCATGGGGTTTCAAGAGTCAGACAGAACTTAAGGTCTAAACTACCACCACCTCCAGAGGAGGTTTCATTTAAATTTTCCACTGCTCTTTGTGTGTTTGAATGTACATATGCAAGAAGAGAAAGATAAAAAAAAAAAGACAGGGAATCAGACAAAAAATTCTGAAAAGCAATATTTTCTAATGAATTTGGCTAAAGTTTAAAAAATTAAGTTAGAAACCTAGAGTAGCAGTCTTCCAAAAGCAGGTTTTAGGAGCCCAACTTTAGAATAAAAGATAAATGAGGCTCACAGAATAATAAAACCAGAAAGTCTTCAGAGCAATCATTGACTCAAAATCTTGTTTATTTTTTTAAGCCAGCTGTAACCTCCAGGGGCTTCCCAGGTAGCTCAGTGGCAAAGAATCTGATGGCCAGGCAGGAATCGCAGGTTCAATCACTGGGTCGGGAAGATCCACTGGAGAAGGAAAGGGCAACCCACTCCAATATTCTTGCCTGGGAAATCCCATGGACAGAAGAGCCTGATGGGCTACAGTCCATGGGGTCGCAAAGAGTTGGACAGGACTTAGCGACCAAACAATAACAACCATATTCAGTGTGATGAAAGTACCAGAGCCGCAGTAGTACGGGACAATCACAACCAATTCCCAAGACAGACCTTTATGAGAAAATGGCTACTTTATGATCACCCGCTGACAATCTAAGTTCTGAGTAGATATTTGCCAAGAATGTGCCTGAGATGCATAAATAGCTCAGTACTATGTACTATCCAGCCCAGTTCTTTTATAGGGTTTATCATTCTCATACAATATACAGACATAGAATCAACTGGGTCAATGACAGCTTGATGTTAAATTCTGTAGAAATTGATAAATAAGCTATGAAGTTGTGATGACTTATTGGGATGATTAAAATATAATTTTATGCATCATTGGTTTGAGCAAAATAGATTCTGCTTCTAAAAGAAGCCCTTAATATGCATTCTTCTTGAAAAAAAACAATCAGAGCTTTGTGTCTAATGTTAAATATATTCATGTGAAAAATAGATCTTAGATGAGCAAAACATGCAGAATAGAGACATGCATCAGTACTCATATTCTCCTGCATATATTGTCAGCCACTTGTTTTCTGAATCAACAAAATAGTCCAGATCTGAACTTGCTCCATAGGTAAACTTTCAAGTACATTTTCTTCCACAAATATTGTTTTAGGTCATAACCTGGGCATAAAACAAGGATGCAAGATATATATCGCCCCTGCCTTCAAAGAGCATGAAGTCTAGAGAGAGATAAACAGGTAAATGGGCAATTACTACACAGTGTCATGGGCTTCCCAGGTGGCTCAGTGATAAAGAATCCACTTGCCAAAGCAGGAGATGCAGGAGACACAGGTTCAATCCCTGAGTAGGGAAGATCCCCTGGAGAAGGAAATGACAACCCACTCCAGTATTCTTGCCTGGGAAATCCCATGGATAGAGGAACCTGGCCGGCTATAGTCCATGCGATCGCAAAGAGACACAACTGAACACACACACAGTGTAATAAGATGTCTGGTTGGAGAACAGCAAGCATAGTGGCCTCTAACCTAGACTAAGGAGGTATAACATCTTATCTGATCTGATGAAAGACTTAGGAGATGGATGGTCTGTTAAGGAGTACAGTATGTGAAAAGCTTGGGAGATTACAGAAAATAGATATTCAGGGAACTACCAATATCCAGACATGGGTAAACACAAAGTCTACATGGGAAATGGTATAAGAAGAGGTTGGAGAATTAAGCTGTAAACAAGAAGCCCATTACATTTATTTGAATTTAAAACAAACAATTTAAATTTAAATAAAAATTTTAAAAATTCATTATTTATCTGAAATCTAACTTTAACTGGATGTCCTATATTTTGATTTGTGTACTGTGGCAAACTTAACAGGCAGCCACTAAAGAAGTCTAACCAGGGGAATGAGAGGATGTAATTCGAGCTTTGGGAAGATACTACTGAGTGTGATACAGAAAACATATCCATTCGTTCATTCACCTTTGACTGGATTTTTGAACAGCCATCTTACATACTAGACAAAGATTTAAATTAAAAAAAAAAAACACAGGATACCAAATAAAATGAAGAGCAGTGCATCCTGAGTAGCAACGTCCCTGTTTTTGCCAACTAATTCTTTCTATATTGATACTTTAGAGGGAACAGACTGACTATGGAGTAGAGTCACTTTGATTATGGAGCCAGAGCACCTGGATTCATCATTATGCTCCCTTTATTCAGGAACTGTGTGACAGTCAACACAATATTCAACCTCCATGTCTCTGGGGGTGTGAAGTAGCAGTATAATAGCGCTTTATGCAAACTATGACCAAATGACAAATATATGAAAAGCCAGACACAGGAAGAAATGCCAGGAAAGCATCAACTCTTATTATTATCAATTTTTTTTTCAAGTAGAATCAGTATAACTTAAACTTAAGTAAAATAAATAGAAAACTAAATTTTGCTTACCATGAATATAAAGTAATTTTAAAAATAAGTACAACAGCAAACAATCATACAGGATTATTATTTTATAAATTGACAATAAAACCTATTTTTAAAATATAACTGTCATATTTTATGGAAGAGAAAACTGAGGCTTAGAAGGGGAAAGATTTGTCCTGAAGTCATAGGGTGACTTAAATACAGAGCTGGGAATTTATGTTCATTAATAAATGCAGGTTTCTCTATGATACATATATGGTTGCCCTACCACATGCCTCTAGTATACACACCCACAAAGCTGTGTAGCCTTGAGCCGCCAAAGATGTTAAAAATCTTTTTAACTCCAGTCTCACTGCCTAGTTTCCTGTCTCAGAAACACACACACATACACCACTACATCTACAAATCATTATGTCTCTCTGGCTTCCCATTTCTGAAATACACACACACACACCCACCCACCCACACACACACACCCACACCACTACATCTATAAATCCTTATATCTCTGGCAGGATCCCAGGTTCCAAGACCTTTCTTAGCATTGGATCCCTTTCTCTTTTTACTTCCCTTAGTGCTTCTCTTTTTTACTCCCTCTTTAGCTTTTTCTTCGTCTGAACCTCTGAAGGCAAGGAAGATAGGAAGCAGGCTTAATCAGGACGCTTGATGCAAAGACAGACAAATGTTGCAACTTCTGAAATCAAAATATTTGCTCACATACCACCTAAAATTACTCTGCCTGACACATTTCAGAAACCTCTGCCACAAAGAATTCTGTCCTGAAATAAATGAAAAAAAAAAAAGAAAACACAAACAAGGTGAACAGCTGAAGCCCCAGTCGGCTGACGTTGAGAAAGCACCATCTCTCCCAGCCTCCAATGCTGAAGGCCAAGGACAAAGCTTTTATTCTTCCCTGGCAAGTCTTTTCACATGCAGTGATGATTTATGAACATGCAGAATAAACAAAGTCCTAATGATGCCACCGCACATGCCTACCACCGTTTGCCTTCCCATATTTATTTGCTAGATTTTACAAGTCAAGGCGGCCCTCATAATGATTTTGATAAAACAATGTGATTCATACCTGGATGGCTGCAGAGAACATTTAAAATACAAAATCCATTTAGTACCGATTAGCCTTAGAACATTATTTATGTAATATGTCACAATGGCAGATATTAGAAAGAACATTTTTCTCTTTCCTTTGCAACAGTTTATCAATCACCCTTGCTTCTGACAAGCCCTTAGGAGAAGAACATTTATCAGGGTGTATTAGAAGACGCTAAAAATAAAAGCTGAAACGTGTTTTATAAGGAGAACGGCTGATTGCAAAAACTTGAGAAATGCCTGTTTAGTGGCCACGTCACTGCAGGCAACAGGAGAAGGCAAGCTTGCAGAGATACACTGGGAGTGCTCTCAAGCAGCGGGAAGAACCCTTCTGGAGGCTTCTTAAAACTTGTGAAGTGCAGAGTTGAAGGAGTTACACAATACAATGATTAACACTCGGCTTCCAACAAGACACAGGAAATGCGTCGATAATTCCGGGCTTTTCAAACTTGCAAATGTCACAGAATTCAGATTACCCAGGAGTCAAACAAGTAATAAAAGCCTCACACGAGGTTTGATAATATTTAGTACTTACACAATATGGTTCTATTCATCTCGAAAACTGGGCGGGAAACTTCGCACTGAGAGCAGCAGCCTGGACGTCCTAGAGCTCACTCCGCGTTTCCTCTCCGCAAGTCCTTTCATTCCCTTAAGGCCTCTACTCCACATTTGGCAACCACCGTTTTCTGGCCTGGCCTCCAGGAGCCTAAACACAAAGTTTCTCAGTACTGGCAGCATAGTAAAATTACTTGAGAAGCTTTTAAAAAGAGAAATACTAAACCGCACCCCAGAGCTATCTAAATAATGCCCTCACGTGGTGTGCGGCTCGCAAACCAACCCTCACACACAGAGGACGAGGACAGACCTAAGAAAGAGGCAGTCAGTCCAGACCGGGAGACGGCAGTTCTGAGAAACAAGGGAACTTAACAAACAAGGCCTGTCTCCCACGCCAGAAGACACGAGATCTCCACACCTACCCGCAATCTTCCAAGTTTATACTGATTGCTTAACGGGTTTCAGGCCTGGATGCCCCAGGTGATTTCAATAGCTTAGTGCTCCCTCCCTACGGGGTGCCTCCTTGTAAAGGGATGGGGGAGCGGTGGGCGGAGCTTACATTCCAAGACTGGAGCGGGTCTGGGGAGCTTCTGTGGGTCAGCTTCAGGGGCAAAAGGCAGGTCCAACCTCTCCAGGATCTCCCCCAACATTTTACTCCTTGGAACTAGCTCTCACAATTTTTCACGCCCCTCTGAGTGGTCAGCATGGGGTTTCATTAGCTGAGGTGGCTCCTGTGGCCGCTACCTGGGTGCATTGGAGGTGGAGGCCACAGCAATTGTGTAGGCACAAATAAGAGAAAATTCAGATTATAGTAATAATTCCCAAGATAAATAACATTTTCTTTCCCCACCGAGAGCCCTGTGATTAGAATCATTGACTTAGGAAGCTGGTAGTCTGATCACTTAGGGTATTCAGTGTGTCCTCATGTGATTTAACAAAGATGATATATTAGGAGACTCATCAAGTATAAACACACAACACTCCGTTTGGATAATGGCACAGGTGCATCCCTGCGAGGCACTAATAATGTCTAAGGCCATTGACAATACTGTAGTTTATAGTAAGAAACATATATTGAATCTCTGTCCCGGGTTCTGGCACAGAGCTCCTAAACTTCTTGGAATTTCCTAAGTGATCTGAGAAAGCGGAGAAGGAAGGTGTCTTTCATTATATTAATAAGATGACTATTGGCTCCTCCTTAAGGAAAGGGAGCTGGTTACCAGGAGAACTACCTACCAGCTTAGAGGTTTGGAAGTTGCAGTCTCACCTCCTTCACCTCCAGGGAGGAAAACAGGGACTTGAGGTTGATTCAGTTTCAGTGGCCAATGTTTTCATCAATCATGCCTGTGTAATGATACCTCTATAGAAGCCCCAAAGAATGGGATTCGGAAAGGTTAATGACCACGTGGAGATTTGGGGAACGTGATGGGAATGGAGAGGGCATGGAATCTGTGCCCTTCCCACACTCTCTGCCCTGTGCATCTCTTCTACCTAGCTGTTTCTGAATTAATAAACTGGTAAATCTCATAAGTAAGGTGTTTTCCTGAGTTCTGCCGGATGCTCTAGCAAATGAATTGAACCACCTGGTATCCCAGAATTGTTTATTGGTGTTAGAAGTCCCCCTCTCATGTTGGGTTATCCTATTTCGAATGACAGATTTTCTTATTAGAGACATTTCACTGTTTGCTGGCTATCATTTAAGGCTCCTTGGGTGAATTTATTAAGGGCTTCTGTGCATGTAACATTGTTCTGCAGGCCACTATAGAGGACAAAGCAGTCAGATGATCACACCAGTCAAAAGAAAACATGCTCAGTGAGATCCTTGGCTATATATGAGCCTATGTGCAAAGCAGAAATAGAGACACAGATGTAGAGAACAAGTGTATGGATACCAAGGAGAAAAGGGAGTGCAGGAAGAACTAGGAGATTGGAGCTGACATGTACCTACTATTGATACTATGTATAAAATACATAATTAATGAGAATCTACAGTATTGCACAGAGAACTCTACTCAATGCACTGTGCTAACCTGAGTGGGAAGAAAGTCCAAAAGGGAGAGGATATATGTATGTGTACAGTGCGTTAATTTTCCTAGACAGTAGAAAATAACACAAACTATACTCCAATAAAATTAATTAAAAATAAAATCTTTCCGAGAGAGAGAGTAAGAAGGAAGGTACTCACCTAGCCTTGAGGAGAGGGAGGCTGGCAATTTTTAAGATAGGGTAGATTCTCTCCTGTGACCAGAGAAATTTAGAATGCAAGCTGTTCAGCCACTCAGGTAGAAGCCAGGATCAAAGAACTTACCACAAAACCGCTGGGTCCAGTGTAGGTCCTGTGTTGTGCCATCTGGCACAACCAGCCCGTCACTAGCCTTCAGTGTGACAGAATGACTACACAAGTTCAGTGACATCCATGACCTCATATCCCTGGTGCAGTTGGGCTGGTTCTGTTAAAAGTAATTTTTTTGTTCTCAATTTAGGGGTGTCAGATGCTCAAATATCCACAACAAAGGATGAGCCACATGAACTCATCTTAAATCTGCATGCAACTACCTGTGCCTCTGAAGGCGATATTTTTAGGACCCTTCTGGTCTGCATATGTAATTTCATTAACAGAAAAAGAATACTATGCCCACTGTTACTGATATTGTGTGCCACAAGCCAGGTTTTTGGATCAATACTGGTAATATCATATGAACTGAGTACTAGTCTTACTCAATTGAGTACTAGTCTTACTCAAGTCTTAAGCTTTTTTTTTGTTTTTCCTTTTGTTGTTGTTCACTCGCTCAGTAGTGTCCAACTTTTTGCAACCCCATGAACTGAAGCAGGCCAGGCTTCCCTGTCCTTCACTATCTCTCAGAGTTTGTTCAAACTCATGTCCATGGAGTTGGTGATGCCATCCAACCATCTCATCTTCTTCCGCTCCCTTCTCCTTTTGCCTTCAATCCTTCCCAGCATCAGGGTCTTTTCCAGTGAGTCAACTCTTCCCATTAGATGGCCAAGTATACTATTTTATAGCCTTTTAATCTTCACCCTGAAGTGGTGATATCTACTACACCAACCCTGAAGTACTGGAAAGTTTTAAAAAGTCAAATACTCAGATCGCATTCAATACCTATTACATCACAAGCTGTGGAGATAAACTCAAGTGTAGTGTTTTGTAAAGCTCCTCAAATGATTCTCACGTACAGTCAAATTAGTGAACCAGTGGTCTAGACCACTGCATCTCAAACTTTAATATACATCTGGATGATTCAGGATCTTATCTTTATGTAGATTCTATATAGTACATGGAAGCAGAACTTCTAGGAAGCTCCTAAGTGAAACTTCTGTTGAATCTCTCTGGACGGCATTTTGGGTAACAAGAAAGGTCCTAAAGGAACGAACGAAAACTATTTTCATAGCCATTTTGCTGCTGCTGCTAAGTTGCGTCAGTCGTGTCCAACTCTGTGCGACCCCATAGATGGCAGCCCACCAGGCTCCCCCGTCCCTGGGATTCTCCAGGCAAGAATACTGGAGTGGGTTGCCATTTCCTTCTCCAACACATGAAAGTGAAAAGTGAAAGGGAAGTCGCTCAGTCGTGTCTGACTCTTCGCAACCCCATGGACTGCAGCCTACCAGGCTCCTCCCGCCATGGGATTTTCCAGGCAAGACTACTGGAGTGGGTTGCCATTGCCTTCCCCTACATAACCATTTTAAGTCCCCTGTATTCATTAGCAAAACAAATAGTATGTTTGGACTAGAGAGGATCCAGATCTATATCTCATGAAGAGTTATCTAAGACCCAAAAGCTCTTATATGGCACATCCCCATGTACTTTTCTATTAATTCATCTTTATCTTAGAAGATACAGAAAATGGGTAAATAAAAAATAAGTACTACAAGAGCAATTTAAAGTCATCGTTTGTCCATCCTGCCTGAATCCATCTACTATTTCCCTAGAGGAAAACAGCAAACAGTTCTGTGTTACTAAAATATGGAAGTGATGAGAAACCCAGTCTTGAGACTTGAGCCTCAAGATCTGCAGACTATAGGAATCACACTGTTAGTCTCCCATTGTAAATGACATGAAAGTCTGACAGAGGTTAAAAACTGTCTTGGCTCAGATATTGTAGTAACAGCAGAATTGGGTATCAAAAAATCCTTAAACTGCACAATCATGACAAGAAGTAGCTGGGGATATCCATATTGCCAATACTCTTAGTAGATACTTCTTATAACTGTCTCCCTCTTTTTATTTTCACAGTAATCATCCTTGTTCAGGTTTTTTTTTTTTTATAATCCTAACTACTCCATTAATTTCCTGAGTGTCCTGCCTATTCCATTCTCCTCTCTACTCCATATCATCCCCCAAATGTCTATGCAGATAATGTTACTAGAAGGCAGTTTTTGTTATCATGCTGTATTTAGAAATTATCAATGGTCCCCAATGCCACTAAAGTAACCATTGTTGAATGGCTCCAGTGGAGAAACCTCTGAGAAACCCACAAGTATGTTTTAAGAGAGTGACCAGCTACTAAGCTTCCAATGCACAGAGATCTCAAGCTTGGAGTAACAACAAGTGCAACAAGCACCCAGACCCTGGTTTCTAATACCTTTATCCAGTAAAATAAATTAGGGCTCCAAAGGAATGGCTAATTCTCAAGCCAGAGCAAGAAGAATGCAAGGCGAGCCCAGAGCATCTCTTAGTGTCTTAGTGTGTAAAAGTAAAGAAATACTCAAAAATCACAGGATGGGGCTTGTCAAAGGGACATAAGAGCCCATGTAAAAAAGCTGCCAATGGCTGGAGGTGGAACAATTGAGCAACAAAATAAATCATGAGTAGAGTACTGTATTACAACACAAAATATAAAATAAATACACGAGTTCATGCTGATATAAATCAATGAATAGATGGATAGATAGATAGGAAAATTAAAGTGAAGAAGAAGAAAATCTTCCTTACAGAAGAGTTCGAAATAATTTATGTATATATACCAGGAAGTAAAGCTCATCATCTCTTCCCCACCTCTTTGAGTATGGCTGACTGGGATAATCCCATGGACAGAGAAGCCTGGCAGGCCACAGTATATAGGGTTACAAAGAGGCGGACATGACTAAGCAACTGAGCACGCACGTACTCAGACCTTAGTGACTTACTTCTGAAGAACAGACTATATAACAGGGGGAAAAAGAAAGCAGTTTCACAGTGCAGAACCTGGTGAACATGACCTTGGTCAGAGAATCAAGATTAACACCACCAGTAATAACATAACTGAGCAGGACCCTATGAGCCCTTCCCAGAACAAATCTCCCACATGTCTTCTGCCTACCTTTTGTCTGTAGAAAATCTTTAGTCAAAGAATAAATTTAATCCGAGAAGTGAGTAAATGTAGAAGAAAGGAAAACAGTTGTGCAAGACAAAATAATAATAGTTTAGCCATTAAACAAAATCAAAGACATTTAGTTCCTCCTCATGGGCTACAGATAATGTTCTCTATATGTTCTCTATATTAGAGAACATTAATGTTCTCTAATGTTCAGCCATATCCTTTGAGCTGTTTGGCAGATACTAAAACCTTCCACCAGGTGGAAGAAGTTAACTGCCTGCTGCCCATAAGCACTTAGACCCCAGGCTGGTTGGAACTAGAAGTCTGACAATATTAACTCCCCATTACCTCACCACCAACCAATCAGGAAAAGGTCCATGAGCTGATCGCATACCCCACCATCTTCCCTCACCTTGTCTTTTGAAACCTTTCCGTGAAAGCCTTTGGTGAGTTCAGGCCTTTTAAGCACTAGCTGCCTGGACTCCTTGCTTTGGTGCTCTGCACCAACATTGCACTTTACCACAATCCAATCTCAGTAGACTGGCTTTACTGCATGCAGGTGAATGGACCCAGTTTGGTTCAGTAACAATAAGTCACGTTCAAAGCACTTACCCTGAGATGATGTGGTCATCCCTGTGGTCTTCCCAAAAACTCATTATGTCAGCCTAATTAGGAGAAAAATATCTGACAAACCCAAACTGAGGGACATTGTGCAAAATACTTGACAAGTTGTCTTTAAATCTGTGAAGGTCATCAGTAACAAGCAAAGACTGAGAAACCTTTACAGACTGGAGGAGATCAGGGATACATGACAACTAAATGTAACTGATATCTTGAATGGGAACTGAGAACAGAAATTGGACATTAGTGGGAAAATGTGAAATCTGAATAAAGTGTGAGTTTGGTTAATAGCAAGGTAACCATGTTGCTCTCTTAACTGTGTCAAGTGTCCTGTATGATAATGTAAGGTGTTAACATGAGGGAAAATTGGGTGAGGGGTGTATGAGAACTATATACCATCTTTGCAACTTTTCTTTAAATCTAAAACAATTTTAAAATTAGAAACTTATTTCTTTAAAAAAATACCATCCATGTAAGAGACAACATTCTTCACCTTAATTAGCCTCCTTTCCAGCTGGACTCTGACCCTGAAGCAGCTAAGAAATATGCAAGGAGATGCACCCAAAAAGAGAAAAGTTTTACAGCTACACAGAATCTGGTACAAAGAAGTTACTCAACGTTTATTAAAGAAAAGAAAAAAAAAAAACAGAATTAAAGATCATGCAAAGAACTGTGGAAAGAATGTATGGAGATGGAATAGACAGTCTTTTTTTTTTTTTTTAATTTTTAGTTTTTTATTTTTTAAATTTTAAAATCTTTAATTCTTACATGCATTCCCAAACATGAACCCCCCTCCCACCTCCCTCCCCAGAACATCTTTCTGGGTCATCCCCATGCACCAGCCCCAAGCATGCTGCATCCTGCGTCAGACATAGACTGGCGATTCAATTCACATGATAGTATACATGTTAGAATGTCATTCTCCCAAATCATCCCACCCTCTCCCTCTCCCTCTGAGTCCAAAAGTCCGTTATACACATCTGTGTCTCTTTCCCTGTCTTAAGCTGATGTCACTGAGAAGATAAGATGGAAGGATAAAAACCATACCACAGAGAGAAAATAATCTGTGCCACCAGTTCTCTGTGAAAATTGAGAGACATTTATTCTAACTGGAGGGTTCAGATCTATTATCTTAATAGAGTCTCACAAGAGTGTCTGGACAGATGTGAGTACTTCTATTTCATAGTTGAGGAGGCTCAGACACAGGAAGGTTAAATGCTTTACTGGAGGTCTTCCTGTGTCCTTGAAGAAAGATGTTAGCAGACTGCAGTGAAGGTGAATTTGTCCTAGGTCCACAGCTCACTGATGGAACGTAAATGACGTGCAGTTTCCCATCTTTAACACCTAAGGATTTATTAATTAGCAAGTGTAGAAGCTGCCAGATTGTGGTGCTCTAAATGACAATGCAGAGGATCTATGACGTGTGCCAGCAGGGAGTGTTAAACCAATCCAGGCTTTTGGAGTTTGGAAAATGTTTAAATTTGTTTATTTTAATTGGAGGCTAATTACTTTACTATGTTGAAGTGGTTTTTGCCATACATCGACATGAATCAGCCGCAGGTGTATGTGTGTCTGACCATCATGAACCCCCCTCCCATATCCCTTCCCATCATCCCTCTGGGTTGTCCCAGAGCACCAGCTTTGAATGCCCTGCTTCATGCATCGAACTTGCACTGGTCTTCTATTTTACATATGGTAATATACATGTGTCTATGCTAGTCTCTCATATCATCCCACCCTCGCCTTCTCCCACATAGTCCAAAAGTCTGTTTTTTACATCTGTGTCTCTTTTGCTGTCTTGGATATAGGGTCATCATTACTGTCTTTCTAAATTACATGTATATGCATTAATATGCTGTATTGCTGTTTCTCTCTCTCTGACTTACTTCATTGTGTATATTAGGCTCCAGTTTCATCCACTTCATTAGAACTGACTCAAATACACTATTTTTTATAGCTGAGTAATATTCCATTGTGTATATGTACCACAACTTTCTTATCCATTCATCTGCTGATGGACATCTAGGTTACTTCCATGTCCTCACTATTATAAATAGTGCTGCGATGAACACTGGGGTACATGTGTCTCTTTGGATTCTGGTTTTCTTATTGTGTATGCCCAGCAGTGGGATTGCTGGATCATATGGCAGTTCTATTTCCAGTTTTTTTACAGAATCTCCACACTGTTCTCCATAGTGGCTGTACTAGTTCGCATTCCCATCAACAATGTAAGAGGGTTCCCTTTTCTCCACACCCTCTCCAGCATTTATTGTTTGTAGACTTTTTGATGAGAGCCATTCTGACTGGCGTGAGATAGTACTTCATAGTGGTTTTGATTTGCATTTCTCTGATAATGAGTGATATTGAGCATCTTTTTATGTGTTTGCTAGCCTCCTGTATGTCTTTGGAGAAATGTCTGTTTAGTTCTTTGGCCCATTTTTCAATTGGGTTGTTTATTTTTCTAGTATTGAGCTGCATGAGCTGCTTCTATATTTTAGAGATTAATTATTTGTCAGTTGCTTCATTTGCTATTATTTTCTCCCATTCTAAAGGCTGCCTTTTCACCTTGCTTATAGTTTCCTTCATTGTGCAAAAGCTTTTAAGTTTAATTAGGTCCCATTTGTTTATTTTTTGTGTGAAGTTTGGAAATTCTTAAACAAACTGAATAATGTGGATAGAATTACCTAACAAGACAATCTGAATGCTCAGATTTACAACCAACCACTGAGCCAAAATTTCTAAACCTTCTCCAGATCACAACTCAGACTCAGGTGCTAATGCTACTGTCTTCTTTCCTAGAGAGCAGCTCAGTGGTAGGCTGTTGGGATCTCTCCCAAGAGTGCTACACCTCTTTGGGAGGAGGGAGATGGGCAGTGCACAGGTGGCAGGAGAGCTCCCTCTATTATGGTGAATATCTATTCCGGTGCTCCACAAACCAGGCACCTCCTTGGCAAGGACTTGCAGGGATACTAGGAAAAAGGGCTCATGCAATTGTGGTCACCAGCCTTGAAAACTCTTCAGGTCAGCTGGCACTCCAGTTTAATCTATTTTAAAAAATCTCTTTTGAGACCAGGCAAGCTTCCCAAATGAAAAAGAGCTGGGTTCTAAAATTAAACACTGACTGTTCTGCCTCGAGTCTTCTTTTCCTAAGTTAAAATGTTACCCTCTTTTTTGTTGTAATATTTGTCTAGAATCTATTAACATCATCATTCATCACTACCACTACAATCAATCACAGCAATATTTTACCAAGTTTCTGCTCTGTATGAGATGCTATGCTAGTCAGTCTATGTGCATTATTTCCTTCAATCTTAGGGAAAAAAAAAAGTCCCTACGGCTCAAGTATTCCTATTATTATCCCCATTTTTTTTACAGAGGAAGAAAACAAGGATATCACTAAGAAATACAGGATGCTGATTCAAACCCAGCTTCATAGGGTTTGCTCCAAGCACTTGGATAATGTGCCTTCAGAGTTTAGGAGAAAACTGGTATATTCTTCTCCTCACTGCATTAGACTGGATTAAATTCTCTCTCAGGTTCTAACTTTAACAACAGAATGTAAGCTCCAGGAGGGCAGATTTCTACTTCTCTTTTTTTTTTTCTCTCTCTCTTCTTTTTCACTGCTATGTCCCCAGAGCTGGACAAATATGTGGCACGGAGTGGACACTTGGGAACTTTGAAAAAAATTATTTATTTGGCTGCATGGGGTCATAGTTGCAGCATGTGGATCTTCATTGCCTCATGGGGGAACTTTCACTCTGGCACACAGACTCTCTAGTTGTGGCATGAGGCTCAGTAGCTGTGGCCAACAGGATTCGTTGTTCTGCAGCATGTGGAACCCGAGTTCCCTTACTAGGAATCAAATCTGAGTCCCCTGCATTGGAAGACAGATTCTCAAGCCTGGACCACCCAGGGAGGTCCCTCAATAACTTTTTATGGAGTGAATAATTAATAACACTCCATGGAACCAGTAAAACATATTGGAAAATCTTGAAACTTGGGAGATTTTTATCACACAAACTTTTATCCTTACCAAGTAAATTGATTTTAGGCAGATTACAAGATGTCTCTGATCTAAGAAAACAAACAGCAATTCTTTCCTCATAGACAACTCTTGAGAACTAATGAGAAAACCTACACAAAACCCCACAAAGCTGGCACATTATGAGTTTCACTATAGCCACCTGTCAACAGAAATTTCATTTCATTGACTGCTTCTGTCTTTTGACTAGTTTTCTTATTGGAAATCATGTAAATAATTTCAAATTAGTCTCATGATAAATCTGGTTTCATCATTCATTGGTCAAACCTCTTCTGTGAATATTCAATAGACACATTTGAATTCTAGTTTTGAAAACAAAAATAGCCTCACCAGGATCATCAACAGAATCTGTCTGAGTATAGATGATAAGCTAGAGTGATGACTGATCAGTAAAGAGCAAAGATGGGTCAGCCTTCATTTTAGGCAAGAGGAGAAGTGGGCATTCATGAGGAACAGAAGTTTCTCGTTTGGAGGAAAAACATATTGCAACAAAAAAAGGCCTTTACGCTTGATGACACATTTCTTCTATAAAGTACCACAGAGATTAGGCTCTATTTTTTCATTCCTTGAAAATGAAGCAGCATTAGTTGGAATTCTCCATAGAAATGTGAGTGTGTATGTACGTCCAGTCCAAGATTTTGGCAAATAAAGAAAAACAATTTCGGCACAAATCACAAGATCAATGGTCTCCAAGGAGGGAAATGAAAGGTATGGCTTCCACGAAGCTCTTTTGTATTGCCAAGCACATCCAAAACTATTTGCCTGCTCCTGCTCCAAGAATTTTCTGTGTTCTTCTCGGCACCAGCCCAGTAGACCTGGAAACCAGTTCCCCTGTGGCAAGGAGCTGGCGCTGAAGCTGATCAGTGTAATACAGGCTGCACATCACCAGCAGTGTGTCGACTCCCAACAGATGTTGCAGAAGGCAGTCCAGATTTGCCATCCTTTCCCTGGCAGAGCTCCTGTTTGCTCTTCTGAGGCCTGATGCTTCCTTGCAGTACACAGTGTCTGTCTGCACAGCAGATGTGATAGAGATGGCTATTTTTCTAAGCTAATTCTCCACTACTGTTTGCTGATTAAATCCCAAAATGTTCTCTGTAGAGGCTCCTCACCAAGAGGAGGTAACAGAACTTATTCAAAGCTGGCTATCATCTGACAATTTTAAATCACGCATTTGCTTTCTGTGGAAAGAAATAGGAAAGGCATTTTATTTCACACTGAAAGTTGTTCCGCCTTGATATGCTATGATATACAAGAAGGGGAACAAAATATGATTTTTCTATGGCTGAAAACACTGAAATTTGTCGGAACTACATTTAAAGGTGCTTTAAGTGCCTATAAAACATACTAGGTACACTACACACAAAAAGACCCCCAAAGTGGCAGGTGGCACTGCTTTTCCCAAATACTAATTGTGGGTTCCTTTTGTGTGTTGCCTTCTGATCTCTTTGCTGATATACTAACTCCAGAAATGCCAATGTATAATTTCTATGGAAGGTGTACAATAGTGAATATTTTCAATAGCTGTTCTCCAAATTCCCACCCAGAAGCATTTCCATGGACAAGACAAACTTCAGAAGATTTCAAGAAGTAGGATCTTTTCCATTTCACTGACTGGCTTGGATAATTTCAATTGAAATGAATAAGCATGACTATAGGTTATCTTGAGGAAGTGGAGAATAGGCACAGCCTGGAGCTGAAGAGAGGACTGTCCCAAGTCCAGGTCAGCTTGAAGGGCTGTCTCCTCACCCGTTTCCTCCTCTAGGGCTTCACAGCCTCCTTTCTCAGCATGATGCACCCGTCTTCCCGCTCTGCTGGATCCCTCCTCTGTTCTCTACCCTGGAATCAAATTACAAGTGGATCTATCTGATACATATGCATTTCTCAGTGCTTCCCACAGACACACAGAAGTGAGCATAAGATGGGTGTCCTAAAACTGCTGTTCCCATCATCACTTTCCATTTCCCGATGCCTCCTGTACCGTGATCATCTCACAGCACCAAGTATAATACTAGTATTTAAAGATACATATTTTCAGTAAAACATGGACTCTAAATGCATGCCAACTGCTTCATCTGGTGCTCTACTGAAGGAGCAATAGTCTGTTCCAAAATTAGAGGAAAATTATGTTATTGAGCTTAATGAGGAACTGTGTTCTGGTCCCAAAGTGGCCCCTTTGTAAGGGATTTCAAGGGTAAATTTGACTGCCTGTAGCACCAGCTGCCTTTAGGTACCAGGATCCAGTCCATGGCTGCTCTGTTCATCTTTTATGCATCCTTATAACTCTGGGCCCTGATGTACTGCCACAGGTATTTTTGCCTTCTAAGTAATATCTCAGCCTCAAGTTCTAATTTCCAAACTCTGAAGGAGAAACTGATTGGATCATTTCACTTTTTATTCCAGAAAGTCAATCATTTTTTTCCGACCAGCATCAAGATTGTTTGTGAGTGAATCACATGTTCATTTCCAGTCTGACTTCTCAGGGCACAAGGAGAGCTGCATGGATATGGCTGCCTAATATCAGGAATTTTAGACAGAACAATTTTCTGTAAAAATCTGTATGCAAGGAACATATGAGATCATCAGCCAAGATATTTTCATTTCTAGAAGTTTGTAGTAAACCTCCCCAATAAAGTATCAATATGACCACCTCTAAAGGTAAGTGAATGTTTATTTCATAGAAAGACAAGCAGCTCAAATCATCATGTTCAGTGGTTCCATGCTGTTAGCATCTATGAAGAAAAAGAAGCTCTGAGAAATAGTAAAATGGTCTTCACACTTATCAGCAGAATCCTTTCTGAAATAACTACTTAATTAGCAAACCAATACTACTGATATATCCTATGGGAGATATAGGATATATTAGACATTGAACGGGCCCAAAATGAATTTCTTTTTTCTTTTCTTTTGTTTTCATCTTCAGAATTTTCAGAGAATAATGAAGCCTGTATGAGAGATCAGTGCTAAAACAAAACAGGACCTGATAGCTCTGAAAACAGAAACAGATGAACCAGATGCTTTGGGACACTGTGGTTATGGAGCTATAATTTCCAGCTGGGGAGAATTTGTGAAGGAATTAGTAACTGATCTAGTTCTCAAAGATAAGCAGGAATCATACTAGAAAAGGTGAAGAAGAGAGACATTCTAAGCGAAGGCAATAATAGAATAGTTAATACTGGGGCACTGAGTGAGTAAAAGACAACTAGCTAAAATGAGTTTGCATTGAAAGTATCTGAAATTTTGAAAGTCAGAAGAGGCAAGGTTTTATACCTTACCCAAAAGTCCAGGGAACCCCAAACCAGGAAGTGGTGGGATCAGCTTCATGGTGATAAATCTGGAAGGAATGAGAAAGATTTGAGAGGGCAGAGAGTAGAGATGGGCAAACAAGTTAACTTACTGCCAATTTATGTCTAAGGAATTTATTCAACAGAGACAAACTCAAATGTACAAAAAAAATTACTGCATTTCTATAATGGAGAGAAAATAATGGGCTATTTTCATACAAGTGCAGGTGTCTCTAATATGTCAAATGAAAAAAAAAGATAGTTGTGAAACAATACGTATAAAGTCATCACAGCTATATTTTTAAAAAGTAACAAAGAATGCAATAAGAACAAAGAATGAGTCTTTGGAGTTAGCCAGGCAAGTTTAGAATTTTGGTTCAATCAGTTATCAGATAATACAACAAGAGTTGCGTGAGAAAACGTATGTAAAGTGCATGACATACCACTGACCCGCAGTAATTCCTTAATAAATATTAGCTTATTGTAATATATTATTTTGATAAAGGTATATATATAATTATATTTTATGGGCATAATAAAATCAGAAAATAACCATTGTTAACAGCTGGGCAATAATATTAGAGAAAAGGAAATTTTTTATTTTTATTCACTTTTATTTGACTTTGTTACCAGAAAAGTATGCATTATGCTTATAATTAAACAGAAGTTGAATACTTTCTTTGAAGAAAAAAGATTATGTGATCTGAGCCTGAACTTCAGTGGGAGACAAAAGGATACATAAGAAATATCTCTAAATTGACTCAAGAAAGCACTTACCCACTGAATGGAAACCAAAGGCAAAGAAGAGGAAGAAATTAAAGATGACACAGATTCTTGGAGCCCTGATGCCTGAAAGAACAGCACTGCTTCCTAACAGCAGGGGGGAAGGAAGAGTTTGGAAGCAAAGGCACATCCTTTTTGTACTTTATTAATTGATAGTTATGTAACAATTACATAGTTATTCATTCTCTTTGTGAAAAGTTCTCCCAGCAGGATTTTCACTCCTTAACTGATGAGGAACCCAAATTAGAGGGGGGAAAGTCTCTGAGGTTAGTTTCTCTTTTCTTTTTTAACCTTCACCAGCTTTTAGTGATGTCAGCATCCCAGATTTGGCCATTGTAATAGGCGTGTGGTAGTACCTCATTGTTTTAATTTGTAATTCTCTAATGGCAAATGATTCTCTAATGGCAAAAACCATTTCATTTATCATTTTGCTATATGTATATCCTCTTTGGTGAGGTGTCTATTCAGATCTTGTCGAAGCTTGCTTAAATGGGTTATTTTCTTACTGTGAAATTTTAGGAGTTCATCCATATATTTTGGATTCTGGCCCTGTATATCTTTTTCCCCTTCCAGTTCAAGATGGCTGAGTAGAAGGACATGAGCTCATTTCCTCCTACGAGAGCTCCAAAGTCACAACCAACAGTTGAACAACCACCAACAGGAGGACCTGGAACCTACCAAAAACAGATGTTCCATGTCAAAAGACAAAGAAGAAGTTACAGCTATATGGTAGGAGGGGCAAATCACAATGCAATCAAATCCCATACCCGCCAGGTGGGCGACCCACAGACTGGGGAACAATAATACTAAAGAAGTTCTTCCACTGTCCTGAAGGTTCAGAACCCCATGTCAGGCTTCCCAGCCTGGGGACCCGACAAAGGGATTGGGAGTCCTCAGGGAATCTGACCTTGAAGCCCAGTGGGATTTGATTACAAGACTTCCATAGGACTGGGGGACAGAGACTCCAGTCTTTAAGGACACAAACAAAACCTTGCATACACACATTATGGCTTGCAATCATAATCATCTTTTATTTTTTTCTCTGGCTACTGATTGTAAAAACTCTACTGATTGTGAACATCTTTTCCTATTATGACTATGTAACTATTACTTACTTATGATTGTATCATGATTGGTCAATAGAAAAATTATAGAATTCTATATCACCAAAACTAGCATTTAATAGAAATACCTGTAATCTCTTTTTTATTTTTTAACATAAATTTATTTATTTATTTATTTTTAACATAACATGTATAGAGTTTACTTTATGTCAAGCATTGTTGTGAGTACTTTATAAGTATTCAGTTCAGTTCAGTTCAGTCACTCAGTCATGTCCAACTCTTTGCAACCTCATGGACTACAGCATGCCAGGCTTCCCTGTCCATCATCAACTCCCAGAGCTTACTCAAACTCATGTCCATGAGCCGGTGATGCCATCCAATCATCTTATCCTCTTGTCATCCCCTTCTCCTCCCACCTTCAATCTTTCCCAGCATCAGGGTCTTTTCAAATGAGTCAGTTCTTCGCGTCAGGTGGCCAAAATATTGGAGTTTCAGCTTTAGCATCAGTCCTTCCAATGAGTATTCAGGACTGATTTCTTTTAGGATGGACTGGTTGAATCTCCTTGCTGTCCAAGGAACTCTCTTTATTTTAGTTGGAGGCTAATATTGTATTGGTTTTGCCATGCATTGACATGAATCTGCCACAGGTGTACATGTGTTCCCCATCCTGAACCCCCCTCCCACCTCCCTCCCCATCCCATCCTTCTGGGTCATCTCAGTGCACCAGCCCTGAGCATCCTGGATCATGCATTAAACCTGGACTGGTGATTTGTTTCACATATGTTAATACACAGGTTTCAACACCGTTCTCCCAAATCATCGCACCCTTTCCCTCTCCCACAGAGTCCAAAATACTGTTTTATATATCTGTGACTCTTTTGCTGTCTCGCATACCGGGTTATCGTTACCATCTTTCTAAATTCCATATATATGTGTTAGTATACTGTATTCGTGTTTTTCTTTCTGGCTTACTTCACTCTGTATAATAGGCTCCAGTTTCACCCACCTCATTAGAACTGATTCAAATGAATATTTTGTAATGGCCAAGTAATACTCCATTGTGTATATGTACCACAGCTGTCTTATCCATTCATCTGCTGATGGACATCTAGGTTGCTTCCATGTCCTGGCTATTATAAACAGTGCTGTGCTGAACATTGGGGTACACGTGTCTCTTTCAATTCTGGTTTTCTCGGTGTGTATGCCCAGCAGTGGGATTGCTGGGTCATATAGCAGTTCTATTTCCAGTTTTTTAAGGAATCTCCACAATTCTCCACAGTGGCTGTATCAGTTTGCATTCCCACCAACAGTGTAAGAGGGTTCTCTTTTCTCCAAACCGTCTCTAGCATTTATTGCTTGTAGACTTTTGGATAGCAGCCATTCTGACTGGCGTGAAATGGTACCTCATTGTGGTTTTGATTTGCGTTTCTCTGATAATGAGTGATGCTGAACATGTTTTCATGTGTTGTTAGCCATCTGTATGTCTTCTTTGGAGAAATGTCTGTTTAGTTCTTTGCCCCATTTTTTGATTGGGTCATTTATTTTTCTGGTATTGAGCTGCATGAGCTGCCTGTACATTTTGGAGATTAATTCTTTGTCAGTTGTTTTGTGTGCTATTATTTTCTTCCATTCTGAAGGCTATCTTTTCACCTTGCTATATAGTTTCCTTCATTGTGCAAAAGCTTTTAAGTTTAATTAGGTAACATCTGTTTATTTTTGCTTTTATTTCCATTACTCTGGGAGGTGGATCATAGAGGATCCTGCTGTGATTTATGTCTGAGAGTGTCTTGCCTATGTTCTCCTCTAGGAGTTTTATAGTTTCTGATCTTACATTTAGATCTTTAATCCATTTTGAGTTTATTTTTGTGTGCGGTGTTAGAAAGTGATCTAGTTTCATTCTTTTACAAGTGGTTGACCAGTTTTCCCAGCACCACTTGTTAAAGAGATTGTCTTTACTCCATTGTATATTCTTGCCTCCTTTGTCAAAGATAAGGTGTCCATACGTGTGTGGATTTATCTCTGGGCTCTCTATTCTGTTCCATTGATCTATATTTCTGTCTTTGCGGCAGTACCATACTGTTCTGATGACTGTAGCTTTGTAATAGAGCCTAAAGTCAGGCAGGTTGATTCCTCCAGTTCCATTCTTCTTTCTCAAGATTGCTTTGGCTGTTCAAGGCTTTTTGTATTTCCATACAAATTGTGAAATTATTTGTTCTAGCTCTGTGAAAAATACCATTGGTAGCTTGATAGGGATTGCATTGAATCTATAGATTGCTTTGGTAATACACTCATTTTCACTATATTGATTCTTCCAGTTCATGAACATGGTATATTTCTCCATCTATTTGTGTCATCTTTGATTTCTTCAATCAGTGTTTTATAGTTTTCTATATATAGGTCTTTTGTTTCTTTAGGTATACATATTTCTAAGTATTTAAGTCTTTTCATTGCAATGGTGAATGGAATTGTTTCCTTAATTTCTCTTTCTGTTTTCTCGTTGTTTGTGTATAGGAATGCAAAGGATTTCTGTGTGTTGATTTTATATCCTGCAACTTTACTGTATTCGTTCATTAGTGCTAGTAATTTTCTGATGGAGTCTTTAGGGTTTTTACGTAGAGGATCATGTCATCGGCAAACAGTGAGAGTTTTACTTCTTCTTTTCCAATATGGATTACTTTTATTTATTTTTCTGCTCTTCTTGCTATGGCCAAAACTTCCAAAACTATGTTGAATAGTAGTGGTGAGAGTGGGCACCCTTGTCTTGTTCCTGACTTTAGGGGAAATGCTTTCAATTTTTCACCATTGAGGATAATGTTTGCTATCGGTTTGTCATATATATCTTTTATTATGTTGAGGTATGTTTCTTCTATTTCTGCCTTCTGGAGAGTTTTTGTGATAAATGGATGTTGAATTTTCTCAAAGGCTTTCTCTGCATCTATTGAGATAATCATATGGTTTTTATACTTCAATTTGTTAATGTAGTGTATTACTTTGATTGATTTGTGGATATTGAAGAATCCTTGCATCCCTGGGATAAAGCCCACTTGGTCATGATGTATGATCTTTTTAATATATTGTTGGATTCTGTTTGCTAGAATTTTGTTAAGGATTTTTGCATCTATGTTTATCAGTGATATTGGCCTGTAGTTTTCTTTTTTTGTGGCCATCTTTGCCTGGTTTTGTTATTAGGGTGAAGGTGGCCTCATAGAATGAGTTTGAAAGTTTACCTTCCTCTGCAATTTCCTGGAAGAGTTTGAGTAGGATAGGTGTTAGCTCTTCTTTAAGTTTTTGGTAGAATTCAGTTGTGAAGCTGTCTTGTCCTGGGCTTTTGTTTGCTAGAAGATTTCTGATTACTGTTTCAATTTCCGTGCTTGTGATGGGTCTGTTAAGATTTTCTATTTCTTCCTGGTTCAGTTTTGGAAAGTTGTACTTTTCTAATAATTTGTCCATTTCTTCCAAGTTGTCCATTTTATTGGCATATAGTTGCTGATAGTAGTCTCTTATGATCTTTTGTATCCTGTGTTGTCTGTTGTGATCTCTCCATTTTCATTTCTAATTTTGTTGGTTTGATTCTTCTCCCTTTGTTTCTTTATGAATCTGGCTAATGGTTTGTCAATTTTATTTATCTTCTCAAAGAACCAGCAGTTAGCTTTGTTGATTTTTGCTATGGTCCCTTTTGTTTCTTTTGCATTTATTTCTGCCCTAATTTTTAAGATTTCTTTCCTTTTACTAACCATAGGGTTCTTCATTTCTTCATTTTCTAGTTGCTTTAGGTGTAGAGTTAGGTTATTTATTTGACTTCTTTCTTGTTTCTTGAGGTACGCCTGTATTGCTATGAACCTTCCCCTTAGCACTGCTTTTACAGTGTCCCATAGGTTTGGGGTTGTTGTGTTTTCATTTTCAGTCATTTCTATGCATATTTTTATTTCATTTTTGATTTCTTCTGTGATTTGTTGGTTATTTAGCAGCGTGTTGTTCAGCCTCCATATGTTGCAATTTTTAATAGTTTTTCTCCAGTAACTGACATCTAATCTTACTGCATTGTGGTCAGAAAAGATGCTTGGAATGATTTCAGTGTTTTGAATTTGCCAAGGCTTGATTTATGACCCAGGATGTGATCTATCCTGGAGAAGGTTCCATGTGCATTTGAGAAAAAGGTGAAATTCATTGTTTTGGGGTGAAATGTCCTATAGATATCAATTAGGTCTAACTGGTCTATTGTATCATTTAAAGTTTGTGTTTCCTTGTAAATTTTCTGTTTAGTTGATCTATCCATAGGTGTGAGTGGGGTATTAAAGTCTCCCACTATTATTGTGTTATTGTTAATTTCCCCTTTCATACTTGTTAGCATTTGCCTTACATATTGCAGTGCTCCTATGTTGGGTGCATATATATTTATACTTGTTACACCTTCTTCTTGGATTGATCCTTTGATCATTATGTAGTGTCCTTCTTTGTCTCTTTTCACAGCCTTTATTTTAAAGTCTATTTTATCTGATATAAGTATTGCTACTCCTAGTTTCTTTTGATCTGTATTTGCATGGAATATCTTTTTCCAGCCCTTCACTTTCAGCCTATATGTATCCCTTGTTTTGAGGTGGGTCTCTTGTAGACAACATATATAGGGGTCTTGTTTTTGTATCCATTCAGCCAATCTTTGTCTTTTGGTTGGGGCATTCAACCCATTTACATTCAAGGTAATTATTGATAAATATGACCCCATTGCCATTTACTTTGTTGTTTTGGGTTCGAGGTTATACACCCTTTCTGTGTTTCCTATCTAGAAAAGATCCTTTAGCATTTGTTGGAGAGCTGGTTTGGTGGTGGTGAATTCTCTCAGCTTTTGCTTGTCTGTAAAGCTTTTGATTTCTCCTTCATATTTGAATGAGATCCTTGCTAGGTACAGTAATATGGGTTGTAGGTTTTCCTTTTTCATCACTTTAAGTATGTCCTGTCATTCCCTCCTGGCCTGAAGAGTTTCCATTGAAAGATCAGCTGCTATCCTTATGGGAATCCCCTTGTGTGTTATTTGTTGTTTTTCCCTTGCTGCTTTTAATATTTGTTCTTTGTTAATTTGATTAATATGTGTCTTGCGGTGTTTCGCCTTGTGTGTATCCTGTTTGGTACTCTCTGGGTTTCTTGGACTTGGCTGACTATTTCCTTCCCCATTTTAGGGAAGTTTTCAATTATTATCTCCTCAAGTATTTTCTCATGGTCTTTCTTTTTGTCTTCTTCTGGGACTCCTGTGATTTGAATGTTGGGGAGTTTTACATTCTCCCCAAGGCCTCTGAGGTTGTCCTCATTTCTTTTAATCCTTTTTTCTTTTTTCCTTTCTGCTTCATTTATTTCTACCATTCTAGCTTCTACCTCACTTATCCTATCTTCTGCCTCTGTTATTCTACTGTTGGTTCCCTCTAGAGTGTCTTTTATCTCATTTATTGCATTATTCATTATCTATATATTGACTCTTTTTTATTTCTTATAGGTCCTTGTCAAACATTTCTTGCGTTTTCTCAATCCTTGTCTCCAGGCTGCTGCTGCTGCTGCTAAGTCATTTCAGTCATGTCCAAATCTGTGCAACCCCTTAGATGGCAGCCCACCAGGTTCCTCCATCCCTGGGATTCTCCAGGCAAGAACACTGGAGTGGGTTGCCATTTCCTTCTCCAGTGCATAAAAGTGAAAAGTGAAAGTGAAGTTGCTCAGTTGTGTCCGACTCCCAGCAACCCCATGGACTGCAGCCTACCAGGCTCCTCCGTCCATGGGATTTTCCAGGCAAGAGTACTGGAGTGGGCTGCCATTTGTCTCCAGGCTATTTATCTGTAATTCCATTTTGTTTTCAATTTTTTGGATCATTTTCACTATCATTATTCTGAATTCTTTATCAGGTAGATTCCCTACCTCTTCCTCTTTTGTTTGGTTTGGTGGGCATTTATCCTATTCCTTTACCTGGTGAGTAATTCTCTCCCTTTTCATCTTGTTTTTATTGCTGTGTTTGGGGTGGCCTTTCTGTATTCTGGCAGTTTGTGGTTCCTCTTTATTGTAGAAGTTCCTCACTATGGGTAGGGTTGGATGGGTGACTTGTCAAGGTTTCCTGGTTGGGGAAGCTTGTGTCGGTGTTCTGGTGGGTGGAGCTGGATTTCTTATCTCTGGAGTGCAATGAAGTGTCCAGTAGTGAGTTTCGAGATATCAGTGGACTTGGTGTGACTTTGGGCAGCCTGTATATTGAAGCTCAGAGCCATGTTCCTGTGTTGCTGGAGAATTTTCCTGGTATGTCTTTCTCTGGAACTTGTTGGCTCTTGGGTGGTGCTTGGTTTCAGTGAAGGTATGGAGGCTTTTGATGAGCTCTTATCGATTAATGTTCCCTGGAGTCAGGAGTTCTCTGGTGTTCTCAGGTTTTGGATTTACGCCTCCTGCCTATGGTTTTCAGTCTTATTCTTACAGTAGCCTCAAGACTTCTCCATTACATTGCTGGCTCATTACAAAAGATATAACTCAGGAACAGCACCTGGGAGAGGTGCACAGAACAGGGTCTGAGAGGAGAGGACTCGTTCCAGGCTGCCATTGTCCCCCCAGTGTCTTTACTCTTATGTGTATAATCCAGCAAATGAGAATTAAAGGTTCAGATTAAATAATGCAGGGCCAACTGTAAATAATCAGAGATGCTACTTTAAGCCCATTAACGAAAAGATCTAGTGAAAGAACTGATTCTTCTATAGAAAAGGAAATAAGGGATCTAATTATCAGCTGCATTTGTTTTTTTTTAATATATTGTTGTCATTATACTGTTATTTTCTGCAAGTCTGCATTGAAATTTTGACTCTTTTATTTATGAAGTGTCTCTTGGCATGCCAAATGATAGTAATAATTTCATTAACAATTTTAGGCTCCAGGTTCTTGGAACCTAAATTTGTCCATATAATAGACATACAGTTGTTACACTGGAATAAACAATAATGCAGATAGAGAATGAGGATCTAATTCTCCTACTGCAGTAGATTATAACACAGCTGACCTATGTTCCTATAACAGGAGCATAGCTTTGGTTCATACAGTGAAGTCAGTTATAGTACAGCTGAGCTATAATCATGGCATCTGTTCCCATCACTTCATGGTCAATAAATGGGGAACAATGGAAACAGTGACAGACTTTATTTTCTTGGGCTCCAAAATCACTATGGACAATGACTGCAGCCATGAAATTAAAAGGCACTTGCTCCTTAAAATGAAAGCTATGACAAACTTATATAGAGTATTAAAAAACCAACAAAGGTCCATACTGTCAAAGTTATGGCTTTTCCAGTAGTCATGTACGGATGTGAGAATTGGACCATAGAGAAGGCTGAGCACTGAAGCATTGATGCTTTTGAACTGTGGTGCTGGAGAAGAGTCTTGAGAGTCTTTGGACAGCAAGGAGATCAAACCAATCAATCCTAAAGGAAATAAGTCCTGAATATTCATTAGAAGGACTGATGATAAAGCTAAAGCTCCAATACTTTGGCCACCTGCTGTGAAGAGCTGACTCACTGGAAAAGATCCTGATGCTGGAAAAGATTGAGGGTTGGAGAAGGGGGCAACAGAGGATGAAATGGTTGGATGGCATCATCAACTCAATGGACATGAATTTGAGCAACCTCTGGGAGATAGTGAAGGACAGGGAGGCCTGGCATGCTGCAGTCCATGGGGTTGCAGAGTCGTACATGACTGAGTGACTGAATGACAACCAATGACCTATGAAGCTATAGACCTTACAGTGAGATAGATTAGAACACAGTTGATATATAGAGTGGAAATCCTGATACTGATCCACAAAATATTGGATCTATAAAGCTAGAATCTTTGCACTGGACCTTACAACAAATATGAAAGTATTGGACATTATGTGAAAAAATATAAGCAGACCTATGAGATAGGGGGATCCATGTACAAGGACTGAAAAAATTCAAAGCATATTACTCAGGGTTCTCTGGAGAGACAGTACCAATAGGATATATGAGAAGATTAATTATGGGGATTAGGTCATTCAAGCATAGAAGCCAAAAAGTCCTATGGTCTGCCATCTGCCAGCTAGACAACCAAGAAAGTCTGTGGTATAATTCAGCCTGTGTCTAATGGCATGAGAACCAGAGGAATAATAGTTCAGTCCCAATCTCAATCCAAAGCCCAAGAACCATGAGCAACCATGTTCAAAGACAGAAGATGAATAACTGAGTGTAAGCAGAGAAACATAATTCACCCTTTCTCCCCCTTTTTGTTCTGTTTAAACCTGCAGTGGATTGGATGACACACCCTCACGATGGGAACATCATCTGACTTACTCAGCTCAAAAATTCAAACGCTGAACTCTTCTAAAAATGTCCTCAGACACACCCTGAAATATTTTACCAACTATCTGAGTATCCCTTAGCTCAGCCAAGCTGACAGATAAATTTAACTATCATAGAAAATAAATTAGAATTCTATCAACTCATATTGGGGAAGAGGAGGAAGGAATGGAGATTGGAAATTTGGCAAGGTATCAGGGTCAAGATTCCTAAGAGAAGGTAAATTACTACTTAAATCTTAATAGAGGGGTTCATCTGCTTCTTCTGGCTCTGCTGTGCTGTGTAACTGAAAACTAGGAATGAAATTAATGTAAAAAGAACCAAGACTAGGCTGCCCTGGTTCGTGGTTTGTTGCATCTTTCCTGGCTAATCAAAGAACACTGGGTCTGATCAGTAGCCTGCGACCCATTCATACTTTTATTCCATTGTTGCTCTTGCATCCCTAGATTCCAGTTTCTTTGTTTCTGTCATTTGAAACTAGTTTTGACCAATCAAATTCTGCTCTCTTTTCAGACATCTACTGCTGTAACTGCCTGAGACAGTCTAGCCTGGATGGGAAAACTTTAAGAGCCCTTGCATTGGAAGGTCTAAGAATGTAAGGACTATCACCTGCCCCAGTGTTCTGACTTGTGGAAACATTTGTGCTAGCATTAGATTTATCCCTATTATGGTACTACCTGGAGTGATAATAAAGTCCACCTACAGAAGCAGGAACATCTGAAATGAACATTAGACTAGTCCATCACTGGAGAGCCGGGCTTCCTGGTCTAGCCAAACCACCAAAATGAAGAGCAGCTGTACATAACAGTGAGCTAACACTCCTCCCCCACTAATGAGCAGGTAAGAAAGACAGATTATGAGCAGCATCAGCATACATCAGAAGAGCAAGGAAGCAATCATCTTATGTGTAGAGTGATCATGACATTGTGGTACACTGGGCAGATCAAACCATCCAAACAATCATGCTTTCAGGCAAGGTACAGATAAAGTTCAAAGATCAGAATACGGTTCTTCCCAGGTGACTACAGATGCCTTAGCAAACAGGTCTCATCTCTTAAGAACCCACTAGAGTGAAGAATAGGGAATTATCTTTTGATGTGAATAATCCCCTTTCAAACCTAAGAGAACAGAAATTCCTATCCCTGAAAGTTTGCTTAATAAATGCTAACACAAGTTCAAGTATAACCAAAATATTCATGGGCAAAGGTAAACATAGATTGACAGAGCAGTCATGAGAGGGCAAATACAACACCTGAAAAAGAATATAGATGTGAAAATAAAATAACTAATTTTTGAGCTGTTAGCAAGTGCAAGGCACTGTGCAAAATGTATTACATAAAGCACATCATTCAACTCTAAAATAATTCTGCAGAGTAAGTGATATTATTATCCTCCTTGTACTGAGAAATAAAGGCATGCTCAGAGAGTTTAAGTAATTTACCTAAAGTCACACAGAATTTTGGTTTTGTATTGCATCAGCTTAGTTATCCTGGGCCTACATTTCCCAGAATTCTTTCTACATATGGCTTCAGGTTAAGGCTGTCCGCAAGAAACATTAACCACAATTTTGGCAACAGAGTGAATCACTAGCCACTTTACTTTGTTTAGAGAGAGATGCTGAGTGTTCCTGTTTGTCCTGTCTGAATCCAGGTCTTTCTCCTGACTGGTGTCCAATAGCAATTCCATGCCTATCACCAGATGCTTTCACTGAAATCTCACAGACGCATTTCCCACAAAGAGTCAAGAATCTTCCTAGTCTTCCACACCAACCCCTTCACAGGCTCCTCCAAGCAGCTGGACATGCCTAGCTTCTCATGGGTCCCAACTGACCCACATGCCCCACACTGGTTCACCTCTACCAGTGACTCTGATCCTATTGGACCTTTTATTTCTCAGATCCACTCACCACTGGATAAGATACACTTCCTATTACCTAATATTTATGGTGGTTCTATGTCTATAATTAAGCAGTAATTACACAAAGTTATCAAGTGATGGAGCCAGGATTCTAATATGGAGCCATGTGATTGATTGGACTCCAGAACCAACCACTGATAGTTACCATGCAGCTATCTAAGGCAATGTTAGACTATTTTGTTAGAATTCTTTGTCATTTTGCTAGGAAGGAAAAAAAAAAAAAACAGAATTTGCAGCAATTTTCTCCCAGGAATAGCTCATTATATATGAAGATTCCTGATGTTTCCTATAAAACAAAGGGTATGTGCATGTTGGTATATGTGTGTTAGTTGCTCAGTCGTGTCTGGCTCCTTCGTGACTCCATGGGCTGTAGCCCACCAGGCTCCCCTCTCCATGGGATTCTCTGGACAAGAATACTGGCATGGGTTGCCATTTCCTTTTCCATGTGCATATTGGTAAGTAAAGACATAAAATGTACAAATGAGAGGCCATTGGTGAACTGCATCTTATAATTAAACCCTCCTAAATGGAAATGTTGTGCCTATAGAAGAGTTAGAATATATGATTCTACTCATATAAATCAAGCTTCTTTGGCCCCAAAGGATTCATAAAAGTTTCATTCCTCTAGTTATAATGTCTAGTGCTGCTATACACAGAGAATTCTATGGTGCATTTTGAACTCCTTAGAGTACTGAAACCTGGTGGATTCTGGTAGGCGGAAGGGATATAAGATTTGCTCATCATTTGCAGAAGGCCTGCATTCTCTCCCATTCACAATCATTTTTATGACCGTCAAAGCTTATTTTTCTGAAGACACTGCATTTTTCACACCCATTGCCCTCTTTCCTGGGTCTGAAACATAAAGAGCTGTAAGTCCTCCTGTGTTCTAGGAATATACCCTGCCTGACAATTGTGTTCTTAAGCACACATTTTTGGTAATTTTCTTCATCCCTAAAAATATCAAAGCCATAAACATTATTTTTTTTAAAAAGACAGAAATAGCCAACTGTACTACTTCTTAACTCAAGCATAGGTGTTACTAGAGGAAAAAAAAAAAAAAAAAACAATGAGAAAAAGCCCTGGGGATATGGTGCAAGATAGCATTCAGTCAAACACTTAAATCTAGAATATTTTTATTTGAGAAATATTGTATCCTCACTCATCTTCCTAGGGTCTGAATTCTTTTGTTGAAGATGTCTGGCCAGCTATATTCATAGTCAGACTCATCCAAATGAACAACTGATGGAGACAGAATTTTTGCATCCATAACATAAAGCCTATCTGAAGTACACAGACAAGAGCAATTAGTATAAAGCTGGCTGTTCTGAGTTTTGAAACATTTAAGGTCCATCACTGAAACTTTCACATTTTTAATGATAACAAAAGCTATCACTTAAGGAGTTTCCCAGTCATTTGCGAGACACTCAGTTTGGGCTAGAAATTAGAACTGTCCACAGCTTGAGTACTGAAAAATGGATATGTGCTCAGCTTAACAAAATACCTGTAAGAATATTTTCCCATCATCTCTTTCCAAGGATGTGACCATCCCAAAAGATAGACATTGCCATGGTTATTTTCTCCACTTGTGAGAGTGACTTCCCTGGTGGCTCACATGGTAAAGGGTCTGCCTACAATGCAAGAGACCTGGGTTTGATCCCTGGGTTGGGAAGATCCCCTGGAGAAGGAAATGGTACCCCACTCTGGTATGTTTGCCTGGAGAATCCCATGGATGGAGGAGCCTAGTAGGCTACAGTCCATGGGGTCACAAAGAGTCGGACATGACTGAGCGACTTCACTTACAGGTGAGGAAACAGAAACTGGGGCTCCGAGACATTTACCCGGCTAATTGTCAGTCAGGGCACCGAAGCTCAGGAACAGAGATTTGTCTCAGTGCCTGCCTCTCTGACTACATATTCTACACTCTTTCCATACTTCTCCACTGTGTAGTTAGAAATGCTCTTCCTAATTTGAGTTCTCAAAGACTTAGGCATCAGATAAAACACATTATTTAAAACTTAAAATTTGCAAGCTGTTTTTAGCTTCAATTAACATCCTATGTCCTGTTGAAGATTCTAACATTCTAAGATACAGAGAAAAAACTGGCTCTTTAGCTTAAGAAACTTTAAAAGAAAATATTTAGACACAAGTTTAAACACACAAATGCTACAATGATAATAAACTTATTAAGGAATTATTTGTGCAAACAGTATCATGTTTTCTTTGTTTTTCAAAACTCCCTTGCTTAATTGCCTGGTGTGGTGCCCTACAGTTAACCGTCCTATTTATTCATATTTTTTCATTTTCAAACCGTGATATAGCAAGTTAGCTTTTTAAAATTTAATTGTTTATTGGCTGTGTCAGGTCTCAGTTGCAGCACCCAGATCTTCACTGGGGCACTCGGGCTTCTCTTTAATTGTGGCACTCAGGCTCCGCAGTGTACAGGCTTGGTTGCCCGCAACATATAGGATATTAGTAACTGGCCCAGGGATTGAACCCAAGTTCCCTGCATTGAAGAGCAGTTTCTTAACCACTGCATTACCAGGGGAGTCCCAACCATCCTGTTTAGACTAGATGCTCCAGTGAAAATCATGACAATACTGGTGGCTCAGATGGTAAAACGTCTGCCTACAGTGTGAGAGACCCGGGTTCAATCCCTGGGTTGGGGAGATCTCCTGGAGAAGGAAATGGCACCCCACTGCAGTATCTTTGCCTGGAAAATCCCATGGACAGAGGAGCCTGGTAGGCTACAGTCCATGGGGTCACCAAGAGTCAGACATGACTGAGCAACTTCACTTTCACTTTCAACTTCACTTAGAGACAAATAATAAAATTCTCATGAATATTTAAGATAGAATTTTTATAAAACATAGTATGAAGAAAATGAAGATCATTTAACTTCAGTTAAAGCAATATTTTCTATCATTCAAAAACCTGATCAGGGACTTGCAAAGGTATACCATAGATGTTATTAGTCATATACCAACAGTAAAATGAAAAGCAGAGAATAAACATTACAGTATCCTGCAAAAAAAAAAAAAATGATGAGAAGCTTTGAAATATAGAATTTATAACAGGACATAGATCAGATATTTTTTACTGTAACCACTATGTCTTATCTCTGTATCCCCATATATATGGTAAGTAGTTCATAAATATTTGAAAAATAAAATAAATGGGATTTATAAGAATAAAGAAGTTGTGACATCTTGGAGATAAGGAGACATTTAAGGTTCAAAAACTACATCCACCGTATAAATAAAGTAGAGCATTAGAAATATTTCAGTTCCTTATTTGGGTCATCAGAAGGTAGGATACCATGATGGGTATAAAGAGATGAAAACTTTGGAGTTGTAAAGACCTGGATTCAACTCCTAGCACCACCACTGGCTAATGTAAGATTTTAGATAAGTTACTAAGCCTTTACTTCATCATATGTAAAATGAGAAAATATGACCACCCAACACCGGCCTCCTCAATATATAAGAACTGTGTTCACTGCCTTTGGAAACCTACCAACTTGATTTTTTTGGAAAAACAATTACATAGGACTACCTTATTATTCCTGGAAATTAAACTCTGATTAAAAGTAGGAAAGCAAGACTTCCCTGGCAGTCCAGTGGGTAAGACTTTGACTTCCAATGCAGAGGATGCAAGTTCAATCCTTGGTCAAGAGAGCTAAGATCCTACATGTCTTGTGGCCAAAAATCAAAACATAAAACAGAAGCAATATTATAACAAATTCAATAAAAGCTTTAAAATAGTCCACATAAAAAAAAAACTTTAAACAAATAAATAAATAATTCAAAACCAGAAATAGGCAAATCATATTATCTCACTCTGTGACTATCATACCAAGGAAGAGCCACTTGGCTTTGAAAATATAAATGATATAAATGATTTTAAAACTTACTTTTCCTAGTTCCACTGAGTAGTAGTTTATAGGTCATTTCAATTTATTTTTTCATCACAACCATCTCCAATACAACAATGTCTCATTAAAGCAGATCCTATTTAACCTGAAATTTGGCATGACCTAGGTCTTAGACCTTAAGCAGTATAATTTTATTATGAAACTTCTAGAAGGAACTAATTATATAGTAACTTTTTCCCCCACCTATAAAATAGTTCCACCACAGAGACAGCAGACACAGAGTCTTAAAGACCTGGACTCAAGTCCTAGAACCACCACTGATTAAATGTAAGATTTTAGATATTTATAGGCTTATTACTAAAAACAGAATTGATTCCCAAGGCATACAGCCACTAACATCATACACAAAATAATTATCAGAAACACTAGACAACTGAGCGAAAAGTCTAAGGACATTTAGACAATCTAGGGAAAAGGAGTTCTATAAATTTAGCAAAATATCTTCTTGCTTCTATTCGATCTATTGGAAAGAGTGTTCCCTGCAGTATCCCAGAAAATAGTGACTATAAACAAAGAGATGGGTTAGGTTGAAATTGGACTCCATGGAAATTCATTTAATGATGCGTCAAGTTGTTTTCAGTAAATTGGCAAATGTGTGAGTTCCGTCAATCCTTAACAGGGAACCCAATCAAATAAGGAAATATCAGTTTCTTGCCTTTCATTAGTAACTCACAGAAAGGCTTTTTAATAGAACACGTCTGCGTGCTCAGTTGCTCAGTTGAGTCTGACTCTTTGCAGCCGCTTGGACTGTAGCTCACTAGGCTCCTCTGTCCATGGAATTTTCTGGGCAAAAATACTGGAGTGGGTTGCCACTTTCTCCTTCAGGAGATCTTCCCAACCCAGATATCTGCTTCACATCTCTTGCATCTCCTGCATTGGCAGGCAGCTTCTTTACCACTAGCACCTCCTGGGAAACCCCTAACAGAACATATTACGTATTACTTCCAAGTCTTTGCCTTACTGACAGATTTTCCTTCTGTCTTTTCCTTCTCATAACACTATCAACTAGCCCTTATTAAGCCAGATTATCCTTGGACCTAAGCTACTCCCCAAAGAGAAAAGGACAGCCTGGGATGCTGCCAAGCAAGCAGCTAGGTGGTCCAGCTGATTCCAGGCTATTGATGATCACAGTAACCAGACGACCTGGGATTCCTGTGGCTGCCTCAACAACTCAATCAGAACTACAGAGTGCCTTAGACAAGTTCATATGGGTTATGCATTGTGCACACAGCTCATGTGAGGAATTTCCAGAGTTAGGTTTCTTGGGTTTGGATCCCAATCCTACTCCTCACTAGCTGCTTGAAGTTGAATTAATTTTTTAACTTAGAGAATGCCTCCATTTACTCATCTATAAAATAAGAGGTTATAACACTATCACAAGGGTTATTGTGAGAATTAGATGAGCTGATATTTTCCATGGCTTAGTGCCTGGTACCCTGTAAGTGTTCAACAAAGGTGAGATGCTTATGGAAGCAGTTGCTGTGTCTGGTGGTGCTGGTGCTGGTGATGGTAGTGGGAATTGTGGCCGTGGTGGAAGTCATGGCCACACTGGAGGGGATAATGGCAGGAATGCTTTATAGGAATACCTTACTGAAATACTATGATGTATCATTAACTACAATGAAAAAGCATCCATCTAGTCAGTCGGGTAAGGATCCAAAGCCCCACTCATTCAGCCTTTTAAAAAGGCTAAGCATTGTGTCACAAGACTTTTAAAAATACTAACTTCCTTGTGTCACAAGACTTAGTTAAGACTCTGTTCTTCTACTTCAGGGGGCACCGGTCCTATCTCTGGTAGAGGAACTAAGATCCCCCTTGCCACGGTGTGGTAAAGAATGAAAACAACAACACACCAAACCCCTTCAAAAAAGCAAACAAACAAAAAACATTAAGCATTCTAAACCTTCAATAGCCTCAGACATAGCAGTGGTCCTTGCTTAATACTCCTCTTAGAAAATTAACCTATTTTTATTTTTTTGGCTGTACCACATGGCTTGTGGGATCTTACTTCCCTGATCAGGGACTAAACCCGGGGCCCAAAAGTGAAAGCACCGATTCTTAACCACTGCACCACCAGGGAATTTCCTCAACTAATTTATTGATTGCCTATTATATGCCACATATTTTAATGTATTATCAAATTTAATTCTTACTATGATCCAGCAAGGTATTATCTCCACTTTATAAATAAGGAAACTGAGGGTCAAAGAGGCTAAGTGATTTTCCCAGGGGCACAGTACTCGGATATGATAGGTAATTTGACTTAAAACCCAAAACCCTTCCCATCAAGCTGCTACTCATAATCCTTAAGGTCCATAAGAGTGCTTAGGTATAGAGCTTGCTCTAAGAAGTTACCAAATAAATACAATCTCTCTTCTCTAACTCCACATTGCCATCACATTGCTCATGGAGGACTTGGGGAATATCCAGATGGATCCAGCCAGCTCACTGCCACCGTTAGGACTTTCCTGCTGCATGTGGTAGAAAATATTTCAAACTACATATGTCTCCAACATGCTACTTCTTAAAACTCTGTTAAATTTCTATTTCCTTATTTTACTTTATATTTACTCTTTTTTAAATCTTCCTCCCAAATATAAGCTGCATGAGGGCAGAGATCTGTCTCTGGCTCCCATCCGCACGCTCACCACCTAGCCCAGTACACGACACGTGCATGTGAGCGTGCTATGTCGCTTCAGTCATGTCCCTCTCTGTGTGACCTTATGGACTGTAGCCCGCCAGGGTCCTCTGTTCATGGGATTCTCCAGGCAAGAATACTGGAGTGGATTGTCATGCCCTCTTCCAAGGAATCTTCCCAACTCAGGGATCAAACCCTGTCTCTTTTGTCTCCTGCATTGGTAGGTAGGCAGATTCTTTGCCACTAGCATCACCTGGGAAGCCCACATGACACACAATAGGTGCTTACTAACTCTCAGTTGAATGAATGAATGCATTTTTGAAACAGCATTTATACACCAATGGCCATGTTTTTTCCAGGTAACATGTGTGCAATGTTCTAGCTTGACAGAACACACACCTCTAATTTAAACAGCTTTGTTGACTTCCTCTACCACCAAGAAAGGAAAGGAGGAAAGGCTGTAACCTGCCTGTAAAATACCAGTGTAAGTAAAAACCCTCCTCCTTGATCCTGGCTCTTGAACGGTAAGGGCATGCTTTCATCTCTGTAGTACGTTAGATTTTTCTGCCCATCTAGCACTGCACACCAGGCAGTTTTTCATATTCATTTTTTAAGGTCAATAAGCAGGACAGAATTATATAAACAAGCCACACTCCAAATCCACTTCTTGTTCTTTCCCACTACAAGTATAACTGGTTTTCAGTCTTTGGCTTTACAGGGAGAAAACCATTCCTTTATCATCAATAAACCTGGCCTGCACATTTATACAGAATATCTAATGTCTCATGGACACTTTCTCCCTGTGGATTCATTTTGACTCCCAGCAGACAGTTTACTGTATATTTCACTCAGCTTGATAGAGTGCAAGTAGGTGAGTATTTTCAGATGATTTATCAATATCAACTGATGTTTTCTTGTCACAGATAAACAGCCTCTGCCATGAATCAATAGCGTGTCAGCGATGCTGTCACAATCCCCCCTAATGTGAGTGCGGTGTATTGACAGCAGATATATTACCCTGAATGTCTGCAAATGTGAAGCACCTTAGCTATTTGTGTGCCACGCTCAGTGCCCCTTTACAAAGTAGGGCATTTGTTTCAATGTCCACCAGGGAATATGACCCAGCCCAGTCTGTATGCACAACAGCAGACGGCTCTGGTCCATCCCACTCCAGCTGTAAGTTTCCATTGAGCCAATTAGCAGAAATCCATTTACGTTTCGGGGCTTTGATTACACAGCTGTGCCCAAAACAACACACTGATGTTTTTGTTCACAGCAAAGTCATGCAGTGTCCTGAACCACAGCCCTCTGAACCAGCAGTCTGTATATACCCCCACCCACTAGTTAACATGTGAAATCAGGCCAGGATGCTTCCAGCTAGGACTTCTGGGTCAAACAGATTTTCTTTAATGGGTTCCTTATCCCAGAGCTAGGAGAACAGCATCAGTAGTCCAAACAGGGCTGTCAGAAGCAGGTAAGTCCATCCTGGAACCTGGGTTGATGTCTTCACCAATTTCTATATTGGAGAACATTGAACTTTGCCATTAGACTAACCTTGTTTCTAGTCCTTTCATTTTCTATTTATGGCTTTGAGAAAATCATCTAGATTCTGTTTCCTTCGTTTGACTTTAGTTTCCTTAGTTTCCTTAGGCTCTGACTTCCCTGGTGGCTCAAATGGTAAAGCATCTGCCTAAAATGTGGGAGACCTGGGTTTGATCTTTGGGTCGATAAGATCCTCTGGAGAAAGAAATAACAACCCACTCCAGTACTCTTGCCTGGAAAATCCCATGGACAGAGGAGCCTGGTGGGAGACAGTCCATGCGGTCACAGAGAGTCGGACACGACTGAGTGACTAAACTTTCTTTCTTTCCTTTAGTTTAGAGTGGGAATTGTAATAATACAACTTAACTTAATGAGATACTACATGTACAACTTAGCCTAGGGCCTAGAACTAAATATATTCTCAAAACCTGAAAGTTATTGTTATAAAATGAGCAAGATAAAGAAGCAAGAGGGCAACATTTTAATGAATGGTCTGTCTACTTGCAAGATGAAACTGATGATGCTACCCTGACATGGAAATAAACAGCCAACATTTATATGACTTGACTTCATGGGTTAAATGTCACCCCCATTTTACTTTATACAGATGTTAGAATTTTTAATAAGCTTTAGGGTAAGACAAAGAATAAAACCCTTCTAGAGTCCTATACAGGAAAGCTTGTCTTAGTAGAAATTCCTAGCTGAGTGACACTTGATACAAGGTGATAATAATGTCTTCTTATTTCACTCTGATTTTTTTGTTAACACACATACACATACAAGAAATACAACCAAACAATAAACTATTTCTCGCAAAGGTTTATGTTCCTTCAATCCTACACTTTTACCATAACTATAAATGCTTTCTAAAGAGGCATGCACTATGACCCCTATTTGCCGAGCAGCAATGGAGATGCAGACATAGAAAGTAGGCTTATAGACACGGTGGGGGAAGGAGCTGCTGCTGTTGGTGCTGTTTAGTCATGTCTGACTCTTTGTGACCCCATGCACTGTAGCCTGCCCGACTCCTCTGTCCAAGGAATTCTTCAGGCAAGATTTCTGGAGAGGGTTGCCATTCCCTTCTCCAGGAGAGAGAGGGACAAGTTGAAAGAGTAATACTGAAACATATACATTACATTATGTAAAATAGACAGCCAGTGGGAATTTGTTGTACAACACAGTGCTCACAAGCCCAGTGCTCTATGAAAACCTAGAGAGGTGTGATGGGGTGGGAGGTGGGAGGAAAGTTACGTATGTATACCACATATGTATACCTGTGGCCAATTCATATTGCTATATGGCAGAAACCAACACAATATTATAAAGCAATTATCCTCCAATTAAAAATTACAAAAAGCAGCAGTCTATACTGAGAGGAAGAAAATAAAGAAAATAGAAAAAAGTTAAAAGGCATGCAAATGCAGTTTTACATTTTTCAAGAACACTATGAGATAAGTAGATCAGGGGGTAATGTTTCCATTTCTCAGGCAAGAGCAGCAGTTCCTAGAAAAGAAACTTGGGCAAAATCATGTGCATAATACTGTCCTAACACCCAAGAGAGAGCAGACACTGCTCCAAGTTCCAAGCCTTGGAGGGACCTACATAACAAAAACAACACACACAAGATAAATTTAAGGATGCACAGATACCTGGTCTGAGTCCAACACACAGACCAGCACCCTAATTCCTAAATATCCACTTTCCTGATTAATACTGTTCAGGCCAAAGACACATTTCTCTACCCCTCTTGCCCAATCCCCTCTCAGAAAGGCAATGATGCTGAGAAGCAGTGAATAGCTGTGGCTGTTTGCTGCTAGAGTTGGAGACAGACATGGCTTTAACTTCAGGGAGAGTGGTGGAGGGTATGAGCCATAAAAGTGCTCAGGTAAAAGGAAAGGCAAATTAATTAATTTGTCAAATCCTTTCTCACAAACAGTATGAAAGCAATAGATTCCTGCGCAACAAAGTACCCTCTACCCTAGAGTGCCTCTGTTTTCACACTTCTATTTGTTTCACAGTTAGAGTTCCAGAAGCATTTAGGAATTAGTGCAACAGGCTTCCCAGGTGGAACTTGTAGGAAAGAACCTGACTGCCAATGTGAGATATGTGGATCTGATCCCTGCACAGGTAAGATCCCCAGAGAAGGAAGTGGCAACTCACTCCAGTATTCTTGCCTGGAGAATCCCATGCACAAGAGGAGCCTGGCAGGCTACAGTCCTTGGGTTCGCAAAGAGTCAAACACAACTGAGTGACTAAGCACATAGGCATGCAGCAGGCTCATCATGGTAGCTGGCAGTATTTGCAATATTAAACAAAACATCAGTTCAGTCACTCAGTTGTGTCCAACTCTTTGCGACCCCATGGACTGCTGCCAGACTTCCCTGTCCATCAACAACTCCCAGAGTTTACTCAAACTCATGTCCATCCAGTTGGTGATGCCATCCAACCATCTCATTCTCTGTCGTCCCCTTCTCCTCCTGCCTTCAATCTTTCCAAGCATCAGGGTCTTTTCCAGTGAGTCAGTTCTTCGCATCAGATGGCCAAAGTATTGGTGCTTCATCTTCAGCATCAGTCCTTTTCCTAAACAATACATATTACCATGAAATTCCCATGTGTGGAAGTGAAAGTGAAAGTCGCTCAGTCATGTCCAACTGTTTGCAACCCCATGAACAATAAAACTAAGATCATGGCATCTGGTCCCATCACTTCATGGCCAATAGATGGGGAAACAGTGGAAACAGTGACAGACTTTATTTTCTTGGGCTCCAAAATCACTGCAGATGGTGGCTGCAGACATGAAATTAAAAGATGCTTGCTCCTTGGAAGAAAAGTTTTGACCAAACTAGACAGCATATTGAAAAGCAGAGATATTACTTTGCCAATAAAGGTCCGTCTAGTCAAAGCTATAGTTTTTCCAGTAGTCATGTGTGGATGTGAGAGTTGGACTATAAACAAAGCTAAGCATCGAAGAATTGATGCTTTTGAACTGTGGTGTTGGAGAAGACAGTTGAGAGTCCCTTGGACTGCAAGGAGATCCAACCAGTCCATCCTAAACAAAATCAGTCTTGAATATTCATTGGAAGGACTGATGCTGAAGCTGAAACTCCAATACTTCGGCCACCTGATGCAAAGAGCTGACTCATTTGAAAAGACCCTGATGCTGGGAATGATTGAAGGCAGGAGGAGAAGGGGATGACAGAGGTTGAGAAGGTTGGCAGTATCACTGACCCAATGGATATGAGTTTGAGTAAACTCTGGGAGTTGGTGACGGACAGGGAGGCCTGGAGTGCTGCAGTCCATGGGGTCACAAAGAGTCGGACATGACTGACGGACTGGACTGAACTGAACAATACTATATACTATAAAGTCCATGGAACTCTCCAGACAAGAATACTGGAGTGCGTAGCCTTTCCCTTCTCCAGGGGATCTTCCCAACCCAGGGATAGAACCAAGGTCTCCTGCATAGCAGGCCAATTCTTTACCAATGGAGCCACAAGGGAAATTCCCAGAGCAGGCTATCCATTCCTCCCATGTAATTAGGTGATTGAATGTGTAAGGGTTAAGGAGTCTCCACACGATGTGCCACACAGGTAGAAACTTTGACCTTTACCTTAAATGTCTGCTGCTGCTGCTGCTAAGTCGCTTCAGTCGTGTCCGACTCTGTGCGACCCCATAGACGGCAGCCCACCAGGCTCCCCCTTCCCTGGGATTCTCCAGGCAAGAACACTGGAGTGGGTTGCCATTTCCTTCTCCAGTGCATGAAAGTGAAAAGTGAAAGTGAAGTCGCTATCACCACAGAAAGCTAGAGTATAACACAAACTAGGTGTGGCAGACAGGGACGAACTAGCAGGGCCTGTTTGATCTAAGTCCTCTCTGTGCTGTTTAGGGATGGCCCAGAAAAACATTTGTTTATCAAGTATTTACTCTTTCGTTCTTCCTCTGAACTACCTTCCTTCCCTTTGAAGCACAGGCCTCTAACCCTTTCTCCTGAGTGACCTGTGTATACCTCCTTTACCTGTCTTTGCAATTTCTCATGTTCATGTGGATTTCCAGTATGTATGCAGTTAAGTTTTATTTTCTCCTATAAATCTATTGTATGTCATTTTAGCTATTTGATCAACCAAAAGAACAAGAAAAGGAGGAGAGTGGAAATTTTTCCAAATGTTAGAATTATAGTTTAATTAACATAAAAAATTTAATGAGGTAATTATGTTTTTGAAATATAATTAAAATTAAATTACAAGTTTTTAAATTAAAAGGAAAACTATATTTTAAAGTGTTGATGATCATTATTAGTAATTTGAGTTTTCCCTTTTACTTCTCACAAATTTACAGAATTTCAAAAACACATGGAAAATATTTCTCATATTTTGTGACATTACATTTACCGTGGTTTCCTTTTTTGAGTAAAATATAGTCAAATTTTGAACATTTTAAATAGAATTATACTTTTAACCTTTAAACAGTTACTATTACAAATAGTTACTATTTTAATATTACTATTATAAACCTTTAAACAGTTACTATTACTATTACACACTATCTGAAAAGATTTTTGTTTTACCAGCCTTATTAGTGCTTTAGCTGTAATAAGTCAAGAAAAAACTTGAGAAAATGAGTATTAATAATTTACTAGTCATGTTGTGTACTTTAAAAATATTCATAACCTAAAAGTTGAGAGTTATGTTTTATTTGGTGGGAATTTTTAGGATTTCAAGCCTGGGAGACAACATCTCAAATATCATCTTAAGACATGTTAAGACAGTAGCTGAACAGTTTTTAAGCTTGATTTATTGGCTTTGGAATTTAGACGTATGATGTGTTACTGTCCAGGTGTACTCTTGCCCTAGGCCCTGAATGCACAGTTATTAACTACCTGAATGAGGGCTCAAGCCCCTCATATTTGCATCCAAGTCCAGGACACATTTCTAGCATTTGCCACCAAATGTATGTATCTACAGAGTGCTAAGTCCTCTTATGCTAGGTGCTTTTTACATTATTGCACATAAAAATGTTACAACCATTTTAGAGTCTAGGCAAGAATTCAAGGAGTGACAGATTTCTCCTAAGGCCAATCTCCCCATCCCCCTCCCTGCAGAAGCAAACGCAAGGGGTCTCCCCTTTAGTAAGGACCAAGAGTCCAGACCCAGGGTATGTTGCTTAGTTCAGGGGCAATAACTAAAGTCACTAAAGGTTCTGGCAAAAGGACTACCCCCTCCCCAACCACACACACACATATACTCATACACGCACCTTGCCCTCTAAATTATCCGTTTGCCTTGTATTCTCTGTCTTCCTTTGAAACAAAGTAGTGTCAAGACTTCCCTGGAAGTCCAGTGGTTAAGACTCTGCACTTCTGATGCAGGGGCACAGGTTTAATCTCTGGTTGGGGAACTAAGATCCCACATGCCATGCAGAGCAGCCAATTATATATTTTTTAATAAATAAAAATTATAATAATTTAAAAAGTATCGCTTGTTCTCTCAAATTCAAACCTTGTCAAACCCAAATCTTCAAACTCAAGTCCACTCTTTTCTTATCTGTTGTTGCTGGACCTCCTGTCTTTCTAGTAACAACCTTTAAGTTGCTAACCAGGTTTAGATTAAGAACTTAAAGATTTCATTGGAGGCCCTGCTCTTTCCCGGGACCATTTCCTAAGCTCTAGGGGCCAGGTTTCTGATCAAGCCTGGAACAAGTGTTTCAGAATCAAAGGATGTGATCATGCTGCTGCTGCTGCTGCTAAGTCACTTCAGTTGTGTCTGACTCTGTGCGACCCCATAGACGGAAGCCCACCAGGCTCCTCTGTCCCTGGGATTCTCCAGGCAAGAACACTGGAGTGGGCTGCCATTTCCTTCTCCAGTGCATGAAAGTGAAAAGCGAAAGTCAAGTCGCTCAGTCGTGTCCAACTCTTAGCAACCCCATGGACTCTAGCCTATGAGGCTCCTCCGTCCATGGGATTTGCCAGGCAAGAGTACTGGAGTGGGGTGCCATTGCCTTCTCTGGGATGTGATCATACATCCCTCTTAAATTCTATATAAATGCAGACCAAACCTTCCTGAGAAGTCCTTTACTACACTGATACAAATGCAAATTAGCACACATTCCCTCCAGGGATCTGCTCTCTGAGGGACAGCTAATCTGATCAACAAACACAGTGTTAATATGTGCTAATATATTCATGCATTTATTGCTCCCAAGTAATACTTGAGTTTTAACAAATGCATTCACAGGAGGTGTGATTCAGTCCTGACAGGTGTTAGTGGAAGGGGGGAATGATGGCAGGATGGAGTGCTAGTGGGTTACAAGGTCTAAAACCCCTTGTTGCAAGGGGCTGCCTCTTACCACAACTAACATCCCCAAGTCCCAAAGTGTCTCCCACACTTGTGCTTCTTCAAGATTTACTGCTAACACTGAATTATTCATCCTCCCAGACTGGGATCATTTACTCTAAAAGTTGAGAATCCCTGGAGAGTATTTGAGAGACTGATAACCAAAGAGAAAGGCAACTCTGGAACTCTTGCGGGAGGCATTTAGCTCAGTGGTGTTATTAGTGGCACCATTTACTTCCCCCATGCCTGCCTGAGGACAAGGAGAGCCCCCTGCTTGCTAAATGGAGCACTCAAACTGGGGTAAGCCTGCTTTCTGTCTCCAGGTCAAAATTTCAGGTCTTGAGCCTCACTTGATTCAGCCAGGAAAAAAAAAAAATCAGGGGAGTTCTTATTCCAAAGGAACTCTGTGCATTTGCCTCATAATTGGTATCTAATAATGATGAGTGAATTTCATTTCTAAGCAGCTGTGTCTTACAAATAAAGGGGCAGTTTTTGAACATGCACATATCAAAATAATAATGATTAAAAATAAGACAGCATTTATTAATGTCTACTGCTCTTCTGGAGCTGTGTGTCTTGAATCAATAAATGATCACACAAAAACCCATGCATCATCTCTGTTTCATAGGTTGAGGAAACAGGATCTATGAAAGGTAAAAAATCAAAGTGATCAGGACACTTAAGTTGCAGTCCTGGCCCTGCTACTTTCTGCTGTGTAGCGTTGGACAGGTAACTTAACTTCTGAGTCTCTTAAGGAATATGGAAACACCAATGTTTACTTCATTGAGCTATGATGAGGAATAAATGAAAGAAAGTTAAAAATAAATAACAGATTCACAATAAATGTTGATTTTCCTTCCCTTTCTTTTGTTTTACAAATAAGGGAGAAAGAGTTCTAAGGCTATTAAACAATTTGCCCAAGGACCCCCAGAAAGTCCTTTGTGTCTCAAAAAGAATTTAGGTTCCCTGAGCATTAACACTGTTCCCTTTGTGAGGCTTCTCACTGTCTGCTCCTGTTGAGCATGGTTTCAGCTAAGTGACTCTTTCTCTAGATTTTTCTATCTGGTTTCACAAGGAGTTTGGGTGTTAGCTGTCATCCAGTAAGATGATTATCCTTTAGAATAATCAACTTACTGATTTCCCACAAGACAGCCTTGGTTGATATTTATTCCACTAATTTTTGTGTACATTAACTGTATGTGTGCATTCTTACTCCACAACATAGAACCTGTCCATTTGAATAATGTGAGTTTTGTGCCTCAAATCATGATGGAATGAACTAAACCATTATCTGACCTCCATCAAGAGAAACTTCCCTAGAGATGAAGAAAATTTGTCAAGGACTATTTATCTACATACCTGGTGGAAGGCCTGAGCTGAACACACACACCCTCCCCAAACACACACACACCTATCCACTCATATCAGTATCTCAACCTCAGCACTACTGACATTTCAGACTGGTTAATTCTTTCCCACGTGGGCTGTCTCATGCATTGTAGGACATTACTCTATTCCTCTGTCTCTATCCATTAGATGCCTGTGTCAACTCTTCCCCCACCAACAACCACAATTGTCTCTAGATATTGCAAATTCCCCTGGGGTATGTGCAGGGTGGCCGGATGTGGGGAGCGGGAAAGGGAGGGCACAAAAATTGGCCTCAAGTGAGAACTATTGGCTCATACAGTTTTAAGTGCCTTCTGAGCACCACTTTTTCTCCATCTCCCCACTATCACCCAGACCAGAGGGGTACATGGAACAGAAGACAGATAAGGCAGTGTCACCAATCGTTTTTTCTTTTCCAAACTTCTGCAGCGGGCTGGTCTGAGACGTGGGATGGCTCTGAGTGTTCAAAAGATGACTCTTGGCTTTTGTAGAAGGTGAGCAAGTCATGGCGAGCCGGGGGTGTGATACTTCCAAACAGAGCTTCCTTATAGGATGAACTGTGGGTCCCAGTCTAAGCTTAGCTTAGCTCCCTTTTCATTTATCCCTTTTCTTAAACATGTAACAAAGGAAGAGAGCTGGTGAGGATTGTGAGCTTAAATAAAGGTGATTCCGCTTCATTTACTGTATAGAGTTTAGTATATGGGAAGGGTCGGAGGGAAAATTATGACACCAACCAACCTTGGCCCCCAGAGAAATCTGAAGTTAGCAAAAGCCCATTTATTTAACTAAAATATGAGATCTACTTTAAAAACAAACCCCTCCAAATAAGCACTACATTTTAACAGAACTTGCCTGTATGGAACGGAATTGTGGTGGGCTTTCTCTTTTTAGTTTATACAATTTTGATCTTCTGGCGGGGAGGGGGACAGTTAATTTTAATAAGTGTACATTATATGGTTTTAGGAGGGAAAAGAGACATTTTAAAACAAGCAAACATATCAGGGGACTATATCAAAATGATAATAGCAACTGACACTTCATATATTTTCCAAATGTTATAAAATATATGGCACTACTTTATAATGTTTATTAAACTGCTTTATTGAAGAATATTTCTTATTCATTCAGGTCAAGAAATAGAATAATAATGAGGTCTCCCAGAAGCCCTCATCCTCCATTGCTAGTCATTATCCACTTGCTCCTCCTGAATGGGGACTACTACTGCAATTTCTAACAGCAGAGCATAGTTTTGTTTGGAATATTGCTGGATGAACTTTTCCAGTTCATGTTCTTGCTTATAGCCAATCTGTTATGGAAGGGCATTTATGCTGTTTCCAGTGTGGAATTCTACTGATATTTAATAGATAATGCTGAAACAGCACATACCACATTGACCCGCTTAAACCGGGTTAGCCTGCTTAAATAGGTTGTTGATTAATCAAACCTGCAATCCTTTTACGGAGCTAGCACTGCCACCGCTCCTGTGTAGGATCACAGCCCCGGTCCACAGATGATGCTGGAACAAACAATCTTCAGCCTGTAGAGCTTAGACCATAGAAGTGTTGCCCCTGGAGAGCATTACAAATAAAGCAAGAAATCCTTCAGGGAAGAGCTGGCTTCCAGTAGCACCTGTAGTTTATTAGGGACTGATTTGACACTAGCCAATCAGCTTCCAAGTTGGAAATTTCCCTAACCTCTTAAATTTTACCACAGCCCCAGACTAAGACACAGATTTGAGTTGTGCCTTCTATCTCCCTGCTGGTTAAACTCACAATAAAGCTCTCTCAAAATCCAGGGTACTGAAGTCTCAGTGTGTAGAGCAGCAAACCCTTGCTTGGAAACAATGCTAAAAAGATTTCCAAAGTAGCTATACTGCTTGTTCTCTTACCAGAGAAGTATGAGAGTTCCCATGGCTCTGTATTCCTGCAGCATTTAGCATAGTCAGTCTTCTCGGTATTAATATTAAAAAAAAAAAAAAACTAACATCATTAATGAAAAGAAATCTTTCCTAAAAATCACTTGCATAAAATACCAGAATATGTTATATGCCAGAAATAAAAGTTACAATGGGCACATATACACCTATCCCTATCCTTAAGATCTCTCCCTCCCCCTGACACTACTGCTGTTTCTACTCTAGTTATCTAATTGGAATTTTTGATATCTTATTGAATTTCTCAGAGTAACCCAAGATTAATTACGTAAATCCTAATTAAACGTGCCTCCTGAGAAATCTGTATGCAGGTCAAGAAGCAACAGTTAGAACCAGACATAAAAAAATGGACTGGTTCAAAATTGGGAAAGAAGTACGTCAAGGCTGTATATTGTCACCCTGCTTTCTTAACATATTCAGAGTGTATCCTGAGAAGTGTCGGGCTGGAGGAAGCACACGCTGGAATCAGGATTGCTGGGAGAAATACCAATAACCTCACATATGCAGATGACACCCACCCTTATGGCAGAAAGCAAAGAGGAATTATAGAGCCTCTTGATTGAAGTGAATAGGAGAGTGAAAAAGCTGGCTTAAAACTCAACATTGAAAAAGTGAAGATCATGGCATCACTTCATGGCAAATAGAAGGGGAAACAATGGAAACTGTGACAGCCTTTATTTTCTTGGGCTCCAAAATCACTGCAGATGGTTACTGCAGTCACGAAATTAAAAGACTCTTGTTCCTTGAAAGAAAAGTTCTGACAAAGCTAGACAGCATATTTAAAAGCAGAGACAAGATTTTGCTGACAAAGGTCCATAGAGTCAAAGTTAATGATTTTTTCAGTAGTCATGTATGGGTGTGAGAGTTTGACCATAAAGAAGGCTGAATGTTAAAGAATTGATATTTTTGAGCTGTGGTATTGGAGAAGACTCTTGAGAGTCCTTTGGACTGCAAGGAGATCAAACCAGTCAATCTCAAGGGAAATCAGTCCTGAATACTCTTTGGAAGGACTGATGCTGAAGCTGAAGCTCCAATATTTTGGTCATCTGATGTGAACAGCTGACTCATTGGAAAAGTCTCTGATGCTGGGAAAGATTGAGGGCAGAAGGAGAGGAGGGCTTCAGAGGATGAGATGGCTGTATGGCATCACTGATGCAAAGACATGAAGTTGGGCAAACTTTGGGAGATGCTGAGGGACAGTGAGACCTGGCGTGCTGCAGTCCATGGGGTCACAAAGACTTGGACATGACTGTATGACTGAGCAACAGCAACAACAATATAACTATATATATTATGTATATATACATATACATATGGTAAATACATATAAACAAAGAAAGTGGCAGACAGGGTAAAATGTTAACTATGATTGTAGATGATAGTTGCAATTATGATTAACTTTCATTGCTCTTTTTGTTTATATTGAGATGCTAAACTTTTATTATATTGAAAATTTTTATACAACATACATTTTAAAACCTTAATAAATATTTCTTTATTTAAGCACAGAGTGTAATTCCACTTACTAGAGGTGTTTTTATTGCCCGCATGACAGTCTCCACATCATCTAATTCCATGGGTGCACGTGGAACAATTCATCTCTTACATACCCCTTTACCCTCAACATCTTACCTCTGGGGCTATCCCTATGCATTCAACCATACCTTATAGATGAGTGTTTCTCAAACTGTAATGTACCTGTTTGAAACAGGTTCTGCTGAAACTCGGATTCTAATCCAGGAGGGGTGTGTGCGGCCGGGGCGGGGAGATAGTCCTGAGAATCTTTAGTTCTAACATGTCCCCAGTGACGCCAGTCCTGCTTGTCCCCTGGCAGACTTTGAGAAGAAAGCCTTCAGACCTCCCTCCCTTTCCCCTCCCTTTCCCCTCCCGGACGCTATTTCATTCCAACCCCTTGCTGCCTATTTTCTGCCTCTTTTCTAGGTTACTCTGAGAAATTCCAATAAGACAACCAGAGCAGAAACAGCTGTAGCATCAGGGAGAGAGAAAGATCTTGAGGAAGGAAAAGCTCATGAGGTTAGGTTAAGGAAGTTTGTCCATGAGAAACATCCTGAGGTCTTGTATCTGGGAGATATAATTGTTTGACCTCCTGTCATTCTGTTCTATAATGTTTCCCATGATTTCTGCAGAAACATCCTCAGAACTCAGCACTTTCATATTGATGGCTTCCAGCACTGCGCTTTGTCTTCCTTGGATCTGGGTGTTATCTGCTTCAGAGGCCTCTTTTGTTAGTGTGGTTTCACCATCCCGGAACTAAGAAGATAGGGATCTATATTGCCTGCACGTCATAAACCAGAAAATAATCATTTTCCCCTTTCAAACAAGAAGACTTCCCTTGTATATTTTTGTCTTTGGTTGAGATTTACTTATTAATAAAAGAGTACTACAAAATATGGTAAACAACTGCACTGAAGATGTTTTCTATGTTATCTTGTTAACTTTTATATTCTATTTCCAGCATTTTCTCAAAACCTCATAAATATCAATGCAAGGCATTCAACAGCTACACAGAGCCATGTGATAAAGGGTAGGTTTAAGAAGAAAATCCTAACCTTTTGCTCCTACTTTTGAAAACTTCAGATGAACATGCATATTCACTGCAAACTTCAAGGTACCAGATGACCGACAGTATGCACTCAATCCCCATTATGAACATAGAAACTGGACTTTGAAAGGCACTGGCAGGTATCAGCTTCCTGAAGAGTAGATCAAGATAATTACCATACTCCTTGACTTTCACAGCTTCCCAGGTGGCACTAGCAGTAAAGAACCTGCCTGTCAATGCAGGAATTGTAAAAGGCATAGGTTCAAGCCCTGGGTCAGGAAGATCCCCTGGAGAAGGGCATGGCAACCCACTCTAGTATTCTTGCCTGGAGAATCCCATGGACAGAGGAGCCTGGTGGACTACAGTCCACAGGGTCACAAAGAGTCCAACACAACTGAAGCAACTTAGCGCATACGCACATGCCTCGGGTACACAGACCCTGTAGATACTAACGACTGTTTCCCTCCTCGTATGCTGTCACATTTGTTAATGTCAGATGACAGACAGAGTGGAGCAACTATCAACTTATTTTTAAGAACATCTGACAGTATATTATTTCTAGGTACTGAGGGACATGCTTTTCCAGGGGCAAAGGGAGAAAGAACAATTTGCTGTCAACTGTGGCACTCCTGTCTCCATCTCCAGTTAATTGAGTCTTTGTCCCCCTTGCCAATCCCCTCCCTTCTATCCACAGTGAAGGAAAAGTAGAAATTCACACTGGGCTTGCTGAAACAAAAGCCACACCCCTGGATAATGTAAGAAGTGAGTCACAGAGCATCCACTTCACCTCCTGGGAGTCCCAGTGTCAGGGAAAGGTGAGGAGAGTTGACCCATTCACAATAACGTTGGAAAAGCAAAATTTGAAAGTACAAACCAGCATCCAACTTACTGCCTTGACCCCTGTTCTCTTTTAGGGAAACCAGCTGCTTTCATTCAAAGACAATCTGAAATGGTCAACTGTGGGAGTCACCAAAGTCCTCTTTCTCCCCTCCTAACCATACCTTCATGGAGACCAGCTAAGGCCTAGGTAAAAATACATAGAAAGGAGGGATGGAAAATGGTACATAGAAGTGTTTCCTCCAGGTTCCTCATTTATGGCTCAGATGAGGAAACTGAGGCCTGGAGAGAAGTGTGGGAGTGGGACTATGTTGCAAAATAAGAGGTGCTGTGCTTGATTCAAAATACTTGCTCTCTGTATCAGACATCCAAAGAGCAAACAGAATAGAATGCAGAGATGCAGAAGTGGAGAAGCCAGGAGAGATGGAGAGGAGAAAAGCTTTGTGTGAAGGATGCACATGGTTTGCAATTTTCTGTTTCGGAGGCAGCAGATTGAATTGTTTTACATCTCAGGGATTTCATAATCTGGGACAACAGATTGAGCCCAGATCTAGCCACAGAGAAACCCCTCTCAATGTTTCTTCTTAAGCATGTAGGCTGTTTCGTTTCTTGGTACCCTACTGGGGGGAGTGTGTACAGTGAGGAGGAAGGAAGGGGAACACAAGCTGAAGCTGGAGTTCTCATGCCCAGATTTTCTTACTGAGACTAAGTAATGTAAGGAGCTCTCTGGGATTCTGAGCATTGGCCCTCCTGAGCCCTTGCTGCTGGCACATTGTTATTTGTGAGCCTTGCAAGGTGAGCCTGGCTTATTTGAAGCTGATGGTGTTCTGTCTGGCTGGGGGCTATTACCAGCCTCCCTACTGGGATAAACACCTGTCGTGATTCGTCTCAGTGGCTGCTGCCACTGGGGCCGAGATTGACATGGCTCTGGGTGTTTTGCAGGCCTGGGATGGAATGCTGCTTTGGGGTTGAAATTAGAGGGGAGGAGGGCTATTGTCTGAGAAGGTGATGTTTTTCCCTGCTTCACTGCCCTCATTCCAAAAGCTATGATCCTTCTGATCAAGTCCTGCTCAACTCAATTTGTCAGATGGACAAGCTTTTGGACAGCAGCTGTATGCCTTCACTGTCTCTTCGTAACTTCAGTGCTGAGATGGATGAAGTCTCCTACAGACTCCCCAAGTCTCCCCAGAGGGCCGAAGAGGGCGTCTTTCTCCTGATCCACCATCACTGTGCTCCTAACAGGGCACCCTGGCACACCTTCTTTTCCATCCGGGCTCCAAACTTGGCAGAGAGAGCAGACCCGTGTACTCACAGCCCTCACCACAGAGGCTCCTGGCAGTGTTCTCCGACCCTTGATCTTCAGAGAAAACTCACCTGCTGTCTGGGGCAGGGCAGTGGTGATGAACCCTTGGCTGTCTCTCGTCCACCACAGCTGCAGCCGGGTTTCCCTCGTGATGTGGCTCCTTCACTGTCCAGAACCAGGACAGCCTCTTTCCTTGTGACTGCCCCTGATGAAGCCTGGGCTCTATGAAAGCAGTGTTAGGGGCTGTGGAGGTCAGCGACTTCACAATTTCTCAACATAGGGGTCTTCTTACTAAGTTTTCTGGAGGAAAGCCCCCAGGTTCCCACTAAAGAATTCATAGGAGGAGAACTCCCTGGCAGTCCAGCGGTTAGGACTCTGCGCTTCTACTGAAGGGGGCCTGGGTGGGTTCAATCCCTGGTTGGGGATCTAAGATCCGGCATGCTGCGCAATGTAGCCAAAAATTAAATAAATAAGTAAAACCCTTAAAAAACCAACTCATAGGAAAACTCCCCTCCAAGCCATCCCATCATTTTGGTCCCTTTAAATTCTTAACCCAGTAGTGGGTGGAGGGATGGCCCAGCCCAGCATCTGTGTCATGGCAGGGACCATCTCTAAGAAATGCCCAGTCAGGACAAGTGTCTGTTCCTGAGCCATCTAAGGAAGGACACCTGGTTGCTGTGTCCTTGCTTTTCCTGCTTGGCCTTCAATATCTCATGTGGCCCTTTACTTGGGGTCTGCACTGGAAGGATGTGAATTAAGAAGCGTTTTTCAGACCAATGCCATCACTACTGTCAGTCATTTAGCTAAGAGTGGTTTAGGTGCAAGTGTCCTAGCCTGGGTCCATAGATGGGGTTTAGACCTAGGATCATCTCACCTTCGGCTTACCCCTTCCCCTGTCTGGGTCTCAGTTTTCTCTCCTATACAAGGAGGGACTGGGCTAAATTAACTTTTCAAAAAATATGGACTCATATTTTCAGAAGCATCCTCAGTGAGAGAAGTCTAGGGGATTCTGGGTTAAATAAAGTTTGAAACTCCCTTTACTGTCTAACTCCCAGGACTTCAATTTTAATAAAAAGCATTTAAAAATTAAAAAGAGAGGTATGTAAAAAGTTCTATTTCCCAAACTGTATATCATCCAATTCCCTTTGTTTTTTTGGCACATATTATGGGACAAGTGTTCTGCTGAATATACTTCACAGCAGCAAAAGGCTAAACTGTTTCTGAAGCCCCCCACCGAATCTATAGAGTTCCCTTTTTCTCCCTGTATAATTTTCCCTCTTAATTAGAAAACATATTGAATGTTTAGCTCTATAGGCAATGCCATAAGAGCTAAACAGGAAAAAAAAAAAAAGAAATATATTCAGACTGTTAAATCCAAGCTCCTCTTTGAGATCTGTATTTTAGATAGCAGCAATGAGAATGAATAGGGATTGTTCAGTATCTATTTAATGTACCAGATACTGTGCTAAAATGCTTTAATTGGATTATCTATTTAATTCTCACAGGAACCTTATGAGGTGTCTATCATTTTTACTCCCTATTTTCAGATGAGGAAACAGCAGTTCAAAGAGGCTTGATAAATAGCATAAGGCCACCCAATTATGAAGAGGCAGTGGCAAGGCCTCAACTTACTGTAGTCTCATTCTAAGAATTTTAAATAACCAACTTATTAAGTCTCCTTATTTTGTACCCCAAGCCAGCAAGCTGCCACAACAAACCAGAAATAAACTAATTGCAATGGTAATTACCTTCCATCTAAAATTCTTGAGTTAGTGTGAAATAATGTTGAATCATCAGTCTCTCATGTGTACTGAAAATAGATATCTCTAACAACTAAATGTTACCAAATGATTTATTATGATTGGTGCTAAATTACAATGTATATGAAATGGAGTCATTTATGCAAACACATAAAAAATAGTTACCTATTTCTGTAATTATATTCACACAAGAATCTGAAATATAATTTCTGGTCTGCCTTGTAAAATATATCCACAGAATGACTTTTGTAGTTTTCACCACACAATTTTACAATACTGATACTGCACCTGTATCATTTACCATACTATAAGAACTAAACAGAATATGAAAGCAGTTAGTAGCAAATTAAACTTTTTATATCCATCAATGATTCCAAAGAAAATAGTTTGTTTCCATTGGCAGTGAGAATAGATGGTAGTAATTAGCATTGTAGATATTGCATACATAAATATGTATGTATATATTTATATGTTGCTCAGGGCCATTGTTCCATCACAGGCAGTTACCTTTTGGGTGGAGCAACAATTGCCAAAATGATGCACAATTTCATTGGGACAATTAGTAGTGCTATCTTTTACCATGTTTCTCTTGCAAAACAAATAGGTAAGAAAGAAATACAGCAGGCTAAAATCTATTGTTACATACCAAGGTAGAAACAGTTACTGAGTTATTAATCACAGTAGTTTATGTATATTTGCTATTCACAGACTGCAGACATTTTGCTGGATAACCGAGCTGCTGGGAATCGACGACATGAAAACATGCATTCATGTGAGTCCATAATTAATGATGTTATACTGTAATAAGCACATTCATTTTAACACCATTCAGTAAACAGATTCCTTTAAAGTCTGAGCTAAATCTGCTATCACAATTACACACAAAAAGAACCTGTAAACAATTTGACATTACACTTATGTACAAGTGAACTGCATTGGAAAGGAGAAGAGGTAATTTCAGTGGGTGTCACTTGGTATACATCAATGTGCAACAAACTGACCCAACTCATCAAGCACTTGAATGAGGTCAAGAAAAAGTAACATGAGCAAGGCCCCAGTAGATCACCACTCAGGGTTAGTTCCAGCAAAATTCAGACTCCTCTATCTATGGTGACATTGCCTTCAAAGCATCCAAGATGGATGTCAGAGGAGCTTAATAATCCCTGGCAAACTGTACTTGGAAATACCCAGCTATCCTAATCAATAGTCTTTATAAGTATTGAGAGTGGTCCTGATACTATTGAAACATGTCAGTTTAATTTGGACAAATGATATGTTTGTTAGGTTCTATCCAGTGCTCTGTTGGTTCTGAAAGACCCGGGGAACAGGAAATCATGGAGATCATTAGTTCAATTCCTTCAGTCAACACAAAGATTCTTGATTTTACAGACTAAGTTCCTATCAGAGAAAGAAGCAAGATGCCATTGTTAATCTAAGTGGTGACCCACTTACAACTTATCCCATTAACAGCTTTCAACAGGACTCTGAAATGGGGCTCCCCTAGGTTTCCATTTCTGGGTTTTAAGTAGGATACCACTCCAGTAATTACTGAATCCATTTTCTTACATCAGAAACAGGGTAATGAGGGATTTTGGGCACCCCCACTTCTTCACCCCTCATGTTTTACAGAAAAAAAAAACCCATTAATCTGTTCTTTTCTAAACTAAGAAGAATATTCTAAGCAAAATTCTCTTGATTCAACAATCTCCTTTAGAATAAAAATGAATGAAAGGAAAATGATAGGAGAACTTGAAGCCAAGGTTGATGTTAAACCTCCTCCTCTGCTCTAAAATTTGGGGGGAAAACAACCATTACTTCTTCAAGTGTCCTTAAACCTAATTAAAACATGTAATTGCTGCAAGATTTATTTTCTTTCTGGTGCTTTTAAGACCACATCTTCAGGGATACTCTGGGGGAAAAATAAATGAATGACCATACTCGATAGGTTTGCGAATGTTTATGACTGTGTGAGCAAACCTGACAGGTCCCTGGGAGGAGGCGTCTGTGCTTGTACCATCAGTTGAGCCCTGGGCTGGGACCCAGGCTGTTTCTAAAGGTATGCTCTTGTGTGCATACAAACTGATCCCAAGGAGCACCAGGGAAGCTCTTTTGCATAGGTTGGTTTAAAACACTTTTCATATTCTCCAAAATATGCAAAGCACATGGCAGTGAATGAAAACGCAACTTACTGTATCCTTGAAAGAGCTCAAATTTCAGTCATTTGGTTGTATGCATGTACCATGCCAAAACAAATAAGTAACATTTTATTTCATTTAACTTTATGTTGTTCTTTCTTTGAGCAACTATTTTGGTATCTGTATAATCAAGCTGAAAGGGTTACTTGTAGAAGTCTAGAAAAATGTTTGGTTATTATTACAATGTGCCCTTGAGCTTTAGTATATATTTACAATATGCATATTATAAATTATTTACTATAGTTTTTTTTAAAAAATAAACAGATAATCAACTTCACCTACAAATATATAAGGCCACAGAGGCCCTCCATGAATGATGAAAGGAAAATCAATAAGATAGTAAATTAACCAATAGGTAGGTAAGTGAAGTACCATTGGCATGATAACCATTGGATTTGTGCTATCATAGACCCACATTTTCTTATTTGTTTCTTCCTAAACATCATCATGTTTATTTGGTGGGTTGTATGTGTGCTATTGTTTAATGAACAAGTCTGAAAACACATAATTTGAAATTCCAACAAATGGTTCAAATAAGAAAGCCAGTTTTTCCAAGTTTGACTTTTCCATAAATACACTTTTGTTTGGTTTTGCATCCATAGATGTTAAACCTAGGTATTCTAATCATATTTTCTGTACCATAGATATATACATATACTCATAGTGAAAAAGGATTTTGGAAATTAGAAGTATTTTAGACTCTCTAGGAAATAAAAATAAAATTATCAGTCTTTCAAACTCAAAATTCCAAACAGTTTCAAACTAAGATTTGTTTATGTGTATATATAAATGTATAGATATATATATATATATACATTTAGATAGATGTACACACATATATACATATATACACAAAATTTATACATAAACACACATACACAACATACAAGTATACACACACTCCTCAACACACACACAGAGTCATATATTTCAGTGCAGTTTCTTTTCTCTAGCTGCCTCTTTTTTCCAACTCAGAACAATAATGATAAGATGCTAGGGGCAGTCAAATCATGTTTGGATTTCTGACCTGCCATGAACTAAAACTGAGCCCAAATGTAAAAATGCCATATACATGCATGTGCACACATACACTCATATACAGACAGTCATCTTACCTCTCCTGAAATTTGCTCTGATCTCCTGTAAACAGCACAGCCAGCAGCGTGGGTGCCAACCTCCTGACGTGGAAGCTATCTTACCCCTGTGGGTGTGATGGGGCTCAGTACTCACTAGATACTTGTTCTAAAACAAAGCCCTTGATAGCATTTTTGCCATCAGGTACAGTCCGTGGTACCCCTCCCCCCAGACTTGCTTCTCCTTGATCTCCTAGGAGTTTGCATGTCTAGTGGAACTTACAACACAAAATAGCTGACAACTTGCAGAAAGAATGTCAGGCTAGAATCATCCTGGCTACCTTTGGCTTAGACCAGAAGAAGCTATACCAAGGTGAAATCCAGAACAGAGGAGAGTTCATATCAGAGGCGGTTGCGAGCCTTCAGAGTCTAACAAACCCAGATGAAAATCTGTCTCCGCATTGTCAAGCTATGTGCCACTCTACCTTTCCACGTCTCAATGACCTCACCTGTAAAAAGAGGACAGTAACAGCGTCTGCCTCTTTAAGTTATTCTAGGATTAAAGAAGATAAGGCATAGAAAACACCTAGTAGTTTCTGGTGCATACTAACAATTTATCGTCTACATTATTCATAACTTAATATTTAAACCATAAATCTGAAATGTTGATCAGAGCTACATACAGAAATAATGTTAGCCCAGAATTTGAACTTGATCTGAAAGTCTGAGTGAACTCTGGGAGTTGGTGATGGACAGGGAGGCCTGGCGTGCTGCGATTCATGGGGTTGCAAAGAGTCGGACATGACTGAGCGACTGAACTGAACTGAACGGATCCCAAGTCCAACTCCCTAGGAGATTATAATGCTCCTTGTGGTGACCAGAACATGGTATGCATTACACAAATACCGGTGAGTGAATGCACAAATAAATGGACGTCTGACTTCAGTTCTCTGGTCTTCGGTTTCCCTTGCATAAACTGGAGGTAGAATGACTGGACCTTTAGTCAATCACTGGGATGTAAGTTTGATAAATTAAAAGAAAAATGTCAAATGACTTAAGATACAAATATGTTTTGTGCTCTAATATAGGCAGTAAATACAAATGGAAAAATAAGATTCAGTAGCCAGGACCTGGGCTTAGACTTGTCATTTCTCTGAAAACAAGAGCATGGGGGCCATCTGTGTGAGCCTGACAATCATATTTTCTAAGATATAAATACCATCTTCGGTGAAGATATTCAACCCAAAGCACACAGTGAGCAGTTAAAAGATGATAAAACTGTTGGCCTGTTCTAAGCACTCTTGCCCTGATTTTTGCTTCATTTCTGAGATCACCTTGCTGTATATTGTTGATCAGCTTGAAAAACATCCTTAATAGGGTCACATGAACTGAATATGCTTCCAAAGTGCTTCACAACAGACACATTTACCTGTTTTAAGGTTGATAACTTCACTGAAGTATCATTTTTCTGATGCAGAGAAAGACTTAAATAGAAGACAGATTAAGACCCTAGACCTGTCTCATCACTACTGGAGCCCTGGAAAAAAAAATGACATATTTCTATCTAAATCTCAGCATTCACTTCTGTATAAAAGGATAATAAATAGAGCCTATACAGATTACAAGTGGTACAAATTATTATTGTTCATTACATCTTATTTCTTGATCCAGAAGTCTTTCTCTACAGTTTAAAATGGCTTGGAAAATTGGAGCCAACGCGTACTCAGGGTTTCTCAGCCTCAGCACTACTGACATATTGACATGAGGGTCAGAGAATTCTTTGTTGTGGGGGTTGTTCTGTACATTGTGGGATGTTTAGCAGCGTCCCTGGTTTTTACTCACTGGGTGCTAGTAGCACCTCTCAAGTGAGGACAATCTAAAATGTCCTCAGGCATTACCCAGAGTCCCCTAGAGTGCAAAATCACTCCTGGGTGAGAGTGACTGCCTTAAATGCACATAACCCACACAAATCAGAATGTTCCTGAAAATGTTCCTGTCTCTCACACACAAGTTAAGCCACTGACCACTGGCTGCAGTTGAGAAAAACTACTAGTGGTCAATGTGAATTCCATGCATATTTCAGCTTTCAAAGCTTTCTTTTTCTTTCCTCCCTGGTGGCTCAGATGATAAAGAATCCACTTGCCATGCAGGAGATATGGGTTTGATCCCTGGGTTGGGAAGATCCCCTGGAGAAGGAATTGGCAACCCACTCCAGTTGTTCTTTCCTAGAGAATTCCATGGACAGAGGAACCTGGTGTGCTGCAGTCTGTGGGGTCGCAAAGAGTTGAACATGACTGAGCAATTAACAACTAAGTTGAGTATGATGCCTCTAGTGACTATATGAATGAAAACAAGTTTTGATTTTCATCCAGAAATCTGTAATGTTTGAATTTTGTATCAGGAGACCAGCTTTACTCAACCTTCCCAGGTACTCATACCCACAGTAAAGACAAACCACTGGGTTGAATTAAAAGCTGTTAAATTTAGTGACCAGAGATTGAATAGCATTGAATATTCCTGCACTTGAGTAGCATTACCGTGGACACCAGTCACCAACCCAAAACTGACGTAAAAGTTGTACGTGTCTATACCTACACACACATACACACACACACACATACACACACACACACACACACACAGACACTGACACAATTATAAAGCAGTTCTCCTCCACTACTTAGTTATGCATCAATCCTCTTTCATTTGTGATGGATGAAGCCAACATCAGCAGTGAGAGTCTGAAGTTATGTTGATTTTTATTGTGCAAACACAGGTAAATTAGCTAAAGGTCAATTCTAAGAATAAACTGACAAGATGGAAGAGGTCGTTGGAGAGAAGAGACTTACTAAATCCTCCACTTGGCAGTTAAGTGCTTTTAAAAGGCTGATTAACAGGAAAGTCACCTCCTCCTTCCTCCAGGACAAACCCCTTGATAGTCATTGGTCTGGGACACATTTTTCTTAAGCCTTTTAAAAGTAAATTCCCTAAATAAAGCAAAGAAGATAGTTTAGGAACTAAAAATTCTTTACTCAATAAACAATACAACTTTTTTCACAAACAAGAAGAACATTGTTTAAAGTTTAGGAAGCTGAGGAATAAAGAGATCCATTGGGAAATAAAGGAGGGAAAGAAAACTAAATCCAGTTTAAGATTAAAAAAAAAAAAAATTCTTGGCCAAAATAATTCGTGGTTCAAGTACATTAGTTTCACTGACCATTCTTCACTTTCCTTTGATATTAGTTTTTACTTAAATATTAATTAATGATTATGACAAGCATAATTTAAGTCATTTATTCTCTATTTATTGTAGTGGGTTGGTGGGGGGCGGATTTGGTACCTCTCCAGTTACTCTGTTTTATGGATAGGATCAACTGGATCCCTGAAAACCTCCAAATTTTTTTTTTTCTTTTGAATAATTATAGTAGAGCCATCTCTCCTAGTCAGAGTGACTGAAAAATTCGAGAACTTCATATCATTACAAATGAAATTTTTTAATCCACTCCTTATTTCTTTTTTGAAAATGTACTCTTCTTTATGGACTTTGCTTTACATTTTTAGTTAATGTTGAGGTTCAGGGTCACCAGCTCTCTGAGGGTTTCTTGATATTGCTTGAGTCAAAGTGGACAAAGTAAGCAGTACAATGACCCAGGATTTTCTTCGTGATACACAGCTAAATTCATTCAACGTTCCATACTCATTTTGGTGGTTTGTATGTGCAGTTATTGGAACCCCTTTTGGGGCCACACACTCCATTAAATTTTGGATCACTCTGAAGTTCCTCTGATGCAAACTGTAAATGGGCCTAGAGATGAACAACTCTCTTCGGAAAAGGGCATTATCTTTATTCCTTGTTGGGTATCATTAGTACACATCTCACTCAGAGATATGGTCCCATCTACCCAGTCATACCACTACAGTGATGCAGGTTTTCAGTTTGGGGACAAAAAGGTACAAACATCAAACATACACAAAATGGAGAGGAGGTCATGAGTGACAAGCAGATAAAAGGGCAAACCAACTATGGAAATCTGCCCGGCCCTAGTCCTAGGACTTTCTTCTTTGTTTTCTTGTTTTTTTTTTTTTTTTCTTAAGATAATGAATTATGCAGGCTCTGACTCATCTGTAGTGAAAAGTGAGAGGGAGTGCCACTAGGAAGTAAGAGTAATGGTGACCTCTGCCTAGTCCCTAAACACCAGAGTTTCTCAAAGGAAGGTCCACAGACCATCCCATAGAAACCATTAAGGATGAAAGCCCCAAATGCAGGTTCCTTGGCCCCCTTTGAAGTTTCTAGATTAGACTTTCTGGGATTAGGTCAGGGATCTGCGTTTTTACAAGCGCTACAAATGACTTTCCGCATGCTGAGTACTGGAAACACTGCCAACACTTCTGCAATGGAGGTCACTGAGGGGTGAATCTCCATTCCAGTGTATATGGCAAGATGAGAAAAACAACATTTCAAAGTAGCTTTGTGCTTGCATCACAAAGCTGTGATTATTAAAGCTTAACACTCTTTTTCTTTCAGCAGGGGTGGAGAGCAATAACCATTTCATCTAAAATCAGAATGATGAAGGCAATATAAATCAAACCCATTTCAGCAGGTTTCATTTGGTCTAATTTCTCTGCAGATATTAATCATTGTACAGTCCTGTACAAATGACATCTAACTCCATTCTAACTTAGAATACAGAATGCTCACTCTAATGCTGTCTCTTGTGTATTATTTTGACAGTATAAAAGAAAATAAATAAATTGAGTCATCAAGATTGCAAGATGCCAACAATACCAAGACATTAAGAGAAAAACGGCCCATGCTGACCCTATAACCCAGCATGCAAATTGGCAAAAACATTTATCTGTCATGGTCCTGGGGGAAAATAACTCTCATCATTTTTCCTCTGAAAATTGCTATGTCACGTGGAGGTTGACAAAGGATTCTTCCTGAAAGTGTGTAGAGTCTTGACTCTAGGAAAGATAATCCAGATGACCAAGACTAGTCAAGTCCCACTGCATGATAGAAAGTGCCAGAAAATACCAGCATTTAAATGCTCTGGGTTAAACCACTATGATAAATACAAAGTTGAAAAGTTGAAAATGTAACAGAGAAAAATATATGAGAATCAAAGTTTGTCTCCCACTTTGGGAGTTGGTGTCAAGCAGTTTTGCAAAACACCATGTATGCCTTTTCTTTGTCTTACTTTAGCCTGTTTTGCTAGGCACCAACAAAGCAATAAGCAGAGAGGAATCTAACCCTGAGAAACAAAGTTAATCCCGAAGCTCAAGCAGTGGCAACTAAGAGGACCCAGAGTAAACAGTACACATCTGTGCTATGGGTAAAGGTGTCTGTGAATCAAGCAAGCAAGGTGCCCATGAATCAAGCAAGACCAATAACAAAAAATGAGAAATTCCTTGTTAGCTCCCCATTTATACATGTGCCCCCGCCTCACATGAAGCCGTTGGGAGTAGACACGTTATAGCTATGGAGGAATAAGGAACAAAGGGAACACTAACGATCTGTGCACTGTTCCCCTTTTATTGTAATTCACCATGCATGCATTTCCAGGAAGATAACTGTGCCTACAAGTACAAAGGATAACATCACTGCATATTTTGGAAGCCACTTTGTTGTTTTACGGCCACATCTCAATGCAGTTTTTTTTCTTAGCAGAGGAAGGGAGAACACACTACCACCATGATCCAACAGTTTTATTTTCCTGTCTTCCCCCTTTCCTGCTGAATACAGATCACTCCCTTTTTGATAGTGGGTCAGAGGACTTTATAAATATAGTTCTGACTTCAGAAGACCCACATACCTTAGAGAATGACCTCCACAAGCTCACTGGATTTTAGCATGGCAAAATTTTCCAAAGTCTCTGTGCATATGATTCCTCATTCATTTGACCCATTTGATGCTACTGGTCTCTCCAAATCAGCCTTTGTCCTTACCAGTAATCAAGAAGCAAACCATATATATTGTATCCAGAAATGAATTAAAAATTCTTGAAACTATTTTAAGTTTGAGGAAATGAATATGATACATGGTGCAGGGCCACAATAGTATTTAATCTTCTAGTTCACTTACCCAGAATTCATTTCCAGTGTTGCAGGCCACATAGCCCTCACATCAATTCCACTTAAAATAAGACTGAAGATGCGCATGGACCTGGTGCCTCTGCAGAGACTTTTACTGACCAGGTTTACAAATCTGCCTGCAATGCAGGAGACCCAGGTTCAATCCCTGGGTTGGGAAGATCCCCTGGAGAAAGGAATGGTCACCCACTCCAGTATTCTTGCCTGGAAAATTCCATGGACAAAGGAGCCTGGCGGGCTACAATCCATTGTGTCACAAAGAGTTGGACACGACTGAATGACTAACTTTCACTGTTATTTCCATACCAACAACCACACAAATGAACACTCTGTTGCTGTTTCAGCTATATGAACTATTTGGTTTGAGCTGACCCCGATTTAAAATGTTATTATTACTTTAAACAGACTTGCCACCACTGTTTCCCCCCGCCCCAACCCCCGTCCCCGGGGGTATAAAGACAGCCTAAACAGGGAAAAAAAAAAAAATACAGGTCGAAGAACAGAGAAATGCCATGAACATTTCCTCTGCAATGTTTCATTTCCTATTTAAAGTACGTACATAGTAGGAATAGTGAGTTGATGGCCATCTTACTAGTTCTCCAATTCTTACTAGTGTGTTTCTATCTTGAAGCCATTTCAATCAGGTCTAAAATTTAAGAAAGTTGGGACTCTGGACATTTTAGTTAGACCCCGAACTCTTTGACAGAACTTCCAGTAGGACCATAAGAATCATTTGGGCAAAGTGAGTTTGGGGATATTTTCACCAAATTCAACTTCTTGACGCATTAAGTTCTATGATCCTTTGCAGGATCTTCTATTACCAATATGACCAATATGAAATGGTATAAAGACACATTGAAAACACTAAAGACATACTGGTAGGCTCTACAAAGCTATGCTGTAGTTAAGATCAAATGTCTGCTGATATACTAATGTATGAAAAAACAGCACTTAAATTCATAAATATAATTGTCTTACAACACAACTCCAAAAATGATATTTCTTTTTTCACTTCAGCAAAAATTGTTAAGTCCATTTGAACCATCAGGACAAAAAAAACATTGGCTGAGTCTGTTGCCGAGGTGTGAAGGTAAGAATTAACAAAAATTCAGAAAGCTATACATATGTTAATAGGGACTAATAACAAGTATCAAGACACACCTCTTACATAATGATGTGCATCAATGAAAGACTTCAAAAAGAAGCAATGGGTCACTATGTCTCCCTCCCATAGACATCATCCAGTTGTGTTTATTATCTGTGGTACATATACACATACCCCCACACACAAAATTTAAAAAAAAATTAGGAGCTCTTGGCACACAATTAAGGATGGAAAAAATATTTTTCATTTCCCACGGAAATGCATGAGGAATGCTGAAAGTCAAATCTTGCCCTTTAATCTTCATTTACCACAAATCAATGAAAAAACTATGAGTACATTAATAGAATACAGAGTCGCATGGATGGATGGCTATTAACACTTTCTTTTTGGTTGTGTCCATACAGGTCAAGGATGTAAACAAGAAAGACAGTTTAGAAAGCCCAACTCTTAATTTCAGAGCTTCAGTTGTCTAGTTGGGTTGTTCAAAGACATCAAAGAAGTGAGAGCCAACTTCTAGTATGGACACAGCCAAATCCCAGATCCCAAAGGCAAACAAAACTGGCTACATGGAAGTAACAGTGAAGCGCTGTAGTTTTAAAAAGTTATGAGAAATGATTAGGGGAATGTGTGAAATACAATTTCCCCTTAAACCAAAAGGCTGGACCCTTATTCAAGGACTGTGTGTTGTTCTGACTGCCACAACTACATAGGAATGCAGAGAACTTAACGTGGAGTACTGGAAAGATCACACCATTAAAACATGGGCAGAAACATTGAGAGAAGGAAGGTAATTCAGCTCCGGGTAAAGAAGGCTGAATTGGGGTCATTTTGCAGTGATTTTTGTGAATACGGATGTTTGGCTTTTTAAAATACAAAGAATGTGTGACTAGCTCTTCTCACCTTCTCCTAGTGCGGAGAAAGAGCAGTGCAGTAAAAGGGAGCCTGAGGGTGTTCATTTCCAAATAAGGAAGACAATTTGCTGATGATGGGGGTTATTAGATGTAAGGAAATGTTGCCAAGAGAGGCTCAGAAATCTTCCCAGAAGGGTTTTAAGAAAAGAGCAGAGGCGCCTGTGGCTGAAGGACTCTAAGAGGGCGCTGGTGGGGGCAGGAGCAATCCGTTAGGGGGCCCAGGCTCTGGGGTCATGTGCTCTGTGTGTATATACATACTTGGTTGTGCTTCTGTTGCACAAATACTCATGCATACGGAGTCAATATAAACTGGCACATAATCAATTTGAGTGAAAAGTCATATAAATCCGCCACTTTTCCCCCATTACCCCATAAACAAAAGGAAAAAGGAAAATTTAAAAATCCAAACCTATGGCATTGGGCCAGATCGCTACCATAATTTTCATTCAAAGGAGGGAGGTAGAAGAGGAGAGGAAAAACCCAGTTTGGGATAAATGATTTCCCAAGGCCTCTCAGCTATTCTTATGTAGCTGGCTCTCATTTATAGATAAGATACTCAGCACATGGGACCAAGTTAACAAACAAACGAAGAACCAAAAAAAAAAAAAAAAGAGAGAGAGAGAGAGAAAGAGAGAATTTCTTATACTTCCACATCTGGAAAGAAATCTACCCTGTGGATTGACGTGTTAAGGTGAACTAGGTAAATAGGCAGTAGTAGATCAATGGGCTATTGTGTTCTAACAAATGTGTATTGTCAGTTGTTGTTTTCTCTTTTCAAATATGGATTTCTTTCAGGAGGTTTATTTCAAATCGGTGACACGCTCTGTTTCTTCTCCCACCCCCGCCCCCTCACCCGCCCCTATAGATGATACTTCCGTAAAAGTTCAGATTGCCAAGGGTGTTTTCTCTCTGGGAACCTATCTGGAATTTTGATCTTTAGGAAATCCTGGATACATTTCTCCAGCTCTTCCTCAATTGACAGCTTTTCCTTAACAGCTTTTTTTTTGCTACTCATGTTCGACTCCCTGGAGCCGGAAGTCAGAGTCCGGAGCAGGTCACTTTTCCGTCGCATCTCTGACTGCTGGATCAGCTGGACGGGGCCCTTCTTGATGGGACGGTCCAGAGTTTGGATGTTGGTCTGGCGTGTCACGGGCCCACAGATGACTGTCTCCTGGGGAGAGCTGGCCTCAGACTGGCTGTCGCAGCTGGAGGTGGAGAGGTCGTTGCAGGAGGTGCCACTCTCTCCTTCTTTGTCACCCTTGCCGTTCTTGCAGCAGCAATCACAGTGTGAAGATGACCACCTGGAAGGCTCACCTGCAAAGAAGCACAGGACCCAAGGAGTGAATGTCAGGCAGCTCGGCTTGGAGTAGCAGCACTGCATATCAACACACAGACAAGCATGCACAACCATGTCTTTAGAAGAAACAGGACGGCACACAGGATGGGTTGCAACAGGAGTACCCAGCAGCCAAGTTCATGGAGGGAAGGAAGTTAATAATGCACTGAGCGCAGGAAGTTAATAAGGGTGAGCTGCATAAGAGGAAATACACTCTAATGCATCAGTCCATGGAATCGATAGTTACTCAGCTACACAGTGTCATCGCTAACTTTGTTAGTTAGCAGACCATTTAATTCTCAAAGCTTCAGTTTCCTCATCTGTGAGAGGAAGATAATAATTTCCCTACTTTCAAGAGCTGAAGGGTGGAATTAGATAAGGCAAGTGAAATTCTCCGGGAGATAGTGAAGGACAGGGAAGCCTGGCATGTGGCAGTTCATGGGGCTGCAAAGAGTTGGACATGATTGGTGACTGAACAACAAACAACAAAAATGAAGTTCTTAATGCAATGTGTGGCACACAATAAGCACTCAGTAAACGCTAACTGACTTTACTGTGGCTGATGTTAAGCCCTAATCCTATGCCCATGTTATTGCAGTCAGGTAAACAGGGAGATTCTCGAAGAGTGGAATGACAGCTGCCAGTCAGGGAAGGCTTACTTTGTACAAACCCACACGCAAGTTCTTCGTACCCATTAACGTACTAGACCCTCATGACCATTCTAAGACATCAGTATCTCCATCCCCAGTTTCCACGTAAAGAAACTAAAGACCTTAGAATTTTAGAAACTTGCTGTAGGACTTCCCCAGTGGTCCAGTGGTTAAGTGTCTGCCTGCCAATGCAAGGGACACAGGTTCAATCCCTGCTCCAAGAAGATTCCACCTGCGGTGGGGTAACTAAGCCCTGCGTCACAACTACGGAAGCGCATGCGCCCTACAGGCTGTGCTCTGTGACCAGAGAAGCCACTGCAATGAGAAGCCCGTGAAGCATACCTAGAGAGGAGCCCCTGCGCTTGGCAACCAGAAGAAGCCCTTGCACAGCAACAAGGACCGAGCTGCAGCGCCCCAGAAAGGAATTCGCCGCAGTTTGTACAAAGCTGTACAATTTGTAAATGGCAGAGCTGGGATTTGAAAACAGGCTTCCCAAATACTATAACTAATCTGTCTGTAAAATTCATGCTTCTCTTTCAAAACAATTTTCAAAGTATCACTTCTCTCTGAAGTCTTTGTTTACCTATCCTCAGAAATAGTTGCCAATTTTTCCTCTGAGTTACGATCTTCCCTTGTAAGTGCCTCTATTATTACACATATCACATTTTGTTATAGTTCTTGTCTATCTTAGGCATCTCAGCTATTATACCATGAGCACCCTGAGGTAGACACAATGAAGAGTTCATTGTTGTCATCCCAGAAAAGGCTCAAGTAAGAGTATAGAAATTCAATAATTCAATAATTATTATTATCCTGATAATAATTCTGAAATACCTTGATCCAGCCATACCTGAAACTAGGCCTGTCAATGAGGTTTCACTTATATGATCCACTCCATCATATTTAAGCCAGTGTGAATTCCTCTCTCCCTGTTTCCCTGAGTCTTGATTCACAGCAGTACATTCAGCTATTTGGAGCAGAGCCATTTTTCAGATACTCAGTTGGTGGCTCCCTAAACTAGGAAATCCAGAGTCACTGTGCAAAGCAGTTTCCTGAGTCTAAGTCACTGCTCCAAGCCTTCCACTCTCTACATAGCCACAGTCTTCTTGGAGTCATAAACCTAATATTGTTTACTGATCAGATGTTATACACTGGGTACTTCATATAGTTCATTGCATTAATGCTGTGAACAAATTAAAGGGAAATCAATCCCCTTTATGATGTTAATATTAAGGGTAAAGATAATGTGGTACATTTATATGTTTTAAAAGAGATCCAGTTTCGATTTGCACTATATCTTATTCTCATAAATAATGAGTCACATGATAATAATATCCCACTTTGTTATCATTTCTAATGTGGTCAAAGTAGAGGAACTTTAGGACAGAAACTATTAGGAAGATTATGTCCTATCATCTCTTACAATGTCTGCCTTCTACATATCTAAACAACTTAAATATTTATAACAAGTTATACATTTTTCTTCAGAGATAATAAAAAAGAAAGTCCCTATAAATCACAATGACAAAAGGATCTCTAATATATATTCATTCTTCTGTACTACTTTTCAAATGTGACTGAATATTCATTGTATTTATATACCCATAAAATAAAATGCAACAATCCAATTAGCCAGAAGGAATCACCACAGCAGTGATGTCCTAGTTATCACAGGCTATTACAAATAAATATCTTCCATGCAACAGAGAAACTGTTCAATATGTGCCAGCTGGTGACTGAACATATCAGCAATAGAAAATGGTTACTGTCTGCCAGCCCAGATTCTGAGGAGGGTGTTTTTTTCTCCTTCAGAAGGTAGAATTTGCCTCTGCCTCTCCAAACCAGTCCATCCCTATCCTAGTATGATTCCATGGAGAAATGGCTCCAATGAGTTGGGTCAAGGAAAAGTAATCACCCCAACCCAGGGCTGATCTAGTTTGATCTTTCTTGAGGAGAGTTCAGAAACTGAACAAAACCTTAAAAAAAGAAAGAAAAGGAATAGGAGAAAGACAGAAAATAGAAGAAAAAGATGTGCTGGAATACACCTGCCTATAAACTTAAAACAAGATAACAAAATATTTTGGCTATTAACTCTTCTGAATCAGTAGAAATACAAGCCTGGAGGACCAATGTAGGGGGTGCAGGTTTGATCCCTGGTAGGAAGCTAAGCTCCCATGTGCCTTGTGGCCAAAAAACTAAAACATAAAACAGAAATACTATTGTAACAAATTCAATAAATATTTTGAAAATGGTCCACATCAACAACAACAACAAAAAAGAACAGGCCTGTATTTCTCTATCCAAGAGTTACCTTCCCCTGAAAGTCTTTCTATTCAATGGACTTAGAGGGGAACCTAAGGCTTTTCTGAAAGGCAGTTTAACAACATGAACACTAACATGTGAATGAGTCCTATGTGCTCATGTGGAAAACTGCACGCAGCCCTCCACGACCTGTCCAAGCCAAGACCCTGGCACAGTTGCAGTATTTCTGCCCTGAACTGCTGGGATCATCATGGATTTAAATGTCAGTTGGGATCCACCAGCTTCCAGGCAAAGAGAAGCATTACTTTCCATTAATTCTAGGCACTATCACTATTACAGGGAAATTAAACAGATTAATTTTAGTGGAGCCCATTATACTTCCACATGTTTCAATATTTTATGAGCACATCTGAATGTTTTACTACTTTGGAAAGGTGATTCATAAGATAGCTTCTGAAGTCTATATATTAGGTTGAAATCAAGGAAGATGATGGTATTAATACAGTTCAGTTAGAAGTGCAGTCTGAAGGGTCATTATAAAATATGAAAAATAATCAGATGTGAGGAGAGAACCATATTGTTTCTTTTTTCTTTTGCTTACCCCTTTCCCAAGAATTTAACCACAGCAGACAGAGGATATAAACCAGAACACAGAAAACACTTTCACCCTTGCAGCTCCACTGACATAAGCTTACCTGTTCTGGAAAGAGTAAAAGGATCTGTGAAAGGTCAATTCTGTAACTCAAGGTATTCTAGAATCCTCCCCATTATAGCAAATTATGATCTCCTAAATAACCTGGTACTTCAAACTACAACATACTTTTGCTCCCAATTTGCTGAGGTTTCAATACTGGCTGGAATAATTCTCTCCATTTGAGGAGAAAATAGGTTACAATTGATTAGTCAGATATAGGGAGAAAATCATTTCATTCCCAGAAAAGTCTCATTTGTTGATATTAAAACAACAAAATATCTGCAGCCTTTTGGGGGTGTATTAACTAGTTTCTGGTCAAAGAGCCTAATAGCTCTTCCTTATCTTTAAATAAACCACTGCTGAATTTGTTAGACATCATTTTTGCTGCCAGGCACATAATAGAGGCTTGATAAATGTTTGATGATTAAACGAATGAGTCAAACACATGTGTTGAATTATAACACATTGATAACACAGTAGATAGAGTACAGGCTCCAGAGTCAGGCTCTGCAATATGTCACCTTGGATCAACTACTTTACCTCTCTGAGCCTTAGTTCTCTCTTCTGAAAAATAAGGTTAGTAATAGTATCTTCCTCATAAGGGTTTTAGGAAAATTAAATAAGATAATTAAGGTAAAAGTGTTTCATGGTTTGTGGCACCCAATCCACACTTTGACCAGTGTACACATTCATTCTGCTAGAAGCCAGAAACTGATCCACATAAACAAAAAAATCAGGAGCTTATTAGATATGATGATTATGTTTCTATTAACATGCTATATAACCAATTCTTCAGTCTGGCTGGAGCATCGTGTTAGGAAGAACACTAATGCTATAACTGGATTCTTCAGGAAAATGTACACTGAGCATTTCGTAATGTCTGATTTTGCTTGGGAGTGGAGAGTAACCATTAGCACATACTATGAGACCAGGGGATAATTTTGGAAAGAAGTTTCCTTTACAGTACAGTGCTTAGAATTTCACAAATGGATGGAACTTGCAGGATAAAAATTTACTCTAGGACACAGCAGATAAATTTAAACCCAGAGCCCAGAGGCCTTTGTAGTTGGGATTAAATGGGAGGGGCAGGAAACTCAATAGCCTCGAGTCCTTAAACACTAAATCTTCCAGCAGTTTACAACTTGGACAAATTGAGGACCAATCAAGAAAATTAAGTGAGTGGACTTGGTCCCTCTCCACTATAGCCCTGAGTTCTTACTGACAAAGAAGGAATAAAAGAGGAAAGACTACAGAATCTTTCTCCTCTATGAAAGATTCAAACCGAGCTGAGTGAATCACAACTTAGCAAACTCACAACGTGCTTATGCATTTTTAAAAGAGGCAGCTCTGCAATCTACCCACACTTCAAATCCTCCACCTGCTAATGGCTGTGAATACAGTGCACATCATTTACAGCAACAGCTGGGAAAACTGCTTCTCCCTGTCTTCTCTGTCAATGATGTAGGAGCCTGCCAGTCTGGGAGCTAGGTGGCCAGATTTAATTTATCGAGGCTGCTGAAACACTTTCTCGGTATCCCGGTTGAAAAGTCAATAATGCCCAAACTGATGTTTTTATAATTCTGCTAACCTTGGAAAAGATATTGCACAGTGGAGATTGGGAATAGACAGACTGTGCAAGCACCTGAGAAAAATACATCTTCCATCTTGACAGTCCTCATTTTTGCTTGTGGTTGACCTTTTCTGCACATGGACATTTGGCCTTGGAGGGACCCAGCTGGGGATCCACATTAAGATGAGGTAAGACTGGGAAAGAGCAGACAGTGAAACCATCCATGCATCTGTCAGGGCCAATCAGGAAAACAGATGTTCAACCTGTTATCTTAAGAGGAGAATTTAATATAAGGAAGTGGTTAAACAGATGTTGGATGGGTCAAAGATAGTGACTGCAAGAGGCAGCTACCACCCTTAGAACCAAGGAGACAAATAAAAGAGATGGGGTCACTAGAACTGAGATGTTGGGAACAGGCATCCTGAGCGAGGTGAGATCCAGGCATGTGAGGAGGGCACCCTCCCTGCTGCTGGTCATGGTATCTGAAGGGGCTCTGGGATTAAAGAAAAAAAAAAATGTTGAGAACTAGAACCAGCTCCTTCTGGGGGAAATACAAGCTGGATTGATTCTGATGAGCAGAAAGCAGGCAAGGAGTCCTTCTTCTCCTGCTGTGTTACAGTCTTCCTCTATGTCCCCTACAGACAGAACCTAACAGGAAGCCAGCTGAGCCCATGAAAAGAGTGGTTAGCTGAATCACAACCTCAGCACAGCAGACAGGGGTGGGTTTGAAGCCCAGAGATAACAGCTAAATAACAGCACACTGACCCCTCCAGGGATTCAACAGAAAAGACACAGCTCTCGACCTGCTGGACCATGAGTGCAGATGGAGGAGTTAGGGAATGGAAGTGAAGAACCATCATTGCCATTCAGCCGCCCAGCTGCCCTTGTTATGCATTACTAAGGGTTTTGCATTTGCTCATCCATCACAACTTCTTTTCCTGATATTCACCTGTTACGCTCTTTTTTGACCATCCCTTTCTCAAAGCACCTTACCTATCCATCCTCCAGCCCAATTTAAGCCAGTCCCAACTTCCAGCCTGTTTCTTTCATATCCACCATGATGTGTAACTATGGATGTGTTTGTAGGTTGGATTAATGTCAATTTTCCTGTGTTTTAAAGCCTAGAATTCTAATGCACACTCCAGGGCACATACACACTGGCTTTCAGGGCAGTAGATGCTCAGAAAATATCTGCATGAAAATGAACAGGAGAGGAAATGGATGATGTGTATTGGTTTAGAGTATTTGTGAGAGGCAGTAAACCTTCCACCACACACACACAAAAAGATAGAAAAACATGACACGCAAGATGGAAAAATTTAGTCATTTCATTAGACATTTATACACATGCAACAAAAGCATAAAATGGGCTGATCAACAGAGATTAATGGCAAAATCCATCCAGAACATATACTTCCTAATTGATCATCACTCATACTTATTTATTAATATCCAAAAAAATCCCTAAAGGCATTAAACAACTTCAGTAAAAACTTGCTTAACTACTCGACTATGGTCTCTAGTCACATAATTTTCCACTTTGGTGATGCCGAAACACCTGCCTAGCTCAGATTTTTCACCTGTGAGATTTCTCTCTGAATAAAGCAATGCAATAATGTGTATAAGCTTTACTCCTGAACTTTAACTCTCTGGCTGACTGCCTTGCTCTTTCAAGTGTTCCTTGATGACACACTTATTTCACATTTTTCCAGGTTCTTGTTTTCTTCCCTTTTATTGTATTTCTTCCTCTTAGTCTCAGCATTTTTCAGCTAAGACTCTACTGAATTACTCCTGTCCCCAAAGGCCTTATTTGCTTATTTCCTAGAGAGTTCGGTGGCCCATCTGATCTCTTTTCCCGCTGTGTCCTCTTCATCCTGGCTACTTGCTTTTATATTTTTCTTCACTAGTTTTCGTAAACTTGAACATTTCCCCTGAATAATAAGTTTCACTACAACTCCTCTCAATCAGTATCTCAGAGTATTTTATCTCTTAGAATGAAATGTACATGAAATTATTACAGGATTTGTATGCTCCCCCTTTCCAGTAAAAACATCCATCATCCCCTTTAGGGAACTTCCCTTTGCTATTCCATCCTGAAGGAACTGTCAACATGCTGCCATGTCTAGCCACAAGGGAAGGACAAATGGACTGTCTGTGAAACAGCCATCTCCCAGCTGCAGTGGGTGATTCAGGCATGGTCACATGAGCCAAGCTGAGTGAATCAGAGTCCCCCTGGGACTGTTCTGCAGGAACTTACAAGTACTACCCCTTACGATTTGGGATGTGCCAAACTAGGAAGATGTGAGTTCACTGGCCATCTTCCTTACCAGCTGGAGGGGAGTTCATGCATGAAGAAGCCAAGCAGACAGGCAAACCAGAGAAACGGCCAAGAGTCAGAGCCCAGCGTCTAGCAGTATCACACACTGGCCTCATTCGTATAATTTTATAAGCCAGGAAATTCTCTTTTGGCTTAATCTAGTAGAGTTAATTTTGCATTACTTACAATAAGAATCTTGAACACTTGATCAAACTCATGTAATCACACTCAACATCTGTCTAGTTTACTTTTGTCATCCTCTGAGTCTGTCTGCTCAAAGCTATGGTTTTTCCAGTGGCCATGTACTGATGTGAGAGGTGGACTATAAAGAAAGCTGAGAGCCAAAGAATTGATGCTTTTGAACTGTGGTGTTGGAGAAGACTCTTGAGAGTCCCTTGGACTGCAAGGAGATCCAACCAGTCCATCCTAAAGGAAATCAATCCTGAACATTCATTGGAAGGACTGATGCTAAAGCTGAAACTCCAATACTTTGGCCGCCTGATGTGAAGAACTGACTCATTGGAAAAGACCCTGATGCTGGGAAAGATTGAAGGTGAGAGGAGAAGGGGACGACAAAGCATGAGATGGTTGGATGGCATCACTGACACAATGGACATGAGTTTGAGTAGGCTCCAAGAGTTGGTGATGGACAGGGAAGCCTGGTGTGCTGCAGTCCATGGGGTCACAAAGAGCCAGACATGACCAAGTGATTGAACTGCTGAGCGCTTGTACCATTCTAGCACTAATATTACTCTAGGGTGCAAGTACAACTATTTTCTAAGCTACTTTGTAAGTTACCTGTTTCTTCTCTAGACTCACAGCCCTTTTGCTACACTGCTGCTGCTGCTGCTAAGTCACTTCAGTCGTGTCCGACTCTGCATGACCCCATAGATGGCAGCCCACCAGGCTAGTACCAACAAATTTGACTAACACTGTCAAGAAACATACTAAGGCAATGCTGCCTCCTGTTGTACATAATTATTCCCACAGTGAATGACAATATCTGTCCCTCCAAAACCAGAAACTTAACATAATAATAGATATCATTTACTGAGGACCCCCATGAGCCTAGTATTGTGCTTAGCACTTCATATAATCTAATCTTCACAATAGCTCTACTAGGTGGATGTGATTCTCTTTCCTTTTTATGGAAGAGGAAACTATAGCTCAAAGTGGTTCATTATCCCATCCAAAGTTAGAGTTTACAAGCGGCAGATTAAGAATTCAAATACAGATCTCTTTTAGTACAAAGTCTCTGCTCTTTTTGGTGGATACATTATTCAATATCTACTAAAGATATTTGAAAATACCAACAGACCAAAGAGATTAAAGTGTGGACTTTAAGACATAATAATCCCACTGACTCCAACTCTTCAGTAGCTTTAAAAAGTAATCAACTGACTAAACAACTTGAAAGTCCAGGCTTTTGTAGGTTTTTTTTATTATTTTATCTATATAAGAAATCTTAGCTCCCTTTCTCAAGTTCACTGGAGAAAACTGAAAATAACTAAATGAAGGATGAAGAGTTCTGGTCCCTTTCTGATATGTGGGGTATATCACCCCCCCCATAAGTCTTCTGTTCTACCTGGGTTGCCCTGGTAGTAGTCAACAGTGTTTGAAGTATGCATTTAATTAGCACAAGAAAAAAGCCCTTTGCCAGTTAATTAAGATTTCATATTTACTAATACTGCTTAATATATTTTCAACAACCAACCAATATATAATACTTCCTCAAAGTGTGGAAATTAAAACACAACAATCTATAGCTTATTGGTAAATGCAGGCATAAATTTCTGTTGATTCTCCTGGTAAAAGAAAAAATAGCCAAATTAACCCAGAGCAGTTTTTCAAGAGCCAGAGTGTCCTGGGGATTTTTTGAGAATCACAGATAAAACAAAAGAACTGTCTTAGAACAGGGGTCGCCAGCCTCCAGGATCTAATTCCTGATGCTCTGAGATGGAGCTGATGTAATAAAAATAGAAACAGTGTGCACTAAATGTAATGCTCTTGAATTATCCCCAAACCATCACTCCCTCACCCCTGGTCCATGGAAATATTGTCTTCCATGAAATTGATCCCTGGTGCCAAAAAGGTTGGGGACTGCTCTCTTAGAATATTTATAAGTCATAAACTGCTTTGAAGTTGGAGTTAACCAGAAAACTTCGGATGGTGAGAAACACAGCCATGAAAAGGTCAATTAGGATGTGGTTCAAAGCTCACTGTGGACAGGCCTGGACAGAATCATAGAGCTCAAGACCTAGAAGGGACCTGTCTAGAGGCCACTGAGCACCCTTGTTTTATAACAAGGAGAAAGAAAGATGCCTACCTATGGTGTCAGGACCCAGCTCCTGAGCCCAGTTTGGGACCCTGCCAAGGAAACAGCTGGAAGGGTGTGGAGTTAAGGAGGCAAAATCAGACCCAAGTGGAGAGGTTTTCATTTCTGAACAGTCTATCATCTGGGAAAGAAAAGCTCTCAAGAAGAGTCCATTACTGAGTACAGTGGAGGCTAACTTACGACAGAGCAGTTTGAAGAAAGCAGATTCCTCTAACATGACCACATGTCTAAGAGAGACAGAGATAGGCAGACAGACCTGAAGTGAGGATGACACTGACCTCCGCTGGCACCTACCTATGCTGTACACAGGGCTGGGTACTTTACTCACGTTATCTCTTTGAGCCCTACAAGTGAGGAGAGTTAGGGCATTATAATGCCGAATTCCCACCTTCCTGGAGGTAAGAGGAGATGAGTGGAGACCAAACTTCCCCAGTTCCAGGGAGGCTGAGATTCATCATACAGGTTTACTCAGAATCAGCATCTAAAAGGTCTGCTTTAAAACTGCATACACCCTTGATGGAACACTGAGTCTGACACCTCTGTGTGAATTAGTTTATCACAATGCTTGGACCTGACAGAGAAAGCCTGCGAACTCACAATAGTGAGTCACTCCTGGAAAATGACACTAATGAATTGTGAGCTCTGACCACATGTCAGGTGTGGTGCCAAGTGCTTTATAAACATTTGTATTTTATGTTAGCAACGCCACCAAGGAAGAGTTTCTCCAACTCGGTACTACGGACGTTTGGGTTGGATAATCCTCTGTTGCAGGCGCTGTCTCTTACACTGTATGATGTGCAGAAGCATTCTTGGCCTCTCCCCACTAATTATCAGTAGCACCTCTGCTCCTCACCCAACACAACTAAAATCACCTCCAGCTGAGAAGCATTGCTCTACGGTAAGTATGGTTCCTATTTGGTTGATGAGGACACTAGATTTCATAACTGTTGACTAATTTGTCCATGAGTCCCAAAGCTAATAAAAGATGAAACCAGATTGATTTTTGGCAGATCTGACTCCAAGGCTAAGGTCTATTCCATCAGTATATCATGGTGCTTCAGTAAAATGATGTATTTTTCGAAAAAGGAGCTCCAGGGCAGAGATCCAACCATTCTATTCACTCCAAGTTCCAAAAGAAGACCAATGAAAGCAAATGGAGTTGCCCTTTCACTTTTTATAACATGAAAAGAGCACCTTATTCTCACCAGGCTATCTTCAGATGATAGTGGAAAAGAAAGATTTATAGAGTTTAGAGGCTCTGCCTGAACACATATCTCTGCCAATTGGCCACTGATTACTTACTCTTAAGAAGGAATTCAAAATGAGACAAAGGTGGCTTTAACCTGGGATTTTCCCATATAGCCACAGCCTATGTACCTATCATGTAATAAAAATAGGCAACATTAAATTGAATGTTTACTACACACCAGGTGCTGTTTTGCACTTTGCCTGCAGAATCTCATTAGAGATTCACAGCATTCCTATGAAGTGAGCTCTACTGTCATTCACATTTTACAGAAAAGTGAACTGAGAAACAGAGAGGTTAAGCAACTAAAATAAAGTCTTTAAGAGAAGAGGTGTCATGCAGATTAACACAATCTGATCCCAGAATTTCCATAATGAGGTAGGTAGGAAAGCATAGTGGTTCAGAAACTGGGATTTAGAGTTAGAGAAACAGGAATAGGGCACAACTCTGCTGTTGACTATAAGTTTTTTCATCTGAAAATGTTGGAAATACCAATACTGCCCTGATAGGAGGATGAGAATTAAATGATATTTGTCTCTAGCATGATCACAGTGCCTAGAAAATATTTAATACCCACTGAAAAAATTTTTTTAAAGATAACTACTTTGATACCCAAATTGATAATGTTCATATCAATCACAGTTGTAAAATATTTAAAAGGCAATTTCAATAAAGATACTTTCAGAGGTAATCTATGTGTTTTCTTTTTCTGCTTTTCTTTCAATAGACAGTCTACCCAAAGCCCATCTCCATATTACTTTACCAATATTTCTACTTTCTATTCTCATGGGCTATCAAGCAAAGTATTGACTTATTTGCATAATTGATAATACTTAGGAAAGCACTGTTAATGAACATATTGATTCATAGAGAGCTTTCCCTCCTCTGTGCTCTGAAGCTAGGAGTGTCATAGGTGACCTGCAGTGATTCTAAAGGCAACAAAATTTCCTAAAAGGGGTAAACTGTGCACTGTGATGACAGTTCACTATTACTCCTTTATATATGATTTGCCTGTTTGTTAAATCATTTTCATTACACATAAATGCACAACTTCAAAATATTTCTCACCTTTCTTTTAGGAAGAAAAATCCTTCATTCTAGAGCCCACCATTAGTTTTATGGTTAATTCACCTAGATAGTCAAGTGGTTTGACAGATGCATCCAATAAGCAATGAACACAATGGAGTGCTACCAACATAAATTAGCACGAATGATTTCCAGGGTGATATTACATTGTCACCCTGTTTATTTAATTTCTATGCAGAGTACATTATGTGAAATGCTGGGCTGAATGAATCACAAGCTGGAATCAAGATTACTGGGAGAAATATCAACAACCTCAGATATGCAGATGATAACTCTAAAGGCAGAAAGCAAAGAGGAACTAAAGAGCCTCTTGATGAAGGTGAGAGAGGAGAGTGAAAAAGCTGGCTTGAAATTCAACATTCAAAAAATTAAGATCATGGCACCTAGTCCCATCACTTTATGGCAAATAGAAGGGGGAAAAGTGGAAGCAGTAACATTTTATTTTCTTGGACACCAGAATCACTGCAGATGAATTAAAAGATGTTTGTTCCTTGGAAGGAAACCATCACAAATCTAGATACGGTATTAAAAAGCAATGACATCACTTTGCCAACAATGGTCTGTATAATTAGAGCTATGGTTTTTCCAGTAGTCATGTACAGATGTGAGAATTGGACCATATAGAAGGCTGAGCACTGAAGAACTGATGCTTTTGAATTGTGGTGCTGGAGAAAACACTTGAGAGTCCCTTGGACTGCAAGGAAATCAAACCAGTCAATCCTAAAGGAAATCAACCCTGAATATTCATTAGAAGGACTGATGCTGAAGCTCCAATACTTTGGCCACCTGACGTGAAGAGCTGACTCATTGGAAGAGACCCTGATGCTGGGAAAGATTGAAGGCAAAAGGAAAAGAGGGCAGCAGAGAACGAGATGGTTAGACAGCAACACTGACTCAATGGGAATCAATTTGAGCAAACTCTGGGAGACACTGGTCATATGAAACACCCTCTTCCAACAGCAGTGCTATATACTGGTCATAGCAAACACCCTCTTCCAACAACACAAGAGAAGATTCTACACATGGACATCACCAGATGGTCAATACCAAAATCAGACTGATTATATTCTTTGCAGCCAAAGATGGAGAAGTTCTATACAGTCAGCAAAAATAAGACCAGGAGCTGACTGTGGCTCAGATCATGAACTCCTTATTTCCAAATTCAGACTTAAATTGAATAAAGTAAGGAAAACCACTAGACCACTCAAGTATGACCTAAATCAAATTGCTTATGATTATACAGTAGAAGTGACAGAGAGATTCAAGGATTAGATCTGATAGACAGAGTCCCTGAAGAACTAGGGATGGAGGTTTGTGACAATGTACAGAAGGCAGTGATCAAGACCATCCCCAAGAAAAAGAAATGCAAAAAGGCAAAATGGTTGTCTGAGGAGGCCTTACAAACAACTATGAAAAGAAGAGAAGCTAAAGACAAAGGAGAAAAGGAAAGATATACCCACTTGAATGCAGAGTTCCAAAGAATAGCAAGGAGAGATAAGAAAGCCTTCCTCATTGAGCAATGCAAAAAAATAACGGGAAAACAATAGAATGGGAAAGACTAGAGATCTCTTCAAGAAAAATAGAGATATATTTCTAATACATTTTTAATGTTCAAGGAAACATTTCATACAAAGATGAACACAATAAAGGACAGAACAGGCACAGAACTAAAAGAAGCAGAAGATATTAAGAAGAGGTGGCAAGAATACACAGAAGAACTATTCAAAAATGATCTTCATGACCCAGATAACTATGATGGTGTGATTACTCACCTAGAGCCAGACATCCTGGAATGCGAAGTCTAGTGTGCCTTTGGAAGCATCACTACGAACAAAGCTAGGGGAGATGACGGAATTCCAGGTGAGCTATTTCAAATCCTAAAGGATGATGATATAAAGATGCTGCACTCAATATGCCAGCAAATTTGGAAAACTCAGCAGTGGACACAGGACTGGAAAAGGTGTTTTCATTCCAATCCCAAAGAAAGGCAGTGCCAAAGAATGTTCAGACTACCATACAATTGCACTCATCTCACATGCTAGCAAAGTAATGCTCAAAATTCTTCAAGCAAGGCTTCAACAGTATCTGAACCATGAACTTCCAGATGTTCAAGCTGGTTTTAGGAAAGGCAGAGGAACCAGAGATCAAATTGCCAACATCTGCTGGATCATTGAAAAGGCAAGAGAGTTCCAGAAAAACATGTACTTTTGCTTTATTGACTATGCCAAAGCCTTTGATTGTGTGAATCACAACAAACTGTGGAAAATTCTGAAAGAGATGGGAATACCAGACTATCTGACATGCCTCCTAGGAAAGCTGTATGCAGGTCAGGAAGCAACAGTGAGAACTGGACATGAAACAACAGACTGGTTCCAAATAGAAAAAGGAGTATGTCAGGGCTGCATATTGTCACCCTGCTTATTTAACTTATATGCAGAGTATATCAGGAGAAAGGCTGGGCTGGATGAAGCACAAGCTGGAATCAAGATTGCTCAGAGAAATATCAATAACCTTAGATACACAGATGACACGACCCTTATGGCAGAAAACAAAGAACCAAAGAGCCTCTTGATGAAAGTGAAAGACAAGAGTCAAAAAGTTGGCTTAAAACTCAACATTCAGAAAACTAAGATCATGGCATGTGGTCCCATCACTTAATGGCAAATATAGGGAGAAACAATGGAAACTATGATAGATTTTATCTTTTGGGGCTCCAAAATCACTCCAGATGGTGACTGTAGCCATGAAATTAAAAGACACTTGGTCCTTGGAAGAAAAGCTATGACCAACCTAGACAGCATATTAAAAACAGAGACATTACTCTGCCAGCAAAAGCCCATCTAGTCAAAGCTATTTTTTTTTTCCAGTGGTCATGTATGGATGTGAGAGTTGTACTATAAAGAAAGCTGAGTACTGAAGAATTGATGCTTTTGAACTGTGGTGTTGGAGAAGACACTTGAGAGTCCCTTGGATTGCAAGGAGATCCAACCGTTCAATCCTAAGGGAAATCAGTCCTGAATATTCATTGGAAGGACTGATGCTGAAGCTGAAACTCCAATTCTTTGGCCACCGGATGGGAAGAACTAACTCATTGGAAAAGACCCTGATGCTTGGAAAGATTGAAGGCAGGAGGAGAAGGTGACAACAGAGGATGAGATGGTTGGATAGCATGACTGATGTGATGGACATGAATTGAGTATGCTCTGGAAGTTGGTGATGGACAAGGGAACCTGGCGTGCTACAGTCCATGTGGTTGCAAGGAGTCAGACATGACTGAGCGACTGAACTGAAATGAACTGGTAGACAGTGAAAAACAGGGAATCCTAGTATGCTGCAGTCCATGGTGTCGCAAATAGTAGGATGCTGCTACTGCTGCTAAGTCACTTCAGTCGTGTCCGACTCTATGCAGCCCTGTGGATGGCAGCCCACCAGGCTCCCCCGTCCCTGGGATTCTCCAGGCAAGAACACTGGAGTGGGTTGCCATTTCCTTCTCCAATGCATGAAAGTGAAAAGTGAAAGGGAAGTTGCTCAGTCATGTCCGACTCTTTGTGACCCCATGGACCGCAGCCTACCAGGCTCCTCTGTCCATGGGATTTTCCAGGCAAGAGTACTGGAGTGGGGTGACATCGCCTTCTCCAGGGGATCTTCCTAACCCAGGGGTTGAACCCAGGTCTCCCGCATTGCAGGCGGATTCTTTACCAGCTAAGCCACCAGGGAAGCCCAAATAGTAGGATATAACTTAGTAACTGAACGACAATGACAATGATTTTCATGTCAAAGGGGATGGAAATTTTCATGATCCCTGTGATAACTATGGGGAAATTAGATTGAGAGATACTTGAATTCTACATTGCTAAGTACCTGGTTATTAAATATATTATTAAATGTACTTATATATTTATAAATCTAATATATAAATATTAAATATATTATTCCCTTTGCATTATTAACTCTACCCTTAGTAACACACTCTTAAGTGCTAACATTTGGGAAATAGATGGGAAAGAGCTTTTTAAAGAGACAATCAAAAGGGTGACATAAGATAAAGGTCCAATTTTATTCTTCTACAAGTGGTTATAAAGCTTACTCAACATCATTTATTGACAAAACTATTGTTTCCTTATTTATTTTTTTTGCTCCCTTGTTCAAATGTTGCTGCTGCTAAGTCACTTCAGTCATGTCTGACTCTGTGTGACCCCATAGATGGCAGCCCACCAGCCTCCCCAGTCCCTGAGATCCTCCAGGCAAGAACACTGGAGTGGTTTGCCATTTCCTTGTCCAGTGCATGAAAGTGAAAATTCAAAGTGAAGTCACTCAGTCGTGTACAACTCTTCAGGCTCCTCCGTCCATGGGATTTTCCAGGCAAGAATACTGGAGTGGGGTGCCATAGTTGATCATATATGAAGCTTCATTTTTGGGCTATTGATTCTGTTCCACTGGTTTCTCTCTACTTTTATACAAGTGCCATACTACCATACTGTTTTGATTACTATCACTCTTTAATATAATTTGAGTTCAGGGAGTGTGATGAAACTTGTAGTTTCTAGTTGTTTTTTTTTTTTTTTTGGCTTTTGCTTTTTTTTTTTTTCTAATCAGGATTGCTTTGGTTATTCACAGTCTTTTGTGGTTCCATATAAACTTTAAGATTTTTTTTTCTACTTCTGTAAAAAATGCCATTGGGATTTTGATAGAGGTTACATTAAATAAAAATGGTTAAATTATTACACGTAAAATATGAAACCATAAATCTCTTGGAAGAAAACATAGGATAAAGTACCTTGGCAATTAGTTTTGGGTATGTAACCAAAAGTACAAAGCAACAAAAGCAAAAAATTAATTAAGATTACATCAAGCAAAAAAACTTATATGGCAAAACAACCAACCACCAAGATGAAAAGCCAGTCTATGGAGTGGGAGAAAATATTTGCAAATCATATATCTAATAAGGTGTTAATACCCAAAAAAATAAAGCTTCCCAGGTAGCCTAGTGGTAAAGAATCTGCCTGCCAATGGAGGAGATGAAGGAGATGCAGGTTTGATCCCTGGGTATGAGTCCAAAAAATACCAAAAACTCATTTAATTCAATAGGCAAAAACAAACTAAAAACAACCAAACATTTTTAAATGGGCAGAGAAACTGAATAGATATTATTTTTCTCAAAAAAGGTATACAAATGGCCAACAAATATATGAAAATGTGCCAGGAAAAGAAAGAGACTGAAGGTATAAGGGAGTGGGATGCAGGTGACTAGTAAAATATGGGAATTCTCATGGGCCTGTAGAAACGTCAAGTTGATAAATCCTGCTCTCTCTCCACATCAACACTATTTCAAATTCCCCTTTCCCATGTTTCTGTAATTCTATACAATGATTCTGACATACAGGCATCCATATAGTTACATAGAGTGGTGTGGTAAAAAGAAAAAAAAATGACCTTAGCAAAATGAATATAAGGTATCTTCAATTTTTGATATAAATATTTTATTTTACTCTTTGTGCTAATCTAGTCTTTCATTACATTGTAAGTTTCTGGAAAGTAGTTCCCATTTGAAAAGTTCCTGGCTGAAAATTATGCTTGTTCCACTTTTGACAGACTTAAGAAGAGCCATGACTTAGCAGGAGAGAAGAAATTATAAAACCTAGTACTTGTATAACATTTGAGAGATTAGAGACTCACTTTCATTTACTACACCTCATTCGATCCTCATATTTATTAACTCAGCATTCGATTAATATTTGATTGCACTTTTAGGCAATGGGTACACAGTTGCTCACAGGTATTTTACATTCTAGTAGGGAAGATAAACACTAAACAAGTAAAAGAGAATATTTCAGGTAGTGATGAGGACTGTGAAGAAAATAAAACAGGATAATATGGTGGGGTGAATTGGGTGAGAGAGTTGTAATTGACAGATATAATGATGAGAAGGCATCTCCAGAGAAGCTGATATTTGAGCAGGGACCTACTGTCCAAAACAAGCTAGCTTATGAGGATCATGTAGAAGTCATTGTAAGCAAAAGGAACATCATATGCAAAGGTTCTGAGGTAGGAATAAGACAGAATATGCAGTGAGACAGGAGGAATTGTAGGAAGAGAGACAGGGGTCAAACTGTAAAGAACTTCAAAGCCTACAATCAGCATTTATGCAGGACAATAAAGAGGATGGTTTTAATGAGGAATTACACAATTCATCTTTGTAACAAGCTTACTCACTCTGCTCTCTAGAGAACAGATTGTAGGTGAGTAAGAATGGAGGTAGGGAAGCAGCTGACGGTTTCCAGGCTGCTCTTAAGGATGACTTATAAGAGTGGAGATGGAGAGAAGGAACTCTATGAGACAGATGCTCTTATTCCCATTTTACAGATGAGGAAAGTGAGGCTCAGGAAAGCAAATAATGTGTCTATGCTGAATATGAGTCAAGAATTTTTGTTTATAAGTCCAGTTCTTCCCTCATTATGCCATGATTTATCAATGGTTAAGACATCCCAACATACAGATTATGCAAATTTTCAACAATCAATCTGTTTTTGACAGATGTCTCTAGCTTTATCCTGTATATCAGAACATTTATTTGGTTAGTCCTTCTGCTGATCTGCACCTGTTGGGGTTGTTTGATTGACTTCACAAACTAGAAGCCTGGAGTTTAATTTCACCATCAGGAATCATTATATTGTTTGTAAACAATGACAGACTATGATAAATATGCATTCCGGTTAATTACTGCCTTCCCATGCGCCTTCTTCACTTTCTCATTTCCATCATCCTGTCACATCTTAATACCTGATTGTGCATCCTCTACAACAGGGAGACAGAAGAGAGCTGCAAACACATTGACATGCAAGAAGACAGCCCTGCATCCTGTTGGTTTCTTGGGAACAGAAGCCAAACCTGAAGTTCAAACACTATTGAGAATTAACAGGTTTTCAGTATGTTCAGTTTCTTATCATCCCATTGGTTTATATATTAGGTTTTTACTAATAGATTTCCATGACATGCCCACCCTTGAAGCTGAATTAAATAACAAGCCAAGTTCCATTAGGGTTTACGACATTCAGCATTTTTTAATCATTCTTTATTTTTTTTTTAAATAGCAGGGCCAAAGAATAGTTAGTAAACATTCTAGAATGGGGGTTCTTTAGCTACAGAGTAGCAGCTTCTGCCACAGAATTCTTGGAACAGAGAAAGAAGTCTCCATATGTTTTATTAAATACCAACAATTCACATATGGTACAGTACAGGTGTTGTATAAATCAAGGAACAGTACATGAGACAGGCAGTTTCACAAAGTGGTGATGAGCTTGGGCTGTGATATCAACAAATCTCAGTGTCACTGAACTTCTATTTACTACTTTAGCAAGTTGTTGAATCTTATTTTCCTCACCTGCAAAATGGGGACAATAGCAGCACCCACCCCCATGGGGTTGTTTGAGAGGTAAATACAAAGTGCTCTGCTTGGTGCCTGGCCCTGAAATATATCTGTCACTGTTGTCATAAGTTATTATTATTAGTATAAAAACATATTAGTGAAAGTGAAGTCACTCAGTTATGTCCAACTCTTTGCAACTCCACGGACTATAGCCTACCAAGCTCCTCCATCCATGGGATTTTCCAGGCAAGAGTACTGGAGTGGACTGCCATTTAATAATACGTTACAAATAACACTATGTGCTCAATGTGCTTAATTGCTTCAGTCATTTCTGATTCTTTGCAACCCCATGGACTGTAGCAGGCCACACTCTTCGGTCCATGGGATTTTCCAGGCAAGAATACTGGAGTGGGTTGCCATGTCCTTCTCCAGAAGATCTTCCCAACCCAGGGATTGAACCTACGTCTCCTGTGGCTCCTGGACTGGCAGGCAAATTCTTTACCACTGAGCCACAAGGGAAGCCCAATAACACTGCTACTGCTACGTCACTTCAGTTGTGTCCAACTCTGTGCAACCCCATAGACTGCAGCCTACCAGGCTCCCCCATCCCTGGGATTCTCCAGGCAAGAACACTGGAGTGGGTTGCCATTTCCTTGTCCAATGAATGAAAGTGAAAAGTGAAAGTGAAGTTGCTCAGTCATGTCCGACTCTTCGCGACCCCATGGACTGCAGCCTACCAGACTCCTCCATCCATGGGATTTTCCAGGCAAGACTACTGGAACGAGGTGCCATTGCCTTCTCCCCAATAACACTATATATTATTATTAATTAAAATAATTAATAATTACTAACATATCATTAGTGATCACTATGGACTATTCTCAGAGAAGGCAATGGCACCCCACTTCAGTACTCTTGCCTGGAAAATCCCATGGACAGAGGAGCCTGGAAGGCTGCAGTCCATGGGGTCACTGAGGGTCAGACACGACTGAACGACTTCACTTCCACTTTTCACTTTCATGCATTGGAGAAGGAAATGGCAACCCACTCCAGTGTTCTTGCCTGGAGAATCCCAGGGATGGGGGAGCCTGGTAGGCTGCAGTCTATGGGGTCGCACAGAGTTGGACACAACTGAAGTGACTTAGCAGTAGCTGTATGGACTATTCTCTTTCTTTTTCTTTTATATGAAGAGAATGAATTGTATGTACAGTATGATTTTTACCCCATCAGTGGGGTTAGCTCTGCCCTGCTGCTGCTGCTGCTGCTGCGTCGCTTCAGTTGTGTCCAACTCTGTGCGACCCCAGAGACAGCAGCCCACCAGGCTCCCTGGGATTCTCCAGGCAAGAACACTGGAGTGTGTTGCCATTTCCTTCTCCAATGCATGAAAGTGAAAAGTAAAAGTGAAGTCGCTCAGTCATGTCCGACTCTTAGCGACCCCATGGACTGCAGCCTACCAGGGTCCTCCACCCATGGGATTTGCCAGGCAAGAGTACTAGAGTGGGATGCCACTGAGAAGTCTATCTTACTGATCGCTCACATAAGAAGATGGCTGGCCTGAATTTCAAGGTATGGTAGAGACTGAGCTAAGACACCTTGGTTGCAGAGGCAGGTGATATATTGCACCACTCATGGTATGAGACTCATGTCCCAGCCCTGACATGGTACCAACAAATTATAAGGCTGTGGTCAAATTCTTAAAATCCCTATATTTCCCTCATTCTTAATTTGATAGTATTATTACCCTACTTACATCTTGCTAGGTTCTCTCTGTCAAATAAGAATATTCATGAAAATATTTTGAAAAATAATAATAATATCACTGCATATGACTCTGAGGTAGAATTTGTATTTTGGTATTATTCCTATTGTCAGGCTTCAGTTTGGTCTCACTGACCCTGGATTACTCTTCTTTGCAGACAAAAGAGAGTTGATCTGGTATTTGATTCTCTCCTTAATCTGGTCTCCTTCCATGCTCTTTATTCATTCCTTACTGTTTGTACATGAGGCTTCTTGCCTCATTGACTTTGCCCAGATTGTCCCTTTTTCCTAAATACCTTTCCTGTCTCCTCTTTGCTTTGAGTGACTCATCAGTGAAGAGTCAGCTTAGCTGTACTTTCTCTGGAAAATCTCCTAATTTCTTCCAAGCCCAACCCAATGCCCCTGGAGGTCAAGTAAATGACCCTTCTTCTGCCCTTTCACCTGAGACACCTCGCTCCTGCACTCATAGTGCTGTGTTGTACTCTGTGAGTGACTCCCATGTCAGACTCTGGGTCCCTTACCAGGAGGGACCACACTTACTCATCCTGTAACCCCACAGATTACAGAAGAGCAAAGTATTTGTTATATAAGGGCCACTCTACTCCAGTCATTTGAGCCAACAAATAGATTAATCATCTTTCAATCATCAAGTTACATTTAAACACACATAGTCCAGTGATTACTGCCTTTCCATCACAAGTTTGCACTTCATCTGAGCACAGATTATTTCCTTAACTAACTCACTTGAAGCTTAAACTACTTCCTATCTATGTCTATATGCATATTTTATTTAGAAAATTTCTGCATTTCCCCACCTCTCAGATCTTCAAATACCACTCTGAATAAAAGCAGTCTGTATAGCATATGGTATAAAAAATATTGAGGGAAAGACAATTTCAAAGTGTCTATCTTTTCAAATACTCATCTTTACAGTCATCATGAGGTTATTTATTTTTCCATTCATGAGGAAAGAAGCGATGTGGTATAGTATCAAAGAAAGTGTTGCCAAAATGAATTCAAAAGCCTAGATCTACCCAACTCTCAACTTATCCATCAGAAATAATTTCACCAGTTAAATGAAGTCACTGAATCATGCATAAAGGAAAATGAAGTGTAAACCTGAGACCATGGCAGTGCATCTTCCTCAGCTGAATGAGAAATTGGCAAGAGAACTTTGATACTCAAGTTGCATTGTTGTAACATGTCCCTAATGAGTCTAGCCTGGGATATACTATATCTGTGTGTGCGTGGTGGTGGGGGGATGGGGATGGGGGGTGGGGGTGGGAACAAATAGACAGTACAAAAAGTGATACAGCAAATCAGAGACAAAAAAGAAGTATATAACTGAGTTGAGAAACAGGTTATATTTTTAGTCATAGTTAATTTTAGTTAAAAGAATACACGTATTTTAAGTCAAAATGTAAGCATTAAAGATCAAAAACTCATACACTACTCTGATGGTATCTGTATTGTTCAAAACCCCAATACAATTATGCTTTTTTGTTTGTGTGTAGGACAGAAGTATATAGAGAATTAAAAATAGTGAAACTATATAAAGAATATAAAATAGCATATGCATGTAAAGAATAATACATACCTTTTTAGATATACCTAAAGAAAAGGGTTAAATTCCAAAAGACTCCTCTTATTCCTATTATTTGAAGATAATATGTGCATACCAAATACTTATTTCTGTGAGTAAAGGAGCATGGCAATTTGGTAGAATGTTAAAATGGCATCATATGAGACATGGCAATGGCTTGCAGATTATCTGTGAATCAAGTTTGCATTTATGGCATTTTTAATGCTGTTCACAAATTTCCCTTGTTTGATGTTGCAGCAGGAGAATGAGGCATTGATGCAGGGTACCAAGACAATGATGACTTCAGAACTGCACCTGTGTTCAGACAGCCTCAGACTGATGCACCCCCAATTTGTGGAAGTCCTTTTATTAAAAATCAAAGGGTATCAAAGATTCTACTTTAGCGCTTGAACACTCTCTAGACATTGTCAGTCTGACCTAGAAACATCCCTTCCCCTTCCTTCACTCCACTACTAACCCTTTTAGGCTGCAACAATCCCTGGCTCCCTCCTTCAACCCTCAAGGTTCCCCCACCCTCCACACTCAACTCTCTTCATTCCACTCCTGGCTCAGCTGATCTTGCCCTCACCCCACTGCGTAGAGGGGTCCTGGCAGCTAAGCACTGCCTCACAGCCCCACACAAAACCCCATCACTACAGTCCACATTGAACTTCCTCATCCGCTCTGCACTGCTTTGCTCTCCAAACTACCTGCCACCACGATCTCTACCACAGCAGAAAACTACTCTAACCTAGAAAAATAGGTTCTGTTGCAGAAGTTGAATGTGCCTCTCTCTTCTCATGTGTTGCTGGGGCGCCACACTCATTAACCCATGAGGTGTGGAGGTGGATACTGGCTAAGGGGAAGGAGTCTCCCGCTCTGGAAGGAAGGGGGCCACGCAGAAGTAAAAGAAAGGTGAGAGAGACTCTCTCACTTGAATCTATCCCATCTTCTCGAGACCCAGGTGTGTGCACACTCCTCAGTGCCACCATGTTGGAGGAAAGGGGGAAGGGCTGCTTGTTGAAGGCAGCTGGGGGCCACTCAGACAGTAGGCAGCCTGTGACCTCATAGGATCAATGCTTGTAGCAATTGTCTCAAAATTTAAGACTCCTGATATGCTCTCGAATTGTAAGCTTCCTGAGACTAAGGCATTATTGTCTCTTTTATCTACTGCTGTATCTCCAATTTCTACAAGAATATTTGCACATATAGATATGAACCTCCAAGATTTTAGTTGAGTGAATAGATGTACTGCACTGACTTTGGCCATTATATTACATATTCCTATTCCAGGAAAGCATAGGTGGAGTAGCCTTTTACGGCTCTAAATTTCCTCAAACATTTTACTAGATATTTTATATTTTCTTCTTTATTGGGAAAAAATGTCAATAAAAGTAATAACTTTCACCTAGAGTACTTAGTGAGGACAAAGATCTGTGTGCACCTTTGTCCAAATGACAGCTTCCATATTACTGCACTAAAGAAATATACAGCACTTTTAAGTGCACATGAGACATATGTTCAAATATTCTTTCTGCCTGCCTGCCCGGTACTGATGTTCCTGAAGAACAGACAGTGATTCTTAGCACCAAGCATACCTCAAATGAGATAACAGGGATGGGAAGCCTTGGCCCCCAATTTGAATGTAGATGCCTGGTTGTGAACAAAATTCCTCAGATGTTGAGGTGCAGGGTCCCCTTCATTGCAGATATTTGAAAACAAACAAGGGGAAATCTCAAGCAGAAGGTAGAAACTGCTGCAATACCTCCAAAATGTGGTTACTTCAAAACATGGTGTTATGGTGTTGGGGTCTATAACAAAATGGTAGCAGAGTTACTTCCTGGATGGGAACATTTTTGGTGGCTTGACTTCAGGTCTATTGGTTCCTGTATGTTTGTCAATTTGTCACTATGAACATCTCTCCATCAAGACCTTAAACACCAAGCCCAATGATGTCTTAAAACAAGTTAAATCATGACCCAACTGAGGAGAAAGGTATGACCCAGGCAAAGAGACCTTGGTAAGGGGGAAAAGGCACTCACATCAACTGGTTAGCGAAAAGAGAATGAACTTTTTTTTTTTATGAGTATTAACATTTTATTTTATTTATTTTTTTAAAAAATTTTAAAATCTTTAATTCTTACATGCATTCCCAAACATGAACCCCCCTCCCACCTCCCTCCCCATAACATCTTTCTGGGTCATCCCCATGCACCAGCCCCAAGCATGCTGCATGAACTTTGAAAGGAGCTTCTTTTTCAAAGTTGATGTTATCAATAAGGAATCTTTACATATGAAATCCCAAGACTTCCAATAAAAATTGTAATGTCTTTAACAAGTTTCTGACATCTAATTAGGGCCCCCACCACAAACTTTACTATTATTTCTATAGGAAAATATCTTATAAAGTTAATGTTTATATAATTGCAGAAATGTGGCCCATTCATAATTTGGGAAACCATGAAAAGGGTGGCTGAAAGAAGAATCAATATTCCCTGGATATTATCAGGGTAGAAGATAGAGTAGTATCAATAGTAACTATTATTAATAACAAGCACATCAGTTCAGTTCAGTGGCTCAGTCATGGCCAGCTCTCTGTGACCCCATGAATCACAGCACGCCAGGCCTCCCTGTCCATCACCAACTCCCGGAGTTCACTCAGACTCACGTCCATCGAGTCCGTGATGCCATCCAGCCATCTCATCCTCTGTCGTCCCCTTCTCTTCCTGCCCCCAATCCCTCCCAGCATCAGAGTCTTTTCCAATGAGTCAACTCTTCACATGAGGTGGCCAAAGTACTGGAGTTTCAGCTTCAGCATCATTCCTTCCAAAGAAATCCTTGGGTTGATCTCCTTTAGAATGGACTGGTTGGATCTCCTTGCAGTCCAAGGGACACTCAAGAGTCTACTCCAACACCACAGTTCAAAAGCATCAATTCTTTGGCACTCAGCTTTCTTCACAGTCCAACTCTCACATCCATACATGACCACAGGAAAAACCATAGCCTTGACTAGACGGACCTTTGTTGGCAAAGTAATGTCTCTGCTTTTCAATATGCTATCTTAGAAAACACAAAGTCGATCTACAACAGGTCCACGTGACAAAAATGAATGGTGTAAAGGAATAAAGTGGGTCCTTCTGATTTTATGAATGCTTTGATTTCATGGAAGATAAGGATGATGTGTTTTAACTTTTTTAAAGATAATTTTTACTGAAAGAAAACAGGTTAGAGACTCGTTGGATGGGTAATTTCCTAAATTCTAACTCATGCAGCAAAATAATGTATAGCATATGAACTGAAGACAAGCACAGAGCTGACATACACATATATGTGCTTAGGGTCTACTGATCCACCATTGGTTTCCTCAGCATGGTTAGAATACCACTTAGAACAATGGTAGGTCAATTTCTCATCAAAAGAAATCTAAGAGTTCAGTTCTTGATGTTTCACCCCCATTTGCTAAATTTAATGAGTCTGTCTGAGCTCAGTGTTACCCTGAATAGCTTTTCCATGAAGCCACACTGAATTCATAGAGGGCTACCTCTGAGACCATAGAGAAATTAACTGTTGCAAAGGGTTCAGTTCAGTTGCTCAGTTGTGTCCAATTCTGTGGCCCTATGGACTACAACACACCTCCCTGTCCATCACCAACTCCCATACCCTACTCAAACTCATGTCCTTTGAGTCAGTGACACCATCCAACCATCTCATCCTCTGCCATCCCCTTCTCCCACCTTCAGTCTTTTCCAGCATCAGGGTCTTTTCATATGAGTCAGTTCTTCATATCAGGTAGCCAAAGTATTGGAGTTTCAGCTTCAGTATCAGTCCCCCCAATGAATATTCAGGACTGATTTCTTTTAGGATGGACTGGTTTGATCTCCTTGCAGTCCAAGGGACTCTTAAGAGTCTTCTCCAATGCCACAGTTCAAAAGCATCAATTCTTCAGCACTCACCTTTCTTTATAGTCCAACTCTCACATCCATACATGACTACTGGAAAAACCATAGCTTTGACTAGACCGACTTTTATTGGCAAATAAACATCTCTCTTTTTTAATATGCTGTCTAGGTTGGTCATAACTTTTCTTCCAAGGGGCAAGCATATTTTAATTTCTTGGCTACACTCACCATCTGCAATGATTTTGAAGCCTCCCAAAATAAAGTCTCACTGTTTCCCCATCTATTTGCCATGAAGTGATGGAACTGGATGCTGTGATTTTAGTTTTCTGAATGTTGAGTTTTAAGACAACTTTTTCACTTTCCTCTTTCACTTTCATCTAAAGGCTCTTTAGTTCTTCTCTCTCTGCCATGCATTTTAAAATCTCAGTCCTAGTTTAAGGCCAGCCTAAAACCAGTAGAGTAGTTGGCTACTACAGGGTATGATACTAGAGTTTTGATGGAAGCACCCCTCCCATTCCACCCCAAATACTTCTTTCACAGGCCTATCAAGAATTTTGCCATGATGAAAACAATAACACTAACAACAGTTACTCAAGCTTCAACAGTTTATTGGGGGGCTTTATACAGCTACAATCACACTTTAATTTTTAATCTGTGAGATAAATGATTCTTTCTTGCATTTGCCAAATTAATACATTGTGATTCATATTAATGAGGGACCTTTCCCAAGGTGCCACAATTAGGGTTGGCTAAAATTGGGTGCTTCTGACACTAAATTCTATCATTGTTTCTCTTAGGGCATTTTCGCTGTAAGAGTCTCCTGTGAAAATCCACACAGACAGTAAAGACATGGGGAGAGACTGACAACTTAGGGTGAAACAGTTTCTTTCCAACATCAAGATGAGAGGAAAATTAGAGGAGCAGGATTTATTTCAGGTTCCTTCTGATTGTGGGGGAGTGGGGGGAAGGTGGTCAGACGAGGAAGTCAAATCATGCTGGCTGGGTGACTTCAGTGAGAGACTCTGAAGCACTTTAGACTGCCCAGGGCACCTGGAGCCTGAACATCAGCTTAGAGGAGGAGGAATGAGCCCTGCAGGGCAGAGAGCCCAAGGAGATAGAAACAGTAGTCCCTGAATGATCTGTCTAGGATGAGTTCTAATTATGGATCATCTTCCCAATGACAGAAAAAGTTGCAGATAGCTCTATCTTCAGGGAAGGAAGGGCCAACAGGACCAAACTTGTACATTTAGATCTTCCACCACATCCTCCCAGGAACCCTTCCATCGGTACACATCCATGGCAACACCAGACAATGATTTTTACCAGCCAATTGCTCCATCTCAGGTATAAGTAATGAGTTATGTGGAGGGTAAGCCTGTACTATTTCTCGAATAAATAAACTCTGAAGCTTAGAACTTGAGAGGGAAGCAGCCAGATTCTCCACTCCAGTTTTCTCATCTCTTCTCTTGCGGTGCTGCTTGTTTCCTTTTGGTTTGCCCTCATTCAGCTTTTACAATGTCCCTATCATCACAGTGATGAGACACAATTTTTCATTTAGAGCCTGTTTTGTCGCCTGATTTGGCAAATGACCAAGTCAACTGGTCATTTTCCAGTGCTAAATATCCCAAAGCATATTTTTAAGCGTGGATACTATGCTTTGCTGTAGCAGTGCTCTCTTCCTTCTCTTTCTGTTTTCTCTTTATTTTCTTCTTCTCTCTCCTTTTCCCCGTCCCTCCTTTCTGTTGCTCTCACTTTCTCATTGTATTAAGACTAATTGCACGCATCCTCTGGGTGATTCACTCCCTTTCTCCCTTCCTTGATTTCTCTCAAACAAAGATTATTAAGTGCCACTGAATAAAATGCTACCCTTAAATCTGTACTGTATTTAGGTCTCATTCTTTTCTTTGATTTACCAATCCTGTTCCTTGAGATGCGTTGATGTTACATTGTATGTTCAAGCTCAGTTTATCTCAGAATTTGCCACATGATTAATCTCAGGATTATGTTAGTTTCAATGTTCCACACTATCAAAGTAAAAGGACTAATGTTTCTAAATGCTAAAGGGGTGCATCTTTCCACTCACTCTGGCCAATGAGGAACTACTTAGAACCAGCTAAAGGCTTAGATGAGAGAGGTGTCCACTTTGTAGTACCAAGAGAAATTAATATGCTGTGACTAATGCAAATTTCCCTCCTCAGTATTATATCTTTCCCTCTCTCCCTCCTTCCTGAAGATTCATTTGTTGAGGGAGATGTCTGAAGTCCTTCTCACAATTAATGAGTAACTGTGCTCAGGAGAAGTTTTTTGGAATACCTGCTTCTGAGCAGGGTGTTGAAGTGATGAAACCCCAGTTCCAAATTGCCTTGGGAAATGCAATGCATTCATGTTCCAAGTACAAAGCCCCTCAAATTCACTTTGAAAGTTTGCTTAGAGTCTAAATAAATCAAACTGAAAGACTTAATTATGAAATCCCAGAGCTGGTCATGAGGAAAATAAAGTGCCTGGGTTTCTGTTTCAATAGATGTGTTAATATTTTAGCAGCTTCTAACTGCCTATGTTCTATTCCACAATTCATGATTAAAGTTTGATTTTAATAGAGCTTCCAAAAAAAAAGTGAGATTTGTGTTTCAATGCCTTGCTATTGCACTGGTTTATCCTTTCTAACATGTAAGTAATGCCTCCCTCCTAGCCAGTATGTCCTGGTGGAGCAGTATCAGCATAGACAAAGCTGAGCCCTATGGGACAACAAATCCAAAGGGCACACAAACAGACACAGAATCACCAGATGGCCTTTCCTGTGTCCTCATGTGCTATTCATTCCAAGCATAGGTTTGGAGAGTAAAAATAATTTTAACGAATTAACCATCCTACTAAAACAAAACAAAACAAAACAAACAAACAAACAAAAAAAAACAACAAAAAACCCTCTTCTCCTTTAATTGGGAGTCATAACTTGAGACCTCTGCAGTACCAACGAGTGAAAGGAAGCAGGTTAAGTTGCTTTGGGAGACTCTTTAGCTTATGCTATTTAGATGAAAAATATATGAAAAGTACAAAAACTATGAAAAGTGATAGATTCTACAAATCCATCAATAAAGTCCTAAAAAAGCCAATGTCTCCTAGCTTAGAAGAAAACTTTCTAGCTACACTTAACCTCTTTAAATGTATATGTACAAAGATATTCATTTTTAGAAAATTGGAAAGATCAGATGAGAACCTGAAAAAGCAAAACTACCTGTGTGCAATTTATCACAAAGAGGTAACTATTTTTACTTCCTTAGTGCCTCAGCATTAAAGAATCCACCTGTAATGCAGAAGAGGTGGAGATGCAGGTTCAATCCCTGGGTCAGGAAGATTTCCTGGAGGAGGAAATGACAACCCACTCCAGTATTTTTGCCTGGGAAATCCCTTGGACAGAGGAGCCTGCCATGCTATAGTCCACATGGTTGCAAAGAAGCAGATATGGCTGAGTGATTAAACAACATGAATCCTCTAAGACTTTATATCATTTTCCCAGAACTGGAAAGATGAGTCTATGACATTATTTTTAACTGCTTCAAAATGGTTCTCTGTTTGTACCAAAAGTTTATCTTATTCCAAATCTAGATGAATTATTTGGTATCTACTGGGACCTAATGTGCATAACAAAAGGAAGGAAGGAGTTTTTCCTCATTTTTCTTAAGGGTATAAACATTAAGAAAAAGAGCTTTGATTAAGAGAATATAGAGAGAAATCAAAATCTTTAATCCAGGGCTTAGCCTTTTGGAATCATGATTTAATTTAAAACAGGAAGGCTCCTTAGAACTGTCATTTTAAAAATATGCTTGTTCTTGTCTCTGATGCTGTTTTAATGCAACCACTGATAAGAATCCACTCTTCACAATACCAAAGTCAGACCAAGCATATTTTAAAGTGGCAGGTCTAATTTCCAACTTCAGCCCCAGTATTATAAATATAAATCACTCAGAGAAGTACATACCCTATAGAGCTCCTGGTCAGCAACGTATCCTTCTCAATATACTTCTGCAAAACCAAAACTTAGTCTTACAGAGATAACCAGAGAGAGCTAAAGGCTCACCTCTAAGCAAGAAATGGTTCCTGATATCATGAGGTTTGGTCCAATAATGGGCATAGTATGAAGAAAGAAAACCTAAATTTACAAAGAATCAGCCATCTCCCTTACCTTTGTTAAAATCAGGTACCTATAATAATCCTTAGATCTTCTACCATCAAGTTACATGGTGATCATCAGGTGCATAGTCGTTTTAGAGGGAAAGGGTATTCTGAGGCAAGGAGACAGGGTAATGAATTTTAGTGCTCTACGTAATTTATGACTGATGAGTGAATTATATGAGGGCTTGTTGGGCAACATCAACATGGAGAGAAATAGAAATAGACAAGCGCTGGATAAGATTGTCAAGGGTCTTCTAGTCAATGGTTCTCAAATATTGGCATCATCTGGGGAAACTTTAAAAACTATAAATGCTTAGTCCCATCTGCAGATTGGTCTTGAGTACAATCTGGGCCTCAGGATTATTAAAAATACCATATATAATTCTAATACAAAGCAAAGTGTGGGAACCATTCTTCTAAGCCATTATAAGAAGCATGGACCTCATCTAAGGATAGTAAAGATTTATAAAATAATTATTATAAAGAAGTATCATATTCAGATTTGTGTTTGAAAAGATTGCTCTGCAGGATTTGGGGAAAGTGGAAGAATTAGCAGCATTGTTTTAAAACACTTTGAATATCCAAAGAAAAAGAGGAATTGAAAAATCAGCATATATGCTATAGGTAATTAATTTATAACAAAGACACCAAGAATAAACAATGGGGAAAAGATAGTGTGTTTAATAAATGGTAATAAGAAAACTGACAGCCACGTGTAAAGAATGAAACTGGATGTCTATCTTACACCATATACAAAATTCAACTCAAAATGGATTAAAGACAAATTTGAGATCAGAAATCATAAAACTTCTAGAATAAAACACAGGGGATAGACTTCTTCACATCAGTTTTAGCAATGATATTTCGGATTTGACACCAAAAGCAAAAGTAAATAAGTGGGACCACACCAAACTAAAAAGCTTCAGAGTAGCAAAAGAAAAAATCAACAAAATGAAGACAACCTTGTAATAGGAGAAAATATTTATAAATCATATATTTGATAAGAAGTTAATATCCAAAATATATAAAGAACTCATATGAACTAATAGCAAAAAAACTAATTTAAAAATAGACAGATGATCTGAATAGACATTTTTCCAAAGAAGATGTATAAATAATCAACAGTTACATGAAAAAATGTTCAACATCACTAATAATCAGGGAAGCGCAAATCAAAACCACAGTGAGATATTATTACTTTATGCTCACTAGAAGGGCTGTCAAGACATAAAAGACAAGAGATAAGTGTTGATGAAGATGTGGAGAAAAGGGAACATTTGTGCACTGTTGATGGGAATGTAAATTGGAACAGCTATTATAGAAAACATTATGGACTTTACAAAGAATATTTAAGTACAACTATCATATGATTGAGCAATCCCACTTTGGAATATATATACAAAAGAAATAAAATAAGGATCTCAAATAGATACCTACACTCCCATGTTCACTGTAACATTCACAATAGTTAAGATATGGAAACAACCTAAGTGTCCACCAGTAGATGAATGTATAAAGAAAATGTTACATACAATACATAGCCATGAAAAATAAGGAGATTTTGCCCACTGCAGCAACATGGATGGACCTTGAAAACATTCTGCTTAGTGAAATGAGTCAGCCAGCCAAAGACAGCATCACTCACGCTTGGAACCTAAAAACGGTCAAACTTAAACAGTAGAAAAATGGTTGCTAGGGGTTTGGGGTGAGGTTAGTAGGGAGTGACTGGTAAAGAAGGTGCATATTTTCAGCTAGAAGATGAATAAAGTGTGAAGATCGAACATAACATGGTGACTATGATTGATAACACTGTATTGTATAATTGAAATTTGTTAATAGGGTAGAAATTAATGTTCTCACAATAAGTAAATAAATAAGGTGATGGATGTATTAATTAACTACATGGGGGAAATTATTTTGCAATATATATGTATGTCAAATCATCATGACATACTTTAAGTATCTTATGAATTTTTTTCAGAAGGCAATGGCACCCCACTCTAGTACTCTTGCCTGGAAAATCCCATGGATGGAGGAGCCTGGTAGGCTGCAGTCCATGGGGTCATAAAGAGTCGGACACTACTGAGCGACTTCACTTTCACTTTTCACTTTCATGTGTTGGAGAAGGAAATGGCAACCCACTCCAGTGTTCTTGCCTGGAGAATCCCAGGGATGGGGGAGCCTGGTGGGCTGCCGTCTAAGGGGTCGCACAGAGTTGGACACGACTGAAGCAACTTAGCACCAGCAGCAGCAGCAGCATACCTCAAGAAGATTAAAAATAAAATAGAATGCAAGAGAAAGGGTAGGGGGGAGTAGCAAAAGCAAAACCCATGGACAACATTTGTAATGAACTAACTGACAAGGTAACTCCACAACTAGCAAACACCAGCAGGAGAGTGACCTATTGCTTAGGATAACAGCATCTGTGCAGTAGAATAAATAAGCTGGGATTGAAAGGGTCTGAAAACAGGAGAACCCCAAAACCGCCATGCACTGCAAAGCATAGAAAGCCAATGTGAGAGCTGCTGCTGCTGCTGAGTCGCTTCAGTCGTGTCCGACTCTGTGCGACCCCATAGACGGCAGCCCACCAGGCTCCCCTGTCCCTGGGATTCTCCAGGCAAGAACACTGGAGTGGGTTGCCATTTCCCTCTCCAATGCAGGAAAGTGAAAAGTGGAAGTGAAGTCACTCAGTCGTGTCCGACTCTTAGCAACCCCATGGACAGCAGCTTAGCAGGCTCCTGCATCCATGGGACCCTCCAGGCAAGAGTACTGGAGTAGGGTGCCACTGCCTTCTCCAAATGTGAGAGCAGCAGCATAAATTGGGAGGTTTTGTCCTCCAGTACTGAAGAAAGGTCCATAATATGGACTTAATTGACTGGAGCAAGCTAGTCCATTAAACCTAATTACCGACCTACCAGGACTCCTTTCTAAGATAGGTCCTACACTAAAAAGAAATTGCTGGGAGTAGCATAAAAATTGAACAAGACAGAACAGAAATAAAAGAAAAATAAAGTGTAGGCCAAAATGAGAAGAATGTATCCAGGAAATTCAAGAAAGCGGCAAACATATTTTTAACATTATATTCAAACAAGAGAAAAATCAATAATAATTGATAAAGAATCTGCCTGCAATGCCGGAGACCCCAGTTCGATTCCTGGGTTGGGAAGATCCCCTCGAGAAGGGATAGGCTACCCTCTCCAGTATTCTTGGGCTTCCCTTGTGGCTCAGCTGGTAAAGAATCTGCCCACAATAAGGGATACCTGGGTTCGATCTCTGGATTAGGAAGATCCCCTGGAGAAGGGAAAGGCTACCTACTCCAGTATTACGGCCGAGAGAAATGCATGGACTGTATAGTCCATGGGGTCACAAAGAGTCGGACATCACTGAGCAACTTTTACTCACTTTTAAACAAGAGAAGAGGGAGCTCTGTAAAATTAGAACAACCCTAAACCTCATCTCATTCTAAAAAGTCAGGAAACATAATTTCCGATAAATATAAGCAACATGAAACTGTTGAGCTCAAATTTTACACAACAAAATAAGAAAAGTGAGAGAAGGTGGCAGAGCAACAAGCTAAAGAAGGAAACTGTGCAAGGGAACAGAGAACATGTTAAGAATTATAAATCAAGAAAATTCAATTATTACATGACTTTAAGAAAAATAAAAGAAACATCTGATTTACTAGGGAAAGAATGTTAAATTATTATCAGGTTTTTGATAGCAATGAGTTGTGCCAGAAGAAAATGGAAGATCATATTTAGGGTATTCAAAGAAAGAAGGTACAAGCCAAGACTTTACATCTAGCAACACAATCTTATAGGTATAAATGGCACAAACTGTTATCAAAAAGATTGTAACTATTAAACAAATAGCCTCTTCAGAACTTTCTGGAAAATAGACAACAAGATTTATCTATCCAAAATGACTAGAGAGGTGCCAAGATAAGGACTTGCAGTTAACATTAAATACCTATCTATCAGAAGTGGTAGTTTACTACTTTGTTAATTTATCCAAGCTGGAGTTACATTTCCCAGCATTTCTTTCCATGTGTGTTTGTAGATTACAGTTGTCTATAACAGAAATTGCATAAATTTTGGAAAGCAGAGGTAGAACTGCAGGCATTATTCTGTGAATGTCAGTATGGGACTCTATGTACTACTGCAGCTTGCCCATGTAGTAGCTATCTGCTAGCTCACTTTGTTGGTAACTGGCATCAGTCAGGTCCTAATCCACATCAATCCCTATCAAATACTTTTCTTCAGTTTTTCTGAGTCCTCAGTCAAGCACATGTACAATTCTATAGCAAAGGTCACCAGTTTCTTCTGCAAGTAACAACAGTGTTAGGGCTATAGGTGGTGAGACTGGAGACACAGGTTCTTCTTGTGGGTTCCACTTTTTGCTTGCTTTTTTTCTACTTCATGTATGGTGTTTCTTCCCTCCTTACCTACATCAGCTTCAGACACAGTTAGACTTAGAGGAAACAGCCTTCAACAGTTTTCTTCACTAGCTCTCACTATTATGTAAAATCTAACCCTTAAGACCCATCCCTTACTCCATATTATTCAAGATAGTCTGCTTTCCTGATCAAACTCTAATAGATATACTTGTGGAACTAAATTAAATGAAGTCCAAGAAGAAGAGAGTATAGTGTGTATGATTTTTGATGTGGAGAAAAAAACACAGAGTTTAAGTAAAAGTCCTGAAGTTTTTAATCTGAATTATAAGTATCACTATGAATTTAGAAGACATAGGTATGTGACTATTCCAGTACCAATGAGAACTTTCCACACAGAGATTATGATCTTTTTCTTTGTCCTGTCAAATCCTCTCATATTTATTGCTGCTTTATCTAAAAAGTTATAAAAGCTGCCTGCTTTGGCCATTTCTTTTGTCCCATTTCTATGAGACTTCTGTGTCTTGAATCACAGTTGCTTTTTTTTTCTCCTGTTAATCTGTCATGTCTTTTCAAAAAAATTTATTAGAATATAGTTAAATTACAGTGTTTTGTTGGTTTTGGGTATACAGATAAGTGAATGGGTTATAAATATATAATACATATATTATTCTTTTTTTTAAGATTCTTTTCCTATATAGGCATTACAGAGTACTGAGTAGAGTTCCCGGTGCTATACAGCAGGTTTCTATTAGTTATCTATTTTATATATAGCAGTGTACATATGGGGCTTCCTTGGTAGCTCAGTGGTAAAGAATCTGCCTGCAATGCAAGAGACTTGGCTTCAATCCCTGGGTCAGGAAGATCCCCTGGAGGAGGGCATGGCAACCCACTCCAGTGTTCTTGCCTGCAGAATTCCATGGGCAGAGAAGCCTGGTGGGCTGCAGTCCACAGGGTTGCAGAGTCAGACAAGGCTGGAGTGACTAAGCAGCAGCAGCAGTGTACAAATGTCAGCCCTAATCTCCCAATTTACCAACCCCCCACCCTCTGGTAACCAGAAACTGATTTTGAAATATCATTTCTTACTAAAGTAAACCAGACCTTCTTGGAGAAAACTAATTACAGGTCAGAGGTAGGAAATGTACCAGATGAGCCTGGAATACCTCACCATGCTTGATAGCAAGGAAGTCATCAATGACTACTGAAGTCATTTAAAAAAAACTCAAAAGCCAAACAGAAGAAACTCTCACAAGCCAAAAATAGAACAATTTGAGCTTCATAAGGATAATAAATGCAATAGATTTAAACTGATCATATAACCTGATTGTTGATAATAAAAATAAAGTGACTCAATCATATATGGAGGATGAAGAGGAACAAATTCATTATCTTGACACAAAAACATGTATAATAGGTGTACCAGAAGGAAAGAAGACAGAAAAACTACTTGAAGAAGTAATGTCTAAAATCTTTCCAAATTTGATTTAAAACATTAATTTACACATCTAAGAACTTCAATAAACTCCAAGTAGAATAAATACAGAGACTTGAATCAAGGCACATCATAATAAAAGTGTTGAAAGACAATGACACAATGTTATAAGCAGCATGAGAAAAATAACTCACCATGTATTAAAACTCCAATAAGGTTAATAACTAACTTCTCATCAGGAAACAATGGAGATCAGAATGTAGTAGGATGGCACAAAGTATGGAAAATAAAAAACTATCAACTAAGAGTACTATATCCAGCAAAGTTATCTTTAAAAAAAAAGAAAATAGAGATCTTTTAAACTTTAAAAATAAATAAATAAAGTCAAAATAAAGACATTGGCAGGCAAAAAAATGCTGAGAATATTTGTTGCAAATAGATCTTCCTTACCAGAAAAAACTAAAGAAAATTCTTCACACTAAGAAACAAGTGATAGCAGATGTAACTAGAACCCACATTATAAAACAAAGAGTACCATTAAAGGTAATTATATAGACAATTTCAAAAGATAGTATAATTGCATATTTCATTTTGTTTGTTCTCTTGACTGATATGCAAAGCAATTACATAAAACAATATAATATAATTATAACATGGAGCCTATATCACACCAAAAAGTAATAAATTTGACAATAATACACAAAGGAGATTGGTCAGAAAAAAAAGCTGTTTTGGAGTAAGAAAATGAAACCAGATGGCAATTTAAATCCAAAGAAATAATTAAGAGACCTGGAAAGGGTAAACAGGAAATTTAACATAGCAAACTCACTCCAGGGGATCTTCCCGACCCAGGGATTGAACCTGGGTCTCCTGTATTGCAGGCAGATTCTTTACTATCTGAGCCACCTGGAAAGCCCCCAATAAACATATACTCACAATAGTTTCTTTCCTTAGCTTCTTTAAAAGATATGAAATTATGCAAAGTGAAAAATACAATTATAACATATTTTTGGTTTGCAACATAAACACAAAATGTATAACAGTAAATGCACAAAAATGTTGGAAAGATGGGATGAAATGGAGCCATATAAATGTAACACTTCTATATTTCCCTGAAGCTATGAATAAATCTGAAATAGATTATGATGAGTTACAACGTTTATTATAAGGCTTAGAGCAACTACTATGAAAATAAACAAAAAATTCAAAAAGGAATTAAAATGCTACACTAAAAATTACAGTTACTACAAAAGAAGGTAATAAAGGAGAAATACATTTTAAAAAATACTCGGACATATTGAAAACAAAAACAAAATGGCAGCTATAAATTCAAATATATCAGAAATGTTACATGTGAATGGTTTAAACAATGCCATCAAAAGGCAAGGATTATGAAATGGGATATAAAATAAGATACAACTATATGCTTTGTGTAGGAAACATGCTTTAGATGCAAGGATATAAATAGTAAAAGTATATAAAAACATATGCCAAGTAAACAACAACCATAAAAGAGCTGAGCTGGCTAGACTAATAGAAGAAAATATATTTTATAACAATAGAGGTTATTATTCTTACATATAGTATATAATGAGATTAATTACATATTAGTTGTATATAATATATGAGAATTCTAAAAATATTATTCTCAAATAATAATATGAAAATAACTTTAAAACAAACAAAAATTACTAGAAACGAAGAATGAGACGTCATGATAAGAAACAGTCCATCAGGAAAATAAAACAATTATAAACATACAGTTGACTCCATGTTCATGATTCTGTATCCATCAATTCAACCAAGTGCAGAACAAAAATATTTTTAAAAATAGTATCCAGGAAGATCCAAAAAGGAAAACCTGAATTTGTAACATATTGACAACTATTTACATGGCATTTACATTGTTTTAAAATTATTTATACAGTATTAACTTTATATCAGGTATCATAAGTAATCTAGAAATGATTTAAAGTATTTAGGAGGATGTACATAGGTTGTTTGCAAATAAACATCACTTTATATGAGGGACATGAGCATCCTCAGAGTTTGGTATCCACATGAGGGTTCTGGAAACAATCCTTATGGATGCAAATGGAGGGCTGTATATGCAGTGAACAGCACATCCCCAAAACACATGAAGCAAAATCTGACAGATTAAAAGGGGATAAAGAAAAAAGACAACTCAAAAATATTAGTTGGGAGACTTCAATATTCACTTTCAATAATGGTTAAAACAAACTGAAGAGAATAAATAGAAAACTTTAACAATTCAATAACTTTTAAATATTAGAAAATATGTATAACACTTCACTGAACAAGAGCAGAATATAATATTATCTTAATGTTTATTGATGAAAGACTTACTATTATTAAAATGGCAATAATCCACAAATAAGTCTGTAAATTCAAAACTATCCATATTAAAACCCAAAATGTGTTTTTCCCCCCAGAAATTGGCAGGCTGATCTTAAAATTCATATGAAAATGGATGGGACTCAGAATAATAAAAACAACCTTGAAAAAGAAAAGTCAAAGGACACATGACTCCTGATTTCAAAGCTTAGTGAAAAGCTACCATAGTCAAAACAGTGTGATACTATATAAGGATAGATATACAAATTAATAGAAAAAATTGAGAGTCCATAAATAAAACTTTACATTTATATTTACTGGGTTTTCAATGAGTACCAAGACAACCATTGTGAAAAGAATAGTCTTTTCAGCAAGTGATATGGGGACAATTGGATATTCATATGCAAAATAATGAAGTTCGACTCCTATCTCACACAATATACAAAGAGTAACTCAAAAAATTTACAGACCTAAGTGTAAGCTAAAAATATAAAACTCTTAGAAACAATATACCAATACATTTTTTTACCCTTGCATTAGCCAATGATTTCTTTTATATGAATAATAAAATAATAAACAACAACAATAAAAGTGAGCTACATCAAAATTATCAACTTTATAGTATAAATCTGAAGATGACTCTACCCTAATGGCAGAAAACGAAGAGAAACCAAAGAGCCTCTTGACGAAGGTGATAGAGGATAGTGAAAAAAAACTGGCCTAAAATTCAACATTCAAAACATAGAGATCATGGCATTTGGTCCCTTGGGCTCCAAAATCACTGTGGATGGTGATTACAACCATGAAATTAAAAGATGATTGCTCCTTGAAAGAAAAGCTATGACAAACCTAGAGAACATATTAAAAAGAAAAGACATCATTTTGCTAACAAATGTCCGTATAGTCAAAGCTACAGTTCTTCCAGTAGTCATGTACAGATATGACAGTTGGATCATAGAGAAGGCAGAGTGCTGAAGAACTGAGGCTTTCAAATTGTGGTGCTGAAGAAGACTCTTGAGAGTCACTTGGACAGCAAGGAGATCAAAATTAAACTCCTTAATTTCCTTTAATTAAGAGAAATTAAAGGAAATCATCTCCGAAAATTCATTGGAAGGACTGATACTGAAGCTGAACTTCCAATACTTTGGCCACTTGCTGTAAAGAGCCTACTCGTTGGAAAACACCCTGATGCTGGAAAAGATTGCGGGCAGGAGGAGTAGGGGGTGACAGAGGATGAGATGGTTGGATGGCATCATCGACTCAATGGATGTGAGTTTGAGCAAACTCCAGGAGATAGTGAAGGACAGGGAAGACTGGCATGCTGCAGTCTGTGGGGTCGCAAAGAGTTGGACATGACTGAGTGACTGAACAACAACTGAGAAAGAAAAACTGATAATCCATAGAATGAGATAAAATATTTGCAATTCATGTATCTGATAAGGTTCTTGTATCTAGGATATAAAAACTCTCACAACTCAATGGAAATGTAAATAAACCAATTAATTTTTTTTACAAAAAGGACAAAAATAGATATTCCTCCAAAATCTAGACTCACTAGTAATAAATACACTGAAGAACTATTCAGTATAATGAGTCATTTGGGAAATATAAATCAAAACTGTAACATTATTTCACACCCAAATCAGAAAGTCAGATAATAAGTTTTGACAAAGATGTGGAGAAACTGAAAACTTAATACTTTAGAGGTGGAAATGTAAAATGGTGCTTCCAATTTGGAAAACAGTGTAGTAGGTTCTTAAAAACTTGAAGACAGAGTTACTATATAATACAACAATTCCACCCCTAAATATTACCCAAGAGAAGTTAAAATATATTCTCACAAAAATGTGTACATAAATGTTTATAGCAGCATTATTTGTTATAGGGAAAAAGTGAAAGTGAAAGTGAAGTCGCTCAGTCATGTCCGACTCTGTGATGTCATGGACTATAGTGTACCAGGCTCCTCCAACCATGGGATTTTACAGGCAAGAGTACTGGAGTAGACTGCCATTTACTTCTCCAGGGGTGAAAACAACTCAAATATCCATTAACTAGTACATGAACAAACAAAATACAGCATATTTATACAATGAAATGTTATTAACTATTAAAAAGAAATAAAGTATTCATATATTCTCCAACATGAGTGAACCTTAAAAATATTATGCTAAATAAAGGAGATCAAATATGAGATAGCATATATTGTAAGATTCCATTTATATGAAATGTTCGGAATAGGCACATCTATAATTAACGGTTGCTTAAGGCTTGAGAAATCTGTATGCAGGTCAAGAAGCAATAGTTAGAACTGGACATGGAACAACAGATTGGTTCCAAATCGGAAAAGGAGTACATCACCCTGCTTATTTAACTTATATGCAGAGTACATCATGAGACATGCTGGACTGGATGAAACACAAGCTGGAATCAAGATTGCCAGGAGAAATCTCAATAACCTCAGATATGCAGATGACACCACCCTTATAGCAGAAAGCAAAGAAGAACTAAAGAGCCTCTTGATGAAAGTGAAAGAGGAGAGTAAAAATGGGTGGCTTAAAACTCAACATTCAGAAAACTAAGATCATGGCATGTGGTCCCATCACTTCATGGCAAATAGATAGGGAAGCAATGGAAACAGTGACAGACTATATTTTAGGGTCTCCAAAATCACTGCAGATGGTCAGTGCAGCCATGTAATTAAAAGACACTTACTCCTTGGAAGACAAATTATAACCAACCTAGATAGCATATTAAAAAGCAGAGACATCACTTTGCCAACAAAGGTGCATCTAGTCAAAGCTATGTTTTTTCCAGTAGCCATGTGTGGATGTGAGAGTTGGACTATAAAGAAAGCTGAGTGCTGAAGAACAGATGCTTTTGAACTGTGGTATTGGAGAAGACTCTTGAGAGTCCCTTGGACAACAAGGAGATCCAACCAGTCCATCCTAAAAGAAATCAGTTTTGAATATTCATTGGAAGGACTAATGCTGAAGCTGAAACTCCAACACTTTGGCCACCTGATGCAAAGACCTGACTCATTTGAATAATCCCTGATGCTGGGAAAGATTGAAGGTGGGAGAAGCGGATGGCAGAGGATGAGATGGTTGGATGGCATCACCGACCTAGTGGACACCAGTTTGAGTAAACTCTGGAAGTTGAGGATGGACAGGGAGGCCTGGCGTGCTGCAGTCCATGGGGTTGCAAAGAGTCAGACATGACTTAGTCACTGAACTGAACTGAACTAAGGCTTGAGGGTGGGCTGGGGTGGGATACAAAGTAACTCCTAATAGGTACAGGGTCTGTTTTGAGAGGAGACAAAATATTCTAAAATTAGGTTGTGGTGATCTTTCACAGCCATATGAAATATTTTTAAATCTTTGTATTATACATTTTTAATGGATGACTTTTATGACCATATGTTTTACATCAACAAATGGTTAAAAATAAATAAAAATTAAGTAATAGATCAGCATGCCACCATTTTACAAATCACAATGAATTAACAGATACAGGCATTAAATATCAAGGGCTATTAACCACAAAATAAAAGATGACCAGATATATGTTATCATAATGTAGCTAAGGAATCTACTCTGAGTTAGTTCCAGTCTCCAGACTCAGCTGTTATTTTGCAGAAAATACAGAGGTCAGAGGAACATATTTCATTATTTGATGTGTTTGCCTACAGCCACATCCAAACTCTGAGAAACTCCACAGTTTGAAGAGCTTGAGTTTTCAAAAGTTTAGTTGTAATGCAAAGAAAAGGATGAAGAAATAACTATGAATATGCCAAAGAAATATTTAGTATAAAAATTAGAGTGGTTTTAACTTAAAAAATTACAAGGGGGAACAAAGGGATTGTGTTTGGACTGGGACTCACGGAAGGGAGTTTTAGAGTATCTTGTGGTTACAAAAATGTTTACTTTTGAATAGTTCATTGTCAAACAATTTGCTCTGTTTTGTTTTCTATATACATGTGTTTTGTAAAAAATGTTTCATTAACTAAATAAATAATTAAGTAGTGTGAACAACAGATTTTGGATTTCAGCAAAATGAGATTAAAACTAAGGAGAACAGGTAGCAAGCTAGTGCAAGTGGTAGCGGAGGTCTGGGTATGTCTGAAGCTGTCTAGGAGGTAAATTAATAGGATCTGGTGAGTGATGGGATGAAGTGTATGAGGAACAGTGCAAGATGATGACTTAGAGGTTTATGGCTCAGGTAAGCATGAGATAAAGAACACAGGAAGAGGAACCTTCTTTCTCCCCCTACAGCCTATGATGATTGATTTTCTCTGCCAAGCAGCCATTCAGACTAATTCTAGAAACAGAAACAATATTTTCTTGGTGATCCTCATTCTTAGTCCATGGGGTTCAAATGATATCTCCAATTTATGCTCCAAAGCATAATATGCCATGCTTACTATGTGCAAGTATGGGCATACGATCCAAGCTAGATTTGTTGGGATTAAGGGAATGAGACTACCTCTGTTCTCCCAGACTAGGATACATAAAGCTTTAGATGTATTAGTGTTGTGGCTTCAGGAAGTGAGGACATGACTACGAGTGAGGCCAGCACAGTGGAAAACAGCTAAGAGATGAACAGAGTTCACCTATATGCTCACACAGAGTAATGACTTAGATTCAACTCTTGGATTTTAGCCAAGTCTGAATATAGTCTATTTCTGTACCTCTCATGAACTATTGCATTCCAATTATTTTTATTATATTAGAGCAAGCTGAGTTGGATTTCTGTCCATTGAAAATGAAAATATCTTGACTAAACAAAGATCAAACATAAAACTGTTTCCAGAGTACTCAACTATGTAACTGCTCTAGCCCAGCAATGGCCAAGAGATATATAATGTGAGTCATATCAAGTCATTCAAAAGTTTCCAGTAGCCATATTTTAAAAAAGGTAAAAGGAAATGGGGAGATTTAATTTTACGAGTATGTTTTATTTATGGGCTTCACTTGGCTCGGACAGTAAAGAATCTGCCTGCAAAGCAGGAGACCCAGCTTCCATCCCTGGGTTGGGAAGATTCCCTGGAGAAGGGATTGGTAACCTACTCCAGTATTCTTGCCAGGAGAATTCCAGGGACAGAGGAGTCTAATGCATTACAGTCCAAGGGATTGCAAAGAGTTAGACATGACTGAGCAACCCACACTTTCACTTTTTCATATATATATATATATATATGATATAATTTCTACATGTAACAAATACTTTAAAAATTCCTAATATAATAACTTATAATCTTTCTTTTTGTACAAAGTCTTTGAAGTCTACTGTGTGTTCTATTCTTATATCATATCTCAGTTGAGATTGGCCTCATTTCAAGTGTACAACAGCCACATGTGGCTGGCAAAGACCTTGTCTGGCAACAAAGCTATAAGCCATCTCTTATCTTTTCCCCAAGTATCCTTGCTATTTTCCTGAATCCTATTTATAGTATTTTAGGATTGTCAGATACTTTAAATGTCATGTGCCACCTTCTAATTTTACAGATGAAGAGAGTAATAATAGCCCAGTCTGTTGAAAGTGGAATTCCAGTCTCATAAATTGTAATAAGAGAAACTGCCTTTGGCATGGAACATGTATTATGTGTAAGTGTTGATATTGGCGGGTAGGTTTGTTTGTTAATTTTTGTGTTTAGCTATCCAGTATTACCTCCTTCTTATCTGAGAAAATTAATAAGAGGCAACGTCTGATGAGCTTATTGTATGTCAGATATCATTCTAAGCATTTTACACCAATGCATTTAATTATCAGGGTAATTCTAATAAAGTAAGTATCTTAACCATCCTCATTTTACCATGAAGCAAAAGTGGATTAAGGAGTGGCTCTAGGGCTTGAACCCAGGGCTTCTGGACCCCAAATCCATGCTATTCATTACTCCATTTTCCTTCCTTCATGGTCTTGTTGGAGGCAGCAACACGTTTCCCATCATAGAGGACAAGACATAGTTACTTCTCTTGTCCCCAGGACCCTTTGTATTGAATTCTTAACTCAGGCTGGGCCAACTGATTACTACCCTCAGAAATTCAAACCTTGGGAAAATGGTGTAAATATGAAAAATGCATAAGTATATATTCACAGTGGAGACCTAGGGCATCCTAGCCAGATTGTACCTGTGACCAGCCTTCCAAGAACCTCATTTATTGCCTGTTTTCTAGAACTGAATCTACAGCCTCCTGTTGATCTAAGAAGTCCTGATACATTTACAAAAAAATGTCCTTCTGCTAAAAACATTGCAAATTCATTTTTATTACCTATAACCAAGAATGTTGATAGATGGCAGTAGGAAATATTATTATAACCATATGATGCAGGAAGAAACTAAATCTACAAAAAAGTTAAACATCTTCCCCAGTGCTGCCTAGGAAGTAGTTGACAGCATGGAATTTGGACCCAGACCTCTAGTCTCTTAACTACCTGCTATCCTGGGACTAGAAACTAGGTATCCTAACCCCAAGGTCAGTTTTCTTTCCATGATACCAATTCCCTAGGCCATAAGCAATAGCCTTTTAGAGGAAGGATAAAGAGATAAATAAAATGCATAGTTTTTCATATGGTCCCTAAAAATTAAATTCTATGAGACGAAGGTTTAACTCTATGACACAGCAGTGCAGGAGATATTTAAGGAACCAGATAATTATAATTGGTAGTTGGCGGTCAACTCCATTTCTCACCACACTAGGTCAGCCTCTTCGAAACCGTAAACACTCATTAAAGTCCCACAGGACTTTAGAACAACAGAGAGGAAGAGAAGAGTCAGGACTTGGACTGCTTTTACTTTGGAGTCACATCTGGACAATAGGTCACTCAGTTAAAACCAAAGTTGTTTCCCTGGGGAGCTAGATACAGACGCTCTATAAAGATGCTCCTACAAATGCAGCTGCTCTTTTTCCTTTACATGTGTGGATGGCGGAAAGCAGTGTGCCAGAGAGTGGAATCAAAATGAAACTACACACACATGCATGCACACACACACACACACACACATACATGACAAGGTACTCATGGACACACAGTTACACAAAAACAACCATCACCATACAGCAAAATCACCTCCGCTGATGCCAGCAAAAGTGCAGAGCAAAGGGAAGTCTCAGATAATATTAACAGAAGTGTAAATCAGCTCAACTAATTTGAAAGACAATTGGTAATATTCATCAAACTTAAATGCATAGATCCTATGTCCTAGTCACCCCATTTCTGGTAATATGGAATGGGTATATATGTAGGATATTTTTTGCAGAATTTTGTTTATAATAGCCATTAGGTAATACAAATGGCAATAATGTAAATATTTTATAAAAGAGGACTAATACTTATAGTATATTCACATTTTGAATATAAAGCAGGTGCTAAAAGAAAGAGAGAGTTCTTTTTGTGAGAACATGAAACAACACTGCTGATCCATTGATCTGGTGAGAAGCAAGTGGAGAAATAATACAGTGGATAGATTAGATTCATAGACAGATTTGCTGATGTGAAAAGACATTGCTATAAGTTGTTTTCATATATTAACTTATTTAAATCTCACAACAAACCTACAAAGGTGATACTATTGTTATATTCAATTTATAGACAAGGAAACATAGCAAGTTAGACAGGTAAAATACTTTAACCAGGGTCTTATCTGTTTGGTGGAATGAAGAGGGAAAGGGACTATAAGTTTCTGCTTTATTCAGTTCCACATGGTATTATTTTTCTTCAATTAACTACCATTTTGTGAAGCTAAAAAAAAGTAAGAAAGCAAAAAACAGTAGCACATGCATCTTTTTAAGAGACCACAAAACTGTGAACCCACAGATTTTCTGTTGCTTATCTTTGGCCCCCTCCCCACCTAAACCCCACAGCACATTTCTCAGCTCCCCTCCTTGTATGTTTCTCTTTTTCACTTCGAAATGATACAAAGAACTCTGCTCATCTTATTTTCCCAGAGATGGTCCATCCAGCTAATAGCCTTCATCTTTAGGAAATATGTGTTGCTATTCAGACTAAAGGCACCTTCACTCTGTCACCTCCCACATGAGCCACATTAAAAATGCAGAACAAAGTATTTTATGTGACCTATTAAATAGTAACTACCACTAAATCCAACTGTGCTATGACATGCATTTTAGATACTAATTAGGCCAATAGTCTAATCACTTCAACTAGAATGAAAGAATCAGCTTCTGGCCATGCCTTCAAAACATAATCAGGCTGCACCATTCCACATTTCCACCAACAGTGTAAGAATGTTTCTTTTTCTTCATACCCTCTCCAGCATTTATTGTTTGTTGATTTTTTTTCTTTTATGATGGTCATTCTGACTGGTGTGAGGTGATACCTCATAATTTTTATTTGCATTTCTCTAATGAGTGGTATTGAGTATCTTTTCATGTGCCTCTTGACCATCTGTATGTCTTCTTTAGAGAAATGTCTATTTAGGTCTTTTGCCCCATATTTGATTGGGTTGTTGTCGGGTTGTTTTATATTGAGCTGTATGAACTGTTTAATGCAGCACTATTTACCATAGCCAGGACATGGAAGCAACCTAAACATCCAAGAACCGAGGAATGGATAAATATGTGGCACAGGTACACAATGGAATATTATTCAGCCAAAAAAGGAACAAAATTATGCTGTTTGCAGAGATACGGAGGGATCTAGAACTGTCATACAGAATGAAGCAACTCAGAGAAAAACAAATATCATATATTGATACATATACATGGAATCTAGAAAAACAGTATAGGTGATTTTATTTGCAAAGCAGAAATAGAGACTCACACATAGAGAACAAGCATGAGGACAGCAAGTGGAGAGAGAAGAAGGGGATGAATTGAGAGACTGGGATCAACAGATATACGCTGTTGCTGTTGCTGTTGCTAAGTTGCTTCAGTTGTGTCCAACTCTGTGCGACCCCATAGACAGCAGCCCGCCAGGCTCCCCCATCCCTGGGATTCTCCAGGCAAGAACACTGGAGTGGGTTGCCATTTCCTTCTCCAATGCATGAAAGTGAAAAGTGAAAATGAAGTCGCTCAGTCGTGTCCAACTTTTAGCGACCCCATGGACTGCAGCCTACCAGGGTCCTCCATCCATGGGATTTTCCAGGCAAGAATACTGGAGTGGGGTGCCATTGCCTATGCGTAAAATAGATAACTAATGAGAACCTACTATATAGCAATAGTAGTGATCAAATTGCTGCAGTGATCAAAATGAGAAGGAGACCCAATAAAGGGAGATACATGTCTACACATAGCTGATTCACTTTGCTGTACCGCAGAAACTAAGACAACATTATCAAGCAACTATACTCCAATAAAAATTAAAAGCAAACAAACATTATCAGGTTTGTCCAGTTGCACTCCTTGTACCAAATCCAAAAGGGTGTCATGTAGAGCAGTTCATCAACACTGATTGAAAAACAGAGGTGTAGGTAAATGAGATGAAGCATGAGGCCAAGGAAGCTTAAACTTCTCTCCCTCTGGCCTTTTAAGAGGATTACTGTAATTTACATCAGCAATAGTATTTCATGAGCTGCACATCCCTCCCTCATGTAACATCTATGAACTGAATATTATGTTTATGAATAGATACACCCTCTAAAAATACAATTAATTTAACTATTAATCCCTCCATCCATCATAAAAAATATGAATACTGCTAGTATCAAGTGAAGTGAAATCACTTCTCAGATGGAGAGTGAATTCAGGGTTTTAAAATAAGAGACAACGATCACCCAGAAAGGGAAAGTTTCCCACATGGTCAGCTCACTCTTTAAGGTTAATTATGTCCCAATGGCTAATACTTCTTAAAAAAAAAAAACAAACAGAGATAAGCTGACTGTCACAGGTGAGTAGTTTCCCAGTTCAACAAACTGGCTCAATGGATAGCTTTGTTTCATTGAAGAAAGCAATTAGCTTTTAGTGCGCTGGAAAGTGGAAAACAATTTCACAGATTAGTAGAGCTGAGGGCTCTGTCTGCTGGTGATGTCAGTGTGTGGCAAGAACCACTTCCCACATCCTTTCTGGGCCAGCATAATGAGCAGATGACAACACAACACACAGGGACAGCTGCTTCCACTGACAGGCTCTTAACCAAGAGAAGGCATTCTCTGAAAACCTGACGACAGTAACTACAATGACAAAGAAATAATACATACTGCCACATTGTTTTCATAAACAAAAGGGTGTGACACAGTATTTAGGACAGGAAAGACAAAGGTTTAAGGGCTTCTGACACCATCATTATTGCAGACATAACTCCTCCAGACACATAAAGAATAGGGGAATTTAATAAAGCATAAGGAGGAGAAACCTAACACAGTCTACTTGGGAAGCCAGAAAAGCTGACTGCTATGTCATATGCTGGTTTTCTATTTATTTTTAAATGTCAAGTAAGTAATAATTACAGAGGTAGAAAATAAGTGGCCTAGAAATTTGATTTGGCTGGCATACTTGTTTTCTTTAGCTGACACTTAAAAAAACACAGTCTAAGACAATCTTTTAAAAATTAAAGAGATGTTACATAAAAATCTAGAGTCCCAGATTTTCTTTAAAACTTAGAAAATCCGACCCCCGTAGATCATTATGGTCTCATGCAGCAGTTGGCTTGGGGGGAGTAATGGCTGTTCCTCTAAATGTCCCAGTTCACTGCAGGCTGCGCATTGCTCCCGGTTGCTTCTTGACCCCAGGGATGGTCATTGCTTGTCTGTTATCATTAAACTTGATCTATTAGTTTCTAATAGCAGAGAAATATTTCTCTGCTCCCAGTTCCCTATATAAACTGGAAATATAGCCGAGTGACCAAGAGAGCCACGTAATTTCTTTTTTAACTCCTGACCATCTACAGTCATTTTCATGGTTAGTCTGGCATTTGAGTTTGTGATACCTGATGTAGCTGGGAAAAGCTATGGAAACAGGCTTTCAAAGTCAGCCAGACTTAAGAACAAACCCTGGTTCTGTCAGTTAGTTATGTTTGACCTTGAACAAACTATTTGTTCTTGCAATAAATCTTTTTTTCCAGGAGTAAGAGGGAAATATTATGGCAATAGTGTCTATTTTCTATATGAACTATGAAGATTAACTACATGTATGTATGTGTGTATCCATATACATAAATTGGTAGCTAGCACATAATGAGAACATTAAAAGTGATAAGAAAACTGAGGTAATTCAAGAAAAATTGGGCTTGACAGAAAATGATATAATAATAAAATTAGATTAGCTGATGAGAGCAATCTGGGTAAACTGAAGTCTTACCAGTAACCTATTTTTCCCAATATCTAGGAGAATTATATGTATACACACACACACACACACACACACACACACACACACTCAGGCTTTGTTTTAGTCTTTGCAACTGGAGTATGACTCTGATCCAATAGAAAACATTCTCTCTGGCCCAGGTAGACCACTGGCAAGTTACAGTCATATTTGACAAATTATATTCAAATACATGAAGCTTGTTACAAAGGACCACTTCAGTAAACCCTGACAACACATGTACATTGGAAAATGGTCATTAAAATGTTAGACAAAAACAATTTCCAGGTAGATATATTCCTAAGTATTTTATTCTTTTCGTTGCAATGGTGAATGGAATTGTTTCCTTAATTTCTTTTTCTACTTTCTCATTATTCGTGTATAGGAATGCAAGGGATTTCTGTGTGTTGATTTTATATCCTGCAACTTTACTATATTCATTGATGAGCTCTAGTAATTTTCTGGTGGAGTCTTTAGGGTTTTCCATGTAGAGGATCATGTCATCTGCAAACAGTGAGAGTTTTACTTCTTCTTTTCCAATTTGGATTCCTTTTATTTCTTTTTCTGCTCTGATTGCTGTGGCCAAAACTTCCAGAACTATGTTGAATAGTAGCGGTGAAAGTGGACACCCTTGTCTTGTTCCTGACTTTAGGGGAAATGCTTTCAATTTTTCACCATTGAGGATAATGTTTGCTGTGGGTTTGTCATAGATAGCTTTTATTATGTTGAGATATGTTCCTTCTATTCCTGCTTTCTGGAGAGTTTTTATCATAAATGGATGTTGAATTTTGTCAAAGGCCTTCTCTGCATCTATTGAGATAATCATATGGTTTTTATTTTTCAATTTGTTAATGTGGTGAATTACATTGATTGATTTGTGGATATTGAAGAATCCTTGCATCCCTGGGATAAAGCCCACTTGGTCATGATGTATGATCTTTTTAATGTGTTGTTGGATTCTGATTGCTAGAATTTTGTTGAGGATTTTTGCATCTATGTTCATCAGAGATATTGGCCTGTAGTTTTCTTTTTTTAAGACCTATATATAGAAAACTATAAAACACTGATGAAAGAAATCAAAGAGGACACTAATAGATGGAGAAATATACCATGTTCATGGATTGGAAGAATCAATATAGTGAAAATGAGTATACTACCCAAAGCAATTTACAAATTCAATGCAATCCCTATCAAGCTACCAGCCACATTTTTCACAGAACTAGAACAAATAATTTCAAGCTTTGTATGGAAATACAAAAAACCTCGAATAGCCAAAGCAATCTTGAGAAAGAAGAATGGAGCTGGAGGAATCAACTTGCCTGACTTCAGGCTCTACTACAAAGCCACAGTCATCAAGACAGTATGGTACTGGCACAAAGACAGACATATAGATCAATGGAACAAAATAGAAAGCCCAGAGATAAATCCACACACATATGGACACCTTATCTTTGACAAAGGAGGCAAGAATATACAATGGAGTAAAGACAATCTCTTTAACAAGTGGTGCTGGGAAAACTGGTCAACCACTTGTAAAAGAATGAAACTAGATCACTTTCTAACACCGCACACAAAAATAAACTCAAAATGGATTAAAGATCTAAATGTAAGATCAGAAACTATAAAACTCCTAGAGGAGAACATAGGCAAAACACTCTCAGACATAAATCACAGCAGGATCCTCTATGATCCACCTCCCAGAATTCTGGAAATAAAAGCAAAAATAAACAAATGGGATCTAATTAAAATTAAAAGCTTCTGCACAACAAAGGAAAATATAAGCAAGGTGAAAAGACAGCCATCTGAATGGGAGAAAATAATAGCAAATGAAGCAACTGACAAACAACTAATCTCAAAAATATACAAGCAACTTCTGCAGCTCAACTCCAGAAAAATAAACGACCCAATCAAAAAATGGGCAAAAGAACTAAATAGACATTTCTCCAAAGAAGACATACGGATGGCTAACAAACACATGAAAAGATGCTCAACATCACTCATTATTAGAGAAATGCAAATCAAAACCACAATGAGGTACCACTTCACACCAGTCAGAATGGCTGCGATCCAAAAATCTGCAAGCAATAAATGCTGGAGAGGGTGTGGAGAAAAGGGAACCATCCTACACTGTTGGTGGGAATGCAAACTAGTACAGCCACTATGGAGAACAGTGTGGAGATTCCTTAAAAAATTGCAAATAGAACTACCTTATGACCCAGCAATCCCACTTCTGGGCATACACACCAAGGAAACCAGAATTGAAAGAGACACATGTACCCCAATGTTCATCGCAGCACTGTTTATAATAGCCAGGACATGGAAACAACCTAGATGTCCATCCGCAGATGAATGGATAAGAAAGCTGTGGTACATATACACAATGGAGTATTACTCAGCCGTTAAAAAGAATTCATTTGAATCAGTTCTGATGAGATGGATGAAACTGGAGCCGATTATACAGAGTGAAGTAAGCCAGAAAGAAAAACACCAATACAGTATACTAACACATATATATGGAATTTAGGAAGATGGCAATGATGACCCTGTATGCAAGACAGGGAAAGAGACACAGATGTGTATAATGGACTTTTGGACTCAGAGGGAGAGGGAGAGGGTGGGATGATTTGGGAGAATGACATTCTAACATGTATACTATCATGTGAATTGAATCGCCAGTCTATGTCTGACGCAGGATGCAGCATGCTTGGGGCTGGTGCATGGGGATGACCCAGAAAGATGTTCTGGGGAGGGAGGTGGGAGGGGGGTTCATGTTAGGGAATGCATGTAAGAATTAAAGATTTTAAAATTTAAAAAATAAAAAACTAAAAATTAAAAAAAAAATAAAAAATAAAAAAATAAAAAAAAATAAAAAATAAAAAAAAAACAATTTCCAAATCTACTGGCTACTGGCTGGGTGACTTTGAGCTATTTATTTCTCTGAATCTGTAACTTCATCCATAAAATGGGTATAGCAATTGCTTCTTAAAGGGGTTTAGGTGAGGCTGAGACAGCTATAAAGTACTAACATATATGTTACTAACACATAAAAGGAGTGAACACATGATTTCATTTACATTCTTAAAAATTAATGTATGTATTTGTTTGGCTGACTCGGGTCTTAGTCACAGCATGTGGGACCTTTCATTGCAGCACATGGACTCCAGTTGTGGTATCCAGGTTTAGTCCCTCTGTGGCATATGGGATCTTAGTTCAGAACTGAACCCATGTCCCCTGCATTGGAAGGCAGAATCTTAACCACTGGACCACCAGGGAAGTCCCAGATTCCGTTTACCTTTTTTCTAGTGATTTATTCAAAAAGCATCCTAGTCACAGTTTAAAAAAGAAAAAACGAGATGATTTTGGTTTTATTTTTAATGAAAACCAAACCAGAGCAATTTCAAACACTGATGAAATGGCACTAAGGTGATCTAAATGTCCATACCATCAAAAAGCATCTATTTGCAAGGTGTATTAGAATAATAGGAAAAGAAAGAAGTCATCATGCCATCTATTCCATTTTTACTGAATTACAGAATGTTCATGGCTCCTTTTTCAGGATTAGAAAATGAGCAGCTTAAAATGATCAACATATTGAAAAAACATCGTATAGGAAATTGAGTTGTGATTCCTAAGACATATGGTTTGGTGCTAACATTTTCCATTGCTGCGTATATTATACTATGCAATGCTCTGCAAAACATTTCTGAGCCCAGGCAATTTTCCCATGATTCACTAAAATAGGAATAATTCAAGTTAATGAGCACTTATGATCTATTTTATACAAGGTATTTTATCAGAATAAAAACAAGATATGATCTTTGCCTCACACTAGAACACAGTGTTTCTCAAAGCAGGAACCCAGGATCACTTGCATGAGAATCATCAGGAGAATATTTTTAAAATGCATATTTCTTGGCTCTTCTCACAGACTCTCAGTTACGTCCAACTCTTTGGGACCCCGTGGACTGTAGCCTACTAGGCTCCTCCCTCCATGGGATTCTCCAGGCAAGGATACTGGAGTGGGTTGCCATTTCCCTCTCCAGGGGATCTTCCCAACCCAGGGATCGAACCCGGGTCTCCCACATTGCAGGCAGATGCTTTAACCTCTGAGCCACCAGGGAAGCCCTCTCATAGACTCAGAGATCCAAAATTTGGAGCTCTGGACCTGAAAATGCACATTTTAACCCACCAGGTGATCGGTATGCCCACTAGATTGAAAAGCCACTCAACTACTTACACCATCTGAGTTAAGCCAAACTCGATTCCATTAGTAAATGGTGTGCTAGTGAATCATTTAACTGTGTGTGTGTTAGTCACTCGGTCATGTACTACTCTTTGCGTCCCCATGGACAGTAGCCCACCAGGCTCCTCTGTCCATGGGATTCTCCAGGCAAGAATACTGGGTGGGCTGCCATGTCCTCCTCCAGGGAATTCCAACCCAGGAATTGAACCCACATCTCTTATGTCTCCTGTATTGGCAGGCAGGTTCTTTACCACTAGCATTACCTGGGAAATTCATTAAATGATATACTAGAATATTATTAAGAGAGTGAAAAAGCTGGCTTAAAGCTCAACATTCAGAAAACTAAGATCATGGCATCTGGTCTCATCATTTCATGGCAAATAGATGGGGTAACAGTGGAAACAGTGTCTGACTTTATTCTTTGGGCTCCAAGATCACTGCAGATGGTGACTGCAGCCATGAAAGTAATCACTTGCTCCTTGGAAGGAAAGTTATGACCAACCTAGATAGCATATTCAAAAGCAGAGACATTACTTTGTCAACAAAGGTCCATCTAGTCAAGGCTATGATTTTCCCAGTAGTCATGTATGGATGTGAGAGTTGGACTATAAAGAAAGCTGAGCACAGAAGAATTGATGGTTTTGAACTATGGTGTTGAAGAAGACTCTTGAGAGTCCCTTGGACTGCAAGGAGATCCAACCAGTCCACTCTAAAGGAGATCAGTGCTGGGTGTTCATTGGAGGGACTGATGTTGAAGCTGAAACTCCAATACTTTGGGCACTGGATGCAGAGAGCTGACTCATTGGAAAAGACCCTGATGCTGGGAAAGATTGAAGGCAGGAGGAGAAGGGGACAACAGAGGATGAGATGGTTGGATGGCATCACCAACTCGATGGACATGGGTTTGGGTGGACTCCGGGAGTTGGTGATGGACAGGGAGGCCTGGTGTGCTGCGGTTCATGGGGTTGCAAAGAGTTGGACACAGCTAAGTGACTGAACTGAACTAAGCACATTAGAACTGACACCAACCTTAAGGAGACATTCATCCAACCACCTCCTTTGACTTGTGGAAAACCTAAAGCAAGTCTCTTCACCTCTAAATTGACATGACTACTTAACTCAGTTGCTAACCTACCTACATGAAACAGCTAGTCATTGAAAAAAAAATCCTTGATTTTTCCTATTGAAGGAACTAAACATATAGTATATATAGGCAGATAGGATGCTACTTAGTTTGACAGAGATAACTTGATTTAAATACACAATGAGATTTTTTTCTAATTTCACAATTTGTAATTACAATTTTTTGATATGATTTTAAAGTAACACTGCACCTAATATCCACAGTCCTGGAGGGCATCCTTGGTGTTATATGCATTTTTAGGAAGATTATGAAACCCTCGAAGTTTTATGCAAAAAAAAAATGGGATATTTATGTATTTTGGTAGGTCTTCCTGGTCCATGACTATAATTAGATTCTCAAGGAGCTATGTATGTATCGGAAAACAGCACAAACCACTATAGCATGTTAACTGGGAAAGCAATATGCAGAAAACTCATTCCAGAGATGCTGCCAGTAAAGATGGAGAGATCCTGGGTTTGGCTGCATGGATGGGAGTCTGGACCAGCTTCCTCAAACCCTTCTCTGGTGGGGGGAAATGTCTCATCTTCACATGGAAAACTCCTAGCAAACCAATTCCCATTGAAGTACTAATGACAGCTGATGGCTTAACGTGATACCTGTCTCATTGCTTGAAATCTTCCTCACTGAATCCAGACATACTCCTACTCATAGTTAATTGATCAGAATTGGAACTTCAGATGAAATAGTTTGCTATCCCTGATTTAATTAAATCTCTCTCATTTTAGAGATGAGAAGTTTGAGACCCAGAGAAGTGAAATAACTTGTCTGAGATCCAGAGAAGTGAAATAATTTGTCTGAGGCCACACAGCAAATAGGTGTCATAGCCTGGCATAGTAGCCAGTCCTTTGGCTCCTGATAAAACGCATCTGCCACAGCTAAACTGACAAACATGAGACATCATTTTCTCTCACTCTGCGTGACCTTGTCCCACCCCTTCCCTAGGCACTTCCATCCTGGGTGTTGTCAACCCTCTTGGTTTGTCAGCAATTCCCATTCCAAATGTTTCATCTTTTTATTTTAAAGAAACAGTGAGTTATGTCTATAGAATATAAAATAAAGCTAACTATAACTGGAGGCATATCTGCAAAGTAAGAAGGGAAAATGAGGTCTCTGGTGTTGCTGCTTTGCTTTGTTAAAAACAAACAAACAAACAAAAGACCACACAAAGAACTTACTCAGGGACTACGTCTTCTGAGATATTGTATAGACTAGCTGAGCTTGTACATTTCATACTGGATTTACTGGTTTGTTTGTTTTTTCCCACCGCTATCATTTTAGCCTTCTTACAACATTATGTATTTGTCATTCTATAAATAGGAGGCCTATCCTCTCCTCAACACATTTCCTTCTTTTATCTTTTCTATTTCTCCTCATTTTTCATTTCTCTCTCTTTTCACTTTTTGCTTTGATTTCTGATGTTAAAGGTATCTGTGAACATGTCTTAGTTTCATGACAGGACATATATTTCTTGAGTACAGTGTATATTTCTGTATCTCTACTTTATGCATCTTCATATTCCTCATTTTAGTTTCCTTCAGTTGTTGTTCAGGGAAAGTTTGCTATCACTTCCCCCCTCCCCGACTCTCATCTTTCCTTGTAATATTACTTTCCTTTCTCTCCAACTGAAAACATATGGCAACTGTCAATCATGGTACCCTGCAACCAACCAAACGTGGATGCATGACTCACATCTGGCCAATCATAGCGTACCATCCGCCCAGGCCAACACGATTGGTTAAAGGGAGGTATATGACCCATGCTGGGCCACAGTTCATCACAAGATTGTTTAAACTGAGCTGCCAAATCTTGGGTGACACAAATAAAGTGGTGTTTCACTGTCTGAGCCCACGTTCCCCTGTGCTCAGTGAGGAAGCTCCAGTTGCTAAAGAGAATGAAATCAACTTGTAGAGGAAAATATAAGCCATCAGTTCAGTTAAGTTCAGTTGCTCAGTCGTGTCAGGCTCTTTGCGACCCCGTGAAGCGCAGCATGTCAGGCCTTGCTTGAGCTTGTTCAAGTTGAATTATTGACACTTTATAACCAAACACCCTCATAGTACCTTGCCCCAAATAAGTGCTCAATAAATATTTACTAAAATTTTTTTTCTTCCAAATCAGACTATTTCTAGACTTGCTATTTCCCATGGTGTATTCCAACAATAAAGTAGTAAGGCTAGAGAATAATATTGCTTATTATTTATAGAATACATAAAGAATGGCTCACCTTGAAATTTCAAGAATTCTCATGAAATGCCAATTTCATTTAAGTCATTTACTAGGTGAACATGATTTCTGGATCATCCTGCCAAAACCACACAGAATTAAAGGTCTTGTGATGGATGAGGGAGCAAGATCTAATTGGTGTTATAATAAATGTATTATGATTTGGTAATCTACCTAGATTTAGCAACACAAAATGCCCCTGTCTAAATAAAATTATCAAGATATGGTATAAAAACAATGACAAATGTCTTGTAATTGGCTTTTATACAAGTGCTGGCATGCAGATAGTGGTGCCAAAAATTGTTTTCAAAATTCTGAGTAACAGATTAGTGACAGCAAAGGACACCTGACCATCATTTTGTCTATTTCAAATGGTCCTGAGTCAGACCCAGTAAAAATGCAAGCTCTTACTGAGGAAGTCATACATGGACTAATGAGCTTGGGAAGATACTGCCAATTAAGTCAGCATCCTTCCAGGTAGTCTATGGAAAAGAAAAGATTTATTATGTCTCTAAATGGAGCAAACACAGCCTTAATGCTACCACATATCAAGAGCTAGGAACATCCCAATCCCACATGGAGATATACATTCATCTTTGTAACCTACTTTTTTGGCTTAGCATTATACTATTGGTATTTTCCCATGTTATTAGGTATTCTTTTTAAGCCTATCATAATTTTAAATAGCAACATATTCCTCTATAGAATACCACAGTTTGTTTCCTTTCTCTCCCCATAATATAAGTTCTTTATCATCCATTCAATAGATTAAAGATGAAGGGTGAATTTGACTTTAGATGTTGTTCAATAGTATCATTCATTTCTCCAACCAGACATCCAAATCAAACACATAGGGCTGTACTATTTGGAGACAGAGCTGAGATGGACCTATGCCAAGCAATAAGCATAAATAGCACTTGCTGAAAATTTTCAGTACAGCCTGTTGTATTTTTCACAAAAATAGGAGAGCATAAATACTTCCATTTGTGGATCTGTTTAAAATTTTTTAAATGTGGATGTTCTAACTTTCAAGTTTCCTAAGTAAGTGGGAAGATGAGTACATGGCACCCCAGTCAGATTCCCAAATCAACACACAATCAAACAGAACACTTAGATGGAAATCAACAGCTCAGAAAGCCTGGCCCTGCCTTCTCTCACACAAGCGCTAGACCACAGCCTTGATGATTATCAGCTCGGCAAAGTTAATGGCACTTTCAGTTTTACATACCAAGCAGCCCAGAGTTTAGCCAGGCAATTTGTTTCTAATCTCACATTCTCTGCTTTGTCACTCAGAAGGCAAAGATTTTAGATGACATTCAAGAGTCAGAGGATGTGATAAGTGGACGAGGGACACTGATTGAAATTCTACCAGAGGACCCACTCCAGGTTTTTGATTAAAGTTTTACAGCGCATATAAATGTTTTCCTGTCTAGCGCTTTTATGGCAAACCTAACATCTCAGGTCCCACATACCTTTAAGTACAAATGAGGCAAGATGACTCAGACCCTGTTCAGGTTTTGTCCAGTTCTTTGAAGGGCTTCAGGCCCTCCTCATCAGAGTCTCCCTCAGTTTCTTCTGAGGTTCCCCAGTGTTGACCCAGATGTGCTCAAGTCTACTTCTATTTCTGTTCATCATTCTGCAACAACCAATGTCCATGCTCAGTATGGATGTTCCCAGTCACCAGTCCTAGCACTGCGAGAGTAGGAGTAAGGTCTCTGCAATGACAGTGACCTTCTCTCTCTCTGTCACATCCTCTCACTTAAGGCTTTGAAAACAAATTCCTTCAGCTCTGGTTCACTCTTTTACTCCACTAGCATTCAAACCCAGTCCACGGAGTCAGACAGAATGCTCATGACAATGTCATTTCATCATATTCCAGATCCTAGGTACACATACAAAAGTACTACCTACTGTTTTAGCCAAAGTACAGAGGCCCCCTTGTAAGTCCAGCCATGCAAATAGATGCTGCCTGACTCCCCAGGCCCACAGACTCGCACACAGCCCAACTATAAATACAAATTTGGGCTCTAAGGAGCACCCTCTTCAAACATGTCATAAATCCCCTCCTTGCAGGGAGAAGCAAGTCTTGGGAGATTCATTTCATTTCACTTTGAGTTCAAATGATTCATCTGATTTTAAGAACCTAAGTTAGGAAATATCCACATTAAGTTATTTGGAGTTAAAGGACAGAAATTTCTTCTGTATATTCTGAATAAGATTTCCCAACTAAAACTAAGTGACTAAGACAATCTGAATGCAGAGTTCCAAAGACTAGCAAGGAGAGATCAGAAAGCCTTCCTCAGTGATCAATGCAAAGAAATAGAGGAAAATAATAGAATGGGGAAGACTAGAGATCTCTTCAAGAAAATTAGAGATATCAAGGGAACATTTCATGCAAAGATGAGCTCGATAAAGGATAGAAATGGTATGGACCTAACTGAAGCAGAAGATATTAAAAAGAGGTGGCAAGAATACACAGAAGAACTGTACAAAAAAGATCTTCATGACCAAGATAACCACGATGGTGTAATCACTGACCTAGAGCCAGACATCCTGGAATTTGAAGTCAAGTGGGCCCTAGAAAGCATCACTATGAACAAAGCTAGTGGAGGTGATGGACTTCTAGTTGAGCTATTTCATATCCTGAAAGATGATGCTGTGAAAGTGCTGCACTCGGAAGACTCAGCAGTGGCCACAGGACTGGAAAAGGTCAGCTTTCATTCCAATCCCAAAGAAAAGCAATGCCAAACAATGCTCAGACTACGACACAATTGCACTCATCTCACATGCGAGTGAAGTAATGCTCAAAATTCTCCAAGCCAGGCTTCAGCAATATGTGAACCGTGAACTTCCTGATGTTCAAGCCGGTTTTACAAAAGGCAGAGGAACCAGATCAAATTGCCAACATCTGCTGGATCATCAAAAAATGAAGAGAGTTCCAGAAAAAAAACATCTACTTTGGCTTTATTGACTATGTCAAAGCCTTTGACTGAGTGGATCACAATAAACAGTGGAAAATTCTGAAAGAGATGGGAATACCAGACCACCTGACCTGCCTCTTTGAGAAACCTGTATGCAGGTCAGGAAGCAACAGTGAGAACTGGACATGGAACAACAGACTGGTTCCAAAAAGGGAAAGGAGTACGTCAAGGCTGTATATTGTCACCCTGCTTATTTAACTTATATGCAGAGTACATCATGAGAAACTCTGGGCTGGAGGAAGCACAAGCTGGAATCAAGATTGCCAGGAGAAATATCAATAACCTCAGATATGCAGATGACACCACCCTTATGGCAGAAAGTGAAGAGGAACTCAAAAGCCTCTTGATGAAAGTGAAAGAAGAGAGTGAAAAAGTTGGCTTAAAGCTCAACATTCAGAAAACGAAGATCATGGCATCTGGTCTCATCACTTCATGGCAAATAGATGGGGAAACAGTGGAAACAGTGGCTGACTTTATTTTGGGGGGCTCCAAAATCACTTTAGATGGTGATTGCAGCAATGAAATTAAAAGACACTTACTCCTTGGAAGGCAAGTCATGACCAACCTAGATAGCATATTCCAAAGCAGAGACATTACTTTGCCAACAAAGGTCCATCTAGTCAAGGCTATAGTTTTTCCAGTGGTCATGTATGGATGTGACAGTTGGACTGTGAAGAAAGCTGAGTGCTGAAGAATTGATGCTTTTGAACTGTGGTGTTGGAGAAGACTCTTGAGAGTCCCCTGGACTGCACGGAAATCCAACCAGTCCATCCTAAAGGAGATCAGTCCTGGGTGTTCTTTGGAAGGACTGATGCTAAAGCTGAAACTCCAATACTCTGGCCACCTCATACGAAAACTTGACTCATTGGAAAAGACTCTGATGCTGGGAGGGATTGGGGGCAGGAGGAGAAGGGGACAACAGAGGATGAGATGGCTGGATGGCATCACTGACTCGATGGACGTGAGTTTGAGTGAACTCCGGGAGTTGGTGATGTACAGGGAGGCCTGGTGTGCTGCAATTCATGAGGTTGCAAAGAGTCAGACAGGACTGAGTGACTGAACTGAACTGAACTGAACTGAAGAGAAGCTTAGACTTGCCCTTGTGGCCTGCCACACCCCAGCTGGGTAAAGGTCTGAGAAGTCAGAATAACAAAGTGGAGCTTAAAACCACCAAGGAAAAGAAGGACTGAGGAGAGGTGCTTGAGATGCTAGAATAGAACAGAGGCCAAAGCAGATTACACAAATCTTATTTTCTGCCCATATTCTTTCCATGGGTTTTGAAATGACTTACATCCAGCATGAAATTCACATTCAGAGGGCAGTCCAATGCAACATCATGAGTGAAGGTATTGTGAGTTATCAGTGAGCACAAGACAGCTATTTTCCCCCAGTCTCTCCTTTGATAGGGTCCCCAAGAACATCATCTTTCATGATACACTAAGGCTGCTATAAGCAAGGTGTTTTCTCTTTGGATTTTTATCAACCTTGAGGCAGAGATATCAGCCACATATATGCACCTTTATAGTGTACCTGCAAGAGTGCTAAGTCTCTTCAGTTGTGTCTGACTCTTTGTGACTGTAGCCCACCAGGCTCCTCTGTCCATGAGATTCTCCAAGCAAGAATACTGGAGTGAGTTGCCTTGCTCTCTTCCAGGGTATCTTCCTGACCCAGGGATCAAACCCACATCTCTTATATATCCTTCATCAATAGGCAGAGTCTTTACCATTAGCGCCACCTGGGAAGCCCCTTTATGGGATATATCAAGCTCTTAAAGTGCCGTCCCTTCCCAAGATGGGAATTAAAATTTATTCCCCTGCCTGAGAACACCCAACTATAGATTCAATTCTTGGTTCCTATGAGAAAACTATAGCTGCCTGGTTTTAACCATGGTATCTGGAAAAGACACACTCACAGATAGACAGACAGACAGACACATACAAGAAGAGCTTCAGCGTGTGCGCATGTGTACATCCTCAATCACTCAGTTACGTCCAACTCCTCGTGACCCTATGGACTGTAGCCCACCTGACTCCTCTGTCTACAGAATTTTCTAGGCAGGAATACTCAAGTGGGTTGCATTTCCTCCTCCAAGGGATCTTCCCAACCCAGGGATCCAACCAGAGTCTCCTGAGCCTCTTGCATTATAGACAGATTCTTTATTACTGAGGAGTGGGAAGAAGCCCTCCCTTCTCCCTTACCCCTAGATCCAATCAGTCATCAATCAAGTCTTGTCAAGAGCCCCTTCCTAAATATCACCATAATCTGCCTGTTTCCTCTCTATCTCCATAACTATTGCCTTAGTTCAAGCCATGCTGCTGCTGCTAACTTTCACTAAATTAATGCAGGGTCTCTTAACCAACAATGCCCTCTCTAGCCCATCCCCCACTTTGCATCCAGTATTAAAGAACAAATCCAATCAAGATATAGTTCTATTTAATACCCTTCAGAGGCTCTTCAAAGCCACAGGATAGGGTCTGCGCTGCTTAGAATAGTACACCAGATCATGACCCGGCCTATGTCCTCCACACTAGGTATGTTTTTGATCACTTCCGATCTCTTGATGCTCAGCCAGACCAGGTACTATAATTCCCAGAAACACCATGTTCTCTGCCATCACCATCTCTGTGCATATATGGTGCCTTCTCACTGCAGTGCCCAGTCACCTGTTTCACTTCCCGTAGTCCTACTTATAACTCAGCTTGAACTCAGTTCATTCTCCAACTGCTTCCCACTTTCCCACTCTGGGGTGGGAATGTACTAACCATAGCATTAGGCAGACTCTGCTTCAAGTTTATGTTGGCATATATGTATATGTCTTCCCCATTAGACTGTGAACTTCTAAGGCAAAGACTGGTGGTGGCGCTAGTGGTAAAGAACCCATCTGCAAATGCAGGAGATGCAAGAGACCTGGAATTGATCCCTGGGTTGGGAAGATCCCCTGGAGGATGGCCTGGGAACCCATTCTAGTATTCTTGCCTGCAGAATCCCATAGACAGAGGAGCTTGGTGGGCTACAGTCCATGGGGTCATAAAGAGTCGGACATGACTGAGCAACAAATACTTTCACTTTCACTCATCCACTAAATTAGTGATTCTTTTAGGGGAGGTATACAATTACACTCCCACAGAGAATGTTTAGTAATATACACAGATATTTTTGATAGTCAGAACTGGGGCAGGGGGTATACTGGCATCTAGTGAGTAGAGGCCAGGGATGCTGCCAGTCATCCTAAAATATATAGGACAGCCTGTCACCACAAAGATTTATCTGAACCAAACAAATTTTGTATCGCATGGTTTCCTTTAGGCCTAAGGGATGAAAGAGATGTGTATTCAGATATCATGGACAGAATGGCTTCCTGTCAAAATGTTCCACAGCATCACTTACAGTCCCCACTGTCAAAAATTTAATTGCTGATAGCAGTAAAGAAGTTTGACATTTACAAGATATTTCAAAATATGTTTTTAAGTTTGATCCCCTTAATAAACGTGAGGAATAGGACAGTCTAGAATGGTCTCATTTTCAAAGAGGTACTTGCCCAAAGTTAAACAGTCAAGAACTTATCTGTGAACCAGGATTCTCTCCACTGTTCCTCAAAGCTTACTCTGGGTCTATTTCTATAGGCAAGTTTTCTGTTGCAAGTGACGGAACGTGCAGCTCCCAAGTATCTTAAACAACAAGGAAATTCATTGGCTCATAAAACTGATATATGCAGAGGAAGGTCTAACTTTAGGAGTGGCTTACACAATGCTACAGGTCCAAGTCTCTCCCTATTTTTGGCTCTGCTTTGCTCCAGGTGACTTCAACCTCCATATCCCCACTTATGGCGATACAGTGGCCAAGAGCTTGAGACACAATCAACAATCAGGTAAGACCAGCCTAATAGGAATATGTGTGTCTGTCTCTCAGCAGTGTGTCTCAGTGTAACCAGCCCACATGTCTATCCCTGAATCTGCAGCCACAAGAAGATAATGCTGTGATTTTTCCACTCTCATGGCTGGTAGAAAAGTGACTTCAACCCAAAACCCACAGACAAAGAGTTGGAGAGGGAGTGATATGGCAGAAGAAAGTTTGGGTGTAAATGGGTCAGCAAAACCCATAAATATCAACTGCATTGTGATAAATAAAACTTTCCAAAGTTAAACTGGCTAAGTCTTGTATGTTGGAGGTCATGTACCAGCAAGATTCTGATATTTATTATTTTGCTTATGTAAAAATCATGCACTAAAGTGCTTATTTTAATATAATGCCTAGGGATTCAACGATTATAGGACATCATCTCTTCCCAAGTACAGTCCATAATGAGACTTGAGTTGGATAATGTCCTACCTTCACACTATCACTGGCTCCAGCTTTCCCACTGCACAAATAACATAGAACAGTTTGCAGGGACATACAGGCCATGGACTCCCAGTACCCTCTGCAGGAAAGAAATGTCATCAGTCGTCATGACAACCCATGTGGGTTCTGAGGCCATGTAGCATTTTTCATACTATCAATCAGAAGGTAGATTTATTTTACAATACTACACAGCACTGACCCCACAGAGAAGAAAATACAGATGAAATAACTAGGACACTAAAGAGATGACAGTGTATACCATTTCTACTAGTTTTCTACAGATTGACTTCTATAACTTGTAAATGGATGGATTTCTTTTATTTTTTATTTTTTTCATTTTAGTTTTTATTTTTATTTTTTTTAAATTTTTTCTTATTGTTTTGCTTTATTTTACTTTACAATACTGTATTGGTTTTGCCATACATTGACATGAATCCACCATGGGTGTACATGTGTTCCCAAACATGCACCCCCCCCTCCCACCTCCCTCCCCAAAACATCTCTCTGGGTCATCCCCATGCACCAGCCCCAAGCATGCTGTATCCTGCGTCAGACATAGACTGGCGATTCGATTCTTACATGATAGTAAACTCACCAAAAAGTCCAAGAGGCGTGAAATGTTTTTCACACACATTTACCCACTAGGGACACATATTAAGTGTTAAGGATAGAATGGACCTACAAAGTCATCTAGGACAATCCCTTTAGCTCACAGATGACAATTGTGAGATACACAGAGTTTCCACAGACCTACTGACAGATCTTAAATCCAGCTCTGCATATTTATATATCAATACTTATTCTACAGGCCCAGTGGCAGAGAATCCTCCTGTCAATGCAGAAGATGCAGAAGAAGTGGGTTCAATCCCTGGGTTGGGAAGATCCTTTGGAGGAGGAATTGGCAACCCACTCCAGTAATCCTGCCTGGGAAATGCCATGAACAGAGGAGCCTGGTGAGCCACAGTCCATGGGGTCGCAAGGAGTTGGACACAGCCAAGCATGCATACACATTTATTCTACAACACTGACTAGTGAAACCACTAAAGACTTATTCATTCAAAAAAACACGTACAAATCTTGTAAATTATAAACTTTATATTGATTCCAAAGCCTATGACATAATTTTAGCTCACAGCTTTCTATCTTAAACATGCACTAAAGATGGGATGACTTGTCAGTATTATTGTCATAAACACCATAATCAGTCAATCAGTCAGTTCAGTCACTCTGTCATGTCTGACTCTTTGTGATCCCATGGATAGTAGCATGTCAGGCTTCCCTGTCCATCACCAACTTCCAGAGCTTGCTCAAACTCATGTCCATTGACTCAGTGATGCCATCCAACCATCTCATCCCCGGTCATCCCCTTCTTCTGCCTTCAATCTTTCCCAGCATCAGGGTCTTTTCAAATGAGTCAGTTTTTCTCATCAGGTGGCCAAAGTATTGGAGCTTCAGCTTCAATATCAGTCCTTCCAATGAATTTTCAGGACTTATTTCCTTTAGGATTGACTGGTTGGATCTCCTTGCAGTTCAAGGGACTCTCAAAAGCCTTCTCCAACACCACAGTTCAGAAACATTAATTTTGGGGGCTCAGCTTTCTTTATGGTCCTACTCTCACATCCATATATGAATACTGGAAAAACCATAGCTTTGACTAGATGGACCTCTGTCAGCAAAGAAATGTCTCTGCTTTTTAATATGCTGCCTAGGTTGGTCATAGCTTCTCTTCCAAGGAGCAATTCACTTCAGTCACTCAGTCAAGTCCTACTCTTTGCAACCCCATGGACTGGAGTACCCAGGCTTCAATGTCCATCACCAACTCCCAGAGCTTACTCAAACTCATGTCCATTGAGTCATTGAGTCAGCCATTCAACCATTTTATCCTCTGTTGACCCCTTCTCCTCCTACCTGCAATCTTTGCAAGCATCAGGGTCTTTTCAAATGAATTAGTTCTTTGCATCAGGCAGCCAAAGTATTAGAGTTTCAGCTGCAGCATCAATCCTTCCAATGAATATTCAGGACTGATTTCCTTTAGGATGGACTGGTTGGATCTCCTTTAGTTCAAGGGACTCTCAAGAGTCTTTTCCAACACCACAGTTCAAAAGCATCAATTCTTTGGTGCTTAGCTTTCTTTATAGTCCAACTCTCACATCCATACATGACTACTGGAAAAACCAAAGCTTTGACTAGATGGACCTTTGTTGGCCAAATAATATCTCTGCTTTTTAGTATGCTATCTAGGTTGGTCATAACTTTTCCTCCAAGGAGCAAGCATTTTTTAATTTCATGGCTGCCCTCCATCAGAGAGCAGACACAATGAAAACCACAATCACAGAAAACTAAAAAATCTAATTACATGGACCACAGCCTTGTCTAACTCAATGAAACTGTGAGCCATGTCATGTAGGGCCACCTAAGACTGATGGGTCACGGTGGAGAGTTCTGAAAAAACCTGGTTCACTGGAGAAGGGAATGGAAAACTACTTCAGTATTCTTGCCTTGAGAACCCCATGAACAGTATGAAAAGGCAAAAAGATAGGACACTGAAAGATGAACTCCCCAGGTCGGTAGGTGCCCAATATGTTACTGGAGATCAGTGGAGAAATAACTTCAGAAAGAATGAAGAGATGGAGCTAAAGCAAAAACAACGTCCAGTTATGGATGTGACTGGTGATGGAAGTAAAGTCTGATGCTGTAGAGAGCAATATGGCATAGGAACCTGGAATGTAAGGTCCATGAACCAAAGCAAATTGGAAGTGGTCAAACAGGAGATGGCAAGAGTAAACATCAACATTTTAGGAATCAGCAAACTAAAATGGACTGGAATGGGTGAATTTAATACAGATAAACATTATATCTACTACTGTGGGCATGAATCCCTTAGAAGAAATGGAGTAGCCATAATAGTCAACAAGAGTCTGAAATGCAGTACTTGGATGCAATCTCAAAACTGGCAGAATGATCTCTGTTCATTTCCAAGACAAACTATTCAATATCACAGTAATCCAAGTCTATGCCCCAACCAGTAATGCTGAAGAAGTTGAATTTGAATGGTTCTATGAAGACCTACAAGACCTTCTAGAACTAACACCCAAAAATATATATCCTTTTCTTTTTATATATATAAATTTATTTATTTTAATTGGAGGCTAATTACTTTACAATATTGTATTGGTTTTGCCATACATCAACATGAATCTGCCATGGTTGTACACGTGTTCCCCGTCCTGAACCCCCCTTCCACCTCCTTCTCCATCCCATCCCTCTGGGCGATCCCAGTGCACCAGCCCCAAGCATCCAGTATCATGCATTGAACCTGGACGGGCAATTCATTTCACATATGATATTATACATGTTTCAGTGCCCTTCTCCCAAATCATCCCACCCTCGCCCTCTCCCACAGAGTCCAAAAGACTGTTCTATACATCTGTGTCTCTCTTGCTGTCTCGCATACAGGGTTATCATTACCATCTTTCTAAATTCCATATATATGCATTAGTATACTGTATTGGTGTTTTCCTTTCTGGCTTACTTCAAATATCTTTTTCATTATAAGGGACTGGAATGCAAAAGTAGGAAGTCAAGAAATACCTGGAGTAACAGGCAAATTTGGCCTTGGAATACATAATGAAGCAGGACAAAGGCTAGTAGAGTTTTGCCAAGAGAACTCACTGGTCATAGCAAACACCCTCTTCCAACAACACAAGAGAAGACTACACATAGACATCACCAGAGGGTCAATACCAAAATCAGATTGATTATATTCTTTGCTGCCAATGATGGACCAGCTCTATACAGTCAGCAAAATAAGACTGGGAGCTGACTGTGGCTCAGATCATGAATTCCAAGGAGCAAGGGTCCTCTAAATTTCATGGCTCTGGTCATCATCCACAGTGATTTTGGAGCCCAAGATAATAAACTCTGCCACTGTATCCATTGTTTTCCCCTCTATTTGCCTGCAGTGATGAGACTGGATGCTATGATCTTTGTTTTTGAATGTTGAATTTTAAGTCAGCTTTTTCACTCTCCTCTTTCACCTTCATCAAGAGGCTCTTTAGTTCCTCTTCACTTTCTGCCATAAGCACAATTCCTTACAACTGATTCAATTGTTTGAATTATTCTTATAGTCCCTTAATTCTCCCCTTCAAGGAGGTCTTGTAGACTTGTCAAGGGAAGCTGATAACACTCTTGACAGCAAATATGGATAAAACATTCCTGAAAAAATACATGTGAATATTTCTCCCCAAATCAACAAAAGACATACTAGGCTAGTTCATAAATGAATAAATGATGCATAATCTTCAATGTATTCATATAAAAAGGGAGTCAGAGGTTGTATTAGTTTTCAAAGACCATCATAACATCATAACAAAGTACCACAAAATGTGTGGCTTAATTAACAGAAATCTATTTACTCACAGTTCAAGAGGTTAGAGCCCAAAATTAAGATGTCACAGGATTGTTTCTTCTGAGGCCTCTCTCAGTGGCTAGTCAGTGGTTGGACTGCCCATCCATTTTTTCATAAGCTTTCTTCTTTACATGTCTGTGTCCTAATCTCTTCTTCCTACAAGGACACTAGTTAAATTGGACAAAAGCTCACTCCTATGACCTCATTTAACCTTAATTACTTCTTTAAAGTCTATCTCCAAAAACATTTGGGGCCTTCCCTGGTGGTCCAGTGGTTGAGAATTCGCCTTCCAATGCACAGCATGTGGGTTCGATTCCTGGTCGGGGAATTAAGATCCCACATGCCATGGGGCAACTAAGCCCATGTGCTGCAACTGGAGAAGACTGCATGGCCGAATAAACAAACAAATAAAAATATGAATGTGAAGGGGGATGGAATGGCCCCAAGATACTCGTCCAGAGCAGAATTGTATTCACATGTTCTTAGAACAATGGAGTATTACTCAGCCTTTAAAAAAAATACATTTGAATCAGTTCTAATGAGGTGGGTGAAACTTGAGCCTATTATACAGAGTGAAGTAAGCCAGAAAGAAAACACCAATACAGTATGCTAATGCATATATATGGAATTTAGAAAGATGGTAATGATAACCCTGTATGCGAGACAGCAAGAGAGACACAGATGTATAGAACAGTCTTTTGGACTCTGTGGGAGAGGGCGAGGGTGGGATGATTTTGGAGAATGGCATTGAAACATGTATAATATCATAAATGAAATGAATTGCCAGTCCAGGTTCGATGCATGATACTGGATGCTTGGGCCTGGTGCACTGGGATGACTCAGAGGGATGATATGGGGAGGGAGGAGGAAGGGGGGCTCAGGATGGGGAACACATGTACACCCCTGGCAGATTCATGTTGATGTATGGCAAAACCAATACAAGATTGTAAAGTAATTAGCCTCCAATTAAAATAAATAAATTTATTTTAAAAAAGAACAAAGTTTCAAATTATCAGACTTTGACAAATAAGCACAAGATAACATATTTGATGTTCATAAGCATGACCAAGGTTTTGGAAGGAAAAAAACAATCTCAGAAATGGTTTTTTTTTTTTTTCCCCCAACAGTATATTGCCTAGTATCTAACCCCAAGTACCATGACAACATGGGCTGAGAACCTGGAGAACTTGACACATCAGATCGATCAGGATTAAAAACTAAATGTCACAAAGCTAATGAATAAACACATAATTTGCCAATAAGTGGGAACTGGCAAAGTTTGAAAATCCACTGTATTAATTAGTATTATTTTCTACATCCCATAAGGGAAAAAAATGCAACTTCTCTGCAAATAGTCCTCTGAAATTATCCCATTAAATATGAGATTATGTGTACAGTATTATCCTGAAAGCCAAATGAAATTGTAAGGCAGTACCAATCTTATATCTTCTATACAACTAGATTTATTATGCTTGTGTTGTGGAGAATATGTAATTTAACAGCCACCCAAACCAAGCAATTTGTCCCCTTCTAGATCTTGTATCTCAGAAGACATTTATGAAGGCCCTTCCTTTAGAAATCAGAGAACAAACAACATACGATGACTTTGGCTTTGCCAGAGCCTTGTGCACAGCCAGGCTCAGCTACATTTCTGTCATCACCTTGCAGCTTCTGTTCCACCCAGTCAAGCCGCAAAGCTCAATGGAAGCATGTCATGCTCTCCCTCCCTTCATGCATGTTGCTGCCTCTTCACAGAAACCTGTTCCCCTCATCTCACCTCACTTCAAATATTACCCTTCTGGTCATATTTGAACTGTTACAGCATCAGCGTCATGGGTGTCTGCCTGATGCCTCCTAATTTTGTTAGGTGTTCTGCCAACGGGCCATCACAGAGCACTCTCCCATCATGGTACTTATCGCTGTACTGATACCGCTTATAGTAATTGTCTTCTTGTGAGTATAACAGCCTTAAGAGCAGAGGTCTGGCTCACTGCTATATTCCCAAAGCCATGTGTGCCTGTTTCTCAGAATGCTTATTGAATGAATGACAGATAATACCATTGTCCCAAAGACTAGGTCAAAGGCTTAGCTAGTGGGAACTCATCACAGATGCAAATGTGAAATGCTCTTGTGTAAATAGTCTTTTATGCTCCTAAGGTGAAACAGGATTCAATGAAGCACAGTCAATGTAAAAGCTTAAAAATCATGTGTGAAACTAACCTTGGAAATCTGGTTCAAATGCTTTTATTACACAAAAGGTGAAGTTGAGACCAACAGAGTTCTAGGAAATAAAACAGCTTAATAATGGGAGAGGTGGAACAGCACATAGATGTTTTTACTTTCAACTCACTCAACTACTCAGAGTACTGATTAAACACGTATATGAGCTAGTCACTGAAGATATAGAGGTGAATGAAAGGACCTTAAGTTCATAAAGTATATATTTTGGTGAAGGAAGACAGACAACAGAGTTAAAAAATAAATTACAGAAAAAGGACATAATAGCTTGATGATATATGAAATGGTTAGGAAAGGTCTCTCTGAAGTGGTGGCATTTGACTTGAAGTTCAATAAAGGACTTCCTGGTGGTCCACTGGTTAAGAATCCATCTTGCAGTGCAAGGCGATTGGTTTCAATCCCTGGACCAAGATGATCCCACAGGCTGTGAGGCAACTAAGCCCATGTGCTGCAATTACTGAAGCCTGAGTGCTCTAAAGAGTCCATGTTCTGCAATGAGAAGAACCACCACAAGAAGCCTACACACCACAACTAGAGAGTAGCCCCCACTCACCACAACTAGAGAAAGCCTGTGCAGAGCAACAGTGACCTAGCACAGCCAAAATAAATAAATAAATATATATATTTTAAAGTGTCAGCCATATGAAGATCTGGAGCTGCAGTAAAATGGGATGAAGGCTGGAACACTGGAAGTAAAAAAGGAGGTTGGAATGGTGGGAGCAGAAGGAGCTTTGAGGATAAGCATGGAAGATGAGGTGGGAGCCGCAGGCAGGGGATTCATGATGCAGGCCTGGGACACCAGGATAAGCACAGTGGATTAATTATGAGTGCATGGAAAGTGCTGAGAGGGAGTGCTGTAGTTGATATAGTTCTACCCCAAGGTCTTTTTCATCAAAGTACAGCATCTCTGCTTTTGTTGTTCAGTTGCTCAGTTGTGTCCAACTCTTTGTGACCCAACGGACTGCAGCATGCCACACTTCCTTGTCTTTCACTATCTCCTGAAATTTGCTCAAACTCAAGTCCATTGAGTCAATGATGAAATCTAATGATGTCATCCTCTGTCATCCTCTTCTCCTCCTGCCCTCAATCTTTCCCAGAATCAGGGTCTTTTCCAATGAGTTGGCCTTCACATCAGGTGGCCAAAGTACTTGAGCTTCATTCAGCTTGAGCATCAGTCCTTCCAATGAACATTCAGGGATGATTTCCTTTACCCAGTCCTCACTGTTGAACTGATAAGTGAACCAGGGTGAAATATTTGAGAAGTAATGTGGAAAAAGAGCCAAGGATTCATCTCTAATGTATTTTTCACAAACACAAGGACGATTATATAGTTGTACATAAATATACTCATGTATATTCACTCTGGGAGAAATCTGACCAGAGAAAGGGTGCTGACACCATGCAGTGGAATAGACCTTGCAAATTCCACCCAGTTATAGTATCCAAAATGGTGTTCCCACACTGCTCAGCAAGCACTGTGCAGAGCAATGATTGTGTACAAAGATTATTCAAATTCTAGCCCTTCTGCTCCTGGCTTTGTGCTTCATTCCAGCTAGTCAATGTGCAGAAGAGCAATGGAAAAAAATGTAGCTGAGATCTGAATATATTCCCTTAAATACGCCTGATTACCCAAGGCCCCAAACTTCTGTTTTACGTTAAACATGAATTTAATTAGTTTGTGATGAATTTGTAAAGAAGCTCTAAATGAAAGGTTTTATACCTTACCTATTTTAAGGTTTTCACTTCAAACTTTGGTTGGTGGAATAGAAAAAAAAAAGAATAACAACAAGCCTTTTCACTTGGAGAATCTTGATAGTTCTGTGTATAGCATTTTTCCAGCTGCCTCTCTTCCTCTCACCCATTCCCATCAAAGGCATGAACTTTACAATGAAATGCCTACTGGAGAGCTCTTCATTGACTTTGCCAAAATCCTTCCTCCTGTTTACTCACCTAACTTCAGGGCCAAGGGAACCAAGTTCTGCCTTTAAAGATTAGCTAAAAATACTATATCTGTGCCCTCTATGAAACAGTCAAATAATGTTTGATGATAAAGAATGATTGGTCACTTGGAAGTAGATCTGAAAAAAGATCATATCAGCCTGCAAATCCTAGGAAGTATCAAACTACAGAATGACCAACAAGTTTGCCTGTCATATAACTGCAGAGAGAGGTAGGTGGCAGATAACGAAAAGATCCCAGAAGATGCTTGCATTGATTGTCATATTACTGGCTTGGTTGAAATCTCCCCTGTCTAAATCCTCTGTCTTTTTCTATTTCTAATAGCTTTCACTCTCCATCCCTATCAGACTGTACTTGCCCTCTATTGGTTGCTGCTGAATGAATGTTGTTGGCTAGGCTTTGTGAAACAGGTGCCCGCTTGATTATTTGCACCAATGTGATGTACGTGTTATTATGAAATGAGATGAACCATAGCTAGTGCATCTGGACCACAGGATAATAAGGAGGAGAAAAAAATCTTGCCTCTTGACAACTAGGGGAGAAAACTGTCACTTATAAATGAAGATTTTTTTAGAATGGATCATTGGTAAGGCATTCAAGAGTCCATACCATGGAGTTGATTTTTAAATCCTTTCTTCAGTTAAAATCATTAATAACTATCTGACCTTTAACAACTTGTTTTCCCTTCTTGGCATACTGTAACAAACAAATGTCCTTCCGTGACAATAAATTTGAGACGGAGTAAGGAAGTAACACACTGTGCTTCATGATAGGGAAACATCAATCACTGCTTTCAGCCACTGCTTAAGGCTAGAATAACCTTTGTCCAAACTAAAACACTGTGCTTGGTGTGGGTTTTCTATTATTAGCCTAAAATAGCTTTGGGAATTCTCAAGATATTTCCTTGGAATTCCCACTATAGTCAGGCACAAGAGCTATGGCATTCATATCATTTGCTAGTGCAAATCGCCTTGTTTGTAGGACACTTATAACACTGTTATGAGCAAGCAGCTCCAATATTTCACCAGAATGAAATGGGGTATCAACCATTTTTCTATTTCCGGCAAATCTGTCCTATGAATAGAATCGAGATCAGCTTTATTTTTCATCTACTCCCTTAGAAACTCAAAATGAACTGGGGTTGCCAGTGGTGCTTAGTGCCTCCAATGCCTTCCAGGTAGCTAGTGAGGAGACAGAATGCTCACAGATAGTTCTATTGTCTTGGGTCTTTCCAGTCATTTTGCAGGAGATCCCCACTGGTCCTCCTGCCATCCCAATCAATGGTGCAAAAAAAAACCCAGAGCTGTTTGCCAACAAAAGCCCAGTGAAACCACCATCATCAGGGAAGCACCTCCCTGCAGATGAGACGCTTGCTAGAAGGCTTAGCCCTGGAGCTGCAAGTTCAGAGCTAGCTGGTGAGCTGTGAAAAGCAGAGAGTCTAAGTCTGTACCTTAGCAGGACGAGGCTTTGTGTGTGTTACACAGAAAGAAAACTAAGACGGGAGTCCAAAGAAGAACCTTCAAGCACAATGAAGGTTTCTTTGAGGAAACAGTTACTGGCATGTCTCCATCTCTGCTTAAGACAGACGAGAGGAATGAGATTCACGCTGTGACAGTGGGGATTAAGGCATCCTAGAAAGTAATTTTCTAAACATCACAGGGTCCCAGCAAAGTCTTTTCAACTCATGACATTTTCATTGGCCTGAATTCACCCCAATTTCCAGCAAAACGGGGTCTGTAGGAAAGCATGTTTAAACTTTCTGTTGATTTTACCATAATTTCCATACTGCATGCTATAGAAAAAAGTACTAAAATCAGGTAGGCTTTATTTAATGTGGAATATGTATTTCCAGAGGTGATTAGAGTAAAACATTTTAAAGCTTGAGCTTTGAAGTTAGAAAGTCCTATGTTCATATCCTGATTTGGGTATTTTATAGCTATGATCATGGACAAATGACTTAACCTCAGTTTCTCTGGAAGGAGGAGAATCATAGTGTAAAGTACTTTAGAGAGCTTCAGTGTAAAGTATTTAACGAATATCAACTAAATATTACATTACTATCCATTTCTGCACTCTACTCATGATATGGGAAATATCTGGTTTAATGTGTTCCTATCATAGAATGGGAGCCAAATGCCTGGATTTCCGGATATGCTCTGCATTCCGTCTGCAGTGCATCCAGCTGTGTGGGTGGATGCCGGGGCTGGAATGATACCCCTCCCTCTCTCTCCAGTGGCTGTTTCCCCACCAACATAATAACAACCAAGTAAACCTGTCACCTCTCGATCACAGCAAGATTCATAATAGAACATTCCCAATATGTCATGATCCCAAGTTCCCTGTTCTGGCTTCTCAATAAAGAATAAGGTCCAGGGGTCTTGCCTACTCAATTTTCCTCCATAATTACACATTTCTACTTTTCTCTTTCCAAAGCATGTCCACATCTGCCAACTCAGATGGATCATAATCTTCATGTTTTTGTGACACATACAAGAAACAAGAGACCATGCACACATGATGGCTGAGGGATAGCCCCGTGATCAGGATGTCAACCAACCAAATGATGCACATCTTCTCCAGACTGACTGGGAGAAATATTCACTGATTATGAAGGACAGTCAGAGAGTTGACCATCCAGGCTGCCTTTTCTCTTGGAAAAGGCAGAACGCAGTTCTGAACATGACGACAATAATATCAATATTCATTGATATTTATTGAATGCTTATAATTACTGATGGGCATGGGGGCATCTACCCATTTTGTTCTACTTTACCAAATCAGTCCATAAGGAATAGCATTTTCCCCTTCTTCCAGTGGGTGGGGCATTGTTACATTGAAATTTTCTAAACTCTTTTTTCCATCCTCTTTCTTTCCCCAGAAAGCAGTGTTACTAAAGGGATCCAGTAGAGTCAAAGGCATTTTTCGGGCTCTGTTTGTTAGTGGTTAGTGAGAGCACTGTGTGTTAAAGATTGGGTTCCATCTCTATCCTTCCAGGGTGCATCCCATGCAGTGAGGCCCCGGGGGGAACACAAGGTCTACCCCCCAGGCCTCGTTTCCTGCTTCTCACACTCCAAGCTCACTGCATGTGCCCATGGTGGAGTCAGTGGGCCATGAGTTTTCTCTACCAATTCAGCATTAGTGTGGGATTTTTAAAATAATTTTTAAATTTTAAAAAGTATTTTATTTATTGGCGAGCTCCGTCTTCGTTGCACATGTGGGCTTTCTCTGGTTGCGGTGAGGAGGGACGCTGTCTCGTTGTGTCACGTGGGGTCTTTCATGGCGGCACACAGACTCTCTAGCTGTGGCCAAGCTCAGTAGTTGCAGCGCACAGGCTTGGTTGTCCCATGGCATGTGGGATCTTCCCAGACCAAGGATCAGATCTGTGTCCCCTGCTTTGGCAGGCAGATTCTTAACCAGTGAGCCACCGGGAAAGTCCAGTGTAGGATTTTAGAAGCCTCATTTACCCGCAGTGTCAGAACTACAACTTGTACATTGGAACTACTTACCAGAGTGTCTGGCATTGATTGGGGAAGGAGGTTTGAGCAATACGTGTGGGAAGTGGGCTGAATAAAGGACTTTTCAGGTGGTGCAAGTGATAAAGAATCTGCCTGCCAGTGCAGGAGCTGGAAGAGACGTGGGTTCAGTCCTTGGATCAGGAAGATCCCCTGGTGGAGTATTCTTGGCTGGAGAATTCCATGGACAGAGAAATCTGGCAGGCTACAGTCCATGGGGTCACAAAGAGTCAGACACGACTGAGCATGCACACGCCATCCCACTCCAAAGATGCCTATGCCTTAATTCCCAGAATCTAAGGATGTGTTATCTTACACAGTATCTGTCTTAGGGCTACTATAACAAGTTATCACCAACTGGTAATTTACTGTCTCACAGTCTGGAGTCCAAAAGTATAAAACCAAGGTATCAGCAGGGTGTTCGTTCTCGGAGGCTCAGAGGGAGAATTTGTTCTATGCCTCTGTCTTAGCTTCCAGTGATTGCTGACAATACAGTCCTTGGCTTTCCTTGGCTTGTAGACACATCGATCTCTGCCTCTGTTGCCATGCAGTGTTCTCCCTGTATGTCATCTCAGTCTCCATGTTTTCACATGGTGTTCTGTTCTGTGTGTCTCTGTCCAAATTCCCCTTGTCATATAAAGACAACAGTTATTGGATTAGGGTCCACCCTCATCCAGCATGGCCTCATTTTAACTTGCAAAGTCACTGTTTCCAAATAAGGTCAAATTTGGTTGCACTCAGGATTTGAATGTTAACCTATTTTTTTAAGAGGCACAGGTTGACCTATAGTACATGGTAAAGAAAGATTTTGCAGATCTGATTAAGGGTACTGAAATGGGCAGATTATTCTAGAGTATCCAGGTATGTCTGATATAATCTCAGGAGTTCATAAAAAAGGAAGACAGGAGGGTTGAGGTCAGAGAGGAGAAGGCTATTTGACCACAAAGGCAGATATTAGAGTGATATAGCCATAAGCCAGGGAATTCTGGCAGCCCCAAAGCTAGAAGAGGCAAGGAAAGTATTCTCCCCTGGAGTCTCCAGAAAGAATTAGCTCCAGGATACCTTGATTTTAACCCATTAAGACTATTTTCAGACTCTGACATCCAGAACTGTAGGAGAATAATTTTTTTATGTTTTAAGCCATTACATTGGTGATAATTTATTGCAACAAAAATAGGTAATAAATATATTGAAAGTGAAAGTGAAGTCGCTCAGTTGTGTCTGACTCTTTGCGACCCCGTGGACTGCAGCCCACCAGGCTCTTCCATCCATGGGATTCTCCAGGCAAGAATATGGAGTGGGTTGTATATTAGGTGATTTTAAAAATTAGAAATTTATATTTTGTTCCACTAAGACTTTGAGGCATAGTTGCCTTCACAAAGCAAAAATAAGTCTTTGGTAGAATCTGAACACCAAAATTATTCCATCAACCTGTAACAACTTGGTTACCCCACTCAGCTAAACCTTCTTGAGGGATTATCCCATGAATTCTTCAAAACAACCTTTTGCAATAGGTACTATTATAATTCCCAATAAAAAGCCAAGAAACTTGAAGGAATATTCAGTTCAGTTCAGTTCCTCAGTTGTGTCCAACTCTTTGCAACCCCATGAACCACAGCACGCCAGGCCTCCCTGTCCATCACCAACTCCCAGAGTTTACCCAAACTCATGTTCATTGAGTCAGTGATGCCATCCAACCATCTCATTCTCTGTCATCCCCTTTATTTTGGGCTCCATAATAACTGAATTCCTTCCTTCAATCTTTCGCAACACCAGGGTCTTTTCAAATGAGTCAGCTCTTCACATCAGGTGGCCAAAATATTGGAGTTTCAGCTTCAACATCAGTCCTTCCAATGAACTCCCAGGAATGATCTCCTTTAGGATGGACTGGTTGGATCTCCTTACAGTCCAAGGGACTCTCGAGTCTTCTCCAAGACCACAGTTCAAAAGCATCAATTCTTCAGGTCTAAGCCTTTTTTATAGTCCAACTCTCATATCCATACATGACTACTGGAAAAACCATAGCCTTGACTAGATGAACCTTTGTGGACAAAGTAATGTCCCTGCTTTTTAATATGCTGTCTAGGTTGGTCATAACTTTCCTTCCAAGGAGTAAGCGTCTTTTAATTTCATGGCTGCAATCACCATCTGCAGTTATTTTGGAGCCCAAAATAAAGTCAGCCACTGTTTCCACTGTTTCCCTATCTATTTGCCATGAAGTGATGGGACCAGATGCTATGATCTTCGTTTTCTGAATGTTGAGCTTTAAGCCAACTTTTTCACTCTCCTCTTTCACTGTCATCAAGAGGCTCTTTAGTTCTTCTTCACTTTCTGCCATAAGGCTGATATCATCTGCATATCGGAGGTTATTGATATTTCTTCTGGCAATCTTGATTCTAGCTTGTGCTTCTTCCAGCCCAGTGTTTCTCATGATGTACTCTGCATATAATTTAAATAAGCAGGGTGACAATATACAGCCTTGACATACTCCTTTCCCTGTTTGGAACCAGTCTGTTGTTCCATGCCCAGTTCTAATTTTTGCTTCCTGACCTGCATATAGGTTTGTCAAGAGGCAGGTCAGCTGGTCTGGTATTCCCATCTCTTTCAGAATTTTCCACAGTTTACTGTGATCCACACAGTCAAAGGCTTTGGCATAGTCAATAAAGCCGAAGTCGATGTCTTTCTGGAACTCTCTTGCTTTTTCGATGATCCAGGGGATGTTAGCAATTTGATCTCTGGTTCCTCTGCCTTTTGTAAAACCAGCTTGAGCATCTGGAAGTTCATGGTTCACGTATTGCTGAAGCCTGGCTTGTAGAATTTTGAGCATTACTTCACTAGCATGTGAGGTGAGTGCAATTGTGTGGAAGGAACATTAACTAACTTATATAACAACTCATAACTAGTGGGGTCAGAATTGAACCCAGATCAAAGATTGAGTTCTCTAAGCTTATATTTGTCTCTATCGCTAAGCCATACTCTTCTCCCATCCATTTGTAGTCATATAGATGACCTAATCGGATAGAGGGTATATAATCTAGCCTATAAATGTGGCAAAAACACCACACTTGTCATTTGTCTTCATGCAGGAATAACAGCCACTGTTTACCTGGCCACCAAAGGGGAGGTAGAGAAAGAGAGGCCAAGTAAACCTCTTCTTGCCACAAATGCTATTTTGAGATAATCAATCACTGCAGCAAAAGCCTCTTCCAAAACCAGTGAACAGTTAATGGTGCCAGTGTCCAACTGGCAGAAGAAGAAGAACAGCCTTGCGCACTGCATGTGCCAGGAGACTCTGGCTTGTACACAAGCAACCTGTCCTGCTCTTCCAAAAACTGCATATGAGACAAATCATCTGCTCCTCTTTATTTCTGTGAGTTATTTCTGAGATGCTGGAAGGTTGTCCAGGACAGACTGCAAGATCCATGTCTGATGTCTCAGTGCTGCTCTCTGGACCTAACACAGTCCCCCAGATACAGGTAATTTGCAAATATTTGGTAAAGGAAGAACAGAGGAGTCAGATATGCTTGGGTCCAAACACCAGTTCTATCATCTATCAGCTGTGTTAACTTCAGTGATTCAAGTTACTTTACTTTTCTGAGCTTGTGTCCACATCTGTGAGATACAGATGTAAAATGATTATTTTATGGAGCCTTCTAGAACTCAGCAAGGTGGGCTGCACAGAAGTTATTTCTTAATAAGTGGCTATGGACAAATGGTTGGATGGATGGTATAAGTATACTAAACACATCTTTGTTGCCCGAGAGTGATGCTACTATTGCAAGCAACCATCTGTCTGCAACTGCCCAGAAAGCCCCTTTCCAATGCTGGCAGTAGACTCAAGAGGGCCACAGATTTCTTCAGGGGACACCAGCTAGGTCAGAGTTCTGTGGAAAAATATTAGTACAACTGGCATGATTTTACCTCCTTTTCACAAGCATTGCTTTGTGTGTCTGCTGTTACGTCCATGCATTCTGCACGTGTTTCAGTGGAACATAAAGAAACATAATCCCACACCACGAAGAATTAAGGTAACAATGTTAGTTTGCAGTATTTGCCTCTGCTCTGGGCATGCTCTCAGTTCTTTTGCTTCTTATCAATATTGCTGTTAAGAATACCGTATGATTGGTGCTATCACCCCCATTATGACATGAAAATCAACGTATGATATAAGAGCTTAAGTGAACCCCACCCTTGGCAGAAGTGTGAGTGTGATGTACAGGTCAGAGCAGCAGTCAGAGCCCAGGCTTCCATTTACCATCCTGGCCAAGGCATTCTGCCTCTCTGAGCTTGAGTTCCTCCACCTTTAGAAGGAGAGATTCACACTTGATGTTTACTTTGGCCTACCAGGTCTCTTGAACTGTGGTGTTGGAGAAGACTCTTGAGAGTCCCTTGGACAGCAAGGAGATCCAACCAATCCATCCTAAAGGAACCAGTCCTGAATACTCATTGGAAGGACTGATGCTCAAGCTGAAACTCCAATACTTTGGCCACCTGATGCAAAAACTGCTCATTTGAAAAGACCCTGATGCTGGGAATGATTGAAGGCAGGAGGGGAAGGGGACGACAGAGGATGAGATGGTTGGATGGCATCACTGACTAAATAGATGTGAGTTTGAGCAAACTTCGGCAGTTGGTGATGGACAGGGAGGCCTGGCGTCCTGCAGTCCATCGGACACAAATGAGCAAGTCAGACATGACTGAGCGACTGAACTGAACTGAACTGAACTTAACCAGGTCTCATGATGTGGTTCCTGCCTACCTTTCCAAACTTTGGCCAGCCACTCTTCTCTTACTATGCCCCAATCACACTGGCCCTTTCTCTGATCTCAGACACAGAGTTTTTCCCACAGCTCATAGCCTTTGTGCTGGTTGTTCCTTCTACCTAGAAAAACTCACCCCACAAATCTTCATACTACTGGCTCCTTCTCTTCCACAGGTCTCAGCTCAGATGCCTCCACTTAGATAAGTCTCTTCCAATTGTTCAAATCTAAAGTTGTCATCCAACTACCATCATATTATCTTGTTTCATTTTCTTTATTGTATTTATGAATAGCTAATATTTTCTTCATACTTATTTGTCCTTTTTATTGTTCACCTCCTTTCTTTAGATAGTAAGATCCACCTAGGTAGGGGCCTTTCTTTCTTTCCAGCATTGAATACCCAGCACTCAAAACAATGCCTTGCCACATACAGAGTGTGTTGAATGAATGATTTCCAAGGTTCTCTTCAGATGTAATGTTCCAGATCATATTATAATCTACTGCTAGTCATCTCACATTGCTAGTCCAAGTAGTAAAAGGAGACAAGCGTACTGATGTGTTACATGAGGATTCATGTGATGGCAGTTTCCCTGCAGCTGTGCCCCAGACCAGAGGTTCTGATACAAGCACTGTGCTTTGGAAGTCTACCTGACTAGCTGCTAGAGAGTTCTAGCTGGCCACCTCCTTCCTCTCTCTTAGGCTTTAGATCACTTCCTTGTTCAAACCAGCAGGGACATCGCACTACATGAGTCAACTGTGTGAGCACATCTCAGTCCCTCCCCACTGCTCTTCTTTCTTCACTGCCAGGCCCTTGCCCCGTCCAATAGGCACCTTCCCCCCAAGAATTCTATTCTAATTTAGCTAACCTACCTTCCCCTGCTTGAAGCAGAGCCGAGAGGAATTCTTCCTGCAAAAGCCAAGGGTGAAATTGCATCATGCACAGAAAACAATCACAGCATTTGAAAAGTAAAGACGATGAAAATGAAGAGACACTGAGGTCATAGCTAGGTCTAGTTTATGACCTTATGAATGGGAAAAATGGGAGCAGTACAAGTGAAAGGAAAAGGATATGGACTCACACGTACAGACCCTCAAAGGAGATGTGCTAGCATCCCACATTCCTTAGTTCCTGCCCGCTGCTAGAGGTAGAATCTGTCTTAGATCTTTTCTCATGGGGAGATTTAGAAAATATGCAACTGTAGTACACGCTTGGTACTAGAATACAGGCAGAGGATGAGAAAGCAAACTGCTATAAGAATGTCATAATAATTGTTGCTATATTCACGAGAAACTCATTTCTATATATGAAGTGCTGTTTGCTCATCTGATTTATCAATCAGACTAGCGAAGATTACAATGAATGAATTTCATGAACTGGACTGGTTATCAATGAAATATACCTTTGATAAAATTTCTAGTATGAAGAAAATTTCCATACATTTTCATTATCTATTCAAATGATTGCACTTCAACAGACGTACCCTAGTAATTGACATGGCAGCCCCCAAAAGATAAAACATGACCACTTTGCTCATTGAAAACTGATTCTATTTAGAAAAGGATTGGAAAGAACACATTACAAGTCAGAGAAGCCTAGTTACTGTCTTTTTTTTTTTTTTAAAGTAATGTCCTGCTTTTGCACTAATACTAGATTCTGCCAAAAAGAAAAAAGTACAGGAGAAAAAAATTCCCAGTTAGTAGTGAGCTGCTTATAACTGAGGGAATGGAGAAAATAGCAATGACTTAGATAACTTGAGGGCACAACATAATTTCATGTGAATCATCTTCTAAGTTAGATAACTCTGATAAAACAGTACATCTAGGTCGTGAGTGTCCCTAAGGCTCCGTATGCACAGCACCAGTATCGCTTTAATCTTCAGATCCCCCTAGCACCAGGCACCATGCTCCACACATAGTAGGAATTCAGTCAATGCTGCTTCAAGAGAATACAAATCAGTACCTGCTCCTCTTCATTAGCAGACTTGCTGCCATTTCTCCCTCATATCTACAGTAGAGATACACGTTGAAGGCTTTAAACCACAGGAATCGATGGAGAATCTCATATTTTACTCTTCCAGCAAAGGTTTTTTTAAAGAGGTACGGTATACAGGACATAAATTCAAGGAATTACTTAAATACAACGACAAAAACAGTATGTTCTTTTATTGCAGGCTTTGCTTAAAATCTTGAAGAAATAAAAATGTTTTGGAAAAATAGTACAAGCACACAGCTAAAATAAGGAAATCTGTATTAGAGTCTCATTCTGGGGTGAATCTCTATAAACATGCACATAATGTGTGTAGTTATGTGTGTGTGATGTATTCAAAAGTATTTATATCAGAAGATTATTTGTATTAACTACTCTAAATCTTTTTATAGAAGAAGGCATTTTCACATCTAGTCAAACTTGAAAACTTGTGAACACATTTTAAAAACAACTTGAAGATATAAGATAACTAATAATTTTAGAGCTCATCCTGAAAGGACTTAATGGAGAATCAGCCATGAAGTAAAGAAAATTCTCACTTTTCTCTTAACAATCTGCCTGGTACACTGGCTATGTAAATTAGCATGAGCTCAAAATCATGTTGGGCTAAAATAAATCATATTTGACATAAACATGAGAAGATTGAGGACAAACAGGATTTAATAAAAATGTTAAAGTGCATATAATAATTATGGGTACAAGCAGCTCTTTTCTTTATTAATATGTTACCTCTATTTCAATCTATATATGAAACATAATAGTAAATACATTACCTAATACCTTGTAAAACTATCAATTAGCCAAATAGCTAGTCATTGCTGGAAAATGAAAAGCTGAGCAAAATACAGTTGATGGATTGTGCTGTGGGATTTCCATTTCAAGCAAGACAACCAGTCAGTAAGTTCACCACACAGTTCTTTGGATTTGGATATTAAGAGTACAAAATAATCAAAACCATGGTTTCATGGTTCAGCTATTTTGATTACTTTTTCATCAAACGAGCTCACCTACACAGTTTCATAAGCAGTTGCTAGAGTGAGCATTGGGCTTTATGGTCTTATGTAACATGTTCTGTCCACATGGCCATTTTACTCTTTTGAATCATCTCAAAGGGAATTCAAGACATATTCTCCCGACTATCATGGAGATTCTTTCTCATAGATTATGTTGTTTGTGTTTCTACTTCTATCATTTCCCAAATAACATAAGACAAATACTTCTATAAAGTGAATCCAACAATGCTATAAATAAAAGTACATAAATAATAAACAAGGTACTTGACTGAAAGATGTTAGAAGTCAGTTTCCATCTCAAAAACTGGAAAGTAGGCTGATTTTCTCTGACACATAGGATCATTGATCAGCATGAAACCTGTCTCGAGCCTGTTTGAAACAAACAGAGCAATGGTCGGATTTTTTTGCTTTGCAATGTTAGGTTTGATCAGAAGACCTGACGTGGATCTGAGAGGTGATTAAAATATATTACTTGGGCAAGTCATCAATAAACAATCTCAGAAAACATGTGTGTATCTCTTTAATGGTGCCTCTGGCCCTCAACTATCAATTATGCAAGAAAATATCAGTTAACTTTTAATTTAGCCCACAAATAGCTTCACTGCATTTCTTCTAAATCAAGATCTAGGTATGTCACTTGAATTTTACTTAACTGTCTAAACACAAATGTCATTGGATGTAAATCATGAATTTTGGCCAAGGGTGTCAGGTGATAAGTTATCTTTGTTTGGTTGCTAAGTTGTGTCAGACTCTTTAGTGACATCATGGACTGTGGCCCGCCAGGCTCCTCTGTCCATGGTATTTCCTAGGCAGAATACTGGAGTAGGTTGCCATTTCCTTCTCCAGGGTCTCTTCCTGACCCAGGGATTGAACCATTTCTCCTGCATCGGCAGGCGGATTCTTTACCACTGAGCCACCAGAGAAGCCCCCGGTGATAAGTATCAGGCCAAAATAAGGAACTGAATTAAATTGTGTGTTTTCAAAAGGTATGGCTAAGAGCTGCCTTATAACTCTTGGACTACTGACTTCCATCAGGGGAACAAAAGGGCTAAGAGCTGAAAAATAAAGAGGGGACTTATACAGGGATTTATTGGATTGAGCAGCTGCCACGTGGCTACCTCCTTCCCTGGAAGGTAAGGGAGGAGTAGGGCTGCTTCAAGGAGATCACCTAGAGATCTTAATAAACTTCTGGAGTTTGAGAGGCAAAGGGGGCTGGGGTCCAACTTTCCATTACCTCTTCCTTCTCCTTCTCCCCTCCTCCACAGTCAGAAATCTAGAACAAGGGTTGGCAAATAGTTTTTGCAAAGAGACTGCAAATGTTTTAGGCTTTGAGATCATGCAACCTGTATCACGCTGGTGCAAAGCAAGCATAGACTATACAGAAAACAAATGGATATAGCTGGGTTCCAACAAAACTGAGGAAAGAAAGGGGGTGGCAGGCCAGAACTACCTCATGCATCAGAGTTTTTGGGCACCTGGTCTAGACGCTAACAGACATCTTGGGGAGCAGAGCCTGGAGAGCGGCTGCTGCATTGTGATCAGTCTACTTGACCACAGCTGTTGGGCAAAGATGCTTGAGGGTTTCCCACAGTCCAGATTAGGACTGTGTTGGGAAGAGAAAGCCATCCTAGAACTGCTTGATTTCTGCCCAGATAGACTACCCAGAAGGGCACTAAGACTCCACCAGGGAGAATACTGTGGAGGGTGTTGTCAGAAAGTAAGGACGGACTTACATTCCGGGGAATAGAAGGACTGAGTAAGGAGGAAGGTGTGAGTGAGGAAGAGCAAAGAAGCCTGCGAGGGGTTCCCCCTGCAGCCAGCCCAGCTGGGGTGGAAGGAGGACTGCATTGAGGCTTATTTCCCCTTAAAGTGTCCATGAGAATTTGATTGCCTCAGATGCCTGGAGAGGGCCTCCAGGAGCTTTCTGCTCAGGGCAGGGAAGACCCGGTTTAACTGAATAAAATTTAAAGGAAGCTTTAAAAATGAAAATCAACTTGCATTTTTATTATGTTACTTGATCCAATATATCAGCTCTAGAAATATCCTCTCCCCATCCCATGGATGAAAAAAATAGATAATTGAAGCAAATATTAGGGTTTTCAACTCAAATAATGTTCCCATACCCACTTTAGTTTAAATCAGTGGTTCTCAACTTTTATAAACATCAGAATCACCTGGGGGGGTGCTTCTTAGAAACACAGATTTCTAGGCCCAACCCCCAGATAATCTGGCTCAGTAAGTCTGGGGTGAGCCTGAGAATGTGCATTTCTAAAAAAATCCCCAGATGATGCTGATGTTTCTGGTCCAGGACCACACTTCGAGGACCAGTGGTTCAAGCCAAGCCTTGTTCGCAGCTGTGAGTTGTCATCTCGTCAAGAATAGGAGGTTCTAGTGCTGGCACACTTTACTTGTTCACATGGGTCATTAGTCACTCCCGTTCAGTGTTCAGAGAGCAGCTATAGCTACAAGTGATTCGCTTATGTTGCCAACACCATCCATCTCTTCTGTTACCATGGGTAACTTTTCTCAAGGAACTTGGATTTTCTGGCCTTGCCTCTTCTTTGCTCACATATAACATGAAGGTAGTTACCTACCAACAGCAAACATTTTACATAATGTCACCAATCTATCCACTGCAAAAAAGGATATTGAAGGGAGTTTACTGACATATTGTCTGACATTGTCATGATCCATGAGTGGCAGAAAATAGACACCCAGTGAGTAGGCAGATTTCCATCTGGCAAGTAGATGGCTGTAATGAGCACCAATGTGAAATGACTGATAGTAATAGAAACTAGAAAGTCGATGGGAAAATTAGCTTTCCTCATTTCACATCTGCACGACAGGGGGAGCTGCCAATCACAGTCTCCAGAGAGAGAGAGGCTTATCTGGGTTCCCAATCACGTGCAAAGCCATGTTCTCCTAAGTTTAAAAAAAAAATCATGAGGGAAAAAAATAGAATCAGTCTGTTAGAGAGCTTTAAACAAATGTGGGACTGTGAAACAAGCTGTCGCAAATTGGCACAGAGAATGCAGAAAATCAATGTGAAATGAAAGCTGCCTCTCCCAACAAAATAAAGCAGGCAATTAACCCTTCCTATTCCTGCTGCAGCCTCCAAGCCATTTAAACTGCAGAATGAAGGTTGCTAGGGAATGGGGTGATGCTTTAAATATACAGCCTACTCTATCCAATAGCATGGGTGGGTATGTGGGTGAGAAATAGGCATGCAGGTGGCAAGGAAGAATCAAGTTGGCTTTTATATTATACATACCTAAAAACATCTATATATTTTATATATAGATACATTTTATAGTTATATTTTATCTATACACACAAATGCATAAGCGTATGTATATATGTACACGCATGCATATACATGGGTATACACACACTAAATAACCACATGAGACTAAGAACAGATACGTGAATCCCCCAAGTTATATGTGTGTCCTAGGTCTAGTAGGAATATACAGGAGTAGAAAAGCATCTCACAAGAGTTTTAATTATATTCACCTAGAAATATACAAATTCACCACTTTAAAAACAAATCAGGGAATATAATAACTCAAATCTCCTGCATGCTTCGCTGTTCAACTCTCTGTTTTGAATGATATATAAATAATGGTGCATAAAAGAAGGTAACTAAAGCAGTTACAAAAGTCTTGAAAATGTACTTCTTCAAAGGCTAGGATATTGATATAGTTCACTAATTAATATTACAAGAATATTGCTGTAAATCAGAATATGAAGCAAACACTAAAAAATGAGCTATAACTCTGAGAACAGAATTCAAAAGGGTCATTCATTACAGTATCAAAGTATTTGTAAAAATGCAAAGTTTATTCGAACATGAATTAGTATATTTATATGTAAGGATAGCATCAGCCAGGACACTTTCTGCTGCAGTAACAAACAATCCCAAAAATCTCAGCGGCTTCACCCCACAAAGGTGCACTCTTTTCTCACGCTATATCTGATGTTCCTCAACAGGGGACTCAGTTAGCCCTTGGTTAGTCAATCAGGGACCCAGATGGATAGAAGCTCTTCATGGACATGTGTTTACAGGAACACAAGGAGGAAGAAAGTGAACATCAAAACTCACACATTTGTTCTTTAATTTTCTGTCCAGAAGTGACAAGTCACTTCTCAGTCTCACTGACCAAAGTAAGCTTTAAGAAGTTCATAACCTAACTTTAAAAGGAGTTGAGGAATGAAATCTTACTTGGTTCTCAGGAAAAGTAGAGCCAGAAAAACATGGTAAACAGCACCAAGAGCAACCACAATCATCTCCATTTCCGGCCTGCCCAGATACTGCAATAAACTCTTCGCCAGGCTACCTGTTTCCACGTAGATTCACCTCTAATCTATTCACACTGCATCCAGAGAGGGAAGGATTTAAAAACAAACAAACATAAATCTAAGAGCCCTATCAGTCTCATGCTTCAATACCCTTTAGTGGCTTGCAGTGAACTTATATAAGATTGAGCATCTCAACCTTGGGTTGCAAGGTTTTGCATGGTCTAACTCCTACCCACATACATGAGCTCACCCTTTCATCCACTATTTGATCCAGTCAAAGCACTGTCACCACCCGCCTCACTCATAGCTACCTTGGTTTCCTTCAAGTTTTCTGAGGTTATGAAGTTTGGTCTATGTGCTATTCCCTTAGCATCCTTCTTCCATTCCCGGCTTGGCTTTACTCCTGTTCATTTCTCCTTCAGCATCAAGCTTTACTCTTCATCCCCTCTCTCTCTCAGACCTTGTAATTTTCACTTCGTAGCAACTCATCTTATTTTAATTATAAATTTATGATTATATAGTTATGTATGTCAGAGAAGGCGATGGCACCTCACTCCAGTACTCTTGCTTGGAAAATCCCAGGGATGGCGGAGCCTGGTGGGCTGCCGTCTATGGGGTCGCACAGAGTCGGACACAACTGAAGCGACTCAGCAGCAGCAGCAGCAGTTATGTATGTGTTTATTTAATGTCTTCTTCTGTCTATAAATTCCTTAAAGGAAAAGATGTCATTTTGTTTTCACCATCTATAAACAGCACTTAGTACACTACCTGCTGTTCACTAGGTACTCAACTACCACATGAATAAGTAAATTCGACACAATTCAACCTCTAATGACTAAAAAAGATCAACAAATCAGTTGAAATGTAGCTGAGAGCCTACAATTGAAAATGTAGCCTGATTAAACATGAAGAGCCAAATATCAGAATTGAACGTGCCTTTGTGTCTTTGTCTACAATATAGAGTTTGTGAAGTAGATGCTTATCCACTATGACAAACAATCCTTCAGATCCACATTATACAGAGTCACTGTTTTACACTAAGGACATAGAAGATGGGAGAAATGAAGAGACTTGCCAAGTATCCTACTGCTAGTAAGCTGCAGAGTGAGAAGGTGAATAAGAGACTTCTGACCGTACATCTGCCTCATTTTTCAGACACCATCCTGTCTCTCAATTCAAGAAGTTCAACCTTGGGAGTATTCATGTGGGGACAGTGTTAATGAAAGGAAAATTATTAATATAACACCTGGGTCGGTTTCTGAATAGATATGCAGAGGATGACCTTCAGTCTCACTATGCATTTCAGAATCTCTGCCCAAAGGAATCGCTTGGGCAAATGAAGAACTTCATCAAGGGTTCAGCTTTATAAATACATTTCCTCCTGATATCTCTAAGGACCCTGAAAGCTCCACCTTTAGATCATGCCAAGGAATGTTTCTAAGAAGTTTTTAAAAAAAATTCCTGTGGTATTTGGTAGGGTTTACCTATTAAGCTATGACCACATTTATTCACAAATTGTATTTTGAGCACCTACTGTATCCCAGAGGTTATAAATTACATAATACACCAGGTTAGCAGGGGATGGAATCAGGAGGCTTATGTTCTAATGAGAGTAAGGATACTTGGACTGCAAGGAGATCAAACCAGTCTATCCTGAAGGAAACCAATCCTGAATATTCATTGGAAGGACTGATACTGAAGTTGAAGCTTCAGTACTTTGGCCACCTGGTGTGAAGAGCCCACTCACTAGAAAAGACCCTGATGCTGGGGAAAAAATGAAGGCAGGAGGAGAAGGGGACGACAGAGGACTGGGTGGCTGCATGACATCACCAACTCAATGGACACGATTTTGAGCAAGCTCCGTGAGATGGTGAAGTACAAGGAAGCCTGGTGTGCTGCAGTCCATGGGGTCCCAAAGAGTAGGACATGACTGAGTGACTGAAAAAAGGATTACAGTAGAAGAGCAGGGTGCATCTGGGTGGAATCTCATGGGAGAAGATGGAAGAAGAAAATGAGCAGTAGTTTTTGAGGGTAGGGGCTAAGAGGAAGCTCACAAAGGAACCAGCCACACTGGAACAAAAGGAGAGAAAGGAGAGCAGAGAGGGAAAAGAGAACCAGAACACAGGAGAAAAATGTCACAGTTATGTCCTACATGTCACTGAGTAAATTCTGGTTTGAGAAGAATGCTCTTATGAGCAGTTTGAGCTTACCTGATGAGTTTATTTAATAATTTAATGACAGAATTTTTAGCCGCTGTAAAATGAGCTCCACTTCCAACCGCAATGTACAGACCCTCCCAGCACTAGTCAGAGCTAGGCTCTCTTTTCCTCTCTCCATCTCCTCAAAGGTTCCATCTTTTAACTTTTCCCTTTTTCTTTTGAACATGTCACCAGTTCCATGTCCTGCCACATGGTGTCCCCAGTGCATCCTTCTCCTTGTTCCCCAAAAGGAGGTTTAATAATCAGTATCAGATAGTGCTGCATTAGAAATGAGGAAATCCACCTGACTGGGAAGTACCCACAATAACTTATCGCACACAGGAGGAGGTACTAAATAGTTAGATTGGCTATAATTCCATTCACATCCATATAAAAGAGCTCTATAAAATATTAAATGTGTGTAGCCACTTGCTTCAGAGATAAATGGTAAGACTCATTAATTAGTCTAGTCATGACAAAAGAATTTTTAAAATATGAGATTAGGTAATGAACATCCTTAAGAGGTTCTATAGAAGATGGTTCATATTCACAGATACTCTACATGCTGGAATCCAGTTTTAATCAGGTCATTACTCCATCAATAACGAAGACCTTTGGAAGAAGCAGAAACTAACTTTTCTTTCTCCCAAGTAGGGAAAGGTTCAAATCACTTCTGAACTTAAAACTTTTATAACCAACAGAAAGGGAAGCTTGATACAATCAAGATAATTTTCATAAGCATGTCTATATATCACAGAGGGCTTCCCTGATAGCTCAGTTGGTAAAGAATCTGCCTGCAATGCAGAAGACCCTGGTTCGATTCCTGGATCAAGACGATCCCCTCTAGAAGGGATAGGCTACCCACTCCAGTATTCATGGGCTTTCCTTGTGGCTCAGCTGGTAAAGAATACTCCTGCAATGCGGGGGACCTGGGTTCGATCCCTGGGTTGGAAGATCCCCTAGAGAAGGGAAAGGCTACCCACTCCAGTATTCTGGCCTGGAGAATTCCATGGACTATATGGTCTGTGGGTCGCAAAGAGTCAGACACAACTGAGTGAGTTTCTGTGAGTGACTGATACATCACAGGGTCTTCCCTGATGGCTCAGGGAGTAAAGAATCCATCTGTAATGCAAGAAACCCAGGTTCAATCCCTGGATCAGGAAGATTCCCTGGAGAAGGGAATGGCAACCCACTCCAGTATTCTTGCCTGGAGAATCCCATGGACAGAGGAGCCTGGCGGGCTACAGTCCATGGGTTTGCAAAGAGTTGGACTTGACTGAGTGACTAACACTTTCACTTCTTTCACTCATACATCACACTCTATATATATTTCTTATGTACCGGCTGTTCCTTACTTGATGATTTCTGCCTTTGGCAATCATTTATTTCTAACGACTTGCTTGCAGAGCAGATATGTTCATTTACTCTGGGAAGTACTTGCTGCTGCTGCTGCTGCTGCTAAGTCACTTCAGTCGTGTCCGATTCTGTGTGACCCCATAGACGGCAGCCCACCAGGCTCCCCCGTCCCTGGGATTCTCCAGGCAAGAACACTGGAGTGGGTTGCCATTTCCTCCTCCAGTGCATGAAAGTGAAAGTGAAGTCGCTCAGTCGTGTCCGACTCCTAGCGACCCCATGGACTGCAGCCTACCAGGCTCCTCCGTCCATGGGATTTTCCAGGCAAGAGTACTGGAGTGGGGTGCCATTGCCTGCTGCAATAAGCAGCTCCAGAGGTAGCATGCCTGTTGGGAAGGTGGGAAGGAAGCTACCCTCAGAAGCTAACTTCCCATAGCTCTCAAAGAGGTCCTCCATGCCCTTCTGTACAGAATACCTACTTAAGTCGATCATTCTACATCACTCTTATCTAGGTTTTTTAATCTCTAGAACACCTGCAATCCCTCAAATACTCATATGTACACACACCTCCTCATACACATATACATGCACATACCCTTATCTGTTTACCAGAATGAAAATTTCATGAGAACAAGGTCTTTGTTTAGGTCACGGTGTCTTTAATATCACACCCTCAAATACTGTAGATATTCAATAATTATTTGTTGAATGAATAAATATTTTCCCCATGTTTCTGCCTATCAGAGTGGATGGGAAGAAGAAATGGAGTAACGGGTTAAATAAATGACTGAGGGACAATTTCATTCTACTCCAAATCATGAAAACTTAAAATATAAATGAAGACCTCCCTAAGGTTTGCATGCAGCTGAGACTGTATATATTATAATTCTGTGGTTAAAATGGAAGTTTCCTTCTGCACTAAATGGTGGGTATTCTATGGTATCCAACTCTAATAAGATGAAAGCTGATGAGAGCAATCTCAAAAAAGTGTATTAAACCCAAGGTAATATTCAGAGTAAATCATTAAAGGAAAAGTGAGATTAGTAATGAAAACAAAGTGACAATACATAAGAAGTTTATTTACACAGAAATAGACACATGTTCCCATGAAAATTTAAGGCAAATGATACATGGTATATAAAAATATGCTAATATATTTAAAGCAATGGTACATTGCCACCTTAAATTGAATGTTATTTTACTTTAAATAAAAGCATTATATGAAATAAAAAAAGAAGTTCATTTATTTTAAAGGCTTACCCTATCCGGCTTGTTTTCTTTTCTTGATTAATAATAAATAATGTGTTCTATGTAATATTTCACCTAAAAAAAGTGAGAATAATTAATGGAGACTAGAAACGCTGGCTTTGCTGCTTAGCAGCATTGTGTCCTCAGGAGAGTTATTAAACCACTCTGACACCAGAACTGCTGATTAGTTAAACAAGGGAGAGAGGTCACTAATGAATTCCTAATGTATAAGTACTTGTTTAAGTACCTATCACTTATAACCTGAGCTGAAGAGTTATGTCCATTTGATGACAAAGTTGTTGCTGGGTCATGTTTTAAGGAAAGAAATTTCCTTTTAAGCTACACCTACATAGTCATTCATGTGACTGACAGAGACTGTCACACTGCTAAACTCTTTAATGCCTCAGCTCTCACCAGAAACCTCCATGCCTAGCACTGGGCTCAGACATAATTCCAAAACCTGTGGGTTGGATGACTTCCTATCTGATAAAGCAAAGGGGGAGCCAATTCTTCTTTAAACTTTGAATTCATAAGAAACATCATTACTCATTAAAATGATGGATTATTACGCGGCAATATTTGTTCTACTGTAGGGAAGGAGTTCAGACCTAGATTCAGAAAAACAGAGCTTGAACCTTGACTTCACTATTAAAGTATATGACCTCAAACCAGTCACTGTCTCTCAATGAATGTTGCTTCATCTGTGACACGGAGAGTACAACATAGTGCCCTCATGAGGTTGCTGAGAAAGCTGAAAGGTAGACTAGAGGTGAAAGCACTTTGCAGTCAGTAAAGGGCGCTACTGGAAGTAAGCTATTTTAGTTGAGGTGAGCCTGGTGTTGTCTTTTGTAACAATCATACCCCTTTACAGCTTACCAAGTATTCTCATATGCATTAATTCATTCAAATCAATGTAGTCTGAGTTCCCAAATTAATTCTAATTCTTTGAGGAAATGCAGCTCCCCACCCCAAAATAAAGTTTCAAAAGTACTTTATAAAGTGCCTACTTTCATTTCTAATTTCCTCCACCCACTATGTAATAACTGAACATTGTTATAAGTATTCCATTAACCCAAGAGACAATCACCATCACCAGATGGTCAATACCAAAATCAAATTGATTACGTTCTTTGCAGCCAAAGATGGAGAAGTTCTATACAGTCGGAAAGAAAAGAAAAGGAGAAAAAAAAAAAAAGACCTAAAGCTGACTGTGACTCAGCTTATGAGATGCTTATTGTAAAATTCAGGCTTAAGTTGAAGAAAGTAGGGAAAACCACTAGGTCATTCAGGTGTGATTATACAGTGGAGGTGATGAATAGATTCAAGGAATTAGACCTGGTAGAGAGAATGCCTGGTAACTTTGAATGCAGGTTCATAAGATTGTATAGGAGGCAGTGACCAAAACCACCCCCAAGAGAAACAAATATAAGAAGGTAAAGTGATTGTCTGAGAAGGCTTTACAAATAGCTGAGAAAAGAAGAGATGCAAAAGGCAATGGCAAAGGGAAATGAACAATGAAAAGAAATTGAGAAAAACAATAGAATGAAAAAGACTAGAGATCTCTTAAGAAAATTGGAGATATCAAGGGAATGTTTCATGCAAGGATGAGCACAATAAAGCACAGAAATGGCAAGGACCTAACAGAAACAGAAGAGATTAAGAAGAGGTGTATTAAGTACAAGAATACACAGAAGAACTACACAAAAAAGGGGTCTTCATGACTGGATTTAGTCATGATAGTGTGGTCACTCACATAGAGTCAGACATCCTGGAGTATGAAATCAAGTGGGCCTTAGGAAGCAAGATGAGGAGCAAAGCTAGAGGAGGTGATGGGATTCCAGCTGAGGGATTTAAAATCCTAAAAGATGATGCTGTTAAAGGGCTGCACTCAAAATGTCAGCAAATTGAAAAACTCCACAGTGAGCACAGGATTGGAAAATGTCAGTTTTCATTCCAATCCCCAAAAAGGCCAATGAAAAGAATGTTCAAACTACCGTACAACTGCGCTCATTTCACATGCTAGCAACATTATCCTCAAAATCCTTCAAAGTAGACTTTAGTAGTACATGAACCAGGAACTCCCAGATGTACAAGCTGGATTTTGAAGAGGCAGAGGAACCTGAGATCAAATTGCCAACATTCGTTGAATCATGGAGAAAGCAAGGGAGGCCCAGAAAAACATCTATTTCTGCTTCATTGACTACGCTAAAGCCTTTAACTGTGTGGATCACAACAAACTGGAAAAATTCTTAAAGATATGGGAATACCAGACTGCCTTACCTGTCTCCTGAGAAACCTGTATGCAGGTCAAGAAGCAACAGTTAAAACCAGATGTGGAACAACAGACTTTTTCAAATTTGGGAAAGGAGTACAACAAGGTTGTATATTGTCACTCTGATTATTTAACTTATATGCTGAGCACATGATGTGAAATGCTGGGCTCATAAGCTGGAATCAAGATAGCTTGGAGAAATATCAACAGTCTCAGATATGCAGATGATACCACCCTAATAACAGAAAATGAAGACTAACTAAAGAGCCTCCTGATAAAGGTGAAAGAAGACAGCAAAAAAGCTGGCTCTAACTGAACATTCAAAAAACTAAGATCATAGCATCTGGTCCCATTACTTCATGGCAAGTAGTAGAGGAAAAAGTAGAAGCAGTGACAGACTTTATCTTCTTGGGCTTCAAAATCACTGTGGACAGTGACTGCAGGCATGAAATTAAAAGACACTTACTCCTTGAAAGAAAAGCTATGATAAATCTAGACAGCATATTAAATAGCAGAGATGTCACTTTGTAGTCAAAGGTCTATATAGTCAAGGCTATGGTTTTTACAGTAGTCATGTATGGATGTGAGAGTTGGACCATAAAGATGACTGAGTGTCAAAGAACTGGTGCTTCCAAATTGTGGTGTTGGCGAAGACTCTTGAGAGTAACTTAGACATCAAGGAGATCAAACCAGTCAATCCTAAAGGAAATCAACTCTGAATATTCATTGGAAGGACTGATGCTGAAGTTGAAGCTCCAATACTTTGACCAGCTGATGCAAAGTGCTGACTCATTGGAAGAGACCCTGATGCTGAGCAAGACTGAAGGCCAGAGGAGAAAGAGGTGGCAGAGGATTAGATGGTTAGATAGCATCAGGGACAACATGGACATGAATTTGAGCAAACTCCAGGAGACAGTGGAAGACAGAGGAGCTTGGTGTGCTGCAGTACATGGGGTCACAAAGAATCACACATGACTTAGTGAGTGAGCAACAACAACAACATAAGCACTGTATTAAGCTAATAAATCTAGGGGATATTAAAAATGAATATATGTTCCATTTGTAAAAACACACATTTATTCACTTAATGAATATGTATTATTTCCAACAGACTGCAAAGGCATATGAGCAAATACAGCATCATAGTGAGAAGTCATGTAAATGAAGGAGAATGAAGTGACCACAGTACCACAGCCTTACCACAGAGGGGTCAATAGATATCAAAATTTTTTTAAATGCGTCAATCTCAAATCACCAATCACTAGTCTTTTTACAGTGCCTAGAGATCTGTAATACATGCTCAAGAAATTCCTCTCTTCACTAACTTCATGAAGGTATTGGGGTTTACTGTTATTAGTTGCAAAGCAGCTGGAGGGCTTACATGGTGAAACTGCCATTCAGAATATGTGCAGTACCCATCCTAGACACAGTCAATTCAGAGAGCCTTTTATAATCAACTGAGAGGGAAAGTCAACAGTTATTCAGCTCTACAGAAGAGAAGAGATTAAAAATTACTTGCCTTGCTCTTAATGTAGTCTTTCTGCCAGTCCAGTAGACATATCCATTTTATCATTTTCTGTCTGCGCACATTTTCAGAGTACTATCTCTCAGTGGCAGCTAGATGATGTGAAACCTTATAAGAACAGTCTTTAGAATCCCAAACAATGGTTACTAGATACCTCAGCCTCACTCTCTACCAATAATATGTTTAATGAAGAGCAGATGGCATGTAAAAATTTTTAAAGGTAACCTGCAATGCCCTTTTAAAATAAATGTCACTATAAGGCCCTATTAGGACCACATAGGAAACAGTGGACATCCCACTCTTAGGGAAACACTTTTTCTTTGAGGGAACCTACCCCCAATCCCACTCCACCCCCTACAAACCCACCACACATACACTTACATGATTTGAGCAGGAGCAACATTTCAGTACAATATGAGCATTAATCATAGAATAGCTGAATGGTCCAGACTGACATACTTGCAAATTTAGGATTGGGTCAAGAGCTGATTCAGTCTCTTCTGAGTGGTTGGACAATTAATACATGAACTTGAGAGCTTATGGCAGCCACATCCATATTTTCTATTGTGAGAATGAATAGAGATTTAATATGGGAAAAAAGGGTATTATATTGGGTCTATTCCATCCATTGTCAGTGAAGGTAGAATAACATCCCAGAAAAGAACAGGGAGCTGCACTCAGAAGAAGCAGAAGTGGATGTGCAAGAAACAAAAACTCTGTAAGGCTTAACCCCAGCCTATTACTGAAGACTATTTAGAACTAAATATGGAAAAGTAATCAGCAAATGCATAGGTCATTTACCTGTATACACTTATGTTTCAATGATTTGTTGATATTATGCAATATATTGTCTTCACCAAAGTCATCAGTACCTTTGAGTAAATAAAGATTTTTCTGAATTTGTGTGTCTTATATTTTATTGAAAGGTTATGGCCTCAGTCAACATTTCCCTTTAGTGACAGCTATAATCAAGGCAAATGGTTTTAAGCTCATATATTATTATTTCACAATGAACTGTGAAAGGAGTCATGATTCATAACTTGCTGATTGTTTGTTCCCAGCTGCAGACAACATCCTTTTTAGCCAAAACATAAACTATAATGCCTCACTTATCAGAATATCAGACTTCCAGCAATTAATTCAAAAGGGAATGAGCTTCTCAACAGCTGACACAGACACCACAAAATATCTATACTTTGCACTATGAAAGAGTCCATCCAATAATTGTATTGGCTCTCACTTAAATATCACCTTATTTTACATACCTGATTATTTATCCAGATTTAAAGAGTATTCAAGCGACCGTCCTTATAATGCAAAGGATGGAAGCCAGAAACACAATCTTAAAAATCGGCCACAATTACCATAAAAATCCATTAGTTTAGTAGCATTCAGTCTCTACATTAAATAAATAACACTTCAAATAATAGTAATGCTACAAAATTAGTGGATGTCTGTAAAACCCATCTTCAGTCATTGAAAAAGGATAAATTATTTTCAATATATTTTGTCTTGAGATGATAGCAAAGTGGGAAATATACACTGGAAGATATGTGTTTTAAAATTACTTGGAAAATAGATTTATGTTGAAAATGTCATTGTGAGGAATTAGGCTCAGCAGTAACGCATATTGTGTTGCTGTTTCCAGTGAATGTCTGATGGAGACAAGAGAGGGTGGAATTTCAAACACAGGGTGGCCCTTCCCCTTTCCCACCCTCTTCCTCAGCCTTCAGTTTTGAAGTCTTATCTTTGCCGCCTTACCAGCGTTTCACACCTGCAAGGATGTTGAAAAGGGCCTAAAGTTTATATTATACATTCATTACAAGGAAATGACTGACAACCATTGTGCAAAGGTTTAAAGTGAGCCATTGGAGGCTATCTGATCATGGGGCATCATGAGAGAAGCCTGTGAACATAAAAACTTTCCATCCTAAGCCCTCTCTCATTTCACTGGCTTCCATTCAGCTTGAAAATCAAACCCAGTGTTTGATTTCTTCCATTGCAGAAGGACTAATACTTCACTACAAGAAGTCACCTTTTCCTATCTGTTAATTCATAGCTGCCACATTTACTACTTTCGCTTTTCTGACCATAGAGACGTCTACAACTCACCATTTTTAATGGATAGATTTTTACATGTGCGTCATAATACTGGTTTTTAACCCTGTGTTTCACACCTTCCAGAGCTGCTGCCAAGCTTTAGGCTCGATGGTCCTGAAGGCAGATGACATGACTGGAACCAAACATAAGATGAGTAAGACAACCCTAGGGTAGTCACAATAATGCATTTGAAAATTTTTAAATATGTGACTCATTCAGCTCTATGATGAAAACCTGCTAGCCACCATTCGTTTTGCAAGCACCAATCCTGGAACCTCATGGGCTATTGTAAAAAAAATAAAAATAAAAACAAAATCTCCTGAGAAAATATTGCAGTTTTAGGAAAGCAGTGTTTTCAGCTGCTGTAATCATTCTAATTACTTTAGAATGTTTCTTTTTTTTCCCTTCACCCTCTGGGGCCTTTTTGCCTTCAAATCAGCTACAGAAACAAAGCAATTTAGCACAGTAAAAAGCTTATTAACACATGATGCAGTTCAATGGCATGAGAAAAAGCTAGGGAGAAAACAAGTAATCCATCCCATGAAAAAAGGTAGATCTGAATATTTCAAATAAAAGAAGCTGAGCTGGGGAGTGAATAACTCAACAAAATGTGAGAAGACAGGTCAAAATGGCAGCTCTGACTACGGAGAAATCTCAGCTCCATGAGATGAAGGATGGCAGTGTAATTCCTCAACTTTGCCCAGCAAATGCAGTTTACAGCTAAGGTGGGCAATTTTCTAAATTCTCATTTATCATTTCAGAGAGTCCCCAGGTTCTCATCAACTGTGATTTCTTCTGCTTTTTGCAACTTATCTGTGAGACACCAGGGAAGGTGAAACGGCTCCAGTGATGTACAGAAAATGAATCTGAAGGTTTCTGCTTCTCTGCAGAGCTAGTAGGAAGGAAGGCTGAGGGTAACAGCAAAGTGCCAAAGCCACTTCAGCAGAGGAGAGTGGGAAGCAACCTGATGCTGCTCACCAGGGAACCTGGGGTGCTTATAACAGAAGGAAGGGTGTGCAAGACATACATGAGAAAGACCGAGCAGTGTGAGGATTTAGTGGTGACTTTATTATCACAGTCTCATTTTCTTGAACAACATGAACATGGAGGGTCTTGCTGTAAATACAGATATCCTCTGTCTCTGCACAAATAAATGTTCATCAATTCACCACACGGCTATCATGTATCTATTGTACACCAAGCATGGTGTTAGCCGAATATATGGACATGAATAAAATAAATTTCCAGTTTTCCTGGAGCTCATAGTCTAATATAGGAGAAAGGCTACGTATCTTTTCAATATTTACTCATTCAATACATGGTTTACTGAGCAACTACATACTGTAAGCTCAGTAAGAGGAGCTGAAGTGTGATGTCAGAGGAGCAAGGGATCCAGGGAGCCTTCTTGGAGTTGCCGGTGTCTGCTCTGGGTTCTAATGATGAATTCTGTATTATGGTGAGCTGTATTCTAGGCAGAGGAAATCACATTCACAAATGCAGGTATGCACAAAACTGGTACAATGCTTGTGCATAGAATTTGTATGTGAGGAAAATGAGAAAGATTAAATATATAGACAACTTATAGGATATAGTACATATAAGTATTGGGAATACTTAGTTGGTTTATTCTTTCATCTATACTTTGTTAGGTTTGAATACAACTTCCTTGGCATATTTCTGAATGCAGTGATACCATGAGGAGAATTTGAAGCTACCACCACTGATAGACTCGGGCAAAAATTCTCAACGTCAAACAATAAAATCATAGGGGGGGAGGGTGGGAGGGAAAGCGTGTGTAATCTTATTTGGTGCATTTTGTAGGAGCCATTTATGTGGAACTTTAAAAGGAAGTGTGAATAGTCCCACATTGGTATTTTCTGTCATGCCTGTACAAAGAAATCTATCTGAAAAATTGTCAACAATATTATCTTTGAAAATAAAATAACTATATTTAGGACTGTAGCATGTCCAGAGTCCCCCTGATGAATTCCTGGTCTCTAATCTTGCATGATGGTGTCCTTAAAGATACCCTCTAAAAGTATCCCCCGAAGATACCTCAGCAGTAGGCTCTGGTCTCTCACGGCCCTTATGGTCACAGAGTTTATTTACAGAATCCTAAATTCCTCTCATTACAATTCTAAGCCCATCTCAAGTAAGCCCCTCTTCTTCCAGGACATGAAAGATCTCTTTATTTATTAATTCCCCAATCCTTAGCCAAAGTCCAACCCAATGTGTAGACTGGTAATTGATTTCTAGATTGAATGCATGCATGAATGCTCCGTCACTAAGTCATGCCCAATTCTTTGCAACCCCATGGACTGTAGCCCACCAGGCTCCACTGTCCATGGGATTCTCCAGGCAAGAATACTGCAGCGGGTTACCATGCACTCCTCCAGGGCATCCTCCCAACCTAGGGATTGAACCGGTGTCTCCTGCATTGCAGGCAGATTCTTTACTGCTGAGTCACTGAGGTAGCCACCCAACATGTAAACAGCTCCTTCCCATGACTGTCTTGTCTTCAATCAAATGCCTGAGGAATGTAGCCACAGAGTAGTCATAAAAATGGGAAAAACTAATGGGCAAGAGAGAAAGAATAGGTAGGTAATTGTGAAAATCATGAGGGTGCCTTGAACATTTTATGATCAACGGAATCTACTTTAGAGCACAAAACATACTAAGGGCAGAAAGTTCTGGTAATACCCGAAGTGTGTATCCCTTTCTCCCTCAGCGGTAAATGAATATTCACTCTGAAGCCAGGCACCTAAGAGAAAGCCTGCAATTAATACAGCAAAATCCCATTTCATGAACACTTTCATCTTTTCCTATGATGAATATTAGTTTAGGATCAATGCATTGTAAAAAGTCATCTAAGACAAAGCAATCATGTAGTTTATACTCAGTGAAGCAGAGAGAATAGGCCAAATAATACATTGGTCCAGCTCAATCTATGCCTGGGACATTGGCTGTTTACTTGAATAATTTAAAAACACGTATCTATTCTGTGGCCTTGACCAGAGCTAAACTTCATGATGTTAAGCTGCCATTGATGACACATGTGAGATGATTCTTTCTAATACACTTAAAACATCTTATTTAAATTATACATGAAAATTACAAAGGCATAGACATGACATAGCCAATAAAGTCAGTTTCCAAAGCTGTTTAAAAAAAAAAGAACAAAGAACACTGCAGATCAACTATAGCTTGTCTGTACACATCTGAAACAAAATAACTATTTCTCTAACTTGACTGCAGAAATTAAAACCACTTTGTGATGAGTTAGATATAAATTTTCAACATGATAAAAGCTTATAATGGCTCAGATGTGTTATCAAAGAAATTGAAAAAGATTGACTTAAATCCTATAAACCACTTAATGATCTGACAAAGCAGAGAACTAGATTTGGTATATTTTTTACTTGATGGTATATTGACTTATCCATATACACAACAGGCTCATTTCGTTTCTGTATCTGGAATTCCTTGGCTACAAGTTATAACCTTTTACTACAGGTTTTCCCTCCAGCTCTAACATACCTCTCCCCACCCCACCCTAGCCGCATGGCTAGTAGTGCCCCCTCTGGAGAAGAAAAGGGAGGGCAAACAGGAGGGAAAACTATACTCTTTAAAATTCATGAAAACATGCTTAAAAGTCCAAACTATGCTTGGACAGATGCTGAATGTTCAAGCTCTTTAATTTCTGTCAATTTTAATGCCCTCCAACAGATTCTTATTAATGATATGTATGTATGTGAGGATACACACCACACAAACACAAACCACACACATCACACACACACCCCACACTTTATATGCACATCACACACCACACACACATACCACACATACACAGAACACACACATAATCCTCACACACTTCACATAAATACCACACATATACACAACACATGCATCCCACACATCGAACACACCACACATACACACTCTACAGAAACATCACACACACCACACACATACACATAGCACACACACACATAACACACACCCCATATACACATCACACACCACACACACACAATACACGCATGCACACCCTACACAAACATCACACACCATGCATATACATACCACACGCATATACACTCCACACATACACATCACACATATAATACACAACACATATACACTCCACACATACACATCACACATACAATACATAACACACATACCATACACAAACACATACCATACACACCAGACACACATACCATACACACTACAAAAACACACCAGACACAACACAGAGCATACACACCACACACACACACAACACACACAACACATACACACAAACACACTACTCCCCTAGATGTAATGGAAGTAAGTGAGAAAAACAAAAAGTCTGTATAGAAAGAGATGGGAAAGACAGTTACCCAGTGAGCTGCACAAAAGCCTGGCATTGTAGAAAGGGACACACTGCAGATTATGTAATTATAGTTCTCACCCCATGTCCCTACTCATTCCTGAGTCTGGGGACTTAGTAAACCTGAGACAACACTCTTAGCACAATAGCCTGCAGAAGACTTGTCAGCAGAACGTTTTATGAGTTCTGTGAAAGGGCTGACAGATTTCTGGATAAGCTTCCAGAGCCCTGAACCTAGCAGGCGGTTTCTTCTCTCCCTCTTCAACTTGCAGAAACTTAAATGTGTGCAGAAGATTGGGTAAATTTATAGAAGAAGTATTAAACCAAGCATCATAAATTGATGAAGTGTGGATTGGCTCAGGCTCCAATGCTGTAAAATTAGTAAATATTATATACAGTTCCTAATTTCCATATTCTGTTGAAAATCAGGTCTGGCTACATTGGATCGGTATATGTGTATACACACACACACACATATATATATATAGTATAGTTAAAATATATATATGGGCTTCCCTGCTGGCTCAGATGTTAAAGAATCTGCTTGCAATGCAGGAAACATGGATTCAATCCCTGGGTCAGGAAGATTCCCTGGAGATGGGAATGGCTGCCCACTCCAACATCCTTGCCTGGAGAAGTCCATGGACAGAGGAGCCTGGCAGGCTAGTCATGGGATTGCAAAGAGTCAGACATGACTGAGTGACTAACACTTTAAAAAATATATAAAGACTGTCTGGCATCTAGAGTTGAGCATAATTGTTCCCTTTGGCCAGGATATAAATTCACTAGTTTACCACAGGCCTCGTCATTCCATATAGTTTGACAACCAGCCACTTCAGTCATGTGTAGTATATCCAGGATCTCTAATAACACTTGACTTGAGCATGTTGTTGTTAGCACAATCAAGGAGCCCCAGGAGAAAGTAAAATGAGGGAGAGTTCAATAGGGGATCTTTCTCCTTTAACACAGAGAGGCTCTGTGAAGGACAGTCAACATGGCAGAGCTAAGATTACAGGCCTATTGGGAATACGGGGTAGGAAATGAGTTGAATATAGTAGATAAACCACTCCCCAAATTCCACCACCTCATTTGATGTTATCCCACATCTGAATGGGCAGGTACATGCATCCAAGCCTCCAGTAAAGGATACTCTTTTGGCATTATTCTGTGAGCTCATGTGGCTAACAGAAATACTGCTCAGTTACAGAGGGCATAAGGAGCCCAGGACTGTGGCCACACGAAAGCAAAGCTCACTTCATCATCACTTTGTTAGTGACGACAGCCAATGAGATGATGATATCTAGTTTATAACATTCAACGTCTCCTCTTAAAACACAGCTCAGCCTTTCAACAAGCTTCTGCTGAAAAGCTAAACAGACCAAGAATATTGTAGGATTCTTTTAGCTGAAAAAGTAGGGCTCCCAGAAGGGTTCACATTCTAGCTTATAATACATTTCACTTAAAAATATAACTATGATACATGAGTCTTCTTTCATGAATCCCTTGCTCCTCTGTAAATCAGAGTCCTTAACTCATCTGTCCCATCCTTTTCCTCGTGTAAATCAGAACCCTTTCCTTTCTCCTCTCACTACTTTATTACACAGAATAACTCTCTTCTTCACGAAATTTGGGTGCCAGTTTCATGCCTAGAACCCAGAGGCTCATTTCTTTTCCATGAAGGTCTTATCAAATCATTTTCCCAGTAAAACCAATCTCTCACTATAAAAGAATCACTAGATCAGCTACCAAGATTATAACGTTTTATCCATATCACTGCACATGTATTTAGTATATTTCTTTTTTGATAAAGAGTGCGCCTTCTATACATACAATATAAAGCAAATGCACTTGAAAACATGTATATATAATGTGTTATCTATCAACCAGCAGAAAGCTAAATCATAAATGAAAAGAAAAGTATTGGGGTCCAGATGTCCCAAGAGAAGGGAAAAGAATTTATAATAGAATAAGAAAGTCAAAATGCCTCAGAATGAAGAAGATTTATGTAAGAAAAAAGGCTTAATGCGACTGTCTTAGCATACTGGCCCTAGAAAGTGCCTCTTGGAGATCAACTTCTCCATTTCCAGATGGGAACACTGGGGCAGAGTTCTCTGTAGCAAAACACACAAACACAATTGCTGAAATGAGAATTTTCTTTCTCTCACAACATATATACCTTTCTGATCCCCTGGTTTCACCCACCTGGTGGTTCCACATCACTTAGGAAGTTGTTCTCTTCTGCACGATCAGCATGGCATGACATGTCATGTATACATCCTTGATCATGGAAGAGGAGAAAGACAGGAAGTTCAGGTCAAGCATTTTCCTTTTAAGCAACTAGCTTTTATTACTTGTGCTTACATTTCATGGGTGAGAAATAGGACATATTCCTATCATACCTGTGCTATTGAAAGCCCCATTCATTCAGCTGAAATTCTATCCTAATGGAAGGAAGCATGCTTTTGCAGGGACTGTGAGCTGACTAGGAAGAACACTTTTGGAGGGACTGTGAGCCAACTGGTGTAGATATCAAGAAGGTAAGATACTTGCCAGAGGTCACATGCTGTTCTAACTGTTCTAGGGTCCAAGCCAAGGGTGATGGCACTCTTTTCTATGGCAGCTCACTTCTCGAAGAGCAAGGCAAAGAATCCCACGCACTGGGAGGAAATGACGCTTTGGAAAGTAGATGAAGAGGTTGCAAATGAAGGCCATCCCCGAATGGCAGGCCCTTCTCAATGCAGCCAAAGTTCTTGCCTAGAACAAAGAAGCACTGAATTTTGCTGACTTCAGAGGTTTTGCAGTTAAATGTGTTGTTGCTGGGGAGCATCACAGAAGGCAGTGTGGACCAGAGGACAAGAGCTGTCCAAAAGTGAAAACCCTTAGTTTGCATTGGGTAGAAACTAAGAAAGTAGATCCAAAATAAACCTGTCTCCAGGAAAAGCATAGAGCAGAAAACAGACTGTGCTGACAAGGGCTACAGGCATATCATTCACATTAGCTGAGCAGAACTTTATAAGGAAAAAAAATAGCTATTTTTGTTTCTTGGGAGAGCATAAAGACCACAAGACTGACTATAGGCTATCAAAAGAAATAGAGTCAAGGGGATTGTCATCCCAGACTCTTCTACTTTCCTTTCTACCATACATAGGACATTTCATTTCCATTAGAAAGACACTAGAAACTAAAAGTTCTAGTGTGAAATCTCATTTTAGCAAAAGAAGTTAGATCTGTAAAGAACTCTGAATTCTTTTCACTTCACCTTTCCGTTTAATCTATACCACAACATTATGGAGCTTCCCTCGTAGCCCAGTTGGTAAAGAATCTGCCAGCAATTCAGGAGACCTGGGTTTGATTTCTGGGTCAGGAAGATCCCCTGGAAAAGGAAATGGTAACCCACTCCAGTATTCTTGCCTGGGAAATCCCATGGACAGAGGAGCCTGGCGGGCTACAGTCCATGAGGGTCACAAGAGTTGGACATGACTTAGCTACTAAACCACCACAACATTATGCTTCCCCCAGGTGGCGCTAGTGGTAAAGAACCTGCCTACCAACACTGGAGTCACAAGAGACATGGGTTTGATCCCTGGGTGGGGAAGATGGCCTGGAGGAGGGCATGGCAACCGACTCCAGTATTCTTGCCTGGAGAATGCCATGGACAGAGGAGCCTGGTGGGCCACAGTTCATGGGGTCACATAGAGTCGGACACGACTGAAAAGACTGAGCATCCACATGCGAGCACAACATTATGAGGTGATGCTGTTTTATCTTGTGACGCCCCGCACTGTTTCAAAGCTTACCCTTGCTCTCCCATAACTGCTAAAAATGCTGGAATTTAATTTCTTCAGACAGTGAAGGTATCTCATAACCTCTACTACTTCCCTCAGTTCTTAGCAGAATGCACCAGATATCATTCATTGCCATCTCTTCCAAAGGATGAGGATGCTACAGGTCCTAACTGAGATGACACTTCCAATCTCTATTATTTCTTATGGGAATTCTAGCATTTTGATTTTGAAATATTCGTCATGTGATTGGCTGAATAACAGGCTTCCCAGGTGGCGTTCAGTTCAGTTCAGTTCGGTCGCTCAGTCGTGTCCGACTCTTGGCGAATCGCAGCACGCCAGGCCTCCCTGTCCATCACCAACTCCTGGAGTTCACTCAGACTCACATCCATCGAGTCAGTGATGTCATCCAGCCGTCTCATCCTTGGTCGTCCCCTTCTCCTCCTGCCCCCAATCCCTCCCAGCATCAGAGTCTTCCAATGAGTCAACTCTTCGCATGAGGTGGCCAAAGTACTGGAGTTTCAGCTTTAGCATCAGTCCTTCCAAAGAAATCCCAGGGCTGATCTCCTTCAGAATGGACTGGTTGGATCTCCTTGCAGTCCAAGGGACTCTCAAGAGAGTGGTGGGTAAAGAACCCTCCTACCAATGCAGACCTAAGAGATGCAAGTTCGATCCCTCGGTCAGGAAGATCTCTTGGCCCTACTCCAGTATTCTTGCCTGGGAAATCTCACAGACACAGGAGCCTGGAGGGCTCGCAAAGAGTCAGACATGACTGAAGTGACTTGGCACACAAGCATGCACAGGCTGAATAATGGCTTCCCAAAAATGCCCACATCCCAATATCTGAAACCTGTGAATAAACTATGTGGCAAAAGAGACTCCGTCCACGCGATTCAGTTAAAGCTTCTGAGGTGGGGGGATTCTGCCACATTATCTATGTGGGCCCTAAGTGTAATCATAAAGGCCCTTACATGAAGGAAGAAAGAGGGGGAACATGAGGTAAAGGCTAATCTAGAGACTGGAGTGAGGCAGCTAGGGGTCGAAGCCCACTGGGAGCTCCAGAAGCTGGCAGAGGCCAGCTCTGCTGATGTGGGATTTGGGCTTTTTAAGATTCAGTTTGTACTTCTGACCTACAGAACTGTAGAAAAATAAATTTGTGCTGTTTTAAGCCACTGAGTTTGTTGTAATTCGTTACAGCAGCAATAGAAAACTAACACACATAACCTCCCAATTTCCCAGTTGCAGTGTAATTCCATGGGCTAACTAATCTTATTTTACCAATTATCAGATGTAAATAGGAAGATGTGATTTGCCATATGTAAATGCCTAAGCGAGCAGCTTCATGTCTAGAAATATTTCATAAGGATGGTTATACAATAGGATTTCAAGCATCCATTACAAAGAATGAGAAAGATCTACAAATGTTGACCTACATACTGAGATGTAGACGGTGTGTCATGTAAAAAATAATAAGTAACAGAATACATGTAGGAATTGAGTATATCTCTCAAAGATATACATGCAGTTGATGAGGGTAGTTATCTCTAGATGGTAGGACTACAAGATGACTTCCTTTACTTTAACTTGGTACTGTTCTTTTTACAATGAACATTCATTATTTTATCAGTCTGAAAATCCATGAAAACTTTTCCATCTTGGACAAAAGGAAGGTTTTATTTACAGATAAAGGTTCAACTTAGTGACTTTCTGTGACGGCTACAGCTACCACCCATCTTGCTCTCTTCTACCTCCACGTCAATGTCCTTCTGTTTCTATTCTCTGACTACCAACAATATCACCAGTCTATTTTATGGGAGAAATGAAGGCAAGCTCAAGAGTCAGAAATACCACCAAATTTAATATAGGAGCCTCCATTTTCTCCCTAACCCAGTTCTGTCTCCTGTTTTTCCCTGTTTTGGTTAATGACACCACCACCTACCCAGATGCCTAGCTAGAGTGTCAGGACTGTTTTGATTCCTTTTTACAACCCACATCCCATGATTCACCAAATTCTCCCATTATATCCCCTCAGTTTACTTTAAATCCATTCCTTATTCTGCATCCCCATTATTAGTGATAAATTTAGATCATGTTGCTTGATCATTTCTTCCCCAGACTAATGTAATATCCTTCTTTAGCTGAGTTCACTAATTTTAAACTGTGTTCACCCAACTCCCCTTGTCAGAGGCAAAAAAATTAAAAAACAAAAACAAAGTTATCACCCTCCTTCTTATAAATCTTCAAAGGCTCTGCATTCTGGGCCAAGAGCCCTCCAAAGGGACTGACACAGGTTTTTATGATTTGGTACTTCCAATTTTTCTGTCTTCTTTTTCTTACTATTCTCCACCTAGGCACCTTGGATCCAATTATTACAGTAACCTAGAACTTCTCTTCCCATCCCCACTGCCAAGCTATTAAAGATGCAATTCCTCTGCCTGACACGTCCACCTGTTTATACCTCTTCACCCTTCAGGATTTGGCACAGATGTTGCCTCCTGGGTCACCTGAGTTAGGTGTCTTAGTACCTAAACTCCCATGGTATCTCGTAACATACCAAGGATACAGAGGTAGGCTAGAGCATTTGCCATTAGGGTATTATTAACCACTATGGAATCTGCAGCCCCACCCCTCCCTACCCAATCTATGAACTCTTTAAAAACACTGCTTTTTTATTTATTTCTGTATCCCCCAGATCATGGCAGTTACTGGCATAAACAGAGAATTAATACATGGTCACCGAATGATTTCATAAATAAATGAATGGTTAACTTTTATTGGAGGCTTACTCTGTAGTAGGCATAGTGTGAACATCTTCGAATTGGATCCTAACAAACATCCTATAGGTCATACTATTATTTGCATTTAGACTAGAAAACTATGGCACAAAGGGGTTAAATGTCCTAAATTTACCCATTTAGAAATTGCATAGAGGGAATTTGCTGGTGATCCAGTTGTTAGGACTCCATGCTTCCACTGCTGAGGGCACAGGTTTGATTCCTGGTTGGAAAACTAAGATAGGCAAGCCATGTAAAACAACCAAAAAAAAAAAAAAAAGAAGAAGAAAACAAAAAGAAATTGCATAGAGACTGAGGCAATCTGACTCTGGGACATTAGCTTCTATGCCAGAATGAATGGATGAATGAGAGAGCTAACAACCTCCTGATCCTTCCTGTTAAGATTTAATATGTAAGTATACAGTCTAATCTTTATCTGTGAGAAAGACATGCCCAATCCATCGTCCTTCATTACCTCTTGCTTTGATAATATGGTGAGAAAGTGAGGAGGGGTATTATTAAACAGAACATTGGTGAGAACCCATGACAACTTGTGGGAGGAGAGGAAGGGGAGGGTTTGAGTTATTGAGTGTTAATTATTCATTAATAGTAAGTCGGGACTCTTGCCCAGCAGCTATCCCATAAATGGCATGACAGAGAAAAAAAAAGCAATGGTTTTGATCAAATATTTCTTAGGTCTAAATTAAGAAGACAGCCTCCAAGGTGAATTTAATTCCTCACCACATTCTTAACTTCCCTGGAGTTTTTCCATGAATGTCAGTGCTATGAAACTTAAACTAAAGAGAATGTTTTTAATTCCAGCTGAGTTCACTAACCATTTCAACTTTGTGATATATAGAGAGTCAGCAGCTTCTGGTTGCTGGGCTTGTGTCTAGGAATGGGGAACATCCAGAGCCTTTCGTGGTAGATATGCAGAAGAAGCAGATAATAGAGCTTCATCTTCTGTGAGAGAGAGAGAGAAACAGAAGGCTTGAGAGGCTGTCATGTGGGCAAAGTTACACAGCAATTTAGTGTTGGACTCTCAAATCCCTTAACACTCCTGAACTACATGCCTCTCAGACACAGTAGAAATGACCAAGCAGGGCCAATTTCCATTATGCCATATCACTGAAATTATTATTTCAGACTGATGGTTGAATAAAAAATTATCTCCAGAAATATCTCAAAAGCCTAAAACCATTGTACAAATAAAGAATTCAAGTAAAGAGAAGAGTAAATAAGAGGTTAGCAAGCCCATCTTGTCAAGACACACAGGCAGAAATTTTCAGTTGCAGTTGGTAAAAACCACTCCAAACTGTCTTAGACTCCAAAGGGGGAACTCTGAAGTTCCTATCACTAAACAAAAGGAGAGACAGGGTTAGTCAGAACCAGAGACTCAACTCCAGCAGAATCTTCACATTTTCATTTCTCAAATGATAGCATCCATGAGGAAACAGACTGGCTCCATGGTTGGGCTATGATGGATGGCTGATGGACTAACAGAACCCTCTATACCTTTTCAGCAACATTTGTATTTTCTTGAAAACATGTTCGTTTCTGAAGTATAATGGAGGTAATGCCAGTAAGCAAGAGAGCCGTTCCAAGACATTAGCCAATTCATCTTCCATCTTTATTGCCTAATAAATACCATTTATATTCCCATGAATAAGAATCTGTGTAATACCTTGTCTCCAAATAGATGCCTAAGGATTAGCAGCAGATTCTTTCCTATATAAACAACTGTTCCTACAAGCTATAGAATTCCAAGTCTGAATTATGGGAAAGCCAACTAGGGGGCAAAGGCAGCAGCAAGAGTACTATTTCTAATAGGACTCCAGCACACTCCAGCACACAGGTTGCCTGGCTTAGAGAATTTTTAAAACCTCCTACCAAACCTATCAAACACTGTTTAAACAAACCCTTACTAGGGAGGACATGCAGAATTGTAATTAAGGGGGTTACAGGAAGAGCAGCTGCCTACTCTGAGCACATTCTCCACAAGCAGCTTTTCCACTTTAAAAAATTTAAATATGTAAGGTTATAATGGCTTTTAAAATCATAGGGTTGAAGCGTAAGAGGGAGAAGAATAAAAGTAAAAGCATAAGACTGACAGAAAAGAAGACCAGGATTGGAACGCTTCTCTCTGTTCTCTATCAAATATCCACGTAACGCCGGGGGTTTAAAAGTCCTTGTCTGACTCTGACGTCAGGATGAGTATGTTCGAGAGGGAGTCACCAGTCATGAACTGGAGTCTGCGAGACCTTGGAGAAATCATTTACCTTCCTTGTGTCTGCGGTTTCTTGTCTGTAAAATGAGGAGGATGAACAGGGCCCTTCCGGCTCCAACATTCTGTGAGGGCTACTATTCTATCAAATGACACCAAAGTAAATTCTGCTAGCACAAAAGAAATAAAAGAATCTCTCGGTGCACAGCCTGCTGGCAGGTGAAGCAATTTGAAAGCCACAGTTACTCTCTTAGGCCAATGGGAATCACATTCATTTTTCCTTCAGTCTGGGTAGAACTAGAAGAAAAAAAATGTGAAGACAGTCACACTAGACATGAATGATCTCAGACTTCACTATCAAGGCTCTCTATCCCGTCTGCTGTGGCTCCTAGCAGACTTTTCACTCATTTCTCCTCCATCCTCATTTTACTCTTTGGGAGACCAGGATCTTTTTCTCTTCTTTCTCTCTTCTCTTCTCTTCACATCCACCCTGAAACTAATCTGATGAACTGAAGAGAAGTCACACTAAAGCAGAGATTCCCAAATATCCATCACCCACAAACTGCCTTCATATTGACCTCCTGTTTGTACTCCCTATAAATAATTATAATATTTTCCTTCCAAAAGGCATACTATTTTTACCTACTACCAACTTTAGTCATGTTAGAAATCACACCCTTAGTATGCTATATGATGTTTTCTTGTAGTTTGTATTAAAAATACATCACTATTAAAGTCATATGTTCATCTGTGATTCACTAAAATCATTTCACATACCTCCAGTAGCATGCGTTTGAAGCCTGAAAAATGCTTTATGGAGTATGAATGACAAATATCTTTCACCAGGGGCATTAGGTTTGGATTGAATGAAAACCCTTAACATCTTTTAAGCTATCTGCTATTTTCTTATAATGATGTGCCTTTCATTAAGTGTCAGGGGATGGATGACAAAGGTAAGAAAACATTTCACAGGACATTAATCTTAAACCAGAGGAATGGGAAGATCCCTTAATTGTGACTCCATGCATTTTGGAGGCCGGGAGCGTTTCTCCATGCCCCTGAGATAATCGTACAATAATAGTGAGGTAATAATAACAGGAATGAATGCCACACACTGTGCATTGACTGTTGCTGGGCTTCAGAGAGCTGCCCTGTCTTCCCTCTGTTTGTATTCCTGCCTGCACTGCTGGCTGTCATATCGTACAGAGGACCTGGGAGACCTTTCTCATGCCTGTCCTTATTTCATCTTTAAAAACAAACAGCAGGGGGGAAAATAGCCAAACCAAGCTCAATGCACCATGTCTCTCAGGCTTCAGCGCAAAACCCCATTTCATGCTTCGGAGCCTTGATGATGACACGGCGTTCAGGTTGCCAGGCAGGGTGGGAGCCAGGCCCCCGACGAGCTCCTGCCATAGACTGACTGTGGCTAAATGAGCACTGTGGGCTGTGCAGTCGCTTCCTACAGGTGCAGAGCTGCTGCCGGGCTCCTCTTGCCTCTCAGCCAGGCAAGCAGAGTGGGGGTAATATGAGCTATGTACCCAGCACAATCGCCCCTGGGACTCACTGTGCCTCCCAGGATGACGGGGCAGCTCTCTGTTACAGCCGGCTGAAGTGCCACATCTCGTTTGGTGAACAGCTTCAATACAGGCCTCTTACGGACAGATCTGGGTTCAGATCCTGGCTATGCTGTTCATTGAAACTATTAGTTTGAACCACTTACTTAACCTCTCTGTGCCTTAATTTCCCCGTTTATAACAGAGGTGCAAGAGTCTCTACTTCTAGGGCCCCTTGATCATTCTGGCGGACTGTTCCTAGTGCATAGCAACGTGGTTTCCTATCACTACCTACCAGAAACACGGTGACTGAAAACAATAGCCAGGTATCATCTCACAGTTTGCACAAGTCAGAAGTCCAGGCACAGTCAGGCTCCATGGGTCCTCTCCTGAGGATCTCACAAAGCCAAAATCAAAGTGTTGGCTGCAATGAGTTCTTACCTGGAGGCCTTGGGACAGAATTCACTCCCAGGCCCATTCAGGGGATTGGAAGAATTCAGGTCCTTGTGTGACTGTAGGTCTGAGGTCTCCATTAGCTGGGGCTCCCTCTGCTCCTAAAAGCCATCTAGAAATCAGTCCTGCCCAGTCCCCCACATCTGCCTTTGTCCTCTAGTTTTAAGGGCTCATGTAATTGGGCTCTCCTGGATGATCCAGAATAATCTCCCTACTTTATGTTAACTAAATAACTTTATCACCGCGTGCAATTTCCCTTCTCTGTGTAACTAACATATTGATATTTGTGAATGTAACACCAGGGGCAAAAGTCATGGGGACCAAAAATCTGCCTACCATCATCATTGTATATTAATTACTGTTCTCAGGCCAGCTCTACAAAGGAACACCGTTATTTACTGTGACTGCCTACAATGCGTAGAGATTAAAAACCACAGTAATAATCCCTTACTTTAATCTTTGCAATACCTCCTAAGTGGGAGAGGTACATTGTTACTCCCATTCTACAGATGCTAGAATGTGTTTGAAAGGTTTAATATTTGGAGATCTGAAAAGATTCCAGGGGTATGGCGAACAAAAAAAAAAGAGAGAGAGAGAGAGAGAGAGAGATGACTTTCCTCAATGGGGATTTATGGCAAGGAACATTGGGGTGACAAGTTGTGGCCTCCTTGTAGGCATACAAGATTATTCTGGGTTTCAGAGTAACTTTCTGAGACTGAGAGGCATGGCAGTGACTATCACAGAAAGCCAGCTCTTTTGGTTGTAAGTAATGAAAATCCCCTTGACAAAACATAAACAAAAAAAGATTTTTAAAGGTTTGCAGACTTAATATTAAGTGTACAAAAGGCTTTCACATAACCCATAACCAAAGACTAGAGCCAGGCCCAGGAAAGCCTCAGAAATGTGGCAGCTACTCCCGCTCACCTGCTTCATTCTTCACCTTTGCCAAAGGTGCCTCCTTGCATAGTCCCACACCTACCCTTCCCCCAGGTCCAGAGTTTCCCTGTCTGCTATTCAAGTAACCAACGTGATAAGGGAATCCGTTCTAACTCTACATTCATGGAGGATAGTTTAAGCCAGTTGTTCATCTCTGTTCTAATCAGCTACAACCAGAGGGGCGGTCGTACAGGACAGAAACGCCTGCCGGGGCCAATGTGTGTGTGAATGCATGAAGCGGAGGATAACTCTCAGAAAGGAGGAGACCAAGAGCTGGGTATATAATGCCAAAGATCACTTCTCAGCCTTCCTCTCAATATAGCCAGAACTCAAAGGATCTACTTGTTCTATGTATTTGAAATTACACCTCCTACTTGAGGATCTGAATGGACCTGACTGCCACCGTCCACAGGATCAGGCTAGAAACTTGTCCTGAGTAGCTTTGGGTGATGGGCCTCCTCTGGAGCCAGTCCACATATGGCCATATACGGCTGGTTTGCACCTCTGCTCAGTCCCTTCTGAGCAGGATCACAGGATCAATTTCCTTCTAGACACACAGTGTAGACCCTTGAGACTTTGCTAAAGAGATAGTCTCTGGCTCTTTCCTCAGAAGAGGTCCACAAGCACAGCTGCATCCTGAAGCTCCATCATTTGCCCGCAAACAGAGCTGGGTCTTTATCCCAGATGTTAGGACTCCAAATTCCTTATCCCTCCAATTCACTCTATAGAAAAGTTAAGGAATTCATGGAAACATCTCACAACCACATGCTCCATTTAAAGCAAATAATGATAGTAAAGGATATCAGGGGACATACTTATATTGCTTAAGTAATGTCTGGCACAAAAACCAGTTGTCTGGCCATGTAATGTCCTCACACTCCTCCTTGGGATCTGCAGGCCAATGAGACTCCAAAGGTGAGTTTTCTGAGCATCAGTGATTTCAAGCAGGCAAATCTTGACAGGGTACTTGGAATTGTAGGTGTCAGCAATATTCCAGTCATGCACCAGCTTTCCGTGACTGAGCACAACAGTAATAATAGCTTATCTTCACTCGTATCAGGTATATGTGTTTATAAGTATATATTCCAAGTAGGTAAAACGTGCATACATAAAAGTAGATACATTAATTAAGCAGTAAAAAGTGTTCTCACCATAATGCCATGAACCCTTCCCAAAGAGAAAGTGTTAACCAGTTTCTTGGTACACTGAAAAACTCCACTATTCTCATTGCTATTCATATCCCACTGCCTTTCACACTACCTGTAACAGGAGGATTTTTCAGGAAAATAACAGACTAGTGTAACCTCAAGCAACTAATAAAGAGTATTGATCCTTTTTGTTTTTGTGACTAAAGATGCATGCAATTATATTGCTTGAATTTCAAATGGGAATAGGAAACAAGTAAAAAAATAAATGTTCTGGCATTGTGGGCTTAATTGGTTTACAACTAACTTTTTTTAAAAACTAACTTGAAAACAAAAACCTCATTACTGATCTAATGAGCCTGCTAAGTCACTTCAGTTGTGTCCTACTCTGTGCGACCCCATAGACGGCAGCCCACCAGGCTCCTCCATCCCTGGGATTCTCCAGGCAAGAACACTGGAGTGGGTTGCCATTTCCTTCTCCAATGCTTGAAAGTGAAAAGTGAAAGTGAAGTCGCTCAGTTGTGTCTGACCCTCAGTGACCCCATGGACTGCAGCCTTCCAGACTCCTCCATCCATGGGATTTTCCAGGCAAATGATAAGTAGTGATTAAATACATGAAATATTAAATAAATGAAATTGCATAGTTATACAATACAAGACACTTTAGAAGCTTTGCTTGAGTAAATGTATTATCTTTCTCTAACTCACCACCTCCAGTAGCAAATAAATTAGTGGCAATAGCAAATCAGAATAATCTCCAAGGGGAATCTCTTAAAGATTTTCTCTTCTAGAGAGAACATCTCCCAATAAGAAAGTTTGGGTATAAAAAGAGTTGTCCTAGCAATTGTTAAAAATAACAAGCAGAAATGCTCCTAGGACTGATAACTTCATTGCTGAATTTGTGGTCATGACAACATATCAATGAAACAAATAAGGGAGATGTTAAAAAAAAAAGTTATCTGTTTTGAATTAACTTGCACCCATTTTAAAAGCAATCACTAATGATAACCACTAAGAGAGTCATAAGTAGGGTTTGTTCTACGGAAATCATTCTACTGTCCATATTGCTTCAAGTTAAAAAAAAAATGAATGAATAAAGACAGCATGAAATTTGTCTTGGTATAACTGCATGGTTTCTGATAGCTAGACAGTATTGCCTATCAAAGGAAAGATTCATCTGTTTACCTCTCACTGTTTTACTTGAAACAATACCTTTATCAAAATAATTATAAAGCAATTATTTGCCAGTTTTCACTTTATTGGTTACTACTTTTACTTAAAGAATAGCACTTACTACATAATTACAGTACATGGTTATCTGAACAGTCTTAACTGTGCCTACCAATGATAAATTATACAGTAAGTGTAGCTCTAATTATGTATCCTATACTGCATAAATATATAATGACATATGTAATAATATGTAGTTACATATTAATAAATCCCTCTTTATTTTTCAAAGTCTAGTAAAATAAAAGACCATTTGATCTCCTTCCATGGGGTAACCTCTGGAGTCAGGCACATTGTTCTGTTTCTATTTCTGGAAGCCAATGGGCTACAGTGTGCATTTGGCACTTGCCACCAATTCTCAGTCTCATCCAAGTACACCCACTAGGACAGAGAGAAAATTTTAAAAATGAGAAGTAAACATTTGTTTCTAACCCTCCTTTTTAGGAAGTGTCCTCTTTGATGGAAACTCAGCAGCTATGGCTTAGATTCAAGAATTGCAGGTGCAGAAGCTTGAAAGTGTCACTGCAGCCTTACCTACACATAATCACTGCACCCAAAATGCCCGGATTCAAAAGCAGGAAAGAGGCTGGAAAAATGTGATTTTGAACCATAAATACGTTGTTTATGTTCTTAGGATATTATTTTGGTTCTTAGTCTATAGTGTTGGTTCCTAAAGTGACCACAGGGAATCAAGTATCTGAAATTCAAGGAGTTAGAAGTGTAATCCTATAAAGGACATTTTTTTTTTCTCTTTAATTACAAAACCAAATTTCACAAAAACTAAGTTGTATGAAATAAGCATGTCACCATCAAGCTAAACAAAACTCATCAGATAGCATTACACCTGGGCTACAACACAAAATTCATCAGTAACACAAACAATGGAAGAGAATGGATGGCAAGAAAGAGCTTCACAGAGGCAGAAGAAAAAGACAAGAAATGGCTCTCCCAGCTTTAACTGATGATCTCTGAGTGGCGTCACATTGAGGGATGGAATCTGACACACACAGGTGAGGTGCGAATGAAATGAGGGGAGACAACTTAGCAACATGCCCCCTGCCCTTGGCTACATTCCCTCTCCTGTGGCCACTGCTCTCTGAAAAATTGCTCCTTTCCATTGTGCCTCTGGTGTTCCTGGAGCAGAGATCATGCTGACTTGCCAATTATTCCTCTCACAGGGAAGAGCTGTAAGAGACAAGGGCAGAGAACATGCATCCCTGAACAGACAGCTAAGGCCACGACTACTGGGGCCACCAAAGAAGAAAGACAGTGAAAAGTATTAGACCTATCTTCCTTGAATACTAGCCTTGAGGTCTGGATTCAGGTTAGTCTGCAATGAGCAGCTTTTAAATAAATAAGTAAATGAGTGAATAAGGATCTCTATAGAAGTTTTCAATCAGGGAGCAATGTAAATCAAAGAAATGGAAAGGAATTAAAAGACGCTTCTAAAGAAACTATTACTAAGTACCCATCACTCAACGTACACCTTTTTAAAAAAATTACTTTATTGAAGCATAAGTGATTTCCAAAGTTGTGTTTCTCTCTGCTGTACAGAAAAGTGATTCAGTTATGTGAGTGTGTATATATATATATTCTTTTTAAATATTCTTTTCCATTATGTTTTATCACAGGATATTGAAGGTACTCCCTTGTGTTACACAGTAAGACCTTGTTGTTTATCCATTCTTTGTTTAAGAGTTTGCACCTGCTAACCCCAAATTCCCATTCCGTCCCTTTCCCAACCCCCTCCCTTTAGGCAATCACAATTCTATTCTCTATGTCTGTGAGTCTGTTTCTGTTTTGTATCAAATAGATTCATTTGTGTTATATTTTAGATTCCACATATAAGTGATATCATACAGTATTTGTCTTTTTCTTTCTGACTTACTTTACTTAGTATATAATCTCTAGGTTCATTCATGTTGCTGTAAATCATACATCCTCTTCAATCTTTGCAAGGACTCTGTGTACTGGGTATTATTTTTCTTGTTTAACTGATAAGGAAGCTGAGGCTAGGACTGATGAAGCCCCAATATTACACACTAAGTGAATGGCAGGGCTTGGATTTGTACCTAAGTTTGCCAGACTTAAAAACCTCAGGGGCGGTCCTAAGATGGCAGAATAGGATGGGGAGACCACTTTCTCCCCCACAAATTCATCAAAAGAACATTTGAACACTGAGTAAATTCCACAAAACAACTTCTGAATGCCGGCAGAGGACATCGGGCACCCAGAAAAGCAGCCCATTGTCTTCAAAGGAGGTAGGAAAAAATATAAAAGATAAAAAGAGAGACAAAGAGGTAAGGAAGGAGATCCATCCTGGGAAAGGACTCTTAAGAAAGAGAAAAGTTTCCAAACACCAGGAAACACTTTCACTAGCAAGTCTGTGGCGAGCCTTGGAAACTCAGAGGGCAACATAACTGGGAGGAAAAAGAAATAAATAATTAAAACCCACAGATTACATTCCCAACAGTAACTCCCAGTGGAGAAGCAGTGCAGACACCTGCATCCACCACTAGCAAGCGGGGGCTGGGCAGGGATGTGAGGGCTGCATTGCTTAGTGTAAGGACCAGGCCTTGAATGCCCTGAGGGCAATCTGAGGGAACTAACTTCAGATAGCAAACCAGACTGTGGGATAGCTACCCTGAGAAAGCCCTAACCTAAGACACTGCCTGGAAAAAGTGCTCTTGCCTGGAAAATCCCTTGGACGGAGGAGCCTGGTGGGCTGCAGTCCATGGGGTCGCTAAGAGTCGGACATGACTGAGCAACTTCACTTTCACTTTTCATTTTCATGCATTGGAGAAGGAAATGGCAACCCGCTCCAGTGCTATTGCTTGGAGAATCCCAGGGACGGGGGAGCCTGGTGGCCTGCCGTCTATGGGGTCACACAGAGTTGGACACAACTGAAGCGACTTAGCAGCAGCAGCAAGACACCACCAGGCCAGCTCACAGAACAAAGGACTGAGCAGAGCTAGCCGGCTGCAGACTGGCCCATCCCCCTCCGGAGACAGGCAGGCCAGGGCAGCCAGAGCCAGAAGGGGGCAATCCTGGCCCCCAGAGAGGCATTATCTACCTAACTGCAAGCAGGCTTTGTTGCTAACCAAGACTTCTTGGGATTCTGGACCATCAACAGCCGCCTGAAAAGGTGTGCAGGTAGTACACCCAGAAAACCGAGTGGCAGGGATGGGGGAGGCTAAGTCACAGAGACCGTGCTCACCAAACACCTCATCACCTGAGCTGCTCGGACCTGGGAAGGGCACAAAACGCAGGCCCAACTGAGTCTGTGCCTTTGAGGAGTATCCGAGTACCTGAACCTGAGCGGCTTAGACCTGGGAAGTGCATACAATCCAGGGCCGGCCTCAGACAGTTCCCGGCAGAGCAACCTAGAGCCTGAGCAGTGTAGACGGGAAAGCACACACGCCAGGAGCAGCGGCAAACCCAGTGTGGCCGAGACACAGCGAGCACTCCCCACACACACCAGTGATATTTGTTTGCAGTGTTCCTCCCTCCCCACAGCACGACTGAACAAGTGAGCCTAAAAAAGTTTCCACCACCATCCGCTTCGGTCAGGGCGAAAATTAGACACTGAGGAGACCAGCAAACAGAAAGTGAAAACAGAGGGAACCGCCTTGGAAGTGACAGGTGCAATAGATTAAAACCCTGTAGTTAGTACTGACTACATATGAAGGGGCCTATAGATCTTGAGAAGTATAAGCCAGATCAAGGAACTATCTGAAAATGAACTGACCCCATACTGTCCACAACAACACCAGAGAAAGTCCTAGATATATTTTTACTATTATCATTCTTTATTTATATTTTTTAATTTTAAGTCCTCTATTATTCCATTAATTTTCATTTTTATAACCTAATATTACTTTGCAAAAACAAAGACCCTATTTTTTAAAGCAAATTTCATATATATATATTTTATAATTTTTGTGACTTTTTTTTTCTTTAATATTGTATTTTTGAAAATCAAACCTCTACTCTAGATTTTTAATCTTTGCTTTTTGGTATTTGTTATCAATTTTGTACCTTTAAGAACCCAATCTTCAGTACCCATTTTTACTTGAGAGCAAGATTACTCACTTGACTGCTCTCTCCCCCTTTGGACTCTCCTTTTTCTCCACCAGGTCGCCTCTATCTCCCCCTCCCCCTTCTATTCTCTACCCAACTCTGAATCTCTTTGTGTGTTCCAGACTGTGGAGAACACTTAGGGAACTGATTACTGGCTGGATCTGTCTCTCTCCTTTTGATTCCCCACTTTTTCCTCCTGGCCACCTCTGTCTCCTTCCTCCCTCTTCTCTTCTCTGTATAACTCTGTGAACATCTCTGAGTGGTCCAGACTGTGGAGCGCACATAAGGAAGTGATTACTGGCTAGCTTGCTCTCTCCTCTTGATTCCCCCTCATCTCATCCTGGTCACCTCTATCTCCCTCCTCCCTCTTCTCTTCTCCATGTAACTCTGTGAACCTCTCTGGGTGTCCCTCACTGTGGAGAAACTTTTCATCTTTAACCTAGATGTTTTATCAACAGTGCTATATAGATGGAGAAGTCTTAAGGCTACTGTAAAAATAAGACTGAAAATCAGAGGCAAGAGGCCTAAGTCCAAATCCTGAGAACAGCAGAGAACTCCTGACTCCAGGGAACATTAATTGACAGGAGCTCATCAAATGCCTCCATACCTACACTGAAACCAAGCACTACCCAAGGGCCAACAAGTTCCAGAGCAAGACATACCACGCAAATTCTCCAGCAACACAGGAACATAGCCCTGAGCTTCAATATACAGGCTGCCCAAAGTCAATCCAAACCCACTGACATCTCATAACTCATTACTGGACACTTCATTGCACTCCAGAGAGAAGAAATCCAGCTCCACCCACCAGAACACTGACATAAGCTTCCCTAACCAGGAAACCTTGACGAGCCGCCTGTCCACCCCACCCAGAGCAAGGAAACTCCACAATAAAGAGAACTCCACAAACTGCCAGAATACAGAAAGGCCACCCCAAACACAGCAATATAAACAAGACAAAGAGGCACAGGAATACCCAGCAGGTAAAGGAACAAGATAAATGCTCACCAAACCAAACAAAAGAGGAAGAGATAGGGAATCTACATGATAAAGAATTCTGAATAATGATAGTGAAAATGATCCAAAATCTTGAAAACAAAATGGAGTTACAGATAAATAGCCTGGAGACAAGGATTGAGAAGATGCAAGAAAGGTTTAACAAGGACCTAGAAGAAATAATAAAGGATCAATATATAATGAATAATGCAATAAATGAGATCAAAAATACTCTGGAGAGAACCAACAGTAGAATAACGGAGGCAGAAGACAGGGTAAGTGAGGTAGAAGATAGAATGGTAGAAATAAATGAAACAGAGGAAAAAAGAAAAACGAATTAAAAGAAATGAGGACAATCGCAGAGACCTCTGGGACAATGTTAAATGCCCCAACATTCGAATCACAGGAGTCCCAGAAGAAGAAGACAAAAAGAAAGACCATGAGAAAATACTTGAGGAGATAATAGTTGAAAACTTCTCTAAAATTGGGAAGGAAATAATCACCCAAGTCCAAGAAACCTAGAGAGTCCCAAATAGGATACACACAAGGCGAAACACCCCAAGACACACATTAATCAAATTAACAAAGAACAAATATTAAAAGCAGCAAGGGGAAAACAACAAATAATACACAAGGGGATTTCCACAAGGATAACAGCTGATCTTTTAATAGAAACTCTTCAGGCCAGGAGGAAATGGCAGGACATACTTAAAGTGATGAAAGATAATAACCTACAGCCCAGATTACTGTACCCAGCAAGGATCTCATTTAAATACGAAGGAGAAATCAAAAGCTTTACAGACAAGCAAAAGCTGAGAGAATTCAACACCACCAAACCAGCTCTCCAGCAAAAGCTAAAGGATCTTCTCTGAACAAGAAACAGAAAGGCTGTATAAACTCAAACCCAAAACAATAAAGTAAATGGCAAATGGATTATACTTATCAATAATTACCTTAAATGTAAATGGGTTGAATGCCCAAAGCAAAAGACAAAGACAAAGACTGGCTGAATGGACACAAAAACAAGACACCTATATATGTTGTCTACAAGAGACCCACCTCAAAACAAGGGACACATTTCACAGACTGAAAGTGAAGGGCTGGAAAAAGATATTCCATGCAAACAGACACCAAAAGAAAGCAGCAGTAGCAATACTCATATCAGATAAAATAGACTTTAAAACAAAGGCTGTGACAAAAGACAAAGAAGGACACTACATAATGATCAAAGGACCAATCCAAGAAGAAGATATAACAATTATAAATACATTTGCATCCAACATAGGAGCACCACAATATGTAAGACAAATGATAACAAGTATGAAAGGGGAAATTACCAATAACCCAATAATAGTGGGAGACTTTAATACCCCACTCACACCTATGGATAGATCAACTAAATAGAAAATTAACAAGGAAACACAAACTTTAAATGATACAATAGACCAGTTAGACCTAATTGATATCTATAGGACATTTCACCCCAAAACAATGAATTTCACCTTTTTCTCAAGTGCACATGGAACCTTCTCCAGGATAGATCACATCCTGGGCCATAAATCTAGCCTTGGTAAATTTAAAAAAAAAAAAATTGAAATCATTCCAAGCATCTTTTCTGACCACAATGCAGTAAGATTAGATGTCAGTTACTGGAGAAAAACTATTAAAAATTCCAACTTATGGAGGCTGAACAACACGCTACTGAATAACCAACAAACCACATAAGAAATCAAAAACGAAATCAAAATATGCATAGAAACGAATGAAAATGAAAACAAAACCCAAAACCTATGGGACACTGTAAAATCAGTGCTAAGGGGAAGGTTCATAGCAATACAGGCATACCTCAAGAAACAAGAAAAAAGTCAAATAAGTAACCTAACTCTGTACCTAAAGCAACTAGAAAAAGGAAGAAATAAAGAACCCCAGGGTTAGTAGAAGGAAAGAAATCTTAAAAATTCGGGCAGAAATAAATGCAAAAGAAACAAAAGAGACCATAGCAAAAATCAACAAAGCCAAAAGCTGGTTCTTTGAAAGGATAACTAAAATTGACAAACCATTAGCCAGACTCATCAAGAAACAAAGGGAGAAAAATCAAATCAATAAAATTATAAGTGAAAATGGAGAGATCACAACAAACAACACAGAAATACAAAGGATCATAAGAGACTACTATAAGCAATTATATGCCAATAAAATGGACAACTTGGAAGAAATGGACAAATTCTTAGAAAAGTACAACTTTCCAAAACTGAACCAGGAAGAAATAGAAAATCTTAACAGACTCATCACAAGCACAGAAATTGAAATCATAGTCAGAAATCTTCCAGCAAACAAAAACCCAGCTACAGACAGCTTCACACCTGAATTCTACCAAAAATTTAGAGAAGAGCTAACACCTATCCTACTCAAACTCTTCCAGAAAATTGCAGAGGAAGATAAACTTCCAAACTCATTCTACCATCACCCTAATACCAAAACCTGACAAAGATGCCACAAAAAAATAAAACTACAGGTCAATATCACTGATGAACATAGATGCAAAAATCCTCAACAAAATTCTAGCAATCAGAATCCAACAACACACTAAAAGGTCATACATCATGACCAAGTGGGCTTTATCCCAGGGATGCAAGGATTCTTCAATATCTGCAAATCAATCAACATAATACACCATATTAACAAATTGAAAAATAAAAGCCATATGACTATCTCAATAGATGCAGAGAAAGCCTTTGACAAAATTCAACATCCATTTATGATAAAAATCTTCCAGAAAGGAGGAATAGAAGGAACATAACTCAACATTATAAAAGCTATATATGACAAACCCATAGTAAACTTTCTCCTCAATGGTGAAAAATTGAAAGCATTTCCCCTAAAATCAAGAACAAGACAAAGGTGCCCACTCTCACCACTACTATTCAACATAGTTTTGGAAGTTTTGGCCACAGCAATCAGAGCAGAAAAATAAATAAAAGGAATCCAAACTGGAAAATAAGAAGTAAAACTCTCACTGTTTGCCAATGACATGATCCTCTACGTAACAACTCTAAAGACTCCACCAGAAAATTACTAGAGCTAATCCATGAATATAGTAAATTTGCAGGATATAAAATCAACACAGAAATACCTTGCATTCCTATACACTAATAATGAGAAAATAGAAAAAGAAATTAAGGAAACAATTCCATTCACCATTGCAACAAAAGAATAAAATACTTAGGAATATGTCTGCCTAAAAAACAAAAGACCTATATATAGAAACTATAAAACACTGATGAAGGCAATCAAAGAGGACACTAATATGTGGAGAAATATACTAGGTTCATGGATAGGAAGAATCAATATAGTGAAAATGAGTATACTACCCAAAGCAATCTATAGATTCAATGCAGTCTCTATCAAGCTATAAACGGTATTTTTCACAGAGCTAGAACAAATAATTTCACAATTTGTATGGAAATACAAGAAACCTCGAATAGCCAAAGCAATCTTGAGACAGAAGAATGGAACGGAGGAATCAACCTGCCTGACTTCAGGCTCTACTACAAAGCTGCAGTCATCAAGACAGTATGGTACTGGCACAAAGACAGAAATATAGATCAATGGAACAAAATAGAAAGCCGAGAGATAAATCCACGCACCTATGGACACCTTATCTTTGACAAAGGAGGCAAGAATATACAATGGAGAAAAGACAATCTTTTTATCAAGTGCTGCCGGGAAAACTGGTCAACCACTTGTAAAAGAATGAAATTAGAACACTTTCTAACACCATACACAAAAATAAACTCAAATGGATTAAAGATCTAAACATAAGACCAGAAACTATAAAACTCCTAGAGGAGAACATAGGCAAGATACTCTCAGACATAAATCACAGCAGGATCCTCTGTGACCCGCCTCCCAGAATATTGGAAATAAAAGCAAAAATAAACAAATGGGACCTAATTAAAATGAAAATCTTCTGTACAACAAAGGAAACTATAAGCAAAGTGAAAAGACAGACTTCAGAATGAGAGAAAATAATAGCAAATGAAGCAACTGATAAAGAATTAATCTCAAAAATACACAAGCAACTCCTGCAGCTCAATTCAAGAAAAATAAATGACCCAATAAAAAAATGGGCCAAAGAACTAAACAGACATTTCTCCAAAGAAGACATACAGATGGCTAACAAACACATGAAAAGATGTTCAACATCACTCATTATTAGAGAAATGCAAATCAAAGCCACAATGAGGTACCGTTTCACACCAGTCAGAATGGCTGCTATCCAAAAGTCTACAAACAATAAATGCTGGAAAGGGTATGGAGAAAAGGGAACCCTCTTACACTGTTGGTGGGAATGCAAACTAGTACAGCCACTATGGAGAACAGTTTGGAGATTCCTTAAAAAACTGGAAATAGAACTGCCATATGGTCCAGCAATCCCACTGCTGGGCATACACACCAAAGAAACCAGCATTGAAAGAGACACATGTACCCCAATGTTCATCGCAGCACTGTTTATACTAGCCAGGACATGGAAGCAACCTAGATGTCCATCAGCAGACAAATGGATAAGAAAGCTGTGATACATATACACAATGGAGTATTACTCAGCCATTAAAAAGAATACATTTGAATCAGTTCTAATAACGTGGATGAAACTGGAGCCTATCATACAGAGTGAAGTAAGCCAGAAAGAAAAACACTAGTACAGTATACTAATGCATATATATGGAATTTAGAAAGATGTTAATGATAACCCTGTATGTGGGACAGCAAGAGACACAGATGTATAGAACTCTGTGGGAGAGGGTGAGGGTGGGATGATTTGGGAGAATGACATTGAAACATGTATATTATCATATGTGAAATGAATCACCAGTGCAGGTTCGATGCATGATATAGGGTGCTCAGGGCTGCTACACTGGGATGACCCAGAGGGATGGGATGGGGAGGGAGGTGGGAGGGAGGTTCCGGATAGGGAACATGTGTACACCCATGGTGGATTCATGTCATAGTATGGCAAAACCAATAAAATATTGTAAAGTAATTAGCCTCCAACTAAAATAAATAAATTTATATTTAAAAGAAAAAAAAAAACTCATGCTCATTCAACCCTGAGACTTACACCTAACAACTCCTAAGAGCACTAAGGACTTTTAATAAGTACTTACTAGTACTAAGGATTTTTAATAAGTACTTACTAGTGCCTTACACACATCATTTTATTTAGTTCTGTGAAGTAGGTCTGTAAAAGAATTAGTGACAACTCTATTTTCATTCCCAATCCACAGATAAGGAAACTTGTTCTTTAATGAAGTGAACTCTCTTGCCCAAGGTGACATATTAAGTCCTAAAGCCATGATCAAACTCAGATCAAATAGCAAAGCCTGTTCCCTTAATCAACACCTCTACCACTCTTATTCCAGAGGTCCACAAAAGAGGTGGTTCTCTGCCCCAAGAAGGTTTACAATGTAGCCTAGCTTTGGCCATCTCACAAGAATCATCGTACCACAGATTCATTACTGAATTATATGCAAGTGGTAAATGAGCACATTTTCCTTTTCTTGCCTGAATCACCTTTCTTTTCCCCATCTGTGTTAGGGATTCACTTCCACACTCCCATTGCAGCCTTGGTATGGACTTGTCCTCTTTCCCTACTGGGCCCTGATATTTTTGAGATCTAAAAGGGTAATCTTTATTTCTGTACCTTCAGGGCCTAGCTGAGAGCAGGTGCTCAGCTGCTTTGAAGTGATGAATGAAAGAGTGACTGACTGAATGAATGGGTGCATGGATGAACACATATAGAATTCAAGACTGGAAGGGCCTTGGAAATAATTTATTCTGATTACCTTACCTTACCGAAGTACTTTCTTGAATTCAGAAAAAATTCAGACTTGACCAAGAGTAACTTACATGAGAACATGTTCACATACACATATACAGACACACACACACACAGTAGTGATACCAGCTCATATCAAGGGTAAAGTATATAAATTGTGGCTCTCTCAGGACCAATCTTTATGCATATTTTGAATTTCTTACAGAATTTTTAGCTATATAGGTCACAGACTGTGATAAGAACACACCCTAATGTGGCAAGTGTTTTGTATCCATAATGAGATTGCTAAATGTTACCTGTTTTTAGTTTATAAAAATATCCTAAGCAAAATATTTAATGCAATTGTGTCACTTGTCATATACTTTCCTTCTTCTATACCCCAAAGGATTAGATAGCCTGAGGTGGAAGTCAGCAGGGAAGATATTCTGTATATTTGTATATTTTTCCTGTATGCATTTTTAAAACATACAGTTTATGCCTCAGCAGTGAGGAATTCCTAAAATCATGGACACAATATGTCTGACTGACCTGGTAACTCTCCATCCAAACGAGGTCCAGACACATGTGAGAATGAATGCAGATGTCATTAGTAGTTAGGTCTGATACTGATAGCCAACAAGCACATGAGAAGATGTTCAACATAATTAATTATTAGAGAAATGCAAATCAAAACCACAATGAGGTAGCACCTCACACAGGCCAAAATGGCCATCATAAAAAAAAGTCTACAAATAATGAATTCTGGAGAGGGTATGAAGAATAGAGAACCCTCCTACACTGTTGATAGGAATGCAAATTAATATAGCCACTATGGAGAATAGTATACAGGTCTCTTAAAAAACTAAAAACAGAGTTACCTTATGATCCAGTAATCCTACTCCTGGACATAGTATCTGGAGAAAATTCTTAATTTATTAAGTTATATTCATCCCAATGTTCACAGCAGCACTATTTACAATAGCCAAGACATGGAAGTTATGTAAATGTCCATCAATAGATGACTAGAAGAAGAAGACGTGGAACATATATATAATGTAATATTACTCAGCCATAAAAAAGAATGCAATATTTCCATTTTCAGCAACATGGATGGACTTAGATCATATTATACTTAGTGAAGTTAGAAAAAAGACAAATATTGTATGATATTATACATGGAATCTAAAAAATAATACAAATGAATCCATATACAAAACAGAAACAGGAGCACAGACATAGAAAATAAATTTATGACTAACAAAGGGCAAAGGAAGGGAGGAGGGATAAATTAGGAGTATAGTATAAACAGATGCAAACTATTATATGTATAATAAATAAACAACATGGATTTATTATATAGCACAGGGAACTTCATCAACATGAACTATAATGGACAACAATCTGAAAAAATATACAAATATAACTGAATCACTTTGCTGTATACCTGAAACTAGCACAATATTATAAATCAACTTTACTTCAATAAAAAAAAATAATAATTAAGCCTGTTAGGTTCCAAGCATCTGAGGACAGCTAGTCACCCTGTCACCATCTGAACACACAAAGCAATGCTAAATAAGTTTTAAATCAAGGTGAGAGGCATAGCTGGAAAACAGGCAATAGTGAAAACATTATTGGTATGAGAAATGATAGAGACAGAAATTTTGTAATCTGTCACCTTTGAGAGATTTGAGAATCTGATAGAAATCCAAGACTGTCTCTCCCAGACAACATATGTACACATAAAATTTTGCCCAAATTTTGGAACTCCCATAAGCTGAAGTTCATTTCAATTTATGGAGTAGACTATTGAATAAGACCCTCAGATTAAGAATCATCATTTCAGAATGAGATTTCTAAAACTTGGCATTATTGACATTTTGTGCTAAATAATGCTTTGTCATTGGGGGCTGTCCCACATGTCCCTAGTGGTAAAGAAGTACCATGAGAGGCAATACTGTTGCCTCTTAGTTGAGCTCACTATTATAGAGATATGAGCACAGAAACATCACATAAAGGATAAAAATTAGACATAACTATTAGTATACAGGGCTTTCCAGGTGGCTCAGTGGGAAAAAATGTGCCTGTAATGCAGGAGACCTGGGTTCGATCCCTGGGTTGATGATCCCCTGGAGAAGGAAATGGCAACTCACTCCAGTATTTTTGCCTGGGAAATCCCATGGATGGAGGAGCCTGGTGGGCTATACTCCATGGGGTCACAAAGAGTCAGACAGGATTTAGCAACTGAGCACTCATGCATATACTAGTATACAAACCATAGCAAATGAGAGTTTAATATAATGTGAAGCAGTGCTGTACAAAAATTGCCAAACTCTCCCTATGCATCTGCCTATGCTCTTAATTCATGACAGAGATAACCATTCTCTTCACAAAGGAGAGTAATGACACCCACTTAAGAGAATCTTGATCCATTGAAGAACTCCTGGGCCCCACCACCTCTCACCACCCCCTGACAGGTGTCTAGCGGAAATGATTCTGCAGAAAACATTCTGAAGTGTTTGTAATGAGGAGAACTTGTAACCTAAACTGTGAGAAACATTCTGGGAGGCTGTTCCATTTATAATCAATCCTACAGAGACAGGGCATATTAAACACCTGGAGAAGTGTAGTTTCCAATTCAGTAAGTCTATTTATTAGGCACACATGCATCCTCAGCATCTTCTCATTTGGAGACATGATCTCAAAAATCCATTTAGCCACAAAGTTTTTTTTTTTTTTTAAATGTAGGTATAGTTGTTTCACAATGTTGTATTAGCTTCTACTGTACAGCAAAATGAATCAGCTATACGTATATACATTTCCCCTCCCTCTTCGACCTCCCTCCCACCCCATCCCCATCCCACCCATCTAGGTCACCACAGATCACTGAAATGATTTCCCTGTGCTATATTGCAGGTTCTATTGTGTGTGTGTGTGTGTGTGTGTGTGTGTGTGTGATAGTCACTCAATCACGTCTAACTCTTTGTGACCCCCATGGATTATAGCCTGCCAGGCTCCTCTGTTCATACAATTCTCTAGGCAGGAATACCAGAGTGGGTTGCCATTCCCTTCTCCAGGGGCTCTTCCCAACCCGGGGATGGAACCCAGGTCCTCTGTGTTGCAGGCAGATTCTTTACCATCTGAGCAAACAGGGAAGCCCCGGGTTCTATTTTACTAGCTATCAATTTCACACATAGTAGTGTATATACGTCAACCCCAGCCACCAAACTCATCTCATCCTTCTTCCTCTCACCATGTCCAAATGTCTATTCTCTATGACTGCATCTCTATTTCTATGCCACAAATAGGTTGTGACGTGAAGTCGCTCAGTCGTGTCCAACACTTTGTGACCCCGTGGACTGTAGCCCACCAGGCTTCTCCGTCCATGGGATTCTCCAGGCAAGAATACTGGAGCGGGTTGCCATTTCCTTCTCCAGGGGATCTTCCTGATCCAGGGATTGAACCCGGGTCTTCTGCACTGCAGGCAGACGCTATAACCTCTGAGCCACCATAGGTTAATATGTACTATTTTTCTAGATTCCACATATATGTGTTAATATACAATATTTGTGTTACTCTTCTGACTTTGTCTGTATGACAGTCTCTAGTCCATCTACATCTCTAGAAATGACCTAATTTCATTATTTTTTATGGCTGAGTAATATTGTGTCACGTATATGCACTACATCTTTATCCATTCATCTGTTGATGGACATTTAGGTTTCTTCCACGTCCTGGCTATTGTGAAGAGTGCTGCAATGAACATTGGGGTGCATGTGAATCTACAAACAATAAATGCTGGAGAGAGAGTGGAGAAAAGGCAACCCTCTTCCATTGTTGGTGGGCATGTAAAATAATACAGCCACTGTGGAGAACAGTACGGAGGTTCCTTAAAAACTAAAAATAGAACCACCATATGACCCAGCAGTCCCACTACCAGGCATATACCCTGAAAAAATCCTAAGTCATAAAGTTTTGTGATTCTATTACTGTTTGTGTGTGAGAAAGAAAGAGAGGTTATATATGTATATATTGTTGTTGTTGAGTTGCTAAGTCACGTCCAACTCTTTGCAACCCCATGGACGGCAGCAGGCCAGGCTTCCCTGTCCTTCACCATCTCCTGGAGTTTTCTCAAACTCATGTCCATTGAGTCAGTGATGCCATCCAATCATCTCATCCTCTGTCATATTCTTCTCCTCTTGCCTTCAATTTTTCCCAGCATCAGAGTCTTTTCCAATGAGTCAGCTCTTTTCATCAGGTGGCCAAAATACTGGAGCTTCAGCTTTATCATCAGTAATTCCAATGAATAGTCAAGGTTGATTTCCTTTGGGATTGACTGGTTTGATCTCCTTGCTGTCTAAGGGACTCTCAAGAGCACCATAGCTTGAAAGCATCAATTCTTTGGAATGCAGCCTTCTTTATGGTCCAACTCTCACATTCATACATGACTACTGGAAAAACCATAGCTTTGACCATACAGACCTTTGTTGGCAAAGTGATGTCTCTGATTTTCAATATGCTGTGTAGGTTTGTCATAGCTTTTCTTCCAAGGAGCAAGCATCTTTTCATTTCATGGCTGCAGTCACCATCCACAGTGATTTTGGAGCCCAAGAAAATAAACTCTGTCACTGTTTCTATTGTTTCCCCATCTATTTGCCATGAAGTGATGGGACCAGATGCCTCGCTTTCTGAATGTTGATTTTTAAGTCAACTTTTTCACTCTCCTCTTTCACCTTAATCAAAAGGCTCTTCAGTTCCTCTTTGCTTTCTGCCATAAGGGTGGTGTTATCTGCCTGTCTAAAGTTGTTGATACTTCTCCCAGCAATCTTGATTCCAGCTTGTGCTTCATCCAGCCCAGCATGTCACATGATGTACTCTGCATATAAATTGAAAAAGCAGGGTGATGATATACTGCCTTGATGTACTACTTTCCCAATTTTGATCCAGTCCATTGTTCCATTTCTGGTTCTAACTGTTGCTTCTTGACCTGCATACAGATTTCTCAGGAGGCAGGTAAGGTGGTCTGGTATTCCTATCTCTTTAAGAATTTTACAACCTTTGTATTCATGGGTTGTTGTGATCCACATAGTGAAAGGCTTTCATGTTGTCATAGAAGCAGAAGTAGAGGTCTTTCTGTAATTCCTTTGCTTTTTCTTTAATCCAACGATGTAGGCAATTTGATCTCTAGTTCGTCTGCCTTTTTTAAATTCAGCTTGTACATCTAGAAGTTCTCAGTTCACATACTATTGAAGCCTAGCTTGAAGGATTTTGAGCATTACCTTACTAGCATGTGAAATGAACACAATTGTGTGGTAGTTTGAACATTCTTTGATATTGCCCTTCTTTGGTACTGGAATGAAAACTGACCTTTTCCAGGCCCATTTGACTTCAGACTCCAGGATGTCTTGCTCTAGCTGAGTGACCACAGCATCCACATCATCATGGCTATCTGGGTCATTAAGACTCTTTTTTTTTGGTATAGTTCTTCTGTGTACTCTCGCCACCTCTTCTTAATCTCTTCTGCTGCTGTCAGGTCCTTACCATTCCTGCCCTTTTTCATGCCTATCCTTGCATGAGATGATCCCTTGGTGTTTTCAATTTTCTTGAAGAGATCTCTAGTCTTTCCCATTCTGTTGTTTTCCTCTAATTCTTAGGATTGTTAATTTAAGAAGACCATCTTGTCTCTCCTTGCTATTCTCTGGAACTCTGCATTTGGTTGGGTACCTCTTTCTCTTTCTTCCTTGCTTTCGTTTCTCTTCTTTGCTCAGGTATTTATAAAAGCCTCCCTGGTGGCTCAGACGGTAAAGCATCTGTCTGCAATGCAGGAGACCTGGGTTCGATCCCCGGGTTGGGAAGATCCCCTGGAGAAGGAAATGCAGCCCACTCCAGGATACTTGCCTGGAAAATCCCATGGACGGCAGAGCCTGGTAGGCTACTGTCCATGGGGTCGCAAAGAGTCGGACATGACTGAGCGACTTCACTTCACTTCACTTCCTCCTCCGACAATCACTTTGCCTTCTTGCATTCCTATTCTTTGGGCTGGTTTTTGTCACTGCCTCCTGTACAATGTTAAGGACCTCCATTCATAGTTCTTCAGGCACTGCGTCTACCAGATCTAATCCCTTAAATCTATTGGTCACCTCCACTGTATGATCATAAGGAATTTGATTGAGGTCATACCTGAATGGCCTAGTGGTTTTTCCTACTTTCTTCAGTTTGAGTTTGAATTTTCCAGTAAGGAGCTCATGATCTGAGCCTGGATCAGGATCCAGGTTTTGTTTTTGTTAACTGTATAGAGCCTCTCCATCATCCCCTGGTGCCCCTGAGGAATCTGTTAATAGGACTAATGCGGAGGGGTGGGACTTGGAGTTCCATCTGCCTCAAAGCACCACATTTACAAAAGTTTTAACTGTTTGTGCTACCACCAACTGAGCACATACATATAGTCATTCTATTTTGAAAATGTGTTAAAATTAATTTGCTTAATAGAAACATTAAAAGTCACATATTTGGCCCCCACTGTTATGGCATTTCTTCCATTTGAATATGCCAGAAGCTTCCAAAAGTAGAAGCAGCTTCAACCTCTCTACCTATGAGTCTCTGCTTATTATGAAAATCAATGCCTGTGTCCCACCCCTACAGACAGGTTCTATCTCAGTAGCTCTATGGTGAAACCTGGGGGTCTATGTCTTAACTAGCACCCTGGGTGACTCTGAGCTCCTGACTTAGAGCAGATTTAACAAATTAGGATTTAGCTAAAGAGAGAAAAAGGAAAGAGGTGCATTACCTAGGATATGAGACAAACAGAAATGGACAGAATTATGGGTGAACTGAAAAGTTAAAACATTTTCCTTTGCTTTCTTCTGGTTCTTATTGTCAACCACCACCTGCTGATTCTTCTAGGCCCGGCTCAAATACCATCTCCTCTCTGAAATATTTAAGACAAATCCTGTTCCATAAGTTATTGGAACATCCACTGAGTTGTAAGCTTCCAAAGAAACAGAGAAGACCTTCAGTTCAATTCAGTCACTCAGTCGTGTCCGACTCTTCACAACCCCATGGACTGTAGCACTCTAGGCTTTCCTGTCCTTCACCATCTCCCAGAGCTTGCTCAAACTCATATCCATTGATTTGGTGATGCCATCCAATCATCTCATCCTCTGTTGTCCCCTGCTCCTCCTGCCCTCAATCTTTCCCAGCATCAGGGTCTGTTCCAATGAGTCAGCTCTTCACATCAGGTGGCCAAGGTATTGGAGCTTCAGCTTCAGTATCAGTTCTTCCAATGAATACTCAGGACTGATTTTCTTTAGGATTGAGTGGCTGAATCTCCTTGCAGTCCAAGGGAATCTCAAGAGTCTTCTCCAACACAGCAGGTCAAAAGCATCAATTCTTCAGTGCTTAGCCTTCTTTATGGTCCAAATCTCATATCCATACATGAATATTTGAAAAACTATAGCTTTGACTAGACAAGCCTTGGTCAGCAAAATAATGTCTCTGCCTTTTAATATGCTGTCTAGGTTGGTCACAGATTTCTTTCAAGGAGCAAGCATCTTTTAATTTCATCACCATCTGCAGTGTTTTTGGAGCCCCCCAAAATAAATTCTCTCACTGTTTCCATTGTTTCCCCATCTATTTGCCATGAAGTGATGGGACCAGATACCATGATCTTTGTTTTTTGAATGTTGAGTTTTAAGCCAGCTTTTTCACTCTCCTTTCACTTTCATCAAGAGGCTCTTCAGTTCCTCTTTGCTTTCTGCCATAAGGGTGGTGTTACCAGTCAGAATGGCTGCGATCCAAAAATCTGCAAGCAATAAATGCTGGAGAGGGTGTGGAGAAAAGGGAACCATCCTACACTGTTGGTGGGAATGCAAATTAGTATAGCCACTTTGGAGAACGGTGTGGAGATTCCTTAAAAAATTGCAAATAGAACTACCTTATGACCCAGCAATCCCACTGCTGGTCATACACACCGAGGAAACCAGAACTGAAAGAGACACATGTACCCCAATGTTCATCGCAGCACTGTTTATAATAGCCAGGACATGGAAACAACCTAGATGTCCATCCGCAGATGAATGGATAAGAAAGCTGTGGTACATATACACAATGGAGTATTACTCAGCCGTTAAAAAGAATTCATTTGAATCACTTCTGGTGAGATGGATGAAACTGGAGCCTATTATACAGAGTGAAGTAAGCCAGAAAGAAAAACACCAATACAGTATACTAACACGTATATATGGAATTTAGAAATATGGCAATGACGACCCTGTATGCAAGATAGCAAAAAACACACAGAGGTGTATAACGGACTTTTGGACTCAGAGGGAGAGGGAGAGGGTGGGATGATTTGGGAAAACGGCATTGTAACATGTATACTATCATGTAAGAATCAAATCGCCAGTCTATGTCAGACGCAGGATACAGCATGCTTGGGGCTGGTGCATGGGGATGACCCAGAGAGATGTTATGGGGAGGGAGATGGGAGGGGGGTCCATGTTTGGGAACGCATGTACACCCATGGTGGATTCATGTCAATGTATGGCAAAACCAATACAGTATTGCAAAGTAAAATAAAGTAAAAATAAAACTTAAAAAAAAGGTGGTGTTATCTGCATATTTGAGGTTATTGATATTTCTCCCAGAAATCTTGACTCCAGCTTGTGCTTCATCCAGCCTTGCATGTTGCATGATGTACTCTATATATAAGATAAATAAGCAGGGTGACAATATACAGCCTTGACATATTCCTTTCCTGATTTGGAACCAGTCCATTGTTCCATGTCCAGTTCTAACTGTTTCTTCTTGACCTGCATACAGATTTCTCAGGAGGCAGGGAAGGTGGTCTGGTATTCCCATCTCTTTAAGAATTTTCCACATTTGTTGTGATCCACACAGTCAAAGGCTTTAATGTAGTCAATAAAGCAGAAGGAGATATTTTTCTGAAACTCTTTTGCTTTCTTGATGATGCAATGGGTGATGGCAATTTGATCTCTGGTTCCTCGGCCATTGCTAAATCCAGCTTGAACATCTGGAATTTCTCAGTTCACATACTGTTGAAGCCTCGCTTGGAGAATTTTCAGCATTAATTTGCTAGCGTGTGAGATGAGTGCAATTGTGCAGTAGTTCGAATATTCTTTGGCATTTCCTTTCTCTGGGATTGGAATGAAAACTGACCTTTTCCAGTCCTGTGACCACTGCTGAGTTTCCAAAATTTGCTGGCATTTGAGTGCAGCACTTTCACAGCATCATCTTTTAGGACTTGAAATAGCTCAGCTGGAATTCCATCACCATCACTAGCTTTTTTTGTAGGAATGCTTCCTAAGGCACACCTGACTTCAGACCCCAGGATGTCTGGCTCTAGGTGAGTGATCACACCATCATGGTTATCTGGGTCATGAAAATCTTTTTTGTACAGTTCTGTGTATTTTTGCCACCTCTTCTTAAGATCCTCTGCTTCTGCTAGGTCCATACCATTTCTGTCCTTTATTGAGCCCATCTTTGCATGAAATGTTCCCTAGGTATCTCTAATTTTCTTGAAGAGATCTCAAATTTTTGCCATTCTATTGTTTTCCTCTATTTCTTTGCATTGATCACTGAGGAAGGCTTTCTCATCTCTCCTTGCTATTCTTTGGAACTCTGCATTCAGATGGGTATATCTTTCCTTTTCTCCTTTGCCTTTAGCTTCTCTTCTTTTCTCAGCTTTTTTTAAAGGTAACACCATGGACTGTACAGTCCATGGATTTCTCCAGGCCAGAAAACTGGAGTGGGTAACCTTTCCATTCTCCAAGGGCTCTTTCAAATCCAGGAACTGAACCCAGGTCTGCCACATTACAGATGGATTCTTTACCAGCTGAGCCACAGGAAAGCCCAAGAACACTGGAGTGGGTAGCCTATCCCTTCTCCAATGAATCTTCCCAACCCAGGAATCAAACTGGGGTCTCCTGCATTGCAGGTGGATTCTTTACCAACGGAGCTCTCAGGAAAGCCCGAGAACACCTTGGTTGTATCTTATTTATACAGTGCCCGGCACCAGACATATTTAATCAATTTGATGGTTATAGTGTTTTATTTTATCATTTTCTCCCCATTATGGTTTGTCCCAGAAGATTCCAAATTTCAAGAAAAGGCCATAGCTTCTGGTCCTACCGTGGACCTACATTGCATTCTGGAGCAACACCCGAGAGAGGGAATTGCGAGCATGATCACGTGAGGGCCTTCTTCCAGGATGCAGACTTCTTTTGTATCTTCATGTGGCAGAAGGAACTTCATCCTCTCTGAAGATGGAAGACTGATCCCATTCCTGAGGGTCTACCGTCATAGACCCTATGACGTCTAACTACTCCTCAAAGTCCCCACCTACCATCTCTTGGTGATTAGGAATTCAACATACGAACTCTGGGAACACAAACATTCAGACCATAGCACATAAACATTTCATTGAGTAAAATTGTGGGAGATTCTAACCATGTTAAGTGAGAATATAAGACATAGTTCCTGCCTTAAATTTTTTGACATCTTCTCAGGAAAAGCACATTCACATATGAAACGAGAGAGCAATATACTCAAAGGAACTGAGAATTTAATTGTGTTCCACAAGCTCCTGAGAGGAAGGTCAACAAAGGCTAAAAGGTCGCCATTCAGTGTCTCAGAAGCTACACTGAGGCTTCTGCCAAGTGAAATGACCTTACTAGATTTTAGCTGATTTAGAAAAATAGATGGATTATAATAGAACAGGAAGGGCATTCTGGGCAAAGGGAATAGATAGAAGGGCAGGGCAGGGAAAGGAGAAATCAGCATGGTGTGTTTCTAACAGATGCCTGAGACTGGTCTGAACACATTGGGGTAAAAGAAAAGAAAAAGCAGAATAGAGCATGATTACAAAGAATAGAACATGATTATAAAGAACCAACTGTCAGAAACTCAGAAAGGGCTTTCCTGATGGTCCAGTGTTAAGAATTCACCTTGTATGCAAGGGACACTGGTTCAGTCCCTGGCCTGGGAAGATCCCACATGTCATGGGGCAACCAAGCCTATGCACCACAACTACTGAGTCCACACCACAGCTATTGAAGCCCCTGAACCTGGAGCCAGTGCTTTACAACAAGAGAAGCCACCACAATGAGATGGCCTTGCACCACAACTTGAGCGTAGCCCCAGCTTGTCACAACTAGAGAAAGCCTGCACAAAGCAATGAAGACCTGGTGCAACCAAAAAGAAGTGAACAAATATTTTAAAAAGAGAAACTACAGAAAAAAATGATAGGTTAAAAAAAGAAAAAGAAACGATGCATAGGAAGACACATTAATATGAGAAGTGCAAGCAGATACTGGAGTGTATCACCACTCACCATTCTATGGAAAGAAACCAAGGACCACAGAGGGTGTGAGAAACACCATGTGAGGTGGGTTCTCTGGCTAGCCCACCAGGCTACCCAGTGGGTAACATTCCTCCAGAAACTTCACATTTCCTAACATAAAAATTGAGTAAGAAAGTTACTTTTGAGATTTGATATTCCTTAAGTATAAATAGATATCTTCTGAAAATTGTTTTTATACACCTCTGAACTAAACAGCAAGAATAAAAATTTGGGGACTTATTTTTTTACTTCAATGTTGTTTATGTATTTGTTTTGATCTATAAAGTTAAGGTCATATGGACAGAAGCTAACCGGACAACTAAATCTCAGATAAGACATTCAATATCGCTATCATCTGCAACTGCCAATCTATAGAATGGGTAGAAGGCAGGCCATAAACATGCAGTAGTAGGTTTCTTTTCTGACTCCAGAACTTTATGGATGTGTGCATGCATGAGTGCTAAGTCACCTCAGTCATGTCCAACTCTTTGTGACCCTATGGACTATAGCCCACCAGGATCCTCTGTCCATGGGATTCTCCAGGCAAGAATATTGGAGTGGGTTGCCATGCCCTCTTCCAGGGGATCGTCCCAGCTCAGGAATCAAACCCATGTCACTTCATGCCTCCTGCATGGACAGGCTGCATTACCACTAGCACCAATGGGAAGCCCTTATGGATGTGTAACATTAGCCAATCCACTTTATAAAATTAATTTCTCTTATCTATAAAATTGGGTTGATAAAATCATTAAGCTCCTGGGAATATCATTATTCATGTCCAAATCTTTCCATACCTATGGAGTACAGCACTCTAGGCTTCCCTGTCCTTCACCATCATCCAGAGCTTGTTCAAACTCATGTTCATTGATTCAGTGATGCCATCCAGTCATCTCATCCTCTGTTACCTCCATCTCCTCCTGTCCTCAATCTTTCCTAGCATCAGGGTTTGTTCCAATGAGTCAGCTCTTCGCATCAGGTGGACAAACTATTTGGAGCTTCAGCTTCAGCAACAGTTCTTCCAGTGATTATTCAGGATTGATTTCATTTAGGACTGACTGGTTTGATGTCTTTGCTGTTCAAGTGGCTTTCAAGAGTCTTCTCCAGCACCACAATTCCAAAGCACCAATTATTCAGTGCTCAGCAACTTCACTTTCACTTTTCACTTTCATTCACTGGAGAAGGAAATGGCAACCCACTCCAGTGTTCTTGCCTGGAGAATCCCAGGGACAAGGGAGCCTGGTGGGCTGCCGTCTCTGGGGTCACACAGAGTCGGACACAACTGAAGTGACTTAGCAGCAGCACCAGCAGCCTTTTTTATGGTCCAGCCCTCATATCCCTATATCCCTCATATCCTGGAAAAACCATGGCTTTGACTATAGGGGCCTTTTTAAGCAAACTGATGTCTCTACTTTTTAATACATTGTCTAAATTTCTTACAGCTTTTCTCCCAAGGAGCAAGTGTCTCAATTTCACAGTTGCAATCACCATCCGCAATGATTTTGGAGCCCAAGAAAATAAAGTCTATCACTGTCTCCATTGTTTTCCCAAATATTTGCCATGAAGTGATAGGACCAGATGCCAGGATTTTCATTTTTTGAATGTTGAGCTTTAAGCCAGCTTTTTTCATGCACCTCTTTCACTTTCATCAAGAGGCTCTTTGGTTCCTCTTTACTTTCTGCCATTAGGGTGGTATCATCTGCATATCTGAGGTTGATGATATTTCTCTTGGCAATCTTGATTCCAGCTTGGGAATATTGTGGGGACCAAATAAGATAAGACAGGCAAAGTGCTTAATAAAGATCCTAGAACATACTGAGACCTCATAAATGTTAGGTATTATTGACTATAATACTTTCAAATACATGTTGCATTACAAGAAAATTTGGAAGTTATACCCCAGAATAGCAGAGTATATACTGCTTTGTAAGCCTTATATTAAATTTACTTAGCAGCTCACTTTCTAGTTCACAGGTGAAGTTTATTTTTATATGAAGGAACAGATAGACGAAGCACATATTTCAGACTTAGCAGAGAAGGAATCCTCATAAAATAACTTTATTCTATTTCAATGAGTGCATTCAAAATTTTGTAATCATATTATCTAGAACAAAGATATTTTAATTTCAATGTATATTAAAGAATTGTGTTTTACAGTTTTATTGTTTTATGTGTGATTAAATATACCAAGCAATTTTTGCAGAGTTTGGGGGCTCCAAGGATTTTAACCAGTCATGGTTCTAGGAAAAGACCTTGATACCAGGACATTGAGGGCAGGAGGAGAAGTGGGCAACAGAAGATGAGATGGTTGGATGGCATCATCGACTCAATGAACATGAGTTTGGGCAAATTCTGGGATAGAGTGAAGGACAGGGATGCCTGGAATGCTTCAGTTCATAGAGTCTCAAAGAGTTGGACATGACTGAGTGAATGAACAACAACAACAACAACAAATAATAGGAAACAGGGTTGAAAAGGTTTCAAGGTGAACTCTAGAAAGATCATTAAGGCCCAGAAGGTGTATGCACACTTTGGAAGCTTAAAAGGGTCCAGAACTATTAATATTATCATATTCTCAAAAGACTTCATGATAATAAAGATTTCAAATCACTGAACAATATCAGTAAGAGAATGGTAGAATTGATCATTGTATACATATATAATAGACCAATCAGCAGCAACTTTTACAATTGGGTTGTTACAGTGTAAAGTCAGACAAAACATGGTCCACTGGAGAATAGAATGGCAAACCACTTCAGTATTCTTGCCTTGAGAATCCCATGAACAGTATGAAAAGGCAAAAAGATAGGAAATGGAAAGATGAACTCTGCAGGTTGATAGGTGCCCAATATGCCACTGGAAGAGAGTGGAGAAATAACTCCAGAAAGAATGAAGACAGAGTCAAAGCAAAATCAACACCCAGTTGTGGATGTGACTGATGATGGAAGTAAAGTCTGATGCTGTAAAGAACAGTACTGCATAGGAACCTAGAATGTTAGGGCCATGAATCAAGGTAAAGCGGAAGTGGTGAAATAGGAGATAGCAAGACTGAACATTGACATTTTAGGATTCAGTGAACTAAAATGGACTAGAATGGGTGAATTTAACTCAGATGACCATTATATCTACTACTGTGGGCAAGAATCCCTTAGAAGAAATGGAGTAGCTCTGAGAGTCAACAATAGAGTCCAAAATGCAGTACATGGATGCAATCTCAAAAATGACAGAAAGATCTGTTTTCAAGGCAAACCACTCAGTATCACAACAATCCAAGTCTATGCCTCATCCAGTAATGCTGAAGAATCGGAAGTTGGACAGTTCTATGAAGACCTACAAGACCTTCTAGAACTAACATCCAAAAAAAGATGTCCTCTTCATTATAGGAGACTGGAATGCAAAAGTAGGAAGTCAAGAGATACCTGGAGTAATAGGCAAATTTGGCCTTGGAGTACAGAATGAAGCAGGGCAAAGGCTAACAGAGTTTTGCCAAGAGAATGCACTGGTCATAGCAAATACTGTTGTCTAACAACACAAGAGATGACTTTACACATGGACATCACAAGATGTTCAATACCAAAATCAGATTGATTATATTCTTTGCAGCCAAAGATAGAGAAGCTCTATACAGTCAGCAATAACAAGACTGGGAGCTGACCGTGGCTCAGATCATGAATACCTTATTGCAAAATTCAGACTTAAATTGAAGAAAGTAAGGCAAACCACTAGACCGTTCAGGTATGACTTAAATAAATCTCTTACAATTATACACTGGAAGTGACAAATAGATTCAAGGGATTAGATCTGATAGAGTGTCTGAAGAACTACGGATGGAGGTTCGTGACATTGTACAGGAGGCAGTGATCAACACCATCCCCATGAAAAAGAAATGCAAAAAGGCAAAATGGATGTCTGATGAGGCCTTACAAATAGCTAAGAACAGAAGCTAAAGGCAAAAGAGAAAAGGAAAGATATACCCATCGGAATGCAGAGTTCCAAAGAATAGCCAGGAGATATAAGAAAGCCTTCCTCAGCAGTTCCATGAGAAAGAAAGAGCTCCAAAAGCTATCCCAGGAGTTAGAGTGTACATCTTCCTAGTGGGACATAACTTACAGAGGTATCCCCATCTGATTCCCTCAGTTCAGTTCAGTTGCTCAGTCATGTCCGACTCTTTGCGACCCCATGAACCACAGCACACCAGGCCTCCCTCTCCATCACCAACTCTCAGAGTTTACCCAAACGCATGTCCATTGAGTCGGTGATGCCATCCAATCATCTCATCCTCTGTTGTCCCCTTCTCCTCCTGCCCTCAATCTTTCCTAGCATAAAGGACTTTTCAAATGAGTCAGCTCTTTGCATCAAGTGGCCAAAGTATTGGAGTTTCAGCTTCAACATCAGTCCTTCCAATGAACACCCAGGACTGATCTCCTTTAGGATGGACTGGTTGGATCTCCTTGCAGTCCAAGGGATTCTCAAGAGTCTTCTCCAATACCACCAGTTCAAAGCCATCAATTCTTCAGCGCTCAGCTTTCTTTATAGTCCAACTCTCACATCCATACATGACTACTGAAAAAACCACAGCCTTAATTAGATGGACCTTTGTGGACAAAGTAATGTCTCTGCTTTTTAATATGCTGTCTAGGTTGGTCATAACTTCCCTTCCAAGAAGTAAGCATCTTTTAATATCATGACTGCAATCACCATCTGCAGTAATTTTAGAGCCCAAAAAGCCCAATAAAAATAAAACCAAATTCCAAAAAAAAAAAAAAAGCCTTCTTAAGTGATCAATACAAAGAAATAGAGGAAAACAATAAAATGGGAAAGACTAGAGATTTCCTCAAGAAAATTAGAAATACCAAGGGAACATTTCATGCAAAGATGGGCACAATAAAGGACAGAACTGGTATGGACCTAACAGAAGCAAAAGATAATAAGAAGAGGTGGCAAGAATACACAGAACTATACAAAAAAAGATCTTCATGACCCAGATAAACACAATGGTGTGACCACTCACCTAGAGCCAGACATCCTGGAATGCAGTCAAGTGGGCCTTAGGAAGCATCACTATGAACAAAGCTAGTGGAGGTGATGGAATTCCAGTTGAGCTATTTCAAATCCTAAAAGATGATGCTGTGAAAGTGTTGTGCTCAATATGCCAGCAAATTTGGAAAACTCAGTAGTGGCCACAGGATTGGAAAAGGTCAGTTTTCAATCCAATCACAAAGAAAGGCAATGCCAAAGAATGTTTAAACTACCACACAACAATTGTACTAATCTTACACACTAGCAAAGTAATGCTCAAAATTCTCCAAGCGAGGCTTCAACAGGTCATAAACCGTGAACTTCCAGATGTTCAAGCTGGATTTAGAAAGGCAGAGGAACCAGAGATCAAATTGCAAACATCTGCTGGGTCATCAAAAAAGCAAGAGAGTTCCATAAAAACATCTACTTTTGCTTTATTGAATATGCTTTTGACTGTGTGGATAGCAACAAAGTGCAGAAAATTCTGAAAGAGATGGGAATACCAGACCACCTGACCTGCCTCCTGAGAAACCTGTATGCAGGCCAAGAAGCAACAGTTATAACTGGACATGGAACAATAGACTGGTTCTAAATCGGGAAAGGAGTAGGTCAAAGCTATATATTGTCACCCTGCTTATTTAACTTATATGCAGAATACATCATGTGACATGCCAGACTGGATGAAGCACAAGCTGGAATCAAGATTTCTGGGAGAAATATTAATAATTTCAGATATGCAGATGACACCACCCTTATGGCAGAAAGCAAAGAGGAACTGAAGAGCCTCTTGATGAAAGTGAAAGAGGAGAGTGAAAAAGTTGGCTTAAAGCTTAACATTCAGAAAACTATGATTATGGCATCCAGTCCCAATACCTCATGGCAAATAGATGGGGAAAAAATGGAAACAGTGCCAGACTTTTTGGGGGGAGGGGCTCCAAAATCACTGTAGATGGTGACTGTAGCCATGAAATTAAAAAACGCTTGTTCCCTGGAAGAAAAGTGATGAGCAACGTAGACAGAATATTAAAAGCAGAGTCCTTAGTTTGCCAACAAAGGTCCGTCTAGTCAAAGTTCTTCCAGTAGTCATCTATGGATATGAAAGTTGGTATATAAAGAAAGCTGAGCACCAAAGAATTGATGCTTTTGAACTATGATGTTGGAGAAGACTCTTGAGAGTCCCTTGGACTGCAAGGAGATCCAACAAGTCCATCATAAAGGAAATCAATCCTGAATATTCATTGGAAGGACTGATGCTGAAGCTGAAACTCCAATACTTTGGCGTTCTGATGCAAAGAACTTACTCATTGGAAAAGACCCCGATGCTGGGAAAGATTGAAGGCAGGAGAAGAAGGGGATGAAAGAGGATGAGATGGTTGGATGGCATCACCAACGCGATGGACATGAGTTTTAGTAGGCTCCAGGAGTTGGTGATGGACAAGGAAGTCTGACATCCTGCAGTCCATGAGGTCACAAAGAGCTGGACACAACTAAGTGACTGAACTGAACTGAACTGAGATGAACAGTGTGCAGTAGTTAGTGATGCTGACCTAAAACTTCCTCTTTTTAGTTTGGATTCCAAGGAGCCATGACATAGCTTTCTAGAATGTTTTGAAGGCCTCAAACATTGATCAGCTTCTGTTTTTCATTGTAAAAGTCATTGGTAAGTCTATGATGAATAAAAAAGTCTATTATGAATGGGAGAAAATATTCACAAACAAAGCAACTGACAAGGGATTAATCTCCAAAATATACAAACAGCTTATGCAGATCAATATTAAAAAAAAAAAGCCAAAAAACCCAATCAACAAAACGAGCAGATCTAAATTGACATTTCTCCAAAGAAGACATACAGATGGCCAAGAAACACATGAAAAGATGCTTAACATCATTCATTATTAGAGAAATGTAAATCAAAATGCAATGAGGTATCACGTCATTCCAATCAGAATAGCCATCATCAAAGAATCTACAAACAATAAATGCTAGACACAGTGTGGAGAAAAAGGAACACTCCTACACTCCTGGTACGAATGTAAATTGGTACAGCCACTATGGAGAACAGTATGGAAGCTCCTAGAAAAACAAAAACAGAGCTACCATATGATCCAGAAATACCATTTCTGGGCATATATATGGAGACAACCATACTTGGAAAAGATTCATGTAGCCTAATATTTACTGCAACACTGTTGGCAATAGCCAGGACATGGGAACAACCTAAATGTTCATTGACAGAGGAATGGATAAAGAAGATGTGGTACACACATCCAGTGGAATCTAAGCCATAAAAAAAGAACAAAATCATGCAATTTGCAGCAACATGGATGGACCTAGAGATTATCATACTGAATGAGGTAAGTCAGAGAAAGACAACTAACAAATGTTATCACTTACGTGTGGAACCTAAAATGATGGTACAGATGAACCTATTTACAAAACAGAAAAAGAATCACAGATGTAAAAGGAAACAAGCTTATGGTTACCAAGCGGAAAGCAGGGGGAAGAATACATTGGGAGATTGGGATTGACATATACACACTGCTGCTGCACGCTACTATATATGAAATAGGTAACTAACAAGAATCTACTGCATACAACAAGGAACTCTACTCAGTACTCTGAAGTGACTTAAATGGGAATAGAATCTAAAAAGAGTGGATATATGTATAACTGATTCACTTTGCCATACAGCAGAAACTAATACAACACTGTAAATCAACTAAACACCAATAAAAACAAATTTTAAAAAGTCTACAATATTTTGTGGTAAAAGCAAGTTATAGAATTATTCTCTTAGTTGCAGAATGATATTTATGAAACATATTTATATATACTAAATACATTTATTATTTCTCAGCAGACATCCTATGTGCGTGTGTGTTAGTCGCTGAGTCATGTCTGACTCTTTGCGAGCCCAGGGACTGTAGCCCACCAGGCTCCTCTGCCCATAGACTTCTCCAGGCAAGAATACTGGAGTGGAAAGCCATTCCCTTCTCCAGGGGATCTTCCCAATCCACAGAGTGAACCCAGGTCTCCCACATTGCAGGCAGATTCTTTATGATCTGAGCCACCAGAGAAGTCCAAGTTTTTATAAAATAAAATTAAGTTGCACATATACATGTGTGCATGTGTATATGTAGGAAATGGCAACCCACTCCAGTACCCTTGCCTGGAAAATTCCATGGACAGAGGAGCCTGGCAGGCTACAGTTCATGGGGTCACAAAGAGTCGGACATGACTTGAGCACACATGCACGCAAATGTATGCGTACTACGTACACATATTTTAAAGAATTTAGAAACTGTATTTCAATGGTTAATAATGGTTATATTTACATAGTAAAAAAATACATATATTATAATAATAATAATATCTTTACCATATTTTCTAAATTGTAAATTTTTCTCTGTATTTTAATATTTATGAGATCAGAATTCACTATATAATCAAAATATGTATCTAATTAAGTTATTTCTTTGCTTCCTCTTACCAAGAAAAGGAAACCTCTTATTAATATAAATTTTGTAATTGGGGGGTGAGTTCAAGTCAAGAAAATGTTTATATATCCTAATTAAATTATTCTCAAGAGGCAAATAGCTATTTTATGACTTTGTCTCTAAAATCCTTAGGGTTAGGGTTAAGGTCAGGTTTTTTGAGCACAACCACTCATTCTCTTTGCTTGGCCCTGCAATAAACCCTTCTCTGCTCCTAAAATAAACTACCAGAGTACATAAATTTTAAACACTTTATTTTTATTCTATGTTACTACTCAAATAAACTAGGTCATAGGAATGTGTATCTGCCTATAGACATTCTGTATTTACATATATATGCATATTGCTCAGTATCATTAAATGTTAGTTACTTAAACCTCGGAAAGTTATCCAGTGGTAAAACAGCACTACTGAGAAATGTTGCAGCTAGAGGAATTCTTTCTCTACCCTCTCAACTTTGCATGGATATGAATATATAATATATAATAATATGTAGATAATTATAGAGTTTTTACCATATGTGAGGCACAGGTCTGTACCCTTTATATGCATATTATTGAATTTTCATAATAATGACATAAAATAAGTTCAGTATGTTAAACCCAATTTACAATTAAAGAAACCAGGCTTAGAGACTCCAAAGTATACTGAGTCCCATAGCTAGTATGAAGCAGGGACAGAAATCCTACCAATCTCTGCCTGTTTCTAAAGCTTCATTTTTACCAATTGTACTACTCCATACGCACTTCTTCTAGCTTCACTCTCTTGACCAAAGAAACATCAATAGTGTTAATGTACCTGGAAATTATTTTTTGCATTCAACTGTGATTAAGCCAGAGCATTCCCCGGACCTGGGGGTAATAAGCAATAACACAGGGCATACCACTGTCAGGAGTTTATTCAAAAATTTCTCAAAAGCAACTGTGCTTTTTGGGCTCTACTTCCCCCAAAATGTACCAGGGTCTGAACACAGCCCCCTGGGGCAGACATTATTTTTGAGGGTTCCTTCAGGTTTGGCAGAAGCAGGTGGCAAACATTAGCCCTGGACTACGTTTAATTAAGATTTTATCAGCTCTCTTCCTATTTAGATTACCATGGTTTGTGTAGTTTAAAAGGCATGTTACCATCTTAAAAGCTAAGTGGAATGAACAAAGTCTAATTAAGTGTGATTTGCTGGTTGATTCAGTATTTTTAAGCAGACAGCTCACTGGCTTCAGAAGTGAGTTGTTGGTTTCAGCAGAGTAGAGGATATTCAGAGAGGTTAAAAATAAATGGCTGGAAGATGAGACTCAAAAATCTGTTAGTGCCGAGTCAGATGATTTATTTCCATAAATCATTCCAATGTTCAGATTTCATGTATTAAGATAATTCAAAAATAATTTTGCACCACCTTTTGATCTGAAATCATAGCAAGCACTGCCACTGAAGCAGATGAAAAATTAAGTTTCTCCATTTCTTCAGAACAGAGCACAACCAAATTGCTTTATCATAAATTTTAATACCCACAAGTCAGTGTTCGGTGGGGACTGTGCTCAATTTGTTAGGTTTTGCCACCACAGAAACAGAGGAGCAATTAGCCATAGGACAGAAAACCTGGAATGAAACCCTTAGGGACAGAAAGGACAATCAAAAGCAAGTAGCCCAGATTCAGAGGCAAGAATAAGAGAGTACATGTGTATCACAGGTGTTTCTGACACTACTGATTCCCTTGTATTTGTTTAGCTGTCATCCTTCAACTGTATTTCTCATCTTGGTACCCAATGTGAATGTGCAAGTTTGCTATCACCTGCAGTTTGTTCACATTTTTATCCTGATTACCTTCCTCCTCTCCTTGATATGTGTGTGCATGCATGCTCAGTCACTCAGTCGTGTCCAATTTCTTGCGACCCAATGGATTGCAGCTCACCAGACTCCTCTGTTCATGGGATTTCCCAGGCAAGAATACTGGAATGGGTTGCCATGTCCTACCCCAGGGGATCTCCCACACCCAAGGACAGAACCTGAGTCTCCTACATTGGCAGATGTATTGTTTATCACTGAGCCACCTTGGAAAAGCTTCCTGGTCCCTTTCTTTATCCAAATAGCACATTAATCATATCACAGCTACTGTGTGCTATATCATATTGAACTGTTTATCAATCAAGCTGATCAGTGCCTCTCTGTTCACTAAAGAGTGGATGTGGACACCCTGAAAGCATGTTCCCATGTCTGACCCAACCCTATACAGTACTCTACCTTGCACAGGATGATTAAGACATCCTTACAAATGAGTGAAAGGGGGAAGAGACAAGGACAAGGGACACAGAACAAAGACAAGGATCATAAATCTCCATAAAACATGTTGAATGGCAATAACATGAGTTGCTGATCATAAGCACTTTTACCCATGATCCATCAGACACACAGTCTCTATTCCACTTTGTCACCTGTCTGTTATTTATTTTATTTTTGGCTGGGCTAGGTCTTCATTGCTGTGCAGGCTTTTCTCTAGTTGCAGTGAGTGAGGGCTACTCTCTAGTTGCAATACATGGACTTCTCATTGCTGTGGCTCCTCTTGTTGCAAAGCACAGTCTTTAGGGTGTGTGGGCTCCAGTAGTTGTAGCAAGTGGGCTCAGTAGTTGCGGCTCCCAGGCTCTAGAGCACAGGCTCAGCAGTTGTGACCTTAGGTGCTCCACAGCATGTGAGATCTTCCTGGCCCAAGGATCAAATCCATGTCTCCTTATTGGCAGGTGGCTTCCTTACCATTGAGCCACCAGGAAAGCCCCTGTCATCTATTTTCAAAATATATCTTACTTCAGTGGTATCTACACTAATTTTTTATTGAAATACATTGCCTTGCTTCTTGCCAGTAACTTTTTTTTTTTAACATATCTGGATCTAGGGGTAGTTGGATTTAATATGGAATATTTATACAAGTTTCATGCCACTCTAATAGGCAAACAATATCTGAGGGGCTCAGCACAACATGTAATAAAGGGGACCAATAATAACTACTGTCTGTGGAAATATCAAGAGAGCTAAATATAAAGAAGAAAACTGGACCATTCATGCTGGCTTATCTCAAAAGACAAATAGCACAATCTCATTAAGATGTCAATTACTTAAGGCTGCAAGTAATCTTTTCTTTTCTGTACAGATATGCCCAGAGCTCTGAGTACCAAGATTCAGCAACCCCCAACAAGTGGCTACAATTCAGAAGTCTCATTTACTGGGGGTTTACTGTAAGAATGAGGGGCAACATGGGACTAAAAATTGTACTACTTATCAAGGAATTTGGTTTGGGGAAAGTCACTAACTCTGCATAACTCAGACTTTTGAAAAAAATAGCATGTCAGTATGGCATAAAACTGATAACCCTTCACCTGCAGATCCCTGTTTTCACCTTTTCCTTGGGATTTCTATCAGCCCCAGTTCTATCAGGCAGTTCAGTGAAGGACAGTAGGTTGAAGTAATAAGATGAAGATGGATACAGATTTGGAAAAAACACTGAGTTGTAAGTCAGATATCTGGGTTGGGCCATTTAGCATCTTGGTGATTTGGGCTATGGCACTGCAGCTCCCTAGCATCATATTTTGTTCTCATCTATAAAAATGGAGGTGTGGATGGTGATGATAAAGACTATGATAGCCATGGTAATACTGAGAGTATCAGCCACACCTCAAGTATCGAATGTGTTCACACACGTGCAAGTGCTTGGAAATGTATGAAAAAAGAACACTAGAAACAGAAACGTAGCTAGGACAGTGGGGGATGCCATGGGGAGAAGAGTCAGTGAACACATTACCAAGGGTGGGATGGGAGGGGACAGAGGTGGAGAGACAAAGAGTTACACCATTGGATAAAGAAATGACTTGGAGAAAGGAATTAAGCTCTTCTTTTCCCAGATAAATCAGAAAAGATTTAGACATGGAAAGTAGGTTTGGCAGCAAATATATCTTGTGCTACCTGTAGACACTTGGCAGGGGAGATGCTGAAAGGGCATGGCCAAAGTGTTGGAAAATGAATTAGCTCTATGAATCAGCTGCACTAAGGGAAGAGATGGCCGCTCCACTGGGATAGAATGGAATTGGGCCTTCCTAGCCACTCCAAAGCCCAGTCACACTCCCATGCAGAACCAGTCCTTCCAGAGGAAAGTCTCATCCAAAGAAGATGCTGCCCTACTGTTCTCCATAGTGTCTAAAATGGATAACTAATGAGAACCTACTGCATCACACTGGGAACTCTACTCAATGCTCCACGGTGACCTAAATGGGAAGGAAGTCTAAAAAGAGAGGATATATGTATATGTATAACTGCTTCACTTTGTTGTACAGCAGAAATTAACACAACATTGTAAAGCAACTATACTCCAATAAAAATTAATGAAACAAACAAAGTAGATTACCTCCAGCCCTGGTGTGGGTCTGGGAAGGGGCAGGCATTCAGCAGGAAGAGACAGCACATTCAGCATGCTCCTGAGAAAACTCACGCTATATGCTTGCTGTTCCCTCTGCCCGCAATCCTCTTCCTTCAGCTCCTACAAGCCTAGCTCCTCCTCACCCATCCCTCTCTAGTCTTTCTCTCTGAAGTCAGCCTCCTGCACTACCCCCATCACATTACCTGTGTATCCCCCATCTTCACCACCCCTGCCAGCACTTTTCACAATCTGAATATGTAACAAAGAGCTAAAATCGGATTCCACATTGGACCTATTTCTTTTATTTTAATCTTTGATTTTTATTATTTTTACTATTATAATCATACACAACGGTCTGTCTCATGGAAACCCAGCTCTCTGCCTGAATGTTAAACTAAAGTGCCTTTGTTCAGCTCACAAAGTTGACAATCTGACCCTGCTCACCAATGAATGGCTGCAGAAAAGAAGAAATTAACACGCCCTCTGAGACTGGCCATTCCAGGAGATATTTGCAAGACTTATGAACTTTTTTATTTTACTTCCTCACCTCCTCCCTTTCTCTGTTCTATAAAAGATACTGATATCCAGACTCAGATAAGATGGTTATTTTGAGACATTAGTCTGTCATCTGTCTGTCAGCTTTCCAAATAAAATCATTAATCCTTGCCTTACCACCTCCTCTCTGATCTACTGGCCTTTTGTGTGGTGAGCAGAGTGAGTTTAGAGAGCTTAGATATAGTAACAAACAGACACTGATTTTGCATTTACTTGTTTACCATCAGTCTCTTGCAGTAGAACTGTGCCATCTAAAACAACAGACATGAGCCCTGTGTGGCTATTTACATTTAAATATAAAAAATTAAATAATTCTAAAAGTCCAACTTCTCAGTTGCATTATCCATGTTTTAACTGCTCAATAGCCACATGAGGTTAGTGACTACTCTCCTGTACAGAAAATCTCTCCCCAGTGTAATCCAGTCATGTTACATGTCCCCCAAGACTGAAACTTCTGTTGGATAGTGCTGATCCAGGATGTAAGTTTCATAGGAGCAGTGCCCTTAGCTATCCTGTTCATGACTGTGTTCTCCTTGTCCAAGACAGTACCCAGCATATACAGAGGCTCAGGAAATATTTTCTGAACAAATGAATAAAATAATAAGAGAAGGATAGCCCCCAAGTCTTATACTCATCCTGAGTAAGAATAAAACATAAATAATATGGTTGAGGAAAATGAGTTTGCAGGCTAAAATTACCCAGAAATTCTCAATATCTGAAATGCATACAGCCTATAAAAATTAATGTGTGATGTGTATGTTATATTACATTTTATGCTAATTAAAACTTCTTAACATAATATAACTTTGTGGTCAATCTCATATTTCACATATTCCCAGGAGCTCTCTGAAAGGAAGGGGAGGTAATAATATACTATTGGAAACATTCTAAGAAATGACTTAACACAAAAAACGGCATGAAACCAATTCATGGATCCTATTGTTAAACAAATGTGTGCTGTTAATGGGTGACAAAAAATGAGAGAAAGGCATTTACATTTCCTAAGGGGCTAGGCACGCTCAGCTTGTTCCTTTAACTAATATAGGAGCATATGCTACAGGAAAGTGAGACTACCCTGTTCCCTAAAATCCAAACTCCATGTCCTACAGTGGCTAACAAATGCAGGCTCAGAGTTGCAGGGGTGCCTTCTCACAATGCACTGAGTCAACCAGTTACTAGTGGTTGAACCAAAGCAGGCTGTTCTCTTTCATGAAATTAAAGATCAAGAATGTGAATACACTTTTGAAGGTGTTTTTTGTTTGTAATGAAACTAATCTACTCTAACGGAGTCTTGTTCTTTGCAGATGTTCAAATCTCTATTGAGAAAACAGATCTTTTGCTATACCCTCCAGTTCTGGGTAGAGACAGGTCCATGGGATGGGCTAAGGGTAGGCATGAGAAGGAATGCCATTTCAGAGTCCATCACCTAATCCTGATACCAAGCAGGACTTTGCGGGGCTCCTGGGCACAAAGCCTTTCAGTATCTCCCAGGATTTGATTATAGGAAATAGGCTTCATTCAGCCTCCGAGACCTTCCCTGATTTCTAACAGAGCAGATTCAAGCAGTTGCTAATTAGGAAAGGAGAGGATGCAGAGACAAGGGAGGAACAGTCAAAAGAAACAACAGTGCAGCCTTGGAACAGGGTCCTGATTCCCCTTCAAGAGATATAGAGGACAATATATGAGCTCTTTTGCAGATACTAAAACTCCCACCAGGTGGAAGAAGTTAACTGTGTGCTGCTCACAAGCACATAGACCGCAGACCAGCTGAAACCAGAAAATTGATGATGCTGACTCCCACTGACCTCACCACCAACCAGTCAGAAGAATGTCCATGAGCTTATCACATGTTCTTTGAACCATTTCTATAGAACTCCTCACCACCCCCTCCAGGCCAGGACACATAGTGACATAGTGTTGAGGGCATTAGCCCAGTGTGTCCCCCTTTGCCTGGCAAAGAAATAAAGTTTTTTTTTTTTTTTCTTCATCCAAAACTCTATCAGTTAGTTCAGTCACTCAATCTTGTCTGACTCGTAGAACACCAGGCTTCCCTGTCCATCACCAACTTTCGGAGCTTGCTCAAACTCATGTCCATTGAGTCAGTGAGGCCATCCAACCACTTCATCTTCTGCCATCCCCTTCTCCTCCTGCCTTCAATATTTCCCAGCATCAGGATCTTTTCCGATGAGTCTATTCTTCACATCAGGTGGCCAAAGTATTGGAGCTTCAGCTTCACCATCAGTCCTTCCAATCAATATTCAGGACTGATTTTAGGATTGACTGAATTGATTTCCTTGCAGTTCAAGGGACTGTCAAGAGTCTTCTCCAACACCATAGTTCAAAAGCATCAATTCTTCAGTGTTCAGCTTTCCTTATTGTCCAATTCTCACATCCATACATGACTACTGGAAAAACCATAGCTTTGACTAGATGGACCTTTGTCAGCAAAGTGTTGTCTCTGCTTTTCAATATGGTTGGTCATAGCTTTTCTTCCAAGGAGTAAGCATCTTTTGATTTCATGGCTGCAGTGACCATCTGCACTGATTTTGGAGCCCAAGAAAATAAAGTCTGACACTGTTTCCATTGTTTCCCCATCAATTTGCTATGAAGTGATGGGACTGGATGTCATGATCTTCGTTTTTTGAATGTTGAGTTTTAAGCCAGCTTTTTCACTCTCCTCTTTCACTTTCATCAAGAGGCTCTTTAGGTCCTCTTTGCTTTCTGCCCTATATCTCTGAGAATTAGTTTGGTGCCAGGGTACAGAGGTCATATCTGCTTCAGTCCCTAACAGAATGTTCCTTGATATGTATGTGTCTGATTTGTGAAAATACAATCTCTCCTCAAGCAAGCAAGGTGGGATAATGTCCTATAATCACTCTATCTCCATCTACATCCCCCAAACAGAGAGAAAAAAGAGCACTCTGTGTTCCTGTTAGCCATTCATGAAGCCAGCTGGTCACATAGCTAGAAAAATTTGGACACATTCAGGCTGGGTGCTTCATGCCCCAGAGCAGCCCCGTCCATCTCGCAAGGTTCTTGTCAAGCTCCTCTATTTCCACCTTACGGATTCTGATTTGTAAGCATGACCATAGGCTCCCACCAGTCTTGCTTCTAGAGGATGAACAGAATGGATGAAAATTACCCAAAGGCTCCTCCTCCTTCATTTAATCTTTGGTGCAGGCCTTCCTGTCCAATACTTTGGTTCTGTTTGTGATTTTTATAAACGGCATCGAATGAAAGCATTATCTTACTAACTGTTGCTCATGCTCAGTCACTTCGGTCATGTCTGGTTCTATGCAATCGCATGGCTGTAGCCTGCCAGGCTTCTCTGTCCATGAAATTTTCCAGGCAAGAATACCAGAGTAAGTTGCCATATCCTTCTCCAGGGGATATTGTCAACCCAAGGAGCAAACCTGTGTCTCTTACATCTCCTGCATTGGTAGATGGGTTCTTTACAACTAGTGCCACCAACTGTTCAGTTCAGTCACTTAGTTGTGTCTGACTCTCTGTGACCCATGGACTGCAGCACACCAGACTTCCATCACCAACTCCTGGAGCCTACTCAAACTCATGTCCATTGTGTCAGTCATGCCATCCAACCCTCTCTTCCTCTGTTGTCACCTTCTCCTCCTGCCTTCAATCTTTCCCAGCATCAGGGTCATTTCCAATGAGTTGGTTCTTTGTATTAGGTGGCCAAGATATTGGAGTTTCAGCTTCAGCATCAGTCCTTCCAATGAATATTCAGGATTGATTTCCTTTAGGATTGATCTCCTTACAGGTTGCATCTCCTTGCAGTTCAAGGGACTCTCAAGAGTCTTCTCCAACACCACAGTTCAAAAGCATCAATTCTTTGGCCTTCAGCTTTCTTTATACTCCAACTCTCACATCAACACATGACACCTGGAAAAATCATTGGCTTGACTAGATGGACCTTTGTTGGCAAAGTAATGTCTCTGCTTTCTAATATGTTCTCTAGGTTACTCATAGCTTTTCTTCCAAGGAGCAGACGTCTTTTAATTTCATGGCTGCAGTCGCCATCTGCAGTGATTTTTGGAGCCCCCAAAAATAAAGTCTGTCACTGTTTCTATTGTTTTCCCATCTATTTGCCATGAAGTGATGGGACCAGATGCCATGATCTTCGTTTTCTGAATGTTGAGTTTTAAGCCAAACTTTTCACTCTCCTCTTTCACTTTCATCAAGAGGCTCTTTAGTTCTTCTTCACTTTTTGCCGTAAGGGTGGTGTCACCTGCGTATCTGGGGTTATTGATATTTCTCCCAGTAATCTTGATTCCAGCTTGTCACATGATGTACAATGCATATAAGTTAAATTAGCAGGGTGACAATATACAGCCTTGATATACCCCTTTCCCAATTTGAAACCAGTCTGTTGCTCCATGTCCAGTTCTAACTGTTGCTTCTTGACCTGCATACAGATTTCTCAAGAGGCAGGTCAGGTGGTCTGGTATTCCTGTCTCTTTAAGAATTTTCCACAGTTTGTTGTGATCCACCAAGTCAAAGGCTTTGGCATGTCAATAAAGCAAAAGTAGATGCTTTTATGGAACTCTCTTTCTTTTTTGATGATCCAGCAGATGTTGGCAATTTGATCTCTGGTCCCTCTGCTTTTCTAAATCCAGCTAGAATATCTGGAAGTTCATGGTTCATGTACTGTTGAAGCCTGACTTGGAGAATTTTGAGCATTACTTTGCTAGTGTGTGAGATGAGTGCAGGATGGTAGTTTGAACATCCTTTGGCATTGCCTTTCTTTGGGATTGGAATGAAAACTGACCTTTTCCAGTCCTGCGGCCACAGCTGAGTTTACCAAATTCGCTGACATATTGAATGCAACACTTTCACAGCATCATCTTTTAGGATTTGAAATAGCTCAACTGGAATCCCATCACCTCCTTTAGCTGTGTTCATAGTGATCCTTCCTAGGGCCCACTTGACTTTGCATTCCAGGATGTATGGCTCTAGGTGATCACACCATCATGGTTATCTGGGTCATGAAGAACTTTTTTGTATAGTTCTTTTGTGTATTCTTGCCACCTGTTCTTAATATCTTCTGCTCCTGTTAGGTCCATACCAGTTCTGTCCTTTATTGTGCCCATCTTGGAATGAAATGTTCCCTTGGTATCTCTAATTTTCTTAAAAAGATCTCTAGTCTTTCCCATTCGATTGTTTTTCTCTATTTTTTTTGCATTGATCACTGAGGAAGGCTTTCTTGTCTCTCCTTGCTATTCTTGGAACTCTGCATTCAAATGGGTATATCTTTCCTTTTATCCTTTGCATTTAGCTTCTTTTCTCTTCTTATCTATTTGTAAGGCCCCATTAGAATACCATTTTTCCATGTGACAAAACGTGGTCCACTGAAGAAGGGAATGGCAAACTACTTCAGTATTCTTGCCTTGAAAATCCCACGAACAGTATGAAAAGGCAAAAAGGTATGACACTGAAAGATGATCTCCCCAGGTCAGTAGGTGCCCAATATGCCACTGGAAGAGAGTGGAGAAATAACTCCAGAAGAATGAAGAGACAGAGCCAAAGCAAAAACAACACCCAGTTGTGGATGTGATTGGTGATGGAAGTAAAGTGCGATGCTGTAAAGAACAACATTTCATAGGAACCTGGGATGCTAGGTCCATGAATCAAGGTAAATTGGAAGTGGTCAAACAGGAGAGGGCAAGAGTAAACATTGACATTTTAGGAATCAATGAACTAAAATGGACTGGAATGGATGAATTTAATTCAGATAACCATTATATCTACTACTGTGGGCAAGAATCCCTTGGAAAAAATGGAGAGAGTCCAAAATGTAGTACTTGGCTTATGACCCAGCAATCCCGCTGCTGAGGAAACCAGAATTGAAAGGGACATGTGTACCCCAGTTCATTGCAGCACTGTTTATAATAGCCAGGACATGGAAGCAACCTAGATGTCCATCAGCAGACGAATGGATAAGAAAGCTGTGGTACATATACACAATGGAGTATTACTCAGCCATTAAAAAGAATACATTTGAATCCATTCTAATGAGGTGGATGAAACTGGAGCCAATTATACAGAGCGAAGTAAGCCAGAAAGAAAAACACCAATACAGTATACTAACACATATATATGGAATTTAGAAAGATGTTAACGATAACCCTGTATGCGAGACAGCAAAAGAGACACAGATGTAAAGAACAGACTTTTGGACTCTGTGGGAGAGGGAGAGGGTGGGATGATTTGGAAGAATGGCATTGAAACATGTATACTATCATGTAAGAAACGAATCGCTAGTCTAGGTTCGATACAGGATACAGGATGCTTGAGGCTGGTGCACTGGGATGACTCAGAGAGATGATATGGGGAGGGTGGTGGGAGGGGGGTTCAGGGTTGGGAGCACATGTACACCTGTGGTGGATTCATGCCAATGTATGGCAAAACCAATACAGTATTGTAAAGTAAAATAAATAAACAAATAGACAAAAAAAAAATTCAGTACTTGGGTGCAGTCTCAAAAATGACAGAACCATCTCTATTTGTTTCCATGGCAAATCATTCAATATCACATTAATCCAAGTCTATGTCCCAACCAGTAATGCTGAAGAAGTTGAAGTTGAACAGTTCTATGAAGATCCACAAGATCTTCTAGAACTAATACCCAAAAAAGATGTCCTCTTCATTATAGGGGACTGGAATGCAAAAGTAGGAAGTCAGGAAACATCTGGAGTAACAGGCAAATTTGGCCTTGGAGTACAAAATGAAGCAGGGCAAAGGCTAACAGTTTTGCCAAGAGAACACACTGGTCATATCAAACACCCTCTTCCGACAACACAAGAGAAGACTCTATACATGGACATCACCAGATGTTCAATCCCAAAATCAGATTGGTTATATTCTTTGCAGCCAAAGATGGAGAAGTTCTATACAGCCAGCAATAACAAGACTAGAAGCTGCCTGTGGCTCAGATCATGAATTCCTTATTGCCAAATGCAGACTTAAATTGAAGAAAGTAGGAAAAACCACTAATTCATTCAGGTATGACCTAAATCACTAATGTTGACTGGGGGGATAAGTGTTGACTAGAGGCCCAGGAGACATGCATTGCATCCTCTCAGTAGATCTGAAACATGTTTTAATTATATTCATTCCACTCTGCATTTTATCTGTACCTCAAGCACCTATCACAGTATTCAGTATAGAACATTCACATGATAAATATTTGTGGAAGAGAGGAAGGGAAGGAGGAAGTGGGGGGAGAGAAAGGAAAGCAGGCAAAAGTGCTTCCCACCTTTGGGATTTAAGCTGAAATAAGTCATTTATTGAAGTTCTCGAGGGCATTTTACCACACCTAACACCATATATTTATGGTGCTTTCTGCCAGTACCATAACAGGCATTATTGAGAAATAAAAACACAGAGAAATAGGATCACTTTACAGAAAGCTTGGCACACTACATGTGTTCCATAAATGTTAAGGGACTGAGTGTGTAAACAAAAGTTTGGATGAGGGCAAGAATAGGAGGGGAGAGGCAGACAGGAAGGAAATGTAGTGCCCTGGGGAAGTGGTAGTGAGGGGAAGACGGAAGGTAGCAACTGAGCAATAATTGTGCAAAGAGATCTTATAAAGCTACTGTCAGAGACTGCAAAGAGCAGTGGTTTTGGAGATAGGCAGTACTGGATTTGACTTTGACCTCTACGTTTATTAGCTATATAAACTCTTCAAGCCTCAGTTTCCTCATTAGTAAAATGAAAACAAAATAAGCACATGTTTTTATTGTTCTTGAGAGGAACGAGTGAGGTCAGGCACATAATGTACTAGGTAGAGAACCTAGTCCTGAGGAAGGGCTCCATAAATGGTAGCTGATGGTATGGATCTTACATGATGCTAATCTAGGTGGCTCACCCTTATTCTGCTGATGTGTCAAAGCATTCCTCTGGAACAATTCTCACCTTGAGACCCAGGAGACGGATACATGGAGATGATCTCTCTTCAGTGCAGAGCAGAGTGCTACATGTCTTTTGTTAACCACCTTTTGTACATCTCTTTTGTTAATTGGTCTACACTTTTTAAGTGCCTTTTGCCCTGACTCCAGAGGCCATAGGAAATGTAAGGAGAAGGAAAACTCATCTCAATGCATCTCAGAGAGCAAGCCTTGAGTCTTCTACCATCAGGAAACCAAGCCTGCCTTTTCAGCTCATTTTCCATCACTCCTATAATTGAATCAACTTCACTTTGAAGTAGATATTTTTCAGCCTATGTTCCACAGTATGCCTGCACATTCCTATGAAGAAGTCTGAGTTAATGCCATGCTACCCCAGCTGCCTTCACTTTACATTGGGAGGTCATGATGGCTCCCTCTAAGAAGATGCCATTTGAGCAGAGTGCTGAGTGACGATTAGAAGGAGCAAGTCTTGCCATGATTTGGGGGGAGGACATTTCTAGGAAACAAATTGTTCATATCTACAGCTGTCTAATATTCCACAGAAGTGATTAAAAACTTCATGAGAAAAATAAAGTGAAAGTTGCTCATTCGTGTCTGACTCTTTGTGACCCCATGGACTATACATTCCATGGTATTCTCCAGGCCAGAATACTGGAGTGGGTAGCCTTTCTAGGGGATCTTTCCAAGCCAGGGATAGCGCCTAGGTCTCAGCATTGGAGGTAGATTCTTTACCAGCTGAGCCTTAAAGGAAGCCCAAGAACACTGGAGTGGGTAGCCTATCCCGGGGATCTTTCCAAGCCAGGGATAGCACCTAGGTCTCAGCATTGGAGGTAGATTCTTTACCAGCTGAGCCTTAAAGGAAGCCCAAGAACACTGGAGTGGGTAGCCTATCCCTTCTCCAGCGGACCTTCTTGACCCAGGAATCAAACTGGGGTCTCCTGCATTACAGGCAGATTCTTTACCAACTGAGCTATCAGGGAAAACAAAATAGATATCAAATATATAAATGACATAAAATAACAATGCACATAAAAGAAACTAAATATTAAGTGCTGGGGGAGGAAGTTCATGCTTCTTCCTACTAACCATGGAATTCATTTTTTTTCCTTTTTTATTAAATTTTTAACTGGAGGATAATTGCTTTACAATACTGTGTTGGTGTCTGTCATACATCAGTATGAATTAGCCATAGGTATACGTATGTCTCCTCTCTCATGAACCTCCCTCCCACCCATGGAATTTCAAATTAAGGCATTTTTGCTGTACCATTTTACTTCTACTAGGTTAATATTTATAAAACAACAAAATAATCTTAAAATCATAGCATACTACTGGGAAAATTCTGGTGAAAATGGCATGGTCACAATCCTCATGACATAAAAAGCTTGCACTACTTATTTTAGACAGCAACATGAAAATAATTAGAAGCTCTGAACTTTCTTTGTAGCCTTTGCCCTAATAATTCCACTCTATGACCCTTATCCTGGAAAAGTCTGTTTGCAGTAAACCATGCAGAGATGTTCATAATAGGTTTGGTTATAATCATAAATACTTGAAATTGAAATGTCCAAGACTAGACTACAAGTAACTGAATTATAATACATTAACCAATGCAATATTATGTAGCAGTCACTAAGATAATGAAGAAACTTAGGAAATGGTTATGAAGATTACCTGAATAAAGCAAAATGTAAAGTGATATACACAATAATGGTTACTATCATGTATTAATATGAATACGGATACCCATTCACACAGACTATTTTCTTTTCTTAATTTTCATATAACTCTGAATTCCCCAGATCTTGACAACCTTCCACATAGTTTTCTGAATATAAGGAGCATGCAAGAGTGTATGTGGGTTCGTGTGTAGGTCAATGTGTGTATTGGGGTAAGCGAGGAAAGTTTCAAAGGGAAGAAGGGAACATATGAGTGAAAGTGGATTCACAACATGTGAACAAGCACTTTCTTTTTTATAACTCCTGCAGAACAGCTTGTCTTTTTCATCTAGAAGAAATCATAGAAAAAGGCTTACTAAGTGCCTACTGTTGAACCCTGGCCACTTTTTAAAGGGTGAGAATTTTCCAGTGCTTTAAATTGGTGCCTTGGATGTAAGCAGAGCCTAGCAGTGATAACCTCTAGGTCACCAGTCAATGGGTCCAGGGGCAAAGAGACTGCTGAAGTATTTTTAGGCTGATAGAAGCAAAAGATGGCATTGGGGGACTCCACAGTGACAGCTTGCTTACTAATTCACAGCATGAAAATGCAGATGCTCTTCTTGGCTTCCCAGTTGCCTCATTCTTTCACAACCTGTCCCAGCCGGGGAAGAGCAGACTTTGTGCACAATTGTGGACTGAGGTGCAGGCTTGCACACACCTTCATGCTTTGCTCACTGCCCACACTGCCATTACAGGTGCCAGAGAATGAGGTCAGTGGCTTGCTAGAAGCCTGCTCCATCAGCATCCCAGTTTCTCCAGCACCGGCAAAAGGGAAGAAGAATTAGAACTTCTCAGAAACAGATTTTGTAGCAGCTCTGCTTTTTTAAGAGCTGGCACACAAGATAGGCTGTCTGCCTCAATTCTGTCAGTGTGGAGATGCCACATGGTCTCTTAGGAAGGTCCTTTCAGCTAGATGGATGGCACTGGACAAGAGGCTCCCACCCACTCTGTGCCTCCACTGTTCCTATTGGAGAAGAAAGGCAAACCCTACCCAATGTGAGTACTGAAGCATTTTACCATTTCCACTTTTACTTCATGATGGATTTTCAGGTTCTTAAAAATCGATGGCTCCCATTTCCCAAGAAACATCTCCATTTTCTCTGCATGACCCTTCATGATCTGGACCTTGATGCTTCTGCACATCTATTTCCACCTCCTTCCCATGCCCTCAGCCTCGCATTCTGTCCTCCACCTGCTATGGTCTGCTCATATCAGCTAGCCTTCCCTACTTTTGTATTCGTTTATTAGTTTTCTTTTTGAGGAGATACTTCTCTCATGATTTTGCTACCTTGCCACCTCTTCCAAGGACCATTCCCTGGACTTGGCCCTTGTTTCACATCCTCACACCCAAACCAAAATCAGTCACATCACAGTCACATCTTTGTTTCAGCACTTTGCCATGCTGCATGTTGTGAGTGTGTGTGTGAGTGTGTATGTGTCTTCTTGACTAGAACATGAGCTCCTTCAGGGCCAGGCCTGCCTCACTCATTTCTCTAACCTCTAGGCTTCTCTTGCAGTAGTTTTCCAATAAACGATTGTTGGACAAATAAATAAAAGCAATTTTCATATGCAGAGGCCTCCAGGGTCCTCTCAATGGCATCATTGCTCTACCTTCTACCCATGCTGTCTATAAACTATTTATTTTCTTTAGGTATGGATCACATTTTTTCAAAATCTTCAGCAGCATGATATACACACTGAGTGCATAATAAAGATTAGTAATAGTATCATAACTTCTGTTGAATGTGATCTACTTCATCATGGGAATTAGTTATGGAGTAAAGACTGGACAGTGCAGAAGATTCACAATTGCACAAGATTACCAAAATGTACAACATGAGAAGACTAATTAAGAAGACAGGTTCTGAAATTTGTCAGATCCCTTTCATTCTATTCCCTTCGGTACCATATGAGATTGGGTAAGTTATCTGACATTTCTAAAACTCAGTCTTCTATAAAACAGGGATAATATTAACTTCCATAGCATTCTCATTAAGATTAAATAAAATTAAGAAGGTAAAATGCTTCTCATTGTGCTCGGCACATGATACACACTCAGCAAACAAAAGTCATTATTGTTGTTGTTAATGCTGTCACAGGAGAAGTTCATAATAATATAGTTTTTGTCATAATACTAAAATTTTTAATTGATCTATAGTTATATACACTATATATATATAATATATATATACTATACTACATATATAGTATATATATACTATAGTATATATATACAAACCTTTTGGATAATCTAATATTTAGACTAGGTATTATCACCCATTTGTCATTTAATCATTAAGTCTATAAGATGGGTTTTCTTTAAAAAGGATCATCACCACAGGTCCTCAGAACAGGAAATAGTCAGGTGATTTTTCAAGGTCACCCAGCGTGAGCACTGAAACCAAATGCTGAGATGTTTCCTCCAGCATACACCACCCTAAATGTGGTCCAAGAGTTTGGACTTTGAAGAGGGATCAGAGGAAGCTCCAAAGTAACTCTATCTTCAATTCTGAAAGGGGATTTGTAAATCCAGTCTCATTTTGAATAAACTCTTTATAACCACACTTCAAAGCATAGGAAGTTGGTGTTTAAACTAGTTTCCTTCAGCCTCTAACCTCAATCTCCTTTTTATGCCAGTGGCTTTCTATGACAAATAAACTCTGGTTCCATGTTGAATTGTATATTTCAATAAACTGATAAGAAGTGTACCGCTTGAGGTCTCTTAAGCCAAGAGCAAGTTGGTGGACAAAGACAAGCCCCAAACGGATCCTCTCTAAACTGTGGGGTGAAGTCCATATAAAAAGGAGATATGGAGGAATAAGGTGGAGCCAGATGTGCCAGACTGATGGCACTGATGGGCCCAAGTCTTCACATCCCTTGAGTCTGGACTCAGCCGTAGGACATGCTTGGGCCGCTGGGACATTAGCAAACATGATGTGAGCAGGGGCATGACACTCATGTGAACACTGGGGCATTTCCCTCTTGCTCCTCTGCCACAAACACCCCCAGATAAGACTTCAGAAGGATGAGAAACTAACGCAGAACTGAGTTGCCCTCAGTCATCCCAGCCTGAACAACAGGAAACAAGTCAACATCCTGCTGACCCTGCAGACACCCAGAGACTCACAGAGAGAATGCAGGCGTGATGTGCAAAGTTGTCAGGTCACCGCAGCTGACCACACACGCATGAGAGGAGTGAGCTGGCCAACAGAAAAACCACCAAGCCAACCTGCACAATCTTACACTAAATAAAGTCTTATATTTTAAAGACATTCAGATTTATAGTAGCTTCTTTTGCAGCATTATCATGGAATAGATCACTGAAATGTTCTAATATTAAAGAACTTAGCCTGGATGTCTTAAAGTACATAAATAATCACTTAAAAATTGTGTTGGTTAGGAAGAAAAGGGCAATTAACATTATAACACATTTGCTTATAGGTTTTACAACAACACAATCAATCCGTGATTTGGCCCTTTCTTTGAGGAATCTCAAAAGTTCGTATTTTAGCGTCCCCCACTGCTTGTTGGGCATATTAGTTTCTCTAAAAAGGAATCCTCCAATTTCTTGCCCAACTATTTAGAATTCTGAAAGATATGCATAGGACAGAAGTTAAGAGTCTTATGAGTCAATGAGATTTTAGCTTCAGTCCCTATTTTCCATGGACTGTATAGTCCATGGGGTCACAAAGAGTTGGACACGACGGAGTGACTTTCACTTTCCCTATTTTCAGCATAGTTTTTCAGCATTGGCCTCCAATGGATGTGTTGTCTAAGTCCAAAGCCTCTTTGGTCCATTTATCTGAAGAAAACCCTCCCTGTTCCTACCAGAGTGAGGAGGGTGGCTTACTTGGCTGCACAAGGTGGATGATTTATTGCGTAGCCTAACACTATGCAAGCTTCCACAGGATTCTTCTGCTTCCAGCCCTTTCCCTTGGAGCATCCTTCAGTCAGTTCAGTTCAGTTCAGTCACTCAGTCATCTCCGACTCTTTGCGACCCCATGAATCGCAGCACGCCAGGCCTCCCTGTCCATCACCAACTCCCAGAGTTCACTCAGACTCATGTCCATCGAGTCAGTGATGCCATCCAGCCATCTCATCCTCTGTTGTCCCCTTCTCCTCCTGCCCCCAGTCCCTCCCAGCATCAGAGTCTTTTCCTCTCATGAGGTGGCCAAAGTACTGGAGTTTCAGCTTTATCATCATTCCCTCCAAAGAAATCCCTTAGTGACCCAGAATCCTCAGGCTCCTTGGGCCTTGCCAGGGTCACAGACTGATTCTCTTCATGTCTTTCCCTCCACATGGCTTCAGCTTCCTCCTCGCTACTAGGTCAGTTATCTCTTGTCCATTCACCTTCTAACTAACACGCTATTGACATTTCTCATCTAGTGCATCTTCTGGACCATTCTCTTTGTCCTTGTCATTTTATGACATTTTGTTCCTCTTTTGCCATGTTAGGGATATTTAACAGGGATCAGAGAGGGAAAAAAATGTGTATTCAGTTTGCTGTCTTTTATCAAAAAGTCTTATCCTTTATTTAATATACATGAGCTTCCTCTAAGAATTACTGGTATCTTCTTGGTGGTCAGGTCACAATTACATATGCTCTGAATATAGGAATTATTTTTTAACCTGCAAAAGATATATAGGAGCTTTCTTACTAGAAAATAAGAGGCAGGAAAATTTCAGTTTGAAAATGAGAGTTGACTTCAACTACACCAAAGCATTCTTACAAATAAGCACACTCAAAGCATTCTTCTTTTTTCCAGTAAGCTCTGGGACTCGCCTACTGCTCCTTCAGGATAGAGAGTACCCCTAGGATGTTATTAGGATTTTCTGAGACTCTTAATGATATAGGATTTTCAGACTCCTAATGATATGATATCATTATTGATGAGTGACAGGAACATCATACTTTCAATCAAGAGACCTCAAAAATCTTCACAACTGTAGAGAAAAGGACAGACCCTCCACGCCTCTCCCTACCTGGAAGGATATATTCCATCTAGGGTAATACATTGTTTGACAACTGACAACTCTCTTTCATCCTGCTCCTGCCTAATTATATGCTCCCTGCTTTCCAAACTCTGTTACAGTCTTCTATATGAATTAGATGTTCAACTTGTAGTCTTTTTGTATATTTAAGTAGCAATCTTCACATTGTAGAGGGCTGATAAAGATCAATACATAGAAATTCACCAGTTCTGGATACTACTGTGTGTTACTAAAACAACTAGTCCAGTAATGGGTTGCTCTCCATGGTCTGATTACTGTAAAAGTTTGAGATGCTCTTTCTAGTTTTAAGCAAGAGTAATGGCAGGACCATGCCAGTGTTATAATCAACACTTCAACAACTGAAACAGCCCCATGAATTCCATGAGGATTCAATAAACTTTTGGTAACCAGTGAAGATGCTCTATGCATTATTCATTGTATAAACAATGAATCTTCTCCATGCACAATCCAAAGAGGAAACCCTTAGATGTGATTCCATGCTTTTGCCTATGTTTTCCTTTCTTCCTAGAATGCCTTTCATTCTTCCTTGCATAGAAAAGTTCTCTGGCTATTTTAATACCCCAATTAAGTTTCATCTACCAAGGAAAATCCTCTCTAATTTTCTTCATTTTATATTCCAACAACATTTAATCCATTCCCTTGTTATTGAACTTCCCTCAGTTTATTGCTCTATTTTCTGTTCCTGTTTCTGCCTATCCCAGTTCATGAGCCAAGGAGCAGAACATGGAAAGGTAGAGACACAGAGAGGTAAGAAGTATGGGCTCTGGATCACACCAGCCCTCAAGTAGAGTCTGCCTCTTACTGCTTACTGGGGATATGAGCCTCGATGACCTCATCTGAAAAATAGGGATAATAAGAACTATAAGTGCATGCTAAGTCACTTCAGTCATGTCCAACTTTTTGTCCCTATGGATTATAGCCCACTAGGCTCCTCTATCCATGGGAATCTCAAGGCAAGAATACTGGACTGTGTTGCCATACCCTCCTCCAGAGGATCTTCCTGACCCAAGGATTGAACCTGAGCCTCCTCGGGCTCCTGCATGGCAGGTAGATTCTTAATCACTGAGCCACTGGGGAAGTTCAATAAGATCCATTAAGTGCTGTTAGAAATACGCATGACAAAATAGTTTAAGTGAATAGCACATTATTCAAAATATCATAAACTAGCATCAGTAAACATAATCTAATATTGCTATTTTGTTCTTAAAAGCAGGGATGATGTGCCATTCTGTGGGTGTAGCTATTATAGCCTGGTGGTAGAGAGTCCAAGTAAATTTTGAATGAGGAAATGAAGGGATAAATAAACAATCCTGTAGGAATCAAAATGCTTTTTAATTCAAGTAAATAAAGCTGTAGGTGTCTTTTTTTAAGTGATTGAACTATCTGTATGGATTGTTTATATTATTCTAATAAGCTGAATAGTCTACAAATCATGACTTTTTCACTTACTTCTGTGGACTTGGGGGATTTAGAATAGAAGTAATAATAGCTTTTCTGGTAGTTTTAAAGCCTGGAGTATAACACACAGGAGAGACACTATAGCCACTCATGAAAATTTCAACTCACATCATTCAGCTTCTCTGGACTCCAAATTCTCTGACTGTGAACTACACCTAGCCCTTCTTAGGTTGGTGGATTGAACATATGATATATGCAAAAGTATTTTGCCAACTCTATGCAAATACTTCTGTCTGTGCATTTGTTTATTTGATAGATTGTTTACTTGTAGAAGCTTCTTTCTTGGCACCACCTGAAAATTCCTATCCAACTTCACTAATATCCACATTCCTCCAAATATATCTAACAGATTGATTCAAGGCCACCAACAAAATCTGTTCCTGCTTTTGGTGCATAAGAGAGCTTTGCGATTTTCTGTAGTAAAACCCAAGAGGGCCAATAAAATGTTTTCATTGATTGCAGTGTCAGTTTTAGATGCTGCAATGGTTCCGAACAAGAGTCATCTTTTAGCACTCTGCTGTGGATTTACTTTTTATGGTCCTGGGATCTAGTGGGTAAATACGGCTTCTGCATTAACACTAACCTGAAGAGACAAACCTCTCAGGAGGATCGTTTCATCTTTATGCTTTTCCAACCCTGGGGTCATAAATCCTATCAGCCTGTAGAGAGGAGGCATACTAAAGATTACAGTGGCACAGAGGTGCTCTTTAAGTGAACCAAGCTAATAAAAATAAAAGTTCAAAGTCACTGGGTAACCTAAGACGTTCATTACACCTGCACTGAACCAGTCAGGGCTGATCAGCCAAATGGGCATTAGCCTGATGAACAGTCAGAAGAAAGTAAATACCTCTTAGATTCACATCACCTCTCCCCAGGAGTGTCAGCATTATGGGATACATACAATATTTCAAGTAAAGGTGCCTTGGAAAGCAGTGGAAGTCTTTAAAAACTTTCTGGAATCTCCAGTATGGAATACAGAAGAGTGGCATATTTACAGCTCATTCACTAAAAAAAGTGGGTGCAGATTAAAATCACTATGGCAACCAATCTGAATCAAAAATGACTGGCATCTATGAATCAGACAACAAGAAATCGGATGATGATTTAAAAAGAAAAGGAAAAAACAGCAAAGGTTCTCCCAGACATAAGACTCAGGAAGATGAACATTGTTTTCACAATGAAACAAGACAGAATGATCCTGAAAAACTGGCTGGCAAAGTCCACCATAGGTCTCCAGCTGGCCAGAGTAGCTGGCTACACACTCAAGGCCATATGGATGGGAGTAGCCTTGCTGGTCAGGCTGGAGAATTTAGAATCTATCCATTAGGCACTTTGGAACCACAAACAGTTTTTACATGCATCATGGGATGCACACGAGAAATGACAGGAAGATACTGACGGGTCAGCATTTAGTCTGGCAGGATTGCACACTCCCTGTTGGGGGCAAAGAACAGAGGATTTTCTTGTCCCGTCTAGAACCCATCCAGATACTCAAATCACCAGTCAGCAGGTCTGCTGGCCCCAGGGATGGTGTCCCCTTAAAGAGACAGGACATAGATGGATCCTGGAACTATCCTTTCTTCCCTTCCTGAACCTCTAAATAAGATAAATGTGGAGATGGTGTGTAATTGCCTGATGAATTCATAACTACATGCACACGTTTCCATGAATTATCTAACGTGTCTGGCTGTCACATTAACGTGTGACTTTAATATTACTACTGGCCTCGCTCTGACGGTATTAACACGGGCTAAAATATGAACAGAACTTTGCATTTGTCATTTCTTCCTTCTGCAAATATTTACTGAGCTCTGGGCTAAGTGCTTCAGGGATCAAGAGACAAAAAGCACCATCCTACACTCAACTTTCTCACCTTCTAGGTGGAGAGAGAGAAAAGTAAACTAATTTTTACAGAGAGTGCTATGCTGATAAAGTGTGAGACATTTTCTGTAGAGTTAATCCACCAATATTAAACAGGCACATGCCCTCTGACCCTGAAATCTCACAGTTTGGAATGTATCCTGAAGACATACTCAGAGTTCACTCAGGATTTTCACTGCTGTGTTTATAAAGACAGGAGGCTACAAACAATCAAAATGTTCATAATTGGGAGCCTGGGTAATTATAATTTATAAAACATCCATAAAACAGAATTACTCGGCAGCTGTTTGAAAGAATAAAGCATGCCTGCATATGTTCATAGAAATATATCCAAAAGAGAGTAAATAAAAAGCAGGGGGGAAATGACTGCCTAAAATACGATCTTTTATGTTTAGATTCATGTGCATCAGCAATATGCAAAATTTATGTTTTAGGGAAAGAAACCCAAGAAACTGTTAACTGATTATCTTTAGAAAGAGGGTTTGAGGTATGTATTTAAAATACAAAAAAAAATTAATATATTGTGGCAACCATGCACGCATGTGCTCAGTCGTATCTGACTCTTTACAGCCCCATGGACTGCAGCCCACCAGACTGCTCTGTCCATGGAGCTCTATAGGCAAGAATACCGGAGCAGTTTGCCATTTCCTTCTCCAGGAGATCTTCTCCCCCCAGGGATCAAACCCGCATCTCTTGTGTATCCTGCATTGTCAGGCAGATTCTTTACCAGCTGAGCTGTGCCACCAGGACTGTACACAGCTCTATAGTGAATGTCATGCAAACACAAGGAAGGGTTCTTAAATTCTAATGGGAAAGAAACAGGGAAGCCCAACAAAGCTATCCAAAAAAGGTAACAGTGAAAGAGAGAGCCAGTGTTACACCTGGAGGAGCAGGCAGAAAGGCACAAAGGGTGAATAGAAGAGTATCTTTGGAGAAACATCCAGTTCTTGAAGCAAGTAGATGTATGTCTCTCAGAGCAAGAAGGGCTCAATCGGAAACAACTTCCAAATTCCATAAATCACTGCAACATGTACTCTTAGGGTAGGTCACCAATGTTGCAGTTTAGAAACAATGACATACTTGTGTCTGAGCAAACACTATCATGCGTGGACCCAGAGGCAAATCTCTACCATTGCCAAAACTGCCACCAAGCTTCCTGTTCTAAAAACTTTCCCTTCCGAGAATGAGCTCAGAATGGATGGTTTAATTCCCTCACTCTATTATGCTCTGTTTCCCTCAAAACTCCTACACTTCCTCAAAACTTTCTCTGAACTCCTAAACAATATTGGATTTAACCATACCCTAAACACTTCAAAACTGTCAGGGCTGACTATTACAATATAACATAGGAACAGGAAAGCTTTTGATTGTGAGTACAGTTTATATGTTTCATAGAATCCATTACTTTTTAATTATCGGCATATAGTTGATTTAAAATGTTGTATTAATTTCTGCTGTACAGCAAAGTGAATCAGGTGTGTGTGTGTGTGTGTGCATGTGTGTGTGCTCAGCCACATCCAACTCTTTGTGACCCCATGGAATTATAGTTCACCAGGCTCTTCTGTTCATGGGATTTCCCAGGTAAGAATACTGGAGTGGATTGCCATTTCCTCTTCCAAGGGATTTTCTGACCCATGGATTGAACTGGTGTCTCCTGCACTGGTAGGCAAATTCTTTACCATTGAGTCACCTGGGAAGCCCATGTATATACATATATCCACTCTTTTAAATTCTTTCCCTGCATTAGTCATTACAGAGCATTGAATATAGTTCCTGGTGCTACACTGTAGGTCCTTATTAGTTATCTACTTTATATATAGTAGTGAGTATATGTCAGTCCCAATCTCTCAATTTATCTCTCACCCTCCCCTTTTCTCCCTAGTAACCATAAGTTAGTTTCTTATATCTGTGACTCTGTTTTGTAAATAAGTTCATTTGCACCATTTTTTGAAGTTAAAAATGTTTAAAACATTGTATTAAAGCTTGTTTTCTGAAATTCTTTCTCAGGATAATGTATTCTCCAAAACACAAAAAATTAGGCTCTGAAGGCAGATGAAGAGAACTTGATTTTCTTTCTTTTTTTGAGAGAATCCAAACTGATTTTCAAAGCAGGTAAAAGTTTGGCTTAGAAACACTGATAAAAATCCCTTTGCCATCATCTATAGTAAAGAAGAGAACAGTGGAAGGTAAGCATAATTAATTATAAGGTCTAATTTGACCTGTGATACAAGGGTTTCCATTTCAACTTTAATATTTGGAGTCACATATATTAGTGGAGCTTGATAAACTAGATGACTAAATATCTCAACTCATTACAAACTAGTATATTTAGCAGGAGAAACAATAAGTATTAAAAAGTGACAGTATGGATTCATGTATTTGCTCTTCTATTAAATAATTATTTTTTATTTTCTCCTGCCAGTCTCTGACACCCATCATCTTTGATCTAACTGGTATTCTCTATTTAAGTCAGTTCACTTTAGAGACTTTATTATCATAGATGTGGGGATTCATCTTAGAGAGTATATTTTTGAAGGAAGTCATCCCATGGTAACTGATGGGATAAAATAGTCACATACTTATACCATTTGGTGTCTTTCTTTTAACAACTGTAAAACATTTTATAAAATAGAATTGCCTTTGTGGATGGCTTTAGGACATTTAAGCCTACCATTAAAATAACCAAACTAAAAACAAATTTTGTTGTCTCATTAATATTATTATTGAAATTTCATTGATGAACGGATTAATTAATTTTTATTTTTGGCTGTGCTGGTCTCTGTTGCTATGTGGACTTTCCTCCAGTTGCAGTGAGAGGGGCCACTCTCTAGCTGCAGCACACGGGCTTCGCATTACACTGGCTCTTTTTCATCCTGGAGCATGGGCTCCAGAGCATGGAGGCTTCAGTAGCTGTGCCGTATGGGCTCAGCACTCACAACTCCCGGGCTCTAGACACAGGCTTAGTAGCTGTGGTACATGGACCTAGTTGCTCTGTGGCATGTGGGATCTTCCTGTACCAGATACCAAACCCATGTCTCCTGCATTGGCAAATGGATTCTTTACCACCGAGCTACCAGGAAAGCCCTTTATTTTTATTAAATACCTTTGTCATAGGTCTCATAAAAAATGAAATAGAATACACATAAAATCATTCACAAGTTATAGAACTACATGAATTCTTCTTTATTAAACAAGCATTTACAGACCTCCCTGGTGGTCCAGTGGTTAAGACTTAACCTTCCAATGCAGAAAGTGCAAGTTTGATCCCTGGTCATGGAACCAAGATCCCACACGTATTGTGATGTGGTCAAAAAAACAAAACATAAAACAGAAACAATACTGTGACAAATTCAATAAAGACTTTATAAAAAATGGTCCACATCAACAACAACAAAAAATCTTTAAAAAAAATAAGCATTTATTGAATGTCCAACCAGTCCATTCTGAAGGAGATCAGCCCTGGAATTTCTTTGGAGGGAATGATGCTGAAGCTGAAACTCCAGTACTTTGGCCACCTCATGCGAAGAGTTGACTCATTGGAAAATACTCTGATGCTGGGAGGGATTGGGGGCAGGAGAAGAAGGGGATGACGGAGGATGAGATGGCTGGATGGCATCACGGACTCGATGGACGTGAGTCTGAGTGAACTCTGGGAGTTGGTGATGGACAGGGAGGCCTGGCGTGCTGTGAGTCATGGGGTCGCCAAGAGTCGGACACGACTGAGCGACTGGACTGAACTGAACTATACACCAAACCTTTTCTAAACATTGGAGCTTTGTCAATGAACAAGACATAGTTTCTAAGTTCATTGTCTTCTCGGTGGAGGGGAATGGGAAACAGGCAAGTCAAGAGGCAGCTACAACACAGCACCCCAAGGGTTTTCACAGGGAAGGGACTTGATGCTACACGAACTCCCAGGCAAGGAGCTTCCTCAGGATGTGTTGCCTGTGAATACCTCCTGAAGGTTGTCAAGTTCAAGTTGAGACTTGAAGGCAAACAATAAAAATAGGCTGAAAGGGAAGAGAGAATGAGAAAAGAAGGAGGAGAAGAGTGTTCCTGTCAAAGCGAAGCATTTATTCAAGGGCCCATAAGTGGGAGAGCACATGACTGGGAATTCAGTAGGGCTGTGGCATGCAGTCTAAGATGAGAGGAAGATGATGTGGGGAAGGAGCATGAGGAGATGGAAACCGAGGACATGAAAGGCCTTTGAATGCTGCTGAAGGGCTGAGACCATGTTCTGAGGGTGATGAGGACTCAGTGCAGGGCCAAGATCTCCACTGCTCAGAGGTTCACCTGGAACTAAAGAGGCTGGAGGAGTCCACCAGAGACATCTCAACAGGAGGTGGTAGAGGTCTGGACCACAGTAATGGGAGGGTTGAAAAGAACTGCACGTGTGTGTGAGTGTGTGTGTGTGCATGCGGGTGTGTGAGTCTAGTATAATCACCATCATTTTTCACCCAAGTAGTCAAAGGGAAGAGATCTGGTCTATAAATGCTGCAATTATACCCACAGATAGCGCACAAAAGCAGTCTTTGAGTGAGTGCCCAATTGACTGGTCAGTGCTGGGAAATGTAATCATCAGATAGCTTCATAGGTGGAAATTAAACAAACACACTGACTCTCAGGCTGCTCAGGAAATGCCATCTGGAGTCTGAAGTCCTATTTGGTTACTGAGGATAGCAAATGTAGAGACGGAGGCTCCTAGGACCATTCTCTTTAAAGCAACCCCATTTCAACCCATGAGGAGAGACTGACTTTGGAAACAAGTTAAAAACAAAAGCCACACAGAACTTGTTTGTCACTAGTTTGGAAAAGCAAATAAGTGAATTAACCTAGTATCGCAAATCCCCAAACACAGCACCTCTATTAAACAGCAGTGAGGCCTTACACACTTTGTGAGGCCTAGATAGATGACAATTCTCATTGTTCAAAACTTTATTCATGATGTGTTCAGGAGAAAATGAAGTCTATTAGCAACAGAAAGTAAAGAATAAGGCAAAATTTAGATATGCTGAGGCATTGGTCATCTGGGAGGTAAGAAATGTCAAATAAAGAGGGTTTCAGTTACTTAAAAAATTGTCAAAATGGCAGTCATACAAAGTCCAAAAAAGAAACTAAATGGACATAAGCTCAGAAACCAAAGAAGAATTCATCATTATGAGAGAAGTCAGCAAAAATGGCTGTTTTGCCCACAACTAAGCCAGGCGGAGGCGGGAGAGTGGGGAAGGTGACAGAAAGGTTCTTGGTCACCACAGTGATTATGGTAGATGACAATCAGTTTCATGGTTGAGACTCAGTTTATCACACTGATCCATAGCCTAGACTAGTGGTTCTCAAATAGAGTCCTAGAAAAGTACTCTGAGTACTCCAAAATGTGAATCCTTTCATTTCATCAGCAAATGGCACATTCTTCCAAGTACTTTTATTTTTATGTTTAACTAAAGATGACCTAATAATAATCCACTGTGGAAAATAATTATGGATTAATAAAATTAACCCACTATCAGAATGTAGGGGCTGAGGGTTACAAACTACATTGCAAATTGTAGAGCTCCTTTTCTGCACATGTACCTACAGACAGCTGGAAGTGCCACAATTGTAAAGTGGAACACTGTGCTGTCAGTATGCTAAAATATTTACTGACTGCTTACTATGTGCCAAACACCATGCTTAGTGTAGGTGACACAATGGTGAGCAAGAACGGCATAGGTCTGCCCTCACAGAACATAAGCTCTTTGAGGAGTGTTCATCAGTGTTGTCTAAGTTGATCATGACAGGTTCTGGCCCTAGATGTGTCATGTTCGGTGGTTCTGAGCCATTAGTGGAATTCAGGGCTGCTGCTGCCAGTGATTCCTAAAACTGATCATCAGAATTCATGAGCCACTTTATAACTCAAATACAGGGGCCCTGCCATAGACCTAGTAAGTCTGAAACTCTCGGCAGAGGAGCCTGGGAATACCTATATTTAACAAACTACTCAAGTACTTCTCAACATTAAATTTTGAGAAGCAGTGGGAGAAAACTCACCATGGTTAGAGAAAATATGAGTAATTTCAATCCCTAAGTGTATCTAACAATAATGTTTTTCTCACCAGTCTCTCATCTTCTCTCATGATGCTGATGCAAGATTGCTCTGATACCAAACTTAGTTCTCTAGTCATGCCAAAATAGACAGAGTCCTCCTTTCCGCTTTTGTTGCTTCTGCTTTTTGTGTCGTATTCACAGTCTAAAAGTTTCGTAGTTTAAGGTCTTAAGCCTCTAATCCAAGCGAGTTAATTTTTATGTATGATGTCAAACAAGGATACAATTTGATTCTTTTGCTTGTAGATATCCAATTTTCTCAATAATACTAAATGAAGAAATTACACTGTCTCTACTAGGCACATTTGTTAAACATTATGATTGAATATGTATGATTTATTCCTGGGCTCTCTATTCTGTTCTATTGGTCTATTTCTCTATTCTTACACCAGTTCAATATTGTTTTAATTACTTTAGCTTTATAACATAGTTTGAAGGCAGGCGATGTAATGTCTCCAGCTATGTTCTTACTCAAGATTGTTCTGGCTATTTAGGGTCTTTTGTGGTTCCCTATGATCTTTAAGAACTTTAGAGTTTTTACTGTTTCTCTAAAAAGAAGAATGGTACTGGGATTTTTGATAAAGAATGCATTGAATCTGTAGCTTGTTTGGGGTAATATAAACATTTTAACAGTCTTATGTCTTCCAATCCATGAACGTGGGATGTCTTTCCATGTCTTTGTCTTATTTAACTATTTTAATCAATGTTATAATTTTCAGTATACAAGTCTTTCATCTTTTTAAGTTTATTCTGAAGTATTTTATTCTTTTTGAGGCTTTGATGCTATTCTAAATGACACTGTTTCCTTAATTTCCTTTGGCTCATTGTTAATATGCAAAACATATCTGATTTTTGCATGTTGATTTTTTACATCCTGCAAGTCCTTTGTTAGTTCTAGCAGGTTTGTGTGTGTATGTGTGAAGTCTTAAGGGTTTTCTACATATGATACTATTGGGGAAAGTGGATATTCACATGGAAAGAAAGAAACTGTTCCCTTACCTTATACCACACAGAAAAATTAACTCAATTATATTGAAGACTTAAATACAGAATTTGAAAGAGCAAAACTTCTAGAAGAAAACATAGGGGAAAATATATGATTTTTTGTCTCAGCAATGATTCCTTGGATATGACAACAAAAACCAGAATAGACATGGAACTGCATCAAGCTAAAAAGCTTCTGCACAGCAAAAGAAACAACACAATACAAAGGTAACCTATAGAATGGCAAAAATATTTCCAAACCATGTATTTGATAAAAGGTCAATATTCAAATATATAAGAAACTCCTACAACTCTAGCAATAAAATAAAAACAAATAATATGAATTTAAAAGTGGACAAAGGATTTGAATAAGCATTTCCTCAAAGAAGGCATAAAAATAGACAGTAGGTACATGAAAGGATGTTCCACATTTTTCATTATAAGGAAAATACAACCCAAAACCACAATAAGATCTCCTCACACCTATCTGAGTGGCTGTTATCCAAAAGAAAACAACAAGTACTGGCAAGAATGTAGAGAAAGAAGAACTTTTGTGCACGGTTGGTAGGAATGTAAACTGGTGTACCTACTGTGGAGAGCAGTATGAAGGTTACTCAGAAAACAATTTTTAAATAACTGCCATATGATCCAGAAATCCCACTGTTGGATATGTATTCAAAAGAATTGAAATCAGGGTCTTGAAGAGATACCTGCCCTGTCACATTTACTGCAATGTTATTTTCAATAAGCCAAGATATGGAAACAATCTAAATGTCTCTCAATGGACAAAGAAAATGTACACACAATGGAATATTATTGGCCTTAAGAAGGAAAGCCTGCTATATGTGACATTAAGGATAAACCTGGAAGATACTATGCTCAGTGTAATAAACAAGTCACAAAAGGACAAACATTACATGATTCTACTTATCTGAGGTATCTAAAATAAATCAAACTCATAGAAATAGAAAGTAGGGGCTGGGGGTCAAGGGAAATGCAGGTTCAATGCATATATAGGTTCAGTTACAAAAAATGAGTAAGTTCTAGAGGTTTGCGTACAGTATCATACCTGTAGTCAACAGTATTGCATTGTGCACTTAAAAATTTTAAGAGGATCAATCTCGTGTTGTGTTCTTATCATAATTAATAAAAATTAAATATACTATAATATCAAAAATAAAAGTAGGACATGGGGTGTTCTGCCCAGAGAACTAGCCAAATACCTCCTCCTTTTTGTCTAAGCTAGTTTTATGTCTCAGTATCCTAAAAATGTGCCACAAAGACTATAACTGACAGGGACCTGGTTATTTCTGAGATCAGTTCAGTTCAGTTCAGTTACTTAGTCATGTCCAACTCTTTGCGATCCCATGAACCGCAGCACGCCAGGCCTCCCTGTCCATCACCAACTACCCAAACTCGTGTCCACTGAGTCAGTAATGCCATCCAACCACCTCATCCTCTGTCATCCCCTTCTCCTTCTGCCCTCATCTTTCCCAGAATCAGGGTCATTTCAAATGAGTCAGCTTTTCATGTCAGGTGGCCAAAGTATTGGAGTTTCAGCTTCAGTATCAGTCCTTCCAATGAACACCCAGGACTGATCTCCTTTAGGATGGACTGGTTAGATCTCCTTGCAGTCCAAGGGACTCTTAAGAGTCGTCTCCAACACCACGGTTCAAAATCATCAATTCTTCAGCGCTCAGCTTTCTTTCTTTCTTTTTTTTTTGTCTTTTATTTTTTAAATTTTAAAATCTTTAATTCTTACATGCGTTCCCAAACATGAACCCCCCTCCCACCTCCCTCCCCATAACATCACTCTGGGTCATCCCCATGCACCAGCCCCAAGCATGCTGTATCCAGCGTCAGACATAGACTGGCGATTCAATTCGTACATGATAGTATACATGTTAGAATGCCATTCTCCCAAACCATCCCACCCTCTCCCTCTCCCTCTGAGTCCAAAGTCCGTTATACACATCTGTGTCTTTTTTCCTGTCTTGCATACAGGGTCGTCATTGCCATCTTCCTAAATTCCATATATATGTGTTAGTATACTGTATTGGTGTTTTTCTTTCTGGCTTACTTCACTCTGTATAATCGGCTCCAGTTTCATCCATCTCATCAGAACTGATTCAAATGAATTCTTTTTAATGGCTGAGTAATACTCCATTGTGTATATGTACCACAGCTTTCTTATCCATTCATCTGCTGATGGACATCTAGGTTGTTTCCATGTCCTGGCTATTATAAACAGTGCTGCGATGAACATTGGGGTACATGTGTCTCTTTCAATTCTGGTTTCCTTGGTGTGTATGCCAAGCAGTGGGATTGCTGGGTCATAAGGTAGTTCTATTTGCAATTTTTTAAGGAATCTCCACACTGTTCTCCATAGTGGCTGTACTAGTTTGCATTCCCACCAACAGTGTAGGATGGTTCCCTTTTCTCCACACCCTCTCCAGCATTTATTGCTTGCAGATTTTTGGATCGCAGCCATTCTGACTGGTGTGAAGTGGTACCTCATTGTGGTTTTGATTTGCATTTCTCTAATAATGAGTGATGTTGAGCGCTCAGCTTTCTTTATAGTCCAACTCTTATATCCATACATGACTACTGGAAAAACCATAGCCTTGACTAGACAGACCTTTGTCGACAAAGTAATGTCTCTGCTTTTTAATATGCTGTCCAAGTTGGTCATAACTTTCCTTCCAAGGAGTAAGCGTCTTTTAATTTCATGTCTGCAATCACTATCTGCAGTGATCTTGGAGCCCCCAAAAATAAAGTCAGCCACTGTTCCCACTGTTTCCCCATCTATTTGCCATGAAGTAATGGGACTGGATGCCATGATCTTCATTTTCTGAATGTTGAGCTTGAAGCCAACTTAGATATACTTTATTCAGTTACTTAATAAATGTTTTTGGGTGTGTTGTAAACTAACACTGTGCTAGGTTTTGAATTTAAATTAAGCAAAATCAAACATCACCCTTGATCTTACATTGGGAAGACAACCTTAGGAATAAATGTATTATTACTAACAGAAGTTCTAGATATTAAAGGAATATAATTTAAGGAGCACAATTCTTAGTGGCTATATTAAAAAAAAAAAAAAAGAAGAAGCTTTACTAGACTGTAGAGTCAGAGTAGTCCTAACTGATTCATTTATGCTTAAACTGACCAGAAGGATGAGGAAAAAGCAAGCAGATAAAGTAGAAAAGTGGGGAAAGTAATATCCAGATAGAATGCTGAGTCCAAAGGCTTAGGAATAAGACAGACCTAAAAGATTGGTCCAGAACTCCTAAGTGAAATACATTAGTCATTGCAAATCTACTGTCAGATACAGTCTAAAACTATGAACCTATGGCCAAAGGCCTATAAATAAGCCTATACATAAAGCCTTCATGTTTGCTACCATCATCATCATTGTCATCACCATCATCATCACTAATAATTTTTGAGTATTTGCTGTAGGTTATACTGCTGCTAAGCACTATCTGCCTGCAATGCAGGAGACCAGAGTTCAATCCCTGGGACAGGAAGATTTCCTGGAAAAGGGGATGGCTACCCACTCTAGTATTCTTGCCTGGAGAATTCCATGGACAGAGAAGCCTGGCAGTCCACGGGGTCGCCAAGAGTCAGACAAGACTGAACTACTAACACATAAGCACTATCTATAGTCAATCTCATTTAACCTTCACAATGACCCATGAGGTAAGGGCTACTGTTACCCTCATTTCATGAATAAGGTACGTCGGAGTTAAGTGATTGGCCCACATCCACATAATTACTAAGCAATAGAGTTGAGATTTTAATAGCATTGCTCTGATTCCCAAGTCCACGCTTTATTGTATGTGTGGTGGCCATGAAAATGCATCTCATAGAGCTCCAACTACAAGGAACAAAGTTGAACAAGGGCCTCAGCGGCTGTACTCTGAAATCCATCACTGTGCACTGTAGACTGAAAGCTTCTGTGCCCCCCAAAATTCATATTTTAAAATCTAATCACCAGTATGATGGTATATGGAGTGGGGCCTTTGGGAGATAATCAGATCAGGAGGTGGAGCTCTCATGAATGGTATTAGTGCTTTTATAAGAGAGACCCCAGAGAGCTCTCTCACCTCTTATACCAGGTGAAGATGGCCATCTATGGGCCAGGAAGCTGGTCTTAACCTACACAAAATCTGTCAGCATCTTGATCCTGGGTTTCTAGCCTCCAGAACTATAAGACATAAATAAGCCCATCCAGTCTATGGTAATTTGTTATAGCAGCCTGAACAGACTAAGCTGCTATGTTTGTGCACTAAGTCAAACCCTTCATAGGCTGCTCCCAGCCCAGGACTGAGACTAGCAAGCATATTGCTGCTGCTACTGCTAAGTCACTTCAGTCATGTCCGACTCATATTCAGTTCAGTTCAGTTCAGTCGCTCAGTCGTGTCCGACTCTTGGCGACCCCATGAATCGCAGCACGCCAGGCCTCCCTGTCCATCACCAACTCCCGGAGTTCACTCAGACTCACATCCATTGAGTCAGTGATGCCATCCAGCCATCTCATCCTCTGTTGTCCCCTTCTCCTCCTGCCTCCAATCTCTCCCAGCATCAGAGTCTTCCAGTGAGTCAACTCTTCGCATGAGGTGGCCAAAGTACTGGAGTTTCAGCTTTAGCATCATTCCTTCCAAAGAAATCCCAGGGCTGGTCTCCTTTAGAATGGATTGGTTGGATCTCCTTGCAGTCCAAAGGACTCTCAAGGGTCTTCTCCAACACCACAGTTCAAAAGCATCAAATATTAGGGCAAGCCAATTCCTAGGGGACATGGGACTTGGGTGTGAAAACTCCCTGTGGTTGTTGTTCTTCAGTTGCTAAGCTGTATCCAATTCTTTGCGACCCCATAGACTGCAGCATGCCAAGCTTCCCTGTCATTCAGTATCTCCCAAAGTTTGTTCAAATTCATGTCCACTGAGTCAGTGATGCTATCTAAACAGCTCATCCTTTATCCTTTTGCCTTTCTCCTTTTTTCCTTCAATCTGCCCCAGAGTCAGGGTCTTTTCCATTGTGTCGGCTCTTCTCCAGTGAGTCAGCTCTTCGTATCAGGTGGCCAAAATATTGGAACTTCAACTTCAGCACCAGTCCTTCCAGTGAATATTCAGGGTTGATTTCCTTTAGGATTGACTGCTTTGATCTCCTTGCACAACTACTGGAAAAACCTTTGACTATATGGACCTTTGTCTGCAAGGTAATCTCTCTGCTTTTTAATATGCTGTTTAGATTTGTCATAGCTTTCCTTCCAAGGAGCAAAGTGTCTTTTAATTTCATGGCTGCAGTCACCATCTGCAGTGATTTTGGAGCCCAAGAAAATAAAGTCTGTCACTGCTTCCGCTTTTCCCCCATCTATTTGCCATGAAGTGATGAGACTAGATGCCATAATCTTAAATTTTGTTGAATGTTTGAGTTTTAAACCAACTTTTTCACTCTCCTCTGTGAATTCACCTTCATCAAGAGGCTCTTTAGTTCCTCTTCGCTTTCTGCCATTAGACTGGTATTATCTGCATATTTGAGGTTGTTGATATTTCTCCCAGCAATCTTGATTCCAGCTTCTGCTTAATTCAGCCCAGCATTTCTCATGATGCATTCTGTATGTAAGTTAAATAAGCAGGGTTACAATATACAGCCTTGTTGTACTCCTTTCCCAATTTGGAACCAGTTTGTTATTCAATGTTTGGCTCTAACTGTTGCTTCTTGACATGCATCCAAGTTTTTCAGAGACAGGAAAGGTGGTCTGATATTTTCAACACGTGAAGAATTTTCCATAGTTTGCTGTGATCCACATGGTCAAAGGCTTTGGTGTAGTCAGTAAAGCAGGAGTAGATGTTTTTCCGTAATTCTCTTGTTTGTTCTATGATCCAATGGATGTTGGCAACTTGATCTCTGGTTCCTCTGCTTTTTTGAAACCCAGCTTGTACATCTGCAAGTTCTTGGTTTGTGTACTCCTGAAGCCTAGCTTGAAGGATTTTGAGCATAACCATGCTAGCATGTGAAATGACAGCCTTGCAAAACCTAGGACACTTCTAATGTATTCTTACTTCCTCTAATTGTTCTCCTATCCTTTTCTGCCTTCTCACTTCCTTTCATGGGGATGTTTCCCTAATAAAGTCTTGCACATTTTACCCTTTTCTGGCATCCATTACCTGGGAGACCCAGACTAAAATGGTATTCAGTAAAACATGTTTACAACCAGAAAGCACTACTAGAAAGGAACAGTTCTCAAGGTTTTTCAGCATGCCTATTGGTTCACCATTTCAGTTGGTTAGGGCACAGGACAAAGCTACAGATTTTATTCCATTCATTTTCAATCTCTTCTGTTCTATCAATCTCTGAATGATTGATAGGACAGTCTGATCAATAGGATTGATTGCTAGGACAGCTTAGTTTGCACCTGCTATCCTGGCATAATCATCCCTCCTTTCCATTCTCAAAATGCTATCCAATAAAATCATGATGTCTAGGATTCACTTCAAAAATAATATTAATAGTAGAGGTGAGAGAAGTTGATGGCATGTGAATGAGGCAGAATTAGCCAGTGGATTGATTATGTTGGAGCTTGCTGATGGTTCCAGTGGAGTTTATTATATTATTCTGCTTACGTTTATATAGGTTCGAAATTTTCCATAATTAAAAGATAAGGGGGAAAACAATTCTGCTTTGTATAACACATCGTATTGTCAACTTGGATCTAATCCTGCCCAGTTACCAATCTGCTCCTCTGGTCACAGTGAAGACGCATGCAAGACTAAGTGCAAAATCACTTCCTGTCTTGGAAACTTAGACGTTTGGAAGGTTTGAAACATTTTCTTGTCTTTTTGTTGCTGCAAGTGATGGGAATACAACTCGATGGCTTAAGCAAAAAACAGAATATTTTGACTGAATAATGTTAAAAAAATAGCAGTTAACTTTAAAGTGAAGTGAAGTCGCTCAGTCGTGTCCGACTCTTTGCGACCCCATGGACTGTAGCTCTCCAGGCTCCTCCATTTAGGCTTGGGTGAATTCAGGGACTTAAATTCTGTCATCAGAAATTGGTTTCATCCGCCCCCTACCCAGCTTCTCTTTTTTCTATGATAGTAGACTTGCCTTTCATGGTGACAAGAATGAATGTCAGTCTCTCCCAGTTGATGTCCTATCATATAAATGGTCTCGGTATACATCTTCCTCAATTGCTCAAGAAATCTTAGGATGAGTTCTGATTGGACCAACTTATATCACATGTCATTGTTAAACCAGTCACAATTCCCAGGAGAATGGAATATGCTGACTAGTCACTCCTGGGTTGACTGTCCAACTATAGCTATTGACTATTATTCCCACATAGACGAAGGGAAATGGTTATTCTGTAACATGATGCAGATATAGGATACCACAATATAGGATATTATGATGATACCTATATCAAAGATAAATGGATGCTGGGAGGGAGATAGAACAGCTGTCTACTTACTACCTTCTTTTCTGCCCAGGTATCAGCTGCTTAATCATAATCAATGTGAATAGCAGGTTTTCTTTTTTTTTAAGCTAAGGAAACATGACTTTCAGTTCAGTTCAGTTCAGTCGCTCAGCTGTGTCAGACACTTGGCAACCCCATGAATTGCAGCACGCCAGGCCTCCTTGTCCATAACCAACTTCCGGAGTTCACTCAGACTCATGTCCATCGAGTCAGTGATGCCATGCAGCCATCTCATTGTCTGTCGCCCCCTTCTCCTCCTGCCCCCAATCCCTCCCAGCATCAGAGTCTTTTCCAATGAGTCAACTCTTCGCATGAGATGGCCAAAGCACTGGAGTTTCAGCTTTAGCATCATTCCTTCCAAAGAAATTCCAGGGTTGATCTCCTTCAGAATGGACTGGTTGGATCTCTTTGCAGTCCAAGGGACTCTCAAGAGTCTTCTCCAACACCACAGTTCAAAAGCATCAATTCTTTGGCATTCAGCCTTCTTCACAGTCCAACTCTCACATCCATACATGACCACTGGAAAAACCATAGCCTTGACTAGACAGACCTTAGTCGGCAAAGTAATGTCTCTGCTTTTTAATATGCTATCTAGGTTGGTCATAACTTTTCTTCCAAGGAGTAAGCATCTTTTAATTTCATGGCTGCAGTCACCATCTGCAATGATTTTGGAGCCCAAAAAAATAAAGTCAGCCACTGTTTCCCCATCTATTTCCCATGAAGTGATGGGACCAGATGCCATGATCTTCGTTTTCTGAATGTTGAGCTTTAAGCCAACTTTTTCACTCTCCTCTTTCACTTTCATCAAGAGGCTTTTTAGTTCCTCTTCACTTTCTGCCATAAGGGTGGTGTCATCTGCATATCTGAGGTTATTGATATTTCTCCGGCAATCTTGATTCCAGCTTGTGCTCATCCAGCCCAGCGTTTCTCATGATGTACTCTGCATAGAAGTTAAATAAGCAGGGTGACAATATACAGCCTTGATGTACTCCTTTTCCTATTTGGAACCAGTCTGTTGTTCCATGTCCAGTTCTAACTGTTGCTTCCTGGCCTGCATACAGGTTTCTCAAGAGGCAGGTCAGGTGGTCTGGTATTCCCATCTCTTTCAGAATTTTCCACAGTTTATTGTGATCCACACAGTTAAAGGCTTTGGCATAGTCAATAAAGCAACAATAGATGTTTTCCGGAACTCTCTTGCTTTTTCCATGATTCAGTGGATGTTGGCAATTTGATCTCTGGTTCCTGTGCCTTTTCTAAAACCAGCTTGAACATCTGGAAGTTCATGGTTCACGTATTGCTGAAGCCTGGCTTGGAGAATTTTGAGCATTACTTTACTAGCATGTGAGATGAGTGCAATCGTGCGGTAGTTTGACCATTCTTTGACATTACTTTTCTTTGGGATTGGAATGAAAACTGACCTTTTCCAGTCCTGTGGCAACTGCTGAGTTGTCCCAATTTGCTGGCATATTGAATGCAGCACTTCCACAGCATCTTCTTCCAGAATTTGAAATAGCTCAACTGGAATTCCATCACCTCCACTAGCTTTGTTCATAAAGATGCTTTGTAAGGCCCACTTGACTTCACATTCCAGGATGTCTGGCTCTAGGTGAGTGCACACCATCATGATTATCTTGGTCATGAAGATCTTTTTTGTACAGTTCTTCTGTGTATTCTTGCCACCTCTTCTTAATATCTTCTGCTTCTGTTAGGTCCATACCATTTCCGTCCTTTATCGAGCCCATCTTTGCATGAAATATTCCCTTGGTATCTCTAATTTTCTTGAAGAGATCTCTAGTCTTTCCCATTCTATTGTTTTCCTCTATTTCTTTGCATTGATTTCTGAGGAAGGCTTTTTTATCTCTTCTTTCTATTCTTTGGAACTCTGCATTCAGATGCTTATATCTTTCCTTTTCTCCTTTGCTTTTTGCTTCTCTTCTTTTTGCTATTTGTAAGGCCTCCCCAGACAGCCATTTTGCTTCTTATATTTCTTTTCCATGGGAATGGTCTTGATCTCTATCTCCTGGACAGTGCCACGAATCTCAGTCCATAGTTCGTCAGGCACTCTGTCTATCAGATCTAGGCCCTTAAATCTATTTCTCACTTTCACTATATAATCATAAGGGATTTGATTTAGGTCATACCTGAATGGTCGAGTGGTTTTCCCTACTATCTTCAATTTAAGTCTGAATTTGGTAATATGGAGTTCATGATCTGAGCCACAGTCAGCTCCTGGTCTTGTTTTTGTTGACTGTATAGAGCCTCTCCATCTTTGGCTGCAAAGAATATCATCAGTCTGATTTCGATGTTGACCATCTGGTGATGTCCAAGTGTAGAGTCTTCTCTTGTGTTATTGGAAGAGGGTGTTTGCTATGACCAGTGCATTTTCTTGGCAAAACTCAATGAAATTAAGCCATGCCCATGGGGCCACCCGCGGGTCATGGTGGAGAGGTCTGACAGAATGTGGTCCACTGGAGAAGGGAATGCCAAACCACTTCAGTATTCTTGCCTTGAGAACCCCATGAACAGTATGAAAAGGCAAAGTGATAGGATACTGAAAGAGGAACTCCCCAGGTCAGTAGGTGCCCAATATGCTACTGGAGATCAGTGGAGAAATAACTCCAGAAAGAATGAAGGGATAGAGCCAAAGCAAAAACAATACCCAGTTGTGGATGTGACTGGTGATAGAAGCAAGGTCCGATGCTATAAAGAGCAATATTGCATAGGAACCTGGAATGTCAGGTCCATGAATCAACGCAAATTGGAAGTGGTCAAACAAGAGATGGCAAGAGTGAACATCGACATTCTAGGAATCAGCAAACTAAAATGGACTGGAATGGGTGAATTTAACTCAGATGACCATTATATCTACTATTGTGGGCAGGAAACATTCAGAAGAAATGGAGTATCCATCATGGTCAACAAAAGAGTCTGAAATGCAGTACTTGGATGCAATCTCAAAAATGACAGAATGATCTCTGTTTGTTTCCAAGGCAAACCATTCAATATCACAGTAATCCAAGTCTATGCCCCAACCAGTAATGCTGAAGAAGCTGAAGTTGAACGGTTCTATGAAGACCTACGAGACCTTTTAGAACTAACACCCAAAAATTATGTCCTTTTCATTATAGGGGACTGGAATGCAAAAGTAGGAGGTCAAGAAACACCTGGAGTAACAGGCAAATTTGGCCTTGGAATACAGAATGAAGCAGGGCAAAGACTAATAGAGTTTTGCCCAAGAAAATGCATTGGTCATAGCAAACACTCTCTTCCAACATGACTTTAAGTTTACTCAAATTTCAGGCTAATAAAAAAAATTTCACTTACAGAATTATTCTTGTGCCTTGAGATTTATTGTAAGTAATGCAATTGCACAAGATTTATTAATATATTGTGTTTACTCTTCCTCCTTCTTTATCAGCAAGGGCTTTGTTTTGACTTACTTGTACTTTTAAAAAATAAAAGGAACTTGGATTTTTATCCCACTAATTAGATACAATATGCAGCTAATTATGTAGCAAGGACAGAGTTAAGAGCAGAATAAAGAGGAGGTTTTTCAATACATGTATTGTTCTTTTCTCCTCTGAGAAGACATGCTTGAAACTGAATTTTAAACACTTCAGCACTGGTGAAACAAATTAATGATGGCTCAGACACAGAGGTGTTGCATATTATTCATGATCTTGAAATTATTAATGTAACACTGAGCCATTATTACCACATATTGCCATCAGAGTAATTAACACATCTTATCTAATAGAATAAGGCCGTCAAATCAAACTAAGAAGTAATTAAGTTACATAACTACACAGCTGAGGCAGAAAGATGCATGTTAAATGAATTAAAAAACTGCAGCTTACCTAGGTGGTTTTAAATAGCTAAGCATGGTGATTTCTTATTTATTGTCTAGTTTAACCATGTCATGCCTCAATTTCTATGTACCATGAGGAGATTAGAATAAAGTCATTACTAAACTCTAGTGTTCATATTAATTACTTAGGGAGTTTCTGAAAAATCCATCTTCACAGTCTCCATTGAAAACATTAATCCACATGGTCTAGAGTGGAGACCCACAATGTAGACATTTTTAACACCCTCAGGTGATTTTAAAGTTGTTGTACCATGAGTCACATTTTGAGGAATTCTAGAAAAAAAGATTTTCAAAAGTCCCTTCCAATCATAATTGAGCAGAAATGAGATCACTGGCCTTCCCAGATACAGTAGGGAGGTTTTGTCAGGAATTAGCATTTGTTTTACATATGACATGCCCGTGATCTCCATTATCTGCCTATGGTTGACCATTTTCTTCCCCTGAAACTAGAGTGAAAAAAAAAAAAAAAAAAAGCTTATGAAGAGAAAAATAACCATTTTCAATTTTTAAGAATTGTCAGTCAGCTCTGAAATTATTCTAAGCCATAATACTTATATCCTATCATAGATAGTAAATGAGCCACACAGAAGAAATCACAAATGTGAGAAACAATTTATAATTTTAATGAAACTAAGAAAACTCCATAATGTATCCTTCTTCCAAATGTCTTTTCCCTTTAGCCCTCTACTTGCAGAGTGTGGACTTTTGGAGAGAATGCACATAGTCTTAAACTTTAAAAGTCTACCTTTGGGTGGCTTCCACATCCTGGCTATTGTAAATAGTACTTCAGTGAGCATTGGAGTGTATGTATCTTTTCATGGTTTTCTTGGGGTATATGTCCAGTAGCAGAATTTCTGGGTCATATGGTAGTTTTATCTTTTTCTTAAGGAAACTTCATACAGCTTTTCATAGTGCCTATATCAATTAACATTACCACCAACAGTGTAGAAGGGTTCCTTTTTCTCTACACCTTCTCTAGCATTTTATTTTTTGTAAATTTTTTGATGATGGCCATTCTGACTAGTGCGAGGGGATATCTCATTGTAACAACTTAAATGTTCATTGACAGATGAATGAATGAAGAAGATGTGGTACATACATACAATGGAATTTTACTCAGCCATTAAAAAGAATGAAATAATACCATTTTCAGCAACACGGATGGGTCTACAGAATGTCATACTGAGTGCAGTAAGTCAGACAGAGAAAGAGAAATATAATTTGGCATCCCTTATATGTAGAATCTAAAAAGAAATGATACGAATGAACTTACAAAACAGAAAGAGACTCACAGACTTTCAGAATGAACTTATAGTTGCTGGGGGGAAGGAATAGTTAGGAAGTCTGGGAAGATCATGTACACACTGCTATATTCAAAGTGGATGACCAAAAAGGACTACTGTATATAGCACATGGAACTCCACTCAGTGTTACCAGCCAGCCTAGACAGAAAGAGGGTTTGAGAGAGAATGGATACGTGTATATATATGGCTGAGTCCCTTCTGCTGTTCACCTGAAATTATTAACACTACAACATTGTTGATTGGCTATAATCCAATACAAAATAAAAAGTTTCAAAAAAAGATGTGGTACATATACACAACGGAGTATTACTTTACCATAAAAAGGAATGAAATGGGGTCATTTGTAGAGATGTGCATAGAGTCTGTCATACAGACTAAAGTAAGTCAAAAAGAGAAAAAACAAACACTGTGTATCAATGCATATATGTGGAATCTAGAAAAATGGTACAGATAAGCCTTGTGCAAGGCAGGAACAGAGACAGAGATGTGGAAAACAGATGTGTGGATATGGTGGCGAGCGGGATGAACTGGGAGATTAGGATTGACATATACACTGCTATGTGTAACATATATAGCTAATGGGAACCTGCTGTGTAGCACAGGGAGCTCAGCTCCATGCTCTGTGGTGACCTAGGGGTGGGTAGGGGAATGCAAGGGAGGTCAGAGAGGGCAAGAGTATATGTTCACATATAGCTGATTCACTTTGTTGTATAGCAGAAACAACACAACAATGTAAAGCAACTATGCCCCATTTTTGTAAGAGTTTACATTTGCACTAAATTAGAAGCTACTGGTATCCCAAGACTTACTGAAGATCTGAAAATGGCTTTTAAGAATGCAGCCAGGTTTGATCAGATTGTGAGACTTAATCAACATTTGGGTTGTCCATACTACCCAGGCTAATAGGCCATTGTGCTTGGCACCATACAGACACAATAAAAACATAAAGTGAAGGATGGGGAGGGAAGCTCTTCGTCCATTTAAAGGTATAATTGTTTAGTTACATGAGTGAAATAGACAAATATCAACTTAGAACATTTATAAATTTACTTTTACATCCGTATGTAAAATCACCAACAAAAATAGTATAGTGATTTTGAAAAGCTCCATTTCACTCTTATCAAGTCACACATGTACCTCTGATATCTTGGTTACCATCAGAGCCACTTTTTGAGTCAAGTTGTCCAAAACAGTAACATCAGAGCCATATAAGCTGTTTGAGATAGAGTTCTGTTTGTGTCAGCCTATCGTGAAGCCCCTGGAAGTCTTTGCTTAAGTTGTGACGTGACATTCCCATAACACTGACAGAGAAGCTGAGCAGGAGTTCCAGACAAGAAGGTAGAAGAGACACAAGTCAGATTACTCGGGAACTTATAAGACTTCCCAAAGTGCAAGCTGTTTAAGCAGGTCAGCTCTGGTGAAATGTATCAAATGCACAGTCCTGGCAGCACACTTGTCACAACAGAGATATCTGAGCTAACCTTTAGTGAATTGGAATAGTTTTACCACCTTAGGGAAGTTGGGTAGAACTGGAAATAAAAATTTCATCTTAACTTGCAGTATCTATGACTCAGAAATGTATACAAGTCAAACACTTGGGGTTTTGTGACAGAGAATAGACCTACAACCACCAGCTGTGATGGTGCATAAGTTATTTTCTATGGCTTGCTTGGTTCCTTCATCTATAAAATGAAGGTACATTGTCAACTTGCAAGTCAGAATCAAAGGGCACAACATTTATAGCCTGGTGACTGGGCACAAAACAAGCATGAAATAAAGAGTAGCTACTATCACAGTTTTTAATATTCATTCATTCATCCATTCCAATAAACATTGATTGTCTACTACATATCAGGAACTGTCCTATATCACATTTGCAGACTTTAGTTATTGGAATAGCATCTTAATTATTTTAGTCATTGTTTCAAATAACTTTTAAAGCTATTATCTTAGATTTTTTTTTTAAAGGGTCTATTTATTTATTTTTGGCTGTGCTGGGTCTTTGTTGCTGCATGCAGCCTGTTTGTATTTGTGGTGAATGGAGGCTACTTTCTAGTTGCAGTACACAGGCTTCTCACTGTGGTGGCTTCTCTTGTTGCAGAGCATGGGCTGTACGCAAGTGGGCTTCAGCAGTTGTAGCACACAGATTCTAGAGTGGAGGCTCAGTAGCTGTGGCCCATGGGCTCAGTTCAGCTATCAAACCCATGTCCCCTGCATTGGCAGGTGGATTCTTAACCACTGGACCACCAGGGAAGCCCTAGATTTTCTTTTAAGTTGACTTACTACAATACCCACTTTGCCTTCCTCTTAACACCAAATCTGTGAAATCATAGGTTTTATATGCTAGTTGTTTTTCTGGCCAATATTAACATAAACATGTAACAATTAAACTTGTATAAATGTTTATCCATGAACCACCTAAAATCATCAGTACTGGGCATACCTCACTTTGGAGATGATCGAGATGGGGTCTCTGTCCTCTAAGAGCTTTTCTTCCTCTGTCAAGCAAATCTGCAATCATATACAGGACAGGTATAGGCACTTGCTAGGAAGCATTTAGGAGCTGGCTGTCAGGCAGAGCCAATGAGATACATGGCCTGATGGAAAGGTGACCGCAGGGAAATGGTTCTGAATGTGAGCGGGACTGAAAACTGATGGGCGAGCCCAAGATTCCCCTTAATGAATCTGAAAGTGGCAGGGTAATGCAATTACCTTTCTCTAACAGAGAGTTTCTGCTGTGGCACCCTGAGAATCACATTATGCACGCAGACCAGGCTCTGCTGAGAATACATTACACCTAATAAAATAAACCCATACATTCCTTGAGCATCACCTGTCTGCCACACAGACTTCCCCTTATTGCATTATACGATAGTCTCATCGCAGTGTACTGTGAACAAGGGTACCATCCACATCAACCAAGTGAGATCAAAGTCTGCAGTAATATATACAGAAAATCCTCCTCTTAGTCCCTCACTGCAAAGAGAAAGTGTGAACAAAAGCTTGAGCAGACAACTCAGGGCTGTGCCTTTGATCTCTCTTTCAAGGCTGGAAAGAAATTTGCAGGAATGGCCACTACAAGGAGCCTCTTTCTTCAATCTCCCCAACTCAGGGTTGAAGGAAAGCACTGCAGTCAGGGATATGTTTCAAAGAGCACCCATGCCTTCCCATCTCAGCATGCTAGGAGACCAAGAGCAAACACACGTGCCCCAGACTATGGGTTCACTCATTCAGCAAATATTTGTGGAATATTAATATTTGCCAAGTGGGGGACAGACTCTGGGGAAACAGTGATGAATAAAACCCTACTGCTGCCCTCCTGGATTTCATACTGTAGCAACACACAAGCCGAAACATGCTTGTGAATCTGGGTGATGCTAAAATAGAAACACCATGTACAGTGGGGACAGAGCAATGAGGTCATGTGAGGGAACCCCTTGGCTCTGCTCTAGGAGATAAGAAGTCCAGGATCAGAGAGAAAAAGGCACAGCTAGGGACTTGAAGGGATTTTCTTAGAGGAAAAGAGAAGGGAAAGATGAGGGCATACATTCCAAGAAGTAACAAAGGCAGAGGGACCAACTGCAGAAACAGCATGCAGGATCAAGCATGATGGATTATTTGGCTAAGTGGAGGGGCGTGGGCTGGATCATGTAAGGCCTTATAGGCCATGCTAATAATTTGGGCTTTCTTTGGAAAGAAAAAAAAAAGGGCAATTCTTAATGCTAGATTTATACAATTAATTTCTTCAGTTCTGTTTCATTTTTCTAGTGCTGGCTTGGTCTCATAGGAGAGGCTCTAGAATGTTTCCTTCCTGAGGAATTCATTGTGTATCTTATTGTGCATGTTTTGAAGATTTGGTTATCAAGACCAGTTGAAATTAGAGAGATATGTGTTATAGGGAAGAACTTACTCCATGTTGAATCTGTTTTTTACTTAACATTTGCTTTCCACTATTTTTGTTCACTAAAAGGATACTCTTCGTATATAATGGCCTGGCTTGGGGAACGCTGCCCCTCTGCCAGAATGTTAAACCAAAATGCCGGTGTTCAGGATCCTGCCTACCTGTGAATGACAACAGGAAGGAAGAAATTAACACAGCCCCTCCCTGAGGCTGGCCATTCCAGGACATATTTGCAAGATTAATGACCTTTTCACTTTATTTCTTCATCTCCCCCATCTCTGTTCTATAAAAAAACCTGGCATCCAGACCCTGATAAAATGGTTATTTTGAGACATTAGTCTGCCATCTTCTCTGTTTTCTGAATAAAGTCATATTCCTTGCCTCTAATTGACCTGTCCTGTGGCAAGCAAAGTGAGCTTGATCTCCATAACATATAAACTTACAGTGTGTGTGTGTGCTAAATCACTTGAGTATTGTGCGACTCTTTGTGACCTCATGGACTGTAGCCCACCAGGCTCCTCTGTCCATGGGGTTCTTCAGGCAAGAATACTGGAGTGAATTGCTATTGCCCTCCTCCAGGGGATCTTCTTGACCCAGGTGTCCAACCCGGGTCTCCTCTAGCTTCCGCATTGCAGGTGGATTCTTTACTGTTGAGCCACCAGGAAAGTTCATAAATTTACAATATTGTAAAGCAATTATCCTTCAATTAAAAATAAATTTTAAAAATGTGAACTTACATACAAAAGATGCAAAAAATGAAAAACTAATTGAACAACAAGCTCTGGTAAGCGTACACCTTGAGAGGTATGGAGCACGGGCACAAAAGAAACATTCCCCTCAATGAACAACTTCTGCAGATGCCTCTCAGTATGCTTGATGTTAAGTTAACTCCATCATAAAGTTCTCCTAATTGAACTTGACTTTCCCGATACACCTATAAGCACTAACTTTCCTCTGCAAAAGGTTCAGGCTGATGCCCAGGGCAGTGCTGAGTGCTGAGCGCTATAAGCCCCAGGCACTTCTGGCCTCACAGGTATTGTTTGCTTACCAAGAATCAGTGGCTTTTGTCCTCAAAACTGCTTAAAGCTTTTATACTTGCTATAATGATCTAGTTTCTTTTAAAATACAGAAGTTAGTAAGATGTAAGACTAAAAAGAATTGCTTCTGTGAAAACCAAATTGCTTTGTGAAGACTCTATAAAGGAGACTACCTATTTAAAAATAAAAAATAAAAACAGCCTCTGAAGAATTTATCACCCATTACAAACTTACAGCAATTATGGGTGTGGTTTATTTAAGAAAAGCAAATGGTGTAGCCATCCTTAAGAAATGGTCTTGGTCTTAGATCAATGATTAGGGAATTAACTTATAAATGAGGTACAATTTAAGTTAAAATAAAATATTCAGGTGTGCTTAGTTCATCTTTTATGATTTAATTTTTTAAAGTTGCAGTTAAATAAATGATCAGCCCTGATCCGTCAGGTTTAACAAAGTTATTGGGTTGCAGACTCATACTTTCAGTAATCTGGTTCTGGCTTTGCTACAGACTACTTGTGTGGTGGTGTACAAACTTTTAATGTTTTATTCTTTAGTATCCTATGTACTAAACTGAGAAATAACAGTACCTACCTTACAGAACTATTCTAAGGGCTATTCCTGTTAATGAGCCTAAAAGTTTAGCTTGGAACGTGGTCCTTAATAAATGTATTATTTTGGTTTTTATTATATCATCATTATCTTTAGGATGAGGCTGCAAAGAACTTCCATTTCTACTTTATATACTTCTCCATTGTTACAATTTTTTAAACAATAGCAGTATATAATTTATACTTAGTAAAAATAAAGATATTTACATTTTGGAAATAAGTCAGAGGAAAAAAGTCTTTTAACGTAGGTAAGTGAAAATGTTCAAAGTCCATCAGGAAAATTGTTTAAAAAGAAGGAACAATAGGGAAATATAGCAGACTTCTTGTTTTCACACAGTTGGATTAATTCTAGAATAATGGTCCACAGCAGGACTTACTGGAGGAAAGGTCCAGGTGCGGATGTGTAGATGAATCTATACTGTCCCCAGATCAACCTCAGGATGTTAGGGGCAGCTCCCTGGCTTCAAGAAACATGGGTCAGGCCATCATGGAATTGCACAGTGTGAGAGTGCTTGTGTCTTTAAAATACCTGTGAATATTAGAAACCCAGAAGGACAATGCAAAATGCAAAACAACTAATCCAGTGAATGATAATAATTAGACCTTTCCATCAGCCACAAGAGCTTCCCTGGTGGCTCAACTGGTAAAGAATCTTCCTGCAATGGGGGAGATCTGGGTTCGATCCCTGGGTTAGGAAGATCCCCTGGAGAAGGGAAAGGCTATCCACTCCAACATTCTGGCCTGGAGAATTCCATGGACTGTATAGTCCATGGGGTTGCAGAGTCCCCATGGTCTCAGACACAACTGAGTAACTTTCACTTCACTTCACTTCATTAGCCACAAAGACCACCACAGTTTTTAGGACACACCCTTGCTGGCATACCTCTGCTATTTATCACACATTTGTTTATGCTTTAATTGCACAGAAGTCAGGACAGGGAGATGAGGCTGCATGGATACAGAAAAAGAGGTATAGTTTGGTTCTTTTAATTAGCCCACCAGCATTTCAGCATGACGTTTCCAATGTTTAAATGCTCTATTTTTCAGTGCACGTGTGTGTGTGTGTGTGTGTGTGTGTGTGTGTCTGGGAATTCATGCATATGTGTTAAGAACACCTTGGCAAATAAATATAACAAAAAAGCTATGTGGTCTTCAAAAACAGGTTCTCTATTTTTAAGAGAAAGACAACTAAGCAATGAACATAACCAGATTCCTTTCATCATAATTCCATCTTCTGGTCTCTCCTGTCTCTACCCCCACAGAACAAGCCCTAAGTGTCTAAGCCACTGCCTGGATGATAAACCAAGATCTGGGCACAGAGTACTCTCTCATTCTGTTGTTGTTTAGTCACTAAGTAGTGTCTGACTCTTTTGTGACCCCGTGGACTATAGCCCGCCAGGTTCTTCTGTCCATGGGATTTCCCAGGCAAGAATACTGGAGTGGGTTACCATTTCCTTCTCCAGGGGATTTTCTTGACCCAGGGATCGAACCCACATCTCCTGCATTGGCAGGCAGGTTCTTTACCCCTGAACTATCTGGTCCCATCTTTAACAACAGTTTTGTTACTGGGGCTGCCTGACCTAACTTCCCTAAACCAGAGTAGAAGGCACACTTTGTAGTTCATCACCAAGCATGTGGACTCTGAGAACAGCAGATGACACAGATTAAAAACATGTGTGAGAAATTTCCTGTGCCGGCGCTTTCATTACTCTCAAGACAGTTATGCTTCGTCTTAACTTGCTGTGGTTGAATGCTCCCCAAAATTCCAGAGAATTCATGTCTCCCAGTCACAAAAAAAAGAACAACAACAAAGCACTTCCATTACTACCCAAATAATTTGGCATCTGACTATAATATTTGTATGAACCACCTGCATTGATTAATAAATCTAAATGCCAAATCTCTTTTGTTCCCAAAAGAGAAATGAAACTGATTCGGAAATTATTGAGACAATTCCAGTCTCCTGTGTGATTCTTGTAAATGGGTATTTAACTATATGGTACCTGATATTATCTAAGTCAAAATCCTATATAATCTGTATAATCTTAAGCAAATTAACTGATCTCTTTAAACCTGTTTCTGGTCTGCAAAATACAGAAATTGCAAAAGCATCTATCTCAATGGGTTACTGTAATGACAAAATAAGATACTATATGCTGCTAAGTCATGTCAGTCATGTCTGACTCTGTGCGATCCCATAGATGGCGGCCCACCAGGCTCCCGTCCCTGGGATTCTCCAGGCAAGCATATTGGAGTGGGTTGCCATTTTCTTCTCCAGTGCATGAAAGTGAAAAGTAAAAGTGAAGTTGCTCAGTCCTGTCAAACTCTTCGCGACCCCATGGACTGCAGCCTACCAGGCTCCTCCGTCCATGGGATTTCCCAGGCAAGAGTACTGGAGTGGGTTGCCATTGCCTTTTCCGAAGATACTATATACCAAATGCTCATTCCAAAGCCCTTTCAATTTGAACATAATTGACAGTGCCTGGCATAGTGTGGACTAAATCAATGTTTATTACTACTACTAAAATCACTACTGAAAGATAAAAATACTTCTTGGAGGCTTAGAAGATTTCAGACTGACTACCTTCATGGATCAGTTTTATCACATAAATTTTCAGCCTGCCACTAGGAGGATGTCATAATTGTAAAGAAGGCAGCTATCACTCCCTTGTTCCCAAACAGAGGAGGGTAGTACTGTTTATAAAATTTAACTACATCTTGGGTGTCATTGGGCTTCCCTTATGGCTCTGCTGCTAAAGAATCTTCATGCAATGAGGGAGACCTGGGTTCGATCCCTCAGTTGGGAAGATCTCCTGGAGAAGGGAAAGGCTACCCACTCCAGTATCCTGGCTTAGAGAATTCCATGGCCTAAATAGTCCATGGAATCAAAAAGAGTCAGACATGACTGAGTGACATCCACTTTCACTTTCACTTGAGTGTCATTAAATAAAAAGGAGCTGCAGTATCTAAATTCTAATCTAAACTTTGACAACAAAACCTTATGGTGAATTTGGTATTTTTCATCTCCCATCACAGGTGTCAATCTAAGGCTCATTCATACAATGGGGCCCCTAGACTATCACAGGAAATCTGCTCATCTACAGCTTAAGATATTGCAAATAGGCTGTGTTTTGGCAGAAAGTCTATGCTGGCAAAAGTTGAGATTTTATGAATGGTTACATCTAGCAGCAGATGGATACTATATGAATCTGACCCATTAAGCTCATGTTCTGTTTAATTTCAGTATATTTGGTATCCCCGCTTGTTTTCTATTAATCTTTCATTTCATCACAGACATAAGAAAACAAAACCATAAACATTCCCACCTACGTTCACCACCTTTTTTTCTTCACTCCTGCTTCATTTCTCCAAACTTCCACTATCATTATCACTCTTACCTTTGTTACCTACAGTTTCTGACTTAAGGCTCCAGGTGGAAGTATAGTTATTAAAAACTTCCTTTAAAGGCTGTTTAGAGGAAACAAATGTGACAGCTTTTCTTAAGAATCCAAACAAGTTTCTTCTGCCTTGTCGCTTTCCCTCATAGAGTTTTGCCATCATATTTTACAGCGAGTTTCAACACCCTTTCGAACTCCATGAGAAGTCCTAGTGAAAGGAATCAACAGGAAGCCGTCACTTCCCTTTGTAACAGCGTTTCCTCCAGCTCTTTGCCGGCAAGTACTGTCTTATACTCTGCCTTTGTGGAAGACACCTTCTCATTTGAAGGAGAAAAGATCAAGACAGAATTTTTCCTTCTTCTTGTCTCTGTATTCATTCTAAAAACTTAGTCTACAAGTGGTACTCCATTCTGAGGACATATCAGCACAGTGAAAATCTGAACCAGGCACCTAAAATAGCCTTGACTGCCTTCTCAGGTAGAAGCAGCTCCAGGATTTCTTCATGAAAAGGGCTTAGGACAGCGATCTGAGGGAAAGGGTTAGGAGACTTATCTTGAAGCTACAATGGAGGTTACTTTCATTTCTACTTCAAGTGAGTATGTTTAAACAGGGTGATGACGAGTAAGAATGAAGGCTGACAGACATTACTGATGGGGCTGACATGGTCCAGCAGCCTTTGCTCAGTCCCTGTGCATACCGCAGAAAAACATAGGGAAGCAGAAGACCCAGTTCCCACCCCTGTTATTAGAAACAGCCAAGTTCGAATGCATTTCCCTCTCCTGTGCTTTGGAATGATTTGGTACAGTCTTAACTCTAAGAGAACAGATCGCATCTGTTTTTGTGAACCATCTAGCAAAGTACCTGGCATCTAATAAACTCTTCATAAATATTTGTTGAATGGAGTTGAATCAGAGAGTCCCGGCAGAAATCTGTGGCAAGTCGCTTTAACAATATGTAGGTTTAGTAGCTTTAAAAGGTATGTAAGCAACACATTTTCATAGAAGAACTGAAAATGCTTAATTGAAAAAAGACAATAGAAGCTACCTTTTAAGATTTGAAAGTCATTTATCCCAGATTTAATTAACATTTTGAGTAAGATTGGATATATTTTCTGGTCTTAAAAATAGCTAAATATTCATTGTGCTTGCAGTGTTGCTTCAGCCATAGCTAAGTCATGTCTGACTCTTCTGCAACACTGTGAACTATATAGCCCACCAAGCTCCACTGTTCATGGAATTTCCTAGGCAAGAACACTGGAGTGGGTTGCCATTTCCTTCTCCAGGTGATCTTTCTGACCTAGATTAAATATAGTTCCCTGTGCTACTCAGTAGGTCCTTTGTTGTTTATCAATTTTATATACAGTAGTGTATATCTGGCAACCCACTCCAGTACTCTTGCCTGGAAAATCCCATGGACAAAGGAGCCTGCAATTGGAGCCAATTGGTAGGCTGCAATCCATGCGGTCGTGAAGAGTTAGACACAACTAAGCGACTTCACTTTCACTTTTCACTTTCACTCATTGGAGAAGGAAATGGCAACCCACTCCAGTGTTCTTGCCTGGAGAACCCCAGGGATGGGGGAGCCTGGTGGGCTGCCGTCTATGGGGTCACACAGAGTTGGACACCACTGAAGCGACAGGAGCAGCAGCAGCAGTGTGTATCTATTAATCCCAAACTCTTTTTCTGAGTGTTTATTATATGCCATGTATTGCCTAAGTAGTCACTCATGTAATTTTTATGACAACCAATGAGTTAGAAGCTAAGGAAATGGCACCCCACTCCAGTACTCTTGCCTGGAGAATCCCATGGAGGGAGGAGCCTGGTAGGCTACAGTCCATGGGGTCGCAAAGAGTCAGCCACGACTGAGCAACTTCACTTTCACTTTCACTTTCACTGCCTCCACTTTACAGATGGGAAGACTGGCATTTCAAGAGCCTCTGGCAAATCTCAGAAGTCCTGACCTGCCCACATCTAAACCATTCAGTGCCAATGGAGGCAGAATTACCGTGACCACCTGGGGGTGGGGAAGATCACCCTCCACCGGACATTGGGAAATCAATCACAATGCATCCTGCCCTACTATTTAGAAAGATGACACTGCTGCAGCCTTGTGGGGAAGAGTCACCATGGCACCGTGGGGCATGTCCTTTCCCACTTTCCAGAGCTGCCTCATAGGAATAGCATTAAGTGGAAGCAGGAGAAAGACTAGGAGGAAAAAAAAAAAACCTGTGTTCTTTTAGTGCATTTAAGTTTTGGTAATTTGCAATTTTCACCAACCAATTAAGTATTTACCCTCACAGTCACATAAGGTGGGAAACAGAAAAGAATAAAGCCAACTCTAACTCTGCAGCACTGCATTTCTGGAACTGTTCTGTACATTAGAGCGGTCAGCCCTATGAATCAGACCCTAATGTCCAGTTTTAACCTTTAGGATGACATATTTTTAAAGAACAAACCTTGTATTTCTGCTGGCTTAAAACAAAGCATATTTGGGAAAGAAGAAAAAAATTCATAAGAGACCAAAAAAAGATTTCACAAATTATTTCTTAAATACACATGATGACACCATGCAGAACTCAAAGTAAATTAAACTGCACTGTATACAACTTTTCCTGTCCTCCTCTCTCCTCCTATCCTCTTCTGCTTCAGTGCTACTCAGTAAGTTCCCAAGGAAGTAAATTCTCCCAAATAACTCGGTAGCAGCATTTTCCCACTCGCCACCCCGCAAAACGGTCCATTTCTTTTGGACTTCCTTAGGAGTTTCTCAAACTTAGGGCCAGTGTGTGAGGTCTTGAAGCCATGCTTTGTGGACTGGCTAAGACGATGCGTCACCTCCAGGATATGCCTCTGAGGTCTCTTTTGCCATCTGGATCCAGACCTTCAGTGGACTGAGTAATAATGTTTTGGCTCAACAACAACACAAGTTTATCTGGTCTCAGGACTCTGTCTTCAGGATTACAAGTTGATTTGGCCCATTTCCCAATCTAAAAAGGCTTGGAAGACTCAAAGATTAGCATGAAGGCTTCATTCAAATTATTCAAATTTTGCCCAAAATGTGTCAACTCATATCACACCTCCTGGGTTTTACAAGCAACTGGTTTGGCTTTGAACCATTATTATCTTTTCTGGATGAATCTGGGGAGATTATGAATGCTGTAGGTGTCCAGTCAAAAGGATGTTACCCTGAGTGGGTACCTTTGCAACTGTAGTTACAGGATGCATTGATCAAGACTTTCAAATGTAGGTATCCGAAGAGCACATACAGTGCTTTGGGAAGTTTGGCACAGGACTGTCCATTAAACACACCAGCGAAGGGGAAGGCCTTGAATCCTCCTAATGTTTTACCTCCTCTCACAAATAACTGATTTGTTTCAGAGAAGCAGCAGCAGGAAATGTGTTGAGAAACGTGACACCTCACCTCAGCAGTCAGGGGTAAGCATCAGGATTAGATAAGCCCAGCTCCAGCATTTACAATCCCTGTGACTATAGTCTTATACCTCCCTCTGGTTCCTAGTCTTCTCTTCTGTGCAAAAGGGACAATGAAACCTACCTCAAAGGCCTAGAATAAGAATTCAACAAGACCCCATGTGAAAACTGCCCACCACGAAGCAGTTCTTGGTACTGACCAATTCTCTTCCTTGTGAAAAAATAAGAGTGGAAAGGTGTGTGTGTGGGGGGGTGGGGGGGGGGGCGGGTGGGGTTGTCACACTTTATCCTTTTTAGTTTTCATGACCTTTTTTCTTTATCAAAAGTTTCTTTCTCCCACCCAACTCCTTCTCACAATTTGAAAGAGGAGGCAAGTTTATCTCTCTTTGTATCCTATTATGTTTATCCATTGATTTGAGTGGAACTCATTAAAATAGATACATAAATAGATAGATACATACATACATATATAGTACATAGATAGGGTACACATATATGAATATCATAGAACAACTAACTTGAAACTAGGAAAGTCTATATATTGTCACTCTACTTGTTTGACTTATGTACAGAGTTGTTGTTGTTCAGTCACTCAGTCATGTCCTATTCTTTGTGACCCCATGGACTGCAGCATGCTAGTCTTCCCTGTACTTCACCATCTCCCAGAGTTTTCTCAAACTCATGTCCATTGAGTTGGTGATGGCATCCAACCAACTCATCCTCTGTCATCCCCTTCTCCTCCTGCTTTCAATCTTCCCCAGCATCAGGGTCTTCTTCAAGGAGTCAGTGAAATGCTGAGGTGGATGAATTACAGGATGGAATCAAGATTGCCAGGAGAAATATCAACAGCCTCTGTAATGCAGATGATACCACTCTAATGGCAGAAAGGGAAGATGAACTAGAGCCTATTGATGAGGATGAGAGAGGATAATGAAAAAGCAATTGAAACTCAACATTTACAAAACTAAAACCATAGCATCCAGTCCCATCACTTCATGGCAAATAGGAAGGCAAACAGAGAAGGCAATGGCACCCCACTACAATACTCTTGCCTGGAAACTCCAATGGATGGAGAACATGGTAGGCTGCAGTCCATGGGGTTGCTAAGAGTTGGACACGACTGAGCGACGTCACTTTCACTTTTCATTTTCATGCATTGGAGAAGGAAATGTCAACTCACTCCAGTGTTCTTGACTGGAGAATCCCAGGGATGGGGGGAGCCTGGTGGGCTGCCATCTATGGGGTCGTACAGAATCGGACACAACTGAAGTAACTTAGCAGCAGCAGCAGGAGGAGGGCAAAAAGTGGAAGCAGTGACAGATTTTATTTTCCTGGGCTCCAAAATCACTGTAGATGGTGACTGCAGCCATGAAATTAAATGACACTTGTTCCTTGGAAGGAAAGCTATGACAAACAAAGACAGCATATTAAAAAGCAAAGACATCACTTTGCTGAAAAATACCCATTTAGTCAAGGCTATAGCTTTTCCAGCAGTCACACACAGATGTGAAAGCTGGACCATTAAAAAGGCTGAACATCGAAGAATTGGTGCTTTTGAATTGTGTGTTGGAGAAAACTGTTGAGAGTCCTTTGGACAGCAAGGAGATCAAACCAGTCAATCCTAAAGGAAATCAACCCTGAATATATTCATTGGAAGCACTGATGCTGAAACTGAAGTTCCAATACTTTGGCCACCTGATGCAAAGTGCCGAGTTATTGGAAAAGACCTTGATGTTGGGTAATATTAAAGGCAGGAGGAGAAAGGATGACAGAGGATGAGATCCAGCATCACTGACTCAACTGACATGAATTTGAGTTAACTCAGGGAGACAGTGGAGGACAGAGGAACCTGGCGTGCTGCAGTCCATGGGTCACAGAGAGTTAGACACAACTTATGACTGAACAATGACAACATACAGATATCAACATTTAGACATATATCTCCACAAATGACAGGCCAAGGCATTGTCAGTGAGAATAGCAGAAGCTGGGATTTGCCAAGACCCTAGACCTCCACCAAATGGAACTTGGGTTTCCTGTAGAGGTGATGTCAGCCTGAAATATCTGTACACCCTAGCAACTGAAGCATCTCACTCATAAAAAGCAACACCTGCCCACCAGCCTCAGGCAGGCTAAATTTTGCTTGTTCAAATTAGAATCTGCCCACTGAGCCAACAGAAATAAAGGCAAGGGATAGCAAATTTCCTCAGAATATACGCTTACCTGACTTGGTTGGCGGTAGCCATTTTCAGAGATATGTGTGAAGCTGTCACTGGGGACCATCTTGGGTGTGGGATCAGAATGTGAGCATGTATTTTAAATGTACTGATATGGGGGTGGGTTGCTATGATAGAAAGATAAAGGTCAGTGTCCTGGGCAAGCAGAATAAAGACAAATTAAAATTTCACAGAGCCTAACATATTCTTGTAGCTATTACTAATACTGCCTTGCCTTTGCATCTAAACCTATATCTTACATTGTTCCCTTCAGACTAATAGGTATACAGCCATGAGCTTGAAAGATAGGGAGAGTCTGTTGAAGAGCCTGAGCCAGGCAGACCATCTGTCAGCATGATTAATGTGCTGGTTAGCATTCCGCTGTTCTTTCCATAGTATGGCAATTGCATCCAACATACCACCTTTGTTCAGCTACCGCATGGCTGGGCCAAGATTAGCAATGCACCTCCATCCTTAACAACACTTGGGGATTTGTAAACTCCCTGAACCCCTACTAGGGAACCTTCTGGGCTGGGGATTAAAGAAAGAAGTTGGTAGCAGCCTAGGGAGCAGCAGCAACAGCAGTCATGACTGTGGGCCATTCCATGGGCTCATCTTTTTTAAAAATTTATTTCTTTTTAATTGAGAGATAATTGCTTTACAATATTATGTTGGTTTCTGCCACACTTCAGCATGAATCAGCCATAGGTATACATGTGTCCCCTGCCTCTTGAAGCTCCCTCCCGCCTCCCACCACATCCCACCCCTCTAGGTTGTCACGGAGCACCAGTTTGAGTTCCCTGAGTCATATAGCAGATCCCACTGGCTCTCTATTTTACATGTGGCAATGTATATGTTTCCACGCTGCTCTCTCTGTTTGTGCCGCCCTCTCCTTCCCACACTGTGTCCGCAAGTCTGTTCTCTACTTCTGCGTCTCCACTACTGCCCTGCAAACAGGTTCATCAGTACCAGCTTTCTAGATTCCATATATATACCTTAACATCATCTAATTCTTAAGACGGAAAGGCTGTTTCATCCAAATAAATTCAGCCTGCATAAACTGACTACTGAAAACAGCATTATACATTAGTGCTGAGACATCACAGGGAAATGCTGCCTCCACCATTTGCAAACAGTGAAAATTTGGGGAAGCTACTCAAACTTTCTAAGCTGTCAAAGCTTTATTTTAAAACTGTCACCTATTAAATGAAATAATGTATACTGAGCACACAGCGTGGCACATAGTAAATGTTCAATAAATGACAATTATTATTCTAACATTGCTGAATAGATACTGGGGGCAGATCTACAGGAAGACAAGATACTGTCCTAATCCTAAGGAATTTAGTAGAGGATATTGAAATAAATCCTTAAAACTATAATAATGCAGCTATGGGCAAGGCCAGGCCCTAATGGAATTATGAAAACTGGGTGATAGTAACAAGAAGAAAGGAATCATTACACTTTGGGAGGAGGTTTCTATGGATAAGATTACACTTGATCTAATATTTCAAAAATGGATAAAATTTAAAGACATGGTTATGAGAGGGAAAGTCATCTTAAATAGAGAAAATTGCCCAAGCAAAACATGAGAAGTAATGACTGAGCTACAGCAAGTAGACTTGTGAGGCTGGTTGTGCGGTTATGGATAAGGCCAGAGAGGTGGGATGTTGTCTAGTCAGAAACCTCCAGAAAGCACGCTAAGGAAATGCAAAAAGGGAAAGGAAAAAAAAAAAAAAGAAATATTTTGCAAGCAGTAGAAAGTTATCACCCATTTCAGGGTAAAGGACTGATCTCCGTAGATGACATTAGAGTGGACAGAATTTGTCTTTGGCTCTGGTATATGTTAAGAATAACTATTCAATTGAAAATGCTTGCAACACAGTGAGGAAATTCCCAGAAGGGAGGAACTCTGACCTCCATAAATAACAGCTCAAGTATCCAGTGATATTTGAGGGCCTTTAAAAAGGTTTGTTACCAAACAGGTGAGATCCTGGGGGAAAGAGAAGTTGCTGGTGAGCTTCATTAATGCTAACAGTTGTCCCTGCACCACCAGGCAATCCTGAGGCATGTCCCTGAAGCTCAAGTCAAGCAGAAAATTGAGGGTGCAATGTGAGCAGTTTGAGCCAAAGGAAAGTCACTTAGTCCTAATAGGTTTACATCTGCTAAGCAGTTTGTAAAGGCCAGTACTGGGTAAAGCCAGTCTCAGTAGCAACCTTGAACAGAGCTCCAGCAATGGTAGTCAATGGTGGGGAAGCAGAGTGGGTAGCGTAAAGCTCGCTGTGGTGGAGATGTTAGGGGCCATCAGGATGGTTCTGGTTGGATCTCCTATCACAGCAGCCACGGCTGCAGAAACACAAACTACTGTGACTTCTCGCTTCCCTACAATTTCTGCTCCAACCAAGTACAGGCTAGAGATTATTCAGAATAATTTAGAAGTGATGACCTGATCTGCTACATTCTCTGTTCCAGCCCTAGAAAAGTGAAATACTTAGATCCAGTTATAAATTCCTAACAAGGGGGCAGTTATAGTTACATAAATCTCTGTAGAATCATCACATACGGTTGATACAGGTAATTATAACGACTATAGTGGTATCAGATTTCTCAGAGTATTTGCTCAGATCTATTTCTCAAAGAACTTACACAGACCACTTTATTCATTTGTTAGGGATACCACAAGCAAATATCACCACAGACTAGGTGGCTTAAACAACAGACACTTATTGTCTCACAATTCTGGAGGCTAGAAGTCCAAGATTAACATGTCACTTAATTTAGTTTCTCCTGAGGCCTCATTCCTTGGCTTGCAGATGGTCGCTTTCCGACTATGGCCTCACATGGCCTTTCCTTGATGTTCATGTGCACCTGGCTTCTCTCTATATGAGCAAATCTCCTTTTCTTGTGTGGACACAGATGGGTCCAGTGAAGGCACACCCTTCCAACTTCCTTTTACCTTATTTACCTCTTTAAAGACACTATCTCCAAGTAAAGTATGAGGTTTGGGGCTTGAGGCTTCAATATATGGATTTTGGAGAGGTCACTGAGAAGGAAGAAGGGAGCAGGGCACAATGACTAACAGAATTAAGAGGGGGACAGAGCCACTGAGAAAAAGAGGATGCGACAGTTAGAACAAACTAGGCCCACGATGGTGGGAAATTTGCCAACAGACTGTAAGCCTCATTATATGCTCACTGTAATACATTAACTAAGTCACACACCCACCACCTTAGGCGCCATGACAGTTCCAGGGACAATCATGAAAGGCCAACAAGTGGGCAGTGGCCCAATTCCTGGAAGCCCCTACTCCTTCCCCAAATAGTTAGAATATTCCTCCTACTTGTTTGTGTGTGAAGTTATCCAGCCCATAAAAACCAACCACCCCGACACCCCAAGCCTGCTCTCACTTTCTGAGACAGACCGAATTCCGCCTATGGAGTGTGTACCTCTGAATAAACTTCTTTCACTTTTATTTGGCTTGCTCTTGAATTCTTTCCTGCATAAAGTCAAGGACCCTCACTCAGTGGCCCCTCCCAGGAACATACCCTCACTCCCCTATCTCCTGCAACAACACCATTTAACCCATAACACATTTAACCCTAACGCTGGTAGGTCCTCCTACCAAATAACTCTCACCCTTACCTCAAGGTATAATTTATTGAAACCAGGTTAACACTTTTCCCAAACTAGACACAATAGAATCTTTGTCCTAAGAATTTGGGATTGGGGTTAAGAGATGGTCAATTTGATCTCTTATTCTATAGAGCTCTAAATGCAGAGTTGCCCCCACGCTGGATGAACTAGACAGGGCAGGTGGCCAGGAATTAAAAATGAGTTCTACTATCCCAGAAAAAAAAAAAAAAAGATTTTGATATTCTCAGTGGCTTTGAAGTTCTATTCCAGTACCTTAAGAGGACCTTTGGCTATCTTTATTTGAGATACATTCACTATGGTTAAAGGAGATGACTATAAGATGGTGGGGGAGGGGGATGATGGTGATGTCAAACAAGACCATTCCAGATTAGAGTGCTGAGCGGTTGCTCCTTAACATCAGGATAACCAGATTAATCACTCACCTTTTTCTATATGATGATCCCCTGAGGCAAAGATATCAAAATCTCTCTCAATAGATCTTTCCAGCATTTTGCCACTCTACTATCCTCCCTAATTGTCAATCACGTTGCCATTGCTTTTATTTAAGCTCACTAATTCCAGCTTGTCTTTACTCACAGATACAGAGGAAACTGCTTTACATTCTCAACATGAAAATATATCCCATCCGTGAAGAATAATTAACCCAAATTCTTCCCTTCTCTTCTCCATGATCCCAATTCAAACTCCCTTAGCCTTTCCTCAAAAGAAACAACGTTTGTTCTTTGAAATTCTGGTTGCTTCTTGGCCTTTTCATATCCCTTTCAAGGGTCCCTGACCACATCTGGGGCCTTCCCTGGTGGCTCGTGTTAAAGAATCTGTCTGCCAATGCAGGAGACCTGGGTTCCATCCCTGGATCAAAAAGATCCCCTGGAGAAGGAAATAGCAACCCACTCTAGTATTCTTGCCTGGAAAAAATCTCAAGGGCAGAGGAGACTGGCAGGCTACAGCCCATGGGGTCTTAAAGAGTCTGACACAACTTTAAGACTGAACAACAACAACGACCACATCTGGACACCCCTATAATGAGGGTCAGACCAAAGCGCAGAGGACAGTCAAAAAAAAAAAGACCTCCAAACACCATGCGACAGGTTTTCATTTTAGGATTATGCAGTCCTTTTCCTTCCCCCACAACAATAATAAACTAACTATTCACAGTCAACTTATATATATTAAACTATGAAATGCTGGCCTTTTTTTTCTATCCAAACTAAGTTTTTATCGTTACATAATTTGCCTTATTCCTTCAAAAAATTTTTACTATAAAGCATTTATTCATGTCTTTCATTTGATCTTTTATTATTCTTTTGTGGAAACAGAAAATGTAGACCAAAAAAAGGGGCAGAGGGATAGATAATATAGCCTAGAAGTAGTAAACTGACAACTATAGGCCAAATATTTCCCATAGATGTATATTCTGTCAGAGGATATTTTTAAGTGTGTTTAAGGCTGTAATACTTATCGGCCAGGTGGACATGCTCTCTCCAATTGCCACAGACCTTATATTCTTTGCCCAGACCTCAATGGTATTTGAGTTTAAACTCCCAAAACCAACCAACTCATATGCAAAGAAAATGGACTGAAGAAATTACTTTCACTTGTCATAGAGCTATTGAGTAGAAAGCCTGAATTGCAACCTGGAGCTTCATTTTCATCACTCAGCCTAGTCTTTCCATCAGCATATCTTTTTTGACTCATTATAACAGCCGGGGGAAAATTTTTAAGTAATGAAAAGTTTTAGGTATTTCAACTGATATTTTTGGTGCCAACCAACCAGTTTCAGATCACTCTGAAATAATGAGCATAAAAGCTCAATCACATTTGAAACTTATTTTTGACAAGAGGCTGAACTTTGGAGCATTCCCGTTACCCTTCCCACACAAAGGCCCAGACTTCTCTTTCCACCTCTCAATAACCCCTCTCCACCTGGAGGCCTAGAGAATCTTAAAAAGTCTACGTGTGTTAGTCTCTCAGTTATGTCTGACTCCTTGCAACCCCATGGTCTATAGCCTACCAGGCTCCTCTCCATGGGATTGGCCAGGCAAGAACACTGAAGTGGGTTGCCATTTCCTTCTCCAGGGGATCTTACTGATCCAGAGATTGAACCCAGGTCTCCCACATGGCAGGTAGACTCTATGGTCTGAGCCACCAGTGAAGAGGTTTTAAAAAGTCTAACTGGGTTTTTAACAAATCATAATGGATTTAACAGACATCTCAGGAGCCTATAAAGCGATGACTTGCTACCCCACTAGAGGAAGAATCACCTCCAAGACAGGTAACTAACAATCAGTTGAAGCTTAGAGGGCTTGCACTTGAAATATAACTCCAATGTCATTTGCAGGAAAAAGAAAAAATGAGTTAAGTAGAGAAAGCCAGCTACCCTGCTGTGGAGAGAAAGTTTGCTTCCCTTCTTAGGTCTGTTCTTGACATGTCTATCAAGTTTGCTAATGACCAGCAACCACATGACTTGTGAAAGAAGGCACTAATACTCTAATGATGCCAATTATATAACTGAACACTAAACAAAACAGGGAAGAGGAAAGACTGGATGAATGATCGATAGAGGTAATTAGGCTTCCCCTCTGCATATATAGAAATGATTTCCACAATATCCCGCTGCTTGCTCTATAGACTGCACTCCTTTCCACTGGTTATAGCCAACCCGAAGGGATACAAATTAAAAGGGACAGAACAATGAAGAAGGAAGAGGTGAGTGGGCTTTTTAATCATTCTGCCTGTATCAAATTATGGGCTTTTTAATCATTCTGCCTGTATCAAATTATTAAAAGCATTATGACCTTCATATGCAACTGTGGTGTAATCTCTCATGTTATTTGAGAACATATTTTATGCACCAGAGCAATTGCTTTCACTGAATATGAGAATCTCAGATCCAGAATCAGAAAAACAGGTTGCTTTACAATTAAGTTATTCTTTCCTTGATACTGTATTTGAAGTATGGGTAATAAGTACTCTGAAGGCTAGAATCATTTGGGCTGATCCTAACTAGGAAGAAAAATAGTAAGTGAAGATTTATGAATTTGTTAACAGGTCCAGAAATAGCCTGGGAGTGAGTGAAGCTTCAATCCACGAAAAAAGTATTTATAAAGACAGTTCTTCCAAACCAAGGACAGAACCCAAAGCCATGGTTGAGGGCCCTCTTTCACTCCGTGCCATGAAATCCTCCTTTGTCTTTCATCTTTCATTTCATTGAAAAATATTTATTACATACTCACTGTGACCGCATATTAATACACTCCTATTCTGAACTCATTTCTCTGTCTTTCTTTTATTCTTCTTTTCCCTCTTTATCTTTTTTCTCTCTGAATCCTGCCCAGAGTCCCTCAAAATCATGCCACCACAATGATATTAATAGGGTCCCAGCACTTGATCACTGTGCTAACCTAAATCTGCCTATATCTTCATTTTTTATAGTGATGAACATACTTTGGGGTCAGAAAACCTGATTCAGAAGCTCTTTTGTCTCCAGCTACTTGATCTTGGATAAGCTACTTAAGCTGTGTTCCAATTTCCTCATTTTTAAATGTGGGATAGTAATAAAACCTACCTCACAGTGAATGTGTAAAAATTAAATGAGAAAATGTCCCCAGACTATTTAGAAGAATGACAACCACAGAGTAAATATTCAATAAATGAAACCTATCATTATTATTAGAGACAACAATAATAAAATGAAAGATGAAATAAAATAATGATTTTGAGGTTTATTTTTCCATCTCCATGAATCCTAAAAATATCTAAAACTTCAAAAGCTACAATGTTGAAGATCAAAAAAAAGTTTTTGATGGGTAAATTTCTGGGCATTTGGCTATCAAGGAAAGCGTCAAGATACTTTTCTATTCATGGAGTAACTCATAAAGCGGTAATTTTCATGTTGTTAAAAATGACAGAGCTTTTCCAAAAACACCCTCTTCACTGGATCAGGACTACATTATGTAAGTACATTTTCCTAAGTACAGATGGATTCCTCATCTATTCATAAGGTGAATATATTTCACTCATCTACTATGCGCACAGAATTATTCTAGAAACAAAGAAAGATACAAGCAAAATACAGCTTAGGCTTAATGTCTCACCAAGAAACAGTGTTTTGCTGAAGAGTCAAAACACATATTCTTGTTTAGGTTAGGAATACATCATCTGTCTTCTTACCTACTTAAAGAGTGCACAATTGATCTTAGCTCTGGCCTTAACCCCTTTCAGTTCAGTATCTACAGGGCTCTGATGGACCTGTCTGTCTAAAATTCTTCCTTCAGAAAAAATCTACTTCCTCTACATCACTCTCCAGGCCCTTCACCATCTAAGTGGTTCAATCTTCTTGCCTCACTCTCTTGCCATGCCCTCTGGTGAAACTTTCCACCATTCCCTGACCATAATTTGTCCTTACTCTGTAGTTGTTGGGTGTTCCACTTGGTACATCTTTCTTCCGTATCTATTTCACATATTTCTTCTGTTTCCTAGCAAGCTTTTGCTTAGTGCTTAGGACAGAGTAGCTAACAGTATGAAATCCTTTGGGAGAAGTCTCCTGTTTCGGCATATTAATAATGAGCCACACAGCATATTAATAATGAGCTTAGTGACAGTACCTTTCACCAGTGTTGGGTCCTCACTAGAGGGATATATCTGCTTCATCTCACATGTCCCATAATTACCATGATGTCTGCCATGGGTTAAAAGATCAATAAGTATTTATTATAGGACTTAATATAGAAAGTCAATTATTACTTACATGTATATTACATTGCAAAATACCTTGTGGATTACAAGATGCTTCCTACTACATTATCTGAGTGAAACAGTGCATAGATATCTGTGCCCTATGTACAACCGGTAAGTTGCAGAAATGGTTGTTCAAAATTAGCCACAGCATTCACAAAAGGTTGAAAGGATTTGGGAAAAGAGATACAAAGTCAGGATGGGAAGGATAAAACTGAAGCAGAGATGTCCTGTGATGCCAGACATAAAAAACTGAGATCTATTTGGTAAAAGAGTAACTAGCTATGTCAGGAGCCCAAGAGATTTACTTCCCTACACTTTTCAAGTTGGCCCATATCTCCTGATTCAGTGCTCTTCAAATTGTGGGGCTAAAAAACTGTTCTTGCAGTAATACAAGCACATGCCCAGATCATATCTGAGTGTGGCCAAGACGCTTCGTTATAGTCAACCACAGCCAATAGGCTTGAATGGTTTAGAACACTGCAGGTATATTGATCATGGAACAACCTACACTGATCCCTAGGATAGCCATCCATAAATGATTACCCATAAGTTTTTCTGAGCTGCAATCCCTTTATTTATCTTTGTACAATGAAACTTAATTTTGTGCTGACAATATCAGCATTATAGGTTCCTTATTTTTCTTGTAAGACAGAGAAATACTTGCCATTGTATTTTTTGTTGCTGGTTAAAAATAAAATTCTAATTTTTGTATTATGCTTAGTGGTAAACATCCTTCCATTCCATGTAATTTCTTTTCCCCAAAGCCTCTGTCTCTTTCTTTCTATTATTCTAATCATGGCAAATGCACATGATCCAAAATAGTAGGCCAAGGGATATGGCTGTAAAAAAACAAAAGTTTACCACTTAGTATTTGTAAGGCTGAAAAACAAATAGGGCACTTTTATTTTTCAGTCGAGGATTCTAGTGAATCAGACACCCCGCTACTGACATGTGAAGGCTTTGGTCTTAGAAAATGAATTTTCTGGAATGAGGACATTCATATCTGATTACAATGTTACTTTCCATAAAGGTATAGATGTATCCTAAGAGCCTATCAGGGAGGCTATATAATGCAGTGGTTAGAACCAGCTATGTGACTGTACATAAAGCTACTAACTGCTCTAAAACTCTTACCTAATCAATGAAATGAGAATAATGGTGTAATAATAACATCAGTGTCAGAGACTTATATAAGAATTGCATTTTATAATTGAACTGAAATGCTCACCATACCAAAATTTTTGCTATTATTTTTATCACATTTTCATGAACTCAATATAAAGCAAAATAAACCTTTTTTATTCCTATATGCGGAGAAAACTGCCCCATCTCTCCCTTAAAAAAATACTTTCAAACAAGCAGTCTTGGTGAATAAAAATATGGAAAAATATGGGGATGACCCAGAGAGATGTTGTGGGGAGGGAGGTGGGAGGGGGGGTCATGTTTGGGAACGCATGTAAGAATTAAAGATTTTAAAATTAAAAAAAAAAAAAATAAAAGGACAACAAAAAAAAAATTTAAAAAAAAAAAAAAAAAAAAAAGGAAAAATATGAAAACTCTCCCCTGCTTGCCTGCTACCCCTTCCCCACACCTCCCTTCTGTTTCCTGTACTCTGGAGTCCTTGGTCTCATAAATGACATCAAGAGAAATGGGTCCAGAATACTCCTCCAGGTAATCTTCCTGCTACACAACAGGCATATCAGGATTCTCCTTCTACCTGTTACACAGGAAGCAAATAAAAGCTACTCACCTTACCCTCATATGCCCACTGCTTTCCAATTAACCAAGACCTAGCTTTAAAGGACAGAACCTTGGCTTTCAAAGGAAGCCAGGAGAGATCCCAAGGACACTCATTCAGATACTTTTCTCTCTGTTTAAGGTCTAACTGTCCTAAAGCAGTAAAATATCTGAGTGAAGAAGTTCTCACATCTTCTGGAAAAGGTAATATAATATACCTGACATAAACAGACCTGGATTTTCTACCCAAGGTCTAGTTTTGCTGGTTGGAACGTCCCTCAAAGACATAATCAGCAATACTGTAGCCAAAGTACAGGGCACTAGCTGACTTGTTTCTGCAATTAAATGTCTGTCTGAGCAATTTCTTTCAGACAAAACACCAAAAAAATAAGGTGATAAAACTAATGGTGGATGTAACTAATTCTCCTTTCAAACCTAGAGGGCAGTTGGTAGTTAGGCAAGTGGCAAAAGAAAAATGAAATCCAAATGGAGTGCCCATTTATATATGCAACATTAATACAGAGCATATAATTTTGAATGCAAAGATGAATTTAGGTCTGCATGGTCACCAATAACGCATGGGCAGAGGAAATTAAAACGAGGATGAGAAAGAGAGAAAACAAACAGTACATTTAAGATCAGTAGAATCTCTTCCTTATCTAAAGTTTTGTCAAACTGTTTTTATGTAGATCGTAAGGCATTATTCTAATCGAGCATGGCTGTCAGCAAAGCAGGAGTGGAGCCTTCTGATGAATAGCAAATTGGTCTTGCTTCCATTCTTGGTTCTTTTGGGGGAAGGGACTGAAAAAGGTTGAAGGTTTCTGCCAAAGTATTAGTGGTCCATTGTCTAGGATCTCCGGGCAACATCAAATAGCTCAACAACAAGGGAAAGAAAAATACATTACTCCGTTTTATGAATTCATGACATTCTCCTTTATGTCTTGCTTCTTAAGAGAAGTTTGCCTTAACCTGTTCTCTTCCTGAGACTTCACTGTGCTGATCGAAATATTGGGTGAAAAGGAAAACTAAACGAACAACTAAATTGATCTACATAATAAAGAAGGAGGTCAGGAAAAATAACATAAGAGAAGAGCCAGAGATGGGGAGAGACCCAAGTACAATGGGGAACATATGTGACTACGAGAGAATATTAGAAAAGGGAAGATGAATGAGGGAAGAAGTTTTAGATATTTTTCAGTGTCATACAAAACAATTGCCTTGTGTCTGCTTTCGGAGACTCATTAAATATAAATTTTTATGCCTGTTTGGCTATTTGACTGGTGTTGCAGCTGGGCATTAAAACTGCTAACACAGTAGCAAACAGGCTTTCAAGGATGTCACAGAAGGTATCTTAAGGCTAGATGCACTTGCAGGCACCATACTAAGCACTTAACATGATCTCATTTCACCATCACAACAAATGCACATCTATACCCAGGGCTGTATGATCAGTAGTCCTCACCATCCCTTCTTCGTTACTGGCAGAACCAACCTCCCACTCTATAAAGGCTGAACATAGCTTTCACAGACACACAATTCCCAAGCCTTCTTTGCTTTTCTGGACATGGTAAGTGATCTAATCCTGGCCAATGTGATCCAAAGAAGAGTGAGCTAGGGTGGAATGGAGACATCTTGAAAAGCTTTCACTCCATATTAAAGGAGACTCACTAGAGTAAAATTCTTCTTTAGCGTATGTGGTATAACTGGATATATCTGAATCTCTGCAGCCAAGCTGGGACCATGACCAAAGTCATATCTGATGCAATCACTTGAAATATGGAAGGCACCAGGGTCTTCAATTTCATTACTAAACCAGTCCTGTACCTGCCCTATCTCTCAACTTCCTTTTATAGTTTAAGCCACTTTTGGTTACATTTTTCTCTTACATGCAGCTAAAAGCATTCTTACTGATGTAGCATTTAAATCTAAAAGGTGCATGCTCATGGTGGTATAGTTCTACACTTCACATCAATATGAGTATTACTCAAATGTTTTACTAGAAGAGAGATAGAGTTGAAAATGTCACTTAAAAGTGATACAGGAGGGAGCTAGAATGAAAGGAAATATGGATCTGACACTTCCATGAGCATCTCAGACAACTCCCATAACTTCACCTCTAATCTTGTCAGATTTAAAGCATCTCTTTAGGCGATCTGAAACCACATAAAATTATAGAAACCGTGTCCCCATATACAGGACATTAGCAAACTAATTCTTATTATGTCTGATATTCCAATCAACTGTCTTTCTCTAACTCTTGAATACATGGATACATCAATAGAATTAATCATTCACATATATAGAGTTTATTATAATGTAACTATAAGACAATTCATTTAGAGTTCTTACCCAGGCACAAAAGATGGGAGAGCGGAGAGGGAGGATAACTACAAAAAAATGGAAAATATTCCATTGGTTTATTTTTCTTGCCATTGACTTCTCAAAACATTTGCCTTTAAAGGCCATTTCTTTTCCATTTCTAGGTAGATTTGTTTTGTTTTTCTGCCAAGCAAGCCAAATGCTCCAGAGGATGATGAATTCTCCAGCTGGTTAGTTACAGCAGTTTACAAGTCAGGCTCTTAAAGTACAATGAAATTCTCCAGAGAATTGCTGAATTTTTTTGAAGGATTTCTACAGCAAAGACATACCTTTAAAGTTTGCTCATTTTTATTATATCTGAAGAACACTTTTACTTTTCTAATCCACAGGCCCCCATGAAAACAAGGGAAAGGCACTACACGTAAAAAAATGTTTTGATTGCCAAATACTCTCTTTGCATAGGAACTGCCAGCACTACCTTGTCTACTTGTGACAAGAAGCCATTTCTAACACGATCTCTCTGTCACAGTAGTTTACATAAATTTGTTTGTTCAATTATTCATTCATTCATTCAGGTAACAAATGCTTAACGAGCACTGTAGGAAAAACTGGTGGTGGCTCCCATCTCCTCGGGTCCCTTTGGTCATTTCCGGGTTCATTCTACTTTAGTGTACTTTTGCCTCCAATTTCTAACCTACAAAGGTTCTTTGGAGAATTTCCCATAGACAACTGGAGTTGCTTTCCACAAAAGAGTAGAGAGAGTTAAGTGTCTATGATTTTATGTAGCTGTATTAGTTCTCTACTGCCACTGTAACAAATTACTACAAAAGCAACACAAATTTATTACCTTACAGCTTTGAAAGTTAGTAGTCAGGATACAGTTCTCACTGGGTGTTGCTGGGTTGTATTTCCTTCTAGAGGCTCTGGGGGAAAATCCATTTCCTTGCCTTTTCCAGCTTCTTGAAGCTTCCCACCTCAATTGTCTCATAGCCCCGCTTCCTCCACTTTCAAAGTCAATAATATCATTTTTCTCTGTCCCATTTTCTGTCATCACATCTCTCTGTGTCCTTAGCTGGGAAAGGATTTTTAAGGATTCCTGTAACTAGACTGGCCTCCTTTGGGTAACCCAGGATAATCTCCCTATCTGAAAATCCACATCTCTAATTACATCTGCAAAATTCCTTTTGCCATGGAAGGTAATATAATCATAGGTTCCAGGGATTAGAGGATGAAAATTACTGAGGACCATTATTCTACCCATCATAGTTCCCATGATTCACTTGGTCACTGACTGATAGGTACAGTGACTGACATAGCTCCTCTCTTGGACTGGAAATGCTCTGAGGGCTAATTTACTCTCCAGTGTCTCCTGAAGCATCGAGTCTCCTCTACTGGAGCTTGCCTGATTCCCACCCTTCTTCGGCTTCTCCTACTTTCTTGCTGCTTCCCCCAATACTTTACCAATTTTTCCTAGAACTTCTCTAATTAATTATTTGCATGCTAATTATCATCTTGGAGTTTCTTCTAAAGAATTTTACCTAGGACAAGAGCATGATAGGTGCTAAGAAGTATGCTAGACACTGGAACAAGACTATAGTGGCTGGTCAGAAGACTTATAAACTAATAATAATAATAATATGTTAAAATCTATCATTTGTTAAACTCTTTACATCTATCACGTCCTTGGATAATATCAGTTCATTTGCATAAATTTATATGATAGGTGCTATTCTCCATTTATATGTAATCTCCATCAAGTCAAGCACCATGCCTATCCCTAAGAGTTTAGACAGTGCCTTCCATATAGTAAATGTTCAACAAATGGTAGTTGAATGAAGAACTGAACCGTACAGATAAAGAAACTGAGGTGCAGAGAGGTTAAGTTAGCATTTGTTCTTCAGTCACTCAGTTGTGTCCAATTCTTCACAACCCCACGGACAGCAGCATGAGAGGCCTCACAGTCCCTCACCGTCTCCCGGAGCCTGCATGTCCATTGAGTTGGTGATGCCATCCAACCATCTCATCCTCTCGTGCATAAGTCAGCATATGTACACTGTAAATAAACAGTGATTAGAACTCAGCTCTGCCAACTTCAAAATCCACACTCTTGCTGTGCTATTTTGCTACCTAAATCTACCTGTTTAATCTAAAAAGAATACAGGGCTGGAAACACTAGGTAGAACAAATTAGGAAAAGTTTCCTTCCTTCTCTCCAAGTCCCTACCCTGAAGTGAAAGTATTTATAAAAGGGTTCCTCCACAAGTGAAGTCCCTTAACACTCTGATGAGGAACAAGAATATTTATGAGAAAGTTTATCAATTGTGAATGGATATGCAAAATTTAAGTCAGATAATCTGATAATGTGGGGCTTCCCTGGTGACTCAGAAGTAAAGAATCTACCAAATCCATCTGCCAGTACAGAATATGCAGATTCTATCCCTGGGTCGAAGATCCTCTGGAGAAGGAAGTGCAAATCCACTTCAATATTCTTGCCTGGGAAATCCCACAGACAGAGGACCCTTTCAGGCTACAGTCCATATCAAAGAGAGTTGGACATGGCTTAGTGACTAAATAACCAAAAAAAAAAAACCAATAAATATAATAACGTAGTAAGTAAAAAAAAAAAAAACCTTCATAAGAAAAAATAGCATTCACATGCAAACATGCCCACATATACCCAGAAAATTAGGTATCTGGTAATGTGTCATTAAACATCTCCAACCATCTTAGACATCTAATTAAAAAGCAAGCAGTATCCAGTTGATAATTTGGACTTCATTATAATTTAAAAAAAAAAAAAGAAAACTTTTTCAAAAGGCAATGTGAAAGAATGAGAAGACAAGCCATAGGCTGGAGGAAAATATTTGCAAAAGACACATCTGATAAAGTACTGTTATCCAAAACAAAGAAAGAACTCTTAGAACTCAACAATAAGAAAACAAACAAATTTTTTAAATGTGCCAAAGATCTTAATAGACACTTCACAAAAGAACACAAACAGATAGCAAATAAGCATATGAAAAGATGCTCTAAATCATGTATCATCAAGGATATGCAAATTAAAACCACAATGAGATATCACTACATACCTATTATTAACAGAATGGCTAAAATCCAGAGCACTGACAATTCTGTACACTGTCAAGTATGTGGAAAAACAGAAACTCTCATTCATGGCTGGTTGGAATGCAAAGGGGTACAGTCACTTCGGAAGACAGCTTAATGGTTTCTTACAAAACTAAACATATTTTTAATCATATTTGTCAGCAATTGTACTCCTTCACGTTTACCCAAAGAAGTTGAAAACTTAATTGTCCACACAAAAACCTCCACACGAATGTTCAGAGAAGCTTTATTCACAATTGACAAAACTTGGAAATAACCAATATGTTCTTCAGGTGAAGAGATAAACTGTGGCACACTAGGCAATGGAATATTTTTCAGCACTAAAAAATAATGAGCTATCAAGTCATACATACAAAAAAAGGAAGAAAATTCAATACATATTTCTAAATGTGAGAAGTCAATTTGAAAAGGCTACATATTGTAGGATCCCAACTATACAACATTCTGGAAAAGGCAAACTTATGGAGATAGTAAAAAGATCACTAGTTGTCAGGGGTTGTGGGAAGGGATAAACAGGCAGAACACAGAGGATTTTAGGGCGGTGAAAATACTTTGCATTATACCTTAATGGTGGACACATCTCATTATACGTTCGTCCAGTCCACAGAATGTAAAACACCAAGAGAAACCCTGAGATAAACTAGGGACTTGGGTGATTATTACTGATCTAGATTCATCAGTTGTAACAATGTAACAGTTGATGGGGGGTGTTGATAATAGGACTTACACATATGTGAGGGCAGGAGATATATGAGAAACCTCTGTACTTCTACTCAATTTTGCTACAAACCTTAAACTGCTCTAAAATAATAAAGTCAAAACAGCAAGTTGCACTGAATTGTAGCATAATCAGCATATCTTCGATGGTTGTCAATTGAAAGTAAGTCTATGGCTATTTAAAAATTCATGATAATCTGTTTCAGGTTATTCTGTCATTATTTTCATTTTAGTGTCAGCAGAAGAAAAATAAGATATGACATACTGATATTCATTTGAAAAAGAGCAGTTTTAATTTAAGAGGATACAGGGCTTATAGTCTAGCTAAATCACTAGATAATCTTCTAAGGAACACTCAACATTATATGCAAAATATAATTGGCTTCTTTTTTAATTACATAAAAGCTGACTAATGAAATGGAATGGATATTTTGTTTTATTAAACTACGCTTTTGTGGTTAGTTCATCATTGAAATTGGCATGGACCTAAGGGAAATTGGTATTCCAGAGGCAGTCTACTAAGTAGGTTACCATCTTTCCTGCTTCATTTGAATGCTTTTGAAGGTCTTTAAAACAGATGCATCAAGTTTCAGTCAAAATTATGAGATACTTCAAAATAAAATTTCAGCAGTGGATCGGGTCAGACACAGTCATGACATAAGACTAAAATTTCAATGTATTTTTAGAAGAGCAGACTTTTATAAACAATTATTTAAATGTCTAGAAAAGCCACAGTTAAAAAAAAAACTGTGAAAACAATAGATATGGACCACTGGAGAAATGCTGAAGAGCAAACATCAGCATGGCTCCTTAAGTGTTCATAAAAGAGACAATTTGGGGGAACAGCTAATTGTGGAGGTTAGCAAAATCTCTGTATCATGGTAACAATTTTTAAAAACTTGAAAGAATGAGTGTAAGACTATGAAATTAGACACTCGAAAAGAGCCACAGACTGTCTAATAGAGAGAGGCTAAGCTTAGGAAAAAGGGCATGCAATGGAAGGAAAAAAAGGAACTCAAGTGATAAGAGAGTAGTACCCTTAGCAGAAGCAAGAGTAGGGTTTGGATGCTGTGAGAGCTGTAGGAAGTGAGGCCAGTAAAGACAAATAGCCATGCTCCTAATGAGTTCAGTAACAATGTGCATGGGACTTGGCCGTAAATGTCATCAAGCTTCTGTATAACGGGTAAGGTTTTATGCCTTGAGCTTCACAGTTTGCAGCCAACCTGGGGCCTTGGTCAGTGCTGAACATGGCCCTTCTTGAGCAGCACAGCTTTCTTCTAAAATATGTGCCATCAGAAGTCCAGCTTGCCCTTTGGATCCTGGCTCCACAGAGGGTAAAAGCTGGGGAGAAATCACTGGTAACTCCTGAGAGGTGGAAAACTAAGACCTTTCCATTGAACTTGAAGCTTCCTGCCTAACTCTCAGCCTCTTCTCTCGTTCTGCTCTTCTCATTGATGAACTACTCTGCTCTTTTTATTTTATCTCTGCACTCTGCAATAGGAGCTTTTAAATCCCCAGCTTCACACTGAAACACCAAAGCAGCATCTAAATCTAACAAGATTTTTACATAAGCTCAACACAGTATCATCAAAATTGAATTCTTGCTCTTTTCCACCCAAAACATCACTCCCAGGGCTCATTTTTATCTATTTCTTCTATTTCACCCTTAGGTGGTTCAGGTCAAGTCTTCATCTTAAATTCTAACAACCAACCATCTTTGATCAGGCCTCCTCGTCTCATAGTTGGACTGGAATAGATTTCTAAATGAGTTCAGCCCTCTAACCCATCCTGCATAGAACAACCAGACCAAGTTTACTAAAAGAATGACTTCATCAAGCTCTGCAGTAGTATCCTGGATTATTCAGGCTTCCAATTCTAAATACATTATTACAGGAAGGATATCCTCACCATATCCTCAGATACCACTCCCTTGAACTGGGCTTTCAAGAAAACTGCCAGCCTCCCTCATAAACCCTGTCCTCACTGAGCTTATAATCCAAATGCTCCTAACCACTGTTCTGCCAAATATTCCATCAGGAATCTGACAAAGAGCCTATGAACTCTTTCTCATAAGGTTTTATAATTCATAAAATAAAATATATAAGATTACAAAGGAAACCAATTATTTTAAAAGTAGTTCAGATATTCCTTTAAATCTATATGGAAACATAGGAGTTCCTTCATTGATGGAACAAACAGCTAGATTTAGCAGCAGCCTAATAATTATCCCAATTTTGAAGAAGTGATATTAAGCAATATTTCAATAATTTGAAATAACTAATATGATACAAATATATCTGTTATATCTACCAATGCCATAGTTAGTGATAGTCCTAATATTATACTGCATGGTGACAGTCATTCACAATTAAAGCAAAGGTTAAATTTAAAATAATAAAAATACAGATTTTTCTTTTCCCAACCAAGTTTCAAGACCCTGTAAGTTTTATCTCATTTTAATAGTTCCTGGTCTAATGCTTTTTAGAAATCCCTACAAACAGAAAAACTTTCCTCTTTAAAAAAAGCATAATTTATTTTTTAAACATGTCATGTTCAATGTATTTCAATTGAAACATTCAGCAAGCAACTACTCACCATATATAAAGTATGATAATAAACACATAAAACCTCCCTTTAAAGGTCACACAGCCTACTGAGGATAGTAAATCTTTAAACAAATTACAGAACTCTATGTTGGGCATCTTATTAATTCAGTTCAGTTCAGTTGCTCAGTTGTGTCCAACATTTTGCAATCCTGTGGACTGCATCACGCTAGGCTCCCCTGTCCATCACCAACTTCTGGAGCATGCTCAAACTCATGTCCATTGAGTCAGTGATGCCATCCAACCATCTCATCCTCTTTTGTCCCCTTCTCCTCCTGCCTTCAACCTTTCCCAGCCTCAGGGTCTTTTCCAATGAGTCAGTTCTTCACATCAGATGGCCAAAGTATTGGAGGTTCAGCTTCAGCATCAGTCCTTCCAATGAATATTCAGAACTGATTTCCTTTAGGATGGACTGGTTGTATCTACTTGCAGTCCAAGGGACTCTCAAGAGTCCTCTCTAACATCACAGTTCAAACCCATCAGATCTTATTAGTAGCACATGCTAAGTTCTCAGGAAGTAGAAGAGAAGAGCCACGAGTTTAGTACAGGAGAGCCAAGGACGGTAACACAGGACAAATGATCTGAGCAAAAGGTCAGAGTACGTGCAGTCATGGAGCTGAGTGCACTGGGACTTTAGTGTGTTAGAAAGGAACTACAGTCTGCAACTAGTAGATCAATCTAATCTGGAGATTAAAGGTACAACATAGCAAATATAGTCAACAATGTTGTATTATAAACTTCAACACTGCTAAGACACTAGAACTTAATTGCTCTCAATACAAAAACAAAAGATAATTATGTGATGTGATAAAGGGGTTCAGTTAGTTCAGTTCAGTCGCTCAGTTGTGTCTGACTCTTTGCGACCCCATGAATCTCAGCACGCCAGGCCTCCCTGTTCATCACCATCTCCCGGAGTTCACTCAGACTCACGTCCATCGAGTCCATGATGCCATCCAGCCATCTCATCCTCTGTCGTCCCCTTTTCCTCCTGCCCCCAATCCCTCCCAGCATCACAGTCTTTTCCAATGAGTCAACCCTTCGCATGAGGTGGCCAAAGTACTGGAGTTTCAGCTTCAACATTATTCCCTCCAAAGAAATCCCAGGGCTGATCTCCTTCAGAATGGACTGGTTGGATCTCCTTGCAGTCCAAGGGACTCTCAAGAGTCTTCTCCAACACCACAGTTCAAAAGCATCAATTCTTCAGCGCTCAGCCTTCTTCACAGTCCAACTCTCACATCCATACATGACCATTGGAAAAACCATAGCCTTGACTAGACAGACCTTAGTTGGCAAAGTAATGTCTCTGCTTTTTAATATGCTATCTAGGTTGGTCATAACTTTTCTTCCAAGGAGTAAGCGTCTTTTAATTTCATGGCTGCAGTCACCATCTGCGGTGATTTTGGAGCCCCCAAAAATAAAGTCTGACACTGTTTCCACTGTTTCCCCATCTATTTCCCATGAAGTGATGGGACCAGCTTACATTATTTGTAGTAAGAATAGTGTAATATACAAATATATCAAACAAACATGTTATACAACTCAAACTTACACAAAGTTGCATGTGAATTATATCACAATAAATAAAATAAAAAATTCTTAAAGGCTGTTAATAGTCTAGATTATAAAATTAGAAATAGTCTAGATTGTAGTTTAAAACTACAACTTTATTCCTTTAGCCTGTACAATTTTTTTTTTAATAAAGGAATGATGGGAGATGAAGATAAGATCTTGGTCTTAGCCAGATACTGTAAACTTAAGAACAGGACCCATCAGAGAATTCTTCCAGACCGTGCATGCTTAATTTCATTTCTTTGCTCCTGCCACTTCCTTAGCTCTGGGCATTATTTCTCCTCCACTTTGCTAACATACATACCGCTGCTTTCTGGTTTCAGACCCAACACCTTTCTTCTTTAAAATGTCTTCACTAAACACTCTAGCTGTTGATGTTCTGAATTATTTTAGTGTCCTATATTGTTATATCCTTATAATCCACATTAAAAATACTTTTGAACCAACATGTTTATAAATTAATAAAAACCCTTTAAAAGCATGTGGTTATGTCTGAACAGTTAGACAACTGGTTGGCATGAGGTCAGAGTTCAAGGGAAGCTGCATGCAATAATTCAAACACTTCAAAGATGATTTCTAGCCACCCTATCTGAAATTACTGAAGGTAAAAACTGCTCTTCTTAACAGGCATCAAAAGAAAATAAAAACAGAACTTTTTGCAAGCAAATGTCTTGGTAATGTTATATTACCAAAAGAGACAATTTCACATCTGTCTATAAAAGCACAACAATAATGGATGCTCAGAAGGAAAGATCTTATTGATATAAAAGAGCAAAAGATCCTTGAAAAAGAAGTTATTATGGGAACTTCTTTTCCATGGATATTTACTATTCCAGTAATTGAGAGGCATTCAGGCATACTGACTCAATGATAAACATGTTTAAGATGGATAAAGGATACTTGTGATTATAAAAGGAAAATTTCAGTACAAAAAATAATAATTTTAATAGATATATTTCAGTATATTTTATTCATACAGTTCATGGAGAAAATGTTTTGAGAAGGAAAATTTATGGTAAAGGTTTTCATTGTTTGGTTTTACATGCTTAATAAATGTTCATTAAGTTTCAATTTGGATTTTCATTTCATTTCACTTATTTTTTATAGCTGTCTAAATTTAATAGCATAAGATCCATTTTCAGAAACAGAAGTACAATTTATAATGTTTTTTTGTCATTTGGAAAGAATGTCCAGTATTAAAGATATCTTAATGTATTACCAAAATCTGATAACCAACTAGGTCTTAGTAAAGGGGTTGCCTCTATCTTATCTGACTCTCATCAAAACACATAATATTACCCTCAACTTCCAAATAAAGAGACTGACACTCCAGGTAGCTAAGTGGATTTTTTCTTTCCTAACATCTTTGGCTCAAGAACAAAATGTAAAGTAGAAAAGCACGAGGATAGAATCCATGGCGGGACTGTGTGTGGCATTGTCCCAGTCCTGGGCAACAGGTATCCCTCTCCTGTAAGACAGTGTTTCCCAGGCAGACAAGAGAAGGGTGATGTGAGATCAGTGTAAGTAATCTCTACACAGATAAAAAAATATTAATGACAGGCCTTAAATGACAGACTTAATCACAGACTTCACAGCCTTAAAACTCAGTCCTCTTGAATTTTTAGCAGACAGGCAATGGATCTGATCCCTGAGATTTCCTTTCATGAGCTGTAGGGGCATTAGATATTCTAGAGTGAAATGCGGTAAGATGTGGTTTCTGCCACATTCTGGTTCCCAATGAAGAAAACTTAGTCCGGATAATCGACTATATTTAGATTCATATGTGTGTGTGCTTAGTCATGCCTGATTCTTTGCAACTCCATAGACTAGCCCACCAAGCTCCTCTGTCCATGGGATTATCCTGGCAAGAATACAGGAGTGGGTTGCCATTTTCTCCTGCAGAGGATCTTCCCAGTGCAGAGACTGAACCCAAGTTTCCTGTGACTCCTGAATTGGAAGGTGGATACTTTACCACTGCACCACCTGGGAATCCCAAGATGTTGCGGAATAATTTTAGGCTCTCAGATTTTCTCAAGTGCTGAACAGTCACCCTGCCATTTGCAATAGGCTGAGAGACTTGTCTAAATCTCTGATCTCTTTCTTGGTTCTCAGGGAAAATTTTCTTTTGTGATACAGCAGCAACCACACATGACTCCTTGTGAAGAACTTCTTCACACCATACTGCAAACAAACTCCCCTCTGGTGGGTAGAGACTCAATCTTTTATAATGCAATTTTGTCTCTAAGCGTTGTCTCATGCCCATGCCTCTGGTGACAGCTGACAGCGGAGGTTTATGTGAGGTGCTTCTGTGATGTCATGTCTCAGATGATCCCCTGGGTATTCTGGCCGTGACACTCAACCCTTAATCTTGAGCAACTCAGTTTATGGTGAGAGCTATGGAAGATTGAAAATGAGCATTCACCCTTCAGAAGTGCCTACCCTGTTTTCCTAAATTCTTTTCTTCAAGCAATGATCTGTGTTTAATTCTCAGTGATTTTTTTCCTTATCTATGAAGATATTGACATTAAAAAATATCTGATATACTTTTTAACTTGAAAAGAAATCTTTTTTAACTGGAAATCTGTTTCTTATTTTTTTAATAAGCAACAAAATATAGCAGGTACCAATTAGTAAAAAAAAAAATAAGAAGAAGAAAGAAAGAAACATGGTCTGTCTTTTGTATATGCCATTGAATTTTACTGGAGAATTGCATTTACTACACATGTCAGAGTTAAAATCAGGGACTATAAAAACTCAGCATAATTCACTTACTCCCCTGGATTCAAGAGAATTGTTACTGCTAGAGTTTTAGAAAACCAGCCTTTAAACTTTCCTTCTTACACAAAATAGACTTCTAAGCCACACTGTGAAGTAGGAAACATTTCTTTTCATAGCTTTCTACCCTTCTTTCAACATCACTGACAGAGTGGCTATCTCTTTGTTTTGCCTTTTTAGAAGCAATGCCTTCTTACCTCAAATTTCCTGGGGAACTTATTTTATCAAAAGCCAAGCCTACTTCCTAGGTTTGGACAACCAGAATAATAGTCAGTGGTTCAGAGATGGAAATAAAGCCCAATCCTGACCAATCAATGAGAATCTCCAACTTCCAATTACAGTTTTGAAGAAGATACTCTATTTGATGTAGTTACTTTGAGGAAAAATATTAAGTCTGAAAAGACTTGTAACTTAGTTACTAGTAACTAGCCACATCATGGGAAGCATCTGCTTGAGAACAAAGCTGACAGAACCCAGGACTTCCCTGGCTGGGCAGTCCAATATTTAAGACTCCACGCTTGCACTTCAGGGAACACAGATTCGATCCCTGGTTGGGAAACTAAGATCCCACATGTCACGCAGCCCAGTCAAAAAAAAAAAAAAAAGAAAGAAAGAAAGAAACTATACAAGCCATGAAAATGAGGAATAGAGATTTTCCTGGCTACATAATTTGAGTAAGTGAATACAGCCATCTCTGTAGTGAATTAACCGTTCATGAAGCCATTTATGAATGTAGCCTGAATTTTTAAACACATTTGTTTCTTAGTTTAAGCCAAAGAGTGTTGTGCCTCTGAAATCACAACTAAACAAGTACTTTCTGATAAAATATAATTAATACCTACTGATTTATATCTTCTAGGTAAACAAAGTTCTTATATATCTTTCATTTATTGAAGGGTATATATTTTCATGCCCTATAAAAACAGTGTTCATAAAACCAGTCACTTTTCCATTTCTTTGAAAGAAATATAGTTCTCTACTTTTTGTTATCTCCTAGTTATGATTTATGCTAATCTTACTGAACCAATCAGAATTAAGGTATAATTGGCTGAAAGTAGTTGGCTGTTTCCCTAGTATTAGTTACATGTATTAAAGTATTAATAGTATGTAATATGGAACTTCAAGCATAATAATAAAACTGATTAAGACAGTTATTTTTGACCAAAATGACAGAGAAGGGTGAGGGGAGGAATATTCTGAGTTGTCCAATGTGGAGTAAAATGTGATTTACAAAGTGATGATTCCATCTTCAATGGAGTAAGCTCATTCCATACTTTCTCTACAACTAAAAATACTGGATAGCATGCATAAGGCCCCTATCTAATCACACTAAAAGTAACTAGTGGAACTAGAAGTGTGACCGACATGGTGCAGACATTCTGTGTTTTTCCCTCGCATATCTCCCAGCTTGAACTCCACAAAATCTTGAATTCTAAGACTAAGCAGCAGGTGCAATCAGAAGACATTTCAAAAGAAATTTTCTTCAGACTTTCCTGGTGGTCCAGTGGTTAAGACTGCAAGTGGTATGCGTCTGGTCCCTGGTCAGGGGAGATCCCACATGCCTAAGGGAGCGGCACAAATAAACAAACAAAAAGAAATGTTCTTCTCCAGTGGCCAGAATACTAGGAAGGGGCCCCCATGTGGGATGGATCTGCTAGGGGAAGACTGATATAATTTAATATTTTTTACTCTCCTGTGCTGGCCTCAGGCACGAGGCCATACTCCTATGCAGATTTGTTTCATTTTTTATTTATTCATTTATTTTTCTGGCTGTGCGAGGTCTTCCTTGCTGTGCAGGCTTTTCTCTAGTTCTGACGAGTTGGGGCTACTCCCCAGTTGTGGTGCAGGGGCTTCTCACTGCAGTGGCGTCTCTCGTTGGGGAGCACAGACTCTGGAGCATACCACCTTCAGTAGTCGCGGGGCCTTCAGTAGCTGCATGCCTGGGCTCCAGAGCACAGGTTCCATAGTTGTGGCACACGGGCTCAATTGCTCCAGGGCACGTGGGATCTTCCCAGAGAAGGAATTGAACCCATGTCTCCTGCATTGGCAGGGGGATTCTTTACCACTGAGCCACCAGGGAGGCCCCTCCTCTGCAGATTTTTAGATAACTGGAAAAGATATGCTTCTCTATGACCAGAGGAACTGGAAAACGGGGTCTCCAGGGTCTTTCTTCATTCCCTCTCATATTCTATCACCAAGTTAGTCACAAGATTGGCTACATAAAGATAAGATAAAGCAGTGTTCTGGATAAAAATAATTATCAGAGATAAAGAGGGACTTTACAAAAGATTTAAAAAAAGAGTCAATTCATAAAAATATCAAAATCCTAAATGCATCTGCACCTACTAACATATCCAAAATATGTGAAACAAAAATGAGTGCAATTAAAAAGAGAAGAAGGCAAATTCATAATTATACTTGGAGACTTTAACACTCATCTCTCAGTAATCAAACGATCAAGAGAGAAAATCAATAAGGATACAGAGGTCCTGAGCAACACTATCAATCAACTTGACCTAATTAACATTCGTAAGGAACCCCACTTAACAATAGCATAATACATGTTCTTTTCAGTCCATGTAGAATATTCGATGAGATAGACCATGTACTGAGTCATAAAAAACTAACAGAAAAAATCTTTTAAAAATTTCCAAATATTTGAAAGTTTAAAACACACTCCCAAATAATTTGTGAGTCAAACAGAAAGTCTCAAGGAAGGTAGAAAACATTCTGAATTGGATTATGTTTTTGGTGGGCTACCAAGATGACAGAGTAGGAAGATCCTGAACTGACTTCTCGGAAGCACACCAAACTCACAGCTATCTTCAGTACAACCATCCATGACATAGATTGGAAGCTACCAGAAAATGTTTGGAACTGAACAGAATTCAGTTCCATTAAAAATTATGGGATGCTTCTAAAATGGTGCTAGAAGAAAATTCATATCATTCAATGCTTCTCTTAGAAATGAAGAACACTCTTCAACACTCAAATGGTTAATTGAAGTTTCTAGTCTAAGACATGAGAAAAAGAAGAACATCTGGAACTGAACCAAGTAGAAGGAAGTAAGAAAAATAAAATAGAAAAAGGGAAAACAGGAAAAAAAATCAATAAAACCAAAAGCAGCTTCTTTCAAAAGATCAACAAAATTGATAGACTTCTGTTCATATTGACAAAGAAAAAAGCAGGAAAGCATAAACTATCAATATCAGAATATATCACTACAGATTCCACAGATACTAAATAATTACAGGGGAATGCTAAGAATGACTTTATGGTCATAAATTCACCAACTTAGATGATGTGGACCATACTGCCAAACTTACTCAAGAAGAAAAAGATAATCTGAATAGCTCTATATCTATTTAACCCTAGAGTAGGAAATGGCAACCCACTCCGGTATTCTCCCCTGGAAAATTCCATGGGCAGAGAAGCCTGAGGGCTACAGTCCATGGGGTCACAAACAGTCAGACATGACTGAGCACATATGTGATATCTATTTAAAGACTTTAATTCATAATTTTAAGTGTCAGTCATTCAGTTGTGGCTGACTGTTTGTGACTCCATGGACTGTAGCCCACCAGGCTTCTCTGTCCATGGGATTCTTAAGGCAAGAACACTGGAGTGGGTAGCCATTCCCTTCTCTGGGGGATCTTCCTGACTCAGGAATCGAACCCAGGTTTCCTGCATTGTAGACAGATTCTTTATTGTCTGGCCCTTAGGAAAATTCCAGACCCAGGTGGTTTCACTGGTGAATTTTACAAAGCAGATAAGAAAATAATAATAATGCCAATTCCTCACAACCTCTTCTAAAACACAGAAAAGGAGGGAATACTACTCAACTTGTTTTGTGATGCCAGCAGTACTCTGGCAACAAAACCAAACAAGGCAATATAAGAAATGAAAACTAAACACCAATATTGTTCATAAATATAGATATTTAAAAAACCCAATGAAATATTAGGAGTCAAATCCAGCAATATATAAAAAAGAATCATAGACTAGGACAAAGTATGGTTTATCTCAGAATGCAAGGCTGATTTATTATGAGAAAATAAATCAATGTAATCCATCATATTAACAGACTAAGGAAGAAAATGACATCAATCATATCAATAGATACAGAAAAATTTTTGATGGAATTCAATATTAATTCACAGTAAAAACTTTTAGAAAACTAGAAATACAAGTGATCTTCTTTAACTTGATTAAGAATCTCTATAAAAACATGTAGCTAACATCATAATTAATGTTTAAAGAATTAATGCTTTCCCCCTAAACCAGAGGCCAAGATAAGAATATCCACTTTCATCATTCCTATCTAGCACTATAAAAGACCTAGTTATTGACATAAGGCACAATAAAAGAAAAAAACATACAGATTGAAAAAAAAAAAAGTAAACTTGCCTATACTCACAGGCAACATCACTGTCTATATAGAAAATGTCAAGGTATCTACAAAAATCTCCTACACCTAATAAGTGAGCTTAACATGATTGCAGGATTCACGGTCAATACATTAAAATAAATCACATTTCTTTACAGTAAGCAGTAAACAATGGAAAGTCAAAATTTGAACAGACATTTTAAAATTTCGAATAGACATTTTCCAAAGACACATAGATGGCCAACAAGTACATGAAAAGATGCATCAGTAATAATCAGTAATTTTCAGGGAAGTGGAAATCAGAACCACAATAAGAGATCACCTCATACCTGTGAGGATGGCTATCATCAAAAAGGCAACAAATAACAAATGTTGGCAAGGATGTGAAGAAAAAAATCCTTGTGTACTGTTGGTGGTGATGTAAACCAGTGTAGCCACTCTGGAAAGAGGTATGGAAGATCCTCAAAAAATCAAAAATAGAAATAGCAATATGATTCAGCAATTCCACTTCTGGGCATTTATCTAAGAAAACAAAAATACTAACATGAAAAGATATATGCACCCTCATGTTCACTGCAGAATTATTTATAATAGACAAGATAAGAAAGCAACCTAAATATCCACTGACAGATGACCGAATAAAGCAGATGTGGAATCTATATGCAATGAAATACTACTCAGTTATTTAAAAATAAAAGAATAAAATATGCTATTTGCAACACATGAACAGACCTTGAAGAAATTATACCATGTGAAATAAGTCAGGTAGAGAAAGACAAATACCATACGATCTCTCTTATATTGGATTCTGTCTTTCAAAAAGATCACAGATACAGAGGATAAATTGGTGGTTGCTATAGGCAGCGGGTGAGGGGTAGCAGAAATGGATCAAAAGGTTTTTAAAAATGATGTTCACAAATGCTGAAAGGAAATTAGAATGTAAACACTATCTATTGACATTGTACTAAACATAAGGTCCTGTTACGCACATAAACTGGACATGCTTTGGAAAAAGGAAAGGAGAAAGGAAGGACAGAAAAAAAGGAAAGCAAGCAAGTGGGTGGGCAAGAATACCAGATAATTAAAAAAAAAAAAAGAAAGAAAGAGAAAATGAAAATGAAAAATCTTGTAAAATGCCCCCCAAAACCTAACAAAATATATGCTACAACTGTTACGGAAAATTCCAAAACACAGATGTAAGATACTAAAGAAGAATACAAATAAGTGAGGAATATACCATGTGTGTTGATTGGAAACTTCAATATTTTAAGAGTTTAATTTTCCTCAAATTTCCCCAAAACTGATCTATAAATATAACACAATTGCAATAAAAATTCTAGCAAGATTTTTGTTGTTGCTGTTAGAGATACTCACAATGTGGTTCTAAATTTTAATGAAAAGCAAAGGAACTAAAGGGGCCAGAACAATTTTGAAAAATAAGAACAAAGTTGGAGGACTCATTTTATTTTTTTTAAACACTTATCATAATGCTACAGTAAACAAGACAGTTCAGTATTGATGAAAGGACACTTAAATAGATCAATGGAACAGAATAGAGACTTTAGAAACAGATGACAGAAATTGATTTTGACAACAGTGTAAAAATACGTCAATGGAGAAAGAATAGACTTTTCAACAAATGGCGCTAGACAACAAAACATCCATAAGCAAAAAAAAAAAAATATATATATATATATATATAAAGGTAATCTCTACTTATACCTCATACATTAAATAAAAATTAACTCAAAATGGATTCGACATTTAAAGAGAAAATATAAAACTATTAAACTTAGAAGATAATATAGGAGATCTTTGAAAGCTTGGGTAAGGCAAAGAGTTTTTAGATATATTAAATCACAATCCCTAATATTGAAAACTGATTAATTCGACTTTATCAAAATTTTTGCCAAAAACAACAGCATATGAAAAGAATAACTACACACTGGGAAGAAATAGCCACAAATCCCATATCCAATAGAGTACTTATATCCTGAATATATAAATACATATATACACACACATATATAAATACATGCATACACATATAACTCACTTCTCAACAGAAAGGCAACAAATAACTCAATTAAAAACTAGATAAAAGATTTTAACAAATTATTCCTCAAAGAAGACTTGCAAATGGCAAATAAGCTCATGAAAAGACACTCAACCTCTTTAGCCATTGTTTTGCTGTTCAGTTGCTGAGTCACGTCTGACTCTTTGTGACCCCATGGACTACAGCACAGAAGACTTCACTGTCCTCCACTATCTCCCAGAGTTTGCTCAAATTCATATCCATCGAGTCAGTGATGTTATCTAACAATCTCATCCTCTGCTGTCCCCTTCTTTTGCCTTCAGCGTTTCCCAGCGTCAGTGTCTTTTCCAATGAGTCGTCTGTTTGCATCAGGTGACCAAAGTATTGGAGCTTCAGCTTCAGCACCAGTCCTTCCAATATTCAAGGTTGATTTCCTTTAAGATTGACTGGTTTGATGCTCTTGCAGTCCAAGTGACTTTCAAGAGTCTTCTCAGGCACCACAGTTCAAAAGCATCAATTATAGGCTTTCAGCCTTTAGTTATTCTTCAGTCTTCAGTTCAATCACTCAGTCATGTCCGACTTTTTGCGACCCCATGAAACGCAGCACGTCAGGCCTCCCTGTCCATCACCAGCTCCCGGAGTCCACCCAAACCCATGTCCATTGAGTTGATGGTGCCATCCAACTATCTCATCCTCTGTCATCCCCTTCTCCTCCTGCCCTCAATCTTTCCCAGCATCAGGGTCTTTTCCAGTGAGTCAGCTCTTCGCATCAGGTGGCCAAAGTATGGAGTTTCAGCTTCTGCATCAGTCCTTCCAATGAATATTCAGGACTGATTTCCTTTAGGATGGACGGGTTGGATTTTCTTGCAGTTCAAGGGACTCTCAGGTGTCTTCTCCAACACCACAGTTCAAAAGCATCAATTCTTCTGCACTCAGCTTTCTTTACAGTCCAACTCTCACATCCATACATGACCACTGGAAAAACCACAGCCTTGACTAGATGGACCTTTGTTGGCAAAGCAATGTCTTTGCTTTTTAATATGCTATCTAGGTTGGTCATAATTTTCCTTCCAAGGAGTAAGCGTCTTTTAATTTCATGGCTGCAATCACCATCTGCAGTGATTTTGGAGCCCAGAGAAATAGCCACTGTTTCCACTGTTTCCCCATCTATCTGCCATGAAGTGATGGGACCGGATGCCATGATCTCAGTTTTCTGAATGTTGAGCTTTAAGCCAACTTTCTCACTCTCCTCTTTCACTTTCATCATTAGGTAAATACAAATTAAGAACACAATGAGATACCACTGTTGTTTAGTCGCTAAGTAGAGTCTGACTCTTTTGCAACCCAATGGACTGCAGCCAACCTGGCTCCTCTGTCCATAGGATTTCCCAGGCAAGAACACTGGAGTGGGTTGCCATTTCCTTTTCCAGGGGATCTTCCCAACCCAGGGATCCAGCACATGGCTCCTGCCAAGTCTCCCGCATTGCAGGTGGATTCTTTACCGCTGAGCCACCGGGGAAGCCCTTACTTATAATGTTTTACATATATATATGCCCAGAAATTCCTACTTTATCTTGTTTAACCTTCCACATTTAGTTATCTACCCTAGAGAAACATCATCTTATGTTCACACAAAAATTTGTAAACAAATATTTATAGCAACATATTTTTAATCACCAAAAGTCAGAAACAACCTAATTCTTCAGGGAGTAGATGGATACATGAACAGGGGTGTAGTTATACAATGGAATGATATTCAGAAATGAAAAGCTATGGACTTGTAATACAGTCAACAACATAATGAAATCTTACACATTTTAAGTAAATGAAAGTAGCCAGGCTTAAAAGATGAAATACTATATACTTTCATTTATACGATATTCTGGAAATAGCACGACCATTTCAGTTTGGGAACGCATGTACACCCGTGGTGGATTCATGTCAAGTCAGCCGTTGCTAGAGGTTAGTGGTGGAAGTAGGATTTGACTACAAAGAGGGCAGCACGTAATTTTCTGGAGTGATAAAACCATTCTATATCCTCATTATGTTGGTGTATTTGTCAAAATTCACAGGAAAATATACCAAAAAGGCGGGGGAAGTGAATTTTACTGTATGTAAACTTTTAAAAGTAAAATTTTTAAAAATCTGGTGTATACTGTTAGCCCCACTTTATCTTGCTAAGTAATCTCGGATACTTACATCATCTCTTTGAGATGAAAGTGTCTTAGATGGAATAGGAGGGTATTGGTCTAAATTCTTTTCCAAGTTTAACATCTGTGATTGAAATTATACAATGCAAATGCCCTTCTACTCTCTAACTAAGCTTAGTGTGTACTCTACAAAGGGAAGTCATTCTGCAGTCTATGAGGGGTTGTTGTTGTTTTTTTTTTCTTTTTGAGTGAGGATTCCACTTAGCTGAAAGTGAAAGTGAAGTCGCTCAGACGTGTCCAACTCTTTACAATCCCATGGACTATAGTCTACAGGCTTCTCTGTCCATGGGATTTTCCAGGCAAGAGTACCAGAGTGAGTTGCCATTTTCCTTCTTCAGGGGATCTTCCTGACACAGGGATTGAACCCAGGTGTCCTGCATTGTAGGCAGACGCTTTATCCTCTGAGCCAGCAGGGAAGCCCCTAGCTGAAAGGAGCCTTATAACAATTATCATCATCAACTTTGAGCCATCTATTCTGCCCGAATTCACAAGATAATTCAATACTTCCAGACTTTGAAGCACACCAAATAACACAATTATTTATTATTGCAAGTTATTAATTCTGCCCTGCAGCAAACTTTCCAAAGAGAAATAAAACATTTAAGGGGAAAATATATAGTGAGTTTTTCACCCTCAGGGAAGAATACAGAATCCATGGATATATAACAACACTGAACAAATGATATTAACTCCATCACTCAGAGCTCTGCTTCACAACTTTGTCATTTGCACTGTGGATTAACACAGGATGTAACTGTCATAATGATGTGATTTCTTGCAATATTGTTATTTTATAATTACACAGATTACAGAATAGAGTAGCAATAGGAAACCAGAGCTCTCCTTCCTGGAAACAAGAACCTATTAATTAATAAGGAACATTTCCAGGTATCTGCCAGATACAAAGGGGCTAAGAGAAATGCGCAAAACCCTTGAAAAATAAGAATCATAGTAATTTCACTTCTAAGTATCCATCCTAAACAAACCACATGCAAAATAATTTCCTGCAGCATTATTTATAATAGTAGAAAATTATTAGTAATCTAAATGTCTACCATTAAGAGATTAATTCCATGGACAGAGTAGCCTGATGGGCTACAGACAGGGGTTGCAGTGGGACGTGACTTATAGACTGAGCATGCATGAGCAAGCATAATCATATGATATAATTCTAGAAGCAAATAAATGAATTAAAAATATAGACATCAAAACTTATAATCCCCTAAGAAATATTGAGACAGAACAATGAACAATGTCATTTCCTTTTTTAAAGATACACACAATAGTTCCACACATCATCTATAGATACATATTAGAATTTTCTGAAGACTACACATCAAATTCATAACAAAGTTAACTCTCGGGAAAAGAGGCTGGTACTGGATTTACAACAAAAGAGTCTTTAAGAAAAAATGTGTTCATGTATTTTTTATGTAATTAAAATTACTTTTAAACAAAGAATGCAATGAACTATATATACCAAAGAGATATTTCATCTGGAAATTTTCCCAGATTTTGACTTAAAAAAATCCTAAAAACACATCACCTGGAGAAACAATGTCAGAGAATAGAATGCTCATCCTTGCAAAAAAGGCTTTGCTCACAACTAAGGCTATCTTAGAATATTAATCTTGAAGCTGCATTTTAAGAATTAGGAGTCCATTCTACACCATTCAACCACAGGCCTGAAAGGATATCCAACATTACATTTTCAAGTCTTTTGAGCAGATCATTATTTAATTTCACTCCCACAACACACCTTACCAGAAGCCTACATCCTTCACCATCCAATGGCCCCAAAGCACAGAATGACACCTATTTATTTTTAAATTTAGGGTAAATTAAAACTAATTTTATTTGAGAATCCTGTGACACCCTTTGGGATAATTGGAAGGACCCTGCGGTATCACAAAAGCAGAACTGGGAAAGCATTGGCTTGTATCGTTGCCATGGGAATCTGCCTCCTATAACCACCTAGCTCTGGAGATAACCAGAGAAAGGGGAGAAATCTCAGAAGGTCTGTAAATAGGACAAGGCAGAGTCACAGAGTACAAAATACCAATGGGTCAGAAGCTTGGCCTTCCCCTGTCTGTCTAGGCAACAAGACATGTGAAAAAGGAAGGTGGAGCATCTGGCTGTCAGACTGCAATGAGTCCACTCTGCTCAGATCCCTTTTGCAGAATTACACACAGATGGAGGAAGAGCAACTGGGCAGTAGGATTGTTATTCTCCACAGGTGTCCACACCTGGTCGCTGACCAACTGTGTGCTTACAATATAGGGAGCCCAGAGCACTGCTCTCCTCTCTGCTGTTAAGAGCATCAGCCCCTCCATGGAGGTGTATTATGTTTCCCAATTTTAATTTTAGCATCTACACTTTGGCAATTTGCATTTAAATGTGTTGTCAGAGAACTTCCAGAAATCTTTAATAGGAAGACCGATTTGCATTTTAATATGCTGTTAAAGAATTTCAAAATATCTTTTTTTAGTGTGAATACATATACCAGAGGAATGGCCACAGTTAAAGAAATTATAATTACCTGGGTACAATTTAAACAGAGCTGGCTTTCAGAAGCACTGTGGCTTTGTTGGACTTTGTTAAAAGTTCCTTGTAAAACAGAGAGCTTGAAAGCAAAAAAAGAAACCTTCTGATTCATGAGACTTTGAAGGCTGAATTGATACCTTCAAAGGTATAGAAATCCAAGCCGAGAAGTGAGTACGCAAGGGCTGAGGTTGGGGTTAGTTAAATGAAAGGAAGGTTATCAGAAAGAGGAGATAAGATGTTTCATGCTGTCCCTCATCAGTGCATCAACCAACCCTCTCCTCTATGCTGAATTCCATAGACTGAATTCAGGCAGGCCAAGTCCTGATAACACGTAGAGTGGATATTTCTGGTGCCCACCATGCTCATACAATATTTCATAGACTAAGCATGATTCTGAACAGACTTTTCAAGTTTTCGTGGATTCTGGAGAAATACTGATGAGGTCACAACCTCATGTTCAGACGAATAAAAAGTATTGTACATCCCATTTCCTCTGCCTCATCAAATAACTCTGGGTTACCATGTCTTAGCGTGGGATTTTAAGTCTTGGTTGAATCTATCTGCTGTCATGATTATACAGTAGAAGTGAGAAATACACTTAAGGGACTAGTTGTGACAGACAGAGTGCTTGATGAACTATGGACGGAGGTTCATGACATTATAGAGGAGACATGGATCAAGACCATCCTCAAGAAAAAGAAATCCAAAAAAGCAAAATGGCTGTCCAAGGAGGCCTTACAAATAGCTGTGAAAAGAAGAGAAGCGAAAAGCAAAGGAGAAAAGGAAAGATATACCCATTTGAATGCAGAGTTCCAAAGAATAGCAAGGAGAGATAAGAAAGCCTTCCTCAGAGATCAATGCAAAGAAATAGAGGAAAACAACAGAATAGGAAAGATCTCTTCAAGAAAATTGGAGATACCAAGGGAAAATTTCATGCAAAGATGGGCTCAATAAAGGACAGAAATGGTATGGACCTAATAGAAGCAGAAGATATTAAGAAGAGGTGGTGAGAATACACAGAAGAACTATATAAAAAAAGATCTTCACTACCCAGATAATCACGATGGTGTGATCACTCACCTAGAGCCAGACATCCTGGAATGTGAAGTCAAGCAGGCCTTAGGAAGCATCACTACGAACAAAGCTAGTGGAGGTGATAGAATTCCAGTTGAGCTATTTCAAATCCTAAAAGATGATGCTGTAAAAGTGCTGCACTCAATATGCCAGCAAATTTGAAAAACTCAGCAGTGGCCACGGGACTGGAAAAGGTCAGTTTTCATTCCAATCCCAAAGAAAGGCAATGCAAAAGAATGCTCAAAGTACCACACAATTGCACTCATCTCACATGCTAGTAAAGTAATGTTCAAAATTCTCCAAGCCAGGCTTCAGTAATACGTGAACCGTGAACTTCCTGATGTTCAAGCTGGTTTTAGAAAAGGCAGAGGAACCAGAGATCAAATTGCCAACATTCGCTGGATCATCGAAAAAGCAAGAGAGTTCCAGAAACATCTATTACTACTTTATTGACTACGCCAAAGCCTTTGACTGTGTGGATCACAATAAACTGTGGAAAATTCTGAAAGGGATGGGGATACCAGACCACCTGACCTGCCTCTTGAGAAACCTATATGCAGGTCAGAAAGCAATAGTTAGTACTGGACATGGAACAACAGACTGGTTCCCAACAGGAAAAGGAGTATATCAAGGCTGTATATTGTCACCCTGCTTATCTAATTTATATGCAGAGTACATCATGAGAAATGCTGGGCTGGAGGAAGCACAAGCTGGAATCAAGATTGCTGGGAGAAATATCAATTACCTCAGATACGCAGATGACACCACCCTTATGGCACAAAGTGAAGAAGAACTAAAGAGCCTCTCGATGAAACTGAAAGAGGAGAGTGAAAAAGTTGGCTTAAAGTTCAACATTCAAAAAACGAAGATCATGGCATCTGGTCCCATCACTTCATGGCAAATAGATGTGGAAACTGTGGCAGACTTTATTTTTGGGAGCCTCCAAAATCACGGCAGATAGTGATTGCAGCCATGAAATTAAAAGATGCTTACTCCTTGGAAGGAAGTTACGACCAACTTAGATAGCCTATTAAAAAGCAGAGATATCACTCTGCCAACAAAAGTCCATCTAGTCAAAGCTATGGATTTTCCAGTAGTCATGTATGGATGTGAGAGTTGGACTATGAAGAAAGCTGAGCGCAGAAGAATTGATGCTTTTGAACTGTGGTGTTGGAGAAGACTCTTGAGAGTTCCTTGGACTGCAAAGAGATCCAACCAGTCCATCGATCACTCCTGGGTGTTCCTTGGAAGGACTGATGTTGAAGCTGAAACTGCAATATTTTGGCCACCTGATGCAAAGAGCTGACCTATTTGAAAAGACCCAGAGTAACTGAACTGAACTGATCTGCTATCAACTTTTTCAACTATTAAAGGCTGCACTCCATAGTAACCTTTAACCTTCCCAAGCTACCTGAATGCCACACATCTTGCTCCCTGAAGACTTCCTACCAGAAATGTCATACACTCTGAGCTGGACTGAAGAAGGAGAGAAAAGGGTGAGCAGAAGGAAGAAGGAACAGAAAAGAAAAAGAAAAGAATGATGAGGACAATGAGAAAGAGAAAAGGAGAAAGAAAAATTCAGAAATTCTGTCTTTGGAAAAATCTTTAAAAAAATAAACTTTATTTTTTATTTGGCTGTGTTGGCTTTTGGCTCTCAGGCTCAGTAGTTGCTGGCTTACAGGTTGCATGTGGGATCCCAGTTCCCTTATAAGGGACTGAACCCAAATCCCCTGCATTACACGGTATATTCTTAATCACTGAACCACCAAGGAAGTCTCTTATCTTTTGAAAAATCTTTTAACCTTTCTCCTCAAGGTATTTCCAGCTAGTCTAGTAGCTAAGGCTCTGTACTCCCAACTCAGAACCAGGGTTGGATCCCTTGACAGAAAACTAGAACCCACATGCCTAAACTAAAGACCCCACATCCCGCAACTAAGACCCTGCACAGCCAAATAAATATTCTTAAACACAAACAAAAAGAAACAACAACAGAAAAAAAACCTTTCTCCTTAAAATGCCCACATGGTTTTAAATAAATAATGTCTCCTTTTATTGAATGAAATTACCTCTAGAAGCTTCCAGATGAGTTTATTTTGCAAATGATGCTTTTGTGTTCCTAAAAAACAAAATAACTAGCCCAATAATGGGATTGCTTATGCTAAGCCCCAAACGGAAACTTAATTAAGGTTTTGGCTTTCCTAGAAATGGAATCTTAAACCAGAAAATCAAGAGACAGCTGATCAGTATTAGTTAGGTCATCTGCCTGAATAAATTTTTAGTTGCTCAATCATGTCTGACTCTTTTGTGATCCCAGGGACTGTAGACCACCAGGCTCCTCTGTCCATGGGATTATCCAAGCAAGAATTCTGGAGTGGGTTGCCACGCCCTTTTCCAGGGGATAGATCCCTGCCATCCACTCTTCCCCCATATCCTCTGCTTTAGCACCTCTCTGAAGCACCTAGATAATAGTATTGGATACACATTTCCTGAGTTGTTCTGCAGATATAAAAAACCCTTCCCTCTCCAACAAATGGAAGATGTTTGCTACTTGATGACCATAAGCATGTAGACCCAGGCCTCCTGGAGCCTAAGGACTGACAATGTTAACCTCTGTGACACCCTGCTACCTCACCATCAGCCAATTAGATAATTATACATGAGCTAAGCACAGACCCTGCGACCCCCATCCCCTCCCATTTGGCTTTTAAAAGTGCTTTGCAGAAATCCTTCAGGGGGTTCTGGGTTTTTTAGGGCATGAGCCACTATCTCCCTGCACAGCCTTGCAATAAACCTTTCTCTACTCTGATGTTTCAGTTTGGCCTCACTAAGCATCAGGCATATGAACTTACCTTAACATAACTCCCTTGTCCCTGCTCTCTCTGGCTCTAAAAGTCATCTTGCACTGCTCCTCAGAGCTCCTTCCTATTGGCTAGCTTGGAAGCTTCCTGGTTAGACTGATTTTGCTCAAATAACTTTAAAATTGTAATATGCCTCAGTTTATCTTTTCACAGGTCTGGTGACTGAAGAGGGAATCCAAGGAGACCCCCTCCACTCCACCCCACCGGCCTCAGGGGCAAGGAACAACAGGAGTGAAGTTACCTACAGAGCCCCTGGTGTCACTGCTTTTTCACTGCCTCAAGGTAAGTTGCCTCCAATGCTCCATCCAAAGCTTGTGCCTTGGGAGCTTTCAGACTGAGCATTTCTTTTCCAGCCTGGATCCTGAAAATGGCAGGAGTTAGGATGAATCTGGTGTAGAAATCAGGCTTTCAGGTGATGGACCGGGTCCAACTTAGAAACAAGGCAGGTCTAACTTAAGCTGGACAGGGTCAGGAGTGAGGCCTCGGGCAAACAGAATTTTGTTTAAAGGCTGAACAAGCAGGTTAAGCTTACTCAAGATAATAGAGAATTACAGTGGTCACGGGGCTTCCCCGGTGGCTCCAGTGGCAAAGAATTTGCCTGCCAATGCAGGAGGCACAAGAGACACAGTTTCAGCTGCTTGCTTGGTCAGAGTGATCGCCTCGAAGAGGACATGGCAACCCAGTATTCTTGCCTGGAAAATTCCATGGGCAGAGGAACCTGGGCAGTCCATGTTAGTGCCTGAGCATGCTCCTAAAATGAAACCATGTATCCAGAGAGAAAGGAAAAAATGGTTGGAAGACATTGAGAAAACATTTACTAAAACATCCTAAAGACAACTCTAAATCTAGACTGTAGGTATTTCTTGATGTCCATCTTTTAAAGCTCTTCTTTCTGATACTAAAAATCAAACTGAGGACCATGTAGTGGGATGGGTGGGTCAGCGTCCACAGCATTCAGGCTGTAACCCTATTCTTTGAAAAATTTAAAGCAACCAAACTTTTCTTACAAATTGAATTTTTACAACACCAGAACTGTGGCTCTAGAAACAATCCAAGACCAACCTATCATTTTGTGCTACCAGCAAAGAACCCACCTGCCACTGCAGAAGATGTAAGAGACATGGGTTCAACCCCTGGGTTGGGAAGATCCCCTGGAGAAGGGCATGGCAACCCATTGCAGTATTCTTGCCTGGAGAATCCCATGGACAGAGGAGCCTGGTGGGCTACAGTCCATGGGTGGACGAAGAGCTGGACAGGACTGACGTGACTTTAGCAGGCATGCACTCACACCTCCCCGTTCATCTCAAAAGGCTTGTGGAAACTGTACAAATCTAGAATTATGAAGCAAATTCATTCTTGGTGAAACTTACGTTCTTTCTCTGGTCTTTTGAGATGTAAGTGTTCTACCTGGTCTTTTCTAGGACCCAAGGTTATTTTTATCAAGGGTGAAAAAATGGAAAGGCTATTTTGAAAACTAGGGCCGTAAAACATCTTAAAATTCTGTTTAACTGTTCTTTTAAAAACTAGTGAACTTTGCATTATCATACTCATCTCATGATACGATCTCTGTTTGTGTCTATATATCTTTGTTTGTGTCTATATATCTGTTTGTGTCTATATATCTGTTTGTGTACATCTAAGTATGTATTTTATAGACGTCTGCTGTTTTACTACCTTCACATGCTATTACCAAAATTAGTTTGCAAAGAGTTCTATTTAATTGGCTTAAAGACAAACAAGCATTGTATAAATCAAGTTTACTCACAGAAATATAGAAGTTTTTTCCAAGTTCATATGATCTAGGATAATCTTTGATAAATAAAAGGCTATTTATTGTTTTAATTAAAACAGGCTTATCTTTAGAGTTACCAGCATTAAATATAATGCTTTTATTATACCTACGTTTACAAAAAGTTAAAAAAATCTCATGCTAATTCTGATAGAGAATTTGTCATCAAGAAAGATAACTTAAGATGATAATCAGCTGTTTAATATCTTGTGAGATTTTCATGACTAATCTAAATATAACTGTTAAGAACAAATGAACTAAACAGATGTAAATAAAATTTATAAACTTTTCAATAATGATTATGCTTTATGTTGTGTCTAAGTAGTTTCCAAAGTCTTTTTGGTAATTTAAAAACTTAAAGTTATATTGAGATAAATAAAAGAATTGATATTCACTGACTATCTAGATAATTCTAAGATAAAATCCTGAAATATTAACTATTGAACATGATTTATCCTCCTTTGTCTTCCCTTTACAGAAGGACTTTGGGTATACTATTAAACATGACTTGTAAAATGTTGGAAAACTTAATACGAAGAAGAATGTACTTCCAGAAATTACAAAGTATGTTTATAAATTTGCCAATCCACAAAATTCTATTGTAACAAACAATCTACAGTTTCTTACCTCTCTGCCGTCTTAGCTCAGTTGGAAAAGAATCTGCCAGAAGTGCAGGAGTCCTGGGTTCAATTCCTGTGTCAGGAAGATTCCCTGGAGAAGGAAATGGCAACCCATTCCAGTATTCTTGCCTGGGAAATCCCATGGACAGAGCAGCCTGGAGGGCTATACTCCTCAGGTTGCAAGAATTGGATATGACTTAGTGACTAAACCACCACCTGCCTTCTTAGCCAGCAACAATTAGCTACAACTAATAAGTAAGAAAGTTGGGATACAGAAGACTTGAAGAAGGGATTTAGTGTCACACAGCCCACATGCGCTGTAGCTTAAATTCAAACCAGGCCATCTGACCAGAGCTCACAACTTTTACCACTAAGTCAACCTTATCCTTCTTTGAGAACCCACCATCTTTGGCAAATGCTTAGAATCTCTTCTTGGGAGTGATGAGGAGTTTCATGAATCATCCTTATTTTCTTGCATGGCTCACCTTGTGACCAGAAAAATAGATTTTACAATGAGTACACACACAGTATGTACGCCAAGAAACACAATCAGTAGATGAAAATGCTATGGGGGAAATTCATACTTAATAAGGAGCAGATGGACTGAAATATCTTTGTTGTAGGACAAGGAATATAAGTCAGCAAAGAGGTTACATAAAGAACTGATTCGATGACTTCTTCCCAGAGATGAGCAGAGCATCCAACTGCTGGCTATTAAAAGAAACAGCAACTAGAAATCTTGAGTGCTCAGCTGGGCTTGAGCTTTGTGCACAATACCTGTTAAGCATGACAGTGAAGCTGAAATTTTACACACTAGGTGGGCAATTACAATAAATTCATTTTTGTGTTACAGATTTTTTCCCCAAGAGGGAAAAAAAAAAATACTGAGATGGGGAAGGGTGTCAGGTCAAAGCCTTGATGTTCTTTTATTAAGATTTTTTTTTAAGCCCATTAGAGTCTCAGGCGATTGTACAGTTTTTGGCGATTTTGTACAGTTTGAGGCGATTATACAGTTTTTGATAAAATATTACCCAAGTGAATTATTTATAAAGCTGCAGGAAACTGCAAACTCTGGTGAACAAATCTTTTTGATGTCCTCGTCTCCTGCAGGCCCGTTTTGGTGCCACCCTCTGTTTCCTTCTGCAGATATTTTGGGGTCTCTTTGGCTATGGCTGCCCATTTGCCTCAAAAGGCAGCCCAGCCACCAAAGAAAAGCAAAAGATAGGAAAAAGGCATCCAGTCAGGATGTCCCTCCAAGCCCATGTCCCCTCTGCCACCTCACCCAGTCTGCAAGACTGCTGAAGAGAGATTGCTGTTGTTGTTTAGTTGCTAAGTCATGTCCAACTCTTTTGTGACCCCATGAACTGTAACCCACCAGGCTCTTCTGTCCATGAAGATTTCTAGGCAAGAATACTGGAGTGAGTTGCCATTTCCTTGTCCATGGGGTCTTCCTGACCTAGGGATGGGACCAAAGTCTCCTGCATTGGCAGGCAGATTCTTTACCAGCTGAGCCACCAGAGAAGCCTGAAGCATGATTAGACAGTGGGAAAAAGAAGATTAAAACAATGGACGCATATACATATACCGTTGTTTTCTTAATAGAGCCTAAATGTGTTAATAATGTCTATCAGTCACCAAAGTTCCTCCCAACCCTTTAGAGACAACTCATTAAAAAAAATCTATTTCACAATCTCAGAAACATATTAATATATGGATTTTTTTAATGTCACTATTATCAAGCCATACAAAAAAAATCTGAATCTGCACAACTGGAGTTTTCTTTTTCATATACGAAGCCCTTTTTGAGGCCATATAACTCTTTTCCATTCTGTAAGAGAAACACTTGAAATATTGGCATCAGACAAATCTATGATAACTTTAATTTCTACTCCCATCCCTGTATGAACTTAACACTCCTGAACTTGTTTCTTCAGTGTGACAATACAGATACAATTTAGAGTCTTTGTGAAAACTGGAATTATTACAATAAATCACAGCACCTGATACATCTTGGCTACTGGATGTAAAGAGCCAACTCATTGGAAAAGAACCTGATGTTGGGAAAGATTGAGGGAAGGAGGAGAAGGCGGCAACAGAGTATGAGATAGTTGGCTAGCATCACCGCCTCAATGGACAAGTTTGAGCAAACTCTGGGAGACAGTGAAAGACCAGAAGCTTCAGTCCATGGAGTCACAGAGTTGGACACAACTGAGCAACTTCACTTTCACTTTTCATTTTCATGCATTGGAGAAGGAAATGGCAACCCACTCCAGTGTTCCTGCCTGGAGAATCCCAGGGACGGGGGAGCCTAGTGGGCTGCTATCTATGGGGTTGCACCTAGTCGGACATGACTAAAGTGACTTAGCAGCAGCAGCAGCTATTATGATGACAGCTCATTCAACACTGTTGAAGAGCCTTCTAGGAACCAACAAGTGTTTTCAGCACAGGCAGACAACTTCATGGATTCCTAATCTTCATGGAGACTATAGTCCTTAAAATATATTAGTATTTATACTAAAGTTGAGTGGAGCTGGTGGGAATGGACAGGAGGTTGTTCCAAGATTAAGGGTTATCTTCTTAATTGCATTATTTCCTGACCAAGTGCTATAACAAGATCATGCAATCCCAATCTCACACCATAACATTGAAATCAAATGGTGGTAGAGCCATTCTCTGTCCGAATAGAGAACTCTTTAGGGAGGGAGAGGAACAGTAGCTGTTGTCAGTGGAACAGCAGGTTATCATATTGGTGTGGATGGTTATTGTTCTACTTGCTGTTGTTGCTGTTTTTATAAACCATCTAGCCTGCCTGTGGCTAAGGTAATAACACTGCACAGTGCTGATGTTCTGCTTTGGAAAAAAATATAAATAGACATTTCCCACACCTATACCATTCTTATAAGTAGATAATTATCTCCCTACACCCCTTGGTTTGCTATGGCAATAGATTCAAAGCTGTATCCTCTCACTGAAAATTAGAGCACAATTCAATCTGCTATGCTTTTCCTCCACAGTAGGAAGGTAAGTCTGTAAAGAGCCAGAAATTGTACATCTCTGGCAAGTAAGAAAAGTGGGGTTTTAAATACACAATTTCCAGAAGGAAAATTCATTCATTTCACTATAACTGACTGAAATACTATGAAATTATATTTAGTAAAGATGTGTTTTAAGTTACTTCTTAAGTATGGTCTTCAATATTAAATGTATATAAATTTTGAGCAAATTAAACTTTTTTTTGGCTGGGCTTCATGGGTTATGTGGAGAAGGTGATGGCACCCCACTCCAGTACTCTTGCCTGGAAAGTCTCATGGACAGAGGAGCCTGGTAGGCTGCAGTCCATGGGGTCTCGAAGAGTCGGACACGACTGAGTGACTTCACTTTCACTTTTCACTTTCATGCACTGGAGAAGGAAATGGCAACCCACTCCAGTGTTCTTGCCTGGAGAATCCCAGGGACGGGGGAGCCTGGTGGGCTGCCGTCTCTGGGGCTGCACAGAGTCGGACATGACTGAAGCAACTTAGCAGCAGCAGCAGTGGTGGCATGGCTTGTGGGATCCTGGTTCTCAGGCCACAGCAACAGAACCCAGGGTCACAGCAGTGAGAGCGCCTAACTCCTGGACTGCTAGAGAATTCCTGAGCAAATTAAAAGGAAAGGTTTCATATTTAAAGTAATTCTATTATTGTTTTTAAAAAATGAAACCATAACCCTTTTTTCTTATGTAAATTTAGATTTACACATGTATGAACATTTTGAGAGTCAGAATATTTATAAAAGAATGAATCAGAATATTTATAAAAGAAAAAAAACTCATGTATTAAATGTGTTTGTTCTTAGATGGTGATCATCTGTTTTTAATTTTCAGCTTTATGTTATAAGTGTTTTCCAGGATCATATTCCAACAATAAGCATGCACAATTCTTATAATGAGAAGAAGAGTATAAAAATAAATAGTATATGTACATATTTTTTCCTAAATCATTAATTTTGAAATTAATTTCATTTATGTATGTATGTATGACCTTTCCATTTTACTTTAGAATTTCTACATAACAAATAGTAATAGAATATATGGGAACTTTACCATTTCTAATAATTTAAAAGAGAAACTCTCCATTAAGCTCTAGCTTATCTTTGGCTCCTTCAAACCTCTGCTGATCTTCCTTTTTTTTTTTTTTTTTTTGATGAAAAGTGAACAAATCTCAGGATCAGACCCTTTGAATAGAAAATGATATTTGGCTGGAATTTAATGTTATGTTAGTTATATTTATTTCTATGTCTTTCTTCATGGCAAATTATGATCATTTATCAGGTACAATTGGGATATAAAACTTCCTTTTAAAACAAATCTTTTGGAGTAAAATATATAAGATTTAATTATATGTATATATATATATATATATATATATATATGTGAGTGAGTGAGTGAGTGAAGTTGCTCAGTCATGTCCAACTCTTCACCACCCCATGGGCTGTAGCCCACCAGGCTCCTGGGAACATGAAATTCTCCAGGCAAGAATACTGGAGTGGGTTGCCATTTCCTTCCAACCCAGGGATCAAACCCAGTTCTCCTGCATTGTAGGCAGATGCTTTATCATCTGAGCTACCAGGGAATCCCATATATATATATATATATGCTAAAGGTCATACACGAATTTAAACAAAACCCATGAAATTGAAATTAATCTAATTTGAAAATGGAATTATGACAGTGTGAATCAATATTAATCTTGATTCCCTTGCCACCTCTAGGCATTTCCTGCACTATTATGTCTCCCATGCTTTGAGAACCATTGGTCTAAATCAGTTTGGGCAAATGAACAGTGCCTTCTAAAAGACCTCCAGAATCAGAGAATTTACAATTTTTCTCATAATTCTTTACAATGATTATCAAGATGACCACACATTCCAGTTCAGTGGGTGTCCAGCCCACTGTTGCCCCAGCATAATCATCAGTCACATTGCCTTTTATACACCACCATGTACTGATTTGCGGCAATCCAGGGTTGCTCATTCGTCTGCTCGTCATTTTTTGAGCACCTACTCTGGACCTTCCTCTGCGATGACAACTGAAGATATAACTGTGAGTAAGATAGTTTGCAGCCCTCAAAGAGCTCACAAACAGAAAAGCTGGGCAAAGGGACACTTAATGGCAATACAAAGTGATGAGGTCTGTGCCATGTCGGATGACAGATAAATCAAGGAACATTGCAGTTTCCTCTGTGTAAAGGGCAAGAAGACTAGCTAATCAGGGATGAAAAAACTGGATGAATCAGCTGCACAGTAGGAGGTAGGTATTTGCTTTATAAAACAATGTTTTACGTTGAATTCCTGAGTATTTAGGGAACTGGTGTGGTAAGGATTAAAGAAGAACACATACAATTTCCTACTCATATTCTTTCAGTGGGTGTAAGGCATGAGAAAAACCTGCCCTGCCTGGTGAATCTTATGTAAAGACAGATAAAAATGTTTGCTGAGGAAGGATATTCTCCAAAATTCACTGGTTCTAAAACATGAATCAGATCATGTTAACACCATGCTTAAAACCTTTCATGGTTTGATCGTGGTTCTCAGAATAAAATCCACACTGCTTCCCAGGACCCACAAACTCTGCCCTTCCTCTACAACCATATTTCCTGCTAGTCTCAATCTAGCTCACTGAGATTTGGCCGTCTTTCCATATGCCAAATTTTTTCCCACTTGAGCTCTGGGCTTTACTTTGGCTGTTTCCTCTGCCTGGAGCACTCTTCCTCCTGTACTTTGAAAGTCTAACTCATTCTCATGCTCCAGGTCTCAGGTGACATGTCACTCACGTACAGAAGTCTTCCCTGATCTATCCATTCCCACCCACCTCACCTAGCTCACGATGTTTATCATCTACACAGGACTGACTCAGTGTATCCGTTTCCTGTCTCTCTCATGAAGGGAGGAGCATGACTGTAGTGTGTTTTGGGGTCTTGCAGAGTGAGTGGCAAAAAAATAACTAATAAATATTTGTTGTCTGGATTAATATACAGATTTGGGGGCATGAAAGAAAACATGGTCAATTATTGAATCAAAATAATTCATTAAGATTGTAAAAAATAGTCATGTTCTGTCCTCACTCAGCTTTGAGTGAGCTAGGAAAGAAGAGAGCTAAAGTCTGTGTTTCCAGGTATGTGGGTTCTTTGTGAGGCTGAGAAAAGGCCAACTAGAAGAAGCCTCCCTGTTAAGATTAAAGAAGGTTATTCATCCCTTCGATGGTACTTGCCAAGGGATGCAATGCGTCTGTATCTGCAGAGAGGCTGGGAGGTATTTTTTACACTTTGAATATCCATTTTCAGATTACATGGAGGACTTCTCAGGTGACCTTGAGTAAGTCATTTAGGTAAGTTTCTGTGTTACTTAAAATGAACCATCTCTATAGAGAGAAGTGATGAGGCTTGTTAATTTACATTTGTAAAACACTTTGAAACCTCTGGATGAAAGAATTTCTGCGAAGAGGTACAAAGGATAAGGTAATATGTTGGGTCAAATTTGACCCTTTCTCAGAAGCAGAGAGGGAGAAGGCAGGCTTAAGGACACTTAAAGGGAGCCTCTGGCACATTCATTTTTCAAGTTAATCTTCTTCTAAGAAAACCCCCTGCTTTCAAGACATCAAGTGTTTTAATCACCCATATAAGTTATTATTCTAATAATTATTTTCCTTCAACATTTCTCTCCTAAAATCCCAGCTTTGTGTAAAGGGAATCTTTGGGTAGGGGCTGATTTGCCTGGGAGGTTTTACCTTTACAATGCTTTTTTTAGTTTGTTCATTTTTACCCTACATCAGTGATATCAGGTCTTAAATGTGACAGTCTTTGTGGCTGAGCTGATTGGGACCCAAATGAGGTCATTTCTCTGACAGATGTTTACAAGGTACAGTCAGAGATGAGAGTATGCTTAGGAAATAGAAAAGAGAATTTCAAAGAAAGTTGTCAGTCTCTGAGTTAATTATATCTGTTCATAAAAATAGTATTAATAGATACTTCAGAAATAATACTAATAGGATAGAACATTTTCTGAGGATAATGATCTCTTTCAGCAAGGTAAATACAGACTCAAAGATAAGGCTTTAATTGTGAAACTGTCAAGGCAAAAGCTAAGCCTTAAAAAAAAAATAGGGCAACCACTTTTTCAACATGCCACACCAAATACATATTTGTGTTGAGCCCATGTCAGTATATAGCTTTCTTACATTTTTCTTGATCTCACAGCTTTGTTTACTTTGGGTGGGAGGTGGGCAATAAACAATTGTATTACTTGCTCTCAGGAACAGGAAGGGCTTATCTGCCTTCTATACATTGCCCTCCCTGGAAGAGGACTGAGTTCCTTGCCCCTTTCAATGGATCCAGGTACTTGTCCTGGGGAAACTGTTCCCTCATAAGGCTACAGATAATGGTGTTCCTTCTCTATACGTCGTATCTCTGAGTTTTTTTTTTTAACTTACCTTCTTAATGCTCAGAGGCAATGCACAGATGAGATTTTTCCAGGTCAAACCCTGCATGCTATCCAAGAGCACACTCCAGCTGGTCACTGGTGCATCCGGGACCATATCTATGATTCCAGTTGTGTGAACACTGTACATGGAGCCACAGGGGTTGCCTCCACCCAACCTTAGTAGCCAGGATTTCTTATCTCCTGATACATGAACTATGTATATGGAATGGGGCCAAATCTACTCCCTGGCCACTGGGTGCTCATATTTCCCCTTGTGTACCGAAGTTTACTTAGCCTTTGAACTATTTGTCTGAATAGATGCCAATCACTTCATATGGACGGGAAAGATGGAGTGCAAAGTCCCCAGGGACTGAATTGTAAACTCCTGCTCCACCTTGAGATTCATCACCTTGACAAGACAGTATTGAACATGTCGCCATGACAGAAAATGGTTGAACCACTAAATCCCTGTGGTCAAGGCATCCTAAACAAACAATAAGATCTTGTTTAGTTGCTCAGTCATGTCCGACTCTTCGTGACCCCATGGACTGTAGCCCGCCAGGTTTCTCTGTCCATGGGATATCCTAGCCAAGGATACTAGAGTGGGTTGTCATTTCCTTTTCCAGGGGAATTTCCTGAGCTAGGGATCAAATGTATGTCTCCTGCATTGACAGGCAGATTCTTTACCACTGAGCCACCAGGAAAGCCCAAAGAGTAAGATATTACAGGTAAGGTAAAGTCACTCAGTCATGTCTGACTCTTTGCGACCCCATGGGCTGTAGCCTACCATGCTCCTCTGTCCATGGGATTTTCCAGGCAATAGTACTGGAGTGGATTGCCATTTCCTTCTCCAGGGGATCTTCCCAACCCAGGGATCGAACCCGGGTCTCCCACATTGTAGACAGACGCTTAACCTTCTGAGCCACCAAGATATTATAAGCGAATGTTATTTCAAAATAAGTAATGACTGCAGGTTTTTCTCTAGCTTTTGGTAGGACATCTATTTGTCCTGTTTGGTTGGCAAAGAGCCTGATCATCTTGACCTGAAAGAAAGGAACTCAGGGTATCATCACCATCATCTACTCAGACAACATCAAAGAGCAGCCACTGAGTACAAAGCATGTTATAACATACATGCTAAGAAAACATATTTTCTCTCTCTGTAAAAGAAGGCAATATTTAAAGGATGAATTCAAAGACATTAAAACACCCATTTTTCAGTCACTTAACTGAGCACAATGCCAACAGCCAGGTTTGGGGTATATAGAGCAGCCTGCAAATGGGTGAATTTTTGCCTCCAACTATTGGTTCTGTAAATTGTCTCAGAATCCCCTACATTTAGAAACAGCATCAAAATCCTGCAGTGACTATAACAAAGGAAATGGCATACCATTTGTTTAGAAGATCATCTCAATTTGAGATTGATCAGGCAACATCTATGTTCATGTCTAATCTGCTAACCCACTGACAGTTCTCAAAAGGATATACATAGAACCTACTGCTGCTAAGTCACTTCAGTCATGTCTGACTCTGTGTGACCCCCTAGACGGCAGTCCACCAGGCTCCCCTGTCCCTGGGATTCTACAGGCAAGAACACTGGAATGAGTTGCCATTTCCTTCTCCAATGCATGAAAGCGAAAAGTGAAAGTGAAGTCACTCAGTCATGTCCAACTCCTAGTGACCCCGTGGACTGCAGCCTACCAGGCTCCTCCATCCATGGGACCTTCCCGGCAAGAGTACTGGAGTGGGTTGCCATTGCCTTCTCCTACTACAGCTCATCAACAGTCTTCAGTTAGAAGTGTGGGGTGGTAAAGAGTGGAACTTTGAGACACCCTTGGATTTGAGTCCAGCTTCCCTGCTTACTTAGAGTCATCTCTCTATATGGACAAGTGACTAATCTTGCTTCTACTCCTTCATCTTTAAAATGGGTAAAATAGCATTGAATTCATAGAGCTGTACAGAGCAAATGAGACCAAGTGTAAAAATGTATAATATAGGAGTAGAAAGTTGGGAAATAATAAGTATGCAAGAAACAGGAGTAGTTTCCTTATTTCCCTCACTTTGAATTACAGGGGAATTAATAGTGTCAGGTGACTTCCCTGGCAGTACAGTTGATAAGAGTCCGTGTTTCAACTTCAGGGTCATGGATTCGATGCCTGGTTGGGGAACTAAGATCCTGGATGCAGCATGGCACAGCCAAAAGAAAAGTATATGTCAGTGACCGAAGGACACAAGGACTTATAATAATTGTGATTTCTTTCCCCTATGAACTTGTGCAAATGCACTTAAGATCTATTTTAATTGTATGGCAACTGTATACAATCATGCATTACCTCTTGTGTTATCTAATATTTCAATCGCAGCATACATTGGTGATACTTTTAAACACACTAGATATTGTACGCTCCCAGCTGAATGAAAGGTTCTTGAGCAAAAGAGCTGTTAGCCTCTGTTCACAAATGCACTTTTCAGTTCAGTTCAGTCGCTCAGTCATGTCCAACTCTTTGTGACCCCATGAACTGCAGCACTCCAGGCCTCCCTGTCCATCATCAACTCCCAGAGTTCACTTAAATTCATGTCCATTGAGTCGGTGATGCCATCCAGCCATCTCATCCTCTGTCATCCCCTTTTCCTCCCGCCTTCAATCTTTCCCACTATCAGGGTCTTTTTCAATGAGTCAGCTCTACGTGTGGCCAAAGTATTGGAGTTTCAGCTTCAACATCAGTCCTTCCAATGAACACCCAGGACTGATCTCCTTTAGGATGGACTGGTGAGTTCTCTTTATAGCCCAAGGGACTCTCAAGAGTCTTCTCCAACACCACAGCTCAAAAGCATCAATTCTTCAGTGCTCAGTTTCTTAATAGTCCAACTCTTACATCCATACCTGACCACTGGAAGAACCATAGCTCTGACTAGATGGACCTTTGTTGGCAAAGTAATGTCTCTGCTTTTTAATAGGCTGTCTAGGCTTGTCATAACTTTCCTTCCGAGGAGTAAGCGTCTTTTAATTTCATGGTTGCAGTCACCATCTACAGTGATTTTGGAGCCCAGAAAAATAAACTCAGCCACTGTTTCCACTGTTTCCTCATCTATTTGCCATGAAGTAACGGAACCGGATGCCATGATCTTAGTTTTCTGAATGTTGAGGTTTACGCCAACTTTTTCACTCTCCTCTTTCACTTTCATCAAGAGGCTCTTTAGTTCTTCTTCACTTTCTGCCATAAAATGCACTTTTATGGTACATTTAAATGTCATCTTGATTTGATCATAGGTATTTATTATGTTATTCAAGTTAGTCATTTAAAAAATACATCAAACACTTGAATAACATGATAAATACCTATGATCAAACCATGACAACACCTATCCACTCATTTATAAGTTTTTTTGAGGGCAGGAACTACAGTATGTAGATACTTTATAAAGGTCTAAGCATAAACACTTAAAACACTGTATTCATACAGCTGTTCTTCCCGTGTCATTGGCCACTGTGTCTTGATTTAACACATTTTATTATATCTAGGAAATAAGAATGAATCTTCTGACACACAGCAAATATGCTATGTTTGATACATAAAAAATAAATAGTTTCAAATAGCATAAATGTTGGTGAAATTGAAACACTGAAGTATAGCTCAATGAATTAAGAGAGATGTACACAGAGTCCAAAGGATGTGGTTACAGATGATCTAAATACCTCCTAGCAGTCTAGGTCTTCCAGCTTTCTGGGACTGATAACACGATATTGGGGCATCCTAGGTGAAGTTGATGGTCTCAAATACTGCACCATGATAATCTGACCTCCAAGAGTCTAACAAGAAGCTATGCCTAAACTTCTGTTAATTACTCCAAGAGATGAAGAAAAGGGAAATGGTTGCTTGAAAGAATTTTAGGATTTGCAAACTTGAAACATAGTTTATCTTAGTGATTCACTAACCATGGAAGCCTTCAGTTGAACTGGCCCTAGTTTGCAGATTAAAAATGATTAGTTTTATGATTCGTGAACATTTATAAAAACTTTCTCCTACAATTATCTGAAACCGAGGCTACTCTACTGTGGTGGTGGTGGCAGTCGCGTTTTAGAATAAAAACGATTCCTTGAATTCAGTATTTCAATATTGTGCTTTGGGGGACATTGGGGTAAGTAATGCAGACACTTCTGCCCTCTAAAAAATATTTGGGAGGGATGTAGATATATATATATATATATATATATATATATATATAGATAGATAGATAGATATAGATATAGATATAGATATAGATATAGATATATATGAAATATAAAGTAGAATGAAATAATATAAAAAAATCTTAGTGATGATGGTCTACATATTGCTTGCTTCTTCCAAGGAGCAAGCATCTTTTAATTTCATGGCTGCAGTCACCATCTGCAGTGATTTTGGACCCAAGTAGTCTCACTGTTTCCATTGTTTCCCCATCTATTTGCCATGAAGTGATGGGACTGGATGCCATGATCTTAGTTTTCTGAATGTTGAGTTTTAAGGCACTTTTTTCACTCTCCTTTCACTTTCATCATGAGGCTTTTTAGTTCTTCTTCACTTTCTGTCAAAAAGGTGGTGTCATCTGCATATCTGAGGTTATTGATATTTCTCCTGGCCATCTTGATTCCAGCTTGGGCTTCATCAAGCCCAGCATTTTGCATGATGCACATACTGCTTAAAAAGGCAAAATTTTTGCCACAGTGTTCACCTTGTATATTCTGATCTTTCACTACTCCCCACTCAGAAAGATTGTTAATAGCTTAGAGATTTTAAGTTATCAATAAACACTTTCTCAAGTTCTTTATGGACAAGGTTGATCCCACTTACTATCTGAGCTTCTGTTTCACCTAATATATATAATCCCATTGATGGCTCATATTCTTCACAGGCAGTAGTATTAAAGTCCTAAAATTCTAGTAAACTATGATTTTCCTTTAGACCAAAAACTTTCCAGTTTGGCCACTAAACCTCTTAGGACTTCTTGTTGCTTTTGCAGTGTTGCTAAGAAGGTCTTCCTTTCTGTCTATCCCCAGGGGAAATCAGGTAGACAGAGTACCACTAGTAGAAGGCCTCTTGGGAACTTATTGGAGATCACAGTTGCTTGTCTTCCCTGATACTGTCCTTCCTAATGTAACACAGGTAATAATGAACATATGGATGTAAATTTATATTCTATTCCTAAAAACTAACTTATAGATGATCCTGTTTGTAGAACCCCAGAAATATTTACCTCCAACAGATAATCTGACAATCTGTCTCTTAGCACAATACTTTGCAATCTCCCTGATCACTTTTTTTTAATGAGATAAAAGAGGTTCATAGAAGTCAACTGTTTTGATCAAGACTACAGCACTTAGAGTAATCAAAGACTTTCTTTGTTTTCGATTCCAAATAGTAGGAAGAGAATGGAAAATATCATGTTTGTATCCTTTCAAAGAATGACAACTGCACTTTTTTCTTCTGTACATATGATGCTGTACCTGTCCTCACAGGTAATCCTTGGTCAGTGAAGAACACAGTTTGAGAAAGGGGGCATCTAGATCTGATACGCCTGGATTCAAGCCCAGACAATAGCAACTTTAATCTCATTTTATCCAGTGGAGATTTGAAAGCATCCCAGTACAATCTGTGGAAGCAAAAGATGGAAGAAGTACAGGCCTGGCATATACAGTATTATTATCTCCCTGGGTGATTATAAATGAGCCAGGAACCTACTTCTAGAAATATGCTTCTGCCAGTAATTATCTGTATGACTTCAGTTAAACCACTTAATTTCTCCAAATCTCCACTTTGTCATTTGTAAGAGAGTCAGACATTCTCAAAGGTTTTTATTTGCTCAAAATTCTATGATTGGTTTGAAAGGTGAAAGAGTTAGTCCTCAGTTATACCTGACTCTTTGTGACCCCATGGACTGTAGCCTGCTAGGCTTCTCTGTTCATGAAATTCTCTAGGCAAGAATACTGTGGTGGGTAGCCATTCCCCTCTCAAGCGCTCTTCCCAACCTAGGGATCAAACCTGGGTCTCCTATATTGCAGACAGATTTTTTACCATCTGAAGCCCCCAAAATATGGAACACTTCACAGATTTGCATGTCATCCTTGTGAGGTGCCATGCTAACCTTCTCCATATAGTTCAAGTTTTAGTGTATGTGTTGCCAAAGAAAACATTTAATTGATTGAGGCTGTCCTCTTTGCTAAATGTTGATAATCTTACATGTCACTCAATTGGCTGAAGCAAGATGAAGTGCTTCTAGAAATGAACTCACTCTGAGCTCCAGGAACTACATTTATTCCAGAGTCAAAGGTGATTTGGTTTCTTCCTTCAACATCAGAAATTAGTTGGAGCAAGAAGCAACACATTCAAAAAGGAAGAAGGAGTTCTGGTTGGGTTGTCCACTTTATCTTAAGGAAAGCACTTTCCAGATAATGTAGTGACTGCTAGCATGTGCATTTGCAAACCACACTGGTTTTGTCCAGAGACCTACCCAGGCCTTAGATACACAGATCCATAGACAACAGGTTGTTACCCTAGAGATGCCCACAATCAACTGCCTGCTTCTTCCCAAAGTCCCAGGTGGGATCAATGGTGATTTAGTAAAAATGTGTCTGACAACAGTCCTTTTTAAAATCCCTGATAAACTAAAACAGGGACTTTTATATGAAACAATTGTTTTTAAAGGTCTAAGTATAAAAGACGCTTACTCCTTGGAAGAAAAGTTATGACCAACCTAGATAGCATATTCAAAAGCAGAGACATTACTTTGCTGACTAAGGTCCATCTAGTCAAGGCTATGGTTTTTCCTGTGGTCATGTATGGATGTGAGAGTTGGACTGTGAAGAAGGCTGAGCGCTGAAGAATTGATGCTTTTGAACTGTGGTGTTGGAGAAGACTCTTGAGAGTCCCTTGGACTACAGGGAGATCCAACCAGTCCATTCTGAAGGAGATCAACCCTGGGTGTTCTTTGGAAGGAATGATGCTAAAGCTGAAACTCCAGTACTTTGGCCACCTCATGCAAAGAGTTGACTCATTGGAAAAGACTCTGATGCTGGGAGGGATTGGGGGCAGGAGGAAAAGGGGACAACAGAGGATGAGATGGCTGGATGGCATCACTGACTCGACGGACTTGAGTCTGAGTGAACTCTGAGAGTTGGTGATGGACAGGGAGGCCTGGTGGTGCTGCGATTCATGGGGTCTCAAAGAGTCGGACACGACTGAGCGACTGAACTGAAGTATAAAACAAGCTTCCAGATTCTATTTGCATTTAATTTGGTATCAGTAGATGTATATTTTCTTCTCTTTTAAAAGCATTTACTCTCTCAAGGTTAAGTACCTTCAAAGACCCACCATCTCAACTTGTAATAAGGGACACTTTTTTAGGATAGGAGAAAGCCTGTTATAAGTTTCTCTCCAATCAACTATAAGGTCTTGAGAAAACTACAAAAATATGACCACATGATCCTCTTTAAAAAAAAAAACAAAGATTCTTTTATTTTTTATAGCCACATGGAGGCAAGAAGTTCATTTGTGAACACCTCGAAAAGGGATCAAGAGTTCCAAGTACTGAAATTATACAAAGTTCTTCCCTATTTTTTAAAAAGGAGATAAATTTTATGAATATACAATCACCTTGATGAGGAAACTTGTATACAGTACGTGTTCTGTGCCAGTCACAATTCTGGTGCTCATGAGAACACACAAACACATGAAGTATCCTAGTCCCTGAAATGGGTGCATTACACTACTCTCGCTATTTTTATAGCTATTTGAAAATAACTATAAACATTAATAAAAAATGTTTACTGATACCCAGCTTCCAATATTCCATAACTAGAAGAGAACTGATATATAGGTTATCTTTCTGTAATATATAATCACATAGTATGTAAATATGTAATAATTGTAAGTGGCGAGGTAGGAGAGAAAAATATGCTGGCTTGGGGGTAAGGATGACAATGAAAGGGGGTTTGGTGTGAGACACAGCAAGATGACCATGAATATTCAAGCATACAATATCCTGGATGAAACTGGGATCCCTTCCCAAATGGATACATCTAGATTGCAATACTATTAATTCTACTCTATTAAGAGACTTAGATATAGCTCTGGACATGGCTGGCTTTAAACAACAGGTCATAGAAATTACCTACTGAGTTCCCTGTGGTCATTGACCAAAGGAGTTCCTGATAGTAGAGATATCAACTCCTAGTGAGGATGGAAAAGAGGAAGAGCAAGAGGGAAGAGAAAAACAAGATAGAAGGAGATGAGAAAAAAAAAAAGAACCTGCATTAGGCTGCAGTCTCCATGCTGTAATCACTGAGTTAGAGACAGTTCCAGATGGATGAAACTTCTCTGACACTCAGCCTTTGCCCTGAAACTTGCCTACTGTAGCATGATCTATTTGCTTGTCTTTTCCAGCAAAATGTTCCATTAAGGTTTCTGACATGAGCCTCATAATCACACTGAAATTCAAGAAACTCAGTAGAATGATTCTTTGTGATCTGGTTGAACCCCACTGAGAAAAAAATTCACCTGTGAGACTGCAGGTGCCAATTGTCACTCTAGCCTGTACTAATCAAAGGTGAAAACTCTTGGCTCTTTTAGTTTTTCTAAGGAAGTGACATTCCTATTTATTATTCATCTACTTTAAGTTTTCACAGAAAGCACTAGGCCACCTGTCCAATGTTGGCACTTAAGGAAAACCGACACACTGAAAATTAATAATAGCAGGTTGAAATACTTGTAGATTTTCTGAAAACAGAAAAGAAAAAAATCAAGATTAACTCTGATTTGGCTTTTGGTAGCTCTCTCCATCGGAGAAGGCGATGGCACCCCACTCCAGTACTCTTGCCTGGATAATCCCATAGACAGAGGAGCCTGGTAGGCTGCAGTCCATGGGGTAGCAAAGAGTCGAACAAGACTGAGAGACTTCACTTTCACTTTTCACTTTCATGCATAGGAGAAGGAAATGGCAACCCACTCCAGTGTTCTTGCCTAGGGAATCCCAGGGATGGGGGAGCCTGGTAGGCTGCCGTCTATGGGGTTGCACAGAGTCGGACACAACTGAAGCAACTTAGCAGCAGCAGCAGCTCTCTCCATAATGCTATTTACTAGAAAATATTTATGCAGCCTTTGCCCAGCCAAATAAATCAGCACATGGATACTTGGATTTAGAAAGATGATAAGTGGGGTGGGCAATGATCTCTTACATTTTAAAAATAGATTAATGACAACATTTTTCTGAATAAACTTCTTTTTCCTTAAAATTTTCAACTTTACAAAAGCTAATATACACACGACTTTCAGAAATAGGTCTACTACCTACACTATATTGATAGTTCACACACTATAAGCTGCCAATGACATGTTGGTATATGTAAATTGTATATGTACATGCTACTTTGCATAGAAACTGACTAAATGGTCAGGAAACTACTGCAGAAAACCCAAAACTTTGGGGATTGGAGAAGAGGTTTAAAATGCCACTTTTCATGGCTGTCTTACTCAAAATTTATCACCAAGCCCATTTTAGTTAGAAAATAACACTAAAAGGGCTGTCTTTTGTTTCTGCTACTTGCAAACCAACTACTCAGTTCAGGTGCAATAACACTAACAATAATAATAGCTACCATTTATTTAGTGTTTTGCCAGGCTCTCAGCTAATAATGAACTTGCAATATCTCACCATGTTCACAAGAAGCCTTTGATATTAGTAACATTTTTAACCATGAGGAAACTGAGGCAGATAAAAATTGTGTATTAATTAGCCCAACAGCATGCAGCAGTGAACAGTGGAGCTGGGGGTGAACCTGAGTACTTTGACTCCAGAACTCCCTTTTAAACAGTATGCCGTCCTTCACTACCTACCCATACACGTTGATTTAAATATAGATTTGTCACTCAAAACTCTTCAAGCTTCACCTTAAGTGACCCTGATTGATTCATCACTTATATTTCAAGACTTCACTATACAGATCACAGAATCTGGCCAAACTGAGACTGGCCACTTCCCCATACACCCTGTACTTTTCCTTTTTCCAACTGTACTAATGGTATTTCCTTAATGCAAAATGCAGTCATGCACTAAGAGCAGAAGGAGTTGAAACCAATTTAAAATTTATATACGATATATAATAATGATAAAGGCTAACATTTATCAAGCAGTTACTACATGCCAAGAACTGTATTAGTCCATTTACATAAATGTATCATGAATGAAATTGTGTGAAATGACACATATAGTTATTGTTACCCCAATTTTCCAGATGAGAAAATCAAATCTTACGAAGGCTAAGTATTCTGTCTAAAACAACCTAACTTATAAGTATTCCATTGGCCAAGAAGTTTATTTTTTTCCTAAGATGGTACAGAAAAACCTGAACAAACTTTTTGGACAACCCAATAAGAGTCTCAAACTGAACTCCAAGTCTGCCTAACTCTAAGAAGCAAGTTTTTAACCATACATTCTAGGTTATATCTATCCCAAATTTTAATTTCCATTATAGTTATTTAAAACTAAGTTCTATACTTTCCTGCATGCATGCTCAGTCACTCAGTTGTATCTGACTCTTTGCGACTCTATGGATTGTAGCCTGCCAGGCTCCTCTGTCCATGAGATTTCTTAGGCAAGAATACTGGAGGGGGTTGCCATTTCCTTCTCCAGGGGATCTTCCTGACCCAGGGATCGAACCCACATCTCCTGAGTCTCCTACATTGGCAGACATATTCTTCACCACCCAGCCATCTGGGAGGCCCTCTATATCTTCCTACTAAACCATATACTTCTTAGAACTAAAGCAAGATTTTGCATCTCTGCCCTACCCCCCAATACACACACAGTTCCAAGTACAGTGAAGTAAGAAAAGCAAACTAGAGGCCAAGTAAAAAAGCGAAGGGAGTAAAGGCAGAGGATTTCAGAGCAAATGTCAACTGTGTGACTTCAGTGATACAGAATCCCTGAGAGAAGTGCACTTCCCCTGCCCTCTGAAGCACTGCCTCTGCTAAATGTGCATCACTGTTGCCCAGCTAGACTGGCACGGCAGCAGGTTACTGCAGAAAGAGCCCACGCACTCCTCTTCTGCACAGCTGTGCCAGCACTATCCCCTAGATGTAAACCTAACCTTAGCTCCAAGAAGTATACAGTTTAGTAGAAAGAAGGCTGTGCTGGAAGTGTCCCCAGGTGGAAATGGCTCACAATCCCCTCACTTTCTCTGAATGCTGTCAAAAGCACTGTAGTTTGTAAACAATTGGAACCCATTGTTAATTCAGGCTTCTCAGAGATTCTAAAGCCCCAGAGACTGTATAATTAGTTTAAAATTTTTAAAGGAGTAGGTTTTAAGTGAGATTGGGTGTATCCTCAGTTACACTGCCAGTGGTCAGTCTAAGAAATAGGTATGTAAATTAAAGAAAGTTATTTAAACATACCAGAGCCAGAAGATATTAATAAATCTGAGTGTGATTCTAAAAATGGGCAAAGTCTTGAGTCAGCAAAATTTGAAACCACTTCTAATTTTATCTGACCCATTCGGTTATATTCTGCTTCTTGTGACAATATTAGTCCCTATGGTATCATAGAGAACTAGTATGGGAAGAATAGCAGACAAAGTCAAGAGACAGGATTCAAGGTCAGGTCAGACTGTCACTTAAAGCAGAGTAAACTCCAGGAAGTTATCTGGTGCCTACGAGACTTATTTTCATATGTACAATAGATATGGCCTGACTTATTGAATTTGTATTCTTAGTACAAAAACCCACAAGAAATACTTTACTATTTGTAAGGTCTATTACATAATATATATTAATCAATGGGGGAAAAACTGTAGCCACACTGTGAAGATAATATGTAATAAACATTTTTTATTTGATTAAAAGAGAGAATTGTTTTTTTTCTCCCTATCTCCTCCTTTTTCTCAGTTGACTGCATAATATGTGCCAGATGTTGTATTAGGTGCTGGGAATATAGTGACAAACTAATCAGATAAGATACCTTGTGGGGTAGGGGGTAGGATGACAATAGTTAATGTGTAAATAAAAACATGAATACTTTCAGAGGATGAGAAGTATTATAAATAAAATGATAATGATTACAAAAGAACTGGAGGCAATAACACATGGTTGACAATTGGAAAAATCAGAGAGTCTCTAGTATAAAACAGAAAGTGGAAAGAAAACTCCAGAAAAAAGAGAACAGCAACTGCAAGTCCCTAAAAATGAAGTAATTTTGGCAAATTCAAGAGACAGAAATAAGTCCCCTCCAGAAGGAACATAATGAGTGAAGAGGGTATCATGAGGTAGCTTGATCAGGCAATACATATAGGATGGGTCTTGGAGATTCAGTTTTAAAAAAGTAATTTAGATTTTAGTCTAAAGGCAGTGAGAAGCCATTGGATAGTTTTAATTAGGAGAGCAACTTAATCTGATTTGCATGGTCAGAATCTTTGATAAGACCAATAAAGAGGTGTACATGCTAAGTAGCTTCAGTCGTGTCCAACTCTTTGTGACCCCATGGACTGTAGCCCACCAGTCTCCTCTGTCCATGGGATTCTCCAGGCAAGAATACAGGAGTGGGTGTCCATGCCCTCCTCCAAGGGATCTTCCTGGCCCAGGAACTGAACTTGTGTCTTTTATGTCTCCTGCTTTGGCAGGCAAGTTCTTTACCACTAGTGACACCTGGGAAATCCCAACTTTTGCCGATATGAACCCCAATGAGGGCCGTCTGCCCAAACATCGTTTGATTTCTGGGATATACCATCCTCATCATCACATCATTTCTCTGAACACTTCAATGGCCCCCTCACTGTCCTTGGCATGAAGACCAGAATCCTCAACATTGCCACAAAGCACTGCAAAGTCTGAACCTTGCATGTCTCTCAACCCCGTATGATGGTCCACTTCCTCCTTGCCTCTGCCTTCTAGACCATCCGGACTTCCTTAGGGTCTTTGAACATGTGATTCTCCCTATCACCTCAGAACTTTTGCAGATGGTATTCCTTTGGCCTGGAATACTCTTATTTCCTCCATGTATCTTGCCAACCCCTATACTTAAGTCTCATAGCAACTGTCACTTCTTGAGGATGTTTTCCTTAACCTCTATGATGAGATCAAATCTTCTATCCTCTTATTTTATATTCCTATAGAAACACAGTCCTCTCCTTGAAAGTATCTATCACAGTTATGACTTCACACTGATTGGTTTGATTCTTTAGTTAATTTGCATCTCCCCTACAAGATTGTAAGTGCCTCAGGGACAAAGATTGTATTAATATACATATTTGCTCTGAAATTCCCCGTATTCAGCACAGTACTGAAATCAAGCGGGAATTCAATTAATAAAAAAAAAAATCAACCAGGCAGAAGAAGAAATAAAAAATGATAACAAACCAAGAGGAAAAAAACAGACAATATAAATAAACTCACGTGAGATCCAAGTAATAAAGTTATGAGATACAGACTATATGTTCAAAGAATTGATAGACATAATTAGGAATTTTGACAGGAACTGGAAACTATTAAAAATAATCAATAGAAAAACATGTAATTGAAAATTATAATAATCAAAATTAAGAACCCAATGAAGGTTTTTGATAGTACAATAAATTCAGCTGAAGAGCAAGTTAGTAAACTAGAACATAGGTCAGAAGAAAACATCCAGAATAAACATGTGAAAAATAAATGCATTAAAGGAGAGGTGGGAACCAAAACAATCTGATCATATTGCAAATGTATGAAATAATCTCACTGAAGAGGATGCATGGAAAAGATGCTGACCTAAGTAATGCTGGAAATATATGGACTCCATAAAACTAAATGCAAAAGAAATTGTACATAAGCACTGTCTTCTGGTTGGTAAAGTTGCACCCCACAGGGTACAGGTTACCAACTCTGAAACTGCTATACATGCATATTGGAATTGAACAACTAGGTAAATGGATAGCAAAAAGCAGGAATAAGTTTCTCCCTGTTGCAGGGTGGAGGGTGATTACAGAAAAACAAGGGGAGGAAGCAAGAACTCCTATATAGCTTAATACAGATGCTGATAGTTGTATTATCTGTATAATAGGTAGATAGATAGGTAGGTAGGTAGGTAGATAGATATAGCTATGTACATATACATGGCTGGGCTTCCCTGGTGTGGCTCAGTGGTAAAGAATCTGCCCGCAATGCAGGAGAAGCAGGAGACGTGTGTTCCATCCCTGGGCTGGGAAGATTCCCTGGAAGAGGAAATGGCAACCCACTCCAGTATTCTTGCTTGGAAAATTCCATGGACAGAGGAGCCTGAGAGGCTACAGTCTGTTGGGTCACAAAGAATCAGACATGATAGAGAAACTGAATACACACACACATTTACATGATTAGTAAACATACATTTATGCCCTCGCTATGTCAGATAAGAGAAACTAGAAGTATGTCACTTCAGAAGCAATGAGTTCACCAGCAACCTGATTTTGATTTCTAATACCATTATTCAATAAAAGAAACCATGGCTCGCCAGGGAAATGGTTGATCCCAGGACTAGGGTAGGAAATATTCAAAATAAACCTGGAGGATCTTATAGTAACAGAAATAATGAAGTGCTCCAAAATAAAAAAAAAAATTTAAAAACCCCACGAAAACAAAATACTGACAAAGATGGACTTATATCAAAGGAATATGGGAGTCACTGAAAGAGTTCCGAAGGACCAAAGCCAAAACAACCTGAGTAACAAAGTTTTAATACAAAGTTGCATTGTAATTCAAAATATAAAGTAAATGTCCACAACATAAATAAATAACTGAATAAAGAACTGAATGAGAAAAAAGAGAAAAAGCTCCCATGCAGAAGAATCCCAAATAATTTAAGTAGATATTGTGCCCTTGAGGAGGAATATAACTCCACTCCTTAAGTGTGAGTGGGCATAGGACTTCTCTCCAAGGAGTATAGTGTGGAAAAATTAAAAAAGAGAGAGCAAGAGAGTAAACTTACAGGAAAGAAACTTGACAACCACTAATTCAAAGGATTAAGGTCAACAGTAAAAGTGATGTTAATGAGATAGGACAAACCTGTGATATGACATGATAAAAATAGCATTTTACTTCTGTGGTTTTCCTTCCAAAAGCCCACAACCCCAGTCTAACCATTACAAAAACATCAGCCAAGATGAATCTCAGGAAATAAGAAAACTATATGTAACATGGTATCTTGGATGGAATTCTAGAACAGAAAAAAAGACATTAGGTAAAAACTAAAGGAATCTGAATAAATTATGAACTTCAGTAAATGATAATGTGTCAGTATTTGTTTATTAGGGCTTCCCTGGTAGCTAAGTTGGTAAAGAATCTGTCTGCAGTGCAGGAGACCTAGGCTTGATCCCTGGGTCAGGACGACCCCTGGAGAGGGGAATGGCTAGCCACTCCAGTGTTCTTGCCTGGAGAATCCTATGGACATAGGACCCTGGCTGTCTACAGTCCATGGGCTCGCAAGGATTCAGACATGACTTAGTGACTAAACTACTACCACCATTGGTTTATTAATAAATATTGACTGTATAAAATTCCTACAATGTCTGGTGAGCTTTAAGATCCATGTAGAATTAAAAAGGTGTGGCAAGAGTGGCACATTAGTTGGGAAGTTGGCAAGCGTGTTTTCAGATGTAGGAAGTATATAATCGCCTATGGTTTGCATTTATTCAATAATAATAATTATAATTATAATAAAATTGTGTTGTGGGTAAATGCTCATTACTTTCTACGCAAAACACCTGCTAAGAACTGTAATCCAAGTGTATGCCCTGACCAGCAATGCTGAAGAAGCTGAAGTTGAAGGGTTCTATGAAGACGTACAGGACCTTCTAGAACTAACACCCAAAAAAGATGTCCTTTTCATTACAGGGCACTGGAATGCAAAAGTAAGAAGTCAATAAACACCTGGAGTAACAGGCAAATTTGGTGTACAGAATGAAGCAGGGCAAAGGCTAATAAACTTCTGCCAAGAGAACACACTGGTCATAGCAAACACCCTCTTCCAAAAACACAAGGGAAGACTCTACACATGGACATCACCAGATGGTCAATACCAAAATCAGATTGACTATATTCTTTGCAGCCAAAGATGGAGAAGCTCAATACAGTCAGCAAAAACAAGACTGGGAGCTGTCTGTGGCTCAGATCATAAACTCCTTATTGCCAAATCCAGACTTAAATTGAAGAAAGTGGGGAGAAACACTAGACCATTCAGGTATGACCTAAATCAAATCCTTTATGATTATACAGTGGAAGTGAGAAATAGATTTACAGGATTAGAACTGATAGACAGAGTGGCTGATGAACTATGGATGGAGGTCTGTAACTTTGTACAGGAGACAGGAATCAAGACCATCCCCAAGAAAAAGAAATGCAAAAAAGCAAAATGGCTGTCTGGGGAGGCCTTACAAATAACTGAGAAAAACAGAGACGTGAAAAGCAAAGGAGAAAAGGAAAGATATACCCATTTGAATGCAGAGTTCCAAAGAATAGCAAGGAAAGATAAGAACGCCTTCCTCAGTGATCAATGCAAAGAAATAGAGGAAAACAATAGAATAGGAGAGACTAGAGATCTCTTTAAGAAAATTAGAGATACCAAGGGAACATTTTATGCAAAGATGGTCTCAATAAAGGACAGAAATGATATGGACTTAACAAAAGCAGAAGATATTAAGAGGAGGTGTCAAGAATACACAGAACTGTACAAAAAAGATCTTCACGACCCAGATAATCACGATGCTGTGATCAATCACATTCACCTGAGCCAGACATCCTGGAATGTGAACTCAAGTGTGCCTTAGGAAGTATCACTAAGAACAAAGCTAGTGGAAGTGATGGAATTCCAGTTGAGCTATCTCAAATCTTAGAAAGATGATGCTGTAAAAATGCTGCACTCAATATGTCAGCAAATTGGGAAAACTCAGCAGTGGCCACAGGACTGGAAAAGGTCAGTTTTCACTGCAATCCCAAAGAAAGGCAATGCCAAAGAATACTCAAGCTACTGCACAATAGCACTCCTCTCACACACTAATAAAGCAATGGTCAAAATTCTCCAAGATAGGCTTCAGCAATACATGAACCATGAACTTCCAGATGGTCAAGCTGGTTTTAGAAAAGCAGAGGAACCAGAGATCAAATTGCCAACATTCGCTGGATCATCGAAAAAGCAAGAGAGTTCCAGAAAAACATCTATTTCTGCTTCATTGAATATTTCATAGCCTTTGACTATGTGGATCACAATAAACTGTGGAGAATTCTGAAAGAGATGGGGATACCAGACCACCTGACCTGCCTCTTGAGAAACCTATATGCAGGTCAGGAAGCAACATAAAACAACAGACTGGTTCCAAATAGGAAAGGGAGTACATCGAGGCTGTATATTGTCACCCTGCTTATTTAATTTATATGCAGAGTACATCATGAGAAATGCTGGGCTGGAGGAAGCACAAGCTGGAATCAAGATTACTGGGAGAAATCACAATAACCTCAGATATGCAGATGACACCACCCTTATGGCAGAAAGTGAAAAAGAACTAAAGAGCCTCTTGATGAAAGTGAAAGAGGAGAGTGAAAACGTTGGCTTCAAGCTCAACATTCAGAAAACGAAGATCATGGCATCCGGTCCCATCACTTCATGGCAAGTAGATGGGGAAACAATTGACTTTATTTTGGGGGGGGGGGCTCCAAAATCACTGCAGATGGTGACTGCAGCCATGAAATTAAAAGATGCTTAATCCTTGGAAGGAAAGTTATGACAAACCTAGACAGCCTATTAAAAACAGAGACATTACTTTGCCAACAAAGGTCTGTCTAGTCAAGGCTATGGTTTTTCCAGTGGTCATGTATGGATGTGAGAGACTATTAAGCAAGCTGAGCACCAAAGAATGGATCTTTTGAAGTGTGGTGTTGGAGAAGACTCTTTCGAGAGCCCCTTGGACTGCAAGGAGATCCAACCAGTCCATCCTAAAGGAGCTCAGTCCTGGGTGTTCATTGGAAGGACTGATGCTGAAGCTGAAACTCTAATACTTTGGCCACCTGATGAGAAGAGCTGACTCATTGGAAAAGACTCTGACACTGGGAGGGATTGAGGGCAGGAGGAGAAGGGGATGACAGAGGATGAGATGGTTGGATGGCATCACCGACTCAATGGACATGGGTTTGGGTAGACTCCAGCAGTTGGTGATGGACAGGGAGGCCTGGCACGCTGCAGTTCATGGGGTCGCAAAGAGTAGGACATGACTGATCAACTGAACTGAACTGAAAAACTGTATATTTTTTATACTATCCAAAACTCCTGTCTATAAACTAGAATACCAGTACATGGTCTTTAGATAAATAAGGATTTCCTGGTTTTGGAAGTCGAAGTAAGGGATCTTGCTATAATATGTATTAATACTCATAAGAAATCTAATATATTTCAAAAGCCACCTTCCTTTCCAAAAAAAAAAAAAAACACACAAGTTCTTTTAATTAGCAGCTCTGCTTCTGAATTTATAAATTTCAACTTACAAACAACTTTTAGAAAAAGTGGGTTAAGTATGCTGTGCATATGTGCTAAATCACTGCAGTCATGTCTGACTCTGCAACCCTATGGACTGTAGCCCACCAGACTCCTCTGTCCATGGGATTCTCCAGGCAAGAATACCGGAGTGGGTTGCCATGCTGTCTTCCAGGGGATCTTCCCGACCCAGGGATCAAACCTGTGTGTCTCAGGTCTCCTGCATTGGCAGGTAGATCCTTTATCACTAGCACCACCTGAAGTCCCTAAAGCATGGTGTACTCATGTACTATGCTTCTAAAGAACAGAATGGGAATCTTCAATTTTCAACTGCAACATGGTTACCAGGTTGTATCATCGACATGACACAGTTAAATGAAGCAAGACACTGAAATGAGATTCCTTTCACATTTCATAGAACACAGGGATTGTGTGTTTTTTCCCCCTGCGGGAGGGGGGTGGGTGGTGGTGGTAAAGATTGAATGTAATATTTCAATCATACCCAAAAGAACATGAGTTAATATTTCATAGCTACTTAATCCACTCATTCAGAGACAGTAATGCAAATGTTCAAATATTTATGCTTCGTAGGCAAAACATGGTGCCCTGAATTATTGTATTGTACTCTCTTATGCCACTGACTTACGATTCATTTCAGATCAGGTAACCAGAAAATCACTGTATTCAGCAGGGGAGCACTAGCAATAAGCTCTTTATACTCACAATCCTTTCATTTTTATTCACACATGAGCCTCATCTGCCTCCTTGAAAAAAATTAAAATACCTACCAAAGTTATTGATTAAGAAGGGATTAGTATTAAAAAATACTATGTATTTAATTGATCTAATTGCAATTTCCAATCTACATTATGTATAATAATTCAAAGTCCCTTGTAAGAAGAGTGATTTTGCTGTAATAGCCTGTTATTCTCAGACATGAGTCCTTCAATATAAAGTCACCAAATCAACCATAATGAAAATCATACACTGAGTTTTCAACCTCACCCTTTAATGCTCCTGAAGAGCATTTAGAGAGCATAAGTAAGGTCAGAGAGGAATTGCATTATTTGGAAAGTTTTTTACTCATTTAGTTCCCTTCTTTCTACTCTTGACTACCCCCAGGCTATCAAAGCAGGAAATTAGGTTGAGACAAAAATTTAAGACCATTCACAGTGAATTTCAGAGTTAAAAAGAGGAAGTAGGTACCATATACAACTTGAGGCAAGAATCTGTCCCATTCTACACTGTAGTAATTTCAAAGTGTGAAGAGTAAGATACAAGGATGAGAGCTCATCATCTCCCAGCCAGCCTCTGTGCACACCAACCCAGCTGTTCTCCTCAGAGATATCACTCAGTTCAGTTCAGTCCCTCAGTTGTCTCCGACCCTTTGCGACCCATGGACTGCAGCACACCAGGCCTCACGGTCCATCACCAACTCCCAGAGTTTACTCAGACTCATGTCCATGGAGTTGGTGATGCCATCCAACTACCTCAGCCTCTGTCATCTCCTTCTCCTCCTGCCTTCAATCATTCCCAGCATCAGGATCTTTTCCAATGAGTCAGTTCTTTCCATCAGGTGGCCAAAGTTGGAGCTTCAGCTTCATCATCAGTCTTTCCAGTGAATATTCAGGACTGATTTCCTTTAGGATTGACTGGTTTGATTTGCTTTCAGTCCAAGAGACTCTCAAGAGTCTTCTCCAACACCACAGATAAAAAGTATCCGTTCTTCAGCGCTCAGCTTTCTTTATGGTCCAACTCTCACATCCATACATGACTACTGGAAAAACCATAGCTTTGACTAGATTGTTGGCAAAGCAATGTCTTTGCTTTTTAATATGCTGTCTAGGTTGGTCATAGTTTTTCTTTCAAGGAGCAAGCATCTTTTAACTTCATGGCTGCAGTCACCATCTGCAGTGATTCTGGAGTCCAAGAAAATAAAGTCTGTCACTGTTTCCATCGTTTCCCCATCTATTTGCCATGAGTGATGAGACCAGAGGCCATGATCTTAGTTTTTTGAATGCTGAGTTTTAAGCCAGCTTTTTCACTCTCCTCTTTCACTTTCATGAAGAGGCTCTTTAGTTCCTCTTCACTTTCTGCCATAAAGGTGGTATCATATGCATATCTGAGGTTATTGATATTTCTCTCTACAATCTTGATCCTCAAAGATATATTTCTTCCTTTATCTCCTCAGTAACCTAAACAATCTAGTAGCACTGAGGGATATTTTTAACCCATGTATTGTCATCAAGTACCTTTTGATACGGGCTTCCCTGGTGGCTCATTAGCAAAGAATCTGCCTGCAATGCAGGACACCCAGGTTCAACCCCCGGGTTGGGAAGATCCCCTGGAGGAGGGCATGGCAACCGATTCTAGTACTCTTGCCTAGAGCATCCTGTGGACAGAGGAGCCTGGCAGGCTGCAGTCCATAGGGTTGCACAGACTCAGACATGGCTGAAGTGACTAAGCAGTGGCACTATCCCTTGATATGAAGTGCTGAGAAGGACACATAAACTCTCTGGAATCCTTCTCCATAATATATAATCTCAACCAAATTATCATCAAACATCAGACATTGAGAGGCAAAAATGAAAGTAACTGACCAATACTCTTCAAAAGTGTCAAGGTCCTAAAAGTTAAGGAAAGACTAAGGTACTATCACTGGAGAAGGCACTGGCACCCCACTCCAATACTCTTGCCTGGAAATTCCCATGGATAGGAGGAGCCTGGTGGGCTGCAGTCCATGGGGTCGCTAAGAGTCGGACACGATTGAGTGACTTCACTTTCACTTTTGACTTCCATGCATTGGAGAAGGAATGGCAACCCACTCCAGTGTTCTTGCCTGGAGAATCCCAGGGACAGAGGAGCCTGGTGGGCTGCTGTCTATGGGGCCGCACAGAGTCAAACACGACTGAAGCGACTTAGCAGCAGCAGTAGCAAGGTACTATCACAGACTGGAAGATACCATAGAGACATGACTACCAAATGCAGCATAGGACTCTGGATGGGATCCTCTGAAAGAAAAAGGATATTTGGGGGAAAGAATGGTTAAATCTAAATAAGTTGTGTAGTTTTGCTAATAGTATTATACTAAAGTTAACGTCTTAGTTTGGGTAAATGTTTTAAAGTTGTATAAAATGTTAACCTAAAGAGAGGCTGAATGAAGGGAGACAGAGTATCGTATTATTTCTCACCTTTTCTTTCAGACTTAAATTATCTCAAAAATTTTAAAAGTATTAAAAAGGAAAAGAAAAAATCTTATACTGTGATGTTTAAAAAAAGCTTTAAAAATCATACACTGTGATGAAGGAAAGAGATTGTAATCTCAAGAGATACTTGGGAAGTTTCAAAACTGCTGACTAGTTCCTCAGTAAATATGAATTATTCATTTGAATAATTCTGATGCACAGAGTCAGAAGATGGCATAATATGATGGTTAATCACATGGACTTTAAGATCAGATATATCTTAGTTTAAAACTTCATTTTACCACTGATTAGCTATGACATGTTACCTAATGTCTCTGAAACTCAATTTTCTCACATGTAATAATGGGGTATAAATAGTACCAACTTCACAGGGTTGTTGTGAAGGTTACTATACATAAAGCAGTGGTCCCCAACATTTTTGGCACCCAAGACTGGTTTTATGGAAGACAACTTTTCCATGGGCAGGGCAAGATGGTTCACGTGGTACTGAGAGCTTTGGGGAGCAGCAGGTGAGGCTTCACTAGCTCACGGCCACTCACCCCCTGCTGCGGGGCCTGTTTCCTAAGAGGCGATGGACTGGTAGCAGTCCATGGTCCCAGGGGGTGAGGACTCCAACTTAAAGTTCTTCAGTTCAGTTCAGTCGCTCAGTAATGTCCGACTCTTTGCGACTCCATGAATCGCAGCACGCCAGGCCTCCCTATCCATCGCCAACTCCCAGAGTTCACTCAGACTAATGTCCATCGAGTCGGTGATGCCATCCAGCCATCTCATCCTCTGTCATCCCCTTCTCCTCCTGCCCCCAATCCCTCCCAGCATCACAGTCTTTTCCAATGAGTCAACCCTTCGCATGAGGTGGCTAAAGTACTAGAGTTTCAGCTTCAGCATCATTCCCTCCAAAGAAATTCCAGGGCTGATCTCCTTCAGAATGGATTGGTTGGATCTCCTTGCAGTTCAAGGGACTCTCAAGAGTCTTCTCCAACACCACAGTTCAAAAGCATCAGTTCTTTAGCACTCAGCCTTCTTCACAGTCCAACTCTCACATCCATACATGACCACTGGAAGAACGATAGCCTTGACTAGATGGACTTTTGTTGGCAAAGTAATGTCTCTGCTTTTTAATATGCTATTTAGGTTGGTCATAACTTTCCTTCCAAGGTAAACATATCCTTAAAACCTCTTTTAAGAAGAAATAAATGTCTTTCAGAATTCTCTTTACTCTAAATGCAAACTAAATTAGATTTTTCATTACTGTCTCTGGGGTCTGTAATGCATTTTTGTCTTGTAAAGAAGATACTTTAAAATCTCTCAGGGGCTTCCAGAGACACAATCCTTTGGCAGAAATCTTCTCTCTTAGGAAATTCACCAAAAATTCTTAATAACTTCCCCATTCGGATACCATGACCAAACACAAGATCAGAAAGAGCACCATCAGTGCTTTTAACAATTCCCTTATACAGCACATCATGGTTTCTTAAGTGCTTTTAAGTGCATTCTTTTAATTGATTCTCATAAAAACTCTTAGAGGCCTTCTAGAAAGTATCATTATCCCCAGTTTGCAGATAAGGCCACTGAGGCTCAGCCAAAACTTACACAATCAGTAAGCCACAATTTAAGACTCTTGTTTCATTCAACAAGCATTTATCAAGTATCCCCCATGGGTTCTCTCTGCCCTGTGTACTCCTCCTCAGCCCCACATGCTTGCTCCTTTCATAATATTGTGCTTATCATGAAGGATTGAAATTGTCTACCTGCTTATCTGAATCCACCTCTGGACCATAATCTTCTTGCAGGCAAGCATTTGCCCTGCCCTAGTAGTATGCCTAGTACCCAGCCCACCCCTGACAAAAGGCACTCAATAAACACTTACGGAATAGATGAATGGGGAAAAATTTTTTAAATCATGAGAAAGAATGCATAAAAGGGACAAATTAATTGCTTTCAGTGAATGCACATTATATCATCTTTTTCCAGATCTTAGCATCTTATAACCCAATTCTTCTCAGCAGACAGCAAGGCTGTTGGGAGATTAAAACACTACTCTCCTGAGAAAGGAGCAAAGCCTATCACTGAGATCAGTCAACAGGACTAGATGATTGTGAAAAAGCATGAAATGAAGTCTGCTTATTGTTCCACTTTCCAAATAAAGCTGTTCACCTGCACAAGTTTCCATTCTGACTATGTCACATTCCTTAGGCAAGTCTAACTTCCACCAAAGAAAAGGACAGAAGTGACAACCTCTGACTTAAAGTTACCAAACTAAAGGGAACCAAAGCTCCTAAATGAAAGGAAGAGAAGTTCATTGACTCTGGGGTGGAGAATTACTGAAACAGACTCCCAAGGGACACTGAGAAGTCACCCCCAGAAAATTTTCAAGAAGACTATGGAAATCCATGTGAAATATTTGCCTTCCTGAGCCTTTCTCAGCCATAGCATCTTACTACCTACTTCTCTCATTACCCTATACTCTTAACCAATATTATTGCTCCTCCCTCCTTCCTTGCAACATCTTTTTTCAGTCCAGAGCCATCTGGTTGCACAGTCTCCACCTTCAGAATCAGAACCACAAAACATTTGCAGAACTTGTGGTTTTTCAGAAAGTTGGCAGAGAATGTGTTCTCCATAGTGATGGTATCAATTTCCCCATGTGGGAAAAATGCCAGTTGCTAGTAACAGTATCTGATGCTAAGCAACCAGACTGGTTCCAGGAGGCACTTTGGTGTCTGAAAAGAACACCAAACAAGAATTTAAAGACACATTTATGGCCTGATGCTTTCAAACACTTCAATGTGACCTCAGATAAATCACTCAGTTTCTCTGATGCTCTGTCTTGTTTTCCACCTCTAAAGGAAGCATGGGCTCTTCCAGACCCTATATATTAAGTTCCTCTCTGCTGCTTACAACTGTCACTCGGGGTGGAGGGGAATGAGGGTTCATGATTAAGAACTCTTGACAACCACAGAGATTTCCCTTCCAGACTAATCAACACCATGGCTTGTTTGTTGTTGTTGTTTTGTTTTCTCCTGTTCCAGAAAAACTAGGAAACAAATAGAACAGGATTAGGGGAGACAACCTGGGTCAACATTGAGGAAAAATATGTATCAATCAAAATCAGACTTTGTCTAGAAAAGGATAAAGAATATGAGAAAACATTTGTAATCTCTAGTAAAACAAAAGTCACAAAAGAAAAATTCTATGAAGTCATTTATGTTTAACCTGCTCTAAATAAAAATAACCAACAGATAAGTTCACTGTTTGGACCATCTGTATCCGATAAGCATACGTCTAAATCCTGGCACCATCTGCTCAACTGAAATCTAGTACTCTGTCAATATGCCACATCACAATGATGATAGCAAGGAAAGCAGCCTCGTGGCGTAGGATCTAAATAAGCATCATGACCATCTTGAACGGGATGGGAAACCAGAGCCACACCAACTTGGTTAGACATTACTTTAGTGTTTTACGTTCACCCCAATTAAGACCCATTAGAGGCATGTGACTGACAGAGTCAAGCAGGCAGACTTCCACAGCAGAAGAAATATCTGGGGCAGGGGCCCAAAACACCCAAGCACCTTGGACTGATGAGAAGGAACACTGAAAGTGGAAAATCAAAGCAGAGATTCAACAGTATTTCCATCTATCTAGGGCTGGTCATTGATATCTAGCCACCTGACCTACTAATCATGGGGCATTTTTCAGTGGGGAACAGGCAAGCCATTAAAACATAGTTAAGCAGTGAGATAGCCATTGCCAATATGATAAATCCTTAAATTTTGAAACTTTTAAGATCACTTAAAGTCCTTACCTTACAAATGAGGAAACTGAGGCCCACAGGGTTAAGCAACATTCCCAGGTCAACACCCAGTTAGTACCAGAACAAATCTCCTTCCTCCCGAAACATTGCTTATCCCATGACGCCTTCCAGCAGCTAACAGCATCTGTATTTATCTTCCCTTCCTTCCTCACACACATGCCAAAAAAGTCATGTGCTTTTCAAGCTATTCATCCTAATGGCTTTTCTAAATTTCCCTACTATAGTACTATCTTTCAAGCAAGCTTCTCTAAGATGGTGTCTTTCATAATCTTTAGCTCTGTTTCATGAAATATGAGTTGTTCACATTTTACATTACCTCTGCACCACTATGAGAGCCATGTCCATGATTTTTAGCTAAGTATAATTAATTACATGATGTCTACTGTGCTTTATTCTAGACATACCAGACTACCTTCCAATTTCATATAATTCCCTTCAAAGGTTCATGACTTTGCACATGCTGCTCCTTCTGCCTGAATAGCTCTCTCCCCCATTCCAGAGCCCCATCCACCAACCCAAATCCTGTTCATCTCAAAAGACCCAACTCAAATGTTTCCTCTTCTTTGGAGCTATCCTTGATTTCACCCAAAAGGCAGAATTGATTTCTCCCTCTGCATTTTATTTGTGCCTCGGATACAGTATTTATTCATTATCTGGTAATTAGTTGTATCTGTATTTGTGTCTTCACTAGAGTATCAGCATTTCATGTGCAGAGACAGGGTTTTATGTATCTTCAGCATCTAATAGAGCCTGGCATGCAGGAGGACCTAGGTAAATGTTTTGCTGTCTAATGCTGTTAATCCTGTAACAGAGTCATTGCCAAGATTTATGCCATTTTCCTTTTTAGAGAATCTATACATTGAAATTGACTGGTTGTTTTTTTTAAAAAAAATTTCAGCTGCACTGGGTCTTCCTTGTGGCACACAGGCTCTCTAGTTGTGATATGTAGGCTCTAGAGCAAGTGGGTTCAATAGTTGCAGTGCATGGGCTTAGCTATAGCATGTGGGACCTTAAATCTCCAATCAAGGATCAAACCCGGGCTCCCTGCATTGGAAGAGTAGAGTATTATCCATTGGGCCCCCTCAGAAGTCCCTGACAATGACCTTTTGATATAAAAATTACTATGGTAAGTATCAGGTCTGTGATAAAACTGAGGATATAAAGAAAGAATAAGGATGTTCAAACTAACAAGTTATTTAAACTCTTATGGTGGGTTTTGTGCCCTTTAAAATAAGAATCAGACATTTAAGTGTTTTTGAAGAGCATGAAAGTCATTTCCTTAGGCATAAATTTTCAAAAAAGAATGTCAAAATACCTGTCTATAATTTGATAAGAAAGAGAGACTATTATGCTATAATTCTCAATGTAAAAACTAATAATAATCTCTCACTTCTATAACAACAATAACAATAATAAAAGCTAATATTTATTGAGGGCTTACCATAAGCCACGTATTTTGCTAAGCACTTTATATTTGTAATTTCATTTAATGTTCTTAGCAACTCCATAAGGTATATACTATCATCATTTCTATTTTATAGATGAAGAAACTGAGATTTCAAGGGTTTAAGGAACTGTGTGCACAATGTCAAATAAGAAATAAGTGATAGAGTGACGGTTTGACCCAGTCAGTCTGACTCTACAGCTCCTGCTCTAAATATAACCATGGAAACAAAGAACTCAGCAAATTTACTGAAGATCCATGGGCTAATTAGGAGACAGAGGACTTTATCCTCCATTAGGTATGACAGAGAAGCCACATCCTTAGGAAGGAGAGCAGAATTTGCCCTACTCCCAAATATATCTGTTTGGTGAAATGATTATTTTAGGCTGATTATCTTCAAAAAACAACAGGCATAGGAAAAGCTATAAAAACTTAGAAGTTAACATTTTCAAAGATACATTTACATTTATAAAGGAAATCTCTGTTTATAAGGGTGTTTTTCTCTCTTTATCAGGAAGAGGATTATTAAATCTCTTGAAATTCTCATCGATGGAGAAAGCAAGGACTTAAATCTGCATAAAATCTTACCATTGTACGTTATGCTTTGCCTGATTGTTGTTGTTGCTATTCAGTTGCTCAGTTGTGTCCAGCTCTTTGCGACCCCATGCACTGCAGCATGCCAGGCTTCCCTGTCCTTCACTATTTCCTGGAGTCTGCTCAAATTCATCTCTACTGAGTCGGTGATGCCATCCAACCATCACATCCTCAGTCACCCTCTTCTCCTCCTGCCCTCAATCCTTCCCAGCATCAGGGTCTTTTTCATCGAGTTGGCTCTTTGCATCAGGAGGCCAAAGTATTGGGACTTCAGCTTCAGCATCAGTCCTCCCAGTGAATATTCAGGTTTTTGCCTTTAATTGCTTTCCCACACCCTCTACCCTCATCTTCTTTTATCTTTAGCTGAAAATGGTATTATAGATGATGGGTTGGGCCATTTCAGGAGTTACTCAATTTTTCTGGGTATCTCCCATATATACAGAAGGCATACATATTATTACAGTTTTGTTTTCCTCAAGTTAATCTATCTTTTATTACAGAGGGTTCTGAGCCAAGAACCTAGAAAGAAAAAAGGAAAATTATTTTTCCTCCCTTCACTTGAGAGAGGCACTAGAACCTTCACAGAAATAGGAGGCATAAGACTTTTATCAACCCAGAGGAATAATGGATTGTTACATTGAATGGATTGTTATTGAAATCACTGAATCAGTAGACTAAGCTTTATGCATAAAAACAAGATTAACATCCACACAAAACGATCCCTCCTAGCATACACTGAGAACATTTTTTCCATCATCTGGGTGTGCTTGTGTACTTTCATGGGATAGAAATTGAGCTGGGCTTTAGTGAGGCTAGTGTGCATATTTCCTGGCAATCACTTATTTATTGCTTATTGGACAGCTTTATTCTTTCATCCAGAAGAGACAGAGTTAGTGATGTACTTCTATTTTCATTTGGAGAGAGAGGAAAAGGCTGAGGTTCCTTTAGGGAGAGACTGGTTTCTTGCCCATCTCAGTAACTCATTTTTTTTTTAATCATGATAACTTTTATCTTTGGAAAAGAGAGGGATTCCGAGGTATACAGTTTATATATGTATCAACTTCTTTATACAACACTTTGTAGTTTATTAATGTTCTCCTGTAGTCATCATCTTATTTGAGCCATACAACCAACCTACTAAGGTAGGTGAATTTGTTCCCATTTTTCACAGGAAAGCCTGACTCAGCTGTACACTTTGGCTCACAAAGCTGGTAAGTAGCACAAATAGGGTATAAGACTCACTTTCATCCTTCTGATTCCATGGAACAGCCATTTGTCTTTGTGGTTTGAGTGAAACTTCTTACAAACAACCTCACTGGTTCAGCATCTCTCATGTTACCTAAATAGTTTGTGATCCCAGGGATGGAGAAGGTATTCATGTAAATAGTAATTATTCAAGCAAGACAGACTGAGTGGTGATCAAATGTGTGAGGCTTTTATATATCACACTTCTCCAGAGTGAAATCCTGAACTGTTTCTTATGGAGTGAGGTTCAGGAGCAACAGCTTAAGAAATAGATGACCATAGTCTCTACCAAACAGAGAGGTTTGAACAATTCATCTTGACTTTTGAATTTGAAACACCCAAGGGAAACATCAAAAGCAAAAATGATCCCTTTCCTCCCCATTACTGAGAAGTGGCTATAATACGGCATCTGTTTTGCATCAGGTAACTGGGAGTGCAAATGCTTCTGTACAAAAGCAACCTACACGAATTGTAGATTATATTCTTTACAACAGATCATCTCCTCCTGCTCATTTATTTAAATTTATTTTTGCCTAATCAGCAAATATTACAATTTTGTTTTAATCCTTGAAGACTTTTGTCTAACAAATACTATAGCTTCTTGGCTGCAAAGCAGATACTGCAGAGATTAAATGATGAGTACTAATTAGGGTTTTTTAAATTCTCCCTTGTCTCCCTCCCCTTCCCTAGGATTGACTACCTGGACAGGAAATGATTTATCACAACCAGATAAAACCAGTCAGCACAATTCAAACACCTGGGCAATTTTGCCTTATCTTTCTAGGTAAGCTGGGTTTCTTTTATGTTCATTATCTGTCCTGTTTATGGAAGATCAAAAAGGTGTAAAACAAGAAAAACCCAACTGGAACAATGGATCCCATTTAAAGTACAAACAATGCAGCAGTCCTTTGGGGATGAGACTGAGATAGAACCTAAAGCCATTATCACTAAACTCTTGGATTTTTACAATAAAAATTAAAAGAGGTAGATGGGGAAGAGAATAAAGAATTGTGAAGAGGACTGGCATGCAAGCTTCACATATCTCTTTGCTTTCTTCTTTCTCTCTTTTCCAGGCTTAGGGAGAAAGCTCTGATAGATAAGGCTCTTATAAAACTCGGCTGAAAACAGAGTTGATCTTGATAGAATCAAGCCCTCACAATGTAGATACCAATATCTTAAGATAATGAATTTAAAATACTAGAGTCAGAATTTCTCCTGGGACTGAAGAAAAGTGACAAAGATCAAAATCTTCATCTCCACTTGTGCCTACAAGAACAACACCAGCAAAGTTAACTTTCACAATTGACATCACTATCTTTTATTTAATGGTTGATATGGCTTTTGTTATGAAACCGGAGGCCCATTCAAGTGGGTACCTGCAAAGCATGTATCCAAATCAGGAAGACACTATTCTACAATGATTGAAAAACAATGCTCTGCCAGAAACAAAGGTTCCATGCTTCCAATCTGGCATGAAAAGATACAGAATCTCAGGGTACACACATGAATCTATATGTGATATCAGTGAGCAACCTGGGGTTCCTTTAAGCAGAGGCTGCTAAAGCTTTACTTTTCAAGATAGCAGCCACTTGTCATTTGCACCTATTGAGCATGTGAGTATGGCAAGTGAAACTGAAGAACTCAATTTTTAAAATTAATTTATCTATTTCAATTGGAGGCTAATTATTTTACAATATTGCAATGGTTTTTGCCATGCACTGACATGAATCAGCTATGGGTGTACATGTGAGCCTGGTCCTAAACCCCCCTCCCACCTCCCTCCCCATCCCATCCCGCTGAGTTGTCCCAGTGCACTGGCTTTGAGTGCTGGGTTTCATGCATCAAACTTGGACTCGTCATCTTTTTCATGTAGGGTGACATACATGTTCAAAAGCATCAATTATTTGGTGCTCAGCCTTCTCCACAGTCCAAATCTCACATCCATACATGAGCACTGGAAAAACCATAGCCTTGACTAGACGGACCTTTGTTGGCAAAGTAATGTCTCTGCTTTTGAATATGCTATCTAGGTTGGTCTTTTCCTTCCAAGGAGTAAGCGTCTTTTAATTTCATAGCTGCAATCACCATCTGCAGTGATTTTGGAGCCCCCAAAAATAAAGTCTGACACTGTTTCCACTGTTTCCCAATCTATTTCCCATGAAGTGATGGGACCGGATGCTTTTGAACTGTGGTGTTGGAGAAGACTCTTGAGAGTCCCTTGGACTGCAAGGAGATCCAACTCATCCATTCTAAAGGAGATCAGTCCTGGGTGGTCATTGGAAGGACTGATGTTAAAGCTGAAACTCCAATACTTTGGCCACCTCATGCGAAGAGCTGACTCATTGGAAAAGACTCTGATGCTGGGAGGGGTTTGGGGCAGGAGGAGAAGGGGACAACAGAGGATGGGATGGTTGGATGGCATCATCAACTCAATGGACATGAGTTTGGGTGAATTCTGGGAGTTGGTGATGGACAGGGAGGCCTGGCATGCTGTGATTCATGGGGTCGCAAAGAGTCGGATACGACTGAGCAACTGAACTGAACTGAATATACATGTTTCAATACTATTCTCTCAAGTCATTCCATCTTCACCTTCTCCCACAGAGTCCAAAACTCTGTTCTTTATATCTATGTCTCTTCTGCTATCTCACATATAGGGTTGTTGTTACCATCTTTCTAAATTCCATATATATGCATTAATATACTGTATTGGTGTTTTTCTTTCTGACTTACTTCTGTATAATAGGCTCCAGTTTCATCCATCTCATTAAAACTGACTCAAATGTGTTCTTTTTAATAGCTGAGTAATATTCCATTGTGTATATGCTCCACAGCTTTCTTATCCATTCCTCCACCAATGGACATCCAGGGTGCTTCCATGTCCTAACTATTGTAAACAGTGCTGTAATGAACATTGGGGTACACATGCCTCTTTCAATTCTGGTTTCCTTGGTGTATATGCTCAGAAGTGGGATTGCCAGGTAGTATGGCAGTTCTATTTCCAATTTTTAAAGGAATCTCCACACTATTCTCCATAACGGCTGTACTAGTTTGCATTCCCACCAACAGTGTAAAAGGGCACCCTTTTCTCCACATCCTCTCCAGCACTTACTGTTTGTAGACTTTCTGATAGCAGCCATTCTGACTGGTGTGAGATGGCAGGTACCTCATTGTGGTTTTGATTTGCATTTCTCTGATAACGAATGATGTTGAGCATCTTTTCATGTGTTTGTTAGCCATCTGTATGTCTTCTTTGGAGAAATGTCTGTTTAGTTCTTTGGCTTATTTTTTGATTGGGTCATTTATTTTTCTGGTATTGAGCTGCATGAGCTGCCTGTACATTTTGGAGATTAATTCTTTGTCAGTTGTTTTGTGTGCTATTATTTTCTTCCATTCTGAAGGCTATCTTTTCACCTTGCTATATAGTTTCCTTCATTGTGCAAAAGCTTTTAAGTTTAATTAGGTAACATCTGTTTATTTTTGCTTTTATTTCCATTACTCTGGGAGGTGGGTCATAGAGGATCCTGCTGTGATTTATGTCAGAGAGTGTTTTGCCTATGTTTTCCTCTAGGAGTTTTATAGTTTCTGGTCTTACATTTAGATCTTTAATCCACTTTGAGTTTATCTTTGTGTATGGTGTTAGGAAGTTGAAGAACTCAATTTTTACATTTTACTTAGTTTTAATGATTTAAAAATTTTAAAAACTGAAATCCTAAAAATATTCAGAAATATATTGAAAAGATATTTGATATATTGGGTTACATTAAAACATTTTATTCAAATTCATTTTACTCTTTCTTTTTGCTTTTTGTCATGTGACCACTAGAAAATTTTAAATTATATATATTGCTCCTGTAATGTTTCTATTGATGAATATTGCTCTGAAGACTGAAGAATCTACCTTAGGGATAGAATCCACCATAGATCTAATGGCGGAATCTCTTGGGTTGGCCAAAAAGTTCATTTGGTTAGTGAATACACTGTTCAATAAAGTTCTTGCTGAAAATGAAAAATATGTCTTTTATTTTTACTTAAAACCGAATGAACATTTTGGTTAACCCAATACTTTAAATTCCATCAAAAGTGCTAATTTGCCAGAAAGACAAGTAGTTTGATCTTCTGACAGCATGGTCACATGTCATATGAAGGATGAGAGTCCAGGTTCCAGAAACCCATGGCTCAGGTCTGAACCCCAGCTCTCCTTCTTACTAGAAGACTTGGGCAACTTGCTTAGTCAGTTTGATCCCATCTCAGCATGACTTTGCCTATCACTTTGAGTGTTCAGACAGTGAATCTAATATATTTAGCAAGTAAGTGCTCAAAACATATAGCTATTACTATTGTTGTCATTAGCAGAAGCTTTGTTATTTGAACATTATTAGGAGATTATCTGAAATCCAAACAAGAATTTAAGAGAAACTGTGATCTCATGAACCATACACAATAATATATTTGCCAAATATGCACAAAAAAATAATTTGCCAAAGGATGGAATAATAATCCATCCTTTGGCAAACCACCAGGTATCAAGAACATTCAAGATCTGAGAATAGTTTACTCTTCTTAATGAAGATTTAATGACATGGTTGAAAACCTTTGTCTTTTCTTTTTGTGGTACTTTCATTTCTGGAACATTCTTGACAGCAGTAGGGAGCAAAGGTATAGCAGAGGATGGGAGGGACTTTGTCAAACTCATAATTCAGCCTAATGCTCACTTTATAGGCAGTATTCATGGAAAGTGATTTATATACAAATTTGCTTATCAGTCTATGACCTCCACTTAAATATAAGTTTCATGAGAGCAGAAATTGTATTCACTCTGAATCTCTAAACTTAGAACATATCTGGTAGATAACAGACATTCAATAAATATTTATCAAATAAACTAATGAAGAGTTAATAAATAATAGTATAGCTAAAAAGAAGAAATAGATGAGAATGGGCCACTAAAATGTACCCTAAATATTCATAATACAGTCAGATATCATGAAGGTCACATAAGCATTAAACGATAGTGAATTTAGGTAACACTAAACTAGCAACGAAAGCAGAAGGAAGACACTGGTAAGAATAAATGGTGATTACTAGATGCTTACAAGTCTTCTCACCACATAGGATGAAACCCAGCAGCTTAGCATGTCATATAAGGCCATTCACACCTGACTTCTACTTAGCTCTCAATGTAGAGTCTTTGTCTGCCCTCTTCCCTTATATTCTAACCATGAGGTTAGGGAAACAAGCCATGATCCATCTCATTTCCATGCCTCAGTACCTGCTTTTCCTATAATGCTATTCCTTGTATTGTCTGCTTCATAAAGTCCTCATTCTTATGTCTTTGCTTAAGAACTTCCACCTTGGGGAAGACATCCATGATCACTCAATATTCCATACAGAATCAAGCTCTCCTCTTCTATTTTTCCCAATACCTGTATCACCTCTATATTATAAAAGCAGTCCATACATTCATACACAACACACCACTTGAGTCATGTATAAAGATCTGGTGGCACAATCAAGCCATAGACTTATACATGACAGTCATTTCAAAATAAGACAAAAATCACATTCCTATAGGAATTCCTATAGGAATTTAAGATAGTAACTTTGAAATACTGTTCCTACATTTAATACCTTTTTTTAACTTTGATATTTTTTCCTTCCTAGTTGAAAATTCACTCAACTGGCTTAAGTCCAGTGATATCCATTTCAGGCTAAAGATTTGCCTCAGTCAGCATGCCTAAAGATGTCCATCTTTTTCTCAACTATATTAAGATTATGAGGTATATGCTTATCACCTATATTAGCACACCCATTTGTTATTTTCTACTCATCTTCATAAGATAATAAGGGCAAGATGCAAGAAAATATTCAGTTATTCAAACTCTTTCATACTGGCAAAGATGATAATGCAGCTGAAACTGTATACTGCAATTCCTTGCAACACCTTTCACCCCTGCAGCCCCAAAACATGGAAGAGTGCAGTGCACTGGTGGTTCAGTTCATTCAGTTGCTCAGTCATGTCTGACTCTTTGTGACCCCATGAATTGCAGCATGCCAGGCCTCCCTGTCCATCACCAACTCCCGGAGTTCACTCAAACCCATGTCCATTGAGTCAGTGATGCCATCCAGCCATCTCATCCTCTGTTGTCCCCTTCTCCTCCTGCCCCCAATCCCTCCCAGCATCAGAGTCTTTTCCAATGAGTCAACTCTTCGCATGAAGTGGCCAAAGTATTGCAGTTTTCACTTCAGCATCAGTCCTTCCAGTGAACACCCAGGGCTGATCTCCTTTAGGATGGACTGGCTGGATCTCCTTGTAGTCCAAGGGACTCTCAAGAGTCTTCTCCAACACCACAGTTCAAAAGCATCAATTCTTCTGTGCTCAGCTTTCTTCACAGTCCAACTCTCATATCCATACATGACCGCTGGAAAAACCATAGCCTTGACTAGACGGATCTTTGTTGGCAGAGTAATGTCTCTGCTTTTCAATACTCTATCTAGGTTGGTCATAACTTTCCTTCCAAGGAGTAAGTTGGTGCTTAATAAATCTATGCTGTTGAATGAATGATTTGGTAGGCAAATGACACAAAGCATCTGACATGCCTCAGCCCCTTTTAATTAACCGTGGGATAGAGGTGGGGCAACACACCACACATAAGCCATTATGTATATCATGTGGGTAAGAGAGATGAGGCTTGAAAGCCAGATTAAAATTGCAGTACTGATGCCTCATAGGTTTGGAATCTTTGACTTATTTACTAATTCTTGGCCTCAATTTTTCTTTCTAAAATGAAGGACACAGAGTTGCTGCGAAGTTGAAATAACTTAATTCTTGGTGCTTTCAGTACCAATACAGATGATCTTTGAATTCTCTCAAATCCTCTCTTCCAATAGTCACATCTCCCACCCTCCCTCAGCTAGTCTCTTCCAGGGCCAAACCCTGAATTATGTCATTATTAATTGTTTGACCCTCTATAAGTTCAGTTTCAAACATCTTACCATCTTCTCCTAGCTTTCCAGCTCATTTTCTCCAATATAAGATTGTAACAACCTTTGACTCCACAGGGACCATCGGTGTGTTGATCCTACATCTTTTTATTGTCCTTCATCTCTCTCGGGTCCTTTTTGCACTTCTTAGCAACTTAAATTCAATAGCCAATCATTTAAATAACTTTCTTGCTTACATTTTCAACTCTTTTTGCCTTCACTTTGTAAAACCTCACACTTGCTGATTAGGATCAAATCTGGGTCTGCTCTTCACCTGCTCCTATGAAGTTGGATGTGGCTGGAGAAAATGCACAGCCACGCTGAATGATACCACTTTGAATTCACAGCCACTTGCTTCAAGTGAGTCTTTAATGCTGCCAGTCAATACTTCCCTCTAGTTCATTCACTTTCCCACAGCGCTAAAGAACTATTTAAAACATCTCCTCACTCTTTAAACCTCAGTTACTTCCTTCATCATCACCAGTATTTCAGTTTCTTTTTTTATTGAGCAGACAGAAGCAATACAGACAGAAATCAACAAGCTCCCACCAAAGCATTCCAACTGTGTCTGTACCCAAATGCTCCAGCACTATTTGCTGTATATATATATACACATATACATATATACACACATACATAAATGTGATTGTATGCACCTATACTATTTCAATATCTGTTATATATCTGATCTGTATTCATACATCTTGTTACTAGAAATGGCAACCTACTCCAGTATTCTTGCCTGGAAAATTCCATGGATGGAGGAGCCTGGTAGGTTACAGTCCATGGGGTTGCAAACAGTCAGACACGACTGAGCAACTTCATTTGCAGGCTCAAAACAAAGAATAAACTCTATATGTACTCAATTTTATTCTGTCTCACTTTTCCAAGGATATCACTCCAACTGTTTCTCCTCTCTCTCCTGTATTGTTGAATTTTCCCTAACTCCTGAATCCTTCCTATGCTTCCTGAATGCTAAGCCGCTTCAGTAGCGTCCGACTCTTTGAACCCCGTGGACCACAACCCACCAGGCTCCTCTGTCCATGTGATTCTATACGCAAGAATACTGGAGTGGGTTAGCCATGCCTTCCTCCAGGGGTCTTCCTGACCCAGGGATCGAAGCCATGTCTCTTACATATTCTGCATTGGCAGAATATTGGGTTCTTTACCACTAGTACCACTGGGAAGCCCTGAATTTTTCCTGTGTGTGTGCTCAGTCCCTTCAGTTGTGTCCAACTCTTTGCAACCCCAGGGACTGTATCCTGACAGGCTCCTGCCCATGGGATTCTCCAGGCAAGAACACTGGAGTGGGTAGCCATGCCCTCCTCCAGGGGATCTTCCCAATCCAGAGATCAAACCCGTATCTCCTGCTTCTCCTGCATTGCAGGCAGATTCTTTACCCCTGAGCCACCAGGGAAGTCCCAAATCCTTCCTACCAGCATACAAATATACTTTTTCTTCTACCACATTAAAAAAAAAAAAAAAAAAAAATTTTGAAACAACCTAGATGTCCATCAGCAGATGAATGGATAAGAAAGCTGTGGTACATATACACAATGGAGTATTACTCAGCCGTTAAAAAGAATTCATTTGAATCAGTTCTGATGAGATGGATGAAACTGGAGCCGATTATACAGAGTGAAGTAAGCCAGAAAGAAAAACACCAATACAGTATACTAACACATATATATGGAATTTAGGAAGATGGCAATGACGACCCTGTATGCAAGACAGGGAAAGAGACACAGATGTGTATAATGGACTTTTGGACTCAGAGGGAGAGGGAGAGGGTGGGATGATTTGGGAGAATGACATTCTAACATGTATACTATCATGTGAATTGAATCGCCAGTCTATGTCTGACGCAGGATGCAGCATGCTTGGGGCTGGTGCATGGGGATGACCCAGAAAGAGGTTCTGGGGAGGGAGGTGGGAGGGGGGTTCATGTTTGGGAATGCATGTAAGAATTAAAGATTTTAAAATTTAAAAAATAAAAAACTAAAAATTAAAAAAAAAGAAAAAAAAAAAATTTTGATCTCATTTTCTGTTCTACCATCTAATTTCTGTATTTCATCTTATGGAAGAGATCTATTACTCTAGCAACAGAACAGTATATCTTAGCAATTAAGAAAGACTTACAATCTCAGGAGTCAAACAGACTTGACCAGAGTCTGAAGCATAATTTTATTATTTACTAGCTGTGAACTTGGGTAAGGAGCTCCCAAGGTCTCTGTTTTCTTATCTGTAAGAAAAAGTAATCCTCGGCTCCTAAGGTTATCCCAAAGAGAGCACTGTCACATCTGTAAAGCACGTATCATAGTGTCTGCCATATGACTTGTGCTCAGTCAGGGACATCTATAAGTTTAGAGCACCGTTCAATGAAGAAAAGCAAAAACCAAAAGAAATGGAGGACAGCGAGAGGCTATACTTCCCTATATCTAAGTTTTCGGGATTTTCACCAAGATTCAGAAGGAAAAGGGGTTGTGAGGGTCGACTGGTTTTAACATCAAGAATCAATTTTTCTTTTTACTTTTTGTTTCTAACTTTGTTGTTATGTATGTCTAGACTTCTAAGGTAATAGAAAATTGCTAGTAACATAAAGTGGTTATACCAATATTATAGTCTTAAAGAATTCTCCTCAAATTCAAAACTAGTAGAGCTGGTAAAAGAAGAGCTCATTTTCAGTATACTTCATGATTTAAACAGAGTTTCAGGTTAGTCAGAGGTTAACTTTACCTTTTATCTGGAGATGAAGAATGCCTGTCAGAGCATCCGAATTCACCTTCTATTGGACTAACTCATCTCGATTTGCTACAGATTCAAGAACCAGAACTTGCAAATATGTCTTTGTATTTTCTTTAATTTTTAAAGACACATGCTTATTTATTTATTTAGCTTAGGTATTTGGTGGCATGGAGGAAGACAAGGATAAATCTCTCCTATTCCATTTCAAATGTTTTTTGACTTCTTTTTAGTACTATGAAATCTTGTGCCTTTTCATATCCGTGGTACCTAAGAAATCAAAATCTTAAAAATAATGCTGTGTAGGAGTCCCTGTGAGAAGAGATCGTATCCCAGGAGTTTTGTGTGGGTAACTGAGGACAGATTTGCAGATTTCAGCTCAATCTGGTTTAATTTTTTTTTTTTAAGCTGTATCATAGGAAAATCGTGTTCATAAGGCTTGAAATTTAAAGACGCGAGGAGAAGGGAAATCAGTCCTGTCCAGCACCTTCTGCCATCCCACCCTCTAGTGGAGGCTGTATGTGGGCTTCTCACTTAATCTTGAGAGTCGGTTTCCTTGAAGGGTTGCTTTTGACAGTTCAAAAAAGATAGGACTGCCATCTGGTATTTCAGTGGCGTTGCATGACAGTTAAGAGTGCAGGAATTGGGGTCAGGGCAGCCGGGATTTGAAATCTTGCTCGCAGCAATTATGAGATCACTGTGATTTAGGTCTGTGGGGTAGGGAGAATTATTATAAAGTTAAGTCCCATCACCCACCCTTGATCTCCATCAGTCCACCTTCACCTTCATTCTTGACATGAGTGAATGAATTCTGCTTGAACTTCATACTGCTAGGTTTTTCCCATACAGAAATTTTGAAGCAGCCACTAACAGTGACCTGGAGCAAGTCAACCCTCTCTAAGCCTCAATTTTTTATTGTAGAGGTTTCATGAGGATTACATGAGGAATACTTGACAAGACACCTGACATCAAGTTCAGGTATAAAAGACAGCTATGATTATGGTTAGCCACTCAGAATTTAAATATATGCCACTGCATACCTATATTTTATTTCTTTCTGCTCAGGAGGACTTCAGCAGCAAATTAAGACAGCAATTATTTGATTACATTGCATCTGGTTGTTTGGAAGAAAACTTGTTTTCCCATAAAAGGAAGCAAATTACCAAGGCAAATCACAGACTATAAACAATATGAAAATACAGCTATGATAAAAAGAAAGTGTTCCTGCTGTTTTTATATGGGAGAATATCGCTGGTATGAGGGATTATTTGCAAACACTCCCAAAATAGATTTTTTTGTTTACAATTAATTCTTCACGTTAGGATGGAAAGCACTATCTCAACCAGAGATTTTACCATGGTCCTTTAAGTACTTTGGAGGATATATACATTAATAAAATAACATACTAACCTCAGGTTTTATTCACAATATATAAAACAATTCCAGACTGCTAGGTGAAAGCATATAAAGCCAGTTGTAATGACCATTTTCCATGCTTTCAATAGTAATAACTCCCACTGCTTATGTTGTACAAAAAAATAAAATGGATAATTAAGGTAACCTTCTCTGTACTGTAACAAATTAAGAGGTAAAATTAATTTACTTTTGTTCTTTACCTTTTTTAATAACTGTCTTTCTCCAATCCGTCCTTCATTTAGACTTGCCCTGAGAACTAAACATAAGTCAATGAAGATTTAAAAAGTAGAAAGGAGGAACTTCCCTTGTGGCCCAGTGATTGACAGTTCACCTCCCAGTGCAGGGGACTCAGGTTCAATCCCTGGTTGGGGTACTAAGATCCCACATGCCTTGGGGCAACTAAGCCCATGCCCCACACGTACTGAAGCCCATGCAGCCTTACAGCCCATGCTCCGCAACAAGAAAAGCCCACTCACCACAACTAGAGAAAGCCCACGTGCAGCAACAAAGATCCAGCTCAGCCAAAATTAAGTAAGTGAACTTTTTTAAAAACAAATAAAAAGCAGAAAAGAATACACAACTAATAAACCTGATCAAAAAGGTAAAAGCTAATTTTTCAATAGATAAAAATTCACCATATGTTTAGAATGTCCAAGTTAGAGTTTTCAAACAGCTACACTGACCCCTTGATGCTGTGCTCACTCACTTAGTCATGTTTGACTCTTTGCAACCCCATGGACTGCAGCCCGCCAGGCTCCTCTGTCCATGGAATTTTCCAGACAAGAATATCAGAATAGGTTGTCATTTCCTAATCTAGGGGATCTTTCCCAACCAGGGATCAAATCCAAGTCTCCTACATCTCCTGCCTTGGCAGGCAGGTTCTTTACCACTAGCACCGCCTGGGAAGCCCGTGCCTATACCTACACCTATACCTAGCTGCTGCTGCTTAGTCACTTCAGATGTGTCTGACTCTATGCAACCCCATGGACTGTAGCCCACCAGGCTCTTCTGCCCAGGGGATTCTCTAGGAAAGAATACTGGAGTAGGTTGCCATGTCCTCCTCCAGGGGAATCTTCCCAACCCAGGGGTCGAACCCAGGTCTCCCACATTGCAAGTGGATTCTTTACCATCTGAGCTACCAGGGAAGCCCCATACCTATACCTCTCCTTATATCATCAGTTGCTTTCACCATGAGAGGTAATCCTACTATTATAATTTCACATGGTAGGGTAGGGAGGATAGAGAAAAAATTAGTTAATGCCTCCTATACACCAGACATCGTGCTAGGGGCTATGGATACACAAGAACAGGACAAATAGAGTTCCTAGCTCCTGCCTTCATGAAGTTTACAGTCTACTGAGAAAAAAATTAACAAGTAAAGGACGCAAATATTTACTCACGTGAACAGTGCTATGACAGAAACACAGAGCTGAATAGAGAATGATGAGGAAGCCCCGACTCCTCCAGCTGGGATGGTGACAGAAGGCCTTTCCAAGGGAAAATTGTTAAAGCCTGACCCAGAAAGGCAAGAGGCAGAAGAGTTCACAAGTGCAATGTATCAAGGTCGGAGACTGACCAGCCTATTATAAAAGCTGTCAAAAGGCCATGTGACTGTGCTGTGGGTGGACCAGGGCCTGCAGAAGCAGCAGGAGAGGTGAGCCCACCAGGAGAACTTCAGGAATGTGTTACGGGGTGTGTTTTCCCTTTTGCTAAGAGAATGGACAGCATTAGTCCAGAGGGAAACCAGTGAGAAGCAGCCTGATTTTTGTTTGAGAAAACGCACGATCAGCTCCATCAGATCCATATTTTCTCAGTTTATTCTGAATCCAACCATACCTATTCATAAGATGAACCAAAAGAGCCTAGAAACGAACTGAGACAAGCAAACAAGATGGCATGACCTTGGCTTAATCCTCGCAGTACCACCACGAGAAAGGCTTCTGTGTTCTCCTTTTAGAGATGAGACGAATGTTCTGAAGGGTCAAGAGGCTAAGATACTCTCCCAAGGGTGCCCTGGTAGGAAGGAACAAAACTAAGATTTTCATCCAGATACATCTGATGCCGTTACTGTGCTCAATCACATTTTCACTGTCATTCACAGGGTGCACATCCATGGTTAAAAGTAAGTATCAGGTAAAACTGGTATTATCATTCATCTCACATTTCATTCATTTTATATTTCACATTTTATATCTTGAAATTTTCTTTTCAATTTTACATTTAATTTCTTTAAAATAAAATTAACACTTTATTTCTTTAAAATGTGGTGTTTTAGGGAATTCCCTGGTGGTCCAGTAGTTAGGACCCCACAGTTGCATTACCAAGGCCCAAGTTCAATTTCTGTTTGGAGAACTTATATCCCGCAAACAGTGTAGTCCTGCAAAAAAAAAAAAATTAAAAACTAAAATGTGGTGTTATGAATTTATTGATCCCACAAATGCTTACTGAGCTCCTCCTGTGTGTTCAGCCCTGGGGTAGTTACTGGAAAAGTTATGTGTGAGACTGACAAGGCAAACGAGTAATCCTTAAAGTTAAAATAATAATCATGACATCATTTTGAGAATCATTATAAAAGGAGACTATAGATATAATTATAAAGTATGTTTAGAATTGATTACTGTTCATCTAAGGCTATCATTTGGCTTCTAATTTTGCACATATACTTCCACAAGACAAAGGTTTGATGGAAGTGAGAAATGAAGAGTTTAAAAACGAAGATATTGGTTCCTGGAGTAATCAAAATTATTCATACTGGAAATGATGGAATTAACTAAATGAGAAATGGAGCAATGGCTAATGATTTTCAGATACTCCTAAGCCATCCTAGGATAGAATTTCTATGACTCCATCAGTCAGCTAGTATCTTAAAGTCAACAGATGCATTAGGATTTTAGCATTTTCTCCTCTAAGCATTAATATAAAATGTGATTAAATTTCCTGACACCCCAAGTTCAGATTAGAAGTTTCCTTTCTACCCTGTTATCAATTTACACTTCTGTATCGCATGAGATTGAAATTGCCCATTAACTAGTTCAATCTCTCCTTAAACTACATGCTCCATGAGAACACTGATGACCAAATGCATCTCATTTACATGTGAATCTCTGGAACTGCGTGCATCCTCATGTGCATAGTAGGTGTTTGAAATATATTCTAGAAGGAATGTATAAGCCAACCATTGCTGAGACATTTAGGAACCTAGCACACGCAAAAGCAAAGGCTCAGCAAGTTCCCAGGGACTGGCATATACTCATACGACCAGAATGTAGCAAACAGAATTCTGTATAAGCAACAGAGGCTAGACATAGAATCTACCAACTAAAGGAAGTCATTCTAAAATGCCATTTGCAGTAACATGAATGGACCTAGAGATTGTCATATTGAGTGAAGTAAGTCAAACTGAAAAGGAGAAATATCATATGACATCCCTTATATGTGGAATCTAAAAAGGAATGATACAAATGAACTTCCTTACAAAACAGAAAAAGACACAGATTTAGAGAGTAAGCTTATGGTTGTGGGATGAGGGATGGATGAGGGGAAGGGATAGTTAGGGAGTTTGGATGGACATGTACACACTGCTATATTTAAAATGGATAACCAAGGACCTACTGTGTAGCATAGGGAACCCTGCTTAATGTTCTGTAGCAGCCTGGATGGGAGAGGAGTTTGGGAGAGAATATATACGTGTATTATGTATGGTTGAGTCCCTGTGCTGCTCGCCTGAAATTATCACAACATTGTTCATTTATCTGCTACACCCCAATACAAAATAAAAAGATTTTAAAAAATAAACAAAGGAGGTCATTCTAAGGAAGGGATGACATGATCTTGGTATAAAACTAAATTGTACTTCACATGATGTTTTGTTCTTTGTGCAGATGACGGAAGATTTCAAGGGCCTGCAGTTTCCAGTCCATGAGGCCTGTGCACAATGTGAATCACTTCCCTGGCAGATTGTGTAGAAGTACTAGGAAATCGTGAGCATGAGGAATTTGTGAATCAGGATCTCAATTCTTTGCATACAGATATGATATTTGCTACCCCTCTCATCTGGACAACCCTGCAAAAAACAAAAAGGTACTTTATATGAGACAGGTCTTCAGTAAGTGTGAAGCAATCAGATCTTTCCAAACAAATAAATATTTTACATTACTGAGCATCCAAAGACCTGAAAACGGCCTTTAAAATGTTGAAAGTATCACACATTAGAACAGAGTCGTTAGAACTCCAGGCCACAAAAGTATTTATTCAGAAAAGCCAAACAACACTAGTGTTTTCTAAGGAGTGCTTTTTCATGCAAATAGGGCTGAACATCATGCCGTTTCACTGCAGCTTGACAAGACGTACACCTTCACACAGGTATCCCTCTGTTTAAAGAAAAAGATATTGCACCCAGTTGGCTAAAAAACAAACTAGTGCAAATGGAATCCTATTTTCCACTTGCACTTCACGGTACATTTGCAAGTATGGGCCCATAGGAACCTTTCTCCACCTGACGTAACTGAATGCTTAACCCTGTAAGAAATTGAGCCATAACGCCTGACCAGTGCTCGATAGGCTTCTCACTGTTGGCCAGCTCTTTTTCCGTCAAGGGCTCTGCAACATTTCCTCAAGTCTAGAGTATTCCCTTGGCTTTGATTTTATGCCTCTGCCACACTCTAACAGTCATATGCCCCATTTCCCCAATCCCCGTCACTAGAATTTATCTGCTGTTCCACAGCTCCCTTTACAGAAAAATCACCATTACTGGAATCTGGCTCTCCTTTTCTCTATGTAACAGCCTAGCAGTGTCAATCCACAGTTCATGCTATTGTCTAAAACACAATATTCAGTAGCCCAAAGTCTCATCAGTGTGAAAGTGTTAGTCGCTCAGTCATGTACAACTTTCTGTGACCCCATGAACAAAAAAGTAGCCTGCCAGGCTCCTTTGTCCATGGAATTCTCCAGGAAAGAATACTGGAGTGGGTTGCCATTCCCTTCTCCAGGGGATCTTCCCAACCCAGGGAAATGAGCCCAGGTCTCCTGCATCTCAGGCAGATTGTCTACCATCTGAGCTACCAGATGTGCACCAGGTTATATATAAAGAATGGGTTGCCTCCTATTTTCACCCATGTAAGTAGTTTACAATCACATTATATCAGATACACTCAGAATAAAAAGTTGCTGTAAATGGGTATAACTGGGGCTTCCTAGGTGGCACTAATAGTAAAAGAACCCACCTGCCAATGCAGGAGATGTAAGAGATGCAGGTTCGATTCCTGGGGCAGGAAGATCCCCTGGAGAAGGAAATGGCAACCTACTATAGTATTCTTGCCTGGAGAATCCCAGGGACAGAGGAGCCTGGAGGGCTACAGTCCATGGGGTCTCAAAGAGTCAGACACAACTGAAGTGGCTTAGTACACACACAAAAATGGGGGTGCAGAAATTATCAGAACTTTCTGCTTCAGAATGGAACTGATGAATACAAGTAGAAAAGTATGAATTTCTTCACATGGGGCAGTTTTTGAATGTGTGACACGGTAGCAGACTCGAGTACTCTTGTTATTGTTTAGTACCTAAGTTATGTCTGACTCTGCAACCCATGGACTGCAGCACACCAGGTTCCTCTGTCCTTCATGATCTCCCACTTTCCTTTCAAAGTCACACAGTAGAGCTACTCGGTGCGAAGCAAATGTCTTGTTTTCACTTCTGGAGCAATTTAAATGATCTTATTGTCAGGGGCATTTCTCAGTAACCATTTTCTATCACCGTGAAGGAAAATTCTCTCTAGGCTAAGATTCCTAAAACGTTATTCTAATCCTTCAATGATTGAATATATAATTTAAATTATATTCTTAATTTTAAATTCTACCATATATTCTCCTAGATTCTGGAAAACCACACATTGAAAATAAGGTGGGGAGAAAAGCCATTATTAATGACTTGCATTATGGAATAACAAAGGGAAGAAAAGAGTTACTGGAATTGGAAGCTTTCGAAGGGTTTATTTTTATGTTTATTCAGGTTCAATTAAAATCCGTAGCTTGAATTTCCTCTTTAAAAGTCACTTCTAGATGCTTTGGCTTGTTTTGGTTTTTTCTTGTTTGTTTGTTGGTTTTTTTTAACATGCATAGAATCAACAGACTGGACAGAGTATCCAGGAAGACTATTAAAAAGAATCAGGTGAGTTATTTACAGGAAGGACCTGTATTTTGTCATTCTCAGAGGTCCTTGAAATTACTTACTAACATTTCCTTAGCATTGCCTGGGTGACAGGAGCTGTCATCAGCACTTCCTATATAGCAACCCATTCAATTCTCTCGTAACCACACTGAGGCAAGCACCACTGTTACCGTCTCCATTTTCCAGGTGAGGAAACTAAAGCACAAAGTCAAGTGATTTGCCAGCAATCAAACAGGTAGGGATTCAAACTCAAACAGTCTGGGCTCCCACACCCAGGCTCTCAACCACCATTTCACGTTGCCTCTGCCTCTGATCACTAAGGAGCTAAGAATGGAGGGAGGGGGGAAGTAGAATTCCTTGGCAGTAAGAAGATTAAGAAGGCCAACTAGTCATCCTCATAGCACACTTTGCATTCTAGCAGATCCCTCTCAATTTTGCAGCACTTTTCTGAATCCCAAGTCTCTCCTTGGGTTGTTCCTTAAACCCTGGCTCCACCCCAGCTTCAATTTGCTCCTGCTTGGGTGCATCAACTAAAAGGAAACCACAGGAGACTTTGCTGCTGGGAAGTGTTTTTCTCAGTTCCCTGGAGCTAGAATGTCTGTGCAGGTGCTAAGAGCTAGGCTAAGCACTTTACATACAAAATGGAATTCTCCCTGCAAGATGCCCTGCCCTTAGGACTCAGGGCAAGTCAGGAAATGCCATCATTACTACTAATCACATCAGGGCAATCACACCATCACTGCTCTCCAGTTCTTCTTTAAGAGATGATGTAATTGTAGATTCAAGACAGTGGCCTGTATGACCATAAAAGTCTGCTCTGTGATGACCTAAAGGGGTGGGATGGAGGAGGGGTGGGTGGTATGGGGGAGGGGTGGGTGGTATGGGGGAGGGGTGGGTGGGAGGGAGGCTCAAGAGGGAGGGGATATATGCATACCTATGGCTGATTCATGCTGTTGTACAGCAGAAACTAACATAACATTGTAAAGCAAATAAAATATACATTATATATATATATATATGAGTATGTGCTCAGTCGCTTCAGTAGTATCTGAATTGGCGGCCAAGTGGACTGTAGCCTACCAGGCTCCTGTGTCCATGGGATTCTCCAGGCATGAATACTGGAGTAGGTTGCTGTGCCCTCCTCCAAGGGATCTGCAATGGGCATTTAGTTTCCTTCTTTGAGAAATATTTATGAGTGCCTACAGTTTTGCAGGTTTTGGGCCAGGTGTATCACAAGGAATGTAACTGACAGTTCCCACCTTCACAGACTTCCTATCTAATGTTACAGAAACAGTTAAATAAGCAGGTATAACGCAGTATTATTTGTGTCATGGTAAAAGAAAACAGGGTCCTTTGGAGCAAATATAAGAGGTACCTAATCTAGATGTGGTGCACTAGAAAAGCTTCCCATAAAAGGAACCTGTAGATTTGGGACCTGAAGTATTTAATCAAAGCAGGTGGAGGCATAGTTCCAGGCAGAGGGAACATTACATACAAAACTGAAGAACCAAGTGTATAACAGCATTCAGGATCTGAGGTTAAAAACGCAAGGGATGGGAGGGCAACAGAAAAGGCAAGGGACAGAAGCAGAAGTCATAACACGAACAGCTGTGATTCATGTTAGGAAGTGACATGGGGTCAGACTCACACGTTAGAAATCTCACCATATCTGCAGCAGGAAGAAAAGACCCAAAGGGGATCACAACAGACATGGATGGGAAGGACAATTTTATTTTCTTTGTAATAGTCTAGAAAAGCAATACCAGTGGCCTGGGCCACAGTAGCATCAGTGGAGACAGGAAGAAATGGATGGATTTGAGGTGGATGACGGAAAAAAAACAATAGAAATTGGAGTTTGGAGAACTGGTAAGGGAGAAAGAAGAGCCACTCAGGTTTTATTCTTCCCTGGGGAACTGGGCAACTGATGAAACCATTTACTGAGATAAGGAATACACGGAGAGGTTTGGGAAACATATATAACAAGTTCAGTGGAGTTTCCACACAGTTGAACAAATCCAAGAATGCAAAATTAGAACAGCCAGTAGGCAAAGTTTCCCTGGCTATTCTAAAAATGATTCTCTCTCCCAGTCAACAGGAGCCTTCTTGGTAGGTTCACTGCATTCCTGATGGTAACTCAGCGTAGTGACAAGAACAGCAATGGAATCCTAAGTTCTAGGGCTTCCCTGCTGGCTCAGATGGTAAAGAATCTGCCTGTAATACAAGAGACCTGGGTTTGATCCCTGGTTTGGGAAGATCCCCTGGAAGAGGTCATGGCAACCCACTCCAGTATTCTTGCCTTGAGAATCCCCAGGGATGGAGGAGCCTGGTGGGTTACAGTCCATGGGGTTGCAAAGAGTTTGACATGACTGAGCAACTAAGCACGGCACAGGCAGTTCTTGGATGATGAGAAAGCAAAGCACGGGCCTGCTATATCATCAGAATCAACTTGAACAATGGAGAGAATAGGTCCCAATTGTTATTTGCCTATATGACAATTACGAAAAAACTAACAATAAGAAGGTGTCCTTCCCTTGCTTCCAAAACATATAGCATTTCAATCTGCCAGAGCAAATTAAAAATGGACTTGCCAGCAAATGAAACAACCAACAAAGAATTAATCTCCAAAATATACAAGCAGCTCATGCAGCTCAATACCAGAAAAACAAATGATCCAATCAAAAAGTGGGCCAAAGAACTAAACAGACATTTCTCCAAAGAATACATACAGATGGCTAAAAAAATACATGAAAAGATGCTCAACATCACTCATTATCAGAGAAAATGAAATCAAAACCACAATGACGTACCATCTCACACCGGTCAGAATGGCTGCCATCAAAAAGTCTACAAACAATAAATGCTGGAAAGGGTGTGCAGAAAAGGGAACCCTTTTATTTTACACTGTTGGTGGGAATGCAAACTAGTACAGTGTGGAGATTCCTTTCAAAACTGGAAATAGAACTGCCATACAACTCAGCAACCCACTGCTGGGCATACGCACCAAGGAAACCAGAATTGAAAGAGACACAAGTACCCTGATGTTCACTGCAGCAGTCTTTACAACAGCTAGGACATGGAAGCAACCTAGACGTCCATCAGCAGACGAATGGATAAGGAAGTTGTGGTACATATACAGAATAGAATATTACTCAGCTATTAAAAAAAAAGAACACATTTGAGTCAGTTCTAATGAGATGGATGCTATTATACAGAGTGAAATAAGTCAGAAAGAGAAACACTAATATAGCATATTGACACATATACATGGAATTCAGAAAAATGGTAGCAATGATCCTATATGCAAGACAGTAAAAGGACACAGATGTAAAGAACAGAATTTTGGACTATGTAGGAGAGGCGAGGGTGGGATGATTTGAGAGAATACCACGGAAACATATTTATTACCACATGTAAACTAGAAGACCAGTGCAAGCTCGATGCGTGAAGCAGGGCACACAAAGCCAGTGCTCTGGGACAACCCAGAGAGATGGGGTGGGGAGGGAGCTGGGAAGGGGTTTCAGGACAGGGGGACACATGTTCACACGTGGCTGATTCATGTCAATGCATGGCAAAAGCCACCGAAAGGTTGTAAAGTAATTAGCTTCCAATTGAAATAAATAAATTAATTTTTAAAAAATAAATTAAAAAAGAAATCAAGATCCTAAATAAATAAATAAAAAGGGGCTTTCCAACACTTGTGAAGATTTCTTGCAAGAAATTCTGAACTTGAATCTGATCAAGCCTTAGAATCTGGTGTTGAGCTCTAACAAATTTACAGAAAATGCAGGGGTAAGAAAAAATATGTTACTGACATCACAGAGATCATAGAGATGGATGAGCAAAACCCAGAGTGCCGGACATTTGACATGACAAATAGCTTGGTTTCTTCAAACAAATAAACTGAAAGGAAAAAAAAGAAAGGAGAGAGAGAAAAAGAGTGAAGGGGGATAGGAGGAAGGAAGGGAGAAATAAAAAGATGTAAGATTTTTGCCACTTTGTGGTAATGTCATATGCAATATTCTTTTTCTTTTATAGACAGCAATAAAAGATAATAAATAGGGACTTTCCTGGTGGTACTTTCCTGGAGGATAAGAATCCAGCTGCCAGTGCAGGGGACACAGGTTCGATCCCCTCTTCTGGGAAGACTCGACATGCCTCGAAACAACTAAGCCCATGAGCCACAATTACTGAAGTCCCCATGCCTAGAGCTGTGCTCTGCAACAAGAAAAGCCATTGCAATGAGAAGCCCAAACACCACAACTAGAGAGTAGCCTTCACTCACTACAACTAGAGAAAAGCCCACGCACAGACACAGAGACCCAGGGTATCCAAGAATACAAAAGGTAATGGATGTACCTCACTTGACTCTTAATTCAAGCAAGACAACTTTAAAAAAAAAAAATACTGTAAGAGAATCAAAGTTTGCACACCAACTAGACATCAGAAGATATCAAAGTACTATTTGTTTTGTATGCGATAATGTTACTGTGATGCATTTTAAAATTCATTTTATTTTAGAAACATATAGTTTTTAATGGAGGAATGAAATGATTAATACCTGAAATTTGTTTCAAAATAATCCAGTGCAAACAGAAGAGAAAGTAGGTAGGGATATGTGAAACAAGATTAGTCTGGGAATAGTCACTGTAACTTTTGGAGCTGGGTGTTTCTACATTTGGGTGTTTGAAAATTTCCATACTGAAATGTTTTAGCTGACTTGCCAAGAAATGCAGGATTTGAGGAAAGCTAGAGCAAAGACCAAAGAAAAGAGCAACAGTCAGCTGTGATGCAGAGATTGAACATCACCTCTGCTTTCAGAAGAACTGTTTCTGGGCATGGAACCGGCACTCTCTCCTCTGTCCAGTCACCCCTCTCCACGGTTTGCGCTTGGAGGTGCTCCAAATGGAGCTCGGAGGTGTTTTCTCTGTTTATGACTCCTTTGATAAGATCCAAATCTTATCAGTCTGTCAGAATCATTTGGTCTTCTCTTTCTAACCGTATATATACATACCCCCCCACACACACATATATACACATATATGTTTTAACATATCAAGGGACTTGGGGGCAATCACAGATTTCTCCCCCTTTTTTCTCACATACTGACATTCCTCTTGCTGCCAAATTCATTCAGGGAGGCCAGAGACTTAGGAAGAAACTACTCAAATCATCTCTTACAAGGAATCAGGTTCAGGTAACATACCCTGTTTAGCATGAAAGTGAAAACAAATGACATAATAGAATATTTTCCTAACATGCAGAAGAAGGGGTCGACAGAGGATGAGATGATTAGATGGCATCACCAACTCAATGGACATGAGTCTGAGAAAACTTCAGGAGATAGTGAAGGACAGGGAAGTCCATGGAGTCTCAAAGAATCAGACATGACGCAGTGACTGAAGAACTAACATGTTTATAGTACTGTTACGTTGAGCCCAATGGTCAGAGAACAGCATTTTAAAGAGACAAGAAAAAACCGATACCCACTGCCCCTGTCCTTTATCATCACCAGCCAATATCTCCCGAGCAGGGTCTAGGCTGATTTCATGATGAAGCCTTATACTTAGATTATGTTATACATTTAAATTATAAATTATAAAATGAGAAGGCACAGGCCTTAAGAACACTCCCTTTGGGATACAAAGTCACCTGATCAACAACCATTAAAAGGTTTCTTATGTACAAAAACCTCTGAAAAAAGTAACACCATGCCTTGAAAATATTGTAAATATAATGTGTAAGGCTCGGAGAACCGCACCCTGAAAAGGACACTCAGGGACAGCCTCTAGTGGACTGACAAAGTTTATTATCCAATTGTGTAGTTTTATAATTTTCAGGGACTAGAGCATAAGGCTGACTTGCACGTAGCCATTCCAAATAAACATTAAAACATTCAAGCATAAAATACAGTTCCTACCGCCCAAGCCATAACATAGCTTTGGCGAAACTCTAAAGGGAGTCTTATTACGAAACAACAGTCCTTGCTCTCAGAAACAGGTGGTCAGAAGGAAGACTTTGAACCCCTCAAGGCCGGACGTATTGACCCTTCGTGATCCGTTCCCAGCCTTGGGCACTCAGTGAACGTTCATAACCCTTTGTTATGCTCGTCCCAGTTTCCAACCTTTGTCATGAGTGGAGCAAATACATTTTCAGTATTTGCTTAAAGCCTTCCAGCTCCTCCACATAATGACAGGACAGAACTTTACTGACATCTAGATTGTGGCATAAAGAGAAAGAACTTGAAAGCAGGAATGACTGGAGCATGAGGAAAGGGGAGCATCTAAGATGGAAAAGACAGAAAAACATCACAGAAAGAGGAGAGGTGGATAAACACCCGGAGAAGGCAACGGCACCCCACTCCAGTACTCTTGCCTGGAAAATCCCACGGACGGAGGAGCCTGGTGGGCTGCAGTCCATGGGGTCGCGAAGAGTCGGACACAACTGAGCGACTTCACTTTCACTTTTCATTTTCATGCACTGGGGAAGGAAATGGCAACCCACTCCAGTGTTCTTGCCTGGAGAATCCCAGGGACAGGGGAGCCTGGTGGGCTGCCGTCTATGGGGTCGCACAGGGTCGGACACGACTGAAGTGACTTAGCAGCAGCAGGTAAACACCAGACCTTCACGATTTGGACTTTGCTGTTCTGTGTCTTCATTTTGAATGTGCCAACATCAATTTTTATTGTCCATATTTCTATGGACAATAAAAATTGAAGTCATCATTGGTAAATTTTGAGGAACAAGGAAAAAGAAAGCTAGAATTATTTCAAGATAGATGCTTTTCTGCCTGTTTTCCTTTAAAAACTCACCCTTTTATAAGTTTTAAAATCAACCCTGGGTAAGTTACAATGGCTAGAATAACCATTTCTTCCTAATACAAGGTCATGAAGAATTCTAAGAAATCATTTCCTAATCTACTTTTGTCCAACACCCCCATCTCAATCAACCACCCTGAAGATATATACTATGTATACAAAGCAATTTAGAAACTTTGGTAGAAACAATCTTTTGAATGTAAGGAAACCAAGTAAAGAGAAAAAAGGTTAAAATGCACTTCCAAGTAGTAATCTATTGAAAAGGCAATGAATTGATGTCTCTATGATTCACAGAACTCGGTTTATGTTTTGGGATGTTATGAATGAAACTCTCTACTTGTGGTCAGGTTATCACAATTCTATTAGAGGCAAATGCCTTTGAATCTGAATGCTTTCAGGCATTTGTCTAAAGTAATTCACTCATAGGAATAAGACTAAGGAAATGTACATAATCTTCTCCAATAAAGAACAACTTTCCCTCTCACTAGGGCATTGGAAGAGGGCTCTAAATAAGAGGTGCATTTATTTCCATACACCTGTGATTTTGTTCCTAAGTGGTGTGAATGGCTATTGATTCAATATCAGGACTTCTGTCTTCCAAATTACTTAACTCATTCCATCTGGAGGTGAGTCAAGAAGTCATCTTCTGATGTTTATATTGCCTTCCATACAATACTTGGAAAGAAAACAGAGGTAATTATTTACCTAGTTGGATGAGAAAGAGGGGAAAATACCTTCTTGTTGTTTTAAGTTAAAACAATTAAAATACTTTGTGAGGCAATCCTAGGACAGACATTTCTATGTTCTTATACCACTCACATTTTCTTGCTTGCTGATAAGTGAATCATAATCCATAGTATCTCACATATTGTATTCTGGTGTATAAGCAGTGTAAACAAACACATTTCTTGCCGCCCTGTTGAACACACACAAACATCTCTTGACATTTTTTTCTAGTTTTACATTAAACAGTCAGTCAAAACTACTTGATGTTGATCATCAATTCTAGGCCTACATGAAGACTGAATGAGGTAAGAATCTAACCTGTTAATAACTGACAGATCTCCCTGGAAAATCTAGAAGAAAATTAAGCAAACAGAGGAAGAAGGGGTCTCTCCTCATGACTGTCAACCACCATATACAATGTATTAATTTCTTGCTGTTCATTTTTATTGTGATATGGATCCAGGCGAAGTGATTCTGCATTATCCCTTGGTTATTAGAAGAGTCTTACTTCTTGGAGTTCATTCCTTGGAACTAGGAAGTTTGTCACCACATATCTATATCTTTATCTACAGATATTTTTATAACCTAGGAGGCAGTTGGGATCCCCTACAAAGAACACCTTTGCTGTTGGTTGGTTGTTTTTTTAAAAAAAAAAATGGAGGAAGTGCTCCTTGAGACACATACTGCTCTTCAGACCACTGCCCTTCAAACCTGGATGGCAGGCAGGTGGTGGTTTCTGGGCTCCATGCCCTCTGCAGTGTATGCAGTGGCTAGGGGTTGGCGATTGGTTGACTGGCAGGGCTTGGGGCATCTTTGCATACAGGCAATTCCCTGCTTTAGAGCACCTCCCAGAGTTTTGGCCCATTAACCCAAGCACAACAGCTTGATGAATTAATGCTTATAGAGGCACAGTTGGCAGCTTCTAATTAAATAATTATGGCTAAGCAGCTGCACGGAAGCTGTCATGCACCCTAGAAAGCCAGCTGTCAGCTTTATTGATCCTGAGACTGAGGAAGAGTTAACACTTAGCTCTGGTTGTTGGGTACAAAGAGCAAGTATATCATATGCAGTATATGTGCTGTGCAATATGAAGTTGTTGCATATTTGTGCTAGTCTGTCCATGGAGTAATGAAGAGCAACCTCCTCCCTGGCATCCTCTCAGCAATCCAACAAAAAAAGGAAGTGATTATATGATTAGAGAACAGAGTCTGTCTGGAGCAATCTACAGAGGGCTTAGTATTATACAGATGAGTCCTTGATAAACACAGAAATGTCACTGAACTAGCAGGCAACTCAGGCTCTAAGTCTCATTTAGATGAGCAAGTGATTGGAATCAAGTGTGGTCTTTTTGAGGGGGTATGACTGATATGTTTTCTTCTGTTTGACTAAAGTTTCTTAAGAGGCCGTTTTCAAATACTAGAAATTGGGGAACAGGTGACTATCACAAAACTAGATTTAAATTCAATGATGCATTTTTTTTCCAAGTTAGAAGATGTCTGTTCTACAGAGTCACAGATAATGTCATATTCCTTTATAGAAAGCTAAAAAGCTAAAGCTTTATCTCTACGCTAATGGAAAACTCACCAGAAGGAAGAAAGCAGAATCTGGCCACTAAGCCCCAACACAGGGAAACGTATAGATTATAGATAACAGCCATAGATAGGGGTATTGAGCCAAATAATGTTTGTTACAGAACATCAGAATGCGACTGAACTGCTAGATGATTCCACTTTTCTCCACAGGCTGTTCTTTCTATACAATCCATGTGTTTTCACTTCTAAAAACCAAATCTGTGATAACCCAGTACAAAACAACTTGGCTTCCTGCAGGCCTTGTCACCAAGGCTCCCAACATCATCTCCAAAGGAATAAACACAACTGTAGGCAAAACTCAGTCCAACAGATTCAGTCAAACCTTAACGTGTAGAGACATTTAGATATTTCAATCCTCAAAATTTATGGATTTGCCTTAAAATAAGAATAGGGAAAAGCTGGAAACATATTTCTCATGGAATGCACTTCACCCAGCTCCCAGACCTGTTGAAAATCAGCAGTTCATCAAGCACTGAACTTTACAGACTGACTGATTGCTTTCCTCCCAGAGATCAATGGCTTATGGTTAATTTACAGTAATTCTTAAAATAAGGCATTCTGTACAGTAAATTGTCATTTAAACAACTGGATTGACTCTAAGAAACTCTACTATAAAGACTTCAGTACAATTGTTTCCTTTATTTTTTTCTCTTCTGGTTTCCTCTTATGCCAGTGATTCTATCACCTCCTTTATCTGAAGCTGACTGTGTGTGATTGACAGTTCTCAAGGATTCATTCCTTTTGGGTGAATCCTAAATGCAGCTCAGCTTAATTAAGTCTGCAGTGCAACTCAAGTCTCAGTACAAATTGCTAAGGAATCAAATCACAAATTCGTGAACGCCTAGGCAGGCAAATTGCAGACTTGGGGTCGGGGGGGGGGGAAGGGGTCTTTCATCAGTCTGTACTGCCATCTAGCCAAGATCACGTCATTCAGTGCAACATCCATTTTGCTTTCAACGTCCCTGATGAAAGCCAGTCTTCAGAAACCAGCTTAACAGACTCCAAAGTTCAGATAAGACAACAGTCAGCAGCACTTCAGCCACTCTGAGCCTACCGAACTCCCATGACCCAACAGCCAAGTTCTCATCATTGCCTTATCTTCACAGTTCAATATCTGACAGACACACATATCTATTTTCATTTCACATATTATCTATACCAATATCATTTGTATACTGTCATTTTGAGGCCTTTAAATAGTCTGTGAGTTGATTGGGAAAACAAAAGTTACCTTAGGTAAAACATGAAAGCTGATTATAACCTCTAATCTTCTAGCTATACCTCAAGAGTTAAAAAAATAAAATAAAAATCCCAAACAGCATTCCTTAGACATAGACTGAACACGCAGACCATATATACATATATATCTATTAAACAAATCCATACACATGGAAAACAACAAGAACACTCTGTACTTACGGTAGAAGACGTACTCAGTGTAACTTGACCAGATCTTGTCATCTGTATACTGGTTGACGAAAGATGCTGTCACTGAGGAGTTACAGGCCACCATGTGGAATCCACATTCTGACAACATATCAAAAGCCCTTTCCAGATGCCTGAATTTGAGATAAAATCTGGATGTGTATCTTTCTGGGGCTCGGTCAGGGTCTCTGCTCTCATTCAAAGTTTCTCCAAAGACCTCCTTCGCCAAGGAAATCCTTCCACAAACCAAAATCCGGGGAACTCTCCTAAACTTGGCATCCGCCTGCCCCTCTCTGCCCATGGTGCAGGACCCCCTGTAACCCACAGTAATAAAACCCCACTTGCGGTCAGCAGGGAGCAACGAGGAAGGGGGGCAGATTCTCGTGTCACTTCCTTGGGAGGCATCTTCAAAGTCACTGTGGCAGAATTCATCTGGGCTTTGCTTGATTTCATCGGGGGTCAGGAGTTTGACCAAGTCTGGGAGCTGGAAGTACTCAGCTTCTCTTTTCAGTCTTCCCCTTTCTGGAAAGTGATCAGGCAGGACCACCTGCCTGTCCCTGAGATAGTCCAGAATATAACGGAACAAGAATCCATCTCTGTCAATGAAAAACCTTCCCTTGGAGTCCTTGGCTAGGTCGTTAGCTGTGTCTCTCTTTGGGGAAAACATTTTCCACAGGAGGGAATGAGGGATGCTTATTAATGTGGAATGGCGAGTGAAATAAACTTGACCCCCAACATTCAGCTCCACGACCTCAGGGAAGGAGTTGGGAACTGCAGCCCCTTGTTCTCGAGCATAATAACGACTACAGTTGCCACTCAGAGCCATGGTCCCTTTCTTCTTTCTCTTCTCCTATTTTGATGTGAAGGAGCGATCCAATGGAGTCACAGCCTGATCCTTTGCAGCAACTTATAAGGGAGGGAGAGGATGCTAACTTGTTAAAAACAACCTCCTCTTACCCCAGTTTTTTTTCCCCCAACAAAGCAAAATTTCAGAGTCCACAGGTGAAGTGATGCTACAGAAGTAGTTTAAACCCTGGCAGGTGGTGAGCTATGACTTCATGGAATATAATCAACTCATCTGCATCCAGTTTTCCCCCAAGCTCAGTAGGCAAGGCCGGTCAGGTCCCCAGTTACTGAGAGGTCTGTCTGCAGGAAAAGAGAGAAAATTATTTCCTCAAACACAGCATGAGTCAGAAAAAAAGAGACTGCTGGAGAGAGGAGAGGGAGGTAGAAGGAGGGAGGGAAACTGAAAGGGAGGGAGGGAGAGATTATTTTACATAAGCAGCCCTGGAATTACTGATTTCAGCCATTCTTCAACTAAATCATAGCTTCTTTCAAGGTATTTCATGTCTACATATTTATCTATATCCCTCTGTCTCCAGCATTTAGTATTAAAAACATTTCTATTTGATTTCTGCATTAAAAATGAATATGCAATTTTCAACTTCTAAAAGGAGATTTATTTTCTTTCCTCAGCTGGAGAGGAAAAGCAATAAGCCCTGGAACTTACCTCAGTGAGTGCTGGGAACAGTTCTTGTGAAGAAATACCCATTTGCAAAGCAGTCCAAATCCCCAGCCACACACAGAGTCTGGAGCTTGTCAAAATCCCAAACAGGTAAAATACAGAGGTATCAATGAAAAGTGCCAGAGAGATGTGCTCTTAGAAAATAATAATTATATATATAAATATTTATATAAATGTATATTTGCGTATATGTATGTATATATTCACTTCCAATCTCAAGTTAAAACAAGTCACAAAAAAGTTAAACCGTGACTAGAGGTGGTTGGATTGAAGAAGCAAAGCAGAGAAAAATATTCAAAGCTTCTCCAGGAAGGAAAAAAAAAAAAAATCAAACCTTTGGAAAGAATCCTTAAAACAAAAGAGAGTTGCAAGAGGTACCGGGACTTGGAAGCTTTTCAGAAAGCCCAGAAGCAAGACAGATGCTCCCTGCTGGGGTCCCAGGTAGCCACCCCACCTGCCGGCAAGGGCAAGCGGGCTCCCATGTTCCCAGCCAGGTGGGAGCGGGCGGCCGCCGCGGCGTAGAGATGCCGGCGCGGGGCTCGGGCTCGGGCTTCTCCGGCGGAGGAGCTGGGTGGTTCCACAGTTCCCAGTGCAGTTCGGATGCTGTTGTTTCAGCAGTGCAGGCAAGAAACCATCCAGGGAAATGACTATTACATCATCTTAAAGGAATATGGCTTGGAGAGAGCGGAGGCAGCTCCGAGTCACGTCCGCCTCGGTGGCAGGTCGCCGGGACGGCACGGGGACGCCGCGCTCCGGCCGTGGGCACGCGAGTCCCCCGGGCGCTCCGGGCTCGGGGCGGGGACGGAGCGCGACGCAGTCGCTTCCCTCCTGGTCCTGTCCCGGAGTCTGGAGTTTCCAAGGGCCTTTGCTTTGCCCTTTCGTGCTGTCTCTAGACCTCCACAGCCACCACCATGCCCCAGAAACAACCCCTCAACCCAGATGAACACGGCGGTTTTTCATTTTTAAAAAACCAACAAACAATTCTTTTGAGTGTGCACTAAATTTCTGCTGAAGGGCAAATTACCCCTCTAAAGCTTGTTTAAAAGGAAAAAAAAAAAGCGTACCCAATGACCCCAATGTTCAAGCTACAAAGTGGTTTTTTTCCCCCCCGAAGAGAACTAAGCCATGTTCTCTCAGATGCCCTCTCCTGTTTTTGTTTTTTTGATTCTCCTTTCTCTCCATTCCTCTGCCACCCTCACCCCAGCAAATAAATAAATGATGAATATATACATCCATACCTTCAGTCTCTCTGGAATTACTGATGCTCCTTCTCAAGACTATAGGAAGAACTGGTACCCTCAGGAAAAAACAAGGTTTCTATCAGTAAGTCATTATCTTGGCTTCCATGTAAGACATCGTTACCTGCAACTTTTTTCTGGGTCTGTTTCCTTAGGAAGCTTCTCTCTAGATGTGCCCCCGCCCCCTCCCATCTTATCCCAAGAGGACTCTAGTGGAAGACACGCCTGCAAAGAGACATTTTACTCCTGTCCCAGAGGGTCCCTTAAGTGCATCATTAGAGTTTCAGGAAGGCATTTCCAGGGCAACCTAATCCACTAACAAAGTGCTTCCAGTTGATCCTGCCAGTCAATAATGGCCCAGGCAACAGCTTACAGTAAGTCAGCCATTTCCCCTTTCAAACACCAATGTCTTAGGACTCACATTCCTAATGAGAATGTAGTACTTCATCTATGAATAATATATGCGGGGCACACTCCATTCCAAACAACTGCTATTTTTAAAAGATTAAAACCAAAACTGGAGAGAAATGTGTGAATTAGATACATTTTATGGGATACATGGGTTTATTGCCAGCTCTTGCCCCAAGAATTAGCATGAAGATAGACTCAGCAGTAGCATAAAATAATTTCTGATCTAACACTCTTTTCTTTCAATAAGAATCAGGTTACTGAACACATTCAGAGTATTAGCTAACACTCCAATATCTGATTATATTTAACTTTGTTTCTTTAACTAATGTATTAACCTACTCTGGCCTCAATCATTGGGATTTTAATGCTGGACCAATCAAGGATGCGCTTGTTATTTGATGCACTCATATCGCCATCTACTGTCCTCAAACTGTCAGTGCAGGACTATATCCGGCAACTTGTGTGAATGCGCGCACGCGTGTGTGTGCTCAGTCGTGTCCGATTCTCTGGGAATCCATGGACTGTAGACCGCCAGGCTCCTCTGTCCATGGAATTTTCCAGGCAAAAATACTGGAATGGGTTGCCATTTCTTACTACTCCAGGGAATCTTCAGGACCCAGGGATCGAACTGCGTCTCTTGTGTTTCCTGCATTGGCAGGTGGACTCTACCACTGCACCATTTGGGCCAAAGGTCAGATTTTTTTTCCTCTTTGTTTTAAAGTTCTTGAGTATTATCAGAAATGTTCTGTTCACCAAGATGACAAAGTAAACCTCTAGCTGCCATCGGGTTATGGGGTAAAATAAGTCTGAATCTATAGCTAGTAAGTACTGCCTTTGGTTGCAGTAAAGAGCAAATTATTTTATGTCTAACCAAGTAGGCCAGCACACCATGACAGTGGCTTTGGAGATTGGATATTAAAGTATTTGGGAAATAGTTTGGCAAGTAATGAAGAATGGGAGGAAGAGAAATCATAGCTTTAAAAACTAAAAGGAGCTTGTGAAATAGAATCACCATCTCATCTTAAAGACATAGCAACTGAGTACCAAGAGGGAAAGTACTTCCACAGGGTCACACAGCAAGGTAAGGGTTAGACCCCTGCCTATTCAGAACAGTCAATGTCCTGTTTTTAACCTTATGGATTCTGGAATAGGAATGGAGAGGTGGCAAATAAAGAAAACAAGAAGAATTTTAAGACTATTACACATTTGAAAAAGCAGCAAGTCATTTAAAAGAGCTTTTAATATGAAATTAAATTGCAAGGCTAAAATATTTGGACAATTTAAAAGAAGAGTATTCTGTATCTCAGAAATGAGAAGCTCTTTTCATTGGTCTGGGCTTCATCATTTTAGTTCAGTTCAGTCACTCAGTCGTGTCCGACTCTGCAGGTTAGGCTATTTCTGAGACAAGTAGTTCTTAATTTGGGGGAGAATGGACTGCTTGGAGAAAACCTAGGCAGTGAATACCTGAACATAAAAGTTCACATTCAATGTCAGGGACAAAGCCTCTGAGGAAGAGCTGAATAAAAAGGCACCAGGGAGATCACATGGTCAGGGACTCACATTCCCAGCAATACTCACATTTGGACTATGAACCGTCTTTCCTTTTTTTCTTCTTTTTTTTTTTAATGTGGACAATTTAAAAGTCTTTACTGAAATTGTTGCAATATTGTTTCTGTCTTATGTTTTGGGTTTTTGGCCAGGAGGCATAGGAAATCTTAGCTCCCTGATCAGGGATCCAAACTGCACCCCCAGCACTGGAAGGCAAAGTCTTAACCACTAGACTGCCAGGGAAGTCCCTGAACCTTCTTTGTGAAGTGAGATTACACACACACTCACAGAGACACATTCTGAGGACTGGAAAAAAAAAAAAAAGAAAACATAAAACATTCACCACACAACCTTACCCTTGTGATCACACCACCTGAATGCACTCTGAATTCACATTTTTTAATAAACACTGTTTAGTACCGCAGACTTTGCACACATATATTGCTGTATATTGTTTTGTGCTAAAAAAAATTCACTTAGTATAATAAACAGTTAAAACTGAACAACTGTTTTTACAGCCCTCTTGAGGTATATTTGCTTTTTAATCTACCTGGATCCTCAAGAAATTGAGAGGGTCTGGACCTCTTATCCTTGGAGAGGTCAGGGATTTGGTTCGAGGTTGGCCCTAAGTCTATTCACGTTGGGGTTTGTAGAACCCAGGTTAGTAGCCTCTGATCTGTACTCTTTCTTGTTCCTTTAGTCTCAGGGAGGCAAAGGATAAGAAGTGAGATTAAAGCAAAAATTGGCTTGGAGGAAACAAAGCAATACACTATCTAGAGAGATTTAAATAATGCTAAAGTAAGCGAGTGTGTCCCAGGGTGTCTCAGGGAGGTTGTCAGTAATCCCAGCTGTTCAGTGCCTGAACAAGAGGCAAGAAGCCAAGTCTAGGCTGTAAGTGTATTCCTGTCCATGTCACCAGATAACACTGCTAGTGTTATTATTCTCTTCTGGCAGCTCTCCACTGAAGCACCGTGAGATGCCACACTGTGCAAAGGCTGAACATCCAGCAACAGATTTCTCTTAAGTGAAGAGTGAGGAAGAATTTTGCATTCCGTTCCTTGTAATATTCAAGCTCACAGCTCATGAAGACACACCATGGGTAACTTGTGGAACTGATGGAACGTGTCTTAGCTTCTATTTCCTGTTCCCCACTTTCACACACCCCCAGAGCTGAATGTTGAAGAGTGTGTTCTCAAAAGGACAATTTTAATTTTGGAATAATGTGATCACCTCCCACATCCTCGCCCCCTAACACATCCTTAAGTTTCCTCTCCCTTAAAGGGAGATAGATTTTATGCTGACTGTCTGTGTTATCAGGGAGGGAGTTGATCTCATCAACTTACTCACGCTAAGATGCTGCACATTCATTGTGTTACATGCCCCAAAGACTCCTGAATTATCAGCATCATCTTAATAGCTACTGTTGATGGAGGGCCTGTCAGAGCCATTACCTCTCTCTCAGCTCTCCCCGACTGGTGGTGTAACATTGGACAGAAGACTGAATGTCTCTGAGCCAGGGTAAAATGGAGATAATAAGAAGACTGCCTCTCAGGTGTGCTGTGCAGATAAAATACGATGATCTGCATGTTGGACCCCTAGCACATTCCCCAGCTCTAGGCGAGTGCTTAATGAATGTTGGTAGTATCCATTAAAGAGGTAGAAGCAGCCGTATTTGTTGTTGTTCAGCTCAAGTTGAGGCATAAAGAAGTTACCAAAGATGCCCAAAGATTGAAATTCAGCTCTGTTTGCAAATTTGTTGCTCTTCCCACTGTGTAGTTTTAGGTAAAGATTATTATTTGGTATAAACGTATTTCTCGGTAATGGGGGATCAGGCTTTGGTGGGGGAGATGGGTGGCAGAATAGGGAACTGAGAATAATCGATACCAAATGGTTAAAAATAGAAATGCCACTATCTTCTGCCAGACAGGTTGCATTCCTGGGACCCTTTCATCCATTCCACACAGATTTACTAAGTACTATATTGTATCCATCATAGCTGTTAGGTATTTAAGGTACAAAGATGAATTCAATACAATCTCTGAACTCAAACATTCACATACAAACACACACTCATACTCAAAATCATAACAATAGAAGGCAAAGATTAAGGTTCTAGATTCTTGATCACTACTTCTTATTTGCAGAAAAATGTCTAGTGCTGTATTCAGCTTTGGATTCGACATAGTTCACATATGGTTTTGACAAATCACTTAACCTCAGGTGACCTCTGCTTCCATATCTGTAAAATGAAGCTGTCTCCTGTTATAGAGATACTGTGACTGATGGCAAAAGATAAAATATTGCCGCCCAATCTTCAGAAGCATACTAAGATGCAACAGAGGAAGAAGGCAGCCGACAGCAGTCTGTCTTGTTAAAATAAAGCCTCCACAAGAAAGAATTGGGATTCGACTGGTATAATTTTAAAGTCAGAATGGGAGACCCGTTGAGATCATTCTTTGTAGCCTCAGTTCCACCTAAAATTTTGAGATAATAGGAAATGTTCAGTTTAGTCACTCCCCTCAGTTTCTTCCTGAAAATACCATTGAACTTGACTCCCAAAATACAAATAATAGCTAAAGTTGTTTGTACCACCATATAGTCTCTGAAAGGAAGTCTGCAGAATAAAGTTCTAAGTGAACTCATTTTGAGATCTGAAGTGTTTTTATTTTTTTTTAATGTTATGCTGATCTGAAAAGCAAGTATTGGCTGCTCTTCACATACGAAGTTAACACCTTTTCAGGTTTTCTTCAAAATAATGACAATTTTCTGGAACAAATGGTCCAAGTTAGGAGTGCATAATTTGATCATGATGTTGAGTGAAGCCAAGTCCACATATGTGTTTTGAAACTGTGATCTCATCAGCATGAAACCTAACCAACAGAAATACACTCTTCCTTAAAACAGATTGGAGAATAAGGGGGAAAAAAGAATGTAACTGCCCGACTTTGAAACAACTGGTTCCAGCAAATACATAGGCAATATTTTACGCATAGCCATAAAAAACAAAAGAAGTCTACCCTTGCCTACCCCCACAGTCCTGCTTCGAGCAACCTGCTTAACTATGTTGTATCATTCACAGTGTGATGCTCATTGCGTATGTTGTGTTATGCACATTGGCACCATCCTTACCATGTTTGCTATGCATTATGCAACAGATCTCTTGGCAAAGGAATAGTGTAATTTGTAAGCCAGTAATTGTCAACCTTTTATCTTCCACCTAGGAAACCCATTTTTCAAACGATGTCTCCGTTGCCTTTCCAAAATATGCAACAGATACAAGCAATATCAAATCCAAAAACACTTAGGAGTTAAGTTCAAAAACACTTTCTGTTTAAAAAGCAATCAGTCAGAGATTTCAATAACATGTCAGTGGTCTCTAGTGTGCATTTTAATGTTTTTCTAAATAGTTTTCTATATGCATACATGGAATTTATTGAACTCCCTGAAGCAACCTGTGGGGAAAGTTTAAAAAGCCTAGTTATAATAAAAAGGAACAGGTTTTAGAATCAGGCAGAGCAAGGTGTGAAAGAGGTGCCTACCAGCTGCATGCTCATGAGATAATCACTTTACTTCTCTGAGGATATTTACTTCATATATATATTAGAGATAGAAAAATCCAGGATTGTTGTGGGATATAATATATGATATTATATAATATATGATATTATACATGGCATTGAAATGTATAATATCATATATGAAATAAATTGCCAGTCTAGGTTCAATGCATGATACTGGATGCTTGGGGCTGGTGCACTGAGATGACCCAGAGGAATGGTACGGGGAGGGAGGAGAGAGGGGGGTGCAGAATGGGGAATATGTGTATACCTGTGGCGGATTCATGTTGATGTATGGCAAAACCAATACAATATTGTAAAGTAATTAACCTCCAATTAAAATAAGTAAATTTATATTTTAAAGAATTTCTGAAAGTGCCTGGCACATAGCAAATATTCAGTAGGTAAGTGGCAATGTGGTTATAGTTATGCTTGGCTCCATCACCTCCTCTGTCCCTCTTCCACCACTTTCTGCCTGTACCCCATGGGTCTGTGTGAATGAGTCGATGGGAGGGTACCACATTACTTATTCATGCTGGTGAAGTGAGTGACCCCTTTTCTAAAAGTCTGCTTCTTCCTGGGAGGAGGGAGATAGAATAAAGGCAAGGGATACTAGGATTTCTAAGCACAGTTATCCTTGGAGATGGATAATTAGTTCATTTAAAAACAGACTCACCTGCCTTAGAAATAGCTGTGGTTTGCAAAGAATGATAGAGGAAAGCTCTTTTAGGACACCTCATACCATTTTACAGTGATTCAGCAGTCAAGCCATTGTTTGTAGAAGGCATTTTTCACAACTAAATCCAAACATGTCATACTCATAGAAATGAATCCTACCAATGGCATCTGCAGGTGGGGAAAGCATGAAGAGAGAAGGGCAAAAACCAAATAACAAATGGAAAGGTTTATCTCAAGGACTTGAGAAGTCAAAGCTGGGAAATTCAGGAATGCTCTGAAATATCGCTTTCATTGCCAGTGCACTTTCCCTTGCCTTTTGAGTTATCTACAGGTATTCATGGAGGAGGGAATCATTTTTCATTAATCTTGCTAACCCTCAGTAGCTAGCACAGGTGATGGCATCTGGAGGGTGCTCAATAAATGTGTGTTAAATTTAATTGCAGGAATGAGAGTGTTTGCTTAGAATGGCACAAAATTGGCGTGTTAAACTTATTATTACCAGGAGAGAAATGGGAGGGGGAGATAACTTGGGAGACTGGGATTGACTTATACACACTACTATATAAAAAATAGATTAACAAATAAGAACCTTCTCTATGGCGCCTGCTCAGTACTCTGTAATGGCCTATATGGGGAAAGAATCTAAAAAAAGAGAGGCTATATGTATATGTAAAACTGATTCACTTTGTGGTGTAGCAGAAACTAATACAACATTGTAAATCAGCTGTACTCCACTATAACCCCATAAAAACTTTTTAAATGATTTGTCCATTCTGGACATTTTATATAAATGGAATCATACATTACTACAAAAAAGAAACTGACAAGGTTATGTCAGAATGAGTGTTAGTTGGGAGTATAAGGTGGTTGATTTCAGTTTAGTTCTCAAAACATTGAATTATCCATACTGTCAACTAAAAAAGAAAAAAATGCACAACTTAAATGTAGAGAGTTGTGTGTTGCTTGGCAGCCAAAACTGAGAACTTAAGCCTGGGATGCTGCTTCTTAGATAACTCTGAGGGACTGCTCTGATGAAGTCATGGAGGAGCCATGATATGGAGGCTTTTTTGCTACAAAGACCAGGTATGTAAGTGCTCAGTTGTTCCAGTTGTGTCCAACTCTTTGCGCCCAAAGAGCTGAACTGTAGCGTGCCAGCCTCCTCTGTCCATGGGTTCTCCAGGCAAGAATACTGGAGTGGGTTGCCATGCCCTCCTCCAGGGGATCTTCTTGACCCAAGGATTGAAATGGTATCTCTTGTGTCTCCTACATTAGCAGGCAGGTTCTTTACCATGAGAACCATCTGGGAAGTCTACAAAGACTAGGTAGTGGAACTTCATAAGATTACTGCTGGGGCTTCCCTGGCAGCTCAGCAGTAAAGAATTCCCCTACCAATGCCAGAGACAAGGGTTCAGTCCCTGGTCTGGGGAAGATCCTACATGCCTCGGAGCAACTAAGCCCCTGCACCACAACTATTAAGCCTGTGCTCTAGAGCCTGGGAAACCCAACTATTGAGCCCATGCTCTGCAACTACTGAAGCCCACACACCTAGAGCCTGTGCTCTGCTGCAAGAGAAGCCACCACCATAAGAAGCCGAAGCACTGCAACGAAGAGTAGCCCCCGTCACAACTAGAGAGGAGCCTAGGCAGCAACAAATTTATCCAAAACAGCCAAAAATAAATAGGTAAATAAACAATTTTTTTAATTTAAGGAATGATTACTGATAATTAAAGAAAGCCAGACACCTCGAGTTCATGAATTTAGCACTTTTCTATGTATGAGAAGATGCGAGAGTCTCAGCTCATTGAAATCACTCCTTTGATATGTGCCTCAGCTATCTGGGGCCAGAATCCTGAATCCCCTCACAGTGCACGTGTGGGGGTGGCTGCAGTGGCTGAGGGCTTGCCAGCCTGTTTGTCTCCATCTTGAGTTCCCTAAGGGCTCACAGTCTGGGGTGGCTGTAGTGCCTGATGGCTGTAACATCCTCTGTTTACTGATTTGCCAGGCAACATTTTTCATTCACAATGCTATTAGGGTTGCATTTGGTCAAGTCCCAGAGAAATCAACTCACTGCAAAAAATAGCCTTGCTTAACTCATCACTGCAAAGAGGTCATTCAAGCACCCAATGCCCAGTCAAAATGGAGTGAAAAAAAGAAAAACTATTGGAAGGAACACCCCTGGAAGAGGAAGAGATCACAAAGTTTTTAGTTTCAAAATTGCACTGACACCAGTTTCCTTAAATATTCATGTCAATGTCTGTAGCCAAACTAACAAAACTGACGATGACTCCCAAACATATTCACATACATTTAATTCCTACAACAACCCAGAATTGTTGGCCTTGTGGGGAGAATAAAAGAAACTCTGAGAGTTTAAATAATCACCAAGAGGTCACTCCAAGCTTGTCTGATCCCAAAGCGCCCTATTAATTACACCAAACTTATTTACACATAGTTCCTTTTGTTAAATATCCTCAACCTCCTTCTAATATTTGCTCACTCCGAGCAACAACACATCCCTAGCAGAGATCACCACCGTATCCACAATCCTAGTTCTGTACCGGGCACAGGGAAAGCACTCTGTAAGTAAGTAGGTGTCGAAGGTTTGTTAGAATGTACAAGTGAGTGAACAAATGAAAACATAAGTAGATGAACAGACTGCCACCTGGGACAATGGTACCCAGAGATTTTAGCTGGATACAGCAGAGCCTGATTTCCTGCGGTGTCTCTAATTTTTTTTACTCCTGAAATGTTGGTCCCCAATGGAAGACTGATTCTAGTGATGAAAAGGGGTTCTGAAGAGGTTAAATAAAAAGGTTTCTATAAAAATACCAGAGAATTGGCCCTTCATGAAGCCACAAGGATGAGTAATATAGATTTATATGTTTATGTTCTAGAATTTTAAAGTTTTTAGAAATAAGAAACTGCTTTGGGGATAAAGCTAAAAATCCCAGTTTGGGGTTTTTTTGTTTTGTTTTGTTTTTTAGGTACATAGATGGTAAAAAATATATATATGATTCACTTTTAAAAAATCTTGACAAGGTACCAGGCAATTCTAATCCAGTCATTGTATGCATAAGTCACTCTGCATCTTTTCCAAAAATGTGCATGGAGTTGGAAAGCCTGGTTATGATTGACCTATACAGACACACACACGGAGCACAAGATTTAAGGAGCCAAAGCACACAATTCAAATGTGAGTTGGGAGACATCATTCTTAAGCTGTATAATGCAGATGTGCTTAGCTGCTGCCAAAGAAATCTCAGGTTACCTTTATAGACAATGATCTGAGCCTCAAGCACATCTCCCAATTACCCTAGGGTCTCTCCAAATGGCAGGCTGGCTTGCAATGTGTGGTTCCAAAGACTGCCAGAGGACATCAGGCAATTGTTTGAAAATGCAACCAATGTCATATATCTTCATGATAAATCTGGTTTCCATTCCATCAGAAAAAAAAGAATGTCTATGACATTAAAAAAAAGAAAAAGATTTATGCATCTGATAGAAACTGGATTCAACCTGATGCCTCTTGACCAACCCCTTGAATTTTTCATATATGTAAATAAGATCTCGAGAGTTGTCACATACTGCTACTCTGTTGTAGTACCATCCTATTGAACACAGAGGCTAAGATTACCCCTCGATAGGATATTAAATAAAATTATAAATTTAAATGGAAAATTAGAGAAAGAACTATGGATGGAACAGAGATGGAGTTCTAATTTGCACCAAAGACAATAAGAAAATGCATTTCTCATATTGCCATTTTGCCCAAGGACATTTGTACATATAGGCCTAAAGAAAGAAAGAGAAAGTAACTGTCCAATGGAAGTAACCAAGGGGTTGGAGCCCAGTTTGAGAACATCAGTGCTTCGCTACTAGCTAATCAGAGTCCAGAAAGAGTCCTTTCCCAGAAGCCCAATGAGTTAATGACAACTAAGGTTGTTGGAGTTCAACAAAAAAAGCTTTTGAAATCGTAGTTCTGTTCCATGTCTCATAATCATTTATTTACTCAAATATTTAACCAAATATTTACATATCTATTTGTACAAAGAACTATGTCAGACACTGTAGAGGCTGCAATGATTAATGAGACTAGAGCTGCCCTCAACAAGTTGATAATCCAGTAAGGCAACACAGTTTACTCTGTGCCCAGATTGGAGAGAGGTAACTTATGCGCCAAAGAGGGTGATGGCTGCTTTTAAGAGAAGTGGGGAAAGTTCTGTGAGAAAGACACAGAGCTAACCAAAAGGAAGTCATTTTGAAACTCTAAGGAACATCTTGTCTAGCACAAGTACCCATTAATAAATTATTGATGGGCTAAAGAAAGTGCCTCCTTGCATCACTACATATTTACTGGGCATGAAGTCAGAGGCATCCATTTAGAATTCATTTAGAACTGCCCCCAAACCAGGCTGATTCATTAGTCTTGATGCTCTCAGAAATATTTCTATAAGCCCATTATAGTTCTAGTCCACACAGCTAATTTGTATTTGATTCTCAGCCAATGAGGACTAAGAGCCATTTGAGTGGCCCTCACCAGGCATTCACTGACTCCACCAGGTCCCTCTTCTGCCATTACTTGTGTGCCACTGAACACCTGGGTTCAAGACAGCTGAAAACAGGAGTGCAAGCGATGGTGCTGAAGGTTCTACCCAAGATCAAGGAAGATACTGGACGGCAGGAAGGAGGCTTCACTACAACAGCTCCAAGTGCCTTCAAGGAGACAGTCTAAGAGACCCAGATTAACAGACAATTGTCTGGTGGAAATCCTTTGACATTTTGAAGGGCAGCATAAGCCTCATTGCAGCAGAGAAAGATTGTCCAACAACAATATGAAGGATAAATAGAGGAAATCTATGGCCAGAGGCATATCACAACTTCAGGGGACTTCAAGAGCAATTGCCAAAGTATATCAATAGCACGTCCCGAAGGATGTTCAATAATCACCTAGAGCACCCATTTAGTTATTGTGATTATTTCCAGGAACAGATTCCCACAATAATTTCAGGTTGGGGAGTGGAGGCAGAGGGTGATGTAAAACACTATTTCTATTCCAGATACCCCAAGAACCCTGTAATTTAGGATATCCTGAGGGAGATTCACTTTCTGTAAGCAATAACTTACAGAGGATGAGATGGTTGGCTGGAATCATGGATTCAATGGACAAGAATTTGGGCAAATTCCAGGAGATGGTGAGGGACAGGGAAACCTGACGTATTACAGTCCATGGGGTCATGAAGAGTCAGACATGACTTGACAACTGAACAACAGCAAGAAGCAACAGCAGTCCTTCAAGGCAATTGTATAACACAAAGGAGAGTGAATAAAATAGCATGAGGAACTTTTGTTCAGTACAAAAGAAAAATCTTATAATTTTGGTCACCCTGCATTATTGCAAATAAAATTTGCCTGGTTTATTAACATAACATTCACAATTTGGGGATGGAAAGGGAAAGAAACCTACAAAGCAATCTACAACTTAAGCTAAAAATGACTACTTCCTATGCTGGGGAGTGTTTGTGCACCATGGTTAAAAGTGGTGGCTTTAGGATCAGACAGTTCTGGGAGCAAATTCCAGCTCCATCATTCACCAGCTGAGAAAGTTGAAATACTCTTCTAGTCACAATGCTCACGTCTATAAAACAGGTAATAATTGTAGTTCCTTATAGGATCAAATAAGAGAATACATATCAAATATTTAGTGCATCACCCTCTCATAAGTTAGTACTCAACAAATGTAGCTTTGGAGTTTTTTATATATTTTTTCCATAACGGTTTTGGATTATCATCTCCCTAGAGAAGAGGCACATCGTTAATATCATTAATGTTGGCCAGTCCTCGTTCTGTGCCCCCTTACAGATTAGGAGGGCAGAAATCAAGCCAGTCACACAGATCCCCTTTGAGAGTGTAGTCTCCTACTGACAGTTGTTTTGGGGAGGTCAAAGGGCACCGTATGGCAGGTAATAATGATGTTTGTCTGCATAATGCACCCTCCACTTGCTGAGTTGTCAGTGTCCCCATGGCCTCATGAAGCTCTAGCCCTTGCTCCTCATTTATCACATGTCACTTGTCCCAGCATGTTTCCTGCACACAGGATGTTTGGACACAAATCTGCACATCTTTTAAGTTCTGTTTTCCCCCCATACCATCCCCCTGTTGACCTGACTCAGTCTCAGTGGACTGTCATCATTATGCAAATGACTTCAAGTTTGGTTTCCAACTTATATATACCTGCTGGGCATCTTAACATAGACCTGCCAGAACATCACATTCAAGTCCAAAGCCAAATATCTGTTTGCTACTCTCATTCATTATATCCTATCATATTCTCGGAGTTAATGGCATCAATGGCCTTTCTCTAAACCCAGTTGTGTTGTCTATCCACTTTACAATAAATCTTCAAGGTATCTCTTCTTTTTCATCTCCATTTGTCCTACCCTTTTCTCTACCTTTTACCCAAATCCGTTTGTTCAACAACTAATTACTGAGATCCACCATTGACTAGGTGCAGCATTCTGTTGTAAGCTCTGTGTGTTGGGACCTAGAGATGAACAGGTAGACATGGTTCTTTTCCTCATGGAACTGTCATTCTAGGCAAGCAATGCAGATTTTAAACCAGTAATTCAATAAGCAAAATCATTTCAAATAGTCACGTTATGAATAAATTAGAACTTGGTAATATGAAAAAATGTCTTGGGCAGAGGATAGGGAGACAAAGAGCAGAGACTGGGACTCTGAGTAAGTGATATGTGAGCTAGGGCAAGAAGCCAGTCATGTGAAATTCTGGAAATAGCATATTCTAGGTAGATGAAATGATAAGAACAAAGGCTCGGATGTCTGAAGTCAGACTATGCTTGGCATGTTTAAAAAACCAAGAAAGCCAGAGAGTTGGAGCAGAAGTGAGAGTTCAGGTCTGAGAAACACACAGGGGCAGGTCAAGCCATGCAGAGGATCCTGGACCAGGGTAAGAGTGTAGATTTCATAATAAGTATTATAGGAAGTCATTGATGGGTTTAAAGTTAGAAGAGGCATGGCCTAGTCTCTCTCTCTGTACGTGTGTGTGTGTGTACGCTTGCACGCTCAGTCATGCCAGACTCTTTTCAAACTCCTGCACTGCAGCCTGCCAGGCTCCTCTGTCCATGGGATTTCCCAGGCAAGAATACTGGCGTGGGCCTTGCACAAGGGAAGATGACAGCATCCAGGTGGAGGTTTTGAGATCAGATCTGCAAGGTGCTGGTGTGGCAGCCCATAAAGGTTTGCCCCAGGTGGCTTGGCCTTCTGTGCTGCAGGGCCCCGAGATGCAGGGCAAATGATTGGGGCATGTGATTCATGCAGAAGCCAGAGCCTCCTCCCCGACACAGGGTATACATGATTCCTGGACTAGAGTCCTTCACCTTCACAGGGAAGATGCACTCTGTGCCCAGGCTGGCACGGCCAGTCTTCCCATCCTGAGACCCTGACTGGATGCCCCTCTTGCCCCTGCTGCGTGAGCACCTGCTGTACAAGGACCAGGTCTGCTACGTCTTCCACCAGTGTTGCCACGTCCTCGAGGGTGTAAAGCAGGCTCTCTGGCTTAACAAAACCAAGTTAACAGAAGGCCGTCCTGAGAAAGTGCCTAGCCTTACTGGTGATCCAAGAAACCACACAGAAGATCAAGATGAACCTGTTCTGAATGCAATCTCTCAGCTCATCTCTGGCACTCTACTGAAGACATCCCTAAGAGAGAGACCTATTGCCCAGTCATTGTGGACAGCCTGATGCAGCTGTGTAAAACCCAGATTCTCAAGCATCCTTCTCTGATCAGGCAGATCTATGCCCAAAACAACATGTGATCCACCACCTGGAAATAAGAGTCGACCCTGATCCAGGTCCATAGTTCCAGTAGAGCCCAAGTGAATGCCGAGGATCCTCTGCCTCCCATTGGCCCCCGGGAGGAGGCAGAAGCTACTGAGAATCATGTTCTTGAGAACTTCAATCCCATAACTCCCACCATCAGTCTTTAGGAGTGCAATGTTCATGATGTGAATGATGACAATGGATTTCTGGAGGGCTATTTTTATCCCTATCCTCACACTCAGTATTTTCTGGAGTCGTCCAACTTAGAACCACACTGCTTCCAGCCAGATCAGTTGTGGGCCAAGATGATCCTGTCTGCCTTTGGCAATGTGCTGGCTCAAGCTTGGTTCCTGTATGGGAATGACCCTAAGGTTTTGGAGAAGCCAGTAGTCATGCAGAGCATGGGCACCCACGGGTGTGTCTTCCTGGTGCTACAGCTGAACACCACAGATCTGGCCTCCGAGGAGGACCTCAAGAATCTAGCCTGGGTGGACTCCAATCAACCCCTGCATTGGCCCTTTTTTTGTGTTCCAGTGATCCAAAAGAAGGTGGTTATAGACCATGTTGGACCAACTTGTTCCCAGCCAGAGACATTCAGGAAGTTTTTAGCTCTGTATTTTCATGGTGTTGTGTGGCCCAAGGACTGTCCTGAGGCCTGGAGCCCCAGACCTCTCTCTTCCTGAAGATCCTGGAGTCTGGACAGTGCCTGGGGCTTGTCCTGAGCTGCAGCACTCCTTTGGCTGGGGCTCTCACCCACAATAAAGAGCCCTTAGGGTGCACTGGAGCCTGTGTTTGTTGTGAGGGTGCTGTCAGGTGAGACACCCTCAGTTGCACACAAGCCCTTGCCCTGAGCTTGCCTCTGTGCAAGGGCCAGCCCTGGAGCCTCACCTGTCCCAACTTTATCTGTGACCCATCTTGTGACTTTACATAAGAATCTTCAGCTCTCTGAGTTTCAAAAGAATCCTGGAGTGGGTTTCCACTTCCTTCCACAGGGGATCTTCCTGACCAAGGAATCGGACCCACACTCTCTTGTGCTTCCTGCATTGGCAGGCAGGATCTTTGCCACTGTGCCACCTGGGAAGCTCCATGTTCTAGTCTACCTGTTTTTTTCAAGTTGACATTGACTGCTCTGGGGATAATGAATTGTAGGGAAGCAAGATTGACTATAGGGCAGAGAAAAGAGTGTTGCAGGGATCCAGGCCATAGATGATAGTGACTTGACTAGGGTTAAGGAAGGAAAAATGTGAGGATTTTGGATGCATCATGGAGGTACTAGAGATGGTACTATTACACAGATCTGCTAATGTTCTTCCTCCTTCCAAGGTTTTTCATCTCAATTCATTCAACACAAAGCTGACAGTGTCATCCTTCTAAAGATGTCATCCTTTGCCTGAATATGTCAATTGGTTCCCTGCTGTTCATAAAATAAAGTCCAAATTTCTTGGTATAGATTCAAAGTCTTATGCTTTAACTACTTTAGAGAGATATACAGAGGGACTTAGAAGGAAAGGATAAAACAGTTACAAAGCAGTTCACACAATACTATTCACAGAAAGTGGTGCTGGCTGTTGATGTGTGAAGAACTGGCATTCACAACTCTAACTGTTCTTACTCTGAGAGGATATGTAATAAACGCAAGAGTCACAGGGCATCAACTAGTGGTTATGTTTTAACTTCCAAGGGAAGAATAGGGAAGTTTTAAGAACTAGGAGACATGTAGTAGCTCCTCAGATCACAAATCAATAAATGAATTGATTGATTTGATTATGATCCTTGACTACATCCATTCCCCTGAAATATAATACCCAGCTACAATGGAATTGAATGAACACCTCATAACAAAACCTGCTTTTTAGTGTCAAGTCATCATGCTTTACATTAAACATGTGATTCCTTTTCCTCTCTGCCTTAAGTAAGCATTTCTTGGCAAATGAAAATTCATGTCAGGATCTTCAAACCAGATTTGAGAAGTCATGGTATTAATATTCCCTGGAAGAGGGCATGGCAACACATTCCAGTGTTCTTGCCTGGAGGATCCCCATGGACAGAGGAGCCTGGTGGGCTACATACAGTCCATAGGGTCACAGGGAATGGGATACAACTGAAGCTACTTAGCACACATGCACGTACATTATTAATATTAACAATACAGAAAAACAGAAGAGGGCAGTGTTACCACAGACTCCTGCATCAATGCCAAGCTTTGAAGAGAAAATGCAAGTTTCTCCAAGTCACCCTGTTCGTATCCAGAATCTCAGAGAGTCGCAATTTCAATTGCTTGTTTCTTTCCACTTGCTGAGTCTCAAACTCTCAAACCAAGTCAGCAATGAGGCCTCCACTTTAATCTACCACTCTACTACCTCCTGCCAAGCTTTCTTAGCAGAAAAGACCCCTTTTGTCTGCGATATCAAGAAATACAAGCCCAGCTTCATGTTTACAGTGGTTATGAATGATTTTGTCTTTTGCAGGATGGATGCTGAAAGAACTTCATCTGCATTTCTGCATTGGCCTCAGGAGAAAAACCCTCTACATTTAACATGTTAGCATCTATGGTATCAAAAGATTTTTTGTACTGCCATGAAAATAGGTGTATGCAGCTACATATCCAGAGGTTTAATCAAAAACTTTCACTGAATGCCTGGTACACGTAGAAAACCGGAAAGGAAAGCGTTCCAACCCTTGAGACAATTTAACAGACAAGTTGAGAGATAGCTCTTTGTATGGAAATGATTATTAATTCAATAATCAGTTGATTATTGAATCAATAGTAATACTAATTTATATAATAATAGATACTGTTCCTTGGAAGAAAAGCTATGACAAAACTAGACAGCATATTAAAAAGTGGAAACATTACTTTGCTAACAAAGGTCCCTAGTCAAAGCTATGGTTTTTTCAGTAGTCATGTATGCATGTGAGAGTTGGACCATAACAAAAGCTGAATGCTGAAAAATTGATGCTTTTGAACTTGGGTGTTGGAGAAGACTCTTGAGAGTCCCTTGGACAGCAAGGAGATCAAACTAGTCAATCCTAAAGGAAATCGGTCCTGAATATTCATCGGAAGGACTGATGCTGAAACTGAAGCTCCAATACTTTGGCTACCTGATGCAAAGAACTAACCCATTGGAAAAGACCCTGATGCTGGGAAAGATATAAGGGAGAAGGAGGAGGGGCTGAGAGAAGATGAAATGATTGGATGGCATCACTGACTCAATGGACTTGAGTTTGAACAAGCTCCTGGAGTTGGTGATGGATAAGGAAGCCTGGCGTGCTGCAGTCCATGGGGTTGCAGAGTCGGACACGGAACTGAGATACCATTATTATTGTCTATAGTGACTGTCACTGTGATAAACAGTATTTCATTTACTCTTCACAATAAACCGATACAACTTAGTAATGTGATACTTTTAGGTGCAAAGGAAATTGAGGAATGAAAGGAAGAAAAGATAGAAGAGAGAGGGAAGGAGGGAGGAAGGAAGGAGGAAAGGAAGAGAACCAAGGCTCAGACAAGTTAAGTAGCTTGCCCGAATGGTCCTCCTCCCATGCGCAGAGTGTGGATTTGAATGCAGACAGTCTGACTCCAAAGCCTGCACTCTTAACCCTGCACTCTTAACCCCACTGGATTGGGGTACAGAGATAAATAAGCCATGGACTCTGTCTTGGAATTGCTCATAGTCTAGTAAGAGAGACAGACTCATAAACAAATAATTCCAGTGCGGTGATAGCAGCTATAATCGAGGTATAACAGAGAAAAGGAGACACAGAGGGAAAAGTGACTAAGTGCCTGACTTTGGGTGAGTGGGAGGGGGGTCACAAAATACAGACATATTCATTTGTGTTTATGTAATTCATTGCTCTCTGTGGGCCTGGTTACCCACAACGAACCTGAAGTTCCTTCCAAAGCCACTTTCTGGTGGATTTCCCCTCTCTCTCTTAACAGGTTGTGGTTTGTCAGCCTCATCCTGCATGCAATAAGTGCCTCTGACATGGGGCCATGTGAAGTCTTTAGAACTATTCTAGAGGAGGAAGAAAAATAAGATAGCCATCTATTTCCTCTCAAAAAAGAGGAAGGAATGTGACAAGCAGGTGAATGAATAAGCCAGTGCCATGTTCTGATGGAAGAAAAGGGGGGGGCTGCTGGCAATCCTAAGAAACCCCAAGATCACTGTGCATTGTGCAGGTGCCTGACAACATCGCCACTCAGACGGGAAACTATCCCGCGAAGCCCGCGTTACCTCGCCCAGTTTGCTTTCAAATATCGAGTTCTTCCATGGGATTTCCCATGGGATTCTCTGTGCCCATGGGGTTTCCCAGGCAAGAACACTGGAGTGGGTTGCCATTTCCTTTTCCAGGGGATCATCCCAACGCTGGGATCCAACCCAGGTCTCCTGCATTGCAGGTGGATTCTTTATTGTCTGAGCCACCAGGGAAGCCCAGGTCCATGAGGAGACTTCACAAAATCCATGAAATTGTGTGTGAAACCCCATATACCTGTTGTGCATTTTCTAGAGATTCCAGAGAGTTCATGCAAATTTCCAAACAGTGTGCATTCCCCAAGTAGGTTAAAAATTATGCATTAAATACTTACAGAACTGGTACTCAAATAAAGTATAAACAGTGTCTGGCATCATTGAAAATTCCAAAAAGTCTAAGTGAATTCTTTGATGCCATTAGTATTCATCATGTTTATAAAAATGCTTACAAGTGTGTGGTGCCATCAGGTTATCATACATGAGTACAAGGCCTTAACAAGACCTCAGGGCTTGTCTTTGATGATGTTATGAATTAACCATTTATCTTCCTTTTGGCATTTCTGGGTTGGAGGATTAGCTCTTCAAGGTTTTAATTCAGTATTGATTCTCAACCTTTGTGTGTGTAACAGGGGTTGGAGTAGAGCAGGAGAGGATGATATTTGACTGAAAAGAACAGTAAGCTATCACCCCTCTGGTCTCTTCAGGCTACACACTCTCCCACCTGCCCGTTCTTCAACCCCTACCCTTATTCAGTCCTTTATTGATGCTGCCCAGTGGCAAAATTTCTAGACGTTGAAATGTCTCACTTTTCACCATCAGCCAAGCCACTTGTAGTTTAGTATCCTTTACGGGTTAAGAAAGTTTCAGGCTAAAGAGCCCATCTCCAGATGTATTACTCTACCAGAAAATGAATCATTAAAACTAGTTTTATATTTTCATGGACCTTCTGTGGAGAGGCACAAGAAAAAGGAAAACCTAACATGAGAATTTGGCCTCAATGGTTCCCTACAGCTAACAGTTGCTGTTGCTGCTAAGTCGCTTCAGTCGTGTCCGACTCTGTGCGACCCCATAGACGGCAGCCCACCAGGCTCCTCTGTCTCTGAGATTCTCCAGGCAAGAATACTGGAGTGGGTTGCCATTTCCTTCTCCAATGTATGAAAATGAAAAGTGAAAGTGAAGTTGCTCAGTCGTGTCCGACTCTTAGTGACCCTATGGACTGCAGCCCACCAGGCTCCTCCATCCATGGGATTTTCCAGGCAACAGTATTGGAGCGGGGTGCCACTGCCTTCTCCACAGCTAACAGTAGGTAACAGTAAATCTACAAGTGACACAAGGCAAATATTTATTAGCTTTTTGCTGTAAGTACCAAACAAAAATTTGCAGAGAAGGATCACATCAACAGTAAAACCTGGGTGAAATTTTAAGATTTGGATATGTTCATTATCAATCAAAATTTTTGTCTAACTTCTACATCAAAGCAGCCTTGCTGTTGTGACAGAGCCAGAAACTTATAATGACTGCAGTTTATCAGAGCCTCTTGCCTATCCTAGCGAAAAACAACTCCAGAGATACCAGCTTTCTTCCTAGCAGTACACATAAGCTAGATTCAGAGGGAAGAGTGCCCTCTGCTAAGCCAACCACGTCCACTTCCGGTGGAGCTGGAGGGGTGGTTGCAGAAGCCGTGACTCGTGTATGTATCTTTTCATGAAATAACAGCCTGAGGTGGAAGAGCTGCTGGCAAAAATATCCTAAACAAAGCCATTGGTTGGCACTCAACAAATAGCCTCTTCCTCTCACACATTCAGCCCAACTTAGAGATATCAGGGACCTGTAGGAGAGTTTTTACAGGTAAAACCAAACCTTTACAAAAGATTTAATTAACAACCTGACCTAAGGTATATGAAGCAATTCAGAGAAGAACTGCCAAAGAGGAACTGTAATAAATAAATAAGCAATTAAGAAGTCTACCTCTCGCTAGCCTCAGGTCATTAATTATTGAGTAAAGACACTTCACGTTTTTATCCATGTTGTATCAACAAAACTGAGATCTGAACGAAAGGAGGAACCCTGGCATAGCTATAAGAATAAACCCACCTGTCTCTTTCTTTCTTTAGTTCTTACCTTTGAAACTCTTTGAAGAAACAAAATGACATCACAACAGACTGCAGGAGTGTGCGTGTGTGCTAAGTCACTTCAGTCATGTCTGACTCTTTGCCACCCCGTGGACTGTAGCCCACTAGGTTCCTCTGTCCATGGGCTTCTCCAAGCAAGAATACTGGAATGGGTTTCCATTCCCTTCTCCAGGGGATCTTTCCAACCCAGGGATAGAAACCATGTCTCATATTTCCTGCAATGGCAAGCCAGTTCTTTTCCACTAGCACCACCTGGGAAGCCAACTTCAGGATGAAGAGCTGTTATTTTTCAACCTCTCCTTGTGGAAAAAAAATGCAGTTCCAAGAATGAGATGAAAATGAAGATTGGAATATTATCTGAAATTAAGCATTGAATATACACAGTAAATACTATTTATAATAATAAGCCAGGTCAATGCACTATGTCACTGACATATAGAAAATTGCCATGAGTGATTTGCAGTATCCTTAGCTGACAGTCTGAGAGAGGGGTGGAAATGAGTCAAAGAAACAAAGGAAGATTCATCAGATCTCTCCAATAAACACATATGATAATTTGTACTTTATTCCTTCATGTTTATGTGTATGTGAAACAGGCACTGAAAAGTCCTAAGGAGTCCTATGACTATTTGATAAGTGATTATTTGAACCAGGTTTGTCTTCCCCAAAGACACTGTATGCTCTGTCAGGGCAGGACTCACACCTGCTTTTGCTCAGCACTAGAGTGTATCCACAGCATTGGCACCATGCCTAGCACATGAGAGGTGTCCAACAAAGACTTATAGAATGAATGGACGAATTGATGCATCGACATTCCAGTTTTTCTTCCAGCATTTTCCAGTTGAGGTAATTGAAACCCAAAAAAAAAAAAAAAAAAGAACCCACTAAATATCACAGTGAGTGAGTGAGTGAAAGTTGCTCAGTCGTGTCCAACTCTGCGATCCCGTGGGCTGTGGCCTGCCAGGCTCCTCTGTCCATGGAATTCTCCAGGTCAGAATACTGGAATTGGGTAGCCATTCCCTTCTCCAGGGGATCTTCCCAACCCAGGTCTCCCGCATTGGAGGCAGATTCTTTAACAGTTTAACTACAAGTGAAAGTGAGTAAAGTCGCTCAGTCGTGTCCGACTCTTTGCGACCCCATGGACTGTAGCCTATCAGGCTCCTCCATCCATGGGATTTTCCAAGCAAGAGTGCTGGAGTGGATTGCCATTTCCTTCTCCAGGGGATCTTCCCGACCCAGGAATCGAACCCGGGTCTCCTGCATTGCAGGTAGAGGCTTTACCGTCTGAGCCACCTCTGCTGCCTAAATATCTGCCTAAATAACTAACTACAAGGGGAGCCCAAATATCACCAAACTAGTGAAAAAATTGACTCTGGAATGATTCTTCCTCCATGTTTGTGCTTTTTTTTTTTTTCCAATACTACATTAAAGAATGGTGATTCTAAAAGAAAATGTGAAAAATCTCTTACCTTAATCACTTTTTCCAATATACTAAACATTTAATGTACCTTTGGCATTTTGCCTTTGATGCTCTGGCTGTTTATTGGATGTGCCTTGAAAAGAAAATGTGGGCACATGGAAGAGATCTTGGCACTTGCTTAAGCAAACTGGTTAAAATTTTCTTTTTTCTTTAAGATAAAATATTTTCAGAGATTTAACAGTTAAGGTTTTTTTCACTGCAAAACTGAAATGTTACTAAAGTTCTTACAAATAAAATATTCAATGTTTTTGATGATGAATAGGTCTAATAGCATGGATAAATTTTTTAACTCTTAATCATACTCTCTTAGACTCTGAACAAGGACCAATGACCATTCTTTTTTATTTTTAAATCAGTGTCTCACATAACTTGATACAGTAAACCATATATTTATATTTTCCCTATTTATATGTAAACTTTAATTGCTAATGTTAAGACTTAAGTGTTAAATGTAAGCTGAACTGGCCAGATGAGGGTCCCTGATGTCTTTCCTAATGGTGAACACCAGGCATTGACATACGCGATAAATTCTTCTGTTTCTTTCTTGAGCTTCAGTGTCTGTATGGGACAAGCACCCTCCTTTACAATAGAGTTGGAGAAAAGGTTCTGAAGCCAGCCTGGCTGGGGGAGAATCTTGCCTGCACCACTTATAAACTGGGTCGCTGATGACCAGTTATTGCTTCCTGTTCCACGTACACCTGAGTTTTCTCATCAACAAAGTGATAACAGCATCTGCACCACAGTGCTCTTGTAAGGGTTAATTGTGAATATGTGTAATACATACTATAGTGTCTGGTACAATCATTAAATTTATGTTAGATTTTTAAATTACTCAAACCATATAAGCAAAAGCTTTTAAAAAGTAATAGTGTTGAGTCCTGCCCCAAGGCCCCAGGTGTGAGGCCTTCTACCACAGCTAAAGAGGTGGAGCAGAGAACCAACAGCACCTCTGAAACTGACTGAAACCTTTTTAACTGTTGCCAAAAGCCCCCTGATCATCATCAGCAAGCTTCCTGACCCCAAATTAAGCAAAAATGCCCACCCCAGTAGTCACCTTACAGTGCCCTAACCAATCATCTAATGCCAACCTTCCAGCAGCAGTTTTCTTTGTCTTGAGGCTATAAAAACTGGCTACTAACCCAGGTAACTGTTGACTCTTCTTGATCTGTTAAGAGGTGGACCTACTATGCTTGTAGAGCCCACATTATCTCTTCCTTTTGCTCCTAATAAACTCACTCCCTTCTGAAATATTCTGTGTCTGAAAATTCTTTTCCAACCTGCACCTGGACTATCTAACAATCAGTTTATCTTACAAATTTGTTCTTAGAGGGAGAAACACAGCCTCCCTTCTCCCTTAAAAAAAAAAAAAGTAGTAATAAAAATGAACGGATGCCTTGAGCCCAACCTCCACCCCAACTCCGAGTTTCTGTGGTTTCAGTGGTATTGATGCCACCTTTGTTTCAAGTATGGACATGTGACTCACTTGGGCAGATCAATCAGAGCATTTGATTGGTGCTCCCTGCCACCACCGTTATTTCAGTGACAAGCATGGTGCTCAATCAGACCAAAAGAGATGTTTGAGGATGTTTGCTGAGATCACTGGGAAATAAGTAAAATTGTTTGAGCCACTGGTTTCAAACATATCCTAAGCTAGCTGTACCCTAGATTTGCCATCCATGGGGGTAATTAATTTTTTCTTACAATGCAATCAATTTGCACTTAAGTTTTTTTTTTCTTTTGTCTGTAACCCAAATTCATACAAACTTGTACATTAGAAGTGTCGAGGAAGATATCACATAATATGTAGGTGATATTAAAAAGGTATAAAAAAGATTGAGGGGCTCTCAGAGAAGCAAAATACATCTGGTTAAGCACACAGACTCTGAAGCCAACTTCAAAGGTACAAATCCTGGTTCTACTGCTTAGCAGCCATGTGACTCTGGACAAGGCATGTGCCTTCTTGTGCCTCCATGCCACCCTCTGTAAACTAAGGATAGTAATAGTATCCACCTTACAAGGATGTTTTGAGAAATAAATATGTTAATGATATAAGGCACTTAAGACAATGCCTCACATGTAATAGATACAAATGTAATGCAAGTTTTAGTTATTATTTTATCATTATTCAGATCTTAAATAAATGGAGATAGAGCATATCAAAGGAAAAAAGGAAAGAAATGGCTCTTATCAGGAGATTTCTCTGTATACAGAGGAAGCAAGTGATGAATTAAGTGCCTCTTTTAATTATACAAAGGACTAAAAAGTATATTAAAGGATGCTCAATATCACTAATTGCCAAGGAAATCCAGATTAAAACCACAATGAGATATTGTCTTATACCTATTACAATTCAGTTCAGTTCAGTTCAGTCGCTCAGCTATCATCAAATAAATAAAATAATAAGCTTTGGCAAGTTTGTGGAGAAAGTGGAACCCTTGTGCACTGTTGGTGGGAATATAAAATGTATCCACTTCAGAAAACAGTATGGAACTCCCTCAAAAAAATTAAAAATAGAATTACCAAATAATCTAGCAATTCCACTTCTGTGTATATAGCCAAAAAAAAAAAAAAGTAAAATTAGGGTATCAAACAGGTACATGGCCATAGTAGCCTTATTCACAGTAACTAAAAGGTAGAAACAATCCAAGTGTCCATCAGTGAATGAATGGTTAAACAAAATGTGGTATATACATAAAATGGAATATCATTCAGCCTTAAAAGGAAGGAAACTCTGGCACATTTTCAATATAGATGATGTTAGACCAAGTGAAATAATCTAGTCACACAAAGATAGTGCATGATTCCACTTACATGAAGCATCTAAAGTAGTCAACTGTATAGAAATAGAAAGTAGAAGGGTGGAAGCTGTGGCTGGGGGAAGGGGCAATCGGAAGCTGTTTAGTGGATACAGAGTTTCATTTTTGCAAGGTAAAAAAGTTCTGGAGATCGGTTGCACAGCATTGTGAATATATTTAACACTATTGAACTGTATACTTAAAAATAGTTGCGGTAGTAAATTTTATGGTAATATATTTTACTATAATTTAAAATTTTTAATTAAAAAAATGTAAGTAATTTGTTGTAGCCCTATAGATAGCACAGTGCCTGAGGCAGCTGGTACTCACTGAAATTGAATGGACAAGTGAATGACAATGTAATAATCCTAATGACAAAACGAGTGATGGGTAAAGTAGTTGAAGGATTTGAAATAGTTGTGGAGTAAAATAAATCAAGTGTCAAGTGCTATAGAAAGACATGATGAAGATAAAAAGACAGACCACATATTAAACATCATAAAGCATGGAATGTAAAGATATTCATCCTAATCTTGATTGATTAATTATTTTTATTATCAAATTTTTACTGAGTATCTCCCACTTGCCTGACACTGTTTCCTATTCATCAATGAACAATAGCGCTGTACTTTTGCGGGTCTTTTTGTACTTGGATGAGACAGCAATTTTGAATTCTAAATCTATCTGGCTGTGTGACATCAGACAAGTCCCGCAAGTTGTCTGGGTCTTAATCTTCCCACATAAAATGAGGCATGTGGCAGAAGGGACAGAGTGGTACTTTCCCTTCTTACATTCCAAAAAAATGTGAACATTAAATGTAAATACGGAATGAGGACATAAGAAGCCACTAGGGGGCAAAATGAGTACAGCATAAACACTCTACTGATATGAAATTCTAGAAACAAAACAGTCATCCTTTTTTTGCATCATGAGAAAACTAAATAGCAAATGTTGTGTATCATAGGTAGAGAATGCGCTCCAAAGAATAGTTATCCAAACTTGCTTTATTCTATGAATACAGTGTTTGGTTTAGAGACCATGTTCTTCTGAAGAATAATAAGTAAGTAATAATAATAATAAGTAAGCAGAATACTTCAATAGTAACTGAATAGCACTGCCAAATACACATGATCAGACCATCTCTACAGAACTACAAAATATCAACTAACATACCCAGTCTTGAAGCAGCCCTTTACTCACATGTCAGGATCTAATACATATTTTGAATTCTTTCATTCTCTTTCACTTCATTTCTTCATTGCTACTAGTATGTACCAATCTGTCTGATTACAAAAGAAAACATGTTTTTCTTTTTACCACTTGTATGCCATTGGAAGCAGTAGTTTTAAAACCTGTAAAAAAAAATCTTTGATAACCTTCTATCAGAAGTTGGAGTCTAATTCCCTTTTCTTTGAATATGGATCAGCTTTCATGACTTGTTTCTAGCCAAAAGAATGCATCAGAAGTGATGCTGTGTGACTTCTGAGGATCGTGTAGAAATGGTGGTTGATACAGATTCTGACTGGTGCTCCTTCTCAGGATGCTCTTCTTTAGTCCAGTCACCATATTTTGAGGAAGCCCATGCCACGTGGAGAGCCCTCATGTAGATGTTCTGGTTGAGAGCTCCAGCTAAGGCCCTGTCCTGCAGCCAGCAATAGTCAGACATGTATAAACACAGGAGAACTTTCAGATGACTGCAGTAAGCAGCCTTTGAGCACCACTTCCCCCACCTCCCCAGCTGAAGTCGTATGAAACACAGACGAGGTATCCTTGCCATGCCCTGCCCAAATTTACAGATTTGGAGGGAAAATTAATGTTAGTATTTTTGTTTTAAGCCACCAAATTTTGAGGTCTTTTTTAAATAAAGCAATAGATAACTAGAACAAGAACAATTGTCTGGGAATATGACAGAAAAATTTAAGAAAAGTTATTGCCAAGGCATTAGATTAGTGCTTTTGTGGATTCCCATTGGCACGGATCCACTCACACTTGACTTGAAAACAAACAAAAACAAAAAGTGTTCTCAAGATATGCGCTACCCCAGTGTCTGACCTCATGTGCACTAATGCTCAGGACTAGCGAGTCTTAGTGATAAGGACCTCTCAGTTAAGGCAGGGCGTTTTCACTGCCATTCACTGGCAGGTTACTATAAACTTTCTCCCAAGCAGCAGGTCTGCAAATGAGAGACTTTTCCTGGCCTGGACATTCCAGTTCACAAACAAGGAATGGCAAGTTTGGCTTGATGGAATCTCAGGATGACTTCATCAAGCTGGAAGTACTGGGGAACAGGAGTGTTTTTCCAAGGAGGCTACTCAAGAGGGCTAGCGTGCAGCCACCCTGCAGGAGAGGTGGAAGAACAGGACTCTTTCGAGCTTAATACACGAAGAGGCAGGCAGTCTATTTGTTGCATATAGTAACGGGCACACGATAGATTCTCAACAAATATTTGTTAAATAAAATACAAACATACCAAAAAGACGACATTATTTTATGCCCTAGAGTTAGGACACAAAGTCAATCTAATATGACCTTTAACCTAACAAAGCTTCTGATGTAATTAGATGGTTACACTTACTCATTTACCATCTCATCTTTATTTGTCAACTACCATCTGCAAGTCACAATAAGGATACAATGATGAATCTGACACAAGTCATGTTAACATACCTGATCAAATCCCTTGTTCTGAGCATCTATTCACCTTGTTGGTGAAGGAGGGATTAGCTGAACATACGACACTCAACACTAGACAGATGAGATTGGCATCAGTTTATTAATCACATATACTCAGTTCCTGTGGGGACACTGCAAGTCTTTCAGGTTCACATGGATGGTGGATATTGCACTCAGAATAGAATGAACCCACAGGGGCTGTGGGAGACAGACTTTGCAGTGTTTGGAGAGTGAGGTGATCCCTGGTTCCCATGGTGGGGGACATGCTTGGTCTCTTTGAATAATTTCACCAACTTGTAGGAAGGTAAGACCAACTAAGTTGACAACCAGGAGGGGTACAGCTGCTGTGGCTGGTAGAAGAACTAGCCAGGTTTGCAGCCTTCCCTGATGGGTAGGGCCTTGCCTGTTATGCCCCTAGTTGATGAAATTATTGAGACAATAATTTACAAACTAGGCTTTTAGAGTCCATCAGGGTCAGAAATGTCACAGCAGCAGTTTAAGTTTAGGTCTTACAATACATATCTTGGCCTCAGATTCTTACTTTTAAAGTCAGAAGGTAGGAAATGAATGATGTCAAGGTTCCTGTCAGTTTTAGTAGTAGTACTAGTGTTAGTCGCCAAGGGATGTCCGATTGTTTGCAACCCCACAGACAGTAGCCCACCAGGTTCCTCTGTCCATGGGATTCTCCAGGCAAGAATATTGGAATGGGTTGTCATTCCCTTCTCCAGAGGACCTTCCCAACCCTGGGATCAAACCTGGATCTCCTGCATTGCAGGAAGATTCTTTACTGTGTGAGCTACTAATTTTCATTATGGGAAGCGAGTCAAATTAGAATTGTTTTGGTCATGTTCAGAGACACTTGCTGTCCTGATTGTCTTTGAAGATCAGTCTTTTTTTTTTTTTAATTTAGAGATATCTCAGTGAATTCAGTCTAATCTCTTGCCCTCTCAAAATCTTCATGTGAAGCTGAGATATTTACTTTCCAGGGAATGGGAAGAGGGGTCTATTATTACATTCCAGTTTTGGAATTGACAGGAAGAACTTCTGGAGAGTCCAGGAAAGAAAAGATATTTGTGAACCTAAAATCAACTACTCTTTTAAATGATATTCAGTTCAGTTCAGTTCAGTTCAGTCACTCAGTTGTGTCTGACTCTTTGCGACCCCATGAACCGCGTCATGCCAGGCCTCCCTGTCAGGGCCTCACAGTCCATTACCAACTCCCGGAGTCCACCCAAACCCATGTCCATCAAGTCGGTGATGCCATCCAACCATCTCATCTTCTGTCATCCCCTTTTCCTCCCGCCCTCAATCTTTCCCAGCATCAGGGTCTTTTCAAATGAGTCAGCTCTTCACATCAGGTGGCCAAAGTATTGGAGTTTCAGCTTGAAGATCAGTCCTTCTAATGAACACCCAGGACTGAGCTCCTTTAGGATGGACTGGTTGGTTCTCCTTGCAGTCCAAGGGACTCTCAAGAGTCTTCTCTAACACCATACTTCAAAAGCATCAATTCTTCGGTGCTCAGCTTTCTTTATAGTCCAACTCTCACATCCATATATGACCACTGGAAAAACCACAGCCTTGACTAGACGGACCTTGGTTGGCAAAGGTCTCTGCTTTTTAATATGCTCTCTAGGTTTGTAATAACTTTCCTTCCAAGGAGTAAGCGTCTTTTAATTTCATGGCTGGAGTCACCACCTGCAGTGATTTTGGAGCCCCCCAAAATAAAGTCTCTCACTGTTTCCACTGTTTCCCCATCTATTTGCCATGAAGTCATGGGACCAGATGCCATGATCTTCATTTTCTGAATGTTGAGCTTTAAGCCAACTTTTCCACTCTCCTCTTTGACTTTCATCAAGAGGCTCTTTAGTTCTTTTTCACTTTCTGCCATAAGGGTGGTGTCATCTGCATATCTGAGGTTATTGATATTTCTCCTGGCAATCTTGATTCCAGCTTGTGCTTCCTCCAGCCCAGCGTTTCTCATGATGTACTCTGCATAGAAGTTAAATAAGCAGGGTGATAATATACAGCCTTGAAGTACTCCTTTTCCTATTTGGAATCAGTCTGTTGTTCCATGTCCAGTTCTAACTGTTGCTTCCTGACCTGCATGCAGCTTTCTCAAGAGACAGGTCAGGTGGTCTGGTATTCCCATCTCTTTCAGAATTTTCCACTGTTTATTGTGATCCACACAATCAAAGCCTTTGGCATAATCAATAAAGCAGAAATAGTTGTTTTTCTGGAACTCTCTTGCTTTTTCAATGATCCAGCAGATGTTGGCAATTTGATCTCTTGTTCCTCTGCCTTTTCTAAAACCAGCTTGAACATCTGGAAGTTCACAGTTCACATATTGCTGAAGCCTGACTTGGAGAATTAACCTTTCTAAAATAAAATCTTAGCAAGAATCAAGAAATACTTATATTTTCTTCCAGAGAGAAAAATTCATTATCTCAGACAGTAGGGGATTTGTGATTTTCATTAATTTCTGCAGATTTAAGACTGCAAGGGAAGAGTAAAAACATCATAATGGTTTAATTTAAAATCAAGATGCAAAAATGTGTTTGCCTTTGATTTCCGGATCCAAATTTTCAGAATTTAATGAAAGTTGTAAGTTTGTTTCACATACCTCTGTTTTAAAATGAAATTATCTTCATAAAAAATAGTTTAATCTGTGTTATAATAAGAAGTCTTAAGAATAAAACATCATATCCAAGTACGTTAAAAGCAATATGGTTAAGAGAGAGTAACCTGCTCTTTCTCAAGACCATAATAATAACCATTTTCTGTTCAGAGAATATGCATTCTCTAACATTAAGGAAACAATTGAAGAAAGTAAGAGTAATGATTTTTTTAAAGGGTATGCTGCTTCACAGGAGCATTCACAGGAGCTGCTTCACAGCTGCTTCATAGGAGATTCTCTCACATGGCCACTTGTGATCATGCGCCCTGTGATCTAACTCATACTAAGGCAAGTGTGTGTGTGTGTGTGTGTGCACGCTCAGTTACTAAGTCATGTCCAACTCTTTGTGACCCCATGGACTGTAGCCCACCAGGCTCCTCTGCCCATAGAATTTTCTAGGCAAGAATATTGTAGTGGGTTTTTATTTCTTATTCCAGGAGATGTTCCTGATTCAGGGATCAAACGCATCTCTTGCATCTCCTGCATTGACAGGCGAATTCTTTACCACTGTGCCACCTGGGAAGCCCTATTCAGGTGAGATATTGTTATTATCAAAACATTAAGGTGAAAATCATATCAAAATTAAAAACTAGGATTTTGTAGCTCAAGCATATATACACCAAGAGGTAAAATACAAACTTAAACAAGAACATCTTAAACTTACATTTAAATTATCTGCCTTAAAGCATCCAAAGGAGCCATATCTAGCCCTGGAAATATTGTTTAATAATAAAAGTAGAGTTGAATATGACATTCATTATAACAGCAAAGAGTTAAACTGTAGTGAGAAGCATGGTAGCTTGAGAGGGTCAGGAGGAATCTTAACAGAAAAATATAAAAAATGAACTGTCTAAGGAAGTGTAGTAGATTACACTTGCAGTAATTTCTAGACTTTACTCTCATTGAGTATATAAAACCTGATCCCTTTATGATTTTAAGAAATGTTACATATTAAAATTTTATGGTAATTATTTTTACTTGGCCAAGACAGTCATTTTCTTTCTTTGCACATAAACATATTTTCTGCAACATGAATCAACTTATGCATTATCTCTTTATAAATTAAATTATATTTATTAAGAAAGAGACAAGAAAAAGGCACATAAAGCAGAAATATGAACACATTTTCTTCAGTATTTGAAATAACATGAAATACATCAAGAAAATCAAATATGGATAGCACTGTATAATTTTCAAGTACAGCTGCTTCAGTGTATGAGTGGTTCTTAAACCAATAGTATCCAACATGAAAAGATATTTGTGAGACTAAAATTAGCAATGTAAACAAGCCCAATTTGGAGAATCCAGGGCAGAAGGTGAAGAAAGCATATTTTTATATACCCCAAAATATGAAAAGACAAATTATAAAATAATGCAAAATCTGTAGGGAAGCACTGGAATGAATGTATGTGGCTGATCTCAGAAATGCAAAGTTTGTTCAAACCTTACCATTACAGTTTTTTAAAAGTTCATTTTGGTTGCTGATAAAATTCCATTGCTTCCTATTGCTATATAGATTTAGCAATGATAATAACTATGCATTCATTGAGTACTTAGTACTTAGACATAGATGCATGTGTACTAATTGGCTTCAGCCATGTCCAACTCTTTGCAGCCCTATGGACTCTAAGCCAGGCTCCTCAGTCCATGGGATTCTCCAGGCAAGAATACTGAAGTGGGTTGCCATTGCCTCCTCCAGGGGATCTTCCCCACCCAGGGTTCAAACCCACCTGTCTTATGTCTCTTGCATTGGCAGGTGGGTTCTTTACTATTAGTGACACCTGGGAAGCCCTCAGATCAGTTCAGTTCAGTTGCTCAGTCGTGTCCGACTCTTTGCGACCCCATGAATTGCAGCACGCCAGGCCTGCCTGTCCATCATCATCTCCTGGAGTTCACTCAAACTCACATCCATCAAGTCAGTGATGTGATCCAGCCATCTCATCCTCCGTCGTCCCCTTTTCTTCCTGCCACCCATACCTCCCAGCATCAGAGTCTTTTCCAATGAGTCAACTCTTTGCATGAGGTGGCCAAAGTACTGGAGTTTCAGCTTTAGCATCATTCCTTCCAAAGAAATCCCAGAACTGATCTCCTTTAGAATGGACTGGTTGGATCTCCTTGCAGTACAAGGGACTCTCAAGAGTCTTCTCCAGCTCCACAGTTCAAAAGCATCAATTATTGGGCACTCAGCTTTCTTCACAGTCCAACTCTCGCATCCATACATGACCACAGGAAAAACCATAGCCTTGACTAGACGGACCTTTGTTGGCAAAGTAATGTCTCTGCTTTTGAATATGCTATCTAGGCTGGTCATAACTTTCCTTCCAAGGAGTAAGTGTCTTTTAATTTCATGGCTGCAGTCACCACCTGCAGTGATTTTGGAGCCCCTCAAAATAAAGTCTGACACTGTTCCCACTGTTTCCCCATCTATTTGCCATGAAGTGATGGGACCGGATGCCATGATCTTCTTTTTCTGAATGTTGAGCTTTAAGCCAACTTTTTCACTCTCTTCTTTCACTTTCATCAAGAGGCTTTTTAGTTCCTCTTCACTTTCTGCCATAAGAGTGGTGTCATCTGCATATCTGAGGTTATTGATATTTCTCCCAGCAATCTTGATTCCAGCTTGTCCTTCTTCCAGCCCAGCGTTTCTCATGAGACATAGATAATTAAATGTATTATCTCATAACAATCCTCCTAGCAACCACACATGATGAATACGCTTATTATCCTGCTCTTACACACGAGAAATATAAGGCCCAAAGCCCTTAACTAAGTTACTGAAGGTTCATGGCTAGTAAGTGTAAATGGCGAGTGGTTCATGGCTAGTAAGAATAAATCCAGGCAGTCTGGCTCCAGAACATGCATCATTTATCACTATACATTATTAACTAAATTACATGACTAATATAAGTAAACATGAACATTAGGAGATTTGTTATGTAACCAACAAGAAGATTACAAAAAATATTTTGAAAATCAATTTGAACATATACACATTTGGGGATGCTGATATAATTATCAACTGTCCAATTGCAATATTACATATACATATATAGATAACCACACATTAGACAAAGTAGTATATTCATTAGAAATATTTCCTTTCCCCCATTCACATATGTAACATAATAACAAACAGTCTAGTGGTTTAGCACAAGGACTTGGGATCAAGACCATCTGGGTTCAAATCTCCGGTCTATAAATTATTTAACCTCTCTGTTTTCAGTTTTACTAAGAAAAAATAGAAAGTACCTACCTTATCAGGTTGCTGGGAAAAGTAATTGAGTTCAAAAGTGTGAAGAGCTTGGAGCAGTGCCTAGCACACAGTAAGTATACACGAGGGTGAGCGATTACATTTTTCAAATACACCTTTGGCATGAGGGGCTCTGCCATCAATAGAACCCAGTCCTCTAAAGCTGGTTTGTTTTTTTTTAAACATTATTTCCCCTTCCATCTAAGGTATTTGAGATATAGAACTTCTACTACCATCAGTGAAATTCTTATTGCAGACCACAACATCCATCCAGGGGTCCCCAGCCTCTGGGATCTAATGACTGATGCTCTGAGGTGGAGCTGATGTAATAATAATACAAATAAAGTACACAACAAATGTGATGAGCTTTAATCATTCCAAAATGAACAACCTCTCCACTGCAGGTCTGTGGAAAAAATGTCTTCCATGAACCTGATCCCTGGTGCCAAAAAGGTTGGGAATTTCTGCTGATCGAACATTAGAAATGCTATTTAAGAGGATATCTGTGAGCTTATAGTGTTGCTTTAAAAATTGTCTTTAAAAGACTTAAAAAAAATAAAGCACCATTAGGCACTTATAATATTGAAGTCAAAGTCCCAAGAATAATTATTACATTATGGTTAAAGTTCATTGCCTTTTGCAAATCAGTCCTGTCCAAAAGCATTCAGTGTTGTTATAGGCAAATGTCTTCATAAACAACAATTTATTGTTAAAAGTAAAAAAATTGAAATAACAGGTTCAAAATTTGATGAGCAAACTCTTTTCTAAGGGATAAAGAATAACTTGGGAGAAATATAATGGTCATAGTTGAGTTAGCTAATTAATATTCATGGATGGTGAAAACAAATCTTCAGCACTTACATTGGTTTTTACCAAAATTATCAGGTTTCATTGCGGAACTTGACATAATAAGCACACAGCTGTCAAACGCCCACCTCACTTGATGACTGCGGATATAGCTGAAAGTAGAGGGAAAGGACCTATGCTCAAACCATCATTTCCTGGCACAATTCCCCATGATATATTTACTGTAAAACAGAGAGAAAAGAAGGCATCTTCAAGATAACAAAGCACAATTTAACTGCCATTCTGAAAAAGCAGAGTTTTCTTGTATAAGAATGTACAAGTGTTAGTGTATAGATTATCATGACTGTCAATATAATTAACAGATATTGCTCATGATTAGAATGTTCTTCCCTTTTTTGTTCCAAGTTTAGAGACTGACATCTAGGTCCCAGGGAAGGACTGGGCAGCCTCTCCAGAACCCCTTCATGTTCCATCATCCCCTGACCTGGTTGAGGTTCTCTCCTAGTGAATCCGGCTCAATGACTTTAACAGAAGTCAGCATCTTTACCAAGTACTCCAGTTTCCTTTAATATATTTTCTGGAGACTATCATGGGGTGGCACGAGGAGGAGTATGCAACACAAAAAAAAAAAAAAAGAAAACTTCTAAAAAGAAAAGCTTGCATTACTAGCTATCAAATTGACTGATAGTCTCAGAATTCCCAACGGGCTTCTGCAGGCTACCAAACAATCAGGAAGATTTAAGCATATAACAATTTTCTTGCTTGGCTTCTCATCTGGGGCCAGGATTGAAGCAGAAAGAAAATCAGTAAATATAGTAATTACTCTCATGAACAGAAGCAGAAGTTGAGTAACATCTTTATCTAACAATTCATTCATAAGCAAGTAATTTTTAACTCTTATATTCTTGTATTTTGTTTGAGAGTAATATCTCTTTTGGACAGGAAAAAAGTGGAAACATCAGAATAAACAGACCAGAATTTTTTTCAGTAAGATCACTAAGTAAATGAAGTGATACATTAATGCACATTGTTGGTAACGAGAAACTGCTTCCTAGGTAGTGAAGCTTAAAGAGAGTACAACATATAATTTATCAGCCAAACTAATATTTTTGAAAATGAGAAGGGAATAAAATTAATAATTATACTGGAAAAAGCAGGGTTAGAATGGGACAACTGTGGTTGTCTCCAGCAAATCAGGATATAGTAATTCTACCTAAAATTCTGCAGATCAGGTGTGTGTGTGTGTGTGTGTGTGTGTGTGTGTGTATTCTCACTTAGACAGGACTGCTGCCCACCAGGCTCCTCTGTCCATGGAAATTTCCAGGCAAGATTACTGGATTGAGTTGCCATTTCCTCCTCCAGGGGATCTTCCCAGCCCAAGGATGGAACCCCAAGTCTCCTATGTCTCCTGCATTGGCAGGCAGATTTTTTACCACTGAGCAGATGGTACATACATCAATCAATTATCAAATTATTTGTAAAAGGTGATAAATTACATAATTGCATGAGCAATTTCAGAAATTCTTTATGGAGCATAAAATCTCAAAGTGTAGCTGCTCCTCTCTTTCTAGAGTATACTCCTTTATATATATATATATATATATATATATATATATATATAGTTTATGTCTTTTTGTTAGTGATTTTGTTTGTAAGGAATATGTCTATTTTTATTTCTTTATTTTTGTCTCATTTGGAGTTAGTGTGTGTATCTGTATTTCCATGCCTTCACTCAGGCACTAGGTCTACAAAGCAATTCTCATTCTGAAGTTCAGTTCAGTTCAGTCGCTCAGTCGTGTCTGACTCTTTGCGACCCCATAGACTGCAGCACGCCACGCCCCCGTGTCCATCACCAACTCCCGGAGTCCACCCAAACCCATGTCCATCAAGTCGGTGATGCCATCCAACCATCTCATCCTCTATCGTCCCCTTCTCCTCGTGACCTCGATCCTTCCCAGCATCAGGGTCTTTTCAAATGAGTCAGTTCTTCGCATCAGGTGGCCAAAGTATAGGAGTTTCAGCTTCAACATCAGTCATTCCAATGAAGTAGTAAGCAACAATTCTGCGCTTGCGCCTTTCTGCCTCCACCACTAACCAAGCTGCCAGAAGCTGTCCCCTCTTCCCGTAAGTCCGCCGCGGGAGTTAGTTGGCCGATACTGCGCATGCTCCACATCGTGTTTGCTGCCCCACCAACCCCGCCCCCTGCCCTTCAGCCCGAGCCCAAAGTCTGCCAGCACGCCTGCGCGAGCGGGCGTGTCCCGGAAGCAGTTCTTTGCTCTTCTGACACGTAGCAACCGGTCCAGTACAGGGTCCTTAAATGAGTTTGAGGGGTTTGGGGGGCTACCAGAGTTACCGCCGCCGCCGCTGCCTCCACGTTTGGTGAGTGCCCAGTTCTGTGGCATGATGTTCGATTTCTCTCCGCACCTGGGCAGGGCGGCTCGTGGGCGCCGCGCCTGGGTCCTTTCTCTCCGACCCTCCCTCCCTTTCGGGCCTTGCTGACGCGGATCCTGCGAGACTATGCGCTTTCCCTGCCGGCCCAGGCCTTATTTTGCAAAGAGGCTGTCGTGTTTTCAGCTGTGAAGCCCTATCCCGACGTGACGAATCATCTTTGCTGTTGTTGGTATTTTAGACCCCACAGAACCCGTCCTCCCGTGTCCCCGCCCCTCCCGTACCCAGGGCTTATCAGCCCCTCGAAGTGGAGGTGTCTTCCTGGGCCTTGACTTAGAGACATTTCTTTAGCACACCCCACCCCGCGACCCACCTTCCAAATGCTGCAACCCTAAATTCTAGAAGAATTATTTGCCGCCTTCTGAGGGTATTCGCTTAAGTAAAGTGTCAGGATCGAATTCAGGAGGCCCTTAGGCATAAGCTGTCTTTGCCATTTTTCTGTTGCAGATCATTTGCAATGTCAGGCTTTGATAATTTAAACACGGATTTCTACCAGACAAGTTACAGCATCGATGACCAGTCACAGCAGTCCTACGATTATGGAGGAAGTGGAGTACCCTATAGCAAGTAACATTTCAACTTTGGCCATTTGTTTTTCGAGATTGCAGTGAAAACATGTACCCTGAATGTTTGGTTCTGCCTTAGACTGAATGTGGGAACAAGTTGCTTATCAGGACTGTGACGTCTCATAATCTTCCCGCCTTCAGAGAGATCTTGACACTTCTTTGGGTCGGACGACATGTCCTCTATAGAGTTTGGTATTTTCTGCAAAATACTGAGATGTGCCATGAGTGGAAAAATAGATTGTTTGAAGAACCTTTTTCTAGTACAGTATTTGAACATCATTTAGGGTATGGGTAGGAGCGTAAAGTAACTAGAGATAGGCTGTTTAGACCACAAGAGTAGTTAAAAATTAAAATCTTTTGACAGCTTCGTTAGTAGTTAAATCAGTCCAGTTTTCAGAGTATATCGATTGTTAACTGAAAGCACCGACACTGTTGAACAGTGTAGTTCCCTTCTATGATTCACCAGGTAGTTTTCATATAGCAATTGATAATCACTTTTATTACTTCTCACACCAAAACTTTTGGTCAGTCAGTACTCGCAACTTTCCAGTTGCACATTAAAGGAGCGGGGCACGGGGTCGGAGACTCAAAACCTTCCACTCCTGAACTGTTGAAAAAAACAATAGCAACAACAAAAAAATGTATTCTTTCCATAGTTTCTGGTGTTTGGCCCGGGGTCGGGGCGGGGGGGGGGGGGGGGGGGAAGGAGGGCTTTTTACCAGTCTCTTCTAGGACATCATATTCTTAGTTTCTTGTGTGTGTTCATTCTTTCAGTCATGTCCAACTCTTTACAGCCCCATGGACTGTAGCGCGCCAGGCACTTCTGTCCATGGGACCTCCCGGGCAAGGACACTGAAGTGAGTTGCCATTTCCATCTTAGTTTCTTAGGTCATGAAGGTTAATCTTCTCAGCCTCCCTTTTAGTGAAAGAGTTTCCTATACCAGGGTTACTTAACCATTTTTAGATGGTCCAGGATCCTTTAGAGAAACTGAAGCAAACTAGGGGCCTGTTTCTGAGAAATACACGTTTGCAGTCAGACATCTGTGTTAATGTGTGTATAACGTTCAGACAGTTCATGTGTTAACTGATGTGCATATGGACCCTGAATTAAAAACCATGAAGACTGTCCCAGGATGAGGGCATGTAAAGGGTGTGTGTCTAGTCTGAAAGAAGCGTTAGTACTAGGTCGTGTTGAAATTAACACAGTGTGGTTTGTCTTGCATAGGCTATACTTTTTACAAAGGCAAAAACAAAAGAAACCTGGAATCTGCTTATTTTGGTACATTGTAAAGCTTTTTTCCCCTAAAACTTAACACAGTGAATGAACAGTGTAAGTGCGCATGTAAATAATAATCTCTATCTCTGAATTACTGTTTTTTCTTTCTGTTAAATTCTAATTTATATAATACCATTGAAGATTTATCTCTTTTTATCAGTTAATTGGTCAGGATTGGAGAAAATCTGTTGAGAAATATCCATTCATTTATTTACCTAAATATATATTTTTTGTGATTGTTCAGTGTCTGACACGGAGAAGGCAGTGGCACCCCACTCCAGTACTCTTGCCTGGGAAATCCCATGGACGGAGGAGCCTGGTAGGCTACATACAGTCTATGGGGTAGCTAAGAGTCGGACAAGAGTGAGCGACTGCACTTTCACTTTTCACTTTCATGCATTGGAGAAGGAAATGGCAACCCACTCCAGTGTTCTTGCCTGGAGAATTTCAGGGACAGAGGAGCCTGGTGGGCTGCCGTCTATGGGTTCGCACAGAGTCAGACACGACTGAAGCGACCTGCAGCAGCAGTGTATGGCAGGGCAGATGAATGTAAGAATGGCTGGAGTGCTGCAGTAGGGCTTTGGAAAACCTATCTCTGTATGTGGACCTGGGTGCATTTTTAACCAGTGATATTGTTTAGACTCAACAGAATTATTCCACTTAGATTTCAAGTGAAAATGTATCTCTGCCTTTCTTATGTTTCTTCCTTTCTATCCTTGTTAGCATCTCTTAAAGGTGTAACTTACCGTCCTGTACACTTAGCATCTCACTTCAGTTCTCCATGGAGCAGTTGTTTTAGATATGCTGTTGCTAACCTCACAGTTCCATCTCAACAAAAGTCATGCACTGGTAAGCGTTGCTTCAGTGCTTGTAAAGAAGTTTCATTCCAGGTGCTTATATAAATGTTACTACCAATTAATAAATATGAATTTATAGATATTGCTGAGAAAAATAAGACTAGTGTGTTAGTAGTAATAACTGACTAAAGTTCAGTGTTTCTGAACTTTAAGAATACTTGAACTCTTCTGTATGTGCCTTCAATTGGATCTGCCCCTTAATGACATTTTTGTGTTTATCTCAGTTTATTAAATAATACTTTGTTATGTCAACTGGGTAACAAAGATCAGCTAACTTTTCTCTGTCTCTCTATCGATGAAAATACAGGTTCAGATATAATCTGACTTGGATTGTCTTCAAGTTTGACTTGGGTTATTATTAGTTCATAGTTCTACATTTGCCCTATGAAGTCAGCTTTAACATTTTGCATAGTTTCCACTACGGGTACTTTACATTCATATAAGAAAAAATAAACCCAAAAAGTAAAAGGACCTTTGATCTCAATCTGCTGAGGTTTATGAATGTCTTATTAGACATTGTATTATATATGTGTGTATGACATACATAGAAATACCAACTGTGTATTTTTAAAGCACTGAAAGCTAGTATTTTTTTATCTTCCTTTAACTGATAATACCTTTATGGACTACCTATGGATTTTGATCAGCTTAAGTTGTCAACCCAGTATGTTAAGAGGCTTTGTCTTTGTTGCTGATGCTGAGTGGTTATGAGAGCATTGGTTTCATCTACTTTTCCTGCTGTAGAAGTGTTGATTTAGTCTGTAAAGGTCATGTCTACCATATTAAGTTTTAGTTTAAAATGAGTAGGAGTGAGTCAGGGATTTTCCTGAGCAGATCCTGCCAGAAAAGGGAAAGTGTAAAATTCCATGGTATTGTCTTTCATCTAATGAAGGAATAATAGTGCCACATTTAAAGCTCTTATTTGCTTGCATTATTTCTCTTCCTTACATGAAATTTATGGGTCTGTATCAGTGGTTCTGAAGTGTTGTCTACAGCTCTCAGAGTGTCCTTGAGATCCTTCCAGGAGGTTTTGAAAGATCAAAACTATTTTTGTAATAGTGAGACATTTTGCTCTTCTGTGGTGGCTCAGATGGTGAAGAATCTGCCTGCAGTGCCAGAGACCCAGGTTCAGTTCCTGGGTTGGGGAGATCCTCTGGAGAAGGACATGGCTACCCACCCCAGTACTCTTGCCGGGAGAATCCCCATGGACAGAGGAGTCTGGAGGACTACAGTCCATGGGGTCACAAAGAGTCGGACATGACTGAATGGTTAACACACACACAGTGAGACATTTTATACCTTTTTAGGTGTGTTGGCATTTGCACTGATGTTGCAAAAGCGATGATTCGTAAAACTGCTGGTACCCAAATGTGAATCAAGACAGTGGCATCAAACTGTTCTAGTAATCATTGTATTCTTCATCACATACTTGTTGGGGGTGAGTGAAGCCATTTCATTTAAAGATGTCCTTGGTGAAGCTGTAAGAATTATTGTTTTAAATCCTGACCCTTGACAACATACATTTTAAAAATATTCTATGTGACAAAATGGGAAACAGTTCTAAAGCACTTCTACTTCATACTAAAGTATAATAATTATCTCTAGGAAAAGCACCTGTGCAGTTTGAGTCACAAGCTGAATCAGCCACCTTTTCAGGGAAACCTTTTTTTGGAAAGAACATCTGACAGACAAACTATGGTTCTTCAGACTTGAATAATTTCTCAAAAAATGAGTGAAGTGACCTGTTACTTCAAGGAAAGCAGTTGACAGTATGTGGGGCCAATGATCAGATTCACATTTTCAGGCAAAAATAAGCATTTTGAAAAACTTGTATCCATCACTGTGAAATTGTCAGCTTCCCAGTAATTATTTTCTGATGAGAGCAGTGATGATATTAACAAATATGATTTATATACATATATTTCATATTAAGTGAGTCTATATTTGGAACATCTGCATAACTCTCATTAATATTTTCTAAATGGCCAGTGCATGATGTTACAAAATTATATATGAGTAAAGAAAGGATCCAGTCAAAGTACAAGACAGTTCATTAGCATTCTTTCCAGTTGCCACATTGCAAGGTAAGTTTAAAAAACTATCACTTTGCTCTGTGCTTTGATGTATCAGAAAGAATATTAATGATAATCTAAAAAGATTATGAAAACACTCTATTTTCCAACCACATGTCTGCAACACTAGATTTTCTTCAGATACTTCAACTAAATGGTACATCACACAACAGAAGGAATACAGAGGCAGATATAAGAATTTTCAGCTGTATTGAAAAATAGCTTTTTCATTTAAAAAAGTTTATGGTAATATATAATAGATTTAATCTTACTTTAACATTAATAAGTATTTCAAGCATTTCTGTTTTAATTTCTAAAATGAAAAAATATTGATAGATATTACCCACATAAAAAATTTCAGTTCTCAATAACAAATTTTAAGAGTATAGTGGGTTCTAAGATCAAAGAGTTTGAGAACCATGGGTTTATGTCATTCTTTTTGTTTTTTCTCTTGCATGCATATTTATATTCTCTGTCTTTCTCTCCCTGGAGAAAGAGAATAAAATACAGTCTGTTTATGCAGATTGTACAAACCTCCATATGGAGCTTTTCTACTTGTTCCATGAACTCTAAGGTGAATTTATGATACATCCTTAGAGAGATGGCACTATAGCGTATTCTACTAAATTAGAAGATGTGAGTTCTTACCCTAATTCAGCCAGCTAGCCCCCTGGGGGTTGTGTGTGTGTGTTTAAGTAAGTAGGTAAATAAATAGTAATCAAGGTATTTGCATACCAAAATGACTGGGGAAATCCATATGCAGAAAAAAAAAATAACAGATGTTGATGTCAGGTAGGATTTGAAGGTGATTTTTATTACAGTTGTTATAAGAGCTAGCTACTGAAATTAGAAAGTCTGGTTTTGAATCCTTGCATAGATCATTTGTGGACAAATCATTTTAACCCAAATATCAGTTTACACATTTTGGTAATGAAGAGGATGATAAAATTAACCTTCTAGAGTAGTGAGAATAATGTGAGGCAGTTCACATTAAACACTTTACACAGTACTATTCAGAAAGTTATTATGTATGTTTTGGGAAATTTCAGTAGCTATATATTACATATAACAGAGTTAATGAATTTCAACAAATAATAACTATATAGGATTTTTAAAGGTACAAAAGATTATAATCTGAAAATTAAGTGTCTTACTTCACCTGTTTTTGGGTCCCTTTACCTATATAATTGTGTATATAATGTATATGTATATAAAACACATATACCTAGATGTGCGTATATAGTCTAAAAAGCATAGTCACAGTGGATACATATGATGCATACTATTCTGCCTTTCAGTTTTTCTCTGTTTTAAAATTTGTATTTATTTATTTGTGCGTTTTTTGGCCACACTACATGGCATGCAGGCTCTTAGTTCCCTGACGAGGACGAGAGGTTTGAACCTGCACGGGAGTCTTTAACCCCTGGACCACCAGAGAAGTTCCTGAATATTAGGTTTTATTCTTCCCCACTAAATGTTTTTGATTATCATTTCTTTCGAGTACCTACAAAACCGCCTCATTCTGTTTAACAGATGCATAGTAATCTATGCCCATGTCACAGTGTAGTTACAGATATATATTTATATTATTTTGGTTTCTGGTTTTTTGCCATTAAAATATTGCTGCAGTGCATTCTATCAATATTTTTATAGCCAGAAAAATAAATAGTATTTTTAAGCGTGTATTGGACTAGCATGATAAGAGAATACGAGCTATGTGTAGTTGAAATTTTAATTAATTAATTGGTTTTTTAAATTAATTTTTGGTTGCACTGGATCTTCGTTTTTGCAAGTAGACATTCACTAGTTGCAGCGAGCAGGAGTTACTCTCTGTTGCACTGCACGGACGTCTTACTGCGGCGGCTTCTCTGGTTGCAGAACACAGGCCCTAGGCACACGGGCTTCAGGAGCTGTGGCGCACTTGGGCTCAGCAGTCGAGGCCTGTGGCCCTAGTTGCTCTTCAGCACATTCAGTCTTCCCAGACCAGGGATCGAGCCCAGTATCCTCTGCACTGGCAGGCGAAACTCCCAGCCACTGTATCACCAAGGAATTCCACCTTTGATTTGCTTTTAATCAAGATGTTCAGTTAATTTAAAAATTAGATTTAACTTTAAAATCTCAAGTAATAATGAGGTCATTAGGTTTTTATATTTTTGAAAAAGCGACTATAAATTTTTAAAGAGAATTAGAGACTAAAAGATCTCTAAGGCATCTCAGCTCTCATTTTTAAAATGTCTTACCTTTAAAATAATTTCTTCTTTCTTTCTTACTGTGTAATTGGATTAGTCCTACTGATAGATAGGTCATATTTTTCCAGAACATGATGAAACAGATCATTAAAAGCTATTGCTTCAATATTATTCTGTTCCGCTTCAATATTCTTCTGTTATTTGCATCACTAAAAAAGCCATACCAAGGTCTGCTTCTACAGAGTAAGATTTGTTACAGTACATAGCAACAGAGATAATAAGTATACATTTACTTAAAAAAATTAAAAGAACTATTCAAATGCAAGGTGCTTTAATTATGTTCTGTTATATTCAGAAAGCTTTCACAAGAAAGATGCTTCCTATTTTTCACTGTTTGAAATCGATGATTGTTCTTAAAGACACTGATGCACTTCCAAAAAATAACATATTCAAAATCATCCATTCTTCAGCACTCAGCTTTCTTTATAGTCCAACTCTCACATCCATACATGACCACAGGAAAAACTGTAGCATTGACTAGACGGACCTTTGTTGACAAAGTAATGTCTCTGCTTTTTAATATGCTCTCTAGGTTGGTCATAACTTTCCTTCCAGGGAGTAAGCATCTTTTTTATTTCATGGCTGCAGTCACCATCTGCAGTGATTTTGGAGCCTCAAACAGTAAAGTCTGCCACTCTTTCCACTGTTGCCCCATCCATTTGCCATGAAGTGATGGGACTGGATGCCATGATCTTAGTTTTCTGAATGTTGAGTTTTAAGGCACCTTTTTCACTCTCCTCTTTCATCAAGAGGCTCTTTAGTTCTTTGCTTCCTGCCATAAGATGGTATCATCTGCATATCTGAGATTATTAATATTTCTCCCAGCAATCTTGATTTCAGCTTGTGCTTCCTCCAGCCCAGCATTCCTCATGTTGTACTCTGCATATAAGTTAAATAAGCAGGGTCACAATATACAACCTTAATGTACTCCTTTCCCTATTTGGAACCAGTCTGTTGTTCCATGTCCAGTTTTAACTGTTGCTTCTTGACTTGCATACGTATTTCTCAAGAGGCAGGTTAGGTGGTCAGGTATTCCCGTCTCAAATTTTCCACAGTTGGTTGCAATCCACACAGTCAAAGGCTTTGGCATAGTCCATAAAGCAGAAGTAGATGTTTTTCTGGAACTCTTTTGCTTTTTTGATGATCCAGCAGATGTAGGCAATTTGATCTCTGGTTCCTCTGCCTTTTCTAAAACCACCTTGAACATCTGGAATTTCACAGTTCATGTCCTGTTGAACCCTGGCATGGAGAATTTTGATCATTACTAGCATGTGAGATAACTGCATTTGTGTGGTAGTTTGAACATTCTTTGGCATTGCCTTTCTTTGGCATTGGAATGGAAACTGACCTTTTCCAGTCCTGTGGCCACTGCTGAGTTTTCCCAATTTGTTGGCATATTGGGTGCAGCACTTTCACAGCATCATCTTGTAGGATTTGAAATAGCTCAACTGGAATTCCATCACCTCCACTAGCTTTGTTCATAGTGATGCTTCCTAAGGCACACTTGACTTCACATTCCCGGATGTCTGGTTCTAAGTGAGTGATCACACCATCGTGATTATCTGGGCCGTGAAAATCTTTTTGTACAGTTCTTCTGTGTATTCTTGCCACCTCTTTTAATGTCTTCTGCTTCTGTTAGGTCCATGCCATTTCTGTCCTTTATTAAGCCCATCTTTGCATGAAATGTTCCCTTGGTATCTCTAATTTTCTTAAAGAGATCTCTAGTCTTTCCCATTCTGTTGTTTTCCTCTATTTCCTTGCATTGATCACAGAGGAAGGCTTTCTTGTCTCTTCTTGCTATTCTTTGGAACTCTGCTTTCAAATGGGTATATCTTTCCTTTTCTCCTTTGCTTTTCACTTCTCTTCTTTTCTCAGCTATTTGTAAGGCCTCCTCAGAGAGCCACTTTGCTTTTCTGCATTTCTTTTTCTTGAGGATGGTCTTGGTCCCTGTCTCCTGTACAGTGTCATGAACCTCCATCCGTAGTTCATCAGGCACTCTGTCTATCAGATCTAGTCCCTTAAATCTATTTCCCACTTCCACTGTATAATTGTAAGGGAATTTACTTAGGTCATACCTGAGTGGTCTAGTGGTTTCTCTTACTTTCTTCAGTTGCAGTCTGAATTTGCCAATAAGGAATTCATGGTCTGAGCCACAGTCAGCTCCGTGTCTTGTTTTTGCAAACTGTATAGAGCTTCTTCATCTTTGGCTACAAACAATCTCATCATTCTGATTTCAGTGTTGACCATCTGGTGATGTCCATGTGTAGAGCATTCTCTTGTGTTGTTGGAAGAGAGTGTTTGCTATGATAATTGCATTCTCTTGGCAGAACTCTATGAGCCTTTTCCCTGCTTCATTGTGTACTCCAAGGCCAAATTTGCCTGTTACTCCAGGTGTTTCTTGACTTCCTACTTTTGCATTCTAGTCCAAATCCTGAAAGATGCTGTGAAAGTGCTTCACTCAATATGCCAGCAAATTTGGAAAATTGAGCAGTGGCCATGGGACTGAAAAAAGTCACCTTTCATTCCAGTCCCAAAGAAAGGTAATGCCAAAGAGTGCTCAAGCTACCACACAATTGCACTCATCTCTAAGCAACTTCACTTTCACTTTCACATGCTAGTAAAGTAATGCTCAAAATTCTCCTAGCCAGGCTTCAGCAATACGTGAACTGTGAAATTCCAGATGTTCAAGCTGGTTTTAGAAGAGGCAGAGGAACCAGAGATCAAATTGCCAGCATCTGCTGGATCATTGAAAAAGCAAGAGAGTTCCAGAAAAACATCTATTTCTGCTTTATTGACTATGCCAAAGCCTTTGACCGTGTGGATCCCAATAAACTGTGGAAAATTCTGAAAGAGATGGGAATACCAGACCACCTGACCTGCCTCTTGAGAAACCTATATGCAGGTCAGAAGGCAACAGTTAAAACTGCACGTGAAACAGCGGACTGTTTCCAAATAGAAAAAGGAGTACATCAAGGCCATATATTGTCACCCTGCTTATTTAACTTATATGCAGAGTACATCATGAGAAACGCTGGGCTGGAAGAAGCACAAGCTGGAATCAAGATTGCCGGGAGAAATCTCAATAACCTCAGATATGCAGATGACACCACCCTTATGGCAGAAAGTGAAGAAGAACTAAAGAGCCTCTTGATGAAAGTCAAAGAGGAGAGTGAAAAAGTTGGCTTAAAGCTCAACATTCAGAAAACGAAGATCATGGCATCTGGTCCCATCACTTCTGGGAAATAGATGGGGAAACAGTGGAAACAGTGTCAGACTTTATTTATTGGGGCTCCAAAAATACTGCAGATGGTGATTGCAGCCATGAAATTAAAAGACGCTTACTCCTTGGAAGGAAAGTTATGACCAACCTAGATAGCATATTGAAAAGCAGAGACATTACTTTGCCAACAAAGGTCTGTCTAGTCAAGGCTGTGGTTTTTCCAGTGGTCATGTATGGATGTGAGAGTTGGACTGTGAAGAAAGTTGAGCACCGAAGAATTGATGCTTTTGAAATGTGGTGTTAGAGAAGACTCTTGAGAGTCCCTTGGTTGCAAGGGGATCCAACCCGTCCATTCTAAGGGGGGTCAGCCCTGGGTGTTCTTTGGAAGGAATGATGCTAGAGCTGAAACTCCAGTACTTTGGCCACCTCTTGCGAAGAGTTGACTCACTGGAAAAGACTGATGCTGGGAGGGATTGGGGGCAGGAGGAAAGGGGGACGACCGAGGATGAGATGGCTGGATGGCATCACGAACTCGATGGACATGCGTTTGCGTGAACTCCGAGAGATGGTGATGGACAGGGAGGCCTGGCGTGCTGCGATTCATGGGGTTGCAAGGAGTCGGCCACAACTGAGCAACTGAACTGATAATGAAAAGGACATCTTTTGGGGGTGTTAGTTCTAGAAGGTCTTTTAGGTCTTCATAGAACCTTTCAACTTCAGCTTCTTCAGGATTACTGGTCTGGACATAGACTTGGATTACCATGATATTGAATGGTTTGGCTTGGAAATGAACAGAGATCATTCTGTTGTTTTTGAGACTGCATCCAAGTACTGCATTTCAGACTCTTGTTGAGTATGATAGCTACTCCATTTCCTCTAAGGGATTCTTGCCCACAGTAGTAGATATGATGCTCATCTGATGTAAATTCACCCATTCCAGTTCATTTTAGTTCGATGATTCCTAAAATGTCAACGTTCACTCTTGCCATCTCCTGTTTGACTACTTCAAATTTGCCTTGATTCATGGACCTAACATTCCAGATTTCTATGCGATATTGCTCTTTACAGCATTGGACCTTGCTTCCATCACCAGTCACATCCACAACTGGGTGTTGTTTTTGCTTTGGCTCTGTCTCTTCATTCTTTGTGGAGTTATTTCTCCACCAATCTCCAGTAGCATGTTGGGCACCTGCCGACCTGGGGAGTTCCTCTTTCAGTGTTCTATCTTTTTGCCTTTTCATACTGTTCACGGGGTTCTCAAGGCAAGAATACTAAAGTAGCTTGCCATTCCCTTCTCCAGTGGACCACATTTTGTCAGAACTCTCCACCATGACCCATCTGTCTTATTGTAGATAATTAGCTTGATCTTAGTAGTTAATTTCAACCATGATTTATAAAATCTGCCAAAGTAGATATTCTGGAAATTGCATGACATATTTCTGCGCCTATCAGGGATATCAGATTTGGATGTTGACATAATTCTGAGACATGTAACTTTACTTGGCTTTTTAGACAGTATGCTGGCTATGACTACTCGCACCAAGGCCAGTTTGTCCCCGCAGACATGATGCAGCCACAACAGCCATACACCGGGCAGATTTTCCAGCCAACTCAGGCATATACTCCAACTACACCTCAGCCATTCTATGGAAACAACTTTGAGGATGAACCACCTTTATTAGAAGGTATAGTCGGTTGCAACTCTTGATAGTACTCTATAATATCCAGATGCTGAAAGTAAATCTTTGTTTGAAGAAGTTCCTCTTGTCTTTAAAAGAATAAGGCTGTAGGAAAAAAGTTTCTACTAAGTGACTCATTTCGAATAACACTGAGCCAGAGAGAACCAGACTTTTTTTAATAGATGTTTATATAGTGATAATAAAGTATGTCAGTATGTGAGCAGAGTAACTTTTACTTTAGATCATTGATGCAATTCTATCAGTGGAAGAAGTGAGAGGAAATAGCATGGTATTGACTGTTCTGCATGAAAACAAACTGATAGAGCTAGTAACATCAGTGTACGGTGTTTTTCAAACTGTATCTCCAGACCCAAAAAGCAATAGTTCTAAAAATTTTGGGGGAGATCGGATACCCTTTGGAAGTCCAGTGAAAGCTATGCATACTCTTCTCAGAAAAATGCACATATATACAGAGAAGACATAGTTTTGTGTACGTTTTTGCAGGGCCTCCTGTGTTTCTGAAGCCCCAGGTATAGAGCCCCTTACTATGAATGCTGTCTCTGTATTCTATGCTATAAAGGCCTAGCTCAGAGTGTCTGATTCATTATGTCCTTACCTTTTTCTAACACCAAACCAGAGATTTGATATTTGTGGAATAAGCACCGTAATCAGTAAAGACTGATTGAGGACTCACTAAAATAATATCTGATGTTGCTAGATCACTTTTTTGATACTGGTTGTTTCACTTTGTTTTTCACCCTGTTACAATATAAACTCTGGTAAACTGAAAGTGTATCACAAATCCTGATTGACTTCCTTTTTTTCTTTTTATTTAGAATTGGGTATCAATTTTGACCACATCTGGCAAAAAACACTCACAGTTTTACACCCCTTGAAAGTAGCAGATGGCAGCATCATGAATGAGACTGATTTGGCAGGACCAATGGTTTTTTGCCTTGCTTTTGGAGCTACATTGTTACTGGTAAGATTCTAGTTGGAGCTCTCAGTGTGAGATTAAAGAATGGAATTTAAATATTCCACCAAGAGCCTTTATTAAGACTCTTCTTTTACATCAAGTTTTAATGTGTCTTAAAAGGTATCGAGTTGTTTAAGTTTATACATATTCGTCACTTCACTATTGATAATATGGTATATTTAGAAATCATTTCTTGGTCCAATAAGTGGTCCAATTATTAGGGAAAATTGTTAATAAATAACATGTGGCTTTAGTCACTCATCAGAATTCCTTTTTTTTTAAGTTGCCCTTGAGTAGAGTTTTGTGGCATAAGTGCTGATCTTTCTTATATATTATTTTAATATTTAATGAATTGATAAAAGACAGCAACTTTTAGTCTCTCTCATCTCTCTAAGAATATTGGAGCATATTGAAAATGAGAAATTGTAAATATAATTGTTAATGTTTGTTTTATTTTATCTTATGTCCTCTTCTGAATTAGAAGAAATAAACAATATAATGAATTAAAGATGGAACTTTTAGTCAGAAAAGCTAGGCATGAACTCAGTGCGTCTAATCTGCCCTTGATTTCACCCTTCACTTCCCTCTGATAAATAACCACCTAACAAGATTGTTTTGGAGATTAAGACAGGTTATATGAGAATACTGTTCAAAGTATTTTGAATATAGTATTCAGAGTTTTAATGCATTGTACCCAGTGTCAGGTTTTATTATTATTAGTAAACCTTTTTAAACTTCTACACTCTTAATCAGATATTTACAAATAAGTATTGATTCTAACAGAAATCCCAGGGAGTTTTCCATTAATATAATCTGTAGAGGTATTTTCATAATTGAGTTTCATACGTCAGATGGGTGACAAACCAGAACTTTTTAAAGGCTTTTTTGCAGACTGATTTTAGTGATAGCATGACCTAAATACACTGTTTGTTCACGTAGCATGACTAAGAGTATTAACTCCAATTAAGCTCATGTTTATTGTCCTAAGATTGTTTAGTGATGTCTTTTGTAAGAGCAGAAAATTTTTAAAGTTTTTGCTTGTTTGTCAGAGAACTGTATAAAGCAACCACCAATGTGGAAAAATAATGAAAGAAGAAAATATCTTCCATTATATTCCTCTTACCCAGGAGTTAATCACTTTTTTCCTCCCCTCCCCACAGAACCCTGGCTCCCTGCTTATCCTGGCTTCCTTTCTCCTAATTCTTTTAACACCCATATAAAATCAATGATCGGAGAAGGCAGTGGCACCCCACTCCAGTACTCTTGCCTGGAAAATCCCACAGACAGAGGAGCCTGGTAGGCTGCAGTCCATGGAGTCGCTAAGAGTCAGACACGACTGAGCGACTTCACTTTTGCTTTTCACTTTCACGCATTGGAGAAGGAAATGGCAACCCACTCCAGTGTTCTTGCCTGGAGAATCCCAGGGACGGGGGAGCCTGGTGGGCTGCCATCTCTGGGGTCGCACAGAGTTGGACATGACTGAAGTGACACAGCAGCAGCAGCAAAGTCGATGAAATTATTTTTGCTGTTAAAATGATTATGACTATATCTACCAATGAAAATAAGTTGTTTCAGGGCAATTTTGGTGGAGTTGGGTGTATTCAAGTGATATTAGCTACTATCCAAATATTTGAATGACTTTCCATCTTGTTTTGGTAGTTTATTTGCTTAAAATCGGCCATATTTATTTTTAGAAATCTATGACTTGAGGTGATTCTACAATGGTTTTATATCTTTATTTGTTGAATTCTATGCCAAACTCAAATGGTAGCTAGAAAATGAAATCCTGAATATCTGCGTGTTGAGAGGTGGGTACTTTAAATTTCTTAAGAAACATATAAAAGGCAGTCTGCTCACTATTTTACTTCACTATATAAAGAATAGATACCTCTGTGGATTTTAATCCTCACAAATTAAATATCTTCTACAAGTACCATTTTAGGTGAAAGAAGCCCAGAGTAACTTTCTTTGCCCTCTAACATGTCATCTTTTTGTTACCCATAGGCTGGCAAAATCCAGTTTGGCTACGTATATGGAATCAGTGCAATTGGATGCCTAGGAATGTTTTGTTTATTAAACTTAATGAGTATGACTGGTGTTTCATTTGGTTGTGTGGCAAGTGTCCTTGGATATTGTCTTCTTCCTATGATCCTGCTTTCCAGCTTCGCAGTGATATTTTCTTTGCAGTAAGTACTGATCTTTATTTTGGGAGTTGATTGACCAATTCTGTGTAATAGAATTTAGTTCACTATCAATTTGAGGTAAATCACTGATTCAACAAACAGATAGTGGCTGTTATAAATGAAGACTGTGTTACATACTTTTCAGTGATGAATAATGGAAGTGAGAATAAATTTAAAAATCATTTATACCATGTCTTTCCATATAATAAGGAATTTTACTAGTTTTAGGTAAACTTACCAGTGTCCATAAACAAATTGAACAGAGGTGATTGTTAACCTAAATATTGCATGGAAGAGATCAGGTTGTTAAAATTATACTTACCTTCTCTTTAATTTTTTTTAATATCTTATTTCTTAACTATATCAGGCATATACTAAGTGAATGAATAATAAATGCATATTCTCTATTTAGTAGCTTCTTAACTAAAACTGGAACTTTTTATGTCAAGAGACTGTTTCTAGCCTACTGTGTTCTCAAATATCCTTGTACACAGCTTTAAAGTTGTGTTATTTTAAAATAATACTTTTAAGTAAGGATTAAAGAGAGAGGTATATATTATTGCTCATGAAGTTGCTTCTCATGGCCAGTGGACAGATGCTGTCTCAGTAGTTCAGTCCCCTCGTTCTGGCTAGTGCTAGACATGAGGAAAGATTGAGCTTTGTTATACCTAGAGTGGAAAAGAAGGCATAGCAGAAGAGTATGTATCAACTGATACTAGAGATTTGAAAGGGTGATGGCCTTATAGTGTCCCTGTTTTGGATGAAAATGCTTCAGATTTTCAGTGTAGAAACTGCTTCACTCTTCTCATTTGTTAAAATTGATATGTTTATATTTGAATTTTAAAGACAATGTTTCTACTAAAACAGTGTTTTCCAGCCAGGGGCAGTTTTGCTACCAGGGGATACTTTGCAATGTCTGGAGACAATTTTAGTTATCAGAACTCTGGAGGGGCAGAGGTACAATGGGTATTTTATGGCTAGAGGCCAGGGATGCTGCTGAATGTCCTAATGATGAACAGAACAGCCCTTACAGCAGAAGCACACACAGGCCAAATGTCAGTGCTGCCAAGTTTGAGAAATTGTGCTATATTAAGAAGCAAAATATGTTACAGATAAGCTTTTTATCACATGAAATAATTGAATTAACTGAGATACATCAGCATTTGAAGAAAGATCTTGGTTATTTCTATAGACGTCTACATGTGATTTAATTTTTAAGTACTTAAGAATTGGTAATGTTAGTACTCTTACATAACTAATCTCATCTTCTGCTTTTTCTCTCCGCTCTCCATTTTTCTTTGTCTGTTACAGAGGAATGGTAGGAATCATTCTTACTGCTGGAATTATTGGATGGTGTAGTTTTTCTGCTTCCAAAATTTTTATTTCTGCATTAGCCATGGAAGGACAGCAGCTTCTAGTAGCATATCCTTGTGCTTTGTTATACGGAGTCTTCGCCCTAATTTCCGTTTTTTGAACTGAATTTATCTGGGATGTAGACATCATTGGGCCAAATAACAAAAAGGACTTTGAACTCTTCAATCGGACCAGCAAATGGCTACAGTGCAACTCTCATGCAGATCTAATGTTTGACTCTTGGAGCAGTGGAAGTAAATAAGTATCTTTGGTTCATTTTTATAGAACTTTTGAATACTATATTGGATTTATGCAGTATGACTAGATTTAAAAGGTGTTTGTGCTTATACAAATAAGAAGTGCTATTTCTTTCCTGTTCCTGCAGCCTTAGAAAAACAACCTTTTCCCTTGCTAATTGTATATTATGGTGTTTTTGATAGATTTTTATCAACTGTGGGAAACTAACCACAGAGCTGATATCTTAAAAACAATCCATAGTAGAGAAGACACAGGACTTACTGGAGAAATATTTTTCCAAGTAATTAGGAAAGAAAACTTGCCTGTGTTGTTGAGTCAGATGCAATTGAAGCAAAAAAGTGATCGAAATGTGAAATTTTATGAGTTTGCACTTCAGAAATTTGACGTTCCTCTAAATTATCTCATGGAATTTTGGCCAAAATTCAGCAATACAGGTAGTTCACAGTCTACCTTATTGTAGACATGGAATGTGAATATCTGTTTAAATATTAGCATTAACTAAAACATAGTGACCTAGACTGGCCACATTAATGTTATAGTTGCATTTCCATGTTTCCCAGGAAAAAGATAATCACTAACCTTCTTTGAGGAAAATATTTAAAATGTCACAACTTCAGTATTGCAGTTCCCAATGTGAAGTGTGTTTGATGCTTATTGATTAAAATTTTCCCGATTAATTTAAACTGTGTTGTTGAGTTTATTGTCAAACCAAGATTTTCGGTGTTCCATTTTATTTAATTAGGCTCTGGTTTTGACTTGTATTCCCAATTTATTCTAAGCTTTAAGAATAGTGGTCATCTAGTATAGAATCAAAAAAAAATAAGAGATTAAACAAAACAGTTTGTTTTGAGTTACAACATTTATTTTCTTGTATTAAACATTTCATTAATGTTGTCATGCTCTTGTTTAAAAAATCTATAAAGAAATACTGTATCTTGTGTACTGTTGGCTTTTTCTGGAGAAACTTCTCCTAATTTTGGACAAAGATCAGTTATGAGAAAGGTGCTGTATTGGGAGGAAGTATTGCCTTTTTTTTTTTTTTTTAAGAGGAGACTTTCAGACTAAAAAGAAATGCCAAGCGGACATATTCTCAGTTCTTTTTTAGAGCTAGTTTTCAACCATAAAAGATTAATAAAAAACATACTACTTACAAGAAGATCATGATTTCTGATCTCCGGAATTACATGAATTTGTTTTTCTTCATTAGTATTTAATCTTCTGGAGGGGTGCACTCACTGATAATTAGTTTTTGGCTGGGTTTTTAAACTTAGCAAATTGTTTTAGAATATTTTTATTACAGTCCTTGGATAGTATTTTTTATTTTGCCTTTTTTAATTCATTTTATAAATGTAAACAGTTCTTCCTAAGATGAATGTCATGGGTGCCTTCTGTTAGTATCCAGTTATTCCTAATGAAGAGGGTAGATGATGTGCTGGGTGTTAAAATCTTCCACTGTTGGTTAAACTTAAGACCAGTAATCTTCAGCCAGATTCCCCAAATGAATCAAATTGTTTTCTTATTTTTTGCCTCCATCTCCAACAAAATAACATTTACCTTAAATCACTGATGTCGAGATTTTTGTTGTTAGCTGTCTTTTATTTAACCCCAAAATAATCAGTTGCAAAACTATTTTATTATTAGCTATTTTGTCAAAACAGCTATACAGTGGAGCTGCCTTTGATGTAAGTAAGAGTTGAGCTCATGAAGAGTCATATGTAGCCAAAATTTCCCCTTTGTAGAACTCAAATCAAAAATACAGTATATATAGCCATATTTGTGCATACTTTAAAAACAGATATACTGTGGCTCAAGAATACTATGTGGTAACTTTTTTCTACTGGTTCAGTTAAGTATCAGGAAGAGCATATGGTTTGCTTTTACACCCATTTTATGCCAAAACATGCTTGTACCTTTAAATACTGGAGATGCTCACAGCATTACTAAAAGCTTGCCTGTTCACTGTCTCTGAGTAAAACTGCGTGGGAGTGGAGTTTGCAGGTTCACTCACTCAAGCTAGTGTGTCGTTTATGCAAGCACGTGTATGCCAAGGACATGTAGTTGATTTTACATATAGTGTAAATGTGTATTTTACAACTTTGCTGTAATACTGCATTTACCAATGGATGTTTCAAGAGCTGTATAACAAAGCTTATAGAAATAGGCGTTCTTTCGCCAGATATAGTTATGCAGATAATGAAAAATTCTGTAAATCTTTAAATCCTAACTATCCTCAGATGCTACCCATCCAATCAAAGAGAATTGTTTAAAATATATCTAATGACCTGATATTGGATAGGATCTAAGTACTATGCATATGACTTTTTACAACTCTAAGTGGCATTGCTCAACTCAAATATACTAAGTATATCAAAATATACTTATAAAATATACTAAATATTATCAAAACTAAGGACAATTATCTCTATAATGTTATCTTACAGGATACTCTAATGCAATCGTGAAGAATTACGGGTATCACGATAACATTTTGAGATCCGCTTGTTTTCATATAGAGCAGGTCTAATGTAATGACTCAGACAGTTTGGTTAACTTGCCCTGTGGGAGGAAAAATATATAAGTGACAACAGTGCTTGGCCTTTCATAAAGTAGGGCCAAAGGTTATCTGAAAAACACAGCTTGGTACACACACATGAATAGAATAGCACTGGGCCTTCCTTCAAAACTTTAGCTAGAGCAAGCTTCCTCCCCAAATCGTGGCCCTAAGTGAAATATATCCTCTCAAGTATCCACTCAGTCATTTTGTAGTGTCAGATTCCAATTACTGGTCACCAAATGAGCTCGCTTATTAAAAATCTTAATTTATTTGGGAAAAAAGCTTTAAGTTATTTCTCAAGCAATTTGTATCTAATAATATGCTTATTTCAAAATAACTTTAAGAATGAAACAGTATCAAGGCAAAACAAGTACCTTTTCAAATATAGTAATTAATAATGAGTTTCTTTTTAGGATGTATTTAGGGTTTGGGAAAAAGAGTGGCAATAACAAGATATCAAGGTTGGTTGGAAATACCATAAGGAAAAACTGGTTCCTATACTTTAATGAATAGATAAGTATGATCTGCCGTTCGCTTGTCAGGCATATAGTGTTTCCTTTCAAACATCTTAGATAAAGCCTGTCCTCACCACTTTCTCCACAGTGTAGGTTCTTACTACTTTACACCACCAAGCGAGAAGTAATCCACTTTTAATCAACTCTGCTTCAGCCACCATCCAAATTATTGAAGTCTGAGTTTTAATACATTATTATTACTTGAATTTCAATAAGGTACTTTGTTCATGAATACTCTTTTTGTAACTGGGCAATAGGTAGAAAATAAAGCATTAGATACTAAATTCTTGATTTCTAGCGATTGACAGATTACTTTGCCAAGTGTTTTATAGTATTATTGCATTATTATCTCAGAGTAGGGACCTTAAAACCTGAAGAATGAAATCAAAACGATATATAGTTCTGATTTTTGCATCACAGATAGGAATATTTCTTGTTGTCCATTAAGTTCCTAGTCTAGTTAATAAAGAACATTACCTGCTGATGGAGCACAGTGTTCCATGTTTATGCAAATAAATTTAAATGATTACATACTCAAATAAAAACTAATTAAACACAAAGCTGTTCTCCTAGTTTAAAAGCACAATTACTTTCTTGAGCACATTAGGTTCTATTAGGTTCAGATGTTACATTTTTTTGTGAGTTTAATTATTAATTATTTAGGCTTGCTTTGCATATATAATTTGTTCTCCCGTAACTGCTATGAAATCTGCTGATTGCTTGTTGATTAATTAATTACATATTAAGGTTTTCTAAATAGCTTTGCAACACTTGCTGCACGAAAGAAATTTTAAATATGAGAAAACAAAAGAAGTACTCAGTAGAAGCATTTGAGATACTTGTAAATTTATACCTACCTAGACTGCTCTGATTCTCATAAAAGTAGAAAAAATAGTATGGTTATTTCATTTTTTCCTAGGTAAATATATTTTAAATAAATGTCTTTATAAAATTTAATGACACATTTACTTGCAGTTTTCAATTTTGTAATTTTTTATAATATTGTAGGACTTTTTTTCTCTTGGCCATCAGTGATCCCCAAAGACCTATTATTTTATATGATTTAATTTGCAAAATGGAAATGTCTTTTTATTTCTTTTTCTGATTACACAGCATCATTATAATTAAAGGAATAGCTCTATACAGCAATAAATAGAAATAATTCTTGGTAAGATGTTTCAACATGGATGACTGTTGAAAATATGCTAAGTAAAAGAAAAACTGAAAGATCACATATCATGATTTCATTTATATAAATTTCTGAGAGAGCAATCTCTAGAGATAAGTTAATAGTTGCGTGGAAGTGGGCATTGACTGAATGAGCAGAACGGAACTTTTTGAGTTCCATTGTTGTGCAACTGTATGTTTACTAAAATCAGTAGGATGTACACTCAAAATCGGATTTTATGATATGTAAATTATGTCAGGAAATTCTGTTTTAAAGCATGGGGGGACTATAGGAGGAAAAACAAACGGCTGGAACATCTGTATTTTTAGTTTGACATGAGGAATATTAGGAAGGATTTTAATAGAGGAAAAAATAACATAGTACTTTTGCCCAGAGAAAACAAATTGAAGTGATTTTGCCCTCCCCTCAGATTCCACTCCCCGCATAGATCCCTTCAAATAGATTGGTGTATTTATTATCAGGCCATACACAGGTACCTTCTTCCTCTCCCCCTTTCTACCAGTGACTTCTATACACATGAATACACGTACACAGCTTTTTTAAAATTAAAATTCCTATTAACATAAACTTTATTTTAATGAATTTGAAGTGTCCAGTTTAGTCATTTTAGTATATTCAAAGTGTTTTACAACTGTCATCACTATGTAATTTCAGAATATTTCCATCACCCCAAAAAGAAACCCTTTACCTCTCAATTCCCCCCTCCCAAGCCCTTGCAACCACTATTTATTTTCTGTCTCTGGTTTGGCTTACTCTGGACATTTCATTCAAATAGGAGCGTGAAATGTGCCCTTCTGCTTCTGGCATCCTTCACTTTGCATATTGTTTTCAGTCATCTTTTTATATTTTAACCAAGCAGTCTATTATGGGCATCATTATGTATGTTGAACACTGAAATTTATTCTTTACTTCACCTGTTCCCTGCTGTTGAACAATTGGGATCTTTGTACCTTCCTTTAAAAATTACAAATAGTGCGACATTGGTATTAGCATCTTTCATGATTGCAATGTAACGTTTGCTTTTAACAGTGCTGAGGTTGATTATTATTTAAACTCAGAGTTTAAATTCTGCGAATTTCAATAATTTTATTCCTTGATAGTTTTGTTTAGTGTGAATATTGTTTCCTGTGATTTGTTGAAACATATACGTCTAAATCCATGTTTGTACCAAACATTACTCTTTAGTTCACAGTTATCTCAACTTTTTTTTTGTACTCTTAAGCAGTGGAATGTAAATACTGCTAATGATATGATATCACACCCACACCTCAAATTATTCCCACATTAGAATGGAAGACTTCATTTAAAGTGAGCTTTTTAAAATTTTTGCTCATTTAGAAAAGTCATTCCAAGAATGTCATTTAAAAAAAAAAGTTTGAAGTGTGCCCATTTAAAATTTCACCTTGAGTGGTTCTGTATGCCTTTAGAATTCAGTTGTTTCAGGACATTCCTGAACATCAGTATTCATCCTTTGAGACAGGATATATAGTATGATCTGACAGTGGCTCAAATTAGGCCTTGTTACCCAATGTCCTTCTGTTTAAATTCCCAAGAGTTAAATTTTACCATAGTAGCAATTAAAAAGAAGCCTAAAATCAACATTTCCAATTCAGACATCTACTGAAATCAGTTATATAAATTTTTATTGAACTTTAAGTGTTAAGTTTCTTAATTTTGATAAAGTAATTTAAAATGCTTTCCTTCTGCCTTCCTTTTTTTTTTTTTTTTTTGCTTTGTTTGTGGATGGGATTTGTTTTGAGAGTATTTATTTGCTTTGGCATTCTATTTATTATGTTCTAAGGCCTATAAGTAGGTGTACTTTTTGAATGTACTTTTTAAAAAACTATCTCTGTACTGTTTAAATGTGGTGCGTCTTAATCACTACATAAGCATTCACTGATCAACATCTCCTAGCTTAAATGCCCATTCAGATACTACTTGGATGTCTGTGGGTGACACAAGGTCATGTTTAACCAGGTTCAATTTTTACCATCTCTTCACTTCAGACCATATTCTGTTCTGACTCTGGTCTAGGTCACAATTTTCCTAGTGGGATAACATGGTTTTGGCTTTTTCTATAAAAGATTTGATCATTGCTACAGTTTAATAAAAGATTAAATTACATCTCCAGTGATGTAAATGGTATTTAAACTTGGCTATCTTTGATCATCTATTACTTTGAACCAAAATTAGAATTTAATATTTGACATAAGATTCACATTGATTTTCTGCTTTTATTTTATAATATCACAAAAATAACAATCATTTATGAACAAAGCATGGGTCTTAACAAGACCCAATTAAAGGCAGAATGGGAGTTGAGAAAGTCAGGATTGAATTGAAGGTGATAAAGGGGAGTCTGGAACCTTAAGAGAATCAGCAATGGAAAGACTGGAGAGTTTGCGCTAAGATGTGCAAGGGAATTTATTTTAATATTTATAGACATTTATAAGAATTTTTAGTATATAAAAATAAAACCTGTTTACATGATGTAAATAGTAGTGAGTACCATAAAGGATAAACAAACAATGGAAAGGTATGTTAATTTTTTATATCAGTTTTATAATGAAACTCAGTACTAAAGCAGTTTTTAAATATTCACATAATTACAAGGTAATTCCCTACTGATATGAACTTGTTTGCAGAACCTCTCAGAAACCTGTTTCAACCCTAGGACTGGGAAGTTTTTCAGGCCACTAATTTAAATTGCCCATACTTCAGTATTTTTACAAGGGTTATGGAAAGGAATAGGCCCTTACTTTGAAGTCTTCCTGGTTCAATGACTGGGGAATGTTTCCACCCTTATTCAGTGAGTTTGTCCCATGGAGAGTAGTTCCAAGCTATCAAGTTGCTATTACGCACAAAATCCTTCTTTGGGTTCCTCCTAAAAGCTGAATATTCTCTGCCTTAATGCTTTTCCTCACAACTGAGTTTCTGATTGCCCTTCCAACTCTTCTCTAAGTCCCTTCCAAATTCTTCACATCTTTCTTTCATTGTGTAGCTCAGATAGGGACATTTCATATTTCATATATCTGATGGCAAGTAAATAACAGTTGCCCATATTTACTTCTTTTCATATAGCTAAGAAGGACATTTCTTGCACAATTTTGAACTGAGAACTAAGAATGAAAAATATATATCTTATTAGCACTAGCCTTGCTAATAACTAGACCTTGATTAAGTCATTTTTGAGCTTTAGTTTTCTCTCTTTAAAGTTGTATTAGATTCCTTAACACATTTCCATTCTGGATATTTAACTTTTATATACAGCATGTACTATGTATTGTATATATGTTATTCAGTTCAGTTCAGTTGCTCAGTCGTGTCCGACTCTTTGAGACCCCATAAATCGCAGCACACCAGGCCTCCCTGTTCATCACCATCTCCCGGAGTGCACTCAGACTCAGGTCCATTGAATCCATGATGCCATCCAGCCTTCTCATCCTCGGTCGTCCCCTTCTTCTCCTGCCCCCAATCCCTCCCAGCATCAGAGTTTTTTTCCAATGAGTCAACTCTTCTCATGAGGTGGCCAAAGTACTGGAGTTTTAGCTTTAGCATCATTCCTTCCAAAGAAATCCCAGGGTTGATCTCCTTCAGAATGGACTGGTTGGATCTCCTTGCAGTCCAAGGGACTCTCAAGAGTCTTCTCCAGCACCACAGTTCAAAAGCATCAGTTCTTCGGAGCTCAGCCTTCTTCACAGTTCAACTCTCGCATCCATACATGACCACAGGAAAAACCATAGCCTTGACTAGACGGACCTTAGTCGGCAAAGTAATGTCTCTGCTTTTCACTATGCTATCTAGGTTGGTCATAACTTTTCTTCCAAGGAGTAAGCGTCTTTTAATTTCATGGCTGCAATCACCATCTGCAGTGATTCTGGAGCCAAAAAAAAATAAAGTCTTGACACTTTTCACTATTTCCCCATCTATTTCCCATGAAGTGATGGGACCGGATGCCATGATCTTCGTTTTCTGAATGTTGAGCTTTAAGCCAACTTTTTCACTCTCCTCTTTTACTTTCATCAAGAGGCTTTTGAGTTCCTCTTCACTTTCTGCCATAAGGGTGGTGTCATCTGCATATCTGAGGTTATTGATATTTCTCCTGGCAATCTTGATTCCAGCTTGGGTTTCTTCCAGCCCAGCATTTCTCATGATGTACTCTGCATATGAGTTAAATAAGCAGGGTGACAATATATAACCTTGATGTACTCCTTTTCCTATCTGTAAGCAGTCTGTTGTTCCATGTCCAGTTCTAACTGTTGCTTCCTGACCTGCATACAGATTTCTCAAGAGGCAGGTCAGGTGGTCTGGTATTCCCATCTCTTTCAGAATTTTCCACAGTTTATTGTGATCCACACAGTCAAAGGCTTTGGCATAGTCAATAAAGCAGAAATAGATGTTTTTCTGGAACGCTCTTGCTTTTTCCATGATCCAGTGGATGCTGGCAATTTGATCTCTGGTTCCTCTGCCTTTTCTAAAACCAGCTTGAACATCAGGGAGTTCATGGTTCACGTATTGCTGAAGCCTGGCTTGGAGAATTTTGAGCATTACTTTACTAGCATGTTAGATGAGTGCAATTGTGCGGTAGTTTGATATAACAGTAAATGTGCATATAATTTTTGAAGTAATAAAATTTCAATCATATTCCAGAAGAATATATTTTCATATGTATATATGTATATATATGAAAGTATTCCCTATCTGTGTTCTAATTTCAACAGGCTATGTGAAAGTATATATGGGATGATATCTTCTTTGTTAAAAAATATAGTGTGCACACATACACACACACATGCTCTTAGACACACATCTGTCATCTGGCACAAGTGTTTCACTAAGTGATGGAATTGATGACTCTCTGTTCCAGACCTCTTGAATTGCTTGAAAGTTTTAACTATACCTTAGAAAGAAAATACGATTTTGCCTCAATAACTATAGTAACCTTGGCTGTTAAATATTTGTCTTTCTAATTTAGTTGCAATCAAAAATATTAAGCAGACGCATCATCCATAGGCTAGAGTTTGATATTTTACCAGTACAGTTATTCCTTTTTTTTTTTCCCCTTTGTTCATCAGTGCACCTTTCTTTTTTTTTTTTTTTTTTTTTGCACCTTTCAATCTTACAAAAATAACCTAATTCACTCCAAGGTACCAAGGACTTTCATCTATACTATCACTGGTCTCTGGAGTATTGCATGACTCTTCTCAAAGAGTCCTATAACCATTTCCTTAGTTCAATAACTAAAATGTCTTGGACAAACTAAAACGTACGCTACTCTTCAGGAAAGCAATTACATCCCTTTCAGCAACATAAGAAGTACAGGAAAAACCAGCATGGCTCTCAAATAAGGTAATCCCTATAAAGGAAAAGAAGTTTGGGGCAGGGGGTGGGGCGGTTCTCTCTTAATTTGATTTTTATACTTTGGCAGAAAGTGAAGAACTAAAAGCATCTTGACTGAAAGTGAAAGAGGAGAGTGAAAAAGTTGGCTTAAAGCTCAACATTCAGAAAACGAAGATCATGACATCCGGTCCCATCACTTCATGGGAAATAGATGGGGAAACAGTGGGAACAGTATCAGACTTTATTTCTCTGGGCTCCAAAATCACTGCAGATGGTGATTGCAGCCATGAAATTAAAAGACGCTTACTCCTTGGAAGGAAAGTTATTATCAACCTAGATAGCATATTCAAACGCAAGACATTACTTTGCCAACAAAGGTCTGTCTAGTCAAGGCTATGGTTTTTCCAATGGTCATGTATGGATGTGAGAGTTGGACTGTGAAGAAGGCTGAGCTCCGAAGAATTGATGCTTTTGAACTGTGGTGCTGGAGAAGACTCTTGAGAGTCCCTTGGACTGCAAGGAGATCCAACCAGTCCATTCTAAAGGAGATCAGTCCTAGGATTTCTTTGGAAGGAATGATGCTAAAGCTGAAACTCCAGTACTTTGGCCACCTCATGCAAAGAGTTGACTCATAGGAAAAGACTCTGATGCTGGGAAGGATTGGGGGCAGGAGGAGAAGGGGACGACAGAGGATGAGATGGCTGGATGGCATCACGGACTCGATGGACGTGAGTCTGAGTGAACTCCGGGAGTTGGTGATGGACAGGGAGGCCTGGCGTGCTGCAATTCATGGGGTCACAAAGAGTTGGACACGACTGAGCAACTGTACTGAACTGAGCTGAACTGAACTGAATGCAGTAAGATAATAAGATGCATAATATATGCAATAAGATTTTAAAAATATAATAAATAGCTTTGTATTCTGCCTCTAGATTGAAATGTAAAAACATGAAGTATAGTTAAAATGCCCTATGAATATTCTAAATTGTAGCCTATGTCTTCCCAGAAGTTACTGATATGCTGAATTTTCAGCTTATTCTCAGTGTTCCTTTATATTTTTACTATGTGTGTATCTATTCTTAAATAATGTAGTATTATTTGGTGTGTTTTTGACTTACATAAATGACATCATACTGTGTTACTCTTCTAGAATACTTCTTTCACGTGCAAGTTTGTGAGATTTCAGCTATGTGAATACTTTGTGAAGCTCTATTTACTAGCATATAATAGTCCATTAATATATCACTATGTATTGATACCTTTACTACTTATGACATTGTTTGTGTCCTATTGCCTGCTTCTACAATGGTCTGTGAACAATCTTGTGTGTCTCCTTGCATACATGTGTGCAAGTGTTTTCCTAGGACTATGTAAGGTTTAAGTGCTCCATCTTCTTGATGGTTTGTGTCTGTCTTATCCCAAAGCCAAAAAGTACCTTCAGTATTTTCTGTTAAGGATTTTTAAGTTTTGCTTTTCACATAAAATATTTTTTTATCCACCTGGTATATGAAGTTTGGATCCAACTTTGTTTTTTCCCGTACGTAGCATCAGTTGTTCCATCACCATTTATTTACTAGGTGTCCAGGAAAGGTACTGGTAAGGCATTCTTCTAACTTAGACCTAAAAAATACAGGGGGGGAAAAGTACCTCTTTTTTTCCCCCATTAAAGGAAAAAAACTCTCTTTAAAATTTACCTTTCACTCCTTCCTCCAGCCTTATGTCTCTCGGCTCTTACCTACATGAAATTGACGTCATTAATAGAAAACGTGACTTAGCAGAGGTTGATTCCCTGGTGGCTCAGACCATAAAGCGTCTGCCTGCAATGCAGGAGACCCTGGTTCGATCCCTGGGTTGGGAAGATCCCCTGGAGAAGGAAATGGCAACCCACTCCAGTACTCTTGCCTAGAAAATTCCATGGATGGAGGAGCCTGGTGAGCTACAGATCATGGGGTCACAAAGAGTCAGACACAGCTGAACAACTTCAATTTAGCAGAAGTAGTACCTTGGGATGGTATGATTTCCTATCTTACCATCTTACAGAAACTACTTATTCTGTAAAGGACTGGATAATATTTAGGTTTTATGGGTCAAGAGCCAAGGATATTACATATATGTATAAGTATATATATGTATATACACATACATATGCTTTGTGGGTCAAGAAGCAAGGATATTACACATATATATACACACACACACATATATATGTATATATATATATATATATATGTATATACACACCCTGTATATATGGGTGTGTGTATATATGTGTGTGTGTGTGTATAGCTGTATAAATACCAAGAGGGAAAACAAATTTCTACCAAATTTGTATTGACAAAATTATAATAATGTTGAGTATAATTTTTGATCATGCAAGTCGACTATTATGCAGAGTAAAAGTCTTCCTGACTATCTCATTTATTCTTCCTCATAGCCTGATGAGGTAGATATTATTCATACCTGTATTTATAAGGAAAATGAAGTTCACACAAGTTTACCTTGTTAGCAGATATTGGCGTTATCATTTGAGCCTAACTCCAGAATTTGTACTCTTGACCCTGATATAATTTTGAGAGGGAAGTCTTGTTTTAAAGATGATAAAATGGAAGCTCAAAGGGATTAACTCAGATAAGGTACATTTAGGGCCAAATATGTCTAATTTAAAACACATGTTCCTTCGTTTCTACTCTGCAACTTCAAAACTTCCAGGAACCTCCAAAACGTGGATAATAGCTGTAATTAGCAAATCAGGTCTCAATTTATGTTACTCTTGGGAGAGTGTGTAATTTCCTTGATTCTGTCTCACCACAACAAAGATTTGAAACTGTGGACCAGTGTTACAGCTCAGTTTCAGCTCAGACTTTTATTCATTTGGCAAACAAAGGATAGCACACCCTTGAGGCCTGAGGGCCGGCCAACCTTAGAAAGACAGGCCTCAACCGTCCTGGCTCCCTCTTTTTATATGTTTTGTCTCCTCCCCCGGAGCCTGCCCTATTGAAATTAGGGCTAGCTAGGAATGGGGCATGTTTGTTTCATCTGAGGTTCTCACTCCCATCTGTGGATTTTTCCTTTGTTCCTTTTTTATGGGCTTTTCCCTTTGTCTTTTAGTCACCACCATTTTGTACTCCTTTTCCCTGTTCTAACTACCTAACGTTACCATTTTAACTGAAATAGTTTAAAGTAGAGATAAAAAACTGTATGCATTTTTCTTTCTAATTATAAAAGATAAATTGACAATGTAGCACTGTAAATAAACTATACTTCAATTTTAAAAAGATAAATTGACTTAAAAAAAGCATGTAGCACTGAAAGGTATTTGGTGAAAGGAAAAAAGTGAAGTTCATTGATTCATTTTTTTCCTCTCCTCCCATTTGCTATCTCCTTGTTTCCCTTTAATTTTTTCTCTATTTTTCTCTTTTTATCTCTCTTCCCATTTTTGTTTAAGAGATGCTTGAGAGTAGGATTAAGAGATGGTCAAGAATAGTATTAAGAAAAAAAAGTAAAGTTAACATCCCAGAAAACTCAGGTTACTTTTATTGACCAAACATAGTGGGAATCTCACAGCCAACATAAATTATTTTAATAGATGAATCTTTTAGTTTCTTGGCAACAAGTCAGTGTTCAATCAGTGTTCACTGAGTGGCTACCACATGGTAGAGTCTGTGAGAGAATACAAATGGAAGCATCTGCTTCTGCTTTCAGGGAGCTCACAGGTTAGTGAAATTCTAAGTCAAGGCAAACTTGAGAAGATAAAGACAAAGTGGAAGTAAACTCATGCAAGGGAGAGACTTGGCATCACAGCTCTGGCACCTCATGTACTTTATTAAGAAAAACGTGCAAGTTAATTATATGAATTCTCAGTTAAATGATGCATTTTATTAGGTGATAAATCTGATTAACTTCAAGATGAAACAAGTTGACAAAAGCTACTGTTTGTGTATTTGACTTCAAAGACGAGTTTTAAAATGCTTTGCATAGTGAAATCAACTAACATGCACTTGCCAAGCACCACAACAGACGTGTCACGTGCGTGTCTCATTTAAAGAGCACAGCAGTCCAGTGAGACAGGTGTTGCTGTCATCATCTTAGATTATTTTAAAAATTCAAAGTATCTGCCCAATTCTTATACAGCTGAATATAGCTGTGACTTGACTTAAAAAGTAGTTACAAAAACTTGGAAACATGGTAACATTTGAAAAGGATCCATCAGTTCAGTCGCTCAGTCATGTCCGAGTCTGCAACCCCATGGACTACAGCACACCAGGCTTCCCTGTTCATCACCAACTCCCGGAGCTTGCTCAAACTCATGTCCACTGAGTCAGTGATGCCATCCAACCATCTTATCCTCTGTTGTCCCCTTCTCCTCCTGCCTTCAGTCTTTGCCAGCATCAGGGTCTTTTCAAATGAGTTAATTCTTTGCATCAGGTGACCAAAGTATTGGACTTACAGCTTCAGCATCAGTCCTTCCAATGAATATTCAGGACTGATTTCCTTTAGGATTAACAAGTTTGATCTCCTTGCAGTCGAGTGACTCTCAGGAGTCTTCTCCTGCACCACAGTTCAAAAGAATCAATTCTTTGGCACTCAGCCTTCTTTATGGTCCAAATCTCACATCCATACATGACCACTGGAAAAACCATAGCTTTGACTAGACAGACATTTGTTGGCAAAGTAATGTCTCTGCTTTTTAATATGCTGTCTAGGTTGGTCATATCTTTTCTTCCAAGGAGCAAATGTCTTTTAATTTCATGGCTGCAGTCACCATCTGCACTGATTTTGGAGCCCCCCAAAATAAAGTCTCTGTTTCCACTGTTTCCCCATCTATTTGCCATGAAGTGATGGGACCAGATGCCATCATCTTAGTTTTCTAAATGTTGAGCTTTAAGCCAACTTTTCCACTGTCCTCTTTCACTTTCACCAAGAGGCTCTTTAGTTCTTCACTTTCTGACATAAGGATGGTGTCATCTGCATATCTGAGGTTATTGATATTTCTCCCGGTAATCTTGATTCCACCTTGTGCTTCATCCAGCCTGGCATGTTGCATGATGTACTCTGTATATAAGATAAATAAGCAGGGTGACAATATACAGCCTTGACGTACTCCTTTCCCAATTTGGAACCAGTCTGTTGTTCCATGTCCAATTCTAACTGTTGCTTCTTGACCTGCATACAGATTTCTCAAGAGGCAGGTCAGGTGGTCTGGTATTCCCATCTTTAAGAATTTTCCAATTTGTTGTGATCCACACAGGATCCATACTGCCTTATAATTTATTTTCAACCCTAAGGGCAAACAGAAAAAATAAATCACATAACACAGCATAGAACTGATAACTGAATTAAAGTTTTGGTTCTTCTCCCAAAGGACTTTTTCTTTTTTTTACAACAAATCAGAAGTCGTGCTATCTCTCTGAGATTTGGATTGTTTGGATTACTTTTGGTTTGGCTCTGAAATGAGCTAGAGATGCCTGCCTGTGGTTCTAAATTCTCGGTTACACAAGAACATGAAACTCTATCCCTACTAGGTATACTCACTTTGTCTAGCAGGCTCCTAGAGGGTTCCTTTGGGCTTGACAGTTGGATTCTAAGATATGCAGTTCCATCATGTGAAGGGGCCAAGCAGAAGAGGAAACTGCTTGGGAGGAGGGCTAAAAACCAGATTCTACCTCTGGCTCTGCTCCTAGCCCATGACATGACTTTGAATAAACTTTTAAGTTGTATACTGCCTATAAAATGGGGATTAAAAATGGTTTCTCTTCTCACTTCACTGGCAGATCAGAAGATCCTGTTCATGTAAAATGGCTTTACAGAGTTCAAAGGGCTATGAACGTGCAGAGCACTAGTTTTTTGAGAACAAACCTAGCCATATGGTCAGGAGTTGGTTATCTTATAGGTGGGGAAAAACCAGAGCCCAGGCTAGATTAACTGAAGCAGACAGAGGTTGGACCTCATTCACATTAAGACAAAGAGCTGGCCAGTTCAGCTGTATATAGAAGACCTACACAAACTCCACATTTGAAAACCTATTTGTCAGGAGTAAATATATTGGTTAACAAGTCAGGCTTTGAAATCTGATCAGTTAGAGCTCAAATTGGTATCTTCTTTGTTAGCTCAGACGATAAAGAATCTGCACGAGATGCAGGAAACCCAGGTTCAATCCCTGGGTTGGGAGATCCCTGGAGAAGGGAATGGAAACCCAATCCAGTATTCTTGCCTGGAGAATTCGATGGACATAGAAGCCTGGCAGACTATATAGTCCACTGGGTCGCAAAGAGTCAGACATGACTGGACAATTAACACTTTCACTTTTTTCCACTTTAGAGCTCAAAAGCCAGCTTCTCCACAAGAATCTTGTGGAAATGTCCTCTCTCAGCCTCAGTTTGCTCGTCGGCAGGATATGTATACCCAGGGCATCTGCACTTGAGGCTGTGTGGATTAATTGAGCAAAGGAATGCTAAGGACTTACTCTGGGGCCTGTAAACTGAAAGTAGGCTGTAAGGAGTAGGTAGTGTATTTTACCATTGTCAGTAGTTGTCTCAGCAACAGTGATTCAGAAATATCAGGAGGGGGCTTGGTCAGTTTTTTTCTTAAAATTGTGAATGTAATTACTTGGGACCTAATCTGCTTGTATTATGCTTAGATGGTAAACCAGTGGTCTTATATACAATTTTCATTTGTATTTTCTAAGTGAGCGGCTCAGTTCATTTCAGTTCAATTGTTCAGTCATGTCCAACTCTTTGTGACCCCATGGACTGCAGCACACCAGGCCTCCCTGTCCATCGCCAACTCCCAGAGTTTACTCAAACTCGTGTCCATTGAGTCAGCAATCCCATCCAGCCATCTCATCCTCTGTCATCCCGTTCTCTTCCTGCCTTTAATATTTCCCAGCATCAGGGTCTTTCCAAATGAGTCAGTTCTTTGCATCAGGTGGCCAAAGTATTGAAGTTTCAGATTCAGCATCAGTCCTTCCGATGAATATTCAGGACTGATTTCCTTTAGGATTAACAGGTTTGATCTCCTTGCAATCCAAAAAGAAAAACAATCATCTCTAATACATATGTTCTCCTTTTGTTCCAGGCCTATATTTCTTTTCATTTGCATATAATTCACTATTAACTAAACCTGGGGGGAATCTATGCCAGTTAAATGAGAGGAAACTTGACCATGATTTTCACTCTGTTGGACTAACTCATAAAGCCACATATTATTTGTATCTAATTGCAGAGACAGCTTTTTTTAAAATACATTCAGTGTTTGCATACTAGTTAACATTTCCTTAGTGAAATTTATTTAATTTGGCTGAAATAAAGCAAGTGCCTGGTTACTCAACTTGACATGCACATCTGAAAATAAGATTGATGAGATCCAGTATTGGAATTTTCTTTTTTTTCATGGAGTTTATACCATTGAAGAATAGCATAAATGGTTGAAAGTCCTAAAGCATAGTTTGAAGGAGTGTCAACAATCTATATTTATTGTAATAGCAATTGGGCATATCTCATTTCCACTCAGCTTCAGTGCTATAAATAGCTCTAATTTGTTTCTTTGTACATTCTTTGTGCATTCACTGAGTTAATTACAGTAGACTAAGCCAGTTGGCTAAACTTGACATAAACATAATAATTAAAATGATTGCTTTTTAATTTCTCCCCCTTAAAGCTGAATCTACAGTATTATAAGCCTTAAAGAATTTGATTTGAGACTCTCTGGGCTTTTCTGTCGATATGTGTTCATTGTTGATAGTGGATCTCAGTGTGTTGTTGGGAGTTTCCTTCAGAAAGGAAGCACCTGGGTCCTGCTTCCATGCGATATCTGCTTATTTAAAAAGCATATTGTTTCCATCATCCTTGCAGTACCGTGGAATAATCACGTGTTTCCATTTACCTACCCAAACTGATGCTAGCAACACACATATGCCCACTTGCCTGCACACACACAAACGTGTCCTTGATAGAGAAATGGTTACCTCAGTAAAAGCTACATACAGGGTTTATTTCAACATGTCCTCCAACAAGCTATTTGGTGCCTCAGCATTACCCAAGGCAAAGACTGCGCCGCTGCTCCCCATCCCGTCTCCCGCTTGTCGCTACATGTTTGATTACATCTGGAAAGGAACTGCTTTTGTTCAGGTGTAAGAAGAGGGCCTCTGGGAAGCAAGAAAGTGAAAAATGGTCACTGCCAAAGGTGTGCTCCTTTCATCCTAAAACAGTTGCCTGAGCCACTCTTGGTCCTCCTATTATGTTCCTGCGCTGTTTGCCAGTCGACATTTCCAGTGCGCAGGGGTCCCTGATCTGGACAGTGTCCTTTGGTTTCTCCTCCCACTGGCTCCCAGCAAAGCTGTTACAAATGCACTATACTTCCTTTTTGATTTTCCCTCAGTGGCTAGGTTGCTCTGAGAGTTTGATGCACAGGCTTAAACAACCTCTTTACAAAGTAGAGAAAAAGCAAAAATAGAAGCGGGGTGGGGGGAAGTACACTCCAAAGAGCAAACCTCAGCTCTAACTTTTGAACTGAAGCACCTTGATTTTTGTTGCTTTTGACAATTTTAAAACAGAGAGCAACTGAGAAATGGGAATCTTTTTTTTTCCCTCTGTATATATCTCAGAAGGATTTCTCCACTGCATATCTGATTCTGAATGACACTCTGTAGTCTACATTTAAAATGTCAAGTAATTTCAGCAGGCCTGTAGTAAATAAGGAGTCAGTTGGCAGTTGGAGAAGCTTATCACATGCAAGTTTCTCCAGTCTTGCCAGCACTTCTGAAAGAAGGCACATTCCTCAGAACTCAATTTTCTCCCTTTACATCCTGCCCTCCATGGCAGTTCACTTGCTTTTATAGGTTCAAGTCTTGCCTCCATGTTAGAGATAACCCAGATCTTTATTCCAGATGCTAACCTCTTACCCATGCTCACATCCTTCTCCTCTTCTCTTTAAGATGTCCCATTGTCAACTCAAACTCAACATACATGCGTCGAATGACACTCATCTTCTCCCTCCCTCTGCTTTGACAGGCCACCTCTCCACAGTCCACAGTTTTTGTTCTCTCTGTCTCAGTTGCTCTCTCCCTTCTTTCTCTCTCTGTCTCTCATAGTCACACCAGTAAAGATCAAGACTGCAGTCATCATTTGCTCTCCTTTCTCCCCAGCTTCTTACACATCTCTACTAGGTAAGTCTTCCGCATTCTTTCTTGCCTCTCCTGTGTGCCCTTTCTTTACAATACTATAATTAATCTTCCAGGGTTACACAAGCATTTACTCAACCAGGGTTTATTAGTCATCTCTGCCTTGCCAGGCACTGTAACAAACACACTGAGAACTTGATGTTAGGAAAGACACTGCCATGGCAATAGCATGGCAGTTATCCCCAGATTACTACAGCATTTTCCTAACTGGCATCTTGGAAGCCAGTGTCTCTTCCTCTCCAATCCACTTGTCCTAAATTGAGTTCAGTTCAGTCACTCAGTCGTGTCTAACTCTTTGTGACCTCATGGGGGGCAGCATGACAGACTTCCCTGTCAAGTCGGTGATGCCATCCAACCATCTCATCCTCTGTCGTCCCCTTCTCCTCCTGCCTTCAATTTTTCCCAGCATCAGGGTCTTTTCAAATGAATCAGTTCTTCGCATCAAGTGGCGTAAGTGTTGAAGTTTCAGCTTTAGCATCAGTCCTTCCAATGAATATTCAAGACTGATTTCCTTTAGGATGGACTGGTTGGATCTCCTTGCTGTCCAAGGGACTCTCAAGAGTCTTCTCCAACACCACAGTTCAAAAGCATCAATTCTTCAGCACTCAGCTTTCTTTATAGTCCAACTCTCACATCCATGACTGCTAGTCACATACATGAGTACTATAGCTTTGACTAGACGTCAAAGCTGGCAGAGTAACATCTCTGCTTTTTAATATGCTGTCTAGGTTGGTCATAGCTTTTATTCCAAGGAGCAAGTGTCTTTTAATTTCATGGCTGAAGTCACCATCTGCACTGATTTTAGAGCACCCCAAAATAAAATCTCTCACTGTTTCCACTGTTTCCCCATCTATTTCCCATGAAGTGATGGGACCAGATGCTATGATCTTAGTTTTCTGAATGTTGAGTTTTAAGGCACCCTTTTCACTCCTCTTTCACTTGCATCAAGAGGCTCTTTAGTTCTTCTTCACTTTCCACCATAAGGGTGGTGTCATCTGCATAGCTGAGGTTATTGATATTTCTCCCGGCAATCTTGATTCCAGCTTGTGCTTCATCCAGCCCAGTGTTTCTCATGATGTACTCTGCATATAAGTTAAATGAGCAGGGTGACAATATACAGCCTGACATACTCCTTTCCTATTTGGAACCAGTCTGTTGTTTCATGTCCAGTTCTAACTGCTGCTTCTTGACCTGCATACACATTTCTCAAGAGGCAGGTCAGGTGGTCTGGTATTCCCATCTCTTTAAGAATTCCCCACAGTTTGTTGTGATCCGCAGCAGTCAAAGGCTTTGGCATAGTCAATAAAGCAGAAGTAGATGTTTTTCCGGAACTGTCTTGCTTTTTCAATGATACAACAGATGTTGGCAATTTGGTTCCTCTGCCTTTTCTAAATCCAGCTTGAACATTTGGAAGTTCCCGGTTCACGTACTGTTAAAGAAAGCCTGGCTTGGAGAATTTTGACCATTACTTTACTAGTGTGTGAGGTGACTCCAATTGTACAGTAGTTTGAACATTCTTTGGCATTGCCTTTCTTTGGCATTGAAATGGAAACTGACCTTTTCCAGTCCTGTGGCCACTGCTGAGTTTTCCAAATTTGCTGGCATATTGAATGCAGCACTTTCACAGCATCATCTTTTAGGGTTTGAAATATCTCAACTGGAATTCCATCACCTCCACTAGCTTTGTTCGTAGTGATGCTTCCTAAGGTACACTTGACTTTGCATTCCAGGATGTCTGGCTCTGTGTGAGTGATTACATCATCATGGTTATCTGGGTCATCAAGATCTTTTTTGAAAAGTTCTTCTGTGTATTCTTGCCACCTCTTCATAATATCTTCTGCTTCTGTTAGGTCCATACCATTTCTGTCCTTTATTTTGCCCATCTTTGTATGAAATGTTCCCTTGGTATCTCTAATTTTTTAAAGAAATCCCTAGTCTTTCTCATTCTATTGCTTTCCTCTATTTCTTTGCACTGATCACTGAGGAAGGCTTTCTTATCTCTCCTTGCTATTCTTTGGAACTCTTCCTTCAAATGGGTTTATCTTTTCTTTTCTCTTTTGTCTTTAACTTCTCTTCTTTTCTCAGATATTTGTAAGGCCTTGTCAGACAACCATTTTGCTTTTTTGCATTTCTTTTTCTTGGGGATGGTCTTGATCACTGCCACCTGTACAGTGTCATGAAATTCCATCTATAGTTTTTCAGGTACTCTGTCTATCAGATCTATTCCCTTGAATCTATTTGTCACTTCCACTGTATAATCATGAGGAATTTAATTTAGGTCATTCCTGAATGGTCTAGTGGTTTCCCTACTTTCTTCAATTTAAGTCTGAATTTGGCAATAAGGAGTTCATGATCTGAGCCTGTCACCTCCCAGTGTTGTTTTTGCTGACTGTATAGAGCTTCTCTATCTTTGACTGCAAAGAATATAATCAATCTGATTTCGATATTGACCATCTAGTGATGTCTTTGTGTAGAGTTGTCTCTTATGTTGCTGGAAGAGGGTGTTTGCTATGTCCAGTGCGTTCTCTTGGCAAAACTCTGTTAACCTTTGACCTGCTTTGTTTTGTACTCCAAGGCCAAATTTGCCTGCTACTCCAGGTATCTCTTGACTTCCTACTTTTGCATTCCAGTCCCCTATAATGAAAAGGACATCTTTCTGGGGTATTAGTTCTAGAAAGTCTTGTAGGTCTTCATAGAACCTTTCAACTTCAGCTTCTTCAGCATTAATTGGTCTGGGCATAGACTTGGATTACTGTGATATTGAATGGTTTGCCTTGGAAATGAACAGAGATCATTCTGTCGTTTTTGAGACTGCATCCAAGTACTGCATTTCAGACTGTTTTGTTGACTATGATGGCTACTACATTTCTTCTAAGGGATTCTGGTCATCTGAGTTAAATTCACCCATTCCAGTCCATTTTAGTTCACTGATCCCTAAAATGTCGATGTCCACTCTTGCCATCTCCTGTTTGACCACTTCCAGTTTGCCTTCATTCATGGACCTAACATTCCAGGTTTCTATGCAATATTTCTCTTTACAGCATTGGACTTTACTTTTATCACCAGTCAATCCACAAGTGGGTGTTGTTTTTGCTTTGGCTCCATCTCGTCATTCTTTCTTGAGTTATTTCTCCAATGATCTCCAGTAGCACGTTAGGCACCTACCAATCTGGGGAGCTCATCTTTCAGTGTCCTCAAGGTAATCTTCCCAAATACTACTTTGATGATATTTTCCTAAATATCGTGGATTTAAATATCAGTAACTAATTCTATATACATTATGACCTAAACCTTGAGAACTCTTCAGATGGAGTGTCATAATTCACCCAACTGCATTTTTAAGTTTGACTGCAATATACAAGATCATCTCTCCTTTAACTGCCAGCCTTTGTCCAGACACCTCAGTGGACAGGGAGCAGAAGCTTAGAGCTTCACACTGCCAGAAGCAAGACTCTCTGGGGAGACTGGCATGCCCAGGTTAACAACGCCCAAGCATTAACTTCCCTTGAATAAGTTAGCTCCAGTTAGTGCTGAAGCCACTGTGAATGCCCATAATGCCAGCCGTATTTCTGGAAAAAACAAAACAAAACAAAACAAAACAAAACACGTATGGAGATTCATAAATAGATCAGTGCAAGTCGACCATACTCTGCTCTTAGAACACGAGGGAAAAGCTCCCTGAAGAACTGACGTGCTCAAGTGATCACTCATGCCTGACTCTGTGACAGTATGCACTGTAACCCACCAGGCTCCTCTGTCCATTGGATTTTTCAAGCAAGAATACTGTGGTGAGTTGCCATTTCCTACTCCTTGGGATCTTCCCAACCGAGGGATTGAACCTGTGTCTCTTGCATTGGCAGGCAGATTCTTTACCATCTGAGCCACCAAGAAGCCCAAATACACACTGCTGCTGCTGCTGCTGCTGCTGCTGCTGCTGCTGCTGCTGCTGCTGCTGCTGCGTTGCTTCAGTCGTGTCCGACTTTGTGCGACCCCAAAGACGGCAGCCCACCAGGCTCCACCACCCCTGGGATTCTCCAGGCAAGAGCACTGGAATGGGTTGCCATTTCCTTCTTGAATAAATACACACTGTAAATCAGTTAAAACAGTACAGAAGTGTATAAGGTAGACATGAAAAGTCCCTCCTGTGACCTCCGACCCCACAGATTCCCAGGAGTGAGGAGAGCTTGCTGCACCGGCATTTTCACTCAACTTCTCAGTCTCTCGCTCATTTCAACACCTCTCCTTTCCCAATACCTCCACGACAGAAATAGAAATGAAAAGCCAATATAACTGACTCATTATATTCCAAATGTCTGCTCTCGCAGCATCCTTAAAAGTCGGAGAAAGGTGGAAGCCAGGGAGGGCACCTCAGGGGACCCTTCAGTGACCAGGGTTCCTGCTCCACCAGGCCCGGTTGACGGTGCTTATGATCCGGCATACAGCATCTGAGGTCTCCGCTGCTGATGCTGCTGCTCTCTGACCACTAGGTGGTTCTGTAACCTATCTGATGCGTTTCCCACTTGCTGGCCAACGTGAAAGGAAATGTTAGGGCAGAATCCTGTCCCCACACATTCCCCATTTGTTTTCATCTTCATTTTCACCCACTCCTTTGTATACAGATAGAATCTGATCACGAAGGATCATGCACAATCTCACTGAGGCCACTCTGTGTTCCCTGCTCGGGAAGGAAAGAAGACTATGTCCCCCACCAAGACAGCCTCTGGCTCTAACACTGAGGATGTGTGGGACACCCCAACACTCTGTCCTAGTTGCAGCAGGAATGGAAATTTCCTTTACATGATGGCTCCACGTCTACTGCATTCATTTAACACAAACTTACTGGTGTCTGTTATATACAGGGCACCTTGCTGGGTCGATAAGATAGATATTGAGTATATAGTCCTTCAGAGTGTAATAGTCATATAGGAGCAGAAACAAGTTTCTTGCCCACCACCCATCTTTCCTTCTCTTGGATCTCAGTTTTCCCTTGGGGAACACCTCCCTTCCTCTCTCAGTCCATGGTCTTGGGTGTCTGACTCCACCTCTGACTTCCTGGTAGGGCACATGACTTCATCCTGACCTGAGCACTGCATACACACTGACACTGATTGGTTCAGGGATGAGCAAGTCGCCTGATCCAAAGAGAGGAGGCAACCTGGGGAGTTTTGCTGGGGCTACTGAGAAACAAGCTTTATCTCCTTTTATCTTGGTCTTGAAACTGGTAGTATGTAAGCCTGAATCTGTTGGCAGCTACCTTTCCATTATATTCATCACATGCACGCATACATGCTAAGTCACTAAGTTGTGTCTGAGTCTGTGCAACCCCATGAGCTCCAGCCTACCAGGCTCCTCTGTCCATGAGGCTCTCCAGGCAAGAATACTGGAGTGGGTTGCCATGCCCTTCTTCAGGAGATCTCCCCAACCCAAGAATTGAAGCCATGTCTCTTATGTCTCCTGCATTGGCAGGCTAGTTCTTTACCACTAACACCACCTGGGAAGCCCCTATATTCATCACATCTTTCTTCAAATCTTTCTAAAATATAGTATTGATTTTACTATGGGTCAGCAAATATTGGCCATTGGGCCAAGGAATGGTTTTCACATTTTTAAAGAATTATAAAAAACAAAAGCAAAAGAACATGGACAGAGCCTACATGAGTTCCGTAAAACCTAAAATAGTTACTTGATGAGTTTGTACAGAAAAGGTGTGACCAACAAGCATGTTCTAAACCTTTGTGTGTGCTCTAATAATTGAGCCCTCTTCCCTCCCTTTATTGCTTAACTAAAGATTTAGGTAACATCATGGATGGTTTAGGGTTAGCTCTAAAATAGCTATTGAGCCAGGCAAAATTTCTCTGCTGATATGTTTGTTCATTGCATTTTATTTTCTTTATAATAAATCAGGTCTTATTTTCCCTTCTCTCTCTCACATGTCTGACTTATGATCACCTGTCCTGTGCACCAAATTCAACAACAGTTATAACAATTATTACAAGTTATATACTTCAGGCAGAGTCCTAAGTACTTTATGTACATGTTCCTGCTTAATCCTCACCCTAACTCTTTGAGGTATCTTAATCATACAATAAGACTAAGGCACAGTTTGGTTGATAACCTATCCAAGGTGATGCAGCTTCTCAGTGGCCCATTAACAAGAATGTTTTACTGCTCTATCCATCATCAGTGTCTGCCTTTTGGAGAGCAGTGATCTATTGTGATAGAAACCTCCGGTCACCACCAGGAGAGTAGGTGGCATGCTGACAAGATACAGGAGGAAAAAGATAAGAAGGACTCTTTTGTGTCAGAACTCCTGTTAGGCTTTGGGGAAAAAATAGTTACTTTGTTCAGTACTTGACAATAAAGGTGAGAAGGCTCTTTCCATTCTTCTACATGAAGAAAACGGAACTCAGAGAACTCCAGAGATTTGCCATATTAGAGCCAGAATTGGAATGTGTATTTGTCTGAGTCAGAATTAATTTCTGAAATTATTACCATGTCATTTGGAGCAGCAGCTGCCAAGGGCCAGTATGCATCTCCTTATACAGTATGTTGATTGTGTAGACTGGGCTTAAGCAAATGTTTATAAAGCATTCACTCAATGAGTAAGATGCTGAATGCTAGTGATAACAGAGCAAAAACAGGACCCAACTTCTTCCTTCCTACAAATTCTTGGTTAAGAGTAAGTCATTGTATGATCTGGGGGAAAAAAAAAAGCTAGTGAATATTTTACAAATATTGTGCCTTGCACTTAAAGCTGGCTTTCTTACATTTTGGGGTTGTCTGTTTTCTGCAAGTCAGTGATGTGGAATTAACTAAAAGCAGGGCTTTCTGCCTTGCCCTGTGTGGGTTTCACAGGGAAGCTAATTTTCTTTAGAAGCTATTGGGAGACCTCATCCTAGGTAGGTTGATAAGGAGTCCGGGGCCCTTGAGGAGGAAGGGGTCCCGGGTCCTTGAGGAGAAAGGGGTCCAAGGCTCTCAAGGAGGGGAAAAAGACAAACATTTTTTTCTACATTGCTTTGTCTTGGTCAATATAACAATGTATCTTGCTCAAAGACATTTCTTTTTCACAAGAACTAATCTTGTTGTCTTATGTTGTGGGAGTGGGTCTGTAAGATCTTTCTATTAGTTCTAATCTTGTTAATTTAAGATGTATGTTGTGGGGATGGGTCTGGTAAAAGTATACAAGGCCTTGCTGAGACTCATGAGGGGGCCACTCTCTGCCCCCCTTCTGATGTCCATATCAGAAGCTTTCTCTATCCCTTTAACTTACTTTAGTAAAATTCTGCTACTGGGAAGTCCTTTCACTCTTTGGGCTTCCCTTGTAGCTCAGTAGCTAAATAATCTGGCTGCAGTGCAGGAGACCTGGATTTGATCCTTGGGTTGGGAAGATCCCCTAGAGAAGGAAATAGCAACCCACTCCAGTACCCTTGCCTGGAAAATCCCAGGGACAGAGGAGCCTGATGGGCTACAGTCCATGGGGTCACAAAGAGTCAGGCATGACTGAGCGACTAACACTTATTTACTAACTTACATGACAGCTCTTGAGTGATCAAGCCTGGTCCCTGGTCCCTGGTCCCTTCGGAGCTTTCAAATCCGACACCGTAAGCTATCACCATCACAAATATCTTCTTTAGAAAAACTTTGTATTACATAAATATGTCTATGCCTGTAATTTAGTTAATAGTATGGTACTGATGTTAACTTCCTAGTTTTGATAAATGTACCACAGCTTTGTGTAAGATGGTAAGTTTAGCAGAAGCTGAGTGAACAGTATATGTGAATTCTCTATACTAGCTTAGCAGTTTTTCTGTAAATATAAAATTATTTCAACATAAAAGTTTTAAGAAAATCTATGCCCTCACAGACATTAAAATCTAGTGGGAGAAGTAAAATACAATAAGTAAATTGTATGTCAGTATCAAGACTGGATGATTTAGAAAATTCTCAGATACTCTGAATGGCAAAAGATGCTAAAAGTCAGAAACAACTGTCCAAACCATGGTGTAGAGAAGAAAGGCTGAATGTTTGACTGTACTTTTCATTAAAGCTGCAGAAAGACAAAAAGTTCAGAGTATTCAGTCACAAAAATGGCCCTTTTGCTATTTTGTTCATTGTGCTTTTTTAGTATTAAATTTGAATTTTTAAGAAAATATCCATTTAAAACATCATTTATCTCTCTTACTGAGTTTTCTGGGGCCTCCCCTTCCATTTTGCCCAAGGGAGGTGTCTCATTCACCTCACTCAAGTCCTGGCACTGCTCACCATGGCCGTAGATAAGTGTTATTATCTCTACTTTATAGGTAAGGAAACTTAAGCATAGACAGGTAATACAGGGCCAGGTAGCAATGAAGTGGTCAAGTCAGAATCCAAAAATCTCTGTACTAACACTGTACTACACCATTTTTTCCTTATACCAAGAACTAGACTATTTCAGTAGGGCCCCAGACAGCAGAATTTGGTAATTCTGTTACCTCCACTTATTGCAATATCTGAATATGCAGCTTTTTGGTACCATCATCTCCAGTACACCTTCCTGCCTGATCCCTAACCGAGTGAGCTCCACAGTAAATCAGATCATCAGACACACTGGACTTTTTGCTCCAGTATCAGTAACCCAATTCTGTAGCTCCATAGCTCTTCTCTGAAATAAACGGCCTAGACTTCATATTACCTATTTTTCTCCTGTTCTGTTTTTATGTGAGCTCTTTGGTTGGCTATAAATCAGATGTTAAAGTAACAGTGTAGTAACGGATCATGTTGACTGTGAATCCTGAATCTCTCCTAGAGAGAAGTTCTGGTCCCAAAATTGCTTAGGCTTATTATGACCAGTCATCAAGAACACCAACAATGCACAGCATTGTTCAATATACTGTGAAAGGATTGCATTTTTCTTAACACAGAAAACAATAACATAATATTTTTGTTAAAAGTAGAATTAAAAAATAAATAAAAACTCCTGGAATATTGTTAGGGAATCATAGCCATAGCCATGTTCTAAGTGGCTCCTACAGCCTTCATGGTTAGCATGACACATGGTCAAAGTGTACATAAGCACACTTGAAAAGATTTTCAACCCAACCCAACCTCCCATTTCCACAAACATCCACAGTTTCTTCCCCATCTACTGACTGATTTTTGAGTCTTAAAATAAGAGTACACAGCCTTTAGGTCTACAAGAAGAGTTAAACCTAGAATGCTTTGCTTCTGCAAAGGGGCACATGATTTAAATTCACCTCTGCTTTTAAATGGAAGCTATTAGATCCTTTTCAAGAAAAAAGGAGAAATAGGAAAGGTGGGCTTTATGGAGTCCAAATAACAGGCTAGGTGCTGACTTCCTTCAAAACATTGTCTGCTGCTGTTCTCATAAAAAAATGATATTGCCTGAGAGCACTGGAGTGGTAACCCCATTAGTGAGGGTTTGCAAAAGTTTCCTGCAGTATGTTCTTTGCTGAAATATCACAATAATGTGCTAAAAAGCTTTTGTAAGTGTGAGAGGTTCATGAGCCCATGTGGAGCTCATGTAGTCAAGAACCCTAGAGAAGCCTCAGGTCGAAGTATTGCTTTTGTAATTGTTAATTCAGAAGAATCCAAGTTAAGACCTTGCCAACTAGGGCTTGTTATAATTTGGAGGTAAGGACAAAGAAAAGAAAATTCCCTTAATCAGAATTACTGTGACTCTTTTCCTCTATTTAGATGGCCCTCCTAGATAACTTCCCTTTACCACTGAAGGAGGCTAACATTTCCATGGCCTGTGATGCTCTACGTAGACTGACCACAACCAGCCTCTGGCCTCAGCTCACATGACTGTGCAGCCTCTCGTTGGTTACTCTTAGTTCCTCCAGCATTTGGCTTCTTTCCTGTACTTGGACCAGTCTCCCTCCTCTACTCGTCCTTTAGATATCAGTTATCAAATATCACTTCCTCAGGGAAGCCTTCTCTGATCCAAGTATATATACTCACACTACCCAGCCCTTCCTCATCACACTTAATATAAGCACATTTGAATTCTTATATACATAATCAGTTGTATAATGCTTACCTCCATTGCCGGACTAAAAGTATCAATGAAACAAAGAATCTTGTTAACTAGTACCTGTTGTTTATGTTTAGTCAGTAAGTCATGTCTGACTCTTTTGAGATCCCATGGACTGTCCACAGGATTTCCCAGGCAAGAATACTGAAGTGGGTTGCCATTTCCTTTTCCCGGAGATCTTCCCGACCTGGGGACTGAGCCCAAGGCTACCCTCATCTCATGCATTGCAGTGGATTCTTTACCACTGAGCCACTTCAAAAGTCCATAAAGACCCAAAACAGTGCCTAGCACACAGTAGACACTCAGTAACTATTTATTAAGTGGATGAATAGATTAAAGGCAGTTTATTAGACTTAGAAAGACTTTTGGAGAGCTTAGTCAAAACTAATTTACAGAAGCAGATACTAAAATCTAAGTAAATTTGCTGCCTAGCCCAAAGCTGACCCGAAAGCAAAATTAGAGCTAGAACTCACATCTCTTTAATTTTTCTCTGTACTTTTCTCCCCCTGTCCTGATGGGAAGCTCATAATCTAGTGATTCATCACACTGAAGGGAATAGCAGTTCCTGGCAAGTTCTTCAGGACCTTAATGAACTTGTGGGTTTGTGATTTATTTAATATTCAGTTTATTTAAAATGAGTCCATGGTCTATGTTTATGTCCCCATTCCTCAGTTGCTGGATCAAATGTTAATTGTCATGAAGAAGAGATAATGTGGCAGTTTGGCAGAGGCTCTGCTGAACTAACGAATGTTTAACAGGATCACAGATGGAGTCATTTGCATACAGGAGATATTTTTTTCCAGGGTTTTGTCCCAATTAAAATTACAAGTTCAAACCAGGTTACCAGTTCCAACAAAAAGAAGTTTCCCCACATTCTAGAGCCTAAAGACATGCTACTCTTTCTTCAGTATGGTCCTTTTTTCCTTTCCTATATTTGACAGTCTAAGAAATAGTTAATAGTCATGGTTTTCTTCAGTAAAACAGAATAGGTACAATAGCTACAAAGTTCTTCATGGCTGCCCCTGTGCATCAGACAGGTAGCCAGTTATGGGTCAATAAGAAGAAAGATTGGTTTGATTCTGCAGCCTGTAGTAAGAGCTGATTGCTTAAACAATTGAATGCCTTCCTTATGCCAACCACTGTGGTCAGTGCTGGGGATGCAAAGATGAATAAGGCATGGTTCCTGCCCTTGAGGAGCCCTTGAAAAGAAGGGGAGAGAGGCACACAAACCTTAATCCCCACAAAGTACCAAGTACAGGAATAGAGGTGTAATGAGGATGCTTTCCGAGGCTGGAGGAAAGGCAACGGAGGTTCCTTTATCTCGGATGAGACCATGCATAACCCATGCTTGAATTAGGAGGAATTACTCCAGCAGAGAGTGGAAAAGGATTGCTAAGCCAGAGTTAGAACAAGAAGAGCGGCATGGAGTGGGTGTGTAAAGGAGCCAGGCTGATCTGTCTCAGAGGAGAAGACACTGATATAATAAAGAGGCTAATAATAACTAACAATAATAAGCAAAGCTATTCCTCTCAAGCCACTGTAATCTTCACAGTCTGTTAAATTAGAGCCCCTTCCCCCCAACTGATTTGTATCCCATCTTCACAATTCTCCTTATAATTGACTACATGCTGCCATGGCTATTATTCACTTAATATTCTTTTTAGAATCAGCCTATTGTAGCTTCATCCAAGCAATACTGTCCATTAAATCAGTGATTTTATCTTAGCTATATATTTCTAACACTTACTAAAATAAGTGAATGAAGTTAAAGTTGCTTAGTCATGTCTGACTCTTTGCAACCCCATGGATTATACTGTCCATGAATTTCTCCAGGCCAGAATACTGGAGTGGGTATCCTTTCCCTTCTCCATGGGATCTTCCCAACCCAGGGATCGAACTCCTGTTTTGCAGGCAGATTCTTTACCAGCTGAGCCACAAGGGAAGTATATAATTATTAAAATATAAAATGTATGCCTTCTGGAATCATCTTAAATACAACCAGGGGCACGCATCCACTTTGGTTAAAACATTGAAACTGGACTAATGAAGAGTCCATGAGTCCAGTTCATTGGATTTTTGTAAATTATTATTTACTTGTCTGTGCCACATCCTATGTGGTATATGGGATCTTCAATCTTCACTGCAGCACTTGGGACCTAGTTCCCTTACCAGGAATCGAACCCAGGCCCCCTACGTTGGGTGTGTGGGGTCTTAGCCAGTGGACCACCAGGGAAGTCCCTCACTGAACTGATTTGATTAGGGAAGTGATAGGGAGTTCAGCACAATACTAAATTTAAGGCCTGATTCCTACCATCCAGGTGCTCAGTGACAGCTTGGTTTAGTTTTCCTGTTCATAAATTAATTATATTACCATGGTCTGAATGTTTGTGTTCCCTCAGAATTCACATGCTGAAATCCTAATGCCCATTGCAATGTTATTAGGATATGGGGCCTTTGGGAGCTGCTTAGGGCATGAGGGTAGAGCCCTCATGAAAGGGATTAGTGACCTCATAAAAGAGCTCACTAGCCCCTTCCACCATATGGGGACACAGTAAGAAGTCTACAACCAGAAGAGGGCCTAAACCCAACCATGCTGGCACCCTGATCTCAGACTTCCAGCCTTCAGGACTGTGAGAATAAATGTTGTTTATAAGCCACCCAGTCTGTGATATTTTGTTATAGCAGCCCAAATAGACTACTTCTGCTTTATTGACTATGCCAAAGCCTTTGACTGTGCGGATTATAAGAAACTGGAAAATTCTTTAAAGAGATGTGAATACCAGACTACCTGACTTGCCTCCTGAGAAATCTGTATGCAGGTCAAGAAGAAACAGTTAGAACTGGACAAGGAACAACAGACTGGTTCCAAATAGGAAAAGGAGTATGTCAAGGCTGTATATTGTCACCCTGCTTATTTAACTTATATGCAGAGTACATGAGAAATGCCAGGCTGGATGAAGCACAAGCTTGAATCAAGATTGCCAGGAGAAATATCAATAACCTCAGATATGCAGATGACACCACCCTTATGGCAGAAAGTGAAAAAGAACTAAAGAGCCTCTTGATGAAAGTGAAAGAGGAGAGTGAAAAAGTTGGCTTGAAACTCAACATTCAGAAAATGAAGATCATGGCATCTGGTATCACTTCATGGCAAATAGATGGGGAAGCAATGGAAACAGTGAGAGACTTTATTTTGGGGGGCTCCAAAATCAGTGCAGATGGTGATTGCAGCCATGAAATTAAAAGATGCTTACTCCTCGGAAGGCAAGTGACCAAATTAGACAGCATTAAAAAACAGAGACATTACTTTGCCAACAAAGGTCCATCTAATCAAAGCTATGGTTTTTCCAGTGGTCATGTATGGATGTGATAGTTGGACTATAAAGAAAGCTGAGCACTGAAAAACTGATTCTTTTGAACTGTGGTGTTGGAGAAGACTTTTGAGAGTTCCTTGGATTACCAGGAGATCCAATCAGTCCATCCTAAAGGAAATCAGTCCTGAATATTCATTGGAAGGACTGCTACTGAAGCTGAAACTGCAATACTTTGGCCACCTGATGCAAAGAACTGACTCATTTGACAAGACCCTGATGCTGGGGAATATTGATGGTGGGAGGAGAAGGGGGCAACAGAGGATGAGATGGTTGGATGGCATTACCAACTCGATGGACATGAATTTGAGTAAACTCTGGGAGTTGGTGATGGACAGGGAGGCCTGGTATGCTACCATCCATGGGGTCCCAAAAAGTCAGACACGCCTGAGTGACTGAACTGAACTGAAAATAGACTAAGATAAGCAACAACAATAGTAGCAGCTACCATAGGATCAGTCCTTGTGTGTGTCAAGCATTGCATTTGGTACTTCACATTCTTTGCTTATGTAATCCTTACAACCCTCTGTGAGATAAGTTTGATGGTTATGCCTAATTTAACAGTCTCTCAGAGGCTAAATAAATGTCTTGTGGGAGTTCTGACCCGTTGTTTAGAAGAGATCACAAGAAAGCTTCTCTATGTACTTTAAAGAGAGCTTCATCCAGACTCTGGAGCCTGGGGCTTTGGTCCCAACGCAGCAACTGTGGTTCACTGTGGACTTCAGAAGAGTCTATTAAACTCTCCAGGCGGCAGCTTCCTTCTGTGAAATGTTTACAGTCCATGATCTCTAAGATCGTTTGTAAGCTGGAGACTCTTTCTAGGTTTATTTCTTTATCTGTAAAGTAGGGCTAATAATACCAACTTCATAGGATTATTGTGAAGATTAAATGTAGGTAAAGTCCTAGCTCAAAGTCTGAAACATGGTAAAAATACAATAGATGGCATTCTAAATAAAAACACTATTAACCATAATAATCCTGATAATCTTGAGAATCACTTTGATGATTTTCAAAATCTGCAAGTAAATAAGAGCGAATGAATTATACCATTATATAGAAATGAGTGTGCTATCTTGTTTTCATTTCAGGTAGGACAGTTGGGTTTCTCTATACTTCCATATCATTAAGTCAGATTCTAAGAACATCCTCCCCCCTGGTGTGGTGGTTGGCCTCCAAGATATTCTCCATGATTCTACAACTCCTTGGTAGTCCCTCCCATGTTGAAAAGGGCTGAACTGTGTGACCACTAAGATATTGTAGAAATGATGCTATATGACTTCTGAGGCTAGGTACTGAAAGACGTTGTAGCTTCTACCCTGTGTTCTCTTGGGGACCCTCAAGCAGCCCTATGGAGAGGCCTCTGTGATGAAGAACTGAACTCTTCTGTCAGTCAGTGAGGAACTGAGGCTTTTATCCAACAGCCTCGAGAGTGAGCCATGAGGCATGTGGATCCTCCAGCCAAAGTTAAGCCTTCAGCTGACTGCAGCTCCTGCAAGCATCATGATCTCATGAAAGACCCTGAGCTGGAAACTCTCAAGCAAGCCACCCCTAAATTCCTGACCCAAGGCCAAAGACACTGTGAGGTAATAAGTATTTGTTTCAAGTCACTCTGTTTCAATATAATTTGTGATGCTGTAAGAGACAGTGAATACAAATGAATCATTGCAAAGATCCAAGAAAATATTTTAATTGAAAGCATATAGCCACCTTGGTATAATCTATTTCAAGTCACTGAAGAGCTGTGAATGTTCAAAGGGAAGGGATAAGGAAGGGAGAGAGGAGAGGCATGAAGGAGAAGGAAACTTCAGGCTCCAGGGAATGAGGTCTCTAAGAACACCTTCTCCATAGCAGCAGAGGATAAGCAGAAAACTTCACCAGGTTTAACTCACTGAGTTCAGGACTCATTCAGAAGCAGGGTGGATGGTGGCAAGGGAAATGCATCTGCAAACACATCAGGTCCACCAAAAGCCTTTTTTGCAGTCACAGAGTAGAGTCCAAGGCAGTAATTTCGGATGGCCCTCATTTGAACAGCTGAAGCTTCATCTCACCAGCTATTTAGTCCTGATTACTTTTGAATAATAAAATATGTTAGAATCATTTTCCACTTAGCAACAACCATTTATGAATGACCAATGTTACTATCCATGCTTCTCTGTTAAAAATAAGCCCCTTTTCTTGCTTTCCAAAAGTGCATTATGTAGTGTGAGCATGGATTTGGAACACAGCAAAACCTGGTTAATTTTGTACCACTTTATACTATGCAAATGTGTAATAACACCTTTTAGGAAGCTGACCTGAGGATACAATGCAGAAGATCTTTTGAGGAGTGTGGGGATATTTGTATGCCATCAAAAGTGAATGAATGTGATTCATTCCCTAAAAGGAGGTGTCAGGGCATTTTTTAAACAGCATTCTTTCTTCCCTTCAAGAATGACTTCTTCCAATTTTAAAAAAGTTTATATTAAAGAAAATGACATGAAAAAAGAGGATTAGGAATGAGAGAAATATATATTAGAAAATATGGAAAATTAGAAAAATAGCTTAAATTTACCCATAGACCCACCACATAATATATATAATCGCCCTCAATCTTTCAGTATATTTCCTCTGCTTGCTTCCAGATTTGACTTTTCTCTGTGGCTTTGGCGTGTGTGTGTGTGTGTGTGTGTGTGTGTGTGTGTGTGTGTATCTGTGTTAAGGAGAGACAGCAGAGGTATAACCAGGCCCATTTCATTCAAATCTCTGTCTTTAAAGGAAATGCCATATTCATTTATCTGTCCCACAGTTACAGTCGGGTGCCTATTGGGCAGCAAGCACCAGACGGAATGAGTGAAAGTCGCTCTGTCGTGTCTGACTCTTTTCGACCCCATGAACTATAGAGTCCATGGAATTCTCTAGGTCAGAATACTGGAGTGGGTAGTCTTTCCCTTCTCCAGGGCATCTTCCCAACCCAGGGATTGAATCCAGGTCTCCTGCATTGCAGGCGGATTCTTTACCAGCTGAGCCACAGGGGAAGTCCAGGAATACTGGAGTGGGTAGCCTGTCCCTTCTCCACTGGATCTTCCTGACCAGGAATCGAACCAGGGTCTCCTGCATTGCAGGCAGATTCTTTACCAACTGAGCTATCAGGGAAGCCTATAAATAAGACAAGACTTATCAAATCCCTACGTTTGATCTCTTACCATTTGCCCACTCAGCCTTCATCTGTTCAGACTACTAATTTGTGAAGCACTTAAAGCTGTACCCCAGGAGCAGTTTACTGTATAAATTCCACGTGGAGCTTCACATTAAAATTGTAGACCTTTTCTTCCAAACGCACTCTGGTTATTGCAAAACCGAAAGGAGGTTTACATGGAAAGCGTTTTCCTTTCTGTTCATAACGACTGTGAGAACTAAAGAGAATGGATTTCACAGCTTGAGCTAATTACCTGACATTAAGGCAATGCTGCTAAGGGAATAGTCTGCTGCCTGCCAGTGCTCAGAAACCATCCAAGCCCCCTAACCTGTGCTCTGGTTATTATGATTTTTTCCCTATCCTTCACGTGCACTATGCCCAACGCGGAAGCTCTCAAGACAAGGGGTTTGGTCTTCTTGGCTTCTTTCAGTTACTGGAACATTCAGCTCGTTCCCACTTCAAGGCTTTTCCTATCGCTTTTCTTCTATGCAGCTGCTCTCCCAAATGCCATTCCTAGGTCACATAGCAGCAGAAATGAATTATCACTGCCTCAGAGCCTTCCCTGGCCCACCTCATGCAGAGTAGATCCCTCTTGTTATTCTTCCTTCTCGGGGATTTGAGTTTGTTGACTTTCCGTTTATTTCACTGGTCAAAATTATCCAGTATTCTTTTGTTTGCCCTTTTGTTTAACATCCATAGGAGCAGGGATCTTCTTTGAGCACCCATCTTAATATGTGTCATAGATATAGTTTTACTTGACTATATTGTTTGGTGTGCATGCATTTTAGGCAAATAGTACTTGATTATAGCTCTTACTATTTTTTCCTTTTCTCACTTTGCTTGCTAGATCTATCTCTTCTCCATCTTTCTCTGTGTCCATACATGCTAAGTTGCTTCAGTTGTGTCTGACTCTTTGCAACCCTATGGACTGTAGCCTACCCTTCTCCTCTGTCCATGGGATTCTCCAGGCAAGAATACTAGAGGGGGTTGCCATGCCCTCCTCCAGGGAATCTTCCCCACCAGGGATCAAACCCGCGTCTCCTGCAGCTCCTAAATTGCAGGTGGATTCTTTACTGCTGAGCCTCCAGGAAAGCCCCACCTTTCCCTGACTGCTACTTAACAACCTATGGTGTGGAGCGATCACCTTTTCCTTCCTCCTTCTCCTGGTAATGGGTACCTCCAACTTTCTGCCATTGCAGACAATATTTCTAGGAAAACCCAAAATAAGTTCTGAGAGAGAAACCCACTGGCACATATACACTAGAACAGCTTTTCTGAGTCACTGGGTTTGTGATTTGTGCAAAACTAAGTTAATCAAATTAAGCCAAATTCCTCCCCAAAAAGTTGCCATGGTACGTACTCCCACCAACAGTACTTGCAGCTTACAACTCAGGAAATATGTATCAGGTTCTGTTACCTAGGTACTTCAGAGAGGAACTAAAGCAGAGGACATGGGGGAGGGATCTGTCCCTGGAAGGTCCCCAAGGGTTCTGAGTTTACAGCATCTCCAGATGCACAGAGAAATCATGGAATGCTTCTCAGGCTTTCTCTTCAGTGTTGTAGGTATTTTAGAGCCAGGGCTTGGAAGTCAGCCACTCCCGATTCAAATCTTGGCCCTGTCCTTTAGCGGGTGTGTGACCCGAGGTGACGAGCTATTTTTCTCTGAGGTGCTGTCTGTACCTCAGAGGCTCTTCGTGAGGATGAAATAGAATAGTGCATTTCAAGTGTAAGCCCAGAACCTCACACAATGGGAGGGCTCAGCAAACCTTGGGAAGTGAGTACTGTGGGGTGTGTCCTGTGGGCTAGTCCCTGAGCAGGGTGAAGGGCCATGGATGAGTAACACATGGTTTCTGCCCTCCAAAAGCTCACCCACATGGGTGAAAAGTTACCAGATAGTAACGTGGTAAGTGGTGACATCCTGACCTGGCCACTTAACCAAGGGAAACGCAGACCTGACGGGGAGGCATAAACTCAACTAGGCCCCTCAGGTCTGCAGAGGGGCAGCCGGATGCTGGTCCTCAGACAGACTCCGCCTCCTGCAGCCAGCCCCGTGTGGACCAGCCCACAGCCCAGGTAGAAGCAGCCAGTCAGCACCGCAGGGACTCTGCTTTCCTGCCTCTGACAAAGGAGGTTTGTTGTCTTTTTATGCAGAAGACCCACTCCTTTCCCCTCCTTCAGACCTCATCCCTGCAGAGCCTAGACTCTCCTTGGCAGGGAAATCTTCCTACTCACTGCTCCATCTCTGTATAATTTTCCTTGAGCTAAGATGGATGTTTACCCAGAGTATAGGGGAGGCGAACTTGTGTGAGCTGGGGCTTAGAGAGCATCTTGTACCAGACGATGGGGCACAAGGTTAATCTTACAGAGTGCCCATTTTGACTCTTCCTATAACTTGACAGCACATTGCACAGAAGTAAGTCTTTCAGTTAATGAGTGAGCCTCTCCAAGCAGCCAGCACCTGCGTCTCATCACATCGTTGTTAGTTTCTACTCACTAACAGAATTTCGCATTGACGGTGAGAAGGCATAGGTTAATTTTGTCAGCTGGAGTTCATGCTTTTAAGAGGTGATTTGTATGTTTTTGTGGTGGGAAAACATTTGGAGCCTCCTGCTGTGTTTTCACTGGTATTTCCTGTGAACCCCTTGACTCTTCCCTAAATTGGGCCACGAAGCTGAGAGACTGTCTCAGGGGGGAGGAGACTGAACAAAGGTTTTTGAGTTTTTAAAACTGCTTTTGCATTTCACATTGCAGGATGAAGGAAACTGGGCACAGAGAAGGTACAAGCAAAGCTTCCTAGCCCTCCAGACTAGAAAGTTTCTCTAATTAAGAGTAGGTGAGGAAAGAGTGAATAAGGAAGCTTACACTTAAGGGTGTTTCTGGAAAAAAAATGGCCCTTTAATCTTTCTTTCACGTCCATGCTGCTGACTTATGCTCAGGTGGATGAAGTTCTAGGAGTGACTGACGAAAATCCAGAGATTTAGGGAGATCTGAGAGGAGACAGGAGCTGTGCCCTGCTTCTGGTTTTGCTCTGGGAAAGAATGAGACTCCTGAGAATAAATAGCTCTGTGGTGCTTGTGGGAAGATGGACCCAGGACAAAAATGGCAGAGTTTCTAGGCATGGCTTGAGAAGAGTAGGACAGTCCCCACACACATGTCTGGGCTCAGTAATCAGACAGAGACGGCATTAAAGCAACCCTAGACCAGGAGCAAGAAAGGCAATGCCAAAGAATGCTCAAACTACTGCACAATTGCTCTCATCTCACACTCTAGCAAAGTAATGCTTAAAATTCTCCAAGCCAGTCTTCAACAGGACGTGAACCTTGAACTTCCAGATGTTCAAACTGGTTTTAGAAAAGGCAGAGGAATCAGAGATCAAATTGCCAACATCCACTGGATCACCGAAAAAGCAAGAGAGTTCCAGAAAAACATCTATTTCTGCTTTATTGACTATGCCAAAGCTTTTGACTGTGTGGATCACAATAAACTGTGGAAAATTCTTAAAGAGATGGGAATAGCAGACCACCTGATCTACCTCTTGAGAAACCTATATGCAGGTCAGGAGGCAACAGTTAGAACTGGACATGGAACAACAGACTGGTTCCAAATAGGAAAAGGAGTACATCAAGGCTGTATATTGTCACCTTGCTTATTTAACTTCTATGCAGAGTACATCATGAGAAACGCTGGGCTGGATGAAGCACAAGCTGGAATCAAGATTGCCGGGAGAAGTATCAATAACCTCAAATATGCAGATGACACCACCCTTATGGCAGAAAGTGAAGAACTAAAGAGCCTCTTGATGAAAGTCAAAGTTGAGAGTTAAAAAGTTGGCCTAAAGCTCAACATTCAGAAAACTAAGATTATGGCATCTGGTCCCATCACTTCATGGCAAATAGATGGGGAAACAGTGGAAATAGTGATAGGGTTTCTTTTGGGGGGCTCCAAAATCACTGCAGATGGTGACTGCAGCCATGAAATAAAAAGACGCTTACTCCTTAGAAGAAAAGTTATGATCAACCTAGACGGCATATTAAAAAGCAGAGGCATTACTTTGCCCACAAAGGTCCGTCTAGTCAAGGCTATGGTTTATCCAGTAGTTATGTATGGATGTGAGAGTTGGACTATAAAGAAAGTTGAGCACTGAAGAATTGATGCTTTTGAACTGTGTTGTTGGAGAAGATTATTGAGAGTCCCTTGGACTGCAAGGAGATCCAAACCAGTCCATCCTAAAGGAGATCAGTCCTGACTGTTCATTGGAAGGACTGCTGCTGAAGCTGAAAGTCCAATACTTTGGCCACCTGATGGGAAGAACTGACTCATTTGAAAAGACCCTGATGGTGGGAAAGACTGAAGGCAGGAAGAGAAGGGGATGACAGAGGATGAGATGGTTGGATGGCATCATCAACTCAATGGACATGAGTTTGAGTAAACTGGGGAGTTGGTGATGGACAGGGAGGCCTGGCATGCTTCAGTCCATGAGGTCACAGAGTTGGACACAACTGAGTGACTGAACTGAGACCAGGAGCAAGCACCACCCAGCAGCCCTCTGGCACCTGAGGTACTGAGATCAAGTGGGGCTGAGGGTATCAAAGCAGAGTAGAACACCAGCAGGTAAACCTGTCCCACAAAGCCCTGTGGGAGCTACACTACCCCTCCACCAGGAAAAACAGATAGAGGTGCACACTGAATTGACTGAGGCTGGTTTCCATCACAGCCTCTTGTGAAAAAGTTGAACTGCTTGCACACTGAACTTTGTGTACGGAGATTCCTACCTGCTGTACTCAGTGACGTTTATGAAGTTAGATAATGATGATAGCTTTGGGATAGATACCTATCCCAGATAGATACCTGTGCATGTCAGGTATCTGATATTTCTCTGTATTACATAGCATGTACAGTATCATGGAACTGAACACAAAGAAAGGGATAGTTACAGATTCTTAATGTGTGCTGTGGGAGGGAGTACAGCCTTGGATTCTCAAAATAATTTTTTAAACTTATTTATTTATTTATTTTTGGCTGTGATGTATCTTGGAGCTTCCCAGGTAGTGCTAGTGGTAGAGAATCTACCTGCCAATGTAGGAGACATAAGATACGCTGGTTCAATCCCTGGATCAGGAAGACCCCCTGAACAACAAAGGCATTTGCCATCTGCCTCTTTGGAGATTGAACCCCATGCTGCTATAACTATTGACCTTCAACAACCCCTGAGGGAGTTCAGGGTGGAGTGAGGCACTCTCGTGCTCCAGGGAATCTGGTGGGACAGGTCTTTAGATAGTTGGATATTTTCAGGAACAGATTTTATGATCTCAGTCCTTACATCTCCCCATATCTAGAGAAGCACTAAATCCCTTCATGGTGACATTAGAGCCTCATGACTAACAAAAACCCTTTTGTAAAATGAGTGCTTCATGGTATTGAACTCCCCCTTCACCAAAACCTTATATATTGACTTTCGTCCACTGCTGTTTTGGAGCAGTCTCTCAGAGCTATCTGTGATGCTGCCTCTTGGCCTGCAGTCCTCCTTTTGCCCCAAATAAAACTTAACTCACAACTCTCAAGTTGTATATCTTTTTTAGTCGATGTTATCAACATGCATAATTAAAGATAAATTTTAGTTAGAGGTTAATGAAAGTAAAGATATACTTTTTCCCATCCAAGTTCAAAGATCTCCTGAATTTTATTCATGAACTCTTGGGATTTTCAGTCCTATGTACCATCTAACTTTATTGAAAGTGAAAGTGAAGTCACTCAGTCCTGTCCGACTCAGTGCGACCCCATGGACTGTAGCCTATCAGGCTCCTCCGTCCATGGGATTTTCCAGGCAAGAGTGCTGGAGTGGATTGCCGTTTCCTTCTCCAGGGGACCTTCCCGACCCAGGAATAGAACCTGGGTCTCCCTCATTGCAGGCAGATGCTTTACCATCTGAGTCACCAAATATGTAATTTGAACCTTCCACCAGACTCTATTTGAGAGAAAAAGGTTGCAGGAGTTAGGGGGTGGACTGTAGAGATAATATTACATAAAATAATTTCCTCTTAAAAAGTGCCCAGAAGATTTAGAAGTAGTCAGGTCTCGACAGATCCCTCTACATTCATTATCATCCAAGATCATAAATTTAGGAGCTCACAATCCTAGGCAGGTGTTAGGAGTATAGGCAAAAATACCCCAATTGGCCAAGGGCTGATTTTTAGATAAAAGGTAATTCCCTGACCTTGTAAGCCAGATAAGTGTCTTAAATGTAAGATACTTTTTGCTTGATGTCCTTAGGGGAGTAACTAGAAAATGGCTGAAGGTTGACAAATGCTGTTTGGATGAATTAATTAACTGATGGATCATGCAAAAACATTGAATTTTGTTCAGCCACAAAGAGATGGGCACCCAAATGTTAATTCCTTAACAGTGACCTTTGCAAAGAGAAGGGGCTTGATTAAGGTCAGATACTGTTATTTTTACTTTGTAAGGCTTTTTTTTTTTTTTTGTAGCCTAGTATCTAGCCTCTCGGCTTCCCAATAAAGAATCTGCCTGCCAGTGCGGAAGACACACGAGACGTGGGTTTGATCTCTGGGTGGGGAAGATTCCCTGGAGTAGGAAATGGCCACCCACTCCAGTATTTCTTGCCTGGAAAATTCTATGGATGGAGGAACGTGGTGGGCTACAGTCCATGGGGTTGCAAAGAGTTAGACATGACTGAGCACACACACACACACACACACACACACCCCTAGCCTTGTAGCCTAAAAGATCAAATGTAGCTTTCCAAAGGAGTTCTTTATCTCTAGGGATTGGATAGGGATTAGGTAAAATTAAATGGCAGAATGAGAATGAAGTGCAAATAGCACAGGGACTGTATAATCAGTAAATGTGCAATAGTCGATGTTACTATAATTTAATGCAATAAATAATAGTTTTAGTATTATTACTGTTAATATTAAAGTATTGAGTTAAATTTAGTAATATATTGGAATCACAAGAAAAACATTTAAAACTACTTATCCCCAAGATCTCACTGAATCAGAATTTCTGGGAAGAGACCCAGAATCTACCTTTTGAAAGAGCTGGCAAGGGATTTGGAAAGGAAGTAAGGAATAGGAAATTAGAGCCCACAAGGAAACCCAAGTTATTATTGTCAACATATTAAAACATTATTTTAATGCAAACAGTGAACACTTGTCAGTGTTGTATGTATTCATGCGAGAATACAAGAATACATTTAATGAGAGCACTACAAGAATGACAGAGCAAATTCCACAGATGATATGAAAAACTGGGATTTTACAGGGAATGAATGGAAAAAAAATTAGGCTGAGAATAAGAATGCTCAATTGGTTACACAACTGGTGAACATCCTTTAGGATAAAAAAGCTATAAATTTCTGGATTATCTTTTCCTACCAGATGGAAGAGAAAATCATTGTACTTGATCATTTTTTTTTCTGTAATTTAGCTTCTAACTTAACAGAGTTGTAAAGGATGTCTAGTTATTAATCAGTGGTAAATAGAAACTAAAAAAAAAAAAAATTGATTCAAGTAAAAGCTCATTGTGAACCCCTTAACTGCATCTGCAAAATGAACATCAGCCTGATTGATTTCCTTGATTCTGAATATCTAAAGTACCTAGATATACTCAGGTATAAAATGCAAGCCACAGTTTGTATGTGATGTTGTATTTTAGCACTAGGAAATGGAGTAACAATCCTTGCACTGTCCTCTGAAAAAGTTACTATGTGGGGAGGGCAAGAAGGGTAAGTGGGCCCAACTGTATTGATAGCTTACAGTGAATGGTGTCAGATTCATGATCTCCAAAGATTTAGCTTCGGGACCAGGGACCAGGCTTGATCACTCAAGAGCTTTTGTGTAGCAGAGTTTTATTAATGTGAAAAGTGAAGTGAAGTCGCTCAGTCGTGTCCGACTCTTTGCGACCCCGTGGACCGTAGCTTACCAGGCTTCTCCATCCATGGGATTTTCCAGGCAAGGGTACTGGAGTGGGTTGCCATTTCCTTCTCTAGGGGTCTTCCTGACCCAGGAATCGAACCTGGGTCTCCCGCATTGCAGGCAGATGCTTTACCCTCTGAGCCACCAGGGAAGCCCTGGTGATGTGAAAAAGGGACAGAGAAAGCTTCTGACATAGACATCAGAAGGGGTGTGGAAAGTGCCTCCCTCTTAGTTTTAGCAAGAGAGTTATATACCTTATTACAGTAAAGGGTCTTACCAGACCCACTCCCACAATATACATTCTAAGATAACAGGATTTGTCCAAAGGTTTTCAAGAAGGAGAAGCTGTCCTCAAGCAGAATACATTGTTGTTATATAATCCTTAGTACAGCCTTTAAACTGAATTGTTTGTTGTGTAATCATCAGTTCAGGGTTTAAAAAAAAAAGTTTTATGTGATTAAGACTAAGGAATCTAGAGAAAAAAGCGTGTTTGTCTTTTCCTCCTCCTGGAGAATTCCACACCCCTATCAATGGCACCCCACTCCAGTACTCTTGCCTGGTCACTAGGAGTTGGACATGACTGAGCGACTTCACTTTCACTTTTCATTTTCATGCATTGAAGAAGGAAATGGCAACCCACTCCAGCGTTCTTGCCTGGAGAATCCCAGGGATGGGCGAACCTGGTGGGCTGCCATCTATGGGGTTGAACACGACTGAAGTGACTTAGCAGCATCTCCTCCTGGGGTACCCCAGACTTCTTATCAACCTACCTAGAAATCAACTCTCTCAGTATGGTAACAGATGGAAATGAAACTTTTGTTGGTGAGTTCATTGGAAGGACTGACGCTGAAACTGAAACTCCAGTACTTTGGCCACCTCATGAGAAGAGTTGACTCATTGGAAAAGACTATGATGCTGGGAGGGATTGGGGGCAGGAGGAGAAGGGGATGGCAGAGGATGAGATGGCTGGATGGCATCACCAACTCAATGGACATGAGTTTGGGTGAACTCCGGGAGTTGGTGATGGACAGGGAGGCCTGGCGTGCTGCAATTCATGGGGTCGCAAAGAGTCGGACACGACTGAGCAACTGAACTGAACTGACATTGTGGTGTATGCAGAAGTCTACATCCAGTTCACCCTTGAATAACATGAGGCTTAGGGGTGCCAACCCACCATGGATCATGTAGTATCATATTACCTATTTTCTGAAAAATACTCACATATAAGTGGACCTGCACAGTTCAAACCTGTATCGTTCAAGGGTCAACTGTACAAAGTTGTCCATATGAAACTTATATAATGTTATAAACCAGTGCTACCTCAACTTAAAAACTTAAGAGATAAAAATCAAAAGAAAAGTGAAAGTGTTAGTTGCTCAGTCGTGTCCGACTCTGCGAGCCCATGGACTGTATGGACCGTAGCTTGCCAGGCTTCTCTGTCCGTGGAATTCTCCAGGCAAGAATACTGGAGTGGGTTGCCATTTCCTTCTCCAGGAGATCCTCCCAACCCAGGGATCAAACTGGGGTCTTCTGCACTGTAGGCAGATCTTTACTGTCTGAGACACCAGGTAAGTCAAAAGAAAAAAGTTACCGTGAAACGGTCTGTCATCTTCCTGTACTGACACAATATCCCTTTGGTTTCCCCCATCCTGCTGTGATTTTAGTTCTGCCTTCTGCTGGAGGATTCTGCCTTTTGCTCACCCAAATCATCACCACCCTGCCTGTTGATGCCTGAAATCCTACCATTTGAGATTGATTTCCTAAGGCCCTTACTTTTTCTCTGAGGTTTTTGTTCATTTGTTTGTTTGTTTTAATGGAAAATACCCTCAAAGAGAATGTTTGTGGGAACTAAAACAGCGGTTGTTTAAATACAGCTCTTCTCTGTTCATGATTCCAGCAGAGACTTGGCTTTTTCTCATTTCCTTGCAGTTAGCAATATCTTTTCCTCCAGAGATTTAGAGAAGAGAAAGGAGAAGAAAGAACCAGCTGGAGCTTTCCGAATTTTGTGAATCTGATACAATGAAAGAACTTTAATCACACAGGGAAAGAAACTCAGAATTTAGGTGCTTCACACAGACATACCTTTAACACCTTCTGGCAGATATGTAGGGTCTGACTTTCCTCATTTTACTTTGTCAGTAAGGGTGAGGGTGGTAAGTACTATGGCAGAAATCTGTAGGAAGAGGTGGGTACGTGTGTACGTTGGCTAGATACATTGTTTTGTCTACCCCTCATTTCCACACTATATGCCTATACATTGTTCAAACTATTCCACCTCTCACAGTTGATTGGTCCAGGGGAGACACGTAACCTACACTGGCCAGTCAGAACAGTCTTGGATATTTTGGGCTTCAGTTCTAGGTAATAAAGTTATTTTCTCCTGGAGGTAAGTGAAGCTATAGGCTTGTAAGATTACTGTCATCTAATTCCTGTTTACAGATACAATCAGAACCCCTTTTCTGAGGATGTAGAATTGAGACAGAGAGCTAGCTTAGGTCTGTCTAGGGTGCTGGGTGCAGACATGTCAAGCCAAGAGTTGCATACACTCACATCTGCCTGCCATGGGACCAGAGATTCCAAGGAAGCTGATATGATGAGAAAGAGCCAGGAGCCATGTAAGCACACCACACAGAGAAGTGAAGTTCTGAGGGTTCTGGATCTCAGCTACAGCCCCTCCTGACTACTCTGGCCAACTCAAGCAAGCTACAGGATCCTGTTGCATCTGGAAAATAAATTCCTCATCTGGAAGTTAAGGTAAACAGAGTTGGTTTCTATTACTTGCCACCAAAAGAATCCTAATTCTGCTGGCAAAAATCTTTCAAGATACTCTCAAGAAAAGCAATTATAAAGTGTACTTTCATTGTGAAAACACCTAGAAGCTATCTAAGTTTCTGTGGGGAGAATGTTGGTGTGTGCATGTAATTCACTCCGATGCAGTACACTACAAATGAGTTTGAGAATCGCCTCAAGAGAGGTCCCATAGTTTTAGGAAATGTGCTACCTGATCTGTTTCAGTAACTTGATTTGAATAACTCTGAATTCAGAATGGAAAACTAGAACTCTGATTAGGAGTGATCTCTTGACCCTCTCTGTAACTCTTTAGACTCAAAAGTGAAGATCCAGTTCTTATTTTCAACACCAGTGCATAACAACAACAGTGATACAAATAATCATTTGTAATGTGGCTGACAAAATGCTTTCATGTACATTGTCTTGTTACTTTCTACTCATACTCCAAGAGGAAGGTGATGTGAGGCAGTAGTTATTACCTTTATCTCATGGAGGAGGAAATTGAGTTAGAGGCATTAAATGACTTGCCAAGGTGTGTGTGGTTGAAAAGTGGTGCTGCTGGGGCTAAATGCAAGCCTTCTGATCCAGAATCAGGTGGTTTCTCCAAAACTTTGTGTTACTAGGGAAAAGGCTTTCACAGAGCTACAAGGCGCTATCCATCCTGAGGGCAATGATGCTGCAGGAGTGTATCAAACAAGGTAACGCACTTTTCTGCAGAGCAAGAAGAATCTCTCCCAGTGCACAGAATGGCATTGTGACACAGCACAGAGAATAACACTCCTCTAGAGCCTGCAGGTACCCACTGCCTGGGTGCAGCAGAAGATACCTTGACTGTAATGGACTTGGAACTGTGCATGATACGCCACAAGTTACATTTGGCTGGGTGAATGAATGAGTGAGTGAATGAATGAAGGTATCCATGAATGAATGAAGGTGAAAGAAAAAAAATGTATTAGTCTAAAATCCAGGAATCTTAACCTTAGAAGAATATAGATGGGCTTCAGAGGACCCACGAAACCCTGAACTTTGAATACAGATTCATGTATTAATGTGCATTTTTCTGGAAAGAGGGTCTGAGTTCCATCAGAGTCTCAAAGATAGGGTTGAGCCTGAAGGTTAAATATCACTGGTATTAATTATAAGAGGCAAAGTTAATTTGTAAAAGAAAATTCTCTCTTTTTTTTGTGACCAAAGAGGCATATTGTTAGTATGTTTTGGGATTAAGGAATCAAGCCCAGTCATGTTTAATAAGGGCTGGGGTTGAGAAAGGATTTTGGGGTCACATTTTTTGGCATACCAAGGGAAAGATAAAATCAAAGAAGGAATTATTTAGGATGGTATTACACAGAGAATGCCTGTAGGTTACAACATTTCCACCTTCCTTGGAGAATCATGAACCAAATTTTGAAATGAGATAGTAGGATTTTGAGTCCCCAAACCTTATTTTTCATTTTTATAAAGTAAGCTTATAGTCCATCTTCTTGGAAGTGTTAGAGCACTCTTTCTCAGAGCAGAAGATTGGACTTAATCATCTATAAAACTGTCTTTCATAGTTGTAACATAATGGAAAGATTTCTGATAGAGAATGCCCCCTGGGCTGAGTTTCTATATGGTGAACTACATCTTGTTGTTATGGTAACTAATGCTCTAAATATAGCAAAAAGCGCAAAAGAGTTCCATTTACAAGGCAACTTGAAATTGTTATGACAATAGTAGTTTTAAAAATAAGTAGATTAATGTTTGTGTTTTTCTTCTTTTTTCCCTATAATGAGTTTTATAAAGTCTTGGGCATGAATCAGACTGTCATCCTCCTAACTTAAAAATATAAAAACAAACAGAAACAGAGTCAGCACACTTTGAAAAGTTTTCTCCTTTAAGGAAAGAATAGTTAAATCAATTATGTTGTGTGTGTATGATAGAATAATACTAACATTAAAGTGCATATTATGTATCATGACTTGAGAAGAGTCTACAGGATATACACAAAAATATTAACACGATTATCTTTAGATGGTAATATTACAAGTCACACACATAGAGCTGGTCTTTCTTTTTTAATTTATTGAAATATAGTTCATATATCATAAAATTTATCTACTTTAAGTATTCACTTCAGTGGTCTTTAATGTATTCAGAGTTGTGCAAGCATCACTATGGTCTGCTTATAGAAAATTTTCACCAACCCCGAATAAAACCCCATCTCTATTAGTAGTTATTCCTCTTTCTTGATTCCATATACCCAACCTAGACCCTGGCAACTACTATTTTACTTTCTATCCCTTTGTATTTGCCTGTACTAAAGGATTCGCATACATGGTATCATGTAAAATGTGGTCTCTTGAGTTTGTTTCATTGGGGAGTTTTAGGAGAAAGGGTGCTACCCACCGTAGTAGCTATAGAAGAGGACCAGTGACCTACATGGGAATTCCCACCCTCCTGGCAACTCTGACTGGTTGAAGAGTAACTGATCCGGGTAACAATCCGGGTCTTTCTCTAGATCTAAAATGCACTGAAGGGAGAGAAACCTGCACTTGACTTTGGGAGTGTTAAGCCTGCAGATCTGGATTTACAGTTGTTGAAAACCATTGTCCCTGCTGTGTAGATGAAGCCTGTTGGCACAGAAAAGAATACAAGCTACAACTGAGGGGCACAGCATAGTTTAAGTCTCTGGGTCTGAACTTCCAACTATGAGAAACAATAATTTCCCCTTTTATTTAGATATATTTTTTTGTAGTTAAAAAAAAAACATGCTTGTGTGTGTTTTAATGAAAAATATATATTACTTTTGGAAAAAAAAAAGTTCTATTTTAGTGTTTTTGTACAATGTCTCTCTGGGGTACCTGTATAAATGTACAAAGAATTTGTCCCATCATGTTATCATAACCTTCATATTCATAATTTTTCATACTCTTTGTTGTGGAATTTATTTCCATCACTTCTTCATCTGAGAATAATTCTCATGTAACAAGTGACATGCGATGATGTGTGAAAGATGATAATGTGAAAGTGCTGCACTCAATATGCCAGCAAATTCGGAAAACTCAGCAGTGGCCACAAGACTGGAAAAGGTCAGTTTTCATTCCAATCCCAAAGAAAGGCAATGCCAAAGAATGCTCAAACTACCGCACAATTGCACTCATCTCACATGCTAGTAAAGTAATGCTCAAAATTCTCCAGGCCAGGCTTCACCAATAATTGAACCATGAACTTCAAGATGTTCAAGCTGGATTTAGAAAAGGCAGAGGAACCAGAGATCAAATTGCCAACATCCATTGGATCATCGAAAAAGCAAGAGTTCCAGAAAAATGTCTACTTCTGCTTTATTGACTATGCAAAGCCTTTGACTGTGTGGACCACAACAAACTGGAAAATTCTGAAAGAGATGGAATAGCAGAGCACCTGACCTGCCTCTTGAGAAATCTGTATGCAGGTCAGAAAGCAACAGTTAGTACTGGACATGGAACAGCAGACTGGTTCCAAATAGGAAAAGGAGTACATCAAGGCTATATAATGTTTATTATACCCTGCTTATTTAATTTATATGCAGAGTATATCATGAGAAATGCTGAGTTGGATGAAGCACAAGCTGGAATCAAGATTGCCAGGAGAAATATCAATAACCTCAGATATGCAAATAACACCTTATGGCAGAAAGTGAAGAACTAAAGAGCTTCTTGATGAAAGTGAAAGAGAAGAGTGAAAAAGTTGGCTTAAAGCTCAACATTCAGAAAACTAAGATCATGGCATCTAGTCCCATCACTTCATGGCAAATAGATGGGGAAACAGTGGAAACCGTGACAGACTTCATATTTTGGGGCTCCAAAATCACTGCAGATGGTGACTGCAGCCATGAAATTAAAAGATGTTTGCTCCTTGGAAGAAAAGCTATGACCAACCTAGACAGCATATTCGAAAGCAGAGACTTACTTTGCCAACAAAGGTCCATCTAGTCAAGGCTATGGTTTTTTCAGTAGTCATGTATGGATGTGAGAGTTGGACTCTAAAGAAAGCTGAGCACTGAAGAATTGATGCTTTTTGAACTGTGGTGTTGGAGACGACTCTTGAAAGTCCCTTGGACTGCACGGAGATCCAACTAGTCCATCCTAAAGGAAATCAGTCCTGAATATTCATTGGAAGGACTGATGCTGAAGCTGAAACTCCAGTATTTTGGCCACCTAATGCAAAGAACTGACTCATTTGAAAAGACCCTGATGCTGAGAAAGATTGAAGGCAGGAGGAGAATGGGACAACAGAGGATGAGATGGTTGGATGGCATCACCGACTCAGTGGACATGAGTTTGAGTAAACTCTGGGAGTTGGTAATGGACAGGGAAGCCTGACATGCTGCAGTCTGTGGGGTCTTGTCAAGGAGCTGGACAACACTGAGCGATTGAACTGAACTGATCAAGTGGCAATTTCAAAATCAATATTTCTGGGAAATTGGAAAAGTCAAATTGTCTTTTTTTTCCCGTTCTTTGTGGCACTTAATCTCTTTTATGAATTTGTGGCAAGCACTACTTATTGTCAACCCACAAGCCATTCCATTATTCTTTTTCTTAACAAAATTCCACTTCTGTTAAGCTTTGGATGACTCTGTGAGGTTGGGGAATTTTCTGTCCCTATCACCAGGTGCGGAATCTTGACTGGCCCCAACCAAACTTGGTACTTCATCCCTTGGTATTAAAGATTGACTTGGGAAATAAGCTGATGACCCAGTTAAGGCTCATGAAAAACAAAGGGAAGTTTTCTGAAGTGCTTTGGAGACAGGTTTTGCCACCTTGATAAAAACAGATCCCTTCTTGACTTTGGATGAAGTTACATGAAAAAGTTATGCTTAAAGCTCTTTTGAAGCCCTGAAGGGATAAGCCTGCAGATAAGAGATAGCATGCTAATGATGCCAGCACAGAAAAATGGAAAACATCCATTAGGTCCTTGACAGAGCTGTCAAGGCGCAGAATTAATCAACCCTAGATGTTCCTACCATGAGGCTTCTCATTCTATAAAATGTTATTTATGCCACATGAGTCTGTGTATAGTTGTGCAGATGTTACTCTGCTCTCTGCTCCCCATGCTATGTGTTCTGATGTAGATTGAGTTTGCCTAGAGAAAGAGGCATCTTGTTCTCATTTGCACAAAAACACAGAATAAACTAGAAGTCTTGCTTTGAGTCAAATGTGATACTCTGTGCAATTAAAGTATCCAAATTGGATACATAATCATTCATAGTTTCTTGCGGTTTACTATGTAACTTGTGTGCCACTAAGACAGTAAACTTCACGAGGGGCAGGAACAAAGGCATGTGTCAATCCTTCCTATGTGGTTGGCACTCAAGTGATGATAAATGCTTAATGGTCAAAAAGAATGGGAATATCCAAATAGTGCCACCACAGGCTATGCTTATGTCAAACATCTGTATACTTGAGAATATCTAGATGGCTGACTAAATATTTTTCATCTTAATCTGGACATTTTGGCATCAAGTAATGTAACCCCAAAGTTAGCCTGAAGAAATCAGGGGCTCTCATTCTTCTACTCTTAAATGTGGTGAGATGCTGAACTGTCACACAGATGAATGATGCCTGTTTAACATGCTGTCAACCTAACTCTTAGGGAATTTCCTCCAGGGGAGCAAAAGGCAGCCAAGGGTCCTTTAGGAAATCTTTCTTCTTTCCAGATGTTGAGTATATGACATGATATGTTCTAGTGTGTTACTGAAGGAAAAAACTGGCGAGAATGCAAAAAAAAGGAAATTTATATCTAAAATCAAAGTTCCTCCGTCAGATCAGATGTCTCTGTTTAAGTGTCCGAATAATTGCTGACTTTTTTCTCTTCTGTTACCCTTCACACATTTTCTCTCCATATTGTCACAGATCCATATTGTCAGATTAGGTGAATAACAGAAAAGTAACAATAGGGTTAATCAAAGTAGTTTAAAAGAGAAAGGAAATCATCCCAATCATTCTTAATTACCTTATCATACATTCCTTGTCCTAAAGGGTGTTTTTATTTAAAATCCTAGTTCAGGCACATTTGAAGATACAGATTAATTTTTATCATATTTGAAATCAAATGTATGTATAGTATTAAATTTATGAGATCATATTATCTTTTCTTTTGAGTTCCAAATTCTGAGAATTTAAATTCAAGCTTTCAACATTTTAGAGCTGAAAACAGAAAGAACAGGACGGTGTTGAGATGAGGACCTTTTTTTGTTGTAAGTCAGTTCAGTCAGTCAGTTCAGTCACTCAGTCGTGTCCGACTCTTTGCGACCCCATGAATCGCAGCACGCCAGGCCTCCCTGTCCATCACCAACTCCCAGGGTTCACTCAAACTCACTTCCATCAAGTCGGTGATGCCATCCAGCCATCTCATCCTCTGTCGTCCCCTTCTCCTCCTGCCCCCAATCCCTCCCAGCATCAGAGTCTTTTCCAGTGAGTCAACTCTTCACATGAGGTGGCCAAAGTACTGGAGTTTCAGCTTTAGCATAATTCCTTCCAAAGAACATCCAGGGCTGATCTCCTTTAGAATGGACTGGTTGGATCTCCTTGTAAGTGGTATCCCATAAATCCAATGACTTAAGCAAAAGGGCAATTATTATTTCACATATATAAATAATACAAAGGGTAAGGCTAGCTTCAGTTACAGCTTCATCCTGAGTCTGAGCAATGTCCATAGGCTTTCTTCATTGTAGTGATTCAATTCCCGTGTTTCTCATAGTAACAAAATGGCTGCTTTTGCTTCAGCTCCTGCTTATTTCAAGTTCACACTTAGTGAAAAAAGGAGACTGTTTCTACTCAAGGATTGCCAGTCAAAATTTTATGACATCTCATTGGTCTATAAGGTTCATGTATTCATTCCTGAATCAATTACAATGATCATGGGAATAACAGCCACTGCTTAGCCTGAGTTGAAGGAGAAGTGCATGTCCCATGAGGCAGGGGCAAGGGAAATTCCCTAGTTCAAATTAGGGGCTATATTCAGAAGAAGTAGGAATGAATATGGGGAAGGCAAACAAATTTTGCTTCATATATTCAGAACATTCACATATACAGAAGAAAAAGCACACATAGAGAAGAAAAAGAAAACAAGAAAGGAAAAATGGATCCCACCAGCTAGAGCTAAAAAATTACTCAACTGTCAACTGGAAGGAGCAGAAGGAAAGCATTCAGATAGTGCCCACAGGGGCAGGGGAAATAAAAAAGATAATAAAGCATAATGGTGTTTTTTTTTTTTTTTTTTAATTTTTACAGTGTATAAAGAATGGCATTTTATTAGGGAGAGGCAATAATGTCCACAATGCTTTTTTCATTTATCTATCACTATACCTCAGATATGCAGATGACACCACCGTTATGGCAGAAAGTAAAGAAGAACTAAAGAGCCTCTTGATGAAAGTGAAAGAGGAGGGTGAAAAAGCTGGCTTAAAGCTCAACATTCAGAAAACTAAGATCATGGCATCTGGTCCCATTACTTCATGGCAAATAGATGAGGAAACAATGGAAACAATGAGAGACTTTATTTTGGGGGACTCCAAAATCACTGCAGGTGGTGACTGCAGCCATGAAATTAAAAGACGCTTGCTCCTTGGAAGAAAAGCAATGACCAAACTAGACAGCATATTAAAAAGCAGAGGCATTACTTTGCCAACAAAGGTCCATCTAGTCAAAGCTACAGTTTTTCCAGTAGTCAGGTATGGATATGAGAGTTGGCCTATAAAGAAAGCTGAGAGCTGAAGAATTGACGCTTTTGAACTGTGGTGTTGGAGAAGACTCTTGAGAGTCCCTTGGACTGCAAGGAGATCCAACCAGTCCATCCTAAAGGAGATCAGTCCTGGGTGTTCATTGGAAGGACAGATGTTGAAGCTGAAACTCCAATACTTTGGCCACCTCATGCAAAGAACTGACTCATTGGAAAAAACCCTGATGCTGGGAAAGATTGAAGGCAGGAGGAGAGGGGATGACAGAGGATGAGATGGTTGGATGGCATCATGGACTCAATGGACATAAGTGTGAGTAAACTCCGGGAGTTGGTAATGGACAGGGAAGATTGGCGTGCTGCAATCCATGGGGTCACAAACAGTCGGACACGACTGAACAATTGAACTGAATTGAACTGAACTGAACTGAAAGGGAAATGGCAATATGCATTGCTTTGTGAAACTGCTTTATAAATCGAGGGGATGACAATCCTTTAGACAACTTAATATTCATATAACAAGATTCACGTTCTATGTGTAAATGTTACACCAAGTATTTGAATATAAGACTTTATTTTAATAAAGTTTATATTTAAAATAGAATTTTAACCTGTCTACTCACAAAACCTAATTCAAAACATGATACATTTATCCTTCTAGCTGATTTGATGTTCAGTTCAGTTTAGTTCAGTTCAGTTGCTCAGTCGTGTCCAACTCTTTGCGACCCCATGAATCAGCATGCCAGGCTGACATTTTCCAGTCCTGTGGCCACTGCTGAGTTTTTCAAATTTACTGGCATACTGAGTGCAGCACTTTTACAGCATCATCATTCAGGATTTGAAATAGCTCAACTGAAATTCTATCACCTCCACTAGCTTTGTTCATAGTGATGTTTTCTAAGGCCCACTTAACTTCACATTCCAGGATGTCTGGCCCTAGGTGAATGATTATCCTCACTTTGTAATTGTTTTATATTAAGAATATGTCCTAAATGAAGTCTATTATTTTTATCAGAAAACAGTTCCCTTTATTCTTAAAGAGTGCTTTTTAAAATCAAGGCACCAAGAAGAACTACTTTCAGATGGTACAGAATTTCTTATTTCTTGAGGACTCTGTGGTTGGCCATTTCTTTATTAGTTACCTGCAGTGAGACATCTTCCTGTGGCAAACAGGAAGAAGCTCAATATTGGCTTCTCCTTCCATAACTCCCACTTCTGATGACTTCTGGACCAGAGTCTCTTCCATCATATCATTCCTCATGTTCCTGCTACCACCAAAGTTTCCACTCTTCATTGGATCATAGTTAGAAGGCTACTGGTTATAATTTCCAAAATCATAATTTCCATAACTTCCATAATTTCCTCCTCCATAGTTGTCATCACTACCTTTGTAGCCCTCACCCTGGTTGCCATATCCAGGTCTTTCACCACCATATCCTCCTTTTCCTCCATAACCAGGGCTATCTCCAAAACTTCCACCTCCAGGCCCTCCTCCATACCCATTCAGTTCAGTTCAGTTCAGTTCAGTCGCTCAGTCATGTCTGACTCTTTGCCACCCCATGAATCTCAGCACACCAGGCCTCCCTGTCCATCACCAACTCCCGGAGTTCACTCAGACTCACATCCATCGAGTCTGTGATGCCATCCAGCCATCTCATCCTCTGTTGTCCCCTTCTCCTCCCTCCCTCAATCCCTCCTAGCATCAGAGTCTTTTCCAATGAGTCAACCCTTCGCATGAGGTGGCCAAAGTACTGGAGTTTCAGCTTTAGCATCATTCCCTCCAAAGAAATCCCAGGGCTGATCTCCTTCAGAATGGACTGGTTGGATCTCCTTGCAGTCCAAGGGACTCTCAAGAGTCTTCTCCAACACCACAGTTCAAAAGCATCAATTCTTCAGCGCTCAGCCTTCTTCACAGTCCAACTGTCACATCCATACATGACCACTGGAAAAACCATAGCCTTGACTAGATGGACCTTTGTTGGCAAAGTAAGTCTCTGCTTTTCAATATGCTATCTAGGTTGGTCATAACTTTTCTTCCAAGGAGTAGGGGCTTTTATCCATCCCCAAATCCACCACAACTTCCATATCCATCAGACCCTCCTCTTAAGTTACTTCTAGGCTCTAGTCCAAAATTTTCATCCCCACCACCACCATGACAATCTCTAAAACCAAAGTCACCTTCTTTTCCATTTCTAGAACTTTGTACTAGGAAGTACATTTCTTGTCTAGACAAAACCTTTCTAACTACTGCATTATGACCAAGATAGCATGTTATTTCTGCAACACAATCTTATCCACAGGATCATGGTTATCAAAAGTAACAAATTCAAACCCTCTTTTCTTTCCAGACTGCCTATCAGTAATTATCTCAATGGTATCAATTTTTCCATGTTCCTCAAAGTAAGCTCTAAGATGATGTTCCTCAGCATCTTCTTTATTCCACTAACAGCTTCTTCACAGTTACATATGCGTGGGTGTGTACACTAAGTTGCTTTAGTCAGTGTTAGACTCTGTAACCCTATGGACTGTAGCCCGCCAGGCTCCTCTGTCCATTGGATTCTTCAACCAAGAACACTGTAGTGGGTTGCCATGCTCTCCCCCAGGGGATCTTCCCGACCCAGGGATCGAACTTGCGTCTCTTATGTCCCCTGCTTTGGCAGGTGGGTTCTATACCTTGAGCACCACGTGGGAAGCCCCATAGTTACATGAGCCCCTGGCTTTCCAGATTCCCCTCTTGCAGTAGCACATTTTGGCTCAACCACTGTCCCATCAACTGAATGAGGTCCTGTGGCTATGGCAGCCTCAACCTCAGCCATGGATGAAAAAGTTACAAAATCAAACGTTTCTTATCTTTTACTTGCCGGATCCCTCATAACTACATCTGTAAGTTTTCCTCATTGCTTGTTCCTCAGACTTTCATCTATAGGTTCAAAGCGCAAGCCACCGATAGAGTTTAGGGAGTAGCTCCATTTCTCTGTCCATCGCGGACTCAGACGCTTTAGGCATTCGCCGTAGGAGAGAGAGAGAGAGACCTCCGCGGAGGAACACGAACCGGACTCATTCTGATGCCTGAGCGAGAGCTGCCGCCGCTGGAGAAACGACACTGACAAAACCTCTAGGGGCATCTCAGCTGGGTTCTGGCGCTGTTGCTACTCAGTATAACATTTTTTAAAAAAGAAAAGGTGCCTCCACTGGCTGGAGCTTGGAGATGGTGCTTGTCAGCCAGTAGGCCCCTGGTTGTGTGCCAAATTAGATTCCTGTCAGACACCTTTCAGGTGAGCAAATGGCAACCTACTCCAGTATTCTTGCCTGGAGAATCCCATGGAAAGAGGAGCCTGGCAGGCTACAGTCCATGGGGCCCCTAGAGTCAGACACGACTTAGCGATTAAACCACCACCACATATAGTCGGCTTCTTTCCAGAAGCTACCGCCTCACTAAACCCTATCTGGGTGAGTTCGGGTGTGAGCCCTTTAAGAGGCGTCTCCCAGGTTCGTGTAGCCTTGTGGCCTATGGACACAAGCCCTGCTGGTTTTCAAAGTTAGATGTTTTGAGGAACCGACTCTCAGGTACAGGTGCCGTGTGTGCGGATCAAACTCTTCTCCTCAGGGAGAAGCTCTGGGTTTTCTGTTCACTCCTGATTGTGGGGGATTGTGCTGGGGACGGTGTTTATGGGGAGATTATGTCCCAGCCGTTCCTGTTTGATCTGACGTTGCTGCAGAGTCGCTGTGTCCACGGGAGGGCATAACCCAACCTCCTCCTTCTTGAGCCGGAGCGTCTTTCTTCTCCTGCTCGGGGACATGAGAGGTCCAGGTTCTCGGCCCTTGGACTCAGAGACTTACACTAGAAGTGCCTTGGTTCTCAGGGTCTCAGGCCCGGCCTGGACTATCCCAGTGGCTCTTCTGAGTCTCCAGGTTGTAGGTGGCAGGTTGTCAGATTTCTCTGGCTTCATTCATAATGTGTGTGCGTGCTTGGTGGCTAAGTCATGCCAGACTCTGTAGCCTGCTAGCCGCCTGTCCATAGGATTTTTCAGACGAGAATACTGGAGTGGGTTTTCGTTTCCTAACTCAGGGGATCTTCCCCACCCAGGGATTGACACCCTGTCTCCTGCATTGGAGGTGGATTATTTACCACTGAGCCACCTGGAAATCCCTCATTCTTAACACTGGATCCAATTCTGATAATGTCTCCTCTTGAATACAGCTCTGTCCTATTGGTTCTGTTTTCTCTGGAGAGCCCTGACTAATGCGCTGCCATGATCAAGTAAGGCAAATCTAGTGAACTGAGACAACGCTCATTATTTCAGGGTTATGTAGGTAAAATATCCAAAGGGTTTGGCTGGTTTCTCTGTTTTGAGTCTCAAAAGGCCAGAAGCAGGTGTCAGCAGGCTATGTTCCCCCTTGGAAACTCTACGGGGAGGATCTGTTTCCAAGCTCCTTTGTGCTGTGGAGAGAATTCATTTCCTCACAGCTGCAGGTGGAGAAGGAAATGGTGACCCACTCCAGTACTCCTGCCTGGAAAATTCCATGGACAGAGGAGCCTGGCGGGTTACAGTCCATAGGGGCATCACATAAAAGTCAGGCATGACCGAGCACACACGTGCACACACATCTGCAGGACTAGGTTCTGTGTCTTTGATGGCTGTCAGCTGGGGCCGCCCTTATCCCTAGAACTCATTCACCAGTACCTGCCCAGAACCTGCTGTATCTTAGAACCAGCCATGGCATCACAGCCTCCTCACACTATTCGCATCTCTGTCTCTTCTGCTCTTCAGGGCTCCTGTAATCACATTGGGCCCATCTGATAATACAGAAGTATTTCCCTATGGTAAGGCCAATTGATTAGTAGCTTCAATTCCGTTGCAAAGTCCCTTTTGTCATGTTAGGAGCAAAAGCCATGGAGACCAAAATCCTACCTACCAGATTAGGATGGGTTTGGATGGGTTTAACTGCCTCTAGCAATGTAAGAATTTCCATTTCCTCATTCTCCTCAAACAGGTCATTTTAGTCAAACAATGAGGACTGCAAACAGACTTTACATATAATAGGTGAAAAGCCATCTCAGTGTTGCTTGTGTTTCATAGATTATTAATAAAGTGGGATTTAAGGCACATTTGATGCCCTTTTCCAGTCAATATGCGAAAATCCAGACAGCGGGGCTGGGGACTGTGCAGTAGGAATGTAAATTGTGGTGATTTCTCTGCCTGGCAGCTGGGCGTGAAGAAGGAGCAGTTTGGAATGGCAACGGACAGCCAGAACAGATGGACAGCAGCTGAATCAATCAAGAAGCGATTGCAATCTATGGTAAGTTCACCAGGACTGCTTTCGCCAAGTGCTGGCATGTGTTTTGATACAAAAACCCACAAAGCCCTGTCTTTGTTTAAGCGTCTTGCGCCAAATGTGCCATAACATACATCACAGACTATTTATTTCTCACTTAAAAAAAAAAAATTGATGCCAGGTTCAGGTTGCTTTCAAAACAAAGGACGTGAGGAACAGAAAATTTAAACTGCAGGATGACTGCTGAAGGAAGAAAAGACAAATGCATTAAGGAGGCAAAGCACAGCCAGGCTTTTGATGGTTTGACATAAACTTTGTAAGATAAATACAAGCATTTTATACAGAGTCCTGCATTTTATACAGAGAGCTGATTTCATGAAAAAAGTCCTGCATTTTATACAGAGAGCTGATTACATGAAAAAAAAAAAAAAGATAGCATCTTGGTACTCCTTTCATAGAGACTGGGAAACTACACATAGATTTGGATTTTACCTAAACATGTAGTTAGGGAAGCATTTGGTGCAAATGACATGGATTAGGTAACAAAAAGGCTATAAGTTCAAAGCCTTTCCCTTGGCATTGCTTTTATCAGCAAAGTGAGTGGAAAATTAAGTCAGGGTGATTATTTTTTTAAAGGGCTGTCATTTTTTAAAATAAATAATATTTATTTATTTATTTTTGGCTGTGTTGGGTCTTCGCCGGTACTTGGGCTTTTCCCTAGTTGCGATAAGTGGGGTTTAGTCTTTGTTGCAGTGCTTGCCTTCTCGTTGTAATGGCTTCTCTTGTAGAACATGAGCTCTAGGGCATGTGGGCTTCAGTAGTTGCGGCAGCTGGGCTCAATACTTGCAGTTAGTTGTGGTGCACAGGTTTAGTTGCTCTGTAGCATGTGGGATCTTCCTGGACCAGGTGTTGAACCCATGTCTTCTGCATTGGCAGGCAGATCCTTTACCAATAAGCCACCCGGGGAGCCCTGGACTGTTATTTTAACCCTGCTGATACATTGTCTGAAATATCAGACCAAGGTTCCTAGTATGGCAACTATATATGTAGACTTTGCCTTTTGGCAATCCACAGTTTGCTGTGCTATAGCAATATTATAGTAATGTAGTAGTACCTGTACTATTACTGTAACTAATTTGTGCACAGCCAATATTCATGTGATGCATTAATTTGACTTTAAGTTCAATTCAGTCGCTCAGTTGTGTCTGACTCTGAGACCCCATGGGCTACAGCATGCCAGGCTTCCCTATCCATCATCCAACCAGTAAATCCTAAAGGAAATCAGTCCTGAATATTCATTGGAAGGACTGATGCTGAAGCTGAAACTCTAATACTTCGGCCACCTGATGCAAAGAACTGACTCCTTGGAAAAGACCCTGATGCTGGGAAAGATTGAAGGCAGGAGGAGAAGGGGATGACAGAGGATGAGATGGTTGGAATTTGGCTTTATTTAGAAAAATAACAGAAATATGTCTGCAATTATGTTAATATTGTGGTACTGACTGGAAGAGGGCTTTCAAAAGGCAGATCATGTTCTGCTTTCAGAATTGAATGTTATACATGTATGTTCAGTTTGTGAACCTGTGCACTTATAATATATGCACTTCCCTGAATTCAGCCTATAATTAAATAAAGCATATTAACAAAAAAAGAAGGGTACATGGCAAGGGTGGAAGATTAAATTTGGTCCCATTTTTAAGTTGTGGAAAAATCTTCAAAATTACAGGTGGCTATAACAGACTGGTTCCAAATAGGAAAAGCAGTACGTCAAGGCTATATATTGTCACCCTGCTTATTTAACTTATATGCAGAGTACATCATGAGAAACGCTGGGCTGGAAGAAACCCAAGCTGGAATCAAGATTGCTGGGAAAAATATCAATAACCTCAGATATGCAGATGACACCACCCTTATGGCAGAAAGTGAAGAGGAGCTAAAAAGCCTCTTGATGAAAGTGAAAGAGGAGAGCGAAAAAGTTGGCTTAAAGCTCAACATTCAGAAAACGAAGATCATGGCATCCGGTCCCATCACTTCATGGGAAATAGATGGGGAAACAGTGGAAACAGTGTCAGACTTTATTTTGGGGGGGCTCCAAAATCACTGCAGATGGTGACTGCAGCCATGAAATTAAAAGACGCTTACTCCTTGGAAGAAAAGTTATGACCAACCTAGATAGCATATTCAAAAGCAGAAACATTACTTTGCCGACTAAGGTCCGTCTAGTCAAGGCTATGGTTTTTCCTGTGGTCATGTATGGATGTGACAGTTGGACTGTGAAGAAGGCTGAGTGCTGAAGAATTGATGCTTTTGAACTGTGGTGTTGGAGAAGACTCTTAGTCCCTTGGACTGCAAGGAGATCCAACCCGTCCATTCTGAAGGAGATCAACCCTGGGATTTCTTTGGAAGGAGTGATGCTAAAGCTGAAGCTCCAGTACTTTGGCCACCTCATGCGAAGAGTTGACTCATTGGAAAAGACTCTGATGCTGGGAGGGATTGGGGGCAGGAGGAGAAGGGGACAACAGAGGATGAGATGGCTGGATGGCATCACGGACTCGATGGACGTGAGTCTGAGTGAACTCCGGGAGATGATGATGGACAGGGAGGCGTGGTGTGCTGCAATTCATGGGGTCGCAAAGAGTCGGACACGACTGAGCAACTGAACTGACTGAACTGAACTGATAGGAAGTAGTTCCATCAATTCCAGAGATTGCAAACTTGTGGTATGTATGCCTTATTCTAACCCACCAATGTTTTTGGCCCATGGATTTAAACAAAGATTGATTGTGAACCATTAAAAATTGAGGGAATTTACATCAAAATCCAGATTGTAGGCTTCCTTTGAAAAGTTAGCAGGTCTATACCACTGGGCTTACTTTGTCACATAGCAACAATCTGGGGGAACAATCTGCCTCCTGTACACAAGACCTGTACTTTCTACTCTGTCACAGCCTTCACCATGTCCCATGGTCCTTCTGACTAAATGTGTGACCTATATTGCCTGCCAATCTGTCTGGTTAAATGTGCAATTACTGATATTCTGATAGAAAATTATAGTGAAGCACATAGACCCAGATACCTGGTAGCTTTTTGATGTGAAGCGAGGTTTGATTTCAAAGAACACAGTGTTCAATTCAGTTCAATCAGTCAGTTGTGCCTGACTCTTTGTGACCCTATGGACTACAGCACGCTAGGCTTCCCTATCCATCACCAACTCCTAGGACTTGCTCAAACTCATGTCCATCCAGTTGGTGATGCCATCCAACCATCTCATCCTCTGTTGTCCCCTTCTCCTCCTGTCTTCAATCTTTCCCAGCATCAGGGTCTTTTCTAACGAATCAGTTCTTGTCAGGTGGCCTAAGTATTGAAGCTTCAGCATCAGTCCTTCCAATGAGTATTCAGGACTGATTTCCTTCAGGACGGACTGGTTGGATCTCCTTGCAGTCCAAGGGACTCTCAAGAGTCTTCTCCAACACCACAGTTCAAAAGCATCAATTCTTCAGCACTCAGCTTTCTTTATAGTCCACTCTCACATCCAGATGTGACTACTGGAAAAACCACAGCTTTGACTAGATGGACCTTTGTTGGCAAAGTAATGTCTCTAGTTTTTAATATGCTGTCTAGGTTGGTCATAGATTTTCTTCCAAGGAGCAAGCGTCTGTTAATTTCATGGCTGCAATCACCATCTGCAGTGATTTTGGAGCCCCCCAAAATAGTCTGTCACTGTTTCCATTTTTTGTATTTGCCATGAAGTGATGGGACTGGATGCCATGATCTCAGTTTTCTGAATGTTGAGTTTTAAGGCACCTTTTTCACTTTCCTTTTTGACTTTCATCAAAAGGCTCTTTAGTTCTTCTTCACTTTCTGCTGTAAGGGTGGTGTCATCTGCATATCTGAGGTGACTGATATTTCTCCTGGCAATCTTGATTCCACCTTGTGCTTCATTCAGCCCAGCATTTCTCATGATGTACTCTGCATATAAGTTAAATAAGCAGGGTGACATTATACAGCCTTGACATACTCCTTTTCCTATTTGGAACCAGTCTGCTGTTTTATGTCCAGTTCTAACTGTTGCTTATTGACCTGAATACAGATTTCTCAGGAGGCAGGTCAGGTAGTCTGGTATTCCTATCTCTTGAAGAATTTTCCACAGTAAAGTATGGATTTGGTCATTTTATGGTTAACCACATCCAGGAAGCTAGTCTGAGTGGAGAATCTGAGTCTGTCAATTGATCTGTCCCATTTGGGGTTTTTAGAAATAGACAAAATCTTCATCATAGCCCACCATCCATATGTTCTGAACACCACTACGTATTGCTTTGGAACCAAAGTTAGAGGGATGAATTCCAAATGAACCCAATGCATATGTTTGGAACAACCATTAAAAAAAAAATTAGCTTTTCAGGCTGCAGCTGTGGTGCTTTTATTAACCACATCTCCAATCCCTGGAATATAAGCCTCACGTAAAAATGAAGTGAAGCAAGACTTGGAATTGCTGTGGTTTGTGCTGGAGTGGTCTGAGTGGCCTGCCCACACAATCACATCAGAAGAGGTGAACTAAATCAGGATGACTGTGGAAAGAGAGCCTCAGTGGAATCAGCCATGGCCCTCAGCCTCCTTTATTGGAATCAGGGAACTGAGGGACGAAACCTGAAAACATAGATCTTGCTGTGGATAATGATGGAAAGGCAATTACAGCTCCAGGGTATGAGGATGACAACCCATGTGCTGATCATTTATGTTCTTCCAACAACCGTTACCTAGTGTTTCTAGCTAATGTATGAACAGGTTCCAGTCTGAACAGGTCCCAGCTGCTGTCTCCTTTACAAAGAGAGTGAATGTTAGAAATGAGCAGATGCCTGCAGATGTGACTGGGAAAGCTCTCAAGTCCTGTGAGTTTCAGTATTTGTCTTTGTTCTCAAGCTATAGAGCTGCTGACATTTTCAAAAGGCTGTGCACATAGCATTGGTGTTCCTGTCATATCTTGGTTTTAAAATACTGTGGATTTTATACGTATTTTTTTAATGTGGGCTTTGCTAAATTTTTAGTTCTAAGATGGTCCTTCTGTAAATGGTTCTATGGTTTGGAAAATGGGGGTAGAATCCATCTTGTCATTTATGCCTGTTGTCTGTGAGGCCCAATGAGGGGGACAAAAAAGAGGTGCTTCATCAAAATAAAATGCTTATATGGCTGGAGAGGTTTAATGTGAAGCACTGACATTGGCATTCTTCAGGTCATTTAGGCACCAGTATACAAAGCATCAAGTTACTTGCCCATGGTCACAAGACCAGTTAGCAGCAGGAATGACACTAGAACCCCAAATGTTTAGTTAAATCAGGCTACTTTTTGCCAAGTAAAGTTGAGAAGTAAAACAACAATATAAATAATTTCATTCAAGGACCATTTGGAGTGTGTCAACAAGATGACAAATATTTCTACAGAAAGTGAGGATTTATATCTATCAAAATACATGTGTTCCCAAATATTTCCTCCTTTGGTGTCAAATATATCACAGCAATGGCTTCTGTTCTTTCTTTCTCTTTTTATGTCGGGTTTATATGTCTATTCTTTGCATTAATCCAGCACCGAAAGTATCCTACTTCCACCGCCTATAATCGTACTTCTTACCCTGTATTAAAATGGCCTATTTACTTGTCTGTGTCCATACTAGATGGTAAGCACACAGGGTCCACAGAGCAAGGGATGTGCAGAACTTGTCACAAATAAACAATTGTCAGGTTGTCAGAAATTTTGCAAGCTGGTTCATAACAAGCTATCAACTTGAAATCCTCCATGAGGGAAGTATTTATATGACACAAATTGGCACGTGGTATAAATCAGAGCTTCTTCTACCTCCCCATAGCCAGCTTTCAACATTTTCCAGCATCCCTGTGGTCAGAGACCTTATTTGTTTGACTCATCACGGTATCCTTAGTTGTGCCTGTTTCATAGTAGGTGCTCAGTAAACATTTGTTAAAGAGGTGAATGATACTTGAATAAAAGGTAAATGAGTGAAGGTGTCTGTTGGTTTCTTTCCAGTCCTGATTTCCAATAATTCTAGCATAGGCAATGTACTGGACTCTCTTAGCAGAGATTCCATTAATAATTTCTAGCAGACAAGGGAAGTCCTTGGTCCTTGGAAACAAGTGAACCTGGATTGGACTCCCAGTTCTGTTATTAGTAGCTATGAATTGTAGGCATGTTATCTTTCTTCTTGAAGCCTCTGGGAATGTTTTTCCCCTTCTATTAAAAAAGTTCATTAATACAACTTGTGGTGCTGTCATAAGGGTTAAAGATAATGGTATATAAGGTACCAGTGCACAGACTCATAGCCTCTGTGCAAAGCCACCCTCTTGGAGTCATATCTCAAATACCAAGTATTTCCTGCAGGCCTCAGACATTTCCCATGACACATTCAACTTTAATATATTCAAGTAGTAGTTAGTAGTTTGTTGCGCAGTCGTGTCTGAGTCTTTGCGACCCCATGGACTGTAGCCTACTAGGCTACTCCCTCCATGGGATTCTCCAGGCAAGAGTACTGGAGTGGGTTGCCATTTCCTTCTCCAGGGGATCTTCCCGACCCAGGGATCGAACCCAGGTCTTCCGCATTGCAGGCAGACGCTTTAACCTCTGAGCCACCAGGGGACTTATTTATTATTTGAAACTTTCTTTCTTGACAAAAGAGACAGACCAGGGACCTTACCTGTCTGCTTTGCTGCTCTATCTCCAGTGCCTTGAATGGTGCCTGTTATACATAGTAACTCTTGATAAATACTCTTTGAATAAGTAAATGAACAAACAGTGAATAAATTATGTTCTTATTTATTAGGAAGTAGTCTATAGCATTGCTCAGAAACTGTGTCCCACAGACCAAATACAGCCTGCCACCTATTTTTGAAAATAAAATTTTACTGGAACATAGTCATAGCCATTCATTTATGACTTGCTCTGGTGACTTTTACATGACAGAAGCAAATCTGAGTAATTGCAACAAAGATCATATGGCATATAAAGCTGAAAACATTTACTACCTGGACTTTTATAGTAAAAGAAAAAAATAATGTTACTGACCTCTGATCTATAAGATCATCTTAGAAAGGCACTAGTTTAAAGTTCAGAAAACTGAGGAATTTTCTCAGCATTGCTAAATAAATTGGTGGTGATAGGGAAGAGGAAACAGGTCTTAGCTCAATGAAGCATATTATCCTGACCTGGGAGTTTGAGGGAGACACCAACCATCCCCCTCCCCTAGGTAAAACATCTCAACTCCCAAATAGATGAATGGCTGTACTATTTTAACATATCTCAGTGCTAATCTCCTAATCTCTTTTCTCTGAGTTTGGATGATTATATTTTTCCATAGTTTTTTTTTCTTTTTTAATACTGGCATCAGAGGAACATTTGGGGTGCTTTCAAGGGGGAGGGTGAAGTTTGAGATGGCAATAGCACTGCAAAAACATGCCCGGCCGAGCTCCAAATTTTCATCATGACAGCAGTATGTAATTACTGCACTAAACTTTGAGAAACCTGATATTATGCAAATGAATTCCAGCTGCATTTTATGACAGCACATGCAATTTTTATAAAAAAATTTTTTTAAATCTTTTTTAATATGGAAAAATCCTTCTCTTACAGTATTTGGAATTAACAAAAGATACAGTGTAATAGAGTATAATAGCTTAATTCAGTACAAATGTTGTAGTACATTGAAATGCTCCTTTAGATAAATAATTCTTTTTGGTTTATGTTAACATATGGCAATATTTGCTGCTGTTCACTGTTTGGAGGTAGTAAGAGGGCTGTAGAATTTACTGTGGTCCTGGTGTGATGGTGGTAGTGGTGAGGGTTCCATGTTTCATGGCAGCAATATGTAACTTGAGAGCTAAGAAATGAGAAGGAGTTAGGCAGGTAAAGAAAGGCAGAACTGTGTTTAAGGCAGTAGAGAAAGTCTTCACTAAGGCTGGAGCACAGGGAGCAACAGGGAGAGAGACCTGGGAAGATGTTGGGAGGTGGTGAGAGTTATTGTCTATTAAGTACTCTAAGTGCCAGGCACTGTTGTAAGTACTGTGCATGTATTACCTCATTCAATCCACACAACAAACCTGTGAGAGAGGTGCTATTATTATCCTTATACATGAGGAAATTGTGAACAGAACAAAACAAAACTTTGCCCAGTGTCATTTAGTTAGCAAGTGGCAGAGTTTGAATTTAAACCCAGGAATGAGGCTCAAGAAGTCACACTCTTAACCAGTGGGTAAAGCTGAAGTTAACTGTCAAGGTCCTTGAGTGCTTCTTTGCACTCTGCACTTCTCCAAAGAATCTATTAGGTTGGTACAAAAGTAATTGAGGTTTCGGACCATGAATTTTTAAATCATTTTAACTAAGCTCAAATGCATCTTTATTAATCAAGATAGGAACCATTACAATTAACACATTTTTGCCAATGAGAAATAAATTTGTTTATTCCTGTAGCATAAAAATCTGTGTTTCAGGATTTGACAAACTCTTGGAAAGCATTTTCTGCATCCTGCTGGTTGCAGAAGTGTTTCCCCTGCAAAAAGTTGTCAAGATGCTTGAAGAAGTGGTAGTTGGTTGGTGAGAGATCAGGTGAATATGACTGGTAAGGCAAAACTTCATAGCCCAATTCATTCAACTTTTGAGGCATTGGTTGTATAACATGCAGTTGAGCATTACTATGGAGAAGAATTGGGCTCTTTCTCTTGACCAGTGTGGGCTGCAGGCATTACAGTTTTTGGTGCATTTCATTGATTTGCTGAGCTTACTTCTCATATGTGACAGTTTCTCCCAGATTCAGAAAGTTGTAGTGGATCAGATGAGCAGCAGACCACCAGTGACCATGACCTTTTTTTGGTGCAAGTTTGGCTTTGGGAAGTACTTTGGAGCTTCTTCTAGATCCAGCCACTGAGCTGGTCATCACAGGTTGTCATATAAAATCCACTTTTTGTCACACGTCACAGTCCGATTGAGAAAATGTTCATTGTTGTTGTATAGAATAAGAGAAGATGACATTTTGAAAGGACAGTTTTTTTGTTTGTTTGTTTGTTTTTAATCTGTGGTCAGCTCATGAGACACCCACTTATTGAGCTTTTTCACCTTTCCAATTTGCTTTATATGCTGAATGACCACAGAATGGTCAGTGTTGAGTTCTTGGCAGCTTCTCGTGTAGTTGTAGTTGAAGTTGTAGTTGTAGTTGTAGTTGTAGTTGATGATGACTCTCAATTGGTCATTAACTTCTGATGGCCAGCCACTGATGGCTCTTCTTCAAGGTGCACGTTTCCTCTGCAAAACTTCTTGAACCACAACTGCACTGTACGTTCATTAGCATTTCCTGGGCCAGATGCATTGCTGATGTTGCGAGTTGTCTCTGCTGCTTTATGACCCACTTTGAAATTGAGTAAGAAAATTGCTGTATGACTCTGGGAGCTCAAACTGGTGATCTGTATAACCTAGAAGGGTGGGATGGAGCAGGAGGTGGGAGGCAGGTTCAAGAAGGAGGGGTTATATGTATACTTATGACTGATTCATGTTGATATATGGCAGAAACCAGCACAATATTGTAAAGCAATTATCCCTCAATTTAACAATTTTAAAAATTAAAAAAAGAAAATGGCTTGAATTTCTATAGTCTAAAACTGATATAAAATAAACAGCAAGTGATAAGTCATCAGCAAAAAAATAAAAGTGAGAAATGCACATTAAAATGATGTGTGAAAGTGAAAGTTACTTAATTGTGTCTGACTCTTTCCATGGTCTATATGGCCCATGGAATTCTCCAGGCCAGAATACTGGAATGGGTAGCCTTTCCCTTCTCCAGGAGATCTTCCCAACCCAGAGATTGAACCCAAGTGTCCCACATTGCAGGCAGATTCTTTACCAGCTGAGCCACCAGGGAAGCCCAAGAATACTGAAGTAGGTAGCCTATCCCTTCTCCAGAAGATCTTCCCAACCCAGGAACTGAACCAGGGTCTCCTGCATTGTAGTCAGATTCTTTACCACCTGGGAAGCCCATCAGGGAAGCCCAAAATGATGTGTAACATAACCACATTTAAGAATGTGTTAATATTCTGATATCAAATGGCAAATTTCAACAATACAAAAGCTGCATTTACTTTTGTACCATCCTAATACTGTTAGAATTAATAAGTAAATAGAACAGTGTTACTGGATATAAGCTCAATATACATAATCAGTTGTATTTCTATTGAGCAGCAGCAAGCAAACAGAAGATAAAAGTAAACAAAAATACTGTTATTGAGTGCAGAGGAGCTGCCTTCTGAAGTCTGTGTGGAAGAGCACGATAGCTAAGAAAAATCCTGTTGAGGTACATCAGGCCTTCACTGAGTTCACTGCCACTCTTCTTCAAAGACTGGCAGCAGGACAGAGGTAGAGAAAGATTCTGAGGCTTGTAGAAAGTTAAAATTATGACTAAAAAGTAAAAAATCTCCTCAGTGACCCCAAAAGCTGGCATCCAGACTATAAAGCAAAGTAAGATTCTCTATGGTTCAGAAAAATGGTGGCTCATCTTTAAAGTATAAAGAAACCTTTGGTATCTGCCAAGGATCTGATCTTAAGCCTTGCTGTTTGGAAAGTTCTCATACCTTCCATATAACTTTTGAATAAATGGTGAGCTGAATCCAATTAAAGTGGCAACAGGCTAGACTCAGTTTACCTACAGATCAGTTTCCTCAATCCCCCTTGTTGTGTCTCAGAAGTGATATGGCCTTTTCTCGGAATTACTAGTATTTATTTTTGTATCTACTATCTTTTAACATAAAAACTTGACACACATAGTGGAACAGTAAAATATAATTCATAATTGAAAGGGAAAAAAGACAATAGAATCATGCCCAGAAATAGATACTTTGTTGGTATTTTCAAGTGGGGCTTTAACTGATACATATGTTAAAGGATAAAATGATTAAAAAAGGAGGACTAAACGGCTATACCCAGTATTCATGAATTAGATAACAAATTATTATAAACATGTGCTTTATAATTATTTTATAGATTCAGTAACAAATCAAAATACCAGCAGGTTTTTGTTAAAACTTTCCAGTCTGATTTTGAAATTTGTATAGAAATTCAAGGGACTAAAAATATCTAAGACACTTTTAAAGAAAAAGACAGCTGGGACAACTTACTTAAATCAAGAAATCAAGACTTGTTATTGTTATGTAATTATTACAATGTGATGTGGGCACCAGAGTGAACTAATGATCCAATAGAATAGAATAAAGTCCAGAAAAAGACCCATATACATGTGATCATGAAATTTGTAATGACAAAATTCTCATACACTCCTAAAGATATAATTTCATTCAGCTTCTTAGTAAAACAGTTTTTAGCATTGTCTAGTGAAGCTGAAGTTATACATATTCTATAATATAGCAATTCTCACTTATAGGTTTATATTTAGGGTTGCCAGATTTAGCAAATAAAACTACAGGATGCCAGCTAAATTTGTGTTTTAGATAAAGAACAAATAAGTCTTTAGTATAGGTACACTCCATACATCATTTTGAATGCACTTATAGTGAAATAAAGTTTGGTGTTTACCTGAAATTAAAATTTAGCTAGATGTCCTTCATTTTATCTGTTAATCCTAAATATACTCCTCAGAAATATGTGCATAGATACATCAGGAAGCAGAAGAGGAATGTTCATAGCATTATTGGTAATCACCAAAATCTGGAAGCAGCCCAGTGAACATCAGTAGTAGAATGGAAAAGTAAATTGTGGTATGTTCATACGATGAAACATTCTGCAACAATGAAAAAGATGAACACTAACTAGACTCAACAATGTAAATCAATCTCAGTAACTTAATGTCTGGTGAAAGAAACCAAAGACCACAATCATCCATGCTGTAATTGCATTTGTAGGCAACTCAAAGAAAGAGAGAGAGAGAAAGACATACTAAACTGGTGTTTAGTAAGGTATGTTTAAGTGGTAAATTGTAAAGAGATTTTCATGAAAGCCAAGATAGTGATTACCTTTTCACAGAAGAAAGAGACTATTTTTGAGAAGGGCCTGAAGTGGATTTCTGTAGTTCTGGTGAAATTCTATTGTTCGAGCTGTTTGGCGGTCACTTGGGTATTTGCTTTCTGTGTTACATTTCATTTTAGGCAGATTTTTAAAAGGAGTAAGAATATAATACATTCTGTAACTAGCTTTTTTTTTTTTTTTTGGTAATAAATACTTTGTAGTTCTCTTCCTTGTCTATCCTGAGATGAAATTCACAGTGTAACTTGTTTATACACACATTATTAACAGTAACAACAAAAAAAATGTCTTAACTACAATATAGAAATAAATGTAATTTACTATGAAAAAATTATGCATTTTAATCTGCCAAAAGTTTGATCCTATCTTCACTTGTAAGCATAAGGAAATAGTAATAGTTGTGTGCTTACCTCTGTGTACTGAATCACCGTGAATGTAACAGAGAAATTGTATTGGTGATTTAAATACCATAAGCAGTGGCTAAAGGCTGAGACTTTTTTGAAAGGGTAACAGTTCTTGGTAATGTTCTGGAGAAAGTAAAAAAAAAAACAAAAGCCCTTCCCTACGTTCACATTGCTAGAAAATTACTTTATATCAAAACTGTACCAAAAAAACACACTTGAAATTTATGTGAAAATAAAAACTGTGCTAAGATAATTATAAATAGGCTTCTCAGCTACAGGATTGTCCTTTTAGAAGATGAAAAATCTTTCAAATTTTGAGACAGTTCTCCCTTATGAAAATCAGCAGGATGCTTGAAACCTCCAGCTTTCCCAAATCATTGTGTAACCAAGACACCCCTAGAAATTTCCAAAACACCCTTTCAAAACTGTACCACCTCTGCTTAGAACTCTTAGCCTAAATATTTGACATTATGAAGCTGTTAGAATAAGCACAGTTGCTATAGAACTAGACTCCTAAATTTTTCTAAATAATTTTCCTTTATTGCATTTCTTAAAAATTTCATTAAACGACAGCAAAATACATGCCAATTTATTGGTAAGGAGATGACAATCTGGAGCTTTATCTGGTAGTCTTAGAGTTAACATAGAAAATTCAGCTGTCACTTTCCATGTCAACTTCTATAATGCCTGAAGGAGAGGGGAAATGTAGGCCAAGATGGTACTAAATGGCAGGCAGATTTAGAATCATTGTTTGGGAGAACTAAGAGAAAAGAGCAAGCCCACCCAGTTCCATCCCCAACCATTCAATGCCTGGTCAGACCTTCTTGTCAGAGATCTAGTTGGTTCTCACTATTTTTTGGAAGCAGCTGTTTTTGGAGCCAGCCAGAATCCATCTACAGTGGACAGGAAGTCCCGCCTCATGACAGGACTCCTGAGGCTTATGGTGGGGAAGGGACTGGTGAAACAAGATGGGTCTGACTGGCAACTTCCAGGTAGGACTTTAAAAATTTCTCATAAGAAATGTTATCAATGTCTATCACTATGTAATCATTTGGAAAGTTTGTTATTTATTCTCAGACACTTTGAGTTGGAATTTGCTGCCTCTGCCTATGATAAACAGTAGTTAGAAATATGCTTGATTTGAAGGAGAGTAGGCCCTGGAAAGTTTTGCCATTTGGTGATGGTGGTGTGGAGGAGGGTGGGAGGGATGCAGATAAAAAAGGGAATTGAGTTGTTTTCTAGCATATAAGCTAGTATATTTTTTAGATCCATGGTTTCTCTGTTGGATTATAAATGCTTTGAAGAAATTTTGCTTTTTCTTCCTTTGGAGAGAATGAAGTTCATGTCTGAGAGATTCTGTTATGTATTTCTAAATAAAACTAAATGTTACCTTTACCAAATGCTTTCTGAAAGCTCTCACGTCATATACAGGTTTTACTTCTATACCAGATTGTCAGCTCCCTGAGTGCAATATCTGTTTCATCTTTGTAGTCCCCTTACTAGCTGAATACAATTTGTTGAATACAGAAACTAGTGAACAAATTTACCTCCAGGCATCGCAAAGACTCAGTTCAGTTCAGTTCAGTCACTCAGTCATGTCTGACTCCTTGCGACCCCATGAATTGCAGCACGCCAGGCCTCCCTGTCCATCACCAAATCCCAGAGTTCACTCAGACTCATGTCCATTGAGTCAGTGATGCCATTCAGCCATCTCATCCTCAGTCGTCCCCTTCTCCTCCTTCCCCCAATCCCTCCCAGCATCAGAGTCTTTCCCAATGAGTCAACTCTTCAAATGAGGTGGCCAAAGCACTGGAGTTTCAGCTTTAGCATCATTCCTTCCAAAGAACACCCAGAACTGATCTCCTTTAGAATGGACTTGTTGGATCTCCTTGTAGTCCAAGGGACTCTCAAGAGTCTTCTCCAACACCACAGTTCAAAAGCATCAATTCTTCAGTGCTCAGCTTTCTTCACAGTCCAACCTCCATATGACCACTGGAAAAACCATAGCCTTGACTAGACAGACCTTTGTTGGCAAAGTAATGTCTCTGCTTTTCAGTATGCTATCTAGGTTGGTCATAAGTTTCCTTCCCAGGAGTAAGCGTCTTTTAATTTCATGGCTGCAATCGCCATCTGCAGTGGTTTTGGAGCCCTAAAAAATAAAGTCTGACACTGTTTCCACTGTTTCCCCATCTATTTCCCATGAAGTAATGGGACCAAACGGGAGCCCATTAATTTGGCAATTAAAGGACAAAGTATACTTTCTGAAATTGCTAACCAAGGGATGATTTAAAATGGAACTTTACATTCTATTTTTATTCCTACTTTTATACTGAGTTGTTTAAAGAATAATATCATTCTTCCTGTTCATAAATTTTTAAGGAGCACCCATTGTGAAAGTGTGTGAAAGTGTTAGTTGCTCAGTTGTGTCCCTCTCTTTGCGACCCCATGGACTATAGCCCACCAGGCTCCTCTGTCCATGGAATTCTTCAGGCAAGAATACTAGAGTAGGCAGCCATCCCCTTCTCCAGGGGATCTTCCCAACCAGGGATCAAACCCGGGTCTCCCACATTTCGGGCAGATTCTTCACCATATGAACCACCAGGGAAGCCCACACTTGCACACATAATTCTTCCTGTTCATAAAATTTTAATGAGCACCTATTAAGTGCCAGTTATTGAGAATATGAGATGGAAAATACTGACAAAGTCCCTGTTTTTCCTCAAGGAGCCTATAATCCAGTGGATATTTGTTTTAATAATGTAATAATCTATCTTTACATTTTATTCATAACAATGATTCAAAACCTGGATGACCAATTCCCAGGTCATGTGGATTCCCACCTATCGTATTGATCCATATGCTGGGTCTTTTGGGATAACCTTATTAAGAACCGGGAGGAAGTAGGTCTATGATTATTCCCAAACATATCTTTTAATCTGACTCACCCTCAAGTCCACGTCTCCCTCAGTTCTCACCCCCACCTCAGTTTCACACTTGCTGGCTTGAGAAGTGGTATATGTTGTTGTTGTGCAGTTGCTAAGTTGTGTCTGACTCTTTGTGACTCCATGGACTGTAGCATGCCAGGCTCCCCTGTCCTTCACTGTCTCCCGGAGTTTGCTCAGATTCATGTCCTTGAGTGATGCTATCTAACCATCTCATCCTCTACATCCCCCTGCTCCTTTTGCTTTCAGTTTTTCCCAGCATCAGGATCTTTTCCAGTGAGTCAGCTCTTTGCATCAGGTGGCCAAAGTACTGAAGCTTCAGCTTCAGCATCAGCACTTCCAGTGAATACTCAGGGTTGATTTCCTTTAGGACTGACTAGTTTGATCTCCTTTCAGTCCACAGGACTCTCAAGAGTCTTCTCCAGCACAATTCTGTGGAGTTCACCCTTCTCTATGGTCCAGCTCTCCCATAATTTTTTTTGCATTATCAGATGTTCTTCTCTCAGTCTCACTGTCCACCTTTTATTGGCAATCATCAAAAACCCACCTGGAAGAAAAGGATTTGAATGGGGATGTTTTTCACAAATAATCCTCAATGGAGAAAACAAACTTCAGGAAAAATGAATATCAGTGACCTTGTGACCAAACTGAAGTAGCATTTTACTGTTCTGGTGACATGCAAAGTCCCCGAGTCATGGGACTTTACAGTTGAAAGTATCTTGAAGGTCATAGGGGTGATCTGGGGATCACCTACATTCTGACCATCTGGAAGGCTTATTAGAGATGCAGGTATAGGCACTCTTTCCCAAGAATTTGCATTTTTAAGGTGACCCCAGGAGTTCTTTAGCTCACCTTCACTTTGTGGATGGGAGTGCTAATGTGAGCTCTAAAGGCCCAGCAAGTGAGCTTTAGAGGCTACATCAGAACCAGAGGCTGGATCCCAGCCTCGTGCTCTTTACAAGGGCTATGTCATGTGGTAATGAAATGCCAAGCAAAACTAATCAAGTTCCTCTTCTGCCTCTAAATCCCTTTCCTATCCTGAGTCCTGAGGTAGAATAATCAGTGATTATAAAGAATAAGAGGAACTTGATCCCTTTTCCCTAGTGTATGCCAAATATTTTTCCCTGATGAAACTCATGTGAAACTTAGATTCCACATATTTCCTTCCGACACAAATGGCCACCCTATGCTCCAGGTCTCTACCAGTCTCCACACTGGAACCTGGAGGGAGATCTGATTTGGCCCTGCTATAATCACAATAGGCAGCTGTTGGCTATGGGTGATTAATGGGCCATGGATTAGCTGGGTTTTGGTGAAATCTATACATGTTCTAGGATTGTGAGAACTTCCTTGGTAGGTTGTCTTTGCTTGCTTCTGTCCACCCCAGTCCAAACCACGTACTCAGAATCCCACTAATGTGCCTTGGAGAGGAAATGGCAGCCATAACTAATGTATTTCCCTTTGCAAGCTCATTTCCATGCCTCAAAGACATAGGTACTGGCCAGGAACAAACTATCAAGAAACAAAACCTATGCTTAAAGGATCCAAGAACTATTGAGGTTCAGGTAATAACAATCATCCCTTGGTATCAGTGGGGTATTGATTCCAGGACCCCCTCAGGTGCCAGACATCCATGGATGCTGAAATCCCTTATATAAAATGGTATAGTGTTTGCATATCATCTATACACACCCTCTTGTATGCCTTAAATCAGCTCTAGATCACTTATAGTACCTAATATGTTGCAAATGCTGTATGAATAGTTGCTGGCCTGTGCACATTCAAGTTTCGCTTTGCTTTTTGCAGCTCTGTGATTTTTTCCCCCAAATATTTTCAATCTGCCTTTGGTTGACTCCATGGATGCAGAATCCATACAGAGGGCCGGCTGTTTGGCCCACTGTTTAAAAATCAACAGAGCGAAGGCATTTCAGCAATCAGTCAAGGACTGCTATGAAAAGGAAAGATGATACCCCAGTGGGGAAAGATGGGGTCCTGAAATTCAGCTGCTCCCGCTGTCACCGGTTCCATGTCTTGTTACTAAGACAGAACCTTCACAACTTGCCGCTTTGTGAGTCATGTGAGGTGCTGACTCTAAGAACCCTGCTGAACAGACATGAAGTACCTGCTGCACAACTGAGGCAACTCAGGGCATGAGACAGCTCCATCTGCAGGCCCCTTCTTGCAGGCAATCAGTGCATGTCCACAGGGACAAGGATGTGATGGAATCAGGGAGGAAAGATATTTTCAACTTGATCCTGGTTTTGGGATTGGCATAGCTTTTGTGTAAAGGCAATTGTTTTTGTTCCAGGATGCAGCTGGGCTCCTTTCTTAACACATTGAATAATAAGCCACACTATGCTAATTGTCTATATGGTAGAAATGCTGGAAATGGATTTATGTTGCTAAGATATCATACAGATTATTGAGGAGTAATAATAAAAAAATAGTATTTTGTTTGCTTGGTTAATAACAGTAGCTTTTCCTGTGTTAATTAGATGAACTACAGTAATCATCATCATCATCATGATAGTAGACATTTATTTAGCACTTGCTGGGTATCAGAAGTACTTGATTTTGATTATCTAATTTGAGCCTCATAACCATCCTATGAGAATGGAATAATTATCCTCCTTTTACACAGGAGAAAAGTAAGGCACATAATGGTTAATTCACTTCTAGTAAATTACACATCTAGTAAGTGGAGAAGTTGGGAATCAAACCCAAGCAGAGTCCAGAGCCTATGTTCTTAATCCCCTATACAATATAGCTTCACTAACTATACTGTTAGCATATGAGAAATGGTGGTGGATAGAACTTTATTCAATTGCTCTTTTTTTCAGTTACTCATTCATTTATTCAATAAGCATTATTTAAGGACTAACTCACTATGAGACATTAAGCTCTGTCATAAAGATGAATAGGACAGTTTTGCCCTCAGGAAACTCACTTTGTGGGAGGAAGTTGTGCATTGAAATAAATGATTTTAAGTGAAATGTAATAATATAATGAAAGTGCTTATAATGTGTTTGGTGAGGACACAGAGTCAGGGAAGGGTTCCTGAAGGAAGCCATTTTCCATCCAGGTCCTGAATGTGAGAAGGAGTTTGGCTCAGAAGATGGAGAAAACTAACAACCCAGACAAGAAGGTTCATTATGCATTGCTGTGTGCAGTGTCCTCCACTGGCTTTTGGGAAGGACACAGACCAGTTTCTACTCTGCTGAAGTAGAGTGTGGGAGTTGCATTGACAAATAATCAATGAAGAGTGTGTTCACAGCATAGATTCAAACCAACAATATTTCCACTTCTGGGAGAAGGAGGGGGAAGCTGGGGACTTCTCCACGGAGGAACATTTTGAATCGGGCTTGGAAAGATGAGAATAGCTTTTTAAAATTGATAAGTAGAGGAGAGAAGGAATGTGGGCTATTTAGGGAATGGTCTGTTCTAAATGGAAGGAGGCACATGGGGGTGGGTAATGGGGACCCCGAGGGGCTTGGTGCCAGTGCTTGCAAGGCCTGGAGTGCCACATGGAGAGGCACTGATAAAATGTGGACACTTTTTCAGCAGAGATATTGCTAGGGAAATTAGAATTATCCCAGATCAGTCATTTTCAAACTTGCTTTTTCCTTGTAGGACCTTTCTTTCAAACACAGTCTGAGATAAAACTCTAAGTATTAAACCATTAAGAATGGAGTGATTCTAGTTGGCATGGGCTGGAAAGGCTCAGGAGCCAGGTTGCTTAGCCCTCACCAAGGACTTTATGCAACACAACTTAAAATCATCCTGCAAATGAGAGGTCTGAGCCTGGAGAACAGGGTGTTTTCACCCCATCCTCAGGCCAGCTTGTTAGGACACAGTCAGGTACATGGCTATTATTTCTGGCAGTACAGCAACAACAATGGCAGGTTTGCCCATTGGTGCTGATCTGATTTGTTCATGGAACAGCAATTCACAGTTGATCAGTGGTGAGCTGAACTGTGAATTTATCCATATATATATCTTCATTGCTGAAATGAGGCCCTTGGATGAAGCAGAGTTCCTGTCTTGAGGATCTCCCTTCCTCAAGGGAATCCTGGCTGCTTGAAGGAGTTACAGTTTCAGAGTTACCTCTCCCTTTCCCACAGTAGAACTTGCCCACTGGGAGAATCTGGCTCCGTGATGAGGGTTCACTGCCAGAAAGTGAAATGAAAGCCTTCACTGGATCTGTGCACCTGGATACCCTGGGGAGAAAGGAGAGAGGGAAGGAATATTTCATTTTTAGAGTTTCCAACAACATATCCCAACAGGTCAGGCTGCAAGGAGAAATTGTGATCCCTGAAAGCAATAAGCTGGAGAAGGCCCCCATCAAAGAGAAGACTCCCCAGGAGAGTGAATCAGATAAAATGCAGGACACCCCATCAAAGGAATTTCTGATAAAGCACAAGTAACTTTTCAGCATGTCTCAAATGTTGCATGGGACATACTTACACGAAAAAAAAAAAATCAGTAATTTGTAATTCAAATTTAAAGGGGTGTTCTGTTTAATTTATTTGGTAAATCTGGCATTCCTATCCTCAGGCCACCTCTCCCATGGAAGAGTGCCCCCTTTCTATCTGCCCTTGAATTGAACTTCAGCCCAGTTTTTGGTCCAGAGGCTCACTCCAAACCTTTTAAGCATGAACCCAAGCTTCTCCACACCGCAGTGACAGGCATTCTGTCCAGCCAAGAGAGCAGGGCTGCACCCTCCAGAGCCCCCATGATTCCCCCAGCATGCTCCTTTTGAAGTCCTGGCTGGTTGGTCAGAGGCCAGCATGGGGCTTTGGCAGGGTAGGGGATTAAAGAGGCCTACTGCCTGATGAATAAATGTTTACAATAACCACATTCCCTTCTTGACTAGCTGGGGAGTTTCCATCAGAGCTGCTTTGCCATGAGGCAAGCTGTTTGCTTTTTTGTTAGAAGTAAGTTATTGGTGCCTTGCTGCTGCAAACAGAAAACATCTGTGGAGAGCCCACAAACAGGAAATTTTGGAGGGAAAAGGGGGAAAAACTCACATTGCCTGCTGAACCTGCATGTCTAAAAAGGAAGAATGTAAGTTAAATTAATAACCCTCAAGTATGAGCTAGGACCAGAGTGTGACAAGGACCGAATGGCACTGAACAGGATTTGTCCTCGGTTCAGTTCAGTTTAGTCGCTCAGTAGTGTCTGACTCTTTGCGACCCCATGGACTGCAGCACACCAGGCCTCCCTGTCCATCACCAACTCCTGGAGCTTACTCAAACTCAAATCCATTGAGTCAGTGATGCCATCCAACCATCTCATCTTCTGTCGTCCCCTTCTTCTCTCGCCTTCAATCTTTCCCAACATCAGGGTCTTTTCCAATGAGTCAGTTCTTTGCATCAGGTGGCCAAAGTATTGGAGTTTCAGCTTCATAGGCTTTGTCCTATGTTTCCCTTTTTATTGAAGCTAGCTGCGTTAAAGAGAGGTCTGCCGCTGCTGCTGCTGCTGCTGTTGCTAAGTCGCTTCAGTTGTGTCCAACTCTGTGCGACCCCATAGATGGCAGCCCACCAGGCTCCCCCTGGGAGAATCCCTGGGATTCTCCAGGCAAGAACACTGGAGTGGGGTGCCATTGCCTTCTCCAAAGAGAGGTCTAGTTTCTGCTAACTCTAATTCTCGAAGGATGATGGCAGCTGCCAAAATTATCTTTCTGTAAATACCCTCATATGCAAGTGTAGCTACAGGAGAGGGATCCTGTCATAAATTATAGATGATCTGTTTCAGTGGAGCATCCAAACATACACGTCATCCCGAATTGCTGCAACTAGAGGAAAGCAAACAAAAGAATACACCTGACAAGTTTTCCCCAGAGGATGCATGAGCTTCACATGTACTGGCTGTGAGAGTGACTTCAGTGTCCTGCTTTCCCTGGGCTAGCACGTTGAGAACATTTTTAGGGAAGAATGTACAGTGGTGTTGAAACTATGAAGTGCCAGGAATCGAACGGATATGGCTAGAGAAGGGAAGCAGGTAAGCAATTTACTCTCCATCTTTTCCCCGAGAAAAGGAGGATGATGAGGAGATAGAAGAGAGAGGGAGGGAGAGGGAGTCAGAGAGGCGGAGATGGAGACACAAGCCCTTTCCTTGCCCTAAAGCCAGTTTGCATACTCCTCAGAAATGATGTGCCTATGGGATTATATAACTCATCCAGAGGACCTGGCTCTCTGTGACTTCTTTAATGATCTAGACTACGGAAAAACTGAATTCAGCTTGATGAAATTTCCAGTGGAACATAAAGGTCAGGAGCAAGAGTAACCCCAAGTCATCATAGGAATATGTCCTTGTAGGTGGTAAGGATGATATAAAGTTATGACTAATGCTTGGCAGTAGAAAAGAAAAAAAAAAAAAAAACACCTGGAAATGGGTAGTTAGCAATTCTGATAAAACATGTGAGTTGAGATTTGGCCAAGGCGTGTTTCCTATTCCAGCCATATAATCTGGTTGATGAATCTGTGGTTCTCAAAAGGCAAAGTCCATTAGGGTCACCTGAGAAATATGCTTTAAAAAAGAAAAGAGGACAATGATTCAGGGCTCCATTCTCAGGTTCTAGTTCTAAAGGTAAATTGTGCAAGCAGTTCACCAAGCACACTTCAAGAAACAGTATTTTGAACATGTCTGGGTAATTTGCATCTGTGGGTCATCAGGTAAAGCACTCTTCCTGACTCCTGATTCAAAAAGAACCAAAAGAAGGTTTATGAGTGGGAGCCTGGGAGTCAGTCAAATTTCGGCTTCACTCCTGGAGTGTGATATTTGCTAATGATGATCTCAAGTAGTTACTCAACCTCACTGACCCTCAGTCTGCTCATCTATAAATTCAGGATGTTATATACTATAGTACATGCCACTCCAGGTGATTCCAAGGATAGGCTGAGATGATGCATGGAAAGAACTTAGCAGAGTCCTTGGCCTAAGAAATGTGAATTTTTGATATCATTGCTTTTACTCCATCACCATGATTATTATCAGCAGTAGTAATTTGTTCATTTATTGAGAACATGCTCTGTGCAAGGCAGTAAGGTCATAATTATTTTACTTTATTTTATTCTCAAAATAAATTTAAGAGATTATTCTTCCCATTCTACATATGAATAAATGGAGATTATGTAGCCTGACCCCCATCACCCAGATGAGACCGAGAACTGTCACTCCTCTTTTGGTGGGGATGTGAAATGGTGCATTGATGTGGGAAACAGTATATGGTGGTAAAAAGTTACGACTAGAACTGCCGGAAGTGGGATTACTGGATCACATGGGATTACTAATCACATGATACTTCTAGTTTTAAATTTTTGAGGAAGTGTCACACTTTTTCCATAATGGTTTTACAAATTTATATTCTTGCCAGCAGTGCACAAGGATTGCCTTTTTTCCACATCCTCATCAACGTTTGTTATCTCTCTCTTTTTTTAAATTTTTATTTTTACTTTATTTTACTTTATAATACTGAATTGGTTTTGCCATACATTGACATGAATCCACCATGGGTGTACATGCGATCCCAAACATGAACCCCCCTCCCACCTCCCTCCCCACAACATCCCTCTGGGTCATCCCTGTGCACCAGCCCCAAGCATGCTGTATCCTGCATCAGACGTAGACTGGTGATTTGATTCTTACATGATAGTATACAAGTTTCAATGCCATTCTCCCAAATCATCCCACCCTCTCCCTCTCCCTCTGAGTCCAAAAGTCCGCTATACACATCTGTGTCTTTTTTGCTGTCTTGCATACAGGGTCATCATTGCCATCTTTCTAAATTCCATATATACGTGTTAGTATGTCCTTTTATGATAGTCTTTCTAACAGTTGTGAGGTGATATCTCATTGTGGTTTTGATTTGCGTTTCCCTGCTGGTTAATAATGTTAAGCACCTTTTCATGTACCCGATGGCTATCTGTTTGTTTTCTCTGGAAAAATGTCTATTTAGTTCCTCTGTCGGTTTTTGAATTGTATTGTTTTGTTGCTGTATGAGCTCATTTTTTCCGCCTCTTGCCAGAATGATGATAGGTGAAAAAAATAAGTGTGTTAAATTCACATTTCTATAATTTTTTGTGAGATTCAGCATCTGTTACTATTTTTATTGGCCTAACGTATTTTTTTCTGAGACTCGTCTTTTCATAATCTCTATCCATTTGTCTACTATGTTGTCTTCTGTTGATTTATGGATATTCCTTATGTATTCTGTATATTAATGCTTTGTATATTGTATATGTTGCAAATAATTTCTTTGGGTCTTTCAGTTCTTCTTAAACTTTTCTTATGACTTATCTTTTATTTTATTTTTTATTTTTTGGTGGGTTCCAACATCCTCCTGTCAATGGTTGTTAAGCAGCTATTTGCGATTTTGGGTTCTCACAGGAGAATATGAGCATATGCTCTTCTACTCCACCATCTTGTTATTTTTTATTAGGATAACATTAAATTATCAGGCCATTCAACAGTTTCTGGGGTTTTATACCCAACTCCTAAATTTTGATTACTATACATTTTTCTAATGTTTCTCTAGTTTTAAATTTTATGTTTAGCTCTTTAATTCATAAAGAATTTGTATTTGTGTATAATGCTTGGTTGAGATTTAATTTTATTTTACTTAAAAAAATCAATAGCTAATTTTCACAGCACCATTTATTAAACAGAATTTCCTTACCCATGATTTGAAATATTACATTTATTTTAATATGAATTTTCTTACATACATGGTTTCGATTTTATTGGTTTTGTCTATTCTTATGCTAGTTCTACACTATTTCAACACTTTTAATTTTTAAGTGAATTCAAGTTTATAAAAATGCCAGAAAAGGTGACCCTTCCCCCTTAATATTCTTTCCTTGAAAAGAGTTTTCTTAGACTTTCTAGTTTATTTCCTTCTTCAGATAAATTTCAGAACTGACTTAAAGTTTTTTTAAATCCTTGTAAGACTATTATTGAGACTGAGTTGAATTTGTAAATATATTTTGAGAAGTTGGTTTCTTTAGTACTGCCCAAGAATAAAATATGTTAGTCTACCTAATCACATTTTATTTTATATACTTCAGTTAGATTTTATAGCTTTCTTCAAGTAAGTTCTTGTGTATTTTTATTAGGTTTATTGATATGCATTTAATAAGGTTTTGTTGCCACTGTGGATGAGAGTTTGAAAAAAGACCGATTATATTTTCTAATTGCTATTACTTGAGAAAAGGACTACTAAAGTTTACCTATTGCTATAGTCACCTTTTTGAACTCATTTATTTGTTCTAATAATTGACCAGTTAGGATCTTAAGTTTTATTAAAAAATATTTATTGAGCACTTACTATATGTGGGATGTTGAAGGTATGGCTGGTCTGAGCCCAGAGAGACTGCATTCTAATGGAGGATGATGAGTCACAAACAAAGAAACAAATATAAAATATTTATAAATATGTTATATATATATATATATATATAATATATGCACTATAGTGCTATGACAGAAACAAAAGAGAATGATGTAACAGAGAGAGAGTAGGACTTTTGAAGTATCACCAAGGAGCTTCCCCAACATGGTGCTGGAGACCAGCGACTCAGTTATGTCAAGAGCATTCCAGGAAGAGTAAACAGCAAATGCAAAAGCCCTGTAGCTTTAAAGAGCTTGGTGTCTAAGGAACAGCAAGTGAATCCAAGAGGCTGGAGTGGGAGTGGACAAGATGGTAGTAGATAGGAACCAAGATAATATGAGAGTTTTTAGGCTGGAGCAGAGGTTCCAAATGTAAGTACTATTTGGTGCTACTGAAACGTCAGATAGTGATTTTTGTTTTAAAACAGTTGCTCAGATTATGTAGAGGAAAAGCTTCCAGTGAACAGGAGTAAGAGGAAGAGGAGGTTGCATTGTAGGAATTGAGAGGATTAGTGGCTTGACTAGATTGTGACCAGTGGATGGAGAGAAATGGTTATATTCAAGATACATTATGAAGTAGAATGAATCAGACTCACTGATGCATTTAATGGAGAGGATTATTAGGCTCTTGGCTTGAGTAACTGGATAGATTGTGGTGCAGTTTTCTGAAATCATAAACACTGGGGAGTAATGTTTTGTCAAGGAATAGAGACGATCAAGGATTTTGTTTGGGAAATGTTTACTTTGAAACGTAGCTGACATTCAAATGAATATAGCAAATAGATGGTTGCATAGATGAATCTGGAGATCAGGGGAACAGTCAGTCCTAGAGACATAAACTTAAAATTTGGAAACATGTAGATAGAATTGCAAGACAGAGGACCAGATAGATAATATAGGGAAAAGAGAGAAGGAGAACACAGTACCAAGCTCTCAGTCAGTGTAACATTTAGACAGACTGGTTTCAAATAGGAAAAGGAGTACATCAAGGCTGTATATTGTCACCCTGCTTATTTAACTTCTATGCAGAGTACATCATGAGAAACGCTGGGCTGGAAGAAGCACAAGCTGGAATCAAGATTGCCGGGAGAAATATCAATCACCTCAGATATGCAGATGACACCACCCTTATGGCAGAAAGTGAAGAGGAACTAAAGAGCCTCTTGATGAAAGTGAAAGAGGAGAGTGAAAAAGTTGGCTTCAAGCTCAACATTCAGAAAACGGAGATCATGGCATCCCGTCCCATCACTTCATGCGAAATAGATGGGGAAACAGTGGAAACAGTGTCAGACTTTATTTTTGGGGCTCCAAAATCACTGCAGATGGTAATTGCAGCCATGAAACTAAAAGACGCTTACTCCTTGGAAGAAAAGTTATGACCAACCTAGATAGCATATTGAAAAGCAGAGACATTACTTTGCCAATGAAGGTCTGTCTTGTCAAGGCTATGGTTTTTCCTGTGGTCACGTATGGATGTGAGAGTTGGACTGTGAAGAAGGCTGAGCGCCGAAGAATTGATGCTTTTGAGCTGTGGTGTTGGAGAAGACTCTTGAGAGTCCCTTGGACTGCAAGGAGATCCAACCAATCCGTTCTGAAGGAGATCAGGCCTGGGTGTTCTTTGGAAGGAATGATGCTAAAGCTGAAACTTCAGTACTTTGGCCACCTCATGCGAAGAGTTGACTCATTGGGAAAGACTCTGATGCTGGGAGGGATTGGGGGCAGGAGGAGTAGGGGATGGCAGAGGATGAGATGGCTGGATGGCATCACAGACTCGATGGACTTGAGTCTGAGTGAACTCCAGGAGTTGGTTATGGACAGGGAGGCCTGGCGTGCTGTGATTCATGGGGTCACAAAGAGTCGGACATGACTGAGTGACTGAACTGAACTGAACTGAACTGAAGGGAGGAAGAGATAGCAAACCATAGAAAACTATAGAGGAAGAGATAGCAAAGGAACCCGAGAAAGTGAGGAAGTAGGAACTGCAGGAAAGAGTGATGTCAAAAGTGGATGGCGTTTTGAGATGAGAGCTCCAAGAATTCCATCAAGTACTGCTAAGAAGTTGGGAAGGAAGAAACATAATTGATGACCTTAAAAACAACTTAGGTGAAAGCCAGGTTGGGGTGAAATCTAGGTTGGGATGATTTGAATGATAATGGAAGATAAGGAGTAGAGGTATCTGGAGTAGACAGTTAACTCCTTAAAAAAGTTTTCCTGCAAAAGAAGTGAACAAATGAAGTTGTAGCAGAAAGGGCACAGGGGGACAAAGAATGATTTGCTTGTTCAAAAGACTGAACATCAGAGCTTCTTTATGTGCCAGCATGAGTAAATAATCCAGAAGGAAGAAAGAAGTCAAAGATTCAGGAGGGCTAGAAGCAAAAAATTGCATGAGCAGAGTCCTTGAGAGAAGAAAAGGGAAGAGACCCAGAGTGAAGCAGTGATCACCCCTTGAGTGAAGGGGTGATGTTTGATAGTAGGAGAGGCACACCTTCTATCAGAACTCAAGAGAAAATTAAAAATATGAGTACCTCTACAGATAAGTTTATAGATATTATTGTGAAATGGAGACATTTTTCTCTGAATCTACAAAGGAGATTCAGATCAGTTCATCATTGATGATAGAATTGATCATAAACACATCTAAGGAAATGATCAGAATATCTGGAAATAATTATAGGGTTGACTTTTCTTTTACAAATAAATATCTTATTACATTGGTTACTGACTCTAGTCCAATATAGCATGCACTGATGATAATAAGCATCCTTATAGTTCATTTGCTTTAAAGAAAATAATTGTACCATCTGACTACTAAATAAAGTATTTATGCTTGTAGGTTTCTATAGTTATGGTACAGCAAATATTTACATTTTTACATTTAATTACACTTACATTTCCTAGATTGAATCATACTTGCGATGGTGTATCTCAGTATAAACTTGACATGATGGTGATGTCTTTTTTTAATGCACTTCTCAATTTGAGTTGCTAATACCTTATTTAGCTTTTAAAAAAGTGTATGCTGCTGCTAAGTCGCTTCAGTCGTGCCCAGCCCTGTGCGACCCCATAGACTGCAGCCCACCAGGCTCCCCCATCCCTGGGATTCTCCAGGCAAGAACACTAGAGTAGGTTGCCATTTCCTTCTCCAATGCATGAAAGTGAAAAGTGAAAGTGAAAGTGAAGTCCTGTCCAACTTTTAGTGACCCCATGGACTGCAGCCTACCAGGCTCCTCCATCCATGGGATTTTCCAGGCAAGAGTACTGGAGTGGGGTGCCATTGCCTTTTCCGTTAAAAGTGTATATTCATAAGTAAAAATGGAAAACATTTCATAGACATGTTTTTATATATATGCTATTATAAATGAGTTGGTTTCATGGATACACTAGTTCCATAAACTGATTTAGAAAGTTTTCCATATTTTTCTAAGCTCCAGAACAAATTTCTCAAGGAAGGAAAATTATCTGTTATGAAGAAATCTCTTTTAAAACCATTTGAGTCTGGTGAATTTGTTTTAAAAGGAAGCTACCAGAGTACATCTTTAGTTTCTTCTATGATTATTTGTCTACTCAAATATTTTTACATTTTTTGTGGCCAATTTGGTTAATTTTCTTTTCCTGAAAAATCTTTATTTCATCACCATTTTAAAATATGTTTTTAACAGTTTTATATATGATGATACAAGTCTTTATTTTTATGATATAATTCTTTTTCAAAATCTCTATATCTGACTATGACCCTTATCTTATTAACAAAGGGGTTTATTTGTCTTTAAATTTTCCTTAATTAGATTTGTCAAATTTTGGCATCAAATACACTTTTATAGAATAATTCTAACTTTGTAAATTCAAAGTTGTTTTTTTTTTCCCATTATTTATTTATTTATTTCTATTTTACTTTACAATACTGTATTGGTTTTGCCATACATTGACATGAATCCGCCACGGGTGTACATGAGTTCCCAATCCTGAACCCCCCTCCCACCTCTCTCCCCATATCATCTCTCTGGGTCATCCCAGTGCACCAGCCCCTAGCATCCTGTATCCTGTATTGAACCTAGACTGGCGATTCGTTTTTACATGATAGTATACATGTTTCAATGCCATTCTCCCAAATCATCCCACCCTCTCCCTCTCCCACAGAGTTCAAAAGTCTGTTCTATACATCTGTGTCTCTTTTGCTGTCTCGCATACAGGGTTATCATTACCATCTTTCTAAATTCCATATATATGTGTTGGTATACTGTATTGGTGTTTTTCTTTCTGGCTTACTTCACTCTGTATAATAGGCTCCAGTTTCATCCACCTCATTAGAACTGATTCAAATGTATTCTTTTTAATGGCTGAGTAATATTCCATTGTGTATATGTACCACAGCTTTCTTATCCATTCTCTGCTGATGGACATCTAGGTTGCTTCCATTTCTTGGCTATTATAAACTGTGCTGTGATGAACATTACTTGCTTCTGCCTTTGCAGCTATTCTTTTATTTGTTTGTTATGCTCTTTAGCCACCTCCTTGCACTAAATCTAGCTGATTTATTTTCATTCTTCCTCATATTCTAATAGATACGTAAAAAGCTATACATTTCCCACTGAATACCACTTGGATTGTAGCCCACAAGTCTTAACATGTAGTGTTCTTATTTTAAATTTTTTCTAAAGAGCTTGTAATTTTTATTTAGGTTACCTCTTTAAGACTTCCCTGGTAGCTCAGCTGGTAAAGAATCCACCTGCAGTGCAGGAGACCTGGGTTCGATCCCTGGGTTGGGAAGATCCTGTGGAGAAGGGATAGGCTACCCACTCCAGTATTCTGGCCTGAAGAAGGACCATGACTGAGCGATTTTCACTTTTAGACTTATTTTGGGGGTTCCCTGGTGGTCTAGTGCTTGAGAATCCACCTGCCAGTGTAGAGGACACAGGTTCAATCCCTGGTCTGGGAAGATCCAACATGCTGTGAAGCAGCTAAGCCTGAGAGCCACAGCTAGTGAAGCCCATGCTCCTAGAGCCCGTGCTCTACAATAAGAGAAACCACTACAATGAGAAGCTTGTGCACTGCAACTAGAGAAAGCCCACACACAGCAAAGCCAAGCAAAGACTTAGCACAGCAAAAATAAATTTACAAAAAGAAAGACTTATTTTGAAAGTCGGTTTTAATTTTCAAGTGATTATATTATTATTGTCATCCTTTGTTATTAATTTTCAATTTTATTGTATTATATCCAGGAAACATGTATTTCAGTATTTAAAAATTTTTGAGGTTGTCATCATGGTTTCATATATCAGCTCAGGTCAGTGGCTCAGCCATGTCCGATTCTCTGTGACCCCATGGACTGCGGCATGCTAGGTTTCCCTGTCTGTTACCAATTTCAGGAGCTAGCTTAAACTCATCTTCAATCTTGCCCAACATCAGGGTCTTTTCAAATGAGTCAGATCTTCCCATCAGGTGGCCATAGTATTGAAGTTTCAGCTTTAACGTCAGTTCTTCCAGTGAATATTCAGGACTGGTTTCCTTTAGGATTTACTGGTTTGATCTCCTTGCAGTCCAAAGGACTCCCAAGAGTCTTCTCCAACACCACAGTTCAAAAGTTCACTTCTTCAGTGTTCAGCTTTCTTTATAGTCCAACCTCACATCTATGACTACTGGTCACATACATGACTACTATAGCTTTGATTAGATGGACTTTTCTCAGCAAAGTAATGTCTCTGCATTTTAATATGCTGTCTAGGTTCGTCATAGCTTTTCTTTCAAGAAACAAACGCCTTTTAATTTCATGGCTGCAATCACCATCTGCAGTGATTTTTGAACCCCCCAGAGTAAAGTCTCATATATAATGAGGTTTCATATATAATGTTTTTGAAATGTGTTTTATCTATATTTTAAAATGCTTGTGCACTCATTTTGAATAACCAGATTTTAACATATGTACTTTTTACTTAGTTTAAGCTTCTTAGTGTTTAATTCAAATATAAGTTCTTTTATTTCTTATACCTTTTTAAAATTTAAAATTAGATCCATTCTAGAAACTGCAGAAAATTATAAAAAGGAAGGAAAAATTCAAGCCCTATGAACCTAGAGATAAAAATTAATACAATTTTGGCATATATTTTCAAACTTTTAGCTTTCTTACATGGTAAAGATAATGCTATACATATACAGTTGAATCCTGAATTTTCATTTTCTTCCGTATATCTGCATTTCAAATAATTCATTACTACCATTTTAATGGCTAAATATTGCATAATAAGAATCTGCTATAATTATAATTATTTGTTTTACATATTTTATTATGAATAATTCTGTAGAAAATATCTTTGTACATAACTCTTTTCCACATTTAAGATTATTTTCATAGGAATTCATAATAAAGGAGAAACTATTAAGTCAAAAAGTATGAACATTTTTAAGGTTTTTATGCTTATAAGCTGCTTTTTGTATGAAGTATACAGTCAAATCAGTACAGATCGTCTATCTCTATTTTCCTCAATCTACTTCCACTGCTGTAACAGTCAAAGAAGTGAGTATGTATACGCTTCCAGACCTTTCTACATGTATTTACATACATATATCTACATGTCTGTTTAATGTTTCTATATAGCAGCTCAGATGGTGAAGAATCTGTCTGCAATACAGGAGATGCAGGTTCAATCCCTGGGTCTGGAAGATTCCCTGAAGAAGGGAATGGCTACCCACTCCAGTATTCTTACCTGGAGAATTCCGTGGACAGAGGAACCTGGAGGATTTCAGTCCATGGGGTTACAAAGAGTCAGACATGACTGAGCAACTAACACTTTCACTTTTTTTCACTTTCAGGAGAGAATACATGCATAACAAGTGCATAATACACACTAAGCATTCACAATTTTTTAATTTGGAGGTTGTATGTGTGTATAATATGTATACACATGTATGCTTATTTTTAAAGTTTAAGAAAAATATGTACAGTTTAAGTAAGAAACATTCACATTGTCTGGTTGTCATTGTTCTGATGATGAGAAATAGACCCTCACAGTATGGATTCTCTCATTTGGTCACTAATATTTTGTAAGAGATTTAACAAAATAGTGAACTTCTCTGACCTTTCCTTCATTATCTGGTAAATAATTGTCAACATTCTCTAGTTGTTTTTTTTTTTAATTTTTATTTTTATCAAGTTAGAACACTTGTTAAGACTTGCTAATCTTTCCTTAAATGCCTTTTATTTAATTAAGAGACAGGCGATCTTGTCACAGTGGAAGAATATCTTCTCCCTGGACAATCAGCTTTAAGAGTGTGGCACTCAGAACACAAGAAGTGCTCCTAAGATGTCAAGAAAGTGGAAATTAATAGATACTCAGTAGATGGTTGGTGATGACATACTACAAGAAGCATAGCATCTTCTTTTCCCCTTTGGGTTGATATTGCTGTTTGGGGGGCAACTCCTAAAAGAGTTAAATAGCAGTTTGACTATCAGGTACATATCAGTCAGGTTGCTTTAGGCTACAAGACAGAAAATCTCAATTTAAATTGGCTTGTATGCTAAGGAAGACATAGCATTTCTTCTAACAAGAATTTTTAAGGTAGTTTAATTCCAGAGTTCGTTAGTCACGTGGCTCATGATGTCATGAACAGCCCCTTCTTCTCCAGCTCTACTTCCTTGGCCTGGTCTGCTTTGTCGTCAGCTAGTTTCTTGCCTCTGGCCTCAGCATGACTGCCACAGTTTCAGCTGTCCCACATAGACACTGAAAATGTCTAATAATAATTATCTCATCCTTATAAAATTATCTGATAAGGAAGACCATTTCCCGGAAAGTCCCTAGCTGACTTTTGCTCTTGTTCACTGGCCTGCTTCCCATGCTGATGTAAATCAATTGCATGAATAACTTGACCAATCAGCATCCATTCTCCCTTGAAGCAATTAACACTACTAAAGAGGATGGATAGCCAGACAAAATCAGGAATGCAGTAGGAAGGAAAAAATTGAGGAAAGGGAAGAAATATCATGTAGGCAACTGATCATGCCTATAAAAATGTGGATAATAATGCCCTGTCAATAGTGAAAAATTAGTTAAACTGTAGTGATATTCTAATGAATATTATATATTTTATATATTAACATGAGTTATATAAAATATATAATCTGTACTGAAATGTGTTACATAAACCTGCTTTAATTTTAAGTGTAGGTGATAAGCAAAGCTATCTTTAGGAAAATTTATGCTTTCCAAGTATTTAAACATGTTCATTTAAGAAATAAGGCACATTTCCTTTTTGGATTTCAAAAATCAAGTCACTCCTTCAGATGTCAAAATTATCCTCCCTTGCTAGAATTAATGGCTACTGGGGTGGCTCAGTGGTAAAGAGTCTGCCTGCCAAGCAGGAGATTCAGGTTCAATCCCTGTGTGGGAAAGATCCCCTGGAGAAGGAAATGGCAATCCTCTCCAGTATTCTTGCCTGGGAAACCCCATGGACAGAGGAGTCTGGTGGTGCTATAGTCCATGGGATCACAGAAGAGTTGGACATGACTCAATGACTAAAAACAACAGAATTAATCACTGTAACATGAGATGTGGCCAGACTGGGAAACTGTTACAGTTAATTATATCTATTTGTCTGTAATATGCTTTACATTTTTAAAAGATTAAAGTAAGTTCACCTTAATAGTTAGGAGTATATTTTTTTAATTCTCTCTTGATAGGGTTTTTCTTCCTCTAGTTTTATGTGATGAAAACTATAAATTTTTGGTGGTAATATCATTGCAGACTATATCATATATAAGGCCATTAAGTAATCTAAAATGTTAATAAATAAGACTTAAAGTCTTACTTATAGAGTGGAAACCGTCTTTACCTCTAACACAAGGCAGTAGGATCCTATACTGCTTGTGAAAGATTAAAGTGTATAATCTATCAAAATGTCACCTTCTCCCTTAAGGCCTTTTTGAGAAAGGGAGATAATAAATTAAGACCTGAGGTACTCCAAACAGTATTGTTGTTCAGTAACTCTTTTGTGTAAAACTCTTTGCGACCCCGTGGACTGCAGCACATATTTGATTTAGTTTTAGATGATGAAAAGGATAATGAGTGAGTCAAAACTTGACAAATTTGACTACCAGGTAAAGGAATTTTATTTTACAGCTATGAATACTTTTTTTTTTTTACAGCTATGGATCATGGTCATGGTAATGTTTTTTAGGGAGCGACATCATTTATGCCATATCTTTATCCACATGGCCACTGTAGGATAACTACATTCTACTCTGTTTCATAGTTAGGGAAACTTTTGCTCATTTCCAGCATTTGACTCACTTTGTCCTCTCCCTCCCTCTCCAAGTGTAAAAAGAAAACAAGGATTCTCATCTTTGAATTCAAAAAAGTTACGTGTAGTCACTCTATGTATGCTGCATTGTGCCATTTGAAGGTCATGAGTTATAACTACTGAAACTAGATGGTTGCTTTTCTTGGGGAAAATAGTATAGAGAGGGAAGAATATAAGAAATTCTGTATCCCTCTAGGCCAGGGATCCACCACTGAGTATTAGCTTGAGGATAGGGAACAAATCCTATAGTGCTTTACTTCCCTAGAAGTTCAGGTTTTATGTATATTAGCCATTCAGTACATGCTGGTACTGAATGAGGATATTTGAGGTAACAAAGAAGACACATATTTCTGCTCACACTTTATTGTGAAATCCTTCAAGTGACTACTGATCCATTTGGTCAGGGGTCTAAAAGGGGTAAGATAGAAAGAATGTTCATCTTTGTGGGGCATACAGTCTCTGTTATAACCACTTAACTTAGCTGTGGATTATATGTAACCAATGGGTATGGCTGTGTCCTAGGAAAACTTCATTCACAGCAACAAGTAATAGGCAGAATTGGGCCTGGGGGCCATAACTTGCTGACCTCTGTATTAGGCTGTTACACACTAGATTCTTCTTTGGAGATCCTTTCAGATGCTCCATCATAGCAACATTCTTCAAAGAAAGATGTAAGAGCAGGTCTCCTGGTGGAAATGATGCAATTTTAAAATCATATAGAAAGATACAGGAACAGAGATTATTGCCAATTAGGAAGGAAATTTTAAATTTTTAGCACAGGGCTTGGTGCATAGTAAATACTCAACAACTAGTAGTAATTATGATTCCTGATAAGAAAATGTGAATAGTGATGCTAGACTTAACAGTGGTTAACCAATGTGTCACTACAAACAAAGCTAGTGGAGATGATGGAATTCCAGTTGAGCTATTTCAGATCCTGAAAGATGACACTGTGAAAGTGCTGCACTCAGTATGCCAGCAAATTTGGAAAACTCAGCAGTGGCCACAGGACTGGAAAAGTTCAGTTTTCATTCCAATCCCAAAGAGGCAATGCCAAAGAATTCTCAAACTACCACACAATTGTACTCATTTCACGCGCTAGTAAAGTAATGTTCAAAATTCCCCAAGCCAGGCTTCAGCAATACGTGAACCGTGAACTTCCTGATGTTCAAGCTGGTTTTAGAAAAAGCAGAGGAACCAGAAATCAAATTGCCAACATCTGCTGGATCATGGGAAAAGGAAGAGAGTTCCAGAAAAACATCTATTTCTGCTTTATTGACTATGCCAAAGCCTTTGACTGTGTGGATCACAATAAACTGTGGAAAATTCTGAAAGAGATGGGAATACAAGACTATATGACCTGCCTCTTGAGAAACATATATGCAGGTCAGGAAGCAACAGTTAGACCTGGACATGGAACAACAGACTGGTTCCAAATAGGAAAAGGAGTATGTCAAGGCTGTATATCGTCACCCTGCTTATTTAACTTATGTGCAGAGTACATCATGAGAAACGCTGGGCTGGAAGAAGCGCAAGCTAGAATCAAGATTGCCTGGAGAAATCTCAATAACCTCAGATATGCAGATGATACCACCCTTATGGCAGAAAGTGAAGAGGAAAGCCTCTTGATGAAAGTGAAAGAGGAGAGTGAAAAAATTGGCTTCAAGCTCAACATTCAGAAAACGAAGATCATGGCATCTGGTCCCATCACTTCCTGGGAAATAGACGGGGAAACAGTGGAAACTGTCAGACTATTATTTTGGGCTCCAAAGTCATGGTAAATGGTGATTGCAGCCATGAAATTAAAAGACACTTACTCCTTGGAAAGAAAGTCATGACCAACCTAGACAGCATATTCAAAAGCAGAGATATTACTTTGCCAATGAAGGTCTGTCTTGTCAAGGCTATGGTTTTTCCTGTGGTCATGTATGGATGTGAAAGTTGGACTGTGAAGAAAGCTGAGTGCCGAAGAATTGATGCTTTTAAACTGTGGCGTTAGAGAAGACTCTTGAGAGTCCCTTGGACTGCAAGGAGATCCAACCAGCCCATTCTAAAGGAGATCAGTCCTGGCCGTTGTTTGGAAGGACTGATGCTAGAGCTGAAACTCCAGAACTTTGGCCACCTCATGCGAAGAGTTGACTCATTGGAAAAGACTCTGATGCTGGGAGGGATTGGGGGCAGGAGGAGAAGAGGATGACAGAGGATGAGATGGCTGGATGGCATCACCGACTCGAGTTTGGGTAAACTCTGGTAGTTGGTGATGGACAGGGAGGCCTGGCGTGCTGCAATTCATGGGGTCACAAAGAGTCGGACATGACTGAGCGACTGGACTGAACTGAACTGAACTGAACTAATGTGACCATGGGTATCAGGTCTCTCATTGGAATTCTTCTTCAGTGTAATTAGGGGCTAGGTTATCCATAAGTGCATTTGAAGGTCCAACGCTTCTAAAATAATTTGGGTAAAAGCCCCTTCTGCCCCTCAAATGAAGTGGAACTAGATTGTGAATAGGAGCATTGTTATTCAACTGTGGTCTCTGCGAGCAGGAAGACTCTTTGCACTGCTCACATTGGCCTGTGAGGACCTAAAATATTCTATAAGAGTCTGCTGGCTTTTTCATGGTCTACTATTAGTGTTTATTCATGCATTTTGTCTTTAACTTTAATCGTGTTCCAAGTCAGACAGATTTGGAAAAACTTGGCACTAAGTCATGGAGGAACTTCAGAAATAATTGAAAACACCAAACAAAATAAGATCTTTCCTTCTTATATACCGGAAACCAGCAATAACATGACCACCAGATAATTAATGATTCTGGTTTCCATAATGCAGAGTCTTTAGAGACTGTGGATCTAGACACCAGTCTAGGCCCTGTACTTACAAGCAATGTGATCTTGGGCAAATCAATTATTCTTATAGGATAGTTATAAAATAGGAAAGATAATCCTTCCTTCTCTCTCATTCCTTCTGGAGAAGGCAATGGCACCCCACTCCAGTACTCTTGCCTGGAAAGTCCCATGGATGGAGGAGCCTGGTAGGCTGCAGTCCATTGGGTTGCAAAGAGTCGGACACAACTGAGCGACTTCACTTTCACTTTTCACTTTTCATGCATTGGAGAAGGAAATGGCAACCCACTCCAGTGTTCTTGCCTGGAGAATCCCAGGGATGGGGGAGCCTGGTGGGCTGCCGTCTATGGGGTCGCACAGAGTCGAACACGACTGAAGTGACTTAGCCAATGCTCCCTTCATAGGATTATGACAAGAACTCATTGTGATTACTTTGCAAATCATTCAGTGCAGAACTAGGACTATAGTTCCTGGATTCGAAGACATTTTCACATTCTGAAACTGGAATGTGTTCCTAACAGCTGATGTACCTAATAGTGTACATTCTTTTTTCCTCTTTTTGAAAGATGTTAAGTTGATGGCTCTCAGAATCAAGCAAGTTTAGAAGTAATATTCAATAAAATTAGCTTCTATCATTATAATATTTATAATAGTTTTTGTTTGAATTCTGTCCATATAAATAGTGTAGTACTTTTAGTTTGGGACATTGATATTATAAGGTCAAATTTGTAGAAAAACATAGCTAGTCATAAATACATATTTAATAAGGTTAACTCTTAGAGGTATAATAGTTTCCTCATACTGATCATCATTGGATTGTTCCTAGTTTAAGAATAAATGGTTTGTTTTACTTATTGTGTTAATACTTGATCAAAGGCACAGTTTCAATAAATTCTATTCACTCATTATTTCATCAGTATAATACTTTCATTTCTACCCTTTTATTTGATGCTATTAAATACAAAAAAATCTCATTTGTATTTAGTATAATTGATTTTATTTTTCAGTTGGTTACATGGTATAAAACAGACTTGGTCTCTCTTTATAGGGCAGTTCTTACATCTGAAGAATAAATTAACGATGCTTCTCTTGTTTGGTTTTCTCCATTGACCAAAGGCCACGGATACATTATCTTCCAAGTATTCTCATGATGTAACTATTTATATCCATGAATTCCTCAGAAACCTGGTACTTGGAAACTTCATTTAGGCGTTAATTTACTTTTAATTTATTTTTATGACCACCATTTATATTTCCAGGCTTGTGCCTTGATGGTAAGTAATATCTACTTCTCATGCTGATGTTTGTTAAACTATGAAATTACAATATGCAGCATTAAACCAAGGCAGGAAATGAAATTGAAAACCATGTTAAGCTAACTGCTGATGTCTTGTTGGCATAGGCTGAGCCTCACTAGTCTTTATATTCTGGTCTAATTCACAGGACCTGGAGGCAGTTACCATTCCCTCATTGAGAAGTCAATGAAAAGGATACATCAAAGAGTTATTAACACCCTCATAATTTGTAAAGCATCTCCTAACGACACCACTATAACTATCCCCGTGTATAATATGATCACAGATTACCTGAAAGAATAAAGCTTCATAATTTTATTTATTGAAGTTTAATTTACACAAGTGAAATCTTTATATCTTAGGTGTGCTGTCCAATCAGTTTTGCTAAATGCATACACTGTGGCAGACTATGCCCCTATCAAGACACAGAGCATTTCCTTCAAACCCAGAAACTTACCTCTGTCACTACCCAGGCAATGCCCCTCTCAGAAACAACTAATCCTGTCACTATATTCCAAAGTTTCATATAAATTGAATCCTGTAGTTTATCATCTTTTGCATCTTGCTTCTTTATTTAGCATAATATTTTCTGAGAATGACTCATGTTATTTCAAGTACCAGTAGCTGATCCCTTTTTATTGCAAAGTAAGATTCCATTGTAAGGAAATACACAGTTTAATAATCCATTCTTCTATTGATGGACATCTGGGATGCTTACAGTTTGGAATTGTTATGAAAAGAAGATTCTATGAACAATTTTATTTGCCTTTTGGTGTAAATATGTTGTTTTTCTTAAATAAATATCTTGGAGTAGAATTGCTAGCTCATAGAGTATATGTGCATTCAACTTTTGGAAAACTGAGTTTTCTGAAATGTTTGTTCCGTTTTACACTCCCACAAGTAATATATGAGAATTTGAGTTACTCTAGTATTTGATGTCAGTATTTTATTTTAGCCATTCTAGGAGGTGTGTAATGATATTTCATTATGGTTTGAATTTGCTTTTCCTGGATGAATGATATGAAAACTTTTTCATATGCCTGTTGGCCATTTTGCATATCTTCTTTAGGCAAAAGTGTGGAAAGTGTGAATTGTCTCTTTGAATCTTTTGTCCATTTTTAAATCACCTTGTTTGTCCTACTATTAGGTTGTGAAAGTTCTTCATGTATTCTAGATCGAAGACCTTTGCCAGATATGCTTATTATGAATATTTTCTTCTAGTATGTGATTTGCCTATTTATTTTCTCAAAAAGTGCTTGGGGAGCACAAATATCTTAACTTTATTTTTAATTAACCAAAGTACACAGTTTACATTAGAGTTCATTCTTTGTCTTGTATGTGCAATGAGTTGTGATAAATGTTTAATAGTATGTATCCATTATTACAGTGTTATACAGAATAGTTTCACTCCTCTAAAAATTCCCTGTTTCACCTGTTCTTTCCTTTCTCCTCCCAAAACTACGATAACCACTAATCTTTTACTATTTCCTTATTTTTGCCTTTTCCAGAATATCATATAGTTGGAATCATATAGTAGATTGCCTGTTCAGATTCACAATTCCCTTTTGAAACAAATAATGTCTTTCAGATTCTAAGTAGAAATTGACTTTTAATTATCCTTTTGTATAGAAAGTTTGTTGATAAAAACATGAAAATTATCTATGGTTTGTTTGTTGTTTTTTACATTGACACTTTGAAAGTAGAAAGTGTCCCAAAGGAATAAAAGTAGTTGGCCTTAATTTAACAGTCATCATGCAAACTATCAATAAGGAGAAAAGCAAATCTTAGGAGGGGAGGATCTTGGGGCAGCTCTTAGGGATAGATAAAGCATTGTTATGGTATGGTACACTCAGCTGTATACATCAAATGCTATTTCAAATAACATTTTTGGAACAGGGAAAGCAGAGGTGCTGCTGAAGCCTACAAAAGAAAGAGGTCTTCTTTGTTAGCAGTTTATTTTTGAACCTACAGAAAGAGCATTTTGTGTGGGAGTCTAGTTTTGAACTTGCCCAGCGTTATCTGCTTTGCTCAAATTTAAACACACGAGCAAAAATTATTTTGAAATTCATTGTGAGAACCTCTAAGGATCTGTCTTACTATTTTTACCTGAACTTCTACTAATATCTAACGATATTTCAAAGGTCATAAATACACTGTTTTTTGAACTTGTCTTAAAGTAGATACATATCTTCTTCATTGGAGAAGGCAATGGCACCCCACTCCAGTACTCTTGCCTGGAAAATCCCATGGACAGAGGAACCTAGTAGGCTGCAGTCCATGGGGTCGCGAAGAGTTGGACACAAATGAGCAACTTCCCTTTCCCTTTCCCTGTCTCCTTCCTAGAAGGTATCATTGCTGGGACTTGGCCTGTAATACACAGCTGACCCTTAAACAGTGAATGGGTGACTGTATAGTCATCCCTTTGTACCAGCAGTTCTGCTTTCTGTGGATTCAGCCAACCAGGGGTCATGCAGTTTGTGTTTACTGAAAGAAATCCACTTATAAGTGGACCTTGTAGTCCAAACCTGTGTTGTTCCAGGGTCAGCTCTTAGGCATTTTTCTGCTTTAAATTACATGAAAGAGGCTAAGAGAATGTATCTGACTCTTGTCATCTAGATCATTAATTTCTAAATTCTTTTGATAACACATCTATAAATTAAAAAAATAAGTCATACTCATAAATTTATTTACTAATAAATTAATTTTTGTATTTGCATTTGGTCTTTTAAATAATTATATTTACTTATTTTTGGCTATACTGGGTCTTTGTTGCTGCATGGGCTTTTCTCTAGTTGTGGCAAGCAGGGGCTACCCTCTAGTTGTGCAGGTTCCTCTTTGTGGTGGCTTCTGTTGTTGCAGAGCACAAGCTCTAGGACACATGGGCTTCAGTCGTTGCAGCATATGGGCTCTGTAGTTATAGCTCCCAGACTCTAGAGCACGGGCTCAGTAGTCGTGCACGGGCTTAGTTGCTCTGCAGCATGTGGGCTCTTCCCCTATCAGGGATAAAACTGTGTCTCCTGCATTGGAAGGCAGATTCTTTACCACTGAGCCACCAGGGAAGCCCCTGCCTTTGGTTTTTATTTGATTCATGTTTTCAGTTATTTCTAGTTTTCTGGTGATACCAGGATTTTCCAATTTTAATTCTATTGAAGATAACGATTTTAGCTACATATCTCAAGGTGACACCTACAGAAGCTTTTAAAGACCAGCAAAAATACCCATAATAAGAGTTCTCCAAGTATAATTTATTAAAAGCAAACAGCAGAACAAACTAGGTTAACAGAATTTCTTTTCCAAGTTATAATTCCTATCTATAAATGCTTATGGAAACCCATTATGGTTATAACTTAGTCCCTATATGGGTTGAAGAACTGTAATTAAAGATGTTTACCTTGCATCCTAGCATTTGTATCCTTGGCTTATGAAAGAAAGAATAGAAATAGAAAGCACAAGATATCTAAGGAAAGATGACAGAGTTGGTGACAAAATTAGCTTAAACTCATTGAGCCTCTGATAACCACCATTAACAGTCTTATGCGCTTTATTGAATAAGTACCCACTTAAATCCAAGAGTGTTAATTGGGACCTCTTATTCTCTTATTGCATGGTTTACTACTACTATTGGAGGCATACTGCTATTGCCTAGACAACTACATGCACTAGTTTGTTGCTTTCCTAGTATTAACTGTTACATAGTGACTGTTCTCATAAGCCACTTTAATGCTCCCCCAAAATGTGTGTCTCTGTCTCTTGCTCTAGTTCTTTCTTTGTTTCCTTCCATTATCCTATAGATAAGTCTCTTTAGAAAAAATTGCTAAGAATATTACTTGTGAAATGATATGCCTTATATTTATATGCATTCCATTTTAGAAAAAAGTCCGGAAAGGAGGGAAATTCAAAAGCAACCAGTAGATTGTACCTACATAAACTAGTAGGAAGAAGAGATATAAGATTATCAAGCTGACCAATTTAGAGAGAGACTACTCGAGGTTCCAAGAATGATGGCATTTGGGGCCTAAATACTGTGAAACTACATCTCACAGCACACCACACATGCTAAAAACCTTACATAAAGCAAAGGGAATAGAAGGCTTAGAAACTTGACATTTGAAAGAAAAAAGGTGACAGTTGGTTACAATCCAGAGATGAACAAGGACAGAGGTAGCACTGAAATAGTAGAAAATAGAAAGAAATCAGAAATGCTGAAAATCCCCATCATTTATTTCTTTTCTTTTTAAATTGGAGGATAATAGCTTTACAATGTTGTGGTGGTCTCTGCTGTACATCAATATAAATTAGTCATAATTATATATATATATGTGTGTGTGTATGTGTTTGTGTGTGTGTATATATATATGTGTGTGTGTGTGTGTGTGTGTGTGTGTGTGTGTGTGTCCCCTCCCTCTTGACCTCTCTTCCCTCTCTCTGTTTCAACCCTCTAGGTCATCACAGAGTGCCAGGCTGGGTTCCCTGTGTTATATAGCAGCTTCCTGCTAGTTATGTATTTTACACATGATAGTGTATATAAGTCAATACTACTTTCTAAATTTCTCCTAGCCTCTCCTTCCTCTGCTGTGTCCACAAGTCCATTCTCTGTGTCTGTTCTCCATTTCTTCTCAATCAGTAGGTTCATCAGTACTATTTTCTAGGATCCGCATCTGTTCAGTTCAGTTCAGTCACTTAGTCACCTCTGATTCTTTGAGACCCCATGGACTGCAGCACGCCAGGCTTCCCTGTCTGTCACTAATTCCCAGAGCTTACTTAACCTCATGTCCATTGAGTCGGTGACGTCTTCCAACCATCTCATCTCCTATCGTCCCCCTCTCCTTCCACCTTTAATCTTTCATAGCATCAGGGTCTTTTCCAATGAGTCAGCTCCTCACATCAGGTGGCCAAAGTATTGGAGTTTCAGCTTCAACATCAGTCCTTCCAATGAATACTCAGGACTAATTTCTTTTAGTATTGATTGGTTTCATCTCCTTGAAGTCCAAGGAACTCTCAAGAGTCTTCTCCAAAACCACAGTTCAAAAACATCAATTTTTCAGTGGTCAGCTTTCTTTATAGTCCAACTCTCACATCCATACATGACTACTGGAAAAACCATAGCTTTGACTAGACAGACCTTTGTGGCAAAGTAACTTCTCTGATTTTTAATATGCTGTCTAGCTTGATCATACCTTTTCTTCCAAGGAGCAAGTATCTTTAATTTCATGGCTGCAGTTACCATCTGCAGTGATTTTGGAGCCAAAAAAATAAAGTCTCTCACTGTTTCCATTGTTTCACCACCTATTTGCCATGAACTGATGGGACTGGATGCCATGATCTTAGTTTTCTAAATGTTGAGTTTTAAGCCAACTTCTTCACTCTCCTCTTTCACTTTCTTCAAGAGGCTTTTGAGTTCCTCTTCACTTTCTGCCATAAGGGTGGTGTCATCTGCATATCTGAGGTTATTGATAGTTCTCCTGGCAATCTTTATTCCAGACTGTGTTTCTTCCAGTCCAGCATTTCTCATGATGTACTCTGCATAGAAATTAAATAAGCAGGGTGACAATATACAGCCTTGACGTACTTCTTTTCCTATTTGGAACCAGTCTGTTGTTCCATGTCCAGTTCTAACTCTTGCTTCCTGATCTGCATACAGATTTCTCAAGAGGCAGGTTAGGTGGTCTGGTATTCCCATCTCTTTCAGAATTTTCCACAGTTTATTGTGATCCACACAGTCAAAGGCTTTAGTATAGTCAATAAAGCAGAAATAGATGTTTCTCTGGAACTCTCTTGCTTTTTCCATGATCCAGTGGATGTTGGCAATTTGATCTCTGGTTCCTCTGCCTTTTCTAAAACCAGCTTGAACATCAGGAAGTTCACGGTTCAGGTATTGCTGAAGCCTGGCTTGGAGAATTTTGAGCATTACTTTACTAGCGTGTGAGATGAGTGCAATTGTGCGGTAGTTTGAGCATTCTTTGGCATTCCCTTTCTTTGAGATTGGAATGAAAACTGACCTTTTCCAGTCCTGTGGCCACTGCTGAGTTTTCCAAATTTGCTGGCATATTGAGTGCAGCACTTTCATAGCATCATCTTTTAGGATTTGAAATAGCTCAACTGGAATTCTATCACCTCTACTAGCTTTGTTCATTGTGATGCTTCCTAAGGCCCACTTGACTTCACATTCCAGAATGTCTGGCTGTAGGTGAATGATCACACCATTGTTGTTTTCTGGGTCATGAAGATCTTTTTTGTATAGTTATTCTATGTATTCTTGCCACCTCTTCTTAATATCTTCTGCTTTTGTTAGGTCTATTCCATTTATATCTTTTATTGTGCCCATCTTTGCATGACGTGTTCCCTTGGTATCTTTAATTTTCTTGAAGAGATCTCTAGTCTTTTCCACTCTATTTTTTTTTCCTCTATTTTTTTCTGTTCTGTCCACAAGTCCATTCTCTGTGTCTGAGTCTCCATTTCTTCTCTGTCAGTAGGTTCATCAGTACTATTTTTCTAGATTACACATATATGCATTAGTATATGTTATTTGTTTTTCTCTTTCTGAGTTCAGTCTGTATAATAGGCTCTAGGTTCATCCACCATACTACAACTGACTCAAATTCTTTCCTTTTATGTCTGAGTAGTATTCCATTGTACATATGTACTATAACTGCTTTATTCATGCATCTGTTGATGGATATCTAGGTTGTTACCATGTTCTGGTTATTGTAAATAGTGTTACAATGAATATTGGGGTATATGTTCCTTTTTGAATGGTGATTTTCCCAGGGTATATTCCCAGTAGTGAGATTGCTGCATCATATGGTAGTTTTATTTCTAGTTTGTTAAGGAATCTCCATACTTTTCTCCATAGTGGCTGTACCAATTTTCATTCTCACCAACAGTTCAAGAGAGTTCCCTTTTCTCCACATCCTCTCTACCATTTATTGTATATAGTTCTTTTTTTTTTATGATAGCCATTTTGATTGGTATTTGATTTATTTCTCTAATAATCAGAAGTGTTGAGTACCTTTCTGTGTATTTATTGGCCATCTGTATGTCTTCTTTGGAGAAATGTCTGTTTGGGTCTTCTACCCACTGTTTGATTAGGCTGTTTGTTTTTCTGATATTGAGCTCTATGAGCTGCTTATATATTTTGGAGATTAATCCTTTGTCAGTTGCTTCATTTACAGTTTTGTCTCCCATCCTGAGATTTGCCTTTTTAATCTTGCTTATTGTTTCCTTTGCTGTGCAAAAGCTTTTATGTTTAATTAGGTTCCATCTGTTTATTTTTGTTCCTTTTCCATTACTCTGGGAGGTGGGTCATAGAAGATCTTGCTGTTATTTATGTCATAGAATGTTCTGCCTGTGTTTTCCTCTAAGAGTTTTATAGTTTCTGGCCTGACTTCAGACTATACTACAGAGCTACAGTCATCAAGACAGTATCACATGAGAAGTTCAGCAAAGGAGGGAGTTGCACTCCAATATGTCCAGGAGAGATTAGAAGAATAAATAAAATTGATGGAGTTTGGCAGATGAATGGATGGATGTGGATGGATAGATTGTGTGTGTGTTTTGATGAATTTATCTAGTATTTTCCCAGTGAAATTATGTCTTATTTTCTGGACTTAAACATTAAAGGTTTTTTGCTTGTTTGTAAAGCAAAAACAAAGAAAAAACAAACCACTCTTTCTGACTGAAATTGAAAGCAGTCAATTTCTTCTTTACATAATTATGTAGCTCTTAAGGAGAAACATGGAAGACAGTTCTCATATAACCAAAGAAACTATCCTTTGCAGTGTAGAATAATAGAGCAATGATGTAGTTTAATGTTTCAACTATGGTTTATTTGATCTTCAGAGATGCAGGGACTCTATGTGTACTGCCCTGGATTCTTTATAAAGAAAATTACTTCACATAAAAAGGGTCCATGCCTACAGTCTAAGTAAGGAAGTCCTGGTACTCGTATAACTAAGACCATTTCTTATCAGTACAAAAATCTGTGACTTATACATATTAATAGTTGAAAGGAACCATATTTTACAGATGAATAAAATGAGACCCAGAGGGATTAGATAATTTCCTCAGGATCACAGAGTTTGCTAATAGGAGTTGGAACTGGACAAGGTTTCTTAACTCAGGTCAGTGAGCTTTCTACTAGGATGTTCTACCAGTGTTTATACAGGAAAGTATAGCTATCTACTGTATTTGAGGGTTGCATGGAAGCATAAACAAGCATTTAATTAGAGTGAAGTGGCATATCTCAGGCAGGGCCAAGCTTGGGACAGCTGTCAACTGCCATCTTGTTGTACTTGAAGAGTTTCCTTAGCAGTGAAAATGAGCAGAGGAAGACTCATTCATGTACATGGCACAAGGTAACATCCCAGAAATATGGGCAAGGAACTGTAGCATTTTATTTCCCTGGAATGTCCAGCATCTGATCTGTTTTGGATTAACAAATATTACTAGAGTTAACTCCAAAGGAAGAAGGTGATGGAAAACAGATGGTCTGTACCTCACTACATTCTAGACATCCCCTTAGGGTTTTCTTCTAACATGAGGATTAAGGAATAGGGTATCGAATGTCTATATATTAAATACACAATGTAAATCAATGTCTTTAAACTGTTTTTATCTATCGAGATATAAAATAACCAGGGACTTTTGGAATTACCACATTTCTAGCAATCCTCTTTTACAATCTACTGTACTCTATCACCCTGGCTATACCACACTCTAGGCTGGGTGACAACTGTAGCTGCTCCCTTGCAGCTCAATAAACCACACCTTCACCCTGACCTACCCACCAGAGATTCTGTTTCAATTATTATATCAATAATAAGTTTTTTAAATGAATGTCCTTTCAAAAGGTATTTAAACAGTAGTTCCATTGTTTGATTAATTTCCATATTTAGACTTTCAGGAAAACACTTTTGCCCTGTAATTTCAGTTCTGAATGTAGACCTAGGATATCCAGTGAACTTTTAGAAGAAGATAGAGAGTGCTCAGTGTTGCAGAATGCTGTTTTGTTTATCAAGAAATAGTTACTAAGCATGTCAAGACAGTTCAAGTAAGGGGACGTAAATTCAAATAAGGCATGATTGGATCCCAATTTGTTCGAGCTTACAGTTTAGTGGGGCAGGCAGACAAGCAACAACCTGAAAAGGTTTATTCTGCGGCAGTCTGTGCAGGTATAAGAGAGAATTTGTCATTAGGACCATCTGGAGAAGCCCTGCACTAGTTGCTTAAGAAATACTTCGTTAAGCTCTGAAGATCATCTGTCTTTGGAAAGCCCTTCTGAATGAGATAAGCAGATGTGTGGATGGTACTCAGAACAGAGAGCCCAGGATTGGTGGGGAAAAACAGGGCTGTAGATATGGGGACACTTCAAGTGACTGGATTAAGGAATGAGGGAAAAAATAGTCATGGCCACAGAATTTGTAGTTTCCAACTGTTGGCTTGAAGGTCCTGCTTAGTTGAGAATAGATGGGTTTTATTTTTTTAATTGATGAGTTTTTATTGGAGTATAGTTTATTTACAGTTCTGTGTTAATTCAGGTATATAGCAAAGTGATTCAGTTATATATATATATATATATATATATATATATATATATATATATATATATATATATATACATGTTTACTTTTTTTTTTGAAGTCTATTTGACTTACAGTGTTGTGTTAGTTTCAGGTGTAAAGCAAAGTGATTAAGCTTTATATACACACATACATTCTTTTTAGATTCTTTTCCCTTGTAGGTTTCTGTAAAATATAGATTTTACTTCCCTGTGCTATACAGTAAGTCCTTAGATGGGTTTTGTTTTTAAAGTAGTTATAAACTTTTGCTAATTGAATGATTTCACATAAAAATCCAATAGTTTATTATTACTTTAAAAATGAAACCCATCTAAGGACTTACTGTATAGCACAGGGAACTATAATCAATAGCCATATATTTAATTGAATGATTTCACATAAAAATCTGCTTCTCAGGTGGCACTAATGGTAAAGACAAAAATGTGGTCCACTAGAGAAGGGAATGGCAAACCACTTCAGTATTCTTGCCTTGAGAACCCCATGAACAGTATGAAAAGGCAAAAAGATAGGACACTGAAAGATGAACTCCCCAGGTTTGTAAGTGCCTGATATGCTACTGGAGATCAGTGGAAAAATAACTCCAGAAAGAATGGAGAGATGAAACAAAGCAAAAACAACACCCAGTTGTGGATGTGACTGGTGATAGAAGCAAGGCCTGATGCTGTAAAGAGCAATATTGCATAGGAACCTGGAATATTAGGTCCATGAATCAAGGCGAATTGGAAGTGGTCAAACAGGAGATGGCAAGAGTGAACATTGACATTTTAGGAATCAGCGAACAAAAATGGATTGGAATGGGTGAATTTAACTCAGATGACTATTATATCTACTACTGTAGGCAAGAATCCCTTAGAAGAGAGTAGCCATCAGAGTCAACAAAAGAGTCTGAAATGCAGTACTTGGATGCATCTCAAAAATGACAGAATGATCTCTGTTCATTTACAAGGCAAACCATTCAATATCACAGTAATCCACGTCTATGCCCCAAACAGTAATGCTGAGGAAGCTGAAATTGAATCGTTCTACCTTTTAGAACTAACACCCAAAAAAGATGTCCTTTTCTTTATAGGGGACTGGAATGCAAAAGTAGGAAGCCAAGAAATACCTGGAGTAACAGGCAGATTTGGCCTTGGAGTACAGAATAAAGCAAGGCAAAGACTAATAGAGATTTGCCAAGAGAATGCACTGGCCATAGCAGACACCCTCTTCCAACAACACAAGAGAAAACTCTACACATGGACATCACCAGATGGCCAACACTGAAATCAGATCGCTTATATTCTTTGCAGCCTAAGATGGAGAAGCTCTATACAGTCAGCAAAAACAAGACTGAGAGCTGACTGTGGCTCAGACCATGAACTCCTTATTGCCAAATTCAGACTTAAACTGAAGAAAGTAGGGAAAACCACTAGACCATTCAGGTATGACCTAAATCAAGTCCCTTACAATTATACAGTGGAAGTGACAAATAGATTCAAAGGATTAGATCTGATAGACAAAATGCCTGATGAACTATGGGCAGAGGTTCATAACATTGTACAGGAGACAGGGATCAAGACCCTTCTTAAGAAAAAGAAATGCAAAAAAAACCCAAAATGGCTGTCTGAAGAGGCCTTACAGATAGTTGTGAAAAGATGAGAAGTGAAAAGCAAAGGAGAAAAGGAAAACTATACCCATTTGAATGCAAAGTTCCAAAGGATAGCAAGGAGAGATAAGAAAGCCTTCTTCAGTGATCAATGCAAAGAAATAGAGGAAAACAATAGAATGGGAAAGACTAGAGGTCTAGTCAAGAAAATTAGAGATACCAAGGGAACATTTCATGCAAAGATGGGCTCAATAAAGGACAGAAATGGTATGGACCTAACAGAAGCAGAAGATATTAAGAAGAGGTGGCAAGAATACACAGAAGAACTGTACAAAGAAGATCTTCACAACCCAGATAATCATGATGGTGTGATGAACTAAATAGAGCCAGATATCCTGGAATGTGAAGTCAAGTGGGCTTTAGGAAGCATTCGTACGAACAAAGCTAGTCGAGGTGATGGAATATCAGTTGAGCTACTTCAAATCCTAAAAGATGATGCTGTGATAGTGCTGCTCTCAATATGCCAGCAAATTTGGAAAACTCAACAGTGGCCACAGGACTGGAAAAAGTCAGTTTTCATTCCAATCCCAAAGAAAGGCAATGCCAAAGAATGCTTAAACTACCACACAATTGCACTCATCTCACACGCTAGCAAAGTAATGCTCAAAATTCTCCAAACCAGGCTTCAACAGGACATGCACTGTGAACTTCCAGATGTTCAAGCTGGTTTTAGAAAAGGCAGAGGAACCAGAGATCAAATTGCCAGTATCTGCTGGATCACCAAAAAAGCAAGAGAGTTCCAGAAAAACATCTATTTCTGCTTTATTGACTATGCCAACCCCTTTGACTGTGTGGATCACAATAAACTGTGAAAAATTCTGAAAGAGATGGGGATACCAGACCACCTGACCTGCCTCTTGAGAAACCTGTATGCAGGTCAGCAAGCAAGAGTTAGAACTGAACATAGAACAACAGACTGATTCCAAACAGGAAAAGGAGTACGGCAAGGCTGTATATTGTCACCCTGCTTATTTAACTTCTGTGCAGAGTACATCATGAGAAACACTGGGCTGGATGAAACACAAGCTGGAATCAAGATTGCCGGAGAAATATCAATAACCTCAGATATGCAGATGACACCACTCTAATGGCAGAAAGTGAAAAAGAACTATAGAGCTTCTTGATGAAAATGAAAGAGGAGAGTGACAAAGTTGGCTTAAAGCTCAACATTCAGAAATCTAAAATCATGACATCTGAAGTGAAGTTCTATCACTTCATGGCAGATAGATGGGGAAACAGTGGAAACAGTGGCTGGCTTTATTATTTTGGGCTCCAAAATCACTGAAGATGGTGATTGCAGCCATGAAATAAAAGACACTTACTCCTTGGAAGGAAAGGTATGACCATCCTAGACAGCAGATTAAAAAGCAAAGACATTACTTTGCCAACAAATGTCCATCTCTTCAAAGCTATGGTTTTTCCAGTTGTCATATTTGGATGTGAGAGTTGGACTATAAAGAAAGCTGAGCACCAAAGAATTGATGCTTTTGAACTGTGGTATTGGAGAAGAATCTTGAGAGTCCCTTGGACTGCAAGGGCATCCAACCAGTCCATCCTAAAAGAGATCAGTCCTGAGTGTTCATTGGAAGGACTGATGTTAATGCTGAAACTCCAATACTTTGGCCACCTGATGCAAAGAGCTGACTCATTTGAAAAGACCCTGATCCTGGGAAAGATTGAAGGCAGGAGGGGAAGGAGATGACAGAGGATGAGATGGTTGGATCGCATCACTGACTCAATGGACATAAGTTTGAGTAAACTCCAGGAGTTGGTAATGGTCAGGGAAGCCTGGCATGCTGCGGTCCATGGGGTTCCAAAGAGTTGGAGATTACTGAGCGACTGAGCTGAACTGAACTGAGTGATAAAGAACTCACCTGCCCATGCAGGACATGTAAGAGACTTAAATTTGACCCCTGGGTCGGGAAAGTCCCCTGGAGGTAGGCATGGCAACCCACTCCAATATTCTTGCCTGGAGAATCCCACAGACAGAGGAGTCTGGTGGGCTACATACAGTCCATGGGTCACAGAAAGTCAGGCACGACTGAAGTGACTTAGCATACACACACTTATAAAAATCTGGATTTTTTACCTTGATAAGTTAAAAGGTCTATTAATACTCCTTCTATTTCTCCAGCTAGAAGCAGTCTGGGTAAGCTCTATTGTGAGGGTTCCCTGTGTTTGGAGCATCATAGGAACTTGTTCTCCCTAGGCCTCACTACTTCCTTGTCTCTCCCCCTATTTATTATCTAAACGTGATCCTGTGTCATCCCTCACTCCTTAAGATTCCTGTCCTCTTGATTATTTTCAGTAAAAGACTGATTTAGCCACTGCTATGAATAGATTTTTCAGGTATAAGAAAAGTTCCATGTCCCTTGATCTAAAATACATAGGCTACCTAGGCTGCCTGATCTAATTGGATGAGCATGAGAAGGACAGGGTGTGCCCTTGCTGCTCTGAGGATGGAGAGGACAGGTGAAAGGGAATGTAGGTGGTCCCTAGGAGCAAAGATCAGACTCTGGCTGGCAGCCAGTGGGAAAATAGGGATCCCAGTCCTACAATCATAAGGAGCTTGTTTCTGCCAATAATCTGAATGGTCTTGGAAGTGGATGCTTCCCTAGAGCCTTTGGATAAGAGCCCAGCCAACCTACATCTTGATTTTGGCCTTGTGATAAATTCCTCAAGCAGAGTCCAGCCAAACTCACCCAGATTCTTGGCCTATAGAACTGTAAGATCTGAAATCCAAAAGTGAATTTGTTTATACCACTAAATTTGTGATAATATTAAACAGAAATAGAAAATGAATGTATGGACTTAAGAATCAGATAAATGCAATTTGTACTCTGGCCCTACCACTTGCTGTCTGCATGATCCAAGGGAAGTTCCTTAGGTTTCTTTCCTCATCAGTAAAGTGGGGATATGAATATAACCCACCTCATAAAGTTGTTATGAGGATTAAGTAAGATAACACTTTGCAGAACTAGCCTGGCACATAGTAGGTGTCCAGCAAATATTAGCTCCCAATAAACATTTCCACTTTTGGAATCTTTAGTATAAGCAGAATTTTTGAAAATTCTTAAAAAAACAAATAATCCACATCGAGAAAATATTAAAGTGCTCACCTGTTGTCACAAAGACCAAACCTATTGATTCAAATACTTTGTCACTGTTGCCTAGTATGGGATCTTTTTGGCCACAAAGACCCTACAACCCTACACTGCCAATTTACTGTAGAGTGAAAACCTATACTTGAGGAAGGGAGAAAACTTGGGTTTGTGCTTTCAGTCTTGTAAATAGCCAAGGAATCTTGGGAATATCTTCCATTTTTCTGGGCTTCACTTTTCTTATCTGTACAATGAATGCAGACTTTGTAAGATCCCCCAGAGCCTCCTTACTCTCTTCTTTGGAAAAGTTATAAATGAAAGATCAAAAAAAGGCACTGCCTGCTTTAGGGAAACAACTGTGTGTGTGCATTTGAAAGCTGGTGGGGGAGAAGGTCCAGAGTACAGAAGTGGGGATGGAGTCTCTCTGTTTTCCTTGGTGATTGTTTCCTTCCCATTTTCCCATATTTACTATAGGCTTGGAGAGATGAAGAGAATCTTTGTGGATGGCAGAGTAATCCATTTATCAAAAGGAGTGCTCTTGCAGGATGTGCCAAATAGTCATCAAGCTAGCTTCTTAATCTGTACATAGTAATAATGACTTCTGACTTTTAGAATTAGAAAAGATTTAAGGCAAGATTAATATTAACATTTGCATCTTGTTCCTTGGTACACCCCTTAATACATTATGAAATCTTTTTGCAATTTTCATTCCTCAGGAAACCTCATCAGGTATCATTTTAGCTAAAGCACAGGGATGAAAAATGCCAACTCTAGCACTGGGGAAAAGCTTCATAGGTGAAAACATTGGCATTTGGGACCACTTATGCTGCTTTCTAATTCTGAATGATTGCTGGTGTTCATGTTTATTCAGCAAAGCTCCTGGAGACCTGTTTGAAAGGGCATGTGATCCCTGGATAGGGAAGACAATCCACTGTGCTCTCTGGAACAAAAAGAGGGGCAAAAAAGAGGTCATCAGTGACCTTAATTATCTTTTGGATGTGACTTACCTCCTGGGGAGGTTATTAATGAAAACCCCACAGAGAATATGGCTTTGTTTTCAAACTAGCTACTGTCTGTGTGCCCTTGGGTAAGGTACTTGACCTCTCTGGGCTTCTGTAAAGTGAGCATGAAGTAAAAGAGTGGACTCTTCTGCTAATTGTTCCTTTTAATAATTTCCTCCACATTAATGGAGTGTAAGGAAATTTACCTATATTACTTTTTTCTAAATCTAAATGAATACCATTTGTCAGGATTGATAAGAAATCCAGTATCAGTTTATTAGTGGATGGTGGCATGGGCAGCATTCAGCAGTCAAGCTAGTTTAATGCAGTACTGAAGCATTATGGGGAAGAGGCTCTGTTCTTAAGTCTGTTGTGGTGCCCCTGAGATTTTCATTGTTCATATGGATCATTCATTCCAAAGTGAACAGCTTCTGTACTCATGGCATCCACGCCTTCAGTACTTATCCTGGCTCCTGGAACCTTTCACATGGTTCCCGACACCACAGAGCATGAACTCAGGACCCAGTTGGTTGTGCTGTATCCCCACCCTACCTTTTGCCATGTGTGATTGCAGATTTCTGTCATTCTTTATCATTCTTCTCTCTTTAGATCTCTGACATTCCAGCCATTCCCCTCTGGCCATACTATTTCTCCCTCCTCCAAGCTTAAAGACTTTCCATCTTGGGTCAAGTCAACTGCATATTTCAGTAATCCTAGGCCAGGGACCACAGTGGAACATAATGACAAATGGCAGCTACCAGTTGGTGTTGGGGAAAGACAAGGTGAATTGGCAAGGACTGTGATGAGCCACTGAGCACACACCTATCTGAAAGAGGGAGTTACTACTCAGTTCCAGGTAATTTATGCCACATAGGAATAAAAATTCAGAACTGTAGCTTTTGCAATATTTCAGGAAAAGTAGAGATCATACTTTTCAGGTGCAGTGTTCTGACTTTAAAATTTTGGTGCAATTAAAAATTTAAAATATCATGAATGCCAAATAGACCACATCTGATGATAGCTCAGTTTGTAATTATGTTAGTTTTCCAGGGCTGCCATAACAAAGTACCACATATTGGATGGCTTAAACAATAGGAATTTATCATCTCAGTTCTTGAGATTTCAAGTCTGAAATCAAGATATTTGTAAGGTTGGATATTTACAATGGCCGAGAGGGAAGGATCTCTCCCAGACTACTCTCCTTGGCTTGCAGGTAGTCATTCTCATATTTGCATAGTGTTCTCCCTGTATCTTTATATCGTCTCTTCTCTCTTGAGTGTCTATGTCCAAATTTCTCCTTTTTGGAAGGACATCAGTTATATTGGATTATAGCCTACCCTTAATGACCTCATCTGAACTTTACTGATAAATCCCAGATAAAGTTACATTCTGAGATACTGGGGGTTAGGACTTCAACATATGGATTTGAGGGGATTATAATTCAACCTATAACAGTGACTTCAAAGCAGACTGTTAAAAACAAGTCACTTCTCTTTATCAACAGAAGACCCAATCTTCAGCACACCAAAGATTGGTTACTAGATATGGAAAAGTGGAGAATGGATCAAGAGGAAGGCAAACCGCTCATTTTTTTGAAACAAGAAGCCACAAATCCATTTCTCAACCAGGCTATCTGCTCAGCACAGCATCTAACACACAACAGAGTCTCAGTATTTGTGGGAATAGAGTGAGTTAAGTTTGATCAAATTGAACAGAGGGAAAAGGATATAGACTAGAGGTGGAAGGAGATATTTGAAGATGCTTATGGCAAGAACTGAAGGAAGTCCATTCTTCCTAGCAGGATAGGAGCTCTGCTACTTTGCAGTGGGCATCAAATATATCTGGTATAGATCAGGCATTTTCCTGGCTTAGAGGAAAAAATAAAACAGATTCTAACCTGAATAGAATTTGGGGTGTGGTGGAGAAGGGTTGTGAGACTTAATTTCTCAATATTGAATGAAAATGAATCCTGTAATTACTAATGAATTATTAATCCTATAACCTACACCCTCATTTTATTCTCTTCTTGTTTCCCCATATTTGCTTAGTGAGATATGTTGGCAGAGTAGGTAATTTCTCCTTATCTGATGAAAAATGCCACACCTTGTCCTCTTCTTATTTGCTACATTCCCTCAGCCAAGATAGCAAGCTTCTGAGTCCTAAAGTTCTCATTCATAGAAGATTAAATTGTGAAAACATTAAATTCCTTTTGATTGAATTCTGGTACCCATTATAAGACAGAATAACAGTACTTCCCTCTTATTTAGATCAAATCTTCCTTCAGTACTTTTGGAATCAGTTTATCAATTTTGATTTTTTCCCTCTGAGTTTATTTTGTATTATGAAGTATGTTTACCAGGTACCATCCTAAACTGGCTTAAGTACAAGCAAAGAAAAAAAGCAATTTATTTACTGATGAACTGGGAAGCCAAGCATGGTTGCTCCCAGGAGCTCAAATAATATCATCAGAGTTCTGTCGCTCTCTCTGCCTCTCTCGGCTCAGTTAGACCCTGCTTGGCTTTATTTTCTGAAGACTCTCTCTTTGTAGTGAGGAAAAGATTATTAATAAATAGCTCCATACTCACAACAGTCTTCCAGCTTTCAATTCAGAACAGGAGATGAAAATCTCTCTTTAGGTCTCTGAACTTTGATTGATGGTACTTGAGTCACATGCCCTTTCCTGAGCTCATCATTGTGTGTTAGAGGTCACAATACCCTGATTGGCTAAGCCTGAGACACATGCCAAGAGCCTTCATGGATCACAGCCTTATCATGGCGAAGGAACTTGGGTAACTCCATGAGACTATATGATCTATGCCATGCAGGGCCACCCAAACAGACAGGTCATAGTGAAGGGTTTTGACAAAACAGGAGGAAATGGCAACCCACTCCAGTATTCTTACCTGGAGAACCCCAGGGACAGTATGAAAAGGCAGAAAGATATGACACTGGAAGGTGAGCCCCCCAGGTCAGAAGGTGTCCAGTATGCTACTGGGGGGGAATAGCAGAGGGCAATTACTAACAGCTCCAGAAAAATGAAGTGGCTGGGCCAATGTGGAAATGCTACTCAGTGTAGATGTGTTTGGTGGTAAAAATAAAGTCTGATGCTGTAAAGAACAATATTGCATAAGAACCTAGAATGTTAAGTGCATGAGAACCTAGAATGTTAAGTCCATGAATCAAGGTAAATTAAACATGGTCAAGCAGGAGATGGCAACATTGAACATGGGTACCTTAGAAATCAGTAAACTAAAGACAATGGACAGAAATGGGTGAATTTAATTCAGATGACCATTATATCTGTGGGCAAGAATCCCTTAGAAGAAATGGAGTAGCCCTCATAGTCAACAAAATATTTCAAAATGCAGTACTTTGGGCCAGTCTCAAAAACAACAGAATGATCTTGATTCCTTTCCAAGACAGATCATTCAACATCTCAGTAATCCAAGTTTATGCCTCAACCACTGATGCCAAAGAAGCTGAAGTTGACCACTTCTGTAAATACCTACAACACTTCCTAGAACTAACACCAAAAAATCTCTGTGATGTCCTTTTCATCACAGAGATTAGAATACAAAAATAGGAAGTCAAGAGATACCCAGGATAACAGCCAAGTTTGGTCTTGGAGAACAAAATGAAGCATGGTAAAGGCTAACAGAATTTGGTCAAGAAAACAACCCAAGAGATGACTCTACACATAAACATCGTCAGATGTTCAATACTGAAATCAGATTGTTTATGTTATTTGCAGAGAAAGAAGGAGAAGCTATATACAGTCAGTAAAAACAAGAACTGTAGCTGACTGTGGCTCAGATAATTGGCTCTTTACTGTAAAATTCATCTTAAGTGAAAGAAAGTAAGAAAAACCAGTAGGCTATTCAGGTATGACCTAAATCAAATCACTTATGATTATATAGAGAAGGTGATGAATAGGTTTAGGGAGTAGATCTGATAAACAAAGTGTCTGATGAATGATGGACAGAGGTTCATAACATTCTACAGTAGGCAGTGACCAAAACCATCCCCAAGAAAAAGAAATTCAAGAAGGCAAAGTGGTTGTCTGAGGAGGCTTTACAAATAGCTGAATAAAGAAGAGAAGTGAAAGGCAGGGGAGAAAGGGAAAGATATACCCAACTGCATGTAGAATTCCAGAGGACAGCAAGAGAGATAAGAAGGCCTTATTAAATGAACAATGCAAGGAAATAGAGGAAGACAACAGAAAGACTAAAACTAGTGACTGCTTCAAGAAAAACTGGAAATATCAAGGAGCATTTAATACAAGGATGGGCATGAAATGGTAAGAACCTCAGAGAAGCAGAAGAGATTAAGATGTGGTAAGAATACACAGAAGAACTATACAGAAAAAGGTCTTAATGACCCACGTAACCATGATTGTATGTTCACTTACCTAGAGCTGGATATCCTGGAGTGTGAAGAGTTAAGTGAACCTTAGGAAGCATTGCGGTGAACAAAGCTAGTGGAAGTGACAAAATTCCCACTGTTGTTCAGGTCGCTCAGTTGTTTCCCAGCTATTTCAAATCCTAAAAGATGATGTTAAAGTGCTGCACTCAATATATCAGTAAATTTGAAAAACTTTCACAGTGGCCACAAACCTGGAAATGGTCAGTTTTATTTCCAATCCCAAAGAAGGGCAATGCCAAAGAATGTTCAAACTACAGTACAATTGTGCTCATTTCTCCTGCTAGCAAGGTGATGCTCAAAATCCTTCAAGCTAGGCTTCAGCAGTACGTGAACTGAGAAGTTCCAGATGTCCAAGCTGGGTTTTGAAGAGGCAGAGAAACAAGAGATCAAATTGCCAGCATTCATTGGATCATGGAGAAGCAAGGAAGTTCCAGAAAAACATCTGCGTCTGCTTCATTGACTGTGTTAAAGCCTTTGACTATGTGGATGACAATAAACTGTGGAAAATTCTTTAAAAAAATGGGAATACCAGACCACCTTATCTGTTCCTGGGAAACCTGTATGTAGGTCAAGAAACAACAGTTAGAACCGAACATGGAAGAACTGACTGCTTCACAATTGGGAAAGAAATATGAAAAGGCTGTATATTGTCACCATACTTCCTTAACTTCTATGCAGAGTACATCTTGGGAAATGCCAGACTGGGTGAATCACAAGCTGGAATCAAGATTGCCAGGAGAAATATCAACAACTTCATATATGCAGATGATACCACTCTAAAGGCAGAAAATGAAAAGAAACTAAAGAGCCTGCTGATGAGAGTGAAAGAGAGTGAAAAAGCTTGCTTGAAACTCGACATTGCAAAACTAAGATCATGGCATCTGGTCCCATGACTTCATGAGAAATAGAAGGGGAAAAAGTGGAAGCAGACAGATTTTATTTTCCTGAGCTCCAAAATCACTGTGGACAGTGACTGCAGCCATGAAATTAAAAGATGCTTGCTCCTTGGAAGGAAAGCTATGACAAACGTAGGCAGCAAGTTAATAATAAAAAGCAGAGACATCACTTTGCCAACAAAGGTCCATATAGTCAAAGCTATTTTTTTTCCAGTACTCATGTACAGATGTGAAAGTTGTACCATAAAGAAGACTGAGCTCCAAAGAATTAATGGTATTGAACTGTGGTTCTAGAGAAGACTTGAGAGTCCCTTGGACTGCAGGGAGACCAAACTAGTCAATCCTAAGGAAATGAACCCTAAATATTCATTAGAAGGACTGATGCTGAAGCTGAAACTCCAATACTTTTGTCACCTGATGCAAAGAGCTGACTTATTGGAAAAGACCCTAATGCTGAGAAAGGTTGAAGGCAAAAGGAGAAGGGAGTGGCAGAGAAAGAGATGGTTATATAACATCACTAACTCAGTGAACAGGTATTTGAGCAAACTCTGGGAGATAGTAGAGGACAGAAGAGCCTGGTGTGCTCCAGTCCATGTGGTTGCAAAGAGTTGCACATAGCAATTGAACAACAATACTAAACATGATGATACTTATCTATTAAAAGACTGAAATTAGAATTTACCCTCTTCTTGGGGTAGAGGTAGTGAAGAATGAATTTTGTGGGTGTTTATTGTATCTCTAATTCTTTTCTTCACACACACACACACACACACACACACGCACACACACACACACATACACACACACACACCGAAAAGACTGAGTATATAGACACCAAGATGTTAACTCTGCTCTATGGTCGTCTCTGGTTGGTGAGATTATGAACAATTTTTTTTTGTTACTTTTCTTCATTTTTCTTTTTTGGAAAGCATTTTTCTAAATTTTCACTTTCTAAATTTACTGTAATTCATTTGTTTTGTCTTTATAATATAAAAATTGAGATCTTTTTCAAAGAAAAAGACACAAAAACATCTCTAACTGTTAAGTTCCATTTTATAGTCTGACTTCTCAGTGGAGACATTTCTAGCTTTTCTTTCTCCTCCACTGCCCCTCAAATAATGAGGAGCTTTCAATCCTCTGAACTGGGGCAGCACTACCACCTCTGCAGGCACTGATTGAGCCCCCACCAAATGTTGGCTGTCTGTTGAAAGTACCTAGCCTGAGGCCTTAAATTAGTCATGTAATGATTCCAACTCTTTTCATTTAATTAAATTTAATAACATTTGATTAAATGTCCAAGTGCTATGCTGGGCCCTAGCCCTTTGTATATACAAAGTATAGTTAATGGCCCTAGTAGGAGTGCCTGAAATGCTTTAAAGTATGAGCCCACCTTCCTCATTTAACCCACCTTAGTGTTCCCAGTTCCCATGCCACCCCACCCCCATCTACATGATTCCTTACCTCTTTTCCAGATCTAGGTCCCTAAGCTCTATCATCTATCCTTTTCAGCAGGTTCATTCTGTCTCTTTTACAGAGGTTATCACTTTCTATGTTCAAGGAATCTTAAAGGAAGAGGCTGATTTTTGACCCATGAAGAAGTTGACTGATACCCTCTGAATTAGTCAACACAAGCTTCTGTAACTGAATACCTTAGAGTAGGTGGCTTACACAACAGGAATTGATTTCTTATAGTTCTGTAGATTGGAATTCTGATGTCAGAGTGCCAGCATGGTTAAATTCTAGTGAAGGTCCTCTTACTGGCTTCCAGATAGCTGCCTTCTCACTATATCCTCACATGATGGAAAGAGAGAGAGCTCTGATATCGCTCCCCCATCTTAAACGGACACTAATTCCATCATGGGACCCCACCCATGACCTAATCTAAACCTAATGAACTCTCAAATTTCTGCCTTTAAATATTAGTACATTGGTTGTTAGAGCTTCAACATACAAAATTTAGGAACACATATACAACACCCTCAGTGCATTGGCTTTCAGTTTTCACAGTTTAATTTAACTTGAGGTTATAATGTCTGGCTTTATCTAGAATATCTCTCACAAAATAGAATACAACTCAGAAAGATTATCAATATAAAGGATCTCTTGTGCAGAGATTATAATCATCTCTGTAGACCCATAAAAGGCTTTTGACAAAATTCAACATCCATGTATGATAAAAACTCAACAGAATGGGTATAAAGGAAACATACCTCAACATATGCAGGCCATATATGACAAACTCACAGCCAATGTCATGCTTAGTGGCCAAGAGCTGAAAGCATTTGCTCTAAGACCAGAAACATGATAAGGATGCTTATTCTCATCGCTTATTCTCATCACTTATTCAGCATAGTAGTGTAAGACCTAGCCACAGCAATCAGACAAGAAAAATAAAGTAAATCCAAATTGGGAAGGAAGAAGTATAACTGTCACTGTTAGCACATTACATAATACTATACATTAAAAAATCCTCAAAATGCTACAAAAAAAAGAAACTACTAGAACTCATCAATGAATTTGGCAAAGTTACAAAATTAATATACAGAAATCTGTAGTGCTTCTATACACTATACGCAACAAAAATTATCAGATAAAAGAAATTAAGAAAATCCCATTTATAATTGCATCAGAAAAATGCCTATATAAATCTAATCAAGGAGGTTAGCAACTTATACTTGGAAAACTACAAGAAGCTGAGGAAATACATTGAAGGCAATACAAATGAATGGAAAGATATACTGTGTTCATGGTTGAAACAATTAATATTTTTAATATGACCATACTGCCCAAGACAATATTTTGTGCATTCCCTACAGAATACTAATGACATGTCCCCATAGAACTGGAGCAAATAATTCTAATTTTCTTTATGGAGACACGAAAGATCCAAAATAGCCAAAACAGTCTTAAAAATCATCACAGAGGTTGAAGTATCATGATCCCTGATTTCAAAGTATATTACAAAGCTATACTAATCAAAGCAGTATGATACTGGCACAAAAACAGACACATAGATCAATGGAAGAGAATAGCCCAGAAATGAACCCACACTTAAATGGGCTAGTCATCTATAATATAGAAGGCAAGAATATACAATGGAGAAAACACAGTCTCTTCAATAAATAGTGTTGGAAAAAACTGGACAGCTATATGCAAAAGAATCAGACTGGACTAATTTCTCATACTATGTACAAAAATAAATCAGAAATGGGCTAAAGACTTAAATGTAAAGAGCTGAAACCATAAAACTTCTAGAAAACATAGGCAATAAGCTCTTTGACACAAACTTAGTAATATTTACATATATATAATTGTATATATAAATAAAATAATAATATATATATATCCTCTGATAAGGGAAACAAAAGCAAAAATAAGCAAGTGAAGCTGTGTCAAACTAAAAAAGATTTGTACAGTGAAGCAATCTACCAACAAAACAAAAAGGCTGCCTACTGACTAAAAGATAATATTATAATAAACCTGATGAAGTAATACCCAAAATATACAAAGAACTCATATAACTCAACATCTAAAGAGCAAACATGCAAATAAAAAATGGACAGTGGAACTGGATAGATATATTTTGCAATAAGACATTATATATGGTCAGCGGGCACATGAAAAGATCCTCAGCATCATTAATCATCATGGAAATGCAAAACAAAACCACAATAAGATATCACCTTACACCTGTTAAAATGACTTTCCTCAAAAAGGCAACAAATATCAAGTATCTGCAAGGATGTAGAGAAAAAGGAATTTTCATGGCCTTTTGGAAATATTATTTGATGCAGTCGCTATGGAAAATAGTATGGAGATTCATCGAGGAAATGAAAGTAAAGCTACCATGGGTCATCTGTGGCAGTCCACTGATTAAAACTCTGTGCTTCCGCTGCAGGGTGCATGGGTTCCATCTTTGGTCAAGGAACTAAGATCCCACATGCCTTGCAGTATGGTCAAGCCAAAAAAAAAAAAAAAAAACAAACCCTACCATATCATCCAACAATTCCACTCCTGGGTATTTATTTGAAGAAAATGAAAACACTAATTAGAAAAGATATATGCACCTCTATGTTCATTGCAGCATTGTTTACCACAGCCAAGATTTGGAAACAGTCTATGTATCCATAAGAGTTCATAGATAATCGGCTCCAGTTTCATCCATCTCATCAGAACTGATTCAAATGAATTCTTTTTAACGGCTGAATAATACTCCATTGTGTATATGTACCAGCCGATTATACAGAGTGAAGTAAGCCAGAAAGAAAAACACCAATACAGTATACTAACACATATATATGGAATTTAGGAAGATGGCAATGATGACGCTGTATGCAAGACAGGGAAAGAGACACAGATGGGTATAACGGACTTTTGGACTCAGAGGGAGAGGGAGAGGGTGGGATGATTTGGGAGAATGACATTCTAACATGTATACTATCATGTGAATTGAATCACCAGTCTATGTCTGACGCAGGATGCAGCATGCTTGGGGCTGGTGCATGGGGATGACCCAGAAAGATGTTATGGGGAGGGAGGTGGGAGGGGGGTTCATGTTTGGGAATGCATGTAAGAATTAAAGATTTTAAAATTTAAAAAATAAAAAACTAAAAAAAAAAAAGAACATGCAAAAAAAATTAAAAAAAAAGAGTTCATAGATAGGTGAGTGGAAAAAGAAGATGTGTATTTATACATATATGTGTACACAGTAGAATATTACTCAGCCATTAAAAGAATGAAATTTTGCAATTCGTGATAAAATGAATGGACTTAGAGGATATTATAGTAAATGAAATAAATCAAAGTAAGACAAATACTGTATGATTTCACTTATATGTGGAATCTGAGAAAACAAATGAATAAACATAACAAAACAGAAAGAGAGTTACGGATACAGAGAACAGACAGGTGGTTGCCATAGGAAAAGTGGGTGAGGGGAGGAAAGAAAGAGATGGGAGAGATTAAGAGATTAAAACCTTGTTACAAAATAAATGAGTTGTAGATATGAAATATATAGTGTGGGAAATAAAGTCAGTAGCTATGTAATATCTTAGTATGGTGAAGTGAAGTCGCTCAGTCATGTCCGACTCTTTGCGACCCGATGGACGTAGTCTACCAGGCTCCTCTGTCCATGAGATTTTCCAGGCAAAGATACTGGGGTGGGCTGCCATTTCCTTCTCCAGGGGATCTTCCCAGCACAGGGATCGAACCCAGATCTCCTGCATTGCAGACAGACACTTTGCCATCTGAGCCACTAGGGAAGCCCTAGTATGGTGAAATATCATAACTAAACTTATGATCAACCATTTGAAATGTATAGAAATATCAAATAACTATGTTGTATAGCAGGAACTAACTATGTAATAGTGTTGTAGGTCAGTAATACTTCAAAAATATACCACTCATTAAAAAAAAGGGGATTAGATTTATGGTTACCAGAGGTAGGAATTGGAGGAGGGTAAAATGGATGAAGGCAGAGAAAAGGTACAAATTTCCAGTTGTAAGATTAACAAGTACCAGGGATATAGCAGCAGCAGCAGCAGCAGGGATATAATGTTCACCATGACAAATATGATTGACACTGATATGTGTTATATATAAAAGTTGTTAAGAGAGTAAATCCTTCAGATTCTCATCACAAAGAAACATTTTTTTTCTATTTAATTTTCTGTGTACATGAGATTATAGATGTCCACTGAAGTTATTCTGAAAATATTTCATGATTTATAGAAATCAAATCATTACGCTTATATACCTTAAACTTGTACAGTGGTGTATGTCAATTAATATCTCAATAAAACTGGAAGAAAAAAAGAATCCTTTAATTAAAGTTATTATAAAAAGTCTAAACAAAAGTAAGAAATCTACATTTCTTAATTTCTACTCTTAATTAAGATCACATTTCTTAATTTCTACTCTTGATTATAGCCACATTCATGATGACTGAATGCTATCGATAAAGTAACCATATATAAATATACATTTCACTGAAATTAGTGGTCAGTTTTTCTTTAAGTATATTGTCGCACAAGTTTTTGGTGTTCTGATATTCTGGTAAGCAGTGTTTCTCTCAAGTATTGAAATATCAGTATTTGGAGGGGGGGATCCAATGTAATTATTTTAAAACTAAAATCTGAATTATTTCTGTCTTAAATTATTCCTGGAGAGTAACAAACTGCATTAAAATTTCAAATCAAAGAAAGATGCAACTGTTTAGGAAATGTTCTTCAGTATCTTCAAAATCCTCGAGGAGAGGAATAAAAGCAACGTTTCTATTGAAAGAATAGTTCTTTTTCTAGTTCAAAGAGTTCCTGAACAAGTGCAGAATAAGTAGAAAATATTAAAACTGAGACAGGGAACTTTATCTACACATTGGAATCTCAGTCTATACATGTTGAAACTAGATGAAAAGAAATCAGTAATGCTTCCTTTAAAACAAGTATTGTTTACCATCATTTAAATTACAGTTTTTGAAGAAAAGATTAATATGTTCTCAAAATAATAAAACAATAGAGGGAGTAGTTACAGGGAAAAAAGTCAAAGGAAAACATTTAGAGTTATATCTTTCCTCTCAGCTTTTGTCAACTAGAATTCTAAAACTTTTCCAGAAACTGGAACAAATTTGTGTTAACAATTATAGCACTTTAAGATTGCATTCTAAAAAATCAGATATATTCCATTCTCAGTGTTCATTGGTTTATACTGTGTTAGTTTATGTTTATTATTTGGGTTATTTTTGAATAATGCTTTATTTTCCTTGTAATTTTTTGAATAATATATGTTTTTTATTTAACTTTATACAGATTTGCTTTAACTTATTGTTTTTTAGTGTATTTATATTTTTGTATGTTTTCAATATGGTGAATATTTACCTTTACTTACTCTTTATATTATGGATTTTAAATATATGAATTCAGAAAATACCTGAGTGAATATCCATGTATTTACAATATATAGAGTATGTACCAAAATACTCTACTGTCATTTTGATATTGTTATACTTTGAGGAGTTGTTAATAAAAGCATGAAACCATCATAATTAGGGAGATATTTTTTAATTTTTTATTTATTTATTTTTGGCTGTGTGAGGACTTTCTTTAGTTTTGGAGATCAGGGGCTACACATTGTGGTGGCTTCTCTTGTTGCAGACGTAGGCTCTAGGGAGGACACTCAGTAGTTGTGGCTCACCGACTTAGTTGATCTGGCATGTGGAATCTTCCTGGATCAGGGAGCTTGCTTGTCATTACTGGATAGAGAAAATAAGAAAATATTCTTTGACTTTAGTTCAGGAGATGTTTCAACTGTATGTATCTGAATAGCCTTCCGTGAGTATCTGGTCTATGAGGTCATTTAGCTGAAGGCTTTCCTTTGTCACAGGGTGGAAGCAATAAAACTATCAGAGAGTAGGTAGAGCTGTTCCAAACATGCATTTTTCTCTCTTTGCCTTATGCAGAGAAAGAGAAGACTGTATTCCTAAAGAATAGAGGATTATTTTGTAAAGCATCTTTTAAATTGAAGTTGGTTTACAATGTTATATTAATTTCTGGTGTACAGAAAAGAGATCCAGTTATATAAAGATATAGAGATAGATTCTTTTTCCTTTTTTTTTTTAAAGAAAATATCAAATATAGTTCTCTGTGCTATACAGGAGGTCCTTGTTGTTTATTTTCTATATAGTACTATGTATCTGCTAATCTCAAACTTCCCTTCCTCCTCCTTTGGATACCATAAGTTTGTATTCTACGCCTGTGAGTCTGTTTCTGTTTTATAATGTTTGTATCATGTTTTAGATTCCACATATAAGTGATATCCTGTGGAATTTGTCTTTCTGTGACTTACTTTTCACTAAGTATGATCATCTATAGGCCCATCCATATTACTGCAGAAAAAGGCCTTATTTCATTCTTTTTTGTGGTTAAGTAATATTGCAATGATCTTCATTTTCTGAATGTTGAGCTTTAAGCCAACTTTTTCACTCTCCTCTTTCACTTTCATCAAGAGGCTTTTGAGTTCCTCTTCACTTTCTGCCATAAGGGTGGTGTCATCTGCATATCTGAGGTGACTGATATTTCTCCTGGCAATCTTGATTCCAGCTTGTGTTTCTTCCAGTCCAGCGTTTCTCATGATGTACTCTGCATAGAAGTTAAATAAGCAGGGTGACAATATACAGCCTTGACATACTCCTTTTCCTATTTGGAACCACTCTGTTGTTCCATGTCTAGTTCTAACTGTTGCTTCCTGACCTGCATACAGATTTCTCAAGAGGCAGGTCAGGTGGTCTAGTATTCCCATCTCTTTCAGAATTTTCCACAGTTTATTGTGATCCACACAATCAAAGGCTTTGGCATAGTCAATAAAGCAGAAATAGATGTTTTTCTGGAACTCTCTTGCTTTTTCCATGATCCATCACTTCATGGAAAATAGATGGGGAAACAGCGGAAACAGTGTCAGACTTTATTTTGGGGGGCTCCAAAATCACTGGAGATGGTGACAGCAGCCATGAAATTAAAAGATGCTTACTCCTTGGAAGGAAAGTTATGACCAAACTAGATAGCATATTTGAAAACAGAGACATTACTTGGCCGACTAAGGTCCATCTAGTCAAGGCTATGGTTTTTCCAGTAGTCATGTATGGATGTGAGAGTTGGATTGTGAAGAAGGCTGAGCGCCCAGTAATTGATGCTTTTGAACTGTGGTGTTGGAGAAGACTCTTGAGAGTCCCTTGGACTGCAAGATCCAACCAGTCCATTCTGAAGGAGATCAGGCCTGGGATTTCTTTGGAAGGAATGATGCTAAAGCTGAAACTCCAGTACTTTGGCCACCTCATGCGAAGAGTTGACTCATTGGAAAAGACTTTGATACTGGGAGTGATTGGGGGCAGGAGAAGAAGGGGACGACAGAGGATGAGATGGCTGGAGGGCATCACTGACTTATTGGACGTGAATCTGAGTGAACTCCGGGAGTTGGTGATGAACAGGGAGGCCTGGCATGCTGCGATTCATGGGGTCGCAAAGAGTCAGATACGACTGAGTGACTGAACTGAAACTGACTGAACTGAATATTGCAATATATATAAATATATATATATATATACACACACACGAACACCACATCTTCTTTATCCAGTGGACACTTAGGTTGCTTCTATGCCTTAGCTATTATAAATAGTGCTGCTATGAATATTGAGGTGGATGTATCTTTTCATCTTTTCTGGATACATGCCTGGAAGTAGGATTGCTGGATCATGTGGATACTCTATTTTTGTTTTTTTAAGAAACATTCATATGGTTTTATGTAGTGGCTGTGTGTGTGTATGCTTAGCCACTAAGTTGTGTCCAACTCCTTGTGACCCCATGGACAGTAGCTCTCCAAGCTCCTCTGTACATGGGTTTTTCCAGGCAAGAATACTGGAGTGGATTGCCATTTCCTACTCCAGGGGATCTTCCCGACCTGGGGATCGAACCTGCCTTGGCAGGTAGACACTTCACCATTGAGTCCCCTGGGAAGCCCTTCTATAGTGGCTGTACCAATTCACTTTTCCACCAACACTGTGGGAGAGTTTCCTTTTCTACACACCCTCTTTAGCATTTATTGTTAGTAGAATTTTTGATGATGGCTATTCTGACTGGTGTGAGAAGCTACTTCACTGTGGTTTTAATTTGCATTTCCCTAATAGCATATTGGAAAGCAGAGACATTACTTTGCCAACAAAGGTCCATCTAGTCAAGGCTATGGTTTTTCCAGTGGTCAGGTATGGATGTGAGTGTTGGACTGTAAAGAAAGCTGATTGCCGAAGAATTGATGCTTTTGAACTGTGGTGCTGGAGAAGACTCTTGAGAGTCCCTTGAACTGCAAGGAGATCCAACCTGTCCATTCTGAAGGAGATCAGCCCTGGGATTTTTTTGGAAGGAATGATGCTAGAGCTGAAACTCCAGTACTTTGGCCACCTCATGCGAAGAATTGACTCGTTGAAAAAGACTCTGATGCTGGGAGGGATTGGGGGCAGGAGGAGAAGGGGATGACAGAGGATGAGATGGCTGGATGGCATTGCTGACTCAATGGACATGAGTCTGAGTGAACTCCGGGAGTTGGTAATGGACAGGGAGGCCTGGCGTGCTGTGATTCATGGGGTCACAAAGAGTCGGACATGACTGAACTGAACTGAACTGAATAATTACCAGTGTTGAGCATCTTTTCATGTGCCTATTGGCCATCTGTGTGTCTTCTTTGGAGAAATGTCTATTTAAGTCTTCTGCCCATTTTTTGACTGGATTGTTTGTTTTTCATTACTGAGCTGTTTGTTTATTTTGGAAATTAAACCTTTGTTGATTGTCATGGTCCAGGTGCGGGTTGGAAAAGAATTTCCAGACATGAGGCCAAATGAGAGGGAAATAAAGTTTATTAGAATGGGAGACGCTGTTAGAATAGTGGGCCAGCTCAAGGGAGAACCGACATTGAACAGGGGTCCTTAGTGCACTTTTATGCCCAGGGTACAAGGAGTGGGATAGGGGTCTTTTGGGTCATTTACTGATTGGATGAGGCACATATACTGGGTGGGGAAAGAGTAAGGCAAATACCTTCTCCCTGTGTGGGATAGGAGGGGAGACAGTTATACCTCTCAAGAGGAGCTGAAATCCATTAATAGTTACAACATGAGGGAGAGAAGGGCAGTAAGGGTATGGTTTTTCTTTTCCTGAATTCCAAGACTCTCCTTGGTTTTATCTGCTCTTTTGTCCTTGGGTCATCACACTGATCACATTGTCTGCAGATATTTTTGTTTATAGATTGTCATTTCATTTGCACAGCAAAGAAAATCCTAAACAAAATGATGAAATCTGGGAGGCTTATTTGTTCTCATTGGGAAATACTCATTAGCAGATGGAAAAGGGGCTGATTTCTCTTATCAGGTACAAATGATTTAAAGCCTCAAGTACTAAGAATTTATCACATACATGAAATTCAGCACCACCCTTACCCACATTAATGTTTGTAACTTCAAAGAGATGCTGGGTCACTGCAGGAAAAGAGAATACTTCACCTGTTATATTAGCAGTCCTAGCATTTGTGCTGAATCCCATCCTAATGGAAATGAGCCCTTGGGCAAACATGGGAATGATGGTCTTGATTTGTCACTTCTAAAGGTATGCCTCTCTATATATATATATTTAATATTCACAAACATTGTCTCCATCCTTTCTGTGGAATCCTTCCTCAAATAGGACTCATGCTTAGACCACCTATAAATTTGGATTGCTTAAGTGTTGTCAGAGAATTTGGCACAGTGCTTTTCTAAATCAATGGAACTGTAGGAGAGACTGCTTTTATCCTCAGCATGGATCAAATCTAGACATGCTTTTCTGAAATATTGCTGGGGAGAAACACAATTGAAGGGAAATCTGACATGTGACTGGAATATGTTAGGTAACTTCCTCAATTTCATAATCAAAAGCAGTTGCCGTTTGATTGAAGTAGAAAACCAAGGAGGAAGTTTATTTTTCCACTACATGAATCTTTTGAAGTTACAATCACCTATACCTACAAATAAATTCCCAGCAAAGGCCATATGTTATTAGTCTTAATTGTGACTTTATTTTTTAATTTTAAATTTGAATCTTTTAAGAATAGTGAGAGGGAACAGGAGAGATTAATGAGGAAAAAAATGAACATCCAAGAAAGCAATTAACTAAGATATTTGAAATTATGCAGTGAATTTGATTCATAAATGTTTTACAGTCCCAGTGCTAATAGTTTCTTAAAGCTGTAGCTCAAGATTCCGACACTAAAAAGCCTCTTGATGAAAGTGAAAGAAGAGAGAGAAAAAGTTGGCTTAAAGCTCAACATTCAGAAAACAAAGATCATGGCATCTGGTCCCATCACTTCATGGGAAATAGATGGGGAAACAGTGGAAACAGTGTCAGACTTTATTTTTTTGGGCTCCAAAATCACCGCAGATGATGACTGCAGCCATGAAATTAAAAGATGCTTACTCCTTGGAAGGAAAGTTATGACCAACCTAGATAGCATATTGAAAAGCAGAGACATTACTTTGCCCACAAAGGTTCGTCTATTCAGGGTATGGTTTTTCCAGTGGTCAGGTATGGATGTCAGTGTTGGACTGTGAAGAAAGCTGAGTGGCGAAGAATTGATGCTTTTGAACTGTGGTGTTGGAGAAGACTCTTGAGAGTCCCTTGGACTGCAAGGAGATCCAACCAGTCCATTCTAAAGGAGATCAGTCTTGGTTGTTCTTTGGAAGGAATGATGCTAAAGCTGAAACTCCAGTACTTTGGCCACCTCATGCGAAGAGTTGACTCATGGCATCACTGACTCGATGGATGTGAGTTTGAGTGAACTCCGGGAGTTGGTGATGGACAGGGAGGCCTGTCATGCTGCAGTTCATGGGGTCACAAAGAGTCGGTCACAACTGAGTGACTGAACTGAACTGAACTCCAAGCCCCTATTTCCCTCATTTAATCATCCCATGGTCTGACTCCCAAACAACTCGACATACTCCTTCCACCCCAGAGCATGCTGAATTATTCAAACTAGCCTGTTCTAGTCTCACCAATTATTTACTGAAGAAACCACAATAAAGGCTCTTGATACAGGACTCTGCTTCCTGAGCAGCCCTGTCACTTCCCCACTGCGATGTGATGCCCCTTCTTCTTGGGATCTGTGAGTATAACAAACTATATTTCCAATTACAGTAAGAAAACTTAAATTTTAAAACACAGTATGGTGTATAAATGTTTCCTATGTTATGACGGACTAGATTTCCTCCAAAATCAGTGTCCAGGTACAATTCATAAAAATGCTAAATGAAACATAAAAACATTTTTAAAATTCAAAGCTGGTTCATTAGAAAATAAGGAAAGGCAAATTGATGAAAAGTACAGTTCTGGACATATAACCAGGCAGTTGGTTGGAATACCTCCTAAAGGTATTCACTAATTTCTAGTGCCTATAGCTTCAGTTTTAATTGATTTTACACAGGAGGCAGAAGGCAAGGCCTAGACCTTGCACAAGGTGGGGAGTCACTCTCATAAAACAGAGACATCCTGCTCCCCTGAAAAGTGTTGACCTTGGTGGATGAATTAGAAAAGACACAAACCCACAAACCAAGATAGTCTTGGCTTTGGATTGGGGAGGGTAAGTTGTTGATGATCTCTTTTGAGAATTTATAATAATAAGCCTGATCTCAAATAAATTTGGGGTAGAATTCATAGTGTATTTTATCCCTCCAAAACCTTAGGCCAAGAAATTTGTTTAAAATGGTCCTAGGTAGGAAGAACATTCAGTTGCTAGGAAGAAGCAGATGGAAGTCATATCTAGAGAAATTAACCTCAACCTTGGTCTCAAATATTTCCCACAGATAAAATTCCAAAAACTTAAATGCACATCAGCACATATACAAAACATTGGAATGCATGGTAGAATCTAGGTACACTGTCATAAGCTAGAAGCACAGTAGAATATTGAGTACTCTAAAAGTACTGTTTGCTAAGTGAATTTTCAAAATAAAGAGCCTGGGCTTGATGATCTTGGGGTCCCTTTGATTTCCACAGTTCAGACACCTAAAACACTCAGTTGTGGAATGGAAAAATAATTGTTGGAAATACATAGCCATGTGCGAGGTCAAAGTTTAGGTTGTAAGGAAGAAGGCATAGAGTTGCTGACTCAGCCTCGATGTTTTCTAGGCTCCTTGCCTGCATGGGCACAGGTGTGGGGTATGGTCATCCTGCTCATGTCTGGGACAGTGTTAGGCATGGTGCCTTCTAGATGAGGATTTCTTCTGCTTCTTTTTTTGTAAGAATCCTTTAAAAGATTATGTATTTGTGTTTTTTTTGGCTGCAGACTTTCTGTGGTTGCAGTCAGTGGGGGTTTTCTCTAGTTGCAGTGCACAGGCTTCTCATTGCAGTGGTTTCTCACTGTGGAGCACAGGCTCTCAGGTGTGTGGGCTCAGTAGCTGTGGTGCACAGGCTTAGTTGCCCTGGGGTATGTGGGATCTTCCCAGACCAAGGATCAAACCTGTGTCTACTGCATTGGCAGGCTGATTTTTGAGCCCTGGACTACCGGGGAAATGGATGAGGATTTCTGATTTCCTTTCACATTCCTGTTGAAGCATCAAAATATATCTATCCCTTTACTGCTTAAAGTAGTGTTATCACCACAAAGAACAACCAGGAGAGCTCTGTGTAACAGACTGTCTCAGCACTCTGTGCAAAATTCCCATGTAGCTGAGGAGCGTTGCTCAGATGTACAGAAAGGCCACAGGCCCTGACTTTTCCCCCTCCTCCCCATCACACTGGCCATCTTATCATGGTGGTTCTGGTGTGAGTGTCAGTTATTGAAATTGGTTAAGCACCATGCTGCCACTTAATATATCTGAATATATGAAGTTACTTCACTGCTTTCGTCAGCATCCTTATTAATAAGGTAGGTGTATTCCTGGTACCTACTTCTTAGGGTTGCTGTGAAGTTTAAACAAGGTAATCTCCCTGAAGTACTTAACACAGTGCCTGGTGTGATTGTTCCACAATTGGTAGTTAGTGTCACCACCTTACCAACTGAGGAAGATTAAATTTTTAAGAGTTTGATAAACACATCACCCCTGAAGTGTGGTGAGAATGATCAGATCATCCATTGGTAGACATCTGAGATACTAGAAACTTCTGCACTTTTATTAGTATGCATGGAAGTTTCAAGCTATGTTCAAGAAAGGGAGTTTTGAGCTGAATTAGTTACATAATTTGTTTATTCCATAGTAACTTTTTACTCTAAAAAGGATTTTAGACATCCCAAAGAAAATATATATCATGAAACAAGATATAAAATTAGATATGGAAAATAAATTTCAAGAGGAAAATTAAGGTAAGAAAATTGAAATATACAGTGCATGACAGAGAAAAAAAATTGTAATAGAGTCTTAACCATCTGGTATCTGATGTATTTCAGTTGTCCTTGAACCCAGAGAAATGTAATCTGGAACAGAGAGAGAAGGGCATCAAAGGTTTTGAGTCTTTTCCCTCAACTTATGAGATTATTTGTGGCTTGCTTATGTCAAAGCCTTCTACAGAAGGATAGTTACATGCTTCTTTAAAGGATGGGCCAATGACCCCTTCAAGCTTCTAAGAGCTTCAGAAGGACCTCTGCAGTGCCTTTATCAGCCTGTAGGTTCCCACGGTGTAGCTATAGAGTCAGAATGTTGGGTCTTGCTCAGTAGTGAGCATTTATGATGTTCTTGTGATTTCTCCATGCCCTTTGAGCGCCTGTCCTTTATTTGTGGCAATTTCCGCCTGTAGTGGAGTCTCAGGGAGAAGCCATCGGCTCTGACATTTATTCTTCTCCCTCTGCTGTTTTCATAGTCCCTAACTCTGATTCTAAAGAAAACAGAAATGTTACCATTTCAGGTCATAAAAATTAAACATAATGTAAAGCATAATAGTATAAAAACATAGTGAAAACTAATTTTATAATTTTAAGGCTGTGTTCATCAGGGATCTGCACGCAGCAGTGTTTCAGTTTTCAAAGTTAATTCACAAGAAGGAGGCTTTTATAGTATTTGTTCTGAAGCTATTTTGCTCCTCAAATGTACCTAGTTTCCCTTAAGGTATTAAATGAACAATGTATAGTTACTTTCTAGAGTTGTATTTGAGTAGTTATCTGGGTATTATTAGATATATTATGAAGAATTTAGTCCATTGTTTTTATCTTGAATTGTACAAGTTAACAGTTTAAATGGACCGTCTACCTATACCAAATTAGTATTTCAGATTTTCTTCAGTCTAATGTACTCTTTGCACTCCATACTTTATCCCTCTTTTACTCAGTTATAAAAACAAAAAGGTGTCATTTGATCATCAAAGCATAGAGAAGATTGTCAATTAAAACAGGAAAATTTAAGCAATGTTCCTTAAATACTTGCTTTGGATTGTGTTTTCCTTTACTGCCTAAAAAGTCATCTTAGGACTGAATTTCCACCATTCTAAAGCATGTATCTTTTTCAGTTTTAACAGAGCTGAAATACATTGTGTGTTTCATAATCAGTGACTTAGTATATTTGCTTTAGTATATTTGTCCATTTAAAATTGATTCATCTTAAATCCAGTGAAATACGATGGCAGACATTTATGAAGTGTTGTTTTCTGGGCATTCTATATGGTAATATGCATTGGAGAAATGCAGCAGTCCTGACTGAGGGCACCGGCTCCTACGTGTGCCCTAGTGGCTCTAGGGCTTCTTGGAAGGAGGGAGCAGGGCAGATCACCAGGGCAGAAACTCTGTCCTTTTATTCTTTCTTTCTTGCCAAACAATGAGACTTCTCTCCAAGCTCTCCTTAGAAGAGAGTCTGTGTTGCTATAATACACCAAACAAAACAGAATTTTGAAAATTAGTTACCAGGGAGATTGACTACCCACAGCAGAGTGAAAATAGGGCCCCTTATTGAGCTCCTGCTGTGGGATGAGTCCAGAACTAGATCCTGTACATATGGGGCACAGGATTTTATTGTGATACTGTTGTGCATTTTGCTGTGTATAATTTTACCATTCTTCCTCCAGTTTTAGTCAAGTTCATGTTCTCTTTACACACGGAAGTTTGTGGCAGGGCCAGAAGCAAGAATGGCTCTCCTTGGTTCTGATAAACAGTTCAGCTTTAAAGATGATACTGACTGCCCTCCACTCTCCCCACCTCCACACCGGGGGAGGGTCTAGGCCTGAGCTCAGTACTGTGCACCACATACACACCCCCCACTTCGCCCCCCCCCCCACCCCGCACCTTGTGAAGGTGGTCTCAGGAGCTGGCTTCCGAATATACATGGGAAGGTAAACCCCCATCTACAGGACTCTAATTCTCTGTGGCAATCCTGTCAAAGACTCTCTCCTAGACCACATTTTAGTCAGGCTCCTCTGAACCTTCTGCTTAACTGGGCCCAAACTTGGGCTACTGTCTCTGTCCTTATAGAGTCCAATTTTAGCAAGAATACTGCTATGGCAGTTTAGCCATAATCTCTCACTTTCGAGATTCTGATAACCTTCAATATCTGCCTCAATTCATCCATCATCATCATCCCTCTGGTAATATCTAAGCACCCTGGCCAGCCTTCAGTAAGAATCCAGCTAGGTCAATTTAGCAAGAATTACCTTTTGTCTTGGGCCTCCCTGGTAGCTCAGATGGTAAAGAATTTGACTGCAATGCAGGAGACCCAGGTTTGATCCCTGGGTTAGGAAGATCCCCCAGAGAAGGAACTGGTCATCCAGTCCAGTATTCTTCCCTGGTGAATCCCATGGACAAAGGAGCCTGGTGGGCTACAGTCCATGGGGTCAGAAAGAGTCAGATGTGAATGAGCCACTGTCACACACATCAACCTCTGTCCTAGTAATTTTCCATCCACCAACCCCTTCCCTCTTCTCTGTTCCTTGGCTATAATCCCCACTTTGTCATATTTGGAGCTGAGCTCAATCTCTCCCCTACTGCAAAACCCCATTGCAGTAGTACCTACGTATATCACAACATTCTTGCCTTAGCATTGTTAACAAGTGTCAGAATATTTTGTTTTTTGAGAATCTGTGCCCCAGGAGTGCCAAGATAGAGCAGAGCTACCAGACCTATAGTGAATGTCTTCTTGGCACCCAGAGTGGGTGAAATTCTGGAGGAGTCTTTGATGCTTTGACAGGTGTAGGATGATGAAAGGAAAGGAGGGCAATCTCTAGAGGTGGCTGTACTTGAATTTCACACCAGCCTACTGGATGGACTCCTGGAGAAGATTTTAGTTGATCTAAAGAAATACATTTCTTGCACAGCAAAATTTGGGCTTGCAAATTTTTATCATGACATATTTTATCCTATTCAATGTCATAGCATCTGAAATGTTAGTGTTATACCTGTTTTGCCATTGAGGTCTTAGAGAAAAAGAAGAGATTTGCCCAGCTTTTCAGAGTGAACATGCAAAACATGTATACTAAAAGGCATAAGAAGATACCCTATTTCCTGGCAGAATTACTTAATTCTCTACTTGACAAATATTTTCTTGTCATAGTCATTCTTTAAAGGTATGTTTTCTGGTTCCTTTAAGACTGTTGAGTCATTCAGGAAAGGAAGCCAGACTTGAGGAAATAGTCTTAATTATGCCTCAAATATCTGGATACAAAATAAACAGAAAATATATAAAAGGAAGCATTCAGCTTTAGTTGGAGTATTAAGAGCCCTGTAGGCAGAGTCCACATGAGAGAAGGATAAAAGACATTCACTTAAATTGTGGTATAGTATCTTGTTCTTTGTTTATTCTTTTTTTTAAAGTGAAATCTAAGATGGAGCCTCAATATTTAAAATGAACAAAAATGAATGGGGTCCTCAGGCAGTTTAAATTTTGTCAGAGGCTAAAAATAAGCCATTGTTTATGCAATCTATGAAGTATCTTCTTTGAACCTCTGAAGGCATCCTAAGCAAATCTGAAAACTATTTTTGGAGGACCTAATGGAAGGACAGTAGACAAGTGATAATTAGCATGAACTCAGCAATGGATGGACTAGATCCACATTTTGTTTCTTGTTTTCAGAGATAAATTAGATAAACCATTAAATGTAAATAGCAAAGTGCTAACAGATGGCAACCCATATATTTTTAAAAAACTGTTTAGGAATGCTGATTACAAGCTCAGGAATTCTAATTGTTACTGAATCCAAGCTCAGTCTGCTTGCCACATGACAGACCAATAATATAGAGATGAGGTGTTGAGGCAAGGAATAGTGACTTAATTCAGAAAGCCCGGCATTCACAAAGATGGTAGACTAGAGTCGAGAGTACCTCTTATCAGGGTCTGGATGCCAGTTTCTTTTAAAGAAAAGAGAGGGGAAGGAGGTGAGGAAGTAAAGTAAAAAGGCCATAATTCTTGCAGAATACCTTCCTTTTGGCCAGCCTCAGGGAGGGAATGTGTTGATTTCTTCTTTTCTGCAGCCATTCACAAGTGGGCAGGGTCAGAATTTCTCCCTGTGAGCTGAACAAAGGCACTTTAGTGTAACATTCAGGCAGTGGGGCAAGGTTCATGGAGGCAGGCCAATATGTATACTTACAGCTTATAGACAGCATCATTTCTGTGATTATACTAACAGCAATGGAGAGCAAAGGTTAAAGTAAAAGAAACAAATCCAACATGCAGTAAGATTCTATTATTCCTTATTACAAAATTAGGCTCTTCCTTTTAGCAGCTGGGAAACTTATGGCATGTCATGTAACTTCAGAGTATCAGTTTTATCTTCTGGAAAATAGGAATCATAACAGAATATACCTCACGGATTGATGTGAGGATTAAATGAGATGATAGGTGTAAGCTCTTAGCCTAAGACAGTAAGCACCCAATAAATGGCTGCCATTTGAGTAAGTATTATTCTATAACTGTTGCAGGAAGGGGAATCTCTTTCAGGGCCGAGAGTAGGCGCTTGTCTAACACTCAGAAATGAATTGTCCAAGGAGAAAAACGCACTGACAAAGCAAGAGACTTTATTGGGAAGGGACGCCCATGGGGAAAGCAGTAGGGTAAGGGAACCCAGGAGAACTGCTCTGCCATGTGATTTACAGTCTTGGGTTTTATGGTGATGGGATTAGTTTCCAGGTTGTCTTTGGCCAATCATTCTGACTCAGAATCCTTCCTGTGGCGCCCACATTGCTCAGCCAAGATGGATGCCAGCAAGAAGAATTCTGGGAGGTGGTCAGACATGTGGCGTCTCCTTTTGACCTTTCCTGAACTCTTCTGATTGGTGGTGGCTTGTTACTTTCTTGTTCCTTACCAGGACATCTTGTCATAAAATAGCTCACACAAATGGTTACTATAGTGCCTGGCCAGGATGGGCAGTTTCAGTCAGTGCGCTCTAACCTAACCACTGCAGTTACTTGTACCCATGAGTCTACAAGTCTAACCTCTGAAAGCAGCCATTCTCTCCTGTTCCTTCTCCTCTTTCTCCTTCTTCTTCTGCCCTTTTCTCTCTTCCTTCTACTCCTCCTTCCAACATGATTTAAACTGAATTAACATCAAAGTTCTAGAACCCACATCTTTTCACCATGAGCATGAAAAATGAGAGTTTCTCCATCTTTGTCTAAATTATCTTAGAGGAAAAGCCCAGATCTGGAGGAGAATGACTCATTATTATTCACAGCTCTATAAAAACTGGAAAGTAAATATTGGTCTTCTAGATGCAAAGCATTACATTTCCTCTAAAATTCGTGTGAAGTGGTTTCCCACTAAGAATTTAAAATAGATGATTTTGTTTTGAGAGCAGTTATTATTATGTAGATTAGAGATTAAACACCCAAATATCTTATTTGCTAATTCGCTATTCATGAGAAAATTAAACATGCTAAAGAGTTCCCATTTTAGAGCAAATAATCCTCTAAATTCTCAACTCAAAAGGAGGGCTACCATTTAAAAAAGATATTTAAATGCATGCAGATCTTTCTCAAAATCTTCAATCCAGATGAAGAGTGTAATTCAGACTGCACTGCTGCTGCTTTTTGACAAAGCATTATGATTTCTTTCTTGTTTCTTTTTTTTTAATACATAGATACAGACAGTCACAGTGAAAGCAGTAATTAATTTGTAAGATAGATGAATTGAAAGTTCAGCATTCTAAAGAGCTATTTCAATGTATCAGAGCAATGACAGCATTGTGTTTCCTTCTTATTCTTAATGGGTCTCAACTTCCTGTGGCCTTTGTTGCTAGGAAACTAGCCTCTACTGAAAGCCACATTTTTGATATTACTGTTGACTCTGTGGAGTCTGAAATGAATGAGGCAGATCTTGACTCCTTCAGGATTAACCATCAGTGCCTGTGGATGATGTGAAAAACCCTGAGCTCAACATCATCTCTGGAGCCATTGCTGACAACCCCAGGAGGCATCCAGTTCCCTTATAACTTCCCTTTAGAAATTTCCATTAACCTGTCCTATGTGAAGTTAAACCTCCCAGAAGCAGAAAGATAAGAAGAATCTCTGGTCCATTTTCATTTATTTCCATATTGCATTAAGGTCTAGGCCACCTTAGGAACAATGCTGACTGATGTTTATCAAGGTAAAGTTTCAAAGGAATGACGCATTCCTGTGCAAATTGCATACTTTCAGTGTAGTCTTTTTGGTATTCACAGTTCAAATTCAGAATCTGAATTTATGCTGGAGGCCTTTCAGCTTTTTCAGTGTTATTGAAATTACTAAAATGCATTTGCAAGATGAATAACAGTGTTTTAGATGACGTCTTGGTCAGAGGAAGAATATGAATAAGACTCATTTCCTCCCCAGTCCAACTCAAAAATAGAGATTCTCTTTAATAGCATTTTAATTTTGGTGCAATTTAAAAAGTGTACATTCAGAGGCAGAGATCAAGTCTGTAAGATGCAAATCATCTGATGGCAGGAGTAAAGATTCAAGGTAGTGCATTAAAATAACTCTGAAGTCCAATCTGACCAGAAATGGACCATCAGCCAGTAGCAGGATAGGGTAAGAAGCTCCTAGAAGAGCTTAAAGACTGGTTGACTCTACTCTTTGAAGCTTTTCTGATTTCTTCTCAATTCACTTATGGTCGTGTGTGTGTGTGTGTGTGTGTGTGTGTGTGTGTGTGTGTGTGTGTGAGAGAGAGAGAGAGAGAGACAGACTCCACTATATTTCAAGCTTGAATTGAGCTAATGTCAGAATTTTAGAGGTCACATATTTTCAGCATGAGCATGGAAAATGGGAATTTCCAAAGCTTTGCCTAAATTTACTTGGAGAAAAAGCTCTTTCCACTCTGCCTTGATCTTCTATTGCCTTAAGCATATAGATGGCATACAGATGGCATGCACCAATAGTTATTAGATTTACTCCAGTGGTTCCTCATAGATGACTCTAGTATGTCTAAATTATGCCCCAAGTTATACATATCTGTTGTTAGATGAAATCAGTCAGATCAGTTGAAAGAAAACCAAATATCAGTTCAGTTCAGTCAGTTCAATTCTGTTGCTCAGTCGTGTCTGACCCTTTGCGACCCCATGAATCGCTGCACACCAGGCCTCCCTGTCCATCACCAACTCCCAGAGTTCACCCAAACTCATGTCCATCAAGTCAGTGATGCCTTCCAGCCATCTCATCCTCTGTCGTCCCCTTCTCCTCTTGCCCCCAATCCCTCCCAGCATCAGGGTCTTTTCCAATGAGTCAACTCTTCGCATGAGGTGGCCAAATATAGACACAGTCAAAAAGCTGATTACATAACAAGCCATTTTAATATGATTGCATCAGCAGTATTTTCATTCCTGTTGTCATCAGAACATACCCTCAGTTTAGGTAGCTGGAAACAGAATAAGGACACGTCATCTTCAACTGTGACTATGAGGGAGGTGCTGGCAGCTGGGTGGCAGTAGCAGAACTGAAAATACAGTGTGTATCTTCTATTCTGGATTCTGTCATAGGTGCTAGTGCTGGCTCATTTCCAGCATTCTGAATAGCCCTTGTTAGCCAAGCCACCAGCCAGTTCCTAGATGCTGGACTCAGACAGATTAGCTCAGGATTCCTGCAGTCTCATGGATCAAGAGCCCCATCAATTTCCCTTTCCCCCAATCCCTTCCCAGGGGACCGAGTAGAGTCTCTTTTTCTACCCTCAGACACAAAAGCTGTGATGCTGCTACCTTTCCTTGTCGGTGGAGCCATTTGCTCATCCTCCTGGTACACCCACACTTTTGAGTTCTGCCCTCAGTGACTCAAAGGAAACTTACTCTCCTAAAGGCAATAAGTGCTTCCAAAGAAACTTTCTGAGATGTATCTTGTGGGTAGAAAAACAAAACTCTGGCAGGGCATCAGTCCATACTAAATAAGGATAAAACCATTCTGACATTTCAGAAGTTATGTCTGCCTTTTCATAGTGGGATATTCACAATAAGGCAGTATTTCTTAGTGCCCTAAGAACTTGGGCTTTGGAAAAAAGCCAACCTGGCTCAGTCTATACCCTCCTGGGGACCATGGGCATTTACTTTTCCTCTTTAAGCCTCAATTTCCTCACTGATACAAATTATAGCAATATTTGTCTTATAAAGATTATGAGGATTCCATGACATAATGCATATTCTTACCAGAGAACCTAGCATAGAGTAAGTGTGCATGTGTTAGTTGCTCAGTTGTATCCAACTCTTTGTGAGCCCATGGACTGTAGCCCACCAGCCTCTTCTGTCCATGGAATTCTCCAGGCAAGAATACTAGAGTGGGTAGCCATTCTCTTCTCCAGGGGATCTGCCCCACCCAGGGATTGAACTCAGGTCTCCCACATTGCAGTCACGAATAACCTCAGATACGTGGATGATGCCACTCTAATGGAAGAACGTGAATGGGAACTAAAGACCTTCTTGATGAGGGTGAAGGAGCAGAGTGAAAAGGCCAGCTTAAAACTAAATATTAAAAAACTAAGATCATGGCATCTGGCCCCACTACTTTATGGCAAATAGAAGGGGGAAAAGTGGAAGCAGAGACAGATTTCCTCTTCTTGGGCTTTAAAATCACTGTGAATGGTGACTGCAGTCATGAAATCAGAAGACGGTTGCTTCTGAGCCACCAGCGAAGCCCATAAGGTCAACTGTACAATAAAGAGTTTCCATTATTATATCATCATTACATCTCACATAGCATCCTATGAGCACTTCCCATGCATGCACCAAGCATTCCTGGATACTAGGGAGGGAAGATGAATAAGAATAGGCATCCTTTTCTCAAGAAACTCTCAGTCCAGTGAAGGAAACAGATATGTAGAAAGTAGTTACAGGGAAAAAATACACTATTGTGAGAGTCTTGAGGAAGTATAGAAGTAGAGATTCAGTAAGTTTTCACAAAGGAGAGACGTGATCTGGCTATTGAAAGAAGAATAATTAGGGGAGAAAAAAACATTTTTCAAGCAATGGAGCTCCTATCTAAAGATAAAAGACTCCTACTGTGTTTGGGCAAATTACATTAGCTTGGTACTAACCTTGAGCTTGAGGGTTTATATGAGTAGGGAGTGGTTTAGAAGTGTGAGAGCCTAGAAAAAGAGTCAGATCTTGGTCTATTTCCTTCTTCCAGTGGGCATTTATGGAACTTTCTGGGCTGTCTTACCTGTACTAAGACTGTTAGCTAAATAGCATAATCCAAACTTAGTAATTCTTTGGCCTTAACTACTAGTGGTTCAGCCAAATAATTGACAGGCTTTCATTGGGGTTGCTTATATTCTCAGATATTTCCAATGAGTCAGCTGTTTGCATCAGATTACCAAAATACTGTAGCTTCAGCTTCAACATTAGTCCTTCCAATGAGTATTCAGGGTTGATTTCCTTTAAGATTGGCTGGTTTGATCTCCTCGCTGTCTAAGGCACTCAGGAATCTTCTCCAGCACCACAGTTCAAAGGCATCAATTCTTTGGCGCTCTGCCTTCTTTACAGTCCAGCTCTCACAACCATATGTGACCACTGGGAAAACCATAGCCTTGACTAGATGGACCTTTGTTGGCAGAATAATGTCTCTGCTTTTCAAAACACTGTCTGGGTTTGTCATAGCTCTCCGGCTGCAGTCACCATCCGCGGTGATTTTAAAGCCCAAGAAGAGGAAATATGTCTCTGCTTCCACTTTTTCCCTTTCTATTTGCCATAAAGTAGTGGGGCCAGATGCCATGATCTTAGTTTTTTAATACTTAGTTTTAAGCTGGCCTTTTCACTCTGCTCCTTCACCCTCATCAAGAAGGTCTTTAGTTCCCATTCACGTTCTTCCATTAGAGTGGTATCATCCACTCTAATGGTATCTGAGGTTGTTGATGTTTCTCCTTCCTATCTTGATTCCATCTTGTAACTCCTCCAGCCCAGCATTTCTCGTGATGTGCTCAGCATATAAGTTAAGCAAATGGGGTGACAACAGGCAGCTCCGTAGTACTTTCTCAATCTTGAACCCACCAGTTGTTCCATACAAGGTTCTAACTGTTGCTTCTTTACCCACGTTTAGGTTTTTTGGGAGACAGGTAAGATTGTCTGGTATTCCCATCTCTTTAAGAGCTTTCCACAGTTTGTTATGATCCACACAAAGGCTTTAGTGTAGTCAATGAAGCAGAGGTAGATGTTTTTCTGGAATTCCCTTGCTTTCTCTTTGATCTGGCAAATGTCAGCAATTTGATCTCTATTTCCTCTGCCATTTCTAAACCCAGCTTGGATGTCTGGAAGTTCTTGGTTCATGTTATGCTGAAGCCTAGCTTGCAAGATTTTAAGCATGATCTTGCTAGCATGGGAGATGAGTGCAGTTGTCCGATGGCTTGAACATTTTTTAGTACTGCCCTTCTTGGGAATTAGGATGAAGATTGACATTTTCCAGTCCTGTGGCAACTGCTGCATCTTCCAGATTTGCTGACATATTGAGTGCAACACTTTGACAGCATCATCTTTTAGGGTTTTGAATAACTCTACTGGAATTCCAACACAGCCATTAGTTTTATTGACAGCAGTGCTTCCTAAGGCCTACCTGACTTCACACTCCAGAATGTCTAGCTCTGGGTGACTGGCCACACCATTGTGGTTATCTGATTCACTACAATCATTTTTGTACAGTTCTTCAGTGTATTCTTTCCATCTCTTCTTGATCTCTTCAGCTTCTACTAGGTCTCTACTGTTTCTGCATAGCATACCCCACCACCAACTCTTCACTTTTGAAAGGTAATTTTGCTGGGAAAATAGAATTCTAGGCTGTTTTGTTTTTGTTTTTTTCTTTTTGCTTTCACCACTTAAAAAATTTCACTCCTTTATCTTCTTTGTTACATAGTTGTTAATGAGAAATTTGCTATAATTCTTATCCTTTCTTCTCTATAGATAAGGGGGTTTTCCCATTCCACCTCCAGTTTTTCCCAAGGTTTTCTGTTTGTCTTTAGTTTTTTTCAGTTTGAAAATGGTATGCCAAAGCACTTTTTGTTGTTTATTTTTCTTACTTGGTATTCTCTGAGCTTTTTATTTATATTGTTTGGTGTCTGCCATTAATTTTCAAAGCTATCAGATATTATTGCTTCAAATAGTTCTTATCCTCTATTCTCCTTCTTCAATTCCAGTAATTTATATGTTAAAATTATCTATTAGTTCTTGGGTGCTCTCATTTGTTTTGCCTTTTCTTTCCTTTTTTTTTTTTCCTGTTTGCATTTATATTTGGAAAGTTTCTACTGACCTAGCTTAAAGCCCACTGATTTTTCTTCAGCTGTGTTACGTCTACTGAGGAGTCCGTGAAAGGTATTCATTTATGTTACAGTGGTTTTGATTTCTACCTCCCCTTTTAACTGTTCCTTAGAATTTTTATCTCTGCCTATGTTACCTAGTTTTGCATGTTGATTACTTTTCCCATTAGATCCCTTAACATATTAATCATAGTTATTTTAGGTAATGCCAACATCTGTGTCATACTTGAGTCTGATTCTGATTATTGCTTTCTTTTTTGTAGTGTATTTTTTTCTTGCCTTTTAGCATGCCTTGTAATTTCTGTTGAAAGTCAGATATGTTGTATCAGGTAGTAGAAACTTTAGATGGGGATTTTTATTAATCTACCCAAGAGTTAGGCTGTGTTTAATGTTTGCTGTTGTTACAGGTGCTGGAGGCTTCAAATTCTTCTAGTGTCCTTCTTTTTGTCTCTTCTCTTGATTTTTGGCTCCCCTAAGTACTCCTTCTAAAGCTCTTTGAGCTTTAATCAACCATACCAGAGCCCTGTTGTCATGGCAAGTTGTTGGAGAAGGAGAACATTCTACAATCTTACAATTAAATTAGCCTTTTGATAGGCCTATCCACCTGGGCTGTGACCTTCACATATTGGTATTTTCACGCTGCCCCTACATTCTTCCTTGGCTGTGCGTTTTCAGTCTGCTTTTTTAAAGGGCTGACCTCAGTGACTGTGCTGCTCACTGCTCCACATGCTCAGTTGTGTCCATTTCTATGTGACCCTACGGACTGTAGCCTGCCAGCTTCCTCTTTCCATGGGATTTCCCAGGCAAGAATACTGAAGTGGGTTGCCGTTTTCTTCTCCAGGGGATCATATTGACCCAGGGATGGAACCTGCATCTTCTGCATTACAGGAGGAATCTTTACCACTGAGCCACCTGGAAAACGCTGCCAGTGACTGGTTTCTCCCTCTTCCCTCCCATTAAGTGAGGTGAAAAGGCTGGAGGGGCCTGTCCTAGGAGGAAGGCCTTTTTTCCTGCTGAGCTGATACTGGCAAAGTCTTCCTTGGAAAGTGCGCCTTTGTTTACGGAGACGGCTCTGTGATTATCTCACCATGATTACTCTTCCCTTCCCTCTTCCAAAGCCAGGAGAGGACGTTTCTTGAATCTCCACCATGAGAACCTAGTGTGCTTCCTGGAGGTAAAAGTCATGAAAGTCTAAGACTATAGCCCCCAACAAGACTGTTTCTTTTATGGTAATAAACATGCCATCTTCATCTGTCCATCAAAATCACCACTAAGTGTTCCTTCCAATTTATTGTTCTAGTGGCTTCTGCTCCAGGTAAGTGGTCTGGCAGTGACTCTCTCTGTGTGCTTGTGTGTCTATATGTTGTGGGAGCTGTTTGTCCTTCAACCTCAATTCTCTGACATTTCCAAGAAAATGATTGATCTTTAGATTGCCCAAATTTTTGTTGAGGTTGTTGTAAGGACAGGAGTGATAACTTACAAGCTCTTTGCACCTTGGCTGAACCAGAGGTCCAAGTTGGGAATAAAAATAGTTTGTGGGTCGGAGCTCTTTGCGGGGAGATCCAGTGGGATAGTGCATGTGAAGTGCTTGGCACAGTTTCAAGCACAGAGTAACTGTTTGATAAACTTTAGCTTCTATTATCATCTCAGAGAAGGTTTACAGTTTTATTCCTGTTAACATACAACAAAAGCAGAGTATTTTACTATGATACATTTATTTTTAAAAATCCTAAAATAAAAGAAACTATTTTAACCAGACTACATGAATCCAGCCAAGGAGTACAAGATTAAAACTGAACACCATCCAAATTCTAAATTATACCTCCAGCTCCAAATATACACAAGTCAGTCTTGTTCTGCTTTACTTACCAAAGCACACTTATGATTGGAAATAAACACCTCAGTTTCTAGGATCCAATCGTATTTTAATGTACATTTTATATGCCAGGTGCTAAGTGATATAAAATAAATTTTCCCTTTGTGCTTTCTCTGGAATTATTCAATATATAATGAGAGAAACAGCGAGATAAACAGCTAATTGTAATACTGTACAGTGAAAGTGTGGTAAAGATACAGGAGGAATGTCATGGAATGATTGAGGCAAAGTCTCTGAACTTAGTCTAACTACATTCAAACCCCAATTTTGTGATTTCACCTTGTGGTGAGATTTGGGCAAAGTATTTAGCCTCTCTTCCTTAGTTCATTCATACATAAAATGGGATTAATGGATCTCATAGGTTTCAGTGCCTGTAGAATGTTTAGCATGGAGCCTGGAGCAAACAAAGTGCTCAGCAAGTTTAGCTCCAACAGCTAGCTACAAACAAAATGCTATGAGGAAGAGTAATGTAAGCTTGATGGCAGAAACAAATTTCTTTTTCAAACTCTCCCAAATGCCAAACACATAGTAAGTTCTCAGTATATCACTCAAGTCAATTAATAATTGAATGAATGAATGAGTCATGAATTCTGCAGAATATTATGGAAGGTGTCCAAGGTCAGCATTTGAAACTGGTTTGTAGGATGAGGAGGGAATCACCAAGTGGAGAAAGAAGAAAAAAACAATTGTGGGGAAAGATACCTATCATGAGAGAGGAAATTGGGAATTAACCAGTGTAGTTAGAGCTTTGGGTACAGAGGGTGATGTTACCCATTTAGGAAACATGGAGGTTCCAGAAAAACTTTCTTAGAAGCTTTGCTTTAAATATGAGAAACAGGCTTTAAGTCAGTGGCCCCAAAGTCTTATTTGTGTTTTCTTAAAATTGCTCTACCCATTCCCCACCTCAAAGACTAGAAAACTAAACTAAAGGAACAGGGCAGTGGAATCAGCAATTAAGAACTGTGTTTAGGTTTTTATTTCCAAGATTTTTAGGAAATGGAGAATTTTTTAAAATAATAATGTCACTTAATTCTACTTCTCTGGTTTTGCTGTCTCATATTCTACTTATGTGATTTTTCAATCTCAAGTAACCTGCTGCCGCTGCTGCTGCTAAGTCACTTCAGTTGTGTCCGACTGTGTGACCCCTTAGACGGCAGCCCACCAGGCTCCCCCGTCCCTGGGATTCTCCAGGCAAGAACACTGGAGTGGGTTGCCATTTCCTTCTCCAATGCATGAAAGTGAAAAGTGAAAGTGAAGTCGCTCAGTTGTGTCTGACTCTTAGCGACCTCATGGACTGCAGCCTATCAGGCTCCTCCATCCATGGGATTTTCCAGGCAAGAGTACTGGAGTGGGTTGCCATTGCCTTCTTCCTCAAGAAACCTAGGGAGCTGCTAAAATTCAGATCTCTGAATCTGGCCAAGATTTCTGCCAAACTTACTTAGTTGGGATTTCTGGGTATAAGGAACTAAGAACCTATGTTTTAAACATGTATCTCATCTGACATACATGTTCAGAAACTCCACAGATGTGATGAAAATGAAACCACAAGACCTGCCCACATTCTACTTTGTTTTTCCTTCTACCTTGCTGTGCTTAGCTATTCTGGGACACAGGGGACAAGGGGGAGAGGTTCTGGGGGTGTGCCTGGAGGGACAGAGCATGAACTATGATTATAGCAGAGGAAGTAGATGGGAGGATGGATGGGAAGAGCTTGTGGACATTCTATTTCTAGGACTTGTAGGTATTCATAAATCATTTCTATTTGTTTAAAGCAATCCTATCAATTTTCCTTTTGATTTCTTAAGCTCTGTTTTTTCCCTATGTCTGCAGATAAAAGAATCAAGCTTAATCAGTTCATTGTGTGAATTCAGGTTCTCTTCCATGAACTTTTTTTCCCAAATTCTAGAGATATCAAAAGTGTTTCTTCTTGAGATCTGAATTTCTTCCTCCTTCAGTTTGTCTTAGAATTTCCATAAATGAAGGCAGAGATTGCAAATATGAGTATTTTCCAGTGAAAAGATAAACTTCAAAGTTTACAACTGTTTTTTTTTTTTTTTAAGTTCAAGATAAGGAAGATAGACACTCATTCTGTCACATCTGGAGGGATAGGAGAATAGAAGATTATTAAATTCCTCAACTTTAGAATCTTACAGAAACCATTCTGACTTATATTTATTATTGCTTAGAAAAAGGCCTTTTAACAAATTGTCATTTTTTCCTTCTTTAGTAGCAAAGTGGAAGTCCTTGGCATAGGTACTAGAAATACCAAAGTGCTACCCAGTTCCTATTTATGTATGTGTCTCAGTGCTTAAATAAATTCAGGCCTTGGCTCAGTGGTAAAGAATCCGTCTTCCAATGCATAAGATGTGTGTTTGATCTAGGAGAAGAAGATCCCCCAGAGACAGAAATGACAACAGACTCTAGTATTCTTGCCTTGGAAGTCCCATGGACAGAGGAACCTGGTGGGCTAGCGAACATGGGATCAAGAAAAGAGTCAGACATGACTTAGCGACTAAACAACAGCATCAAAGCATCTTATGGATGAATTCTTCAGTTCATATCAGTCACTCAGTCGTGTCTGACTCTTTGCGACCCCATGAATTGCAGCACGCCAGGCCTCCCTGTCTATCACCAACTCCCGGAGTTCACTCAGACTTGCATCCATTAAGTCACTGATGCCATCCAGCCATCTCATCCTTGGTCGTCCCCTTCTCCTCCTGCCCCCAAACCCTCCCAGCATCAGAGTCTTTTCCAACGAGTCAACTCTTCGCATGAGGTGGCCAAGGTACTGGAGTTTCAGCTTTAGCATCATTCCTTCCAAAGAACACCCAGGGCTGATCTCCTTTAGAATGGACTGGTTGGATCTCCTTGCAGTCCAAGGGACTCTCAAGAGTCTTCTCCAACACCACAGTTCAAAAGCATCAATTCTTCGGCACTCAGCCTTCTTCACCGTCCAACTCTCACATCCATACATGACCACAGGAAAAACCATAGCCTTGACTAGAAGGACCTTAGTCGGCAAAGTAATGTCTCTGCTTTTGAATATGCTATCTAGGTTGGTCATAACTTTTCTTCCAAGGAGTAAGCGTCTTTTAATTTCATGGCTGCAGTCACCATCTGCAGTGACTTTGGAGCCCCAAAAAATAAAGTCTGACACTTTCCACTGTTTCCCCATCTATTTCCCATGAAGTGATGGGACCGGATGCCATGATCTTAGTTTTCTAAATGTTGAGCTTTAAGCCAACTTTTTCGCTCTCCTCTTTCACTTTCATCAAGAGGCTTTTGAGTTCCTCTTCACTTTCTGCCATAAGGGTGGTGTCATCTGCTTATCTGAGGTTATTGATATTTCTCCTGGCAATCTTGATTCCAGCTTGTGTTTCTTCCAGTCCTGCATGTCTTATGATGTCTCTGCATATAAGTTAAATAAGCAGGGTGACAATATACAGCCTTGACGTTCTCCTTTTCCTATTTGGAACCAGTCTGTTGTTCCATGTCCAGTTCTAACTGCTTGGTTCTCCAAGTCAGGCTTCAACAATACATGAACCGTGAACTTCCTGATGTTCAAGCTGGTTTTAGAAAAGGCAGAGGAACCAGAGATCAAATTGCCAACATCCGCTGGATCATCGAAAAAGCAAGAGAGTTCCAGAAAAACATCTATTTCTGCTTTATTGACTATACCAAAGCCTTTGACTGTGTGGATCACAATAAACTGTGGAAAATTCTTAAAGAGATGGGAATACCAGACCACCTGACCTGCCTCTTGAGAAATCTATATGCAGATCAGGAAGCAGCAGTTAGAACTGGACATGGAACAACAGACTGGTTCCAAATAGGGAAAGGAGTACATCAAGGCTGTATATTGTCACCCTCTTTATTTAACTTATATGCAGAGACATCATGAGAAACGCTGGGCTGGAGGAAGCACAAGCTGGAATCAAGATTGCTGGGAGAAATATCAATAACCTCAGATATGCAGATGACACCACCATTATGGCAGAAAGTGAAGAGGAACTCAAAAGCCTCTTGATGAAAGTGAAAGAGGAGAGCGAAAAAGTTGGCTTAAAGCTCAACATTTAGAAAACAAAGATCATGGCATTCGTCCCATCACTTTCATGGGAAATAGATGGGGAAACAGTGGAAAGTGTCAGACTTTATTTTTGGGGGCTCCAAAATCACTGCAGATGGTGATTGCAGCCATGAAATTTAAAAGACGCTTACTCCTTGGAAGAAAAGTTATGACCAACCTAGATAGTATATTCAAAAGCAGAGACATTGCTTTGCAGACTAAAGTCCATCTAGTCAAGGCTATGGTTTTTCCTGTGGTCATGTATGGATGTGAGAGTTGGACGGTGAAGAAGGCTGAGTGCCGAAGAATTGATGCTTTTGAACTGTGGTGTTGGAGAAGACTCTTGAGAGTCCCTTGGATTGCAAGGAGATCCAACCAGTCCATTCTGAAGGAGATCAACCCTGGGATTTCTTTGGAAGGAATGATGCTAAAGCTGAAACTCCAGTACCTTGGCCACCTCATGCAAAGAGTTGACTCATTGGGAAAGACTCTGATGCTGGGAGGGTTTGGGGGCAGGAGGAGAAGGGGACGACCGAGGATGAGATGGCTGGATGGCATCACGGACTCGATGGACGTGAGTCTGGGTGAACTCCGGGAGATGGTGATGAACAGGGAGGCCTGGAGTGCTGCGATTCATGGGGTCGCAAAGAGTCGGACATGACTGAGCGACTGAACTGAACTGACCTGAACTTACTAGCATGTGAGATGAGTGCAATTGTACAGTAGTTTGAGCATTCTTTGGCATTGTCTTTCTTTGGGATTGGAATGAAAACTGACCTTTTCCAGTCCTGTTGCCACTGCTGAGTTTTCCAAATTTGCCGGCATATTGAGTGCAGCACTTTCACTAGCATCATCTTTCAGGATTTGAAACAGCTCAACTGGAATTCCATCACCTCCACTAGCTTCGTAGCGATGCTTTCTGAAACCCACTTGACTTCACATTCCAGGATGTCTGGCTCTAGATTAGTGATCACAGCATCATGATTATCTGGGTCGTGAAGATCTTTTTTGTACAGTTCTTCTGTGTATTCTTGCCTCCTCTTCTTAATATCTTCTGTTTCTGTTAGATCCATACCATTTCTGTCCTTTATCGAGCCCATCTTCGCATGAAATTTTCCCTTGGTATCTCTAATTTTCTTGAAGAGATCTCTTGTCTTTCCCATTCTGTTGTTTTCCTCTGTTTCTTTGCATTGATCGGTGAAGAAGGCTTTCTTATGTCCTCTTGCTATTCTCTGGAACTCTGCATCATATGCTTATATCTTTCCTTTTCTCCTTTGCTTTTCATCTCTCTTCTTTTCACAGCTATTTGTAAGGCCTCCCCAGACAGCCATTTTCTTAGGTAGCCTTTAAAAATCAAGTTTACTTACATAATAAAGGGAAAAAATATTCTTCATTTTGAAAACTGGGATGCAAAACAATATGTGATATTCACAATTTTGTTAAATATTAATCACATGGGCACACATGTACACACCCACAAACATATTTACACAAGAAGGAAAAAGAGAGAAAGGAAATTTACCTGAGTTTAATGACATTTCTTTTTCAGTAGGGTCATTATGTGTAAATTTATTATTTATGACTTTTTATTACTATCCTTCTTTATCCTTCTCAATTTATTTTTACTATAATCCCATGGTAGTTTCCTAATCAGGAAAAATTATAGCATTTTGTCTTTACGCGATGAACTTTTTTCAATCTTGTTGTGAGTATATTAACTGATGGTACGATTCCGAGTTTCCTGAGATTTTTATAGTTTTTACAGCTCACCTCCCAGTTGGCTTTCAGTGTCCTTAGGAAGATTCTTTGGAGAAGGCAATGGCAACCCACTCCAGTACTCTTGCCTGGAAAATCCCATGGGCGGAGGAGCCTGGTGGGCTGCATTCCATGGATTCGCTAAGAGTCGGACACGACTGAGTAACTTCACTTTTACTTTTCACTTTCATGCATTGGAAAAGGAAATGCAACCCACTCCAGTGTTCTTGCCTGGAGAATCCCAGGGACGGGGGAGCCTGGTGGGCTGCCGTCTATGGGGTTGCACAGAGTGGGGCACGACTGAAGCGACTTAGCAGTAGCAGCAGCAGAAAGATTCTTGATCAGGACTCAGATACTGCCGTTAGACTTCTAGTTCTAATTCTGTTTTGCACTGGAGAACACCAAGTAGGGAAGTACTAGTTTATGGCATCTAAATGGAAATAACCAAGTAAAGCTAACTCTGCAGGACACTGGATATCCCTGCATTCAGCTGAGATAGGTGTCACTGTCTTAGATTCTTCAATCTGAAGAGGGTTCATTTCAGGAATCATTAATATTTCACCTTGTAAAACAGTGGGTTTGCTAATCGTGTTTCAGGAATTAGGAATTTAAATCTGTTTTGGAATGACAGCTGACTTTGGGGCATTTGTATTTTAGCATAGCACTCTAGGATCAAGTTTTTTTCTGATAAGAAAAGAAAAACTAGATTCCTGGGTGTTGAAGCAGCTAGCCTAAACATAGAAATCCATTCAAATTATCTGCACAGTCATTTCTCTGAACTCCTACAGTAGCCAGTGGATAATTGTAATCTCTCTGAGTCCCTGTGGCTAGACTTGCAGAGCTGCAAATTTTCCTAGGAAAAGCAGAAAGTCAGGTCAATATTCCAGATGTTTCCAATGATCCCGACGTTTGGTGTGGTGGCAAGGCCTATCCAGATGGTCACTGAATATTTAATCTTTTGCCTGGATATTGGCTGCCATCTGTACACCCAGGCTTAGAACCTAACAGGGCATCAGTCAGCACCACATTGTCTGTTAATTAGAGACTTACTTGAGTACATTTTGTCCTCTGTGTGCCTGCTGTTTCAGTAACTGTCCAATCAGACACATTTACCTGAATATCCACGGTCACTTAGAAGGCACTTGGCACTCACACACTAATAGTTTAATTTCTCCCACTTACCCTTCAGCATGTGATCTTTCTGTCTATTCACCAGGCTTTCATTATTTCCTTTTTCAAATTCTGAAGATGGTTGGGAAGAATCTCATAAATGTGACTTGGAGGTTATCCAAATTCAGGTATTACCCTTCTGAGCAATTTGTTTGCTGGTGAATGAAGTCACCTGTTATACTATTGCTCCTATGCAGTATAGCAGCTTTTCCTGTTATCCATTCTTGGTTATCTGTCCTCCTCTGGGCAGCAAGAGGTCTTTTAAAATCCCCTTAGGATAACATTTGAAATCTTTACCATGGCTTAGAAGTCATCTAAGGTCTGATCCTTGATCTGTCTCTCTCGCTTTGTTTTGTTTTACTTTTGCCACACTTCCTTTCTTTACTTCTAAAGTAGCATTTCTTCTCTAACATCTAAACTTCCACACATTCCTGGATTCCAGCTTCCCTCTCTTTCTGATTCAGTAAATTTCACTTAGGTCTGAGATGAAACCTCCTTTGCTTAGAGAAGATGTTCTGAAAACCCCAAGCAAGGTCAGTGTGACTTATCTATACATCATTAGTGTCCTGATTTCCCTTTATATATCCCACCCTGTCTGTAATTATTTCTTCACAGTCTTCCCTCTGGACTATATGATCCTAAGGATCAGTAACTGTGTATATTTTAAAAATGTGCATCCTAGTATCTGGCACATAGTAGCATTTGCAAATATTTGCAAATTAGTGAATGACAATAAAAGAGAGGTTTAACTTGGCAAGTTTAGAATCAATGTAAGTATTGAATCAATGCTTCAATGAATCAATGATTTGATATCAACAAATATTTTCCTGAGTATTTCTCCTATTTGCCAGGCACTGTGTGAGATACAAAAAAGTAGTGTATAGTCCCTTTTGCCAAAAGATGTATCTAGTTAAAATACTTGCTATATGATGACCACTATAGCAGTATACAACTTTTGCAAATTTAACCTATAGGCATACAGTTATATTAATGACTGGATGAGTGATTATTTTCCATTCTTTCTTTCTCCCTTGCTGGTTTCATCATGATTGTGGTTTAAATGGAGACTTATGATGTTGGGTTCTCAGACTTCTCTTCTAAAGTCTATGTATTCTCTCCGTTTTAAAGAGTAATTTGGTACTTACTGGCCTTTATTTTCTCAGACTTCTCTTCTAAAGTCTATGTATTCTCTCCATTTTAAAGAGTAATTTGGCACTTACTGGCCTTTATTGTCTCAGTCTAAGGTGCTATCTCCATCTAGCTCAGCTGTTCCTCTCTCTTTATTAAGCTTTGGGACAGGGAAGAAAAATTTCTACTGTTTTATGATACCTGGGTTACAGGCCTGCCTGCCACTTCCTCTTTGGATTGAAGATAAAGGAGGAATGGACTGAAATCAATCTTTAATTCCTCCTGAAGCTAAGCCCCTGCAAGAGAGAGGAGAGAACAATTTTACCTTGTGGTCAACCAGGCATGTGGTATGGTGATAGAGGTTTTTAGAAGAAATTGACCAATCTGTTCTGCTGGCCTGGCACTTGCTTAAGGTTTTAGCTTGAAAATATTATTTCTTCACTCAAATCTAGTGTTAAATTGTTTTTCCAGACAGGTTAACATGACTTGATTTTTCAGGTTGATTTTTAACTAAAGACCAGTGTGAAGTTAGATGACACTAGAGATGTTTGACTTAAGATGACCACACTTGAGGTGCTTGTCTAGGATAGGGCAGTACAAAGAGAAATCAGTCAGAGGGTATCTATGGGGTGTCTGTGGTGGAATGGGGAGGAGAATAAGGATGGGGTGGAGTCAGGGTAGTTACTTGTAGCTGAGGAATCATAGCAAGAGCACTGTGCTTGAAGGTACACAGACCTGCTTACTCTTGGCTTTGCTATAGATCAGCAGGGTGATCTTGAGTATATCCCATCTCTGAAGCTCAACTTCCTCCTTCATTGTATAAGAGGAATCCTCCTTGAAAGGATGGGAGTGAGGCTCCAAATAGAAAATATGAAAAATGTTTGTAAATGGTGGCAAACAAAACCATTCATGAGGTGTTCTACTGACAAAGCATTGAGTCAATGGGCTCTAGAGCCAGACTGCCTGGATCTCAACTGTGGCTGGACCGCTTACAGCAGGCTGACCTTGAGTAAGGCACTTCCTTTCTTTTTCTATAAAATGAGGATGCAAAAAAAAAAAAAAAAAGGATGCTAAGTATATTTACTTTATGAGTGTGAGAATTAAACACGTTCATATACATAAAGCTTTTGAAGCAATCCTGAAAGGCTGTGCTTAGTTCAGTAGAAGTTAGATGTGATAATATAATGATGATGATGATCAGGAGGATGATGGTGTGGGTGGTGGTTAGCAGAAGTAGCAGCATCAAGAGGCACTCAGTGGTTAAGAGTGAAAACTCAGGAGATACCCAGCTGAGTTCAAATCCTGGTCCACCCCTTGTTAGTAAACAAGATGCTCCATGTGTCTGCTCCATTTCCTCATTTGTAAAATGGGGATTTAATACTGACTATTCAACAAAATGTTTAGGAGATTAACATAATTCATACTTAGCTCACACAGTGCTTGGCACATATAAGTATCCAATACATTTTGGCAATTATTATTGAAAAGTCAGTGTTAACAAAGACTGAGAGTTAACAAGACTGGGGAAAGATGAACATAAAACTTTGAAAAATGAGAAAGACATTAAGATAATTTCCCAGGGATACCAGCTTTCTCTAGTTTCTGGATCTTAACTCAGTATGTCTTGTGGCTGTTCCTACTCTTTGCCACCTCTTCTATCCCCTTTTTGTCTATTTAGGTGACATAATTTGATTGTTTACCACATACCGGCAGTGAGGCTCAACATTTTACAAGTGTTGTCTCATTTTATCCTCTCCGTGTCTTTGTACTATTATCATAGTTTATGAATGAGAGGTACGAAGAACAGAGAGGTTTAGTTACCTTGTCCAAGGACACAGAACTAAGAAAAAGTAGAGCCTGGAGTAGAATCTGGCCCTAGCAACTCCTCATCATAAGGCCACACTGCCTTCCATTCCATATTCCCACAGAGCCTATGACCCTGTCGGGGCTATCAGGCTGGCTTCTGCCAGCTCAAACTTCAGTAGCAATATTTTCTGCTCATGCCCCAATATGGCTTGCAGCCTTATAGAGGCTGTCTAAAATTCATGGGGTCGCAAAGAGTTGGACACACTGAGCGACTGAACTGAACTGAAGCCTTGCCGAAAACCTAAGTAGGTGCTTGAGCTGACTAATGACTAAGGCACACTGGGATTACAGAACAATAGTCATTTTATTAGAAGGCAGAAGTGCACAGTTCTCAAAAGACTTCCAAAAGTAGACCACCCTGAGATCTCTTTGACATTGTGAAAGTGAACTGTAGTGAGCCCCAGTGTCTCATCTGTAAAATGTGGATAATAATACTTGTTCAAGGGAGTTGCTGTGGTCATCAAATAGTCTAACATGAATCAAGTAGTTAAGCCTAGTATTACCACCATTTATGAGGCACCCACTGCACAACATGGCAAATCAGGTTAATTTATCTTGCTACCAGATAGTATACAAGAATAGAAATCCAGAATTTGGCCTGGGTTTGGGTGTTAATATCTTCTTTGAGGGGAGGCATTGAAGAACTTGTGTCCCCAGTTTGTGCTCTCTAGCCTCTGAGCCTATCTTCTGGTTCAGTGATAGGACTCTTGCATGCCCTCAGGAATGTTTCCAGATGTCCAAAACAGTCTGTCTAATGCTGATTCAATGTGGCTTCCTGCAGGATTCATGCATGCTTCAGAGCCTTGTACAAGGTGAGGGCAGAGGAAGAGGATCAGCCTGGCAATCAGGAACTGGGACCAACCCTAGCTTGGCCACCACCAGCATTGTGTCCTTGTGCCCATTTCAACATCTGTGAAATCTACATTAAGGAAGAAAAAAAAAACACGTTCCCAGAGTGATAGCAAACAGTTAACCCTCAGCAAACATTTGCTGAGCACCTACTGTATGCCCAGGCACCATGTTGGGCTCTAGAGGTCCACACGTAAAGGAAGTATTCTCTGCACAGTGGACAGCAAGTGCCCTTCCCTGGTAGGGAAGCCACATGAAACACCATTCTTCCTGCCAGACCCACGTGGTCACACCAGAGTTGTTGTATTTTGGCTAAATCATTAAGTGCACAGGAAAATGAATCTGCTTTGTGGTTTTAAATGTGGCATCAAGCCTCCCCATCTCTTAGCTAACTCATCTATAAATGCCACCTCTCCCTTAGAGCTTCCATGAAAACTTTGGGGGATAATATATGTTTCACAGGAGCTATATTTTTTAAAGATTAGTAAATTTTTCCTTTTAGCTTTTGAGAGTACAAGACCTTCTTAGTTGCATGGAACATCTATCTTGGGAAGTACTCATGAAGCAATGTGAGCATAAGGAAGGATGTATTAGCGTTTGTTTCAGAAAAAAATACAAAGAGACAAGGGGTGATATTCAACCTTTGACATTTAAAATAGGATTTTTCAGAATGGTTTGATTTGCTTCCCGGATGTTGCAGGAACACTACCTAAGGGACAGTTTAAATTATTATTGTTATTAAGCTCAAAATGGAATTGGAACAAGAATTGTTATTTTTTTCTTCCTAAGCAAAGCATTGGGCCTTGGAAGGAAGACCAGATAAATTGTAGACAAATTGAATAAGTTATATTTGCTCTGCACATCTGGTTTGAAAACTGAATTAAATTTGTACCTAGCACAGTTTTGGGAACATAGTCAAGAGTTACAATTATTATGTTTGCTCTCTGAATTTGTAATAATTACAATGGAATTATGCAAAGCAAAAAAATGATGCACAGTCCAAAAATCATTTATATTTAACTTTTTCTGGTAACATATAAGGAAAGGAAACCACGTAGGCTGAGAGCTCATTGAAGGCAGGAGAGGTACCTCATTCATCTCTGTATCTTTATCACCCAGCATAGTCCTTAGAATGGAGTTGGCAGTCAATAATACATGAAAGAATTAAATTACTCCATATGTGGGCATACTCCATATGTGGAGAAGTAAAACTACTAACTTACTCAACTTACTGGGGATGGTATTTGGCAGTTATAACAAAAAAATCCCAACCCCTGGTGGGTGGTCTTAAGTCTCTGAACTAGTTGTTTAACCCTGGCCAAGTTATTTAACCACTCTGCAGGCCAGCTGCTTCTATCTGCAAATGGAACAGATTATCTGCCAACCTCACAGGTTCGTTGTGAGAACTGAATGAGAACATTGTATGGGAAAGCAAAAAATGCTAGAAATATGAAATGCTTCATTCCCAAGAAACCTTAAGATGAATAGACCACCTGTGGAACTCTGAGACTTGGCTGTTGTTTCATTCCCAGGAGGACCAAGGCATTTTAAGAGATTATTTCATTATTCTTCCCTACCTAAGGTTTAGAAAAGGTGCAGTCTTAATGACACCTGTTTTTATTTTAATGTTCCATAAAATTGAGTGATTAACAGCCCACCCCCTCAGAAATCCATGAAGTCAGCTAGAGAGTATGATTTGAAATTGTTTCTCTTATTTTTAATCAAGACTTAATTCATACTAACAGTTCCTAAATTTCTGGCCTCAGCTGCGCGTCTTTTAAAACCAGACTGAAATGAATTTTATGACTTTATGACAAAGCCAAGTGTTCATTCTTGTCACTTCAGTCAAAAACAGATGAGGCAATTTGAACAAATTTCAACGTAGACATTGGTCTGGAGCTAAAAGTCCAACCATTCTCTGACATCCACATAGCATCTGCCTTCTCCATGTCTGTGGCTGAGCTATTAGGTTGGTACAAAAATTATTGTGGTTTTACATTGTTGAATTTTGCCATTTGATACTGGAATACATTCCTAAATAAATGTGGTTATGTTATAAATCATTTTAATGTACATTTTTGCTTTATGTTTTTTCTAATGATTTATTACTTGCTATAATTTTATATTTATTTTAGACTATAGAAATGATGTTAGACAAAAAGCAAATTAGAGTGATTTTTTTATTCGCGTTCAAAATGGGTCATAAAGCAGTGGAGACAACTCGCAACATCAACAACACATTTGGCCCAGGAACTGCTAATGGATGTACGGTACAGTGGTGGTTCAAGATGTTTTGCAAAGGAGACCAGAGCCTTGAAGATAAGGAGCATAGTGGCTGGCCATTGGAAGTTGACAACGACCAATTGAGAGCAATCATTGAAGCTGATCCCCTTACAGCTATTTGAGAAGTTGCCAAAGAACTCAGTGGCAACCATTCTATGGTCATTTGGCATTTGAAGCAAATTGGAAACGTGGAAAAGCTTGATAAGTGGGGGCTTCATGAGTTGTCCCCCCTCCCAAAAATTGTCATTTTTGAAGTGTTGACTTCCTTTATTTTGTGCAACAACGATGAACCATTTCTTGATTGGACTGTGATATGTGATGAAAAATAGATTTTATATGACAACAAATAATAATCAGCTCAGTGGTTGGACCAAGAAGAAGGTCCAAAGCACTTACCAAAGCCAAACTTGCACTAAAAATAGGTCATGGTCACTGTTTGGTGGTCTGCTGCCCATCTGATCCACTACAGCTTTCTGAATCCCATTAGAGAAACTATTACATCTGAGATGGAGAAACCATTACATCTGAGAAGTATGCTCAGCAAATCGATGAGATGCACTGAAAACTGCAGTATCTGCAGCTGGCATTGGTCGACAGAAAGGGCTCAATTTCCCATGACAATGCCTGACCACACCTTGTACAACCAATGCTTCAAAAGTTGAGTGAACTGGGCTACAAAGTTTTGCCTTATCTGCCATATTCACCTGACCTCTCTCCAACAAACTACCACTTCTGCAAGCAACTTTTTGCAAGGAAAACACTTCCACAACCAGCAGGAGGTAGAAAATGCTTTCCGAGAGTTCACTGAATCCTGAAGCATGGATTTTTATGCTACAGGAATAAACAAACATATTTCTTTTTGGCAAAAATGTGTTGATTGTAATGGTTACTATTTTGATTAATAAAGATGTGTTTGAGCCTAGTTTTTGTACCAACCTAATAAATACAATGCCTTTGCCTAGTAACAAAAACGAGCAATTGACAAATTCAGAAAATTTCACTGTGAAGCATAGTAAAAGCAACAGAAGATCTCTGAAAAACTATCCTAAGATCAATAGCATCAGTGTTACCCAATTATTGATGTGCACCCATCATTTCTGCCTAGCTCTGTTACCCATCACCCTTAGGTCAACTGTCCCTCCCATCAACATTCTCTCTCCCAACTACAACATTTTCTAAAGCCAGTAATTTTCAGTGTATCTATTCTCCATAATACTGGCTCAGGGATAGCACCAAATTTTGTTGCATGAATTGTTAATGTATTTATTGGTTTCCCAGAATCTAGTTTTGTTTACTTTGGCGTTTCCTTTGGAGGAGCAGCCATGTCTTCTCTCTTAGTTCCTGTTGTTTGGGTGGGCTTGACCCCAATCTTAGATGCATAAGTGGGCATGTGACCTATGCCTGTACAAACCAGCATTTCTTTCCTTTTGGCTCAGGATTTGGTTTAAGAATAGGTGCATGACCCATCTTGGACCAATAAAAACTAGGCCCTTGTTCAGATTGTTGGGAATAGAAGAGAGAAGCATAACTTTTAATTTTTTTTCCTACATTTTGAATCTGGGAGGTTTTTAGCCTGGGACTGACATGCTGCTGTGTGGGATTTGAGATGAAAACCAGCATAGGGTCAGAGGAGGGAGGGGGTAGGGGACAGAACCAAGAAATGGAAAGAGACTGCTTGGATGATCTTAGAGCCTCTGGATCTAGGCATTCCCAAAGCTGCATGTTTCCCCTTCTATGTAAGCTCATGATTTTCCTTTTAAATTGAGCCAGTTTGAATTGAATATCCTATCTATAGTGAGGGAGTTCCTCATTTTGTCATTTAAAGTCCTGCATCCCCGGAAACCTCTCATTTCTGGGCAAACTGGGATGACTGGTTATTCTGTTCATTGGCAACAAAAAAGCCCAAGCTGATGCAGATGTATATGATATAGTTCCTTTCAGTTGAGGTGATGCAACATTACAGTGCTGTGTATTGATGCGATGGGATATGGGGCAGGGTTTGGCACAATTTGATGTAAGAAATAAGATAGTAGAACAGAGTCAAAGAGGGCAGAACAAAGTCAAGGCATGAAAGAGAGATTGCCTCTTCCCCAGAACCTCTGAGCACTTTGCTTCGGATTATCTGAAAAGGACAAGGTCAGGCAGTAGTGTGCTGATCAGTTGGCAGAAACCGAAGAGCTGACAGGAAATGATAACGCTATTCTGTGAATGTGTCCCCGTACACGTATATACTCTTTCTCTGTGCTCTATTATTGTAACTACTGCTCATTTATTTTGGTGTTACCCTGAATCTTTTCACCAAGCCATTAAAAATTCTAGTTTTCAAATGTGTGACATGACAATTAAAGGCTATAGAATAATTACCCTGACCCTTGATAGTTTCTCCCGTGACGTATAGTTTGTGTGTAGACTTTTCTTCTTAATTTTAAGACTTTTAAGTGCAAACATAAGTCTTGCTTATATTACATTCTCGTTCCACACCAAGTCAGTTTGAATGTGGGTGGCAGTCTAATATTTTTGGAACAAATTAATCTGAAACCTTTTAGAGCATAGTGATTTTACATATAGAATTTGAAGGAGTTTAAGACACTCTACTGAATATGGGTTCTTTTCAGATGTTAAATTCTCAGGATTTTTTGAGATGACTGGATCGAATATGCAGGGGTTCAAGTTATCCATTGGGAGCTGGAAAAGCTGCAGATGATTTTTTAGCCTTTGATTCTTAATGTGCAGAGAAGGTTTGTGTCTGCAACAAAGAAGCATTTCAGAAGTGGCAGATTTGTTTGATGCCAGTGGGGGTGAGAAGTGTTAGGTAAAGGAATTATAATAAGATTTCTTTTTTTGGAGAGAGGAAAAATAAAGATGGATAAGAGACCCAGGGAGGAAAAGAGAAATACTGCAGTTTATAAAAAGTCAAAGATCTCTCTATTCTTATCAGCTCAATAGATGATCTGAAGCTGAAAATCAGAGACTGTAACTCTGTGCCTAGAGGCACATTTTATTATTTTTTTTAACCTTACTAGAATTTAAATGAGTCAGATCTTAATACTTTTAAATTTAATCTTATGTGATATTTGGATTATCATGGATTCTCATGATACTATACATAGCCATATAACTCACAGCATAAGACATTAATGCATATGTTATACACATATATGCATAGGGCTATATATATCTATTCATATAAATACCTGTATATATATTCGGAAGGATTTTGAACAAATGCCTATAGATAATTGTATTTAAGAACAAAATGAGAATTTCATCAACATGACTCAGTAGTATTGAATCTATGATTCTAGCTACTCATTGTCCATGATGACTTAAGGGTCAGATAATTCTGCTTCTTGGGGTTTCACATCACATCAGGGTTTAACGTAGTTCACATAGACAGAGACTTTGCTTTCTTCAAAGATGTACACCTTAAAGATTTTTCTGAATAAGAAAGATTAATCATTCCTCCCTGTCTATAGTCCCCTTCCTTTTAAATCTGCCTTTGCTTCCTTTCTGACAGTCAGCTTCCTTCCCGAGGGTGAGATTGTGAAGAGCCAGTTAAGGCCATGGGCCTTTGCTCAAATTCTGGTTCTGCTATTATTATTTCCATGACTTTCAGTTCTTCATCCTAATAGGCCCTCATTTTATAAGTGAGGTTATTCGTAGTGACTAATTTGGAGTTATTATGAATTAATACATATCAGTTCCTAGAACAGTGCTTGTCATGCAATTGTTAGGTAATTAGAATAGGGAAAAGGAGTCCAAAATGGGGGTGACTAAAAGACAAGGAAGGGAAAAGCCCGCGAAAATAGAACAAAGGAATGTCCGAGAACTGGAGTGAGAACTTCAGGCAGAACAGCACTCCTGACTAAGCCCAATTTGTATCGGGCAGGCCCAGGGAGAAGGAAAAACATATAAAAAGAGGAGCCAAGGGCTCTCTCTCTCTCCTGCTCACTGGGGCGCTGTTCTCTTTGCGTCTTTGGATCAACGTACCCTCACGCCTCGAAGATGGATTTTCCTGCTATCTTCTAAATAAAACAGCTGTAACACTGAGCTGTAACACTGATTTGTCTAAGAGCTATTACACGGTCCGTTCAAGACCTGAGAGCTATAACACAGTCTGTCCAAGACCCGAGAGCTGTGATACCCCGAGGGGGCTTTAATGTCCGTCACTCCAAATCTTTGCTGTGACCAGACAAAAACCAAGGAGCTCGCGTGACACAATGATGTATTAGCTTCTGCTAATATGGCTCCAATGCCACCCCCTTTGGCGAGTGACAATTGGATTAGAATGGCTACCTTCCTGGGAATATGGAATTCATAGTATTTAAGTCATAATATCATTTCAGAATTCAGTTCTATAGGTTCTATAGTATTTGTTTACTCTGATTAGTTTCAACTGGTAAAAAAAAATCTAATTGTAATTTAATACTGCATAGAGTTGGTTGGTTTTTTTTTTTGTCACCTAGTATACCAGAGTCAATTAACAGAGAACTCTGGACCTTATAAAAACCAGAACAGGGATCACTATGCTTCAGTCATGAGTACTGATAAACAAGCAGAGAAAGCTTAGTTTGAGGGGGAGCTTAATAGATGCAAAATGTTGAGCAAAATACTTTATATGTATTAACTCATTTAATCCTTATAACACCTTGAGGTAGATGCAAAGAGCTGACTCATTGGAAAAGACTCTGATGTTGGGAAAGATTGAGGGCAGGAGGAGAATGGGGATGACAGAGGATGAGATGGTTGGATGACATCACTGACTCAATGGACATGGGTTTGGGTGGACCCGGGAGTTGATGATGGACAGGGAGGCCTGGCCGTACTGCAGTTCATGGGGTCGCAAAGAGTCAGAAACAACTGAGTGACTGAAGTGAGCTGATGTACTATTTTACAGAAGAGAACACTGAAGCACAGATTAGTTAGGATGGAAAGCTAGAAAGTCTAGTGCCAGAGTCCACGCTCTTGCCTGCTATGTATACTGATGTTGAGTACATGAGCAAGTGAGTGAGAGAGGTGAGGAGAGAGAATAGAGATGGGGAGGGGAGAGCCTATGTCTGGCCACGTCTCCTAAGGTCCACTTCTTATGGATTCAGTGACTTTCTATTACAACATTTCAAGAAATGTTCTTCTGTTCTATCTAGTTTGAATGGGTTACTCTTTTTTTTTTTTGGAAAGCATCAATATCTTATTTTATTATAATTAATGTAAGCATTTGATGCCAAAGAAATGAAGGTGATTTTACAAACTGAATTTTGGCAAGTCCATGTAATTTTCATTTCATTATGATTTTATATCACATTAGTGCAAATGCATTTCTCTAAGCTACTCCAACATTGCTCCTTTGGAATTATTTGAGTCGTCCTTAACATTTGACTTTACCAAAGACTTTGAATCTAAAATAAACATAAAATTTAAAATTGGGAACTTTTAATTATGAATGGGGTAAGTCATCAGATGATGGTTGGGGCTGTTAATTTCCAAGGCACTTTGTTGAAATGTTTCTTCTGATACCTGAGGTATAAATGACAACCTTCAAAAAACATGGGCAAAACCAAAGTGCAATGAAGAAGCCTCTGCAGCTTAATCCTCCCATTGTCCTTAAGCCTTTAACAGAAGTTAGGGAAAGCAATTTTCCTGCAAATTAAGTGGGTTTCCAGTATTTCCATGTAGTTGAGCTTTCAGAGATAGACATTCAAACATATCATTAGGATATACCATCTTGGCTCTGATTGCATTAATTATGCCTGAAATGTTTAATACCCATCCAAGTCCAAAGAGGGAAGAACACATAAACAGGTATGGTAATCGGCAAAAGCAGACTGTAAAAGCGCGGTGCTAGTGCAGCCCCGTGGGAACTTTTCTTTCACAGAGGCCAAGTAAAACAGTCCTGCCAAAGATTACCAATGGAATAAAAACAGTCAACATAGGAAGAGGCAGAAATATTCTTCTCCTCCACTTATTACCTGCCACTCTGACTTTTTAAAATGTAGATGGTATTTACAATATTTAGTTGCATGTTGTTGTTTTTAAATATGATCTAATGCTCCATTTCTTCTTGCTTCTTATTTTGATGTGTCATCCTAGCTGCCTGTGGTATCATGTTGGGAATCCTATCAATAATTGAATAGGCTATTCCTAAGTCTTCATCAATCAATTCATTTGTCAATGCTTCATAGCTGAGTGGCTTCTTGGAGAGCAGGCACACTAGGAACTCAAGTAGCACTGGGTCAAAGGTGTGGGGTGGTTTCTCCTTCCTCTCATTCTTTTCTTGCTGATTGCGATGACCCCGATGCATACAGACACCTGGGGTGGGGGGCAGGGAGTGGGTGACCATGGACGGCAGCTGGGTTGTCCCTCACAGCACAGAGGCAAGCTGATTGCACACTCCATTCAGCATGGGCGGGTAGCCCGCAACAGGGCCTCTGCATGCCCTCGGCTACCCTGTGAATGGCTTACTCTTATTTGCTGATTTCTGGCTCAGAGATTTCTTTCCTGTTTTCTGCTTAGGGACAGTTGGAGCTTATATTGACCAGGGGGACACAAACTTACTCATGCATCAAATTGTCATGGAGGCACCTATAGACTGTAAACTAACCCTCCAACATGGTCGGCTGGAGAAAGAGCTTAAGTGACTGGTGTCAGTCTAAAGTTAGGCTTAGGATTCACGCTATAGAAGGGATGAGAGGCACAGGTCATTGTTGAGAGTAGGGTGGCATACTTTAGAACTAAGGTTTCTTAAAGAACATGTGAGGTGCTGCCAAGAGGCAGTGGCACCACTGTCACCTCAGATTATTTGTATTCTAGCTTTTTGGCTCCTCAAAAATATCTCTGTGCCAGTGTTCACTGTTCAAGTAAATGGGTAATTGGAATTGGACAGAAGATATTTTATATTAGGAATCCAGACATCTCCATGGAGATCCAAGTCACCAAAATAGGTCAGAGGCAGACTAAATTTTTTTTTAAGTCACTGGGAAGTTAGGGGAAGAGGAGAGAGACAGCTGTGATGTCCCAAAAAGAAAGAAAAAAGTAGCCTCTTTTTCATATGAAAATGAGATTCCCTGAAAACTTTAAGCATTGAAAGTACCTCTAGTGTCCTGACTGCCTTTTAGTGGTGACACACATTATTTGAAGAAATGCCAAAGGGAAAGAGGAGAAAATTACATTTGACCCATCAAATATAAGTAGCCATTGAAGGGAAAACACTAACACAAAAGTCTCTTGAGTCTACACAGTTCCTTCTGGTTGCCCCAATATTTTACTTTTTATCTAAGCTTTGCTCAAGTCCTGCTTACACTGAAAATAGCTGAATTCCAGGCCTGCTGGCAATGAGCTGGGCTTCATTCTTCAAGTGTGAACTCAGTTTCAAAATGAATCTCTCCCAGTGAAAAGAAATAGGCAAAGAAACAGTGGAAATTTGTACAGTTCAGTTTGTGTACAGATTAATGCAAATAGACTCATGCATCTGGAATAACAAGAGAGATTTTTTTCCTCTAGGCAATGTAAAAAGGATAAAATTCATGACAACAATAAAGGCAAGCTAATTAACTGTAACAAAGCACCATTCTTACTATGGGTCTAGTCCCTTATATGAACAAAACTAATTGGGAGGATTGTAGAGATATCAAAATATCAGAATCCAGGGATTTTAAAGCTCTGGGTGATTATTACCTGCCACAATGTGAGCAAGCATTTTTATTTTCCTGCCTGCCATGCTTTGTGTCTCCACCCTCATTCCCTGATTTTTCAAGCTTCCAGCTCCTTCTGCCCATGATTCTCTCCACTCTAACATTTCACCTTTCACACATTGGATTAATGTTGTATTGGGGGCAGGAATCAAGAGAGAGAAGTCAGAATGAAGGAGAGATTGAAAGGTGTGTTAGAAGATGCATCAGATGGTGAATGGAATTGTTTCCTTAATTTCTTTTTCTACTTTCTCATTATTCGTGTATAGGAATGCAAGGGATTTCTGTGTGTTGATTTTATATCCTGCAACTTTACTATATTCATTGATTAGCTCTAGTAAATTTCTGGTGGAGTCTTTAGGGTTTTCCATGTAGAGGATCATGTCATCTGCAAACAGTGAGAGTTTTACTTCTTCTTTTCCGATTTGGATTCCTTTTATTTCTTTTTCTGCTCTGATTGCTGTGGCCAAAACTTCCAGAACTATGTTGAATAGTAGCGGTGAAAGTGGACACCCTTGTCTTGTTCCTGACTTTAGGGGAAATGCTTTCAATTTTTCACCATTGAGGATAATGTTTGCTGTGGGTTTGTCATAGATAGCTTTTATTATGTTGAGGTATGTTCCTTCTATTCCTGCTTTCTGGAGAGTTTTTATCATAAATGGATGTTGAATTTTGTCAAAGGCCTTCTCTGCATCTATTGAGATAATCATATGGTTTTTATTTTTCAATTTGTTAATGTGGTGAATTACATTGATTGATTTGCAGATATTGAAGAATCCTTGCATCCCTGGGATAAAGCCCACTTGGTCATGGTGTATGATCTTTTTAATGTGTTGTTGGATTCTGATTGCTAGAATTTTGTTGAGGATTTTTGCATCTATGTTCATCAGAGATATTGGCCTGTAGTTTTCCTTTTTTGTGACATCTTTGTCAGGTTTTGGTATTAGGGTGATGGTGGCCTCATAGAATGAGTTTGGAAGTTTACCTTCCTCTGCAATTTTCTGGAAGAGTTTGAGGAGGATAGGTGTTAGCTCTTCTCTAAATTTTTGGTAGAATTCAGCTGTGAAGCCATCTGGACCTGGGCTTTTGTTTGCTGGAAGATTTCTGATTACAGTATCAATTTCCGTGCTTGTGATGGGTCTGTTAAGATTTTCTATTTCTTCCTGGTTCAGTTTTGGAAAATTGTACTTTTCTAAGAATTTGTCCATTTCTTCCACGTTGTCCATTTTATTGGCATACAACTGCTGATAGTAGTCTCTTATGATCCTTTGTATTTCTGTGTTGTCTGTTGTGATCTCTCCATTTTCATTTCTAATTTTATTGATTTGATTTTTCTCTCTTTGCTTCTTGATGAGTCTGGCTAATGGTTTGTCAATTTTATTTATCCTTTCAAAGAACCAGCTTTTGGCTTTGTTGATTTTTGCTATGGTCTCTTTTGTTTCTTTTGCATTTATTTCTGCCCTAATTTTTAAGATTTCTTTCCTTCTACTAACTCTGGGGTTCTCCAACTCTTCCTTTTCTAGTTGCTTTAGTTGTAGAGTTAGGTTATTTATTTGACTTTTTTCTTGTTTCTTGAGGTATGCCTGTATTGCTATGAACTTTCCTCTTAGCACTGCTTTTATAGTGTCCCACAGGTTTTGGGTTGTTGTGTTTTCATTTTCATTAGTTTCTATGCATATTTTGATTTCTTTTTTGATTTCTTCTGTGATTTGTTGGTTATTCAGAAGTGTGTTGTTCAACCTCCATATGTTGGAATTTTTAATAGTTTTCCTCCTGTAATTGAGATCTAATCTTAATGCATTATGGTCAGAAAAGATGCTTGGAATGATTTCGACTTTCTTGAATTTATCAAGTTTAGATTTATGGCCCAGGATGTGATCTATCCTGGAGAAGGTTCCATGAGCACTTGAAAAAAAGGTGAAATTCGTTGTTTTGGGGTGAAATGTCCTATAGATATCAATTAGGTCTAACTGATCTAATGTATCATTTAAAGTTTGCGTTTCTTTGTTAATTTTCTGTTTAGTTGATCTGTCCATAGGTGTGAGTGGGGTATTAAAGTCTCCCACTATTATTGTGTTATTGTTGATTTCCCCTTTCATACTTGTTAGCATTTGTCTTACATATTGTGGTGCTCCTATATTGGGTGCATATATATTTATAATTGTTATATCTTCTTCTTGGATTGTTCCTTTGATCATTATGTAGTGGCCTTCTTTGTCTCTTTTCACAGCCTTTGTTTTAAAGTCTATTTTATCGGATATGAGTATTGCCACTCCTGCTTTCTTTTGGTCTCTATTCGCGTGGTATATCTTTTTCCAGCCCTTCACTTTCAGTCTGTATGTGTCCCTTGTTTTGAGGTGGGTCTCTTGTAAGCAGCATATAGAGGGGTCTTGTTTTTGTATCCATTCGGCCAGTCTTTGTCTTTTGGTTGGGGCGTTCAACCCATTTACGTTTAAGGTAATTATTGATAAGTATGATCCCGTTGCCATTTACTTTATTGTTTTGGGTTCGGGTTTATACACCCTTTTCGTGTTTCCTGTCTAGAGGATATCCTTTAGAATTTGTTGGAGAGCTGGTTTGGTGGTGCTGAATTCTCTCAGCTTTTGCTTGTCTGTAAAGCTTTTGATTTCTCCTTCGTATTTGAATGAGATCCTTGCTGGGTACAGTAATCTGGGCTGTAGGTTATTGTCTTTCATCACTTTAAGTATGTCTTGCCATTCCCTCCTGGCCTGAAGAGTTTCTATTGACAGATCAGCTGTTATCCTTATGGGAATCCCCTTGTGTGTTCTACCTAAAGAAACTAAAGACCTGTATATAGAAAACTATAAAACACTGATGAAAGAAATCAAAGAGGACACTAATAGATGGAGAAATATACCATGTTCATGGATTGGAAGAATCAATATAGTGAAAATGAGTATACTACCCAAAGCAATTTACAAATTCAATGCAATCCCTATCAAGCTACCAGCCACATTTTTCACAGAACTAGAACAAATAATTTCAAGATTTGTATGGAAATACAAAAAACCTCGAATAGCCAAAGCAATCTTGAGAAAGAAGAATGGAACTGGAGGAATCAACTTGCCTGACTTCAGGCTCTACTACAAAGCCACAGTCATCAAGACAGTATGGTACTGGCACAAAGACAGACATATAGATCAATGGAACAAAATAGAAAGCCCAGAGGTAAATCCACACACATATGGACACCTTATCTTTGACAAAGGAGGCAAGAATATACAATGGAGTAAAGACAATCTGTTTAACAAGTGGTGCTGGGAAAACTGGTCAACCACTTGTAAAAGAATGAAACTAGATCACTTTCTAACACCGCACACAAAAATAAACTCAAAATGGATTAAAGATCTAAATGTAAGATCAGAAACTATAAAACTCCTAGAGGAGAACATAGGCAAAACACTCTCAGACATAAATCACAGCAGGATCCTCTATGATCCACCTCCCAGAATGCTGGAAATAAAAGCAAAAATAAACAAATGGGATCTAATTAAAATTAAAAGCTTCTGCACAACAAAGGAAAATATAAGCAAGGTGAAAAGACAGCCTTCTGAATGGGAGAAAATAATAGCAAATGAAGCAACTGACAAACAACTAATCTCAAAAATATACAAGCAACTTCTGCAGCTCAATTCCAGAAAAATAAACGACCCAATCAAAAAATGGGCCAAAGAACTAAATAGACATTTCTCCAAAGAAGACATACGGATGGCTAACAAACACATGAAAAGATGCTCAACATCACTCATTATTAGAGAAATGCAAATCAAAACCACAATGAGGTACCACTTCACACCAGTCAGAATGGCTGCGATCCAAAAATCTGCAAGCAATAAATGCTGGAGAGGGTGTGGAGAAAAGGGAACCCTCCTACACTGTTGGTGGGAATGCAAACTAGTACAGCCACTATGGAGAACGGTGTGGAGATTCCTTAAAAAATTGCAAATAGAACTACCTTATGACCCAGCAATCCCACTGCTGGGCATACACACCGAGGAAACCAGAATTGAAAGAGACACATGTACCCCAATGTTCATTGCAGCACTGTTTATAATAGCCAGGACATGGAAACAACCTAGATGTCCATCAGCAGATGAATGGATAAGAAAGCTGTGGTACATATACACAATGGAGTATTACTCAGCCGTTAAAAAGAATTCATTTGAATCAGTTCTGATGAGATGGATGAAACTGGAGCCGATTATACAGAGTGAAGTAAGCCAGAAAGAAAAACACCAATACAGTATACTAACACATATATATGGAATTTAGGAAGATGGCAATGACGACCCTGTATGCAAGACAGGGAAAGAGACACAGATGTGTATAACGGACTTTTGGACTCAGAGGGAGAGGGAGAGGGTGGGATGATTTGGGAGAATGACATTCTAACATGTATACTATCATGTGAATTGAATCGCCAGTCTATGTCTGACGCAGGATGCAGCATGCTTGGGGCTGGTGCATGGGGATGACCCAGAAAGTTGTTATGGGGAGGGAGGTGGGAGGGGGGTTCATGTTTGGGAATGCATGTAAGAATTAAAGATTTTAAAATTTAAAAAATAAAAAACTAAAATTAAAAAAAATAAAAAAAAAATCAAAAAAAAAACCAAAAAAAAAAAAAATAAAAAGCAAAAAAAAAAAAAAAAAGAAGATGCATCAGAAAGAAAATGAGCCTGATGTCAAAGAAGGGCCTAAGAAACTAACTTCAAAGGTATGTGACCTATGCAGTCACCAGAGTCCTGTATTTAGAAGGAATTCACTCTTGGATTAATGCTCTGCTATCACCATCTTGAAATCCTTAATAATTTTGAAAAAGGAACCTCACATTTTCATTTTTCATTGGGCCCCACATATTATATAGCTGGTTCCGAAGCCTGGCTGGGAGGATATCCCAAGGAGATGTCTGGAGGATGGCAGGGAGATAGCAAGTAGAGTGTTTTCCCAGATTATGCTGAACTGGGTTGACATGGGAGGTCCAAGTCATGAACTTACCAGGACTGAATTTCCACAAGCAGAAAAGTGAAGGTAGGAAGCAAGAAAACCAGGAAAGTGTATGTGGTCTGACTGGTCCAGCCTAGGAAGCTACTATACTTCCCTTTTTCCTTCATCAAACATAATGACACCCCCCTTTCCATTCATAAAATTAAATTCATTTAGGTTAAGATTTTGTCTGGCCTTTAAAAAAAATTGCACAATGCAGTTAGTCATAGCAGTCATTTACGTTTATTCAATCAGACAAGAAAATTTAAGGCCACTCTTCAAGGATCTAAGAAAAGAATGCTTCAAGAAGAAGAATCCACATATGGAAAGGCTCTCAGAAGAGAACTAGTTTGGTGTGTTTGAGGGGTGGACAGAAAGCCAGTTTGACCGAAAGCTAGCGGATAATGAAGAGAATAAAGAAATGTGAGATCAAAAAGTCAGTAGAGGTCAGATCACCTTGTAGTCAAGTGGAGGAATTTAGAGTCTGTTCAAAAATAATGGAGACCATTATAGAATTTTATTGTAGGGGAGGGGTATGATCCGGTTTACATTTTAGAAGCCTTATTTGTAGACGATGGACTGTAGTGGTTATACTGGCAAGAATGGAGACAGGAAGATGACTTAGCGCTGTAGAAGTGACCCAGGGGAGAGATAAGTAGCTACAACAAGAGAGGTGGCATGGAGATGATAAGAAGAGGTGGGATTTGGGATATGTTCTGGGGAAGGACTGAAAGGACTTTCTAATGAATGGGTGTAGAATGTTAGGAACAAAAGGAAATCTGAGTGTCTCCTACACCATTGATTTGTGTAACTGGTGATGTTGTGGCCCCAGTGCTGAACATGGAATGGCTGCAAAGAAGAGAGTTTTTCTGTATTGAAGGCAGGAGTGGGAAGCACAAATTCTAATTTGGTCCCTTTCCATTTGAGAAGCCGTTTGGCATCTAAGTGGAGATGTTAGATAGGCAGTTAGATATATGAGTGTGGTCATGAGAGAAGAGATGTAGGAGAATTATGAATGTCAGAGTGGTTTTTCAAGTCTAGATGGGATGAGAATTGCATTGAGGATAGAATGTAAAAAAAGATGATGAGAGAGCCAAGGACAGAGCCATGGACACTCCAAGACTGGAGGGCTAATGTGATAGTAGGGGATTGAAAACAGGAAGGAGGCTGTCACTGAGCCAGAAATTAAAACATTTTTTTAAAAGGTGGAACAATCGACTTTGTAAATATCCAAGGAGAATTCAAGATAGAACAAAAAATTAACCATTGACTTTGGCAAGATGAAAATTATAGTGACCTTGAAAAGGACCATTATGCCCAATCAGAGTGGATAGCAAAGGATGAAATAAAGATGGACACCAAATATGTACAGTTCTTTTGTGGCTTGAGAGAGAGTAAATGGGTTAAGAGGGATTGGGAGGGGAGGAAAGAGAAAAGAAACAGAGCAGCAGCCGAAGGACATGGGACCAAGGAAGGGTTCATTTTGAAAATCTTTTCTAAAATATTATTTTAAACCATATTTATACAGAGATGTAACTCATTTAGTAGAGGGGGAAAATCTGATAATGTAGATATACTAGTATGATTGAAATTCTCTTAATCAACCTCTACTTCAGATTGGATTAGCAGTCTTTGTCCATTTTTTTCAGTGGGGGGGGGGGTGGGTAAAGCAGTGATCCCCATGACTGGTATTTCACACTCTGAAGCCCATGAATAACTGCGGTTTTCAGTTTGATCTATCGTTTACAAAGATGCAGTTGTAATTCATCTTCAAAACTGCTAAGCCTAATTTATAGACTTAATGTTGCCCTCCACCTTAGTCCATTATGTTGGAGTCCTAACCTCCAATGGATTGTAATTGGAGATAGCACCTTTAAGGATGCTTTGAAAAGTTAAATGAGATCCTAAATGTGGGGCACTAATCTAGTAGGTGCTGTGCTCAGTCATGTCTGACTCTTTGCAACTTCAGGGACTGTAGCCCACCAGGCTCCTGTGTCCATGGGATTCTCCAGGCAGGAATACTGGGGTCGGTAGCCGTTCCTGGACCCAAGTCTCTTGTGTGCTAGCAAGCAGATCCTTTACCACTGTGCCACCTACGAAGCCAGTAGGACTGGTATCCTTTCAGGAAGAGGAAGAGAGGTACCAGGAACACGTGCACTGAGGGAAAATGCCTTATGTGACAACAGCCAGAAGGTGCCCATCTGTAAGCCAAAGGCCATCGTCTCATCCAGGAAACCAAACCTGATGATATCTTAATCTTGGATTTCTAGCCTTCAGAACTGTAAGAAATAAATTTCTGTTTTTCAAGCCACTCAGTCTGGGTGTTTTGGTATGGCAGCCCTAGTCGACCAGTACAGCCTATTGTATTCATTACTATAGTTATGTAATGTAATGAAATACTACATAAAATGAAAAAACCATTGAAAAAATTGCTTGAAACATTAGCTGAATGCTTTGAAAAGAGTTTTTTAGTAAGTTACTAAAAACATTTGTCTATTGTTATGAGCAACACAACTATAAATAATTGGGGAACTCGTAACAATCAAGGATGTTGGCCTCAGATCATTTTTAAGCATCTTTCCATTCTCCCTGAACTGAAAAGAAAAAAAAACCCTAAAATTTATAGATGACACAGTGTATGCAAAAGGAGAACCAGAACTGCAAGTTTTGTCCTGCAAAAGACTGGCAAATGAATGAATGGTATACGTTAGTTATAATTATTTTAATGATGAAGTGAAGTGAAGTGAAGTCGCTCAGTCATGTCTGACTCTTTGCGACCCCATGGAAAGTAGCCTATCAGGCTCCTCCGTCCATGGGATTTTCCAGGCAAGAATGCTGGAGTGGATTGCCATTTCCTTCTCCAGGGGACTTTCCCGATACCCAGCTTTAACTAGCGTTTTGATTTATGGATCAAGTGTGGGCCCCAGCTGTGTCACATTAGAAGACACTTGCCTCAGAGTACTTGAGAAGTTGAGATGAGATGGGATCCAATGCACAAGGAAAAGTGTTTTCTTTGTTAAGAACAGGGATACCGCTTTCATTTTCACATGCAGGGATTTAGAACATATGCTGTGGATAAGTTGGCAGAATTGATAGTGGGAAGATGAGACTGTTCTGATCTCACTGCAACTTTTACCTTTGAATTCTGAGGCAAAGTTATCAGCAGAGAGTAGAGAGAGAAGACTGTGGTGGAGATTTGAGAAAAAAGAAAAGTATGAAATAGCCATTTTGAAGAGTGGGAAAGTTAATTTACTGAAGAAGTATATAAGATTGCTATACAATATTGAATGCCCATGTAATATTTGTGGTCATAAATTTTACATAAGTCCAGTTAGTACATTTGCTAACTGTTGCTAATTAATTCTTGCTAATTTTCTCCAGTAAAATTTATCTGCATAGGAGACTATGTACAGTAAAGGTATATCTGAGTGTAATTATGGTTGTTATTTGCCAGGCAAGTGTAACAGAAAGAGACTAGGGCAAAGAAAATAAGGTGTTTTAAAAGCAGTTATTTGAGTGGTGCATTATGGGATTTGGGAAGGATAATAAGAGGAAAGTTAGGACATGAAGCAGAGATAATTTATAAAAATGATAGTAATGTGATAGAGAAGTCAGTGGGGTTAAAGAACTGTTAGAGGGGAAATATTAGCAAGAAATTACTGTAAGGGTGAACAGCAAGTTCAAAGTATGAACTGGAGATTTTACAAGTGGCACAGTTTCTGATGATAAAAATATGTCTAGGAAGTGACCACATGAATGGCTGTCTGAGGTTAAAGTGGTTAAACAGTCATTTGAGCTAAAGGACTGAGAAGCCAAAATGGTAGATAGGCCATCATGTGGAGGCTAAGGTCTACAGTCATGATGGCAGAAGTGGTCCCAGAGGAGAGGTTAGTCAGGGCCCATTACTGATGCGTGAGAAAGAGTCATGAGAAGTTCAGAGATAACAGAAACGGTAGGGGTCATCAAGTCTTAGTGTGAACGATTTTTCAATACTGAGAAGAAGTTTCAATTTAATCATTGGAAAAGGAACTGGGCAATGTAAGAGCATTACTTAGAACTGAGGGCCAACCCAGAATGCAGGAGGGAGGGGAAGGAGTCATTGAGGATGAATTTGTTTACATGCAGACAAGCAGGCTGACACTGTTTAGTCTTATGTGTGTACGTGTGTGTACATGTGCATGCATGCACATAGACACTCTGGGGATGGCAGAATCCATCTCCAGATGAAACCAAATAGTCCACTGGGTAGTAAGAGTCCACTCTTAAATCTCATTCCCAGAATGTCTACCTCAAAGCAATGGTGTAGACATCCTCTGAGATGTTGATCCTAAGAATAGATGTAATGACCATCCCTAGCTCCTGAAAGCTGGGCACTGGAGGGTTTCAGAGCCTGAGCTCAGTTTGTGGTCTTAATCTACAAGGCCTTTCCTTGCCTTCAGCATCTTCTCATGTTGCCAGGTGGCATCTGTGTCAGCCCACATTCATAAAATGAGAAGATAACTTAGTGCTCAGAAAGCAAATGTGGTCACTGAATGGAAGCCAAAAAATTAGAGCCCACAGTAAAAATACCTTAGGGAAGCAAAGGGATGTGACCTCTGTGTTACATTTAGTGTGAAATGCTACCCAGGGCAAAGGACAACAATTCAGAGAGAGGTCTGTAATTATAAATATACAAAGGAAAATTTATGGAGAAGCTTTCTAGGCCTTGGGCAAGTTAGTGAATAATTCATTTGGAGAAACTGCCTAAGGTTCAATTTGGAACAGTTTGGGTTATACAGTTTGTATTATTGCCAGGCTTGGCTCTTTTTACCATTTCTGTTTGAGCTGCTAGATATCACCTTGTCAGTGAAGGTGATAGTGATTGGCAGAAGTGAAGCTCCAGACCAGCTTTTCTCAGGAAAATGCCTCATAAGATTGTTATGTCTGCCATTTTCTGGCATAGGCGTTTGGGATGAACTTCTCCAGTAAATGAATAACTAATCACTACAGTCAGTTTATCAAGGGTGCTCAAATTAGGTGACATGTAGACAAAACAACTGGTTAATGTCATGTTTTGCTGCACACTTGTGGCAAAAAGCAGGCTCAGGGTAAGTTCAGCTTTAGACAGATTGCAAATATATCAACATAAGAGTTCCCAGTGTTGACTTCCCATATATCAGATGAGTGGTTGAGCTAGAAGTTCTTTAAAACCTTACCCTGCCCCCACCCCCACCCAGTTCTAGGATTCCAGTTCACTGCATCTCTAGGCCCAAATTAGCATATCTTTGCAAATAGAAGAGTTGGAGGGTAGACATAGTCTAGTGAGTGTGACTTTCAACTGAGAATGAGGAAAGCATTTATATTGCCTTAGTGAAGTATGGTTGGGGTCTTTGAGGAAGACAGACTCAATCTCATAAGGTTATTGTGTTAATCAAGTAAGATATGATATGCAGAAACTGAAGCTTAGAGAGAGTATATGACTTCTGTTGATAACTAGAGCAGAACTCAAATCTAGGTGGCTTGCTGGGGGCAAAGCAGACGCCATCCTAACTAGTTTAAACATAACAACAGTTTATTTATTTAAGACTGTTAGGTAACTCTTAGGCACAGAGACTACACTGAAGGGAAAAAAAGTCTCAGTAGAGCTTCTTGATGAAAGTGAAAGAGGAGAGTGAAAAAACTGGCTTAAAACTCAGCATTCAAAAAATGAAGATCATGGCATCCAGTCCCATCACTTCATGGCAAATAGATGAGGAAATAATGGAAACAATGACAGATTTTATTTTCCTGGGCTCCAAAATCACTGCAGATGGTGACTGCAGCCAGGAAATTGAAAAATGCTTGCTCCTTGGAAGAAAAGTGATGACCAACCTAGACAGCATGTTAAAAAGCAGAGGCATTACTTTGCTAACAAAAGTCAGTCTAGTCAAAGCTATGGTTTTTCCAGAAGTCATATATGGATGTATGAGTTGGGCCATATAGAAAACTGAGCATCAAACAATTGGTGCTTTTGAAGTGTAGTGTTGGAGAAGACTCTTGAGAGTCCCTTGGACAGCAAGGAGATCAAACCAGTCAATCCTAAAGGAAATCAATCCTGAATATTCATTAGAAGGACTAATGCTGAACCTGAGGCTCAAATACTTTGGCCACCTGATGTGAAGAACTGACTCATTGGAAAAGACCCTGATGCTGGGAAAGATTGAAGGTAGGAGGAGAAGGGGACAACAGAGGATGAGTTGGTTGGATGGCACCATTGATTGAATGGACATAACTTTATTAATATGAAGTTGTGAGTTAATGAAATTAACATGAACAAAATCTTTAGATAGATGTTCAAGGAATCTGTATTATTACTATCCATTATTTTATATTATGCTAATTCATTCTTGACTCATCTTTGAAATTTTTCTTTGCCCCCAATCATTTCTTATTCTAATGCATTTGTTCCAATTGCTCTATCTTGCTTCTTGAGATTCCTCAGTTCTTAGGTATCTCTCTGTTCTTTCTTCCTTCTGCTTACTTACCACCTTCTTTCACCTCTTGATCTTTTAGTATTTTCTCCTATATCCTCAGAAAGCATTTCCAAGTTACGGATTTAATTTTCTGTACTGACAGGCCTTATTTTACTACCTCTGAGGTGGATTTAGATGGTCTTATTACAAGTTTACAGTCTCCTTGCAATTTGTAATAATATTATCCAGCTCCCTTTTTTTCTTGGCTCACTCTCATTACACTATACTCTGTTTACATCTCAGCTTATTCTCATAATAACTTTCTTCTCCGGTTTCATTTCAATCATATCTTGTAGCAGCACACTAATGACATCACATGATATTATAAAATTTTCTTCTGAGTTCTGTACAGATCATTTTTAGAGATCTGTTCTTCCAAAGCTTCAAAATGATTTTTTTTTCTTGCCATTGTTTTGCAGTGTATTTTCATAAGACCCTTGGGTGTGTTTGGGGTCATTTTTTTTTCATCTTCAAACAAGGGGAGATCTTTTGAAAGCTGGCATTTGTCCATAGACTGATTGTATGGATCTCCCCTGACCCTATCATCCCCCCTTTTGTTGTGGATCAAATTTTTTTCTAACTTCTTGTAGTGGTTGTTTCTAACTTGCAGCTCAGTTCCCAGTGTCAAATAGCGATGCATCTAATGTGGCTTAGTTTTATGGGGCTAAGATTTTCCCCCACATACACTGTCTGGTTCTTTGCTACTTCGAACTAATCCAGTATTTGGAAAACCATAATCCTAGCATGCATTCTTCTTAGAGTTTTTCTGTCTTTATAGGAATCATATTTTGGGATGCAATGTAAAAAAAAAAAGTCCAAACCACTCATTTCTAGCAAGTTATTTTATATAAGTTGTTCCCAGATGGGTATAGAAAAGTAGGAGCAAAGAGGATCTTCAAAAGTTATGGCCATGCATTCAAGTCTGATCAGTTTTCCATTAGGTAGAGATTCCAGAGATTCTTTGGACCAGGAAGCTGGCAGTGGTAGAAGGATAGTTCTTTCTGCCATCTTTCTGTACTTGCTTATCTTTAAAAAGTTGTACCTGCTTATCTTTAAAATGTTCAATCTAAATATTTTTTCTAAGTGACAACTCACTTTGATGTAGCAGTCTCCTCTCACTGTTGGTTTTACCTCTTGGCTGGCACATGATCACAGTTTGCTCTATCTCCTATTTATCTTTGTATGTGTTCCATCTTTTTCCCCACCAAATAGTGAATTTCTGGAGGGCAGCAACCTTGCCTGGGTCATTAGTATATCTGTTGCCCTGCCTTGAAGAGAGTAGTGCTCTGGAAATCTCTGGGTGAATAATAAGGGTGCATAGAGACTCTTCATGGATGTCCTTTTGGCAATAGAAGAAAAGATTGTGCATCGGCTCTCCTTAGGGTCCCTTTTAAAGGAGTTTAAAAGCAATTTGAGCTAACACAATTGCAAAAATATGTACTATGCTCCTACTACACGTAAGGTATTTGGGATTCCAAAATGACTAAACCTTGCCTGCTGCCTTCTCCAATATGGATAGAAAAGAGACTAGGCATGAGTAGTTCTAATAAAGGGCAGACCATGGCTCTGGTTTATTAGAGGTTCAAATCAAGCATTGAACTCCAATGAACTGAATTATTTCTACTTGCTCACCCAACAAACATTTACTGAAGACCAACTCCAAGGCAGTATAATGAGCATGAAACATTCTCTTAATTCTGAGTAGCAGACTGTCAGAAGGAGCCAAAGGATTTTACTTGATCTGACTGAATAATGGAGAGGAGCACCCATATTCCCTTGTAGTTCCCCATTGTTGGGAAAGCTTTGCCCTGGATCCTCAACTCACAATAAGGCAAACAACTATAGCTCTGGAATCAGGTGCCAGCCTAAACAAATCTACTGTATGATCTCTTCTTGCTTTCATTCAGTTGAGAAAATACCTTTTTTTTTTTTTAAGCAATAATATTGTTCATTACAGGAGAAACTAAGGTGCCACCCAAGGCATCTATGTTTATGTGTTACTGGAAATAGCCTGTGCTTTCTTGAGCAGTTCTTAGTTGTAAGTAAGTTTCATTGCTAGAAACAGCTTTGCCTATTTTTCTGATGCCATAATTTACGGCACTTATCATTTAGCTGATTTTTCATAGTTTCTTCTTTCTAATTAAAAAATGAAAGATTTTTTTAAGAGGCCTAATTCTAGCTATATCTACTACTGCAGGCAGGAATCCCTCAGAAGAAATGGAGTAGCCATCATGGTCAACAAAAGAGTCCAAAATGCAGTACTTGGATGCAATCTCAAAAATGACAGAATGACCTTTGTTCATTTCCAAGGCAAAGCATTCAATATCACAGTAATCCAAGTCTATGCCCCAACCAGTAACACTGAAGAAGCTGAAGTTGAACGGTTCTATGAAGACCTACAAGACCTTTTAGAACTAACACCCAAAAAAGATGTCCTTTTCATTATAGGGGACTGGAATGCAAAAGTAGGAAGTGAAGAAACACCTGGAGTAACAGGCAAATTTGGCCTTGGAAAACAGAAAGAAGCAGGGCAAAGGCTAATAGAGTTTTGCCAAGAGAATGCACTGGTCACAGCAAACACCCTCTTCCAACAACACAAGAGAAGACTCTACACATGGACAACACCAGATAGTCAACACCGAAATCAGATTGATTATATTCTTTGCAGCCAAAGATACAGAAGCTCTATACAGTCAACAAAAACAAGACCAGGAGCTGACTGTGGCTCAGATCATGAACTCCTTATTGCCAAATTCAGACTTAAGTTGAAGAAAGTAGGAGAAACCACTAGACCATTCAGGTATGACCTAAATCAAATCCCTTATGATTATACAGTGGAAGTGAGAGATAGATTTAAGGGCCTAGATCTGATAGACAGAGTGCCTGATGAACTATGGATGGAAGTTTGTGACATTGTATAGGAGACAGGGATCAAGACCATCCCCATAGAAAAGAAATGCAAAAAAGCAAACTGGCTGTCTGGGGAGGCCTTACAAATAGCTGTGAAGAAGAGAAGGAAAAGCAAAGGAGAAAAGGAAAGATATAAGCATCTGAATGCAGAGTTCCAAAGAATAGCAAGAAGAGATAAGAAAGCCTTCCTCAATGATCAATGCAAAGAAATAGAGGAAAACAACAGAATGGGAAAGATGAGAGATCTCTTCAAGAAAATTAGAGATACCAAGGGAACATTTCATGCAAAGATGGGCACAATAAAGAACAGAAATGGTATGGACCTAACAGAAGCAGAAGATATTAAGAGGAGGTGGCAAGAATACACAGAAGAACTGTACAAAAAAGATCTTCACAACCCAGATAATCACGATGGTGTGATCACTCACCTAGAGCCAGACATCCTAGAGTGTGAAGTCAAGTGGGCCTTAGAAAGCATCACTACGAACAAAGCTAGTGGAGGTCATGGAATTCTAGTTGAGCTCTTTCAAATCCTGAAAGATGATGCTATGAAAGTGCTGCACTCAATATGCCAGCAAATTTGGAAAACTCAGCAGTGGCCACAGGACTGGAAAAGGTCAGTTTTCATTCCAATCTCAAAGAAAGGCAATGCCAAAGAATGTTCAAACTACCACACAATTCCAGTCATCTCACACACTAGTAAAGTAATGCTCAAAATTCTCCAAGCCAGGCTTCAGCAATACATGAACCATGAACTTCCAGATGTTCAAGCTGGTTTTAGAAAAGGCAGAAGAACCAGAGATCAAATTGCCAATATCTGCTGGATCATGGAAAAAGCAAGAGAGTTCCAGAGAAACATCTATTTCTGCTTTATTGACTATGCCAAAGCCTTTGACTGTGTGGATCACAATAAACTGTGGGAAATTCTGAAAGAGATGGGAATACCAGACCACCTGACCTGCCTCTTGAGAAACCTATATGCAGGTCAGGAAGCAACAGTTAGAACTGGACATGCAACAACATACTGGTTCCAAATAGGAAAAGGAGTACGTCAAGGCTGTATATTGTCACCCTGCTTATTTAACTTATATGCAGAGTACATCATGAGAAACACTGGACTGGAAGAAGCACAAGCTGGAATCAAGATTGCCGAGAGAACTATCAATAACCTCAGATATGCAGATGACACCACCCTTATGGCAGAAAGTGAAGAGGAACTCAAAAGCCTCTTGATGAAAGTCAAAGAGGAGAGTGAAAATGTTGGCTTAAAGCTGAACATTCAGAAAACGAAGATCATGGCATCTGGTCCCATCATTTCACGGGAAATAGATGGAGAAACAGTGGAAACAGTGTCAGACTTTATTTTTTTGGGCTCCAAAATCACTGCAGATGGTGATTGCAACCATGAAATTAAAAGATGCTTACTCCTTGGAAGGAAAGTTATGACCAACCTAGATAGTATATTCAAAAGCAGAGACATTACTTTGCCAACAAAGGTCTGTCTAGTCAAGGCTACGGTTTTTCCTGTGGTCATGTATGGATGTGAGAGTTGGACTGTGAAGAAATCTGAGCACCAAAGAATTGATGCTTTTGAACTGTGGTGGTTGGAGAAGACTCTTGAGAGTCCCTTGGACTGCAAGGAGATCCAACCAGTCCATTCTGAAGGAGATCAGCCCTGGTATTTCTTTGGAAGGAATGATGCTAAAGCTGAAACTCCTGTACTTTGGCCACCTGATGTGAAGAGTTGACTCATTGGAAAAGACTCTGATGCTGGGAGGGATTAGGGGCAGGAGGAAAAGGGGACGACAGAGGATGAGATGGCTGGATGGCATCATCGACTAGATGGATGTGAGTTTGAGTAAACTCCGGGAGTTGGTGATGGACAGGGAGGCCTGGCGTGCTGCAATTCATGGGGTTGCAAAGAGTCAGACACGACTGAGTGACTGAACTGAACTGAACTAAATTCTAGCTAATGATGTAAAGGCAAGGCATGAATGATATTATCAGGAAAATATGGCATATGAATAACACAGTAGTTTTTAATCACCCTGCATATTTGTAAAGGAAACACGTAGTGATACTTTGTCCATTTTAAAGACCAGTAAACCAAGGCACAGAGCCGGAATAGTACAGATCATGAATGAATCAGTAAATTAGAGAAATAAAACATCATGGTTTTTATTTCACACTCTTTCAGCTGCATTATCTGATTTTCTTTTATGTTATAGGTGCTACCCATTTTCTGAAGTACAAGGATGCATAATATTCTAATGTTGACAGCAGTAACCAACTGGATTGGGCTGTTATGATATGTCAGGCACCATAAGTGCTTTTTATATCTTGTCTCATTTAATCCATACAACCATACAGAAAAGTAGACATTTTGTCCATTTTAGTGGTAAGGAAATAAAGGCTTAAAGATGGTGATTGCCCTGGCTAGTAGCTGGTATGTGGTAGACTTGAGATTTGGCTCCATTTCTGTCTGACTTCAGAGCCCATATACAGCCCTGATGTGCTGTCTTAAGACCATCAAATCTCAACCTGTCATTTTACTTTTGCTACATCTGTGACCCAGAGAAATCATGGCTCATGCAAAGCCTCACAAAGAGTTAGAGAGGTAGAACTAAAAATGCAAATTTCATGATTTCCAAAGTTTCCTCCTCCTGAGAGTGAAGGAGGGCATTTCTTCATTGTAGTTAAGTGCTCCAGTCAGCACTGCTTTGCTGAATGTCAAAGCAAAAACAGGGTATATCTAGCATTTTTACAGAAAAGATGTGGAATATCTATATTTAGGAAAGTTATTTCAAGCTAATCAGCTATTTCAAATGAAAAGAGATTAGCATTAAAAAAAAAGTGGGGTTTGAAGACCACTTATTACAAACTAAGCTAATTTTCTTATGTTTACTCTGATATAAGAAATTTTTAAATAACAGAGGAAATAGAACCACTAATCTGATCAGAATGTATATCTCTGAGAACTCTGTATAGTGAAAAGGGCTTGGAATTTGGGGTAGAAGTCTGGAACTAAAGCCTCATTCTATTCTACTTCTTCCTCTCTGGGTAAGCTTGGTAAATTGGCTTAACTTCTCCAGCTGTTGGTTTTCTCACTGTAGGATAGATATCAGTTCAGTACAGTTGCTTGTCGTGTGTGACTCTTTGTGACCCAATGTACTGCAGCTCTTGAGGCTTCCCTGTCCAGTACCAACTCCTGGAGCTTACTCAAACTCATGTCCATCGAGTCAGTGATGACATCGAATCATTTCATCCTCTGTCATCCCCTTCTCCTTCTGCCTTCTATTTTTCCCAGCATCAAGGCCTTTTCCAATGAGTCAATTCTTCACATCAGGTGGCCAAAGTATTGGAACTTCAGCTTCAGCATCAGTCCTTCCAATGAATATTCAGGACTGATTTCCTTTAGGATAAACTGGTTTGATCTCCTTGCTGTCCAAGGGACTCTAAAGAGTCTTCTCCAACACCACAGTTCAAAAGCACCAATTCTTTGGAGCTCAGCTTTCTTTAATGGTCCAACTCCATCCATACATGACTATTGGAAAAACAATAATTTTGACTAAATGGCCCTTTGTTGGCAAAGTAATGTCTCTGCTTTTTAATATTCTCTCTAGGTTGGTCATAACTTTTCTTCCAAGGAGCAAGTGTCCTTTTCATGGCTGCAGTGACCATCTGCAATGATTTTGGAGCCCCCAAAATAAAGTCTCTCACTCTTTCCATTGTTCATCCAACTATTTGCATGAAGTGATGGGACCAGATGCCATGAACTCAGTTTTCTGAATGTTGAGTTTTAAGCCAGCTCTTTCACTCTCTTCTTTCACTTTCATCCAGAGGCTCTTTAGTTCTTCTTTGTTTTCTGCCATAAGGGTGCTATCATTTGCATATATGAAGTTATTGATATTCATCCCAGCAATCTTGATTCTAGCTTGTGCTTCATCCAGTCTGGCATTTCACATGGTGTACTCTGCATATAAGTTAAATAAAATGGTGACAATATACAGCCTTGGCGTACTCCTTTCCCTATTTGGAACTAGTCTGTCTTTCCATGTCAAGTTCTAACTGTTGTTTATTGGCCTGCATACAGGTTTCTCAGGAGGCAAGTAAGGCGGTCTTGTATTCCCATCTCTTTCAGAATTTTTCACAGTTTATTGTGATACACACAGTTAAAGGCTTTGGCATAGTCAATAAAGCAGAAATAGATGGTTTTCTGGAACTCTCTTGCTCTTTCAATGATCCAGCAGATGTTGGCAATTTGATCTCTGGTTCCTCCACCTTTTCTAAATCCAGCTTGAACATCTGGAAGTTCATGGTTCATGTACTGTTGAAGTCTGGCTTGGAGAATTTTGAGCATTACATTCCTAGTGTGTGAGATGAGTGCAATTGTGCAGTAATTTGAACTCTTTGGCATTGCCTTTCTTTGGGATTGGAATGAAAACTGACCTTTTCCAGTCCTGTGGCCACTGCTGAGTTTTCCCAATTTGCTGGCATGTTGGGTGCAGCACTTTCATAGCATCATCTTTTAGGATTTGAAATAGCTCAACTGGAATTACATCACCTCCACTGGCTTTGTTTGTTGTGATGCTTCCTAAGGCCCACTTGACTTCACACTCCAGGATGTTTGGCTCTAGGTACATGATCACACCATGGTGGTTATCTGGGTAATTAAGAACTTTTTTGTACAGTTCTTCTGTGTATTCTTTCCACCTCTTCCTCATATCTTCTGCTTCTCTTACGTCCATACCATCTGTCCTTCTTTGTGCCCATCTTTGCATGAAATGGGCAAATCTAATTCAGATGACCATTTTATCTGCTACTGTGGGCAAGAATCTCTTAGAAGAAATGGAGTAGCCCTTGTAGTCAACGAAAGAGTCCAAATTGCAGTATTTGGGTGCAGTCTCAAAAATGACAGAATGATCTCTGTTTGTTTCCAAGGCAAATCATTCAATATCACAGTAATCCAAGTCTATGCCCTAACCACTAATGCCAAAGAAGCTCAAGTTGAATGGTTCTAGAAGACCTACAAGACCTTCTAGAACTGACGCCAACAAAGATGTCCTTTCCATCATAGGGGACTTAAATGCAAAAGTAGGAAGTCAAGAGATACTGGAGTAACAGGCAAGTTTGTTCTTGGAGTACAAAATAAAGCAGGGCAAAGGCTAACAGAGTTTTGCCCACAGAATGCACTGGTCATGGCAAATGCCCTCTTCCAACAATGCAAAAGTCAACTCTACACATGGACATCACCAGATGGTCAATACCAAAATCAGATTGATTAGATTCTTTACAGCTGAAGATGGAGAAGCTCTATATAGCCAGCAAAACAAAACTGGGAGCTGACTGTGGCTCAGCTCATGAACTCCTTATTGCAAAATTCAGAATTAAATTGAAGAAGAAAGTAGGGAAAACCACTAGACCATTCAGGTATGACCTAAATCAAATTCCTTATGATTATACAGTCAGGGTGACAAATAGATTCAAGGGATTAGATCTGATAGACAGAGTGCCTGAAGAACTATGGACAGAGGTTCATGACATTGTACAGGAGGCAGTGATGAAGACCACTCCCAAAAAAAAGAAATGCAAAAAGGCAAAATGGTTGTCTGAGGACGTCTTACAAATAGCTGAGGAAAGAAGAGAGGCAAAGGTAAAGGAGAAAAGGATGGGTATAGTTATGGCATTTATGGATCAGTAAATTAAGGAATGGTTAAAATAAGGCATGTGAAAAATGAAATGAAAATTTGCAAATGGGAAAGGGTATACAAATGTTAGTTTCTATTCTTAAGAAGTACCATTTTCATCCTAAGTTTAAAAAAATCCATACTTGTTTTAACTATGTTTTTTTCTGCTTGTAGTCCTTGATTCGTTCATTTTTACACACATCATTTGTTAAGACATCTGCCATACCTCACACTGGGGGAAGTCATAAGGAATATATAAAAGTAAGAAGGTGGAATCTAACTGCCTATTCATCCTCTACTCATATCTATTAAGATGTCTCAACATATTCAAAACTGAACTCCTGATTCCTGCCCCAAATTTGTCCCTTCTCTCTTCTTCATCCTAGTTGGTAGCAACTCCATCCTTCTGGGTTCCCAGAACAAAAAACTTTGGAATCAAATCTGATACCTCTTTTTCTCACATCCAGCCTTTCAGAGAAACTTACTAGCTCTTTGTTCAAAATATACTGAGTCAAAATGCATTTTTCCATATCCACTGCTGCTACCCTGATCAAAGCTACTAGAGTAGATTGAGTTATGTCTCCCCCAAGGATATATTTAAGTCCTAACTCCCAGTACCTGTGATGTGACCTTACTTGGATAGGATCTTTGCAGAGGTCATCAAGTTAGGATGAGGTCATTCTGGATTAGGGTGGGTCCTAAACCTCCTGACTGAGGTCTTTCTAAGAGGAAGGAAAGGGACATTTGGAAACAGAAGGAGAAGGTCCTGGAGGACTTTTGGTGTGTGAAGAATACACCTTTAGTTGTCTACTGCCTGTACAGGTGGCTGTACCATCTAGTGCAGACATATTTCAGTATTTTAACAACCTGTTTGACATTATTAACCTTCCTGGATGAATGTCAACTTTGCCTCTGCTATATTTTCTGATTTTTAAAGAAACTTGTAAGGTTTTCTCTCTTACTACCTTTAGGTCTTTGCTCAAATGCTACCTTCTCTGTGAGTCCCATTCCAAGCACCCTATTTTAAGTCATACCCTACACTCCATATGCAACTCCTTAACTTTCTGTTTTTCTGTGTAACCTTGCCACCATCTGACATATATAGATATATTTTTGCTTATTTATCTTATTATAAATATTATATATAATATAATATAGACCACACAGGACAGAGGTTTTGTTGTTTTATTTTGTTTGTTCTACTTTGCTTTGGTTTTCTTAATTCTGTTTAATCACTTGCTATGACTTCCCTGGTGGCTCAGATGGTAAAAACATCTGCCTGCAATGTGGGAGACCCAGGTTCGATCCCTGGGTCAGGAAGATCCCCTGGGAAAGGCAATGGCAACCCATTCCAGTACTCTTGCCTGGAAAATCCCATGGATGGAGAAACCTGGTAGGTTACAATCCATGGGGTAGTAGAGAATTAGACACGACTTAGCGACTTCACTTTCTTTCTTTCCATGATCTCAGCACCTAGAGAAGGGCCTGACAGGTCAAGGATACTCAGTGTTTGTTAAATGAATGAACAGAGGCTTTCAAACAGCTTATAGAATGGCTGCTTGTACATCTGTGGAAACAGTCAGGAGTCCTGAGCAGCCCATATACCATAGGAACTGTCTGTATCAGCGTCTCATCCGGAAAGTTGAAGCCTAAGCCAAGGGAAGAAGCTCCCTCCTCCTCTCCCTCTCCTGTTCCAGCCTCTCTTCAAGGGGAGAACCAGTTCTCCCTTCTCCCTCCTCCCGCCCTCATCTGTCCCTCCAGTCTCTCTTCTCGAGGAGAACCAGGTGAGCATGATGGGCCCTGATGGATTCTCTCCAGCAGTCCTCTTCATTTTTATAATTATGATTAAAATGCCTTTTGTGACACAATCCCAACATTCTCCTTTGTGGCAAAATAGTTTTATTTCTTTTTTGTCAGGTAAAGTATCATTAACAATTTGCCTTGTTTTGACAGCATCGGGCTATAATTAGTTTCTACAGGGAAAATGCTGCAATTAACAGTGTTTGCTTCTTGACGTGAATCTAAATGGAGACTGGAGGAAGCTAACTGAGAAAATTTTAGAAATCATCAAGGTTAGCAAGAAATTCACCTGCAGGTGAATTAAGATGCTGTGTAATAGCTTAGCTACCTCTTCCTTCAAGGAATACTGTCCTGTCTCCCTGTAAACTCCTAAGACATTTTACCAGTGCTTATCTCATCTGTGATCTCTGCATTCTCTGAAATCCTATCATTTTTATATTATCATTTATAACACTAGTCTTTTAAAATTTTTCTGTTTCCTAGATAAGTTGGAAAAATAAGAATATATATTTACATTTTCTTATCCTTGTGTAAAGAGGCCCTGGAAGGATATACAGAAAACTATTAATGAGTTATCTGGAGAGGTGAGGGGAACTGAGAGAATGAGGATGCTATAGGCATAAGGTTCTCAGTTGTTGTTCAGTCGCTAAGTTGTCTGACACTTTGTGACCCCATGGACTACAGCATTGCCAGGCTTCCCTGTCTTTCACTGTCTCCTGGAGTTGGCCCAAATGCATGTTTGTTGAGTCAGTTTAACTAACTATTTGAAGCAGGTAGATGTATTACCTATTCATTTTTTGCTTTTTGTTTTATGAAAGGACTATGGTGTTAGACATATGCAGGATCTAATGCAGTGCTGATGACACCAAATGCTCAGTAGCTGAGGTTGATTGGTTGCAAATAAAACAGTTAGGACAGGGGTAGCTAAGTGAGTTAATTAAACCCAGCACATTACTGTGTGTCCATGTGGACATACTTCCACAAAAAGATGAACTCATCGTGTTTGCTGAGATGTCTTTTCTCAGGTTCCTGTCATCCTGAATCTCCCTTTCACTCCATGTGTCCTATCAGTTCAGTTCAGTTCAATCGCTCAGTCGTGTCCGACTCTTTGTGACCCCATGATCGCAGCACGCCAGGCCTCCTTGTCCATCACCAACTCCCGGAGTTCACTCAGACTCACGTCCATCGAGTCGGTGATGCCATCCAGCCATCTCATCCTCTGTCATCCCCTTCTCCTCCTGCCCCCAATCCCTCCCAGCATCAGGGTCTTTTCCAATGAGTCAACTCTTTGCATGAGGTGGCCAAAGTACTGGAGTTTCAGCTTTAGCATCAGTCCCTCCAATGAACACCCAGGACTGATCTCCTTTAGAATGGACTGGTTGGATCTCCTTGCAGTCTAAGGGACTCTCAAGAGTCTTCTCCAACACTGCAGTTCAAAAGCATCAATTTTTATAGAATTATATAAAAGCTAAAACTTTATGCCTCATTCTTCCTATGATGATAATAATTAGCAAGTATATACTGCTTCACAGTTTACATGATTCTTTTCTAAATTGTTTCTTCGGACAGTTACCTGTGGAGCCTACGCCTTGTTCTCTTAAACAGTCAGGTGTCATCGATGTTCTGGGCCAGGCTTAGAAGAAACACGCAACAGAGCATAATCAGTTAAGTGAGTAAATTCTGAATCAGGAAGACTTTGACTGGAATCCCAGATTTACCATGTGTTTGCTTTGTCATCTTAGACAAGTTCCTTAAGTGTTCTGAACATTTGTATAGGCATCTATAAGCTAGGTATCATGAACCTACTTATTAAGATTTTTGTAATGGTCCTATATGGTAAGAGAAGTCAAACATATATCACTATGTCTCATATATGTGAATGCCTAATAATTCAGGCTGACTTATTATTGCTTTTATTTGTATGTATTCATTTCAAGTGCATCTGGAAAGTTGTCCCCCACCACCCTAAATATCTCTTTCTCACTACTTGGCATGATGCTCATTAGGTCATTAAAGATATATTACTTTGGGTTGAATATATTATCTGACTAGGTTTTCTCATTAAAGTGCAAATTTACTTAGCTTAACTTTGATATTGTCTTTTTTCCCCTGGGAGGACTAACTAAAAGCAGGCACTAAATTGAATGGAAACTGAGAGGAGTTGCAATGAGTAGTTTCATAGCATGGTCTTCTCCTCAGGAGTACCAGACCTTGGAGGCAGAACTGTGGGACTGAAGGGCATCTGCACAGCTTGGGAGATCGATAGGCAGGAGGCACTTGAAGACACGACTAAAGCTGAGAACAGGACAGGAGCAAGGGGCTGGTGGATCTGAGAGAGAGTCCCGCTCCACAGACCTGCCAAGCCACCATTCAGGCATCATGCTGTGAAATGTGTCAGCTCAGACCCTTGGCACCTGTGTCTCTGCCTGTCAGAGCATACCTGGTAGCGGGTTTCGGTCTTGCCACTGGATCTGAGCAGGTGTTACTGTGAGGCTGTGTACCAAGTATGTACCTGCCTTTGCCCTTGTAAATCACAAGTCTGGAACAAGAGCGTGACATACCATATTACTCTAGGTGCTTTGGTAGGATGAGCTGGAACAAAATGAGGCTAAAGGCAGGGACCAGGATTGGAAGGTGCCGTCCTAATCTAGGAGTGAGGTGAGGAAGGTCAGGTAAAATAGGACATCTTTACTATCTCTTCAAGGGTTTTACAAGTCTGAGGCCATATTTCTGCATGAACACCGAATTTATAACCCATTGATTCATTTTTGTCATCATCTTGAGAATTTTCATGTAATAATTAGCTTAGTCTTAAAGCTTTTTTTATTTTGGTGTTTTGGATTGATGGCTATAGCCACAATTTCTCACAGTTAATTTAGTTGTTGTGTCATTTCAGACAAACAGGTGTCTCTCATCCTAAGCCAGCAGGTGTCACTATTGATCAATTGGAAATAAACATGGTAGACTTATCTGGTAGGAGTAGACCCATCTCTGATTAGGATGTAAGAATTAAAGATATTAAAATTTAAAAAATTAAAAAAAAATAAATAAACAAAATCTAAATGAAAAAAAATAAAAAAAAGAAAAAGAAAAGAGAGGACAAAAAAAAAAAAAGAATGAGTTTGTAATTTCAGATTAAAGGGCTATTGTCTCAGATCCACTGGCTTTGTGGTAGATAGCTGAGTTCTCAAAAGAGTGTGTGTTTCTTCAACACTGGTTGCCTGCAAGCACAAGGCAAGTAGAGGTCTTTATGGAGAATGGAGTCAAAGGAATGGCCCTTTCACCTTCTAGTATCAATGCTCTTTTTTCCTATACTCTTTTTTTTTTTTTCTCCATATAGTTAAATGTAGCCAAGTTCACTAAATGAAACCTTCATAGTACATGTTAGCTCCAGAATTGCTTTCTTCCTTTGGTCCATCCTCAGTTATTAGACTTGATTTCAGAGAAGTCTATGCCGGAAACAATCAGGTGGATAAATCATGGAGTGCACTTCAAAATCAAAAAGTAAACTTTGGGAGAGGTACTTTTTGACTATGCATCATCCAAGGCACTGTTCTCTCCTCCAATACATAACTCAACATAGTACAGTTTGTTAAATGTATCCATGCTTATCTTTCTCCACCACAAATATGTACTGAATTATATGCAAACTATGGTGATTCCTCTGTGAAACCTACACCTTCTCCTCCTCTAGAGAATTAATTATCTTATATGAGAGTCCTCCATTCTTAGTATTTATTTTCTCTTAACAGTTCTCCTGTTTAGTTTGTTGTATGTATATTTTTCCATGGCTGAACTATGAGTTTTGTTTTTCAAGAAAACCAAAGATGTTAAATATTATGTACCCCAGACCCTCCTCATTTTACAAATGGGTTGTAACAATAGCTAGTATTACTTGAGTCACTTTTATAATTGAAAATTTTAGAATATGCCTTGCATAGAAGAAATACTCAATAAATATCTGAGTATCAGGCATTTCAAATGTCAGTGGTGTAACAACAAATACCTTTCCTCTGCTCCCTTAGTGAGAAACTTATAGTCTAGTAGGGGACATAAAGTGAAAGTGAAGTCGCTCAGTCGTGTCCAACTCTTTGTGACCCCATGGACTGTAGCCTACCAGGCTCCCCTGTCCATGGGATTTTCCAGGCAATAGTACTGGAGTAGATTGCCATTTCCTTCCCCAGGGGATCTCCCCGACCCAGGGATTGAACCAGGGTCTCCTGCATTGTAGACAGACGCTTTACCATCTGAGCCACCAGGGAACATAAAACATTCATCAAATACAATTTCCTGCCTTGTAGTAAGTCCTATAGCGATAATGCACATAAAGTATATTGGGAACTCAGAGAGAAAATGTTTCTAAGTGACTGGTCATAGACAGTTTGTGGAAAAAATGGGTTTTAATCCATAAATATATGTATGTAGAAAAAGGGGTAAGGAAAAATAAGATGAAAGTATTTGAGATGAAGCAAACAGCTAAGCTGAAATACAAGGAAAGGGAAGTCTAGAAGATATATTATGTATGTTGTTCAGTTAGATGAAACCTTGATTAGGTTAAAAAAGAATGAAATATGACAGGAAAAATAATTTAGACCTTGAACACATTACATGTATGTAAAGAGTAGAAAATTATTGTTTGAATTAGGAAAATAACATCTAGAGAAACAGGTATACAATGTTCCTTGTTTTTAGAAAATGCAACATTATAATTAATAGTTTGAATGGCACTACATTATCACTTTTGAATTTTTTCTGGTGCTTTTAATAACACAACTCAGACTAATTGCCTGAGAAAATGATAACACTTTCTATTTAAACAATGCACTCCCAAAGATTTGGGGGAGAAGAATTTCAGATGAAGGGAAGGGCAAGTTCAAAGGCCTTAAATATACTTGAGAAACTGGGAAAAAACAACTGTTGATGGAAGACTGGAGACCTACACTTGGAAATGGGAAGGAAGCAGGAAGGACAGGAATGGTCTTCTATGAGGGAATAGCAGTCTGGCCAGGGAGTCACCACTGATTGGCTGGGCTCTGGTCACCTGTCTGTCTCCTGGCTGAACCAGAGTAATGAGATGAAGAATTCATGAGAAAGGGCTTCCAGGGACCTCTTGGGGCTTCTTTTGCTGGTGGCAAGTTTCTTTAGTTGTAGGTTTAGTTTCATCATCATACCCAAAGGAGGATTAAATATCCAATGGAAAGTGAAGCATTGTTAAGAAGAGGGAAGGATTTCTAAGTGGCCTGAAAACAGCAAAAACCCACTTCAAGGGGGGAACATTGACATTTTCAACAGGAGGAAAATGGCTAGTGGAAAAATGGCTAGTATAGAGGAGTAGAGTAGAGTGGTTTCTTTTTATGAAAGATCATATTACTCAAGAACCATATAAAAGGATTCTTAACTTTTACCTGCTCTTGTTGGGACCCACTCAGGCTCATTGTATTCAAATTTCCACTGACTGAGACATAACACCATGTGTTCAGAGCTCATGTATATTTGAAGAGTGAGGATAAAGAGAATTTTTAAGTTGAGAGGCAATGAATAATGAGTTTGGAGGAAATTTGTACACAATGACAATAGTATGGATATATTATGAAATTGTAAACCTTGGGGAAATTGTGTGCAATGCTGATTCAGGAAAGAGCCAGATGGTACTAAATAAATCCTGAGTTCCTGACCACTTCAGCTATTTTCTCTTCCTCCCTGACTTGTAGAATGGGCAGGATTTATATGTGTGGTGAATGATTACTGACTAAATATATCCCAGAAGAAAATTCCTCACCTTGAGGGTTCTAACACTCGATCCAAACCAGACCTCTTATGACATTACCTACTGATTCATATTTGCATATTGCCATATCTTTACTCACATGATTTTCTGTCAAAGACCTCAGCTTGTCAAAGTGTCAGTTTCCCCGGGATTTATTCTATAATTAACCTCATCATCTAGAAACTATTTTTTTCCTCTAAATTTCCTTAGAGTTATAAACATCCTTCTCATTAAGTGCTCACTATATGGTTGTTTTTTTCTAGTTATCTTTTTAACTCTCACATTTCCCAAGAATAAATATCATAAACACACTATTCACAATCTATACTTATGAGAAATTTGCACATTTCTTTAATTGTGTAAATGTACATTTCTATAGTAGATCCATCTTAACTCAGTAAACAAACAGGTCAATATCTCAGTATGAAACATCTGCCTTCAAGCAAGCAATGATGTCTTTTTGTTTGTTAATTTGTTTGTTCATTTGTTTTAAAGGAATTGTTCGGTTTCACTGGCTTAAGAACCCAATATGGTGGCCTCCCCAAAGCAAAGTGAGTTCCATAGTGTTTCCATTTATGATGAGTAAGAACTGTTGACAACTTTTACATGAGGCTTCTTCCTCTTTTACCAAGATACAAGAATATTCTAGACTAAAGCCCATTAGGGATAGGGACCATGTCTGCATTCGCTCTATACAGTGCCATCATATGGCAGCAACTTGCCTCAGAATTGATGAATCAGTTCAGTTCAGTTGCTCAGCAGTGTGTGACTCTTTGCAACCCCTCGGACTACAGCACACCAGGCTTCCCTGCCCATCACCAACTCCCAGAGCTTGCTCAAACTCATGTCCATCAAGTCGATGATGCCATCCAACCATCTCATCTTCTGTCATCCCCTTCTCCTCCTGCCTTCAAAGTTTCCCAGCATCAGGGTCTTTTCCAGTGAATCAGTTCTTCCCATCAGGTGGCCAAAGTATTGGAGCTTCAGCTTCAGCATCAGTCCTTCCAATGAATATTCAGGACTGGTTTCCTATATGGTTTGATCTCCTTACTGTCCAAGGGACTCTCAAGAGTCTTCTCCAACACCACACTTCAAAAGCATCCATTCTTAGGCTTTCTTTATGGTCCTAGTCACTAATGTTTCTGAGGAGGACTCTGTGTTTATTGTATAGTAACTAGAACTTTAAGCCCTGTCTCAGGATGGGTATAGTAACTAGAACTTTAAGCCCTGTCTCAGAAGGTCCATTAGAAGCCTGAGAGTATTGGAGAAGTCCTGACAGTAAGGTTAATGGCCCAACTTTCCCTAAGGAGGGTTAATTCTTTTCTTTTGTATGTCTTTCCTGGAGAGCCTTTCAGAACTGCTGGACTTATTTCTAAGGAAAGCTCTAGCATATTTCTTTTGTTTAATTGACGTATAGTTGACTCACAATGTTGTGTTAGGTTCATGTGTAGAGCAAAGTGATTCAGTTATGCATATTAATAACAGATGTCTCCTCATTTGATCAGTCATAGTTGCATTGCACGCCCATTCCTGAGCCAATCACTTGCAAGGGGAATAGGGAGACTATTGTGGTTTAGACCAATTAAAATTCACCCATCTTTCCTGATGCTCATGGCTGATCAATACTTGAGCAAAGATGGAATTTTCTCAGCTAGAAATAAGGAAGACCAGAAACAGCTGTTGGGTAAGCAATCTGTATTGTCTGCGAGTGAAATCAAATACATAGATCTTAGTGATCAAGGGCATGTTACTGCTAAGGAGTGAAGGATGATTCCCATGCTTCTGGCTTAGGCCATTCAAATAAATCTGTATTAATAATTATCTTTATAGAAGTGTTTCAAAAGGTTTAGATTCAGAAAGACTGTATTACAGTGCATTTGCCTGTTCCTAAGAGACAAAGAAAAGCCTTGAAATGTAAATTTATCTTAACTGCTCTATGGAATCAATTCTGTTTTATATGAAAACTAAATATTCAGTATATTACTGCCCTAAATTGAGCACATTTGGGGACAATACATGCATATCCAGTGGTTTGATCTCATTTGTCAGTAAAGTAAACATAATTATGAATGTCAGCCTTAATGCAAAATAAAATATTCTGCTTAGGAATAAATTCTTTTTAAGACAGGAAAAATTTGAGTTTTCTTTTAGTGTGTGGTCTCTCAATAAATATTGTACATATTATTTCCTCCTTCTACACTCACTCAAAATTCTTAAACTTGAAACAGTTTATTTACCATGAACTAAAATGTCCAGAATTCTATTTCCAAAGCAGTCAATCTTTGCAGTCATTTTCATAAGAGTGACTGAAAAAATGATCTTCAATAAGGGCATATTTGGTCTCTCCCTATAGTAAAAGGCCTGTCTGCTTCTAACAGTAGGTTGCTATGTTACAAATGCACCATCCTCGTATTATAGGCAGGAAGATAGCTGTTTGCAATTAGCCTATACAAAGCCAATAATGGGAAAATAATAAATCTGAGAGTTCTAAAAGCACCAGGCCATGTTCATGTTCTTTTCCTTTTCAGACAAATTTATTTTTTTTTCCCTTTATCCCTTCCTTCCCTTTCTTTCCTTTTTTTTTTTCCAGGAAAGTATATTTAATGTTCTTCAGTAGCTTAACATAAAGAGAACTAGACAATAGATTAAATTTCAGGTCAAAAGCCTTCCTGACCTTTGAATTTTCTACCACATTTTCCATAAAGGAAAGTTCAGCACATTGTAGGTAAAAAAGTATGCCCAGCAACAATGTTAATTTCGCTTTGTGGTTCAACCAGCACAAGGGACATTCTGAATATTGATTCATGTTGGAAGCAAACTCCAATTAGTGTAAACAACCTGGAGACATTTGACACCTAATTTACAACAAGAGTATTAAAGTTTAGAGGAAGCAATGAGCCCTATAAAATAAGATTTCACAGTGACAGCCCAAAGGAGCAGTGATGTGTTCAACATGATTCTGAAGTAGATGAAATGGGACAGCATTCCACTATATCTCTGGCATGGAGAAAACAAGTTACAATTCTATAGTTTTCTAATTAAATAGCATTATAATCCAGTTTGTAGAATATCACATAATCTTCTCCGAACATATTCCATCTGGAACTTTATGTTTTTAGGCATAAAAACATATGCCTAAGGAGCTTCATCCTCTTAACAAACATTTTCCGGGTACCCACTATGCAAAAATTTATCCCAGCAGTTTATAACCCCTGCACCAGCCTCCGGGTTGGTTTTCCTGATCATCTGCTCTTAGTTCAGTTAGTTAGTTCAGTCGCTCAGTCGTGTCCGACTATTTGTGACCCCATGAATCGCAGCACGCCAGGCCTCCCTGTCCATCACCATCTCCCAGAGTTCACTCAGACTCATGTCCATCAAGTCCATGATGCCATCCTGCCGTCTCATCCTCGGGCATCCCCTTCTCCTCCTGCCCCCAATCCCTCCCAGCATCAGAGTCTTTTCCGATGAGTCAACTCTTCGCATGAGGTGGCCAAAGTACTGGAGTTTCAGCTTTAGCATCATTCCTTCCAAAGAAATCCCAGGGTTGATCTCCTTCAGAATGGACTGGTTGGAACTCCTTGAAGACCAAGGGACTCTCAAGAATCTTCTCCAACACCACAGTTCAAAAGCATCAATCCTTCAGCGCTCAGCCTTCTTCACAGTCCAACTCTCACATCATACATGACTACAGGAAAAACCATAGCCTTGACTAGACGGACCTTAGTCGGCAAAGTAATGTCTCTGCTTTTGAATATACTATCTAAGTTGGTCATAACTTTCCTTCCAAGGAGTAAGCATCTTTTAATTTCATGGCTGCTATCACCATCTGCAGTGATTTTGGAGCCCCCCAAAATAAAGTCTGAAACTGTTTCCACTGTTTCCCCATCTATTTCCCATGAAGTGATGGGACCAGATGCCATGATCTTCGTTTTCTGAATGTTGAGCTTTAAGCCAACTTTTTCGCTCTCCTCTTTCACTTTCATCAAGAGGCTTTTTAGCTTCTCTTCACTTTCTGCCATAAGGGTGGTGTCATCTGCATGTCTGAGGTTATTGATATTTCTCCTGGCAATATTGATTCCAGCTTGTGTTTCTTCCAGTCCAGTGTTTCTCATGATGTACTCTGCATATAAGTTAAATAAACAGGGTGACAATATACAGCCTTGACATACTCCTTTTCCTATTTGGAACCAGTCTATTGTTCCATGTCCAGTTCTAACTGTTGCTTCCTGACCTGCATACAGATTTCTCAAGAGGCAGGTTAGGTAGTCTGGTATTCTCATCTCTTTCAGAATTTTCCACAGTTTATTGTGATCCACACAGTCAAAGACTTTGGCATAGTCAATAAAGCAGAAATAGATGTTTTTCTGAAACTCTCTTGCTTTTTCCATGATCCAGCGGATGTTGGCAATTTGATCTCTGGTTCCTCTGCCTTTTCTAAAACCAGCTTGAACATCAGGGAGTTCACGGTTCACGTATTGTTGAAGCCTGGCTTGGAGAATTTTGAGCATTACTTTACTAGCATGTGAGATGAGTGCAATGGTGCAGTACTTTGAGCATTCTTTGGCATTTCCTTTCTTTGGGGTTGGAATGAAAACTGACCTTTTCCAGTCCTGTGGCCACTGCTGAGTTTTCCAAATTTGCTGGCATATCGAGTGCAGCACTTTCACAGCATCATCTTTCAGGATTTGAAACAGCTCGACTGGAATTCCATCACCTCCACTAGCTTTGTTCATAGTGATGCTTTCTAAGGCCCACTTGACTTCACATTCCAAGATGTCTGGCTCTAGATTAGTGATCACATCATCATGATTATCTGAGTCATAAAGATCTTTTTTGTACAGCTCTTCCATGTATTCTTGCCACCTCTTCTACATATCTTCTGCTTCTGTTAGGTCCATACCATTTCTGTCCTTTATCGAGCCCAACTTTGCATGAAATGTTCCCTTGGTATCTCTAATTTTCTTGAAGAGTTCTCTCGTCTTTCCCATTCTGTTCTTTTCCTCTATTTCTTTGCATTGATCACTGAAGAAGGCTTCTTATCTCTTCTTGCTATTCTTTGGAACTCTGCATTCAGATGCTTATATCTTTCCTTTTCTCCTTTGCTTTTCACCTCTCTTCCCTTCACAGGTATTTGTAAGGCCTCCCCAGACAGACATTTTGCTTTTTTGCATTTGTTTTCCATGGGGATGGTTTTGATCCCTGTCTCCTGTACAATGTCACGAACCTCCATCCATAGTTCTTCAGGCACTCTATCAGATCTAGGCCCTTAAATCTATTTCTCTCTTCCACTGTATAATCATAAGGGATTTGATTTAGGTCATACCTGAATGTTCTAACGGTTTTCCCTACTTTCTTCAATTTGAGTCTGAATTTGGCAATAAGGAGGTCATGATCTGAGCCACAGTCAGCTCCCAGTCTTATTTTTGTTGACTTATAGAGCTTCTCCATCTTTGGCTGCAAAGAATATAATCAATCTGATTTTGGTGTTGACCATCTGGTAATGTCCATGTATAGAGTCTTCTTTTGTGTTGTTGGAAGAGGGTGTTTGCTATGATCAGTGCATTTTCTTGGCAAAATTTTATTAGTCTTTGCCCTGCTTCATTCCGTATTCCAAGGCCAAATTTGCTTGTTACTCCAGGTGTTTCTTCACTTCCTACTTTTGCATTCCATCCCCTATAATGAAAAGGACATCTTTTTTGGGTGTTTGTTCTAAAAGGTCTTGTAGGTCTTCATAAAACCGTTCAACTTCAGCTTCTTCAGTGTTATTGGTTGGGGCATAGACTTGGATAACGGTGATATTGAATGGTTTGCCTTGGAGACAAACAGAGATCATTCTGTCATTTTTGAGACTGCATCCAAGTACTGCATTTTGGACTCTTTTGTTGACCATGATGGCTACTCCATTTCTTCTGAGGGATTCCTGCCCACAGTAGTAGATATAATGGTCATCTGAGTTAAATTTACCCATTCCAGTCCATTTTAGTTCGCTGATTCCTAGAATGTAGACGTTCACCCTTGCCATCTCTTGTTTGACCACTTCCAATTTGCCTTGGTTCATGGACCTGACATTCCAGGTTCCTATGCAATATTGCTCTTTACAGCATCGGACCTTGCTTCTATCACCAGTCACAGCTGAGTATTGTTTTTGCTTTGGCTCCATCCCTTCATTCTTTCTGGAGTTATTTCTCCACTGATCTCCAGTAGCATATTGGGAACCTAGTGACCTGGGGAGTTCCTCTTTCAGTATCCTATCATTTTGCCTGTTCATACTGTTCATGGGGTTCTCAAGGCAAGAATACTGAAGTGGTTTGCCATTCCCTTCTCCAGTGGACACATTCTGTCAGACCTCTCCACCATGACCCGCCCATCTTGGGTTGCCCCGTGGGTATGGCTTGGTTTCATTGAGTTAGACTTCATGCAAAGATGGGCACAATGAAAGAGAGAAATGTTATGGACCTAACAGAAGCAGAAGATATGTAGAAGAGGTGGCAAGAATACACAGAAGAAGTATACAAAAAAAGATCCTCATGACCCAGATAACCACGATGGTGTGATCACTCACCTAGAGCCAGACATCCTGCATTGCAAAGTCAAGTGGGCCTTAGAAAGCATCACTATGAACAAAGCTAGTGGAGGTGATAGAATTCCAGTTGATCTATTTCAAATCCTGAAAGATGATGCTATGAAAGTGCTGCACTCAATATGCCAGCAAATTGGGAAAACTCAGCAGTGGCCACAGGACTGGAAAAGGTCAGTTTTCATTCCAATCACAAAGAAAGGCAATGTCAAAGAATGTTCAAACTACCACACAATTGCACTCGTCTCACATGCTAGCCAAGTAATGCTCAAAATTCTCCAAGCCAGGTTTCAACAGTGTGTGAAACATGAACTTCCAGATGTTCAAGCTGGATTTAGCAAAGACAGAGGAACCAGAGATCAAATTGCCAACATCTGTTGGATCATTGACAAAGCAAGAGAGTTCCATAAAAACATACTTCTGCCTTATTGACTACACTGAAGCCTTTGACTGAGTGGATCACAACAAATTGTGGAAAATCCTTAAAGAGATGGGAATACCAAACCACCTGACCTGCCTCCTGAGAAATCTGTATGCAGGTCAAGAAGCAACAGTTAGAACTGGACATGGAACAACAGACTGGTGCCAAATTGGGGAAGGAGTACATAAAAGCTGTATACTGTCACCTGTTTATTTAACTTATATGCAGAGTTCAGTTCAATTCAGTTGCTAAGTTGTGTCTGACTCTTTGTGACCTCATGAACTGCAGTATACCAGGCCTCACTGTCCATCACCAACTCCCGGAGTTGACCCAAACCCATGTTCATTTATTTGGTGATGCCATCCAACCATCTCATCCTCTGTCGTCCCCTTCCTCTCCTCCTCTCAATATTTCCCAGCATCAGGGTCTTTTCAAATGAGCTCGCTCTTTGCATCAGGTGGCCAAAGTATTAGAGTTTCAGCTTCAACATCAGTCCTTCCAATGAACACCCAGGTCTGATCTCCTTTAGGATGGACTGGTTCGATCTCCTTGCCGTACAAGGGACTCTCAAGAGTTTTCTCCAACACCACAGTTCAAAAGCAACAATTCTTTGGTGCTCAGCTGTCTTTATAGTCCAACTCTCACATCCATACATGACCACTGGAAAAACCATAGCCTTGACTAGATGGACCTTTGTGGGCAAAGTAATGTCTCTGCTTTTTAATATGCTGTCTAGGTTGGTCATAACTTTCCTTCCAAGGAGTAAGCATCTTTTAATTTCATGGCTGCAATCACCATCTGCAGTGATTTTGGAGACTGGAAAAATAAAGTCAGCCACTGTTTCCCCATATATTTGCCATGAATGTGATGGGACCAGATGCCATGATCTTAGTTTTCTGAATGTTGAGCTTTCAGCCAACTTTTTCTCTCTCTTCTTTCACTTTCATCAAGAAGGTCTTTAGTTCTTCTTCACTTTCTGCCATAAGGGTGGTGTCATCTGCATATCTGAGGTTATTGATATTTCTCCCAGCAATCTTGATTCCAGCTTGTGCTTCCTCCAGCCCAGCATTTCTCATGATGTACTCTGCATATAAGTTAAATAAGCAGGGTGACAATATACAGCCTTGATATATTCCTTTACCTGTTTGGAATGAGTCTGTTGTCCCATGTTCAGTTCTAACTGTTGCTTCCTGACTTGCATACAGGTTTCTCAAGAGGCAGATCAGGTGGTCTGGTATTCCCATCTCTTTCAGAATTTTCCATAGTTTATTGTGATCCACACAGTCCAAGGCTTTGGCTTAGTCAATAACAGATATACAGAGTACATCATGCAAAATACTGGGCTGAATGAAGCACAAGCTAGAGTCAAGATGGCCAGGAGGAATATCAATAACCTCAGTTATGCAGATGACACCATTCTTATGGCAGAAAGCAAAGAAGACTTAAAGAGCCTCTTGATGAAAGTGAAAGAGGAGAGTGAAAAACCTGACTTAAAACTCAACATTCAGAAAACCAAGATCATGGCATCTGGTTCCATCATTTCATGGTAAATAGATGGATGAACAATGGAAACAGTGAGAGGCTTTATTGTTTGGGGCTCCAAAATCAGTGCAGATGGTGACTGGAGCCATGAAATTAAAAGATGCTTGCTCCTTGGAAGAAAAGCTACAACCAACCTAGACAGTGTATTAAAAAGCAGCGACATCACTTTGCTGACAAAGGTTCATCTTGTCAAAGCTATGTTTATTCCAAAGTGTTTATTCCAAACTAAGCTATGTTTAGTCACAAAGTGTCAGACACGAGTGACCAAACTGAACTGAAGGCATTCCTCTATGGATATTTAACTGCGATAGCAACTGACTTAATCCACAATTATGTGACACAATCCAAAATCATGTTATCAGGATAAAATTAACAAACTTTCATTTAATAGCAATATTAAAGATATTATATAATTTAGTGAAAAAAATTGTGTAAATTAGTAATGCCAATACTGCAACTGATTCCAATAAGTTGAGGTGTCCGTAGGAAACAGATAACTCAGTTGAGGAGGGTAATTAGATTGGACACAGTTTAATGAAGTGACTGATTATAAAGATGCTAAGATTAAGGAGGAGGTGGAGTACCCTGGGGTAACAATAGTAGAGCTGCTTCCTTTCTAGGTCTCAAGGATTAGGAGAAGGGAGCAGTCACATGACCCAGTTAGAGAGACCTGTAGCAGTGGGAGGCCACTTCCCTGTTGTAACTGTAACTATGGGAGAAGAAACAGGCACTCCAAAACACAGAAAGGCAGGAAGAGAGATAGGAACTAACCCTCCAAACTTGCCCTCCTCCCATGGTGCAGTTTCTGCCAGTGCCCACCATTGTTGAATCTAACTGGAATCTAGAAGGCCAGGGGCGAGAGTGCCTGTGAGGCAGTTCACATCAGTGAGCCTCCCAGGGAACAGAATGGGTATGGAAATAAAACAGTGAATATGGAGGGGCAAAATAAAATCCAGAATAAGTTAGTATGTAATGGCTCAGTGATAAGCACCATGGAGAAAAATAAAGCAGGGTAAGAGATACAGGAACCATGGAGATGACAGGGCATTATTATGATGCTTTATATAGGAAGGTCAGGGAAAAGTCCCATGAGGATTTGACATGTGACTGGAGGAAGCCTATAGCAAGTGAGAAATTGAGCCATGGGTTGAACAGGAAGAAGAAGTTTTCAAGCTGAGGGGACAGCAGATGCAAAGATCCGGAGTTTGGAGCATGCTCAACATAATTCAAGGAATTATAGAGGTCAGTATGGCTGGAGTAGAATAAGGGGAAGGAGAGGGAGAATTTGATCAGATTCAGATCACATATGGCCTTTTAAGTTTTTGCATGATTTTGATGGGAAACCATTAAAGGAGGTTAGCAAAGAAATAAATTAACTGGCTTATAATTATATACATACATATATATATATATATATATATATATATATATATATATAAATTAATTCAGTTCATTTCAGGCACTCAGTTGTATCTGACTCTTTGTGACCCCATGGACCCCAAGCAAGCCAGGCTTCCCTGTCTATCACCAACTCCCAGAGCTTGCCCAAACTCATGTCTATCGAGTCTGTGATGACATCCAACCATCTCATCCTCTGTCATCCACTTCTTCTCCTGCCTTCAATCTTTCCCAGTAACAGGATCTTTTCCAGTGAGTCAGTTCTTTGCTTCAGGTGGCCAAAGTATTGGAGTTTCAGCTTCAGCATCAGTCCTTCCAATGAATAATCAGGACTGATTTCCTTTAAGAAGGACCAGTTGATCTTGCAGTCCAAGGGACTCTCAAGAGTCTTCTCCGACACCACAGTTCAAAAGCACCAATTCTTCGGCCCTCAGCTTTCTTTATAGTCCAACTCTCACATCCATACATGACTAATGGAAAAATCATAGCCTTGACTAGATGGACTTTGTTCGCAAAATAATGTCTCTGCTTTTTAATATGCTGTATAGGTTGGTCAAAACTTTTCTTCCAAGGAGTAATCGTCTTTTAGTTTCATGGCAGCAGTCATTAATTTCATGGCAGCAGTCACAATCTTCAGTGATTTGGGGGCCCAAAAAAACAAAGTCTCTCACTCTTTCCACTGTTTCCCTGTCTATTTGCCACACAGTGATGGGACCAGATGCCATGATCTTAGTTTTCTGAATGTTGAGTTTTAAGCAAGCTTTTTCACTCTCCTCTTTTACTTTCATCAAGAGGCTATTTAGTTCTTCTTTGCTTCCTGCCATAAGGATGGTGTCATCTGCATATCTGAGGGTATTGATATTTCTCCCAGCAATCTTGATTTCAGCCCGGAGTTTTGCATGATGTACTCAGCATATAAGTTAAATAAGCAGGGTGACAGTATACAGCCTTGATGTACTCCTTCCCAGATTTGGAACCAGTCTGTTGTTACATGTATAGTTTTAACTATTGCTTCTTGACCTGCATACAGGTTTCTCAGGAGGCAGGTTAGGTGGTCTGATATCCCCATCTCTTTAAGAATTTTCCACAGTTTGTTGTGATCCACACAGTCAAAGGCTTTGGTGTAGTCAATAAAGCATAAGTAGATGTTTTTCTGTAACTCTTGCTTTGTCAATGATCCAACAGATGTTGGCAATTTGATCTCTGTCTTTTCCAGCATGAACATCTGGAAGTTCATGGTTCATATCCCATTGAAGCCTGGCTTGGAGAATTTTGAGCATTACTTTGCTAGCACATGAGATAAGTGCAATTGTGTGGTAGTTTGAACATTCTTTGGCAGTGGAATGAAAATGGACCTTTTCCAGTCCTGTGGCCACTGCTGAGTTTTCCCAATTTGCTGGCATATTGAGTGCACCACTTTCATAGCATCATCTTTTAGGATGTGAAATAGCTTCACTGGAATTCCATCACCTCCACTAGCTTTATTCATAGTGATGCTTTCTAAGGCCCACTTGACTTTGCAATGCAGGATGTCTGGTTCTAGGTGAGTGATCACACCATTGTGGTTATCTAGGTCATGAAGATCTTTTCTGTGTATTCTTGCCACCTCTTCTTAATATCTTCTCCTTCTGTTAGGTCCATACCACTTCTGTCTTTTATTGTGCCCATCTTTGCATGAAATGTTCCCTTGGTATCTGTAATTTTCTTGAAGAGATCTTTAGTCTTTCCCATTCTATTGTTCTCCACTGTTTCTTTGCATTGCTCACTGAGGAGGCTTTCTGATCTCTCCTTGTTATTCTTTGGAACTCTGCATTCAAATGGGTATATCTTTCCTTCCTTTGCCTTTAGCTTCTCTTCTTTTCTCAGCCATTTGTAAGGCCTCATCAAACAACCATTTGGCTTTTTAAATTTCTTTTTTATGGGGATGAAATCACTGCCTCCTGTACAATGTCATGAATCTCCATCCATAGTTTTTCAAGTACTCTGTCTATCAGATCTAATCCCTTGAATCTATTTGTCACTTCCACTGTATAATCATTAAGAGATTTTATTTAGGTCAGACCTGAATGGTGTAGTGGTTTTCCTTACACTCTTCAATCATAGTCTGAATTTTGCAATAAGGAGTTCATAATCTCAGCCACTGTCAGCTCCCAGTCTTGTTTGTGATGACCATATAGAGCTTCTCCATCTTCAGCTACAAAAAATATAATCAATCTGTTTTTGGTATTGACCAACTGGTGATGTCCATTTGTAGAGTCTTCTTGTGTTGTTGGAAGAGGTGTTTGCTATAAGCAGTGTGTCCTCTTGACAAAACTGTTAACATTTGACCTGCTTCATTTTGTACTCCAAGGCTAAATTTGCCTGTGACTCCAGGGTATCTTTTGACTTCCTACTTTTGCATCCAGTCCCCTATAATGAAAAGGACATCTATTTTGGGTGTTAGTTCTAGAAGGTCTTGTAGGTCTTCACAGAACCATTCAACTTCAGCTTCTTCAGTATTAATGGTTAGGGCATAGAATTGTATTACTGTGATATTGAATGGTTTGCCTTGGAAACAAACAGGGATCATTCTGTCGTTTTTGAGATTGTATCCAAGTACTGCATTTTGGACTCTATTGTTGACTATGATGGCTACTCCATTTCTTCTAAGTGATTCTTGTGTGCAGTAGTAGGTATAATGGTCATCTTAGTTAAATTCTCCCATTCCTGTCCATTTTAGTTCACTGATTCCTAAAATGTCAATATTCACTCTCACCATCTCCTGTTTGACCACTTCCAATTTGCCTGGATTCATGGACCTAACATTCCAGATTCCTATGTTATATTGTTCTTTATAGGATCAAACTTTAATTCCATCACCAGTTACATCCACAACTGGGTTTTTTTTTTTGTTTGTTTGTTTGTTTGTTTTTTGCTCTGTCTCTTCATTTTTTATGGAGTTATTTCTCCACTGATCTCCAGTAGCATATTGGGCACCTACCAACCTAGGCAGTTCATCTTTCAGTGTCATATTGTTGCCCTTTCATACTTTTCTTGTGGTTCTCAATTCAAGAATACTGAAGTGGTTTACCATTACCTCTTCAGTAGACCACATTTTGTCAGAACTCTCCACCATGACATGTTCATCTTGAGTGGCCCTAAATGGCATGGCTCATAATTTTTTGAGTTACACAAGGCTGTGGTCCATGTGATCAGTTTGATTAGTTTTCTGTGATTGTGGTTTTCATTCGGTCTGTCCTCTGAGCAATGGCATTAAGAGGCTTATGGAAGCTTCCTGACGGGAGAGTCTGACTGTGGGGGAACAGAGTCTTGTTCTATTGCAAGATGTTCTTGCCAAGATGGCAGAGTAGAAGGATGTGCACACATCTTCTCTTACAAGAACTCCAAAATTACAACTTGCTGCTGAACAATCATTGACAGGAGAATGTTGGATCCCACCATTGAAAGATACCCCAGGTCCAAGGGCAGAGGAGAATCCCCAGCAAGATGGTAGGAGACGTGAAATAGCATTTAGAATCAAACCCCATACCTGCCAGAGATGCTTGGAGGACTCAAACAAAATCTTTTGTGTACCAGGAGACCCCACAGAGACTAAGCCAGACCTGCCTTTGAGTGTTTGAGTGTCTCCTGCAGAGGTATGGGTCAGCAGTGGCCTGCTTCAGGGGCAGGGGCTCTGGGTGCAGGAGACCTGATTGTGTCATAAGCCTTCTTGGAGAAAGTCATCATTAACCCCACCATAGAGCTGCCAGAACTTACACAGGACTGGGGAAACAGACTCTTAGATGGCACAAATAAAACCTTGTGTGCACCAGGACCCAGGAGAAAGCAGCAGTAACCCCACAAGAGACTGACCCAGGAGTCTTGCCTGTGAGTGTCCAGGAGTCTCTGGCAGAGGTGTGGGTCAGCAGTGGCCTGATGCAGGGTCGGGGGCATTGAGTTCAGCAGTGCGTGCACAGGCCCTGTTGAAGGAGGTTGCCATTGTCTTCATTACCTCCACCATAGTTTGGTCTCAGGTCAAACAACAGGGAGGGAACACAGCCCTGCCCATCAACAGAAAATTGGATTAAAGATTTACTTTAATTTATGAGAGGAATGCCTTAGCTTTAAGTATATAGTAGAAGGCTTGCTGAGCCATCAACCAATAAAGAGGATACATTTTAAATCCAATCCATACATTAAATCTAAACCATATGTAAACGTCCTTGACTGATAAGGCTGTTTCTGGAGCATACTGCTAAAACTGCTTCAGCAAAGTTGTTTTAAGTCTCCTGTCAGATGAGAGATGGGAGTCTGGGCCAGAGGAATGGCTGATTCAGAACCAGCTAGCAGAAAATGCTTTCAACTCTGAAATGTGTTGATATAGGCAGAGAGGGACCCAACTGCCACAACAGAAAGCAGGGACTCTAGTCCTTGCTTTGTGCCACACTAGCTAACTCCAGTGTTCTTGCCTGGAGAATCCCAGGGACAGGAGAGCCTGGTGGGCTGCTATCTGTGGGGTCACACAGAGTTGGACACGACTGAAGCAACTTAGCAGCAGCAGCAGCAGCTAACTCTGAGGGCCATGATCCATGTTCCTCTGCAAATCAAACATTTTACACTCTTACTCCTCTTAAGCTACCAAAAATACTCTCTTCTTTGAGCCTCCATAACAGCTAGGCCTCTGAAGATGTGGGATGATAAGAAAAATGTGCTAGTGGTTTAAGGTCTTTTGAGGGAAATAGATGAAGAAAATCATAAAAAAAAAAAAAACCAGACAACTACTGTGCATGCAATTTGCAAATGAAGATAAGCAAAAGGTCCTTGTTATTAAGGGATTAAGGGAATGTATTTTTCAGGATCAGACTGCTCTTCTATGACTTGGGCTATTAAACCTATTAAAAAGTGACTATTCCTTTCTCAGTTGCCCCATGGGAAGTGAAGGAGTCATCATCCCAGCATCTTTTTCAACATAAAAAGAAACCAAAAAAATGAAAGACAGAAAAACAGATAGAAGGAAACTGCTTCAACCAACTACCAAATGCCCACTGAGCATCTGTCATGTTCCTGGTGGAGCACAGGGTAGAGAGTATGTCATGCTGAGCTCACCATGTGTGTACCTTACCCCCCAAGGCCTTATATCTTAACTGGGGAAACTTATATGAAATAAATAAGTGACTTAGTTCAGAATATGCAAAGGGGTATGTATAGTGGAGACACAGAATCTTGTTAAGGCTTATTATACAGGAAGCTCATTTGGTAAGCAAAATCAGGAAATCCCTCAGAAAAGGATGAGCCTGGAAAGATGAATAGATGTGGAAGGCTGTGTACCATCCCTACTGTGTTTGTAATTATAAACTGAAAACTAGTACAAGACATGGCAAATACTCAGTTTGGATTATCATTGCTATGAAACAATCCATTCTTAAAGTTAGCAGCCCTATAATGACAAGAACTTATTCATCTTTCATAGTTCTGTGTGTTGGTGAGACTCCACTGAGGGTTATTCTGCTCCACATGTCATTGGCTCGAGCTGCAGTCATCTAGGGTCCCAAATGGGCAGACATATCCAAGGTGGGCTCAATAGTATGTTAGGAAAGATGGCTGGAAGGCTTGGGCTCGTGGGGATGGCTGGGACCATGAGACCTCTCTTTCCATGTTGTTTCAGGGCCTTTCCTTATGGCCTATTCATGTAACTTCTCCAGCAGGGTCCCTGGACTTCTTACTTGACAGCTGAGGTATCCTCTAAGTGCAAAAGTAAGAGTTGCCATGACTTTGTAAGCCTTATGCATATTTCTGGAATGGATCCACTGTTGCTGTATCCAGTCGGTTGGGGGTGAGTCCAAGGGCCAACTCAGACTCAGTGAGGGAGAGGATCACACAAGGGTTTGACTCTCTGAAAGTGTGGTTCACGAGGGCTGGGGGTCATCTTTAAAATCTAGACACCCCTCTAGATGCTCAATAATTTTATTTTTATTAATGGGGAAAGCAATGAGTAGGAATCAGGCATCTTTGATGACAGAAAGGCAGGCACAATAAGTCTTTTAGAAGGACCTGGGAGAGGTTCAGTTTGGCTGAAGCACAGAGAGAGAGGAGGAGGGTTGTGGATGAGACTGAAGAGGGAGCTGAGGACAGTCTGAGCCTGGAGCCTGACTACCCTTGAGCTTTTCAGCTTTTCAGTTATACATAATATAAACCAATCAGTTCCCTTTCTTCCACTGCCAGTTTGAGCTGGGTTTCTATCTTTAAATGAAGAGGCCTGACTAATGGTTAGGGAGGCGGCAGATCATGCTTCCTAGGAGGGGAAGGCCCTGGAGGTGACCTCACCATTGAATGCAAAGCCATTTGGAAACAACCTGTTCTGTACAAATGTGGAGCCTTGTGATTATCCCTGATGTGCAGACTGAACATAGGATAGGCTCTGCCCCTGACATCAAAAAGAGGAAGGTTTGTGGGTGGATGTTCCAATGGCTTCAGAAATCCCTTTCCACAGCATAATTAATGTCAACAGCCAACTGCTGCTCAGTACTCCTACAGTAACTGGTCAAACATTTCAAAGGCTCTCCTCAAATTCCCACAATGTAAGTTTGCTTGTGTTAGTTTCCACAATCTGCAGTTCCAGGTTTCTGAATCCTAGACCCACACTGCTTGAGGGTCTACATTACAATTTGCTGAACAGATTTAATAAGATAATTCATCCACAATGCTCAACACAGCACCTAGTCAGAATCTAATAAAACCCCAGAAAGGGTTAATTTTTGTTTTTATTATTATTGTCTTGATTTCTGAAATCCCAAGTGCTTTGATAAATATGGTTTAAAAAAAATCTCGGCCTTTCGTTTTCCCAAAGATCCAAAAGGAGAGGGGAGCTAAACTTCTCTAGGGCCCCCTTCTGGGCCAAGCTAAAACCCAGAGGTACCCATTCTCTTAGACATGAGGTGCTAGAGAGCTCAGGATAAGGGTATATATATGGCATCCCTCCCTGACCTCTGTGTTCAACCAAGGCCTATGCAGGGCTGTGTGGACAGTGACCAGGGTCCTTGTTGAGGTCTGCAAGCCCCACGTGCCCTGCCCCAAATGGTCCAACTTCCTCTTTTCTCATATTATGTGTTCCTTAGGTGTGCCATGCTGCCGCCTGCCCATGTGGTCTTGGCACAGGCTATCCTCTCTGCACGGAGTGATCTCACTTCTACCGCATTCAGATCTCAGTTCAATCTCACTTCCTTGGCAAAGCCTTCCCTAACCCCAGTCTAGGCCAGTTTATGACCTATATGCTGTCATATCGTGCTGGTCTTTTCCTTCAGAGTTTGGCAACACAGTTTGTTAATATACTCTTCACTGTGATTCTTTGATGAATAATAAACTCCCTCACTTGACTGTAAGTTTCATGAAAGCAGGATCCAATGGATTTTGTTGGTTTCTTTTCCTTTCTATTAAGCACCCAATATTGTGCCTCCCTGGTGGCTCAGTGATAAAGAATCTGCCTGCAGTGCAGGAAAATCCAGTTCAGTCCGTGGGTTGGGAAGATCCCCTGGAGAAGAAAATGGCAACCCACTCCAATACTCTTGCCTGGGAAATCCCAGGAACAGAAAAGCCTGGTGGGCTATAGTCCATGCAGTCTCAGAGTCAGACATGACTTAGTGACTAAACAGCAACCTAGGAGGCTGACACAAAATGCATGCTCAGTAAATTCTGGTTGAATTGATGGAGACAAAGAACAATATATGCTATCTCTTGGGATTAGAAAATGAACTCATTGGTTTATTCAATCCAGAAAGGCCATCCCAGAGAAATCATTGAGTTCCCAGAGGAATGGGACATCATTAATTCCAGAAACAATCCGTTGTTCCTTGTCTAACCCTGAAATCAATTGATTGTCCTTTGGAAATTGATCTCTTTTTAAGTGTTCCTCTCCATAAAAGATGGCTTTTCCTGCAAGAGTACTTCTTTCTTGCAGGAGAGATGTGTACAGAAGCTAAGACCTTCTTTTCTTGCCAAAATGTGTAAAACAGAGTCCACTGTTTACTCTGTATAATTTATACCCCTTTCTCTGAAGCACTTGAGAAACAGACTATATAAGGATTAATACACTCTGGTTTAAACATAGCAGCTGTCTAAAAGGAGCACTTGTTTGTGGCTGTTTTTCTTTAGCTGCCTGCTTCAGGATAGAGGCAATGAAGTGTAGTGGTTTAAAGATGCACTTTTCAGGACAATGTGGAGGTGATTCAAACCCAGGAGCTGGTTTTCCCTATCTGTTTCTTTGAAAGCAAATGAAGTTACCCCCAGTTTCCTGACTGATAAAATGGAGATATTTACTTGATAGTTTTTTGATGGATTGAGTGCCATACTAACTATGAAGCAATCTATACCAGACACACAGTAAAGGCTCAATTAGCAAAAGTTGTATCATTATTCTTCTAGATGGTTCTCTTTTTCGTATCATTGCAAAAGAGTGGTAATGAGGTTGTGAAGGGAAAAACAGACTCAATTAATTCCCTCCTAGAAAGACACTTTTCCCCCAAACCAAGAAGCACTTCTATGAATAAGCTAGAGTTGTTACTACCTAAATTAACCAATGATCTTTGCAGTCATTGCATCCTGAGTATTCTACTATGATAGTAATCATGACTCTCATTTTACATGTCTAGTAGAAAACTGCTTCTGTGTTATGTCTTGTGATTCACATCATGATCTTTTCAACCAAGACTTTAGTACTTCCTCTGTTTATTGGAAGCAGCATGTAATCATGGAATTCTCTCAGGTATGAGTCAGAAAACCCCGAGGTCAAATTCAAAGTCTACCACTTGGTAGCTGTGTGACCTAGGACACATTGTGTTGCCTCTCTGAACATTGATCTCCTTCAAAGAATTGGCAAAGTGAAATGATGTAGATAGAATGGCTAGCATACAATATAGAGTGGGGTGCTAGTAATGACTATGTATTCCCCCTTTGGGGTACATCTTCCCATGATAATGATATCTAAGGTGGAGCAACTTACATGGAGTGCTTGTTGTTTTGTTTCCTTTTAGCAGTGATTTGATAGCTGTATGTGATTAGAAAAACTTCTAACTTCTTTGAACTTCTGTTTTTAAGTGTATAAAATGAATTAGCATTTGAATAAAGATCTCACGGAAGCTAATATTCCCCTCATTTCTCAATTCATGGGAGACCAGAAAATGGGAAAGGTGCTGGTTATTATAAAGTTTTACAGGAATCTGAGTAGTCTGTCTTACCTAATGTCCAGGTATCAGGCTCTGTAAAAATTCCTCTACCTTCTGATGGCCCAACCCTGGGTAGTGCTCATCTTCCTTCCAAAAAGTTCACTGCGAAATGCTCACTTAGAACTATGTGCCATGCACCATAGTATAAATGGGGACAGAAAGAGAAAAGACATGTTCTAGGAGAGAACAGCCAAAGAAGCTGTTGATTACAACATAGGGTTACAAAACAGAGTGGTAATAAAAGTCAAGATAACTATAACATGGGGTGATACGAAAGCAATGAGAATAAGATAAATGTAGAGGATGTTGACTCTTGAGCTCAGACTCAAATAAAGAGGAAGGGAATGTGTAAAAGATGCTGAGATAAGACAGACCCCAGTAAATACATAGCACAGTAATAGTTTTGCAAAACTATACTGCAAAGTACAGTCACCCTTCTGAGGAATATCTCTGCTATCCAGTAATTGCCACTTTCTTAAATATCCCAGGAGGAATCAGATCTGTAGAGCAAGGGTAAGCGTAGGTTTGTTTTTATGTTGCTCATTTACTCATTCAGAGAAAACCAAGCTAGACTAGTTAGAAAAGAAAAGCCAACTGGTAAATAATAGTAATTTGGTTATTCTGTTGATCAAGATACATATTCAATTACATATTTGGAATACAGTATGACTGACCTCCAAAATGTGTGAAATTATTTTCTGGAAAGTTTCCCTCTGGTGAGCATTTTTCTTTAGTTTTAGCATAAGCCTAGAAATACTGTTTGATCAAAAATAACTTTGCATTTGGTTCCTTTCAGTGAGTAGAAGAAAGAACAATGCAAAACTCTAGACCATTGCAGCTTTTCCAAACAATGTAAAAATAAAGCCCATCTTATTTCCCTATATTCACAATTTAATTTCAGGGTCCAGGAAGCAAAATGTTCTGATGATAGTTCTTGAGAGAGCTCTGTGTGGGCCACACATTAAAATGCTTCATTAAGCCATCAAAAGTAAGTAGTCTTTTTAGCAGGAAAGAATATCTTGTATAAGAATTGGAGACTTTGTGATCCTAAAGTCACAAATTATTCAAAAAATACTATTATGATATTCAATAAAACAAGTTAATATGAATTTTTTCTAGTACTCCCATGATGACATGATAAACACATCTTGCAAAAGATTTTTATTTCTGTTTCAAAGTGTGGTCTGTGGTCCTATTTCAACAATGTAACAGCTATTTATTTATCCCCTTTATAACACTAAAATAGGAACATGAAATACATCAACCAAACAGACAAAATTTCTGCCTCATGGAATTATTATTCTGGAGGGGAGAGATAAATAATAAAATATAGACATATTAAATAAGTAAACAATAATGTTCATTAGAAATGGAACAGGAAAAGTGAATGAAGAGTACTACAGGCACTGGGAGAGGCTGCAGTTTCAATAGGTTAATTGGATTAGACTTTATGGATGGACAGAGTGGCATTTGAACAGAAGAATGACAGAAATATGGATGTCTGCAGAAAAGCATTCCAGGGAGAGGTGACAGTCTTTAAGTAGGAGCAGTGGGGCTGAGACTAAGAGAGAGCAAGAGTAGGAAGAGCTGAGGTCAGGAAGGTGATAGCTGGATAGGGGCAGATTATTTAGGATGTGTAGACTTGTAGGTGGAATGAGGAGCTACTGATAGGATTTGAGCTGAGTTGAGAGATCTGAAACTCCAGTACTTTGGCCACCTGATGTGAAGAACTGACTTATTGGAAAAGACCCTGATGCTGGTAAAGATTGAAGGCAAGAGAAGAAGGGGATGACAGAGGATAAGATGGTTGGATGGCATCACCAACTTGATGGACATGAGTTTGGGCAAGATTTGGGAGTTGATGATGGACAGGGAAGCCTGGTATGCTGTAGTCCATGGGGCTGCAAAGAGTCAGACACGACTGAGTGACTAAACTGAACTGAACTGAACTGAGAGATCTGATGTATTTCCGTGTATGTCTCTGGTTTCTGAATTGAGAAAGACTATGAAAGGTGAAAGGGAATCTGGGAGACCAGTGAAGAGGCTGTTGTAGTGGTCCAGTAATCCAATTGATGACTCAACTAGAGTGGTGATTGGGTGATTTTAAATGGTTGGTCTCTCAGGATATTTTTGAAATCTTATCAATGCAGTTTGGTGATGGATTAAATATATGATATGAGAAAAGAAAAAAAAAGGAGAAAAGAGGCATCAAGGATGATTCCATGGTTTTTGTCCTGAAACAGTGAAACTGAGATGCCTTCAGCTGAGATGGGGAAGTCTGTGAATAGAGAAGGTTTTGGATGTTGGGGGAGAGAGACAGTAGTAGTTTGGTTTTAGACACATTTGGCTTGAAGTATTTATTAGACTTTTGATTGGAAATGTAGAGGAGGCAGCTGGAGATGGGAGTCTGGAGTTCAGGAGAGAAGTTTGGGAAAGAGTTTAAATTTGCAGATTTTTGGCATAAAGATGGCATTTATGGTCATGAGATTGGAAGAAATTACAATGAGAATGAGTGTAGAGAGAGATGAGGACAAAGGACTTTCATCAAAATTTCTTGTGACCTAGTTTCCTATTACTGCTGTAATAAACAACCATACATTTAGTGGCTTAAAACAACACAGATTTATTATCTTATAGTTCAAGAGGTCAGATGTCTTAAATGAGTCTCTCTTGACTAAAATTAGGGTGCCAGCAGGCCCATGTTCCTTCCAAGAATCTAGGGGAGGATCTGTTTTCTTGTTTTTCCCAACTTCCAATGGTGCTGCATTCCTTGGCTTGTGTCTTGCTTGCCTCTTCAAAGACAGCAATAGCTGGTCAAGTCTTTCTCTCATCATATCACTTTTATCCTGATTCTTCTGCTTACCTCTTGTATATTTAAGGACCCTATGATTACATCAAATTCATATGGATAATCCAGGATAATCAACCCATCTCAAGATCCAAAGTCTAGTCACAGTTGGAAAGTCCCTTTTGCCTGTGAGGTAATATATATTCACAGTTCTGAGGGTTAAGATGCAGTTATCTTTTGACTGTGGGGGCCATTATTCTGCTTACTGCATTATGGAAGCCTAACAATAATGCAGAATCCTGGGTTTTACTCCACACTTACTGTGTTACAATCTCTAGGGAATGGTGTTCAAGAAATTGTTTCATACATAAGCCCCTTAGATGTTTCTTGTGTTCTCCATTGGCTTGGTGATGAAAATAGGGATGATGAAAGGGAATGAGTGAGCATTTGGTTCCACTCCTTGGCAAGGTCATGGTCCCTGTGAACTACAGTGACCCTATGTATAATCAGCAGTCTTTCAAAGTCACCATTGCTGGTCATCCATGTTATATGGCAAAGTTTAGTCACAGCTGGAAAGCAGTTCTCAACCAAGGTCAAACTACAGTTCAGAACCTTAACGTTACAGGATCTTTAGTTAATGTTGACTATCTTTAACATTACAAGCAATGACCTAGCCAATATATTTGTATGTGTTTTTGATACATAGTTAATTATTTTTGTGGGATAGATTCCTAGAAATGAAAGAGCTAATTCAACTGCATGTGAATTTTAAGTTCTTTGGTAACATCAAATTGTCTTTCAAAAATCCTTTCCTAATGGGTAAAATTGTCAGGATTATCAGTATCAGTTCAGTCTCTCAGTCATGTCTGAATCTTTGCAACACCATGGACTGCAGCATGCCAGGCTTCCCTGTCCGTCACCAACTGCTGGAGCTTGCTCAAATTCATGTCCTTTGAGTCAGTGATGCTATCCAACCATCTCATCCTCTGTTGTCCCCTCCTCCTCACGCTTTCAATATTTCACAGCATCAGGGTCATTTCCACTGAGTCAGTTCTTCCCATCAGATAGCCAAAGTATTGGAGTTTCAGCTTCAGCGTCAGTCTTTCCAATGAATATTCAGGACTGATTTCCTTTAGGATGGACTGATTGGATCTCCTTGCAGTCCAAGGGAATCTCAAGAGTCTTCTCCAACACCACAGTTCAAAAGCATCCATTCTTCAGTGCTCAGCTTTCTTCACAGTCCAACTCTCACATCCATACATGACTACTGGGAAAATGATAGCTTTGACTAGATGGCCCATTGTTGGCAAAGTTATGTCTCTGCTGTTTAGTATGCTGTCTAGGTTGGTCATAGCTCTTCTTCCAAGGAGCAAGTGTGTTTTAATTTCATGGCTGCAGTCACCATCTGCAGTGATTTTGGAGCCCCCCAAAATAAAGTCTCTCACTATTTCCATTGTTCATCCAACTATTTCCATGAAGTGATGGGACCAGATGCCATGACCTTAGTTTTCTGAATGTTGAGTTTTAAGCAAGCTTTTTCACTCTCCTCTTTCACTTTCATCAAGAGGCTCTTTAGTTCTTCACTTTCCACCATAAGGGTGATGTCATCTGTGTACCTGAGGTTATTGATATTTCTCCCAGCAATCTTGATTCCAGCCTGTGCTTCATCCAGTCCAGCATTTCTCATGATGTACTCTGCATATAACTTGAATAAACACAGTGACAATATACAGCCTTGACATACTCATTTTCCAATTTGGAGCTAGTCTGTTGCTCCATGGCTAGTTCTAACTGTTGCTTCTTGGCCTGCATACAGATTTCTCAGGAGTCAGGTCAGGTGGTCTGGTATTCCCATCTCTTTCAGAATTTTCCACAGTTTGTTGTGATCCATAGAGTCAAGGCCTTGGCTTAGTCAATAAAGCAGAAGTAGATGTTTTTTTTTGAACTCTCTCGCTTTGTTGATGATCCAGTGGATGTTGGCAATATAATCTCTGGTAACTCTGCCTTTTCTAAATCCAGCTCAAACATTTGGAAATTTATGGTTCTTGTCCTCTTGAAGCCTGGCTTGGAGAATTTTGAGCATTACTTGACTAGAGTGTGAGATGAGTGTGATTGTGTGGTACTTTGAACATTCCTTGGCATTGCATTTCTTTGGGATTGGAATGAAAACTGACCTTTTCCAGTCCTGTGGCCACTGCTGAGTTTTCCAAATGTGCTGGCATATTGAGTGCAGCACTTTCACAGCATCATATTTTAGGATCTGAAATAGCTCAACTGGAATTCCATCACCTCCACTAGCTTTGTTCACAGTGATGCTTTTAAGGCCCACTTGACTTCACATTCCAGGATGTCTGGCTCTAGGTGAGTGATCATACCATCGTGGTTATCTGGGTCATTAAGATCTTTTTTGTACAGTTCTTCTGTGTATTCTTGCCACCTCCTCTTAATATCTTCTGCTTCTGTTATGTGCATATCATTTCTGTCCTTTATTGAGCCCATCTTTGCATGAAATGTTCCCTTGATATCTCTAATTTTCTTGAAGAGATCTCTAGTCTTTCCCATTCTATTGTTTTTCTCTGTTTCTTTACATCAATCACTGAGGAAGGTTTTCTTATCTCTCCTTGCTATTCTTCGGAACTCTGCATTCAAATAGGTATATCTTTCCTTTTCTCCTTTGTCTTTTGCTTCTCTTCTTTTCCCAGCTCTTTGTAAGGCCTCGTGAGACAACCATTTTTTCTTTTGGATTTCTTTTTCATGGCGATGGCCTTGATCACTGACTCCTGTACAGTGTCATGAACCTCCATTCATAGTTCTTCAGGCACTCTGTCAGATCTAAACCCTTGAATCTATTTGTTACTACCACTGTATAATCGTAAGGGATTTGATTTAGATCATACCTAAATGCTCTAGTGATTTTCCCTACTTTCTTCAATCTAAGTCTGAATTTGGCAACAAGGAGTTCATGATCTGAGCCACAGTCAGCTCCCTGTGTTGTTTTGCTGACTGTATAGAGCTTCTCCATCTTTAGCTACAAAGAATATCATCAATCTGATTTCAGTATTGACTTTCTGGTGATGTCCATGTGTAGACTTGTGTTGTTGGAAGAGGGTGTTTTCTATGACCAGTGTGTTCTCTTGGCAAAACTCTGGTAGCCTGTGACCTGCTTGGTTTTGTGCTCCGATGCCAAATTTGCCTGTTACTCCAGGTATCTCTCAGCTTCTTACTTTTGCATTCCAGTCCCCTGTAATAAAAAGGACATCTTTTTGGGGTGTTAGTTCTAGAAGGTCTTGTAGGTCCTCATAGAACTATTCATCTTTAGCTTCTTCAGTATTACTGATTGGGGCATATACTTGAATTACTGTGATACTGAATGGTTTGCCTTGGAAATGAAGAGAGATCATTCTGTCGTTTTTGATACTGCATCCAAGTACTGCATTTCAGACTCTTGTTGACTATGGTGGCTACTCCATTTCTTCTAAGGGATTCTTGCCCACAGTAGTAGATATAACGTTTGTCTCAGTTAAATTCTCCCATTCCAGCTCCTGGAAATGAAAGAGCTAATCATACTGAATATGAATTTTAAGTTGTCTTTGGTAGCATAAATTACCTTTCAAAAAATCCTTTCCTAGTGGATACAATTGTCAGGATTATAGAAGGTAGCCAAATTCCAGTGTCTTATCAGGAAAAACATTAGTCATTTGGGGCTATTCAGAAATTTTGCATACCTTTTCTATGTTTTGATAATGTACATATTTGAATCTTTCTTTTCCAAAGAATTAAAAATCTACATTTCCCAGTTTCTTCTGCAAGTAGGAAACCACCAGTTAGAGTCATTAAAATGAAATTTGGATCAGGAAAGAATTCCATGTGAGAAGTGGTTAGACAGAGGACTTCATTTTTGCTGGTGCTGGAGAAGACAGAGTTTGTGATTCACGGTACAGGATGGCAGCAGCTCCCTCAATAGCACAGTTCTAGAGCCTTGCAATAGATCTATTTTGTTACACAACTTAGAGTCTGTTTCTGCAACTATGCTTATTCTGAGTAATTTTTAGTGTTTTATTCCTTTTAAATTGTCTATAGTAGATTTTGTTGTCTAAAATTAACATGATAGAGTCACAAAAAAACAACAAATAGCATCTTTCAAATTTTTGCCAGTCTTATGGACAAAGTGAGTTTCATTATTATTCACTTATTTAAAAAATGACTTTTCACATCCTTTAGAGGAATTAAGATTTGAAAGTGGTATTATCAGATCCACTGTTTTGCCCAGGAACAAGATGGCAAAACCACAATGTCTCTAAACTTTTATCATTCCTTTAATAGCATTATTGCTATTATGAAATCATTTTGAACACCTCATTTAAAACTGATGTACTTATATTACTTCTATCTATGATATAAGAGATTTACTCCCACCTTTAGAGTTTTCAGGGAGACATTTTTTATAAATTCATTTGTAAAGAATGCCAACTCTTCTTTGTTGTACCAAATACAATGTTATAATAAATATACCAACGTGACACCATATCATCTATTGTTGAAGAACACAGTCAATAATCCTTCCTCTTTGTTACCTGATTAAATCTTTCTACCAAAGTTATGTATATTTACTAAGCATGCAAAAAGGTAAGGTATGTTAGTATAAAAATCAGGAAATACTGCTTAGTGTTCAGTGGTGCATAAATCTGTCATTTTCAATGGTAAAGTCAACTTCTCATAAAGCATGAAGTAACCCTATAAGATATGTGTTGCTTCCCCCTAGTTGTATGTGCAAAAATTTTCAGAAGGCCCAGTTAAATTAATATTTACTAATTATAATTAGTATTTTAAATGTAATTTTTAAATAAAATAAATAAATGAACTAGTATTTTAATCAGCTCTGGCTGCTATAATAAAATGCCATAGATTAAGTGGCCTAAAACAATAGAAATTTATTTTCTTACATTTCTGGATGATGGAAAGTTTCAGATCAAGGTGTCTGCAAATTCATTCCCGGTAAGAGCCTTCTTCTTGGCTTACAGCTGACTTCTTCCTCACTGTATCCTCAACCAACAGAGAGAAAGAAACTCTGGTCTGTCATCCTGGTCTTATAAGGACATTAATTCCATCATAGAGTCCCCACTTTCATGAGTTTGTCGAAACCTAATTACTTTCCAGAAAGCTCCTTTGAAACACCATAATATGTGGATTAGGGCTTCAACATACGAATTTTGAGAGAACACAAACATTCAGTAAATAGCAGCTAGGTTGTCAAAAGCTTTTGAAGAAGCTTTTGAAAGTATTCCTGGCTGACCAAAATAATTTAAGTCCCTTAACTTCATTTTCCATTTGTTTTAACAATATATTAAGTTAGAACACATTGGTGAATGTACTTTAATAACAAATATCTAATTTTTATTCAACTTTCAGATTTCCAAATGAAATAAATTATCTATTTACAGGCATCACTAGACCATCTGGTTCCATGTGAGAACCCAACACAGAATCAGCTAATTATCATCCATGTTTATTCATCATGCTTAATTCATTTTCTTACAAATAATGAGAATCTAGGACCTTTAGCAAACAAATAGTTTTCACCACTAGTTAAAAGCTTGACCTCCTTGACTATGTAATAGAACAGGACAAAGGAGCCCAGAAAAATATGTACCTAAGAAAATTAATTGCTAGTCAACTTTACTGTGTCATTCCCATTTTACAGAGAAGGAAAGGAGTGGGGGCAGAGTATGGATTTTAAGGGACCTAATGGAATTAGAATCAGAGGTCAGTATTCCATAGATTTCAGCTTGTTGTTTAGGCAGTTAAATTCAGTTTTTCAAGAGCATCTTTGAAATTCTTTCTTCTGGATTATTTCCTTTCCTGTCTTAGAAGTCAGGATCACCCTCAATATTTACACATGCCAGGACTGCTGAGCTCAGATTTAAGCAACTAATAGGGTGTTAAGGAGGAAAAGGTACCAAAAATACAGACTAACAAATAATTTCTAAAATGTGATCTTTGTTTCAATTAAAATTATATGCAGAAAAGTCCAAAACCCAATATGTCACAAAAGCATTATAACTCATCTTTTAGAAAAGACGAACATGAATAATTAGTTGATGGTTCTCTGAATTTAATGATTATGAGGCAGGCAGTATTGAAAGCTACCTCCTACTCACTTTTTACCCTAAACATTTCTTTTCCTAATCCCCTAGGCTGATTCAGTTCTCCTTTATAGACACACAACACCACCTTCTGCTGATTCTTTGTATAATTATTTACAGTCACATGCTTTATGATTATCCTGTAAATGCCAAGAGGGGCAGTGACCTCTGTTGTTTTCTCAGCAGATTCTTAATAAATATTTGTTAAATAAAAGGACAGGCATGGCATATTCTCCTGAAACACCAATTCTCCTCAATGATTTGGGGTATTTTTAAATTAAAACAAGCATAGTTGTGTCATGAAATGAAATTCCAGTACATTTTTTTTTTTAGTTAAAACAAGCACAGTTATATCATGAAGTGTAAAATTCAAGATAGAATTGAAAATTTTCTCCCTGTGAATGTTCACTTTCCTCTGCCATTAATGGTATTTCAGAGGAAAATTTAATGATGTGGTGAATTTGAGTGTGATGTACCAAAGATCAGGTAATTGAAGCCAACCAAGTTCAGTCATTTCATTAGGAAAGGAGAAGGGACATCTTCCCATTCATGGAGAAAACAGGAAGCGTCAGAATAATGAAGTGCAGTGTGTATCTTAAATGAGTTATTTTAATGCCTCAGATTTTCCAACTGTGGATTAAAAATGGCCCACGAATCTCTAAAATTCTGTTGTGAATAAATTCTTGGGTTTTGTTGGCCTACCATCATTCTTACACCCACAAAAAGGAAAAAGATAGGAAGCAAACATAAAATTTCTTTTTTCTTCATAAGCTTCTAAGTGTTGTATTCATCTTTAGAATGACATCTGTAAACACCGTGTAGTTCTTTCCGCCCCTTTTTATGAATTTGTAAACCCATTCATAGGTCTAAAGGAGAAGAAATAGTAGAAGCAGTCTCGAACCACAGAAGCGCATTTGTATGAATCAGCCACTCATTGATTATCAGATGAGTTTTACGTTGTTTCATCATTACAACCAGATGTAATGGAAAATATTGATTTCAAATGCTACATTTAAAAAGGGAAGGCCTATTTTATACCTTCCCTTTCCTGTTTTATCCTTTTGCCCTCTTTTTCATTCTGTGGGCTTGAGAATTTATCTTTGTATGAAAAAGTTTTGCCAGTCTGTGTATGCAGTAACTATTACACCATTAATACAATCCCTTAGGGGTGGTTAGATAAAACAGCTGCTATGCCTCTGTTCCAAGCAAAGATTGTCTGAATACAAATAGAAGGGAATAAGTCAATGTCAGTATGGTGCCAAGTGCTGATAAAAAGTAAGTGGTTGGTACTGCAAGCAAAGGAAAGTAATACAAAGCAATTCTACTTTTCCAAGTCTGTGCATATTGCCTGGTGATTGCTTGATTTAGTCAAACTCTACAAAAAGAAGTACTTGTTTTGTTCTATTATGTGATATCATAATCAAATGCATTTAATATGTTATTGGCTACTAATATGACTTTAAGACATCAGTGTTGCTTATGCTGTGCTCTTTGTTAGTAATAAAGAAAATACCTGCCAACAGCTGTTATGATATACCCCATATACAACGTAAAGGCTGGCAAAGTAAGAAATTAAAATCAGGACTCGTAACTTAAAACTCAGACAATTTGAAGTATTTGTAAATCTATTAGAAATGGGAACTCTAGTACCCTTTTGTGGGAGTGTAAACTGGTACAGTTGCTTTGGAGAGCAGTTTGGCAATTATCTAGTAAGGTTGAAGAAACAAACACCTACGACACAGTAACTTCACTTCTAGGTGTATACTCTTGAAAAACACACATTGTGTGTGTAAACTCTGGTATAGTTAAATGATGGAATATAGTATAGCAGTTACTTAGATCTTCCTGTACTAAGTTGGATAGATACCACATTTAGTTTAAAAATGCAAATAACAGAACATACAATGTAAAATAGACCATTTTTGTAAAATCTAAAATCACAAACAATAGCAATATAATATTTGATTTCTGGCTCCCTAATAATAGATAAAAGCATGAATTAGAAAGATACCCAACAAGTTCCAAAGAGAAGGTGCCTCTGGGGAAGTAGAGAAGGAAGGAGGGGTATGGAAATGGAGAAGCATACAAGATATTTCAGCTTTCCCTGTATTCTTTATTTTTCTTTCATTAAAACAATTTTAGAAGTACATATGGCTAAATGTTAATATTTGTTAATTCTGTGTTGAGGGCACATGAGTAAAGTTATACTATGTGCTTTTCTGTATTAATTGCTTTTTCAGTTAAAAAACAAAACTTCAGTCACTTTTGGTCACTCATTGCAACTGGAATACTGTATTTCTTAAATTTAAAGAACCACAACTGTATATTTAAATTGTTTAGTACACTGTATTTTATTCATTTACAGTGTTTATACTGGGTGAGTAAACTAGGAGCTTTGGAAAGCTTTCCATGGAATTTCAGTTTAATTAGGTCTCATTTATATACTTGGTAGACGTAGGCAAACTAAAGTTTTAGCATCTGTTTATACAAGGTATACAAACCAGAAAGCATCTTCTTTGGCTTGTCCATATTTTCCTATTCCCATGTGAATATTATCATCAGTTTACAGGGTTTTTCCGCATTGAGAGTCAGGTTAATGTTTACTGTGTAAATGTCATGTGAATTCCATTTTGGAATAATTTACATATCCATACAAAGTACAGAAATGAGAGAATTTTAGTCCAGAGGGTCTCATTTAAGTATACACATTATGAAAATCACTTTTCATGCTTGGGGTTTTAACTCCCTCTCTCTCTCATATGTCAGACATGTTCAGATCATCCTGTCTGAGCCCCAGAGCTGATGCGGGCAGTGACCTAGGACCCTGCAAAGAGCTAGAAGAGGATGCAGGGAAGGGAGGAAGGAGGAGATAAGCTTTGACCTTAGACAGACTTGGGTTCAAATTCTGACTCTTTCACTGTCATCTACTCTGTATGTGACTTCAAGCTGCCTACTTCAAGCTGGACTACTGAAATTCAGTTGTGCCTCAGGGATAATAAGAGCCACCCCTCAGGGACTGAGGTGAGAACTAAACTGAGATCCTGAGGGCACAGTTCATGCAGAGCTGAGCCAGGGTACACATGATGAGTTATTCCCATTATATTTATTGTTATCATCACCATGATCTGAATGGCCTAAATTCCTGTTGCCTTTTAGCTGATGCAAAATTATTTGTACTTCGAACAGAATTCAACCAGTTTGCTCTTCTCGGATATGCCTGCTGCTGTTTGTAAGGAAAGAAGGATAAGGAGAGTTGTAGCCTTTGAAGAGAATATTAGGGATGAGTCTTACCAGGGTTGTTGTTTTTTTTGTTCTCTTTAAAAACTTTTTTAGTTTGTTTGGCTTTTTTCTTTTATTTTTTTAAAGTTGTTTTTAGGGGAGGGGGTAGTGGCAGTGGGATGTTATGTTTTAAGAAGGAAAAAAATACTATTGTTACGTTAGTTTCTCCTTCATTTCTCTCTGCCCACTCAGTTTCATCCTCCTGACACTCTCCTTCTAATAAATGTATCCCATGTTTCAGTACAAAGGACCGTTCCTTTTATTCACTGCTATTGAAAAGCAGTTTAATAGACTAGTCCTTCCTTTAGCTATTTACTGATAACAGCTGAAGCTCATTAGCTTTCCCAGAATAAGGGAAACAGTTGTAGTATTTTAATAGTGAAACTTTTCCCGCAAAGTTTTTTAATAGTGAAAGTTCTCAAAAAGTCTTCATGAATTGCTAATCCTAGAATTTCAGTATTGTAACAAGATAACAAATTAGCTATTTTTGGGTCAAAGCCCTAATAACCCACCACTGAGTTATGCTTTGTAGATGCCCAGTTCTTCCATATGATTTAAGATTGGCCTCGATTCTTGTTTCGACCTAGGACGACATGCAAGTCATCACCTATCCTCCTCAAGGCCATAGCAGACCTCACTAATTGACCACAGCACTCTCTCTGGCAGAACCTGGTTGTAACCAACAATCCTTCCTGATACAGCATGCTTAGGTAGCAATTAGCGATCTTAGCTGATAAGGAAAATGCAAACTTTTTACCCTCACTGATTCAAAATATATTTGTTGCTTTTCCATTTGTAGAAAAAAGAAATGAAAGTGGCTCCTTTACAGAAGAATTAGGTAAAAAAAAAAAAAAAAGGAAGTTTCCTGGCAGTCCAGAGGTTATGACTCTATACTTTCACTGCCAAGGGCCTGGATATAATGTTGGAATGGGTATTTAATGATTAGGATAGTGAGAAGGAGAATTATTTTTGTTTAAAAAAAATAACAGAAAATGATAAAACAATTTACTTTTCCCAACAAGCTCCTATTACATTTTAGGTTTAAGCTAGAAATAGAAAACCGTTCCTAACATGATGTCATGCTGCCTTATTTCTGGCTTCATCAATTGGTCAAAAGTGACACTCTTTGGATTCCTTCTTGGACAGAATGAAACTCCGGAGTAGGTTCAGAGCCCACCAAGGCAGATTTGCAAATGGTTGAGTGATATTAAACCTTTGTGATGTTTTCACATGGAAGATGAGGACCAAAGAAGGAATCCCAAGATGATCTTTAAGTTTTGAGTCTGAGTATCTTGGGGAATACACTGGGTTCATAGACACAGGAAGTCAGGAGGAGAAAATAGCAGTTCCAGAGGACAGAAAAAGAGTTTATATTTAGACTTGTGCTATTTAAGGGACTTCAAAATGGAGCACCTCTTGTGAATATATGATGTTATAGGCCTAGCCTTTGAAAACCTAAGGATAAAGATTTTGAAATCTGTGTCCTTGAGTATATGATGGGAAGACATGTGGACCCATTTCAACTCCATTTGTATCTGAAAGAGTTTGAAAGGTGTTGGAAATTGAGAAAAAGCAGATCTGGCTCTACACTGAGTCACTGGGATTCTGAAGAAATATGAGAGTGGCTGCTACAGAGTTTCCATATGAGGAAGGGGAGGCAAGTTACAAGTAGGAATCTGGTTGTAAGGTGAGGTCATAAGCTTGTGTGTATAGAAGTTTGCAACAGGTCAAAAAGATAGACCTTTATTTTTAGAGTGGAAAAGGGAAGTGATAATTATGGGAAGGCTTTTAAGGAACTGCCATTGTCTTATACATTGATCAGGTAGAAAGGAGGTCCTTTTAAACAGTTCAGGCTTCACTAGAACTATAAGCCTTTCTCTGCAAAAACATGAGATTAACAAGTCACTGAAAGAAATGATCAGAGCATTACTTGATATTAGATAATATATAAATATTTGATAAGGACAATAAGAACAATCAGTTCAAATTTTGCTTGAATTTTTCAGTTATGTTGACACTACTGCTGCTGCTGCTGCTTCTCCTAAGTTGCTTCTGTGTCTGACTCTGTGTGACCCCATAGACGGCAGCCCACCAGGCTCCCCGTCTCTGGGATTCTCCAGGCAAGAACACTGGAGTGGGATGCCATTTCCTACTCCAGTGCATGAAAGTGAAAAGTGAAAGTGAAGTCACTCAGTCGTGTCCGACTCTTAGCGACCCTATGGACTGCAGCTAGTTGGGAAATAAAGATCTGTTTATTTTAAAGGAAAGGTGACATACCTTGACCAGTGTTCCTTGGAGACACTAATGTTTTACTGAGGACACTTAGCAAAAATGGCAGTGAAGACTCATGTGGGCCGTGAGATTCATTCTAAGCCCAGTGAGGATTGTTCTAATTTAAACCAGATGATCCCAGCACAATGCAAGTCATTGACCCTCTCAGGTTATATGGGATTTGAATGTTGAAGAGATGCTCGTTCAGTCATGACTCATGCTCAGTGCAGAAGATATTAAGTGGACTTTTCCTCTTAAACATGTTAGATATCAGCTCTGATTATATCAGTCACACGATGATTTCAAGTAACACGACCTATGGTGAAATACATTTTGACTTATGACCTAGAGTGTGTCCATACCTGTGTCTACTCACACATAAATTGTAACACCCACATATATTTTGTAAAGTTTTCTTAACTTTACCCTATGTGCTGCACTTTCGTATGTTCTACCCTCTTTCCTTAAATTTGTCATGATGCTTAAAATTGATTTCATGACCCACGAAATAAATTATGATGTAAAACATTGATCTGCGCAGTCATACCTCTATTTTTTTTCAATCTTCTTTTCTGTTAATGTCTTATGTACTCTCAGAACTAATAGCCAATGTTGTTTATTAGTTTCAGCATATGAGAAGCTGTATTATCCCCACAACTATAATGATTGATTGTACTAAGTATATATTAGCTAGACAGTATCTTAGTGGTCTTAGATTTATTTGCATTTTTTGTCTGTTCAGTTCAGTTCAGTTGCTCAGTCACGTCTGACTCTTTGCGACCCCATGGACGGCAGCACAACAGGCCTCCCTGTCTATAATCAGCTCCCAGAGTTTACTCAAACTCATGTCCATTGAGTTGGTGATGCCATCCAACCATCTCATCCTCTATCACCCCCTTCTCCTCCCACCTTCAATCTTTCCCAGCATTAGGGTCTTTTCCAATGGGTCAGTTCTTCGCAACAGGTAGCCAAAGTATTGGAGTTTCAGCTTCAAATCAGTCCTTCCAATGAATATTCAGGATGGATCTCCTTTAGAGTCCAACTCTCTTTCTTTAGAGTCCACCTTTCACATGCATACATGACTACTGTAAAAACCATACCGTTGACTAGACGGACCTTTGTTGGCAAAGTAATATCTCTGCTTTTTAATAAGCTGTCTAGGTTGGTCATAACTTTTCTTCCAAGGAGTAAGCATCTTTTAATTTCATGGCTGCAATCACCATCTGCAGTGATTTTGGAGCCCCCAAAAATAAAGTCTGTCACATTTTCCACTGTTTCCCCATCTATTTCCCATGAAGTGATGGGACCAGATGCCATGATCTTAGTTTTCTGAATGTTGAGTTTTAAGCCAGCTTTTTCACTCTTCTTTTCATGTTCAGCAAGAGGCTCTTTAGTTCTTCGCTTTCTGCCATAAGGGGGGTATCATCTGCATATCTGAGGTTATTGTTTGTATTTAAGGTGATATTTTTACCATACTGGAGTTAGGGCAAAAGACTAGAAAACAGCAGAAGCATGTTGATTTACAGATGATTTGGTGACTACTAAAATAATTATAATGGTGAAAGAACTCTGATCCCATACCCTCATCATCTTCCCTAATTTCAAGCCCAATATCCAGAGCTGGCACTGAGCACTATCTATATCTTTGGTTAGCCATTGATTCTGAAGTAGCCTCTTAGCCCAGTCAAGTTAATTAGACCCTGTTTGGGGACATTTATTAGAGCATGAGGAAGTTCTCTTTCTGTCTGCTGCTGCTGCTGCTAAGTCACTTCAATCGTGTCTGACTCTGTGTGACCCCATAGACGACAGTCCACCAGGCTCCCCCATCCCTGGGATTCTCCAGGCAAGAACACTGGAGTGGGTTGCCATTTCCTTCTCCAACTCTTTCTGTCTAAGATTGCCTAAACATGAGACAAAAGTCAGGACATGCTATGGCAGGTTTTGCTACCAAAAGGGAGAGACCTGCCTGAAGATGGAAGCAGCACAAAAGCATATGAGGTCAGGAGTTGGAAAACCCGAGGATGAGTCCTAAGTACAACATTAGAACCCCCATTTCTGGGTGTGCCTGAAGCTTGTGAAGTTTTGATGAGTGTCTTCCATTTATAATCAAGTGTCATGATTAAGAAGAACCAGAGGAAAAAAAAAGAAGATGAAGAAGAGCAAGAGCACTGAAGAAAAATTGATATGCTGATGATATTATAGATGATTTTATACTTTCTTTTTTAAAAAATAATGTATTGCTTTTCTGATTCAGAGGGCTAAAATTATAAGGTAGCATTTCTCCAGATGCTCTTTGGAAAATCAGATGAGTCACCCTTACTTGGAGATAATATTCAAAATACATCCAAATTCTGTATTTATGAAATCCTGAAATGATTTTATTAATCATCTGATCATACAGATTTTTCCTCCTTAGTTCTATTACCCTCATTGTTTCTATGAACTAAAGTCAACAAATATTGGAACTTTTATTATCTTCCAACATGCATTTTCCAGACAACACTTCCCTGAATGTTGTGGAGGAATGCAAATAAAAGCACTAGGAAGAATTATTAATGTCTCCAGCATATAGAAACCTGGGAGTAAGTGTCTTAAGTTAGACTTGGTCCCTGGAATACAGAGGGAGTGCATTCTGCAGTAACTCCAGGTTTGTCCCCACCGGAGAAGCGTGGGGTAGAGCAGGAGTGCAAGGGAAGGACAGCAGCCATTGTCAGCATAATCATTTTGTGTGCTTGAATTACATGTTTTAAATTTTTTGTTTTGAGATAATTACAGATTCACATGCAAGAAATAATACAGGGTGATCGTGTGTCCCCGTGTATAGTCTCCCCCAGTAGTAATCTTGCTTAATTATGCAGTAGCGCTAGGGAATTTGCAAGCATCAACCGTATTTTGATTTTGCCAGTTTCACGTGCACGTGTGTGTGCACGTGTGTTTAGTTCTGTGTAATTTCGTCAAATGTGTAGATTCTTGTGACCACCACCACTACAGTCAAGATATGCAAGTGTTTCGTTACCACAAGGATGCTTTTTATAACCACACCCACCTACCACACATCCTCTGACCCATGGCAACTACTAATCTGTTCTCTTTCTCAGTAATTTTGTTACCTGAAACATAGTTTTAATATCTGTGTCTCATATTCTAGAAATACCTAGAATACTTGAATTTGAGGCTTAGGAGGACCCTGACATCCCTTTAGTTCACCTTCTCATTGTTTAAATCTTTTGACAGTTGTCTCTGCAGCCTTTCTATTAATGGAGAGGTGGTGGGGATCATAGTAGAGAAGAGCATAGTAAATCATATCGTCACTCTGCTGTGTTCTAACTGCAGGATCTCTTAGGCGCAGCTGCCTCATGTATAAAATGGGGTTAATAATTGCACTTATAGAGTGCTTTGAATTTTAAATGAAACAGTGCAGGTCAAACAGTGCAGGTCAACTCATTAAAAGGGAGTACTCACTACCACATTACCTCTGACAGTTTATCTGACAACACACACCCAGAATTTATTGGAATCACTCTCTCTTGGATTCTACTCATTGGCCTTAATATAATTTTTAAGTACCATAGAATAAATTGGGTCCCTAGTTCACTGACAGCATTTTAGTTCCATGAAGCTAAGTCCTATGCTTGTCTCTTTTTTTTTTTCCTGTGCAAATCCTTTATTAAAGCAACAACCAAAGTACAGGATGGCTCACTTTTTTTTTTTTTTTTGCTGCTCTATCAACTTAAATATTAATCATTTGCTTATACATTTAAATTATTTTTAAAAAGGTGAACATTTATAGCTCACAAATCAACAGAGTGACATTTCCACCCAGATACATTTTTCCATCTTATTTCCCAGTTTTAACAATGGACATTCAGAACCAGAGGGATAGCACATCAAACGTAAGTGGCAGCACCTTCTGTGAGCAGCGCCAGGGTGTCTGAGAGATACACTGAAGGTTTACATTCTTCATGAAATAAAGACAATTTATGCAGAAACATTCTTAGACCCATTGGCTTTATTTTTACATTCTCTATGAGCTTTAAGTTCAGTGGTGGCATTCTGAGCATTAGACCTCTTACAAATGACATCTCTAAAAAAGTCTTAATTATATTTTCTTGTATAACAGACACTCAGTCTTTCAGAAAGCGAAATAAGCAATTCTATTTTATTTGATTTTTCACCCCACCACTGATTTAATCCAGATCTTGCTAATCACTGTAGAAACCCTATAAGTCATTAGGAAGATGAACTTTGTTATCTATTAGAGGATTTTACAATGAATGTTGCTGCTGCTGCTGCTGCTGCTGCTGCTGCTAAGTCGCTTCAGTTGTGTCCGACTCTGTGCGACTCAATAGACGGCAGCCCACCAGGCTCCCCCGTCCCTGGGATTCTCCAGGCCAAAAACACTGGAGTGGGTTGCCATTTCCTTCTCCAATGCATGAAAGTGAAAAGTGAAACTGAAGTCAATAAATAGGTGAATGTAAAAATGACTAATACCTTGAAGACGGTGGTGGTTTTGTTGCTAAGTTGTATCCAACTCTTTGCCCCTGTAGCCTGCCAGGCTCCTCTGTCCATGGGATTCTCCAGGTAAGAATACTGGAGTGGGTTGCCACTCCCTTCTCCAGGGGATCTTCCCTACCCAGGGATCAAACTTGCCTTTCCTGCATTGCAGGTGGATTCTTTACTGCTGAGCCACTAGAGACACCCAACCTTGGAATCAACAGAGATCAAAATATGTAGGTGACTATACAATGAGCTTTGGTGGCTATTTAAAGAGTACCAATGAATTAGTCAAAAAGCCAGAACAGAAACAGGGATTATGATGTAAAGAGAATGCAAAAAGGGTGTGTGAAGATGGATACTGGGTAGTCACTGAACTGTGCTGAGTATAAAACAAAGTATCTGAAAGATAAGCGAAATGCTCTGTTTTCTCACCCAAAGAAACACTGAGATGAAACCCCTGTTCACAGAACCACTGGGGCTATGAGGAGTTTTAGCACTGGTGAAAAAGGGAAAGCAGTAGCCACACAGTTGTGTCCGACTCTTTGTGACCCCATGGACTGAAGCCTGCCAGGCTCCTCTGTCCGTGGGATTCTCCAGGCAAGAATATTGGAGTGGGTGGCCATTTCCTTCTCCAGGGGATCTTCCCCATCCAGGGAATGAACCCAGGTCTCCCGTGTTGCAGGCAGATTTTTTACTGTATGGGAAGCCCTGGTATAAGACTGAAATTTACCCTGCACATACAGGTGGGCTGGTTTGCCTTTCTGAAACAGCTCCTCAGCCAGCAGGGATTGGGGTCTCTAGGGCTGAGCTGGTTTATGTTGGTGGCACTACATTTAGAGGCTATCTATTCAAAACAGGTAAACATTCTTTCTGCCTTACGTTTTCTTCATAGGCTAAAGAGCTGAACAGATTCGAGGTTACCAATAAGTAACAATCCACGTATTATATTTGAAATGTTATCAGTCCAGTGAATAAGCTACACAGCCATCGTTCAAGCCCAGTCTCCACCAAACTGCTTTATCACATGTGCCCTTCAAAGGAAGTCTGAACAACACAGATGTCTACAGTTAAAAATGAAACACACAATAAAGAAGCGAAGGATTCCAGACTCCACTGTGTGGGAGGTCAGGACTTTTGGCCTTGGCTTTGGGGAAAAAAACACAAACTCCCATCAGCAATCATTCTGGGTGTAATGACAGTACAATAATGCTCAGGACGAGCGAGGACATTCAGATGTTTCTAGAGCGATTTCTATACGTTACAGATGTCACATTTGGTTCCTAGAGATTTAGTCAAGTATTAGTATCTCTTTTTGTCAAGTATGATATACAAAAAGATGAGAATAGTAGATGTGCCCTAAAGATATGAAAATATATATAAAACAAAACCATTATAAATTACATAGATTTGCAATATAAAATTGTATTTCCCCCATTTAGAATAAATATCATCCAAGTTTACAGGTCATTGCAGTGAATTAAATATGCACACATATCTGAATCATTTTCGGAACTTCAAGAAAAAAAAAATTGTTATAGATATGACCAGATGACTCGGAAACCAGAAACTGCTTGCTTTTGAGAAGAATGACCTAAGACCCAAGGGACATGGCTTGGGATTCAGTGTTAAGCTGCAAAACTGCCCCAAAGAGCCATACGTAGCCATACTTCTATCAATTTCTATGAAGCTGAACATTTATCTTTGAAAAACCAGGCGAAAGTCATGAAACTGTCTCTGTCCCCTATTCTAGTGGGAGAGCGTTTCTATTTCGTAAAGAAGCTATAGCATAAACAGGGAGAGACAGAGACATCTTTGTAGTAACCCAGCTTCATCTCTGGTTGGCTACTAATATTATTCTATCAAGAGCTTTCTGATGCCTTAAAGGGGAACATGTTAAAAATCTACATAGTCTCCCCAGTCTAAAGAAGCTAAAACCAACATGAAAACATTCTTTGGTCACTCAGTTCTGCTCCTGCTTTTAAAAAAGTTTGCCTGTGTTTAACTATCTGTATCCAACATCCACGTGGGAGATGCCTTCTCCTGTCATTTCCACGTGGAAACCTGTATGTGGGTTTCGCTGGAGGGAGAAGGGGACGGAATGGGAAAAAGTTCATTTGGGGACCCCCTTATTGTGGCTTTGGGTGCACAGATCCATGGTAAGGATCCGCTGGCCTCCACAAGTGGAAAAAAGTTTACATTCTAAGACGTGGTGATAAAACTTCTCCGCAGGCCAAATACAGAAAACCTTTCTCCAGGGAGCCCATGCGGGGGTCAAGGTTTCTCTGGACTGTTCACTTCTCATGTTTTATGTGACCACCCAAAACACTACAAACTGATGGGAATGGGTCATCTGAGGCCAAGAGGAATCTGACCCAACTATGTGTCCAGTCAGACCACCTTTCACATCAGTTATCTCTACACAGAGAAACCACTGACTCCAAGCCCTCCGTTCTCAGCTCCAGACCCAGATGAATTTTCTGAAGAAGTTGGCACTATGCTTGTCTCTTATCCAGGCTCCACTTTCTTTAAGTGATCTCTACATAGTCCCTTGTGGAGAAGGCAATGGCACCCCACTCCAGTACTCTTGCCTGGAAAATTCCATGGATGGAGGAGCCTGGTAGGCTGTAGTCCATTGGGTCGTGAAGTCAGACACGACTGAGCGACTTCACTTTCACTTTTCACTTTCATGCAACGGAGAAGGAAATGGAAACCCACTCCAGTGTTCTTGCCTGGAGAATCCCAGGGATCGGAGAGCTTGGTGGGCTGCCGTCTATGGGGTTGCACAGAATCGGACACGACTGAAGCGACTTAGCAGCAGCAGCAGCAGCACATAGTCCCTTGAGGACAGAATTGACTCTGTTTACCATCATGTCTTCATTTCTTGAAACAGTGCCTTGCTCACAGTCCATGGTCAAAAATATTTTAATGGATGGCATGCTTTTTGTTCATGATAGCTGTGTCCCAGTCACTCTCCATTGGGCCAATTTCCCTTTTATTAAAAAAAATAGTACCCCAAAATGGCATTCATTAATCTGCCCATATAGAAGAAAGATCACCCTGAAAGTGTTTCATTTCTGAGCTCCAACAACAACTATACATAGCAATGTATAGTTTTGTTGTTGTTGTTGTTGTTTTGAACATAAAAACAAGAAATAGACTTATATACAAACTTCTGGAACTGAAGTTACTCAATAATAGAGAGAAATCTATATTTCTTGTTAGGTTTTAATCATGCTTATTAAATATCAGCTAACTGACTGGTTAGTCTGCTAAACCACTAGACTTTTCCATAGGAGTAGCCACCATAACATCAAATGTTTCTTCCATGTCGGTTAGAATTAAATCAAACAAGCAGTGTCCCTTCTTGCTTCCTCTATGTTTTCAGAAAAGAAATTGTCATCAAACCAAGCCCAGGACTATCAGATGATCTCCTTCCAAATAAATGAGACTCCCAGCTTAAGCTTGGCAGATTGATGCCATCTCTTTTTTCCCATCTCCACTACCATTTCTCTAGTTGAGGTCATTATCATCTCACCTAAAACATTTGCAACAGCCTCCTAGCTTGTCTTCAGGTTCCTGTTCTTCCCCAACTCCCTGGTATGGTCTTGCAGAAGCACCCTCCCATCCTGACCTTTCTTCCTAGCCTGATCTCTCTCATCCTCATCACCCTCTGCTTACTATGCTCCATCATTTAAGTATCTTCTTGTGCCTTGTGAAGTTGCTCAGTCGTGTCTGACTTTTTGTGATCCCATGGACTGTAGCCTACCACACTCCTCCATCCATGGGATTTTCCAGGCAAGAGTACTGGAGTGGGTTGCCATTTCCTTCTCCAGAGGATCTTCCAGACCCAGGGATTGAACCTGGATCTCCCGCGTTGTAGGCAGACACTTTACCATCTGAGCCACCTGAAGTCACTTGTTATGCCTTAATGGCTTTGTGTTCTTTGTTATTTCTTGATTTTTGAGGTAGTATCCTCTGCTTTTGAACTGTGGTGTTGGAGAAGACTCTTGAGAGTCCCTTGGACTGCAAGGAGATCCAACAAGTCCATTCTAAAGGAGATCAGGCCTGGGTTTTTTGGAAGGAATGATGCTAAAGCTGAAACTCCAACACTTTGGCCACCTCATGCAAAGAGTTGACTCATTGGAAGAGACTCTGATGCTGGGAGGGATTGGGGGCAGGAGGAGAAGAAGGGGATGACAGAGGATGAGATGGCTGGATGGCATCACTGACTCAATGGACATGAGTCTGAGTGAACTCCGGGAGTTGGTGATGGACAGGGAGTCCTGGCATGCTGTGATTCATGGGGTCGCAAGGAGTCGGACACGATTGAGCGACTGATCTGATCTGATCTTATCTGATCCTCTGCTTGGAACAGTTTTCATTCAGCTATAACTAGTCCCTCATGTAGACATCACTGATCCTCAAGGTCTTCCCTGACCCCAAGTCAAGGTCAGATAGCCCTTCCCAGGACCCCTGGACTTGCCCCATTGCAACACTTCAGCATGCTGTATTATAATCCCTCATTTCCTCACTGAACTTAGAATAGAGTGCAGGGGTCAGGAGGGACTATATTTGCATATATGCTATATAGCATGCTGCTGCTGCTGCTACTATGTCGCTTCAGTCGTGTCCAACTCTGAGCGACCTCATAGACGGCAGCCCACCAGGCTCCCCTGTCCATGGGACTCTCCAGGCAAGAACACTGGAGTGGGTTAGCATTTCCTTCTCCAATGCATGAAAGTGAAAAGTGAAAGTGAAGTCGCTCAGTCGTGCCCGACTCTTAGCGACCCCATGGACTGCAGCCCACCAGGCTCCTCCATCCATGGGATTTTCCAGGCAAGAGTACTGGAGTGGGGTGCCATTGCCTTCTCCGATAGAATAAGGATTATAAGAATCCTTCATCTTTGAAAACTGAAGGAATGAATTGTTAAAATATTCTCATTGTTTTTATATGATGAGTTAATTAAAGTGATTAAATGGGGGCTGCAGAACAGAGTTTGGTGTACTTCAATAATACTCTAAAAGGAAACATTCTCATTATGAGTATTTCTTGCAAGCATACATTATACTTCAAATTTTAGTTCCCAAACTAGTTTTAAGAATTCTTTCTGTCACACAAACATTTTGAATATAGGGCAAACAATTTCTGCATGCCTTGTGGGCTCATCTGGAGTAAGAGTTGTACATTATTTACCCTCTTTTCACTCCAGTTATAGACCTTCTGGGTTTCCATGGTGGCTCAGCTGGTAAAGAATCCGCCTGCAGTGTGGGAGACCTAGATTTGATGCCTGGGTTGGGAAGATCCCCTGGAGAAGGGAACAACTATCCACTCCAGTATTCTGGCCTAGGGAATTCCATGGACTGTGTAGTCCATGGGGTCGCAAAGATTTGGACATGACTGAATGACTTTCACTTTCTTTCACTTTTATAGACTTTCTGTGCTAGGCAACTGGGTGTTTGAACTCTCTTTGCCTATGTTATGAGGATCCAAGGAGTTCTGAGTTTTTGATTAGCAAGAGGAATTGTGCCTTAAAACATACATTGCTCTCAAATGGAATTGAAAAATTAAATGTTTCATTTATTTTGTAGTAAAACAATTTTTTCCCCACAAGAAACAGTTGCCATCCAACTCATTAGAAGTCTCTACTTATATTTTTCTTAAACAGAAAGCTTTTGTTTTCATTTTGATTACTTCTCTTCGATGGTGTGCCATACCACAAGGTGAAATTAGAAATTTTTAAGTCTTATTTCAGCTTACATTATAGCAAAATTTAATGTCCTCTTAGAAATGAGATGAAATGCATCAGCTCCATGTTAGGGATCTTATTTTATCTTGAACAAAGAACGTCAATGAAAATAGGTCCCAACAATCTATTTCTGTTATCTGTGGCAGTTTGCACCACCCCCCCACCCCCAACCCCACCCCCACCCCCCACCCCCCCCGCCCAACACAAGGTTATTTACTGTAGCATTATTTGAAATGACAAAGAACTGAAAACCAGAATGTTCACTTTAAAAAAAACAATTGAATGTATTACAGTACATCTATACTGTGGTATATAAGTAGCCATTAAATAAATCAAATTAAACTCATATCAACAATCCATGATTTATTGTTAAGTGAAAAAATAAGCTTTTAGAATCATGTATATAATACAGTTCCTTTTGAGGGCAGCATAGGAAGTTGGGAGAAATTCTTGTGTGTCTGTGGGGGAATAGAAGGAGAGAGAGATATGTGTAGTTTTGAGGACATTGATAAAAGACCCTTGTTATGTCCTAAGCTGTTAACATTGGTTATTCAGAAGATAGGACCAGAGGAGGGACATTTCTCTATATATCTTTAGACCATGTCATTTCTTACAAAGAACATGATTTCTTTTTGAAATTAAAATATATACTGAGAATTCCTAACAGAAAATAAATGACCAAAAAACAAGAGTAAAATGAAGAGAAGCCATGATAAATCAGGGCTCTCAATCTATTTATTATTCTGCATTCTATCAGGGGGGGAAAGGAGAGCCTGCAAACCTTGCCAGGGAAAGATACATAAAAAAGAAAAAAAAAAAAACCAGGCAGTGAGAGGGTAGGAAGAGAGAAGGGGAGAAGGGAAGATGTGAAAGAGAAGGTTAAAGAAAAATATTTCTTTAAAGATTTCTATGAGATTTAGCATCTGTTGAGAATGCCAGCCTTTCGTTTAATTAACACGTGCTGAGCATATACTCGGTACGAGGTGTTACAGGATGTTAGGGACAAACACAGAGTCCCCACGCACCCTCCCCCCCCTCACCAACTATAAATGATAGTGAGGAGAGAGGACTCTGAAAGGCATGGGGGTGTGGGCACTGGTTCAGATTGTCATGGGAGCTAGCAACCATTCAAGAACAATTTCATTATGGGCAAAGGGAGAAAAGAAGGAGGAAAACTCTATAGTGAGTAAACTGCCAAGGCTTTTCCTAGTTTTTACTAGGATTTTTTAATCTGGAAGATTTATTGTCAACCTCCTTTCTGAACAGCTAAAATGTTGTTCTAGGTCAGATTGTAGGGCTGCCACTAGAAGAAAAAGTTGACATTATCATTGCATAGTAAGTCTGAGAAAGATGCTTATAAAAGTATATCTAGAAACCTTGATAATGGTAAAAATATCAAATAGGGCCTTTTGTTGTCCTGGTAATAGTCTGTTTTTTAACCAAGGTAGTGAATACATGGGTGTTTCTTGTATTAGTTACTAAAGCTATGCATACACATTAAAAATATTCTTTGTTCCATCAAACATCTGAAAAAGGAAACAACAAAAAAATAAATTATTTTTGAGAGGAAGTTAACATTTCTGTAACATACCAGTTTACTTTGTATATCAAACCATTTTGATGACATTTAAGTAAAAATGTTCACTTTTTCTCCCCACCAATTTTTTTTTCTACCCACAATAATTCATTTAAGCAAACAAATCATGATTTTTAATGAAGTATAATGGAAATTTTGAACAAAAAGCAAACATTTAACACTGAAATGAGCTGGTGCATCATGAATCTTCTGATATTTATACACTAAAAATATTTTGCTTGAACTTAGGGCTTCCCTGGTGGCTCAGACGGTAAAGAATCTGCGGAAGAATCAGTGCAGAAGACCTAGGCTCAGTCCCTGGGTTGGGAAGATCCCCTGGAGGAGGGCATGGCAACCCACTCCAGTATTCTTGCCTGGAGAATCCCTATGGACAGAGGAGCCTGGAGGGCTACAGTCCATGGGGCTGCAAAGAGTCAGACACCACTGAGCAAGTAAGCGCAGCATAGACAATGACAGGATAAATAGTGAATATTCTATCAAAAACTTGTTAATATACAGCAGCTGAGCAAATCCTAAGCTTCTTATTTCTTTTGGAGTTGAGAAGGAGTGTCCAACTTCTTGAAGGTGTTGAATGCTGACCCCACAGATCACAGCTTGTAGAACACAGCTTGTCAACAAAGCTGAGTTTATTGCTTGGGGCAAAGAGAGAAAACACCCCTTCACAGAACTGTAATAGCATCTCAGAGGGAGAAGAACCAAGAGGAGATACTTACTGAGATTTTCAAGTCTTGTTTAAGGTAGGTTTTTCAACACAGGGAGGATTGGTTGGGTATCATGATAAAATAAACTAGTTTCAGAAAAAACAGCAGGATGAAAATTTTGATTCAAGGATTTTAGAGTTGTAGAATGTAAACTGTTGTTGATGCTTTCCATTCAAACGTTGATCAGTTTTTAGTTCTTGGTGTGAACAACAAAGGGTGTTGCAACATTTTTTGCTTGGTAAGAGCTGTGGAATAGTAAAATTATGTTTATGAAGATGTAGAGTAGTAAAGACATGTTAATCATTATAGGTAATAAGCTGTGTGGATGATATCCAGTCTTGGTGAGTAGACAGTCAAAGACAGAAGAAAGGAGGCACCACATCATTGCAGCTACGTGTCTAAATACTTGGCTCATTTATTTAGCCAGTGCCTTACTAGCCTGGGTCGCTAATGCCTAGAGGAAGTTGAAACTAATCTGTTATTGGTTGCCATTGGGTATATGTGATCTGACTTTCTTTGGGCCTTAGTCTGGTCCTTGTTTCAGTAATTCAAGGTCTATGCTGAATCATCTTCTTGGTGCTTTCATTCCCTAACTATAGACAGATAGGAGGTGGTAATGGATAAGAGCAAGGATTCTAGAGTCAGATGATGTTTATTCAAAGCCCATCTCTGTCATGTAGTAGCTGTGTGTCTTACGGCAACTGCTTAACTTCCCAGTCTCTTGGTTTTCTTATTTTAAGAATAGACATAAGAATAAAATTAATGGTAGTTAAAAGCACATTTACTCATAATAATTGCTCATATGTTTGCAGTTGTGGTTGCTGTCGTTTATTATCAGTTTAGGTGTTAGAGTTATCCTTAAAATGTGGACCACTTAAAATATTTTATGCTAGGGTCAGAGAGTTTTTTTGCCATATATCAATAATTGATATAGGTTGAATCAGTTTGTATTTCTATGTGTTAGGTTCAAACAGAAAAGCAGCCATGCATATACATGAGAACTCCTGGTGTTTAATATTACAATAAACAAAATGGGAAAGAAAATACTGAGGTCATTAATTTAAAAATTTTAGTGATATAAAACTGTCATAAAATAATTTTGAGAAAGATTTTCTTAGCCTTTGTAACTTACATGCAGCTGTTCAGTTGTTGCGAGTTGAAACTTGATGTGTTTATTAACTGATCTGGTTTTTCTTTTTTCTCTGTCATGAATATAAGATCGATTTTGTATAATCTTAACCAACCAGATTTAGGACTGTAGAATTTGATCACTTCACCAAATTCCTCCTTCATTTTGCATCCACCACTCTTTGAGGTTCAATTGGCAATTGCATCTTTGTTTGTTGGACTTGTGGCATCACTGGACGTTTTTTTTTTAATTCTCCAAAAGTGGCTAAGAGGAGCATGAAGTACTCAGCTATTGGCCTAGCATCACAGAAAAGCTGTCAGGGCCTAGTTTTCCTTCTAATTGTCAGTCTATATAGGATAGCGGTGGAAAATCAGAATGAGGGTTAAAATTGAAAAATGAATCACATTTGGGGGAAGTCACCTCCCTGAAATAGCTAAATTTTGAAGGATATTTTTACCCATGTGGCATACACATCCTAACCCCATGTATTTATGACTAAGTATCAGTTCGGTTCAGTTCAGTTGCTCAGTCATGTCCGACTCTTTGCGACCCCATGAATTGCAGCACTATAGGCCTCTCTGTCCATCACCAGCTCACGGAGTTTACTCAAACTCATGTCCATTTGTCAGGAAGCATTTAGCAGGAGGCTTCTTGTGTGCTGTTTGGAATCTGTCAGGAATCCTCTGTTCCTTATTAATTCCTGAATATTCATGAATTAAGAGGAGAGGCAAGCCTCTCCCGGGGCTGAGGGATCCAGGCATTTCCTTCGTTAGTTTTTCAATACAATGATAAGTACCTTCTTCCTTCTTGTGAACCATACACATATGGTAAAAGTGATTGTTACAACTCTCTCTCTCTTTAATATGGATCACCTATGTTTTGTGTGTCTGGAATTTTAATCTTTATCTTTGCTGAGAATAACTACAGTATATATGCCCACACCATGTTGACTAAAACACCTTTGCTCCATCAGAGCTTTGGTCCCCGTGTCTTTCTCTCTCTCTCTCTCTCTCTTTTTCAGGCTGATCCCCTGGAGCGCAGAGGCTCTCTGAGTTCACTTTCCTGCCCCGGCTTCTAAGACCCTCTCGAGAAGGCGCTCTGCCCTTTCATCCCATTGAGAGGGCACCTGAGGCCTCCGTGAACAGAGCAAGCCCCGTGCAGGGGCTTTATTGGCTTTCTGTGTAAACCAAGGGATATCAGCCTCTTTCTCTCTCCTTTACTTTCTTATCGGTCAACTCTGGACCACCAGGTTCTGGTCCATTAAAGGACCTCAACATCCATTGAGTCAGTGATGCCATCCAATCATCTCATCCTCTGTCATCCTATTTTCCTCCCAAAAGATTGAAGGAAAGATCAGGAAAAGAAAAAAGGAAAGATCAGGTCTTTTCCAGTGAGTCAGTTCTTTGCATCAGGTGGCCAAAATATTGGAGTTTCAGCTTCAGCATCAGTCCTTCCAATGAATATTCAGGACTGATTTTCTTTAGGATTGACTTGCAGGATCTTCTTACAGTCCAAAGGACTCCCAAGAATCTTCTCCAACACCACAGTTCAAAAGCATCAATTCTTTGATGGTCAGCTTTCTTTATAGTCCAACTCTCACATCCATACATGACTACTGGAAAAACCATAGCTTTGACTAGATGGACTTTGTTGACAAAGTAATGTCTCTGCTTTTTAATATGCTGTCTAGGTTGGACATAAATTTTCTTCCAAGGAGTAAGTGTCTTTTCATTTCATGGCTGTAGTCACCATCTGCAGTGATTTTGGAGCCCCCAAAAATAAAGCCTGTCACTGTTTCCACTGTTTCCCCATCTATTTGCCACGAAGTGATGGAACCAGATGCCATGATCTTTGTTTTCTGAATGTTGAGCTTTAAGCCAACTTTTTCACTCTCCTTTTCATGTTCATCAAGAGGCTCTTTAGTTCTTTGCTTTCTGCCATAATGGTGGTGTCATCTGCATATCTGAGGTTATTGATATGTCTCCTGGCAGTCTTGATTCCAGCTTGTGCTTCATCCAGTCCAGTGTTTCTCATGATGTACTCTGCATATAAGTTAAATAAGCAGGGTGACAATATACAGCCTTGACATACCCCTTTCCCAGTTTGGAACCAGTCTGTTGTTCCATGTCCAGTTCTAACTGTTGCTTCCTGACCTGCATACAGATTTCTCAAGAGGCAGATCAGGTGGTCTGGTATTCCCATCTCTTTCAGAATTTTCTGGAGTTTGTTGTGGTCCACACAGTCAAAGGCTTTGGCATAGTCAATAAAGCAAAGTAGATGTTTTTCTGGAACTCTTTTGGTTTGTCAATGATCCAGTGGATGTTGGCAATTTGATCTCTGGTTCCTCTGCCTTTTCTAAAACCTGCTTGAACCTCTGGAAGTTCATGGTTCACATATTGTTGAAGCCTGGCTTGGAGAATTTTGAGCTTTACTAGCATGTGAGATGAGTGCAATTGGGCAGTAGTTTGAGCATTCTTTGGCATTGCCTTTCTTTGGGATTGGCTAAGTATAGACACTGGGTTTTTGTTGTGAGTTTGTCAAAGACATTTTCACCACTAAGAATGAGAACCAGCTGAAACATAAACCAAATGTCCTACTCATGATTCTTTTTGTATGTGGTCAGTCTTGATTCTCACATATACGTTGAAAAGAGAATTTGAATGAAAGGTACAAATATGTTTCTTCATAAATCATCAAAGTCATTGATGTAAAGCTTATCAGGTAGCTAGATTGTCATATGATATTGACACTTATTTAGTTAAATCTTCCATCCAAAACAACAATTATCTCTTTAATAACTACCCAGCATTTATTTTTACGTTTATTTCTACTTTTAGTAAGCTCAACACTTTGTAAAGCTGCCTCTACTCTGATGAGCTAGTGTTGGAAAGTCCTTCCTTACATTAAGGCGGAACTTGTTACAGAACTCTGTCTTTACCCTACCTCTGCTGCTCTGAGTTGTATTAAATATAGAAAAGCCTTCTCTAACTTGATTTCCCCTCAAAAACCCATTCCACAGGTAATTGCTGAATATTTATTTTATGCCAGGCTGCATAGAAGAATAAATCAGAGGTGGTCCCTTACCTCATGGGGTTTAAGGTGACTACCTTATTTTCACCACACCTCTTCTTTTTCAGGCTCACCATCACTGATTCATTTCATTTCCCTCAGGTAACATTTATCTCTTACTCCCAGGTCAGACATGTAAAGCAAGAAACCTAACACTATACATGTTTCTCCAGATATGATTTGCCTAATGAAGAGAACAGTGGTACTTATCTTCACATTGCCATTAACAGTGAAAGCAGCCCTCACACACAACTGAGTGCTCAGCAAATATTTATGAAAGGCTCTGGACACTCCACTTCTTCTCTTGTGGTCTCAATGCTTTTGGTTCTTCTTCTAATGGTGGATGTGACCACAGATTTATGTGCATTATTAAAATGCTTGGGGAATAAATAATGAACTACATATGGTTTTGTAAATTTAGTTTTGTAAAGAAGAAATGAAATCCACCTTACAAAATTCCTAGGAAAATAATTGCATTCAGATGAATCTTTGGTCACAGAAAAGTGACATCTTTAGTCTAAATAATTCAAATTTCATCTGAAATGACAAAAATATCCCTGCATTGGTATGTAATTTGGGGTAGATTTTGTCTACTATCTGTGGACTGGACATAGTTGTACTGAACTAAGTTGATCAGGTCAAAAGATGTTTATTTAATTACTCACCTTCTCACTTTGAATCTAAGTTTTAGGAAATGTGATGTTAACATACTCTCTGAACCTTTAGAATTCACTCCCTTATATACTATACACACATGCACACACACACACACACACACACACACACACACACACACTCACACAGTGTTGGACCTAGAATTGTTTTTTTCCACCAGTATTTCCCATGCTTAATTATGTCTCAATGAGTAATCTTCAAAGAGAGCAGAGACTTCCAGTGTAAAGGCATTTATTTGCAAATGCCTCATTTGATTGTAACTGGCAATTAAGGCAGTCAAGTGTGAAAAGGGTCTTTGCCACGGTAATCTGATTCTCTTTTATTGGTGTCACCAGAAGACTCTGCTCTTTCTGTTTCCCATTCTGGTGCATCAACCATCTTTGTTTAATTCAGTCCTTCTCATATTTTCCAAACAATAATGTTTATACTTGTGAATCTTTGCTTTTCTGAACAATAATATTTATGTTTATGATTCTTACCCACAAGCTTATGAGCTTTCATTTTCTTTCTATGGTGAATCTTATTTAGCTTCAACTGTGCTCTCAATCTATCCAGATCATGTTTATTTTCTGACTTTAGTAGCAGTGATGACAATACAATGTCTGTAGGCTTTTTAAACAGCATGTTGATTCTTCTCCACTAATCATTTACAATACTGGCAGAATCAGAAACAAGTCACCCACTAGGATCCGCTAAACATCTCTTAGTCAGCTGAGTCGGTATGGCTTCCCTGATAGCTCAGTTGGTAAAGAATCTCTCTGCATTGCAGGAGACCCTGGTTCAATTCCTAGGTTGGGAAGATGCACTGGAGAAGGGATAGGCTACCCAGTCCGGTATTCTTGGGCTTCTCTTGTGGCTCAGCTGGTAAAGAATCCACCTGCAATGCCAGAGACCTGGGTTCAATCCCTGGGTTTGGAAGATCCCCTGGAGAAGGGAATGGCTACCCACTCCAGTATTGTGGCCTGGAGAATCCCATGGATTGTGTAGTCTATGGGGCCTATAGTCTATGGGATCTATAGTCTATAGTCTATGAGGTCGCAAAGAGTCAGACACGACTAAGTGACTTTCACTTTCAGGGCAATTTGAGCTAACTCTAATGTGGCATAATCAATCCATCCATTATTGAATCTACCAAAGCATATAGTCATAGCAACTATTAAAACATTCTCAATTAAAAGGGCAAATCAAAGTCCATTCATACAGTGCTTATATATACTATCTATGTCCTTGAAAGGAAAGTTATGACCAACCTAGATAGCATATTGAAAAGCAGAGACATTACTTTGCGAACAAAGGTCCATCTAGTCAAGGTTATGGTTTTTCCAGTAGTCATGTATGGATGTGAGAGCTGGACTGTGAAGAAAGCTGAGTGCTGAAGAACTGATGCTTTTGAACTGTAGTGTTGGAGAAGACTCTTCAGAGTCCCTTGGACTGCAAGGATATCCAACCAGTCCATTCTGAAGGAGATCAGCCCTGGCATTTCTTTGGAAGGAATGATGCTAAAGCTGAAACTCCAGTACTTTGGTCACCTAATGTGAAGAGTTGACTCATTGGAAAAGACTCTGATGCTGGGAGGGATTGGGGGCAGGAGGAGAAGGGGATGACAGAGAATGAGATGGCTGGATGGCATCACCGACTAGATGGACATGAGTTTGAGTGAACTCCGGGTGTTGGTGATGGACAGGGAGGCCTGTCGTGCTGCAATTCACGGGGTCGCAAAGAGTTGGACACAACTGAGTGACTGAACTGAACTGAACTGTTGCTGAAATGACATAATTTCAAAACCCAGGTACAAGTACTAGGAAAGATGGGGCATAAAATGAGCCTTTGTGTTGGGAGTCTGACCTCTTTGTAGATTAGCCCCTGAGAAATAATTAAGACTGGAGAAGATTCAGTTCAGTTCAGTTTAGTCGCTCACTCATGTCTGACTCTTTGCAACCCCATGAATCACAGCACACCAGGCCTCCCTGTCCATCACCATCTCCTGGAGTTCACTCAGACTCACGTCCATCAAGTCCGTAATGCCATCCAGCCATCTCATCCTCAGTTGTCCCCTTCTCCTCCTGCCCCCAATCCCTCTCAGCATCAGAGTTTTTTCCAATGAGTCAACTCTTCGCATGAGATGGCCAAAGTACTGGAGCTTCAGCTTTAGCATCATTCCTTCCAAAGAAATCCCAGGGTTGATCTCCTTCAGAATGGACTGGTTGGATCTCCTTGCAGTCCAAGGGACTCTCAAGAGTCTTCTCCAACACCACAGTTCAAAAGCATCAATTTTTTGGTGCTCAGCCTTCTTCACAGTCCAACTCTCACATCCATACATGACCACAGGAAAAATCATAGCCTTGACTAGATGGACCTTAGTCGGCAAAGTAATGTCTCTGCTTTTGCATATACTATCTAGGTTGGTCATAACCTTTCTTCCAAGGAGTAAGCATCTTTTAATTTCATGGCTGCAGTCACCATCTGCAGTGATTTTGGAGCCCCCAAAATAAAGTCTGACACTGTTTCCACTGTTTCCCCATCTATTTCCCATGAAGTGATGGGACTGGATGCCATGATCTTCGTTTTCTGAATGTTGAGCTTTAAGCCAACTTTTTCACTCTCCTCTTTCACTTTCCTTAAGAGGCTCTTTAGTTCTTCTTCACTTTCTGCCATAAGGGTGCTGTCATCTGCATATCTGAAGTTATTGATATTTCTGGAGAAGATTACATGGAAGAAATTCTGGGTTCTGGAGAAGATTACATGGAAGAATTTCTGGGTCTGATTGCAGGACAAAGAGCCTGAATAGCAGTGAACCTCCACCTGTTAGACACTGATAATCAAAATCACTTTAGGAAATAATTTTTCAAAGTATTTGTAATATCTTGAGTTATGAAAAAGATGTTTCAGTAATATGAAACTGTTTTTAACATTTCTTTTAAAATTGTTGAATAGCTTTGTTTTCCCCACTCAAAAATTATTACAAATGCCAAAGAAGTTCTCATTTTGCTGTTGATTTGCTGTACACTCCTTGTTCTTTCAGAGTAATATTTTAAATTAGCTTTTTACCTCACCTCTAAAGTATCACTTTCATTTGAGAGAGAATACAAAATAGCTCCTGTTATTTTACCTTTCTCATTCATACTTTGATTCTCTTTTTAAATTCACTTCTATTTGCAACTGCTGTTTGTTGCAAATGAGTAATGACTCTTACGTGAAAAAGAAGATGAACATAATTTCCAACAAACTTGAATTTAGACAAATACACTTTTTTTTTCATACTATTCATGGGTTTCTCAAGGCAAGAATACTGAAGTGGTTTCCCATTCCCTTCTCCAGTTGATCACGTTTTGTCAGAATTCTTCACCATGACCCATCCATCTTGGGTAGCCCTACACATCATGACTCATAGTTTCATTAAATTAGACAAAGCATCACTACTAACAAAGCTAGTGGAAGTGATGGGATCCCAGTCGAGCTATTTCAAATCCTACAAGATGATGCTGTGAAAGTGCTGCACTCAATATGCCAGCAAATTTGGAAAACTCAGCAGTGGCCACAGGACTGGAAAAGGTCAGTTTTGATTCCAATCCCAAAGAAAGGCAATGCCAAAGAATGCTCAAACTATTGCACAGTTGCACTCATCTCACATGCTAGTAAAGTAATGCTCAAAATTCTTCAAGCCAGGCTTCAACAGGACCTGAACCTTGAACTTCCAGATGTTCAAGCTGGTTTCAGAAAAGGCAGAGGAATCAGAGATCAAATTGCCAACATCCACTGGATCATGGAAAAAGCAAGAGAGTTCCAGAAAAACATCTATTTCTGCTTTATTGACTATGCCAAAGCCTTTGACTGTGTGGATCACAATAAACTGTGGAAAATTCTGAAAGAGATGGGAATACCAGACCACCTGACCTGACTCCTGAGAAATCTGTATGCAGGTCAGGAAGCAACAGTTTGGAACAACAGTCAGGTTCCAAATCATGAAGGCTGTATATTGTCACCCTGCTTATTTAACTTATATGCAGAGTATATCATAAGAAACACTGGACTGGATGAAACACAAGCTGGAATCAAGATGGCAGAAAGCAAAAAACTGAAGAGCCTCTTGATGAAAGTGAAAGAGGAGAGTGAAAAATCTGGCTTAAAGCTCAACATTCAGAACACTAAGATAATGGCATCCAGGCCCATCACTTCATGGCTAATAGATAGGGAAACAGTGGAAACAGTGTCAGACTTTATTTTGGGGGGCTCCAAAATCACGGCAGATGGTGACTGCAGCCATGAAACTAAAAGACACTTATTACTTGGAAGAAAAGTTGTGACCAACCTAGACAGCATATTGAAAAGCAAAGCCATTACTTTGCCAACAAAGGTCCACCTATTCAAAGCTATGGTTTTTCCAGTAGTCATGTATGGATGTGAGAGCTGGACTATAAAGAAAGCTGACCACTGAAGAATTGATGCTTTTGAGCTGTGGTGTTTGAGAAGGCTCTTGAGAGTCCCTTGAACTGCAAGACTCAATAGACTCACCGACTCACTGACTCAATGGACATGAGCTTAAGTAAACTCTGGGAGTTGATAATGGACAGGGAGAACTGGCATGTTGCAGTCCATGGGATTGCAAAGATTTGGACATGATTGGGCCATTGAACAATAACAACAAAGTATCAAAACACCTCTCCAGCAGTTACTCCCTGGGCTTTAACACAGCAATCCTCTTGAAAACAATATTTTCTTGTACCACTGTAAGTGATCCTTTTGGAGAAGACCCAAGCTGGAAAAATATATTGCATTTAACATTCTTCAAGGCAAGGATCCAGGCCTTCCTTTTGGGTTTCACCAAAAGGGCCTAGAATCATACAGTGTATAAATTGATACTCATTACATGCTTTGTGAGTGCTAAACGTTGACCAGATTTTTCAGCATATTGTGCTTCTTTATAATCAGATATTCTGATCCTGAGGATGGTCTACTCTTAAACAATATGGAAGGAATATCTTTGAGTCTAAAGTGTGAAGATAGAACTGTAATATTTTGACCTAGAATAGCCAGCATAGTCTTCTCACCTTCTCAGTTCTACTGTAACTGTTGTCAGGCTATTCTGTACAGTTGGATATTGATGAAAGGAAAAAAAGATTTTCAATAAAAATCACGAGTACCACCTCAGTTCAGTTCAGTTGTTCAGTCGTGTCTGACTCTTTGCGACCTCATGGACAACAGCACTCCAGGCCTCTCTGTCCATCACCAACTCCCAGATTTTACTCAGATTCATGTCCATTGAGTTGGTGATGCCATCCAACCATCTCATTGTCTGTCATCCCCTTCTCCTCCCACCTTTAATCTTTCCCAGCATCAGGGTCTTTTCAGATGAGTCAGTTCTTCACATCAGGTGGCCAAAGTATTGGAGTTTCAGCTTCAGCATCAGTCCTTCCAATGAATATTCAGGACTGATTTCCTTTAGGATGGACTAGTTGGATCTCCTTGCCATTAAAGGGACTTTCAAGAGTCTTCTCCAACACCACAGTTCAAAAATATCCATTCTTCAGCGCTCAGCTTTCTTTAGAGTCCAACTCTCACAGCCAAACATGACTACTGGAAAAACCATAGCTTTGACTAGATGGGCCTTTGTTGGCAAAGCAATGTCTCTGCTTTTTAATAAGTACCACCTACAATATGGCAATTCTGACTTACCCCTGAACAACATGTGATGGAAGAGAGAAAGGCATAGCTTTAAGATCAAACAGATCTGGGTTCAGAGTTCAGGTTCTTCACTTACCATTGTGACCTTGGGCAAATAGCTTAAGTTTCCAAGGCTCAAAATTGATTTATCTGTGAAGTAAGGATGATAAGGCCTATTTCCTCAAAATGTCACTAATGGAAATAATGCACATAGAGCATTCAGCTCAGGTTCACACAAAATATTTGTTAAATGGTAGTTCAGACTATGACCCTGAAGCAGTTTATCTCATAGAGTAGAGGAACCTGGCCTTGGCAGTCACAACAAATGAAGATGAATCACAACTCCCTTCCTCACTAGCTCTGTGACCTTAAACAGTGTAGCCTCTTTAAGCATCACTTCACTCATCCATAGAATGAGAATAATGATACTTTTTCGTTTTCATTTTATAACTTATATAAGTATCTATAACAATTGATATGTAGTAAAACATCACCAAATAGCAACAGTGTTACTGCTATCTCATTAAGTCTTCACATGAGTCCTACTGTAGGTATAGTTTTGCCATTTTATACATGAGAACATTAAAGCTTGGAGAGTATAAGAAACTTGTCCAAGATCAAGGTTCTTAAGTGGCTGAACTGAGATTTGATTTAGGGCCTAAGTTGCCTTCAAAGTCTGTGCCTTTTCCAAAATGCCAGCCTCTCTCTCCTCAGCACCCACCTCACCCCAGACCATCCCTCACCTCTGTGGGTTTTACTTGCTTCCAGGAAACTTGTCAATCTTCCTTCTACTCTTGTCATATTTTTTTTTCAGGCATATTAGAAACATTTGGAGTAAAATAATAATTTATTAAAATTTTCAATGTAAAATTGAGATTTTTAAATCATCATCTAAATTGACATATTTCTCCAGGATTTTTTAATTCTCCCCATTTCTTCTACTAACATGATGCATGTTAGTGGCTGTGAAAGGCTCTGGGTTTGGTTAAGGCCATCTCCAAGTTTCTTCTGTTTCTATCATAATGGTTATAAGAACATGTTAGTCCTAATCCAAGCCAAGTGCATTTAGATACCTTTTAGTTAACGTAAGATAAATGTACAAACTAAAAAATTTTTTAAATTAAAGAATCATTAAGAAGTCCACTGGTATAATAAAAGGGAAAAAGTTAAATAATAATATGGGCTGCTACGTGTAACTAGCTCCCCTTTACTAATGAGGAAAATTTTTGGTGGTAATAATCTATACTAAGGAATGATTTGTGGGATTTTGTTTGCCTTTCACAGATGCACAGGGCAAAGATACTAATTTAGATGCAAACCCTAGACTTAGATCTGGTGGCCAAATCCTGACCCTACCAATTATTAGCTGTGATCTTAGGCAAATTATTTATTCTTTCTAGGTCTCATTTTGTCTTGGTAAAATTAGGATAATGAAAGCTTATATTATAAAGTATATAGGAAAATTAAATAAGTTGGATCTTATAAAGTACACAGCAAAGTGTCTGTCTTCAGTCCAAGATAGATATTGTTTTTATTATGCCTATGCCATGAACTCTGCTGCTGCTGCTGCTGCTGCTGCTGCTGCTGCTGCTGCTGCTGCTAAGTCACTTCAGTCGTGTCCGACTCTGTGCAGCCCCATAGACGGCAGCCCACCAGGCTCTCCCATCCCTGAGATTCTCCAGGCAAGAACACTGGAGTAGGTTGCCATTTCCTTCTCCAATGCCATGAACTCTATATATTCCTAAATCTCCTTAGTTATGGAATATGGGATGCGATTCCATGATCCAAGGGCACATTTCCAGGTCACCAAACCATTGGTTAATCATTTACCTGAATTTTCCCCTACTACTCTGTACCATTTTGAATCTTATCTTTAAATAAAGAAAAACCCATGACCCTTCAAGTGTTAGAGGTTTGTGTCAGTATAGCACCAAAATAACCACTCAGATTGGTGAATTTGATCATGCAAATAGTAATTTCACTTCAAAAACAATTTATGAACTGAACTTAAACAATAAACTTTGTCTCAGCAGTCTAACAGTCCTAGAATGAAAAAGACCACACAATATTTTATCTGATACTTGTAATAGAAATTCATCTTTTCTATCTCTACAGATATCTCTACAGTTGACAGATCAGTCTGGGTATCTAAAACACACTGGGTTTATATACTACTCTCAAATGTAGGATTTATCAAATTATTTCAAACTACCATCAAAATGCATCCATGAGATGGTTAGATAGCATTACCAACTCAATGGACATGAATTTGGGCAGACTCTGGGAGACAGTGAAGGATAGAGGAGTCTGGTATGCTGCAGTCCATGGGGTTGCAAAAAATTGGGCATGACTTAGTGACTGAACAACATCTGTATCATGGATGATAATCACGCTATGTAATGTATGAACTTATTCCCACCTCTCAGCTTGGGGCATCTGGGAAGAAGTCAGTTTAATGTTTGGGTCACACACTACATAGAAATATGGGCAATGATACCAGCTTCTGCATCTCCAAAAGTGGTCCAGGGGTTTGGGTACCCTCTTTGCTGCGTGGACCCACGCACAATGGCTTTCTCCCTTCCTCTCTCTTAGAGACATTGGTTCCTGAGAGCAGCACAGGAACTCTGTCCTAACAGTGGGAGAAGGGAGGGCAAGGCGGTGCACTCTTTAGGACATTTAACAACCCATTCCCTCTGCTTTCCTGTACCTCAACTTTCTCTTCACTAGCTAGCTTGTATAGGCCTCAGTTGACCACTTTTACTTCCTTTAAAATTTTCATGATTCTCTCAGACCAGATTCAGTGTCCTCCTCCATCCACACTCCCCTTTTCAATCTATATTTCTTCTCTGAAGCTCTTATCACAGGTACTGTTATGGAATGCAAGTTCACATGCCCAATGCACAGTAAGGCCAAACAGACTGAAATGTCGGAGTTTGAAGCAGAGAAAGATTTATTGCAGGGCTATCCAAGGAGACAGGTAGATCATGCCCCAAGCCCTAACTCCCTGAAGGGTTTCAACAAAGCATTTTTAAAGGCATGGTGAAGGGAGGGCATGGTTAATTGTTGCAAATTTCTTGGTTTTAGAAACCTTTGTCTTGCAGCTGTCCACTGAGGTCAGGTCAGGACATGTTCCTACAAACCTCCAACAAGACAGATGTTATTCTCTGTTCTGCAAAATTTCATCTCTATATGAATGGACTCTTAAAAGTCAAAGCCCTGATAATAGGCTAAATTTAAGGCTATAGGCAGCACACTTTTACAAAAGGTTCAGAGCCAGCATGACTAAGCACAAGCAACGAAGCACGAAGGCTAAAGTAAAAGGAATGGATGTAATATGGAGTCAGATTTGTTCTTCCCTATCACAGGTGCAATTAATGAGTTGTGTGATAATTGTTAAATGTCCATTTCCCCCATGAGAATGTAAGCATCACGACTCTTTCTGTTCCATCCCTCTGTTCTCAGCTTCTCTCACAAGTCCTATTTGTTCAATACCCAGGGCACGACTGATCACCATGATTGACAAGAGTTTATTAAGTGGACATGTGAATGAATGAAGGAGTAGAAGGATGAGCAGTATATACTGAGAGGAGCCTCTCTGCTCTCCTAGCTCCAGACTTGGCAGGTAGGAGGACGCTCTTACATGGATTTAGTTACTAGGTGAAGTTTTCATTATGATGCAGCAGGTGGAGCCTGGAAGCTGGTAGTTCCATATTCAGACACCCTCAAAGATTTTCCCACAGAGCCCTCCCATGCCCTTAGCTGTGGTCTGACATGTGTGAGCACAAGATCCTTATCTCCCTGAAACCTCAGGTCGTGCAAGATTCTGATTTTTTCCCTCCATTGCACCTAGTTCAGAGATTTGCACATGGCAGATACTATGTCTAATGAATATATAAAAGAATATATAAATATTTAATTAATATATAATAAAATACACAGAGAGTTGTTTTACTATAAAGACTATAACAGCAATTCACCCTGTTGGTCCTGCACTATTTGTGTTTTTGTGTCCCCATTTGGGTCCCCGCTTGTTAACCATTAGACCTACTCCCTTTCTTCTATTGATTCAGCTACAATGTTTCTGAAGCACTTTTAGTCCTTGGGAAGAAAGGGACAATATATAAAAACATTATGATGATGACGACGATGATGATCTTTCTCTCAACTCTCCTCAGATGTAGGTTTCTAGAGCAAGTACTATAAGTAACTGAATATAAATTTCAAAACTTGTTGCAGTTTTAGAATAATTCCTTATTAATTTCTAGCCATTCCATCTTACATTCATATCTATTTTTTAATTCAGTTAGTGGCATCGTCTTTTCATCGTTTCAACTGAGTCACCTAATTACATGAAAGAATAAAAAACCTGTAGAAGCCCAAATAGCAAGAAAGAAATTCAGGTTAAAAAAATATTTACATCCCAACTATTTAAACACGGTAATCTCTGTGATGATAGACAGCATTTACTTGTATTGTATAATTCAAAAGAAATATGAACTGTCTTAATAGATCACTGTGAGGAGTCATGGCTGAAAAAGAAAAGAAAAGAAACAACAGTGCATTTTGGACTCCATTGGCTATCTTGTATGTTTGACATAAAAAAATATCATAGAGCATATGATATAGGGTATGGTCTGATCCTCAGTCTCAACACATCAAATTCACCCAGTGCTGTGCTAATTTCTGTCTGCTTTCTGCTGGAATCCAAGAGAAATTTCAGTCATTTTCTATTTCTTTCACTTAAGCTGTTGGCAGACCTCAAAAACAGCCCAGGAAAGCTATGAATCCTGAACTTGCACTGAAAGAGGCAGAATGAAAGAAAAAAACACCTTTTTTTTTTTTTTTCCCACAAAGATCATGGGAACTGAAAGCACCACTTACATAACTGGGTTCAAATTCTGCTTTACTCTCAAGTTCACCTCTGCTCTCTGGACTGGCTTTCAGCATGCAGGCTTTCATCAGGGCCACATTCTCATTGCTATGAGCAGCAGCTGCAGAGGGCCGAGTGTGAACTTTTGACATAAAGGTGACCACTGACCTGCTCAGAGTGACCCCTTGATGGCAGCTCACAGCATAGCACTTAATATCTCTTTGCGATCTGACAATATGTATATTGCAGCATTGTTGTTGTTTAGTCACTCAGTTGTATCTAACCTTTGCAACCCCATGGACTAGAGCCCACCAGGCTCCTCTGTCCATGGGATGCTTCAGGCAAGAAAACTGGAGCGTGTTGCTATTTCCTCCTCCAGGGGGTCTTCCCAACCCAGGGATTGATCCCACATCTTCTACATTTGCAGGTCAGTTCTTTACCACTGACCCACTGGGGCAGCATGTACATTACAATAATATATGCAGGGATCACAGTGCTTTAATAGGGAAAAGCAAGGTTATCATTGTTAGAGAAGTTCTTTTTTTTTTTTTTCCTGGCAAAGTAATGTCTCTGCTTTTCATTATTATTATTTTTTTTTACTTTACATATTGTATTGGTTTTGCCATACTTCAACATGAGACAAGTCCTATTACTAATCCTTTAAACATAGAAATAATATATCTGTCAAATGGAGTCTACAACCAGTAAATAATACCCCTCTGGTTGTGTCTGCTATCTACATGCTGGAAAATAATTAGCAGGAAGGAATCAAAAAGGAAAAGTTTATAGAATGCTCACTAGATATGAGCTAAGTGTTTTATAAATATTTTATAATTTAATTTCACCAGTATCCTATATATTATATTTAGAGTATCTGTTTTACAAATGAGTAAACTGTGGCTCAGTTCAGTAACTTGCCCAAATTTGTCCCTAGAACAGTGCCCGGTATACAATAAACACTCAAATATTTGTAGAAGAGAAGTAAAGAGGGGGAGGAAATCTGGTAAGACCTAGAATGTTTGAAGAAGTAATATTATAACATTAATAAAAACAAATATTGCCTAACACCCGCTATATGCCAAGCAATATTCTGTTTCCCTTATATTCAGTTCAGTTCAGTTGCTCAGTTGTGTCCGACTCTTTGCACCTCCATGAGCCACAGCACACCAGGCCTCCCTGTCCATCACCAACTCCTGGAATCTACCCAAACACATGTCCATTGAGTTGGTGATGCTATCCAATCATCTCATCCTCTTTCATCCCCTTCTCCTCCTGCCCTCAATCTTTCCCAGCATCAGGGTCCTTTCAAATGAGTCAGCTCTTTGTATCAGGTGGCTAGAGTATTGGAGTTTCAGCTTCAACATCAGTCCTTCCAATGAACACCCAGGACTAATCTTCTTTAGGATGGACTGGTTGGATCTTCTTGCAGTCCAAGGGATTCTCAAGAGTCTTCTCCAACACTACAGTTCAAAAGCAACAATTCTTTGGTGCTCAGCTTTCTTTATAGTCCAACTCTCACATCCATACATGAGTACTGGAAAAACCATACCTTTGACTAGACGGACCTTTGTTGGCAAAGTAATGTCTCTGCTTTTTAATATGCTGTCTAGGTTGATCATAACTTTCCTTCCAAGGAATAAGCATCTTTTAATTTCATGGCTGCAGTCACCATGTGCAGTGATTTTGGAGTGCCCCAAAATAAAGTCTGACACTGTTTCCACTGTTTCCCTATCTATTTGCCATGAAATGATGGGACTGGATGCCATGATCTTTGTTTTCTGAATGGTGAGCTTTAAGCCAACTTTTTCACTCTCCTCTGTCAATTTCATCAGTAGGCTCTTTAGTTCTTCACTTTCTGCCATAAGGGTGCTGTCATCTGCATATCTGAGGTTATTGATACGTCTCCCGGCAATCTTGATTCCAGCTTGTGCTTCCTCCAGCACAATTCCTCCCTTATATTAATATACATCTAATTTTACTTAATTATATCAACTGATTTTTATTTATTTGTTACTGACATTAACAATTTAAGACTTACAATAAGGTCAATTTTACAAATAAGGTCATATGTCTTAGGTCAGGTTCCTAGATGGGTTTTCTTGTGTAAGTGATTTATTAAGGAAATGAGAGAAGCAAGGATTCATGGGAGAATCCTAGAGCATGAATAATAAATACCACAGTTTAAATTGATACACTGCACGGATGTTTGGCATTTGTACTCCACATCATTTGGTCATTGGCTACAGGCAGGGGATGGGATTCAGGTTGTTCTCTGGTAAAGGGCAGAGTCTGTGAGCTGTAGCAGCCAAAACTCATCACCAGTATCAACATTGTCCTCATCAATATCAGCGGTGAGATGCATGCACCTACCTTGGATCGAAGATCTGGATGAGGCATCAACTGGGTACACTACATCAAGTGAGGTGCCTAAGTCACCCAGCTGGTGCCAGTGCCCTTAAACTTGATGACGAGGGTGTGTCATCTTCCCTAACCTTATCCTAGATTAAGTCTCAGAATTGTTTCAGAAATTATTGCTCAGGTTTTATATCTTTGCATAAGTGAGATGAGATGCCTGGAACAGATAATAGAGGCAGTGAGCTGAATCCCAGGGAGGCCATCCTCCAGAAAATCATGACTGAGCCCAGGGAGGGAGGTGGAGTTTTCTTCTTGAAACATACATCTCATCATGTTAATCCTGTTATGGAAAACATCAGCAGCTCCCCCCTGCGTAGAGAATAATAGGTTTGCTTCTTAGAATGGTTTGCAAAGGTTACCAAAATGTGACTCACTCCAGCCCACTGACTACCTGCTTCAGACATACATCCACGTACATTAAGTCCTGCCCCATTGAACCACTCATCAGTCCTCTGACATGCCATGCCTTTCCTCACTCCATACCTTCCAAGCATGATACCATCTGTTAGTACCACTTCCTTCCATGCCGCCTCCCCACAGCACTGGAAATTCCACTTACTGTACAACACCCAGCTGCAACACTGTCTTCCTCCACTGTAGATTTTCATGGTTTCCTCAATCAGAATTAATCCTCTGTGTTGTATGCCCTCTATGTGATTTCTTCGGGTCCCTCCTGTGCACTTATTACAATCTGCCTTTCTCCTCTATAATGATGCATTTCCTCACTAAATGGCAAAATTCTTAAAGCTGTAAAAGGATCTGGGCTCTTTTAGTTGTAAATAACAGAAATGCAACTCAACTAGCTTACTCTAAAAGACATTTTGTTGGTTCCCAGAATGTGGAAGTTGAAAATAAGAGGCTGGCCCCACATATTGGCTGAATCCAAGAACTAAAATGCTGTGAGATTTCCCTCTTTCATCTTTGACTCTGACAGTAAATATAGTCATAGTAACTTTGGTTTTATCATTCTCATGGTGAGTTTCCAGTGAAACAGGTAAACTGTTTCTCCAGCAACAGTATGAGTCTCCATAGCTAGTGATTCCAAATAGCTTGAAACTCTCTCTCCAGGTCCCTGTTCATCCTGCATCCATCAACACCCACTTCTGGAACTGCTGTGGGTCTAAGACATGGTATCCTAACTGGGTCATGTCTCCACTTCTGTTTTGTTGATAGCTTTACCAAAATCACATGGATGGATTACCAAATGGGAAAAAAAAAAAAAAAAAAAAAAAGAGGCTCTGCTTCTAGAGCACAAAGATGATAGACAAGCAAAATCAGCAGATATCCACTCCAGCTTTGAATATCATTATTTTGGAAAAAGAGAGGATTTCTCATGCTCACTATGAGTACGGGAAAGGGAAAGAAAAAGAGAATGAACAAATGGAGAGAGGAGGCAGTGGAAAGGAACCCAGGGATAAGTCTGACCAATTGACAGCCTTGCTGGAAATTGTAGAGTGAAGCATGAGATCTGTAGACAGTGTCCTTGGGGAGTTCTTGCTCTGCAAAGGAGCAATAAAAAGCTCTGTCTTGTTTTAAGACAAGTATTCTTACTTTGCAAGTCTTCAAAATAAGGAGTTTCATAAAACTTTATGGATATGAGAAGAAAATTCAGAGTGACTTTGACTTTAACAAGCAATTAAAATATATTATCTTCAATCTTTTAGGAACCTAATAAAAGTTATAAGAGCTCAGAAAGACACCGGGACATGGTCACAGGAAAGGAAAAGCTGAGCCTTTGCACACAAAAATGACGCTGGTAAGGCACCAGCCTCACAAGTAGGTTGCTCAGGTGTGTGTTCTGAGGAGCAGAGAAATAGCCACCCGAGTTTCCCAGGGCAAGGGAATTCATTCACAACTTACATCAATAGAGGAGGATGTTTTCATCACAGACATAATTGGTTGTGTAGGAAATCACACTTGCAATTTGGCCCCTCTGACCTTCAGTATACAAATATATAAATGTCAGCCCTGCATGAGTTAATTCACCTTCTCATTGTCGTTGTGTGATGCTGGAGAGTCACTATCTTATTCTATTACTACAGGTAATATCCCAGGTAGATAAAATGCTGTCCTTAGCCTCCATTATAGCAAAATTTTAAAACAGAGAGAGGCTTTAGAAGTAAGACTGCTCAAGGGAAGAGACTTGACTGAACAAACACACTGGCCACTCTGAGAATCAAAACACATTCATTTGCAAGCAGTGACCAGGTCACTTCAAACAGCTGGGTGCCAGAGTATTTTAAATAGAATGTACACATAGAATTTGTAATTCTCAGTTCTAATCAGTTAAGACTAGACTGAAGTAGAAAAGAAGGCTAAAGCAGAATTTTACATCTGAATTATAATTAAAAGGAAGCACAATACCAGACATATTGGGAAGAGACCACGCATCACAACTTTTGAATACAAATCAAACAAACCCCCTGAAACATTATCAGTAATGTCATTGGGAGTAATGAGGCATTAATGGAAATAGTAATCAGTAAATAATGGTAATTATAATGGGCTCAAAAAGTACATGACACTAACGTGAGGTTATATGTATCACATTTTGCCATAGTTTACTAGTTAGTTTTCTTAAACTCTTGAGGCTTATTATTTTTCAATAAAGATTTTAACTATTTTCAATAGATGACCAATTGTTATTTACTCTCTTATTTATAATTACTGTGTTTTGAGCACTTACTGTGTGCTAAGTATTTAAGTGCTCATTATTTTAATTAACATTCACAACAGCTCTGCAGGATAGGTTGCCACTATCTCTGTCTTACAGATTATAAAATGAAACTCAAAACTTACAGTAGTTCTATGACTGCAGTTACCTGGTGGTGATGGAGATGTGATTTGAATGTCTCTCAGCTGTCACGTCCTTTCACTGTACTACATGATTAGTGGGTGCCCTTACCTAACAGACGGAGCCATGGACCTCGGCACCACTTCTGGCCTGCCCCACACCATGGCACTTCTCTATGGAACTCTTTAGTTTTCAGCTCTGTCTCCTTATGGTGATTAATTGAAATAGACAGTTGCCCAGTTTATACATGGCTTTAGGCAAATTACATAATCTGACTGTTCCAAAGTACATCCAGTGACCCAAAAGCTTTGAGCAGTAGGAGGCTCATATCTATGGTCATCATTTTCATATATCCTCATTTATATTAAAAGAGAGGTGATAAAAGGACTTGAACAGGTTTGTTCAGTAAGAGCAACATTCATGATAATAGTGGTTGATATGTGTGAAGTGCATATGTGCCAGCCTTAAGCTGAGCACTCTACATACAATTTCTTACCTAACCTTCCCAACACTGGTAAAATATTATCTCCACTAGAAAGATTAAAGATTTGAAAACCTTAAGTGATATGATCAGAGAGTCACAACTGTAAGTGGCCAAACCAGAATTGGGCCAGGACAAAAGAGGTCATGGCTTTCTAAGGCAAGGAAGGTAAAACAAATAAGTAAAACAGGCCACAAAGGGGTCACAGCAAATGCCAGAGTCCATGCTTGCTTGGCTGCTCAGTTCCACCACTTTGAGACTGTGTAGAAGTGTGTGCCTAGGTCTGCTGATTTTTTTCAACTCAGTAATCTGAATATGCAAGCAAATTTGGGAAACTCAGCAGTGGCCACAGGACTAGAAAAGGTCAGTTTTCATTCCAATCCCAAAGAAAGGCAATGCCAAAGAATGCTCAAACTACCACATAATTGCACTCATCTCACATGCTAGTAAAGTAATGCTCAGAATTCTCCAAGCCAGGCTTCAGCAATATGTGAACCATGAACTTCCAGATGTTCAAGCTGGTTTTAGAAAAGGCAGAGGAACCAGAGATCAAATTGCCAACATCTGCTGGATCAAGAAAGAGAGTTCCAGAAAAACATCTACTTCTGCTTTATTGACTATGCCAAAGCGTTTGACTGTGTGGATCACAATAAACTGTGGAAAATTCTGAAAGAGATGGGAATACAAGACCACCTGAGCTGCCTCTTGAGAAACCTGAATGCAGGTCAGGAAGCAACAGCTAGAACTGGACATGGAACAACAGACTGGTTTCAAATAGGGAAAGGAGTACGTCAAGGCTGTATATTGTCACCCTGCTTATTTAACTTATATGTAGCGTACATCATGAGAAACGCTGGGCTGGAAGAAGCACAAGCTGGAATCAAGATTGCTGGGAGAAATATCAATAACCTCAGATATGCAGATGACACCACCCTTATGGCAGAAAGTGAAGAGGAACTAAAAAGCTTCTTGATGAAAGTGAGAGAGGAGAGTGAAAGAGTTGGCTTAAAGCTCAACATTCAGAAAATGAAGATCATGGCATCTGGTCCCATACTTCATGGGAAATAGATGGGGAAACAGTGGAAACAGTATCAGACTTTATATTTGGGGGGCTCCAAAATCACTGCAGATGTTGACTGCAGCCATGAAATTAAAAGACGCTTACTCCTTGGAAGGAAAGTTCTGACCAACCTAGATAGCATATTGAAAAGCAGAAACATTACTTTGCCAACAAAGGTCCATCTAGTCAAGGCTAGGGTTTTTCCAGTGGTAATGTATGGATGTGACAGTTGGACTGTGAAGAAAGCTGAGCACTGAAGAATTGATGCTTTTGAACTGTGGCGTTGGAGAAGACTCTTGAGAGTCCCTTGGACTGCAAGGAGATCCAACCAATCCGTTCTAAAGGAGATCAGTCCTGGGTGTTCTTTGGAAGGACTGATTCTAAGGCTGAAACTCCAGTACTTTGGCCACGTCATGAGAAGAGTTGACTCACTGGAAAAGACCTTGATGTTGGGAGGGATTGGGGGCAGGAGGAGAAGGGGACGACCGAGGATGAGATGGCTGGATGGCATCACGGACTTGATGGACGTGAGTCTGAGTGAACTCAGGGTGTTGGTGACAGACAGGGAGGCCTGGCGTGCTGCAATTCATGAGGTTGCAAAGAGTCGGACACGACTGCATGACTGAACTGAACTGAACTGAATCTGAATATTTTCAGTGTGAAATCTCCTAATTTTAAAACATCAGCATCTATTTCAAATGTGTTCCTTTAAATGTTTCAAGTACCCAATAACCACATCTTGGGCTGAAGGAGTCCCTGTCTTCCAGATGCCATCTCTGTTCTAGAATGTGTGTTCTTAGCCCTTGGAGTGCTGTGGTTCCAGTGTCTCCTTAGATCTCTGAGAATATCTATTTCCAGTGCTATCTTTTTTTCTTTTTTCATCTACATCTTCCTCTTCCTTCAATAAATGGAACATCATTCCCTGAACTCTCTTTTCCCAGGAGCAAATTTCCACTGCTCTGGTCATAAGACCGATAAATGTTTCCATCTACAAAGGTACTAGGGCCAACTTTAATTCAAAGAAATACATGATGCCCTTGAGGGTTCCTTGCCTTTGGACTTGGGAGAGATTAAACAAATACACTTTCAGGGGCAGAATTCCTTCAAAATTTGGAAACTGTGACCATATGTGTGGTGCCCTCGAATTTTTCATTTTCCTGAAAGCCATCTGCCTCTTGTTATCCTGATGTGCCCAGTCCTGATGGTAGTGCTGTAGCATGAAAATTGGTTCCATCTAGGTTTCCATCTTGGGATCCAAAAATTTGTTTCAATTGACAGATTCTCCCTTTAGGGTTTTTCCCTAAGACAGCTGGGCTCCCGGCATGCCTAATCATCACCCCATCTTTAGCCAAAGCAGAAGAGGAAAGTTCCACAGGCTTAAAAAGGCTGAGCAGCAGCACTTTATGCATTTATTCTCCTTCCCACTCATGTTATTAATATCTGGGCAGAAATGTGACAATGAGAAGTTTTGATGTGCACAAGGAGGGTGGCTAAGCAAGTTAGCATTCTCAGTTTAATATAGTACCAAACAATTTGGCTGTGCTGAAAAAAAGGATAGATCCTAAATCTATTTGTAAATAAGGATTTAGATCCTAAATCTATTTTACACAAAATGACTAAATGCTGGGTTGAATTAACAAATAAGCAACAAAATAATGTAGAAAACTAAAAGCTGTAATGAAACATCGCTCTCATCTTGGCCTATGGATTTATAAAGGTCATATTTATAAATGTCTCTCTGGAAGGTAAGAGTTCTTTGGTAGATATAGATAGATAGATATAGATATACTATTAGAAAAATTGGATTTTAGTAGATTCTTAAAGTACTGTATAATTGGGAGAAGCACTCTAGTTAGGCATGACAGTCATGTTATAATCGAAAGGATGAAAGTGTCTGTACATTTCCACAGCCTTTCCCCTCCTTCCTGTGTGCAAACAGTTTGGACTTTGCCTACTCTGGCCCTGCCTCATCCTCTGCAGAGGGCCTTTTCCCTGATGATGCTGAGTTGGAGACTAGCTGAAGGGGAAAAAGAAAACCAGCAAGCGCAGAGGAATCTCATTCTTCGAGAACCCTAAGCAGGAGAGAAATAACCTATTGAGAGTCATTTGTGTGAAAAGCCAGAACGTGGCAATGAGGAAGAGTTGTTAATCAAGAGGGATTACAGAGGCTAAGTGGAATAGTAGGTGATAAGGAAGATGGCTCTGCAGAGAGGAAGAGATGATCCAGAGACTTCTGAGTCCATAGACAAGAACAGAGAATTTTAATAGTAGTCCCATTTATGTTGTTTGAAAGATGTACAACTTATTACAATTTCTACTTGATAGCACTTTGAATTTTAAGTTTCTCATGGACTGAACCACATGGACCCTGGTTTTATTAGGGTTACAACTGAAAATAATATTGCCTGTTTACCCCTCCTTTCCTGTTTATCAGGCCCTCTAGGTATTTCCAAAGAGACATAGATACTTCACAAAGAAGCACAAACACATATGACTTTTTCTCGCCAAAGGCTGGGGGCCATTTCAATAAATATAACACTATTCTCAGATTTCAGAATAATTGGCCTCTGAGAATTTAGTCCTCAGGAGTTTACTGTGATTTTTTTTTTCAGGGAGATGGACACCTTTATGACACTTTAAACCTCTTATTCATCCATTTAATCAATAAGTATTTACTGACCACTTGTCATAGGGCTTCGCTTGTGGCTCAGCTGGTAAAGAATCTGCTTGCAATGTGGGAGACCTGGGTTTTGTCCCTGGGTTGGGAAGATCCCCTGGAGAAGGGAAAGGCTACTCACTCCAGTATTCTGACCTGGAGAATTCATGGACTGTATAGTCCATGGGGTTGCAAAGAGTCAGACATGACTGAGCAACTTTCACACTACCATGGAGAAGGCACATGTTCTTGATTATGAGGATATAGTTATTAATACCCCTGTCTCACAGAATCTACATTTCATTTTACACATATACTTTTCTAAAGAAAGTGTTTTCATTAAGTACATAAATCAATGTGAGTGGCAGGTTATGAACTTGATATTTAAGTAAATGGGAAAATTAAATCATATCTCAGAATCCTCATGCTAGAATTATAGAGAAATGAGAATTATACCAAATATTTCCTCCTTCATCCATTCCAAAATAACTAAACTCAAAGGAAACAAAAAACATATACCCTCTGCTGAACAGAGCCTGGCATACTTTGAAGAAGCAGAAGGAGACAGGGCTGCAAGCTGAGGTCCATTAGGCCACAGGTGAATCTAAGCTGAATCTGTGTGCTTTGAGCAAGCTGCATAACCTAGGTCTTTCATCACTGACAACATGGAGTTAATAATAGTACCTGCCTCATTAGAGGTTTTGTGTGGATTAAATGAGCTAATGCAAAGTATTTAGCTCAATATCTGCTAGAGACTCAATTATTATTTTTATCTAATTCCTTAAAGAATAGTCTGGAGGAATTCAGATCCTCTTAAGGCAAAACTCTGTTCACAAAAGAAATGAAAATAAGTTATGCATGACAAAGACTCACTGACAGATGAAGAGAGATACACTGAGCAACTCAAATAATGATGCATAAGGGTGATGGCAGGTCTGTGCAAGATTTAGAACAGATATAAGAGCAGAGGCTGTGGTTTCCCCACACAGCATGTGCATTTATGCGGCAGTATGTGTCTGTATAACCAGAGAAATTATTTCCTATTAACCACAGCTAGCTCTCTGACTACAAATGACAACTTTGACAAGCTTACATCACCAAAGACCCAGCAAGACTCCAGCAGTACTAGTTCTGTATCCAAGAGCTATTTCCAACTCTTCAGCCCTTTGAAAACTCCTCCCATGGAACAAATTATAATCTGATTGACATGGACAAACAATGCAAAATTCCTGTATCTACCCAGCAAAGTGGTTTCCTAGGCAGAGGCCTCAGTTAAATGGAGAAGCATGTGACATCTCTCTACTCTAGAGGGTTTCTAGTGCTTGGATCAACAGCTCGGCTTTCCAGCAAAATTTTCTCTAGTAAAAGTTTTCTTGATAGAGCTGGAGGACATCAGTCATTCTAAGTCCCAAATTGGTCTCCACATTCTTCATGAGGATGTTGCCAGAGGTTAGGTCACCAGGCAAATGGTTGTACTGAGCGGTCTCTGCTGCTGCTGCTGCTAAGTCACGTCAGTCGTGTCCGACTCTGTGTGACCCCATAGACAGCACCCAACAGGGTCCTCTGTCCCTGGGATTCTCCAGGCAAGAACACTAGAGTGGGTTGCCATTTCCTTCTCCAATGCATGAAAGTGAAAAGTGAAAGTGAAGTCGCTCAGTCATGTCCGACTCTTAGCGACCCCACGGACTGCAGCCTACCATGCTCCTCCATCCATGGGATTCTCCAGGCAAGAGTACTGGAGTGGGTTGCCACTGCCTTCTCCTACTTAGAGGTAATTTAAACACAACTCAGAAGCTACGTATGTTCTTAAAGTTACTGGTACCCACAATATTCCTGAATCACTTAAGTTTTTGCTACTTGGTTTCACTCTGCACTGGTAAAAAGAAGCAACATCAGTAAGCAAGTTACTCTTCAACATTTAATGGTGCCACAGGGTTAAATAATGGCCTTCTGTTTTTGGCCTGAATTTTACCAAAGTTAGCCTCAAATTCTTTTTTTGTTCCATTTAGATTTGCTAGATGTCCATCCTTTATTCCATAGCCTAAGGAATTCAGTTTCCATATCCTGTATTGTACTATTTGTGGTGTTAATTCAAGAACCATTGGTGTCTCTCTTATCTGAGCTATGGAAATTCCTTCTTTCAATAATCCCTGAATTATGAGTGGTCTCTAAGATCATCTAATTCTAATGTTCTCCATTAAACTGTAGTTGCATCTTACTCATCTCAGTGATGGTCTCTCACTGGGAGACAGGGTTAATCTTCATGCTCTGTGTAATTCTTGTCACCAGGAAGCAGGATGATGCAGCTAAAGAAGCCCAAGGAGTGAAAGCTGATCTGGATTCAAATCCTACTTCTACCATATCCATTTCCTCACATGGAAAATAATATCCAGCTAGCAGTGAGGCTTTGAGGATTTGAGATCATCTCTATACACTTACTGAATGCTAATTATTGCTATGCTGTATCACTTAGTGTCTTTCCCCATCTCTGTATCAGCTTCTTTCTTATCTCTTCTTGCAAGGTTCTTTATAATGGTAGCATTATCAAACAGGGTAACAATATACAGCCTTGACATACTCCTTTTCCTATTTGGAACCAGTCTGTTGTTCCATGTCCAGGTCTAACTGTTGCTCCCTGACCTGCAAGTAAGTTTCTCAAGAGGCAGGTCAGGTGGTCTGGTATTCCTATCTCTTTCAGAATTTTCCACAGTTTATTGTGATCCAAACAGTCAAAGACTTTGGCAGAGTCAATAAAGCAGAAATAGATGTTTTTCTGGAACTCTCTTGCTTTTTCCATGATCCAGCGGATGCTGGCAATTTGATCTCTGGTTCCTCTGCCGTTTCTAAAACAAGCTTGAACATCTGGAAGTTCACGGTTCATGTATTGCTGAAGCCTGGCTTGGAGAATTTTGAGCATTACTTTACTGGTACAATTGTGTGGTTGTTTGACCATTCTTTGGCATTGCCTTTCTTTGGGATTGGAATGAAAACTGACCTTTTCCAGTCCTGTGGCCACTGCTGAGTTTTCCAAATTTGCTGGCATATTGAGTGCAGCACTTTCATAGCATCATCTTTCAGGATTTGAAAGAGCTCGACTGGAATTCTATCACCTCCACTAGCTTTGTTCATAGTGATGCTTTCTAAGGCCCACTTGACTTCACATTCCAGTATGTCTGGCTCTAGGTGAGTGGTCACAGCATTGTGATTATCTTGGTTGTGAAGATCTTTTTTGTACAGTTCTTCTGTGTATTCTTGCCACCTCTTCTTAATATCTTCTTTTTCTGTTAGGTCCATACCATTTCTGTCCTTTATCGAGCCCATCTTTGCATGAAATGTTCACTTGGTATCTCTTATTTTCTTGAAGAGATCTCTCATCTTTCCCATTCTGTTGTTTTCCTTTCTTTGCATTGATCTCTGAGGAAGGTTTTCTGATCTCTCCTTGCTATTCTTTGGAACTCTGCATTCAAAGGGGAATATCTTTCCTTTTCTCCTTTACTTTTCACTTCTCTTCTTTTCACAGCTGTATAGCAGTGGTTGTTACAATGTGCTTTGAAGAGAAACTGATTAACATTTTAACTTTGGGCTCATCTTTTTTTAACTTCCTGTGTCTCAATACTCTTCCGTAGAAAATAAGGACATTAACAGAAACTACTTCAAAGGGTTGTCACATGTGTGCCACATGCAGAGCTTTTATGGTGTGAGTTACTTTTATTTTTTATTAGCACTTGGAAATTGTCTAACACTGGATCAACATAAAGTCATCAACCAGTCAAGCAGGAGGTTAGAGATAGCACCTAAGCAACAAAGCATCAGATAAAAGAGAAAAGGGAAAACTCATTTTCTCTACCTCATGCCCAGCCTGAGTGATGAGGAGCAGAGGACAGGAAGCTCTCTCCCAGAGGTTATGGGGCTTCAAATCTCCTCACTACATGTTCTTTGACGCAAAGGACCATGCCTTGTTTGTCTGGGGACCCTTAGTAATTGGCCCAAAGAAACACTCAGGAAAAGCTGTTGGAATAAATGAATCCAAGACAGAAGAGGAATATAGAGCTTTGAGTTATTGCCAGACCACCAAACCCTTTGACTTACTTATTTGGCAAGCTGGACAATTACAAATTAGTAACACACAAGGAAGGGCTTCCCTGGTGGCTCAGTGGTAAAGAACCTGTCTGCCAATGCAGGAGACATAGGCTTGATCCCTGAGTCAGGGAGATCCCCTGGAGAAGGAAGTGGCAAACCATCTCAGTTTTCTTGCCTGGGAAATTCCATGGACAGAGGAGCCTGGTGGGGTACAGTCCATGGAGTTGCAAAAGAGCTGGACACGGCTTAGCAACTAAAAAACAATAACAACACACAAGGTAGCCTAAAGCCCTTTACAGCTTGACAACAGAGTACCTGGAACCACATGCACCTACTCCAGGAGACTTGCAGGACACACTTCAGGGTCATTAAAGTATCTGGAAAGGTCTGACCAAACAGGCTATCTGGTCAACTTCATAAAGCATATGTTCCTGGGCAAAGTTCAATAAAAGTAGCCTTTCTGCAGCAAAACTTCTGTTAGATCACTTTTCTGGCAGCAGAGTATCCTCAAACATGGGACATTTCTCCATGTGACCTCTCAAAATCTATTTCTCTCTTGTGATTCATTCAATGACCTCCACTGGTGTGAAAAAATGGTATTCTTGTGGCTCAAAAGGGTTTCTCACCCTCCTTCCTGTTCAACGGGAGTCATCTGTTTCTTCTTGCCAGTAGGTCACTTCCCATGTTATTCCAAAACTCTCCTGTAAAGAAGGCAATAGGGTATAAAAATAAACCCTTCAGAAGCAGAAGCAGCTTGTTGGGTAGCCACCTGGCTTCTCTAGGTCCTGTTCTAATACTACCCCACCAACTAGCTATTGGGTGGATGGGCTGTTTAGAATATTGGCTCTGAAGTTAAGACTGCCTCAGTTCACAGTCTTCCTCTACACCTGCCAACTGGGTTTCCTTTGGAAAATTTCTTACCCTCTCAAAGTTTGCATTTTCTCTCTGGAAAAAGGGGATAAGAATAGTACCTATCTCATAGCATTTAGTGAGAATTTAATACAGTAACATAAGTAAAGCATTTTGAGCAGTATCTGGTTCATGATAAGAGCGCAATAAAAATTACCTAGAATTTAATTTCAGAGGCCAGTGTGAATTCTCAGCACTGAATGCATGTGTGAATGAATGAAAAATAGAGCCAAGTTACCTGCAAAACTAAGAGTAAAATTGTATGATGGTGACAGCACTCAGCCCGTTCCTCCCTTTGATCTTGTTATTCACTAATGTCAATAGTCAATTTTAAGAAGGGATTTCTTCTTTTTTTATACTCAAAAAAGTGTAATTCTCTCAAGGAATTCTGAAAGTGATTTAAAATATTGCATTTTTATTCACCTTTAACTCTGAATCATTGTCTTTTCACCTAATGGGAGAGGTTGATTCTTTGGTTTAGAGGGCTTAGAAAGGGAGAAAATTTAAGTACTGTGACAGTTTAATTCTTATTTTTAAATGTGTCCTAAATAATATGTCCCTGCTTTCTTGCCTTGACACCCAGGAGGTGACTGGCATGGAGCTGTGTTCTTAGTAGAGAGTGCTGAGCTGTCAGGATGCCAGGGTGGCTTGGGTTGCCTTCTCTTCTTGCTTTTAGTTGCAAATGAAGTAGATTTTTGGAAACCACTCACCATGTATTGACATCTGTGAATGGGGACAGGAAAAAAAAAAGATAGTATAATTATCTTCCATAGAATACAGTGCACTGATGTAAGAGTTTCCAGGAGTGAGCTAGAATTACAGTTTGGAACTTTGTCTAGGTCCCTCTGATTTTACATTTTTGCTACTTAGAAGAGAACTGACAGGAGTGTTTGACTATTAAAGACAGATTCAAAAACATCTGGTACCCATTGTCCTTTGTATTTTTCAAACACAGCAATGCAACAGGTGAGCCATCCGCATATTCCCAAGGTTCTGCGTCTATGTGCACCAAGGGACAAGGATAAGAGAAAGTCAGTGGTTGAAACACCTGCTGAAAGTTTCCAACAGCAATATTGGATAGGGAGGAACATAGAAGTTCCTACCAGTGTTTTCTATACAATCTGATACATTCACTTTCTTCAGGCCGCAAGGAGGCAAAGGGGAGAAGATGAATGAGGCTCTTTTCTTTTCTTTTTTTTTTTTTTTAGTTTTTGAATGCTGAATTTTTTTTTTTTTTTAGTTTTTTTTTTTTTAAATTTTAAAATATTTAATTGTTACATGCATTCCCAAACATGAACCCCCCTCCCACCTCCCTCCCCATAACATCTTTCTGGGTCATCCCCATGCACCAGCCCCAAGCATGCTCTTTTCTATGCTGGTCTTTTCCCTGGCAGAAGTAGCCCACCATTAAAGAATACAGTATGGCTCCCTCTACCCTGAGTAGTTTGGCAAACACACTTTGTAACTAGTGATAGTGCCAACAGTTTGTAGCAGCCTCCACCACAGCAAATCAGCTGTGATATTAAAAAGAAAAACAGCCTGGCAATGTGGAAACTATCCCATCCAGCAGTATTTCCCCAAACAAGAGGCTTGATTTTGCTGCCCAAATGAGAGTGACAGAACTGATTAATCCTTTGTTCCACATGTCATTCTTCTCCATCAAATTTTAGTTATTTGTTAATCTTTTATATAAAAAGGCAACATTGTGACTATTTAAATAGCCCAAGTGAAGTGAAGATTTGGCAATTGCACAGTAAAATTAAGCCAGCCAAATGAAGAAGAGGAGAAATCAGGTCATGCAAGGTAAAGAAATCTGTTGTTTCCTGAATTTACTGAATTGGCTCCATCTATGATGAAACCGTTTTCTTTTCTGCTTCAGTAACTCAGATAGCCATCTGGATTATTTAATCTGCACAAATAATTTGTCCATATGCTTTCAACCCAAGGTGAATTTTTTTTTTTTTTTGGCAATCTGAATCATCTACAAAGCTGAAATTAACAAGGAAATTTCCAACTCTTTCTTCCTGTGCCAGCTCAGCCCCGTCAACAGCATCAGTAAGAACAGGGATGAGGAAGAGGTTTGCATTTTTAGCTGTTGAGCAAAGAGGTTTCAGATTGGATAGATTCATGTCTCCAGTCCTTGGTGCTCAAACATTGTAGGAGCTCAATAAGCATATGTTTTCTTTCTCCTTTAACTCTGCAGAGTTGTAGGTGTGCAGGCTGTTCTTCTATGAGCTGAGGCCCATGGGTAAGGAATCATCAAAAGACCAGGAGCTAATAGAAGCAAAGAAGAGGCCCGTGATCATTGGGCTCTTTTTATTATCATTATTTTATTTTTTAATTAATTAATTTTACTTTACAATATTGTACTGGTTTTGCCATACATTGACTTGAATCTGCCATGGGTGTACATGTGTTTCCCAACCTGAATCCCCCCTCCCACTTCCCTCACCATGAGGTGGATGAAACTAGAGCCTATTATACAGACTGAAGTAAGCCAGAAAGAAAAACACCAATACAGTATACTAATGCATATATATGGAATTTAGAAAGATAGTAACGATAACCCTGTATGCGAGACAGCAAAAGAGACACAGATGTATTGAACAGTCTTTTGGACTCTGTGGGAGAGGGCGAGGGTGGGATGATATGGGAGCATGACATTGAAACATGTAAATTATCATATGTGAAATGAATTGCCAGTCCAGGTTCAATGCATAATACAGGGTGCTTGGGGCTGGTGCACTGGGATGACCCAGCAAGATCTTTGAGCTCTTGATCTCTTCACCAGAACTTTGTAAGTAAGAAAGAGAGTCACAGCTAGTGCCATACTGCTCTATCAAACAACTAATCATATAGCCTTGGGCACTAACTATCTGAGAGCTTCTAGGTTGGTGAACACATCACCAGGCCAGGAGGGTGGCATGCCTGGAGAGAGCTCTGAACCCCACTCCATCTCTTTCATCTAGTTGGCCCTGAGCTCTATCCACCCACCCCTACCTTGCATTTATACATCTCTTCCACTTGGCTATTTCTGAGTTGTAGTCTGTATGATAAAATGACAAGTGTAAGTTAAGTGTTTTCCTGAGTTCTATGAACCGTTTTACTGAATTATCAGATCTGAGGGGAGTCATGGGCAACTTTCAAATTTGTAGACAGCCAAGCAGAATGCAGATAGCCTGGGCACCCTGTTTGTGGCCCATGTCTGAAGTGGTCCTGTGGACTGAACCCTTAACCTGTGGGTTTTGTGCTAATTCTGAGTAGTGTCAGAATGAAATTGAATTGTAGGACTGTAATATACTTATATAACCACTTATAATTGAATAAGCATATTCCTCAGTAGCCTTGCCAGCCAATACTGAATGAGATAGTTTGGCAACTTAACATTTTTCTATATGGAAGCTTAGGGAAATAGTATAATAGTAGTATAGTATTTACTATAGTATAATAGTATAATCACAAAATACTTACCTTGTGATCATGTGCTGAGTGTGAGGAAACACATGGAGAAATTTCCACTTCAGTTTCCACATATATAAACTGAGCATCATGTTGGTATCTACCTCATGAGGTTTATGTGGGAATTAGATGCAATATTGCAAGTAAAGTGCCAGTACAATGTCTGGCACAAGCAGCACTCAGTAAACAGTAATGATAGCTACCATTTGTTGAGCACTTACTATATACCAGATGTTCTTGGAACTTTACAAACATAGATAGAAGGGTGAATGACAATCCTATGAAGTAGATGTTGCTATATCTATGAAACAATATGAAGAAAAACAAATGGTAATTAAAGGTAGATTACTTGGTAGCTTCTTCTGATACAATCAACAATCAGTTAATAGACAACTGTTGGGCACAGTGCTTATTGGATGTGGGTTCTGGGCACCCTGGGATGTAATCTTAGCTTTTCTTCTTGCAGTCAGGTGACCTTGGAAAAATAACCTCACCAGGTCTCAACTGTCATATCTGGAAATTGGGGCTTATAATCATAGCTAGTAGGGTTGTCATGAGGCTGATTTAACAATATAAATGAAACATGTTGGGCCCACAAGGTGCTGATAATAAGTCCAGTTCAAAACAGGCTGCTTGTTTTGAATCCCTGGACACTGTACTCACAAGCTGGGTGACCTTGGGCAGGTCACTTAACCTCTCAACCCAGTGTCTTTATCTGTGAGACAGAGGGGCTATGGTGAGGACTGAATAGGTTAAAATACACAGAGTTCTTATCTGGTAAGTGTTCAGTAAATAAATAAACATAGACATGTTGTTTATAGACATGTTGTTGTTCAGTTGCTCAGGCATGTCTGACTATTTGTGACGCTATAGACTGTAGCATGCCAGGCTTCTCTGTCCTTCACCATCTCCTGGAGTTTTCTCTGACTCATATACACTGAGTCAATGGTGCCAGTCAACCATCTCATCCTCTGTTGCCCCCTTCTCCTTTTGCCCTCAGTCTTTCCCAGAATCAGGATCTTTTCCAGTGAGTTGGCTCTTCGCATCAGGTGGCCAAAGTATTGGAGCTTCAGCTTCAGCATCAGTCCTTCCAATGAGCATTCAGGGTTGACTTCCTTTAAGATTGACTGATTTGACTTCCTTGCAGTCCAGGGGACTCTCAAGAGTCTTCTCTAGCACAACAGTTCAAAAGCATCAATTCTTTGGTGTTCAGCCTTCCTTATGGTCCAACTCTCACATCCTTACATAACTACTGGTAAAGCCATAGCTTGGTAAGACCATAGCTTTGACCATATGGACATTTGTATCAGTTTCTATATAATTGACAAGGCCAAGCAGGAGACATATCAGACTGAGATCACAGGCAGACAAGTCTCTGAGGGTTTCAAGGAGACAGAGGCTGGGCACTGAGTGATGGTCAGAGAGTAAGTCTGAGTTTAGCCTCAAGTTCAATCCAATGCATAATTTGCTAGTGTGTTAGGCTCTATACTAGGCTCCAGATATTAAAACATGAATTATGGGCATTCCCAGTCTGGGAGAGCTGTCTATCTGGTGGGGTAGATGGATTAGGAAGCATCTATGACAATGTACCAAGTTTTACACTAGAGAAAGGCACACAGCAAGGAGAAGCCACATAAGAATGATGGGAGCAGTGGCATGTACCTGAAGGAAATGGCAGAAAGCTCAGAGGAGGTCAAGGGGAAAACTGGGCATCTTGCTGGCTATCGATCTACTTAACTGTCATGCTATCTTGAAAGAACCCAGATGCCCGTAGACATGAGAGACGACACTGTAAAAACATCTGAGGATTGTTTGAAAGGGGCTTGGATCCGATTGTTGATATTGTGTTCTTCCATTTTGTCAACTGTAACTGCAGTGTCCCAGGTATTCCTTGTTTGCTAAAATTTAACTAAGAGGGTTATCTGTGTTCCAAGCTAAGACCTTCCAACTCTGCCCTTTTGTATTAACTAAGACATTTTATGGCAAGTGACAGAACCCTTTTCAAACTACATTAAGCCAAAAATGAAACTGATTATCCTACTTAACAGGAAATTCAAGAAATCCAACAATGTTTCTAATTGAAAGCAGATTTGGACCTCCAACTAGATAACCATGTGTCCACTTTCCCTTCTCATTGTTCAGCTCAGTTTTTCTCCCTGTTTGCTGTTTTCTCAAGGAGGCTCTTCAGATCAGCAACCCCCAAAGAGAGTTACTTTTTTTTATCAGTAGTTTCTACAGAAGTTGTCAGGATATTTTCATTGCCTTGGTTTGGGCAGATAACCATCCCTGAACCAATCACCATTGACTAGAGGGATGGAGTGTTCTGATTGGTCATGCCTGGCTGGGCATAGCCCGAAAGCCATTGGGTAGGATCCATGACACTCAAACTGAATGAGCTGACAGTTGGAAAGAAGTGGTTCCACGAAAACATGATGAGCTGAGAGAAGCTTTTATCCATACAGTGCCCTCTAAAGGAGGAAGGAAGTAGATGGAAGGGGGAAAGGGCCAGTTCTGTGCAAGTATCTCCAGCTCAGTCAATGCAATCATGTATCTGTTGTCACTTTCATTATGGATTGAATTCTTTTGACTTTTAAAACTATTTTATCTCCCATTTTTAAAAATTCCTACTCTTTTATTCTTACACCTCTTGTTCTTAATATGTTTGGTAAATATTTTATGAAGAGGTTTTCCCTCTACCTAGAATAGCAGTGGCTGTGTGTGATTTAGACTGTTCAGTGTATCCCTTTTGGTTCTTAAAGCTGCACCACTTTGTAATGCCTGCAGTATTTCTACCAAAGCACTGGGGTTTCTGACCTGAAGTTTGATCTCTCTCTCTTATCTCTATGTCTCCCTCTCCTCCCTCTCTGCCATTGAATATAGATGTGATAGTGTGTTTACATAGAAGCAAAGAATATTCTCTTAACATAGACCCAAATATCCCGGGACACATGGACTTTTTGCCCTTTTGAAAGAGACAGAATATTTGGACATGTTTTCAGTTTTTCTCCATGTTCCCAACCTTTTTTCCTTTTTGTTTTATTTGCTAATAGTCAGCTTGACTTTTCAACCAGCTCACTTGTTCCAGAGAAGGCACTAGATGCCACGAAAGTGAAGTGAAAGTGAAGTTGCTCAGTCATGTCCAACTCTTTGCAACCCCATGGACTAGAGCCTACCAGGCTCCTCTGTACATGGGATTTTCCAGGCAAGAGTACCAGAGTGGGTTACCATTCCCTTCTCCAGGGGATCTTCCTGACCCAGGGATTGAACCTGGGTCTCCCGCATTGCAGGCAGACGCTTTACCCTCTGAGCCAACAGGGAAGCCACTAGACACCATGAAAAGCCTTAAAAAGTGAAACTTTCCTACTGCCCTTCCATTGTAATTGTTTAAAGACTGGAACCCCTTAGCTGTCACCACTCTCTTTTCTAGCTTGATAGTATGAATTTGTGGTACTATCAATTCTCAAAACCTTGTTTTTCCACCCATTCAAGAGCTTCTGCCCCACTATCCTAACCTAAAAGAGTTCATATGTAATAATTGAAGGAGCTAAAAACCCTATGTGAATCTACAAAGATCTACAACCCCCAAAGCCTCAAGACCATAGGCTTAAACAGTAGAGTTGCCCCCAGAAATCTCATTTGGTTCTATAAATCATGCTGCTGCTTTCAGCTTGAAGCACGTCTTCTGAGTTTTGTCCTGTGGCCATACATGGCCCTGGTCGACTTACACAGGTGAATTAAGTTCCTCTAAGAGCACTGCGTTGAATAAGCACACTCTAGGCGATAGTGACCAAAGTGTGTTTCTCCTGAATTGCATTCATTGCAGTTCTTCACTCAGAAAAATGGTTGCAGAGCAAAGAGAAGCTGAACTGAAGAAACAACTCCAGGATAAACCCTATCAGACAGTATTTTGACAGCTTAAGAGCTGCCACGGGGTCCATCATATGGTCAGGCTTCTGATGGGTTGTCTATACACCTGGCCATCCAAGCTTCTATTTTTCCCTGATTCATGGTAGATTCTAAAAGTCTTTATGTATAACCTAAAGAAACTTACACACACACACCAGAAAGAAGAGGGTAAAAATCTTTCAAGGAATTTTTATAAATGTTGTTAATGGACATGATGCTTCCCACAGTTCTCTAAGCTCTGTGTAAATGGTTTAATATTTTCATCTACTCAACAAATTTCCAGCATAGAGAGGAGAGCTCAAAATCTTATTTGAGAATGACTCTGCAGCTGTGCAAATACAGTTTGCCTGAACAGTAATCCATCTGTCAGGTGAGATTTCCTTTTTAAATAGCAAAAATTCCAAGTGTGGTGGTGTAGTGTCTATGCTAAAAGAGTTCTCAGCTATGCAAAGCTGAGCTGTAGTTACATCTGTTTTGGATCCTCTGGATATTTGGATTTTGGGTTTCCATGGGAAACAATGGACAGTCCCCTCTAAGTCATACTTGGTCCAAGAGTTGCAGCATCATATTTAATTCTGACCCACTCAGTAAAGAATCTCTTAGTGGTTCTAGGCATCTTTCATTTATTTAAAAATATTTGGTCCATGTTGTATGCCAGCCCCAGGGCTGAGATCTAAGGGGAAAAAATGGTGAAACATATCTACTTTTAAGGAACTTGCAGTCTAAGTGAAGGGTGGGTATCACAACAAAGCCTCATAATGCTTCATGAATCAAGACAGAGTAATACCCCAAAGGGGAATGGGACCAACTTTGGGCTGAGAGTTGTGTTTCAGGAAGGGTTCTCAAAGGAGGAAATACCTGACCTGGGGATTGAGGGGCAAGTAGCAATGGTGAGGGCTAGGAATTCTAGACAGAGGGACCACTGTAAAGTCACTGAGATATAAAAGAAATGTAAAAAGGAAACTCTAAGTGGCTAGAGAGAGCCTAGTAGGGGAAACATGGGACAAACTTGATAGGAGTTCAAACATGAAGGGACTCTGAATCATTCTAAAATATGGAGCCATTAATGGCTTTCCATCAGTGGAGTCGTTTGAGCAGGTCTGACTTTCTGACAATTTACTTCTGGTTCTAGCATGGCAGATAGCAAGTTTATTTTCTATGTCAAATGATTAGTAATTGATATAGCATCTCTTCTTTATTTCCTGTTCCAGAAATGGCAAATTTGTGCTACAGTTCTCTCTTTCTGAAGCCATGAGAGATGCTGCAAATTAGTTGTTTCATCTTTCTCACTAAAATCAGACACAATCTTAAACTCTTCTTTCAACTATAACATGCAGACTTTCACTATCAACTACTTGGAGTTGACACTGAGTTGAGTCTTGTTCTCCATCCCTGGCCTGTTGCTTGCAGGACCTCGTTGCTCTGTATGCATCTGATGTCTGTCTCTCTTGTATCTATTGTCTCCTCAGCATAAGAGAACCCGTTCCCAGAGTAGCACAGTCCCTCTCCTTGGTTTCCCTGCCTCTCTATCTATGCTGCCGCCTCTAGTTCTTCACTTTCACCATGAGGGTCCTGAGTCTGTTTTGTTTCCCAGATCTGGGAGACATATATCAAACTCGGCGGGAATCCCCTGAACACCCACTGGCTTGGCTTAGGTGAGAAGGAAGTGTCTATCCACTCCTCTCATGGCCTAGATTTCCCGAAACTTGACTTGGAGACACAATTTAGTATATAGGTTGATTCGTAAGAGGTGTTTGTGGGATGAATACCTGTGGCAGGAAGAGATGAAAGCAGTTGCAGATGAAATGAATGAAGCAGGTATGGGGCCCAGGGGCATCTTCAGCCTATCCCGCAGGGAACTCTAGGGCTCTCACAACCCTCAGAGTTGTCCGAAAATGGCCTGCCCTTCATTCCCCACCTCAGTCAAACCATGGGATATGGGCCCCAGGAAGAGATGTCCTTAGATGGGGTCATTCTCTGCAGCTGAGACAAACTCAGAGAGATTCTCTCCTCTTCCCTCAGCCTCTCCTACCTCAGCTGCTTTCAGAGATAGAGAGGGGTCACTCAGGTTTTTAGAGTTGGTTTTGGGATTTCTCAGCCTGCTCCAAAGAAGTGCTTGAATTAAAACTTTGGTTAGTTTATAAGTTTTGTTTTTTAAATTTTGGAGCGTCAGCTAAAAACTAATACCCAGAGTTCCACATTACCCTCCTGCTACACGCAATATCTTGTTACACTAAAAGAATTGCAGATTTCAGGTGGTAAAATCCGTGACTTGTATCCTATAACATTCTATGGCTTAGCAGCTATGAAAGGCCCAAATTTCAAGTGATCTTTTCTATGATCATTTGATATGCCCTGATTTGGAGTTTGGAAAATAGGGTCACTGTATACAAAGGATTGAGGCTTCCTAGGTGGCACTAGAGGTAAAGAACCCGCCTGGCAGTGCAGGAGACGTAAGATACATGGGTTCGATCCCTGGTTCAGGAAGATCCCCTGGAAAAGGGCATGGCAACCCACTCCAGTATTCTTCCTGGAGAATCTCATGGACAGAGGAGCCTGGCGAGCTATAGTCCATAGCATTGCATATAGTTGGACATGACTTAAGTGACTTAACACACACACACACATACAAAGGGTTTAGCATAAATCTGGGCACAAAAAAGATACCCCAAAACACTTGGTGGTGACTCAGTGGCTTTTACCATAGAAGCTGTATTGAGCTGTTAGGTGAGTTTGACTTATGGCTGTACCCAGGGCCTGTAGCTTCCTAAACACTTCTGAAAGGGGCCTTTTTACAGATAATTTCAGCTTTCTTTCTGTGCCAATTATAATTCACCCCAATCTCTATGGGAGCCTATTTACCCCTTTTTGCTCACAGGATAATAAAACAGACTAGCCTCTTGAGTCCTTTCTGTTGGCTTCCCCAGCTGAATTCCTATATAGCATATTATGGTGGCTGTCATAAAACCTTTCAAGATTAGGTTTGCCTTGCAGTTCTGCTACAACTAAGCAGACGAAATAAAAAAGAGGAAATATACAGGAAATTGGTAGGTTGCTGACCATTTTCAAGATCTGAATTTTAAGTCAGCAAGCTACTGTTCGAGGCTCCGGTTCTGAAATGGCCTTAGATACATTACTTCCTCACTCTCTCTGCCCTGGTTTCCTTATCGGTAAAATTCAGACGAGGGACAATTTCTTGTTTTGTCCAAAATTTTCTTTAGTTTAATGTATGGAGTTTCCTGAGATATAATTTTGCTCCATGGGATAGAATACTACAGTTGACAGGCAGAGGAATTAGCGCTAGCAACAAATATTAGAAAGGAGTGACCAGAAAGATGGGAGAGAAATGAGAGAAGTATAAGGTCATGAAAAGCATGATAAGAGAGGGTCTTAGGAAGGAAAGATTAATGAACAGTTTCTAATCTCTTTAGATGTCAAATAATAAAAGTACTGAGAAGAAATTGATATTTGATTTTAATGGCCAATAAGTAGCCTGAAGAGTGATTAGATGTGAGAGTAAAGAAAGACCTAGAAAGAAACACTCCAATATATTATTTCTGGTTCCTTTAGTAAGGAGGAGAATATTAGAGAGGAAGGCAGCAGAGAATATTAACTAAAAAAAAAAAGCCCATTTATTGGTTGACCCTGTAATATTTTTGTAATTTTTAAAAATCCAAATCAAAGAATGAATGAAAAGTGAAAAGGTAAAGAGAGAAGTTATAAACTCTATTTCTAAGAAGGTTGTCTAGTAAGTATACATTTGACACAAGATTTTGTGGCCAAAGAAAAGGAGTCTTAATGAAAAAAATGTTTTTAATTATTCACATTTGACTCAAATTTTACCATTTCACCACTGTAGCTCTTCTCCAAAAGTCTTTTCACAGGCGGGAAAGAAGGATGAGTACACTGAAAAGAGAAAATGGGACTTGATATATAATAAACTTTTTCCATTGACAAAAGTCATTCTGGAGGCTGCATTTGTACTACTTACAGATTTCTCTAGAATGAAGTGCCATTTCGAGTGTAGTTTTTGGAACTCTAAGTCAGTTTTGCGTTTTTGTACAGACCTGTGATGAGGGTCACCTCAGAAGAGTGTGGTACAGAGGCAAGCTGACAGCCTCTCCTTAAGCAATCTTTCTAACTGCCCTCTATAGCTTCCAGAAGCTTTACAGCTTTTCTCTGGATGAGATGGGATCTTTCACTCGAGCCTAAATATTGGACATCATCCATAAACCCAACTGAGGGGAAAAGATATAAAGATAAATAAACCTACTATCTTAAGCCATGTTTTTAAAGGGTGTGTGTGTGTGTGTGTGTGTGTGCATAGTTAAAAAAGATAGTTGGCATTTTGTCAATTTCCTGGCACTACTTGGGGGGAAAAAAAAAAGCTTTGTGGTTTAAGTGTGTTTAGAGGAAAAAGAGGGGAAAGAACAAACAGAAAAACATTTTGAGCTCAGGAATGAAAGACAGTATTGTAAACTGGCAACTGCTGGAGCTTTGAAAAGAATAAGACAAAAACAAAGAGGTGGTGGTAGCGGGAGGAAGCGCAGTCAGTTAGCAATAGAATTTTCTCATATTCTTTTAGTGAAATGCAAGAATATCTTTTTTCTGAAATTTTATTCTGTATCATATGAGGTGAAATGTCCTCTTTGGTCATAAGAGTGCATCGCATCATCTAAAATGTCTCTTTGCTATAGGAAACTTTCCTCTAATCATCAACATAACCACACATGCTTTGGCTAAAATTTCTAGTTTAAAAATGAGGAAGACCTTTTTAGGACACATTCAAAAAGTAACCAATACAACAATACAGGATCAGATCAGTTCAGTTCATTCGCTTGGTTGTGTCCGACTCTTGCGACCCCATGGACCGTAGCATGCCAAGCCTCCCTGTCCATCACCAACTCCCGGAGTTTACTCAAACTCATGTCCATTGAGTTGGTGATGCCACTCAACCATCTCATCCTCTGCCATCCCCTTCTCCTCTTCCCTTCAATCTTCCCAGCATCACAGTCTTCTCAAAGGAGTCAGCTCTTCACATCAGGTGGCCAAAGTATTAGAGTTTCAGCTTCAACATCAGTCCTTCCAATTCAGGACTGATTTCCTTTAGGATGGACAGGCTGGATCTCCTTGTAGTCCAAGGGACTCCCAAGAGTCTTCTCCAACATCACAGTTCAAAAGCATCAATTTTTGGCCCTCAGCTTTCTTTATAGTCCAACTCTCACATCCATACATGACTACTGGAAAAACCATACCCTTGACTAGATGGACTTTTGTTGGCAAAGTAATGTCTCTGCTTTTCAATATACTGTCTAGGTTGGTTATAACTTTTCTTCCAAGGAATAAGCGTCTTTTAATTTCATGGCTGCAGTCACCATCTGCAGTGATTTTGGAGCCCCAAAAATAAAATCTGCCACTGTTTCCACTGTTTCTCCTCTATTTGCCATGAAGTGATTGGACAGGATGCCATGATCTTCGTTTTCTGAATGTTGAGCTTTAAGCCAACTTTTTCACTTTCCTCTTTGACTTTCATCAAGAGGCTCTTAGTTCTTCTTCACTTTCTGCCATAAGGATGGTGTCATCTGCATATCTGAGGTAATTGATATTTCTCCCAGCAATCTTGATTCCAGCTTGTGCTTCACAAAGCCCAGCATTTCTCATGATGTACTCTGAATATAAGTTAAATAAGCACAGTGACAATATGCAGCCTTGACATACTCCTTTTCTTATTTGGAACCAGTTTGTTGTTCCGTGTCCAGTTCTAACTGTTGCTTCCTGACCCACATACAGATTTCTCAAGAGGCAGGTCAGGTGGTCTGGTATTCCCATCTCTTTCAGAATTTTCCACAGTTTATTGTGATCCACACAGTCAAAGGCTTTGACATAGTGAATAAAGCAGAAATAGATGGGGTGTTTTTTGGAACTCTCTTGCTTTTTTGATGATCCAACAAATGTTGGCAATTTGATCTCTGGTCCCTCTGCCTTTTGTAAAACCAGCTTGAACATCTGGAAATTCACGGTTCACATATTGTTGAAGCTGGCTTGGAGAATTTTGAATATTACTTTGCTAGCGTGTGAGATGAGTGCAATTGTGTGGTAGTTTGAGCATTCTTTGAGCAAATACAGGATAATGAAGAATAACAGAGTATAGATACGTACAATGAATACATGAACCCATCCTTCTTAATTGATTATCCTCCCACATATTGATAGAAAAAAATAATTTTTTCTAATAATTTCTTTCCTAATTGGTGCATCTCAATTCATGGTGCACCCAGATTTGTTCTTTCCTCTCTGCCCCTTGGGAAGAGATGCCATCATTCTATTCAAGATTAAGTCCTTGATCTAATCTATTCTGGCTTCTTCAAGGACTTTGCCCCTATCACTGTTTTTTTCTTTCCTCTCATATCTCTAGCCTTGTCTTTTTTTCTGTTCAATGCCAACATACTCATTTTCTCCAACTCTTTTTCTTTTGTCTTACCATGAACTGGTCCTACCATGTGACACTTCCAAGCTTTCTTCCTATTCTTCTTTCATTGACAGACTCATTCCGAGTTGTTTTGTCATTTCTCTATTTCTTCTTGCCCATTCTGTTTTCTCTGAGTTCTACTCGTAATGGCCACTAAACGCACTATTTTTTTCAAGTCATCAGTGACCTCCAAGTTGCCAAATATGATGAACATTTCTTAGTCCTTATAGGTATCTCTATGACTTTAGACTCCAATCACAATTCCCTTTTGAAGGTTTGCCCTTTTTTTGGATTCTGCACCATCAAAACCCTGGTTTGACTCTTTTCCTCTGACAGCTGTTAGTTCCTGTGCAGACTTCTATTCTATCAAGCCCATTGCAGCCCCTGACTTCTTTCTCTGTGTGCTCTCTGTCTGGGTGATTTCTTCATTCATTCCAATGGCTCCAGACCTAAGTGTTCCTATCTACTGTTCATATCCACTGGAGAGTCTCACAGACTGTTCAGACTCAATATGACCAAATGGAACTCCAACTAAGCAAGCTTCTATTCCAGAATTGCCTCTGTACCTCATTGAATGGCACCATCATTCCCCAAGTTGCCTTAGCCAGAAACCTAAAAATTATCCTTGGAAACTGTCCCTTCACCTCCTTCTATCCTAGTTCTTCTTTCTTAATTGATGTCCAGTCAGCCCAGATGCCTCTACCTGCTAAGAGTTCCAATTCACCCACTTTTCTCCACCCCTATTACTACTATCACAGTTCTCCTGGATTATTACAATAATCTGCTTCCATTCTTGTTTCTCACTAATTCATCACATTGCAGCCCATAGTGTAACTTTAAAAGCCCTTTAGTATCTGTACTCTGTCCAAAGAAATATCCTTAATGTACACCTCATGTTCAACAATTATATAATTTAGAGAAGTTCTCCCTGTTCTGGGATTCTTTAAGCTCTCTATAGTTTTTCTTCCTACTTTTTTGCCTCTGACTGGTCCTTGGGGACTCTTTCTTCAGGACACTTCCTTGTTCATGGTGGGAAGTCAAATCTGGGTAGAGCAGAGAGATGTCTCCCCACTCACCTCCATGTGTTCCCTCTGCCAGGACTCTCTTGCATTTATGGTCATTATTTAATTATCTCATCTCCTCTGCTAGAGTATAAGCTCAGAAAGGACAAGAAAAATATTTAACCTGTTTTCCACAGTATCTCCTGGGACTTGAACAGCATTCTATTCATTGAAGTTGCTCAATTTGTTTAATGCTGGGTAAATGAATGAATAAGTGAATGTTCTAAAATCTGCTCATGGAACAATGGGTTTTGGTACAAATCATTCTGCTATTAAAGTTATGGAAATATTTTCTCATTTTTAAGGAAAACTTAAGTCTAGAGTAATCTTAAACTCAAACAAACATGCCATAAGTTTTCCATATGTGCTACTAGTCATGCATGTACCACACTCTGGAAAATCCTCAAGATCTGAAATAAGTTTGAACATCCCAGCTTGAGTGCCTCTCATCACTCTTTTAAATATCTTACCTCTCTGCTTAGATGCACCCCCACCTCCTAACCCCTACCGATATTGATATGCTCCACATAAGGGCACCAACCAGGGGGCTAGTGAAGGGGAAATCCTGTCACAAGCCCTAGGTCTGACAGAAGGCTGCCAAGAACCCAGAGGAAGGGATATTGTTTTCTGATTTGTGTGCGCAGAGAAAGTACATTTTTGCAGTTTGAAAGGCTACCCATGTGCCAGCCAGCCCCTAACTTCTAGAACTCCCAGTGCAAAGCTCACCTGGCTTCATAGAAATAGAAAAAAAAAAAAAAAAAACAGTGATGTGCAAACTGGCTTTTTTACCCCAGTTTCTAATGCAGATGGTTCCGAAGATTTAATCTAGTTGACCACTAAGAGGCCTCACTGTTTCAACATGTTTTTTTCAGTCCCAGTTAAGTGTTTTGGATTTTTCCCCCCAGTGACAGTTTTGCTAAAGGAACCATTTCTGCTTTAGCAAAGGCAGCCAACAATTTGTCTTTTGGTTTATGGGGTCACCCTACATGACCATTTTGTGCCATTCTGGGGTGGAATGAAGGGAGTAGTAATAGCCTCAACTCTAGGAATTTAGCTCGGTGATTCAGCAAGCTGGGAATGTGCCCAGTCTTCTTTAAGGAAGCATCTAACCATGACTGTTTTATTCAGTTCTCTAAAGGCAGTGCAAATCATGCAGTCATTTTTCTGATTGTAAAGTCTTTTGGTTTTGGTCTTTAATTGTTTAAATGCATTTTTTCAGTTGTCCTTTGGGGGATATGAATTGGCTGGGCGGGGAGGGGAAGTGGTGCATGTTGTATTTGAGAAATGCTAAATTAAACAAAATCAAATTACCAGTTTTTCTACAGTGGTATTTACTGAAGATTTTATTTTCAAAACTAAATTATGATTCTCCAGGGATTGGAGACTCTAATGTGAGATGTTTAAATACATAATTGATCAAGAAACACTCTTTAAAGTGCAAGTCTTCAAGGATTGGTGTTCCACAGAATCCACTCTGGGAAACATTAGCCAAAGTGTTGCCTTTCAAAATTGCTTCTGCAACATTCCCTCCAAGTGCCTGGAGAACCAGCACATAGGTCATTAGATTTCAATCACCATAGTATGGAATCTAAAAAATGGCATTCTAAAAGTTAAACCTCTTTAAAATCTAGTAATTAATTCTCCCTTTGTAATGGAAAGAGACAATTAGTTTTGGGAGTTCAGTCACATTAGAATTTAAAATCTAGCTAGATCTAGGAAGATTGTGAAAAGCATTGTTGGATTTGAATTAAATTCCAGACCCAGCTTAGATAAGACATTTTTGTTTGTTTTCAATTCTAAGGTTATGTTTAGTTTTGCCTTAAAATTCTGTTTCAACTTTATAAAATTCTCTATATATTGCCTTTCCTTTTCCCTCTCCTAATTTTAAGAAAACTAATTTTAGGATCTCTGTCAGATTTCTAGTCCTTGGTTTTCAAACTTTGATATGCATTAGAATCATGGGTAGGCACAGAATGGGGAAGGAGGTTGGGGAAAGCAGTTGGGGAAGGAAGCTGAGGATGGTGGTTAAGAGTTTCTCATGGTCTGATTCCAGACCAATTACATCAGAACCCCAAGGACTGGGATCTCAATTCAGTCCCTACACACTGTGTGATTAGTTTTATGTGTCAGCTTGTCAAGGCCATGATTGCCAGTTTTGGGTCAAACACTAGTCTAGTTATTGTGGTGAAGGTGTTTTTTTCTATGTGAGTAACATTTAAATCAGTAGACTTTGAGTAAAGCAAATTATTATCCATAATGTGAGTGGGCCTCTTTCAATCATTTGAAGACCTTCAATAAACAGATGGAGGTGCCTCAAGGAAGAAGGGATTCTGCCTGCAGATTGCCTTCATATACCAGTTTCAGCATCACCTTTTTTGTGTCCAACCTGCTGGCCTACAGAATTCAGACTTGATAGCCCTCGTAATCCTGTGAGCAAAGTCCTTAAAAATCAATCTCTTTATATATATATAAAAATATATATATGTACAAATAACCACACATTACATTTATAATATACATACATGCACACACATATCCATATGTGTGTATGCATACTATCTGTATGTGTGTATGTATGTGTATATATGTATTTCTGTATCTCTCTCTGTTTCTCTGAAGAACCCTAAGTAATACAGTCTTATTAGCAATCATCTGACAGACTTTTACCAGGACCACAGCCTCTCTAATCCTCAGCTGCATCTGTTATTTTCATTATAACACATGAGTAGAATAACTGTTTTACAAAGAAACATACTAAAGTCAAACAATAGAAACCTTTGTATTCAAACATGGGGAATAATACATCGTCACTTGACCAAATTAGTTTCTTAATTGGCCTTGCTCTTGTCGCTAAATGTATCATGTTGATCTTGAACATTTTTAATAAGTGGATTTATATTACAGACCAAGTGTTAAAATTATTTAAACTTGAAAGGCCCAGTTTGCAATGAAGTGGAACTGATTCTGGTGGATGCTACTGAGCTGCCAATAAGAAGTAATTGTAACTCAAATGTTCTTTATTATTTGTTAATTATGTAATTGTTATTCATCCAGCCTTCTTGATTTTTCCATGTTAAATAATCATGCTTCTGTTTCACCGAAGCCTTTCTATTTAGTTAACCAATTAATTAAGGATGGGTATATTATGCATTTATTAGCATCCTAATGGGAAATTGATTCCCTGTAGCCCAAACATCTACATATGTTCAGTTTTTGAGCTTAGTTTTTCTCCTTTTATGTGATTATCATTTTGATTGTAGACACTAGAAATTTAAAACCATGCCCTTAAATATCCAGTCCAGTTCAGATCACTAAAACTATCCTTTGTAAACAAATGCAAATATTGGTACAAGCACTAGAAAGAAATCACACATGACCAGAGCAAGGTATAAGTCATCACTAGTCAAAGATTCTTATGGAGTATATTTTCCACTGCAGGGTGACAACTATAATACTCAAATTCCCAATACCACAAGAAAATAGTGTTATAAAGAAAATGGAACAAAGTTAGGGTTACTGCCTGGGGTTACTTTATACTGTGGTCAAAGATGGCCCATTTGAGGAGAGGAATTTTAAGCAGAGACCTAAAGGATAAGAAAAGTACCTGGATCTGGGGTCTTTTGCAGACAAGAAATAGCATGCATGGAGCAATGAAGGAAGTAATGCTGATAATTCTCTTTTTCCTATGTATAATTTTTCCCCCGAAACCTCTCATGATGTCACTAGACCTGCAAGGGCCTCTGGAACTTTGGGGCTTGTAAAGTACATGGCTTTATAACTGTTCATATCTTCCTATTGCTCTCATTAAGTTTTCAAAAGAGCCAGTGGGCCAAAGGTTAAATTTTAACAGCAATAAAGAAAATGTGGTAATGAACGTTAAGAAATTATCATGGAACTGACTTTTCCTTCTCCTTCTGTTAGTGCTAGTTTCTAAGAAAATTTCTATAATTAGAGAATTTTGACTGTATCTGCAACAAATAGAGGAGGCTTCACTTCCCAAATGGGTATGTGAAACTAACAGGCCAAGTGAATACACACATGTGCCAAATAATAAGGTTTCCATTCCATTAAAATGTAATATAAAGATTGAATGTTTATCTCTCTTCCCCACTGGACCTCATCTCTGCTTTGTCTCTTCATAGCATTATATAAATAAAGACTAGGGATCTTGGAAGGAAATAAGAAAGAACAAAGATGAGACTGACGGATGGGAGAGTAAGTAGTAGTGTTATTGGGAAAAAAATGATTAGAGTCAATTATAGTGCATCCAGTGACTTCTTTACAAGAACTGGCAAGATGTTATAATTCCATGCTGTTTCTAGATTAAAGCCAATGGAAATATCACTCCTACAAAGAGAATTGATGAACCTGGTTAGAGAAGAAAAGATACATAAATTTTATTTAATATAGTAACTGACATTATTTCCAATACTCCTCTAGTTTGATTCTGTTCAGTGCTAGTTAGAAAATCCAAGTGTTTTGTATATCAGTCATTAATGGGACAGCCACCAGATAGAGCTTTTGGTTGTCTATAGGAAAATATGAATAACTTGATACTGGTCATCACAATGACCTTAACATAAAGCCATGTGCGACCACCTCTAGAACACATAGAGTGATGATGTGTTTGAGCCTGAAATACCCTTTGAGAGTATCTTTGAACAGTTCCTTATTTTACAGATCACAGATCTAGTCAGTGTCCCCAGTGTCTACTTGGATGAAACTGAGAACTCATCAGAGGGAAAACATACATAAAACTACTTTACTGACAAATTGAAGTATAACTAGGAGTTGAATCACTTTGATTTCCCTAGTAAGAGTTCATTTATACATTATGATGTAATTCGAGTTCATTTCTCCCCTTTCTTTAACCTGAAACATGAAAGAAGTTTACCTATAGTGATGTCTGTTCTCATCTCTTTGCAGTATATTCTCTGCTTTTTCTTCCACCTCCCTTTTCCCAACTCTTTCCCCATTCTGTGCTCCAGAAAATTGGCCCCTGTTTAACACGCAGCCAGATTTCCCTGCCCTCAGACGGAGTTGGCAGACAGTAGGATTAGCAGAAGAGAAAAGAGTTGAAAGAATGAAAAATGCTGGGGTGTTTTGTCCCCTGGTTCCTTCTCTGCCGGGGCCACAATGCCTGTGGAAAGGAACATCTCTCGTACTATGTCTGGGCCTCTCTGGGCTCCTGCTCCTACTGCTGCTGCGGCTTACTGCTAAGTCGCTTCAGTCATGTCCGACTCTGCGCAACCCCATAGACGGCAGCCCACCAGCTCCCCCATCCCTGAGATTCTCCAGGCAAGAACACTGGAGTGGGTTGCCATTTCCTTCTCCAATGCATGAAAGTGAAAAGTGAAAGTGAAATCGCTCAGTCGTGTCCAACTCTTCGCAACCCCATGGACTGCAGCCTACCAGGCTCCTCCATCCATGGGATTTTCCAGGCCAAAGTACTGGAGTGGGGTGCCATCGCCTTCTCCGCCTGCTCCTACTAGCCTGTTATTATTCATTCTTGGTTTCCCTTAAACTCTCTCATACCTTTGTAAACAGTCCCTTTATTAAAAGCTCTTCAATTATCCCATCTGTTTTCTATTAAAATCTTAACTGAAATACTATCATTTATCTCCTGCTATTAACTCATTTGCTCCCAGACCATAACAAGTGTATAGTTCAGTCAGGACAGAAACCTTTCTGGGTTTTTCAAATTGGAAGGGATTCAACATAGTGATTTATAGAATCTTTAGAATAACTTTGGAAGGAAGGTCAGAAAAAACCTTGCTAGCTAAGGCCAGGATACTACAGAAATTTCACAAAATAGCAGCCAAAGTTCCCAGCAGCATCTAGGTGAATGAATCACATTAAGCTGCCCCATAGCTGATGCAAACCTCAAGATAGCCAACAACAGACATCACAAGGAGATGATAGCCTGCCCCTTCATCCACCTTCCAAATCTCACACAGTGACTCTCTTCAGCAGGATCTCACCTACAACCCTCCTTTTAAGGGATCTGGGAGAATGTCTCATTCCTCTGCTTTTTCCATGGGATACAAGGAATGCAGACAGAGAAGAGAATGATGCTGAGCTGACAGTAAAGAATCCACACAATAAGCACTGAGTAAATACTGGACTCTCCTTGGAAATTTTCCTTAACAACCTGATACCTCACTTTCCTCTTCCTTAAGGTGAGGTATAATATAGTAACTAAATGTGCAATATGTGTACAATACTTCTCCATGAGTGAGGAAGAGCAGGAGTTCTTCACTTCTTTATGCACCATGCATCCCTTTGATCATTTGGCCACCTGGTAAAGCCTATAGATCTCTCTTCTCAGAAAGAAAATGTTTTGAAATTAAACATAATGGGAGGGATTCAAAGGAAATCACTTATATTTAAACACAGTAATCAAGCTATTTTTAAACTATGATACAGTAACACACAGATTATATAACAAAATCCAGGTGGCAGGTTTATCTAGTGGCTACCATTGATTTCAAAGAAGTGTTTGGCATAAATGATATTCCACACTATCTGTAATGTGCTATGAAAATATCTAAACTCTGTTGGTGACAGAGTCATAGGTACTGCTTATACTACTGTGACTTGTTGTTTGCATCCATTAATATAATTGAATGGCATGCCAAATTTCAGTAAGGCAAGTGAAAACAAGGTATACTATTTTTTCCATCTGCATTCACAAGACTCCAGGATTAAAGAGGTCAATTTTCCCCATTAAAACAGTGGGACTTCCTTACAGAGCTGGGGCATGGCTCAAGACCCCCATCTACCCTGCCTTTTCTTCAGGCACACAGGCCCGTTTGTCTTCCAAAAGATACGGTGTAAATCAGCCCTCCCTCTTTGCCTACCTCCAACACTTTTCCCCACTCAGAGGGAAAAATCACTTAAAAAATCCAGGTTATTGTTGTCCTGTCCCTCAGTTGTGTCTAACCTTATACAATGCCATGGATTGTAGCACACCAGGCTTGCCTGTCCTTCACCATCTCCCGGAGTCCACTCAAACTCATGCCTACTGAGTCAGTGATGCCATCCAAGCATCTCGTCTTTGGTCACCCCTTCTCCTCCTGCCCTCAATATTTCCCAGCATCAGGGTCTTTTCTAATGAGTCACCTCTTCACATCAGATGGCCAAAATATCAGAGCTTCAGCTTCAGCATCAATACTTTCAGTAAGTATTCAGGACTGATTTCCTTTAGGATTGACTGGTTTGATATCCTTGCTGTCCAAGGGACTCTCAAGAGTCTTCTCTAGCACCACAGTTTGAAATCATTAGTTCTTTGGTGTTCAGCCTTCTTTATGGTACAACTCTCACATCTGTACATGACTATTGGAAAAACCATAGCTTTGACTATATGAACCTTTGTTGGCCAAATGATGTCTCTGCTTTTTAATACACCATCTAGGTTTGTCATAGCTTTTCTTCTAAGTAGCAAGCGTCTTTTAATTTCACGGCTGCAGTCACCATCTGCAGTGATTTTCGAGCCCAAGAAAATAAAGTCTGTCACTGTTTCCATTTTTCCCCTTCTATTTGCCATGAAGTGATGGGACCAGATGCCATGATCTTCATTGTGTGAATGTTGAGTTTTAAGCCAGCTTTTTCTCTCTCCTCTTTCGCCTTCACAAGAGGCTCTTTGGTTTCTCTTCACTTTCTGCCATTAGGATGGTATCATCTGCATATCTGAGGTTACTGATATTTCTCCCAGCAATCCTGATTCCAGCTTAAGCTTCATCCAGCTCAGCATTTTGCATGATGTACTCACATATTTTGCATCTAAGTTAAATAAGCAAGGTGACAATATAGTCTTGACATACTCCTTTCCCTATTTGGAACAGGTCTGTTAATCCATGTCTGATTCATACTGTTGCTTCTTGACCTGCATACACTCTACAGGCAGATAGGGTGGTCTGATATTCCCATCTCTTTAAGAATTTTCCACAGTTTGTTGTGACCTACACAGCCAAAGGTGTTAGCCATGAAGTGTTTCCTTGGTATCTCTAATTTTGTTGAAGAGATGTCTGCTCTTTCCCATTCTATTGTTTTCCTCTATTTCTTTGCATTGTTCACTTAAGAAGGCTTTCTTATCTTTCCTTGCTCTTCTTTGGAACTCTGCATTCAGATGGATACATCTTTCCTTTTCTCCTAAAATGAAGTCAATGAAGCAGAAGCAGATGTCTTCTGAAATTCCCTTGCTTTTTTCTGTGATCCAACAGATGTTTGCAATTTGATCTGTGGTTTCTCTACCTTTTCTCAATCCAGCTTCTACATCTGGAAGTTCTCAGTTCACATACTGTTGAAGCCTAGCTTGAAGGATTTTGAGCATTACCTTGCTAGCATGTGAGATGAGTGCAATTGTGTGGTAGTTTGAACATTCTTTGGCATTGCCTTTCTTTGGGATTGGAATGAAAACTGACATTTTCCAGTCCTGTTTTTTCCAAATTTGTTTTTGCTGAGTTTTCCAAATTTGCTGGCATATTGAGTGCAGCACTTTAACAGCACCATCTTTTAGGATTTGAAGTAGCTCAGCTGGAATTCAGTCACCTCCACTAGCTTTGTAATGCTTCCTAAGGCCCACTTGTAATCCACTTTGTAATCCTTCCTAAGGTCCAGGATGTCTGGCTCTAGGTGAATGATTACATCATCACAGTTGTCCAGGTCGTTAAGTAAGACCTTTTCGTTCTGTCCTCCTGTGTATTCTTGCCACCTCTTCTTAATGTCTTCTGCTTCTGTTAGGTCCGTACCATTTCTGTCCTTTATTATTCCCATCTTTGCATGAAGTGTTCCCTTGCTATCTCTAATTTTGTTGAAAAAATCTCTAATCTTTCCCATTCTATTATTTTCCTCTATTTCTTTGCATTGTTCACTTAAGAAGGCTTTCTTATCTCTCTTTGCTCTTCTTTGGAACTCTGCACTCAGATGGATATATCTTTTCTTTTCTCCTTTGCATTTCACTTCTTTTCTCAGCTATTTGTGAGGCCTCTTCAGACAACCATTTTGCCTTTTTGCATTCCTTTTTCTGGGGGATGGTTTTGATCACTGCCTTCTGTACAATGTTATGAACCACTGTTAAAAACCTGTTGGTTGCATCAAGATCATAGGAAAACATTTGGAGACAAATGGGAACTTGGTTGATGTTAAACTCCAAGGCAAAGAGTGAAATGGCCAAAGCAGAAGGAGATCAAGGGATTGCCACACATGGTGCTGTTGTTCGGAGATAATGGTAACAATACTATCTTGTGAGGAATTGCCTAGGCTTGTGTGTCAGACACTGGCTCTGCCACTGACCAACTCTGCTTCAGGGCAGTTGACTTCATGTATCCAAGCCTCAGTCCCCACCTGAAAAAAATGAGATAATAATAGTACTAACCACATGGGGTTACTTTTAGAATAAAGAAGGTGAGCTAGCTTCTCGGCCTTTTGGCTAAGATCAAGTGTAGAAGGTGAGCTAAACAAAAGGATTCAGCCCAGTGATTGATGCAGAATAAATTTTCAGTTCATGTAAGCTTTTAGAAGGAGCACTGCTATGTAAATTCTTTTCTGTGTTGTTGATCAGGTTCTGCAGGCAAAACATCAGATATAGCCTATCACCTATACAAATACCATGCTGTTACCATCCTGACTACAGCAAAGGGAATTGGAGGTGCTACCTTAAATACCATGATATTAAAAGAGAGCCCATGGGTGTCCCTTCCATAAAAGCAGAGTGTCTCACCAAAGTAATGGCCCATTGCAGTACCTCAGTTGCTGAGCTGAGCTGATTCCATTTTTTCTTTGCATTCAACCTGTTAAATCCTGTCATACCTGTCTGCTTTGCAAATAGAGTTCCATCCCCTGCCAAACTCTGAAATAAGATGCTTAGTAAATTTACCCCAGCTGTTCACACTTCAGTTAGCACATGTCAGTACAAGTGAGGTCTATTATGGTTCGGTGATTCTTCATATCTCATCAGTCAGCACAGCCTTCTGATTCCTGCTCCCTCACTGCTCCTGGACTTCTAAAAGAATTTCTTACCATTTTTCTCTGTTTCTGTTTCCCTGATGCCTTCCTTCTCATTTTCTTTTTGAATGTTTTATCAAAATCTGGCAACAAGTCTGAACACTGGCCAGAAGTGAAAGGCACCCAAACTTAGGATCAGAAAAACATACACAGTCCCCACCACGCCCCCATCCCCACTCCCTTCCCTCTCACAAAAATAGAGCCTGGAGCCTAAAACTTTAATCCCTGAGAAACTATTGTTTACTTTCTCAGAATTAATTGAGCCAATAAATCTACTAGCTTTCCAGGTAATAATTTATAGTCCAAAACATATTCCAAACCAGAGTCATAGATGAGGCAAGATATTTGCAAAGTAAGGTTCAGGATCTACTGCCTGGGTGGCATCAAGTGGCATCTGAGAGCTTTTGGCCTATGTGCACATCAAAGTTTAGAGCCCACTTTATAATGACATGGGTGCCTCCTGGGGAAGACAAGGGGCCACATGGCAGCCTCCCAAATTTGCCACAGAGTAAGAGTAAGAAAATTTAGTTCACAGAGCAAATAAATATGGCCTGGAGGTTTCCAAATTCTCACAGAGAACTGTACATTTATATAGGATAACTATGCAGGTTTTGATTGGGTATTTTTTATTAGTTCTTTTGATGACTTACATAGGTTGAAATTATTTGAGCTTATTTATAAGACCAGAGAGAACTGAAGCTTAGAGAGATTATGAGCTGTTCAGTCACATGCTAAAGATGGTGGGGCCATGTCAATTTCTTTATTATTTATTTACTATAAGGAGAAAATGAAAGTCATGTTGGATTTAATTAGCCTGGATAGTTGTATAATTTGATTAATCCTCAAACTCCTATGCATAGCATTTTTCTTTTCTATCCTTTTTTTGTGACAGAAAGCAGTCCATCAGAACAGGAAGGCCTTGGAATTCAGTGTCATTCACATAACCATTTCTCCAACAGCAGAGCAGACATTGTAAATTTGGATTCATTCTTGTGGTACCTCAACCTTAGTCCTTGAGAGCTGTTGTCTAGCAATTCAAACTGGCCCATATGATATAAATATTTCCTATTTCTAATTAGCCATGTGCTCTTCCTATCTCACACCATGAAACATCTAAATATAAAGGAAAAAGCATCTTTCAAAAAGGAACTACTTCAAGCTCTGCATATATTTTTTGACCATCATTTTCAAAATAGCAGTGTTGCTTAAGGACCAGATATCTGTTCTTAAGACCACTATCTGTGCTTAAGGACAGGTAACTGTTTAAATAACCTGTCTATCAGCCATGTGTTGCATTCCATCGTGGTCTTAGAATCTTAACTCTTTCCCATCCTCTCTCTTTCCCATATGATTTCAGGATATCTGTATATGACACTATGCGATGAAGCACTGCAGGAGGTACATTAAATGAGTGCTTATTGAACACCTGCTGTATGCTGGACTTTGTTCTAGGAGCTAGGAATATAGCAGTGAACAAGATGAGATCTCTTGTTTTCTGAGAGCTTACGTTCTGCAGGAGCAAGATGGACAATGACCAAATAAAAACAGAAACATACTAGATAACTTCAGTTATTGAAATACACTGTAGAAGAAATAAAATACACCTAGCTGTGTGTTACTCTTCATGGACCGTCCCTAGCCACTAGCAACAACTGGTTTCACCTGACAGACTTCTATTATATTTGAGTCAGAGACAGAGCCACCTCAGCTTGAAGATGATGTTCAGGTTATTCTTCATGGGCCACCTTTAACTCTTGGCAAAGGATGACTTTACCTGACAGACTTCTATACTTGAAGTACAACAGTCAGTGTCATCAGCAAACAATTGTGAATTGTCCTTAAGAAAAAAACAAAACAAGTATAATAAAGTGGAGGTGATAAAGGGAGATTTGAAGACCTCTCAGAGGTCTTTTCAGAGGAAATCTTTGAACTGAGACAGTAATAGTGAGAAGGAGTCATTGGTTGAATATCTTGGAGCAGAGCACCCCCAACATACAGCACCCACAGAACAGGAGCAGCAGCCATGGGCAGTGAACAGCCTGGCACATTCAGGGGTGAGGAAGATGGTCAGAATGACTGGAGCTGAGTAAAAGAGGAGAGGACCAGGTAAGGTTAAGCCAGAGGGGTGGCAGGGCTAGATTATTTCAGTGCCTTGTAGGCCATGGTTAGGAACTTGAATTTATTTTAAGGTCACTTTAAAGTCGTTAAAGGGCTGTCGGTACAAGAAGAGACCTGAGGTTATTTACACTTTTAGGAAGCCAGTCAGAATAAAGCACAGCTGCTGCCCTCAAGGAGCTAATAAACTATAGCACTAATTATGATTCAAGGCAGAAACTGAAGGATGAATTCCAAATGCTGAGTAGAGGCTCCGGGAACCTCTGGGATCCAGCTGGCAAATGGTGTTCTGAACTGTACTGAGTTTATAATCTAATATCAGGAGTTTAGCATTAAAGGGTAAACTTAGCTGGAGTCCTTGAATTCCAGGGGAAATATTCTCATTTTTGAAATGTAATCACTAACTTCCATAGAGCACAATGAAATCTTTCAGTTCCTTCAGAAAGGGCTTGTATGGTACAAGTCCTGACATCTAAACTTTCATCTCTTTGTTTTGTGCAGATGAGGAAGCATAATCCCCTGAGCATTTTGTACCCAAAGCAATCCCTCTTCTTTTGTTTCCTGATGGGAGCATTGAAAGAGGAATGTTTGACAATTTTAAACCTAGTTTATAAAAAGTAAAGTCATTACTGAAACCGAAGAAGGCAATGGCACCCCACTCCAGTTCTCTTGCCTGGAAAATCCCATGGATGGAGGAGCCTGGTAGGCTGTAGTCCATGGGGTCGCTAAGAGTCGGACACAGCTGAGCGAATTCACTTTCACTTTTCACTTTCATGCATTGGAGAAGGAAATGGCAACCTACTCCAGTGTTCTTGCCTGGAGAACCCCAGGGACGGGGGAACCCAGTGGTCTGCCATCTATGGGGTTGCACAGAGTCGGACATAACTGAAGTGACTTAGCAGCAGCAGCAGCAGCATTACTGAAACAATGTCTTTCATCCAGGAGATCATAGTGTACACAAGGAGCAGAGTTCCAAAAATCAGGATCTCTGAGTTCCTGCAGTTGCTCAAGTGAGTTTAACCAAACATTTTCACTTTAAGGGTTGACTTAAAGAAGCTGACTTACACCATCCCTAAATTCCTCAATATTACTTTTACCTCCAGTTATCTGCTAACCCCTCTGCACTTGCATTGATTTTAAAGTGGGTCATAATGGCAGTGATTCTGTGCACTGAGAAACAGAATAGAAGATCATTGAATTTGGGAATTTTTGTTACCCTGGGCTTTAGAGGAGGAATTAAGTATTATCTCCATCAAGGCTTTGGGACCTTCATAAAGGGGAAAGTGTTTTCACCAACTATTTGTGATCTGCATGAACAATGTTAACTTGTTTTGAATGTTTGAATACTGAGAGGTTTATAAAGGAGTATAACACCTGCTTCGGAGATTCATGATCCATCTTAAAAGGTAAAACATAAATATATAAGAGGTGAAATAATACGGTACAAGGTGAAAATGTGATATACCATAGGGAGTTACATGATTAATTTTTAACTGACAGAGGTATGGAACAACATAAATGCAGGAAAAACTGAACTCATGACTTCTGAAGTGTGTATTCAATTATCCAGTTTATTGGATCATTGAACAAGTAGTTATGTGCTCACTTGGTGCCAAGAGCTCCACTAGGTGCTGGTGAGGAAGAGGTGAGCTGATATGGACCTGTTGTTGGGCAGATAGACAGAAGACAGGAGTCTCTGGGAGGGAGCTGCTGATGGGTCAGATTTCTCCTCTCTTCTGATTGTCACCAAGATGATGACTGTATATTCAACTGTAAACTTAGGATATCAGAATTTCCTGTGAAACCATCTGTTCTTGCACTCTTGTTTGTTGGGAGTTTTTAAATCACAGGTTAGGGACTAAGATCATGGCATCCAGTCCCATCACTTCATGGCAAATAGATGGGAAAACAGTGGAAATAGTGGCTGACTTTATTTTAAGGGGCTCCAAAATCACTGCAGATGGCGATTGCAGCCATGAAATTAAAAGATGCTTACTCCTTGGAAGGAAAGTTATGACCAACCTCAACAGGATGTTAAAAAGCAAAGACATTACTTTGTCAACAAAGGTCCATCTAGTCAAGGCTATGGTTTTTCCAGTAGTCATGTATGGATGTGAGAGTTGGAGTTGATGCTTTTGAACTGTGGTGTTGGAGAAGACTCTTGAGAGTCCCTTGGACTGCAAGGAGATCCAACCAGTCCATCCTAAAGGAGATTATTCCTGGGTGTTCATTGGCAGGATTAATGTTGAAGCTGAAACTCAAATACTTTGGCCACCTAATGTAAAGAACTGGCTCATTTGAAAAGACCCTGATGCTGGGAAAGATTGAGGGCAGGAAGAGAAGGGGACAACAGAGGATGAGATGGTTGGCTGGCATCACCGACTTAATGGACATGGGTTTAGGTAGACTCTGACAGTTGGTGATGGATAGGGAGGCCTGGTGTGCTGCAGTTCATGGGGTCGTAAAGAGTTGGACACGACTGAGTGACTGAACTGAACTGAACTGAACTGAAATCACAGGTTCAATTTCAGTGCTTGTGAATGGTCTGTTCATATTAATATTTTCTATTTCTTCCTGATTCAGTATTGGGAGATTGTAAGAATTTGTCCATTTCTTCTGGGTTGTTCCTTTTGTTAGCATACAGTTACATGTAGTAGTTTCTTATGATTCTTTGTATTTTTGTGGTGTCAGTTGTAACTTCTCTTTTATTCTTCTTTTAATTTCTAATTGTATAGATTTGGGCCCTCTCCTTTTTTTCCTGTATGAATCAGGTTAAAAGTTTATCAGTTTTATCTTTTCAAAGAACCAGCTTTTAGTTTCATTGATCTTTTCTGGTTCTTTTTTTTTTTTTTGTCTCATTTATTTCTGCTCTGATCTTTATGATTTATTTCCTTCTACTAATTTTGGGTTTTGTTTTTTTTTCTTTCTCCAGTTACTTTAGGTGTAAGGTTAGTTTGTTTATTTGAGATTTTTATTTGTTTTTATTTTTAGTTGGAAGATAATTGCTTTATAATCTGTAATTTTCTGCTGTACAATATGAATCAGTTATATCTTGGGGCTTCCCTGGTGGCTCAGAGGTTAAAGCGTCTGCCTGCAATGCAGGAGACCTGGGTTCGATCCCTGGGTTGGGAAGATCTCCTGGAGAAGGAAATGGCAACCCACTCCAGTATTCTTGCCTGGAGAATCCCAGGGATGGGGAAGCCTGGTGGGCTGCCATCTACGGGGTCGCACAGAGTCGGACACGACTGAAGCGACTTAGCAACAGCAGCAGCATAAGTATATCTACACATATATATTTAAAATATTTAATATATATTGGGAAAGGGGGAAGATGGGATTAATATATACATGCTACTATATATAAAATTGATAACCAACAAGGACTTACTGTATAGCACAGGAAACTATATTCAGTATTTTGTAATATCATATAAAGGAAAATAATCTGAAAAAGAATACATATATAAATTGAAGTATAATTGATGTACAATGTCATGTTAGTTTCAGGTATATAGCAAACTGATTCAGTCATGTATATGTGTATGCTGCTGCTGCTGCTGCTAAGTCACTTTAGTCATGTCCGACTCTGTGCGACTCCATAGACAGCAGCCCACCAGGCTCCCCCGTCCCTGGGATTCTCCAGGCAAGACCACTGGAGTGGGTTGCCATTTCCTTCTCCAATGCATGAAAGTGAAAAATGAAAGTGAAGTTGCTCAGTCGTGTCCGACTGTTTGCGACCCCATGGACTGCAGCCTATCAGGCTCCTCTGTCCATGGGATTTTACAGGCAAGAGTACTGGAGTAGGGTGACATTGCCTTCTCCGTATATGTGTGTATATATATATATACACACAGACATATATATATATATATATATATATATATACACACATACATACGCATAACTGAATCAGTTTGCTATACACCTGAAACTAACATGACATTGTACATCAATTATACTTCAATTTAAAAAAGAATTTCTTGTGACTTCTCCTAAGATTTGCAGAGTTAGAAACTTAACCAATAATCAGCTACCTATTACCTTTCTCCAAAGTTCTGTACAGAGATCACACATCCTCAGTTAGAATGCTTCTAAGGACAAAGAGTCTCTGAGATGTCCATTTCCACTGTTCTATGGCTATAGCAGTTAACTTGTTTCTTTCATTCTGAAAACAGTCTCTGCCTCTTTCATACAGTCATCTGCCTCTTCACTGGGAAAGCTGTGGGCTCTTGCCCCAAAGGAAGCCTTCAGACTTACTTCTCTGCTGCGACCAAAGAACAATTTAAAATAAAACAATATCCAAGAAGTAATAATATTTTAAAGATAAATAACTCAAGCTATTCCATTACCAATCAACATCTGTGATGACAGAGCAGGTAAAGTATAGACAGATTATTTCAGGTTTCGTCTAGCTCTGATTGTTTATTTAGCAAAGACTACTTCCTTGTTCATCATGTATTACTCAAGGATATGTTTAATAAGTAGGACACATCCTCACATTAAAGCTGAATTCCCAGACTTAAAAGGGAGTATGAATTTTAGAATCTATTTCCTGTAAATTTATCATAGATTGTTTTCATTAGCTCCATTAGGATGATTTGGCAGTTATTAAAATTGATTCTCTGCCTAATGATTTTCCAGTGTGCCATGTTTCCTAGTTCTTATTGAAAATAGAATAGTCCTAAAATAGGCCTATAAATCAAGAAAATCATTTATATATAATTTTTTTATGAGATTTATTTTTTTTTTAATTTTTTAAAATCTTTAATTCTTACATGCGTTCCCAAACATGAACCCCCCTCCCACCTCCCTCCCCACAACATCTCTCTGGGTCATCCCCATGCACCAACCCCAAGCATGCTGCACCCTGCGTCAGACATAGACTGGCGATTCAATTCTTACATGATAGTATACATGTTAGAATGCCATTCTCCCAAATCATCCCACCTTCTCCCTCTCCCTCTGAGTCCAAAAGTCCGTTATACACATCTGTGTCTTTTTTCCTGTCTTGCATACAGGGTCGTCATTGCCATCTTCCTAAATTCCATATATATGTGTTAGTATACTGTATTGGTGTTTTTCTTTCTGGCTTACTTCACTCTGTATAATTGGCTCCAGTTTCATCCATCTCATCAGAACTGATTCAAATGAATTCTTTTTAACGGCTGAGTAATACTCCATTGTGTATATGTACCACAGCTTTCTTATCCATTCATCTGCTGATGGACATCTAGGTTGTTTCCATGTCCTGGCTATTATAAACAGTGCTGCGATGAACATTGGGGTACATGTGTCTCTTTCCATTCTGGTTTCCTCGGTGTGTATGCCCAGCAGTGGGATTGCTGGGTCATAAGGCAGTTCTATTTGCAATTTTTTAAGGAATCTCCACACTGTTCTCCAAAGTGGCTGTACTAGTTTGCATTCCCACCAACAGTGTAGGAGGGTTCCCTTTTCTCCACACCCTCTCCAGCATTTATTGCTTGCAGATTTTTGGATCGCAGCCATTCTGACTGGTGTGAAGTGGTACCTCATTGTGGTTTTGATTTGCATTTCTCTAATAATGAGTGATGTTGAGCATCTTTTCATGTGTTTGTTAGCCATCCATATGTCTTCTTTGGAGAAATGTCTATTTAGTTCTTTGGCCCATTTTTTGATTGGGTCATTTATTTTTCTGGAATTGAGCTGCATAAGTTGCTTGTATATTTTTGAGATTAGTTGTTTGTCAGTTGCTTCATTTGCTATTATTTTCTCCCATTCAGAAGGCTGTCTTTTCACCTTGCTTATAGTTTCCTTTGTTGTGCAGAAGCTTTTAATTTTAATTAGATCCCATTTGTTTATTTTTGCTTTTATTTCCAGAATTCTGGGAGGTGGATCATAGAGGATCCTGCTGTGATTTATGTCTGAGAGTGTCTTGCCTATGTTCTCCTCTAGGAGTTTTATAGTTTCTGATCTTACATTTAGATCTTTAATCCATTTTGAATTTATTTTTGTGTGCGGTGTTAGAAAGTGATCTAGTTTCATTCTTTTACAAGTGGTTGACCAGTTTTCCCAGCACCACTTGTTAAAGAGATGGTCTTTACTCCATTGTATATTCTTGCCTCCTTTGTCAAAGATAAGGTGTCCATATGTGTGTGGAATTATCTCTGGGCTTTCTATTTTGTTCCATTGATCTATATGTCTGTCTTTGTGCCAGTACCATACTGTCTTGATGACTGTGGCTTTGTAGTAGAGCCTGAAGTCAGGCAAGTTGATTCCTCTAGTTCCATTCTTCTTTCTCAAGATTGCTTTGGCTATTCGAGGTTTTTTGTATTTCCATACAAATCTTGAAATTATTTGTTCTAGTTCTGTGAAAAATGTGGCTGGTAGCTTGATAGGGATTGCATTGAATTTGTAAATTGCTTTGGGTAGTATACTCATTTTCACTATATTGATTCTTCCGATCCATGAACATGGTATATTTCTCCATCTATTAGTGTCCTCTTTGATTTCTTTCATCAGTGTTTTATAGTTTTCTATATATAGGTCTTTAGTTTCTTTAGGTAGATATATTCCTAAGTATTTTATTCTTTTCATTGCAATGGTGAATGGAATTATTTCCTTAATTTCTTTTTCTACTTTCTCATTATTTGTGTATAGGAATGCAAGGGATTTCTGTGTGTTGATTTTATATCCTGCAACTTTACTATATTCATTGATTAGCTCTAGTAATTTTCTGGTGGAGTCTTTAGGGTTTTCCATGTATAGGATCATGTCATCTGCAAACAGTGAGAGTTTTACTTCTTCTTTTCCAATTTGGATTCCTTTTATTTCTTTTTCTGCTCTGATTGCTGTGGCCAAAACTTCCAGAACTATGTTGAATAGTAGCGGTGAAAGTGGACACCCTTGTCTTGTTCCTGACTTTAGGGGAAATGCTTTCAATTTTTCACCATTGAGGATAATGTTTGCAGTGGGTTTGTCATATATAGCTTTTTATTATGTTGAGGTATGTTCCTTCTATTCCTGCTTTCTGGAGAGTTTTTATCATAAATGGATGTTGAATTTTGTCAAAGGCCTTCTCTGCATCTATTGAGATAATCATATGGTTTTTATTTTTCAATTTGTTAATAATTTTAAGAAATTCTTCTTGTATCTTGGTCAGCCAATACCACTTCTTGTATACAGGCCACACCATTTGTCACAATATAGGCATGCAAGACTTATAAGACATTACCTTCTGTTCCAACCGGCTTTTAATGTAATTTGGAAATGGAAGAGTTACCCAGACTCCAACAAAGATACTTTGTTGCTTCACTGACTACCTAAAGCCTTTGTCTGTGTGGATCACAACAAACTGTGGAAAATTCTTAAAGAGATGGGAATACCAGACCACTTTACCTGCCTCCTACGAAACAAGTATTCATGTCAAGAAACAACAGAACCAGAAATGGAAAGCAGACTGGTTCCAAATTGGGAAAGGAGTACATCAAGGCTGTATATTGTCACTCTGCTTGTTTAACTTATATGCAGAGTACATCATGCAAAATATCAGTCTGGATGAAGCACAAGCAGGAATCAAGATTGCCAGGGAGAAATATCAACAACCTCAGATAGGCAGATGACACCACCCTTATGACAGAAAGTGAAGAAGAACTAAAGAGCCTCTTGAAGGTGAAAGAAGAGAGTGAAAATGTTGGCACAAAACTCAATGTTCAAAGACCTTAAGATCATGCCACCCCCTCACCTCATGGCATATAGATGGGGAAACAATGGAAACAGTGAGAGACTTTATCGGGCTCAAAAATCACTGCAGATGGTGACTGTAGCCACACAATTAAACGATGTTTACTCCCTGGAGAAAAAGCAATGACAAACCTAGACAGCATGTTCAAAAGCAGAGGTATCACTGTGCCGACAAAGGTCTGTATAGTCAAAGCTATGGTTTTTTCAGTACCCATGTATGTATGTGAGAGTTGGACCATAAAGAAGGGTGAGTGCCGAAAAATTGATGCTTTTGAACTGTGGTATTGGAGAAGACTCTTGACAGTCCCTTGGACTGCAAGGAGATCAAACCAGTCAATCCTAAAGGAAATCAGTCCTGAATATTCACTGGAACAATTGATGCTGCTGAAGCTGAATCTCCAATACTTTGGTCACCTGATGCAGAGTGGACTCATTGGAAAAAACCCTGATGCTGGGAAAGATTGAAGGAAGGAGGAGAAGGGGACAACAGAGGATGAGATGGTTGGATGACATCTCTGACTCAATGGACATGAGTTTGAGCATGCTTCATGAGATGTCGAAGGACAGGGAAGCCTGATATGCTGCAGTCCATGCTGCAGTCCATGGAGTCTTATAGAGTCAGACACTACTGAGCCACTGAATAACAATAGCAAAGGTACAGTGATTGTAGAGAAATATATGAAACTGGTGTTACTTTTTGTATAAAAAAAATACACACACAGATCACAAGAGTGAATCTTATCTTTGGCCAAATAAATAGGAGCATAAATTCCAAAAAGAGAGAAGACATAGTCCCCCTCCATGTTGATCAGGCTCCATATCTATTATTGGATTATGTTCTAACTTCCATATCCCTTAAAGACATTTTAAAAGATTTGAAACCATGTCATCTATCTGTAGTACCAGAGATTTGTTTTTCTGATCTTTTGTGTAAGCATTTCTTATATATTCGATGGTATTCCCTCCAAATTTAGATTTGAAGCCCTAACCCTCAATGTGACTGTATTTGATGATATGGCCTTGAAGGAGGTTACTAAGGTTAAATAAGGTCATAAAGACATGGCCTCAATCCAGTAGAACTGATGTCCTTGTAAGAAGAGGAAGAGACACAAGGAGTATGGACACACAAAGAAAGGCCATGTGAGAACATAGCAAGAAGGCAGCTATATGTAAACCAGGAAGAGAAACCTCAGGAGAAACCAACCCTGCCAGCACCTTGAACTTGGACCTCCAGCCTCAGAATTGGCAAACAATTAATTCTGTTGTTTGATAACAGAATTCTGTGATATTTTGTTATGCCAGCCTTAGTAGACTAACAGAGCATCTGGTAGTGAATATTTAGTGAATAAGAGGATACTAAGAAACTAAGCGTCCCAGAGAAGAGACGATTTAGGAAAAATATTAGAATTAACTCTGGAAGAAGGAGTGTTTTACGTATCCAAAGAAGGAAGATTTAACACCATAAGTCTGGATCAACATAAAGAAGACTATCAACAATCAGACTTTATTATAATTCCTCCAGGGAGGACATTATTACAGGTTCTGCTTCTAGAGTTTAACAGCACCTCAGAGGGAGTCCAGTTGCAGGAAAATACCTGTGAGGACAGACCAATTTGAGAAAAGCTCAAAGCATGAAACATTTGCAGAAAGGAAACATTTCAGAAAGGGATGGGGGAGTGGGGGAGGTAAGATTTGCTCCTTTGAGGATGGTTTCTGCAAGAAGTTCTAGAGAAAGGATACTTTATGATTTTCAAGGAGGAAAAATGAAGGTTGTATATTTCTTATTAGAATGGTGGGATTGCAGGGGAAATTATCAGAGATTAGACTGGATTATTTAAAATTGTGGTTTAATATAAACAAATTACAAGACAAGTTTTTAAGAAGTATACCTCAAGTACTTGCCAGAATTTACTTTATACTTTGCACTGTATTTGGCAGTTTCTTTCAGTTCAGTTCAGGTGTTCAGTTGCGTCATACTCTTTGTGACCCCAAGGACTCCAACACGCCAGGCTTCCCTGTCCATCACCAAATCCTGGGACTTGATCAAACTCATCTCCATTGAATCGATGGTGCCATCCAACCATCTCATCCTCTGTCATCCCCTTCTCCCCCTGCCTTCAATCTTTCCCATCATCAGCATCGTTTCCAATGAGTTAGTTCTTTGCATCAGGTGGCCGAAGTATTCGATTTCAGCTTCAGCATCAGTCCTTCCAATGAATATTTGGGACAGATTTTCTTTAGGATGGACTGGTTGGATCTCCTTGCAGTCCAAGGGACTCTCAAGAGTCTTCTCCCACACCACAGTTCAAACCCATCCATTCTTCGGCGCTCAGCTTTCTTTATAGTCCAACTCTCACATCCATACATCACAACTGGATTTGAAAACCATAGCTTTGACTAGACAGACCTTTGTTAGCAAAGTAATGTCTCTGCTTTTTAATATGCTGTCTAGGTTGGTCATAACTTTCCTTCCAAGGAGCAAGTGTCTTTTAATTTCATGGCTGCAGTCACCATCTAAACTAATTTTGGAGCCCCCCAAAATAAAGTCTCTCACTGTTTCCATTGTTTCCCCATCTATTTGCCACAAAGTGAGGGGACAAGATGCCATGATCTTAGTTTTTTGAATGTTGAGTTTTAAGCCAACTTTTCACTCTCCTCTTTCACATTAATCAGGAGGCTCTTTAGTTCCTCTTCACTTTCTGCCATAAGGGTGGTGTCATCTGCATATCTGAGGTTATTGATATTTCTCCCAGCAATCTTGATTCCAGCTTGTGCTACATCCGGCCTGTCATTTAGCATGAGGAACTCTGAGTATAAGTTAAATAAGCATGGTTACAATCCACAGCCTTGACGTACTCCTTTCCCTATTTGGAACCAGTTAGTTGTTCCATGTCCAGTTCTAACTCTTTCTTCTTGACCCACATACAGATTTCTCAGGAGTCAGGTAAAGTGGTCTGGTATTCCCATCTTTCAAGAATTTTCCACAGTTTGTTGTGATCCACACAATCAAAGGCTTTGGCATAGTCAATAAAGCAGAAGTAGATGTTTTTCTGGAACTCTCTTGCTTTGTTGATGATCCAACAGATGTTAACAATTTGATCTCTGGTTCCTCTGGCTTTTCTGAATCCAGCTTGAACATCTGGACGTTCATGGTTCACATCCTGTTGAAGCCTGGCTTGGAGAATTTTGAGCATTACTTTGCTAGCATGTGAGATGAGTGCAGTTGTACGGTAGTTTGGCATTGCCTTTCTTTGGGATTAGAGTGAAAATGGACCTTTTCCAGTCCTGTGGCCACTGTTGAGTTTTCCAAATTTGCTGGCATATTGAGTGCAGCACTTTCACAGCATCATCTTTTAGGATTTGAAACAGCTTAACTGGAATTCCATCACCTCCACTAGCTTTGTTCGTAGTGATGCTTTTAAGGCCCACTTGACTTTGCATTCCAGGATGTCTGGCTCTAGGCGAGTGATCACACCATTGTTATTATCTGGGTCATCAAGATCTTTTTTGTATTGTTCTTCCTGCGTCCTTGTCACTTCTTCTTAATCTCTTCTGCTTCTGTTAGGTCCATATCATTTCTGTCCTTAATTGTGCCCATCTTTGCTTGAAATGTTCCCTTGGTATCTCTAGTTTTCTTGAAGAGATCTCTAGTCTTTCCCATTCTACTGTTTTCCTCTATTTCTTTGCATTGCTCACTGAGGAAGGCTTTCTTATCTCTCCTTGCTATTCTTTGGAACTCTGCATTCAAATGGGTATATCTTTCCTTTTCTCCTGTGCCTTTAGCTTCTCTTCTTTTCTCAGCTGTTTGTAAGGCCTCCTCAGACAACCATTTTACCTTTTTGCATTTCTTTTTCTGTGGGGATGATCTTGATCACTGCCTCCTGTCCAATATTATGAACCTTCTTCCATAGTCCTTCAGGCAGGCTATCGGATCTAAACCCATGAATCTATTTGTCACTTCCACTGTATAATTGTAAGGGATTTGATTTAGGTCACACCTGAATGGTCTAGTGGTTTTCCCTACTTTCTTCAATTTAAGTCTGAATTGGGCAATATTGAGTTCATGATCTGAGCCACAGTCAGCTCCTGGTCTTGTTTTAGCTGGCCATATGGAGCGTCTCCATTTTTGGCTGCAAAGAATATAATCACTCTGATTTCAGTATTGACCATCTGGTCATGTCCATGTGTAGTCTTCTCTTGTGTTGTTAGAAGACGATGTTTCCAATGACCAGTGCATTCTCTTAGCAAAACTCTGTTAGCCCTTGACCTGCTTCGTTTTGTTCTCCAAAGCCAAACTTGCCTGTGACTCCAGGTATTTCTTGACTTCCTATTTTTGCATTCCAGTCCCCTATGATAAAAAGAACATCTTTTGGGGGTGTTATTTCTAGAAGGTCTTTTAGGTCTTCATAGAATTGTTCAACTTCAGCTCTTCAGGATTACTGGTCGGGGCACAGATTTGGATTATTGTGATATTTAATGGTTTGCCTTGGAAACAAACAGAGATCATTCTGTCGTTTTTGAGACTGCCCCAAAGTACTGCATTTTGGACTCCTTTGTTGACTATGATAGCTACTCCATTTCTTCTAAGGGATCCCTGCCCACAGTAGCAGATATAATGGGCATCTAAGGTAAATTCACCCATTCCAGTCCATTTTAGCTCACTGATTACTAAAACATCAATTTTCACTCTTGCCCTCTCCTGTTTGACCACTTCTAGTTTGCCTCGATTCATGGACCTAACATTCCAGGTTCCTATGCAGTATTGCTCTTTACAGCATCGGACTTTACTTCCATCACCAGTGACATCCACAACTGGGTGTTGTTTTTGTTTTGGCTCCATCTCTTCCTTCTTTCTGGAGTTATTTCTCCACCGATCTCCAGTAGCATATTGGGCACCTACCAACCTGAGGAGTTCATCTTTCAGTGTCCTATCTTTTTGCCTTTTCATACTGATCATGAGGTTCTCAAGATAAGAATACTGAAGTGGTTTGCCATTTCCCTTCTCCAGTGGACCACATTTTGTCAGAACTCTATCATGACCTGTCCATCTTGGGTGACCCTACATGGCATGGCTCATAGTTTAATTGAATTAGACAAGGCTGTGGTCCCTGTGATCAGCTAGGTTAGTTTTCTGTGGTTGTGGTTTTCATTCTGTCTTCCCTCTGATGGATAAGGATAAGAAGCTTATGGAAGCTTCCTGATGGGAGAGACTGATTGAGGGGGAAACTGGGTCTTGTTTGATGGGTGGGGTCATGCTCAGTAAATCTTTAATCCAATTTTCTGTTGATGGGCATGGCTGTTTTCCCTCCCTGTTGTTTGACCTGAGGCCAAACTGTTTGTTAACAAAGCTTTTAAACTATTCAGTTCAGTTCAGTCCCTCAATCATGTCCGACTTTGCAACCCCATGAATCGCAGCACGCCAGGCCTCCCTGTCCATCACCATCTCCCAGAGTTCACTCAGACTCATGTCCATCGAGTCCATGATGCCATCCAGCCATCTAATCCTGGGTCGTCCCCTTCTCCTCCTGCCCCTAATCTCTCCCAGCATCAGAGTCTTTTCCAATGAGTCAACTCTTCACATGAGGTGGCCAAAGTACTGGAACTTCAGCTTTAGCATCATTCCTTCCAAAGAAATCCCAGGGTTGATCTCCTTCAGAATGGACTGGTTGGATCTCCTTGCAGTCCAAGGGACCCTCAAGAGTCTTCTCCAACACCACATTTCAAACACATCAATTCTTCAGCGCTCAGCCTTCTTCACAGTCCAGCTTTCACATCCATACATGACCACAGGAAAAACCATAGCCTTGACTAGGCGGACCTTAGTCGGCAAAGTAATGTCTCTGCTTTTCACTATGCTATCTAGGTTGGTCATAACTTTTCTTCCAAGGAGTAAGCATCTTTTAATTTCATGGCTGCAGTCACCATCTGCAGTGATTTTGGAGGCCCGAAAAATAAAGTCTGACACTGTTTCTACTGTTTCCCCATCTATTTCCCATGAAGTGATGGGACCAGATGCCATGATCTTCGTTTTCTGAATGCTGAGCTTTAAGCCAACTTTTTCACTCCCCTCTTTCACTTTCATCAAGAGGCTTTTTGCTCCTCTTCACTTTCTGCCATAAGTGTGGTGTCATCTGCATATCTGAGGTTATTGAGATTTCTCCCAGCAATCTTGATTCCAGCTTGCGCTTCCTCCAGCCCAGCATTTCTCATGATGTACTCTGCATATAAGTTAAATAAGGAGGGTGACAATATACAGCCTTGACATACTCCTTTTCCTATTTGAAACCAGTCTGTTGTTGCACGTCCAGTCCTAACTGTTGCTTCCTGACCTGCATACAGGTTTCTCAAGAGGCAGGTTAGGTGGTCTGGTATTCACATCTCTTTCAGAATTTTCCACAGTTTATTATGATCCACACAGTCAAAGGCTTTGGCATAGTCAATAAAGCAGAAATAGATGTTTTTCTCTGGAACTCTCTTGCTTTTTCGATGATCCAGCGGATGTTGGCAATTTGATCTCTGGTTCCTCTGCCTTTTCTAAAACCAGCTTGAACATCAGGGAGTTCACGGTTCACGTATTGCTGAAGCCTGGCTTGGAGAATTTTGAGCATTACTTTACTAGCATGTGAGATGAGTGCAATTATGTGGTAGTTTGAGCATTCTTTTGCATTGCCTTTCTTTGGGATTGGAATGAAAACTGTCCTTTTCCAGTCCTTTGGCCACTGCTGAGTTTTCCAAACTTGCTGGCATATTGAGTGCAGCACTTTCACAGCATCACCTTTCAGGATTTGAAATAGCTCAACTGGAATTCCATCACCTCCACTAGCTTTGTTTGTAGTGATGCTTTCTAAGGCCCACTTGACTTCACATTCCAAGATGTCTGGCTCTAGATTAGTGATCACATCATCATGATTATCTGGGTCGTGAAGATGTTTTTTGTACAGTTCTTCTGTGTATTCTTTCCATCTCTTCTTAATATCTTCTGCTTCTGTTAGGTCCAGACCATTTCTGTCCTTTATCGAGCCCATCTTGCATGAAATGTTCCCTTTGTATCTCTTACTGAAGTGAAGTCACTCAGTTGTATCCAACTCTTTGTGACCCCATGGACTGTAGCCCAACTCACTCCTCCATCCATGGGATTTTCCAGGCAGGAGTACTAGAGTGGGTTGCCATTTCCTTTTCCAGAAGATCTTCCCAACCAAGGGGTCAAACCTGGGTCTCTTGCATGGTAGACAGATGCTTTACCATCTGAACCACCAGGGAAGTCTATTTAACTATTATTAACTGCCATTAATAGTTAATAAAGGACCTCACTATAGGCATTGATCAGAGAAGGCAATGGCACCCCACTCTAGTACTCTTGCCTAGAAAATCCCATGGACGGAGGAGCCTGGTAGGCTGCAGTCCATGGGGTCACTACTAGTTGGACACGACTGAGTGACTTCACTTTCACTTTTCACTTTCGTGCATTGGAGAAGGAATTGGCAACCCACTCCAGTATTCTTCCCTGGAGAATCCCAGGGACAGGGGAGCCCGGTGGGAGGCCGTCTATGGGGTCGCACAGAGTCGGACATGACTGAAGCGACTTAGCAGCAGCATAGGCATTGATGTGGGTACATTTCTACAAACACACACATGCAATTGGGATAAATAAATCCTTGAAAGTACTTAGCCATGAATCCTAAAATCTAAGTCTAAACAAGTGTGTTACCAGAAGAAATACTGTCAGTTCATCTGAAGATGGCATACATAGCAGATGGTACAGTCTGGAGGGGAAGTCAGTCTGTTTCTTTAGACTCTGGTTCAGTCATTAATCATATTAAAATATCACATTAACTACTACTGATAAGTGAGGGGGAAAAAGAATAGCTGCAAGAGTATGAACCATAGCAAATTATTTTAGGTGAAGCCAGGATTCAACCTAAAAAGTCACTTAGATTTATCCCTTAGTTGCTTAGTGCAGAAAATACAGCTAACTAGTCTTCTATTTTTTCTAACACTCTGTCAAGAACTTAGGGTAGTGTTATCTGATAGATAATGTGAACTGCATGTGTAATTTTAATTAAAAAATAAAAAGAAACAGGTGAAATTAATTTTGATAATACATTTTATTTTACCCACTATATCCAAAATATTATCATTTTAATGTCAATATAAAAAATCAAGTAAGATTTTGTTTTTTGGCTGAACCTCAGAAATGTTGGATTAGCCTCACTGAAGGTGCTCAGTAGCAACATGGCTGGTGGCTATGAACAGCACAGAAAGCAGTGTCTTCCAACTTGTTCTCCATACATGCCTATAAGGAAAAAAGTGAATATGCATCTCAGCATATGTATGTGTATTTCTTTAGAAGTTATATACATGGGTTATACTCTTAATACATAAAAGATGTCTTATTTCGTCTGTATCATTTAACTTATCTTTTTGTATATTTTAGAATGTATATATTTATAACATAACCAATGTGTGCAATTTCTAAATAAAAAATTTGCATATGCTGGGATGTAACTCCTTTCCTCATAGGCATATCTTAAATTTTTTCACTTACTGGTGATTCTAAAATTTTACTCATTAACATGGCTATTATTAGTAAATACAATATGATAAAAATAAGCCTCATTATGTTGGAAAATCTTGATTTAACATTTGTAATACTTTTAATTCAGCAGCTCAAAGATCTGTCACTATATTCAGTTTATTTTGACTTTTGGTTTTAATGGCTGTCGAAGCTGAGAAAAATAATATCTTCCAAAGAGAAATAGATCTAATTTAAAGAAGTGCATTAGTGGTTGTGCTTGAAATCATGATGCTAATATTTCATCCCATCTACTAATTATACAAAAGTCTTTGCAGTAATTTAACATGTAAGTTTCCACTTCTCTGATGTCAGTCAGTGGTTTTTTAGTTGCTTTCTTGTATTTTTAATAAATGGAGTCAAAGTCCACTGAAACTCTTTATTATGAAGATTTGCAAAGCGATTGGAAAATTCTGTGTGTCAGGCCCTAAGATGACCCTTCATGGTTTCTCCCTCCTGAAATTCACGCGTTGGTGGAATCACCCTCCCTTGAGTGTGGGCATGACATGTGACTGACTTGCAGCTGATAGAATATGACAATGGTGACTGGATATCACTCTCATGATTGTGTGTGGTTATATTAGACTCTGACTTAGCAGACTGAAATGAGAGACTCTCCTTGTGATCTGGAGGAAATGAGTGGACATGCTGGAGAAGCCCATATAGCCAAGAACTGTGGTGACCCTGAAGTCCTATGGGCAGCTTCTAGAACCTATAGACAGTCTCTAGCTAGCATCCAGCAAAAAATTTGAGTCGTCGGTCATGCAGAAATGAATTCTGCCAACAACCTGAATGAACTTGCAAGCAATTTCTTATGCAGTTGAGCCTCCAGATGAAAAAAACAGTTCAGTTGAGACCTTACCTGCAGCTTGTGAAAACCCTAGGCAGTAACTCCTAAACAGTGTCCAAACTCCTGACCCAAGACATAACAAACTGTGAGATAAAAGACGTGTGTGTATTGTTTTAAGCTGACAAATTTCTGGTAATTTGTTGTACAGCAATAGAAAATATATGCTGATAATTTTTTTAAGTGTACAGATATGAGAGTTTTTAAGAGTTGGCACATAATCATGTTTACAGAATCAGAGAGTAATATAAATATTTCCAAATATCTATTTTCCAAATGCTCTATCCAAAATAAGAATTTCCTTTGTAAAAGTCCACTTTTACAAAAGCAGGCATAGAGTCTACTGTAATTTAAAAGTTGATTTTTGAAAGTTTTTAAATTTAATTTTTAAAATTAATCACATCAATATAGCCATTTGTGCTTTTGACTTCTTGATTGTATTAGTTTACTTATGAATGATGTGATGAATGAATTTCAGTTTTAGTATTATCTATGTAACATTATCCCATAAACTTAAAGAAATTTTCTAATCAGAGTATTGTGGGAAATGGGGCATGAAAGGATGGTCATGCCTCAGTAAGTCCCTGGGATGGGCTGCAGAGTGAGGGTCTTTGACTTCCTACAGGAAAGAAATTCAAAGTGAGCCATAGTAGAGTGAAAGCAGGTTTATTTGGAAAGATACACACTGCAAAGGCAGAATACAGTCCATCTCAGAAGGCAACAGTGGGCTCCAAGGTGTGGGAGTGGTTAGCTTTTTGTAGACTGGGTTATTTCATAGGCTAATGAGTGGGGAAAATATTCTAACTGTCTTGGAGAGGGATTAGATATTTCCAGGAATTGGGGCACCACTCACTTTTTGGCCTTTTATGGTTGGCCTCAGAACTGTCATGGCATCTGTGGGTATGTCATCTCACATGCTGTTATATTATGATGAATATGTAATGAGGGTCAAGATCTACCGAAAGTTGAGTCATCTGCCATCTTGGACCTGGTAGGTTCTAGGTATCCTGTTGTTCTTAAAGATCGTGTGATTCTTTTAATGACTGTGCTCTGCCTCCTTCCTTCCTGTCTCAAGAGGAGCCACTCTATGAGTGAATACACTTAAATATTTTCTTCCTAAAATGTTGTGTTAATTATAGAAGTCATCTACTCTCAAAAATATATCTTCTTTAGTTGTATTTAATTTAGTGACATGCCAAAATAAGCAATTCTTCATGTTGTTTATTATTGAAATCTAATCTAGCAGATAGCATGCATCAAGACATCTAGAAACATCTGTACTTTCATTGTGGCTATAGGATAAAACTCCTCTCATGCACCATCTGGTCTAGAAGTTATTTCCTCCAGTCTTTAGCAATATAGTCTATTCATATTCTGAACGTATTTTGCTCCTGTGGTATAATAAAAACACAAGTACTTGGTATTTGTCCCTGGTCTCTGGCACAGAGCTCCTAAAACCCTTAGAATTTCCTAAGAGGAAGGAGTCTTTTGTTATTCATTACAACCTCCTTTCTGATCATACCTGAATTTGTGCTAATGAGGTACTAAATGAGGTAACAAAATGGAAGTTACTGGAAACCTTAACAAGAGCAGTTTCAGTGGGGTAGCTGGGAAGAAGCCAGCTTGTTAATAAATCAGAGTGAGTTGAAGGTTAGAAAATGGACTCAGCATATGTAAACAACTCTTTGGGAAAGTTTAATATAGAAAGGAATGGAGAAATGGGGTTATGACTAGAAGAATATGTGGGGTTCAGGGAAAGTTTTGGTTTTGTGACTTGTTGGTTTTCTGATGAGAGGTCTTTGAGCATGTTTGCTGAGGGAAATGAACCAGTACAAAGAAAAGAGAGAGACAAATGTAAGGAAAGGGGATGAAATCTGGAGCACAGAGGAGGGGCTGGCTTTATGAAGAAGATATTGACCTTCATTGTGGAAGAAGAGAAGAGTAGGAGAGAATTCAAGATTGTAAGTATAGATTAATTTGGTCCTTTGGTTGTTACCAGACAAGGAGATTTTCCCTGGTAACTTCAGATTTCTTGATGAGGAGGGGAGCTCATCATTAGTGGAGGAAAGAATGTAGGAAGAATGAGGAGATAGAAGTTCTTCTGAGAAAAAAAGAAATCCAGCCTACTAGTGAAACAGTAGGTTTACTCGAATGCATTGAATACCTCATGGAGATACAATAGGAATAAAAGTGAAAATAGCCCCCTTTGTGAATTTATCTGGTAGCATTCATCTGCTCAACTGTAATCTTAAAGAAGGCAGATGATGTTCATCTGGTCTGATGTTTTTCCAGCAGAAGATGGAAAAGGGAATGATGGACAGTCAAGCTAAGTGGATTTGTAAAGGAGTTATTATAATGATGGATGATGGAATCAA